>NC_141705.1:42167835-44995759 GCF_971803275.1 Cyanistes caeruleus
AAAAAAGCTGTAATATATCTATTTTTTCAGTAGGAGAATTCTAAGTATTAATATTAAAATGTTAAATTATGCTAAAGACTGGGATCAAAGTTGTACTTTGAGAAGCAAAATAAAGTTTTATCATTCTGTCAATAAAACACATGTTTCTATAACCTACTTAATTGGAAATAAGTTACTAGAGTCTTAAGTTATGGATTAATTTGCATATACCTTCCCTGTGACAAATTAGTATATGCATATCTACATATATTTTCATATATCTATACAAAGATGTATATTTGTACATAATGTATGATATGAATGTATGTACAAAAAGATATTTGTGCAGATCTATACATGATATGCACAAATACATATCACATATCAAAACATGAGAGTGCAGGTGTGTAAGGGTGGTAGATTCTGGACACATTACCTAACATTTTAAGCTGAACAGAAGCAACCCTTCTACCTTAAAAATTTCTAAATATTTGCATTCTCTAAGCATTGCATCTATCTGTCAACCAGTCTTCAAACACTTCACTCTCCCACAGAACCCTTGAACACGCTCCAAGGGCATCTGCAGCTGGCATTTGTGTCTCACTGCTGAGCCGTGAAGTGACACAGGGCACCCTGATCACAGAGAGCTGCTGGCTGCAAAGGAGCGAGGTAACAGCTCACACGAGCACATAGTCACTCATACTAAGTCGCTCTTCCCCTCTACTGAATTTTTAGGCTGACTTCTAAGCCATGGAGCTGAAAGAAGTAATTTTGCAACACTGCCTTAACTAAAATCCAGCCAGATGCAGGATAAAAAAAATCAAAAGTTTCTGAGATCAGCTTAATGTGCTAAGCTGTGTCATTTATCTTCCTGCTGGCAGAAAGTCTATTAAAATGCTGATGGGCAGGCCCAGGTCATCAGTGTTATCATCCCTCACACATCAGGTAGAGATGAGGCTGAGGAGTACAGTTTCCTGTACAGAGGGCTGGCAGGACACTTGAGTGAATACAACCACCAAGTAAAAGAGTAATGTGGCCTTTACACCTCCCCTGGCCCTAGACATGCTGTAAGTGCACATCTCAAGGCACTTTATAAAATATTGTGCCCCTTTATCATAAATAGCTTATAAACACACTTCTAGGGAATTCCAGTCATCATGAATTCTCTAGAAGTCAATAGGCTCTGTGGCATTCAGCTCATCTGAAAGTCTTCAGTTTTCAGTGGTATTATGTAGAAAGGAAAGGTTGGAAAACAAATATAATTGTGTATAATTGGGCACACAAAACCACATTTACACATTCAAGTGTATTCCTTTATATATTCAAACATTCTCAATGCATTTCCTTTAGGACTGTCATTTGTTCTGCAGCCAGCTTGCTAAATTAAACCCAGGTTACAAAGAGAAAGGCAATTATCTCTGTCAAAGGGAATTAAATTTAAAAAGGACTGAATCAGACACTCTTGGATTAATGTGTAAATGCAATAAGTGTTTATAATATTTGCTCAAACAAGGACAAAATAAAAAGAGCAGTGTTGCTATCCTGTCTTTAAAATATATCTGTAAAAATTGAAAAGTGAACCTGTCTGGTTGATGTGATCTAAAAGTAGTTTGTATCACACAGTTGCCATCCATCTGTTGCCAAACACTTTTGCAATTTAACCATCATACATTGATCCCGATGAAATAGTTACCTGGAAAAAAGGATGTCCTTTCACAAAACTCTGCAATGTACTGATTCAGTGAAATGATTGTAAAGTGCTTTGCTGAGATAAATCTTTTAAGCACCAATTCAAGCAACATTTTTCTTAAAATGCCAAGTAACCAATTACAATAGTTCCGTTTCAAAAAGATCTGTTTTGCTAAATGCAATTTCATGATTAAATTAAAAAATCAGGAGGGAAATCATCATGGTAAATCAACTGTGTATATAAAATGCAGTACATATGTCAATGTATGATTAATTACATGCCAATATATTATAAAAAATGTATGGTTAATTGCATTACTTACTGCAATTCTTATATTCCTACAATAAATCTAAGATTACAATTATTTTATTAGGTAAATCATTTTCAGAAACCCTGACAGAAGAGGCAAATTTTTATTTTTATTATATTGCAATCAACCTAATGATACTTTCTTTACACATCATTAAGCAATAATTTATGGTACAGTGCAAACTAACCAGATTAATTCTGAGAATATCAAAACCATTTACATTTTTTTTTACAAAAAAACCATTTTGAACATAATGCATATTCCTTTGGCCTGAAGGCAGTAAAGTGAATTTCTAGTTGATGTCGTAAACATAATTTTTAATCTGATTTGGGTTTTTACCTCCCTATATGTTCCCCATACACCTCCTGTTCAATGCAGAAGGGCAGAATTTTTGGAATTGGAAGGGACCTCCAGAGATCATCTGGTCCCACTTCCCTTTTTCTGTGCCCTTTTAACTGTCACCATACGGTTTTAATCATATCTGTAGCACACTTCTAGCACCTATCAATAATTTAGCTATTTCTTATAAACTATTTAGAGATCAAGTCCTAGTACAAAGAGCAGCCAAAAGTACAGCTTTTTCCTTCCTGAAAACACATCTCTAAGAACATGGGCCCAGAGGTAAGTACAGGGCAGCTGGGTCTTGGGCTCAAGCCAAGGACAGGTGAAAGACCTTTCAAATATCCCAACATGCAGAAACACTCGACATCTGGATCTCAGAAGGATGAGAGCCTGGCAATGGAGCACAATCACTGCATGATCTAACTAGCCTACAGTGCAACATTAATATTTTACTGGGGAATTTAACTGAATATTATGCTTAATTGACTTTATGGAAACACACTAGAGTGGTGCTTCATGTACATGGTTAAAATAAAGGTACTTCCTAGATTCCTAGATTGGATAGTTTGTGCATCTGAAACATTAGTTTGGCTAAAAATTTGGCTGATTTTTACAGAATGAGCTGTATTATCTCATTTAATTTCATTCTTCATCTCTAAAGAGTCCATCTGTTACACAAGCTAATTTTAAATCTCCTGCACCTGATAAGGGAGCAAAGATATTTGATTGTGTATGTCTGGGTTACACATCTCATGCTTTCTGTGTCCCATAGAATCCCCCAGGGACAGTGCAATGGAACACTGCTTCCCAAAAGGAAGCACTGCAGCTGGATATTCATACCTCATTCTGAAGGAATAATAGCTCCTATTTGTTCAAAATATAATTTTTTGTTTGTTATATAAACAATTTATTTGTTATTCTTATAGAATAGTACTTCAGTGGTTTACTCACCCTTTTAATAAGCAAGAATTTAATTTTTTAGCAAGAAAGGAAGTCTGGCATTTTTTCAAAATTTAGCATACATTGGTACATGCAACAAAAAAAACGCTCCACCACTCAACTTCTATTCCTGTTTAATCATTCTTCCACAGAGAAAATGATGGAGTAGGATTAACTTCCAGTAATTATCAGCCAGTGAGAAAATCCAGACAGGCTGTGCCTCAGAGCATAAACTCTGCATGTAAAATGCATCTTGTGTGATAATTATTGGGTGAAGTGGTGGAGAAAGCTAAGGGTTGGAACAAACCTAATATATTTCTTTCTATACCAAAAAATGTAAAACCCCCTTTTCTTTTAAAAAGATAACTTCTTTTAGCACAGAAACTTTTCAGAAAGAGCTGAAGGATTTGAGAAACATGGAATAACTGTGTCACTTTTTTTCTCCTTTACTGCATGTGAGTGTTGAGGCTGTGAATCTTATATTTAGTTGAGCAAGAGTCTCTCATGTAACACAGTAAGAGAAGAGGCAATTTAAGTGTTGAAAGAAACAGCTGCTATTTTTAATTATGTGTTTTTTCTTTTTTTCATGTTTTAAATGACACATCAGTTAAATAATCTGTCCATTGCAGCGACACCAAAGGGATTGTTTTGACTAATGTAGCAATCAGCTGTTAATTCCCTTGCACCTTTGGTTCCTCTTGCTTTAATTTCACTCAACTCTGCTTGGGGGAAGAACTGACTTCTTAATAAACTAACTGTGAATCTTTTCTACATCTACTAGGAAAACTCTACTGAAACTGCTCTGCTTTGCACAAAACATTTAAATATTCCCAAAATAAGAATTTATACCCAAGCCTTTGTGGTCAATATGTTAACCATTGGACCAAAGTGTCATTCTGATGCTCTCATGACAAACAAAGATTTACAAACTTAACAGAATTGGCACATCTATGGCAAAAGAAAGTGAAGCCCACCTTTGAACAGCCATAGTTCAATGGTTAGGCACTGACCTAAGAGGCAAGAAACTGCACCTGATCTTTGCTCTAGATGCAGACAGCTCTGGGTCCTGGTAATCAGGGACATAATTGGCTCAGCACTACAAGCCCACGGCACAAGCTCTCCAAGGTCAAAATTTTAGATGCCACTGATTTAGTGAACAGAGTGTTTATTTTTTTTATTTAAAGTCATAGCATTAGTGCCATCTCTTAGAAATGTAAGCCTTTTTGTGTGTTTCTACGCATGATATATTTTTCAATGTATTTACTGTTTAAAACAGAGGTCACTTGCCATTGGGTTCCTAGGTCTGTTACTGGTCTGCTTTTTGAGCTTGAGTTAGTACTTCACTTTTTTCAGCCAGCAGAATAGATATGATGCTATTTTTCACATTTGTCCATCTCTGAAAGCTAAGGTACACCTAGATCCTAAAATGTTGCTCATAAATTACAAACCCTTAGGGTTTTCATGAACACTGAAGTTTCTGAAAGATATTTTGAGTAAATGAAGTACAACATCAGCTTCACTAAACACATAATTGCTACCAAAAATCTCCAGAGAGCAAATTTTTTATATCCATTCTCTAATCTGCATGATTTTAATCACAAAAAGAATAGAATAGACCATGCACCATGCCATACAAATTTGTCTTGAACAAAATAGAAACATATTGCTCTGGGGGAAATGTTCGTTTAAATTGTTTCCATTGTACCTGCTTCCTCAGGTGCCTCCTACATAATCCATCTTGGTATATTTGCAATTAAGTCGAGTTCTTTAACACAGTAGTTTTCTTTCTTCTCTCCTCCTGTCAGTCAAACTATATTAAAAAATCTTTTACCCTAAGCCAGATAGCTTGCTGTAAAGTGCTCGCTTTTCTCTTGAAAAATAGACGTGATGTGCAACCCACTGCTTGGTACGTTCTGTCATCAAGTCACCTGTGCTGCATAATCCCCACCCCGCTATGCGAGAAAGGCATTGTGTATTCAGCTGTCTGTCACTTCTTTATGGTCGTTAAACCTTTGATGGAGTCAGTGAGCCAAAATAGAATGTGAAAAATAGATGATCCTTTGAAAGCTTTATGAAAGGGTACCAAGACACGCGGTCATTTAAAGAAAACTACACTGTAAGTATGAAAGGAAGAACAGGTATCACAGAAGGGGCACACTGTTTGTGCTTTCCATAAAAATAACAGCCTGCATTTTTGGTTATATGCTAATGAAGATAAGCTGTCTGCAGCTTAATGGCAAATTTCTTGTAAACTTTATGCAAAAAAGTGAACTTGAAACAACTAAACACTGTTATTCTACTAATTCATTTAAACATTATAGTGTAAGACAGACAGCTCTGCCCTTCTTATCAGAAGGAAGAAGAGAGCAAAATTCCATCTTGGCTTTCTTCATTAAATCATGCACATTGTCTTTTGACACTATAGACACTATTGACACATTGCACTACTGTCTATTGATTACATATATAATTTTATGCATCTATATAATTCCAGCCCTTAGATCTATGTCTACGGTTATTGCATACATTAAAAAATAGAAAAATACAAACCCAATGTCATAACAAAGAATGTCTTTTGCTATTTAAGAGTCACAGCATGACCTTTTCATGAAAGTTATTATTAATAAGATGGAGAGAATTTTGATTTCCCAGGTGCTAAAGAAAAATCCCCAGAACATGTAATTTCTTAAACATTCCATTAACTTTTGCTTTAATCAAGAAAAAAGATCTTGTGTACTCCTGAATTTGAGTTTCCAGATGCATATTTTACATGGCTTCAGCCATCTTTCCCTGCAGCCTCAATGACTAGAACATTTCTTTCCTTATGGTGAAATCTGAGACCCATGCCTACAGAATTTGTCATAAATGTGGATGGGTTGTGAGGTTGCTAACAAAATCTTGAGACTGGGCATAGTGGTACAGCCCAGTGTACTCAGAGTAGACTAATGGTCCAGCTCTGCACCTCCTACATCTTCACAAGCAGACCCAGCAAAGCCTTCCCTCCAGCTGATTATCTCACTTGGGTTTTATTTTGGTATCATCCCTCCAGTCAACTCACTAATTGGTGCTTGCTAACTAGAGAGTGAGTCTGCAGAAGGAAGTGGGACACTGAGGCATGCAGCAGCAAGAACTGTAAAAATGCTTGGCATGGATGTGTCAATCCATGGATTCTTGAAATAAGAATGTTCTCCTGATAATCACCAAAGGTCAGTATTTTCAGAAGTCGTAACTGTAAGACACTAGAAAATGGAGACAATACACTTCAACTATCTGCAATTATCTTTGGGATTCAGAGAAGATGATATAATGAAAAGAGCATCCTTTATCCTTCCTCCATAAAGAGCTAGTTGAAAGGAGATTTCATATCCATGTTTTTGACTTAAATATACTTTTACCACAAAAAAAAATACACATATGTCCACCAAAAGACAAATACCACTTGTGAGACAAGTATAATATACTTATTTTAAAGTTGACAGCTACTTCCATCTTGATAGTAGAGTTAAGCTAACATGGAGAACCCATGAACATGAGCATAGTCAAACCTAGGAATGGCCTTTGATTATGTGTCTTGAAAACCAAAACCAAATTTCTGCAATTTAAAGCAATAAATAGGGATGATTTGAGATTTGCTTCAAAAACACACTTCTGATCCAACCCTAAAGTGCTGGAGGAGCTTTGTTTCTCTTCTTTGCATAAGGTGCTCAGTAGTCTTTATCCATAATGATTAAAGGAGGTGTGCACAGCATTAGAGAAGGAAATCAGGAGGATGCATTTATTGCTTGCCCTAGTGGCTACATTCAAGCAAGAGAAAACCAGTTTTGAAGGTGGATGACCAATTCTCTAATACATATTTTCATGCAGTCAGCATCATTACGGCATATGTTTCATTTCCTCATTTTTTGGCATACAGGTTTTATTAGGAGATGTGGGATTTTTACTTCCAAAAAGGTGTGAAGACATGCATGGACAAATTCGTAATACAACTGCAGTGTCCTTTCACATCACTATATTATGTTTGTTTGGTCATGCGTGTAATGACTTCACTGGAAACTGCATACAATTTGGTGGTTAAACCAAAACATCAAAAGCAGGCAGAAAAGAAGGAAATAAAGGTATTGAGCTAGAAGAGAAAGGCCCCAGAATTATATTTTGGAGATGAGAGGAAGCAGACCGTGTAACATGGGAAAATGAGAATGTGTGGGGTGTGGCTGTTAGGCAATTGCATGCATGACATCTACTCTAGGTACAGAAATCCCTCTTCAAACAAATATATTCGCTTGCCATTAGAAGTATAAACAAACAGATCTGCTGCCATTAAAAGTATATAACAGAAACATTTTTTCTTATCTTCTTTTTTCCATTTATCCACAGTGCAGTAGATATCATGTGGAAACACAGGCAGATAAACTCTTTCTCAAAACCTTCTCTGTTCAGTGGCAATTAGTTAATTTCTTTAATTGAAGGAATTATCCTTGATTTACCTAAAACTGAATGAAATATTCAGCCATTAGGAACAATTCCTCCAGAAATGGCTTTCTTCTCATGGAGAGCTTTTTTTCACTGGGTTTCTCTCACATCAGTCATGGATTGTTGTCCAGCAGAAATCCTACCCTGGGTATACTGTGAGCCAAAATATCTGATCATTTTATCAGTTTTATAATTTTTAAGATACGGGAAAAAAACCCTACAAGTACCTATTTTTGTGATGCTAACTGTATATATGGAGACAGGAATAGGCATTGGAATATGAGGAACACATAGAGTACTAATCAAAACAAAGGAATGGGTTTCATATTCCCTTCCCTTTGTTATGAGTTTGGTGCGAAAGCAAGAGCTACACAGTCTGATATGCTGTTTGTGAAAGCCATCACTATTGTACAATTCATAAAAATATAAAGATTGCTTTAGGCTGCCACTAGTTTTAACTCTGCACTTCTACCATCTCTTACAATTAGAGATGGTTACAGACTCACAAATATAGGTCAACTCACTGCCTTTAAGCCAGGATCTACTATCCTTAGGCCATTTGTTGTACATTTGTCTGCTGAGTACTTCTCATGGTGGGGACTCCTTCACCTCCCCAAGCTACATAATCACAGTGTTTTGCTATCCTTGCTAGCACAAAGTGCTTGCTTAATGTGCAAGCCAAGTCTTCGCCGTTGCAATTAAAGACCAATGTGTCTTGTCCTACCCTTAGCAGAGACAGGAGTAAAACTTGTTAGTAAAACCTAGTTATTTTCTTATTTACTGCAGCCACTCATATACTGAAAGATTGTTTTCACATCCTTTCCTCTCTTTTCCCTTTGATTCGGTGGCTCCTGACAAAAGTACACCCTCTAAGACACTGACCCTCTTCCCTCAGAGACTTTGCCTCAGCTTTGTACAACTAACTCATGTGTTTCTGACATTTGGACATTCAGCAATGAGTACCCATTTTCACTAAAAGCCCAGTGTGTGCTGAATAGAGTGGGATTCTTTCACATGCTCCAAAGATTACACACTCAGCTATCCATTACCTTGTGGTGTTTGCCTTGCTCACTGCACTGTGATATTGGTGACCCATAGTTGATGTGAGAGTCAAAGTTTCAGATCTTTTCTCTAGAAAAAAAGCAATTCCATTAAAGCAGTGAACAAAAGTGCCCTTTCACAGCAAAACTTAAAGTAATGATAAACCTAAAATGACTTCTTCTTAGACCTAAAAATTTGCACATGGAAGTTTGTATGCAAAACCAGAAGAAACAGAGTAGAAACCCTTGAATTTTTTTATTGACTTTTGAATGGGACTGTTTCTGAAAAACACTTGTGCTTGAAGTTTTGCTTTCACAGGACTAGAATCTATGTTAAGGCAAAAAGCCTTAACATCTGAAAACCCGAATTTCAACACTGAAAATCTTGCCTAGCAAGTACCAACTCACAGACTTTGGCATTTCAAAACTGATCCACAAGGAATGAAGCTGACACATGAGGAATGTATGAAGGCACAGAGAAAAAGGCAGGAAGTTAGAAATTAATAAATTTCAATTTGAATGAAGTTCTTACTAAAAAGAAACAAAATAAATACACTGAAGGCTCAGAAAAGGATCATGTGCAACTCTTTAGCTCATCTCTCTCTGTCAGCAGTTTTCTCTTTTGGAGAGGTCTGCTCATCCTGCTGCCAGAAGGTGCCTTGTAGATACTGCCAAGATGTGCAAATCACATCAAGCCACTTGAGTCAAAGCGTTCTGACAGCCCCACTGCTTCAGCAAGGGAGCTGAGCAGGGCAATGAATGAGGGGCTCTGCTCTCAATTGCAAACACACTTTGCTTACAAGCTATGTGTTGCTTACTGATCTGGGCCCAAATAAATTCCCCATTGGCTCTCTGATGGAAATTTTAAATAGCTTGCAAAACTTTCTGTTGATGTTCACTTTTTTGCCTTTATTATTTTAGTGTAATCTTAGGGTCATCTCAGCAAAAAGTGTCTAGGTCTGTTCCTAGAATCTATACCTATTTTTTCATTCACTTCAGGTACCTCTAGGAATAAAAAGCTGAAAACATACTTAAAAAAAATTAAATTAGAAACTTAGTAGTAGTTTCTGGAAGAACTTCAGTGGCTGATAGAAAAAATTCTTGAGCAGTCAATTAATTAATCGTATTTGAGAAAGGGGTGCTTTCTTTTGATGCTTGCAGAAATGATAAGTAATCCTAGGACTAAAGTCAGAAGATGAAGAGTTGTTTATCTGAGCAGTGACAGCAGCACTGGGAATAAAGTAAATAATTCTAAGACCCCTGACTGCTGTCATAGTGTTCCATAAATATACCATAGCTGTAAAAATACTGAATTTATACTCTGTAAAAATTCCTTATGAATCGTCTCTTCTACTAAAACTTTTGCCCATCATTAGCATCACACTTTCTTGTAGGCCTTACCAAGAGGCATAAAGCCCTCTAATTCAGTCTGAGCATTACCAAAAATTTGGCACACTGAAGTTCAAAAAATGTGTTCAATTGCAACATTTTCAGGGCTGAGCTGTGCAGAGTCTGAGACAGTGAAATCCTTGATAACTTTAGGAAATACAAGAGAATAGAATTTGAATTTCCAGAAGAGATCCAGCTCAGGACAGTCTTCCTGGACTCATTGGGGCAGTCAGGAGCAAGCTGGCAGTCTGCCCTCTATAAATCTTGGCTGCCAGGCATCCATCTGCCTCAACTCTGCTCTGTGCCAGCTCTCTGTGTCTGCTTGTGCCAGTGGGTGGGTGTTGCAAGCTACAGCCCACAGACAGGCCCAGACACCCAAAGGCACATGGCCATGTGTGCAAAAACACGTAGCTTGTGATTAAATCTGTCTGTGGTTAAAATAAAGGCAATGGCCAGACCACCAAGGATAAATGAGTTTCCGTGGGTCTCACGAAATTCAGTGCAACAGGCCTCAGGGTGAAGCTGTAAGGTCACAATTGCTGAGACTTGATGGTAAGGAGAATATAAGTTAGCAGCTTAATGGGTCTGCCTTCTTCCCAGTTACATCAGTAAGTGTCTTTAATGTTCTTTAATTACCAAGGCTTCCTCTCCAGTTAATCACAGAGGGTGCATTTGAAGAACAATTTCAATCTATCACTGCTCAGAAAATTGAGGGCAGATGCTAAAGTTGTAAGGTGTCTTCTTAATCCACTAAAGAAAGAAGAAAAACTCCTAAGTACTTTCTAGACGAGGAAGAAAAATTATTAAAGGTCTGTGTTACAAGGTTTTGCATATTGTTATGTTGCAGCAGCTCTGGGCACATAAGACCATATTGTGGACAGTATTGTCATTTAAATATACATTTTCTTTCTTGTGTCCATCTGATTCTTCTTCTAGATCCATAATAATAGTAGTGGTAGCAATAGTAGTAATAATAACAATAATAATAATAGTAAAAAAAATTCTTACATCATTATTAGAAAGAGGATGAGCAGCCTATCCATGTGGGATCAAGACATGAATAGTGATGTGAGAGCTTATAAAACATTTCCTGGTGTTATTACACCCACTCAAGCTCCAAGGAAAATTATCTCCGATATTTTGTACTGAGCACTTATCAGTTGCCTTGAGGACATCGCTGTTTAAATTTTTTAACTGCAGAATTACAAATAATTGGAGATCAAAAGAATTAAATTAGCATGTAAGTTTTGTCTTTCTGATAAAATTAATAATAGTGAAGATAATTGACCGGCTTATGAAAAAAAAGATAATTGACCTGCTTAAAAGATAATTGCCTCTGAAGAAGAACAGCTAATGTTATATTTATTAAATAGGGAGAGTAAGCACACATAAAGATTTGTAGGTTTGTATAAACCATATACGAACTGATATTATGAGAAAGTCATGTAAACATTTGTAAGATTTCATTTTTAATATTTTCAGATATCTGTAATTAAAGAAATTAGAATGCATAGTTTGAGCATATTTTATTGGATCTTTCATATGTGCACAATACTTTTAGTTATTAATAATAATCTTTAATATTTTTCTTTAAAATCTGAGTTGTATTTTTGTCAACAGAGTTCAATTATCTTCCACTTGATCATCTGTTACCTTTCTGAAAGGAAGGAAAACTGGTTCTTTTCTAAGAAAGGAACTTAGTAGGTTGGGAAATTCATCCCATAGCCTAAAAACACAGTAATAAAAAAAGAAAAAACAACCTCTAGTATGTACCTTGAAAAGAAAACCTATTCTTCTAATGAAAAGGAAGAAAAAATTAGCAAGTGTCTGTTCTTCCAAAGCTCATTTTCCACCTTGCCAAGCCCGCCATCCCTACTGTAACCCTCTGACCGCTCGTAGCAGACAGAGCTGCTAGGGAGAGTGGCAGTGTAAAATGAGGATAAATGGCTTACATGCAGCCATTTGTGCAATATTGGAGAGCATTTCCTTCCAGCAACCATTTCCAAAGTACAGGGCTGGAAATGGGCAGAAAACATGTGCTTTTGGGAGAAGAGGACTTTTTTAAAGTGCTGCCATGCAGCTAAGGGCAAGGAGAGCACCTGATGCTAGGCCTAACAGGGAGTTAATGGGCCAGCCACCATTTGCTCGCAGCATGACTGGACTCTGCAGCTAAAACCCACAAATTCTGAGGGCTTAAGACAGAGCTGTGTCTGTGGGGACCTTGGCACCGTGCCTGGCCTGTAAGTACTAGTGAGGGTAAGCTGTGTCTCAGTCCTTAGCTGCAGCTCTCCTCCAACAACACAATCCTCAAGTGGTTTCTGCCAGCCTTTCTACACAGACAAAGCGACAGACATCCTTCAGGGATGGCCAGAGCTCCTGGCATGCAGCCACTGGTCTGTGCAGGTGTTCAGCTGCACACAGCTGAGGCATCTTCCAGCACGAAGCACAGGCCCTGTCAGTGGAGCCACACTGGCTCCTGAAGGAGAGCTCTGTCTGTAGTGAAGCTCGTGCATGGCCCCTTGCACCTGAAGCTGGAGATGTCTAACCTCATGGGTCTGTTTAGAGGTTTTCTAAAATGGATTGTCCAGACGTGGCATACTCTGCAGGTGCAGCCAGCAGGAGGCAACTGCTAAGCACGCTGCTTTTCCTGGTTTCCAAGAGTCTTGTCACCCTCTCAGACCAACACAGCACAGTTCACTAGGAGAGGAAAGGACAAGACCTTACATGCAGTTTCCTGGTGTCTCATTCCAGCCCTTTAACCCTGTGTCCAAATATCTCCCTGTAAAACTTCACAATATTATCTCTTTTACCCTCACAAAACCTTTCTGATCTTGTTCCCATCCAGCCTTACATCCCTCATTTGGTGCTGGGCTGCTGGCTGCTACATCTGAGCAACCCCTGGCATGATCCCATCTCCAACATCTCCTCTTACACTTCAATAAAAGCATTTTCACATCTTTCCTCATGCCACTTCTCACTTTAGGAAGGCCACAGACACAGTTATTCCATTCTTCCCTTTAACTCCCTATTTAAGATTTTTCTTTGTCTAGAAGCTAACAAAGCAATTAGCCACAGTTATGCTACAAGGATGCTGGTGGCTGCCAGGATGACTGAGCTGATAACGCTTTTACTTACATAATTTTCCACTTTCTTCCATCCTCTATTTCCTTCAAGCACATCATGCATTGTCTGCTGTTGTAGATTTCAAGCATAAGCCAGTTTTTAAAGTCCTATTTTCCTTAGGTTTTGTTCTGTTCCTAGCACAGTCAGGCCTCTAGTGGTAGCCCACTCTCCTTTATTACTAAAATACAAATTATTCTATTTGGAGAAAAGTTAAAAACATGCCTAATATTGAAATAATTCATTCCTTCACAGTAGCAATGAAATTAGCAGATCTCCTTCTCCTTTCAGGTTAGTTATACTATTTCTCAGGATAAGAGATGCTAAGATGATGATAAGAGATGTTGTTGAGATACAAGAGAAGGTAAACTTATCAATATTTAACCCACGCAATAACACTGTGAGGGAGACTTGTCAGAGTACCAAATATTTCTGTGTTATGGGAATTTATGGGAATTTAATTATGTCTTGCCTGCTTCATGGGAACAGTAACCTAGATACAGACCACAACTAATAAACATAACTCAATATCTGGCATGTTCTGAACAACTGTATTTCAGAGGAAATTATTCAAATTCATTTTTATAGATCATAAGCCTGAAACTAATTATGGCCATGAATTTTGGGTCAGCAGAGTTCTCTGAACTGTAACAGCAAAGTCTGAGATAAGGTCTGGGGGTTTTAGCCTTCCAGAAAATAGAATGAAACTTTCCTTTCTTATAATATCAACCCAACCACTGTATGCTTCACCCTATAGCAACATTTTTAATTATAAATGTTATTTTTCCATAAAGTTGGACTAAGTGAAAAAGTGCGCCAGGCTCAAATGAATTGCAAAATGTTGGAAGCAAATTATAAACAGTTTTGTTCAGTTATTTTATTTGTGTACAGGGAAAAGAAGAGAATCAGCCTGATTTAATGAGAATATATTCACTTGATAAAGATTAAATGTGACTGCTTCACACTTTGTTTCCAACCACTCAAGATTTTATGATGAACATTAAACTCCAATTTTCATTTTCATGAGAAAATAAAACTAGTAACTCTAATTTAGAAAGTATACCTTCCTTTTTTTCATCATCTTTGGAAGGAAAATATCTTCAAGCTTGATTGATAAATGAATAATGAATTTATCTCACTGTGACTCAGCAAAGGAAAACACACGATGTGAGAATCTCAAAAGCAGTACTAAATTGTCAAATCAAACACATCCAAGTGAGCTTCCCACCTACAAATGCTATGGATAAGCACTTGGGTCACATACTTATCTTGAGTATTTACAACTTCACAAGTAAAAGAGTTAATAAGCAACCAAGATTTGAAACTGTTATTTTTATCAATAATTTCTTATGCAAAATTACAGCGCCACAGGACAAAGGGACTACACTACAGAGACACAAACTAGTGCAGAAAATCTGTGCTGCTTTCCTTAAAGTTTTGATAGTATCACAAAGGAACTTCCCACATATTTCAGTCTGGCACAATCTTATTTTTATTTCTAAATGCTGGAGGATTTCTGCATACCGCTGTACAAATAAAACCCACTATATTCTTAAATGTTAATTATTTTAAAATTTAACAATTCCTGTATGAAATTCTTTAATTCAGCTGAGCTGCACTCAACACTGGGCTTGCAAGGAATCAGAAGACAAAAAATATTTTTGTTGTCTTCATCTTTGCTGTGTCTCTGACAGTTGCAAAAGTGTCTTTCAGATACCATTCATTTCAAGGTGCTTCAGATTTTGTCTGTAACATCTCTGTTTATCCTCAGCAATTACACACTTATCAGGCTGACTAAAAAAATTGAAAGAAAAACTTTGTTCCACTCTATTAATGAGTTTTCAGCATATCTGATACAAGTTTTGCAGTGATAAAAGCCATATAATAATGCAATTAATTATTTTGTTTTCTTCCATAAATTATGCATAAAGTTTTATTTCCGAGAGAAAGCGATAGTACTCTAGTGACTGAGACATTAAAACTATTAGGCATTTAGTTGAGAAAATGCATACTTGATTAGGATTACCACTTGAACTTATAAAATACAAGATATTCAAATAATTGGTATTCACTATAATCCACCTGAAGGGTTTTTTTTTTGGTCTGATCAAGTCCAAAATAATGCTATTAACTTTTTATTTCTGGCCTTTATTACTTTTTATATGAAAAGATAGTATACCCTGTTTAGCTTTAGAATGAAACTTTACATAGTCACTTGTCATCTTTCTTCACATTTTTGCTTTTTTTTACATGACAGCTCTTAAAACTGCCAGATTTACACTTGGGAGAGAGTGGTGTGTGAAAGCTGAGACTCCTTAGGGGTTCTTACCCCATGCCCCCCAGCCTGGAAAGACATGGTGGCTCTGGTTGCAAGGTAGAAAGCTGTGCCTGCTAGTGAGACTGAAGGTGTAGGCTAGAAATCAATTCTTGTGATGATATCTACTCACAAAATTTCACCCTTTCTTAAAGAATCCTCCATTTTAGTGTTTTACTACTTTGACACCACATTTTGTAAGTTCTTATGTGTCTTTGTCCCAGCATCTTGCCTAAGCAGTCTAAAACAAAACATCTGGAAAGAAAAGGAACTGCCCAGAGTCCTTCAATGAGAACAGAAATATTGTTTATTTTTTACTTCACAAGGCACTAGATTGCTTTTGCATGCAGCAGAATCTCATTATTTTGTATCTCATTATTAATATATTGGGCAAGCCACATAAAAGCTATGCAAAAGTTAGGTTCTTCCCACATCCAGTAAAACATCTCAAGAACAGATGCTAAAGGGGTGCTTTAATCATTGCTTTTGCAGAAGGTAAATCACTGGTTTTGCAGAAAGAAAAGTCATGGCTTTCAGTTGTCTGCTAATAATTAAAATTAAAATGGAATTGCCACCATTAATTAAAGCTAAGTCAAATATTCCACTGTATTTCAAGATAACTACACTGTTACATACCTCAGGACTGCACTTTCTCTTCAGAGAAGTAAGAGTTATAATGCTGCCAAATAAATTTCTTCACCTTCCATGAAGAAGTATGTAAACAGTTAAATGGAAAATGTTATATAAAAAGAAATTAACCAGTCAGAAAGATTTTTTTTTTAATTCATCAGCATGAAATTATACTAATTCAGAATCTAATCAAGTCTGTAGTATGAGCAGAATTAAGAGTCAATCTCCTTCAAGTTGGATACATTTTGAGTGTTTTCTGCTAAAATAATTCATTCCATTCATAGGGTCCAAGGTCAGCATAAAACAACTTTTCTTAGTAATAACTAAGCAGAAACAAATCATATATTGCAGAAACAACATTTAATCAAAGATATAAACATTTATCCAGATATTTAAGCCAGGTTCTGAAGAACTGTTTTATGTTGGCTTTCATTAATTCATTTAAAATTCAGAGCAGCCTTAGCCTAAACTAAAAATGCCAAATTGAAAATGAAACTAACATTAAAGAAAGTAACAGATGGGAAAAGGAGAGGTTTAAACACAATGCTAAATGCCACTGCTGGAAATCAAGCACCACCAGAAAGAACAAAAAGCAATTTATTCAAAGGACTAAGTCCAGCAACTGAATAGCAAGAAACTCATAAATCCTTCAGTACAACATTAGAAATTAAAATACCTGCTTTACTATAATTATTACAAACATCTAGGTTTAGTGCCAGCTATTCTTTTTATGTATAAGGCCATGTCTCTAATCAACACAGAAGCGACCTTGCAGATGTGGTATCCACTCCAAAGGTTTTGTGCACCTGGAAATCTTGCAGAATTTTCACATACTTGAGTTTAGTTGTTAATGAATATTCTGGCTATTGCTTTTCACCCAACTTCTTGCTGTGGCAGTGCCACATTAAGGTCAAATTTTTCGTCTTACAACAAGCCAAAGACAGGGGTGGGAAGAAGATACCTTATTTAGGTCATTTTTTTGTTGTTTGTTTGTTTGAAGTGAATGGCAGAGCTGTCCTCACTCAGGACTAGAACAAGTCTTCCCGGAGAGAGAAACTCCCTGCTGCACAGTGTGCACCATCCCACTTACCCTGGGAGAGGGAACAGAAGGCTTTAGCTCAGTGATCTGTTCCAGTGGTCTCTAGCCTGTCCTAGCAAACAGCAGAAACACCTAGCACAGCTGGTAACTCCAAGCACGTTTCTCTCCTCCAAGGTAGAGCAAACCCTCCTTCACTGCAATCAAGTTTAGGAAAGTGTAGAAGCATTAAAGAGGACTCACACAAAAGCCATTAATCCTGCATCGTTTCTGTGTGCTTTACACTTTTCTGTCCTTATTTTGATAAATATAACGCAGACATTTTGACTTATACTAATCAATTATGACATCATAAATTAAAATTAAAAATCAAGTGCAAAGCGTGAATTATAATCTTGCCTACAACTGGCAAAATAAGGGAACATAAACTGGAAAAGCTGCATGGAGGAAATAAAAGGAAAACTGGTGATTTAGAGTGAACCTAATTTATCACAGGCATATGTGCAATATTCTGCAGTTCTAGCATTTAATTAGGACTCTTGTCCTCAGGAAAATAAATTGAAAAATATTCTTAAACCTATCCTTTGGTAGACAGGAAAATAAATGTAAAAATACCTTTAAAGTTTTTAACATTCAACTTTTATGTATAATTTAGTAGGGCAAATAAGGCAATTTACACTGAAATTTTGTTATAGATAATAATTTTTTAAAAATAATAACGATATTAACATTGTCATTAATTAACATTTTCAAATAAATTCATTATGTATATATATTATGTAGATACCACCAGCCAGCTTCCTATATTATTGGAATTTCTTTGAATATATCAAAATTAAAATATATACACAACTGGGATGATAAACTTTCAAAGGTTTTCCTGAATCTGGAATATATCAGGAAAAGTACCAGGAGAGTTTCTCATCACCAAAGGTCATTCAGTACCTTTTGCTCCAACCAAAGGATGATGAGACTATTCTGAAAAAAAAGAGCTTTTTGAGTTTTTTATTTTGAAGAAGGATTTATTAAAAGTTGTCCTTGTTTAAACCTAGTAGCCTAAACCAAACTAAATACCTTTTCAGCTGTCTTAAAAATCTCAGCCCCCTCTTCAAAACCTTTTACTGTCTTTCTTTCATCCACTGCATTAGATTTTATCTCTGTGGGTGAAATCCTGTTCCATACACACACACATCCAAGTGCTCTCTTCAGCATCAAGAATCCTGCTTTAACTCAGACTGGGTGGTTTAATCCTTTCCACAGAACATTTACTACCAAGGTTTAAATCCTGCTTATGTCCTTCTCTTACACTGCATGTGCTGACTATACTCATCCCTCTCTTTCCAGTTTATTACTTCTCTAAAAAAAGGTTTCCTTCACTTCTCTCCAAAGAAATGCTAGTCTAATAAAACAATGAATATCTATTGTAATCACATTTATTGGAACCACCGTTGTTTATATGGTTACCCCTACTCTTTACAGCTCTTTAGTCCACAAAACCCCTAAGACCCACAACTCAGACAGGAGTAATTGCTTGTATTCTCATGCTATGAGACAGCCTTGGGTACTGCTGATCCAGTCATCCATCAAAGGTCACAATTCCTGTTGGCATCAGCCACAGCTTCTTGACCTTGCACAGTGGATTTACATCAAAGGATCATCTCTAAATTAATGCTTCATACTTTCTATGGCAGAAACTTGATGAACCTTTTGACATGGAAAAGAGATGCTGGACCTCATTGAACACAGTCATTGCATTTAGGTACAATGCATTCATACATTCCCACATGTTGCATTCCACAGACACAGGATCAAGTCCAGAGAAGCTGCAGTTACCAATGAGTGTCATGGGACACCAAGATGGGCTTCTTCTTATGAAACCATTTATTCAGCACAGGAACAAACTCAGATCCAGAGACAGAGACCCCCAAACAGAGGCAGGATGATGGGTTTTGAGGGACAGAACCAGGGTGGAGTTCAAGGTCAGGGACCACTAGGAACACAACAAGGGGGAAACCCCAGGGGCTCGAACCCAATCAGAACCCCTGGGCTGCCATCTCATGAGGGTTTGGGGTGGGGCAGCTCTTCCAGGGCTCACAGGGCACATACCCTGAGGCAGAGGTTTAGAATTCACTCTAGCCAGGCTTTTTTTCTCATCTTAGCAATGCTTATCTGAAACTAAATCTTTGCCTCCCTGGGGGGCATCTCACACCCACACTCCAAATAATTGGTACTCCTGTCAGAAGTCTTCATACATCTGTCTGACAGACACATGCTACTTTGTCAATGTACGTGAATTTTCCTTGTTACTGTGCTCCAGTTTACTCATGTGGTATACAAGATGCATGAACACTGGCTGCTCTCTACTTAACACAGCATTAACAAGGCTCTTTCCAGACTTGGATCCAAAAATTGGAGGCTGAGCAGCGATTCCATTGCAATGAACCAATTTCACTGTCTGTCCTTGGGTCTGCCACCACTGTTCCAGGCACAGCCAGTTGCATGAGGACAAATATGCTCAGTGTCATGTCTTGCCTGATGCCAATACTGGTTCCTGGAAGAAAAGGACCATATCATTTATCTATTTATTTTAGCAGATGGATAGTGTTCTAGTCTAGTATTCTAGTTCTAGTTCTTAGTGTTCAAAGCAATTTTATTTTGCCTGCTTCTCAGTTAACTCAGAAAATGTGTGCTGGTGGGTGGTTTATTCTTGCATGTGACTGAATAACCTAACCCTTCATTTGAAAGAGGTTGTAGGCTGTTAATAGGGAATATATTTCCTATATTATCAGAAATAACACATTTTTTCTCTTTCATACTTAGGCTTCAGATTGAAGTGCATTGTGTTTCTTGATTGCGTCTTTTGTATGATGGTCTTTGTGAGACTTCACAGATGAAACCTCTTGCTGTGAGGTGAGTCGCTGTTCAATTACCGAAGAACAGTTGTGCTAAATAATACAAGCATTTCTTGTTGTACAGCTTTTTTTATTCAATAGTTAAAGTCTACATCAAAACGTCACAATCCTCTGTGTTAGATTTGTTCTTCTCAAACTCAGCGCACATTAGTAACCCTTTCAATGATAAATATTTTCCACAGCCACAGACTCCTTGCTCACACTGGCTGAGATTCTCCTTTCTTTCCTTGTGAGAGCACTGGAGGCAGAGTAGCAGCATGCAGTGTGTAGCAGCTGCTCAGATTTCTAGAGGACTTTCATTCTTTCAAGAGTGGGCAGGTTTTCTTCTGAGACTACATATATACAATACCTCTTGGGAAGCTGTTGCAGGGACTCCCAGTTTTTCCCTAGGTGGAGTCCTTGCTGTCCACTTTGTTTCATAGTGTGATATCTAAAAGGTATTCATTGCACTGTCCATGACACTGAATGTGAGTCAGTTGAAAACAAATTTTTGTAAGAACCAAATTGGAATATATTCAGCATTTAAAGGAAGGGGGGAAAAAAACCCCAAGCAATCCAAGCTCATTCCCTTTCATTCCTTCATGCACATCCCCCCCGCCCCCCCGAAACCAAAACCAAAACCCCCAAATAACCAAAATGAAAACAGTAACAACCAACAAACATGTAAGAAGATGTGGAGGTACATGATCCATCTATGCCAGGGGTGGGTGGCAGGTGAAGATGGTGGGAAAATGAAAAGTGGTAGATGGCTTGGATGAGGGAGTCCATTTTAATCTATTGAATGAAAGTCCTTGTAGCTGAGCAAGGTCTGTCCTTGAAAGTATTTGTGTCCAGTAAAATATGAGGAAAATGTATCTGTCTGTGCTATTCCAGTTCCCATATTGACCTTCTAAAATGAGATTTTCAAAATATCACACTTCTAAATGGGAATAAGATGCAGCAGCATGAAAAGGCTTCTTCTGTGACAGAGGGAGAAATGTAATGCATAAGAATTTATGAGTTTAAATTGGCAGTTTAAACGAAAATATAGCACAGATATTTAAATTTCTAGCACGGGGAAGGTTAAAACCCAAAATGCCACCAACTTTTTCTAAAAAATAGTTTTTATTTGCTATTCAGAGTGCCTTTTAGGAATTCTTCAGAGCTGTAAGAGATAAACTGTTATCTCCATTGGCAAGTACCTTGCAAACATATATTCACTACAAACTGTGAAAATAACTAATCCAAGTGACATCTACTTCCCATTTTTGTCAAGTACCCAGACTGGCAATTTTCATAAAGATCAAGGAGGCAGACAATGTTTAAGATCGTTGTTTCAGTGTGTGCACATATTTTCCTATTTGGTCCCAACAGATTTCCTACAAATCTCAACCTTAAATCATTTCTGTTAATGAACCATTGGGTGAAACTCCCCTACCAATCTTACAGCTATGAAGCAACAAACCCAGTCTGGCACAGTGAATCATAATACTTAGCTTCTGGAGAGATAACTCTAAAAAGAGAGATGTAAAAGTCAGACTCACATTTATAGACATCTCCCCCTCCAGCTTCTCCAACTGCACCAAGTGCGAAATGATTTAAGGTCAAATCCTCACCAGTGTATGCTCAGTGCAGCATGAAACCATCCTTATTATGACAGAACCCACTTACAGTAAAAAAATGGAAAATTCCAGGAAGCACAGCTTTATCAGAAAAGGAACAACTAATTCTAAAACCTTTCACAGCTGAGTGCTGCTACTATAAAGATGGTAACAAAGCCTCAACAGAAGCAATGCCTCCTTGGATCAGTTCATTGTCTCCCTTATCTGTTACTTGGAATATCTTGTTATTTACTGTCAAATATTACCATTTCTTTTCAGCCAACTCAAAATTAACTGAAGAGTAGTTCTTGTAACCAGTCTCCTGTCTTGCTATGATCCACACCTTATGGTAAGAATGAGCAGCAGTAACATCCTCATTTCAATCGCTGCTCATTCGGGGGAATGGCCTTGCTAACAATTTATATTTGCAACAATATACAAAATAATTGGTAGAAGCAGTGAAATTGAAACAAAAAAAGTGGTGTGATGCTTCCATGATTAAATAACACCATATCATTTGGAGTTAATCCATTCACCCTAGAACACCTTTTCAAAGCTAATAGAAGAATTTCCATGTCCAGAAGTTTATTTTTCTTTGCATGATCAGTGGATTCTGATGGTTTTATTTGATTGTTACCTTTATAAGTGAGAATTCAGGGTATTCAAATAAAACATGATATTTTACCTAGGGGAAGAATGATCTTACTTTAAAGATTAACCTGAAATGCTTTTCTACTCTTTCATTTTCATGAAGGGGTCAGAGAGTTGGGCTCATTTCAAAAATAATCCTGGACAAAAGAGGAATCCCAGAGGTTTAATTCAGTCTTTCCTTGTCTTCACCGGTAACTAGACCAAGCCTTGTCCTAGCTGAGCCATGGAAGCAGATCCTCCTTACATTCTTGTGCCTCCAACAAAAGCCTTAACACAAGAGATCAGTATCAGAGTATCACAGCAGTGACTTGAGCACAGATAAATCCTGGATGCCGCTAGAGATATGTATAGATACAAAAGATATAGTATAAATTAGGGACTGTTGTGGAAAGCTCCTATAGGGACCTCTCTTTCTGTGAATGCTGATTATGTGGTTATGCAGGGATATTCATTAAATGTTCTAAGGCTATGAAAGGGCCAAATTTTTTCCTGTTGTTTTCTCTTGCTTTCACATGATTAATTACTGCCTACCTGTTAGAGTGTTGGAGTGGCAGCAGCTCCTGAATGAAGCCAGCCTTGACTGGTTGAATAAACACTTTCCCAGACTGTAGCAAAGTGGAAGCAAATTGTCTCCACAGCAAAAGTGCCTTCTGACATACCAGCCACCTTCAGACTGAAGAATTTTGCCTGCCTCCTCCCCCTGTGAAGTGTCAGGCTGCACCATCAGAAAACATGGGTAGTAATTAGGGCAAAACCTAAGCAGAGATAGTCCTGTGCTGAGTCAATACCACTCTACTCTGAAAGCCTTGTAGCCATCCCCATACCTCACCTCAAAAGCTTCTCACAAGGCTGGCACAAGAGGCTGCCCAGACTCTGATTTCTCCTCATGGGCTCAGCTCCTGGATCTAACACGGGAGAGGAATGCAGCAAGGGCAGTAAAATGACTTATGTTGACCTGGTAGTACTGCTAATAATACCTGAACATGTGTGTATGGTTTTCAAGAGACAAAAGAAAGAGAGCCTTTGGAGGCCAGAAATACCTCACAGGTACTGCTAATTTCCTTCACAATTACACAGTAATCACAGTACCCTTTTTATTGCTTTGAAGACATTTATCTTAATACTACTAATTCTCACGTAATGATATT
Organism: Cyanistes caeruleus; assembly: GCF_971803275.1. NCBI lineage: Eukaryota > Metazoa > Chordata > Aves > Passeriformes > Paridae > Cyanistes > Cyanistes caeruleus. The sequence goes on from NC_141705.1 coordinate 42,191,386, forward strand.
TTTATTGAAAAAGTGTTTGTCTAAGTAAGAATCAACATCATGTATTAGTAAACACTAAGACTACTCAGCTTTTAATTACAATACTGCATTGATTAAATTAACTCATTGATTTTTTTTTTTTCTCAGTGTTTTTATCTAGGATCTTGGCCCTCATTGTTATATTTTAAACAATTACTAAACCGTGTATGTGTATATGTATGTATTTTTACATGTAACAATTAATTGATTAGAATTGCTGCAATTAACAGCCTACAGTGATGGCTCACACAAAGGAAAACATCATATAAACAGTCAAAATAAACATGGCAAACAAAGGACAGGTCAATTGCTGACCAAATTAAGGACCTCAGAATGATCAATGCTGACAAACGAGTGACATAAACTACCCCTAATGTGGTCTTGGAAGAAGTCAGACAAGCCAGAGCAAAAGTCAATCCTTTGAAATATTTCATAAATATCAACACTCCCCTAAGAAAAACAAAATAACAAGAAGACAGCAACAACTGGCTGAACACTGTGTTTTCTAGAAGCAGCTTAATTATATCAACTTTGGATTAATGTCAGGAATAACAACACTGACAGTATCAATCCTTGCTAGAGCTTCTTTTGTGCATTTTACATCAAGAATAAGCTTTCCAACGCTAACCTCAGTGAAAGCTTGCTGCTGAAATCCATCTTCCCAGTTAAAAAAAATGTCAGGTGTGAGAAGAGGAAAATAAAATGCTTACAATACTCTTGTGTTTCTCCTGGTGGAGAAACGCATTACAGGCCCCAGTGGCAGGGAATTTCTCCCTGAGGATTTTTACTGGCAGCCAGTGAATTTATTGATTACCACCACATGAAGCTCAGCAAAAGATCTAATAACAAACTACTCAATACATAGCCTGGGGATCTATCTGGATGCTTAAAAATCTGGTACAGGCGTTTGGAAAGGATTTTTCAGGGCTCTTGGCTGCTCCTGGTGCCATGGGACCAAGTTCTGCCATGGTGGTAATGCCTGGCCCTGCCTGCCCTACCTTGACCATATATCGCTCTTGCTGCGTCCCTGCAGAGTTCTGCAGGAGATGATTTTAAAACATCTCTTTTAAATGTCAAAGCACTTTCTCCAGCTGAACATGTTACATGGTAATGGGTTATTTCTTGGCCTTGGTTCAAGGCCAGACAGTACATTTTATGCTCAGTGTGGGAAAAGGAGCGAAAACATTTTTCCCTGCCCTTTTTCCATTCTGTTTTGTTCTGTAAGCAGAGCAATTACGGTCATACACCAAAAAAGACTTTCCAGCTGTGGAAAGTCCCACAGGAGAAATTTTGAGGAAAATATTGCCTCTAGAGTATCTGATCTCTGCTTAATGCACTGTCAATGCAGATAACTGACCCTCCATGAATAGCACTACCACACTGAACTCCAGGTGTGACAGCTGGGAGGATGTAACAACATTTGTGACATTTACATGCCATCAAACATCTGAACCTCAGGAATATCACCTGTCCCTGTATCTCCAGTGGAAACATGATACCAGGCCTGGTCACTACCCAGGGTATATCTCAAGGAGGTCTAAACATAAGAGGAAAAAACACATGGTGCTCAAATGGTAAAAATGTCCTAAAGATATTTCCAAGAGATCCATTAAATGCTCAAGATGTGTTAGGCTTCTGAGAGCAGCTAGCCACATCCAGATGGAATAGAACTGTAGCTGCTAGGACTGTGTGATTTACAAAATGATTTCTGGAATGTTCTAGCCTTGGGCTCAATATTGATTCACTTTCTGTGCCCTGGACAAAGAGCAGTGCTCAGAGCAATATATGATGCACTTTCCTGAAGGCTTCTTATCATGGGACCAGGCCAACTCTTAATTAGGATGTTACCAGTAAGATTTGCCCAAAGCCTCTGTCAAAATGCCTCAGCACTGCTCTCAATAATGATTAGAGATATCGAGAGTTTTTTCATGAACATATAGATATATGAAGAAATACAGATACATCATCCAAATTTCTGGTGCTTTTATCTTTGTACAGATATAGGATATCACCCTGTGATAGTATTAGGTAGGAGTAATTTGATACACAGCACTCCACCTTATGCATGCACCCATGTCCCTAATCCATGGGACCAGCCATAGACAGCACTACAAGTCTCAAACCACTCAAAAAATTCTAGCAGCTCCCATCCCTTCCAAAAACACAATTTAGCATAATCGTGTCTGCTTCCTCTCCAGCTGTTCAATTCATATACACTCCTGGACTTCCCTCAAAACCTCCTGATGTGAAGGCTGGATTCAGTCCAGAAGCAACAGGACAAGTTACTGACCAAAGTGAAATTTTACTCCATGTTTTCTATATCCCTTAAGTCCACACTGAAACTCTTTGTCCTCTTATTCAGTAAAGGACAGTACTGGAGGCAGTGGGATATCTCTCCAAGAGGAGAGGAAAGGCAGGGGTGGGCACTGGTGCAACCAGGACTGATGCAATGAAATGCCCTAGCTCCTACCTTTCCTTTCTAGCTCTAGGCACAGCTTCAAAACATTTGAGGCAGCAGGAAAAATTCAGCCTAGCAGTAATTTGCAAGGGAAACACAATTAGTGCATTAAGATTATTTCACCAAAAGATTTCTTTTGCTCCACTGCAATAGTGCCTTCCCTGACTGCTGCTAAAAAGGACTGTAAACTCCACAGGGGACAGGCTGAAAAACACCACTAAGAGTTACTTGCTTTTTGCACAGAAGCTCTGCTGGAGTCCTGTGTCTTTGAGTAAAGTGTGTGCACTGCTACCACATGCTTAACATTTCAGAAAGGCTGTGGAGAAAGAAAAACTGCCACTAGGATGTTTGGTATGCAAGCACTTTTCTGCATCCCAGGAATATGGAGGATATTTTTCATTATTTTTTTCTTTTTTGTTTATTCCCAAACCAAATTGCAGAATACTTTAAAATCTTTTATTTTGAGCTGGCAGTATGAGCACTTTTTACTTTATCTAACTGACATTTAATGTCTAAGTCCACATCACTTATTAACAGCAAAAAAAGCCTGAGGCAACCCTATAGACTAAGGCATTTAAAAAAGAGAATATTACATCAAATCTGTGTTGTCTTGAACAACAATCTTGCACATCAAATCTGTGTTATCTTGAGGTAAGTTTGTTCCTGAGTTCACACTTACACCACTGGCTTTCTAGAAGCAGTATCGATTTCAAAGAATTAAAATATGAATGGTGGAAACAAAGTTTCAAACTTTGTATGGGAGTTCTAAATGTTTTAAGGGAATGTTTCAAGAAGAGACTATGTTCATACAAAGGACATAACTCCACCCTGGTGGCATCCCAGCTGCAGGGCTGCATCCAGCTCTAAGGGTCCCCAGCACAGGAAGGACAGGGACCTGTCAGAGGAAGTCCACAGGAGGCCACCAAGCTGATTAGAGGTATGGAGCACCTCTCCTACCAGGAAAGGCTGAGAGAATTGGGACTGTTCCACCTGGAAAAGAGGAGGCTTGGGGTGATCTAATTGCAGCCTTCCAGCACCTGAAGGGAGCCTAGAAGAAAAATTAAGAGAGACTATTTACAAGGGTCTGTATGGACAGGACAGAGGGCAACGGCTTTAAACTGAAATGGTTTAGATTAGAAATTGTGAAGAAAATCTTTCCTGTGATGGTGGTAAGAGATTGGAACAGATGGCCCAGAGAGAGAAGTTGTGGATGCCTCATTCCTGGCAGTGTTCAAGGCCAGGTTACATTGGGCTCTGAGCAACCTGGCCTAGTGAAAGGTGTCATTGCCTACGGCCAGAGGGCTGGAGACAGACCATCTTTGAGGTCTGTTCTGACCCAAACCATTGTATGATTCTATGGCAATGGCTTTCTTTGTACCAAAAACATGATTATTTTTGTGTTGATAATTCTTTTTCACAGAAATGTTGGAAAAATCATGGAAGAAACTGTTTGAAGAAGTTCATTTGCAGATTCTGTCATTATAAATACCTTTTCAGCTGTCCTTTATAGGATGCTATATACTAGCATTTCCTGGGACTGGCATCTGAACCTGAGTTTTCTTCAGCAGCACTCCAAGTTTTTGACATGGCTTTTTGTGTGATCACTTTATCTTACTTTGAAAGTTAAGATCTATTAAATCAGCTACTCAGACTTATTATAGCTACCTACCACCTCTTCTGACGAGATGCTGAAACAGATGCACTTTAGAGGAGAAAGAAATTCCAGTAGAAAGAGCATGAAAGCAGAAAACAAGCTGTCCTCAGATACAGCCATCTGTGATAGGCACAAAACCTTAGTATTTAGTATATTTAGTAACAGTTAACAGTTGTATTTTTAGATAAAGCATATATTTATGTTAATGTTTATGTTTATATTTTTAAACATTAGTAATTTTAAGCCATATCTTTATTTAATCATTATTTAGTATGAGACACAGAACATTAGTATTTCTGAGCTGCAATGAAAACTATGCCCCTTTGTTACATAATTCCCATTACAAGTAAAGTAAAACATGAGTTACCATGCAGTCCCTTCCTGCAATCCAGTGCCAAATCATCCATCCATCCATCCATCCATCCATCCATCCATCCATCCATCCATCCATCCCTGCAAGAGTGAGTTAGCCTTTTCACTGCTCTCCTGTCACAAACCCACTTACAGGAAGGGCTCAGGAAAACTAAATGTCAGGGAGTGATATAACCTGGAGGGCAAAGAACATGAACTCCCCACACAACCGTTTATGACCAGCAGCACTGACTGTGGGAATTCGTCCATTCAGAAGAGGGAGAGGAAAAGATTGAGGAGCAAGTTGCATGCCTTGCACATGCTGCTGGGTTAAGAGCACACTCAAACAGTTACCAAGGAACCATAAGAGCACTGTAGATCCATGTTTTGGCTTGGGTAATGATTAGTGCTCACACGAGACCTGTTGCTAAGACAAAGAATATTATTTGCAGTTGTGGTTGGCAAACTAAGGGACTTGGGCTTTGTCTGTACCTTTTGGTGCCTGACTAACACTTTTCTAAATTACAGAATATCATACCAAAAGGGCTGACGAGACAAAACAAGAAACTTGTAAGAGTTAACTTCTGTGGAATTAAAAAATGCTAGAAATAAAACCCTTTTACCAAAGATGGGGACCACTTTTCAACACGACTGTTGATTAATGACCTGTTTCAATCAAATATTTAAGTTATTCTTGTCTAAACTCTATAAAGATAGAAAAAGACTTATTAAAAGAGCTCTCTGTGTTTCTTGGCAACAGATTGTTTGGTTTGTCAGAGTGAAATGCATTTTCTTAGGCCCTCTGATGGAGCTTAGCAGGAAGGTAACACAAAAGTAATTTGACTAGGCAGTCTGAACTAAATGGTTGCAGAGTGATGAATGATAGCACTACATTTTCATATTTATATAGTATTTATATTATTTGTATAGTGCCTTTTAAAAATAGTAGCCCTTCTAGATTCTGTAACAGAACCAAAAGAACTTACAGTACCCCTGGAAAGGCAACCCTGTGCTGTGCCAAAGTGGTCAACAGGGATTCAGACCTGAAAGGAGCCAGCCTTCCCACAGGCTGCAAGATACTCTTGGCTTTTTAATTAGATGAAAATCTGGGAGACTACAGGAAATAGATGTGTGCTTCCTCTGTATTTCCTCCCTCCAGTTCTTGAATGAATAAATTGCAGACAATCTTCCAAATGCTACAAACACAAGAGTTCACTGCCCTTCCCATGCTAGTGATACGGTAAGTGCATGGTGTAGTGTGGCAAAGAACACAGCATGGGTCATGGCTATAAACACTGTGTGAGCACAGACACAGCTCCACACATGGCCACAGCAGCAAATCCTTGAAAATTAATCATTCATTATATACTCCAAATAAGTCACTTCCAGATATCTGAATATAAATATTCGTGGTGTAACAAGGCTCTATGATCTCCCACATTTATCAGTAGCTCATTCCAAGAGCACAGGACTTTGAAAGAAATCAAACCTTTTGTTACAGAGAGTAACTCAGCCTTAGGTGGTCCTTAGGTCTCCCCTAACAATGGACCTTAATAAACAGACATTACACATATTAAGCAGACAGACAACAGACAAAAGTGTATGTTACATCAGTCTTTCAGATTTTCTAAGGTGTGGCTGAAGATGTTCACCAAATGCAACCTCTGTTGAATGTTTTGTCTTATCTGACTTTAGGACCTTACATTTTAGCTCAGCTAAGTAGTTCCAGCAATAAAAAGCCAAACCCTACAAGCAACTTCTCTGGCCACTGAAATTTTGGAGTCAGGTCTGCTGTTGAGGTGAATTTGCCGCATTTGAGGCTCTCAAGTGATGAACTGTCTCCTTGGACACCAGCAAGTCTCTTCCACTTAATAACAACTGAGCTGCCAAAGCTTTTTGCAATCTTAAACCCATCAGCAGGTGTTTCAGAGGACATGCCAGACCAGAAAACCCTCCTCACTTAATTTTACCTGTGTGCACAAACCAGAGGAGGGCTGGAGTATGATGCACAATGCTGTAATTCCTCAGCAGTGCCCTGGCTTGGAAGATTGATTTTGAGCTCCTGGGGCAAGCGGGAAGCAGAAAAAATTGCATTTGGGGTCAATCCCAGTGTTTCCCTCTTCAACATTTTGATGTATGTTTCCCCCTTCTTAAACACCTTATCTCAGAAGTGCTACCAGCACTGATTGGCTTGGCCTTGGCCAGTGGTGGGTCTGTCTTGGAGTTGGCTGCTCCACTGGACATAAGGGTAGCACCTTCCACCTCCTCACAGAACTTTATATCTGAAACATCTTCACCAAACTTGTAAAAACTAGCCTAACTTGTACACTAATGCTGATTTTCTGGGAACACATTTAAAATTTAAATTTTTGAAGTTTTGGTTTTTTCCACTATGTCAGAGAGGATGCTGATGCTTTCTCCCCCAGAGAAACCAAAATATAGTTTGTGTATTATTTAAATTAATAACAAATTACATAACTAGTAGAAGTAGTTTTATATTACGGTTTGGTAAGGAAGCAGGAAATAGTGATACCTCAGGGAAAATGCAAATAACAAAATATAATTAGTCATCTTCATTTCTGACCAAAATATTAAATTTTGTACCTATTAAAAGTTTTACTAAGTGATAAGAACTAACAAAGACTTTCTAATTGTAACCAAGAGACAGCAATAAAGATGTTTGGCTGTTGCACATCTTATTACAGGTGGTGCATTTTCTGAAGTGCTAAGGAGACTTTGTGGTGGGTCCCAAGTCAGGTCTGAGGAGATGAAGCATCTTTTGAAAATCCAGGATCCATTCTTGAGCCACTCTGCTCTCCAATATTAGTCTGACTGATTTGTGCTATGTGATTTGGATGTGTGATCAATTCACAGCAAGGAAACAGAAGCTCTGTCCTAAAAAATAGAAAAAGGGAATATTGTTCAGACCTTTTTTCAGTAAAAATTCACAACACTTTATGACTGACTTGTGTTTATACCCAGTGCCACTCATGGCTTCTCCAAAAATTTGATTTCATCTGAAAGTAAGAAACCACTGCAGAAGTAAACCTTGCTGGCCACTCACAGATAGTTTCAGATATCTCCTGCTACTGATGGTACTGAAGTGCAGCTTGGCTCTGCCTCAGAGCTGTTCTCCTGAAGCAGAGGTTTCACACCTCCTGCACACTGTTCAGTACCTCTGCACACTGCAGCAGCAAAAGATCTTTAGTTTTTCCTTATTCAAAGACTACAGGTTCACTTACCTGCTGAGTCTTCATCAGACCTGGGTGGTACCATTTTACAGACTTTAATGGGTTTTTTGAAACAACATATTGATACATCTTACAAGCTTCATTTTTCTTCCTATACTTCTTCCACAGACTTTTTTTCAATTGAAGAAATAGAACTGGATGCAAAGACAACCTGTGTAATTGCAATTACTATTTTTAATTGTAATATGAAATATACATGTTCAGTGTTGTCATCAATATTAAAAACATATACATGAATCTCTATTGGAAATAAATAAAATATTAATATATTGATGGTGTACTTCGGGGCTAAACATCAAAATGTGTAAAACTAGTTCAGGTATTTAGAAACTGATGCATTGTTTTGTCTTTACTTTTCAGAAATATGACTTAAAAACCCAGCCTTAATAAATGCAAAATAATGAGTGGCCCTCCAGGATTTCCTGAAAAGTTCTCATCCAGAATAATCAGAGTGAATTTATCTGTTTGAAGAAATTAAAATTCCCCGATGTGAGCAGAAGTTCAGGAGTGTTTTTAGTCAGTATTACAGAATTTTCAAACAAACTACCAAGAACAGATATCCTTACTAAATAACTCTCCAGTTTTTCCATGAACTTGGACCAAAATCCACAGTTAATAGTCACTCTTTCCCCAACCCATAACTCTTGGCAGCAGTACTAAAATATACTAACTTGAGTTAACTCTGATACAGGATTTCAAGAAGAAAGGTTATTTTTTCCCTTACTTTGGCAGGTTATTTTAAGGTGTCAATTCGAATTTTTGGCACTACATCAAATGTTTCTGCAGAAAAGCTGTTTCTATTCTCCAAAGGACCCTTAAATGTAGAAGTAATATACTTCATTCTCCACAAATTGTAATTTTTCCATTATCCTATTACTATAATTTTCCACAATGCTCTTGACAGCCTTCTTTGCTCTGTCTCACCAGAAGGAAGGGGTTTATTCATTTGTTTTGTCTTGATAACCTTTTCCTCACAAAGGAGGTGGCAGCCTTTGGTACCCACAGCTTGGTTTGTAGCAGAAAAGAGACGAGCAATAGCTGTGGCTGCACCGTGAAACCATATACAGTTTACAGCTCTGCATTTCATGGGAAGAATCAATCTAATAACTGCAGCAATTATAATAATGGCAATGAGGTGTGCAGTGACATTTTACAGTGCAGAAAGATTTTCAGTCCAACCTTGATTCCAAGCATCCCTGTGTCACAAAAAATGCCCCTGAATGGTCCCTGTCTGAAATGTCCTGTAAAGATGAATAAGGACCCATATATTTTTTTCACAAAGGCTGCCATTTTACTGCAATAAATCCCTCTGGACAACAAGGTGCTGCTAAATGACAGTCACACTTCATAAGCTCAGAAAACTGAGAGTATTAAGTAATGAAGCAATATAAAGCAATTCACTGGGAAAATGCACAATGCAATAAATCTCTTCTCCCAATTTTAGATGCTTCATTTCTCCTTAGTGTCTTACCCCAAGATCTGAACTGCAGTGGTACTTCAGGTAATCCCAGTTGGAGCAAGGCACTTGGGGAAAGTGAAGGCTTCTGACCTGAGCTACACAGGATTCAGGAAGATTCCAGCACTATTTCCTCTGCAGTGCAAGTTATTCTTACTGTGTCAGCTCAGGACATTGGGAAAGCAAAACATTTAGAAATGGGATATCATGTCCAACTTACAATCATAATTGTTTGGGAGTCAAGAGACAACTGCTGTGCTTTTTCTGGTTAGCCAGGAATGAACCTGCCATTTTGGATTTTAAAACCAATTAATCATGCTCAAATCAGTTTTGATCAGTAAGCAGATGTTTCATCCTGTTCCTTGTATGACTTTATAGAAAGCAGGAGTCAGATTTTTAAGATTTTTTTTGCTTGGATGTTTGGTTTTGAGAGCTATTGACTTCCAGAAACTGTTTAAGAGCTCAACGTGTGCTGGCAAAGGCGAGCGCAGCAAAACTCCCAGGCAGTGGGAACATCTGCCCTGGGGAGATGGCAGCTCTCTCCATGGAGCACAAGATCATCCTGCCATTGTTTCCTTCAGCTTTCTAGTGTCTTGAGCTTCAAACTGCTGTCCTAAATGAGGGGATCCCTCACCAGGAGGCATTGAGAGAGATTACAGGAGAGACTGGACTCTCAGCAAGGCAGCTTGAAGGACATTTGCTGAACTTCCTACAATCAGGAGCTCACAGCTAGTCTTGTGCAAGGAGAAGGTTTCAGTGTGTTTTCTTGCCCCTGCACAGGATTCAAAGCAGCTGGTGGGATTAAACACTTACCATTCTTTTCCTGCTGAACCAACAGTTTTTGCCATCTGTATGTTGACAGCCTTAGCTTTATAACATTCAGTGTTATAATTGTCTCTGGGAGCTGAAAGATGACTGAAATGGAAGCTTTTATAAAAAGAGCATTTTCCAAATCACTGTGCCATGAAACAGTCATTTAAGCTAACTGGAAAAAAAAGATGCCAGTTCAGAAGTTCAGGTGAACTTGAAAATAAAAAAGAAGATCATATAATTAGGTTGCAGACATCTCATTCTGGTCTGTTGAATCAGTACTCTAGTGGGACAAATGGCTCAAAACTGTGCTAGAAAGCCTCAGAAAAAAAACCCCAAACAAATCCATTCCAGACTCAGTTTATACCCACTCTAAGCCTAACAAGAGCTTTCCCAAACAATTAGTTCAGGTCCTTATTAAGCAGGCAGCTACCTTGTAGGTCCTGCAACAGTGAAGATTTTTTAGCCCACCTTGAACATCAGGTGCCAGTGGAAAAAGCTGCACAGAGAAGCCAACAGCTCCACACAGACGTGCAGGGTGAATGGAAATACTTGATTTCACTTGCATTTGCAGCACAGCACTGCTGAATTTAAGCCACTCCCCAACTCTTAAGGCTTTGAAATAACCACGCAAAATTGTAGGGTAGTTATTAACACTGCTGGGGAAAATAATGCTGTAATAACCTCTCAACAGGTCCTTCTGTTCTTTTCTTGATCTTCTTCCTGCTTTAAAAAGGCTGATGAGAAACAGAGGAGGATACTCTTTTGCCTACTAAGAGATCTTGTGTGTTGAAGCTGCAACTCAACCATCTGTGAAGCTTTTCAAAAATCTTCAGCACTGCAGCAAAATTTAGCGTGGATTAGCTTTCAGCTGGGAAAATAATAGGTAGAAGTTTTGTGCCTTTATTCATGGGGGAACAAATACAGGGATATTTCTACACAAAATGGTAGCAGTTTCCTTTCTGTGTATAAATAATTGAGGATAACTTGGTGTAGGGGAGGGTGGAAATGATTTTGAAATTCAGCCCTGTACCTGCAACCTAGTATGCTTAAATCTTTTGGCCTCACTTGTATATTCAGCCTTACTCCTTCAACCCAGAAGAGCAGAGAAATTACTACAGTGAGCATTTTTAGCTGAAAATTTATTTCTAGATTTCTGCAAGGTTTGCAGCACCTAAAGTTAGATAGAAACAAAAGCTTGGGGCTTAAATCCCGTGGCCTGTCATAGTCTAAATTACTGCAGATCAAAAGATGTAGCCACTGTGAATTACACTGGAAACGAGCAAAACCTGTGATTTCCTTGCCCAAAAATTTAGGGTGATGCCTGTAACAGTCTCACAGAGTTTTGGCTCAGGCTAAGCATCCTTAAAACAAAATGATGCACCTAGCGCTCCTACAGCCCAGGCCCGGTAGCCTCCTTGCATAGAGCCCTTTTGGGAACTTTGTGATAATCTCAGGAGTGTGCTACTTCTTTTTCCAGAGGAAAAAAGCACTGTGCCAGGCCCTCAACACCAAAAAAAAAAAAATTAAGTTCCCTGAGGGTACTACAGGGCAAACTACTCATTATTGCTGTCAGCTGGGGCTTGGGCAGGTCAGGACCTGGGCAGGGATCTGACAGGACTAAGAGTTTACAGCTGAGTGAGGGGGCAGGCAGGACCCTTCACTGAGCACTGCTGTGTTCCTCGAGGAAAAGAAGCCACTGAGGCACATTTTCTTATTGCACTTGGGGATTTATGATGGATGTGCACGTTTGAAAGCTTTGTCAGGTAAAGGAATGCCATTTTTACATGACTTTTATCAGAGGTACCTTTGACGTGCCTTGTAGAAGAATGCTAGTATACTTCAAGCATCCTTGGTTCTTGTGATGACTGGCTTTTACTGGTGCTGTAGTTCCTATTTGTAACTGACTTGTGTCCCAGCAAGACAGTTCTCAAAGCCATTGCCAGTGAAGAGCATTATAATCAATGCTCTGGTCCATGATGTGGTTAAACTGGGGGTTAAATTCTGGCTGCAGAAATCCTGTTGGAAAAGGTGAAAAAAACAACTTATTTGTAGCTGAATGATTTGAGCACACAGTATTGGTTGTTTACTTGCTATGTAAACTGAGAAATATGAATGCCCAGGCTCTGTTTTTCTTTCTTCCATGGTTGTGCTTTTTTAACTGCTTTGCCAAGCTATTATGCTTACACCTGACAGGTTGTACTCTAGTGTGGGAGGGCTAAGTCTGAAATGTCATCCCAGAATATCCCTCTCTGTCAACATATAGGGTTTTTTCAGCAGGTGCAGAAAAATTCACTGTTGGGAAGGAGGGAAAATGGTCTGCCCTAGTTTTTTTTCTAACTGAGGGAAACACTGAGGGAAAAGAAAGTGCCTGTGCAAAGTGTGTGTGGGGGCGTGGGGAACGTAGGGAGTGAAACAATTCATATATTTACATTCTGGGATGAGGAAATGAATGATATTCCCCAACACTCCAGTTGATAGTACCACAGTGGTAGCTGATTAGAAGAGGAAGCATTTATGTTAATGATCTTATTTTGTGATTCAATTTCTTTCAAATTCTACCATCTGTTTTAAAATTCATGTTTCTCTTAGGACGCTAATAAGTACACGTGGTTTAATGCTGCATGCTAGTCACCAGTAGCTTTTGCTGATTTAAATGAAAATCGTATTTTGCCTCAATCTGGTCTGCTAGATCTGGTCCCTGTTTGAATTACAGTTTCTGGAAACTGCTAGAGAAAGATTTATAGCAAGATGTGTTTGCATGTCTCTTCTGCTTTATTTGGAAATGGTCTGTCAAAAATGAGGCTGAACTCAGTAGTGTTTGGAATTGTGTTTTGGGCCAGGGGACTCATTTATGGTAGGCCAGTGTCTGGCTTTCTTCATTAGCTGCTGCATGGCAGTTTTCATGATTAAAAGTGGCATTGTTTGGGCATTCGTTTCAGTTTATAAGTGAAAATTTATCTGGCTATTACTAAACAAAAGTCTTCCAAAATGGGAAGACTTGTGTTTAGTAACAGACAAATATTTAATTTGTTGGTGGATGTGAAGTTTCTTCTCAAGCAAGGAAGGAGGTCAGTGTTTTTTAATAGTTTTGTGAAACTCTTATCAAAGAGCTGATGGTGAATGCTTTGCATTCAGGTTTTGTAGAAAACTTTTAATACCTAAGGACCTTTGATGGCTACGACACAAAACTAGTCTGATGGTGGAAGTTTTTCAGCAACCCTCCTGAGTTTAAGTTTCCATTTAAGACTTTGCTGCAATAAAAGAGCTTGTGTGAATATGTGTGTCAAGCATTTATTTATACAGTTGTTCAAACTGATTGCACAGAATAGGCAGGGAACGGGAGCAAATATGGGGTCCTCAGCTCAGTCACACAACAGAAACTAGAAACATTTTTTCTTCTTAATAACCATGTGAATGGCCATCACCTTCCTTTAGAGCCTGCAATAAGAGCAAAGAATTCAGTCAAATGCTGAATTTGGCTGGTTCCTGCAGATCTCTATGACTCACCTCTCCTAAAATTAGCAAATCTTCATTTGTAACTCGTTGCTCAGTAAACGTTTAAAAACCCTAGAAGACCAATCAACATCAAGGAAAGGTGGAGAATTTATTTTATCTTGAAAGCAAACTTGAATATTAATGCCATTTACTGTTGTCTCTGATAATGTCACAAGATGGACTGTGTGAGCAACCTGCAGTGTTTTGTACCTCTCTCTGGTGTCACCTCAGACTCACTGCTGCTGGGTGATGTGTGAGAAGACATAAACCCCAAACAGGGATTTTTGCTGCAGGTTTGAATCCCAGTACCTTTGTTCTATAGCAGATGCTGGCCAGCATAAAAATGTACAAGTTAACATTAACCTTGCCATTTAAACTCTTAGTGACAGACATAATCATTATTAGTTTAACCAAAATAAAAGCTTCAAAAATAAAAAAGCTTCAATAAATATATATTTTTAAAGTTAAGTTTCTTTTAGTTGTTTTCATGTGAAGCCTTTCTCTCTTTGAAGATGATTGTTGAGGTAAGAGTTTTACATCTAAAAAAACAGCTGCACCACCCAAGAGAATTATAACAGGTTTTGTACTACAGAAAAATAGACACATCTTCCCAAAACTGTGGATTCTTTTTCCTAAAAGAGTGACTTTTAACTCAATTTTAGCTCAGTTCATTTCATAGTTGGGCATTTATACTAAGAAGCTGAAGATCCCTGGATTTGCATTTTTTATGCCTTTTTTAGTACCAAAAAAATTCATCATGAGTAAGTTCATTTTGAATGTAGTAACAAAACTTAATCAGAAATAACTGTCTTTAATTCTGAATGTTGGAAATCATATACAAGTCTTACATCTTAAAAAAACTCATTTGCAAAGGGGATTAGGTGGGATCTTCCAAAGCTCAACCCATTAAATCAGCTTTACTAATAAAGTATAAATACTCATTTGAATTATGTCAGGCTCACTGTGCACCTAATCCCAAGAGATGCTGAGGGTCCAGGCCCATGGGGACCACCACTGATGTCCTGCTCCAGCATGGCTCCTGTTTTCTGAGCTGCCTGCTTTAGCCAGAGCTCTTCTGCCCTCTCTTGTCCTGGCTTTGGTTATATGCAAATATAACCAGTGTTTCTTCCAAGCAGTCAGTGTTTCTGCCAAGCTGGCCTCCAGCACATTGCAGTTCTTTTGAAGTTCATGCTGGAAAATGATGCCATAACTGCATTAGATTTCACAGGGCATCAAGCCTGTGGGAGCACACCTGTACTTGGGTTTCTGCTTTGTGTATTCACTTGGGCCTTACATGTGTGCAACTAATTCTGTGTTTCAAGAGGCATTACATAACATGAAGTGAGATAAAACTTGCAGGAGTTTGTGTCCTGCTGGTAGTCATGGGTGGGGAGGAGAGAACAATCACATGCACAGAAAAATCTGGGATCTCAACACCAGTACTGAGTCATGCAATTTAACTACAGCAAAAATTTGTCCACTCGAGGTGTCACCAGCCCCCACCATGTGCTAATATAGAATGTTGGTGAAAATGGTGAGAACTCTGCTTTAGCATGTGTCATAGTCAGGGGTTTGCAAATTATTACTAAAAAATGCCACTATGAGGTGAGATTTGAAACGGGAAGCAGAGGAAGGGGACGATATATTAGAGGCACCCAGTGCAAATGGGACAGTGATGGCATGAAATTGCTACTGAAGACTCTGTGATACTTTCATTCAGTGAACAGGAGACGGAAACAAGCTGTAAACCATATTTCAGGTAACTCCATCCTAGCAGTTTTCCTTTTAGTGGTTTTTACAACACTACAGTGCAGCACTGTGCCAATAAATGAGATTGATAGCTGGTCTCCTGGAACCAAGTGCCTCAGCAATTATCCAGGATAGCTCGCTGGTTTTCCTAGGCCTGCCAGAAATAGGCTGTGAGCCACATGTGGCACCTTTGGAGCAGCAGGATACCCTGGAGGCTTCTGACTGTAAAAACATAAGGGATCATCCGTCATGGAATGGGAAAACTGAGGAAATCATGAAGGAAGAAAATAGCTGGAAATTGTTTGCACTGAGAACAGCTCACCTGATATACCATTACCACCAGTCTCCCCTGGAGATTTTCCTTAAGGAAGTGGGAGCCATTGCTTGAGATGCGATGGACAGCATTGCTGGGAAAGGTCTGGTGGTGGCCAACTGCTCTTTGTTGGGACAGACTGAATGGAGTCATAGTTTTGGTAAATCAGAATAGTGCCCTTGCTGACTGGGGCAGGTTGAGCCTGGGAACTTGCCTGTGTTTGTGTGTCTCTGCTGCTACATTTGACAGATGGCTCTGCTCAGACAACTTGTAAAGACAAATAGAAACAGTCTTGGAAAGGTGGGAGGAAAACTAAATGGATGAAAAATACCCGGAGAGTCCTGTGTTTATCAAACCATGCACTTACTGCAATATTACAAACTTCAGAGACACCTCAAATTGCACTAAAAAGTATACAACATGCTTGATAAAATTTTATTTCTATTCTGCTTTTTGAGATGCCAGAGTTCCCCTGAGGTATTTACAAGTTTCCTTTGTAACTAGTTCAGTAGGAAAACATTCCTTAATTGATTAGAGAGGGGGAGGGGTTTCTTTAGCACCAGCAGCCAAAGCTCAAAGCAAACCCCATGACAAAAAGTTTCAACATATTGGTAAAAACTAGTGGTGTTGGGGTTTGAATCAATTATGTGTGTATTAGGAGAAAAAAAAATAAAAAAGGATTGCCCTTTCTTTTAGTAAAGGGGGATGGGGGCAAGATTGCTGCCTGTGAACTTCAGTGAATAGGCAGCTCTGTAAACTGTCTCAGGAAGAGCACAGAGGAGTAAAATGAGCCATAATTAAACTTTGGTTGGAAAATGAGAAAGTCCTAACTCAGAAGAGCTAAGCTCTGGGACAAACCCTTGTCAGCAAGACAGAGAGGACTTGGCTCATGGAGGGAACAGAATTGGGTGCTCCATTCCCTTCATTAGCATCCTTAGAGGTTTTGTGGCCTTCCTATAAAGAGGAACCTCTATTGTGGCAGCTCCCTGGTGGTGCTTGTTTGAAAAGAGCAAAGAACTGCTAAATCAAGCAGCACAAAATATTTCAGCTGTCTCATTTTATCTCCATAGTAAGAGACTGAAAGTTTTTTTGAGATACAAACCAGTAATGATCTATACAGTACCTAACTATGTATCTAATAAAAGACACAATTATGTTTGTTAGACTGAGTCTTTTGTTAGCATGTCCCAGATCACTCTGGGATGCTGATCAGGCATGATATCAGGAGACATAAAAAAGACAGAAGAAAAATAATTTTAACTTGTTTCATTCTAGCTTGTGGCTCTGCTGTTTTTCTGTGTTTAAATCATTAAATACTTCACAGATTTCTTTTTTTCTGGTCATATCAAATGAATATTTTTTGGTATAGCTTGTGAAAAAAGAAACTGGATTTCAGCTATGCTCTCTAAGTGAAGACTTGTACAGTCACTTGCTACAAATTATAGTGTAGTAAATGCAATTAGTATTGTGATGTGTCTCAGAAGTGACCTTTCCCAATGTACAGCACATAGGCTTGCTCTCAGAAATGTACTGCTCTGAAAAGCTAATGTGTGTGTCCATTTTCAAAATGAAAAATATAAGCTGATTTCTCCTCACCCCAAGCTGTCACCAAGCTATAACAAGTTATTACAAAAAATGGTGCAGGTCTTTGAGCCTTCAGGGTTGAGATGTACTGCTTGCTGGCATGCCAGCCTACTGCAGGGACACCCTTGCAGCCCTTTACATTATGTCTTCCAATGGAAAATTCCACACAAACAGCAGCACTACCGTGTTGCCAGCTCTGCAACTCCTGGAGCACTTAGTCAGGAATGCAATTTGTACCTTTTCAGATACATTAGGAGGAATACACAAATGCAACTTTACATGGTGTCTTGATTTTAACATTGTGAGACTCATTTCCATTCAAGTCAGATTAAGGTTAAAGCAAACAAATATTTTACTTATGGAACTCATACAGTTTACAGAGGTTTCTGAAGATGCAGGACAGAAAGGAAAGGAAACTGCATGCAGTCAAGATGTCACCTGAGACAAACTTTAGAGGTTTCTCTTCCCACAGCCCAGTGAAAAGCAAACTTACTCCACATGTGTTGCCAGGACTCATGCTGTACTGAGCATCCTTTGTCCTTGAGAAGCAACCCTGGGAGGCATCTCAAATGGGGGACAAAGGGGTGCCTGATAATTTCCCCTCCCTGTAATTCATGGCTTGAACTGAAGGATGCAAGGACATCCTTCAATCTCACACCTTTCACAAATGTTTTATTTCCAAACTGTGTTACCTTCTGGAAATGCTGGATGCTTTTGGCCAGCCATTGCCATCTTCCATCTGTATAACCAATGGATTTTATTTAATTTTTCTTCTGTGTTTGGTTTTTGGTCTGTATGTCCTCATTCAAGTTAGAGGGGACCCCTGGAGATCTGTAGTCCAACTCTTGCTCCAACATGACCAAGTCAAATCAGGTGCTCAGGATCTTGTCCAGGGGAGTTTTGAGTATGTATCTGCAAGGGTAGATTTGACATGCTCCGCAGGCATCTTTTTACATCCTTACCTAGCTTCCTGGGAGGGGAGGGGAAAGAAAGAGTAGTTGGAATTTCCCTTGCTCCTACCCATGACCATTGCTTCTTTTGTTTTCACTGTGCACCTCTGACAAAGACCTGCCCGTCTTCCATCCAGCTGTCCTGTGGGTAGCTGGGCATGCTGTCTGTGCGCGCAGAGGAGAGAGAGAGCTCAGTGGGGAGCTACCATGATGGTTGAGTGGCACGAGGAGCCGGAGAGAGAGCTGGGAGTGCTCAGCCTGAGGCAGGACCTGAGGGATAGCTGCAACCCACAGGACAGCTGGTGTCCTGCTTTATGTGGAATCCTTTCCCCCACGCGCTAAATCCATTTGTGCATGACCCACATTTTCTTCAGTCATTCCATACACTGCTGTGTAGGCAAGATCAGTGCCTGCACCTTGCTGAGGATGACACTTGACAGTAGAGAAGTATTTCAGAGTGATACTGGTGTAATTTGGGATGAGTGAGCTCCTCCATCTTCTTGTTGGCCTTCTATGTGTAAATAATATGCATTTGACCTACCATTCTCGTATACTCTGGCTTGATGATGTTCCCTCAGTAGATCAAAAGGCTGTGACTTAATGTCTTTCCTCATGTAGGAAATTTTTGGAAGAAAACATTTGACAAGTTACTGCTGAAGATGCATACTATTTATAGTTTTATTGTTTTACTATTTAGTTCTGAGTGACTACTGACAAAAATAACACTACTTTTACATACTCTCCAATAAGCTTCTCCTAATTTTTTTTTTTCATGGGAATTTTAAAAGAGTTGGGGGGGGGTGGAACACCAAAGAGCATATTTCTAACCCAATACCTCTTTTAAAAATATTTTTAAATTTCAACATTGAAATATCTTCTCACTGAAGTCGATGGCAGCAATTTTCTTGCTGAGCTATTTTACATTCCTTTTCCACTAAAGGAAGAAGGTTGAATTCATCAGAATTGTGAGTATGTTGCCTGTGGGGAATTAAGTTTAATCAGTGAAATCTTTCCCTGAGACAGAATAATGTCTTCTCTCCTCTTTTGACCCCATTTTTTCGCCTATTTCAATTGCATATATGATCTGAGATTATGCAAGTGTGGTATCAGAGAAACACCTCCACAGTGATAATACTAGACTATATGATGCTTCCACTAGTAAACATGGCTGTCACCACTGATTCCATCAGACTGGCAGGATCTTTTCCAATTCCCTTAAGTTTGAGGGGAGTGTCTGGAGGTAGAGAAATACTGCAGGATGGTTTTGCCACAGGAAGCAGTTACTCCTCTTTCCTTCTGGCTTGCATCTCATGAGTAAACTCCATGTTGTAGCAGTGGCTGTCTTCTTCCACAACTGGATGGACTTAGGAGAGCAGCCTGAAGACTGGGGAAAGGAAAAAAGGCAGCAGTAGGCTTTGTCCCTCAGAGTACAGCAGCTTGGACAAGTCTTTGGTATCCTATTTACAGCAGACAACACATGTAGAAGGGGATGTAAATTATTAAGGGCACAGAGCTACGCTCACCAAGATGACTTACATTTAAATTTACAATATCTGTGCTAAAACCTATCAATCAAACCCTTTTGGCTTGGGTAAATCTGATTTCCTGATGAAATCTGAGGGGCAAGAGACACAGGAGATGGTGCTGGTGCTGTAGGGCTCTCCCTTGGGAGTCGCTTCCTGCCCCTGACTAGAGTAAGCTGGCACTTTGAGCACAATGGTGTCCTGCCCAGCACCAGGGTGTGCCTCATTTCTCACATCCCAGCCTACTGCAAAATTATAGTTCATCTGTCTGAGCCAATTAAGTCTTATATTTAGAATGGGGTTTTTTTTGCTGTTTTCTTGGTCAGATGAATCTCTTAGCCAAAGAGTTAGAATCAGTACTTTTCACATTAATCTTTTAAAAGTTCATTTTCTGTGCCTGTGTGTTGAGACCTTGGTTCAAAGCAACAGCAGTGTAATAAGTTGTTCCTGCTGGAGAGAAGCCAGTGGAGTTATTCAAAACGTAGTGAGAACTGACAGAATCTGGCTGCCTTAGTGCCTTGAAAGACAGTCTTCATTTCTTTTAAAACTAGAAGTTAACCAAATCCCTACCTTTTGAGCATTCATTGTACAGTTGTGAGGTTTTGCATGTTTATTGTCTCTGGAATTTGCATTAAGGCAGGTATTTGCATGGAAATGGAAACTTGAATGCTACCTGGCAATGGCAGCATCCCCAGACCCTGCCTGGGAGGGCGGCACCCTTCTCTGTGCCCTGGGTTTCACCTAAGTCAGGATGCTGCTGGCACCATTCTGTCTCTTGGCTTCCTCCACTAAACTTGTCTTCAACAGAAAAAAAAATAAAAATAAAAAATCTTCAAGCCAAGCCTTGCTTTTTTGCCCTTTGGCTGGATATTTCAGAGTATGGAAATATAAGCATACATGGTTTATTAGGTGTGCACATTTTTTCAAAACCAGATGCTATTTTAGACATTTGACATTGAGTTTTGGCTCTGGAGGTGTTCTAATGCATGCAGGCTCTGGTCCATCAAAGATGAACAAAGCCATGGCAGAGTTGAGACTGATTTTGTCATCCTTTAGGGTCAGTGAATGATAGACATTCACATGCTAGGACTGATGAATTAGCTGCTGAACAGAGGCTTTGTCCAGTGAAAATCTGTTCTGAAATGTTATCACAGTCAGTGTCTTTGACTATGATAGTATAAGTACTTTGAAATAAAAAAAAAACCAAACTCATATTCACATGAGAGTCTGTTTCTTGAAAGCCTCTGAAATTCTTCACTTGGTATCAGGTATTGCAAAGCTGGAGATAAAGTAGCCAACATTAAAAAAAATATATATATTTCATTTAATGAAGCTGTATGTTATTTGAATAAACAGAGTTTTCATTGTCTCTCTAATTTAAATTACCATTTGCCTCTCATCATTGGCTGATACGAGTAATGGTTGTTACATATTGCTTAGTCTGGTACCTTGCACATACAAGGATTCATTACAATACCATGTTTCATCTCTCACATAACTGCTGCTTTTAGTCCTGTCACTGAGCTCAGCTACCTTGAAAGCCTAGCTTGAGCTAGGGACTTTTTTCCCATGATTTCCATCAGGATTTTTTTGATAGGAATAACATTGTCATATCAGAAAATCAGTTTAATGGTAACAAGGTTTTGAAAGCCATACTGATTGAAAAAACTAGAAGATGGGCTTTCCCCTGTCAGGCTTGTACTCATTTCCTTCCCAGCTGAGGTCTGATGTGCTCTTTCAGCACAAGCCAGCACATGGTGTGAAACCTCTAGTTCCAAAAAAAAAATACCCAGTAGAAATTTCTGGAAAATCTAACACAGAAGTCACGAGCAAGTCTGTTTTTTTGAGGTTTTGTTCCCATGTTACCAAATAATTGCTCAAGACTTCAAGATCTGATTCAGATGGGACCTAAGAACTGGCTTTCATGTTTTGATGGGATATGTAAGAAATCTGTCTTTTGTTTTCCAAAATTTTGGTGTGTATCTAGTGGAAAAAATAGTTGCAGATCATTCTATCTCCTACTAAACTAGTAAGACCTAGTGCTTAGGCAAATACTCATGCTTAGCTTTCATAATCTTTTCTCTAGTCCCTCTAGAACTACCACCCCTTTTACACTTTTCTCCAAGCTATATATGAATGTCTTTGTTTTGGATAATTTTTCCTCAGAGATAACATTTTTCTATCTTCATGCCAAGGCATCATGTTACTGTCTTTCCTGCAACCTTAAATTTTTCTCATTGAAGACTGGAACATTTCCAGGTTAAGAATACTTGGTAGCCCTAATAATGTATTTATTTTCTCATTTAAGTCAAGAATTTAGATGTGTGTTACAAAAAAAAAAAAGAAGTACTAAATATTTATTTCTGGTTTGGGCTGGTGCCTGCTTTAAATCTTGCTTGTTTTCAACCCTTTTTGTTCTCCACTGCTTAGCAGAACAGTTACAGAGGCTGATCTACCTTCAGGGCTGGCAAGGGCTTTGCAGGCCTTCTGTTATCTCTTTCAGCAGGGGATCTGGAATTATCCCAACTCCTTGACACCCTGTCTTTCCTGCAGTCAGATATTTCAAACCTCTCTTCCCCCTTTCTCTGAACTCCATGGTGCATCAAGGACTGTGCTTAATCAGATCTGTGTAGTCTAATGCCTCTGGGCATCAGGAAGCATCAGGCATGTCCAAGAAGACTGGAAGCTAAAAAGGAATGAAAATGCAGAGGCAAAAAGAAGCATGTTTTAATGTGTATTGAATTCTCAATTTGTACATTAGAAATAAAATCCAACTCTGACTAACTGGACATAATGCAGGAACGGATGTGAAATAGAATGGAGATGGAGAGCATTGCTGCTCTTGCCCAGGCTAAGCAAGAGACCTTTAAACTGTGGTGGAGACAGCTCAGGCAGGTGTAGATCTGCAGGATGGAAGTGAGTCTGCAGTGAAGGAAAGGAAATCACCACTAAGCTTCCCCTCTTTCATAACCAGGAAAGATTTTGCCCTACTATTCTAGTACTGCATCATCTGCTTTTGAAAAACTTCAATTGACTACCACTTACAGGTTGATTATACAGGAGCAAAGTTCAGAATATAAAACTAAATGGCCATTTCTTTCTGTTACAGATTCTTTAAAGTTTGACAGTCCTTCATCAAGCTGGTTCTCTGGAGAAGGGATTTCTGTTGTGCAGCAACAGCTTTTTAGTGAGAGCAGTTAACCTGAACATTGTGGAAAACTGGGAATGCAGCCTGGGACTGTTAGCAGTTAACTGGATGGTTTTACATGGTCTGTGTCTTTCTGCTTGAAATCTCACTTCAGAAAGCTGCTCTTCACTATGGGGATTTTTACCCAATATACCTCTGCCACCTGGAGACCAGTTTAATGATGAACCTTCATCTACTTCCTCTATAATTTGATTCTAACTTCTTGCAATCCTCTACTTCACTTTCAGCACAGACTTTGGCTGCCTTTGACCTAAGTTTGTTCTATACATTCTTCCATCCACTCCTTCTATCTTCCAAAACTGCAGATACAAGGTAATGAACAGTGAAAGTTCATCAGGTGCTTAATCAATTGTGTTTGCACATTTAAATAATTCTGCAGACACTGTATAACCCCAGTACCTGTTTATAACATATATTAATACAAAATATATGCAAAGATCATCTGGGACCATTCTTCCACTTGCCAAAACTAAGAGAAGTGGTGGATGCATTAAACTCTCTATTTGTAAAACAACATCTGTAAGATTACTCACCATGAAAAGAACTAGATTACATCTGATATTTTGCAGAAATTTGTAATGTAAGCTTCCAACAGCCCTCTGTTGCAGGCTCTCAAGGATATGAGAAAACATAACAAGCGACAGGCACAACAGAACTGGCAAGAGTCCATGTGCTAGTGATGCTAAATTCATATTCAAAGTGATGTTCTGGTACCTTATCTCAAAAGCACTCTTAAAGATGGACATAGTCTGTTTGAATTAGTCTGGAAACACATGAGAGAATATTTTGATATGAAACAATGTAACTAAGAGAAGCTGGCACTGATTTAAGTTTAAGAATCAGAATAACTATGCTTGGGGACTTTGCCATGGTTTGGTTTTCTTTATAAAGCAAAAACCAATATCAGTTGACAAGGAAAAACTATCAGATAGTTTTCACTTAAATAAAGTAGTAGACTGACGCCTATATTGAAAGAATAATTAAGGATCAAGGTCAGGCTCGATGGGGTGCTGAGCAACCTGATTTAATTGAAGATGTGCCTGCTCATTGCAGGGCAGGGTGGACTAGATGACCTTTGAAAGGTCCCTTCTGACACAAAGTATTCAATGAATCTAAGACACAGAAAAATATCTGAGGGGGAAGAATGCCAAGAAAGGCCCACAAAATTATGAATAGGAATGAGCAGAGGAAAATTTAGAGAAAGTTAATGAGAAATGCAGTTTGAGATTCAGCCTGATGAACTGTCTTGGAAATCAGGCCAAAAAGAGAAAACATGCAATATAGTGAAAAAGCTGATCATAGTTCAATTTCAGAAGCTTTAATATATCCAAGTCTTATCTACACTGACTTAGATTGTTTGGGTAGGATATTCTCATTTATAGTGAAACATCTGCTTATCCTAGCATTATGAATCCTAATAATCCAACAGGTTTTCAAATGTTATAAAATAGTTATCTGTGTAATGCAATTAAAAATGCCTGCTGGTACTCTAGATGTTTATCCCTACTCTTTCCATATTCTCTATAACTCCCCCCCATGCAACAGTAATTAGACAGTTTGGGTTTTTTTAATTAACTGTTAAAACTACAAGAATATGAGTAAACTTTAATTAAAGTGGAATTTTAAAAATGTTTTTTCAAAAATCATTCATAAGGTTTTTAACACCATACTGACATGAACTTTCCTTGAGTTATGTTGGTTGTCCTCTTCAGGCTGCTAGTTATGTGTATTTTTCCTTGATTAGATGCCTCTCTTATCTCTTCTGACTCCCGTTTGACATAGTACACTGGGATGTGAACACATAAAAAAGAAATATTTTCACTCTGCCTGACAAAAAAAAAAAGTTTTAAATTATTGCTAGTTGGCTTGTAATAATGAAATGATGAGTCTGTTAAAACCTTGTGGGTGTGTCTGATTAGGTTGTCCTCTGCACTGAATGCTTTCACTATCCAGAATTGTCTGACATCTACGTATCTCAGTGGGTTCCTGAAAACTTAGAGAATAGCTTAGAAAAAACGCAATCATGCCTCATATAGGAGAGGAACTTCTTTTCAATATGAAATACTGGTGTATCATGCAGTTGAAATGGATTTAACAAGCACAAATTCAGCATGAAATGGAACAACATACTTTTCTGGCAAAGAATTCTAGGGTAGGACAGCAAAATTCAGCAGACTTTCTACTGCAGCAGGAATCTTCTGCTAGCCTTACACCAGCCCTAAAAAACAGCCAAGCCTGCTTGATTTTATCAGGGTTTGTAATATGGGTGAAGAAAACTGGAAGCTGAGCTTCCCAAAGACTGCAGCATTAACCCACTGGCCAGCTGTGTACAGAAGCATTTGAGGGTTCACTAAATGCCTTCCCTAACTGGTACAGCAGGCACTACACCTCCCTTACCCCCTAGCATTAGAAGAGCCTAAATAACAATTGTTCACACAAATGACAATATCTGATCTTTTAAAGAATTCCTCTTCTGCATTAGGATGAAAATATTTCATGTTCTTAGATTTTTTTAATACACATATTTGTCCAGATGACTTTCTCAGACAGCCAGATATTTTGTCCTGTGGATACCTGTATCCACATTTATCCTGAACTCTCCAGTGACAGCACCTGGCTTCATTCCTCTCAGAAACCTGAAACCAGTGTTTCCACCAGCAGCTCAGCCCCTGAAGTCCTGTAAATTTGAGGCCACATCCCTCCTTCAGGTAAGAGAAATCAAAATCAGGGGAGCAAGCTCTGCTAACACCAAGCTCTCCCCAGGATCAGCTTGTGAACTCTGTAGCACAGTTCACCAGAGGCAAATAGAGTTGAATTCCATCTGCTCCATGGCTTGCTGGAGTCCCTCTGCAGTGTTACTCACTAGTTAGTTATCTAAGTGCCACATGTGGCAGTGGAAAACAAAGCAGGAAAAGACAGCTGATAGCTATTACCAGTATGTAGAGCTACTGGTACTAAGAGGTGGCTTGGAAAATTTCTTAAGCTCAAAGACAGAGTGGTTATCAAGAGCTTAGGAAATACCCTCTGAATGCTGGAGAAATCAAGTATTCAGCAGTAAAGTACTGTGCCTGTTTAAAGCCAGGACACCCTGATCCAATTTATGTTGCAAGATTAAATTCCTTGCGGACTTTGATGCCTTTCTGGAAGATGTGCTTTCATCGGCTGTTACTGGGCTTGCTCCCAGGCTGTATGTGAAATGGGATGATGTGTTTGGACTGCTGGACAAACTGGTGATGTGACTGTTTGCTCTGGTCTTAATCTACTGCTTCCATAGCTTAAATTCTTTACTAGGAGGAATGGAAAATGTAAATATGATTTCATGGTAGCTGAAAACTGTATTTTTTTTTAAGGAATAATATGTAGTGAAAGTCTCGTGAAAATACATGCCTTAAAGAATGTTCATTTTCTCTCATGAATGTTGCTTTATATAGCAGAGGTGAGATTTGGGGTTGCCTTTTTATGTTTTTGTCTAGTTTAAAGAAAAATAACAAACCCTTTCATCACTGCTCTTATGATCATCGTTTTCACCACCCTAAGACTTTGAAAGCTGCTCACCACCCCTCCTTACAAATCTGGTGCTACAAATCAGCTGTTAATCATTTTCTGTCCTACCTCTATCTCTGGCATAAAAACAGCACATTAAAAACCAAACATTTTGGATTCCATGAACAATATGACCTTCAGTTTTCTTCAAGAAGAGATAACTGGAATTTGACACTTAGACCTTTTTGTATGGTGCTCCAAATCTGCTGTCATCCTGTAGGGATCTTGAGATGGTTTGCTGTTTTTTGCTTGCACCAAGCTCTTCTTCGCTATTGAAGTTTCTGAAGCATCTCCTCCACAGTCAGTACTTAATTCCTAGAAGATCAATTGTGATAGCTTCCTGCCCTCAGCCCAGATACACTTTCCCAAGAGATGCTTTTCCTCCTTAATTATGCTGAATTATGCTGAAGTTGCCAATGTTACATTAAGTACCTACAAACAACACAGTGATCCTTACATGTAAGGAAAAAAAAAAAAAAAAAAGGTGTGATCTGGCCTTCATGTGTCTGAATCCAACCTCCTACTTGTCTTCCCTAGGAACAAGTTGCTGATAATAAATTCTGCTTGTGAAAAGGTATTGGGAAATGGGAAGAATTGTTCTTCCCCTCTCTTTCTGTCCTATCTCTAGAGCAGAGACAGAAAGGCCCGACTGCTGCAGGGACTGCTATTTGCATTAATTTTGTTTTCATATACTAGTGGATAAATACTTCCCTCTGCAGGAAACTTGAGGCTGGTAGCAGCCACAGCCTCTGGCAGTATAGACAAAAAAATGCTTAAAGCCCAAAGTGGGATTCTATGGAAGATACTTGTGTTCTTATTCTACTCACCTTCAAGCAGTACATAAGATTTTTCCATTCCCATGATCACCTATTTGCATTTTAGAATTCTAAAATAAATTTGCCCTTGTTTGACAGTGGGTGCATTGTTAAATGTTTCTCCATGGTATTTGTGCAGCATCTGTATTTTTGGAAAAGGCCTGTCCCATCTGGGTCCCACATGTGTGCTGCCATTCCTGATAGCAGGTACCATTCTGGTGGCTTGAGCACTGTTTTCATGGCAGCATGAGCCTGGCTCCTGAGGAGGTTGTTACTGATAGTCTGTGACTAAGCCATTTTACTCTTTCTGTCCCTAAAAGTTTAGTCACAGATAACTTGGAACAATTTCTAGCCATGGGGCCTCCTTATAGGTATGGTGAGCAAGTGGATGGTGAAGAAATGAGCTCTCAAGGACTGCTATAAGCCTTCCCCTTTCCTGGCTGTCTGGGGCTTGCCCAGGCTCTAGCTGCAGGGAAGTTGTATTTAAGACTGCTGGATAATTACCTGTTTTCTTTCCTCTGGTTGTCCACTAAGTTGGACACTAAACAGTGTGACAAGATGATAAACTGATCATTCTTTGTTATATGTGGCAACTGCTGTCAAGAAATTTGCTGGAAGAGAGGACTTAGAACAACTGACTTCGTGGGGATTGCTTTTACCTCAAGAATATGCATTAACCCAGTATCTTCCAGGTGACTTGCTCTTTAATGTTGCTTTACTGCTTCTTTCCCATGAAAAAAACACAGTAGTAATAACAGAGGGAGGAGGAAAAAACAAAAATAAGGCAAATAGATTAAAATGGTAACTGTAATAAGAACCTCCTTTTCTTATTAAGGGCAAATTTTTGATGCAGTGAGTGTAGCCCAAAGTAACAGAACTTTGCTTCACTGAAGTCAGTGACTTCTACTTTCAGAGGGACTTTTAGTTTCTATAACAGTTACAGAACAGGGTCATACACTAATTTACTTTTTACATTATACAAAATTAATGTTTGGGAAAAAAAAAAAAAAGCAACACTGTGTTCTGTCACAACCTTTTTAGAAGAAATACATGGTGGTTTATTGTCCAAAAGTTAATAAGCTCCAGTGTGATTTTTGTAAGCATGAAAAATGTTTGCAATTTTGCACACCGATAAGAGATTTCTAATGATGTATTCTACATAAACTTCAAAAAGCCTGAATTACAGCAACTGTGTGCTACTGCCATCTCAGCTGCTTATTCCTTATACCACTGTTCTTAGACAAAATCTGCCTGAGGGTTGTATTTGGCTGGCATCAACCTAGTACTCATTACACCCTAATACTTGATAATGGTGTAATACTGTCATAGATGTTGGGAATATTAAACATAATTGTCAAAATACACACTCATATTAATAATGATGGGATTTGCTAGTCTGTAGCAAAACTGTTTGTTGGTTTTTTGCCTCACAAATCTTTTTTTGCCTTAGAAATCTGATCGAGAAGGATGTTACACACCTGAAAAATGCAATCCCCTGGCTTTCTACAGTACTGGGCAGTACCTCCTTTAGTTCACTGAGGTACTTTCGTTTGCAGCTCTTCTTCTGGTATTAACTGTAATATTATGCAACCTTTGTGCACCTTGGCCCATAGTGCCCATAATTAGCTAACAACACCAGTTTTTCCTAGGTTTCCTTGGTTCAGATTTCCATCAGAAATGCAAAAACCTAAATCTTCACCAAGACACTTGAAAAATAAAATGAGGCCAATTTCAGCAGTAGTAGTAATCTGTAGTCTAGAAGTTTCAGGCTGCCAGGAAAATAGTTTTAAATTACCAACCCTGTGTCTTGCCAGCATTATACTGTATCATATACGAACTCAAACACTGATTTTTGTCTTGGCCTTAGGAACCACTTGGTTTTAACATGATTAAATAAGTTCCCTGTTCCCTTTCTTCATGTGTTTTCTAGGAAATCCTTATCTTTTAACAACTTTCACATGCAATAAAAGCTAATCAACTAACTTGCTTTTCCAGAATTACTTTTCTTTTTTAGACTTCACTCAGCCTTCACTTAATCACCCTTCCTTTTGTTCAGGAAAGCACTGGAGCCTCTGGCCAAAGCTTATTATTGAAGAAAGCAAAGTGAATCCTGCAAAGTAAGTTTGTGATGGTACAATGTCTAAAATAATTATTTATTTTTCTTTTACACACACCAAATATGAACAGCATAAATTTAATATAAATGCTAATTCATGTACAGAAGTCAAACACATTATTTCAACATTAGAAATTGCAACATGTAAAAGAATTATTATGTAGCTAATATCAAATAAAATGAAACTGCTATAACTGCACCTAAATTAACATCAAAAAGGACAATTTAATATGGTGATGAAATACACTGAACCAAAATACATAGTGGACCACAACTGTTGATTGTTTTTAATAAAAATTATTCAACTTTAAATCTATCCATTGCATTGTTTTCTGTCTACATAATACTCCTTTCTGACAAACAATTTCCAGATACAACAGCTTACAAACAGTATTTGCATAGGTGAGGCCTTTAGATATTTTAACCACCTGGATCATTCCTTGTCAATGAACTGAAACTGTCTAAAATTCCAAAAATCAGAATGGCCTACAGTATTAGTTTCATATTGTTAAAAAGGTTAAAAAAAGGTTGTTATTGTTTTGTCATTGAATAAATAAAGCACTTGACTGAGAAATGCCAAATAGTCACAATAAATATAAAGATGGCTCACTCAAAATGAATTACATATATCTGATTTTAAAAATCAAAAACTATTTTCAGTTTAATGCTAAACAGTGTTTTTCTAAGAGGAACATGGCCTGATTGCAAAGTGAGCAAGCTGCTGTTCCACATGGCTACCACAGGCAAACACAAGTGCTGGTTTCAAGGGAGAGCCTGGATAAAAGTAAGGCCTCTATGAATATGAAAGCACACGTGTCCCAGCAGAGAGGTGCTAACGAGGAAATACAACCTAGTGAGCTCTACATAATAATACATATAATCTGTATCAAGATTTATTTTTTCTTTGCCTGCTTTTGTCTCCAAGAATTAACTAAGGTATTGAACCTCAGTGTTATGACTACAGCAATGTAGCCTGATGGTGCACTGATGTAAAGTCCTTCAAAATACAAGTTTTCCATTAGTGTACTGCTGTATCAGAAGTAAAGATTTCATTGGACATGTTCTTCCTATAAAATTTTGCATCAAGTTAATGGAAACAAATTTGAGGATGGTATTTAAGTTCATTTTATGCATGTCTATGTATGAAAAAGCAAGGGTGCCAGAATGGTGTTTATTGTTTTGTTGGTGGGATTTTTTTTTTTTACTTTTAAGATTTATGACATACAACAGAAGCTGTAAAAATTCTGTGTGAAAATACAAGAGTAGGAATTGTGGCAAATTGTTTCAACACTAAATATAAATTACTGCTGTATAGACCATTGCAGGTAAGAAAAATCTTTTAAACAAATTGTCTTTTAAAACAAATTTAATCAAACTAACCGAAACAATTTAACATTCAATTTCACTAATCTTTAAATTGAAATGCTTAATACACACGCTTTGAAGAATTATTCATCAATAAACATGGAATGTGAATTTCCAGTAATTATGTATCAGTGGGGTGGTCTCTTTCCTTTCACAACAAGATCCAAAGCAATAAATTTCAAACTTCTCCTCTTCAGGGAAATTCAAACCAAGTAGGGTGTGCAGTTGACTGTAGAAAGAGACAAGGAGGGGGATGAAAGAGATTTTGATTTCAGCAAACATACTGCATTATCCATTTCAATACAGACTTAACTGTTAAGAAATTAAGATAATGCTATAACAAAAGCATTCACACTCTCATGCCAATGCTGCATTCTTCCCTGTCTTCTGCAGCACTAACACTAACTTTAATTAAGAAACTGTTTAGTCAACTGCTCAAAGGGTTTTTTCCTAAGAGCCTTACAGTTTTAAGAGGCCCCATTCTTCAGCACTGAACACATTTTCTCATCCTATTTATAATCACATACTTTTAACTGAATTTCATAATAATCTTTTTTGTTTCACTTTCACTGAATGCACAATATTAATGCAGACAACTCTAAAGTGCATATTAGGTTGATGCTCTAAACTGTATTAGCTACATATACATATCCTAGCAGCAGTCATAGTGCATATTTAACACTTTAGATCACTCTACACTCAACATGAGTCTACAGTCAAGTAAGCAGCAAGTTCTGCTTGATGTACACTGCATAAGCAAAACCCAACTTCTCTGTGATCATCAGTGGAGTAGAAAAAGCATGTTAATTACATCCTGGTTTGACTCTACAGAAGGCAGATAAGTTATTTCAGAGAAAAATATAGGCCAACATTGTTGCATCTGCCTTACTTATTCTTCTCCAAGTTTCTTACATAGACCAAGATTTACAAATTTGTATTCCCTGCTCATTAGCAGCAGCCAAAAAAACTCTGAATCTTTGGGAAATATTCTGTGTGCCCAAAATTAGAAGCTTCTAGCAGTAAAGTCAACACAGAGCATGGATTTAATGCCATTTTCAAACTACCTTGTAAGCTTTCAAAAAACATTCTCACGCCACTCAAAAAAAAATACAAGAGGGAGGCCTCAGAAGTGACAAGTATACATACTTAAATTCATCCACAACAGCATATTCAAAATAAAGTCAGAGGAGAAAATAATCTCTTTTACATGAAACTGACTAGCTAAAACAATAGTCAAGTGTCCAGAGTAGTAAGAGCTCCCACTTCTGTACATAAACTGAAACCCAAGATGGAAAGGAAAGTAATTATGAAATGACTGAAAAATGACTCAGAGTCATTTTAAGAGTAAAAACCATAACCCGCCTCTGTGCTGCACAACCAACAAGAACATCAGACTGTGTGATCCATCAGCAGGGACAGGGCAGTAAAGGTATGGTCTCCTTTGGAAAAAAGCACAGAATCTCTACAAGCCTTCTTAGAGCTGTGTCTGTGAGTAATGTACAACTTCTCTAACAGTGCAGCTAATACAGTCTCTGAGAGGGCAAAAAACCACAGTGAACAATCCTGAGAGGCCTACTCACCTTTACTATCCCACCATGCTGCATTCAGGGACAGCAATGTTATATATGCTTGCTCAGGGGCTGTAAGAAAAAACATTATGTGTAACTCCTCTGATAAATATTTCAGACTGCTAAATTCATACTTGTTTAAAAAACTACTTTTTATATATATACTACATTCTGAGCCTTTCCAGAGCTCACTAAAAACCCCCAAACCGTGAATTATCACTTATCACCTGTATTTGCTAAACAAAGCCAGCAACTTCTGTATTTTTTTCAAACGTCTTAGAATTTGTGGCTGTTGATTGCTCCAAGAGCAATATAATTAATTTTGATAAAGCAAACTAAAAGGCAATGTTTAAGTAAAGATAATTCCTACAATAAACATGAAATCCATCTCACTTGACCTTTAGGTTTGATGTCCAAAATCTAGAAAAGCAATCTGCAGATACATTTGTTCTGAGATACAGATGCTAAATACAGACTCTTGGACTAGGTTATAAAAGTTTTATATGTGACTTGTAAATTGCTACTGCATGCAGTATTTAAGATATTTAAACAAGTGAATTCACAGTAATAAGATACAATGCATGTTCCACCTATTTAAGTACCATTTACTATAAAACTCATATGGAGAACTGGAAGGAAGCTATTATTTATGTGCTATAGTTAGTTAATAAAAGGCTTTTTCTTGAAGATTTATATGTATATTTTTCTTATAAATAGTTTAAAATACTCTCTTCTACCTAGAAAAATAATTTCATAAATTGTGTCTCAGGGAGATATAACAGGAAATAGCATGTGTGAAAGTGCAAAGAACACCCTAGAGTGGAATACCCATTTAAAACTTGGCAGATACCTGAAAATGGAAACTTTACTGAAACTTCTCCCATTTTTCCCCATCACCCTTAAGTTAAACTCAGTAGGGAGAGAATTTCCCAGGACTCAGCCTTTGCTATAGAGAGTGTTATCTTAAGGACTAGAAATAGGTTCTGACATGTTCTGGTATTTCCTTAAACCAGTGGAATTCCACCAGCAGCAAGTGAAAACAAACCAACCAAACAAACAAAAAATAGTTTTCAGAAGAAGGCACTGCTTTTCCAGGCTTCAGATGTTTACTCTTACTAAAGAAAGGGACGTGGGAGTTCTCCAACAATTCAGAGCGTATCGGTGCAATTTCACATTTTCTTCTGCCTGTACTTTGAAGACATGTGGACGAGTCAGTTTGATTCCATAAGCTACAAACCTACATTACCAATGCAAAGGATCTCAATGATAACCACACCTCCTATTTCAGGATTGACACTGCACTAGGACTGCTTCTGGACCACAGGTGGAATATCAAGTGTGTGCTAATCATACAACTATAGAGTCTCTGAACTGGAGCTTCTCACATTTAGCCAGCCTCCAGCACAGACAAGAGTAGGAAGCCTTGCAAGTTTTTCTAACTGGATGCCACATTTAACAGCCCAGCACAATTTTGCAACTGACATTAACGTGTTGCATAACTTCTGATGGAACAGACTTATTTGTGCAGAAATGTGACTCAAATTAATGGTAGAGGTATTAATTCTTCCACAGGACACTCAGGTGTTTCCCTATTCTGCTCCCCATCCCCCAACAACGTTCACCTGAAATTTCAACATGTAGCTCTGCTCCCCTTCTCACAAATGGACACCCATGTAATTTTCACACATATAGCCAAGCCTGTTTTCATTCCCTTGATTTGTTGCTGATTTATCTAGTAGCGTTAAAATACAGCTTATTAATCTTTCCATGACAGCAGTTTTCTGTTTGCTACGAACCATCATTTTCAAAATATTCAGGTGACACCAAGTGGTTAGTTGTTGTATTGCTGTCTGCTCAGGACTGGTGTGTAGCACTATTATATAGATTTGTGTAAAAACCAAGTATTCTGTAATGTGTGAAAGTAAATACAGAAATAGATATTAAAAAAAAAAGAAGCCAGAATGCCTTGAGATTATTAATCAAAGAAGCCCTTTCTCATTTACTTACCTAAGAGGAGATACATGCTTCAAAAAGAAAAAAAAAAAAAAATCAGCAAAACCCAAACTGTACACATCATCAAAAATTAAATGGCCAAAAAATGAGGTTCCTGTAAGAGAAGTCACTTACCAGAAGGAATGAGTCCCTATGACATCTTTGTATACTCATGTTAATAAGAAGCTGCTTCCAATAAGCACACTCAAGACTTTTCTCAAATCACTGCTAGTTATCAAAATACTCCAAACAGAGCAAAACCCCAAACCCCAAAGAGAAATCAAAACCTGTACATCCATCAGCAGCATCAGCATCATCCAACATGTCAAACCACGCATCACTTCCATGAGAAGGAAGGATTCTGTCACATCTAGAAACTCTCCTTTACTTGCAGGTATTCCTTTCAACACAGAATATACACTAAACTAGAACAGAAACAACTTCTTTACATTAGATAGGGAAAAGAAATTGTACTTTTAGACTCCTTAGGGGTATGCATCACAAGAATGCCAACATCAAAAAAGGGGCTTTTAATCAATATGAAAGATGCGTTATCTTTCAAAAGTCAGCCATGTATGTTCGCTTCAAATCAGGGCTTTCTATGCTCTTTGCAGGCCCAAATCCTCACAAAGCAGAATGCACAGAGGCCATCAAAAGAAAAAAAACCAAAAAGTGTTATTCAAAGATAAAATGACAGCATTACTAGCAATAGGCCATTAGGTAGACAGCTGTCAAAAAAAAAACCTGGTATCTGAGAATTCTGCTAAATACCACTTCACGTTTTAACTGTGATTGTGTGGCAAAAAGCTTTAGAATACTATTATTTTAAATCCACTTTAAAACCTTTTCCCTATAGCACTTGTAATTATAACTGAGGAGATAAAAATCTCAACACATACTTTCTTCATTTTTTTTTAAATAGTCTGCAGTCAGGATTTGCCCACAGCTGTGAATAATCACTCTTAATCTAACTTTAATTGTTCCCTTGATTCTTTCCCAGAGAAGTATGAAAGACAAAATAAGTACCAAAAGAAGCAAACTCGGCAGGTATACATGGTCAAGCACAAAACCTGCAACTGACTTTATTCTTCTTTTAAGGAGAGCCTCACATTACTATTTTGAGATTAGTACCCTTTGTATCTTTTGTGTTCAGGATTTGCATGGGTTATAAAGGTGTGGCCCTAATTTTCCTAGCAAGAAAAAATGGCAACAGACACTCAACTAGTCAAATGCTGTGCATACAAAACCAGGCACAGATACTTAGCCATTTATTATTCAAAATCACTTTGGCCATCTGAAAGCATCACCTTCTGGAGGTGGCCCACTAAGGTAAAACAAGCACACCACTGCTGAAGTGGAGACAATGTATAAGGCTTTGTACTTCAGAGGTTCTTTTTCCTCTAAGACCTCCTGGCCACGCCAAATCCAAGCCCAAGAAGAAAAAGCATTTTAGACATGCATTGCAAAAAAAAAAGGCATCATAGTCAAGCCTGAAGTAAGTCTGCTATGAACCCATCCAGAGGAAAAGAATCTCACCACAGCCTGCCTACATCTCAAGAGACTTGCAGAACAAGTGCTAAGTAGCAGTATTAGGAAGAATGGCAACACTATTTTAACAGTGTACTGCAATCACTTTTCCAATTCGCCAAAATTAGAACAACTGAGGGAAAAAACCCAACCAAACAAAAAAAACCATCCCAACACCCCACCTCCATAATTTTATAATATACAAACTTTCCTCTTCTAGTAGTTGCATTCTGATTTTAAAAAATGCAACATACATAAATAAAGATGCTAGAACACAGACTTTCAACTAAATTTTCAGCACCGTAATCATGTCACAGATGACCTTGAACCTAAGTTACTTGTATGTCATCTAATTCTTCCTTATACATCATTCCAGTCTTTATATGTATATCACTTCCAGATAAATGTAAGCAAAAACGACCCTCGCATTGGACTGTTTAGATATTTACAGTGTCTTCAGTGCTCTCATCTAATGGTCCAGACTCAACTGACACAAAGACCAAATCTCCTGTAGACGCCTTTACACTTCACATAAAATGCACATGTGCACCAAGATATGAATACCAAGAACAATTTAAAAGTAAATTTTCTAGCTTCAGTTCTTCAGATATATTCAAAAATGTTTATGCTTACCTAGATGTAAAAGTGTGAACTGTGCTGCCAATTCCTTTGCATCTTCTACCGTTGTACAGAGTTTTTCTGGCATGAAATAAGTCTGGGAATCATCTGCAATACTAGAAATAAGCACCTTGTACACCAAGAGTATTTTCCCATCCTGACTTGTGGTTGAATACAAGCAATATTCTGGTGGTGCCCAGCTATTTTTATGGCAAAAATAATCCAGATGCATTACTGCAGAACTGAAGTGATTCAGCTTTAAAGAATACATGCTAATTGGAGTAAGCTTTATTCCTGGAAAAAGTGGGTATGTACTTCTTTCAACTTCAGGGGGGGCTGGACTGTGCTGACCATTAAGACGAATTGAAAGACTTGCTGGTTTCCCCAAGGATTTTTGACTACCATCTTCTTTGTTAGGAAACCCTAAGAGATTTTCAGAACTGGGACTAATCTGACCATTAAAATGTTGCTTCCAAGAGCTTTCTTTGTTAACAGGCTTTGCCAGTGTTACCTCAATACTGGCTCCATCAATGCACTTTCCGTTCATTACGGACATAGCAGCAACTGCATCTTCACGGTGGAAAAAATGAACAAAAGCATAGTCTCTCAACTTCTTTACACGTTCAACTACTCCTGGTTTGAACTTGTTGAATTCAGCTTTAATTTTGTCCTCTGTAGTAGATATCATTAAATTTCTTACATACAATACTTTAACTCTCTGCATAGTTTCTTCATCAACTACTTTCTCAGGATCTGCCCAGTCCACTTGAATAGTATGACCCCAGGGCTGGAACGTTCCTACAGCAAAGAAGCATTATATAAATAAGAAACATGCAAAGGAAAGCAGAATCATTCTTATCATCTATCTCTAAAAAAAGCAAACATGATGCATACCACAAGAAATGGGTTTTATTGCCTACATCTACTTAAGTAACTTGAAACTGTTAAAGTTAATGAGACTCTACAAAAATGACAAGTGTTCTGTTACCTTTGGGGTGATTAAGCACCTTAAGCTGCCAAAACAAAGACTTTGTGACATACACATACACATACACAAAAAGGAGACCAAAAGTAATGTATTTTAGTTAAATACTAAACACAGCTTCTTCAATAATATTACCACTTTAAAAGCATGGGCAATACCTGAAAATAGTAAACTAAATGTGTATCTCTAGCACAAGCATTACTCTATGTTGCAGCAGATGCTAGAACCAAAACTAGAAGAAACGAAACCAAACCTGCTTTGTTACTCATGTCAACCGATCATTTTGCATATCATACAAATCATACTATTTTCCATTCAGTGATCTGGATATTCCTCCCAACACTTTCTATATATGCTATATACACATACATATACTTACATACAAATATTTATATATCTACACATATACATACATATATATGTAAAATGTACCCATTATATGTTGAATAGATTACATATTACCAGTATTATACTGATATTTATTATATTATTATATACTTGATATTTTGCATTTCATATATTGTATATATTTTTTCATATTTATTTTAATTATTTCTTTCAAAATTATTTTCTAGTAAAATATTAAAGACCTATTTTTTGGTATTCTTAAATATGAAACATTCATATATTTCATAGTGATGAAAATAACATCACTCATGACAACCCAGAGAAAATACATGACACATTCAAGACATTATCCTTTCTAAGCTCACTTTTAAGAGAATTTGAGTGCAGAGCCTCATGCATGTAAAGGAAAAATGAATGTATGTCCATGCAAATACATATTAGCATAAATAGCTAATCACATAAAACTGATGTCTATTTTTCAATTGTCAGAACTATTTAAATTATAGCTTCTTAAAATGTAAGTTAAAAAAACCCCCACAACAAAACATAAAAAATAAAATCATCCTTAGCCAAAAAGCCATACTGCACTTTTGTTAACTCTCAAAACACCTGAAGAATGGAAAACAGCTCCACCAGCTCATCCCCCCACAGTATGGAAATAGATACTCTGCATAAAAACTCAGTTTAATTACAAACAGTTTTACCTGGGATAAGTCGTCTTCTAGCCATTGCAGCTGCTCTGTGAGATTCATATTCTACAAAGGCAAAGCCACGATTCTTAGTTTTGTCAGTGGCATTTGGATAAACAATGACATCTACCACTCCTTCTGTAACTTTTTTCATTTCATTCAGTATTTCTTCTTTCTTCTTATCTTTAGGAATTGCTCCAATAAACAGTCTGCAGTTGTCCAAGCTTACGCAGACACCAATAAACTTCCCTGGACGTATTTCATAATTATTAAGAATCTTGATGGCCAGCTGGGCTTCCTCTTTAGTGGTGTACATCACGAAAGCATAGCCTCGGTTCTCACCACTGAATTCCATCATCAGTCTGAGCTCATAGATCTTCCCAGCCCTCTCGAAAACAGGAACTAGTTCATCTTCATACATATCACGAGGAATCTTACCCACAAAAACTTCACATCCACGAGGTGGTGGAGGACCTTCCCAACCTTAAAATAAATTGTCCAACAACAATCTTAGTACAAATGCACATTTCCCCCACATCCAATTCAAATGTGGGAGTTATTTAATTTTGGTCTCAACTGAAAACCAACACATTCTCTTCTATTATGTCTTAATTCTTTTATGTTTAAATAAAAAATAAAAAAAAAAAGCCAGAAATCCAAAGTTTGCATTTCTTTCAATTCCATCTTCTGGGCTTTTTTCCAATGAAATCTGTATGACAACACACTGAACCTGATTATCAAAAACACTAACAGGTTTACCAAGAGTCTCTATCTCAATCATTTTATACTCCTTACAATTTTATTTCAGTCATTAATAAAAACTGATGTACCTAAGAAAGAACTAGGGAAGAACTTCAGTTTTATTTTCTACTACAATGTTTACAGTTACAAAATGTTTCTCTACATATCTTGCCCATGCTTTTATAACTTTTGGTAAGGGTTCCCAGTGCAGCACTTTTTTTTTCTGCCTTGACATTATTCAGTAAGTCTAAACATTCTGCTTCCACTTTCATTCATCCAATAAAATAGGACTTCCTAAGGAAAGTAGGATACAAAGCCGAACTTTCTGCAACAGCCAAAATGATGGAACGCTTTTACTCTAAAAACAGATTGCAGTTTTCACAGGCAGTAGTGGATGGCAGGAAAAAAAAAGAAGTAAAAAAAAATCCACAGAACAAGTCAGTCTTTGGTTGACATCTGAAAGCTGCAGCACATCTATGCTTCTCTCCTTAAGCCAAGGACATTGAAACATTCTTTTGTATCTCTGCCATATATACTGAAAGGTATGCTCAACAGATAATGTAAAGGTGTATCTATGCATTTAATATTATGGAGTTACGGTTTTCAAATACAGTATTCCATTCTCCCAAAATAATAATTAAAAAAAAGAAGAAGTTTGTTTGGCTTTGTTTCTTTTTTTAAATTAGACAAAAAACTGAAGTAGAAGGTTCAAAGGCAGGCACTCAAATCATAATTAAAAGCTTTTTCTAAAGTTTTTCACAAAGATTGTCTACAGGAAAAAAAGCAAGGAGTACCAAGATGGTAGAAAAAACTAACACAAAACTTAGTAAATACCAGTATGAAATGAAAAAGCATAAGGAGGTAAGGTGAAAAAATAATTACTCTTGACAAGTTAAGACATTTTAAAATGCAATTAAGTAATGTATGCTGAAGTCCAGAATAAATTATATTTAAATGATTTTGTAATTAACACTTTTTCCTTAATGTAGAGTCAGAGAGCTTGTAATTTACTCGTGAAAAAAATTACCAGAATTGAGAGATTTTTGCCTTCTCACAGAATTATTTTTCATCTATGAAGTACAGAGAGAATTACATGGCACACAGGGAAGCTACCAAGGCATCAGAATTGATATGCATTTGGAGTCACGCTGCTATGACTTACCTAGGAAAAAGCTTGGCTCTGTTCCGC
The DNA here is from genome assembly GCF_971803275.1 of Cyanistes caeruleus. Taxonomy (NCBI): domain Eukaryota; kingdom Metazoa; phylum Chordata; class Aves; order Passeriformes; family Paridae; genus Cyanistes; species Cyanistes caeruleus. Next base: position 42,231,705 of record NC_141705.1, read on the forward strand.
ACAGCATTTCACATTTTTATCATCTTCACCTCTACAAACATCTCTGACCCCTTCAGCTGAGGTCTGACTGGACATGGCAGCTAACACCATTTGCAGGCTAGTACTGCCATCACTCACATCCCACAAGTCCCTTCCCACATAAAAATAAACCAACTGTACACCATTTAGGAGCTCCAAAGACAAAGACCACTGCACACCTCAGTCAAGAAAAAATTGTGCAGGAGTCACAGAATTACATAACAATCTTTATTTATTAACTAGACAAACTTTTACCATCCTTCTCAGCCCAGTAACTGACTGAACAGTGATTCCCAGTAAGTAGAAGTGATTTACCACAAAATTTCCACCTTCTAATTTTAAAGCTGCATACTAACTCAGCAGTACAGCACACTACTGCCAACTGGAATGACCCTCTGACTTCTGACTTACAGAAAACTGGTCTGTGCCACACTTGCCAAAGAGTGACATGTACTTAGCAGAGCAAACATGGGAAGTTAGTCAACATCACTCCACAAATAGCTGACCAGAGAGTTCCCTTGACTGGGTACTTGATTCACTGCTGGATGATAGAAAATGGGACACCTATTTTTGCAGCAGTTCAATCAACATAAGTCATAATTCCCCCCATTGTTGGTGTCCATGCCATCTTAAACTTCCATGTAATTCTATTGACTCACATGCCTAGTGACATCATTGGGTCCACTGCTTAGACAGCAACAGACATAAAACTATGAAATTTCTGTTGTTTTTTTTTTTAAAACTGTACAGATAGATTTTTCACAAGTGGTATACACTAAACAAGAACGGTACCAGGTAAAAACCTGTAATTTTTTAGGGCAATTTTCAGCCACATCTGCTGAGAACAGAGCCGACAGTAAGACTATCCTTTGAAAGCAACACAAGCTTATAAAAATCACATCTTAAGCGAAATTCGTAGTGAAACACTTCATTTATAAAGATATTGTAATTTCCTACAAGCCATCTCAAAAATTTAAGTCTCACCTAAAGTTTCCAACTTAAAAATAAAATGCATTTTCAATGTCCTATGAAAATACATGAAGATTTGAAGGAATGATATATACCTAATGTCAATGAACAGATTGATGGAAGAGAGACCTTGTCAAATACATCTGGTTTCAGAATATACTAATAAAACTAGCTTTGCTAAACAAACAGACTTAACGTCTAATGTTCTAATAAAAAGACATTATTATGTAAAAGATGTATAATAATTTAAGAGATGGCTGAAGTTAGTGATGCCCTGCAGTTCTTTTTCCAGTTCCATTTTCAAAATAGCTTCACAGGGCTTCCTTTTGCTATTTTACATAAGCTTAGTAAAAGTATGGACAAAATTTAAGACAGAAATATTTCCAGAGAAATAATTTTGATGCAGCTTTACCTTAAACTACATATAGCAATGAGTAAATAAAGTTCATGCTTATGAGCAAAACTTATAAAGATCATAATATAAAAAATGGGATCACATGCCACAAGTGAGAATGAACTGAAATGGCAGCACAAAGAATCTTCCTTTTTTCTGCTTGTCTAAGTGCATAATCTGATTCAGAAAGAAGAGTTACTGTATTCCATGTCATACAACCAGGCTTAGTAGCAAAATTCTTGTACACTGCTGATGTCAACAACACTGGAAAAATAATTCAAAATAAAAGAAATATTTTATCATCAATACTGAAAACAAAATTACTTAATCTTCACTGGTGCCCTCTCAGAGAACCAAAGTTCATTAAAAAAAATGCTTTGGCCAATGCAAGGGGTAAGGAGTAAGAGAAGACACTAAGTAGGTTATGCCTGTATCACAGTTTTTCCCTTCTGCATTCCTAAATGTTTTGAAGTGTGTTCTCAGTCATATGGAACACACTTGACTTTGTGAGCTCCACGTTTGTTCTGCTACCTGACAATTTTAGCTGGTTTTAAAGCTGTGATTTTTTAAGTCCACCAAAAGCAAATGTTCAACACAGTCTAGCTCAAGAGATCTTAAACTGCTACAAACTGTAAAACACATCAGGAACCTCCCCATAAATGTTGTGTTTCTTACACTGGTTCCTTAAGCTTCTACTAGTGGTCACTGTCAAGATACACGAGACTACACCAACTTTCAGTCAAGAAATCTCAAAGGAAATGCTTACCTGGTGGAGGACCACCAAATTTTCTTTGCCCATTTTGCTGAACCATGCTGTATCCAGTCTTCTCCATCAGGGCAAGTAAAGCAGCCCCATTTTGAGCACCCCTTTGGATTTTGCCACATCCATTTGCTGCAGCTTTATTCTCCTCATGCATATCTGCAACAGCTTCAACAGAATATCACAAATATTCCAATTCAGCAAATTCTAAGTTATTATGTGCATATAGAAGCTACCAAAATACAGAAAAACCACTCAGGCTATACTTGCCTGTTTACCACAACTTTGTTTAGCATGAAGTTTCAATCCTACATCCAACCACTATCACCGATGTACTTGCTTTCAGACCACTGTTTCGTAGCTGGGATAATCTGGAACTTTACCCAGCAACTACATAATCTATATTCAAATTCTCTTAAGTGCTATCACAATGTAAGTAGCACAACTGTTTTTAAGAATGCTACCCTTCAAGTAGAATGAATTCTTTCATAAACCATGTCATCTCAGTTGTGTAAGGGACCAATAAGCTACTCAAGGTGACAAGTTCCATTTTCTTTTTACTACTGTTTTATAAGAATACCAATTATTTCAAAATTGTATTTTAGTACTAAAATACTGGAGGAAACACCCGAAGTTCATGCTCAGTTACTATAAAGAACTCAAAGAATGCATGAACATAAATAATTTAATTAATACCAATATAAAACAAAATTAGGCAGAACTGTCTGGCAAAACTAAGGGTTTGAAATAATCCCACCTCTGGGATCCCTATTTTCATGGCTTTATCCATTTTCACAATTTCAAAAATTAAACCTTATTAATATAGTTGCTGCAGCCCTTCTATTTCTCTGGCATGCCAAGATCTCACTCAACAGCTTTAGGTTTTTGTCACCCAGGTGACAAATTACCAATTCTGGCGATTACCAATTTTACTAGTCAACCCACTAAAAAAAATCTCAAGTCAGAGGTTTCTTTCACTGCCTCTTTTTCTTTCTCCAATTTATTTACACTTTTCCCAAGATTTCCTGCCCTAAAGTCTGCTTAGGCAAGCAATTATTTTTCATCACTTCAATCCTTTGTTCAAAGAACATTTCCGAGTGCTATGCCACTTCTCAAGAAATGCCACCCAAAAAATCATCACCAGAAAAATAAAGGTACCATTGTTTATTCTTCAGTGCCCCTTAGATTTTCAACTTTGTCTTCAGGCACAAGCTCCAAAAGACAATGTCCTGAGACATCAGCAGTTTACTTTTTATAAGAAAAACATTTAGAAACAGCTTAAAGTTCACACAAACATTTCCTGACAACCCACTATTATCTGCTGAACAAACCTAAAGTTTTAAAATATATTATAATCCAAATTTATGGAGCGAAGTTCCTGTTCCCTTACTACATTTATGGATGTTATGCAATTATATTACTATCCAGAGGTGGGGCTGCAGCTTATTCCTCCACTCCTGCCCCAGCTTCGTCATTTCAAATGTGTTTTGAATCAATGTAAATACTATTTCTAAGTGCACTTTTTTCACAATAGCCTTCACATGACATTCTAACAGACTCCACAAATCCTTTAATGAGAATAGTGTTAACTGTTCTCAAGAAGTTTAAATTGTATCTGCCACATGGCACTAAAAAGCCAAATTTTTAACAAAAATCCAGGCGTCATCAAACGGAGAAAAGCAGCAGGGCAGAGCACCAAAAAAAATTAAAAAAAAAAAAACAAAACAAAAAACAAAACAAAACAAAAAAAAACCGAGCGAGACGAGTAGAAAGAGCATGGCTCCCACCTGCTAGAAATGGTGCCCCATCTCCTTTCAGCAAGTGAATTACACTTACTGTATTTCACAGCCTTCGAGCTGCACAGAGATTCCGTAATTAAGAAATCTTTTGGCAGCTTCAGGCCTAACAAGGTATGGAGATGACAACGAAACTGGAGCGAGGGAGAGGCAAAATGATTTCCCCTTTGTCTCGGCGAGTCCCAACACCCGGCCCAGAACATCGTTATCCGTAAGGGCAGCAAGCGGGCACCTGACGGGCACCGCGGGAGCCCTAAGGAGGAGAGAAGGCCCTGAGGAGACACAAGAGGCCCACGCAGGAAGGAGGCCAACCTCGGGCACGCGCCGGTCACAAACGCCACAGACGCGAGGAGGCACGTGGGACAGTAAGGGAAGAGAATCAACTCAACATCCCCGGGAATCTCCCTGCGCTACTCCCGCCGACTCGCACATCTAGGCCCCTTCTCTACACCGCTTCATCCCTCATCGCGCTGCCTCCGCCATTCCCCACAGCACGGCAAGGACCCGGACCCACCACTGTCCCCAGGCAGACGAGGCCACGACATGACTCCCCGCTGTCCCGTCGGGAGCCGAACGCCACCGAGCGCTGCGCGGCCGCCAGCGCTATCAGTGCCTCATGCGCCCGGCCCCGCGGCCACAGCTTTCCCTCGCTCTCAACTCGCCCGGCCAATCAGAGGGCGCGGAGGGCGGGCACGGACACAATTGACAGGCCTCGCCAGCCAATCGCAGCGGGGTAAACGTGCCGAGCACGCGAGCGCTCTTTAAAGCGGGCGACGGTTGGGCGGGGGGGGGACGTGTCCGGCCCGCGCGCGCCGCAGTCGCCGCTGGAGCCGTTGGGACGGCGCGCGCTGCTCCCGCCCTCAGGAGGGCGCGCGGCGCCGCCGCCTCAGCGTGCCGGCATTCCCTTCCCGCTCCAATCCAAAGGGGTACCCCATCCCGAGATCACCCTGACTGCTTTCAGAACCTGGCCGCTATATTTCTTTGTATCCTTAGGCTTTTATGGGATCCGAAATGGCGTATTTGGGCCTTGAGGATGTGCTCTGGCATGCACTCGTGCTTTAGGGAGTGTTAAGGCTTGTTCAGGTCCGTGTTGACCAGTAACACCAAACTGAAGTACCACTGAATCAGTGAGGTTCGAAAAGACCTCTGAAAAAGTCAAATGCAGCCTATGACCCAACACCATCGTGTCCACTAGACAGTGGCACTAAGTGCTGCCTCCTGTCTCACACAGGGATGGTGACTTGATCACTTCCCTGGACAGTCCATTCCAACATTTGATCACCGCCTTCTGTGAAGGAATCCTTCCTAATGTCCTAAACCTCCCATGGGAGCAGCTCAAGGCTTCATCCTCTTGTCCTCTCACTGGTTGCCTGGGATGAGATACATTTGAAACGGCTGGTTTCAAACCCTGTTGGCTCAGTTAATATTTTAGTCTCTTAGAAATGAACCCCATGAGCTTCACAACTGCAGCCACTTGCCAAGCCAGTTGGGTTGGAGGCCCTGTGCTCCTGACACAGCTCCTGAACTCCTGACGCAGCTCCTTAGGGCTCACATGGCAAGGCATACATCAAATGTACCAGGGTTAATACAGGGAGTGGGATTAGCTTGCAAATTCTTTAAATTGTTATAGTGTTGTGGCCTGTTTCCCCCGTCTAGCAAATTAAAGGCTTTCAAACCAATAGATGTTCACCAAAACCTTCTCCCCCTCCCTTTTCCTAAGGTTTACATGCTCATCTGCACTTGGCAGAGCTGCACTAAGGCAGAGAATCCCTGAAATTATACCGTCAGGATGTGCAAATTCATCTTTATTATGAATATATTCCAGAGCTTTTAGCAATCTCACTTAGAATCTGTACTTCCATAGGATTGCCACATCGTCCTATTTGACATTTAGTCATTCGAGTATGCTTGTTTTTCAAAGAGAGTGCATGTTGTGCTTTTATTAATAATGGCATGTTACACTCATCATGTAATTCACCAATGGTATGTCTCCATTTAAAAGTTTTGAATGGCCAGCATACCAAAGCTATTGCCTTCAAGATTAAGTTTCAGCACCTTTTCATTTGGTTTTTGTTTGGTTATTTTCCCCCCACACACATCTAAATCAGTCACAAACCCTTTCATAGGAATCAGTTTGGGGTATATTAAGTCAAATAAAGTTTGTAACATTTTGACTGCTGCTGTGTGTCCTTGTTAGCTTAGAGACTGCTCACACCCTGGCCAAAAACTCCATGTGTCTCAGTTGTTATCGGTGGTGGGAAATACTGAAGGAATGCAGGCAACCTCTTTTAGATATAAAAAAATCAAAACCCACCCAAACCCACAATTCCTCAGCATTTTCTTTGTATTTCATGTGACGCCTTACTGGAGAGTCTGCCATGTACAGCCATTTCTGGAGTACAGCAGAAGGTCTCAAGGAGAACAAACAAATTTGCAATCAGGTTTTTCACTTTATGGCAGGAATAAAAGAGAATATAAAAATAACTGAAAAGTACTCAATCTTTATAATCTCTTATTAAACATCAAAGGTGAACATAGGAACTAAAGACCCCTTCCTTTCTAAAAGAAATTAATCATCCTTTTCTTCCTTTGTTCCCCATGTGTTAATTGGGGATCAGAGTTCTAAGTTCACCCTTACCCACAGGTGCAAGCTGCTTTTCTTTTATGATCTGACTATTCACTATAATTAGGCTTTACTAAGAACAGCAGTTTATAACGTGTATTTTTCTTGGATTTTGCTGTGACTCATAATCTGAGTTTTTAAAATAAAAATAAATTTTAAATAAAACTTCATTATTTTCCTTAATAAGACATAATTTACAGGGAAATGTAATATATTTTTATTAAATCAAGAACTATGTCAGGTAACTTCAAATCTTCAGAAGAGATTTTACACACCTGAAAGTTTTATTCAGTTGGTTTTCATGCACTTTTATGAAAGAATGAGAAAAAAGAACCAGGCCCAAAACATATTTTGGTGTTTATCCCAACATTTCTTTTTTTATTGCTCTATTGAATTAGTACCTTAGGACATAAGTTTCAAACCTGATAAACAGAAATTTATTTTAGGATTATTTTACAAGAATTACAGCATAATTTACCAAAAAGCATTCAGCACCAATTTTGGTTAGAAAATTACCTTAAACTGCAAATAACATACAGTTTTCCCCAAAGCTTTATACAGTTCCTATTAACACTGAGTTAGTTTCCTCACTAATGTCTAGTTGCAACACTCAAGAATCTGATGGATGAGGAATGAGGGCAGTCTTGCCAAGATTATGACATAGATTCTTTTGGCTAGATTTGAAAATGTGAAAGAGGTCTTTTTCTTACACATTTTATTTTATAGCACTGCACCAGACAGTGCTTTTCCTTCTAAGTTATTTTAGGTAGCTCTAACACAGAAGCCCTTGATATTTAACTTCTGTTTTATTAGAATGCTAGCAAGTCCCACCATATATATTCCTGGAGTGGGTTATTACTGCAGTTGTAATATACTTTAATAGAAGCATTAGCTTTTTTTCTGTCAGTGTAAATTTTACTATGGCCTGGAGCAGGAAAAGAGGGTAATGTAGTATTTCTCTGCACTCTGACACGTTTGATATGTAGGTAGTAGAAATACCTTAAAAGGAAGCAGACATCCTTTGAAGTTTAGACAAAGGTCTCTGTAGAAAACCTAGACATAACATGATTGTAAATCTAAATATAGTAAGCTGTCTGGAAAGACTTCGTTTCAGTTGATCAGTCCATTTTATTTTGGGTTTATCAAGCACTGCAATGCTTGTTTGTTAGGATCCTCCTAACAAGGCATCCTAGTCCCTAAAAGTCTTTTTGCTTAAAATGCATGGTTTGTTCTCATTCAGCTTCCTGCCTTAAAAAGTTAGAATCTTTTTAATTACAAATTTATAAGATCTAATATTGCTGAAATGAGCATTTGGGGGAACAGAATTTTAATTGTAGAAAAAACATAATACAGAGTTTCTTTTTTTGGTAAACCACTTCAACACATGTGATTTTACCATGCAATGTTGAAAGATATAAAATGCAGATGAAAAAATGGATCCTGGAGCAAGTTCTGTCTTCACTTTGATGAGTACAAATGTCAGCAATTGCACTGATGTAAATTGAATTGAATCAACATTAAGCCAATATTTCTGAGTGTAGAGTGATGTAAAATGTGCATTAATAAAGTGTCAACAAACAAAATCTCTCTTGTTTTTCCCTTCATTACGTCCAGAACTATTGCTGTCTGCTCTCTCTAAAAACCTGGGCCCTTCATGACGAAGCCATGCCTTTTATCACTGAGCAAAATGGCAGTTTTCTGGCAATACAGTTAAGCTTGAGAGGGAAGGAGCAGAAGGGAACTTCTGAAAAAGTAATACCACAAAGGGTTGGTGGAAGAAGTGGTGAATGTTAGGAAAGAGAAGTGAGGAAAGGACAGGAAGGAGGAAAAGGCCAAGGGAGACACAGAGAATTCTGTCCTACAGCACTGTGGTCTTTTGATGTTCCACCATACAGAATGCTTTCCAGTCTGCCTTTTAGGCAGGCGTTTCAAAATCATTCTGAAACAGAGATATATCCTCTTCACTTCTGAGGAGGAGGAATTGGAGAGGATTGGCAAGAAAATGGCTACTGCCCCAACAAGCTTGAAACCAGGGTTTTCTTCACAGAAAGATGTGAAACAAAAAGAACCACAAAGCAGGCTTCCTCCCTCACACCACTGGTGTGTCAGTCCTCACCGAAGAGCTTGGAAAGATCAGACACAGTCCCTGCTCAGTTTTTTATTTCTCTGCAAATATTGCCAAAAAATACTTGAATTTATGGTAGTTTCTGTGAAAATTTTAGAGCACATCTCAGCACTGAAACCAAATAGGTGTTGAACTATAAAGTCTTTGGTCATACCAGATCTGAACTAGACATTAAGTGGAAGTTCACTGGGGAGTCTGAAGACTTTTATAACACATTAGCTTTTGAATGTTAAATAATTCTGGAAATAAATTACATTGAATACAACAGTGGACAACAAGATGTCATTAAACTTTTCGTAAATTTAAATATTTGAAATACCTTTTGAGTGATTTGAAAAGTGGAAAGAGTTCAGTCTTTCTTTAGGCTGCTCATACTTGGCTTTGAATTCCTGTTTATACTGAGAACCCTAAAAGGCATGGATGTATCCAGTTCACATCCTTTTAATTTGCAATCCAGCTGCTGTGAGCTGCTAGCTAGCTCTTGGGTCACGAAACTCTGGACTGTCAATACCAGTTCTAGTTGAACAACTTAAGAGTTCTTCTGTACAATTTTCTTTATTAGGGATGTAGTGCTCTGCTTGGAGACACAAGAAAGCCTGAAGCAATGTTACCTGTAATTTTGGGTGTTTCTTTCATTTATGTATCTACACACATTTTTATATCTTTATCTCTTATGCATGCATTGAATCCCACAACTTCTCGTTGTACGGTATTAAGTACACCTAACAGAATGGTTTTTAAATACTTTTCTGTATGTAGCTGTTGTCTTTTCTTATGAACCCTAGTGACACAACCAAAACTGTGGAGAAAAAGTAAACGGAGAATCACTAACTACATTGTGGGCAACTATATACTATAGTAATAACGATACTACAAAATATAGAATCAATGTTATGCAGTTTATCTGTTCCTTCCTGATTTCTGGTTAGATGTTACAGCAGTTAAACAGGAATTCAAAATCAACATTTCTAGACTTCCTGAGCAGTTATATCGACTTAGTAAATATCTGACTTACTCCTTCTTTAAATGCGAGTTCCATAGATAACTTCAGAATTTGCTGGAGACTGTGCATGTTCCTGACTCTAAGAGGGCCGCTAGGTGGGAGTATGTTATCTAAAAAAGCTCTTGGTCAGCCACGGCAGTTCTCATTTTGGAGGAGTTCCACGCCTCTTGTCCTGGCAGCCGGGAGATGCTGCGACTCTCTTCACACCACGTTGAGCTGGTAGTGATTGATTTGGGATTTTTCCACTCTAGTCTGGACACCGGACCCTGGGGAGACGCTGCCTGCCTCGCTGCACCTTTGGCCCAGGAGGATGTGAGCTGGAACAAGCAAAGTTAAAGACTTCATAGAATCATAGAGTTGGAAGGGACCCTCAAGGATCATTGATTCCAACTTCTGGTCCTGCACAGAACAGCACTGGAGTCACACCCTGTGCTTGACAGTATTGTCCAAACACCTCTTGAATTCTGCCAGGATTGGTGCTGACTACTTCTCTGGGGAGCCTGCTCCAGCACCCAACCACCCTCTGGGTGAAGAACCTTTTCCCTAATATCAAACCTAAACCTGCCCTGACCCAGCTTCATGCCATTCCATCAGGTCATGACACTGGTCAGCACAGAGGAGAGATCAGTGCCCCTCCTTGTCCGCTCACAATGAAGCTGTAGATCACAATGAGATCTCCCCTCACTCTCTTCTCTAGGCCAAACTAAGTGACCTCAGCCACTCCTCATATGGCTTCCCCTCCAGACCCTTCACTATCTTCCTGACCCTTCTTTGGACCCTCTCTAGTAATACTACAAGTGCCAGCCTTCAAAAAGTCTATCTCATATCCAGACAAGGTGTTCCTTGTCTGGATATGAACAGCTAATTACATAGAAAGCCCCAGGGATACAAGTGAAAATAGACTTAGAGGATCACCTTGCTAACATAAAAGCTAATAATAATTAAAAAAAAAAAAAAAAAAGCCCTTCTTAAAATATATTAAAAGCCAAGCATTTGCCAGAGAGAGAACTGGAAGGTGATAAAGAAAAGCTCTTTTGAGGAATTAGGCTATAGGGGAAAAAAAAAAGTTGTAGCAATATTCAACACAAAAGTGATAGAGCAGTTTTCAAAGTAAGCTAGTTCTTTTTTTAAAGGAACAGAGCCTCACATTAGTCCTAAACTGAGAATACAATAAAAGGCATTTTTAGCACAGATGAGTAAAGTACAACTTTGTGGAAACAGCAAAAACTCTGATTTTCACATCAGGAATATCTGAGCTGTGAGACTGTAAGTGGAAAAAAAGTAATGCAAATGATTATTCATTGTTCCCTGTAGTACAAGAAGGGGAGGGACAGCTAATGTAAGAAAAACAAAATTTTTAAAAGTGCTTTTTCATATATTATAAGTTATCTTGCCATATAGCCTTTCAAAGGTCAGGCTGATAAACTAAAAATGGAGTAAGATAAGTTCACACAGGGTAAGAGTATTAAACATAATGAAATGAATGCAGGCTCTAAAGCTGAAAGTCTGCAGACTGTAAACTTCAGAGAATATATCAAGAATCTATCTGTACCTGTACCCTGTCCTCAAATGTTCACTGTTGCTCATCGGTGGAGAATGATACTTTGCTAAACTGACTTTCAGATTTTGCCAAGGTCATTCCCTATTTCCTCTAGACGGTAAAAATTTGCCCCTCATTTATAAGCTCAAGGTGCTTAAAGGTAGTAAAGTTGTTAATAGTGTCTGGTTGTCTTGCTGCAGCTCTGGAATGAGTGTCCATTTTTCCTAAATAATAATGGGAGTAGCTTTGTTCACAGAAAAAAAAAAAATCTCAGAAGCCACCTAAAGGGTGCATTGCCTAGACCAACAAAAACGTTGGTAGAAACAATGGTGACAACTGCCTGAAAAAATTTGAAAAACTACAAAAAAAAAAAAAAAGCTGCAGTTTTTGATGCGTAGGATTCTTCGAATCATAATTCTGTGTAAAGTTCATTATTACTGGGGCTTGATTTCTGAACATCATTATTAAATTTTCACAGGTACAAGATTTTGGAGAAGTCAGGAAATTGGTGGCAATATTTCATATTTAATTTTCCTCTCTATGAAGACTGTAACAAAGCTCCTGTTTGTTTTAGCTGGAAGAAACACAACCCAGTGATGCTGCTGTAACAAGTAAGCCTGGAGTACTACATAATTATAGATGTAATGGTATAACTTTTAACTGTGCAGTCTTAATTATGCAGCTTTTTTTTAAAGGAATTTCTCTTAATATTTTTTTAATTAGGATCAAATGTTTTTTGTATAGATAGATACTTTGCTCACACCCCATGTTCCCCTCCTGCTCAGTTATACACTGACACAATTAATGTCACAAATCCACTGTCTTTCCAATAAGAACAGACTGTTGTTGCAAGCACAGATTTGTATTTAATTGCAGCATGTAGTACTGTCTGTTAGAGAGCTTTTAATGCAAAGATTCCCCAAAATGAAAAATGCAAACTAGAAAATTACTGAGGGAAAGTAACTTCTATAACTGGTTTGGGTGGATATTTTCAGCTTGCTAGTAAAAATCTCTTTGCAAGTAATAAAAACCTCATTATAATTTTGAAACACATTTCATGACTATGCATCAGCTCTACTGCCTGTGCAGTTCCCAATGGTTTAACAATATTAGTTACTGGAACTGCTCAAAGACATCAGAAATAGAAACCCTCTGTTCCTTGCTGGAATTTCAGCTCATCAGCCAAGCAGAATTACTGCTTTCTCCAGGCAAGTTTTTGAAAAGACATTATTCCCAGCCTACACCCTGTCTGTCAATACATGATGAAATTGTCACTCTAAAATAGTTACTTGTACAGTGGAGTGGTTCTTTCTTGCAATACAGTGCAACCAAACCTACTTACTGCCGGAAATTTGGAGTAGTAACTAAAAGAATACAATCAACTGTCTTTACCACGCAATCATCCGTGATAAATGGCTGATGTACTGGATGAAGAAATGTTATTTTTACCTATTTGTCAAGGCCATGTCCTAGTTTATTACACATTTGGATTTCCAGAGCAACTGAGGTTTGTCTACATCCCAAAGTTGATGAAAAGATGAGTAATGGGATGTGGTTACATGACTGTGGATATCACAGGCTACATCTTCATCTATACTTCAGGGTATTGCAACCTTACACACTTGACAGTCTGAGATGATTTGCAGCCATCCCTAAGTGAGACTTTCAGTGTTCTATTCCAAAATTTGAAATACTTTGGAAGGGACTCCTGAGATCCCATCAGAACTGCAACCTGTATAACTCACCATGAATAAAAGGAGGCTTGGGATGGAATTGAAACAGTCTGGAGTGTAGCTGCATGATTCAGATCTCTTGCTTCAGGTGAGCAGGTATGACTGCAGTACAGGACAGGGTCACACAATGTTATCTGTTCAGGCTCCAAAAGAGAAAGAGCTGGGATAGATGGTGCTGAACTGAACAGCAGTCACCCCCTAGGGCTAAAGGCACTGCCCCATTTTTCACAGCCATGCTGTTTCTGGTTCTGGAGGTGACCAAGTCATCCTTGGCTCCAGGCTACATACACAATGCATTATCACGTCATTTAGACACTAAAAGAAGTGGTTGAAATCAGGTGCCTCCCTTCTCCTGAATATTCACCTGGAGCTACCTACAATCCAGTCCGCAAATATAAATGGCAAAAGTTACCTCTGTTTAATATCTAACTATATTTCCAGCAGGAGTGCAGGGAACTCCTCATTATCTTCACATCCACATTCCTTCTTTTGATTAGAACTAATTACTAACTTTTTCTTACTGTGCAGGAGTAGCTGACCCACCCCTCCCTCTGTTTATGTTTAATGGAAACATGCAGGTACTTTCTGCAAAACTGCAAAGAACATGGGTGAAAATCTGAGTTAGGTCTCAGCCTGTGCACAAACAGAAGATAATGTGGCTTGGCAAGTTTAGCAAAGCATAACCTTTCATTTAAATCTGTTCTTAATTACATACTTTAGTATGCCTTCTTAGCCTCACAGAACTCTGATTTCACAGGAAGAGAAAATGCCTTCTGGGGAGGGTCTGTGCATTTTACTTGTTGGGCATGTCCAATGCAAAAAACCTACAACCTTATGCAAATATTAACCAAGTCCCGGAGGTAGCCAGAAATCAGAGAGATTATTATTGTCCTGGTTATAGAAATAGGAAAGAGTTAAAAAGGAGACACTCTAGCCAATAGTTTGGGAGGTACAGCAGGTTATCTGCTTTAACTAAAAGGAGTTGTTATAATGAAATCAACAGTGCAGTAAAGAAGGAGACCTCTGATCAAACCAAATAGTCTCTCCCTTATTTCTACTTGAAAATTTTATGAATTACTTCCAGAAATGTCCAGAATCTTAGCAGTTTCTGACTGCATCTAGAGATCTGTTTCCCATTCTGAATATCACTGAAGCCAATAGACCATGAGAAGTGACACCTGCCTTTGGAGATCCCAAACAGAGCCTGTTCCAACAGAGTACACAGAGAGCCATTTTGCCCTTCTAACTCAAAGTCACAGATATTGTCTGACTTGATTAAAAAAAACCAAAGAAATCAATCACTGTCCTAAACATGAGACTAAAAATAGAAAAGGTAGCCAGCCCATAGCCTTATCCAAAGTCTTGTGAACCCCTGCAGGATGGACTGAGAAGGTCCTAGGTACAGGTCTCCCAAATGCCCAGGAATTATGTAACCATCACATTTTTTTTTTTCTACTCTTTGTAAATTGGTATTGCTGTTTCCATTCAAAGTTCTGCTCGGTCAGGAAAGGGCTTTGGGTAACAAATGGGGATGTCTATCTTAAAATTCTGGCCAGGGTTATCAGCTAAAAAGGTCGCAAAATAGGTTTGCATATTTGTACATGGCCATCCATGTTTGCATTGTTCCAGTTGCAGCACCCGGCAACTGGTGCTCTCTTGGAGGATGCCGTGGGTCAAGGCAGGCCAGGGGCTCTACTCATAGCCATTAGAGGTGAAAGAGTGGGGTAGTTCAGCTACACACAGTGAACCACCACGTAGTCAGGAAATGGACCCCCACCCAGCTCACTCACTAGGTTAGCTTACAGCCTCTGGCATTGATGGCATACTTCAGTTTAAGGGAAGGCAAGTTAATCCTTTTAATCTCTATGCTAACATGCAACCTCACTGCAAGCCTCCTAAACTCCAGTTGGGCACAGGAAGGCAGACACAACACTGTGCCCTGCATACCCAACCAAGTAGCATCTGAGTCTCCAGGCACACACTTCTGCATTCACTGACTAGTCCTTCATCACACTTAATATGCCTTGCAAGCAAAATAAACCTGCATTATCTGCCTGTCACATTCTCATTGCTTTGTTCAGACCAAGCACCAAGTTGTAGGTGTTGTGATGTAGTTGTAAGGGACTGTGCAGCTGATTTGCTCCAGATGACACCATCATGGAGCAGCCAAGGATAGTTTTGTGGTTTACAGATACACAGTAAAGAAGACGTAACTTCTGAAACAAAGCTACATGGTTAAACAAAGTTCTCTTTCAAACAGGGGAAACATAAAAAAGCAACCAAAAGTCTTACAGAAAGTTTTCTACCCTGTGAGACACAGAAACAGTAACTCCAAACCCTCAGTTTCGTCACAGATGGAACTGTGGTAACTGCTATCAATGGAATTCTGACCTGAGCTCCTAAAGGTCTCCCCACTTGTCCCCCTTCTCCCACAGTCTCCAAGAATTCAGGACCATATCCTAAATGCTCTCTTGACTTCAGAACTGAAACTACATCACAGAACACAACAGAATAATTTTTTTTTTAAGAAATTACGCCAAGAAAAGCCTTTGAATACTTTCAGTGTTCCATTCCTACAGCAGAGGAGATCGTTTATTCTACCAGCACAATGCTCTGAAAGGTTTTTGTAAGGCTGACAAGAGACTGGAATGCACTACAGCAAAGAGCTTCAAAACTACTAAGCTCTTCTATCTTCATTTCCCATCGGAAAGCTCATTCATGACAGTTAAATGCTCAGATGAATCAAGTCCAAATGCTCAGATGAATCAATTACAAAGCATAATGAGGAAATGCCCGAGTCACCTGAGAACTTTCATTTCAGTGGATAAAGGAGATGCTAACTAATGACTGTCTAACACGGTTCTGTATCATCCAGTGGTGTGTGATGCTTTATTTAATGTGAGAACATGCAACAAATAATACAGCACCATATAATTTCTAGAGATCACAGTTCTAATGTCTCTTGTTGCTGCAGTTTGCATTCTAAAACCTGTCTGAACCATGTCAAGTCACACACAAGTTTAATTCCTTCTTCTCTACCCCCTCAGACTTTAACAAGTATTACTATGATTTTGTTTTCATTAAAAGCCTCAACAGTATTTATACAAAGCATTCTCCTTCAGCACAGGAGAATGCAGAGTAAAATCAAGCAGCAGATGACTGTTCACTGCAGAATGAGTAATCATTTATGTTCCAAGCTAAAACAAATGCAAACAGAAAACCAGAAAGCACACTGTTCTAACGTCTTCGATTAGTAACTTACCTTTTTTGTTAATTTCTTTTAAACACGGGTTTTCTAAAAGCATTTTGGACCTTACTCATTTTACTTTTGTTTTCCTTGGAAAGCCTGAAGTGAAACATCTATCCTTTAAACTTGATGTCCTCACTACTTGCCTTTTCCAGTGGCATGAGGTGATGGTTATACTCCTCCTCCTCCTTCATTACATATTCTGGTTTAACCACACAGCTTTTCAAAACAGACCCCTCTAAAAGGAGCTGTGCCTCTGGATTTACACTCCCCATCACTTAACAGTTACTGATGAACAATTTCACTTCTAAGCACACACATTTCCCCAACAGCTGAACTGCTCCACAGTTTTCTGTGTTTTTCTTATTTTCTAACTCCTTCATTTCAATGGCATCACAGTTGAGCTCAAGTCTGAAATGCAATGCTCCAGCTAGTGCTTATTTTTACTCAAGTAATTACAGAAAAAAAAGTTGACACTGACATTTACCAAAATATTTCAGAGCACAAACACCACCCGCTGAGCCGAACATGAAAATTCATGCCTGCTAGACTTGTTTCTCTCCTCAGAGTATGACTGATTTGACTCATGCCTGACTTTAACAAAATTTCCAGATCGTTGCTAGAACTATAGTTGGTAGGAAAAATGCCTGAGCATGCAGCTGAATTTCTGCTCCTATGCCCAGATTATCACTTGTCTCTGATGAAAGGATACAGCAAAACATTCTAGACCATTTTTTAAGTTTAAAACTTTAAAAACTGAAGGAAAATTCTCTACTAATACATCTGAAAGCCTGCAAAGAACAGCTTCCACTTCATTTGTAGACACATTATGAAAATCCCAGTTTAGTCAATCTGGATGCTTTTTGCTCAACAGTGTTAGCAGTGCAGAAGCTCTGGTCCTTTGATACTGAAGCTAGAGCAGGAACATTTCTCTGCCTTCCAAGAGTCCCACGTGTGATTCTGTTACTGGTCATGACCCCATTGTTTATTGTATATGTGGATTGTAAGAATTACTGGAATTCTTATAAATCCCAATTAAATAAAGTGTAAAAGAAAAGCCCACCTGTAATCAGACACCGTGTAACTGCATGTTAATGGCCTGTTCAGAGCCCTACTGGGATATCTTAGAGTAATGCTACAGCATTATACTCAATTTCAAGAGGTCAGTAGACATTTTTAAATGAATAAAATCTATTTATATAATTAGAGTTATGACTACAGCTCATGCCTTATTCACAGCAAGTAAAAAAACCACACTGGAGTTTATGTAAATATTATTAATGCATACACTATGAAAAAGTAGCTCATGTAAATTAAAAAACACCTTAATTTCAAAAGTTTACCAGAAACAGTTACACTGAGCATTGCAATCTTTCAAAGCAGAATAGAAGTTGTTTACAAGGATCCAGCAGTAATTGATATCCAGCTGCTTGGAGCTGTGCTGCCGATTGAACATGTAGTGAAAGCTGGGCTGAAATCCTCTCTAATTTGATGGCAGCAGGAGTCATGCTGCTCTTTCCTATGAGCTGGAATTTCATCCCAGTCTTTACATTCTTCGTCAGTTTTGATGGAGCAGCCAGAAGATGATGATTAGAGAGTAGCCAAGTAGACTCTCAGTTCTAAAATTCCAACCTTCAAGCATCTCTAAGATCTAGGGGAAGGAGGAGGGGGTTTATAGCACAGTTTAAAGGAGTCCTTCTAAAAATGGGCAAGTGGCCATATCAGCAACAGAGCTGGTGGCAGGACACTGCACAGCATTAACAGAATAAATCTGAGGCTGAGTCCTTGGTGAAGACACCATCATACTGGCCTTTAGAAAGGAAAGCAGGCACAGCATGTGAACAAGTAAGCACATGTGTGCACACAGCGTTCCAGGAGCTGAAAAATTTCTCTTCATACATAAAAGACCTTGCTAAGAAGAAAAAATAGCAAAAGTTTTTAGCATTTAAAGAATTGCCTACATAAACTTGATTTCAAATCCAACTTTACACATTCTTGATAAAATGAAAGGCCTCAGCTTTTGAAGATAAAGCATTTCTAGCACCAGCTACTGGCTTGAAAGTGAATGCTTACAAGAGATGAGTACAGGAAGACATGTTCTCTTTCACTGAGAAAATGTTTTAAGGCAATGTCCAGAGTCACAATATAGCCACCACAGAAACTGCTCCAATGGTCCCTGATACTTTACAACACCTACACAAGTTCCACTGCTGAGGAATGGTAGGAAGTAAATTGTTGCCTGCCCTCCTCCTCCCTGCAATGTGCCCTGGAATGCTGGAAATGTCCCATCATCTGTACATCACTAGTTGACATAAAGCAAGAAAATTTCTTCTACATCTCCTAAATCCCTCTGTAACCATTTATATTAGCCATATTAGCCACTACCACTGGCAAGGAAATAGGTGAGGAATTGCTATCTTTCTTGTCACTAACCCAACAAAAAAGTTGTTAATAACAATAAGGTAAAAAGTGTTTGCACAATTAATACAAAGACAGATTCCTGAACATTTCCCCAAAGGGAAATGACTTTAACTGGTCTGGCCAGATGTGCTCCTGCAGCACCCAGCTCAGGGTTGTTTTTTCTTCTTTGCTCTCAAAAAAGAGTCCATTTACTTGCATTTCCAGCAAGGAGTATTTTAGGAATGAAGACAGTAATTTCTGAATATACACTGTATCTATAAACGGAAGAGGTAAGCAGTTTGTTCTCCATTTCCGTCCATTTGTGGAACTCCACCATCCATTTTTATTAATAGTTATGGCACCCAGATATTAACTGAAGAACATGAAGGATGTCACCAGAATAATTTTTGGCTAAAGACAAGGAGCAGAACTGCATCGCAACCCTACTTTTTCCATGATTTAAAAGTGTGTTAAAATATACCAAGATTTTCAGGAAATCTGTTATTTGGCTTACACAGTAAGCTATGCCTTGTGCACTGCGTTCTAGACAAAGTTGTATTTTAAAATGGTGCACAAAGTTAAGAAACTTTACATGATACCAGTGAGTAATGTGTGGTTTCATAAATACAGTAGTATACATCCTATATACAGACACTGAACGGAAGCCTCCAGAAAGGCTGTTAGCCAGCCATCCACAGGAAGAATGGAATGAAGATGGTGGGGAGCGTGGTGGAGGGTGCCACACCTAGGCAGACAATTGACGCTAGTCCCACAAGCACCGACGCGAGCACACTCCTCTGGTCCCGAATAATCATCTTCACAGTCTCACAGAACTGGAAAAAAAAAACAAACAAAAACAAAACAAGTGCTAAAGATGAGATTTAAAGAGGAAAGCTTGGCTGGAGAGCTGGCGATGCCACTCTCGGGACAGCTCTCACACGGGCTCGCCGGAGGGAGGGGAAGAGGGAAGAGCTGGGCTGGCACCGCATCACCCCCGGTACTGCCTGTGGCTCCGGCTAGAACCTGTAGCTTCAGAGCGTTTTAGAAGCGTTTGAATTGTTCTACTAATTCAGCCTCGCTTTCCTCGCCGCTTGAAGCCAGGCTCGGCCAGGCTCGCCGCCGTCCCGAGCAGCTCCGCGCTGGCGGCACTGCCCGCTGCGTGCGGGAAGAGCGGCGGCAGCGGCGGGCGGTACCGGCAGCGCCGCCCGGGGCCCGCGGCCGCCGGCCCAGCTCCGGGGAGCGGGGTCGCCGGGGGAAGGGCGGCGCCGCCGCTGGCCGGGCCGTACCTTGTCGGTCTGGAAGCTGACGGAGGCTCCGTATCGGCAGTAGGTGACGAAGTGCTCGCAGTTGTTCCAGAGCAGGCTGTAGGCCGTGGCGCCCACCAGCTTCTCCGCCCGGCGGGCCGCCTCCTCGCTGCCCAGCACCTGGTCCTCGAAGAGCCGGTCCATGTGGTTGACCAGGATGCTGCCGCCGTAGGCGAAGTCCTCCACCGTGTCCACCCGGACGCTGGCCGTCCTGGCGATGACGCCCAGGATGAGCCGCTTGTTGGTCACCACCTGCTGGATCTGCCGACGGTCGCTGGTGATGGAGGGCAGGATGTCGGGCATCAAGTGGGCGACGCGGTTCTCGCCCAGGTAAATGCCGAAGTGGATGAAGAGGGTGCGGGGCACCTCCAGCAGGTCTCCTCTCTTGAAGCAGCTGGTGTCGTAGTAGCCGGGTGCAGGCGGTGGCGTTTCCCCGCCGGAGCCCGCGGGCAATGACCGGATGTGGACGAGGAGCATCAGCTTCTCCAGCAGCAGCGAGGCCGCCTGTGGCACCGGGTTCTTCATGGTCAGCTGGGGGAAACCCTTGGTGCTTCCGAGCAGCGCTCCTGGCCCCCGGCACCGCTTTTCTAGGCTACCGGCGGGGCGGGGCGGGCACCCGGGCCGGCCCACCGGGTGAGGGGCGTGCGGGGAGCGCCCGCCCCGAGCACCGCCGGGCTTTACTGGGGGGCGCGGCGGGCACCCTCAGCCGGCCCGGCGTCCCTCGGTCCGGCCGCGGCGGCGGCTCGGCCCTCGGGATCGCGGTGCCCGCAGCCTGGAGCCACCCGCAGCTCCGCCCCGTCTACCGCCCGTGCTGCCCAGGTAGAAGCGCACGGAGAAGTGCGGGGTAAAGCCCTTCACCCGCCGCGGGGAGAGCAGCGAGGCTCCCGGGGCCGCTTCGTGCACCTTCCCCCGCCGGTGGAACCCGAGGGGCTCCGGGGGCCCAACCCGGCAGTCGCGGGGGACAAGCGGCGACCGGACCGGACCGGATCGGATCGGGGCGGGCCGGGCGGGCTGCCAAGGGTGCTCGCAGGGCGGCGGGACTGGGGACGGAGCGTCTGTCTTCCCTCAAGGAAAACAGGTCTCCGAGGGAGAGCGGGAAGTCACATTTATAAATTAATTCGCCCCAAAGGTCCGCCAGCTAAGAAAGAGTGGGAAACGGCGGAGCGGCATTCCCGTGCGTTCAGTTTCATGCTAATCCATTATGCAAATGGCTAAATCCTGGCAACGGAGCCCACAAAAGAGCAGCCCTGTCAGGTCAACAATGCCGCCGCGACGGAGGCTCGGAAGTTTCAGTAACCAAGCAGGTTCCCGCCCCCTCGGGGATGGCGGGATGATGGATGGGACAGACATTCATCTTACCTGGAAGATGGCAGGGCGCGCAGAGTGCCAGGGGAGGTGGCCGTGGCTGCAGCCTTTCACCGAGTCCCCGCCGCCGCCACCGCGCCCCAGCCCGCTGCCATGGATCTTTGTTCGTGCCGCAGCCGCTCCGGCTGCAGGGGGGAGCCTTCCCCTCCGAGAAACACGGAACGGGCAGAGGGAGAGGGAAGGTGGAAGGGATATGCACGTAAGAATGCTGGAGAAGTTTGGTGGAGCATCTTCCTTTAAACTCGGGCAAACGCTGCAACCCTAGGATGCCAAATAGGAAACGGGGAAGCGGGAAGAGTAGCGCTGGTGTGTAACAGCTTGGCAGCTCTCCACAGGCAAACCGCGTTGCAACAGTAGGTTATTTTTCTCTCCTCAGTCACTTTAAACTCTGTGGAACACGAATGAGATCTCTAGACCACCCCAGAGTTGCAGAATCCCATTGGTCACACCAGCAAAAAAAGCGAAAATGTTCGCTATCCCTTTTCTTTCCATTAGCAAACAACTCTGGTATGATTTGGAAGGCAAATGGGATGGAATGGACACAGCAGGTGAGAGCCTTCTACCATCACAGATTCTGAACCCAGGTTCAGGATCTTGTAAACATGAAACCTTATTGATGAACCAAAAGCAAGTTTTTCCACTTCCTCAGTAAAGAAAATATTGCAGGGTAAGGGGTTACCTCACTACTTGTTAACAAAAAACAGTGGCTGGTTCCCTTCTGTTTCCTCCTGCTTGGAGCAGAGAGCAAAGACTTTCTGGGAAGCAAAGACTATCCTCACCTCGCTTCATCTGCAAAGAGGCCCCACATAACCTCTTGTTCACTTGCTGATTACAGGCCAGAGCCCCAGCACTACCAACAGAGTGATCAGGCCTTTGGGATTTTCTCTGGAGTCTGAGCCAAATTTTTATGCAACAGAGGCTTACCCCTCTCAAGCCCCCTACTTCAAATCACCTCACTTACAAAAGAGAAAATACCTTTTTGATGTAGCTTATGATGCTGGTACAGGAACCCTGTGGATTAGCCACCAGCCACACATGATTATATAATTGAGTGTATTTTCAAATCCAGATTTTAAAAAACATATTTGGAAAGTCGGAAGCTTTTTCTCTTCGTAAATAAAAATGGGGGAGAGAGAAGGAGCAACTTCTCATTTTTTGCTAGTGCATTTTTTTAATGGATGAGGGGAAAAAAAATTAAAACACCTCATCCTCATAAAGGGTCTCACCCATTTGATGATGGTCAAAGCAGCTGGTCCAGAGCTGCAGCCACAGAAGCTTGTCAAAGACTCCACAGAAAGTCCTGGCACAGAAAGGTTCCCATCTCCCTCCTGTGTGGATAAGCACCATTCCTGCCTGCTGCCATCTCAAGATTCCCCCTCTCCCCTTCCCTAAAGCTGTCTAGGGAGTGTCTGAATGGTCTTTGCTGAAAAAGGTGGTAGAGAGATGCTTCCCTCCTACAGTTTAGGTTTCTCTTCCTTGTCCAAAGGAAGGTAGAGGAATTAAGCTGAACTCCCTGGCAGATACAGACAATTCCTAACAGGATCTTTCACATGGAGGCATCCTTTGTTTGCTTTCTTCATGCCAGTTAGCTTTAATCCCAAAATCAGCAGGGTCCATTTCAAGTAAATCCGGAAAGGAAACCAGGATGAAACTGAAGAAGAGCAATTGTCATGAGGAGACTCGAAGTCTTACTGCATGGGAGGATTTCAAAGTAGTAAGGTGAAAGGTGTGACATTTCCGCATTGTAATTTCCTCATACCTAGGGCACTGAAGAGCTTCCTCCCTCCCCTTCCACTCACTCACTCACTCACTCACTCACTCACTCACTCACTCACTCACTCTCAAGCTCAGAAACCCCAGTGAACAAGCCCAAAAGGCATTACAGAGCAGGCGGGTCTGTGGAATCCACCCAGGTAACGCTTCACCACTACCTTGCAACAGTTGTGAGCATTACTGTGTGCAAAGCACTTAATACAACACATCAGAGTAATTCCTGAATGAAACCATTCAAATTCTTGAGAAGCAACCTGCAACCCAACATTTTTCTGCTTTCAAACCCAAGGGGCTGCACTTCTATTACTGTCAAACTTACACAGTACAATGTAAAGTATACTTAACTTATTTTTTCATCTGAGAAGGGGGAGAAAGCATGTACTTTAGTGGAAAAAACATCTCTACTCTACTGATGCAAAACTAAAAATATACATTGTGCATCAAACACTGGCACATCCTCTTGGCTGACTTTTGTATAATAGCTTTTGTACTTTTAGTACACAAATTTAAGTAGGAAAATTACTTTGGAATTTGTTTGGACTGTTATGTGTAATAATTTAATGATAAACCTCATGCTTTATTTTTGAGAGTTAGGCTGAGATGCAGTAAGAAAGCTGTGAGAGGTAAGAATGCAGCCTTTGTTTAGTAGAGCAGATGAGCCAAAGTACAAAAACTTAAGAGGTGTAAGCCAGTTTCCATTACACTGAAACTCCTGTATTAGAGGGAACCTTATTTCATTCACTAGACATTACTATTTCCATCCTGCTCTCACAGCTAACACAGCAGGGAAAAAGCAGGAAAGGCGGAGAATTGGAGGGGTATGTTCTGTATGAGGAACAGACCTGGTTTAACAAGCAGGCAAGATGAATTTTTTAACTGACTGAATTTAAACCAATGCTGACTGCAGACATGCTCACCTTCGTGTATAATTTATATTTTATCAAACCTCTCTCAATTACTCAAGCTTTACTTTCAGATCATGTGGGACTCCTAAAGCAGAGTTTCCTGAATTCAAAACATGTTAAGGATTCCTAAGGTCATTAAGGAGAATGGCATCTTTGGATAGGGATTTTTGGAGGGTATAATTTGCAAGAAAAATATCTGAAAAGCAAAGCTGGTGAAAGAAATAATGGCCAGAAAACATGTTTGTGAAGGATGGTTTCATAGCACCCAAAAGGTTGCTCCAGAGTTAAAAAATAATGCTTTTGTATTCCCATATCCAATCAATTTGAACACTGTACCATTCCTTTCAGCAATTACAGCTTCCATTATGAGCTGTAAGTGACCACCTCTCCAACAAACAGTATCATTTACTTTTTTGGTTTTTGTATTTAACAAAATAGGGACAGAACAGACAAAATCTGAACAAAGAAGGGAACCGGCAAGACAGTGCATGAAATTGCAGGCAAGTGAAACTGCCCCAAACAAAGAACCTCTGAACTAAGTATCACTCTCTTCCAGTAGAAGAAACCACATAAACAACTAAAACAAATTTATACTTTTATAAATGTTCACTTTTATTCAAAGACTTACTGCATACACATTTCCAGAGTGACTTAAGCAGCATATCGAATGAACTGCAAATATTTACTGTAGCATTTTTATCCTTGAAGGTTTGCTACTGAGGTCTGTAATTTTTTCTTTTTTACTTCCTCTCAACAGGCGCCCAAATTATGAAGGAAGTTTTCTAACAAACAGTGACTGTAAACATAATAAAACCTGCATGCCATTTTCCCTTTCAAGTTATTACCTTGGCCGTTTTTCTGCAATGAAGTAATGACTCATTTTTTACAACCTGACAGTCATGTTGTGCACATGGACAGTACCTATGATTTACTCAGGCAATAAATGTTTAGATGGATAAAGCATTCATTTATGATACATTCAATCTGAATAAGCAAAAACCACAGAAAATGTGGGAACAATTCATTGCATAGTCCTTACTAGCAAGCAAGTGGCTAGGAAATTAGTAACAGTGATATACAGCATTGGAAATTTAGGAACTAACAGGTAGGTTTTGTGACAAAAAAACCACTTATTTCCATAATTTTTTCTGGTATGAGTAATGCCTCGTTTCGTCAGCGCTAAACAATTAATACAATCTCCCCAAAATAAAATAAAAAAATATGAATATAAAATGCCTGAACATGTGGAGTAGTATTTTTATAGCTTCTGCAGAGAAAATACAGTTACCAGAATCTCCACCTTGCTATTGTCCCAGAAGTATGATACAGATTTTTAAGTCTCTTCTTAATGAGATGAAGAAGTTCAGAAGTACCCCAATTTGAACATGCTAATCATATTGGGCAGGAAGGGAGATGGAGAGGTGATAACTGGGAGTCAGAAGAAAGACAGAATACACTGCACTCAACATGGTTTTCCTTCATAGCAGAAGACACCTTCTTGTGGCAAGGGCAATGCAAATGACAATCCAGGCATGACTCTCCTGCACAAATCAAGGATTTAATAGCCCTGGAACCACCCAGGCCTGCTTCATCCCTGCCAGGATTGCACCACCACAAGAAGGAGTGAGAGGGCAGACTCCCCTTTCCACATCCTCAAATTTATTACCACACTAAGATCTGCAATTTACTACTATTCAGTGCTTTCAACTGAAGGATTAATTAGTAAAAGGTATTGGAAAACGTAGTAACAAAGTCTGTCATTAACCAGACAAAGTGCTGGAAGTTTGGTGGATCACCACCAAAGGTCAGCATTTACGACCAGTCACTGTATAACAGTACCAATTATTACTTTTCTTTATTGCCCAGCAGGGAAAACCGTTCCCCAGTAGCAGACAGTGCTGACTTCCCAGCAGTGCAGAGCAGGTTAGCCAGCCTCACTCACTGCACAGGACAGACACAGCTGACAGGACAGCAGTCCAGTCGATTTTCAAATAAAGGATGAAAGAAGGAAAAGAGAGATGGACCAAACAGGAGGTAATTTCTATCTTGAAACAAGGATTACCTTGTCTCATAATTAAATGTTATGTTGCAATTTGATTAATTCTGTTTTGCAGGTAATAAATTGATTCTTCATCCATTGTATTATCTAGACAGGAAATGTTATCAGACAGAGCTATTAGTCTGGTATTACTCAAAATATTTGCTAATCTGTGCCATATAGCTAAGCCTCTGAGAAGTAACTGCCAACTTTCTACTCTTTAACCTTAAAAAAACCAAAATTAATTCAAGAAGCCAGTTCTTGTTTATAACATGTTTTTATACCACTTAGTGTTAAAATATTAAACACCTGTTATTCTATCAGTGATTTTAAATCAGGAACATTTTTAATCTGGAAATCCAACAGCATCTGTCCAAGTGCTTTACCCTGTAAGAAAAAGAACCAAACCAACATTTTATTTTGCTATCTAAATACATCATCCTTTTAAAACAAGTTTTTAAAAAATGGTTTCATATGAGTGTTTTTCCTATAATCAGTGTGAGAATTCAGTCTAAGTTGCTTGAATTTTCAAGCATCCAAATCTGAAATGATTACTAAAATCAATTCATTTGGGGTTCAATTCTATCTATTCATACATAGCATCACCTTACCTTGTGAGCAGACTTCTTGACTGTGCTGAGATTATTTGCACATGAGCATTTCTGAGCCTATGAGCACAGCTGTATGAGCTGTAGCATTGCTCAGGATCTCATCTTCAGGTTTAGATGTTTTAAATTTTAATACTCAGATCGTACACTTGCAAAAAAATTTTCACGCATCATCAACACAAAAAAAACCCTCATATCCATCTGGTTTTCATGTTTATATGATTTATCAGTATTTTAACTACAGAAGGCATATGCTAAATGAGGAATTGTCCTACAGTGCATGGTTCCTTGCAACATGCACAAGTATATACTTGGAAATAATCAGAATTGCCTAGTAAATAATTTTTCAGAATGTGACAGCCTTTCTCAGAAACTAATTTTACTGGTGCATCAAAAAACTGGTAGTCAAATTAGTTATGCTCTTTATGATGTACTATCTTACTAGTACACATCTTTTTCATCAAGTATTCTAAACCAACTTTCTACTTTCCTATGCTGTTTTCAAACCTTAGAAAATTAAATAGACAATATCTATAGGAAATTAAAAGGAACTAGATTCAAACCCCAAACCTCACAGTTCCAGCCCAAAAGCTGGTTATAAAGAGACCCATAAAAAATTACTTTATTAAAATTATTGCTTTGATACATGCCTGTGGGTCACTTCTTAGGGATGCTATACCACCACCACCAAGGGAATTCTTCAGAACAAAATTTAATCCATGGATTCCTGGCAACTCATATCTGTAAAATAAAAACAGCACATCATTTCTCAGGGGATTTTGGAAGAAACGTGTAGAGAATACCAAGCAAAAACCGACACGCAAAATTTTCATGCTTCGGATCACATCCCACTGCTGAGCCAAGTCTAAAAGGTAACAAGATTAGCCCAAGGCTTCATTTGCCTCCTTTTTCCTTTCTCTTACTCCAAGTTAACAGCCCTTAATAGTTTTAAAGTTGGATCATAAAGTAATCATTCTCCTCTACTCAAAACTCATCCATTTCTATTAAGGTTGTTTCTAGAGTTCTTTCTTTGTATGAGTTCAAGTCCGTATCTGTAAGCCATAGGTTCAAGATCCAATATGAACTCCAACAACATGATGGGCAAAAGAAAGTATTTTTATTAGCTCCTAGTTCTGATACTGCAAAGTACAATCACTTAATTCCCGGAACTCACTTTTGCTAACAAACTGGCATTTTGCTAACAAAATCCAATTGCTAATTGGAAAGACTCCCTCTTCACTACTGAGAAACATCTATGAGTCATTACATCAACTCCTAGGACGAACAGATAACTTTATAGCAAATTCAAATCACAGCTTTGCTGGAGCCTTGTACTTTGTTCAGATAAAGTTTTATTTTAGTGTGACAGACCTATGTTTCTGTTCCATCGGCTCTGTAAGCATTTTTCCATCCTTGCTTTTGACTGGTGCAGTCCCAGTTTGGAAACTTCTGTAGCCATCTGGCAAATGGCTCTGTGGTTTCCTATTGTTTCAAATTCCAGAAATAGGTCTACAGTATATTTCCATTTGCCTCTCCTTGCAGTTTTTCAGTGTTTTGTCATCTTCCTTCCATTATTGGTTTTCTTTGGTTTTGCTTTTCTCCAGTATTTCTTCATCTAAGTACCTGATAGCTTTGCTCTAATTCCATAGGAAAGGATTTAAATCAGAACATCATCAAGCCATGAGGCATCAACAGAGAAAGATATCCAATTCTCACTGTCTCCAGATGTTTGGCTGCTGCAATTTAAATCCTGATTCATCCAACACTACACTTACTATTCTTTAATCACCTACCTGATTTCATATGTTTGGGACAGATTCTTTGAATCTTTCCCCCTAATATAGGTGGAATTCCTTGCAGTGCTCTTATGCTGCTGATTTTGTCACTTTGAGGCTCTTCTCTTTCAGCTCCTTTTGAGCACTGTGAAAACAGTGGCTGTTGCTGGTGCTCACAGCCCTGTCTGCCCTTTTATCTTGGGCATATGACCCAAACCTCTTGTGGAAGGAGATGATTCTGCTGAGCAGTCTGGTAATCACTTCAGTTCTTGGTTTAGAAAGCAAGTAGTCGTGGAGTGTCCGTATCTGTCTCCCAGGTAAAAAGTTTTAACTTTAAGTTCCTTCTACTTTTTCATTACTACTCTCTGCTTTAATATTAGTATTATTAGTTATTATTAAGAAAAAAAAATTGGTGTCAGCATTCTGTTGCTCTTTCTCAAAAACTAGTTGAGAGGCAACATTAACACACAGGCAAATCCACTGGGAAGGCAGGAAAGTAGACCAATCTACCCCAGTGCTCTATTAGATAACATGAATATGAAGAATAAAGCAATTCTACAGTTAGTTACCTAGCTAATTTACTAAATTTAATACCATAATCAGCTACATAGCACAACCAGGTAACTCCACAAAATTTTCTAAAAATCTAAATGAAAATTTCCAATCACTACATACCACGAAAGCCAGAGCAAAGCACTACACTATAAATTTTACTCTGAAAAGCTGGCAAAGATTTTCAGGCAGCAAAGAATTTCACAACTGGAGGATGTCTCCTCAAGATCCAGGACTGATGGAATATCGATTCCTAATACTACCTCATCTCTCAAAAGAAGTGTCATG
This sequence comes from Cyanistes caeruleus, assembly GCF_971803275.1. Lineage (NCBI taxonomy): Eukaryota > Metazoa > Chordata > Aves > Passeriformes > Paridae > Cyanistes > Cyanistes caeruleus. Next base: position 42,260,921 of record NC_141705.1, read on the forward strand.
AAAATCAATCAGGAAAAACAAATCAGGAGAGAAACTGAAGAGCATATAAATGCAAAAACAAATAGGTTGAAGAATTTAATTTCACTTTCTGCAGTAATTCTGGCAGAGGAAATATGTAATACAAGCAACAGATCTTAATTTGGAACACTATAACATGGCACATTATTTACTCTGAGAAAATACTTACAGTGGGATAATCTAGCTAAAATGAGGATTACAAAATAATATATGAAGGCCAGCATCTTCATTATTTTAAGGCTTGTCTGAAGCATCTGAGCATCCAAAATATTTTCACACAGAAAATAAACTTGCACAATAAAAGGAAGAAAAACCACTATACCCATTATAATAGTCTTAAGCAGCAACAACACATTGACCAAAATGCTGGCAGGCATTTACTTAGCATAATTAAACAATTAAAGCTTAATTAACTGAGATCTAAAGGGAAAAAATGATCTAATTGTAGAATTTGATTAAATGTCTTAAAAGCTGTTTTTAAAAAACACAGAAAATAAATAAACCCTTCAAAGAATACTCTATCTGTAACAGAAACCAGTAATACAAGGAATATTCACTGTTCTAGCTGCATTCCTATGCTTATGCACAACAGAATGCCTGCTTAACTACTTCCTTTAAAGTGCTGTCCATAATACTCAAGAGAAGTCAGGTTTCCCAGAGCATTTCCCATTAAAATGCATGGAAATAATAATGATATAAAATTATTTAATACATTTAAATCAAAGAAAAGACAGGATTGTTTTCATCACAGGAAAGCAGGAACCAAGTTCATAGGCTTAAAGAATTGTTTGCATATGAGATATTCTGTAGAGAAATACTTATTTTTGCTCTCTAACAAATGTAGGTACAAAAAATTCTCAAATACATTGAGAAGCATCAGCATCCACATTTCTTGTTCTTCAGCTCATGGTGAAAACATTGCATAGAAGAAATCATGCTGTCATTTTTTAGTATTTCTGAATATTGAACATATTATATATAAAACATTACATATACCACATTTCAGAAGATGAAAATAGCAAAATCTCAGGATAGTTTTATCATCCTTCTTAGATGACTGACCTAGTACCACTGCACAAAAAGTTCCTTATTCTGTATCTTAAGATACCCAGACCTGTTAAGAATGTACTCCAGCACTCTACTGTGGTAAGCAATCACCTTGGGATTGAAAGATTATCTATTGCCATTATTTTACCTGCCAATCTGGAAGTTTATGTGTTTTCGGTGTTCACTACCAAAATAATCCCACCTGTTCTCTGTTTAGTACACCTATTTAATGTCTCAAGTGAAAAAGCATGAAAGGCAACTGGTTAACAGACTCTGTTCTGTAGTGAGGAAGAGCCATGGTTGATATGTTTATGGTAGCAAAACTAATACGTAGCTTTTAACTTCTCACCATTTAGAAAAAGGAAATGAACCAGACAGTAAGACAGCTCTATTTTATGACAGTTAAAACTAAAAAATAAACAAGTCATTTAAAAAGAAACTACAAAATCTGAAGCACATGAGCATAATCCTTATAATCCTAAATATTTCCACAAAAGGTTTTATTCTTTCTCCCTAGTTGCTTTCCAATTCACTCACAGAGCTCCATTATCACATCATTAATGGAAGCCAAAACCTCAAACAGATAATCTAATTAACCAAATTAATTTGGCTACATCCAGACAGAGCAAATTTCTAGTTTTATTTATTACATAAACAGCATAAAGGAATGGCAATGAATCAATTTCTAGAAGTATCATTAGGAGACATGGCATAGTTTATTTCTTCCCCTCTGCTCAGTTTCTGAGGAAATTCAATTACAATTCTTAGTATCACAATTTATTAGATACATAGATTTGTTAGCACTTACGAAACAGTGGGTGAGATCTGCACTGAGCTGCTTATGAAGACAAAACCAGCACTTATAATTCAAAGATCAGGGGTTAAAATAACTCCAAGCTCTCTCTGAGCTTTGACCTGTACCTTTCTGACTCAAGCTCTTTGAGCAAACAAAAAAAAAAAAAACAGTTAACACTTTATCCAACTACCTATGGAAATACAGAAAGGATTTTGGCAAAATCTCCTTATGTGCAGCATAACTGACTTTGTATCAAAACAAGTTTTAGAAGACTGGATGGTTTGTGGCAGTATTTAGCTTTTACTTGTTTCCAAAGAGATAAAAAGGTTTAAAATCTGTTGACTGTTTTACTGGACATCCTTAGGAGAGCAAACTTCATTACCTCATGCTACAACAAGAGAACTGTGTGTTTCATTCCCAGGAAGGGTCATGAGCATCAGCCATACCACAAAAATAAGAATGTTATATATGTTGTCTGCTGGCAGAGGATATTCTTTAGTAGATGAGTATCACATTAAAGTGTCTTGTTTAGGATATATTCTCTTTCAGATTTGAAGAGAAATTAGCTATGTTTTTTTCTTTAAATTCTGGCTTGGTATATGAGGCACAAAAGTGGGTTAGAGTGGGGTACTAGAAGGAATAGCTTCTCTAAAGTGAGTGAACTTCATAAATATTAATATGTTTTACAGAAATAGGGACAGTATGAGGCCCATTTCTGATGGATTACCAGGTAAGTTTGGGCTCCAGACTACACTGGCTGTGTGAATGTCTTTCAGGTAGTGTTTTACAGATTTCTAACCCTCAGTTCAGCTCAGAGGCTTGGGAAGCTTCAGTTACTAAAGCCCCTGCAGTTTCCAAACGGTTCAAAACCAGTGGAAAGACACATTTCTCAAAGGACATGGGAAGCTATTTCTAGTCGGTAAAGACATTCTGTACTGGAACAAAACAAAGGAACAGCCCCAACACTACTAAGCTAATTCTGAGAATTTAAATGCCTTCACTAAACGGATTCACGGCCTTTGTCCAGCTTCGAGAGAGGCCCAAGTTCATGTTCTTTCTCAGTGACTATGCTCAAGTTGTTATTTAAAAAGGCAAAGGAAGATATACAAAAAAAAACCCAAAGGAAAGACACACAAGTTTGCAATATTTATGTTGCATATTTTAAGATAACTTCTGATACTATCATGTATCTCCCAGACAACTGTGGGATGCACAGCAAGCTACTCACCTTGTTACTAGCTCTTCTTCTTGTTTCTCATGCTCTAAAAGGTGTTGAAAGTAATTCTCCAGGGCTTGAGCAGTTAAAGTTTTCTTTAGGTATGGATAGTAGAGGGGATGCCGTGCTATCACACCTGTTAGGCATTGATTGGCATTAGTTCAAATAGGAAGTGTTAAAACCAGTTTGTGTTTATCCTTTCAAAACCAATTTGAGATCCTCCGCTTAACTGAAACTGTACATACGGATCTCCTTTAACGAGCTCCTGAATAAAATATACAACAACATGACAGCTCTCCCTCTGTCAGTAGAGATGTAGGGTGCAGCATGACACCAAAGAATGCTAAGTGACCACTAAGTGACCACTGGATTTTTTCCTGCTGCAAACAGGCCCTGCCACTGAAAGACACCTAAAGAACAACATCACAACAAACCACCCACAGGCAATTCTCTTCCCTTAAATGGTTTGCAAGACTTAGATATTTAAGTAATCACAATTAACCACAACAAGGTATGACCAGTGATCAAAGGTTTGGTCCTTGCCCCATCTCTTGCACAGGATTCTGATGTGTGACAAATCACAATTACATTTTTATTGCTGTATATATGCTTTATAAACTTCAGCTAATTTTATGCTGAAGCTGAGGTTCCAGAGCAGGATCATGAAAACAGGTTTGTGTCACAGGGATCTTTCTACCTGGACTTCATAAAGGTGAAATTTGTTGTTGTTAGTGTTGTTCCTTAGAAAAAGCAGTATTGTCTTTATATCTGAAGCAGTCTATTATGTATACATCATTCATGACTTGGCAATGCTACATTGCAACAGTGGTCAATCATGGAGAAAGAATAAAAAAGGAAAAAGAAAAGAAAAAAAAAAATCAACATTGCTTCATTCTTCAACCCAAAAAAAACCAGTTTCACAAACAAGGACAAGGAAAGTATATCCTGAATACAAATGAACAAAATTAATCTGTTTTAGCGTGACAGCTAATAGCAAATCAAATCCCAAACGCACCTTTAATTCATACTGAGCTTTGAACACCACACGCTCTCATCTTCCAACAAGTAAGAGAGCCAATTGTTGCATGCAGAAGTAAGGAATAGAAGGAATTATTAAACAATGCAAGAAGCAGCACAATCAATGCAAAGAGACTGCATACTGAAATACACCATTTGCATTAGCAATATAATAAAAACATTCTTGTACATATGAGAAAAACTTTAGTATTTCCTAACACTGTCAATGTTTTAGCCATAGACGTGTTACAAAATTAATGTATGAAAATATTATATATGATCAGACAACCAAGAAATTATATTATGTAACATACACACATGAAGGAGTAGCAACTGACAGGTAAAAGAAACCTTAAAAAGGCATTATTTAACTTCTGGGAGCTCAACTTTCCAACCCTAAACAAAAAACTTTCTTTTCAGTATGACATGCTATAATTTTTTCCTTAGTACCTCAGATTACAACAGCTGCTCATCAGAAGACTACAGGTATTTCATTAGTAAAGTCCATATTCAATATGTATTGTCCTCTGTTTCAGCACAATTATAAAAAATAAAGGTCAAGATGTTTAAGACTAGCACTTGATATGTAACTCTTATGTGAAAGTGTTACTTCAGAAAGCAAAAGAAAGAAAAATACCTATGTTTGCAGAATTGCCTTTGTCTCCACTTCTAGTGTAGGCAAGATCTTCTAAGCGGTAAGTATGTGGACCACTTGGTAGATCTGTACAAGATAAAAATGAATCCATTTTAATGGTGCTACAAAAAATCACATATTTTGAAGGAGTAACTGTCAGTTTAAATGCACACTTTTTGCATTGTACTCTGAAATTTCCAATCCTTCTCACAGGAACACCCAGAGAATAAGAGGTGAGACTGGGGCCAAAATTAGGAAGTTGACCCCTCCTGCTCCATCTCCCAAATCCCTTTCACTTTTTTACAGCCAAATGCTGTACCATGCATCACCCTTCAATATGATTTGCATCTTGGCCTTAGCAATGCTGTACCTCTGAAGGAGGCCTAGCAGCTGCTTGTCTTTTCTTGCTTGCCGTAACTTTTGTCCCCTTAACACACAGACCTCTGCTTCCAGTGCAGGTGGAAATACCTGCACTTGCTACTGTCCTGATAATTCTGTTTAGTCTGCTAACGCCAGTAGAAAACCTTTTCAAGACAACGCATCTCTCACCTGCATTTGCACTATACTTCTTATCCAGCTGCATAGAAGAAAACTAAGATTTCTTTTTCAAGTTACTGTTTTTGTAAATACCTTAGTTTTATATAAGAAACTGTATGCTTTCTCGGAAGCCAGTCTTGATTTTTTAACTTGTCCATGTCTGAGTACTGGATGTTCAAGAAACATAGACGTTGTTGCACTTCACTGAATGAAGTTCATATGAAGTATTTATATCTATGTATCAAAACAGAAACCCACTCCTGCCCAAATCCAGAAAGTCAGTACTGTGGGATCCACACAGTACACACCTGAGGTTTGATGGTTAAGCACAGACCTCCTGCAATTGTTGATTACTAAGAGTAGTAGGCTGTCACATCTAGCTCCTGTTCTCTAAAGAGGGAGATGAAGCACCCACTTTGCTACTGAGTTGGAGTTACTCATTGATCACACCTTAACACTGACACTTGAAGCATGGGCTATATCTGAGCTTTTAGGCAGTGAGAATTGAGTAATTTCCAGTCAGTTTTGCTTCCGATCCAACTTTCCTATGACCATATCATTCTCCTGGCCTCCTTGGCTTTTCAGTCTCCCCATCAATAACAGACTGACCTCCACTCCTGACTCACAGTAAATTTCTCATCCCTCACTCCTTCTCTCCTCTGTCCCCTTTCTGGTTTTTTTTTTCATCCTTCTGGATGGAAGTGAGTTCTCACCCTCTTTCTGCTCCTTGGACACCAGTAGGGGGAATATGCAGAGCAGAGAAGTGACAGCCTTCCTGCTTTGTGGCAGCTTCTGGTGCAGCTGCTGCTGATGGCAGCCAGAAGCAAGCCACAAATGTTGCAAATTTAAACAAACTGAATATACACGATCATGTAAATCAATTATGCTGGACTAACTTCATGTTGCAAGGCACAATGCAATTCTGAAAATACATCAGTCTGTCCTTTTTGTAATATTATTGCTTCTGCTGAGAATACCAAACTATTTTGGGTTTTTTTTTCCTTTTTAAATTTTGTTTTAATTTTAGGGAGTAGGAGACCCAGTATTAAAGATCTTATGCTCCAAATACTGGCCAGGGGCATCACTTAGAGCACAGTGCACCTACTATGCAGGCATGAGTAGATAATGCATTCTGTGAACTGCATCAGGTAATCAGGTAAACCCAGTCATAGCCTAATCATCCTTACCTTCAACTCCTTCCTGCCCACAGAAAATTACTGACACAGACATGAGCCAGGTTGACCTAGGTAAGAGGGAAACTATGTCCAAATCCTACTGGCTGCAGTTTTCACTGATGCTGTCTGTGTGGCAAGTGGCAACTGGACAGATCCCCCAAATCCATCTGAGTATGGGGTGGGAGATGCCTTGCTATGACATGACACATAATTTGTATCTGTTTTTGGTTGAAGCAAGAGGAGCTCTGCTGGCACATGAGTGGCAATAACAAGAACGATAAGAAAGAACTAGGGTGTCACCACAGCAACCTCTTCTACTGGCACACCTGGATCAGAAAATCTCCCCCACAATCTACCCAAACAACAACTTTTCAGCATTGAACTGCTTTAATTAAGACCTAAAGTTTTATAATATATTTTGGGTGACTGTGAAGAGTGAGGTGTAAGAGTGATTATAGTTTAGTCTGGCACAATGGCTCCTCAGTGGTAGAAAGTCACAGGAACAAGGAATTTGAAGAGGTTAAAGCATACAGTGAAAAAGCGGAATACGGGTTTGTTTTGAGCTTGAAGATCACAATGTTTTCCATGTTCACTTGCAAGCAGAAATGTGCCATGAAATGTAGCAGAAAATATTTAAGGGTGTATTTATTTAATTGGGGAATATTATTTTTGATTAAACATCTCCACTGAGAGTGGATCTGAAAGTCCAGCTAAAGCCCATCACTCATTTTGGACAAGACTTCCACACTTCATAACACTACAAAATCACATTAATTTTCATCGTTTCATTCAATATACAATTCAAGACAAAATGTAGTGTTTTTTCAAAGGCTGAAATTTGACAATATCTAAATTGCATAAGCTGTAGAAATCTATTCTCCATCAGACATTTTACAGAGTCAGTCTCTGACAATCTCCCTTTAAATTAAACCAGTTCAAGTCAGTGTTCTGGTGTTCTCATTTATTATTACCCAAACTGATTTATCTTTCATGATCTGTTTATCAGGAAATTGTTTTCATTCAATAAACATCTTAAATAAATCTACAGAAGAATTCCCTTCAAAGCTAGGAAAAATGGTAAATTCAAATTCCACCCTCCCAGAAGCACATCTAGTAGCATATTTTAAATCCATTTTCACATATTTCTCTTATCTATTCAACAACGACTAACAGTCCCTCACACTTGAGATAACCATGAAACTAAGAAAAATACTTTCCCCTCTCTTCTAAATGCTGACAGAAAATGCTTTAGCAGAAGCTATTCCTTTTACAGTCTAACCCATTTGTCTTTCTCATCCATGCTGTCCTACACTAAGCCACAGAAGTAGGTAAGTATTTACTCACATGCAGAAAACATTTATATTTACAACCAAGGGCAAAAGTTTAGAGATCATTCTCAGGGGAAATAACCAGAAACGTTCTGCTGTCTCTCAAAAGTGGGGTTTTGCCTGAAAAAAGGCCTGAAGAATTCAGTAGTAAAATAGGCAGTAAGGAGTCCAATAGCTTTTTGCTTCTCCATTATTCAGCACTGTAGTCACCTTGAAAAAAAAAACCCAAACCCAGGACCTTTGCTAACCCTTTCATTAAGCAGAACAATGACTACTACCTATTCCTTAACTTGCCCAGTCTGATGGTGCAAATACCCACTGCCCTCCTGAGAACTCCCAGGGAGCTGAGAGATGCTGGTGTGACATCAGATTTCCAACAGACATAAGAGTTGAAACCACACTTAAGAGTTTAACTTGTTTCTGCACGACACAAATCATTGTACTGAAGAGACGTTTGAATAGCTGGGGAAAATGAACACATGCATGGTAATCAGGCATCCACTACCAGTGGCTTTCAAATGGCAATAAACAGTCATGTATGTATTTCAAAATGTCTCTATGTGATACAAACACTCCCTTACTAACTCATATTAGTTGTTGCACTGTTCTATTACTAGTTTTGAGAAACATGACTCACCTTTATCTGGAATCCAGAGTAAATGTTAACATGTAAATGCCTTAATAACATTTCTTTTTTAAGTATACACAGAATTTAATACCTGACTTACTCTTTCACTATCAGTATTATTTTCAGAAATTTTTCTAACTTGTAATTTTTAGGTAGAGTCACCTGATTCAGATCTTCAAATACCTAGCCACAGCTTTAAATTAAATTAATCTCTCAGTTCTCTGGTAAGCAGAAATAAGATAACGAAGACTATTTGGACCAAAAGGGAATTATGGAGCATGCTATACTTTAAGAAATACTGTATATAGTTCAGCCAGTAGAAAAAACAAAACTTTTCAGGTGTTCACCACTTTCAATAATTGCTTGTATGAGCAACTCTGATTTAACATTTCCTTGTCATTGCAGACATCCGGACCTGCTCCATTCAGCTCACTGGTTGGCCCTTCTCAAGGTTCTCTTCTTTCTCAGAGAATTTGGTCTGACACATCTAGCAGCAACAGAGGAACTATCATGCTGGATTATTAACCCAGTATGATTTCTTTTAAAGTCACCAGTTCCAGGCTGATCCCATTCTTATTAATTTTGTGAAGGCTGCCATATAGAACAGGAGTGAATTTTAATTATCTAAGTGCTGCAAGTCCTTAAATCAATCTGTTCGTCTGTCCTTTATTCTGAACACTATTTTGATGTAAGATAAACCCAACTGCTCCCAGGATTCCCAGGATCCCCAGGATCCATAAAATGTAAAGTTACAGTATACTTTGAAACCACATTTTCAATTTCAAGCCAGCTTTACATGGTCTTCAGTTGTGTTTAAGGCTTAGGAGTTTTTAATAAAAATTTACTGCCATACTTGTTAGAATCTCAAATACATGTTATACTGCTTGACACTAACCACCTTCCAAGAAAACAGCCTGTGTTTTGCAACAGCTATAAAAATGTATCACATAAAGAGGCAAAATGTATTTCACAGTCAAAATTTAACACAATTTACCAGGACAAAGATAGCAAATGATACATTCACAAGCACAAAGATGAACGTACCTTTCAACTCACTGCTAGTCTTGGGTAGATCAAAGGAATCCACATCATCTGATGTAAAAGTGAGCTCCTCCTCAAATATCTCAACATGCTGCCCATTTAAAAATAGGTTGATCTGTACAAAGAACACAATTTTCAAACACCCAAATCAGGAATCCATTGCAATGTGAATAAATAAAGCATATTCCTAATTAAGTACTGATCTAGTAGACTTCCAGTAATAGCTTTACAGATAAGGCTCTGCTGCTCCCTTTTTAAAGGTCACAATACAGTAACAATTCATTATAAACCTAAAAGAAATCTTTGTTTAGGGAGAAAAAAGGTATAAAAAATGCCACAGAAATGCTCCATCCAGTTTGGGAGTTTTTAAAGGAAGAAAAATCTCTTTCCATCTCACTCAATATACTGCAACACTGTATGCAATTTTGTGTCACAATTCTTTGACAGCTGAATCCCAAAACTTGAACATTTTCCATCTTTTCTATGATGCAACCCCCTTTTCTTCTTATGTTGCTGTCTGCATTAAAGACAAACTTCTCTATGCATTCTGTGTTTATCTTCAAATATATTTTCTGAAAGCTTCTGAAAAAATACATCAATACAGGAATTTTGGGCTTGGTTGTTGCTCAGTAGCAACACTTAGAGTAGACTTTAAGTCAATGACTTTTCAGTCTCCCAGAGCTCTGCCAGCAAGTGGGTGCACAGGGAGCTGGGAGGGAGCATGGCCAGGACAGCTGACCTGAAGTGGCCAGAGGGATATTCCACACCACAGAGCATCGTGCCCAGTATATAAATGGGGAGAATGGGGAGTTGGCTGGGAGCAGCTGATCACTGCTGGGGGATAGGCTGGGCATTGGTCAGTGGGTAGAGGGACACTCTATGGTGTATCACTTGTCTTTCTTGGGTTTTATTCCCCTCTTACTTTTTTGTCACCTCCCTTTTAATAACACCAACTACTACTTTGTTTCAATTATTAAACTGTTCTTATTTCAACTTGTGTGGTTTATTTTTTCCCATTTTTCCAACTCTCCTCCTTAATACACTGTGGAGGGCAGAGGTGAGAGAGTGGCTGAATGGCACTTAGTTGCCACCTGGGAATAAACCTTGACAGGCCTTGTTCACACCCCACGTGGGGCTTAATGGGTTGAGGTAACAACAGATCTGACTAGAATATGCTAGAAGAAATTTACAAGCATTCATTGTATTAGTTTAATAGCCACTGATCACAATGACTTATTTAGTCTCAAAGTTGATGTGTTTGTTCTTCAATTATGTACTGGCCTACTTGCAGTATGTGTTCTCTGTTATGATGTTTATCACCCATGGAAACCCGGCTGAGGTTATCAAGCTGTACTTTGTAACAGTGGGTAATGATACGATGTAATTGCTGGTTGTGAAACTATTCAGGTATTTGCACTCAGCATGGCTGTCATCCCTGCAGGTGGGAGTCATCTATCAGAAACTTGCTAATTATACCTTTCACCTTTTCGCTTTGGAAACTCAGACCATGAAGGGGACACACTTCCTTTCCTCTTCCCCTTATCCTCCAGGCTAATTACAACAGGTCTTGAGGATTTTTAATATCCTGAGATGATCAAACAAGCATGTTCCTATCATTGTATCTTCACAGAATCAATTAGGTTGGGAAAGACCTCTGAGATCATCAAGTCCAACCTATGATCCACCATGTCAACTAGACCTAAGTGCCACATCCAGTCTTTCTTGAAACACTTCCAGGTATGGTGACTCCACCTCCTCTTAGGTAGCTGTAGTGCATGATAAGGTGTCCTCTGAACCTTCTTTCCCCCAGGCTAAACAACCACAGTTCCCTCAGCTGCTCCTCATGAGACCTGTGTTCTGGACCCTTCACTAGCTTTGCCAGCTTCTCTGGACATGCTCCAGCACTTCAAAGTCCCTCTTAAGTTGAGGGGCCCAGAACTGGACCCATGACTTGAGATGTGGCCTCACCAGTGCTGAACGCAGGGGTATACAAGCAATTCCAGAGAGACACAAAAAATGTGCTGACCCAGGCCTATCAACTCTATTTGACACTATTCTTCTCAGGAGGAAAAGAAAGTGGATCTGATGATAAAACAAAAGCCCTGCAGCTCAGCTACTTCAACACCGGTGACAGGCACTACAGATGGAAGGGAGGACTAACCCCTCCGAATTCAGTCACTCCTATACATAAAAAATGGACACAAAACTCAGCTTGTAAAGGAGGATGAATCATGGTCATCACCAGAACATGAGAAAGAGGCAAAACAAGAATCTTTGTTTGAATCAAACAACTTATCTTTGAATCAGATGTGGGATATGCGAAAATATTTAATCTGTCTTCCAGGTCAACACATTATCATCTGGGCGCTATGATGCTGGGATAAGGGAGCTAGTAGCCTGTAATTAGAGGGTAGGGAAGCCAAGTAGCTACGATCACTCTCTCTAGAGAAGGGGACATTGACAGCTGGATTTGAAAAAGGGGCCTAGGTCCTCAGCCTCTGAAGAAGACTCCTCTTAAATCTGAAGGAAAGGTGTCCCTTTAAGGAAAATGCTTTATGTCACCCAGGTAAGAGAACCACAATGCAGGGAGCTATCCAGTTCTTGAAGGAATTAGCCATGCCAGAGATGATTTACTATGACCTGACTAATATGCAGATACCCACAGATTGAGATGAAGCCCAATTCCTGTGACGCACAGGACAGCAGTTTGTGTGCAGAACATCATCACTGTATCCAGCGATGATGTGAAGAGACAAAGAGGCAACAGCCACGGATCAAGTGACTCAACACCTCCAACAATATGGGGAAAAAAAAGTCTTGCTCCCCAATATATATATGGACCAGTAGCTCAGCTTTTAACAGTAAGCATCCTTTTGATCAAGAGGAAGGATGTAGAAAGTACACACGCAGTAGCCCACTCTTCACTTTTACCTGTGGGACCACTGACAGACATGAGGAAATGGGATGGAAGTGTGGCATTTCATCTGCATTGGGAGGCTCCCAGTATGAAAGATTCAGAAACAATCAGGTTAAACTTCCAGAACCAAACAATATAAACACACTTAGCTGCAGCAGTTATCAGTGCTCAGTTGTCAGCAAATGCAAAACAACTCTACTCAGCACTCTTTCTGAAGATTGTCCTTAAAGAAAAACTAATAGCGACTTGCCTTCAGTAGGTTTGCTGCAATTTCTCCCTACATAAAAGTAGTAGTAGTTACCTCCAAAGCACACATGGAAAACAATTACTATCTGAACTCTGAAACTACTGATGATCTATGACAAAATCAGTACAATTGCGTAAAAGCAGTGGAAACAACAAATACGACATTAAATCCAAACTGACACACAGAAAAGTGTTACCAAACACAGAAGAAAAGAACTCACTGTGGCAATGTTAACATAACTCATAATCTGCTTATGGATTTTTTTTTTTTAGTTTTAGGTCAAATGCTGACCTAGACTCTTTATAACTGAACTTTTAATTTAGAAAATCAGTTAATTCATACCTTACTCACTCTGTAATCTCTTTCTGGACAATGGTTTTTAAAACATAGCTGAAATTTTGAATCAAGAACTTGAATCACACCACATTTTTACCCTCAGTATTACTGCAGGACAGCAATCATAGGACACACTGCATTTTGCTGACAGCATATCAGCGCCCCTATCAGATAACTTACACAGAGCAAGGACTGTGATTTTCTATACTGAAAAGAGTAAATGAGATACTTTCTTTCCTTGTTCAATTTGGTTACTGTTTAATCTCAACAGCATTTTACCAAGTCTGGAACACAGCGCTAATTAAGTTAGTTAATACTGAATTTGAACAACATAGTGGTAGGTTAAACTTCAATAAAGATAATAATTTCATAGTAAACTTGGCTGTTATGTATAAGGCAAAATGTAACTGATGATAAAAGTACTTCAACTTTAGACAACAAGAAAGGTGGGGTTTTTTAAAATGCTTTTCCACTGCGAAGAGTCTGTAATTAACTTAGATTTAATAACTAAATGGTATCTTCTCTGTAAAGTTGTGAAAAATATTCTCCTTTAATGAAAAATACTACTTAAAGAATAGGGCTTGGTTGTGGTAAGCACTGTATAAATGTTAAAGAACAAAAACAAAACAGTCCCTTTCTGATGAAGTTGTTTTGTTTGTTCCCCCTTGCCCACTTTTTCACTTTCTGCCTGTGCCCCCAAGCTTCCCTGAGCTATCCTAAGCAGAAGCCTATCACAATAATTGCAGCCTAACACAGACCAACATTCCAGCCTTTGTCCACTTTCTTGATGGTGGATGGGTGAGAAGGCTCTTACTGAGTATTAGGATGCCTTGGCATGAGAGGGATGCAGTAGTTACAAGTTACTTGAAAAATAAGGGCATATATGCAGTTTTGTCTGCAGTTTCCAAAGGATAAATGCAGTATCTGATGGCACTCAGAAAAAGAGAGTCAATGTTTATAAATCCAAATACTTTATGGTTTTAGCAAAAGCAGTTTCTTCAAGTTTATCTTGAAAACTTCAAACTAGACAGGGGGTATATGCATCACAGAAAAGTAGGCTCTAGATGAACATGCTATCTCTACACTGTAATTTCTCACCTAGTGCTGCCTAGACATCTGAATCGTAAATTCTTGGACTGAAAGGAACTATTGCTATGAACTGAACAGGGCCACAGAGCCACAGGTTCCTCCATGACACCACAATGGTTGCACAGGCTTTTGTAATTTGACAGTTTCTGTAATATAAGCAAGAACAGAAATTACTACTTCTATTTTTATAGACAGGGTATATGGAAGGAGAAAGCCCTACTCTCTATTAAGGTAAAGCCTGTTGAATCTGAGGAAATTCAATGATTTTAGTATTTATTCCCAGTAGTATACACAAAATACATTACTCCCCAAAAACTCAGAAAATGTATCCAAGTTCACAAGATTAATGTTCCACTCTTCAAACACCCAACTGCCTATTCTTTAAAGACACTCCATTAACATTCAAAAAAAGCCTAATATTTTCTTAAGCACTCTTTGCAAATGCAGTAAAAATAATTCAAACTTATTCCAGGAACCTGAAAAGAGAAGTTCAGTTTTGGTGTAAGATATTTCAAAATTAGCAGTAATTAAAAAGGAAGGTTGGCAAGTTCAATTGTTGCAAAACATTCTGTGTGAATAACACTAGTCTCTCAGGAAATATTTTTTAATCAAAGTCACCAGACTACTTTGCAGTTTTATTACTGAAAGTTACCAAAAAATGCCAGAATCAGCAGAATTTTTCAAATTACTTCCAAGAAACTTCAAGCAGACTTCAAGCAGTAGGTCCTACCTGAACATTGCTTTTGGGATAATAGAAGAAAAATGGCTTCAAAACCGGAGACCTAGACACATAAAACAACAAGCATAAATACATTTACCTAGATGAAACTGGCAGATCATACACCCTTGGATTATTCATACATCAAACACTCGGGAAATTAAATCCACTCAACCATGACTAGCTATGTTTATTTGACCAACTTTGGAAAGCCTGAAAAGTGTAAAAACTCCTTAAATTCCACTATTAAGAATATAAAATTTTGTTTAAAAAACTGAAGAAAATTTTACTGAGGGGAGGTAGCCAAAACAGTAAAAATATTTTTCTGACAAAGGACATTGTTTTTTTGACATCCTGACATTGAAGTCTACTACACTGTCAGTAGCCTCACATCGATACCTAGGCCAACTACACAGGGCTACTGAAAATACAGCCATAGGCTCTTCTCCCATATTCATGTGCAGCATTTGCTAAATGACAGGAAGTTTTAGATGAATAAGCATGAAAAGCTGAGGATACAAATCACCATAAGATTTTAGCCAAATCTAGAAAAAACCTGAACCAAACCAGGCCTTTTTTTCAGACATACTCAACATCATTATGTTCAGCTCAATCATGAAATGGTTTAATGATAAATTTTTGTGGGACGTTCTTACATTTGACCTTACATTTCTAGGTGAACTGAGCTCATACAGATGTAAATTTGGTGGGCCCATATTCCAAACTAACAGCTAGAAGAGAACACTGGTCCAGAAATTTCCATGTATTAATGTGGTTGAGCTACTGCTTTGCCATGAAGTCACATTTCAAGTTTTCACTACAGCTCATTAAGATATTGCTATGAACAGATCAGAAACCTACATAACTCACATTTAATTCAATAAAGAATTTTACTATTTGTATGCATATTGTATAGCACTCACTATTATCTTGTTATCAGTTATTAGGCACAGAGTGACACAGGAAGGTTTAGTTGCTTCTGTTGGGTTGCTGCCCCAAGCTGAGAGACCTTGTTATGGTGACTGGTAGGAACATTATCATCACACATTACAACAAGTTAATGATCAAGAGTTAACTTACACTCTGGGGCGCCCTCCAACAATTCCAGTGAGGCCAGGGGCTAGAAAAGGAAATTAAATTCACAAAAGAATGGTTAAAGCCCTCTTCAAAACATCAGAGCTTGCAGCTTATCATAGCTTGAATTGATCCATTTTTAATAAATGCAGGGAAATCTCTAGAAAACTACATACATTCTTGTAAATTAACAAAACTGAACATTTTATACAAGTTAAAAGGCAAAACATGTAACTATGAATTTTAACAAAAAAAAATTTTAATGTGCAAAGTGTGAACTAAATCTTTAGAATCTTCTTCCAAATACTCTGTATACAAATGCCAGTGAGGTAATACATTTGACAGAAAAAGAACTTCAGTTTTTTTGTCATTCTTGTTTTATTTACTTTCCAAGAGAGCAGAGAAAGAATTCTGATGGACCATGTTTTCTTTTAATATTTGTTTAATATGATCTTGCTTGTTTAGAGCAACTGTTTAATTTGAATCACTCTCTCCAGCCTTTAAACTAAATTTGATTGTTTTAAGGTGCTGTGTACTGCAGATCCCATTCTCTCTCTGTGATACAGAGGCAATTCAGGGGCTTAAGGCACCTGCATGAGCCCTGATCTGTGGTAAGTCAGCAATGTATTATCAGGTTGCCAAGCTCTACTGTCATTAAAACCATCTGCTCAGCTCAGTATTTCTGAAAGAAACAGTTCTGCTCTCCTCACCCTTAGCACAGCTTCTCACCCTTCTATCTGGCATGGACAGTAGGAATACATGATGTATCAGAGCTCCAAACAGTATTGCAGGGGAAAGAAACAGTAAAATGTGTAAATTACATCAGCCTAGGAATTAATTAACAACTGTGTTAACCAGTCCCTTTCAAAATTAAGTGCTGTGGAAAGCTGCCCACATGGTGTATTTGGCCAAATTAATTCTGACTAAAAAGGGCTTCATGCTTTCTGCAGGTGTGAATTCCCTCAGTTCGTGCTCCAAGCAAATTAAAAGCCAGGTAATTGTGCTGTTGTGATACTAAAGCTAACAGTGATGAGCTCTACTCCACAGCAGGCTGTTCTAGCTTGGATTCAGTGCCTTGTCAATGTGGACACATACCAGTGGCAGCAGAGATTACACATATTCATGCTCATCAGAAGTGACTTTCCCAAAAAAGCCTATGATGTTCTACAGTACACAGGAAAAAACACCTTCAAAAGAAACAGTATCACAAATAACCACCTCCCTACTTACTACATACTCCTAAAAAAACACATGGTGGTTGATAAAATATGAAAGAATCCCTTACATAAGTATTACAATTTTAAATAATCCAGTGAGGTTTCAGCCCTATTCATCTTACCTGTGCACTCATTCAAGCAGATCTGCCACTCAGCAACAAATCAGCTGCAGTGATTTTATTGAATTATGTGCCTAGTTTGTTTATCTAGATTGCTGGGGAAGGAGGGTGGGTATGGTAAGGTCATGTTGAAAATACAGGTCCATAAAGCTAGTTAATTTATCTGTGGATTGTCATATGGGCCACCTCCTGCTAAGCAGCTGAACTGCTCATTAAGGATACCAGATTTTGCTCCAACATCAATTTCAGCTTTCTGAAAGCTTTTAAAGAAAGCTCTTCATTCACTTGCTTTCACACAAGGGATCTTGACTTTGACAACAAAACAGTTCTCAATATAGACAAGAAAATAATCCAAGTAAGAGCAAAAATTGTTCACACCTCAAGGCTAAGATAACCTTCTTCTTCTGCTGGTCTTTGAGAAGTTCATGAGCACGAGTTACTGTAACAGCAGATCTCTTTGGAGGTACTACAGCCATCCCTGCAACTGCAGAGTAAAACTATACCAATAACCCTGTAGCAACACTATTAAGTTCTATGCTATGATTATTGTTTATGTGACTATAAGTTCTATGCTATGATTATTGTTTATGTGATTATAATTTCTAGACTATGATTATTGTTTATGTGACTATAAATACGATGGAAAAAATTTTAAGTCCAATTTAATTTTTATCTGTATGAAATTCCTAGTTATATCTAGACAAAACCTTCAAGCAGAGAAGACTAAACAGATCTTAAATTACTGATTGTAAGCCACAACCAGGTTAATTCTGTAAACAGCACAAGAGCACTATACTTCACCTCAACCCAGGGCTCAGATTCCTATTACATTTCTCCATTAAACCAAAAGAAGGCAATGGAAGGTGCAGTATAATAAGTAATATAAGTAATAAGTAATATAAGTGAAAGTGAACTTGTCACTGTGGCCAGACCAACCTTCTGCTAATTATATTATCATTTCCTTGGATCAACCATTGTCCTAAGAAAACTTCTTTTAAAAGTATTTCCTCATGCTGTACTTTATGCTTACGTTGCATTGCTTGCTTGAATATCTGACAGATGCTCTCCCTCCTTTCTGGAAAGCTTATCTTATCACAATGACACAAACAATTTGTCATACTTCTAGAGAATTATTAATCAGGCAGCAGTCTCAAATCGCTAAGATTCCCAACTAAATTAAAGCTCTTGATCAACTTTCCCAGAAACTTCACATGGCCATTTTTTGTCATCAGAGCTTCATTCCTTAGCTCCTCAAGGCAGATAAAAGTACTGTCTCATCTGCTACCACTGAACCTCTTGAAGTTGCTTTGCTTCAAGCTAATGAACTCCCCACCATGCTCTGCCAGCTTCTGTGCCTCAGAATGGCATAAAATTGATGCACAGCAAAATGGGGTGATTACCTTTAAATGGGAGACCTTCCTTTCAGTTTATCTATATCCTGTTCATCTGTAGGTACAGTATTTGTATAGTGTCAAACTGAGTATCACAACACTTATTTTGATTCAAGTGTTTGATCCATAAACCTTCCATTTCCTCACAGTGGCTGGGGACCAAGCCTGAGAACTACAAATTCTCCAAGTGGCTGGGCATTTTAAACCAATGACTACTTGTGATTACACCACTGGGATTCCACTGTTTTTATTTAATCCCAAATATGACATGGTTGGAAAAACTTCAGGCACTAAGAGTGGTAAATCCACTCCTTTTTACGTGACTCAGCTCTGGTATGGGAACCTTCCTCTGGATTCTGTGTTTAAAGGTGTAAATCTACACTGAATCTATTACACAAGTAAATTATTAGTTAGAAAGTGCTTTGATTAACCTGCACAATTCTTCATAAAGTCTTGTCCTGTCTTTTCATTTTATGACTCCTTCCTCTAGCCTACTTTAAGTTTTACTCACTTTCAGCCCGAGTATCTTACAAGAAACCAAACCATCATCCTCTCTGTATACACGTACATGTAATTAATTATTTGTCAGGTTTTCTTCCTTTGTGTCCATGGTTCGTTCTTCCAGCACACCTGCAGACTCTCAAATTTGACCCAGATCTGAAGCATGGAGAGGAATCTCAAGAATACCAAAGCACACTAACACCCCATGACTGGCATTCCCTTGTGAGCAGAGATGTAGGAACAGATATTCATGTAAATAATACAAGGTGGAGCCAAATCAGGATACACTCCTTGCAACAACAGCTTGACCATTTCTGGTTTCCCATTTATGTTTTATCTCTCCAGCTGTCTCTTGATCTTTTTTATTTTCTCACCCTGTAAAACCCATCTCTGGATGGACTTGCAAATACAAATTCTTCTAAAAATCACATATGATATGCTGGAAAAGACAGCAAGTTTCTGATAAATTTCACGAGCAGAGGTAGCAGGCAAACTAAAGAGTGCTTGGGAAAACCAACACTGCTCTCAGTTGAGGCAATTCAGGGTATGGAGCCACCGAAAACCAGCCCCTGTAAAACATGCAAAAATCAGCCCAAATAAGCACCTATTTCAATATGTAGAACTACCGTGTTTTAATACATTATAATCTATGTCATATATACCACACCCTGTAAAATGCCCCACAGCAGAAAAAATTCCAGCTGGAACTTGCAATCAAACTATGAGATGCAAATTTCCAGCAAAACAAGTTTCATTCCTTCCAGCCCTCATTATTCCCCACTGGATTTACAGATGGTGGAAAAGATTGATATTTTGCCTCCTTAATACTCCCTCTATTGTATTCCAATCCTACTTGAATGGTCACACCTAATTTTGGATTATTACTACTTATTCTTTAATCTGTTTCTGTCAGAAAAACCCCTTCTGTACAATTCTGTATATTTTTCAACATAATAAACCATTATGAAATTGACAAAGGACACTAGACTGCATCAAGGATTCTGTAAAATGTTTTGAAGTAAATAAGCATGAAAATGCTCCAGCTACTTGAAATCTAAATCTAAGAAGTTTTAAGCACTTTAATAAAACTTAAGGGATTTTTTTTTAAGCTTCACAGAATTTCAAGGCACAGCGATGTCTCTTGCTGAACAGCTTTCAGCTTTTGACCCTTATATTTCCAGTGACTGAATTAGCTAAGCCAATATGTTATTAATGTAATTACTGCATATTCTAAGGAATGATATGTTTTTTATATAAAACCAGACAAAGTACTCCACTTGTCAAGCATTATTTTTTTAAGTGATCAAACCAGAGAAATCCAAAATCTCAGGTTTTATACTCAGCAGTTCTTACAATATAGTCGAGCACCAGTACGAAATGCATATAACCTTTTTGTACAAGGGTCAATTGTATGTTCTTAATTATTCTATCTATATCCTCTGAAAACAGCAGATAGTTTATCTTCTGCAGTATTATTCTCAAAAAAATGCGGACTGCAGTGAACTGCTACAACAAGGACATTTCTAAAAGTATCTTCCAACACACTTAGGACATCAGTCAAAATATTTACATATACTCAAGCACTTTAAAATCTCAAGTTGTATTAACCAGCTGTCATCTTAGTGTCAAACTCCGGTCATTTTAATGTGAAATAAGGGTCAGCACATGATTTCAGCTATTAGCAAAACATTTCTCAGCTACTGAACGACTGTTAAACTATAAATGCCAGATTCCCACACTAAGGCTCTTCTTGAGCTTCTGCTATACTGTATTTCATTCAGAATGAAGTATCTGAATTAAAAAAGACAACATAAAGACATTAATTCAACAGAAATTACTTAAATTCTAACCGTTTGGCTGACTGGACTGTACATAATGAAGACATTTTCACTGAGTAATACAAACCAGGTCTGTGTTTGCTAGCTTTTATGAAGTGAGGGTGAACTTCTATGGACTGAACATTGTGGAACTGCACTGAACTAGGATACACATATTTAAATATGTATTTAAAAATCTAAGTCTATGTATACAGGATTCTCCACTGCCAAACATAGGAATCTCACTTTACAGTACAGGAAAATAGCTGTGAAGACCCCACTATTAGAACTGAACAGTACAGACAGATTCAAAGTTACTCTTCTTTTCAGGAGACCAACATGCATTAAGCCAACCAAATTTGCTGCTTGCTGTTAAAAAAACCCTGGCTTTTATCAACTTTCAGACTAAACAGAAAGAACAGTTTTATCAATTGAAAGGTTAAGCTCAAGTATTAATTGTAAAAAAACAAAAAGATGGGATAAGGTGTGTTTGGCCTTTTATTTTTTTTTTAGTATGTATCCCTTTAAATTCATCAGAACAGCATAATCCAAATGAACACTGATTAAGTGTTTGAACTTGTGAACTAAATACCATACTCAACAGAAGTTTACAGTAAATGTCTTCCATTCCAAACAGAAAATAAACAACAAATCGCTCTCCAACATGGCATGTCTATATACAGTAACTTCAAATTCTTCTCTGGGCTTAAGAGTCTCCTCTGCAGTTTTAGTAATACTTAAAAACATTTTCTGTGGATGTACACTGATGTGTCCTCCTAGGCCTTCAACAAAAACAATGGAAACTTAAAAAGCATTAGGAAAAAAAGTCAGGGAATAACTATTTTATAACTGAATATAACTGAATTATAAAAACTAGAAATAGAAAATAATATAATGACTGAAAATCTCAGTCATTCATTGTTGACTATGGAAGCTTCTTAAAAAATGCAACATCTCAAAATTCTCTCTTCTAGGTGTAACTCCTTGCTTATACTGCAGAGCACAAACACACACAGGCTTCAGGCTATTTCAACATATAGACAGCATTCCTTCTTTTTATGCAGAGGATGCAATTTCATAAGAAATTGGGAATTTCAAGTTGGCACAATGCCTTTAGATGGTTGTCCTTCTACAGATGTGGAGGGAAGAGGGGAGGAATCAGAACTCTCAAATTGATCAGAACCTATATAATGCTTTCCTCTTATGAGGCTTAAGGTGTATTATCCTTGACATATACAAATGCCCAAACATTTTATCATATCCAAAAATCATATGCTACAAAGTACGTTAGAAGTTATTAAGTACTGACATTAAGACTCTAAACTAGCTAAAAAGTACATCTGATACTGAAGACCTAACATCCAAAGTTTTAAGTCTCTGCAGTGAAGCATCATGAAGATCACTACTCAACAAAATTACTGTGATATGATTTTTAATCACAAGAAGGAAAAGAAGTTATTTTCATTTTACTGTTGTTCCCTGTGAAATCTGAAAAATTGCAACTGAAAATTCCCTCAAAAACTTATCAGGCAAACAAGTAAAACATTTTGGGTCAAGTGATTTAAATTCAGCCAAAGTGAAAAACACCAAAACTAGGCTTATAGTACTGATTATTACAGAAATTAATACCTATTTTATGTAAAATTTGTAATTTTCATATTACGATATTGCCAAAATAAAACTACCAACCAGCTCCAGCTGACAGCTCCACAAGTAGTGACTAGCAGGCTAAAACCACCTGATGGAACACCAGAAGTGCCAGTGCTTCTGGATTTCACTACAAAAGATGTAACAGGAGCTTTGTGACTCTCCACTCTTATTCGGAACCATCAAATCTCTTTTCTCAATCTTTCCTCTACTCCTTGCTCCTAAATTTTAGCCGGTTTGGTCCCCTTAAATATTGGTGGAGTTGCTCTTCAGCATTTCTTACAGGGAAAGCAGAACCAAGGACCCTTAATTCACATTTTTTGGTGGTTATGCTTTCTTTCACTATCTCAGGAAACCATCTGTAAAGCAGACAGAATACTTTCCAATGCTATTATATGTTAGAAAGCTTAGCTGATCATCTTTACACAGCTTGCTAAAGGCTCCTGGATGAAAGGTGCTATATATGAAGATTATTATCTGATCAACTGCCTACACATCACTTAAGAGTAACAAGCACCAAACTGCTACTGAGGGGAAAGAAGAATACAAGCACTAGATACAGTCCAAGCAGAAAATATTTCCTTTTTTTTTTTTCCCCCTTTTTGTCCAGTACAGATCTGAAAGTGCACTTTGTTTTTTAAAGGTCACTCTTAAATGTCCAAAAGTAATGGAATGAAGTGTTTCAGTTCAGGTGACATCACTTTGCAAGTCAACAACTTCTCCTTCCTCCCTGGTGTCCATTATGAAAGATTTGTAATTTGTTCCTGTTTTTTCTCTGCTCTTCATTAAAGGAATATGCAGAACAAGAAAGAAGGGCTATTTGCAATGACTCTAACAGTCACCATCTCACCTCCTGGAAGTGAACTAACACAGGAGAGTTGGGAGGGGTGTGACCAAGCTGGCCATCTTTGAAACACAGGTCTTCATTGTATGAAGGATTTTCATCAGGAAAAGGCACTCATGATTAAAATCTCACTTGGTATCCCCACAACTGCCACCATTTTGGCAGAACAAAGCCACATGCAGTTACATCACATAGATCCATGTGCGAAGCACAGAGCCACATTTGACAGGCATGCTCTATCCATGTAAGAGACAGCAGCCACAGGTATTTTTATTCAATGCCCAGTGAGAAAAAGCGGTGCAGCACTGTACAGAATGAGACCTCAGGTGTTCACTGCCCAGAGCACTTACACAGGGCACACAAGGCTCAGGTTCTGGGTTCTCTGCCTATGGATGCTCTAACCCTCCCACGATGGTGACCACACTGCCATGGGGGCAAGCTCTGCCTCTCACTGAACCTGTAACACTGGAGAATTGAAGTGATTTGTACAGTGAAATAAAGGGAAGGAAAAAAGCTCAAGGAAAAGAGGGAGGGGAAAGGAACACCAGGGGCTGCTACTTGAGAATTCACTTAGGACAACAATCTCAACAGTCTTAGTTCTGGCTTCTGCTCCCAAGATCATTTACCCATCTCTACAAGTCTTGTCTGTGGAGTTGCCCATTTTAAGACAATTAAGCATCAAGAATTCCTTGTTCTGCTTTTCACAGCAAGGTCTGGAATTCTACACTACTGTTAGAAACTAAGCATCGTTAAGCTGATGCAGTTATTAGTACATCACTAATTACTGTTTGGCAGTGTTGCAAAATTCTAAATCTCACTAAAGAAAAAAATTAAAAACATTCTGCTTAATCACTGCTTTAACCATATTCCACATCAAAAAGTATCTTTCTGAGCATTTAGATCCCAAATCTGACCCTTCTCTGCTTATATAAAAGTTTATGGGCACAGGTAATACAGAAATTTACCACACAACAGCAACTGAAAGAAGTGACTGTATGAAGCAGTCCCAGTGTATCTTCCACAAATGAAAAAAAAAAGAATGACTATGTGGTTGTTCAAGCACTTGGAAACATGTCAGTAAACAGCCCTGATAGCCTTTGACAACAGTCATTTATGTCACGGAGGCCAAAAACCCTTTTGCAGTCCTGTACCTGGCAAGGAAAAGTGCTATTTATTTATCACCAGATGCCTTGGATGATTCCAGAAATAGCCTCTTTCCCATTGCTGCTCATTACCAGCAGCTCTATGAATTGAAACACATTTGGGTTTTTCTGAGGAAAACTTCTACAGGATGTTCTGAAAAGCTTAAACTGTTCCTTTAGGAAACAAACCCAGCAACCCAACCATCACCCACACAGACTGCCTAACCTAATTTCACACAGGAACACATTTGCTTCATCACTGAAAGCCCAGATAGCAAGAACTCAAAGTCTGCCAGACATCTCAAAGGCACAAATGTTCACGTTACAGTAACTCAATTTCAATTCTACATATATTCCACCCAAACCATGTAGAGCAGATTTTTCACTTTTTCTTTCAACAAAGATCAGTGCTAAAAGGAAAAAACTGAACCCTTCATAAAACCAACACTTTCAGACTTCAAAAGTGGTTTATATACACAGAAATTGCTTTATAAAAGAAGCACACATTAAGAATGGAGAGACACGTACAGGTCCATTAGTTTTGGACCATACAAATAAGCAATGATTTTAAAATCCACCCAGCTTTCTTTAATTCAAAAGCATATTTTCTAGGGCATTGTCTATGCATAAATAGAACAAATAGTAAGAACAGATTTTTGCTTTTGTAGTCTGCTATGGGGAAATCCCTATGAAAAAGGAGGAACTACTTCAATTATGATTCTGTAACTAGCTACAGAAATGGTAGTTTGATCCAACTGAAAATACTATCCTTCATTCATAAGGAAAACATCAAGTCTTTAGAAGCAACCTACATCTATGGTAAATGCTAACCTACTGATCAGCCTTGAGAATTGCAAAATTTTTAAATATTATATCAAGAAATATTTCTACATTATCATATCTATATTGTAGGGACAAAAAAAAAAATGACCATGTGCTGATCTTGTCTCTTTAAAAACAACTTTAAAGAAAAAGAACCCCAACCTGCATTAAACTTCTCTGCAAATAATGTTCTCTGCAAATACTGTTAAGACCATAACACACAACACAGAATATAAGCATGTGCACACTTCTACACAATTTTTAACCCACTGGAAAAAAAATTAGCTTCCTAATTGCAAGGCAACACCTATCAATTCCTCCATTAATCAGGATTTTAGATTTGCTATGGAACTTCAGAGTTTCAGGTTAAGCCCATGGAATGTAAGTTTGAAGATCTATATAAATCCTTGATGTAATCTTCATTAAGGTATGCAGAACCCTCTGCAAAATATCTAAGCTCTAGTTCTCAAATTAGGCAGTGTCAAAACTTAAATTAATTTAGAATGGATAATAAAAGTGGGATGAGTACTCATGACGTATACACAAAACACATCAATGAGCTTAGAACTCAGTTGCAACGGTGACACCTAAGGGACTTGGGAGCAGAACAGAAAAAAAATTTGCTCAAAATAATCAAACAGTAGGTCCCTCTAGAAAATTTAGAGAAATCAATAGCATTTACAAAAAACAACGTGCTTTTTTTTTGGCAAGCAACAGAAGCACAGATCACTTCACATTACATGACCTTTAAGTAAATACTTTAAAATATACCCTCAAAACTAAGATGGACTTAATTAAATTCCAGTGGTTTGATTTTACCTTACACATCAATTAAAAAATAAATCTTGCAATAGTTGCAATACATCACAAAACCAAATGGTAAGGACAGAATAATTTGAGGTTAGACTTAATACTGTGGGATGACAATTTGAGTTGGGTACTTAATATGCACCGTGAATTAAGATGGAGATTGTCAGCACCATCACTGCAGTATTTTTAAAATTATATCTGAATGCTGTAATTACTTACACAAGCAGTTGTACATTAAACAGTTAAAAGTACAGTAGCATCAATAAAAAACCTTTGTAGTAACACCAGATAATGAAGTCTGAAGAGAACCTTCAAAACTCTCAAACTCTGCATCTCTTCATTAACAGCAGTGTTATAGGTGGACACTGAGGTGTCTTTTTGCCAGTTGAGTAACCCTCAGTGTTTATTGCCAGCAAAGTCTGATAGCTTTACTAAGATTTAGGAACACGGTAAAAAAATAAATCACTGTTGCACATCAGTGCAGTAACATGTAGGAAAATAGATGGATGAGGAAAAGGAAAAAACCAGGAAGAAACAGCAGCAGCAAGGGAAGAATAAAGAATCTAAATGGAATATGAAGGTAAACTTCCAGGACTTTCATTTTATCATTCTGCTAATGTCTGTTGCATTTCTCCAGCAAGCTTATATACCTTTAAAAATTATTATCTCACTATCAACAACATAAGGAACCTTAACATGACTAAGTTTCTGGGTGCTAGTCATGCTCAGAGAATAAAACGTAACTTTAAAATTCTTAGAAGATGGTATGAATAATTACCCATGCCAGTTCCAGCTGGTGCAATCTCTTTGGAGAAGATTTCTACAGCTTCTCTTTGTTTATGGTGTACAGCAAGCCAAATAACAGCTTCCCGAGGACCCTGCTTCAAAAAGGTTCAAATTAGATTAGATTAGATGTAAAGCATCAGTTAAATTTACAAAACTAAAAAATAACTGTAGCTCAGCATTCAAAGTAAATAATTCAGTGACTTTTTATCCACCATCACTATGATTTGCTGTTAACTTTTCGTTGTTTTTGTTTTGGAATACCATGCAATCAACAATTGGGTGTTTCAAGTCAGACACTGTGCCTTTTCTCCAGCATTCTCCAGGAATCAAGTACTGTAACTAACAAAACCAAATACTTGGCTTCATTGTCGGTAGAACTGGCAAACCAACTTTTTATTTATTCTATTCTAAGTGCACTGAAAGTACTCTGGGGCCAAGTTAAAGAGCCAGGTTCACTTCCCTTAGCATCAAGAAGGAAGCAGATCTGTACACAGAAAAGAGTTCAAACCTAATCCTTGGGAGATAAATGTGAGAACAGAACTTGTGAAAACCACCACATTTTCAGAGAGAAGAGCAGATGCTCCCTCTAAAGGTAAACGAAATCAGTACTGTGCTCCCTACTCTAGTCAAAACACCTATCCTTGCAGATAAGCTCTGTCTCTCACTTCAAATTTCCAAAAAATTCTATTTTCAGCCACTGAAGGATCTACCATTGGAAGCAATACACAAAAAAATGCAGCCATACAACAAACCAAACAAATGCACAGTTTTAACATTCTGTGTTCTTAAAGCTATCACAAGATTAATAAAATTACTACAAATAATAATCAACCAGAAACATTCTTGCAAAAAAACATATCTGTGCATTTGCATCTGCTTTCTGTTTCTAAACTGGACCATATAATCAACATTCCATTTAAAGTTTCATTTTTACCTCCTTGTCTGCAAATGCAAGATACACTGGTCTATAAAAATAAGCTGAATCCTGTTTTGAGTGGAGAAACCCAGTATTAAAACTGAGTATATAGGCTGAAGCCATTAATCTTACAGTATCAGAATTAAAAAAAAAAAAACAGCAAAACTAAGTCTTAATGTCTTGGAAATCAATTAACAAAGAGTTAGCAGAAAACTAAGAGAGCACATACGGTTTTCATGTAGCAAACTCTAATGCCTGACATACCATTAATAAATAGCCTTTACATGAAACACATCCTGGATTTCCAAACCACAAACTCACTGATGCTGTGTCACTGTCCTAACTCCTTCCTCCTCAACATAACAGGAGATACTAAAATCAAACAGCATTAGAATTACTCAGTGTTGATTCAGATCCCTTTGTAGCTCCCACTGAGCTGCTGCTGACAAAGCAAGCTACTGGAGTGACAGGCAGCAATCATATCAACAGGCAGAGAAGTCTGAGAAAAAGAAGTGCTTGCCATTCTTTCCTGTTTCTCAAGGATATTTTGTGTTGTCAGGAACAGGCAATACTCCACACAGCAGCTCAGACTACAGAATGCAGGCTTACCTAAGGCTGGGAGACAAAATGATTTCACAGCTGCAAAGGCTAACCAACAACTGCACCAGACTGACAGATGTGCATGGGAATTAGTCCAGCCACATCATATATCGACACTGAGCTCCAAATATTGTTCAACTTACCCTGTCTTGGTGTTCACTTATGTATTTGCTTCTTTGTTTCACATTTAGGTAGTGGAATTTCCAAAGCAGGAACTATTTTCTTTATGTGTTAATATACTGACTAGCATAGTATGGCTCTGGTTTTGAGCACTGTGATTTGTAACCCAAATAACCAGGTCTAATTTTGCATGGAAAGACATGGTAGGAAATAGTGTTTAAGGGACTACATTATCCCTACCTGAAGCCCCAAAGGATAAATGCTTTCCTATGGAAATGGATTCTATGACTTTGTATTTTAAATGGAAAATCAACCTCCACTCCCCAACCCTTTTTCTCAAGCTACCATGGCTGCTTTCCAGATGAAAGCTCCCCTGGCTAGTGTCTTCTAAAAGAAGAGGAAGCATGAAGGGGGAAGGCAATAGAGTGATTTCCTGTATTTCAGCCTTAGCTCTCACATCCTGTTTCAAGCATGTATAAGAAGCACATACAATGGTGGTAACACTGTTTACTTTTGATGTAAGACCTGGGAACTGAGGGTGGAAATACAGAAAGTACTACAAATATTCTCTTTCATTTAAAAAATTTCTTTAATGTACTAAAAGCAAGGCAAACTGAATAATCAGGAGGGAGAAACTGCTCTTCTTCAGCTCATTACATTCACTTTGTACAGTGAGACAGAAAACTTCCTATATAAAAATTACATTAAAGAATATATTACAATGCGTAATGATAAGGAGTTGGCACAAACAGAACACAGACAAGCTGAACATCTGGAACATCTGTTCCTATGTTTCAGAATTTTGATTCTGCACTCTTAGTAAGATGCTTAAAATTGCAGGTTTTATGGTCCTAAAATGAAAAAGACCACATTATAAAGCTCAGTCTTCAGGAAGCAACTCTTGCTGCTTTGCTGAAGGAAATTGAAACTCAAGTACTGAAATGAATAGCTGCAGATGTAACTTGACCAATTTCTAAGAACACTAAATTTCACTAGTAAGAAGTCCACTGTCCTTTTCTACATCACATTCTCATTCCCTTTAGATACAAACTGTTGGTTATTAAATGTCAGCACTCGTAAGAACAAACCCAGAGTTGAGTTTTGCCACGTGTACCTTAAGAGTTTTGCAACACAGCCACTGACAAAGAAGAATGAAACGCTACTGTTTTGGAACAAACTAAACTGTCTAAATATTTAAACTGTGGCTAAGTGAGGACATGATTTACACTCTTTTTACTTTAAAAAGAATTTTCATTCTCTAGAATAGGAAAACAGACCATGGATATCACAATTGCAGTGGCTATGGCTATCATTCATATCCTTACATATGCAGTCACAGTGCAGAATTACATAGCTGAAGATTATTTCTTAAGTAGTACTCACCAACAATTTTGAAGTTGTGCAGGCAACATTAATGCTGAGATTTCCTGATTGCAACATTTATAATGTGGTCTTTTAGCATTACATCTGATGCAATTTAAGTCAATGCTACAGAAGTTATTATAATAAGGTATTTCTTTAGGAGAACATCAGAACAGAGTACAACAATATTTCTTTAAGATTTCATATCAGTGCTTCTGGAAGACCCAATACAGCAAAAACCTTGTCAGTGTTAATTCTGTACATTAAGTAGTGACAGTGAGTTCTCTGCAGCATGGAGGGGAAATTCCCAAGATGACAGTGACCTCCTTTAAAGTTGTGGAAAAGATAACAATATGGAAAGATTAAAAGAGGTCAGTTAAAGTTTAAGAACACTCCACTGCATACTTACACCATCTATACTCCTTCTAGCATGAGGTCCATATGTATCTTCAGACCCTAAAACCTGTATGTTAACTGCACTGTAATCTTCATACCCAAGCTGACTGAAAATAAGACGAGTCCTGCAACAAAGGATTTTTTTTTTAATTAGTAAACTGTCTCAAAATGATTATCTGAAGTAGCCCTGTGTAGTCCACAGAAGTTAACCCTGTCAAGTAGCTGTATAAAAGATTTTATCAGTTGAAATATTGGGATTGGGATTTCTGTTAGGATATGTATTCTGCTTGGTGGAACAAGCAACATTTTTTGCTTTGGTGGAACATTTTGAAGACACTGCTAATGTATCATTTTTGTCATAATAAATATAACCACAGCACCTGAAATAGTGAAGCAATGTACAGGACATAATACAAAATACAATTTTTTAATTGCTGTAAAGAGATGGAAGAGTGTTCACGCATTACAAATGAGGCCACCCTTATTTTTGATGAAATACAAAAATAAGACAGACAACTTCATTTAAGGTAATGAAATTTGCAAACTGTGTCTGTATTAAATTATTTTAAATTATTTATCTACAAACATTACAATTACTACAGATACTACAGTTCAAAAAATACTCTGGGCCATTTTTAGCCCTTTCATGTGTTAGTAACACAACAGAGAATCCTGAAAATAAAAGGATCCCAGAGAACTATTTAAAAAAAGACTTCTTCACATACATATTGCCAAATTGCTTCTGAAATAATGTCCAAGGCCAAACATGAAATGGAAAATATACCATTCTATTTTTTTCCTAAAATAATCACCTAGCTTCCAGAAATATGGCTTTTTAGAGGTCCTGAGTCTTTGTATTTAACACTTCCTGAAGGGTTTTTCCATAATTTGATTTTCTCAATAGCTCTTGGACACAAGCTTTTAGCATTTGCAATTACACAGCCCTTATCAGCCTGCTCTCATCTTCTATATCTCTTGAGGGAAGTCATACAACTCCTCCTTCATCACAGTGCTGCACAGAGGCATGTGAACAATCACCCCAAGTTCACAG
The DNA here is from genome assembly GCF_971803275.1 of Cyanistes caeruleus. Lineage (NCBI taxonomy): Eukaryota > Metazoa > Chordata > Aves > Passeriformes > Paridae > Cyanistes > Cyanistes caeruleus. The sequence goes on from NC_141705.1 coordinate 42,292,280, forward strand.
TAAACCCTGGATTTCTGGCTTTCCAAGTGTAGTTTCTGCATGGATCTACAACAGGATGGGGAGGTAGCTTTGTATAAAACATGGCACAAGGAAACAGATCTCTTAGCTAGAAAGACTAGAGCTACTGGAGTAAGCACTGAGAGATTCCTGATATGGAATTATATTGAAGAGGAATCCTTCCTTGCCCAAATATACTGGCATAACAATACAACCGAAAGTTTATCACTCTTTTTTGTGAGAATTGTAACTCTGTTCTAGTAAAAAACCCCACGATCACTGGGTCACATTTAAGATGGTAGCAAAGTAAGCATGTTTTAAACACACACTCAGTAAACTTTCTACATTTCACATCAGTAAGACTTCCCACAAAAAAAGTTCTGTGAAAGCTGCTGAAAACTAGTTTCATATGGGTTTATCTCTGGCATCTAATAAAATTTAAATCTCAGTCACAGCTTGTTCCTCACTAACTTGGGTTTCTCTCCAGCAATCTATTTTCAAACATACTTGGCACTTTTCTCACTCTGTCAAATTGAAGTGCATTTATATACTGAAAACAGGTTTCTTGAAAAGGCTACTTAAGTCTTGAAATGTCATCCCAATAGGAAAACGGTAACTTTCTAGGATTCCTACAAGGCTAGTAATGTTGCCATCTTGTGTCACTATTCTATTTTCATCACCTCTGGAAAGAAAAAAAAGAGAGCCAGAACCCCTTCTGAGACTCAAACACCAACCTTTGCAGAATAGCTTCTGCAGTGCGTTTTGCTTTTTGTACTGCCTTTGGGCCTCCCACTGGACAGACAGCAGTAGCTCTGAAGCCATCAAGATAAGTGGCATTTACCTAATGATAAAGGGATTATGAAGTTAGATGGAATTCAGTACTGACAGGCTACTATAAATGCTCTCTGGCAATCATTATACAAATACACACTTTTTAAACAAAGTAACAGGTTTTTATGTATCAAGTAAGGTTTGCCTTTTCAAATTTTGCATCTCTTTCTTTTCCGCTTGGAGCAGAGAAGATGAGGACAGTGCTAAGCTTTAGCATTTTCACCAAAATTTAAGATTTTGTAAAACAAAATAAATCTTTCACACCACAAAATGAGGTAATACCTTATAAAATGTTGAAGGAGGCAATCCTTTTGCTCCACAAACTTTCACTGCTCCACCATCAAAACCTATGGTGATTAAAAATCAGTGTTTTAGATTCTTCAATATAACTTCAAAGACATTCTTTGTGATACACATTAATCAGATGCAGTTAATTAAAAAGCAAATCACTGATAGCTGTACTGCCACAGACAAGAGAACCTTTCAGAAAACAGTCCTTCCTGCCTTAGAAAGAACAGCAGCAAACTGGTGACTGAATTTACGACTTCCATAAGCCTTTTTAAAAGGGCAAATGAAATGTTTATTCACGTACTTAGAAAATACTTAACAAAGAAAGCAGCCTTAGGACATGAGACTCAACAGTTATTTTCCTCTTAATATCCAGTTATTGCACACACACACACAGAGCATACAATTTACTGCTGGCTGGAGTGGACTGTAGTCCATCACTTGGTAAAGAATCAAAAGAAGATGAGAAAACAGTGGGAGCTATTGGTCGAGAGTTTAATAAGCAAAGGGTAACTTAACTTTAGCTTTCTTGTCAATAATAGAAACAAAAAATAAAAGCACAACAACCACGTTCAGTATTAGGAATATTAATGGAAAGAAAGAAAGAAAATGGAGAAAATTGCTGTGTTGGCATCAGGTTCAAGCTTGAGCTGGAAAATCAGCAGTGCAGGATCAGCACCTCATGTCTGAGAGACAGAATTTTAGTGTAGTTCACCTGTGCCTAACCTGTGTTCGCAAATATTTAAGAAGCAGTCCAAAGCTTTACACAAATACTCTGAAAAGATCAGATCAGAATGTATCTAAAATGTCACTAGTAAAAATTTTACACACCACTCAAATAACATCACTCCTTCTCAAGACTGACTAATGAGGTTAATTTAACTCTCTCAACCCTCCATTCTGGCAGAGTTTATGTTCCAGGTGAAAGCATAATACAAAGAAAAAAAATACCACAAAACCAAATGCATAGGATCCATTGACAAAAAGAGAACAAGCACCTCTCTGCTCAAACACTGCAAGTAATCCAGCAGGACAATAAAACTGGCAACATAAACAGCAAAATTAGATAGCTTGCCTGTTTTTACTGGTGTACGTGTCAAAGCACTTCAAACTAAAATATTTAAGCAATCTGCCCATTTTCCATCTGTTATATTTCTAAGAGGACTAACTGAAAGTTCATGTGAAAGTTCATTTTAAGTTCAAACATGTCATATCAGGTCATTTGCAAGCTAAAAGTTCATAGGAAGGTTAGGGTTTCTTTTTTTAAAAAGAAAAGGACTAGGGGCTAAGAGCAGCAAGCTGGCCTTATCAGACTGCCATTTGGTTATGTTGCATGAGCGGAAGATTCACCATACCATGTTATGGTACTTTATTACTCAAGTAAAATATTTTTTATGTTACCACATTTTCAGTTCTATCCCATTAAGTTCTGAATTTGAAATTTTGACTGTTCTAAGCTTTAGAAAGACACTCGGCATTCTGTCACAAGTAAGTTCCATTAGAAGGAAAAAAATATAATCTAGATGCAGTAAAAAGCAAACTTCAGATGATTGTAGATAATTTTTTTTTTCATGCTGTCTTACTCAAATTACAGCTCTTTGAATCTGTTAAGCCTGGGGTTTTTTTATTTTCCTTTTGAAGCTAAATCCTGAACATACATTATATCCATCTTTAGTCTACTGGCTCTTAAGTGTTTTGAGGACTGCAAATGGAATTTTTAAAAAAAGATTCTCTGGTGGAAATCCTGTACCTAATCATGCTTCTGCCACTTACTATGATGCACCTAAATGTCTGAGAAAAACACCATTATCAAGTAGTGCTTTGAAAGACACAGCCCTTCATTGCTACCAGTACTTCAAATGCCCTAAGCAAACACATGTACAAAACATTTTTTTGAGAAAATAAATTTAGCTGTAGTTTAAAAACATAATGAAATAATAGTGAAGCTGTCTTGATGTTGTTCACACTGAACACATAGTTTAAGGACTTGAGACATGCAAGGCATGCATTAAAAAGTAAAGGAAAAGGAATAGTGATCAAAAATACAAATTAGCCAGCCAGCAAGGTAAGTAAGACTATGTTTAACATTTCTAAAGGAATTTCTAGCAGAAGTCCTTGAAAGTATCAGTTTACTACAGCATGACTCTAGGGAACTGATTTAATAAAAATATGCAGAGACTACATGGAAATTAAAGTAACTTCTTTTGTTTGATAACACACTTCACTGACACAGATATCTTTACATGAAAGAGGACTAACCTGGAACTTCAGTGATGGAAACCTGGGAAAAGTCACATGTAACATCTGGTAAAAGATAGCGCTGAGGATTGCCCAATTCATACACCAACTGTTCAGCTACAGTGCCAAAAGAGATTAGTCCCCCTGTGTCTGGTGGTTTGGAAAGAATAAAGTCTCCTTCAGAGGAACATTCTACAATGGGAAAGCCTATGTTGTGCCTAGAATATGAAAAACATTAAGAAAAAAAACCTATAAATACAAAGGAAAAGTGAAAAGAAATATTAACAACAGAATTTTATAATGATGGCCAATTAAGAAAAAACCTGTCAAGAGTTATGATTTATCTGGTTGTTTCTACAGAAACATACATCAAAAAAAAAAGCCCTGAACAAACTGCTCAACTGAAATAATACAATGTAATCTATTGTCTGGTGAAGAAACAGAAATAACAAGAGATACCACCTGCAAACATGGATGTAGGGAAGGGAGTGGAGAAGGATACTAACAGGAACAGTTCAAGTAAAAAGAAATTAAAGAATTAGAAGACTATGGTTAAAGATGTAAATTTAGAGTAAAATAAACAATAGTTAATTCTAGCCCCATTTGGCTATAGCAGCACACACAGCATGACAGTGAAGACATCTAAATACACCTTGCACTCTGGATTTGTAAAAAGGCAGTCAAAGCAGGAAGAACAAACTGTGCTGGGAACCTCCGAGATGAAGGGAAGTAGGAAACAGGAATAATCACACCTACAAAGGATAATTTCACTTGTTAATAATAAATTATGCACAGGGAAGTCATAATCTGAAAACAAAGACATATGAAAGGTAATATCTTCAGCACACAAGAAAGAACTAATAGAAAATTATGAGGCACAACAAAAAGAAAAGAAGTGAAATTATGGACATGTACATAAATTGAAATATTATTCTTCTTCCTCACATCCTTACATGCAAAATATACAAAAAGTGATCAAATAACTCATAATAAGAAGCACATACTGGTCATTACAGTAGGAGGGCAAAATTTTCAGGATTATGTGGACAAGATTCAGACATCTGCTTTTCTAGCTTTCATTTATTTACAGAGAATTTGAGCAAAATTAAGAACTTAAAACTTCTTCAAAGTACCCAAGAATTAAAATAAGAGTGCAAAAGTTCTAAAAAGGCTACCTGGCTCCCCTCCCTCTCCCAGGAAGTCTGAAATTTGTACAAGTGTCCCACAGGCATGAAATGAACACAAAAAGAGGAGTTAAGGAGATACAGTCCCTTGCAAAAGCTAAACTGTTTGAAAAAAGATCCCAATAATGAAAGGTGGTGAACTTTACCACACTCATTAAAGCAAATGACCTTCAGGTCTTTCATACAAACTTAAAACCAGTCTATCCCTCAATTTAATTATTTTTGGGTGGTAGTGGTAACAATGTGCTGAACATACAACTGAATTGGTTATCAGCAAAAGTTACTATCATGGTTACTATCACTATACAAGCTAAAGTTTGTATAACATAAATCCACAAAGTCTGGAAGAAAGTAAGCAAAAATACCAGTGAACTCTAAGGGGACATTTGTAAAAGTTCATGGGAGTTTGAGCAAATTCCTTATCATCAAGAATATTCAAACATAACTCCATTATTTTAAAAAAGGATTAAGACACAAGATCTGTTACCAGAGATCAGCAACTTTTAACACTTATAGCAGACAAACATGGAAAATACGGTAACTGATGGACACCTAGAAAAACCCACATCAAATCAGTAAAGATAATACTTCATTTGACTGGTCTCTGAAACTATTTACACCACTAAGATCTCAGAAACAAAAAAAGCCCACCTTAGTGAATGCAAAGAATTGAATAGAATCAACAATCTTATATACAGACTATTCTAGTTGGGGGTGGAGGGGAGGGGGCTGAGGGGAAGAGGAGAGTGAAAAGATGGTAGTAGAAAGTATGCAATATCCAAAATTTTAAAGTGTGACTTAGTAAAAAACAACACCTAAAAAACCCCCTCAATTTTTGGTCTTGAACATTAATGTATGGTAACAGTCTAACACGTAATTATCCCAATTTCAGATGCAAGGAGACACAGAGGAAGCACCATGATTTGGCCAGTGTAACAAAGCAGGATCAATGACAAACAAGGCTAGAATTAAGAAGTTTTTGCCATCTCAGTGCCGTGTTTGTGTGCTTGACCCTACCACCTACCTGTCCTGTCTTAAGGCAACAGCAGCAAGTGCCCTGCCAGCAGGCTCAAGGCAGCTTTTCAGATCACATACCCTGAAGAGACACCACTCCCATGAAGACAGATCACCTCGAGCAGCCCATCTCCCTGCACTGACAGCCAGTGTCCCTGCTGCAGGCCACTCTGATCTGTCATCAGCACATGCAACTCTTTAGAGTACTCCCTAGCCATCTTTGATTTTAAAGAAGTAAACTGTAGACTGAGTCTACTAACATTGATTCAACTTCATTTTGCCCAACTTCCACTCTCAAAACCCCCAAACCATTAAAAAAACAAAATCCAAATACAACAGTGAGACAAAGTGAGAAATTTCACCCCTCGATATGGTGAAAATACAGCAAATATTGGTCCCCCTGCAGAGCACACCACCACCCAACCAACTTTTCTGTATGGCCAGTTAGCTGCAGAAGATGTGTGTTTCCCCAGGTTATGCCAGCCCTGAAAGCTTCCCTCATTTTAACAATTCACAACATAGAGATGCAATGATCTGGGTAAGAAGCCCCTAGATTCTACCTGCATTGTAACTGGATAACTGGGAAAATACAAATACCCAGTACTACCTTGTAGCAAATGGCAGTAACAACCCACACTAACACACACACACTTAAGACAAAAATGTACTTTGTCAATTGCAAGAAGACATTACTTAAAATTTATTTTCACCTTGGAAATAAACTGGTCTGCCACTCTTATGATACAGTCAAATGGCAGCTACTTAAACCTTGCATAAAAAGCTCTTTAGCAGCAGTAGCTGCCTGGCTCAGGTGTACCACAGGTAGTATAGTCACACCATCACCGTGACCAGCACTTCCACTTCTAAAATAGTGACTCTTCACCTGACTCATTTGTAGGTTTTGCTGAGTAACTACACACCATATGACATCTGCTCAGTGGGGAACAAGCCCACTTTAGGCTGACAATAACCCATAGCCAAGGTGTATTTTTGTATAGTGTAGCAGGGGAGTAACCACAGAACTATAAAATTTAGCAGCAACCACAGTCATAGCATCCAAAGGTATCTTGGTTAAGCATCCTTCGATAATAAAATAATTACATCAGTTTAGCGACAAAACCCCTATGCAGGATGAGGCAGTAGCAAGCAATGGAAACAATTTCAAAAGGGAACTAATATAATTAATACTAATTAAATTATATAAAATAATGAAATACAGTACTAGAGACAAATATCAAGTACTATTTTTAAAAATATTTAAGCAGCTCTTCTAGCAAAGGGTCATTATACCCAGGTAATACACATCAGTTTGTGAGGAGAGATGACAATTACCATTCTTTAAAACAGAAGGTCCATTTCAGGTTGCACTTTTGCTACTTAGCAAGAAAATATTTTATATTCTATATAACTGTATATATAATACATACATTAATAAACCAGAGCACTGAATGGGACCAAGCTAAGATTACTCCTCAGAAAACCTCTCCAACTGAGCCTAGACAAGAATTAACAGTTAAAGCAGTCTTAGTGAAGACTTACAGCACAGGAATAAACAAGTTAGAAAACTGGTTTTGCTACTGAAGCCACCATCTCATCAACCTACTCTAAAAGCAATCAAGAATCTAAGCCTCCTGTCAAGTCCTCTGCCTGCCAACAACTTACTCTCAGATTAATTTTTTCCATGTAAAATGTTGTTTTTTCTTCAGCTTTGGCACTCAGAAATGTTACAGTTTATGGGTATGTCACAGGTGATAAATAGAGCTGTCTAAGCAGGGATCTCCTCCCTGTCTACTCTGGGACACTATTCAGAAGCCTCTGAGGAGCCATCAAGATAAACTTCCTTCTTGTTTTGCCATACTTCTTACATCATTTCCATTACTAGAAAAGTAAAATCCATGACCAGTACTTTGGCTCAGGGAGAAAGGCATTACTTGAGACAGAACACGTATTTCTCTCCTCAAAAGGAGAAAGTCTCTCTCAAGGACTTCGTTCTAGCCACTACTGCTTGACTGAGATTACTGGCAACAGAAGATGGGACAGTGAGTGCAATACATTTACTAGCAGGGAAGCTGCTGCAAGAATGAAAACAAAACCCCACAGCAATGCATGTGACGTGGAAGTGAGCCAGGATCCAAGTAAGCTGTGGTATGAACTTTTAGCTTTACAGCTAATGCACTTTCCTGGGATGTGACTCCATGAATGTCACACAAGGAAAGCTCTAAGCCAAGCTTCTCAATTCCTTAGACATGTATTTTAACCAGAATGCTATTAAAAAAAAAGCAGAATCTCCTACCACTTCTAGCAGTGTTCTGACAACAGGTTCAAAACTGGTAATACATCAGGCAAGATCAGCACAAACTCAAAGTAAAGGTATAAGCATCTCTTTTTACATGTAGGTACCAAATTTTTTCATAACATGCAATTCTGCTTTAGGCAAGACTTACTGACTGAATCACTTATTCCCTCTGACTAGGGCATTTCAGACTTGTACCTCAACTTTCAATGGTCAGACAATTTTCAGGCTAAACAGACCAGCTGCCTGGAATAGATGGTGCTACAGAGAAAAAAACATTCCACACTGCTGAATGGGACTTGCATGCTGGATTTTGTTCTAATCCCAAATTAAGAAATCTGGATCCAGCCCTTAAGAGACTACAGCTATTGACTTACCCTTTTGGTCATCCCAGGCCAGAGGATTATGCAGTCTCAACCATTGTACACTCTTGGCTTAGGGCAAAATGTCAGTGTTTATCATCTCCTCAAAATGATTACTCTACTGATCAGCCTTAGTTTATTCTCTCCTGCATTTCAAAACAAAACAAAACAATGTACTAATCACCCACTGGCACTAAGTAATAGCAAGAGAGAGCAATGTCTGGGGACAAATGAAATTAGACAGAGAGCTGTGAATTATCAATGTAGTTCTGGTGATACAGTTCACTTTCACACATGGCATGAATTCCCCATTGGAAACTGTGCAATAGTCATTAAATAGGGTGCAGTGATGTATCATCACTTCTGCTGACCATCTGCTGATGTGTATTTGTATACAAATAACAGAATAGGCATAAGTGCCTTTTTTGGTAACACTACCTTAAAATCAGAATTTAAGAATGCACATTACTCTTCTGTAGACCATGAACTAATGGTTTCTTACACTTTCTCTGCTAAGCATGAGAGAATCCACACAAGAGAAGAGTCAAGCAGCCACCATCTCACTGGAAACAGCAAATAAACAGCACCTATCCCCCCTACCCAGCTGTCTGTCTTCATGAAAACTGGACAAAACTTTACAGCTTCAAGTTTCCCACCTTTAAGTCAAATGCATTAAGGAGATATACACAGCACAAATCCCAGTGCCTTAGGTCAATACACAGAAAGCAGGTAAGTTTGGCCTCTAGCAGCTAAAGTAACTTGGAGAGTCACAAGCTGGAACATGCTCTTCACTAGTTTTACATTAAAAACTTGCTTTAAGGAGACAACAAAGAAAATGAAAAAATAGCTTAGGTTTTAATAACTAACATTAAGTGGCCACAATATACCCATACAAATATTCCTGAGATTTAAAGCACCCTTTGGCAGTGGACTTGTGTTCTCAGAAGTATCTGCATCAAACATATCAAGAAAATTAAAAACAAACAAACAACCTTCCCCCCACAAAGAAAAAAACCACCAAAACCCCACCAACTAAACTATGTTGGATGAATTAAGTGGATTCAATTGAGTGCCTCAATACTCACTGAGACATGATAGTATATGCCCAGAATGTAAGCTCTAACTTGCCTGGCTTCATTTGATTTACTAAAGTACCCTTGTTTACAGAGTTAATTAATTTTGTTCATGCATAAACAATAGATAGGTAAGATTTATAAACCTGAAATGTAGCAAATTCTTTGGGTTTTGTTTACAACTTAGAAAAAAATCATACCCATCAGTCCTTCTAAGACAGAAGAGCCACGTGGATTACTGTTCTTGTGGAGAAAAAAAACCCCCAAAGACAGCCAAAAAAACGACCCTAGTGCAGGGTTAACCAAGCTCACCCTCTGCAGTAAGGTGTGAGGAGGAGAGAGGCTGCCCTCCAGTGTTCAGTTACCAGACATCAGTAAGTGCAAGGGATAGGTTTTCTGCACTTGGCTGCACAAATGCACTCATGGAGTAGGAAACTCGCATGTGAAAGGCACATTAATGATAAACTCAGATTTGACTTGGCTTCTTCCCCCCTCCTATTTACTGATTTAGTTGAGCTGGTTTGGATTTAACATTAGGTACCACAGACACAATGATTTATGATTTATGACTATGTGATCTAAATTATGCACTTATTTTCAGAAGGCTACTAAAATGTAGTTTTTCCTAGAAGAGGGAAAAATCATTAATAGACACAGTCAAGTAACTTCTGCAAACACTGCCAGAGTTCTGTTGACCTATTTGTGATATAGTAGTGTTAGTGGCTGCACGTTTGGCAAGTTTTGGTCACTACTGAGACTGAGGTACTATGTTACACATTATTATGAAAGCATGCACTGAAAAGACATTGAGAATACCTAAACAAAACCCCCATGCCACCAAGTTTCTTTAAACTAAGGAGAGAACAGGTTACTACTAAACTATTAAATGGAAAACACATTTTTCTGCATCCCAAGACCTTCCATAATATTTGGCCTTGATGCTTTTGAGCCTAAATATAGCAAGCTACTATTTATCAGGAAATCAAAATTAATCCAATTAATCTTCTCCCTGACTTCCTTCTCCCCATATCCTAAATCAATGTGCTGGATCACAATTCCACTTCAGTTAGTGAAGTAGATCTTCACTCTACATCTCAAAACTTAAAATAAAAGCTCACCCATTATTCTAGATTTGACTGGTTTTAGCAGCTTATCACACAGGCTGATATATTACATAATTTTATTTCAAGAACTCCTTCAATTATATGCCTAAGACTCAAAATTTGAAAACAAACTGATTAGTTTTAAGGCACCATGATCGCTTCTTTAGCAGACCTAAGCAGAAGGTAAATAAGTAACTTATATTAGCACAAATAGTCACGTATGGTTTCAGGGTATGTACATATATCGATGGGGAAAGGGTAATGGAGCAGTATCAGGTGTTAAACTTCTATGTTCTTTAACACAAATTCAATTCAGCACCAGTCAGCTGTAAGCCACAAATCTACTATGATTTTAGACAGAGTTCTGTGATTTTACAGACACAAAACTATTAGCTATGCATATTCATGTACATAAACTCACCTGTAAAATGAACTATTCTCCCTCCAATAGCTTACAACTTCATATATTCAAGCTCCCTTTCTTTTTTAAAGCCAGATTGACTCTCCTCATAGAAGAATCTTTAAAAATACAGGCCTACCAAACATTTTAATAAGAAAATTAGTATTCTGTTTTTTCACTTTAATTCTTTTATAGAGCGAAGTCTTCTGGAATCACAGTTATAGAAGATTTTTAAAAGTTTCATGATACAGCAAATTTAATTATGGGGAGAGACATCAGAATGGGAATTATAAATTTTATAGTTTCTACAAACCAGATAGAGTGACTTGTTACTATAAACTCTCTCCTTTGACTTCTCATAGAATACAACATTGAAGAGTGAATGCAGTTTGTTCAGTAGCCTTCCATTAGATGAGAAGTGTCTGATCCCGTTTGTTTCAATGCCATACATGCATTCACCTTCAATCAGTGCTCAGGAGCTCAGAAAAGCAGCACACATCTTTTAGGATCACACTCTGAATCAGAAGCAGTCCCTACAAGAAGAGAAATTCCAGGCAGCCCTATGGCTTTTCTGACAGCAGGGCACAGTCCTGCTGGTTCGTCCACCTGGACCAGAGTCAGCTTGGGAGTAGGAATGTGCTGTATTAAAGCACTTTTCTCTCCTGCACCCCCCTGCTGCTCCTCAGCCCTTTCCTCCACCACATAAAAGAAGAGCTGCCTTTCTCATGATACAACATAGGACAAGATTCCTCCTTTTCATCCCAAGAAATACAGAAGTAACTGCCACCAGAACTACACAAAAAATGTGTTCCCCAACTACTTTTAAACTGCTCTTAAAAACAGGTTGGTAAAAAGCCAGCTCCCTCAGCGGGCAGAATGACACACCTACATGTAACTCTAATTCAATAGTTCTGAACACAAGATACACACAACTTTTTGGAAGGACTGACCATCCAACATATTTGTGCTCATCAGGTTACTCAGGACAGAATTACGGCATATATTCATCCCTACCAAAGCAAATTATGTAAATATTTTTGACTGACCAGCAAGCATCTCTGATCTAACTGAAGACTATTTTAACAGCATCTGAACTATCAGTATTGTCTTTTCCAATACAATCATACATGAAAATGAGTAATAAATCTTTTCAAGAAGCATAGGATACTGAAGGAAACAGGAAAAGAATAGTTTAAAAGCGAAAAAAATTATCAAAGGGCTAATTTGTTTTTCAGAATCTGGTGAAGTTAACAAAACAAAGACCCTGTCTCACGAAAAAGGAAACCTTCAAAACAAAAAACAGAACTTGTGGAAAAGTAATGTTGAGGTGGCAAAATAGCAAGAGACACATTTTGCTTCTACCTTTCTCTTTTTGGGGAGACAGTTTTCACAACACAGATATAAGCAGAAATCCTCATCTTTAGGTCTGCTACAAACATGCATGCTGGTATCAAGTTTACCTACCAGTCTGGTACTGTGTGCCAATCAGTGAATATTCCACCTGTACACTGAGCACCACATTCAATGAGATGACCTGCAAGACTGAGAAAATGGCATTTAAGTAACTAAGGATAATGCAAAATCATTTTTCACAAATCCAGTTTTAAAATACAATGAAAATAGAGCTAAATAACAAAACATGCTATCTTCCTCCACAAGTATCTAACACAATTATGAATTATACATTAAGCATAACTTGGAATCCTGAAAGATTAATGGAGTGTTTAAAGGACATTAACAAGAAGAATTTGTCTACAGAAAATGGATACCTATATTATTGTCTCACACCTAAAACAATGTTTCCTTAGTAATTTCAAAACTTGATCTAAATTCAGTATCTTTGTAGTCTGTGCTGTTTGTAACTAAATAGATAAAGACCATTTTAAAATGAAGAGTGAAAATCTCACTTCCAATCTGAAGGACACAATGTATTATGATTATGTATTACTATTTTCAAATTTTGATTGTGATAGTCCATAAATATTCAACAGAATTATGTGGAAAATTTCACCTCTATCATCTCCAACTCAGTGGAGCCCGAATTAACTTCTCTCCACATTTTTTCTCAAGCAAAGATTCAAGAAAACTAGAGTGTTCTCAGGGTAAGTAATCACTCTTTTATGAGGACTTCAGTTGAGATACATGATGTATAATGTTAAATTAGGTGGCATAATTCTACCCCTTTCTGAATCAGATTCCTAACCTTAGGACTACAACGAGGATTTGTAAATGGGAGCACTGACACTGAGCTTCAACAAAACCATACCAGGATGGTGCCTTCTGACTGAACCTGCTTTTGTGTGTCTTTCAGAATAAGCCCTGCAACCACCCCAACTATCAACAGTGGCAGCCAAACAGAAAAACCTGGCAATCAGTGGCCTCTACTGTAAGATTTAATCTCTTGACATAAAATGAACAGCAAGATAAAGTCAAGCAGTTAAATAAAATCTTTCAACCCTTTCTTCCTTTTCTTAAGCTGGTTCTAGAATGAAATTTCTATAATTTCAATTCCATGTGAGAGTAGTAAGTGAGCCTTGAAAAAGAACTCAAAACCTAACAAAAACATATAAATAAATGAATGCAGTGATAATAAGAAAAATAAGTACATGCTGAGAAAGTTGGTATCTTGACATTATGATATGAAATACAGATTTACCCCATTCCTTCTTATATCATTTACCTTCCCGCAGCTAGCAAGTCATAGTCATCCCTATTCCAGCCAAACTAGAAGAAAAACACAAATATTTTAAATACACAAAAGTTTCATACAGTACAAGAAACTGCACACAGTATGTTCTTTGCTTTGAATAGTAATGCATTGGATATATTTTAAATCTAAAGAATTGGCAGGCACTGTACATGGATTTGAGTTCCTATACAGCAAATTAGCAAAGAAACATCTAACACATTTCAGTTTTCCTCCTACTGATACACCCCAAAAAATTTTAACTGTGAAAGTCATACCCTCCTCAAAAAACCTGTAAGTGCAACATCCTTATTACTCAAAACCTGCACAACCTACAGGTTTAAAAGTATAGTACCTATCTTGTGTAACCTGGACAAACAAACCACTATGCACCTTCAACTTTTGAAAATTATCAGTTCCTGGAGTACTACCAGTCACCCTCAAAAATTCTAAGTATGCTTTCTGTTTAACTGGGAATTTTAACTAGAATCTTTTTCCTGAGTTCAACTTGCAAGCAATCCAGTAATTGTTTCTTACTTAGAACTTTGAATAAATCTTCCTAAAACCTTTCCTAAATAAATTAGATAAGGTCTCTCTGGAGTAGATAATACAGTAGTACAGGAGTAGATGATAGTTGTTATTTTGAGAAAGTAAACAACCAGGAATAAAATCAGAAGTCATAATGGAAATTATAAATGGAAAATTGATTAGGCAGTGTTTGACATGCATGCAGTAAAAAGAACATGATGTCTTAGAAAGCATGTTTTTAACTACACACATATTCTCCTATTTTTTTTTAAATATGCACCATAAGAATGCTTCTATATTTCACTATGTGATCCTTCACAAAAATAAAAATTAATGAAATCCTATTAAAAATACTTCAGAAAACGACAATACCATGCTTGTTGGATTTTTTGAATTCCAAGGAATTTCAGAAATGCTGCACAGAAACTTGACTACTTTAAACAAAACTGCTTACCCACTGAACAACAAAACCCAGTGTTTTAAACCACCTCATATGCTACCTCCCAACCAGAGTCAGCTCTACTATCGACACCTTGTGGTAAAGAAAAATATACTTGCACATTAAATTTTGAGGAAAGGAAACGGAAAAAAACACAAAACAAATGGTAAGAGTGAAATACTGGTGAAAGAGGCTAAGACTTCCTAAACTACACTTGTGCTTTCCAGCTTAATGGTATACAAGTTAACAAATATCCCTGCTGCCAATTTAGGAGTAGCTGAAGCTGACATTTCACGCAGGTAGGAAAAAAATACAATGTTCATTATTTTTAATTTAGTATCTACATTTTCATAAGGATCAAAAGCTGCCTGACAGTGACTGCTGAATATTCACTCACATATATTCATTATCATTCAGAAATTAACTTGTACTTACAGAATGAATGAGTGGTCCCAATACAATCCCGCTGTCTACACATCTGCCCGTCACAACAATATCAGCTCCAAGGTCTAGAGCTCTGCTTATCGGTCTTGCACTAAAAATGACAAAACACAGAAGTAAGTACTTTTGTCTTTTAAAGTATCATTTAAAAAACAGTTCCCTGACACATACAGGTTAAAAATCACATAAAAATTGCCTAGGAAATCAATAAAATCTACTTTGACAACCAATTTGTGAGATATGTACATCAGAAGTATTTTAAAGAGCAGTCATGAGGGCACTATCAAATTCAGATACCTAAATAACGCAACTGAAACACTTCTCTTAATGTCCATAGAAACTTAACTGAGCAAAGTGCAGAGACTTCTATCATCAATTACAGAAAAGAGTGTTTTTCAGAGATTCATTATCCATTTAACTTGTAGATGAGCATATAAAGATGGAACATTCTTCAGGAAAAAAGCCTGGTGACTTAGTCCTCCAATTTTAAACCTTTCAGGTCAATTACGTAAGTGATTTAAGAACTCACAATATTGTCCAAATTCAAGAGCACTGTGCAAGAACAGGATCACCAGGATCAGCAACTGGAAGAGATGCATGTGACCACTGTCTAATTTCTCAGTCCTTCTCCTTTACTAGACCAGATTAACATTGTTTCATCTGAAGTGGATGGTGAAAACATGCCTTCACAAAGAGGTAGCTAGAACACCTGAATTCAGAGATTTATGAAAATCCTAAGTATCATAAGTATCATAAAGGAAGGAAGCGAGATCTTTCAAAACAGGTGACCATCCTGAAAAACCAGTTTCCAAAATTTCAAGAGTACAAAGCCTGGCACTGAGTTCAGCACAACATAACAGAACCTCCTACAGCACTCAGACTATATCCCAGTACTTGAATTCCTTGCTGGCACTTCTCTAGTGACAACTTAGTAAACTACTCCATTCTGTAACAGAATACTCAGCATATGAAAAAGCATTTTTGCAATTGCTGTAATTTAACTAACACTGTTTTGGCTTGAACTAAAACCTGATGATTCACAGATGGTGTATTGCTAAGGAGTCATAACTTGCAAGGTTATAACTGAAGTTCATTTACAAGTTACAAACAGATTTTTTTTTCTGGTTGCCTGAGTAATTTAAAGGTGAACCTCAAATACTAAGTGGTTCTAACTGCAAAGCAAAACAAATTCCTGTATTCAATGTGTTAAATTTAGTTGTTCATAATAAATACAACTTGCTAAAATAACTCACCCAAGATACACATTCATGCTGTGAATATTCTCTGGAAATTGTTTGCCACTCTCTAAATCGGTGATACCAGCTCCTTTTAATTTCTCTTTCTATTAGAAAACAAGAAAAATATCCAAGCTATGAATATTTTGAATTTTCTACTGTAAGCTTCTCATTAGTATCAAACAATAAATCCACTTCATAGCAACTCTCAGCCAAGTATAATTATTAACAGTATTAACAATACCAATCAGTGGAATGGCTAAAAGCCTTAGATACACTTTTAACCACAACTTTTCCAGCATGCAGAAAATTAAGTCAGTCTTCAAAGAATGTTCATTTATATATAACCAACAACAACAATCTGGTGTATTTCCTAGGCTTTAAACTGTGTTTAATTGCTGTACAAATAAATAAATCAAGCCCTGCAAACAGAAATGTATCTGCCACATCTGCAATGGTGTCATGGCCAGAGAACAAGGCTAATCCTGTAGCTTCATATGGTACTGAGAATAAATTCTGTTTCCAGAAAAGTGGTTGGGGGGTAGTGTGTGTTTTTGACCATGAATTAGGCAATTTGGCAATCCAGTGGATTGAGGGGACTGTGACTGCACAGACACAATGTCCATGTAAACACTAATTTACAAGTGGGATCTGTAGTGTGGGAAAAAACCCCAAAACTTCCACTCTGAAGTAATTTGGTATTCTATGTTAATGACTGAAATCCTCCAAACCACAAGTAACGTTTACCATGTTTCATGTATCAACAATATAAATGTCTGTAGGCCATAAAAGTTGTGTCTTTTTTGTTCTTGTAAGTTATGTACTGACAACAGCATAGAAAAACAATGCATTTCAGATCAGACATGTCCATAACAAGCTCAAATTTGTACCAGTAATGAAATTCTGGCCCACAGACAGTAATTTCAGTAGGGCAGAAGTTTCTTAAAAGGAAGTCCAAGCATCACACATAACTTGCAAATAAAGAATCTTACTTGATGATCTTCCACATTCAAGAGCATGCAAGGAGTAACAGATCCTATGCAGATAAATAATTTTCCAAGTTACAGGCAGAGATTTAACCACAGTGCAAACCTCTCCTCTCTTAACTACTATTATGTATAAATTCTTTTCCCAGTAGCTTTTCAGGTATGGCCAACTTTTGGTTTTTTTTTTTTTTCAGATTTCATAGATAAAGTGTAATTCTTTAAGTTAAAAAAAAATCCCATCATTTAATCTTTCAATTTTTATTTTTTTTTAATATTTAAACATCAATCTTTTCACATAACATTACCTTACTGTTATAAACTAATTACTTCAAACCAGAAAACCAGCTGTCTATAAACAAAACAACATCAGGAAATGCCTGTAAACCACTAAAAAAGCTAGAAGGGATAAACATTTGAATGTGTGGTAGCTACACCATATTCAGAAGAATTAGCATGCATGATTATCTAGTTTAGACAGAAGCAGTAACAGCCTGTAATAGCTTCCCCTAAAGAGCAGGCCGACGTTACAGCAAATTCACATTTTGCTTTAAAAAGCGAAACAGAAGACCCACAAGCTTATAAAATTCACCTGCACTAGATACCAAAAAACAGATATGCCAAGAATTGTATTTATGCATTAAGAAAACCAGAAAGATAATGAAGAACAATGCCTCTGATAGAAGAAGACTACTGCATAAAGACACAGAAAATTCTTACGGAACAGCAAATGCCACCTTCAAGCTATACAGACTCATGCTATTAGTGCTTAAAGTGAAATACCTCACTCATCAGATCATCTCCAGCAACAACAGCTATTTTCAAATCAACATCTGCTTTCTTTGCCACCTCCTGAAGGGCAGCTGCACAAGCAAGTGGATTAATTCCACCCGCATTACTGATGACACGAACACCTAATAGAAAAACAAAAGGCAAATAAACCTCAGTAGCGTCAATAATCAATCACCTGTACTTTTCAAAGTCTGCTGAAACCCAAGTAAGGTACCACCTTCACAAGGTAACAGACATTCAATCAAGAAAAATATGAAAACCACATTAAAACATAAACCACATTTAACCTGTGAAAGGATCAGAATAAAGCAGTATAAAATTGTTTAGAGGAAAATAACTGCTATAGCTACTTCTCATCTATCCTTTATGAATGGAAGGAGAAAGTGACCAGAAAGACACATGTAATGAGGCAGACAGACAGCATCAAACATCTCCGACAGCAACAGTAGTAGACACTGTGAAACTTTACTTATGTAAACAAAAAAAGAATGAGTGCAAAGTCATATTGTAGAACTATGTAGGAATTTTGAAAAACTTAAATTACCTTGAAAACACCTAGATGTCATATTTTAAAAAACATCTGTAGAACAATTTGCCATTCACAAATTAAAGCTACATTAGGAAATGCATGGAAATATACGTATATATTTACAATTATATCAAATATCCTCAATCAACCCAATTTCACCATCAGGCCTGTACCCCACATCAATTACAATGAGATTTTTCCTAGAATGGTTTGGGTTAAAAAGACCTTAGAGATCACCTAGTTCCAAGTCTCCCACTATGGGCAAGGCTATTCAGGACTCCATCCATCCTGGCCTGGACCATTTCCAGGGATGGGACATTCACAACTTCTCTCAACAACCTGTTCCAGTGCGTCACCACCCTTACAGTAAAGAATGTTCTCCTAGTCTCCAGTCTAAATTACCCTCTCTTCAGCTTATGGCCATTCCCCCTTCTTCTATCACTACACATCCTTGTAGAAATTCTACCTCTCTTGCAAGCCCCTTTTAGGTACTGGAAGTGCTGTAAGGTCTTCCCAGAGCCTTCTCTTCCTCTGAGTGAACAGCCCCAACTCTTCATAAGCAAGCGTACTGAATTAACACACAAACTCATGCAAGGAGTAGCATACCTTTCCTGTGAATATCTTTTATATAGGGACCCATGGCAGTGGAGACAAAATCCGGAGTGTAACCTAAAACCTGAAATAATTAAGAGCTGTAACCATTTCTTAAAGAATGTCAACCAAATCCGCCTCCTCGGTTAACACAGAAAACAGGGAAGAAAAACTACCCCTCAAAACGTTTGGGGAATACGATGGGAAACGATATGAACAACTTCACTAGATGAAACTGTACAGATGCAAATAAATACATGCGAATAATAAAGTTTACTTAAGAAACCGTGTCCCCGTAAGCAGGTATGCCTTGAACAGCTTTCGGGCACGATCTGGGCTGAAGGAGAGTTTGGCAGGTCGCGAAGTACCGGAGCGCACCCTCCCCGGCCAAGCCCGGCACGTTGGGGCCGGACATCGGCTTTACTTACGGGAGACCGGGCCTTGGCGGCCGTCAGCAGCGACATGGTGATTTCGGACAGGTAATCGAAGACGAGGAAATCCAGCTTCCCTCCGTACAGCAGCTGCGGCACTGGCGGGGCAGGCAGGAAGGCACCATCAGCACGGGGCACCCGCGGTGCCGGCCCTACCCCCGATGCCGGCCCGCCCCGCCCGGCCGTGCGGCGGCAGCCCCGGCCCGGCCGCTTGCGCAACGGGGCTGCCTGTGGCGCTGGGGCCGCCGCCCGCCGGGCTCGCCAGGCCCCCGTGCCCGTGCCCCGACCCCCGCCGCCCCGCTGGCTGTCCCCGCCGCCCCCCGGGCAGCCGCTGCCGCCCCACCGCCCACCTGCGGCCGCCGTGTCCCCCCAGAAGCCCGAGGCGCAGCCGATGCGCACGGCGGCGCCCGCCGGGGGCTCGCAGGCCGCGCTGCGCCGGCGGCTCCAGCGGGGCGGGCGGGCGGCGGCCCCCAGGAGCCGCGGCCCCCGGGCAGCCAGCAGCGCGGCGCAGCTCATGGCGGAGCGCGGGCACCGCCTCGGCCGCGGCCGCCGAACACAGCGCTGGGGAGGAGCTGGGGCCTGCGGAGGCGATCGGGAAAAGGGGCGGGAGGAGTTTATAAAGCCGGAGTGCGCGGGGGAAACTGCCGGGAGGCTGTAGGGCGGTGATGGTCCGTGTGCTCGGAGCCGCTGGACACGGCTCGGTGGCGGGCTGCCGCATCCCCGAGGAGCTGCGGGCTTGGCGGGCGCGGCCGTGTCACCACCGGAGCGAGCGGCGGTGTGTCGGGGCAAAACCTCGGCTGGGGAAGCCCCGGCACAAGGCTCGGAATAACTTCAGAAGCGTGTCCGTCCGATTATGGAATCCTCATGAAACCCTGTCCTCCTCTCCTAAGTAAAAAACGTGTTTACTAAAAACATAAGACTGTGTGTGTGGGAGTGCACGTCTGTGTTCTGAGAGAAAGTATTTCTCAGGTCCTGGACGGAATTTGTCGTCTGTGGACGTGAGGAAGATGTCAGCAAGCCGGGAAATTCCCTCCTAGGTAAGGAGGAACGATTTCCTAGCCCTGATGTCTGAGCTGGAGGGCTGTCTCCGGACACCTGCACAGAGAGCTAATCGTGTACAGGCACTCCAGAGCCATTCTGACATGAACCAGCACCCTGCCTCAGCCAGGCTCTGACGTTCTACCCTTGACACAGCAGCAGCTTGGCCTTCCTCAACAAGGCCACTGCTATTCCAATTGGGTTTGGATTGTATCTTGTACATGATATCATAGTAAAATTAGGATTTGATTAATAAAATTGGGATCTCTGCAGGAAGGATGAAAAGTAAAACGTTTGGTGTAACACTGACGATGCTAAATATGTGGTGATGATGTGAGGGGGTTTTATTGTTTTATTGATGTAAAAAGTAGCCATGTTGAAAATAAGTAAGTACTTCTGGAAATCGTTGATAAGGCTTCCAGGTAGACTGTTTTCAAATTGTGATTAGAAATAATGCAGTTGAGAGAAGATAGGAATAGTCAACTCAGAATTTGGTTCTTTATTTAGCGAGGTACAGTGTTTTCCTGTTGCAGAGAAGGACTATAAAGCACCATTTTACTTTCTCAGTGCCTGAGTGATGAACGATTCCTGTCTTAATCTATTAAACTGGCAGAACCAAGGGGGTCATAAGAAAGAAAATTTGGTTCCCTATACAGATTTTTATTATTACACTATGAAAGTATGTCATTATTATGTTGAAAATTTGCGTGTTTTGAGTCCCTATAAACTAGTAAACATCCAAATAATCACTGTAGGGAAGAAAAACCACCAGGTAACGTATGAATAGTTGACTCCAGAGAGCTTTGTCCTAAATATATATTTATTGTAGCTCCTTAAAGTCAACTTTGAAACAAGAATCAGAAAGAGTAGTGTCTGGTATATGTGGCTATCTGTAAAGACATACAGATGCTCTTTGTGAATGTATTTTAAAGTGTCTTCCACGTGTGTTTTGATACGGGCTACATTACCAGTCAGATGCCAACATATTGCAGCATGGCAGGACACATGGCTAATCCTCTGCAAGTCATGCAATCCTCTTCAAATCCTGGGGTGAAATTCAGGCGTAGCTCGCCTTGGCCGGGACACTGTTACCAGCGTGCCTCAGACCTCCCTTCTGTGCTTGAACACATCCAAAATAAATGCCAATCACTGACAATTGATAACCCAGGGACGTAAGTAAAACTTCCACTGGACTGGGGCACGTTTTCATGCTGCAGAGCTGAACTCCTGAGAGAGAGAAGAGCTGGCTGCTGTGGCCGAGAGACCCAAAGGCCGGTAGGTGGCTGTATTTCACCGCTGTCATCGCCTGCAAAACAACCCCCGGCCCCAAAAACAGCCACCTGCTCCTACCGTTCCTGCGTTTCTTTCTCTCCGGATGAACCGGGCATTTTACCTGTATCAAGAAATAAATATTCACGTGCACATGTTTACGTTGATGAAACAGTCTTGGAATCTAGAAGGTGCTTTATTCTTTTATTTATTATTTATTTTTTTTATTTATTATTTTTTATTTATTTTATTTATTTCTTTATTCTCTCAAGTATTTTCATAGCATGGATTTTGACAGCCACTGCTCATAGTTCAGGGGAAGGACTGGATCTTGCTTTGTCAGAAAGCATTTCAAGGTCCTTATGGAACCTTAAATACAATTTTAGCAAATTTGCATATGGATGTTGACAGCTATGTGAGACAATTAATATCCAACATAATGCTAAGACACACCCATGAGTTGATCTCCCAAAAACACAAGGAAAGGATTTAGGATTGATTCCATTAATTGCAATGGTGCAGTGAAGTGATAAAGGGATCAAAGCCTGTATTTGGTTTGTTCCCACAGCGAATTTGTTTCTTACTCAATTTATACTTGTCCAAAACCAAGACTATTTAATAAGCTCATTGAGATTCCAGCAAAATTGTCCATTTTTCTGAGAGCGTAATTTATTCACTACCTCTAGCCCCTCCATTTCACAAATTATTTTCTTACAACAGACTGAATTTTCATTTCCATCATCATTCCATCCTGAGCAGTAATGATTAGCTCAGAGCCCATTATTTCATACAGAATTTAGGATTGTTTTAATGAAAACACAGGCAAATGATACAGTGGTTCTTTTCCAGATAGGCTTGGGAAGAAATGCTCTGCGATGGTCAAGTCTTAATTTTGAGATTTTTTTAAATGATTTGAGAGATTTTAGGAGGTTTTAAGAGTTTATTGCTCTTTGAGGACATCAGATGGCACTGTGTAGTTGTGAAGCTCAGAAGAAGTTACAATCAGTACCAAACCTGTGTGGAATTCACAGACAGGAGGTGCTAGTAAAGACTTGACTGTATTTGTGACCTGTATAGGGGATATGGGTCAACAATAAAAGCTGTCACAACTCTCTCATGTGAAAGGAACCCATTGCTTAATGTAAAATTTTTAAGAATGAGCCAGAATTGCTGTCATGTATTGTGAGAAGAAAGCGGGGGATATAAAAATCTTCTGGCTTTATTTTTTATGCCAGAGAAAGAAAAAGATTACAGATTAAAAAAAGACAAAAAAAAGGACAAAAAAATACTTGTTTTTTTCTGCTCATGGTTTACATGTAGATAGATCTGAGTTTTGCTTTCCTTCGGTGACCCTAAACACTTATATTTACATTTAATTGGCTAGTGCTATTAATATTTCAAACTTAACCCTGTGATTCTATTCATTTAAACAGATTCATGCACCAGCATGGAGCACAGATAGTGTCTAAAAGAACTGTGGAATTCATTCTTCTACTTCAATTGTCCTGAATTAATAGCATTCAGGCCTAATCCTGGAAGTCAGGGAGGACAACACAGAGTACAGTTTTCCAAGACAAATACACTTTACATTATATTTCTAGGATTTTTCTGACAGTCAGGCTTCCTCTGATTTCTTAAAAAAGTGCAAGCAAAGTATTTCACACATCAGGTGTTTATTGAGAAATACATTACATTTTTTGCTGCATTTCCTTTAATGTTATTGTCAGTAAGTTCCTGGCCAAACCAATAATATCAGACTCAATATTCGATTGTTGAAGTAGGCTCTGTTTAGTTTATTGAGGCTCTGTCCTCTCAACTAATTACAAAATACTCAGCAAATATTTGAATTCACTACTTATCTCGTTCCCACAAATTAGTGCATCTCCTTGTTTAACAAATAAGTTCACTGTTCTTGCCCTCAAGGTAAAGTATACACTGCAATCTCTCTTCTGCAGACAGTCTGACAACCTTTTCCAAGTTAATCAACAGTTGAAAATGGTTTCTGTAGATCAGTAAAGGCAGAGAATTTACTGTGTTGCATCAAGTACCCTTAAATAAGGCACAAACAACTCAAAGCTCAATAATGATGTTTCACTGTAATATTTTAGTAGATTTTTAGAATTTTGACATCCTATGCTCCAGGACTCAGAAAAACCTCAGCTGTGACAAAACTACAAAATCTTCTGAATCATCTTGACTTAATTCCTTTATATCACATTCAGGTTTTTTCAGATATATGTTCACTCTTAATACCTTAAGACTTGAAAGAAGTTTAAATAAAATCTTTAATGCATGAAATTAAGAACTAACTAAACACACACACTATGAGATTTTCAAAAATAAGATAATAACTTGTTCAATCCATCAAATATCTGGCTTATGGATATGAGGTGTCTTTAGAAGTATTATGATGATGAAGTGCCTTGATTTTTGGCAATTTAATTTAATTTAATTTAATATTATTTAAGTTAATTATTTTTTTAAAAAAATAAAAATTAATTTAAATTTAATTTAATATTTAATTTAATATTTACTTAAATTTGTTTGTAGTAATAGTTTACATCAAAGTAAGAACTATGCATTAAAGCAATAGCCTTTGGTTATTCTTTGCAGAAAACAAAGGGTCTTTTATGTTATTAAAAGTGCTGACATGAAAAGTCATGAATCAATGTAACTTCCATGTTTTGATTTAAGAAAATACATTAGCTTATAACTGTTAAAGAATACACTCTAGAGTATGTATTCACAGTATGGAGGCAGCAAAATATCCCATAATTTCTTTTCAAAATGAAAGGTTCTAGCTGGCATGAAGTACATACATTACTGTTCTTCACTCAGTTTTCAAAGAAACCACTATTTCCAGCCAGTATTTGAACTGAAGCACAGTTGGTGTCACAAGTGTAGAGAAATTAATGGCTCTCCCTTGCACAGAAACTGATTTTTGTTGACTCATTTCACTTCAGGAATGGTGAGGAGGAAATGTGCTGCACAGAGTAGACTATTCAACTGGGGAAAAAAAAAAAAGCTGTGATTTACCTTTTGCCCCATTTTTAAAATTGAAAGAGAAAGATGAGTTACAAAACCTTTTTTTTCCTTCCGTTTTCACTTTAGTGAACTTGGCTTTCTCGCCCACCATCAGCATAACTTCACTACTAGACAAGCTTTTTAGTTGTCTCTGTTTCTCATGCTAATTATCACTCACTCATTGATTGACCTAGCAAAAGGAATTTTTCCCACTAATCTATTTAGTAATGAAAGCAGGGTGATACATATTGGTGATGGATAGCACAGCAGAGTATGGATTTTTTTCAGCATTTACCATTTGGTATTTTTCAATATTTATTTTTAAATAGGAAAATTATCTTCTGGAGAATCTAAAAAAATGCAAGTTCATGTCAAGTCCACTGAACACTTTCAGTTAAACAGTAATAAAAGACCACTGGAAATCTTAAAACTCATCACTAAAGCATTTCTAAAATATTGTAGACTGATTTTTCAAGTTAGATTCCTAAGGCAAGTACGTATAAGCTTTAAAAACAGATCTTCTTCCATAGCAACCATAAGGATATTCTGATATTCAGGAACTAATTAACAGACACAAATATATTTCTTCTGCTTTGATTTTCTGAGGCAAAGTTTTCTATGAATGATGGGAACGTGTCGGATAGTGTCCCAGTGGCTGACAAAAAATCAATATTGAGTTGAAAAAAGCTCTTTCAAACACATAATGATTTACTTTTACCTTTACTCTCTCCTCAAAAATAAATTGCAGGAAAAGAGTACACTGAGTTTGAGAACTCTTCCTTCCACCTGTGCTACACGAATTGTCCCTGATCTGTTACCAAACCAGCAAATAGACTTACTGGAAAGAAAACACTGGCCAGAAAATCACACAGCTAAATTAAGCTGGACACGTCTGAGGTTACAATTAGGTCTCTAGCACACTTGTTTGGTAATTGGGTCAGCTATTTTGCAATCAGGACCCACCAAGACAAAGTGATATGTAAGGGAAGAAAAATACCATGTAGTCATTCCACTAAGAATACGTACTGCTTTCAACTAATTTAAAAGTAGGAATAGATCTTTCTAAGTACAGAAAGGTGAAATAACATAAAAAAAGAAAAAAGAAGCAAATATATGAAATGGTTCATGACCATGTAATCAGTAAAGCAAACAAAAATTTCCTGAGGTTTAAATATTTACATCTTCTGCTAAGAAGTACCACAGTTGTAACCACAAATACAGCTAAGCAACACTTATAATTGCAGTGTGCAAATATTTGGTAATCATTGAGGCAATGTTGAAAATTGACTCCTTCATGAATGTAAATATATACAGTGATAATTTTGTGTAACATAAGCATCTGACTGAAAATTCAGGTTTCCTATTCCTAACCCATTTGTAGGGATAATGATTTTTGTTTTTCCTGCCAATAAGACATTTAGCTTGAACATTTAAACTCTATTTATACATTGTTATTATGCTATTATAGCATTCTCATGCTTTAATTAAAAAGTCTTAGAGTTTCTAACTCAAGATTAACTAGGCTTTTACTGCCAGAATTCACTGTTGTCATCTTCTCTGACTCCTGAAATTCTTGCCCAGGAACACAAGACAATTTTTTTTCATTTTCTGCTACCAAATAGTCTTCTGTCAGAGTTTCAAGCCTATATGTACTAGTTCTAGTGGCAAAATGAAAAGATGTATTCTTTACTCTGACAGAGGATGAGGGATACTTGAATTGTGCTACATGGTTCACTATTGCACCATGAACAGTACGTGCCCATCTGTACTGTGCAGTATATACCTGTGTTAATGCTGGTACTTTGTAAAGTTCATACCAGCAACCTGCTCATGATATCTTGTCACACCTAAGGGAATCCTGCTGGTGCACAGCCTCTGGAATGGTATCTCTAGGACCCTGTAGACCCTTGTGTCATGAACTGCAAAGAAGCAGCAAAGCAAGTTCAGTGTATGCGCAGCAGTGACAAGGAGGGTCAGCGGTAGTTTCCTCAGTCCATGTTAACAGCACCAGTGAAGCAACAGTAAAAAAACCAGATTAGAAAAAAAACCCAGCAGATAGACTTCTACCCAGTTCTATTTCCTTTATTTTCACACTTTATGAAACAGAAATAACTCTGTAAAAAGTGGAACCATGTCCTATTTGTATCAGTAGGGTCAACAAGAGCACATTCTGCACGTGGCTCTTGAAGGTAACTAATACCAGATTTGGAAAGACAAACCTTTTGCATCAGTCATCCTTTGGAAAAGAGTTTTGGCAGCCTGGCAGCTAACTCACTGGTCATCAGTACAGTTACTGGAAAGCTGACTCTGCCAGGAGCAATGCTTCAGCCTCACATAAGTGTCCTATCAGTTTGATTTTCAGCATCTTAAGCACTCACATTTCCTTCTGGCAATATGTGGGTGGATCTCTGAATATGACGAGAATCTTCTGTTTGACCTGATTTGACTAGATAAAAAGAGGATATACAAGTCAGGAGCTCTCCATATTTCAGGGCATAATTATATATAATTTTCTAATAATCAGGTTCCTATAGAATACTTTTTTCTCATGTTTTAAGTACCTATTAAGCCAAGCTGAAACATCAATCCTGCTGTACAGAGATGAAGTCATTTGCCTGAAATCACAAAGCTGACCTCAGTTAACAACAGATCTATCTGTGAACCCCATTCTCACCACTCTTCTCATCATTTGGTCAACAGTTGTTGACCACCATTTGGTTCTAACTGAGTGAAAAGCCTCCTCATCCCACATCGTGCTCTACAGGCACAAAATCAAGCTTTCTCTGCAGACTCCACAGTTCAGAGACCAGGTCTAGGTCATGGGTGGAAAGGTGTTAATGCTGCCAATACAGATAGAATGCAAAAGGACATAGTGCAGTAATTTGTTGGAACAAAGCCCATGGTGAACACAGGGCTTGTCAGCGCTCTTGTAGCATTATTGAATAAGGCAGATACCAACAAAATATTTCCTCAGCAAGGAAGCATTGAACAAAGCCACTGGAATGGACTCACTGTGTTGAAGGATAGGGAACATTCATACTTTCATTGTCTGTGAGAAATACCACAAACTTCTTTTCCAGATATGCCACTGCCCAATGACTTCATACCTTTCTCTGCCTCAGTTTTGTCATCCAAAGAATAGGGAAAACAATGTTGAGTCTCTTTGCAAAACATGTAGAAATCTGTGGTGGGAGAGGCCTACATAATCCCAAAATATCATTTATTGTTAAGACATTGTTAGCTGGTACAGATAATTCAAATTGCTGCTGTGGCTCTTCCCTGTACTACTAGAGTGAAACTTCTGCCAGCCCCATTACGAAGTGCTTTGTGAGTTTGATTACGCTTGTGACTAGGTGTAGCATCTCCATGTCTTGTCTCACCTTCCTGCCTCCCCTGAAACCTGGCTGGAGCTCAGTTCAAGCCACTAAAGCACAAAGCGGGTTCTGAAAATGGGAGGAGTGTATGTGCAAATTCTGGGAATCCACCTCAAATCCCTACCCCACCTCTTCCCACCACCTCCCAGTGCCCGCCCCCAGCTTCAGCCTGCTGCCTTAAACTGCTGCCAGCCTGTGCTAGGTGGAACACTCAGGGCTGCTGTGGGACAGACACGATGGGGCTGAGGTTGTGCAGCTGGGCTCCCCTGGGCTCTCTCCTGTCCCTGCTCTTCTCTACCAGCATGGCGGTAAGTGAAGAGACAGAGTTTAGGAAAAGTGTTAGCACAGAAAGGGATGTTGGAGAAATTCCACTAAAAATGGCCCTCTTTCTTCCCTTCAGTACGTTGCTACCAGCGAAAACTGCTGCATACTGGATG
Organism: Cyanistes caeruleus; assembly: GCF_971803275.1. Taxonomy (NCBI): domain Eukaryota; kingdom Metazoa; phylum Chordata; class Aves; order Passeriformes; family Paridae; genus Cyanistes; species Cyanistes caeruleus. Next base: position 42,320,860 of record NC_141705.1, read on the forward strand.
ACAGATTTGTAAGTACCTGAACAGTTTTCTTTTATCTTAAGAATGCAACTAAAGCTTTCCTATGCTGATTATTAACTGGCATTATCACTTGAACCTCCTCATTGTTTTCGGTACTTAATACATGTGCTTTGCTTAAGCGTGTTATTCACTGATAACGGCTTGGTAAAAGTGTACAGGAGGCTGCACAGTGGATGAAAGCACATATCCAGCAGAGGCTACAGTAATGGCATGCACTGTTCTCTTGCCATAGTGTGCACATAGTGTGAAAGTAAAACTGTCTCTGAAAATTGAAATACAGCAGACAAAGTCTGCTGCAAATGCCTGCCCTTTTTTACCCTTTATCCTTTGTGTCAGCAGTGTCTGAAAATTCCTCTGCCCAAATATTCTGCTCTGCTTTCTTTGCCCCTGAAACATTGCCAACTATTTCTCTTTACTCCCTAGGGTAGTTTCTGCCCAACAACTTGTGGCATTGCAGATTTCCTTAGTAAATACCATCCCTCTGTGGATATTGACCTGTTGGAAATGGAGAGAGTTTTGCAGCGGATTTCTAATGCCACAGTAACAGCAGACCATCTGATTGAGCACATCCAAGGCCTCTATCCTTCAGACAAGCAGACATTACCAAGTGAGCATATAAAAATAAGTGCACAACTGAAGAATATTATTTATGTGGTTTTCTTTTTTTAATTTGCCTAACTACAATTATTTTGTAAATTTCTGTTTTATAGATTCAATTGATGATTTCACTCAAAAGTCCAGGAAAATAATTGATGAAATTATCAGATATGAGAACATTATATTATCTCATGAAACTACTATACAGTAGGTATCTCCCACTTCTTTTATTAGTGACAATACAAATAGTTTTCTTTCTGTTCTTTTGTCAAGTGCCAAAAAGCCTCTCTCAGAAAGGTTTTGTTGTGCTCTTGTGGACAGTTCTGCCCACACTGTCATTAGCAGCTACCTAGCAAGACACAGAAGGATCATGAAGATCTGATACTGACTTCTCTGCCCACCTGTATAAACCAATAATTGTGCAAGAAGTGCAAGATAAGAATGTAATGAAGCCTGGCAATATTTTAATTTATGTTTCTTCTGCTGTGCCAGCTATCCCTAAATTCTTTTTCATGACCTTTGGATGTCATGAGTTTTTGCTCTAAAGTAGAGTATGTGGAATATTTATGCAATCATTCACTCTGGCCAATTTTTCTGCATATATCCATGAAAATTAACTCAATTACCTAACTCTAAATCATAAGTAGCTATAAACTCAGTGATAGTCTTTTATAAGTTCACATTGCAAATAAAACTGCAGGTATCATTAATGTTTCTGAATCTTAAGGATATGTTTTTTGACAGATCTCCACTTCTATGATATTATGCCAAAGATTATTTGGATATTCTGACACTTACAGCAATTTATTTAGAGCACTTATGTTTTACAAATACATCCATAATTGAAGAGGAGTTTATAATTTAAGTCAGGAGAGCAAAGTAAAACTTTCCATAAGGTTATATTCATACATTAATTACTGATTTGAGTTTTGCTGATTAAAGTCAAGTTTTGCATATGGTTAAGTTTTGCATGAGGTTAAGCATGCACTTTTCTATTTTGCCGGTCCTTAACTCTAAATTCCAGTGCTAACAGAGGCATCCTGTTTTACAGGGGTGCATGTAGCAGCACGTTAGATGCATGAAGAAAATAAATGGTCCAGGGAAATAAACGTGGATTACACATTCTCAAATGGCCAATACAATAACCCATTTTTATGTCTCTCTGTCCAGAGAGTTGACAGATATACATATAATGAACGGCAACAGGATCACAGAGCTGACAGAGAAGATTGCCCAGCTTGAGGTACTCTGTCAGGAGCCTTGCAAAGACAGGACTGAAATTCAGGAGACAACTGGAAGAGGTGTGCAAAATGCTTCTTGTATGGTGGAGGGTTAATGCAGCTACAAGTGCTGCCGCTTGGCATCGCATCAATGATTTATTTGTAATCTTATGGGTCATAGACTTCTGCAAAGATATATTAAATTGCAAATTATAAGACCAGTCAGTACAAGTTTGATGCTCTGCAGGCAAGGATTCAGGTGGAACATAGTTCTTGCTTGACCTTTTTGGCCAAAGTACAATTATCCCAAAATGTGCGCTAAACATGAGGGACATGACTAGAGTTTCCATGGACCTGGGACAAAGAGAAGATAATTCATTACCACATTTCTACTAAGCCATGTGGGGAAAAAAAATAAAATTATTCCATTAGGTCAAGAAATGCCTTTCTTTGTTGCTGTAGAAATCAATGCAATGACTATGCTTCACACTGCCTAAACTCTAACATGACATTCACCTTACACAAGTCCTGTGGCCCTCAGTAGGATTTTTTATGGCCATGACATTGAAGTATGATGTGGACTAAATAGCTAACTTGGCAACAATTTATTTAGATAAATTGCATTTCTTGCATTAATAAAGTTATAATATAAAATAAGCCTAAGGACAGAATTGTAGCTAGATTGAAAATGATCTTTGGAATATCTTTACTTCAGATTGTCAAGACATTGCAAACAAAGGTGCAAGGAAAAGTGGTCTGTACTTTATCAAGCCTCAAAGAGCCAAGCAGTCATTCCTAGTCTACTGTGAGATTGACTCATATGGCAATGGCTGGACAGTACTACAAAGGGTATGCCACTTTGTATTATTTCTAAAAACAAACTTATTGCATCAGCACTGTTTTTATTTACCTAGATATGATACATATCTTTTTGAACGAGGTTTTTATTTTTGGTTTTGGTGTTCTTTGATTTTTTTTCCCCCAGAGACTGGATGGGAGTGAAGATTTCAATAAAAATTGGATTCAATACAAGGAAGGATTTGGACATCTGTCTCCAGATGACACCACTGAGTTCTGGCTGGGCAATGAAAAGATCCATTTAATAAGTACACAGTCCACTCTGCCGTACACCTTACGAATAGAGCTGGAGGACTGGAGTGGCAAAAAAAGGTATTTGGTTATGGTGCCTCTGAAAATGACTGCTTAAAACCTACTGCTCCCACTGCTGCATCAGTTTGTACTGATAAAAGTTCTCTCCTAAAAATTTATGAACCCTTAGACCAGCTAACCTGTGCATGGAACTGCTTTGGCTCCTGAACTTACAGCTATGACAGCAGTCACTGGTGTGACTTGTTGCCAGACACATGTCCCTGTCAGAAGGCCACATGCTATCAGCACTCATTTATTAGGCAGAAGGAATCTGTTTCTTCTCTTTAAATTCCTTTGTCTTACATCTCTTATGGACTGTTTTATCATTATAGGCTCCTTCTATTTTGTTCTGTTCTCTTCTATTATTTTATTTTTTATTTCTATTTCTACTGTGAACCTGAAAGATTATATATATATATGTGTGTGCGTGTGTGTGTGTGTGTATGTGTGTTGATAGTGTAGATATTTCATACATCACTAAAGACTAGGGGTCATAAAATATGTCTGGTACTGGAGCACAAAAGTTGATCGGATGTGTGTCACCGAACCCACAATCACATTAAAACAATTCCTTTTAAAAGGCTAGGATGCAATCAATGCCTTTTCTGCAGTTTTAACACTGACGTATTTTTCATTAGTGCATGTGCTGGGAATGCAGCATGCTCATATTCAGCTCTGCCCTCTGTTCACAGCACTGCTGACTACGCTGTATTCAGAGTGGGAAGTGAACAAGACAAGTATCGACTGACTTACGCCTACTTCATCGGGGGTGAAGCCGGGGATGCCTTTGATGGATATGATTTTGGAGATGACCCAAGTGATAAATCCTACACCTACCACAATGGCATGAGGTTCAGTACCCACGATAATGACAACGATAACTATGAAGGCAACTGTGCTGAGCAAGATGGATCTGGGTGGTGGATGAATAGATGTCATGCTGGCCACCTGAATGGCAAATACTATATAGGTAAGGTGTCTCCTAAGTGCTTATAGCCCAGGACACCACATTTCAGTGACAAACACATTTATAGAGTACCCTTTGCCTTCTGGATTTTCCAATCTGGCGTAGCCCTTTCTTTGCAATAGTTGTTAACACCAGTAGTAGTAATTTATGACTGCTCTCCATTCCAAAGTGTGAGAATCAATCCTGGGAGAAACAAAATAGGGTGAGAAAGGCAGTGAACAGGGTCTGTTAGGACACCCGGGGATGCCATGGAGGTGTCAGGACTAGAAAAATGTAAGGGCACAATAACCATTTTGGAAAGCAACCAACTGTTTTGCTTCAACTGGTTTGTCTTAGGTGGTGTGTACACATCAGAAGATGCTGGTCCATCTGGATATGACAATGGCATTATCTGGGCAACCTGGCGTGACCGGTGGTACTCCATGAAGAAATCAGCAATGAAAATCATCCCATTCAACAGACTGTCAGTAGATGGACAGCAGCACAACTTAGGCAATGTCAAACAGGTTCGACCACAGGGCCAAAGGAATACTTAAAATAAACACAGAACACTGTAATAATTTCAAACACTGAGCATGGGCAGCTGAAATTAAGTCCATTGCATCTTAGAGAAGTTGTCTTTGTTTACCATTTTGTTACAGAACTATTAGTACTTCGATTTTAGTGCACCTTCTACAATTACTGTTTCTTTTAATGGATAGATAAATGGATAGTCTCATGATCAGGAATAATCCCTTGCCTTTGTGTATTTTAAATGCTACATTTTTAATTCCCAACTAATATAGCTATGTATGAACTATACTATCAACATGTCATCATAGCCTTATGCACTTCTTTCATTGGAAGAACATTAACATACTCTTTTTTTTTTTCCCATTTCAGGTTGGAGACGCATAAAGGACAATTTGACAAAGACCAGTCTGAACAGGAAAAGCAAATATTTTCTGTCTTAGACACCGAACTTAGCAAATATTACACAGTTCAGTTTTGACTAGAAAACAACATTGACTGTAAGATACCCAAACCTGTTCCCTGAGAAGTGCTTACCTCTGTAGATGGTTATTTTTTCTGTACACATTCTCAATAAATTTTTGATTATTATAGAAAAAGTCTGAGCTTGTTATCTGTGGTCTAAGCTGGCCAAACAAGACAAAGAAAACCTTTGGCAGTTGGATCAAATCTACTTGATTCAGAATCAAGTAGATTCAATACTCACTCCTGAATTTCACACCAGCAGTTTCTGCTCTTTGTTTAGAGGCATATGTTCAACCTATTTCTCCATAAATGTGACTAGTATCCCTAATTTTTTAAGGTTTCTAATAAAATTGTTTGGTGACATTGATCAAAGTACATAGCAACTTGAAAGTAGCCAGGTTTACTGATGAAGACTATTTAACTTAGCTTACCACAAAGTAATGAGTACGCTTTCAGTTGGGATGTGCTAGGTAGTGTCAATGACCAAGAACAGGTATTTTACTCCAGACCATACCTATTAACAAGTTTCTCAAATTTTACTCAGAATAACTTTCATTTGCTATATGACAAATAGTATTACACTGTATAGCTATTATTCCCACATACCCCTCTTTTTTTTTCAAAATATTTAAAAATTTCTTCAACATATTTAGTGTCATGCAACCAAAAAATGTTAAAATTTGCAGCAGAAATTGATTGCATTTTACTTGCATTTTCTTCCTCTGGATCTGATATTAATTTCCCAAGTGATCCACATAAGCAAATCCACAAAACAGATGACAACCAGCAAAGAGTGTGCAATGCTGTCTGAATGTACCTCCTCAAAATCTGATGAGTGTTTGAGGGATTTGTTAGCAAAACAAATTAGGTTTGTGGAAAAATTCCTCAACAAAAGATACACTCAGAGCTAGAAACTATCACTATCTGAAGCTGATGTTTTAAGAAGTGAAATGGAAGTGTATCCTGGTCTTTATTTTTAGCTACTTATGAAAGACCAGAAGTTTACCTGGTATCTCTAAATAGCACATTCAAGAGCTTTATTTTAGAGACAGGAGGACATTGCAGTGATAAAAGAGACCTTGTAGTCAATTCAAGCCTCAACAGTTTTCCAGTTTTGATGCCCAAATGTCTCTGAGGCTGAGCATCTTCCCTGGATCTGAGTCTCCACATCATGATAAACTGCCAACTCCCTCTTCTTGAGTTTTTACTCTTGGGCCAAAATTTAAGAGGAAGACAGGTTTCTCAGGAGAAAAGAAGGCATCATTAGCTAGGGTCAGATGAGGTTAACAGCACCTTGAGAGGAGGGATGACCCCTCCACACCACTGAACTGGTATATTTGCACAACTCTGTCGTATCCATGCAACCAGCCATGATGCACACCTCAATGCCAGCCTTGACACTCAATTCCTCGCCAAGCAAAGCAGTTTTCCTGAACATTTGTGCTGTAAGGCCTCTCCCATGTCTCCATGGAAATGAGGCAGTATGTGTAGAGAGGCTGGAGAGAAGGATGCAAGGGAAGGGCTGGCAAGACCAGTCTCCTGCTGGTGCTGCAAACAGCTGCTTGAGTAGCATTGGTTGAGTCCCTTCCACTTTCTATTTTCAATTTATGCCACCTATGACATGACTCTAAGTTGATACGATTTATGTATTTGCAACATGGATTTAAAAAAATATTCCTTTCACCTCTGTCACCTTGATATCTGTATTTACACTCTACGAGGTCAGAATTGTTATTGGCCCTCCTGGTTTAGATTTTTTTTAGATTACATTTGCTCATTGCATTGCTCGTTACATTTCTACTTGGTCAGAAGGATCAGAGCCAGTGAATCCAAGAAGCCTTGTCTTTCAGTGATGTCCTATGCCAGAGTGAGTCTGCAGGATCCCAGCCCACAGTTGTTTCCTCTGGGCCCTGAAAGAAATCTGGCAAGACTCATGCCTCTGGAAGCTCCTTCCTATGGTATCCAATCCCTTATCTATCAGAAAGAAGCTAGAAAAGAAGTCCTGTTTCTTCTAACGCCCAAAAATGGAATAATACTCTCAGTATTACTTTTTGCAAGCAAGTACATTGCAATTGAACTTACTGCCCCTATTTTGTATACTAAGAGCAGGGTATATGTCTCTTTTCTAAATCATTTATTATCATACATATTTCAGACCGTAGCCTATTGTAAAAGTTACCTGTATTTAGAAAAGTCTATACCTCTCACTTTCTGAAACTTTATTAAAGGATTTGGTGGCCTTTCTTTCACATCTTGAGCTTGCAGTGACTCTTCCAAAGACCACTGTAGCACAAAACAGAGGAATCTCACTCCAAAGGCAAGGGAAAAAGAAAAAAAAAGTGAACGAGGAAGAGGTAGAGGAAGAATGAATCAAATAAAGCGGGTGGACTGCAGGACTTCTTGTTTCCTCAGTTCTGGGATATTGCATGGGGAAAATGTGAGACAAAGTGCTGGGATTGACTAGTAATGACTTCAAAATGGTCAAGTAGTTTGAGGACCATATGAAGAGAAAGTGAAGATGAGAGCTGAGTCTGGAGGAGAATGAAGTCTGAGACAAAGCATCCAGAGAAGAGTCACGGATGAGCAGGCAGGAGGAGCAAAAGGCACCACTTGGAAACTGGCGGTAGGGCAGGACACACGACAGCACTGGACAAACATGGTGAGGCTCACATCTAAGGCACACAAAGCACATCTACATCCCAGACTCCCCGACTGTTACTGTGGCATTCAGCCAGGAGCAGGGCAGATGAAGTAGTGAGCCGTGCTTCTGTCCTTTGATCCTGAATTAAAGTTAAATCCAAAGTTTATCTAGCTCTTGGCCTCCAGCCTTTCGAACAAACACCAACAGAAGTGACTGAATGATTGCAACATGAAAGCAGAGGTATAGGCTGAAGGTCAGGCACAGACTCAGCCCCTAACTGTAAAGCCTGAGAAGCTCCTCCTTCACCCCAGATTCCCCCAGCAGTTCCCTTTACAGCAAGCAGGAAAGCCCTCTTAGCTTACCTCATGTTTATGATCAGATATCAAGTTTTTTTCCAGTCCCTCTAGCCTTAGTGGCCAAGTTCTACTTGGACCAGAGTTAAGTTTACTGTGTTTGAGTGTCACCAGAGAGCTGTGCCATCCCTCGGGGTCAGAAGAGGTCTGGAACATGCTGCTTGCCGTGTCCCCTGTTAACCTGGTGACAGGTGCCTGGAACAGCACCTAGCAAATTGTCACATCCTCTGTCAGCATGGTTGAAAAGGTAGAAATTACTACAACTATTAATACTATTGATTTTTAAGGCCTATTAAATTACAACTATAATGTTATTATTGGTGGCCACAAAATCAAGCATTGACAAACTGGGAAAAGTTAGAACCGAAGTGACATACCACATCTGCATTATGAAGGATGCTTTAGTTGTTGCATAGATTGTAATACAGATAGTTAGCAAGATAAGGTGGGGCACAGTGGTCCCTTATTTACATCTGATACCCTGCAGAACTAGATGCTATTCCTGCCCTGATCACCCAGTTCCTGTGGGACCAGAGGCAAGACACATGTCTCAGAGCTGGCTGCCAGCTGCTCTCCCTGAGCTGTGGTGCTGGCACAGAGAGACAGCTGCCAGCAACGAGATCTGCACATGGGGTGTGTTCTGAAGGCTTCAGACTATCAAAATGGATCCCAAAAAATAATAGCTACTTTTTACTTAACCTTCTCACCTGGTTTCTATGACTGTGAAAAGGGGAAAGTCATGGCCAGAGAATGAATGTAATGTAGCATAGGAAAATCCTTCAACCTTTAAGCAGTCTTTAAGCACAGCATCATCCTACACTGAAAGGAGTCTACAGCTCTGGGCAGATGCTTGCCTGTGGAGTACCATCCCTATGCTCAGTGTGAGGCAGAAGGAATTCAGTGGGAGAAATATATGTGATCCTGCGATACAGCACGGTCCATGGCTTTATGTCCAAGGAAAGCCCACAAAGGTTGCACCTGCAATTCTTGTGTTCCTGAGCATGAAAATTACCTTGTGATTTTGTGATTTTTCACTAGACTTTTGTGTCTATCATAGAGTCAAAAACTGAGCTTTTTGGAGTTTGAGTGGGAGATTCTCTGTGGACCTCAGTATATTTTGTTCAACACCAACATGCAGGCAAAGCAATGACTTCCTTTTTCAAATATCAGCTCTTTGTTTATTAAGCTAAATGCCCATCACACTGAGTGTGTGTTTTCCAGCAGGTAAGCACTGCTGGATCCACTAGTGCTGACATACATCTTCATTGACTGACCAGTTACAAGAAACAGTTTTAGACAGAATTTTTTCCTGGAATTCTTGGTGTTGCCTGCATGTTGGCGTTGAACAAACTTATCTGGAGCAAATAACACCAGAAACTTGTGCAAGAGGCCATAAGTAATCACCAAAGGGGGAGGGGGGAATTTGGTGTGTTTTTTCTACAAACAGAAGGGAGCATAATGATTAATCTCAGCTTTGCATTCAGGTTTAAATTGCACTAAAAGACTGGCAAAGAGCATCCTTTCGGTCATAGTTCTTGCTCTTCTCCTGAAGATGATACCTGTGAGGATCCTCTGTGTGCTCGTGTGCCTCAGCATAGCCTGGGTATGAATTTGCTTACTTGATTCTTTTTGTATCTTTCTGTTTTGAATAGTAAGCATTTATTTAATGTTCATTCATGAGATAGATAAATTTTGTCTATCACCAGCTTGCAAAATTCAATGCATACACATATGCAGCAACTTAGTGTAACTACTTCACTGATAAAATTTTGTCAGTATTTTTGGAGCATCCAGCTCTCCCTAGTTTTGCTTAACTCAGTTTTGCTGAATCTGCCTGGCTTCAGGGGCAGCAAAGCAAATTCATTAACATGAATTCAAACATTCCTAGGTGATGCTCTAAGTGTTAAATATAACTGGCTGGATGCTAGTGGCTCCAGCCACTCAGGAATCTTCATGTTTATTGGGATGAACTGTGCTTTCCTTTGGACAGTATTTCAGCAGGGTTCTCCACTTACAAATGGCACACAACACCTTTATTATGAAAAACATATTTATAAACAAGGATTCTTGAAGCAGCAACATCAGCTTAAACTAGAGCTAAATAGGAATCAAATTTTTGATAAGGACGAAGATAAACATGATTTTCAGCTGTGCTAATATAACCTTTTTTTGTTTTTCCCATTGAAGACTAAGTCCATAATCTTATGTTATATTCTTTACATTTTTCTTTGTGACTGTTTTTTTTTAAAGAAAATGCCTGTTTTAACAAATGACAGAAGTTATAGGAAGCAGTTGGGACAAAACAGAAGCAGTCATATTGGAGTCATCAATGCCTAAAGGGCATTTTTGGATATATGTGCTACTTTTAAGAGGCACTTGAGCCACACCAAATCATTAATTAATCAAACTACTGAATTTGAATCTGCTGATTTTAATAAAGACATTCCAGTTCCTCAGAGTGGTTCTGACCCTGGAGGCTAGAATTAGGTTCACTTTCTCAGCTTTACAATTAATCAACTATCATTATAAGAAGTAGTCATTAATATTTTCAAGCATTAATTATAATGTTTGAAAAGCACAAAAGGTGCACAGAGGATTCTAGTCAGACCTAATTGCATCTTAAGCCCTAAGGCACAGCTTTCTTTAATGAAAAAAATAAAATTAAAAAAAAAATTATAATCTTTTACTAAGTGATAACACTGTAGGAATCCTTGTCATGTTTTATCCTGTAATTAGCTTGTATATATCAATTTTTCTTCTCAGGTTTGAAGAAAATCTCAGCATGTTTATTTCTCTACTTTCCATTAGCACAGTGAAACCCATCCATCAATGAAATTGCTTTTTTTAATTGTGTTAGTGGCTTTTTTTCTCTTTTTGTCAGGCAGAATTGTGCTAAAAGCTTCTAGTTAGCAACTGCGATTAAAATTAGAAACACTAATGGAAAAACTCATATATCTATAAGCTACTTTTGTGTAGACTGAAGATGGTAAAGTGACAGTAAGAATTTTAGAGCAATTCAGCTAATGAAAATCATATTTTTGAAGTATTTAATTTTACTTTTCCAGCAGTCTAATTTAAAGTTAATTTTATATTTGCACATAGGATGAAATATTTCTGTGGAATGATATTATCATAATATACCCAGAGCATCGCTAACCCTCTACATAAAAGCATTAATTTAAAGAGTTGTAAAGCTTTTTTCTGACAAAACAAACAAAACCATATCTTGCAAGAAACGTTGGAATAAAATCCTTGCACTGTTGGGTGTGATTCTTACCGGATGGCTGTGATTGCCACCCACCAGCTGAGTGCTTGAGTACATCAGCATTGTATTTCTGCTCCCTCCACAGCTATCCACTTAACCTCAGTTTTTACTTTTCCCCTTTGTCCTCCTGGCAGGCACAGGATGGAGGGAGTACCTTTGAACAGGTGGGTGCAGGAGTGCGTGGCCCCAGGATCGTGGAGCACAAGTCCCCGTCCAGCTGCCAGTCTGAGAAGAGCTGGCCCATCTGTGCGGATGACGACTGGGTGAGCGATCAGCACCGGGGTGGGAGTGGGATTCGTCCGTAGGGCACCCGTGGGCCTCAGCTGGATCAGCAGCTGGATCAGCAGCTGGATCACTGCATCAGGTGCCACAGGCCAACATGAGGTTCAGCTCTAGGTAATGCTTCAGGTCGGGGCAGCCTGCACAGATCTCCTGTAGGAAACAAAAGCAGAAAGGAAAAAATGGAGACAAATTGTACAGAATGAGAAGAGAAAGCAAGTCTGGAAAAGAAGGATTAAATAAATGAAGGCTAACCCTAGAAAAACATAAGGACTATTTCTTTTTGGAATTTTGTTAATGACACTTTTAGCTTTCATTAAAGAAAGGCACCATAAAGAGTTGTGAGATAAAGAAAAGAAGTAGCTAGAAATCACATATACTCACTAGTTAATTCTTAGGAAGTCAGATTACAAGGTGCTCAGTAGAAGTTTCACAGTAATTTACTAGATGTCTTTGTATATAAACTATTAATTTCTCTCCTTCTTGCCTCTTGCATCTCAGTCCTTTCCTATGCTACATTTATTTGATGACTTCTTGGCAAATAGCTTAAGTCTGTCAGAACATTAAGGTTTTCCGAGGAAAACTTTGCTTAAAAATGCTGGCCTCTAACATCCTCCCTAACTGGATGACAGACTTCTTACAGCAGATCTTTAGGAAATACAGACAAAAAAATCTCACCCATAAGGAACAGAGGAGAGGGGAAACTAAAGGTTTACTTGTTCCTCACCCCACAGTTACAGAAGCTTTCTGAGGATGTGCTTTGTTGATTCCATTACACAATATGTTTACTCTTGAGGATTTTAGCACAATTATTTCCCTCTTTCAATTCTAGGGTACCAAATGTCCATCAGGATGCAGAATGCAAGGACTAATTGATGAAAAAGATCAGGAGTTTAGTCAAAGAATAGACAAAATCAAGAAGCTGCTCTCAGATAATCAAAACAACTATAAGAAGTCCAATCAGATAATTGTGGAAACTGTAAATGCACTAAAACCAAACCTGGACAGTGCTCAGGGTGAGTATCTTGTGCCCAGTTTTATTATCCATTACTGAATTACTACTTTTTTGTGAATAAGCTATATGTGGCGAAAGTATGGGCTGCACTGCATATTATTATCAAGAAACGGAACAATCATAATAATAGACTCTTAACTAGTTAGCAAAAATTAATTTAATTTTAATCTGCTCAGTAGTATGAGAAGTATGTTCTCAATTATGTGTTTAATTACCTATTTTAAAATATGATACATATTTAGGAAAGAAAAGCACATGGGCATAGCTGACTGTGAGGCATTTTTGTTTCAGAGCTTGATGAGACTTATGGTCGCCTGTCAGGAGAACTCAGACGGAGAATTGTGACATTAAAACAGAGAGTTGTCACTCAAGTGAACAGAATTAAAGCTCTGCAGAGCAGCATCCAGGAACAAGTGGTGGAGATGAAGCGCTTAGAGGTAGGTCTCTGCTATGCACTTCCCATTCTTTCCAAGCCTTAGCTACAGAAAGGGGATCTGTCCTCTATGGTGAGAAGTGCTCCAACAGGGAGGAAACATGGTACAACTCTCACAGGATCTGACTTGCTGAGACAAATCCCCAAATGAGTTGCTTTCTATCCATCCTGGTTTTCTACTTCTGCTCTGTAGGAACCAGCTGAGTTCCATGAATTCCTAGTCCCATCTGCTGTTTCTCTCTCAGGCCACAAGGATGCTCCATCTGCTGATAACTGCTTCTGTATGAGGCATTTCTCCTCCTGTAAGGAGTTGCTGAGTAGTTAGAAAGGGACATGCTCTGTCCATCCCCAGTGCTGCCCACAGCTAGGACTGGCATTAAAACCTGTGTTCTCAGGTTACAGCCAGCTCTTCTGATGGTAATGCAGGGAAAAGTCCTGGCACAAAGAGTGGTTTTGCTCAAAGGCTCATTTGGATTCCTAGAACAGAAATCCATAATTTGAATCATTTGAGAAAGCAATGGTAACCTCAAGCTCTCAGACCTCACAGCAGGGCCATGACAGAATCTTCCCCCCTCTTTGGAGGGCCCATTTCTGACCCAATCCCCATGGACCAATTCGGCAGCACCCTTTCCAAAACCAGGAAGACACCTCTAAATCCCAAAAATAAAGGAAGCAGAAATTTGGAACCTTCTACAATATTCTTTTCCATGGAACTCGTGTGTATGATGCCATTGCACACATTGTATTTACAACGGAAATAAACCTATGACAACATCAAAAACAACCTTTGGAAAAGCTCAGCTGTAGGTGGGGGGTATTAGGGCAGCTCTCACCTTTCCCCTGTTCAGTAGAAGATATCCTTGCCTGAGAAAGTCAGGAAAGCTCCCTAACCAAATTGCTTCTCTCTGGTTATGCAGGTGGACATTGATATTAAGATACGAGCTTGCAAAGGAACCTGTGCTAGAAGTTTTGATTACAAGGTGGACAAAGAAAGCTATGACAACATCCAGAAGCAACTTGCCCAAGCCAACTCCATCAACTTGAACCCAGAGCTTCAAACAATCCCCTTGAGCACACTGAAAATGAGACCACTTAAGGACTCTAGTGTTCCTGATCATTTTAAGCATAAGCCTCTGCCAGAAATGCAAGCTCTGAACATAATTAATGACATCAAGCAGATGGAAATGGTGTTAGAAAGACCAGAGACAGATGTGAAACACTCTCGAGGCGACAGCTCATATCACACAGCAGAATCAAGGGCAGATGAGCCTTCGTACACCAGCAAATTAGCTAATCCTGCTCATGGGAGAGAAACCCTTAGTCTGGGAGACAAAACCTCCAGTGTTCGTAGATGCACAAAAACTACCACCAAAAAAATTGTTGCTGGGCCTGATGGCCCTAGAGAAGAAGTAGTTGAGAAAACAGCTTCTTCTGATGGCTCAGACTGCTCCTATTTACATGGAAATGTTGGAAGGGAAGGGAGCACCTATCATTTTAGTGGTGCAGATGCCTTGCACAAGCTAGAGACTGTATTCCCTGAGTTAGAGTCATTTTTTGCCCCTGACTCTCCATCCACTGCTACTAAGCACGCTAGTGGATCTAGCAGCTTCACAACCAGCAGACACACTACTGGCACAGGCAGTAGCCACACAGGTACAGGAGTATCCAGTCATTCAGGGACTCATGGGGGAAAAGACAAATTTGGAGACTTAGGAGAGGAGGAGGAAGATGACTTTGGAAGACTTCAGCCATCTGGATTCCCATCTGGCAGTGCAAGTCACTCCAAGACCGTAGCAACCAGCTCTTCTAGTTTCAAGAACAAGGGAGGCTCTACTTTTGAAACCAAATCAGTAAAGATCCGTGAAATAAATGAGCGGCTAGGTGGGTTGGAACATGATCAGAGTGCAGAGGATACCCCAGACTTTCAGGCACGCAGCTTCAGACCATCAGGAGGGAAGCGAAGGACACCCAGCACTGGGAAAGGTAGTTATTGAGGTAGTGGAGCTGAACTCCATCCATAACCAAACTGACACATTGATTTTAGATACTGTAGTACAACAGTGTAATGATTAAATGGAAGCACTGTGTCTGTTTGTTACCACCTCAGAAACAAAAGGGAAAATATTTCATTAATACTCGGGTGTTACATAGAAAATTCTCGATTTAAGAAATATGTAAAGTTTTCTTTCCTGAATTCTTTTTAATGTTGCCTGTCACTATACCTAGCATAATCCAAGAAATGTCTAAGAATTTTGCTCTGAGCTATTGGTATTTGGATTCCTCTGAACCTTTTATTAAATTTTGCTGATAACTTCTGTCAAACCAGATCAACTTTTTTTTTTAGACTGTGATGATATCCGCCAGAAACACACTTCTGGTGCCAAAAGTGGCATTTTCAAAATCAAGCCAGCGGGATCCAATAAGGTTTTGTCAGTTTATTGCGACCAAGAGACCACTTTGGGAGGATGGCTATTGATCCAACAGAGAATGGATGGATCAGTGAATTTTAACCGGACCTGGCAAGACTACAAGAAAGGTTTCGGCAGTGTGGATGGCAGGGGGCGAGGAGAGTTTTGGCTGGGCAATGAAAACCTACACTTGCTGACACAGAATGATACTCTCCTTCGGGTAGAGTTAGAGGACTGGGATGGAAATGCTGTGTTTGCAGAGTATCTCGTACAGGTAGGGTCTGAAGCTGAAGGGTACACCCTCACCGTGTCTTCCTACGAGGGCACTGCTGGGGATGCCCTGATCACAGGCTGGCTGGAAGAGGGCACCGAGTACACGTCCCATGCCCAGATGAAATTCAGCACCTTTGACCAGGACCAGGACCACTGGGAGGAGAACTGTGCCGAGATGTATGGGGGGGGATGGTGGTATAACAGCTGCCAGGCTGCCAACCTCAATGGCATTTACTACCTGGGGGGCCATTACGACCCCAGGTACAATGTCCCCTACGAGATCGAAAATGGCGTAGTCTGGCTGCCATTTAAAGCCTCTGACTATTCCCTAAAAACTGTTAGAATGAAAATCAGGCCCATAGAAACCCTGTAGAAAGACAAGCTTTTAATGCATGTTATGACTACAATTTGAAAAGATTTTTTATATATGTATGTATGTATGTATGATGTACCTTTACCCACTGAATTTAAAGGCAACTGAGCACATTTGGAGATTAAAAAATAAACAATGATCAATTATCAACAAGACTTTTTTGATCTTATTTTTAAATTACAAGGAAATACTGATTTAAAACGCCTTTTATATGAACTTTGTCTATGTCTTTGGCAGCTCACACCTTGACTTTGAGATAAAAATTTTTAATTTTAATTATTTACTTTGTTTTAGGAGTGTTAAAGAAGTAAAGATATTTAGAAGTATGTTCACAAGGAAATGGTGTCTCCACTGACATGGACTGTGAAAGTCTAACCAAGTTCAACATTCACACTCTCATTTCCATTTCAAGGGGAGCACAACAGCAGTGGCAGTCAACTCTCAGACAGAACCAAGGGTGGTGTGGGTTCTCACTTTTGTCACACACCTAACGTGGAGTACGCAAAGAATGCATGCATTTTAGGACTCACTTTTAAGAATCTCCTAAGCTTTGATTTTATAAATATGGACATAGATCTTCCATCCCACTGATGAATCATAGCTCACCATGCACACTTGTAGCTTCAAAATAAGACAACTCCATGATAACTCATCAAAATGCAACTCCCAAAACAGGCTATTTTCTAGTAACCACTAAAAGGTCACTCTAACCAGAACAAGTAAGTTGAGGAGCCACCTGAATGTTTCTCAGCACATGTGCCAAGCAAGAATTCTTCTCAGGGCAACGGGTTTAAATCAGCTTGCTGACAGTGTGTGGTAAGGATCTTCTAGAAAAAAGTTGGCTGCATGGAATATCAGTTATATTGGTCACACAATTACAGAAGACCACATTGTATTTACCTTATTTATACCTTATGGCATAAAATTACACAAGTATTTACACTGTTTAATATTTCTGTGCTTCTAGAAAGAAGCATGAACAAACTTCCTCACCTCTAATCTCACTGATGTGTTGCATACCATTTAACAAGATCATCAAATACTGGAAAGCAGCTCATTTTAGCCTTTTTTTCAGTGCTTCTCAAATACAGCCACTGTGTAACATTTTCAGAAAGATTGCTGAAGAGCAAAGACATCTTTACATTTAAATGTGAGGAGGTGTCTGTGCTTTTGGAATAGAGGTTTCCACTTGCACATTATATTTTTGTTCCTTAGCCTCAGTGAAAGCTTGCCTGTATGGATGCTGAAGTTTTGTGATCCTTTAGTGAGAAGCTGCCATTATGTCTCCTTCTTGTCCTCTTGGGCTTCACAGATTAAATAAACACTAAAGTTTTCAGGTGGGATCCATCCACCCCTAGTGATCTTT
Organism: Cyanistes caeruleus; assembly: GCF_971803275.1. Taxonomy (NCBI): domain Eukaryota; kingdom Metazoa; phylum Chordata; class Aves; order Passeriformes; family Paridae; genus Cyanistes; species Cyanistes caeruleus. The sequence continues at coordinate 42,338,192 of NC_141705.1, forward strand.
GCAGAGGAAGGCAGACCCCTTTGAGAGATGTTCATCCTTTCTACCAGGGTTGGGAAGTCTTGTCTTTGTCTGCTCAAAGGGAGCATAGAGCATGCTAGGTTCCATGAAATACTCAACTTCCACTACTCTGTGACTGGAGACATTGATTACTCTAGTCCCATGATAGGGATTTTATGAAAAACACATATGTGTGAAAGCAAGTATGTCCCAGAAAAGGACATATTTTATACAGAAACAGGATTTGAGCTAAGGGACTAGTGACCTACTCATTTGTTCAATATTCTTTTCACTTTTATTCTATCTCAGCTTGTTACACAGGTAGTTACTTTTATAATAAAAAAGAAAATAACTGTCTCTTACTTAGTGGAATGTGCTTCTTTCTCCCCATATTATGCATAAATACTTAAGAATAATATGAAGAATACTTTAGTTTTAAGACTTTATTAATTTTTAGAAAACATTTAGAAATAATCCTGTCCCTCTTTAAAAGAGATACAAAAGACCTTTGTAAAAGAGTGAAACAAGTTGGTTTTATTTTATCAATGTTATTCTATAATAGTTAATTCTGTCTTGTGCACAAATGAAAAATGGAAAAAATACACTTGTGAGTTATTTTCATCAGACAGATTTAGCTTTACATTTGACACAGCTTTTCACTTTAGGTCACAATACGGTTGTACGTACAATTTAGTTCTTGTATGTAAAGATAAGACCGAGTACCATGCTAAAAAGATAACCATGTACAAATACTAAAAGAAAATCCCTGATTCTGTAAATTTTTATAATGGTTACTGTGGAAAGTATGGCCGGATTTTCATGCTCATCTTCTTCATTGAATACCACGACCCTTTCCAGTTCATCCATACAACACCATCGTCTGTCCCATGTTTTGCCATGTCCCAGCTGTAGGCCCCTCCCCAGTAGTATCTGCCATTGGGGTTGGCTGAGTGGCAGCGGTTGTACCACCATCCACCACCATCTTGTTTGGAGCACTGTTTTCTTTGATCTAAAGTTAACCTGATGAAGGGGGAAAAAAAGAGGTGTTGAGAGTGACATCTGTAATATAGGCTAACAGATCAACAGAGTACATATACCGTAATAAATAAATTTAAATAAATGTAAGTCTTCTCTGAACTTTCTATAAAGGATTGACCATCACAAGTGTGTACTACCTGGTGCATTCAGAAAATAAAGCAGCGAAGAAAAACAAATCAAATTTTAGTTGCACCTCTTTGCAACTAAACTATCATTTTAGTTTACTGATTGATAACTATGGTTACTTGCAGTTCATAATGATAATTAAAATATCAATGAAGTTTAAAGAGAGAAAGCAATGAGAAATGTATGTCTTCTCCAACCTAAACAATTCCTTTATTCATGAATATGTAATCAGGTATTAAGCACAGATTAGAGATACTAAGTACTCTATTATGTACTTTACAACTGAGCTCCTGTCTTCTGAGTAGGCAGAACATTGCTTTTTAAATGGCCTGCCTCTTTCTTCAGGACCTATTATATTTTACTGGAGTGAGTACCAATATTCCTATTTAGTGTCCTTAGCACTGCTGCTGTCAGTCTCTGATCATGAACAGACTGCATCCAGATTTGCTGCTTTTTCTTCAGTAAGTCATTCATGGAATCAATAAAATTCAGTGTGCTTGCTTCTGACTTGGTTGTGGATTGTCACTAACCTAATATATACTTCTTCCTGTCCTTGGCTATGCCAAGAGAACTGCACAGACATTTAGCTGGTAACTTGACAGGATATAACATATTTTGACATACTACAAATGCCATGAAAACTAATGGCAAATTACACAACTATTCTATATTCAGCTCTGTTTTTATTTTAAATGGCTGGTGCAAGTACATACCATCCATCATTGTCTCTGTCATAAGTACTGAAGTACATGCCATTGTGAATTGTCATTGTCCTGTTTTCTCCATGCAATTGGGAAGCTCCGTCCATCAGCGCGTTGCCTGCAGTGCCTTTGTAGTTACTAACTGAAAGCTGATACTTGTTTCCTTCATTCTGTATGGTGAAACCTCCATAATGAGCCGATACTTTATCACCATTCCAGTCCTCCATTTCAATTAAAACTTCAGTGGGCCCTATTTTGGTAAGCTGGCTGATCTTGTCATTTCCAAGCCAATATTCACCTGAGAAGCAACAAGTGAGATTTCTGTGAAACAGACTTCACAATATATTTCAAGTATTCACAATATACTTTATTATTTGCCTATAGGTCTGCTGGAGCACATTAGTTAATTTTGAAAAAATCTAAGAGCCTCAAAAGATAGGAAAAAATGGTTTCAGTAAGGACAGCTCTTTGCATTTTATGCTCAGTGTTTTACCTGGTGTATCACAGTAGTTCTTCCCTCCACTCTTTGCAACATTTCCAAATCCTTTTTTATACTGATCCCATACTCTTCCAAAATTAACACTGCCGTCCTGGCGGTTCTGAATCAAAGTCCAGCCTGCAGGAGCAAGAGTATTTAGATTAAATTACCAGTACAAAAGGAGCATTAAACATTAAGATACAGTCTTTTTCACTTCAGGACCAGAGGAGCATAGGCCTTCCTTGCAGCAAGTCCTTCACTGCTTTTGAGCTCAGTTTTGCCACTTTTGCTCACACTTAAGTAGAACCTTGCTTCATAAGGAAAGGTGGAAAAAGCAGAACTTGAAGGACAGCCCTGGTCTTTTGTCAAGTGCTTTGGAGAAGGGTAAGAAATGAGCCAGGTTGTCCTGGTCTGACCACCTATGCACCATCCATGATGGTAACATACATACACAATTTATTTCCAGTTTCACAATAGAAGTATCCTATTCTCCATCAGCAGATGACCTCAACAAGACTTCCCTGAATGAGTCAATCAGATTTAATTATCAAGTAATTACAAAAGGTATAATTTCATATTTCTTTGTATAAAATATAAATTACTAATATGATTTATTGGTAGCATTTATAAATTAATATTATGACAACATAGCTATTTCACACTAACCTCCATTATCTGTTTCCATGTCACAGTATACTCTGTATGGCTTGACGAAAGGATCTGGCTGGATGAGGTACATTTCAGATGTCTCGCCTCCCTTTCTGATGATATCCTCACATTCTGCAAGAATAAAACAGAAACTGTTACTGAAAGATATGCGAACTTCAAGTCTTCTTATCTTTTGGTTTGCTGTTATACAGGGACAGTTTTAAATATCTGTAGATAGTATTTTACTTTCATCTTGATTTCTGTAATACATCAAGTGAAAGAATCATGGAAGAAATACTGCACCGTGCAGCTTTTCCAAAGAGGAATTTCTGAAACTTCAAACTAAGTGATACAACACTGTATACCTTACAGTGACTTCTTGAACTAGACAAGCTTGTGAAAGAAGCTTTCAAAAAAGCTTTTTCCTCGACTGAAAAAAAATCAAGAGTACAACTATGATAGTCACATAAGTATCACCTCTACCATACAAAACCCCTGAAGCACATATTTCTCTAAAATGTTACTGGATCACTCACGAAGACTGATAGTGGATAGATCTTTGGTCTGACCAGTAGAGTGATCCAGAAAAGAATTTTATTTTTTTTATCTAGAATCACTTTCCATCTTTCCCAATACCCTAATCAATTGTACAGGCTTCAGATGCATCCATCAGTTTGAACAGTGACATAAATGGGAGAAAAGATGTCATTATAGCTGAATGAGTACCTTTGCCTGAAACCACAGGAATATTGCAGGAAACTGTACATGGGGAACGGCAGTAGTCCACCTGAGTTGCAATGGCATTTTCCAGTTTTTGTATCTTTTTATGTAAAGAATCCACAACTGCACGAAGGACTCTGAGGCTGGATGGGATGTTATTGTCCAGATTATCCTTTATATAATTATAGTGCAATTCTACTTCTGTGTTGTACTGAGAAAGTAAATCATCATTGTCTAGAAAAGCATAGGGATGAAAAGCAGATTAGTTTTCAACGTATTTCCCAGTTCAGAAATGATGAAGAGCAATTTGTAAGTACAATTTGAGATGCCACTAGGAAGGAAGGCAGGAAGGGCATTTCTTTTCCTTACTTTTCTACAGTGTGCAAAAACTATGCAGATACTATCAGGAAAGTGGTACATGTGTACTGTTGTTTCTTTGCTAGCTAATAGATTTACCAGTGGTGCTTTACTCTGCCAAAAAGCAGTAATTCCCTTCTTTCTGGGGAGCTATGGTGTCAATCCAGAGGCTGGTCATAAATGGATTGGATGGACATACAAAAACAGGTAAGGGGAACACATGAATGATGTACGTTTAGAGACCTCATATGAGTCTTGGCTTAATATGAGATCCATTCCTTTGCCTCTCTCAAAGGATGTTTTTTAAGATTTAAGAGGTCACACTCACAGAACCCTGCTTTGCTAGATATTCCATGGTAGTTTTAATTTTTTTAAGAAGTCTCACTAACAAGTAACTGTAGGAATGCCAATAAAACTGCAATACCATTTACACTCATAGTTCATAGAAATAGCATACCTTTTCTTTGTTTTTGCCTCTTTACCAATTTATCTTCTAGAATGGTCACATATTCATAGAAAGTTGAGGAGCTCTCCGAAAGTGTGTTCACTTTAACTTTTAGATCACTAATAACAGCTTTCATATTTTTTTCCTGTTTTAACAGTGTAGTTCGCAGCTCACATCCAGTTGGACATGTCACTCCCTTAAAGAAAGGAGGAAAAAGGGCTGTGAATAAAAGCAAACAAGTCCTAGTCCCATCAGTGAACAAGCATACCTTTGAACACAGCAAAGAGTTTGTAATGGGAGAACAGGAATTTCAGAATCTAAATAAACTTTAACAAACATCATTTGTTGGCAACTTCCACACTCAAACTTGTTCCCAGTCACTAAGATGCCTCTCAGCATTGTTACAGCTTGTGTTTTCCAGCAGGAATCATGGCAGAGACAGTGTGATAGACTGCTGCAAGGCAGCAAAGGGTGTGCTGGATGTCAGCATGCTGGTATGCTGTCCCATAAGAGCTGCAGCAATGACTGAGGGTAGACTAGACCTACATTTTGAAACTAATTTTAAGAACAACATGGGAGGCTGGGGTTTTTTTTGGTCCCTAGGGTTCCTTAAGATTGCCTGAAGCTGAATCCAGCACTTCTGCAGAGGTTTTTCCTGTCCTTAATAGTTAACTGTGCAAACCCAGGTGGAAAGCACAGTCCTTTCCTGGTTTACGGTTCAACTCTCATCTCCCCATCTTTGCTGTAGGCTGACTATGCCACCAATCCCATGGCCTCGTTACCCTTCTGAATGCAGTCCTAGAAAACCCAAGCAAAGTGAGGAAAAGCTGGACTGCTTTAAATGAATGACCATCCTTTATTTGGCAAGGAAAACTCTGGTGTTGGGCGTACTAGAGGGAAAGAACAGTATGTCACAAGCTGTCTCAACAGCCAGACACCTACCAGCTCCTCCAGCACGTGCTTGCAGCCTCCAGCGTCAGGATAGACGGTCTGTTCCTTCTTGTCCGCTGTCTTCCCCCGCTTTGGGGGCCGGGCCCGGTATCCAGTCCCGCTGATGGGAGGTGCCACAGCTGGGAGTGTGGGCACCATTTCACGCCTTTTGTCCACAGGTCGGTGGCCCCGAATGTCCAGCGCAGGGCCGTCATCCTGCATAGCCAAGGGGAGATGAAACTCTCTGAACCTGGGACTGCTGTTGCAAAACAGGGTGCACAGGGTGGAGGCATCCATTCAGCACTCTTTAGTATTTTAAACAGCAAGGAAGACCAGGGAATGGAATGAAAAAGCCATAATGGAAATATACTGACATTACATAAAAGTAATTGCTACCCCCTCTCTTGTAGGAATAGTCACTCTTCATATCTAGATATAGATATACTAAAAAGTCTTGAAAAAACTTAAAAAGTCTTCAAAGAAAACAAAGTAAAACAATAGTTCAATAGCCAATTTTGACCAAAGAATAAATCTTACATAGTTCAGAGCTGCTAAGCACCATGAAACTTGAAGTAGTAGACTACAAAAAAAAAGTAATTACACATCCTTGGGGCTAAGAAGCATATTGAGGAGCACTTTTTCAGTGTCCCAGTGTTTTATTGGGCTCCAGGAATATTTTTCAGGTCTCAGAAAATCAGGCCACAGTCAAATACATCATTAGGTCTCGAGCCACATACAAGCTGTTAACCGGTGAAATTAGGAAAACCATTTAATAACATCTCTCAGATTAGGTTTGTAGAGGTCTCTCTGATGCATACATTCCCCAAAACCTGCCAGAAATGGCCAAGTCTAAGAGACTGAGCAAGGAAAACAGGCCTGGTCCCTAAGCATATTTTCAAAAAAAACATTTTAATTAATAGTTGTTTGAGCTACTGAATCAAAACCTACAGCCATTTCTAATCCCACCCAGATTTAGCTCCAAATAACAAACATTTGAAAGGATCCAGCATCAGAGGCTTCATGTAGTTTTAAAAATAAGCAGCATACAAATTACAGAATTGCTGAAAATGATTTAACACGTTAGTGTTACCAGTAGTCAATGTGCAGACACACGTGCTTAGATTGTCAGAAAGTCTGATACCAAACCAATTTAATTTTTTACAAGGATTTTCAAACTATAAAAAAGTGTATCAAAATTCTAAATTGTTTCCAAAAAATAATTTTACTTATACAAATATATTAATATACTAAATTTATACTAATTTTATATTTATTCTCATTGCTTTTCCTTCTGTTTAGCAATTGTTACCTCTTAATTTCCAATGTTAAGCTGTATGACCTGGTAGTTTGCTTGGTTTTGGGTTTTTTAATGTCTACTGACTATCCAGAAAAGTTTCTACTATCTCTGAGATAGGATATGATTAATTACACATTCCTACTCCTTTATACCTAGTACTAATTGTCTGTAACATCATATGTCAACATTGCTACATTAGTATCCTTAAATTATTCAGCTAAATAACTAATCTTACCATCAAACATTCTTCATTCCCTACAGAAAAAGAAATAGGAAGAAAATATATCCAAACTCAGAAAATAAGCGGAAATATTTTAAATATTTTAAATATTTAAATATTTCAAGCAGAAAAAGAAAATGCACTGGATTATCTTTTCCCACAACTTCTAATTTAGCTAACTTAAATAAGCTGAGTAAGGCATGCATGCAATTAAATTAATTATTAATGACTAACTATTAATCAATATCAGTATTACAACCTCTTCGTCATAGTCAAGAGATCCCTGGGACTGAACAGAGGAAACACAGAGCAGGAGCAACAGGAGAAGTTTCATGGTGCTGGCTTGCTTGAGCAGCTCAGTGGTCTTCTCTTTTCATCAGCTCTGACAGGGAGAGGTCTCCTCTGTTCTTTTATATATATGCAGCAGCACTAATTTCCAGCTTCACAGTGATAGGATCAACCCTTCTGAGCAATCAGAGTTTCTCTGTTAATATTCAACTCTTCACTCTGTGCCTGAATACATCAGTTGTTGAGCAATTCCTCTGGACAACTCTTATCTCTGAGTCCCAGAGACCTCTGTTGATGCTGGCATCGAATACATGTTCAGATCCTTAAAAGTACCTCCTGCTCAGATTACACAAGGTTACCATTTTCTCAAAAATCACAAGTGTTTTAAAACAGCTGAAAAGGTGAATAGCCAAAGGGGGGGGGGAAAAAATAAATAAATTGTTAGGTGTCATGTTGTGATGGCTCCTTTTTATTTTCTATGCTGAAAATGGGAATGTTTCAGAAATATTAAATGTGAAGACAACTCACATCATGCAGATTTCTGCATTTTTCTAAATAGTTTGGTGGTGCCTAATAGGTATGCAAATCTTTGCACCTTATAACGTAACAGTGAAAAGAAAAGGCTATATTATATTCATTACATTAATAATTTTGAATAAAATAAATGTTTTGATTTATTAAAGATCAGATGAATACTGTAAGGATAAGCCAATATTATTCCACTAATATAGCCTTGGGATATTGTAAATGAACTAAAATAATTCAATATTACATATTAAGTTTCTGGTTTTCTGGTTTAATACAATTTTTTACAATTTAGTACAATTTAATAAAATACAGCATGAAGTTACTTGAAATTGTAGTGATATACTCAAACATACTTTCTAATGTTTTATAGGAAGTTGCATATCACTGCTCTCATAAAAGCAGTTTTAACATTTCAGTGTGTTTATATCCTGTGATTTTCTTGGGCATTATAAATGACCATAATGTACTGAATTAAATTATATGTGCCAAATGGGAGCCAGCACACTTTTTTGAAGTCATTCATACCGATGTCTGAACCCAGGAAGGGATGCAAACTGTGGTCTGAGCTCCCATTTCAAAGACAAACTTGATGGAGGGGAGGATTTTATGGGAAGCAAAGCTAAGAACAGCCAAAATTGCTAGATCTAGGCCTTTTTCCTGTATTTCTGCTGTTGTCAGAATTCTAGTAAACTATGGAGATTCACAAAATATGAAAACTGTTTAACCTGACTGGCTTAATTATTAAACAGTTTAGCCCCAAATCAGCCATGGCTCAATGTGCTAAAACTCTACTGAATTGGATCTCCTACATGAGGACGTCACCAAGACTACTGAATTTGGAAGAACACAAACCTCTCCTTACAGACATTAAAGAAATCTGTCCAAAGCCAAAACTGACATCATTAACAAGATATTTCCACTTATGGATGCTAGCCAAGATGTTATCATTTATTCTGGCAATATCCTAACTTTTAATACAGTTTTCCCTCCATGTACCTCTGAGGGAAGTTCAGCCACCCTCATCTTACATATGCAAGGGACATAGTCACCTTGAACCTTTGCCAGGGCTCACGAGTAGCTTGTGGTACAAACAAGGTCTCACTATTCCTGAGCTAGAAACTCAAATTATCACAGCTCGGTTCACACAAATCCTAATTAAATATTAATAATATCAAGTGATATTTGTGCTAAATCTGTTTTGAAACCATTAGCATGTTCTGCAGTAATTTATGGTGCCCCTCAGGCATTAAGCTTTCTTTAACTCCTGATGAAGAGCCCTGGTTGTCTGTGCAGAGGCTGTGGGAGACTGGATGACGAGGGTTGGCACAGGAGCCACCAAGCCAACTGCAGAGTCCCAGCACGGGATATCCCCAAGCTTATTCTGCCTTCAGATGGGATTTCCCCTTTGAAACTCAGCCTTCGACCTTCCCAGCTCTAGCACTTTTCATTGGCTTCCCCTAGAAAGTGGGTGGCTGTGTGTCCCCGAGGATTCTCCATGAGCAACACGTGTATGTCACACCCCAGCAGGCTGGCGGCCACATGCCAAATGACCAGATGCCTCAGGGCAGGGATCGTGTGACTGTCCATCTGGTAAGCAAGGGCCTTGTCTGCACTGCAGAGGTTGTGCCTGGAGACTTTTATCAAAAAAATGGTCCAAATTTGGAATGGCATACAGAGGAGTCCATCCTGGCAAACATACGCACATACGGAAAAGTATTTCGGCAGCAGAAGTTAATCTCCATTAGCATCTTGGTTATGAGATGTGATTTTATTCATGCTTGAACCGTTACAGTCAGGTCAAGACTTTATCAGGATTGAATAAAGCCTTATGAAGAACAAACACTATAGCTTAAATTGCTTCTAAAAATGGTATCAAAGAAGCTCCCTCTTCAAAACAGAACAACCTGTGTCTCCTCCTTCATACCCCACTCCTCCAACTCATGTGGCTAATGAGAAGGTGTTCCCAGAGCTAGTGTGGTGGTGATACCACAGCACACCTACTAGAAACTGCAATAATACTCCATGGACCTGTTGGTGTTCCAGGACACGCTTCTGTACAGTATTTTTGTACTAAAAAGGCACTTACTGGCAGAGGCGTATGTGTGTTTTGAGGAACGACTGTTTGCTCGCTGCCCTGGTATTTGTTGTGCTGGCAGTGATGCAACCCTCTTTACACAAACCTCCTGTTCCCAGGTGAGTCGAGATCACCAGATCACAGATCTTCAGAGCTGAATGTATCCCCCATTGAGGCCTAGGGTACAGAACCTTCTTGGCTTACATTGAGCTATAGCATTTCAATTTAAAAATAGCTGTTGATTTAGAAATGTCCTTTTAAACCAGTAGTGTTGTAATAGTGTCATCCTATGAAAATTATATTGTAAACTTAAACGTTCACCTCTGCTGAGATGAACATACTTTTTTCTTATTTGCTTTTACTGGTAGCAAATACTACTTCAAAGGTTTCTTGTAAATGATAATTAATGCTAACTCCATGTTCTGGGAGCAACATTAATGAGTGGGCTATTTACTTTGGCTTCAATGTAACACTAAAAAGTTCATCCAATTTTCTAGTAACCTTCTATGAAATAGTGCTTATTAAAAAATAGTTAGCTATTTCCACAATTGCAGCTGTAACTGACATGCAAGAACACACCAAGAAGCCATATGTAACAGGGAAAATTAATGAAGTGCATATTCTTATTAAAAAAAGATTGAATTTGTCCTCTAACTGGATTCTGAAATCTCTGAAAATATTAATTTGTCCTCTGAGTTTCCAAAGCATTACAAGGATAATGGGAAACAAGTTCAGATTATAAATTTCTGAGGGGAATGTTTATGTCTAAAAAAAATTTGAAAACTACAGCAACTTCAGGGCCATGTGAATACTATAACAGTAATAACAAGCACAGAAAAGTTTTCTTTGTAAATATAATTTTTGTTTTGTTTTGCTATGAGAGTGCATATTTCAAATTTGGTTTCCCTTTAAAAGGCAGTGGAAATAAGTCCGTTGTCTTTCAACAGAAAATAGGAAGGAAACAACTCTATAGACTGCCAGAGACTGCCTTTAAACCATTTCCACGTATCAAATGCACCAGTCAACTGAATGATCAAACTGGCACATGCTACTCTGCATGCAACCTTAACAAAGAAAGATAGACCTGTTTGAAATCTCTAGCCCTCCTCAAGTTTCCTTTCAAATGTTTGTATCTTCAGTCTGACCTCATCAGCCCAAGAGGATGTAAGAAACTTGCTCCATCTTGACACACTACCCTGTGGAGTTTGTATTTCAGGTTGCACTTTAAGCAAGGACAGACAATGCTGTGCTGATCTTTACGGGAAACTCTGAAATCCAGCTGGGATTGCCAGTGTCACCAGAGGGAATACCAAAATAGGCTGACCTGTTGAACATGGAATCTGGCTGCCTTGGCTGAAAGGTGAGCTGGCAAAGTTCTCCACCGTTACTGACACAATCTAATTGGCATCTCTTCCCCACCTCTACCTAGAACGGGAGCTGGGGCTCAAAACCACTTCAAGCACGTTTCCATCATTGTATCCTAAATTACTAAATACAAACCATAAGTGACCCACCAGCTGCAGAAAAGACACTGTATTTATGTCAAGCAGCCAAGCTGTATACCAGAAATAATCCCAGACTAACACTGTCCTGTAGGTAATAAAGACAGCAGGTTTGAGCCAGCTATGTTGCATTGAATTATTTCTAGCTCAGATCGTTTTGTAAACTGTTCACAGCTCAGGCATGCAGGCAAGCAGAGAGAGTGGCTGGTTTAGTAGTAAAGAAGAGCGTCACGATGGAGTGGCTCAAAAGATGAGTTTGCCAAATCCCAGCTACTGCACAGGCGGACAAGATTTCCCAGAATTAAGAGCAGATGAGTGTATGTGGAGAAAGTAGGTGCCTATCTGAAATTTGCATTTGGTTATTCTGCGCATGAATTGAAGTGAAATATCACATGGAGTACCAGGGTACATTTGGAAGAGAATTACAACCTCTGCCCTTTCACAACCAGCACTTTGCCACGAAGTGCAGGGGTTGACAGCTCGTTCGTTCACACGTTTCACTTTCCATCGAAATTAGGTCCTTGGAGCCAAACTCTTCCCAAATGATCAGCTATAATGGCTAACATCCAATATCACCTCGGTTCAGAATTGCGTTGCTTTACCCTCGAGAACTCACGAGGAAAGCGGTACTTGACACCTGTAGCTGCAGGGCCCAGGACAGCTGCCAAGGGCGATGGTTTCAGAACCAAGGCGGGAGCGCCCAGCTCACGCTCAGTCCCTCCGGCTGAGGCGGCGCCGCTCCCGCAGCGGCACAGCGCCCTCTGCCGGCCGCTGCCAGGGACAGCCTGCCCTCAGGGCCGGGACAGCCACCCGCAGCGCCGCGGGATGGCTCGGGCTGCAGGGAGCGCAGTGGGGCCATCGGCTCCCACCTGCCGGATCAAGCACGTCTAAGCCCGAGCACGCGGCACAGGGTTATGTCCAGAGGGTATCTCCAGTGAGGGAGACTCCGCAGCCTCTCTGGGCAGCCTGTGCCGGTGCCGGTGCACGATCATCTGCACAGTAAAGAAGTTCTTGTTCAGGTAGAACATCTGTGCATCAGATTCTGCCCACTGCATCTTGTCCTACCGCTTGGCACCACCAAGCGGAGCCTGACTCTATTCTCTCGGCACCACTCCTTTATATATTTGTACATATTGATGAAATGACTCGCACCGCCTGCTCCGGCAGCTCCAGCGGGGCTCGAACCCGTGGTCGCCCGTACACCGAGTAGAGGCCCGTCCCTCCGTTTTAGCGCCTCTGTCCATTTCCCTCGTGCGTCACTTCTGGTGCGGCGCGGGAAGGCGCCGGAAGTGGTTCCATAGTGGCCGCGGCGGGGGGAGTTCGGCGGCGCCATGGCGGAGGTGAGGGACGGGGGAGCGCATCCACTCTATCACGCCATTGAGGCGCCCCGGGCGGGACCAGGGAGCGGGGCCGGGTCAGTGGGGCCGGGCGGGAGAAGCGCCGCTCCGCACCCGGCCACCCTCGCTGTCCCCTGGGTGGGAAAGGCCGCTGTAGGGATGGACCCTGGCGGCCTTTCCATCTGAGCAGCCCCCGCCCGGTCCGGCCCGGGGACAGCGAGGTGCCCGCAGGACGCAGCGGGTGCGAGTCATCGGAGTGTACGTGTCTGAGGCGGGAGTGAGCAGCGGGCAGCGGGTTTACTCTGCCAGACTTGTGCCGAATGCGAAATTGGTGCAGGGGAGGCATCATGCTAAGCATCGCTAGCCTGTCAAGAGAGGGGGTTGTCCCGCTCTGCTCTGCTCTGGGGCGGCCTCACCTCGAGTGCTGGGTGTTGTTTTGGATGCCACAACATCAGAAAAGGGTATAAAGGATATGGAGATGAGTACTCGAGGGAAAACGTTCGGAGGAATGGATGAGGTCACTTGCCATGTTCAGCCTGGAGAAGAGAGTGAAGGGAAACCTCATTTCAGCTTGCAGCTTCCTCGTGAGGGGGAAGCAGAGGAGCAGGCTCTGATCTCTGTAGTGAGCAGTGACAGGATCCGAGAGAATGGCCTGAAGTTGTGTCAGGGGAAGTTTAGGTTTAATATTAGAAAAATGTTCTTCAGCCAGACGGTGGTTGGGTGCGAGAACAGGCTCCCCAGGGAAGTGGTCACAGTACCAAGCCTGACAGAATTCCGTGAATGTTTGGACAGTGCTTTTGGGCACAGGGTGTGACTCTTGAGATGTCTTGTGCAGGGCCTGGAGTTGGACTTGATGATCCTTGTAAGCCACTTCCAACTCAGCAGGTTCTGTGATTGTGGGGAAGTGATGCTGTGGTCTTTGACCACCGGAGAGCTACTGACTCTGCTAGCCCATAAAGGAAACACCAGCTTTATTTTGTGAGGGTTTCGGAGTACAGCTGTGGAGAAGGCCAGTGGTTTTATAGGTTGTAGAATCTTTACTGTGGGGTGAATATCATGCACCTCTGAAAGCATGTGGGGGTGCCAGGGTTATAGAAGAAAGTGCAACGACTGCTGCCCAGTGCAACACTATGAACTGTTTTCTTACAGAAAAGCATCTGTCAGAAATTACTGGCAGAAGCTTCTTCCCAGCTGGGGAGAGATGGTGTTACCTACTCCTCCATTTGTGGTGTCAGCAGCTGCTGCTGTTGCGTGGTAATTAGCCATGTTAACATGAAGCGGTACTGCACACAGAAATTTGTGATTGCCCGTGGTTTTTTTACAGTGGTGGGGAAGGAAAATTTACAGGTGGTTTTTTTTTTCCAAATTGAGGTCTTTATTGCTTACACATAAAAACAGAAATGGGAAGGACATGGGATAAAAGCTTTTATACTCATGGATTTGTCATGTAGATACCAGTGCAGAAAGTTTGGTCAAAGTTTTTGGCTTGCTTTTCAAATCCTTGTAAGTTTTCAAAGGATAATATATAGTTTTGTATAAATGCTGAAGTAAAATAACTAATATAATAACTAGATTTTTTAGTTTCCAAGAAGATTAGTGTCTTCTGTGAACTGAATGGTTGCATGTCCTATAATAGAACTGAGATTTGAAATTGCTGCTCAGTTCAATTTATGTTTCAGTGTTCAGTTTTTCATTTAAATATGTTCAAACACACTTAATGGCCTTGTCTTTATCTTAGGAAGTCCAAAAGCATTCTGTGCACACACTAGTGTTCAGGTCTTTGAAGAGAACCCATGACATGTTTGTAGCTGATAATGCCAAGCCTATCCCATTGGATGAAGAAAGGTAAGTGCTGCTGTGCTGAGTGAAATTTTAAGTTCTGTTAAATGATTGCTCCACCCAAGTCAGAAATGTAGATGTTTCTGTACTATTAACAGTGTAATTTTGAGGGGAGATAAATATTAGAGTTGTAATGTATGTTTTATGACATTCTCTCTAAAATATTTCAAAACTTGGTAACAGTTCAAAAACGGGTTTAATGCAGATTTTGCTTTACTCTTCTCACAGTCACAAGGTGAAAATGGCAGTCAAGCTGCGCACGGAGTACGGCTCAGTGCTACACATGCCCACTCTCAAAGAGAACCTGAGGGAGAAAGGAGGCCCCAACACTGGGGATCCCTATGGGCACAAACAATATTCTGGAAATCAAGGTTAGTTTGCCCTTAGTGGTACATTTGTTCTTTCTTTTCTAACAGTCTCACTGATGTAAAATCTGCAGAATTCAGTGCAGCGTGAATCCACTGGAGATAAATACAGAAATAAAAAAAAAACTTTTTTGATTGGTATTTTTCTTGCTAGAGTCCACACGAGATAAGTGATTCAGAAAAAGGGGAAAGTTTGTTTTAAAGAAGGAGTTATTGTGTGCTGTGGGTTTTTATAATGATTAATTGGTGAAAAGAGTAATTTTTAGTAACAGTAATGTGTTGTGTACTTAGGTTAGAGTTGAGTATTGTATTTCTTCTGTTTGCAAGTTCATTAAGAACATGCTCTTTTGTTGACTTTTGTTTGTTTGGGCATTTTTATGTGTTGTTTTTTGTTTGGGGTGTTTTTTTGTTATTTTAGTTTTGTTTCATAGTATATTTACAGTCCTTTAGCTGTGGAAATTTTAAACCAGGAAACATTTCAAATCTGTAGAGTTTTTTTCAATATGTTTTGTGATCTATAAAATGTGTATGTATTAGGTAGATGGCATATTAAAATTTCTCTTCTGAAAATGCTGCTTCATTTTAGTTGAGGCAGTTGATACTCAGTTAGTACTGAGATTCTGCCTAAGGTGCTTTATTTGGAAGTATTGTGAAAGTGAAACCTGTTGACAGAGAATTAAAAATCTTTTAAGAAGAAAGGAACCTTTTTCAATTCTGACTGCACAACCAGCTGACTAGCTTACATTTCAGACACTTGTGCTCTTTGTATACTTGAATCCTTTTCCATGATATCTGCTTCAAAGGAAGTATGAAATTTTTTCTCTTGAGTCTCCTTGGTAACAGGTAGCTTCACCATTAAAATTAATTATTTTTTACAGTTGAGATAACTAAAATAGAGGTAACCAGAACAAATTAAATTAATGAAAACGAGAAATGTCTGAGTACTTTGGAGGTGGTTACTGGTTTCTTCTGCTGTGTTATGATCTCTCTTTTCATCTATTTGCTGTTGGAGTGCATTGTTTGCAGTGCAGTATAAATGTAATTATTAATATAACATTCTCTTGCCCTTTAGGACAAGAAGTTGAGTATATGGTAACTGGTACACACCCATACCCATCTGGGCCTGGTAAGTAAAATTTTGCAAGTGTTTACATGGATTTTTTGGGTTCCTGTATGAACAAGATACCCTTCATCTTAGCAGGAGCAGGCTTCCTCTTGATGTGAATCCATACTTAATAATAGTGGAGTGTTGCCTGCTTTTCATCACCAGAGCAGAAAGGTGCAGGTTTCACCACCATGCTCTGGGGAAGAGACTTGAGGGTGTAACAATTTTAGTGTCATTTGCCTGTGCTTGTAAGGGTTATGTTTCTGTGTTGTCACACTCGCCATTGCTAATTGCCATTGTTACAGATTGATCCTTCTCTGTTCTTGTAAGAGCTTAGTTTCAGCTGTTGATCTTTCCTTGTGCTTAAGTTTATTATGAGTATAGTGGAAAATCTGTTGTCTTGTTATAACTTAACAGATGTGAGTGTTCAGTGAACCTTCAACCATTAAAAAAGCAGGCATAGTTGCTTGTAACTGTAGGGGTGAGAATTGCTCACAGTGGCTTTCTTAAGTTTAGTGTTCTTTTAATAGAATAATTTATATCAGGGTTGAAAATCAGATTTCTTTATTTTCTGTTTCTCATTTTAACCTGAATATTTTGCCCAAATACTGAGTTTGTTGTTAACTGACAGAAATTTGGTTAGGAAAAGAAAGTGATGAGTTAAATTCACCAGTCTGCACCAAAACTATACTTTACAAAGCGTTTTTAATTTTTTTTTTCGACAATATCTGCTTTTCTTGAGACAAGGTTAAGAATCTGTAGTCTGACATTCTTACTTCAGTAGGACTAAACCTTTTGTGGTTCTGGCACCACTGCATGATGCCAAACACTGCATAGGGATGGCTTATAAATTGTACTAAAGAGCCTAAGTTAGCAAATGTTTCACAAGATTGTGTTTATTTCTGTGGTGTTTGGATTTCCAGAGCAGTTGCAGCTGGATATAAAGATGGATGCTGCTCGTAATTAGACTTTTTCTTTGTTTGTTTTTACTGACATACTCTTTTATACTGTAGAATTTTGTATTCACATATATAATAGATCAAGATGGAAAGGATTTGTGCCAAAATAAAGATTTCCGTAGATTTTAATTGGATGTGACAATGTTATTGAAGGAAGAGAGTTAATATTACAGGTGTGTCAGGCCCTTATTTGCAGGTATATGCGTATATATATGTTTGTATACCGCACTTTTGAATTCCTGTTTAAAGGAGTTGTCTTTGTTTCTGATGTGGTTTGTTTGTTTGTTTGTTTGTTTTTCAAGGCGTGGCTTTGACAGCAGATACTAAGGTCCAGAGGATGCCAAGTGAATCTGCAGCACAGTCCTTAGCTGTAGCACTTCCTGCTTCCCAGTCCAGGTACTGCTATGTTACCTCATTGACACGGTTATCTATGGGAATTTCATGGCAAATCACAGAAGCTGGGATAAGAGCTGCTTGGACTAGTTCAGATATTCCTTAAGAAACTGCTTTTAGTGTGGATCAGGCATTATTGTTCTGGTTTTTTGTTTGTTTTTTGTTTGTTTGGTTGTTTTTTTTATTGCCATGAGAGGCAGTGGGTAGAAGCTGGGACAAGGGAGATTTTGTTAGTTAGAAGAGAAAAATGGCTTTGTGGGTATCTGTACCTTGGGGTGGTCAAGCCTTGGACAGGGTTGCAGGAGAGGTTGTGCACTCTCCATCCTGAGAGGTGTAGAACACTCAGCTGGGTGCAGCCCTGTGATGTCTTATCACTTAGCAGGAGAAAGTCGATCCATGAACCATTTTCACTCATCCTAGGCTGGATGCAAACCGGACAGCTGCTGGTGTGGGTGACATTTACAGGCATGCTGGAATATCTGAGCGTTCACAACCTCCTGGGATGTCTGTGGTGAGTCTGTTGCACATCAAACATGAATAGTACATGGTATTGAGCAGATTGCTTCCTGGTCTGTGTGTGTGTTGTGTGGAGATCTCCTGACTGACTAAATTTAATCAGTATTGAGAAGGCAGAATGAGAAAGTTTTAGGCTTTGGGCAAAGAGATAAGCTACAAACCAGAAGACTAACCCTTCTTTTAACTAACAGGCTATGGTGGAAGCTGGTGGAAACAAAAATTCTGCATTAATGCCAAAGAAGGCTCCAACCATGCCGAAACCTCAGTGGCATCCACCTTGGAAACTATACAGAGTAAGTCAGAAATTACATGACACAAACATGCATGTAAAAGTAAACATATTTTATGTAAAATTTTTAATCATAATTTTTGTTTTCACTCACAAAAATATAATCAAATATGATTTAAAAGGTGATCAAAAAGTGATCACGACTACGTTGTATACACACACTCTCTCTTTGAACCTCTTTTTTACTCTTGTAGCTATGTTATGATAAATTTGGTGGAAACTTTGCTGTATAAGTCAGAAATCTGAAGGCTAACCTTTAAAGCAATTTTTTGAAAAACACTTGGGCTCCAAGGAGTATATGGGTTTTCTAAATACAGCATGATTTGAACATGTTTGCTATAAAAATTAAGGCAAATGCCATTTGAAAGAAATGGCACTAAAATAAACCTGTGAGATTTATGGTAAACAGATGAAAAACTGAGAAATGCCTCCTTGTTAGGAGCACTTTCTTTTCAGAGAAATGCCATCAATACAATTGAAATCACTGGACTAATAAACATATAAACAGTTTTAGTGAAGGCTTTTTTAATGAAGATCAAAATCCGTGCTCAACAAGGCAAAAGATTGTTCAGACAGCTTGGAAATAGTAGCACAGCTAGAACACCAAATGTGGATTTCATGTATCTGTTGCTCTAGATTTACATTTCAAATGGTTTTCCTGAGCTTGGTTTGAAGTTGTCTGTGAAAGACGTGAACTCAAAATAGGGAAAAAGGAATTATTTCTTAGATTTTTCCCCAGAAAAGCCCATTTCTATTCCTATATTAGGAAGAGACCTTGACATTTGTCTTAAAATCTTGTGTCTGTGGTCTCATGTGATCAGAAAAGGCCCCTTCAGCTTTCCAAAATATTTCTGCTTAAGAAACTTTGTTGTGTTTTAAATCTTTTGAAATTAACTGTATGAGAGTACATGAGACATGACATCTGTGAAACTAGTGATGGGGCTTGATTTTAGCTGTCTGACTGCTTTCAGCAGCCTGTTTCCCTAAATTCTCCAAAGCGTGTATTGGCTATTTCTTGTGAGATTAGTCTCCATTGTTTTATTACTGAAAAGCGTCCAGCTCTCGTATTACCCCTGTTTTGGGGAGGAGAAGGTGATGATGTACTTTAAGGGGTTATTATATAGAAATGTGATTTAATTGCTAATATTTTTATAATTGTTTTTTGCATAAGCACTATACAGCAGCATAAGGAATCTGTGCTCAAATACAGTCTTTCTCTGCAAAGCTTTCAGTGTTGAGCCACGCTGTTGTTGACTCTCAAAGCATGTGAAAAAGTTGCTTATGGGAACAGGATCTTTACATACTGCAGCTTCCCCAGGTCTGGCACATGTAAATTTCTAGTTTTCTCTTTGTTTAACTGAAGTAGAAATCAAGCTGTCTTCAGATCTGATTTCACATTTGACTTTTCTTGGTAAATAGTAGCAAATTTCAGTGTTGGAGAAGGAAAATTACATCAAAAAGTGTTGTATTATTTCTGATGTAGAATTTTTTTTTGTTCTTTCTGAAGGTTATCAGTGGTCACCTGGGGTGGGTGAGATGTATTGCAGTAGAACCAGGAAATCAGTGGTTTGTTACTGGCTCTGCTGACAGAACCATAAAGGTAAGAGGTTGGAAGAAAAAACTGACCAAGTTTGCCGGGGGTAGGTGGCTTTTTTTTGTTCCCTTTTTATTTAAAAATGTTTCCAGTTCTTAGAAACAATCTCTTGTTTACTGTTTGCGGAGTAATGAACATTTTTTCTTTTATTACCTTGTCCTAAAGGATTTGTGGAGTAGCACTAGTTCTTTTCTTGTGATTTCATTTATTACATGGCAGTATCTGGAGAGCAAGTTTATATGACTGTTTTTAACTTACGTTGCAGCAGGATCAGTTATATCTGGGCTGTTTAACTGTGTAGCTTTTTCCTGTCTACCTTAAAATACCTATTTTGGTGCAGATTTGGGACCTTGCTAGTGGCAAATTGAAATTGTCTTTGACGGGACACATCAGTACTGTACGAGGGGTGATAGTAAGTGCAAGAAGTCCATACCTCTTTTCTTGTGGAGAAGACAAACAAGTGAAATGCTGGGATCTTGAATACAATAAGGTAAGCTGCAGTTTCTTTACTTGAAGGAATTGTTAGTAGGAAATACAGAAATCAAAGCATTTAGAATATTCTTTCAATTATTAGTTTGTGTGGTTTTTATTCATCTAGGTTATCAGACACTATCATGGTCATCTAAGCGCTGTCTATGGCTTAGACTTGCATCCAACAATAGATGTGCTGGTGACATGTAGCAGAGATTCAACAGCACGAGTAAGTATAACACTGTTGTGTTTTAATATCTTGATATGTGTATTTCAGTATCTTCATTTGTAAAAATGAGCACTTAGTCAAAGTTATCATCAATTTAGATGGAATACAAAGATGATTTGTGTTACCTTTGTCTTATATTGATAAAATTGAAGCCCAAATGCACAAACATGCTATATCACTTCAGGATAACGTTTTATTTCTTAATTTGGTAGGTAGACTACATAGTATATGTAGGATTGCTTAGTATTTAGAAGGTGGTATGAGACTGTGGTGACTTAAATTATCCATTTGCCTGGAAGTTCACTGGCAGGTTCCTGCTCCCCTTGAAATTTGCCAGCTGAGGCGGTTGTGTGAAAAATACTACCTAAATACCATTTTTTAATCTGTGGGACTATGGCTAGGGAATTATGTAATGAGACAGTGCCTAAAACACGTTGAATATGCACCTGTTACTGACCTCTGACATATTTGCTGTGAATTCATAGATTTGGGATGTAAGGACAAAAGCCAGTGTGCACACACTGTCAGGACACACAAATGCAGTAGCAACTGTGAAGTGCCAAGCTGCAGAACCACAAATTATTACAGGTATAGTAGGCATGGTTTCATGAGTAACATGATTGAAAAACCTAATGGTGAATATGTTTGTTCAGTCATTGTGTGATGTTCATGATGTTATCTTGGTGAATTTGCTAAAATCTCATTTTAGTTCCTGTTGAAAATGGGCCATATGGTTGTTACATACTAGTAACGGTGTATTTAAGGAAATACGGCTGTGCATTATTTGAATGCTTTTCTGCACTTCTGCACTGGTGGTTTCATTTGTGTTATAATATATATTGAGACTTGCATTTTCTGTGCTATTTCAGTTTTCCCCATTTCAGTTAAGGAGTGTCCAGTACTGTGGTGAAGTGTTCATCTTCTTTCCCATTATGTCAAAATCCAGCTTTGCAGTGTAACTTCTTAGCTCTTGGATTTAAAACTGAGTAAAAATACTTTTGCAGTCCGTCATCTTCTTCATCTGAGGTGGCATTAGCATAATATTTTTGTCTTTTTCACATCATTTTGGCTGCCTTAGCAAAGTAGTGATTATGATAAAATCAAGGCAATAGTTTCTACTGTTTTTTTAAAATTTTCTTCTCGTTGTAGGCAGTCATGATACTACCATACGGCTCTGGGACTTGGTGGCAGGAAAAACTCGTGTTACTTTAACAAATCACAAGAAATCTGTAAGAGCAGTAGTGCTACATCCAAGACAGTAAGTTTTCTTTATTCTGTTACACTTCCACAGTTCTTTGAGAATTGAAGAGACCCAGTGTGAATGATGATGATCTAGAATGGTAGAACAGAATAATGTGAGAAACTAATGCACTTAGGATGATGCAAAAATGTACATATTAATTGTCAGATACATTTTACTGCACTTATTGTGCTTCCCAGTATTGGCATTAGTGTACATTAGCAATCCTGAGAATGTCTTGTTATCCCACAGAGTTACTTAGATGTATGCTTTTCATTCAGTCCTTAAAACTTGATGATACAGTGCTCGTAAGGCTAACAATAAATATGTAGCTGAACAGTTGTGAGCAGGAATTGCAGTAGTTTTGTAACATGCCATTGCACATGTGTGATTAATGCTAAAGGAGACAGTGATTAATAAAATGGCCTTTGTTTTCAATATTCACTGCACAAGACATTTCAATCTAACTGGCCTTAAAAAAAAACTTAGTGTGAGAATTAAAGCTTTGAAGCAGATGTTCATGGAAGCACTCTGAATTTAGATGCTGTATTTTGATGCACAACAGTTGCCTGTTTGAATCTCCATCAAAACAGTGGAGAAAAGGAATTCACATAGAACTTGATTACTTCTATGCCTTTAATATTTTTAAATTATATTCTGTCATTTCTATCAGAAATTCAGAATCTTGGATATGAATAAACTCTGTTCCAATGTGTGCCTGAAAAATTGTATATCTTGTTAGCTATAGAAAAAAAACCCCTAGTTTTACTTACATTCTTTAAAAAAGTAATTCAGGTTTCACCGGAATTTTACCTTTTTGGAAATAAACTTGAAGTGTTCTTGTCAAATGGTAGCAACTGTCTGCCTATAGTTCAGTATTTCTGGTTTTTTTTAATGTTGTGGTATTTTCTTGTAATGCTCAATTTTTTACTTGTGGTATCTTTTAAATAGACATCAAATTCCCTGGACATTGTGGCAAATGAAAGTATTCCTACAGGCTTTTGTATGTGCTACCCAAATAAACATGTAACTGCTTGCACATCTTAAAACGAAGGAAATTTTTATTTTGGGGTAACTCAGGGGAAGAAGTTATCTTGTTTAGTTAAATTTTTGCAGGGCTTTTTCCTTTTTTATGTAATTTTGGAAGACTAGCCATTAGCCTATGCTTGGGGCTTGTTGCCTTTTTTTTTCCTGTTTCCTTTGCTGATGATGCCCCTATACCTGAAAATTTGCCAGAATAACAACTGAAGAGAACTTAATGTGCATTTTAAATATTTGTTTGCATATTAAATCCTACAGCATATAGGATACTATGAAGTTTAGTTAATGAAGCGGAAAGAAAACTAAGTGGAAATATGTAATTCATGACTTCATAAAATTCTTTAATTTCATGTGAAGTAAACATGTCAGAAAAGCAGTTTGAATATTAAGTAATTTTGGAACTAGCATTTAGCAATAGTTTTAATGAAGGACATTTGCTCTCACTACAGCTATTTTGAGCTTTAATATACTGTGCTTATTTTCTTTCAGTTACACATTTGCATCTGGTTCTCCAGATAATATTAAGCAGTGGAAATTCCCAGATGGAAACTTCATTCAGAACCTCTCTGGTCACAATGCTATTATAAACACACTGGCTGTAAATTCCGATGGTGTTCTGGTCTCAGGAGGTAAAAATTAGAGATACACATTCCTCTCCTCTTCCCCCTGCACATGTGGCTGGAGGTCCTTAGACAGATGCTCATGGAGCTCTGCTTTATCTGGGCCTGTCAGCCTCCTTCAGCCTGCTCCATTTCATTTTGTAGTGAGTACGAGGGGCCACTTTCATGTCCTTGGGTGTTTCTGAGCTGCATGCAAATAAAATAAATTTGAAGGATTTCTAATGTTCTGCACGAAGAGGTTTCTTCTTCTCAGCAGGCTGCTGCTGCAAGGCTCCAGAGTCCATCCTTTATTATCTGCTGGTCATTAGTGCCTTCTCTAGAGTTAGCTGTATGTTGATGCAGTGAGACTGGATAGAGGATATAGAAGCATCTTGCTAAAGCAAATTGGGAACAAGTCACGTGGTCCCATGTGCCCTTGGTCCTGTAGGACAGCGATGTGGAGTGAGATGGAAATGTGCTAAGAAGGAGCTAGGAAACAGCCAATTGCATTGTCACCTTACTCTGATTGTGTTTCCAACTATGTGTAAAAGGGCCCCTTGATTTTCAAATTTGGATAAAGCTGTATTTGACAACAGACTTATCCCCAGTAAGAACAAGAACTTCACAAAATACTGAAATGGACTTCTGTGTCATTATTATTATTTGAAGACACTTTCAGAACATCCTTGTAAGACCTTTTTGTGTTAGTAGTAGCTGAGTCTTAAAAAACCACCTTCTTCACTTAAAAAAAAAACTATTTTCATTTTAATAATATTAGTTGCAACTTTTTAAACGTTAAAATTTGAGTATCAATTCTCCCCTTTACATCCTCACACTATCTACAGCAGCTTCACAGAAGGCAATGCTGAATTAAAATAAGTTGATTCTACCTTGGAGTTTTCTACTGTAGAAACACCCTTCTTGAAACATCTGGATTTCTTGTCTAGCTGGCAGCTGTGGAGAAATTTAATTTTTAATAGATCTGTTTTGGCTAGATAATGCTTTTGAAGGGTATTGGGTTTTGTAACTGAAAAATTTTCTTGAAAGTGTCCTTCTGACTAGAGAGTTCAGATTACTGTGAATGCTCTGTAGCTGTTGCCAGTAGCAGCAATACTGGCGGTTGTTTAAACTGGAATTGGAATAAAACCTCTGCAAACATTAAACCTACTTTGCATTAAGTAAGAGTCCTTAATGTCCTTAATCTTTTTGGGAGGATGATGCCTCTTCGTTCAACTTCAGTGGAGCTAGTGAGCAGGGAGCTTGATATTCAGAATGCCAGTCCTTAGCTGTGCCTCCAAAGCAACTTGTTGCAATTTGCCTGTGATGTAGTGTATCACCTCTCTTGGTTATCTCTAGGTGCACTGAGCTATTCTACATGAATGTTATGTGATGTATTCCTGATGTATTTACTAGTTGTTCATGATGCTGCTTTTAGAAAACAGATAGAAATTAACTGGTCGAAATACTGAGTTTGTTTGTTTGTTTGTTGTAGCTGATAATGGTACTATGCACCTTTGGGACTGGAGAACAGGATACAATTTCCAGAGAGTACATGCAGCTGTACAGCCGGGTTCTTTGGACAGTGAATCAGGAATATTTGCTTGTGTTTTTGACCAGTCAGAAAGCAGATTGCTAACAGCTGAAGCTGATAAAACCATAAAAGTATACAAAGAAGATGATACTGCGGTATGTCAAAGTGTCTTTTTAAAGTATTTTCATAGAATCAAAAAAATTCAGAGAAATATAACACCTGTCAGTAGGGGACGTGTTCAGACTTATGTAGTCCATTTTGTTGAAGTTTGAAAGACCTCTGTATTAGCATTAACAGGACAGTAGCTAATTTCTGCATTCCTAATTATTGTTATCTGCTGTAGTAAAAATAAGTGTCACATGTGTGAACTCTTCTGGAAAAGGTCTTTGTGGTGAAGTTTCGAGAAATCTGAATACAATAATGTACGTTGGGTTTTGAACCCACTGGGGAACAGTGTGGGGTTGTATTGATAAAAACATGGGAATCATGTTTTTAGGATTTCACTTTAAAGGTTTATTGTACTTACTTATATGATCTGGATTAGTTATTGGCTTTGACAGTTCTTGGAATTTAGAGTAAAGAGCTTATTTTCAAACTGTTATTCTAAAAATCTGAATTAATTAATTAATTCACCAGTGGAGAAGACAACAGATGATTGTATAGTTTATCAGTGTATGTCTTCAATATAAAGAACATAGGTATTTTCATTAAATGTTGGAATTTTGTGCTGAATTAGACCTGGAGTAACTCTTACATATAAAGAATTAGGAATTTTTTTATCCATTTTGAAGAAGGGCAAAATATGGTCCATGACACTGATTATCAGTACTGATGTGGATATGTCTGGAAGGCTTGTCATTGGCAACTCCTGTTCATGTGCTTTGATAACCACATATTGTTTTGGAAATGCCACTGGCAACCTGATAATTTCCTTGTTGGAAAAAAAAAGAAGAACAGAACAAGTACTGTTATGTACTTCAGACAGTGAGATGATAGAAAATTTAATTTGAGTAAATGAATTTATATGATTAGGTATTAATAATGCTACATATGAAATAGAGTGCACATACTTTTTTTTGTAAGTAGTATTTTAAACTAAACCTTAATTATAGGTGAGTTTCAAGTTTAAAATAATACTTATGAGATTTTTATTTTTTTTTCCATTTAGACTGAAGAAACCCATCCTGTCAGCTGGAAACCAGAAATTATCAAGAGAAAGAGATTTTAGTGTGGCAACATACTACTTCTGTACTTTTGTTTTGGCTTTCCTGAGAGCATTCAGTCACATTTTGTTCTGCCTAGAGCAGCAGAACAAGAAGTCAGCTAAGTCATTGCTATTTCAACAAGTTTTATAATAAATTTTATTTCTCTTTCCTTTTGTCTTTTTTTGTTGGGATTTCAGCAAACCAGTTGAATCTTAACTTTGTGGAATATGCATGGTTCATGAAAAAGATAGGTGTGCAGGTGGTTATTTTTTTAGACTTACACTCAATAGATTCTTATATTTTGATGAGCTAGGTTGTCTGAAATACCCTTGCTTGACCTCAAAAGTTAATTGCAAATTTATGCATAGAAGTCATCTCCTGGAAGTTCCTTGGGGCACTTTCAGATTTTAGACCAATATTGTTTATTGTACATAGGCTAAGTCTATACTAAATTAGAGTTACAGAATAATTTAGAAACAAGGAGGACAACACAATAATGAGGTAGTTTGCTTTAGAAACATGGTCACTGAGGATTGCTGGTGCTGTGTTACTGGATGAAATGGATCTTCAAAGTGTATCTTTCCCCAAGAAAGCTTTCAAATGGAAGCACTCATCTTCATTTGTGTTGTTTCAGAGTGGGTCTTCTGAGCTAGGACTGCTGTTGAGTCATTTTGTTCGCAGGACCGGTTGACTTTCTTTGTAGATAAACTGTTCGTTCTTTTCAGTTATCTAAAGCATATATGACAGTAGAGTGCAGTAAACTTTTAAAAGTCAGCTCGAGGAAAAGCTCTTAGGTAATTTAAGCCTTATTTTACAGGTTGCTGTCTTCCTGTGATCTTAGGGCAGAATTTAAAATAAACTGTTACTGAAAGATAGTTCGTACTTCTGAAGAGACAAATCTTTCATTGGCTCTACAAATAGTCATGTAACAAGCAGTAAACATGCAAACCTCCTTGCTACTGCTTATCTGTGAAGTCTGTGCTGCTCTAAAGTAATTTCTCTTCACAGGGCAGTGGAGAAAATCACTGTCATCTGGCCATTCCGTTATTGGCAACTTTGCTGGCAGTGGTAATAGCTGCATTGGCAAGTTTTATGCTGGGTATATGCTGAGAACTAATCTATGGCCTCATTGATACCAAGCACTGATGTCAAGCAATTCATAATAATTTCTGTTTTCTTCCAGTTTGACTTCTTTCAAATATAGGATTTATGTTAGAGAAATGAGTTATCTGCAATTTAATTTTAACAAAAAGCTAGTAAAACTAAGTGTTTATATTATGACAATTTTTGTCTTCTTTATGATACATAGGAGGTTTTTTATTTATAATCTGAATGCTTGACAATATCATTTCAAGGGAGTCTATGCTGCATAAATAACTGAATTTTAGTTGACAGCTACAGTTGGAGCAACTTCACAAAATAGGAAGGGGAGTATTTGGTATTTACGAGTTGGATTAAGCGTCTTTTGAGTGGTAATTTGAATTTTTATGGATCTTGATTAGTTCTTTCCATGTTAACACTTAAAAATCCAGATTGTGGTTTATGCATGTTGTATACTGCTACTAATGCTTCATTCCAGAAATCAATGAATTATTGGTGTTACACAGAATTTTGTTGCTAACAGTGAAATCCTCTTTAGGAAGCCAGAGTGAAGAGAAACAGCTTACTTGAGATGGGGTTGTTGAGGATTTTTTTTTTTGTTTGTTTGTCTTGGGTTTTTTTTTTTAAAGTGTCTATTTTTTTTGATAGTTTGGAATGAACAAGGATAAGTTACAGCTCTAGCTATGGGCCATAGTTCTAGCATGTCTTTTTGTATTGGCACTTTGCTTTAGAAACTGTGTATATTTTACTCTATCATTTTGAAGAGAGATTAGAAAGTCTCCTTAAGAATTTGTGTTTCTTCTCTGGACTTCTGCAGGAATCTGTTATCTTGGGGCAGTGGTTACCACTTTTTTGTGCCCTCAGTAAAGATTTTGTTTATACATTGTAGGCCATGCACTATTATTTGGGATGTTTCCTTTTTGGCTGTAGGATAGGCAGCCCCAGTTCTAAATGTGTATTCTTGAACATTTGTTTTACTTGTTCGTTTCCTTCCCAGCAGTTTTTTCTTCCCCTTGACAGTAATGTGAATATCATCACATGTTCTCCTGTAAGTATTATTTATGGTGCATCAAGATTGTCAGATTTCATCAAAGTACTTCTCTAGTGCCAAGTAAGCCTGGATAGTCAGTTGTGACATGAGCCTGATCAGGTAGGATACGCAGTGACATTAGATTTGACCATGTCAGTCATAAGGTGAAGCAAGAGAGGAGGATCTGGTCTAATGGATAGATTTTCTGTGCTTCTGGAAAGGGTCCCAATGCAATGTCAGTTTAAGTAATCTTGAATGGGAGTCTAATAGCAGAGAATAATTAATGTCCTTAATTTCATAAAATTTGATGTTGTCTTCTGTATAGGATCAAATAATTTCTGCCACAAACCCTGAGATTTGTTTTATACTGTGTATAAAATTGCAGAGAAGTAAGGAAACGGGTTTTGTTTGTAACATAAAAAAGTGTGACTGGTAAAAATGATGAATTTTCAGATCACTCTTTGCTTATGCTGAAGCATACAGTGTAAGCTGTGCAGCTACAACACTGTTGTGTTGCTGGCAGTGTGAGAGTTGTGCAGAACAATATGTATTTGGCAACTGAAAGGCTTACAGAAACAAGTCTAATAATAGCTTCTTTATAGTTTTGTTTGATTGGAATTAAAGTGATGTAAGCAACAACAATTTAGTAATCAATAAAACCTTCCATACAATATGAATTCATGTCTTTTTTCCATTACGGTTTTTATAGTGAGAAGAACAAAAAAACTGTATTGAAGTGGAAGTAATTCAGTATTGACATGGACTGTTTCCCATAGCACAGTAACAAATAGTTTTGCACATCAGCTGTAATGGGAAGCGAGAAACTATTGATTGCTGTTTTATGGAGAACTTCCTGTCTGCATGAAGGGATTAGCAAAACAGATTCAGAATTGTTCATGCATTTTCTCTAGTGTGTTTTTATAAAACACAGAAACACCTCTGGAGTTAAGTAGGAGTTCTAGGATGAATTCTGGATGAGAGTTTTGTGGGTGGAAGAAAGCTTAAACTAATTTTGCTATGTCTTAATGGCAGCAAATTAAACGGGTATTTCTCTACATGGCATTCAATTGAAAATTTGGCCACAATGAAGTTGATGGGGGTTTTACCACTGAATTTTGAAGTGGTGATTCCACTAGGTGGGATGTAATTTTCTTTTTGGTTGGTTTTGGGGGTTTTTTTGTGGGGGTGGGAGGAGGGTTGGTGAGTTTTTTCCTCCAATGAATGGGAAAACCTATCAGTCTGGAATGTCATGTATATAAATATAAATATCTGCACAGGGTGCATTTATTTTATTCAAGATGCATCATTCATTTTTAGATGAGGCTTCTAAACTTTTACTAGCACACCTAAGAAAATATTGCATATTTGGAAATTAATTGGTGTCAGTAAGCCTGATCAGCTAAAGAAGGGTCAACCTGCACTCTTAATTCATAAAGTGAACACTGGATTAACAAGACTTGAAATTACTGTTCCATAAGCATAATATGGAGTTGATAAATCACTTTGGTCTTTTGAAACTTGACAGACAAGTAACTACAGATTTCACTGGTCATTAAAGAACTTGCACTTTGGGAGATTCCCATCTGAGATTTCATTAATGGTAGCAGCTAAGAATCTGGCTTTCACATCTTGAAGTCTGGTGAATTTTGTTCTGTGCTTACTAGGACAGAAATTGTTTGAAAACTGACAAAAATAAGTTGGACAAAAAATAAATGGCTGTTCCTGTCTGAAGATGACTCAAGAATTTTGAAGCCCAGAGGGGAATCTGCATTTCTTGTTTTGATACTGAATAAGGTTCTGTAAGTAAGCTCTGATTGCAGGGCTAGCAGAATGTAACTGCTTCTGTGAACACTTTTTCACATAAATTTTTTCTATTGCTTGCTTATCTTGAAAAATATAGTTAATCAGCAGTCATGCAGTATCGTAATCTCATCTAGGATGCATCAGAAACTTGAAGAACATCAACGTAAATATTCATAAATATTGATGTTGCAAAATTACCTTGAAAGGTTTTCAAGCAAAATAACCAAATCTAACCAAGGGAATTTTGTCTTTAATCTGTCTTTATGTATTCTGTCTACCAGTTGCTGTAAAGCAGTGCTCAGGTAAAGATGTAAAACTCTGATGGGAACTGTGGAGTATCTAGATGTGGACTTGTTTGGGTTTTTTTCCAAATGTTCTCTAGAAAATCTTCAAAATATTTTTTCTTCAGGGATTTGCAGGATCATCCCTTAGGTGTTACTGTCTTCCTGTTGCTTGTATTGCATCTATGTGGATAGGCTTTGTAATGTTAAGTAAAGTGCACTTAAGTCAGTAACATAACTTCTTCCAGGTGCATGTTTGCACCAGGGTTTTGTTAATCTTTCTTTAGGACTTTAGTTTGAATATAATGAGTACACAAGCCCTAAACTTGTATCTAAAACAAGTTTAACTAAACTCAAACTAAGTGGATTAGTTTGAGGCACTCATGCAAATTAGACCTCAGCAGTAAAATAATTGAACTAAGTGTCTGTCTCCTTGCAAGGAAGGTTGAAAACACCGACAAGAAAACTGTAGTTGAAAATGCTTGGGAAATTTGTACTGTGCTAGGGTTTTATTTTCCTTTCTTCAATAAACCTTACCCTTACCCTTGTGTTTGAGAAGCACAGGTAATGTGTGAAATGCTCATTTCTGCCAACATGTTTTTGCAACCTTTGCTTTATTTTTTAGGGAGAGCACATCTTTGCAAGACATGTCACCTTCACTCTTTCTGTTCCAGTAACAATTCTTAAGTTTTTAGATCCTGCAAATGTCTTTTTTTTTCCCAGCTGATGCATCACTGAGAGAAGGGATGAAGGGTTAAGTCCTTCAGAGCAAGGGAGAGTCAATGCAGCATCAGTATGAATTACGAGTACCAAGGGCTACACGTAGAGAAAAATAAGACTTGCCAGAGACCAGATATGAAAATTGTCATTAACTGTAATCTCTCAGGGAGGTGAAAAGGATAGTGAAATAATTAAGACTAAAGGAGACTAGAGCTATGATGTCTGAAAGGAAATATTTGAAAACTTGCTACATTTACCTGGCAGGCTGGAGTAGAGGAGGCATTTCTGGATTAGATGTGTATAAATGGAAGAATGGAGGAACAATAGTGTGTTAATGTGGGTACCTTGATGCAAATAAATCTTTTTACGGTAAGCTATAAGTGCATTTCTGAAAAGTGCAGGTGTTGTAAGTATCTGGATGTTCCAGTGCCCTCATGCTCCAAATTATATCTCAGTATACTACAGAAAATTCAGTGGCAGGTGAAGAATTGTGGACCACTGCAGAATGATAAGTCTGGAGGGATTTGCAGCTGCACTGGGATTTTCACTGAGGAAACACTTGCAAGCGCAGTTCTAAACAGGGCTTAAAAGTAAAGTGTGAAGAGTGAAGCCAAAGTTTGCATGGTGAATATCTTAAAAAAAAAGGCTGATTTTTTTTACAGTTGGTTGAATGTAGGGATTACCTTACAACACTGAGTTTGGTTTTTTCTGACAGGTAAGTAGTGAGCTGAGGAATGAGAAGTGAGCTCATAGCCACAGAATGCTGACAGGATGCATTGCTGTTGGGAGACTGTTGTGATAAGTAAGAGTGTAGCTTGTGCAATCAGAAAAAAGCCTTTGTGCTGCATCCAAAAGTACTTTTTTTTTAAAACTTGGAAAAGACACTAAAATAATAACATGACTTAACTATTTCCAAGTAAATCCCCTTGACAAGCAAACTTCCTGCATTGACAACTTGAGATCTGCTCTCAGTAAAGCAGCAATATAGATTATGAATATAAAAATTCCATACCAAAATTTGAGCATGGCTTCAGCTGCCAGATGAGTCAAATTTCATGTCTTGTAGATATATTAATTCTTTCCTGTTCATTCAATTTCTTTTCTTCCCATGCAACATTTCTTTTTGTTTCTTCTTCCCAAACAAGCATATTTCTTTTGAAGAAAGCTTGGCAATGCAAACCGACCAGAATTTATTAATTCTGTTAATGACTTTGTTCTATTTGGAACTGAAAAACTCAGTTGAAGGAGTTTTGTGTTGCTCTAAATCAAACTTTTTACAGGAAATTCAAAAGTAACTAGCAATCAATCACAGTAGCTAAATGAAAGCATAGATAAAATTGCTTGCTGCTTACTTAAATTAATATAGTGAAGTGCAGTTTATTTTTCTTCCTGGGCAAACCTGCTTGATTATTTTTGGTTTTGTAATCTTTTTCTTGTTAGATTTTGTTTGTTTTTTAATTTGTAGCTGAGGTTGTAAATGTCCTTTAATTACATAAGAGGAAAGAAAACCGCTCCTAGTGTTTTTGCCATTTTAGTTGCCATGCAGTTGCCAATTCAATGATGCAGTTTTTCTGGAGTGATTAAAATAGAAAGATTGTGCTTAATATGGCACAGTGAGTTTCAGAGATTCACATGCTGAAGAGAAGGTCCACACACTTCCTGTAATATAACCTTGTGGCAGTGCAATTGTAGTTTTGTATTCTCTCACAGGCTTCAATTTCTCATTTTTTGTTCTTGGGAAATTTTATTGGTGAAAACAGTGCTAAGAAGTTGGAAGCTATCTCTAGCCTGTATCTCCAGCCTGATTAATTATGATGTGGTAACTCCTTTCTTTTTTCCCTTCCCCCCAAACTTGTCCTGGCCTTCTTCCATCAACAATATCCCTGAGGAGCCTGTGAGATCCTAAGCTATTCTGGAGAGCTTCATGTTGTCCAGGTGCAGCGTGCAGTGCTCTCGATTGCTCTTTCAAGTCCCTGTGTGGTTCAGCCTTGCTGCATCTAACACTGACAGAACTATGCAGTGGGAGTGTTTTGTGGTGGGAAGTTGTTCTTGGAGACAGAAAATACTGACTGGATAACCAGATACGCAACCTGATGTTGATAGATAATTGTTCTGCTTCCATCCTCCCAGTTCCTCTCACCCTACTTGATTTTTCTTGTGAAATACAGCACACTGTGTATAAGGTGCACCAGTGGTTGTTAACAATGCCCTACAGTGATTTTAATAACAAAATTTGACAACAGTTTTCACATTCTTGACAGAAAACAGGTAAGTGATAATGCCTGAGATTGAATGAGAATCAAAAAGGAAGCCTAAACCAAAGTGAGAAGATGATCACGTAAATAATATCTGGTTCTTTTCTCTTTTTTTAACGTGTTCAGCTCAGCAGTGTACCCAGTTGCTAAACCTCAGCATTCCACTAAGAAACATTCAGGCAGACCTGGCTGACTGTCCTGGCAAGTGCTTTGTATTGGTGAAGCTGAGCAGGGGATGTTCTGGTGGAGGAATGCCAAAATCTCTGTGAGTGAAAAGCTGTCCGTGTGATGAGAGAAAGTCTAGCTTTTTTCTGTTTCACCATTTCTTAGTTTCTTAAACCCCATAAATAGTTACTGTGAATAGTAAACAGATCTAGTATTGCAGGTAGTAAAGACCTTTAAATTGTGGTCAAACTCCTAAATTGTCTTAAAATTTTGGACTCAGGAATATTCCAGGACATACAAGTCTCATGATAACATGGTACTTAAAGAGAAATAAAAGAAAAAATCACAGACAAAGAGCCATTACCAATAATGGTTACAAGTAAGAAATGGGAGAACTTTCTGCTCTGGAGCATATTGCATCTCCATACATGTCTTCCAAAAAGATAAGCCTACATACTGCTCTGTTCAAAGGGAAGACAGAAGGGATGGTGAGGTGTGTTTACAAAATGAATGGCCAGAACATAAATGTCTGTGTGCTGTTCTGTGTGTGCCTTACACCCTGCTCATACTGTAGCAGTTAATTTGAAACAACTCTGGTGATAACTGATACCTGTGTGGAGATCTGTGTTGGGTGTGACCAACAAAACTGGTGATTTTCTGAAGGACACACCTCAGTTAACCACTGGGAGCCAGCATGTTTTAAAATAGCACAGCTGTTGTCACTCCTACCTCAGGGCAATACTGTGTTTTCACACCCTCTTCCTTGCTTTAAGACATGTCAGTTCTCACTTTTTTAACATGGTGCTTTTCTCTAGTGTAGACAGGACCAAAGTAGTATGTGGTTGATTTTAGAAATGTTCCTGTATAAAGAATACACTTTCCTCATCTTTTTTCCTTTTCTTTCTCCCATGTTTTTGTTTGGTTTTTTTTAAGGTTTTCCTGTATGTTCTCACATGCAGTTCATGTAAAGTCACTTCTCCTTTTCAGCAGAAGGGGAACATAATTTTTATTATGCAAGAAAGAATAAAGCTAATGTTCCCTGAGAACCTTACCTTGGAAAAAATTAAAATGTCTTAGCCTCACATTTTGATGATACGTAGTTACAGTCAGCTCAGTCTCTTGCAAAAATACATTTGATTCTAAGCTTTTTTAATTCATTTTTAGTGCTTTTAGTTGTCCGTATGCTGCTGTAATTTCCCCCCTGTTCTAAGGGTGATTAGGACAGTGGTCATCACAGTGAGATGCTGCTTTCTTCCTTCCTGGTCACACCCTGTCCTTCATCATTCTCAGCCTGCCCCTTCCAGAATGGAGGGAGGTGGTGGGCAGAGACACAGCCACAACACTGTCCTCCCAACCCAGAGCTCTGCCCCTTCTTCTGCCTCTACCAAAAGCCTCTTTGTCCCCTTTGGCTCATGAGCAGACTAAAATAATAATCTGTTGTTTGCCTCCTGAGCACCAGAGACCATCAAAGAAGTGAGTGGATTACAGGGGAAGAAGAAATGGGTTTCTTTTTTTCCCCTTGATGGCTAGAGGTTAGAAAGGGATCACCTGCTGGAAACACTGGAGTTGTGTTTATAGGGTCGTGTTTTCTAAAATTCACTGTGGATTTTGTAGAGACTCTAAAGCTGTTTTTCTGACAACTTTGTTGTTTCTTCTGTATGAAAGCATCACAACAATAAAAAGAATGGTTGTGATCTACAGTTTTCCACAATGGCGCACTAAGCATGGAGTTGCATTTTTCACGTTTTCCTCCAAATAGTTTTGTATTTTTTTTCTTTTTTTCTTTTTTTTTTTTCCATTTGAAATGGGACTGAGAAGCATCACTGATTCACTCCATTGGATTTCTAAATTTTGTTTGGCAAGTTGAATGCAGTCTGGAAAACAGAAATTCTACATCTGCTTTGCTCATTGCCTCCCTGCAGTGATCGTTGTCCCTAACAAATACACAGCCTGAGCAGTAACTAAGCATAGCACAGAAATGGATCCTGCCCCATGGTGCTATGCTTAGTTCCTGTTCAGGGGCTGCATGACTGTCATTACTTGCAAAGCTTGTTTCTTACAAATCTCTGGGGGTTGCTAGGATGGCTTTGCATCCAAACCATTGGTCTAAATATTACTATTTGAAGCATTTTTGCTACTAAAACCCAAAATGTTTCCTACAGGGCTCA
The DNA here is from genome assembly GCF_971803275.1 of Cyanistes caeruleus. Lineage (NCBI taxonomy): Eukaryota > Metazoa > Chordata > Aves > Passeriformes > Paridae > Cyanistes > Cyanistes caeruleus. Next base: position 42,373,777 of record NC_141705.1, read on the forward strand.
CGGTGGTGCAAGTGTACCAGCCCTGGGAGCCATGTCACAGTTTGGAGGTTTTCTCAGGGATACTAAGGTAGATCCTGTCTCTGCTGCTCCAAACACATCCCACCTCTTGCCACCCTTTCCTAGGAACTAGTGGCAGTGACAGCAGCTTTGACATAGCAGTGTCAACTGTTTGGAAATGTGCTCAGGTCTTTGGGCTGTTTGCTATCTGATCATCCATCCCCACCAGCACACACTACCAAAACCTGGCCATGCAAACCCCACACAACCATCTACTTTTCACAATGGATGTTGAGCTTGGATAAAATAAAGCATATGCACATTCCTGAGGAAGTAACTTTTGGGAAGCTAAATTTGCAGTTCCTATTTCACATTCTTTTCTCCTTTTAAATCAAGATGTGAATTTGGGATATGCACTCTGTATATACAGTGATCCTTGCTGTTGTATCCCATAATAGGAGGAGGGATAGGAAGTATTCTTGTATTTGTTCTGCTCTGAAGTCTTCTTTGTCTTGCCAAAATTTCTTCTTTGGCATTTTTTCCATATCTGGCTCATTGAAGCTATGCATTTGTTTTCCATTAGTTGACTCAGTTAATATGATGAGTTTCTTTACTATTATTTTTAAATACTGCATTTTAAATGAAAAAACACACTCATTCAATGGTCTGATAAACTGGTGTTATTTGCCATCTTTGCCTCATGTCCTTCTTTTCACTCATTTTCCCTCTTTTCGGTTCATGTCTTTGAGCCAGCTTTGCTCATGCATATATCATTTCATGTGTTTTCACTGCACACAGAAACCCCCAGTGAGAGCCCAAGTCTGCTATGAACTCTGCCCAGCTCACCTGTGTGCTGGGATCAGGACACTGGATGTACCAGAGACAAGATGGTGACAAGTGTGGTTAAGAAGCACTAACATTTTTGAAATATCTGTCCTGGCTGGTTGATTCACTCACTTTCCATCTATCTACGTTTTCCAAATCTGTTCTGGGCTTTTTCTCCTTTGACTGAAGGAAGTAGAAATAAAAAGCACACAGGAGAATAAGTATTGAGAAGTAACACTGAAGACAGATATTTCATGTGCTTTTGTGTTCTATAAACCCACCACAGAAGCAGGGCCATAGGATCAAACCTCCCAAACTTCATACTATAAAGCTTCCTCTACCAAACCCCTAATTTTTTCCTCTTTTTCCTCAGGAAAGATTTAAGCCAACAGATAAGTCTTGAGCCTTGCCTCATAGACCAAAGTTAAATAAATCCACCCAGCATACACTGGCAGAGAAATTTTAAAGTTACATTATTCTCATGGCTTCATTTTCTAAAATGTCTTTTCTCTGCCAGCACTTTAGGTTATAAGCCCCCTTCAGCAAATCTGCAGTCACATTTCTGCCTTGAATCTGTACTAGTCATAGTAGGGCAGGTGATTTCTACCAAACTGAGTGGTTTAGTATTTCAAAGTATAATCAGTTACAATCAGTAGATATTTCTTGGGGTGAGGCAGCCAGAGAGACTATGCTGGGCATGATGGGATGGGGTGTTTCAATTAATTCTGAAATGTTATAACTGCATTAATGTACTGCTTCTTTCTTTCCCACCTCAGAAAGCGATGAACCAAGGGATCAATATTTGTTCTGTCTAAACACCTGTTTAAAATTCCAGTTTGAACCATTTTCTCATTTTTGTGCCTTGCTTTTTCTTTGTGTTTCTTCAAAGAGGGAAAAAATCCTCAGGCTATGTTAGCCAAAGAGTTCTGTTTCTCTAACAGAGAGGTCAAAAAATGCGAAGTGCCCTCTGAACTTGGACATACAAAAGCTCTCTGCACTGAATGCCTGCTTTAGATGTAGGTTTTGAAGAGGGAATTTCACTTCCCAGCACTCTGGTAAGACTTTTTAATACATTAACTGACAGGCAGAGGGAAAGCCAGGCATGAGTTCACAGAGGAGTAATTTAGTAGGAAATCAAAGTTTCCCAAGAGAGAATTTTAACACTCTTTATCCTCTCCCAGAAGATGCTTACTTTCCCAGTTATCTTCACCTCTTGAGGAGTTTTTACCTGTGATCAGCAGCAGTTTGATGTCCTTGGATATGCTATGTTGCTGTCCGTGACTTGAGTGCATGGGAGAACTGGCTGCAGTGCTCAGATAATTGCCCCTGCACCTGCCTGGCCTCCATGCCCTGGCCAGAGGCAGCTCCTGGCAGGAGCCTGCCTATGTCCCAGCCTGTTGTGATTCATTGCCCAGTTTATTGCTGCAAATTGAGGCAGTTGAGGTTAACTCATGGAAGTATGAACTGGAGCAGATGAAATGCTGGCCTGCATCTTGTCCTGTGGCTGCAGGGCAGCAACTCATGTGGAGGAGCAGCAGAAAGCTGTGAGAAGCCAGTCATGCACTGCTGCCAGGATGGCTAGGCATCCTCGCTGAACACATTTTTCTGCCCCAGTTTAATTTCTCTGGTGCTCAGGTCATTGCCCTTTTAGTCACTGAGAGGAGTTTTGATGCATTTTCCCATCCTCAACCTTTCCACTTTGCCGTTTATTCCTTGCTTGATGATGAACTGTGTTTGAAATTGGACACAGAGACATGTATGAGTGGAAAACCAAAGGAGAAGTCCCAAACTCTGCTGTTACTATTAATGGCAGGGCTTGCAGCCAGCAAGTTTGCTTGGTTATGCCAAACCCAGATTAGACACTACAAACCCTGACAATTTGGTATTATTTTCTGAAGAAATTATTCAAAGTCTATTTCCTAGTGGGGAGACAAGACAGCATTTTACATGAAAAGAATAACTTTCTTTAGCTGTTGAGCAAACACAGAGCATCTGCCTAATACAGATAGCCAAGAAAATGTAGGCAGAAAATGTTCATTTTGGAACTCAGTGGATAAAATTTTGTCCCTTTAGAGTAAATGGGAGATTTGCCATTGACTCAGTCAAGCAGGCGTTTCACCCGATACTTTTTACATATGTTTTTATATGTTATGATAATTCGTGAATGAACTAAAATAGTCCTGTAGAGAATATACGAGGGTTGTTCTTCTCTGGCTTAGGGGGAGCAGTCTTCATTTATATTGGGGTCCTTGGAAAGAAATAGGGATGGGAGAGTCTTTACTACATTAACAATACATACTTTATCTTGTATCTCTGTTTTGTGTAATCCATCAACAGCAACATTGCACAGAGTTAGCTGAGAAAGGATCACAGATGGGAAGAAAATGTTTTAAACCAGATCTGAAGGAGGCTGAGGTGATGTTGTCTGGATGGGAGTTGTAATCAGCAGAGAAAGCAGAGTATCTTGCCCTTTGAGGGTGTCTGTTTTAGCTTGTTCCAAGTCTATGATCCAAAGGCCTAGTTGGGCTTCCAGCCTCATTCTGGCTGTATTTCTAAGTGCTCGAGAAATCATTAGTAGCTAGGAGAACTTTGGGGGGGTTTATTTGTTTGTTATCTGGCATGGGGAGATTCTGAAGATTCCTTGTGGATACAGACCTTGTCCTTTCAGCCAGGCTTCTGCCTCCCAGCATCAGGTTCCTTCAACACGCTCCTTATTAAGATGCATCTTCTACCTGATGAGAATCTGATACCCATGAACATTATGAGCTGGTTTTATCCCCTGTGAATGCATGATGCCTGTGCTCCACAGTCTGCTTTGGCCACCTCTTGCCTTGATTTGAATATGTTAGTTTTGGCCTAGGAAGTTCCAGCAGACCCGGGGAGCTTGTCCTTTCCTGGCTCAGCCACCAGTTAGTGCTGGCACTCGGCCTGGAAGCCTGCTAATGTAAGAGAGAAAAGGGGTAGCTGGAGAGCCATTTTCTGTTCAAGATTTTTGACTTGGAAACTTTAATTCTTGTCCTGGTCAGAACATCTCCAGGGAATGAGTAAGTGGTTCGGAACTTAGTGAAGGAGAGAAAGAGGATGAAGTTAATGCCATGATATTTTCTGTTGCAGGTGGTTGGCAGGTAATTGGGGGAAACCTCCATTATTGTAACTGCATTTGGCTTAAATATGCAGTGAAGTGACCATCTAGAGAAAATAAAACCATAGCTCATATAAAGCCCATGTAAAGCAGAGCACAAGCAGATAGGATGAACAATGGGTAGGATAAAAATGGTGATGCTGTTGGCTGCAGAGTAGAGAAGTCCCAAACTTTTTCTGACAGATCTGCTTTGCCCAGCTCAGGTGTGAAAGCAGTAGAGCTGTTTGGATGGTGGTGTGTGCAAGTAAACAAGCTTGTCTTCTCAGAGCAACTTGGGTGTCTTCCTGTTGCTGTGGTATGACTAATCCCAGCCACAATAATTTGCTTCCATGTAGTTGAGAGACATCTGTATTTCCAAGTGCATCCTACAGTTATGACTACATGGCAGCTAATGCAATTAAAAAGGCGTGGTTTAAATTAAAAGATGATTTAAGTTCTCATTGCGTCTGTTTAACAGCCTAACAGCGCACAGTTCTGTGTGGTTTGGATTTTTCATTTCCTTGGTAACTACTGAGTCCTGAATTCTAGCTGGTACTTCTGCTATTGCCCTGTCCCTTTAACCTAGGTAGTAATGGCATAAAGTTGTTGCAGTAAATAAAAATTTCAGATAAATGATTAAGTGTTCAAGCAAAGAAACCTATGAGAATATTTCAACTCATTCTGATTTCCTTTAAATATTATCTTGGCCACAAAATACTATTATTTGTCTTTGCAATATGATTTTTTTTCTGGAAAGCTTTAACACAAATTCTCTTGTATCATACTGTCATGTAATAAATTTTTGTGGTTTGGCTGATGTTCTGGTTTAAGTCTGTTCTTAAACAGAAGGAAGAAAGGTAGCCTAAAATAGCAATTAGAAGAGAGATTTGAGGGTTATTAATTATTTTACATTTCTGTCACTAGCTTAGGTATCAGCTCAGCATGCCTTGAAGTTGCAGGAAATGCTTTATTGATTTCAGTAGATCTTGATTCAGGTGCATTTAGTCTGACCTTGGACAAGTCAGGTGCCTACTGTGCTTGGGACTGAAAAGTACATATTCTGCTTACCCCTTCAACAGATCACTATAAAGCTTCATTCATTCTTTCATTCATTCACATCTGTAGAGAGCTTTAGGGCTTGTAAATGAATGCCACTTTCTAAAGTACAAACTATAATTTCAGTGTAGATGAATTCATTTTACCTTCCCACCAGCTGCCAACAATCTGTTTAGTGCAATGAAATTCTGACAGCCTGTGTCAACAACTGAAAGCAGCTCATTCATGACAGAAAGAAGAAAGAAAAAATGCAGACCCAAACTCTTTCCCTAGCAGAGAATGGCTTTGTGTATGAAAATAAAAATTTTGTCTGTCATTTCAAAAGGCCCACTCGTAAAAGAAATGCATGTTAAATTAAAACTGCTGTTATTTTTTCATTCCATCACACTACAGACCCCTCCTGGTTCTTGATGAAGAGTGAGGTGAAATATCGCATGACTTGAGCTACAGAGAAAACAGCAAGCTGTTCCAAGTGCATAAGCCAAAATGAGCATTCAGAGAGAGATCACCCTGTCATGAGCTCATGCTGGCAATATGGTTTTTTCTATGGGTGTAAACTGAGATTTGAGCCTGAGAGAGACTCCATATTCAGCCCTGCAGGAGCACTTTTGTGCGTGTTGTTTTCTTTAGAATAAGCGAGGAAGTTGTGAACTGCTCCCAGACCTAGAAAAATACCTACAGCCACAGTGAGTTCAATGGCCTCTTCCCCTTCCCTCCCCACCATGCAGCAATAAAATGAAGCTGGAGTCAGAGAGAAAACATGCAGATTTTACTGAAGGGACAATGGCATTTTGCCCTCTGTGATTACTTGGGTTTGTGTGGTGGTCTGAGCATTTTGCCTCATTTGGGAGGTGCTAGGCAGATGAAGGTTTGTGGTGGGCAGAGGCAGGGACATGGTGGTCAGGGCTGGGAAGCTGAAAGGCAGAGTGAGTCCCAAAGTGAGACAGGCACCATGTGAGCTCCCTATGTGAGCCTGATGTCCCTGCCCCTGTGTGGCAGTGGGGAGCCTGTCTGTATCATCTCAGCAGCAGCTTTTCCCATACAGAGTGGGGGCTCTGATGTAGTTGTGGCATCCCTGAGGGAGGTTCCTTCCTAGACACCAGCCCAGAGACTGGCTGTAGTCATTCCCTGGTATGTGTGAAAGGAAAATAATGCCCTGGGCAGTGCCCAAAGTCAGCAGAGTACCCAGTTTCTCTATTCTCTGAATTTTCAGTCAAGTAAGTACTGTGCTGTAGAGGAACAATGTCATTTGAATTCACTAGTATATTTTACGCCCTTCTCAGTGCTGGTTTGTTTCTGCTAGATGGGAGCAATACTGGGATTTCTGGTATAAACTGCCCCTTACAGGTAGTCACACTTCCCTCTGCCTAAGGTCTACTACCAGCAGAGTGTGATCACATCCTGTTCTAGACCTAAACACAATTCTTTTCAAGAGGATCATATCATTCTTATTGGTAAAGTCTGAAAAGCACAGCATTAATTCTTTTCATCTTAACCTAAAAAAGGCTAGTAACTCTTGTTAGGAAAAAAAATGTATTTAAAAATAGATGCACTCTTCTAACCCTCAAAGTACTGGCACTGAGTTTTAGAGTATGACTGTAGCTGGGGGCATCATGACACTGGGACAGGCCACCCCAGCTGTGCTGTAGCCAAGACACCTACTCTGATGAACATGTTTAGGAAACCAGTTTCATTTTCCTGATGGCATTTTTCAGCACAGTTCAGAAATGGGATGCATTTTGAGTTATTTTGAAACAAGTAGCCAGAAACCCTTTGATGCAGGAATTCAGAAACAATGTGGTCAAGTCAGGCATGAACACATGGAAAATGTAATTGAAATAGTAAGCTGGGCCTACAGACAGTTCTTGCCTAAAATTAGCTGTAGGAATTTAGACTTCCTATAATATCTTCTTGTTCCTGTTGTCATATTCTAGTACATGAATGTACATGGGTTTAGAAGTCCTGCATTCCTTTTATAGATGCCTAGCGGTCTTTCTTTTTCCTCTAAATATATTGCAGAAGTTTATCTTATGCCTTACTTAAAGGCTTAAGAAACTTCTCCTTCCTATCTTTTTTGGCTGAGTTCACTCTGAAATACACTGATTTCTGTATTTACTGCAGTATGATACATGGAATCATTGCAACCCATACCTAGGGTTACATTACAGGTAACATAGTCAAAGATGCAAATATTCATGAATATTCTAGGAATGATAAAAAAAACATATATAAATATATTTTTGTTGACTGTTTTGTGGTGGGGTACAATCTGCTGTGGGTAACAGTGTGATGTCTATGTTTGAAGCTTTAAAACCACCGCTGCAATGCTGTGATCTCAAGCATCTCATAGTTGACATTCCCACCACCAGAGCAGAAAATACATAACTAATTTGGCAAAAGCCTGTGTTATTTTATTCTTGAGCGCACACACACACACAAAATAAAAAAAAAGAAAAAAAAAAGATCAGCAGTGAAATACAACTAGAACAGGCTGGGAAAAGCAAGTGGGGGAAAAGAAGCCAAAAGTCACTGCCTTGGGATGCAGGAACTGCAGGTTGCATTGCTGACACCCTCTGTGACTGTGCACATGGAGTGAGGGCTCCCCACCCCAATGTATTGATTGATTTTGAACAATGTCTTCACAAATTGCAAATACTGTTTGCACTAGAAACTGTGATGGTGATATGGCTGGGGCTTTTCCAGCATGTAACCCCACCTTGGGTCTGTTATTTCAGGCTGGGGCTCCTTAGGGTGGTGCTGTGATCACTCTGGCTGAAGAACAGGTACAGTTTTACCTTAGGGGTCTCTGTCCATTGCAGGATGTAAATGTACCCTGTCATTGTATCTGCCTGCAGTCCTCTGTGGAATGGTGATTATGAGCCTTCTCAGCCCCATAAAGATTCTGTAGTGATAAACTCTAGTAAAAAAAGGATAACATCTTGGATAATTCAGTGACAACACTGTAAAAGTAGGATTTCCCCCTGCTGACATGCAGAAGCTCAAGGAAGCTGTCAGAACGGCTTTTACATGCAGCTTATATGACCTAAATTAAACTAGGCAATCAACTTCTGTCTCCAGCACTCAGTCTGGCTTACTTTCAATCAAATAGGATTCATTAATTAAGATTTGTACAAATCTGTTTTCACATCTAGTAAAAATGGGTGCCTGTCGAGAAGGTGCTAGGTGCTCCACTACCACTGAGCACAATGACATGAGCAGAATTACCCAGCAACAGTTTACTGACAGCTGCCAATACAAACAAACCTGCTACAGGAGGTAACACAAACATCTGCTCCCTTACGGCTGCTAGGGGGTTTTCACCCCATCCAGCCACACCTCCAGCTGCCACTTCCCCAAAGAAATACATAGTACTGCATAATACTGTGTGCCCTGAAAATCAGCAGGTCAGGGCACTTATACTGGGACAAGGAAAATTGCTTTGCTCTTGTGTATTTATAGCTTTGTCTTAATAGACTGTTTAAGAAAACATGTGAACCTTTCAGGAGTGTAATTGTGGTAGTGTCAGTTGTAGCACAGCAGCCAAAACTCAGGCATCAAAACTCTTCATGAAATTATCATTTGGAAGAGGAATATGAAGGCTCTAAAACTGCTGGTGAATTCATTGCTTTTAGTGTTTGTGCACCTGAGAGAGAGAAAATAGCCAGGGGCATTAATTCACACGTGGATTATGGTATATTTAATTTTTAAAAGCAAAGCTCTTTTCTGATTTACAGCTATTTAAAATAATTACTTAGCTCAATGCAGCAAGGGAATTGCTGGCAGAGTGGCCTAGCATATTAAGATACAGCTTTATGTGTAGACCCTCCCTCCTCTCCGTGCCACAAGCTTGAGTCCTCAGCAGGGACCTCAGCTGATGAAGTGATAGCAGCAGGTTTCCAGTCTCAAGCACACTGTGTGGGCTGCTCTTCTGCAACTGGGGCAGCTGCCCTGGGAAGCTGGATTTTCAAAGATGTGAAAGCCAGAAAGGAACAGCCTAATGGTGTAGCCTGACTTCATTTTTTACTCAGTAATTCCTGCCTAAAGCCCTGTCATTTGTGGCTGAAATAGAACATGTCTGGTAGCTGTCTAACCTTGATTTAAACACTGAAAGTGACAGCAAATGCATCCTATCCCATGGCATGGAATTGCAATTGTTCTTGCTATTTGCATCTTGTTTGCAGCTTGAACTCTGTTAACAGACTTTTAACTTCCAACTACTGTATTTTGGCTCTCTGGCACCACTAGTGCTGTGCACAGTGCTGGCCAATGTTAACATCAGCTGACTGACGTCACTGAAGGGAAATCTGGTAAGAGCTAATTCAGAGCAATCCTCTACTTGATGACTTCTGTGTCTTCAGATATGGTTGTAATGGTTTTGTTTTGCATGCTCTCAGCCAGTTCTTGATTTTTCAAAGCTTCAAAGCTTACAGAGAGATAGACTGGGAAACATAGTAAATGCTAGGATATTATATCCTGTAAATATGGAATAACTTCTGTAATGCTGCACTCACATCCCTGATTTAAGAGGCTGCATCCAGATGAAGATTATCTGGATTTGGAGCTCCTGCAAATGTGTTTGGTCATTGTATACTTTCAGTATCATCTGGAGTTCAGACAAACACATCAGATATCAGGATTCAGTCCCATTTTGTTTCTCACACCTGTGGTTTTTTTTTCCTTTTGCTCTTCTACACACATAGAATTTGACTACTAGATCTGATTGCAGGTTGTGATCTATTATTATTTGAGAGAAGTTGATAATGTAGATAATCTCATAAATTTTATGTGAGAATTCAACATAGTAGTCAAGTGAAATACTATATCCAGGGAGTATTACATTCAGCCTGGGATATATTTTTTCACGTTTTCTGGAGCTACCCTTCAGGTTTTAGAGAGGCCACTAAGCTCTGGATTCAGCAGTGGCAAGCAGATGGCAAAAGACAGCTTTATGTGGAATGCAACCCATGTAGTGGGAAGCTCTTGTGTGTTTATTCCTGGCCTGTAAGGGTGAACCCTTTGCCATCCTAAAGAGATTGCTTTAAATCTGCATCAGCTTGTTGGAATAACAGACAGCTAAAGAAAGAAGCCTTTCTTTCTGTTTCATGTTAATTACAAATGAGGCAGTGAACAGCAATCAAATATAGAGTCTTACTTCTGGATAAAATCTCATTGCTATATTAATTAGATCTGTGATCAAGTTTATAAACTAAATATATGTATAGATATAAAATTGGTTAGGATGTCAAAATCTGAATGAACACCTACATAGCAGAATCTAATTTAATTGTGTTATTATTTATTTTAATATTTTATTTGCTATTTCCCATAACCTTTGTTCATAATAAAAGATCCATTATATATATTGTGCAAAACAAGAAATGTCTTCTTCAGCAGCAGATATTGGGATAAATTTAACAAGGGTAGACAGACAATTTTTTCAGGCAAATCTAAGTATATTTGAGCAATCATCTTGACAAGTGATGTGACACTTGGATTTGCAGCTGGGAAGGTGTGTAGAAACAGAATGGGATCGACAGCAAAGAGATTAATGAAGATCCATAAAATGGAAACACAAAATTGGGACAGACGATTAAGTCTGGTTGACAGCATATGAGATAAGTGGACTAGAAATAAAGTTAATGTGAAAATATTGATCTGAGTAATCCTACTTAGATGGTTATATCTGAGTGACAAATTCTGAAGTAATTGCCCACAGAAGGCAGCAGCAACGTGCTTTACAGGCAGAGTGAAGGCATTGTGGTATGTCTGGAATGAAACTGAAAAACCCAGCTACTACTATCTGTACTGCTAACAGTATGAATGTCTTTCGTGCCTTTGAAGACAGACTCAGGTATATTATTTCCAACCAGATTCTGGCAACTGTGTGATTTTTCATTGGAGAAGGAAAGCATCTATTATTTCACAGCAAAAGGAGTTTGACAAATTAGCTTGTGATTAAGAGTCAAATGATGGCTACCAGGAAAAAAAAAAAAAAAAAAAAAAAAAAAAAAAAAAAAGTAATACTCTTAATTACATTTCTCTGCATTTATAAGGAGAGAAGTCCCCACACAGTTTTTTATTATAGTAACTGTGACCAACCTCCATGTGGTCACCAGCAAATCTTTTGTGCAGCTGACACTCCTTCAAGGAGGTGTTGCTGAAATCAATATACGTGTGCCTGGGGAACCATAAATAATGAAACACCTGATGCTCTGCAAAGTTAACACTTTCTCCATATATCACATATTACAGGCTGAATATCCATAGTGACCCCAGCCAGTGAGGCTGGAGACAAACATCCTTTCTTAGATGCAGCTGCAATAGTTGAAGATATGAGTGCTTCCCCACGCCTCAATTTTGCCAGAAAGCTGATTTATATGGGTGTTCTTTAACACAGAATAGGAAATAAATCACTGAGGTTAATGGGAATCATTGTTTCAGCACTGGTTAAACTAATCTCTGTCCTTAAACTAAACACACAGAGGATCAGGAAACACCACCTGGTAGGCAGAAATGGAAGCACGGTGCCCATCGGCTGAAAGGCAGTAACAAGCAGCCGAGACCATGCTGTCTTCAAACAGCAGGAAATAACTTCATGGAAAATTTTTCAGGTTTTATTTTATTTGCTTCAGCTCTGTCTGGAGCAGCTCAGCCACGCTCTGCCCTCAGCTGGCTGCTACCGCCCATCTAATGAGTGCTGGAATGGATCCTGCAGCGCTCCCGCCCTGCGTCAGCCCCGAGTCAGGTGGCTTGGCTTAAACTGCTGCTGCTGCTGCTGAAGATGCTTTGGATTGAGCCAGCGAGCAGCAGAAAAGGAAGTGGTCATACTGCTTTACCACCTCAGCCATGCCTTCAGCATGGGAGGGTCACATTTTCAGCTGCTGCAGCTGTTGCGTGGGCGAGGCAAAGTTTCTAGGTAGAATTAACTCTGTTATTGACAGACCTTCATGGTTGTAACAACACTTATCTCCATTTCAGCGATCCTTTGCACTCTAGTGTCATAGCTAGCTTTAGTTTGCCATAGTTTAATTCTCCTGGAAGGAAAAAGAATTTCCAATTAATCCAAGGAAAATTAAGCTATAGTAAATTGTGTTTTGCACATATAGGCTGATTAAATTTGAGCAGCTGATACAGCTATCACCTTCCGGTTTCCTTCCTTGCTCCTTTCCTGGAGGTTGGGTGCCTGCCACAGGACAGCAGAATTTGGCACTTGGAGCTGCTTGGGAGCACCAGAGTTCACTGCCTTGCATAGTGGATTAGAGGGATTCTCATGCAGGGTTGCCTGAAGACATAGAGTTCAAAACTTCAGTGGCTTGGAAGTGGATTCCTATGCTGTTCACCTGCCTACAAAGTCAGAGGTGGCCACCTCTAGGAATGGAATGGGAGACCAGCAGGAGAAGTAACTTTCTGCTATCCAACTGAGCAGGCTGGCTCATCAACAGACAATTCCTTATAAACTGGAATGCTCAGGCACTTTGTGTACTCTAACCAACACCCCTCATCTTCAAATAATATGCTTATCCTCCTGTCCACTTTTTACACTGGAAGACTTCGTAAGTCTGAGGAGCTGACAAGTGTCTTCACTATGAGAGCTATGTTGAGGATATAGGAGGTGGCTAGTGCACGAAAACTTTGACACCCTGCTTCCCTTGGGATAATGGCATTATGGCAGCTTCCCTTCATGTCTTAGAAATGTCAGTTCTCTTTTTTTGTAGGTCAGCATGTCACTGAGAAGATGGGGAACAGCAGGGGCAGCTAAATATAGCCAGGAGACGGCAAACATCTCAAGATTTAGAAATTTCTGTTTGTGATTTGTGGAAGAAAAGAATGAGGTCATGAACATGGCAAAACAGAGGAAGAGAAAATGTTTAAGAAAGGAGTGGAGGAAAGAATAGACTCAGAGAAGGCAGAAACACAAAGAAGGTAGAAGAACACTTAAAAGGTAAAGCTCATGCTCATAGTAGGCAAAACATCTATAGTGTCCCGAAGATGTAGTATTTCTGGAAACATGCTGTAGTTGGGCAGTGCTTTCATATGACTTTACTTCATATAAAACTGTTAAAGTGCCCTGGTTTCACAAAAGAAATTGAAACTGCCAGAACCACAGATAACTACATAAGTCTTATTTTCCCCTACTATCTTTATGTAAGCTGTATCTGAATACAGAATTTTGCTCTTTAGGCACTGCCTGACCATGTCAACAGCAGGTTTTGTTTAGGTTTTCAATGAATGTGCCTGATTGAACATGATTCATGTGTTTTCTTAGTGACAGCATGGGCTGCATGGGACATGGCTGTTTTTCCAAACTTGCTGTGATTCAGTGGAATTCAGGCATTTTCATGTTGAACATCTGTGACTTGGGGAGGATCCATGTGTTTTCTCAATGAATATGAACGAAGCTGGCAAGGGCCTGTACATTTCCTCCTTGTTCCTATGCTTGCAATTATCACAGTGTATAAATACACAGAGACTTTCTCAGAATGTGCCTAGGAAGATCTGACAAGATCTAGCTTTGCTCTGGCCCGTTTCTCTGTGTAAGGAAGCAAGTCAGATACAGTAGACGTGATCTCGTGTTCCCCCTCCTGTCCATGCAACTACACACATGCAGTAGGACTTCTAAGCTTTAGAACTTAATTCTCCCTCTTAATCTGGATATGTGGCACTGTGTAGGTCTCAAAAATGTTGGGGGGAAAAAAAAAAGTCCTCTTCCCCTTCTCCTCACTGTTGCAGTGAGTTTGCTCCTTCCTCAGAGCACTCTGGCAGTGTACTCGGGTAGTTCTTCCATGACTTGGAAAAGAGGCAAATAGTAAAACAGCTGCCCTCTCAAGTGCTCTTTCATAGGAGAGGACTTGAGCTATAGTAACTCCTCCTGCTACAAACTGTCTTTGCTTGTCTGATTTTACTTGTCTGTCCTAGGATGAATTTACTTTTCTCTGAACAGCTGTTAGATTCTTGCCAGAAAGGTGAAGTTTGTAAAGCATCAGTGGGAACAGCAAGAGACTGAAGTACTGTACTTGGGTTTCATGGACAGATGGATGGTTGGTACTTAGCATTCATATGATGCTCCATTATCTCAGTGTCATTGAAGAAACTTATTCATTCTTAGACCATTCTGAGATAGATATGGGAGTCAGGAATAGTGGGAAAGGAAAGAAGTTCTGGTCTTGCTGAAACTGATTGAAGTTTCTACTTAAAGCTTTCTTCTGGTAAATGCTTTCCTGCCATGCTGAATTGCTATTTACTGACCTAGTGCTAGGATAACAAGCAAGCCTTTTAATGGAAAATGAGGACCAGAATATTAAGGCGAGACAAATCCTTGTTGAATTGTGCAAACTCGTTTATCCTCGGACATTTCTGTTCTATTTAAATTCTTCTTCACAAGCTATGCCTCTGCATCTAGAGGCAGCCCGTGCGCTAGTCACACTTAGCCCCATCAGCAGCAAGCCAGCGGATTCCCCGAGTAATCAATTTCAGCGAAGACCTCTCCGAATTCTGGGCGGCACTGGAGCAGCGCCACACCATCCCGACCCAGCGCGACACGTCCCCGCACGGAGACGCGGCCGCCCCCCCGGGCGCTGGGTGGGCGGGCGGGCGGTGGCCCCCGGGGGGGCGGCGGGGCGGGGGCTGCGCGGGGCGGCGGCGGCGGGAGCGGCTCTCCCGCCCCCTCGCACACGCTCGTCCTTCCCATCACCGGCGGCGGCGTTCGGGAGTTGCTCCCGCGGCGGCGAGCCGGAGGCACCTGCGCGGCGGTGGCGAGTAGCAGGGCGCAGGCTGCCCGGGATGCCGGCTTAGCGGCCAAGCATGGCGCGGCGGCTGCGGGCCGGCAGGTGCCGGGGCGGGCAGGGCGGCGCTGCCCCGACGGGACGGATGCTGGCGCTGCTGCTGCCGCTGTGGCTGTGCGCGGCGGGCGGCGGCGCGGCGCCGGTGTATAACCTCAGCCTGGCAGTGGACGAGGGGCTGCCGGCGGAGACGCTGGTGGGCGACATCCGCGCGGGGCTGCCGGCAGGCGCGGACCCGCCGGGGGGCTTCCTGCTGTCGGAGGGGAGCGGAGAGTCGGCGGTGCTGGCGGACTTCCACGTCCAGCCGGAGACGGGCATCATCCGCACGGCGCGGCGGCTGGACCGGGAGCGGCGGGCGCGCTACAGCTTCGCGGCGGCCACGCTGCGCGGCGAGGTGGTGCAGGTGGAGATCGCTGTCACCGACGTGAACGACCACCCGCCACGCTTCCCGAAGGACAGTCTGCAGCTCAACATCTCCGAGCTCAGCCCGCCCGGCACCGCCTTCCGCCTGCCGGCTGCCCGCGACCCCGACGCCGGCCGCTTCGGCACGCAGGGCTACGCGCTGCTGGAGGAGGGCGGCGCGGCGGGGGAGCCGCCGCTCTTCCAGCTGCGCTATGTGCGGCCGGAGCCGCTGGAGCTGGTGCTGCTGCGGCGGCTGGACCGAGAACGGGCGGACGTCCACCGGCTGGTGGTGGAGGCGTGGGACGGCGGCAGCCCGCGGCGACGGGGCCGCCTGGGGGTGTCCGTGCGGGTGCTGGACGAGAACGACAACGCGCCCGCATTCAGCCGCGGCGAGTACCGGGCGCGGCTGCGGGAGGACGCGCCGCCGGGCACCGCCGTCTGCCGCCTGCGGGCCACCGACCCGGACCTGGGCGCCAACGGCGAGGTACGGTACGCCATCAATCGCCGGCAGAGCGACCCCGACGGCTACTTCGCGGTGGAGGAGCGCAGCGGCGTCCTGCGCCTCCGCCGCCCGCTGGACCGCGAGGCGCGGGCCCTGCACCGCCTGGTCGTGGAGGCGCGGGACGGCGGCTCCCAGCCCGAGGTCTCCAGCGTCCTCGTCTCCGTGGCCGTGCTGGACGTCAACGACAACCGGCCCTCCATCCGTCTGCTCTACCTCACCGAGACCGGCGGCCCGCGGGTCTCCGAAGGGGCACGACCCGGCGACTACGTGGCCCGAGTCTCCGTCTCGGACGCCGACGAGGGCGGCGAAGCGGAGAGCGCGGAGGGCGACGGCGGCATCGCGCTGGCCCTGCTGGGCGGCGACGGCGCCTTCGCGTTGCGGGCGGCCGGGGCCGGCGTCTTCTTCCTCTGCGTGGCGGGGCCGCTGGACCGGGAGAACCGCGACCTGTACGAGCTGCGGCTGGTGGCCACGGACGGCGGCACGCCGCCGCTCTCCGCCGAGGAGCCGCTGCTGCTGCGCGTCGCCGACCTCAACGACGAGACGCCCGCGTTCCCGCAGCCCCACTACCGCGCCGCCGTCTCGGAGGCCGCCTCCCCCGGCACCGCCGTGCTCCGCCTCACCGCCTCCGACGCCGACGAGCCGGGCTCGCCCAACGCCGAGGTGCGGTACGCGCTGGAGGGCGACGCGGCCGCCCTGGCCCTGCTGCGCATCGACGCGCGGAGCGGCGCCGTCAGCACGCGCGCGCGCCTGGACCGGGAGCGGCAGGCGGCGCTGGAGCTGCGCGTGGTGGCGCGGGACGGCGGCGTCCCGCCGCGCGCCGCCGCGTGCCGCCTCAGCGTGCGCGTGGAGGACGCCAACGACAACGAGCCGCGCTTCGAGCGCGCCGTGTACCGCGCGCGCCTGCCCGAGCACGCCGCGCGCGGCCGCCGCCTCCTCCAGGTGAGCCCCACACGGCCCGGGCCCACACGGCCCCACACGGCCCCACACGGCCCGGGCCCGCACGGCCCCACACGGCCCGGGCCCGCACGGCCCCACACGGCCCGGGCCCGCACGGTCCGGTCCCGCACGGTCCGGCTCCCGGCGCCGCTGCCCTGGCACGCCGCGGTCCATGGCACCACCGCCGCGCTCCAGCACTGCAGGGAAGCAGGGAGCGCGGCCGGTGGAGCTCAGATAATCAGCGCAGCTCTCGTACCGCCTCACAAGGGCCCTGAGGAGTGTGTTCCTTGTCCCGTAACACTCGTAGCGTGCGTAATGAGCGCTGAAGCTCAGGTCTGTAGTGGGAATCAGTTGTCAACTCTGGCTGAACCTCAGAGGGAATTAAACCAACTGTGATACTTCTGAGGGCTTGAGATGGTCTTCGGGGAGCCAGTAGCACCCGTCCCCGAGAGCAGCATGCCCCAAACTGAACCAGGGAGTAGGGCAGGCAGTGTAACACACAGCGGCTTAAAATTAAAATGTACTTCAGGATCTATGTGATGGTTCCCGAGCTTTCTGCTAACAATGTGAATCAACTCACCCTGCCTTCGCAGAAACTCATTAGTCCTAATAGAGAAAAATGTTCTGCCTGTCTGTAAAACCCCTTTTATTCTTTGCAGGTGAGGTTGAATGGAGGCTTTGGATGGCCAGAAGTTGACAAAGGGCCCTTTTGCTTTTAGCTTGGGAAAGCATTGCAGAATGTGTACCCTTAAACTGAACAAACCCGTTTCCATCAGAAGAAAATTCACAGCAGTTGGCCTGAGTTAATGTAGACATGTTTCTGAGTTTGTGCAGAACTTATATGAATCTGGGAAAAAAACATTACTTAAAGAGGAGACCTCGGGAAAACTGCAATGTGTTTCCTCAGTACATTTGATGAAAAATCAATGCCTTTATCTTTAGGTGGCCTACTAAATTATTTTTTTTCTTTTCAATTCAGGAATCATTGATGGTATTTTGGGTCTGACAATAGTTGATCGGAACAAAAGACTGTTCTGATAATAATATAATTTTTTCTCTTTTTTTTTCTAATTGCACTCTGACCTCAAAAAGTACACAGTTTGTACAGCCCTTAATACAATTTAATCTATAAAAGCTTTGGGAAGGTCGAGCTCATGGAGCTTTTCATTTAGTATCCCAAGCCAGAAAGAAAATCCCATCACTGCCCATTCTTTTTCCTTCAGCTACATGGGGGAAAAAAAACTAAACAAAAACCAACCAAACAAAAACCCCACCAAAACCAAACAAAAACCCTGATACTGTGATTTTAGGAGCTGGCCATGTCCCGGGGAGGAGCGAGGGGCGTTGCGGCAGCCCCGGCCTCTGGCGCGGGCGTCCGTGGTGCTGAAAGGCAGCGGGGCCGGCGCCGTCGGGGAGAGCTGCCGCAGCCTGACACCGCGGCTAGGCTGATGGACAGCGATCGTTTGCCTTTGATTGAAGCGGATAGAAGCCTCCTGAAGGATTCCTGATTGTGGTTCTACTAGTTTTTTTCTTTTTTTCCCTAGTAGGTTTTGATGCATTAACACTGCAGATTTTCCAGGGGCACAGGTGTCATTCACTCCGATGTCATGTATGCAGATATCACTCTCAGTGCACTGAATTTTGAAAGTGCACTGCGAGCTGATCATGCTGCCATAATCCTGTTTAGAGAGTAGAAAGAAACAGTCATGTCCTGATAATAACTGAACCTGGGGTAATAAAGCCAAACATGAATGAGAAGGAGGCATGAGAGACATGCACAGGAGGAATAGCAGATGAGCATCCTATGGTCTGCCAGGAAAGGAAGCTGGTTCTACTTGCAGATTAATCCAGGATCATCGTAGTGATGTCCATGTTTCATACTACATTGTGTAGCAGGCTTAAACTTTAAACATGCCCACCTTTTACAATTTGCCTCATATCTTTTCTCCCAGGAAAGGAAACCTGCTCAAAGATTGTGAGCAGGAAGGGCTGTCATGAAGTGGGCAGCTTTGTTTATGTTGCTCTAGGAGTTGCAGTGAGTGATGAGAATGCAGAAAATAGGTTTTGGTTTGGCCAAGCTGTTTTTCAGGGTCTGTGGTATGAGTCTCTCTCCAGGTGGGCTCTTGAACTTCAGTACTAGCATGAAAAGGAGGCAGCCACAGGCTCTGTTGTTGCAGTTCCTGGAGAATAGCAAACAAACCAAAATATTGAAGGAGGCTACTTATGTCACATCTTACTCTGCTCCACAGCCTGGGAGGTGGTGATAAACATTTGTTTTATATTTGAATCATAATCATGCTATCTGGCAGTCTTCTAGTCTTTTCCCTCTGGAAGCAGAGGGGCTCTTGCAGTCGGGCATTACTGAAGTACTCATGTTCATCAGCAACCTTTGTTTGAGGACCAGCTGGTGACAAACCATTGCCTCTTACACTGTTTGTCTAGAGCCTTCTACCTTAGTGCTTTGCTGTGCCTCTGCCCAATCACTAAATAACTGGACAGCTTGTTCCCAGATGTTCTTGACTGCATGTTGATAATAGGGGATTTCCTTCCTTCTGGGAAATCTGTAACTCCTACTGTGATCATTCATCATTATCTTCATTTCCCCCCTGCTCCC
This sequence comes from Cyanistes caeruleus, assembly GCF_971803275.1. NCBI lineage: Eukaryota > Metazoa > Chordata > Aves > Passeriformes > Paridae > Cyanistes > Cyanistes caeruleus. The sequence goes on from NC_141705.1 coordinate 42,393,009, forward strand.
CACAGATGTAGCCCGTAATATGGGCTAGTCTTGTGAAATGGATCAATTTGCCTGTAAGTCTGTATTAGTGGTTCCTCCTAGTCTGTAGGAATTCACCAATTAGAAGAATTAACCATGCACTTAAAAAACATAGTTTTCAGCCACTTCTGGAAATACGGCTTTGTTCTAGGCATATGTCTGGGCTTTTCCTTGTGGACGAAAGACTCTCCCTTTCCAGTGCAGATTGACCAATTAGGGAAAATCTAAATCCTGAAAGATAAATTCTTTTGCATTAGCTAATATAAAAAATAAATGTGGTGATGTAATGATTGCATCCTCAGGGTAGATAACGTAGGTGGACATCAGAAGTCTGAGTAGACAAATCCAAGAAAGTGAAATGAAGAAAAGAGAAAATCAGTGGGAAGGTAGTGGGTTATCAGACATTAGAAAGTAGAGCAGAAGTATGCAGTGAAAGTTGTAAGTAGAATTTTGAAGCCGTTAACAGCATTTATTTAACTTTGGCTGGTTTTTTGATACTGAACTTCTGGTTTGTTACCAATTGTTATAGGCACAACTCTTTTAAAATTTAAGAATTACTGGTGGCATGCTTAACAAAAAAAAAGGTACAGGGATGTAAAAGTGAATAGAACCAGAGATAAATTTTAGATCAAGGCAATTTGCAGTAACTAAAAGGGGAGCAATAGAAGCACTCTTAGTCTGATGTGATGTCTGCAGACATTTTAGTAATGAATTGATTTTTCCAGATGTATCAACATCTTGGTTTCTTCATGTAGAGGTATTGCACATTAATTTTGCAAGGTCACAGGCCTTAAGGATGACATCAGTTATTATGATGACCTTTCAGCATAATATGAATCTAATTTCCTGAAGATCTTCAGCATGGCCTAGAAACTAGGAATAAGATGGAGGAATGAGTGAGAGCTCATTGGGCAGTCTCCTGTCTTTCTTACTATACTTTCTCGAGGACCAATATGATTACAAATGCCCATCAACTGTTGAGTGATGGTGATTATGTCCTGTTTCTGCACTCTTTGGTGTGAGCTTGGCAATTTTAGGTAGATTTAGCATCTGATGATGTGTAACTCTTTGATAACTGCACCTCTGTGGCCTAAGGGTAAGAGGTGTGACAAAGTGTCTCTCTTCTGAGCCATTCACTTACCTAATGGATGAATCAAGAAATAAAGCTTAATCACAGACCTGCCTTGATAACAGAGGATTAATTCTGTTTACAGATTTTATTTTGAAGCTTTTTTTGGTGATTATAATGCTGCTCAATACTCATTGTTAAGGTTCTCTTCAGCACAATATATCTCAAAATTATAGCACTGTATTGCCAGACTTGTCAGGATTTACTGTCTTCTAGCCAAAGTCGAGTGTTGAAGTCAGTATTTGTTCCCTCTCTTTCTGTCTCTAAGAAGGCTAAAACTTTATCTGAATTAGGAGAAATCAGCACATCATGTTGGCATCAGTTTGCCTGGTGTTTTTTACCTACATGGGATGGAAACACCACATTCTGTTTCTTATCCTCTATGGACTCCTGCATAAAAGAGCCCTTACTGGCTTCTGAAAAGCTTAATGATTTGGTGATGGTGACAGCTCTCAGTTCAACTCATATCTTGAATTTAATGAAAGTGTTTATTTTGTGTTACACAGCACAGTACAGTCTGTATATGTTTGGGGCTTGTAGGTAAAACTTGCTTCCACTGCCAGAGTGTGCTGTAGCTTGTAGGGTATAAATGAATGATGTAATTGTTATTCTCTTATAGCACACATGCATTTTTATGAAAAGTCTAACAAATTATGTACTTGTGATTGCATATTGAAGAGAACATTGTCATGACTTAGTCATGTCAGTAGCTTTTTAGTAAATATATTTTCTTTTATGGTGTATTAGAAAATTTGTGTTTATTTGCTTTAGAGTCATCTCTGAAAGAGCAGAGGAAGAGGAAAAAAACATATGTTATCTGGCAAATGATAGAGACCCATATGCATTCCAGTATTATGGCAACTTGCACTTTTCTGTTCCATTAAGGAGGTTGTTTCAAAATACTGGGTAGAGCTTCTCTGTTCCTTTTATTTAAAAATTACACTTTCTGATGCTGAGATTGTGGGAGGTTTGTAAATGCAGTGACAGCAAAGAAAGATTTTGTTTTAAGGTCTTAAAGCTATTCTAGGTATGCCAGGAATTATGGAATAATAATAATAATAATAATAATAATAATAATAATAATAATAATAATAATTCCATTAGATTTTAGAAAATTCTATGAAAGGTATAATATATGTAAGAAGGATACATGCAGTTAGAGGATTTTTTAAGTGCTTAGTATATTTGAGAGTTGATATTTGTACTTTCTTTTAATACACATTTCCAAGTGCTACTAGCAGAAAGAGAGAGTTCTAAAAAAGACATTATAACATGTATCTTCTCTAATTTTTCTCTGCCTTATGCAAAATTAAAAAGAAAACTAAGAAGACAAAAGGGAATGGAGGATAGATCCCTGCTTTGAGGGATGGAGACTTAGAGACTGTAATCTGTCCTTGAGATGCTAAGCAGGTAGCACCAGCATTGGCTAGAGATCACATTTTTCTTCCTTTTTCTTTCCCTGGATGTTGAAACAAGGAGCTAGAAGGGCAGCTCTTTCCCTCATGGTTTTGGTTCTGGATCATTTAATCCACAGTGCAATTACTGAAGCAGAAATGAAGCCAGCAAAGAAGGTTCATGTAAATTCTAAAGAATTATGAAATCCCACTCATTCTTGTTAGAGGTAAATCAGAAAGAAGCTAAAGATGTCATGCCATGCCTTCCTCTGTTTGCTTTTTGAGCATTCCAGGTCTTACTTTCACTGCAATGTTTTAAAGTCAGCTGCAGAAAAGACAGATTTTGTTCATTGACTTGAAATGCTACTGTGTTTTAAAACTGATACAGTTGATAACAGAGAGACCAAACCCCAGACTTAACTACCATAACAACAAAGAAATTTGTCAACTAATCTGTAACTATAGTGCAAAACTATTTACTTGTTCATCCAATTTCTATTCTTAGATTGAGGCTAAAAGCAGTTAACATGTCATCATTTATCTGTTATTTGTGTAATTTTGTAGCAATTATTTCTTTCTGAATTCACAAGAATCCCTTCGTTCTCCAGAAGCTGTTCAGTAGATTCTCAGTATATTATCATAGCTTTGTGGGTATAAAATTGGTTTTTATGGCTGTGCACAACTTTTTGTGATTTATTGATATTTATCTTTAGGAAGTGTGGGTGGTCTGGGCTCAAAGATAAATAGATGTTTCTTTGAATCTGTGCAGGAGTAGTAGGTGACCATGCTGAGCTGATTGCAGGAAGGAAGAAAAATTATTTAAGAAAAAAGTCAACCCCCAAAATATATAATTTTAATCATTAGGTAACTTCATATGAATGGGACCTCTCCAGATGCTTTTGCTTAAGAATTCTCTTATGGTGGCCTTTTGGCACTTTAAAAACAGATTCCATGTTCCATGTAATAATTAAAACGTTTGTAAGAATGAGTCTGTATTCCTTGATGCAGTCCTTTCAGTCTAGCATCTGGTATCAAATAGGTGCTTTGTAGATATAAGAAGCTCTGATCCTGGGAAATGGGAAGTGGAAGCCTTTCACTTTTGCTTCTCTTAGTTTGTGGTTCCTCTTAAATGTGGCAAGTGTTAAATTTTCAGTGTCTAACACCTGCAGAAAAACAGATCTCCAGAGGTAATTTCCCCCCATCTGTGTAATAAATCTGCAGCTGTTTGCTACCTTAATCCATGATTTAGAGAACATATGAAATACTGAAACATCAAAAACACATTGACAATTGATGTCAGCAAACTGGGTCTGGTAAGAGGGAAGTTTTGAAAGCTTATGTGTGGCTAAGTCCAAAATTTTGTGCATACTTCAGTCTATTGCTGTGATATGAAAAGAAGCATATGTGATAAAGATATTTTTGTTGGATAAATTAGATGTGTCCCTAACTATGGAAAAGGAGTAATGATATTAAAAAGTCTTAATCACAGACTTTATATTGCAGAGGGCTGTGTATTAAAATATTAGCTAATAGACTGTTCAGAGCACCATTGGCAGAGTCCTTGAATACCTTTGGCCGCTACGTTTTTAGATTTTTATGCAGCATAATGAACATTTCAGTTAAGTGCCCAGCACAAGGTCATTCATAACCACTGACCTTCTGGAGTAAAGGTCATGAACAACTTTTTTAGATGGAAGTCATCCCAATTAATAAATGGATGGGTTTTGCTGGTGTTCACTTTTATACAAAGAATTGGCATCAGCAGTTGTCTTACAGTACACCAGAGCAAAGTAATAATAAGCTGTAAATGGATGGGTATGGTTGGGTCTGTGCATCTATCAAATATTATCATCCTTGCAGATTTTCATGAATTGCAGGGTCAGCAGAAGGCTTAGTCTTTCCTGGAAGGCTTTAAAGCATTGAGAAACAGATGAGTTAGGAATCCCTTAAATTCCATCGTTCTATGCAAGCAGATTGAAATGCAGCAGAATGAGCCTTTTTATTTTACTTCATGGCTCAGTTCATTCTTGAAAACAAACTTCTAGTTGCATGCTGAAAAAACCCCCAACAATGATTTCCAGAGTCTGCATTTTTCTTATAAAGTGCATGAGTTTGATTTAGAATGTTATGAGCTTCAGAGTTCATGTAGATAGCCTGGAGAAACTTGCTTTGCATTGTTTTAATGATAAGAATTTGTCTGAGCAATCTGTTCTCCACACTGAGTATCAAACTATTGTGAACACTTCTGTAGTGAGGGGTGGGGCTCTCTGTCCCACTGATGGTTCAAATCCTGCTGCAGGTGTGAACAGCATGGAAGCAGAGATGACAGCTAACAAAACCTTTGTGGGAAAAATATTGCACTGTTTACTTGGGACAGGTGTTACATGCAAGAGTCAGTGTATGATTGTATCAGACCAATATCCCATCTAGCCCCATATTCTTCTCGTAGAAGCTAAAAGCATACAACCTGAATGAGTGTAAGAGCAGGGCAAACATGACATTTTCCCTCATGGATACTTGGTGTTTGACCATTTTCAGCTTGAGGACACCCCAGTCAAAGTAGTTTCTGCACATTTGTAACCCTGAATGTTTTGTTTTTTTTTTCCTGTGAAAATTACCTAGCCCTCACTTCAGCTTTTCAAGTATCATTGGCCCTAATATGTCATGGGTGTGTCAATCAGCTGCCTATTCCAGGAAAAAGCTCCTTTTGCTCTCAGTCTGGAGACAAAGAGAATGGTTGGTCCCAACTCCTTATGATTTCACACATCTGCTGTATCACCTCTCCATTCATTTCCAATACTCATTCTTGTTAGCAGGGAAAAAAAAGGCATTTGGCCAGCAGCGGCTCTTTAACACCAAATACTGAAATGTGCCACTGGTGAAAATACAAGATTAAGCCTTGTTTACAAAGGAAATGTAGCAGAAAAAAGTTCACATTTTATGGAATTGGTAGAAGATAATGCCTTTGCTCTCAGTCTATGAGAAAAATGTAGTAGTAAGGAGGAGTAATGGATTTTTTAAATTATGCTCATAAATCACAGTTCATTCAATCAGTTCTAAGTTCTTGAGACAGCTATATAAGAGGCTGTAGAAAATCATTAATTTCACTGGCACTTAGGTGAAATAATTCTTCTCAGAAAATTGAATTGCAAGGGATTTCTGTCGTGCATGAAGAGCAGTGGTGTATTTAGCATTGCAACAGAAGATGCGCTGATACGTCTCACCTCTTGGTAGTGAACTACTCTCATATGTAAACTTGTGTATATAATTTTATATTATATATAAATAAATGTGTAGCTGATTAAATAGCTGTATCTTACCTAACATGTACATGGCCAAATGTAGTAACTGTAAGCATTTACAGTATCTGCTAGCACTCTCTAATGCAAAAGGGATGTTTGTAAGGACCTGTGTGCTGGCTGGCTGTGCTTGGATATAAAATCTCAGCTGACTCTTCTGGATAAATACTTGTTAAGGGTTTTTAGGGTAGAGGCAGGAAATATGTACCCAAGTAGGTGGATTACTGATTAAGCTGTGTTGTGTATGGAGTCAATTCATATTCCTCAGTCAGTCCTAAATGAAATAGGGTAATGAAAGTTTTAACTGGGCTTGCTTTATGTGGGTGAACTTGACAGTACAACTCAAACTTCATTGTAGCATCTGACAGGGAAAGTCAGCAGAACATGTTTTAAGGGACAATGCTTATGTTGCAATCCTTTTTTGTGCCTATTTCCTCACTTCCACAGGCTTTGGTTACTCTAGATGGGTCAAATCTATGGACTTTGAAATGCTTTGAAGTGCTTTGTTTAGAAGTGGGTTTTCATTCTATAACTGAAAGTACATTAGAGGCTCAGCTCTAGGTTCTCTCTCTTCCTGCTCTCTGTACTAAATGAAAACATTACGTTTATGCCAGACTTTACTAGTTCCATTTCCTGTGGGATATGACTTAAAATAAAAATCAGGATAGTCATGCCTATTTAGTTGTGCTTACAGGCTGCACTGCTTTAAGCATAAACTGTTGCAGTACCAGCATTATTTGCTGTAATAAAAGCAAATGTACTGACTTCCAGCCCTGACAGATGTCTCAATCTCCTGCACTGACCTTGTGTGAAGTGTTTATGTCTCCCCTTCCCCCTCCTTGTCCTCAGCTACTTCCTTCGAGCAGGGAATTAGGTTGTCATGCCTATGTCTGCTCCACTTCCACTGACTTGTGCCTACATCTGGTACTGGGAAAGGGGCAACAGGAAGGGCAGTTTTTAGCTAATGTCTGGTTAAACATATGTGAGACAAACAACTTGTGTATGCTCTTTTTTGACAGTCATAAACAAACACATATGGTTTAATGCAGTGTCCAAGGAACTGGATGTATCTTACCAATCAAAGAAACTGCTGGAGATGACTGCACTCTGCTTCTGGTGCATTACATTCTCTACATGACCTTTTGTTTTCAGTTGCATAAAACCCCAATAAATTAATTTTATTCTACATGTTCAGTTTTTCCTGCTTTGAATTTTGAGCTCATGTCCAGACATACCAGAGTAAGGATTTGCCAAAGCCTCTTCCACATGTCTGTCTCTATTGTGGCGTTAATAAATATTAGACCTATCATTTGTATGAATTTGTTTTCTCATAGGCTGTTATCAGTCACAAATATATTGATATCTTTAATTGCTTCTTTACACCAGTAAGGTCACATATTAAACACTCAGCATAAATACATGGACACCTAATTCTTTTTACTTAAGATTATTTCATAAATCATTGGGTAGGCTATTGCATTTTTGTTAATTAGGTAATTTTATAGATATATTTCAGTTTGGTACTTCGATCACTGTGATGTTTAACTGATGTTTCTGTAGGATCATTGTGCATTTACATGGACATGGACTCAATAAAGCATTGAGTCTGTTACTCTCTACTGAAAAGATTGTCTTAAGATGCCCCCAAATGTAGGAGGATAATCTCTTGGAGAGAAGGATTGTCCCTCTGTTAATGCTTAAGCCATACATGGGACTATAAGTGTGTGTTGTATAGGCAGGGGTTTTGGTGTACTACTAGAAAATACATTCATCTCAAGAATGTATCAACTCAGAGCTTAAACTTTAGAATTTGCACTTGCATTCAGGGGAAGGGAAGCAGTTACCTTAAAGCACCAACTCAGCACTTGTACAGTACACAAAACACTCAAAACCTTTTTTGTGTAGTGTGCTGCTGCTGCTGCTCATGAAGACATCCAACACAACCTGATTTACAGTATTGTGAGAAATTAAATCATTGAAAGCCCTTTGGATGTTTTGGAGCATGCTGTGCTTGCACTTGTAGTTATTCTAGTGAGTCTCAGGGGTAGCTCTTCAGCGCAGTAGTACCAAGGATCATGGTATTTGGATGCCCATCAGGATCTAGTCTCCAGCAAAAATAGGATGGGGCAAAAATTGCTCAAATTGAACATTGCCTATTTATTGGAGCACAAGATTTGGTAATGATGTGTTTTAAAATAGACAAAAACCTGGTGTTTCCTGCCTCTGCCTCGTGCTTGTGTAGGTCTGTAATAATACTATACAAAACGTCACTCCAGTTGGTGGCTAGACAAACATACAGACAGTGGGGAGAACTGGGTTGGATCTTTTAAATAAACTTTTGTTCTTCAAACATACAGGGAGCTCAAGAACACAAGCCACAGTTAAATCAGCCACAGCTTGTTCTTTGGGGGGATTTTCAGCTTCTCTGCTTTTGGAATTCCCAGCTAATTTAATGTGTGTCTATGGGTTTCTGAGGGGAAGAGAGTGCATAACACTGTAGGAGCAAGGGTATGAAACAAGCTAATACTAAACAAACTAAATGTGACCTGCTTTCCCAGAGCACAGAATTTCTTAGTGTAAACAGTTGAAATCAATGTGTGCTTCTGTCACTACTAATAGTAGAATAATTATTTTCCTGAAAAGTTTCATTTGAAAATGAAGTCACAAGTTAGGAAATTATTTTTCCTTTGGTTCTAGATTTGTATAACTTCTAAAGAATCTAAGAGAGAGCATTTCATTCTGGGTTTCAAAAGAAAGAAGAATGGCAGCCTCCCATGTATTTGGCTCTTGTTTATTTGTTTGCTCCCTTTTGTTACTATAAAAGCAAAATTCCATATCCTGGAATTTGTTTCTTTTCTTTTTTTAGCTGTCTTTGAAGTTGGTGTCTTTAGCAATAATTTTGGCAGGGGTACAGTTCTGTAATGATTTTGCTATGATACCAGGCTGCTTTTTTGTTTTCTTTCCATTGATAAAAAAAAACAAATCCCAAATCTCTTAGGTTTGTAATAATGCTCAATTAAAGAGGTCATGTTTACATTTTTTCAAAATTAATCAATATTTTTGGGTTTTTTTGTTGGTTTTTTTTGGTTTTTTTTTTTAATTAATATCCACTTGTGTGTATATCTGAGGATGGGGGAAAGACCTGAAAGCTGAAACAGTCTTTTTGAAAGGCTGACTGCTTTTCCTTTTCAGAAATGTTTGTCTGAAGGGAGGACCCTAGCCAATATTTGGGAGTTAGACTAGACCATGAGTTACATTTCCAGAACCCTGTGGCTGTGGGACACAAGTTATTCTTCAGTTTCTGAAACTTTGTTGTTTAAATGCAATTCAGAAATCACCAGGAAACACAAATGTTTTCCATGTCTATTACATCTTACTGGAGGCCATTTATAGTGCACTTTGTGAGACTTTGATTTTATGCCATGCCATTATTCTTGCTAATTGCTTCTAATGGATACCATGTTTCAGGCCTATGAGCATTCACTAATCATGGTAATTTTTCCTAGAAAGTGTGGATGAAAGTTAGAAACATTGTTAGGGATTTTCAGGTGCAAATCTAAGTACCCACCATCCCCAAAGGCTACCACTGACTACACCTCCCCTTGCCCACCCCACATTTCTGGGAAACATATCAGAACTGCTGTGCCTCCTGAAACACACGGTCAGGCAGGTGTTTTCATCAAGTCTCTGGCTTTAGCCAGACCACTGGACCTCTCTGCTTCATCATCTATATTCAGTGTTTTCCAAGTGGACAAGTTATTGCAGAGGAATGTTAGTACTTAACTGGTAACATCTCACCTAAATCAGTTTGCATTCATCATTTTTTTAGACTGGATCACTTTGACTTATAGTCATCTATGTTTGGGTTTATTTTCTTCTCTTCAGTTTCCAATTAATAAATTCCCAGCTCCCAGCAAAAAATATTAATTTGTTGGTATGTAATTTTATATTTTGTCATTCTATATTTGTTACTTTAGTATTGTTCTTCTGTATAAAGATCCTCTTGATCTACATTGATAGTGCTTTCTAGTTTAAAGAATTCGTGAATGTTATTGAATTGCTTATGTTCTGTTTTTTTTCTGATTAATTAATAGATTTAACAAGCTGGTTATCAATACAACCAACATATTCATTAATTCCCTTTTTTGAGACAACTTGCTTTGATTCCTTCTTTACCTGGTTTTCTGCAATATGGTCCTTTGACTAAAAGCTGTGCTGTCTGTACTAAGTAGTATGTAAAGAAATGTGATTTCTATTGGTTGCTTTATTAAGTAGAAAAGCTTAATAATTAAGATCAGCTTTCTTCAGTGCCTAGGAAAAAATCTCTTATTGGAAGGATGGTGGAGTACTTGGAAAATGTTGCATCTTCTTTACTGTCTTCATTCTTTGAAAGTTGTTCTAATAGTCTATTTCCAGGCTGATAGGATTTTAGTTGCCACATGCAGTTTTTCTCCTTTTCTGTAGTTCCTCCATTTGATATTTTTAAGAGAGATTGTTTTGTTAAGGTCTAGAATGGTTATGGCTGCAAGCTTGGAGCTTGATTTGTCAGTTTTATAATAATTCTATGTTGGGTCCTCCCACTTTGACTGCTGTTTGAATTTTACTTGTAAGGACCTGTTGTGTCTTCACTGTAGTTATGCTGGCTACAATCACTGCTGATAGCAGAAGTGAGGAATGTACTCCATCAGTTCTAGTACAATGGCCAGTTTTAACAGCATGCTCTCATTTCATCTTGGTACACACATTTCTCTTTATTTCCTTCTGTCCAGGAATACCTGTATTTTCTTATTGTGGTTAACATAAGTCTTAGACTTTTCTCTCATATCCAGCCCTCCATTTTTATTTTGGTCTTTGTTAACTACTCATTTGAGCATTCTGTATTTATCACATAAACTTTGAGATACAGACTAACTGTTGTTCATGCCTCCATTTAATTTAAACTTAAGTGATAATTCCATGGTCTGAAACATTCAAGTCCAATGGCTTTGCTATTTTCATTGGTTTATGAGTCTCTGGGAAGTCAAAGCTTCTTATAAAGAAATTATTCTGGGTGATATTCTTTCTCCAAGAGTATGGTAATTCTCTCTGTATATCTTCAAGTCTAGCCCTGGGGCCAAGGAGACCGAGAGCAGATACTCAACTTTATTCCATATGATACTGAGGGAAAGAATCCACCAAACAGCAGAATATCCTCTGAGCATTAGCTCAACACTTTGCAGCTGTTAAAATCTCATCTTCTTGCTCTGAAAACTAACAATCTATGTTTCTCTTGGCTCATAGACTTGCACATGGATTCATTATTCATTTGGTCTTTTTTTTTTTTTTAATAACATACAGGTTAAATGGGGTTACTGGTAGAGTTCCTCCTCTGGTGGGACATTTCACTGGCTTTTGTGTTAGGGATTTATTTCATTAGACCATTCATTCTTTAAGCCCCTGGAATCTGAGCCTCTGTGAGGTCTCTAAGCACCTTCTGGAGATACCATAAATCTTTCAAGTGACTGTTGGGATTCAGCCCAGGTCTTCTTGGCTTCTGCACTTTCCGGCTTTTCTTCATAACAAAGCTTTTCTGACATTTTGTTCTCACATGAACTTACATGTCTCCAACTAAATAGGACCACCTTCTTTCTCCTCTCTGAAAATTACTGAGATTTCCCCTTATGTAGGCTTTTCTTCCAAAGCTTTTCAAGCTTATGCTTTATCCACTCAGAGAATTTTTCTTGCTTGGGTGTTCTTTGCTATCTCCACTTCTTCCTTGTGGACAAGCTGGAGAAAACTCTTAACTGACTTTAATCAAGCTCACTCAGTGAAGCAATTGTTATTCTTAATGGTCAGTCATTCTCTCTGGTTGGAGTGGTATGGTTGGAAATAGTGTGTATGAGAGTTAGTAAATTAAAGAACCCCAATATTTATAAAACAATTTCCAAATGTCAGACAAAGTTCATGATTTGTTTACAGGGAGGATTCCTGGACTGTCACAGTGAGTGTGGATATTCTCATCATGCAATACTAAAACTGCTTTTCATGAGTTAAATTGTTAATGTAGCCTTCACAGAGCCTCAAGAAGCAGACAGTCATCTGTCATATTCCTCACCCTGCTTTTAAAAATCCTCTAGAAAATTCAGGACCTCTGAATATTCAGAATATCTGAAATTCCTTTTAGAATGAATATTGAATTAAATAAGATACATCACTATAAGCAAGAGATAGGATCTCTGAAAAATCTTGGAAGAATAAACATCTCAGTTGTATTCCTCTTGAATCTGTGAAGTTCTTAAGCATGAATGTAATTGTGGTTATAATTCAGCCTGTTTCTGTTTCAAACTTTGCTGTTGCAGGTATGAAATTGGAGAAAATATACACAGGTAATTAAAATCCTGATGGAAGGTAAGAACAGTTTTATGGTAATAAGGAGGCAGACTGACAAGTACAGAGATGAGACTGGAACCCTAATCTGCCATCCATAGTGACCAGGAAAAAAAAGGCATTGTGTCATAATCATGGCAGATAGCACCCTCTAATACCATCTAAATCTAGAATAATTTTTTCTCTTTAGATATCTGAATGCTTTTTACCAAATATACAGTACTAAAACCATTCAATATTCTTGCCACATTCTTTCATAACAATAAAGTGGTAGCATTAATTCTTACCCTTTAAAATGGAATAAAGATGAGATTCAATATAATATAGAACCATAAGTTGAGTTCTGGTTATTTGGCTACTCTTATTTAAAATGTGAACTTTGAGAACACTTTTTTTTTTGTACAGAATTCCTCTAGAATCATTAATCTCACTGGATTAGTTCACATTCTCTTCATATGTACAATCATTGCAGACCTTGGAAACTGTTATGTAGTACACAGATTTAGATACTGGGAACAATGTGTGTATTTGTGACAGGGAGATTTTATATCTTCAGAGAGTTACTAAGTTACTAAGCTGTAAGTATATTGATCACATCTAGCTGCAGCATCAATGATATGGATGATCTTTATGTGATATATTATTCAAAACCTTGAAATACTAACACTGATTTAGGAGAGCCATCTTTAATTTGTTCTTTCAATCTGTGTGTTTTGCAGTAATTTATCAATTTTCAGTAACTCCAGTGCCATTAGTCAGAAGTTCTATTAGGTGGATTTTTTTGATCATCAATATGTTTTTGACATTTAGACCAGCAGCACAAAATAAGTAGTAGCAGGTTTAGGCTGTTGTTATCGTCTCTGGTTCAAATCCCCAGAGATGTGACTTCTATTGGCTCTTTTATCACACTTATTCGGGTTCAGTGCTTATCCTGCCTTTTCTGAGCTGAAAAATTAACACAGGCTTTCACTTAGAATGAACCTGAAACTTGTTTCACTGCTTTTTTTTCTATTTCCTATTAAATATGACGTTAACAAGGTTCTGCAGGCTGAATGAAACATTGACATCCTTTGGAAATAAAGCACATTTTTTGATCCTTAATGAAAGCAAAGAAGCTAATAAATGTTCTCTTTCTTTTTTTACCCTGATAGCTCAGTTGTTAATTCACTCAAAAAGGGACTGAGGCAGAAATCAAGCTCCCATTTTCCTTTTTCTGAAAAGGGGTGTGTGTAATTCATGTATGTGAAGGCTTTTCTTGTACATTAAAACCAGACACAATTCCATATATGCTTTCCACAATCACAGCTGTAGACCTGTGCTTGGAAAATATTTCTAGTCTTGGAGGTGTTCTTAATCATTGTGATATTAATCTGGTGAGATGCTGTAGCATGCCAGGATGTTTCCCAGGAAACTGATTGTAATAAATCCAGGATATGAAATTCATCTTGTGAAAATAAGACCTAAGAGAGGAAAGTTGAAAGAGGAAGAAAAGTCCTGGTCAGTAATGCAAGGTCCTCTCTCATAAAGGAGAGTTTACTGTGAAATTTCAGTTCTCTTTGTGCTCCCACCCTTTATTGCTTTTGGTTTATTTCTCCCAGAGGCCTCTTTAATACTGAAAGCCTGACGTAATTATCTTGAATTAATTAGTTCAATGTAAAGTGCAGAACACTGAATATCAGTGATTGACTTGTGAGGGACCTGCAGTGAAGTTGTACAAATGGGTATAAAAATGTGAAAGTCTTCAGGAATGCTTCCGCAGGATCAGCTACAGGGAAAGGCAGTGATTTACTTCCAAGAATAATGGCTTTGTCCAGGTGTTAACAATCTGAAGGGGGACAGTTTGAGCTGTGATCCCTGTAGTGGGATATAACACTTCAGGCAGTTAATTGCCTTATAGATTTAATTTCTGCAGGAGAGGTTTACTCATGCAGTCATTCCCATTCCCTAGAAATTTCACCTGTGCCCCATTGCCTTCACTTGCCACTTAGTGGACTGTTCTATCGCTGACCTGTTTACTATGTGTTAGTCAGTCCCTGGTTAAGTGTTGTGAGCAGGAAAAATGGATTACTGGAAACTTAAACCTGTGTGTTGCAAATAAAACCTCTGTAAGTATGAATAGGATCCTGAATGTCTGCTGATCACAAAGTTTTCCATTTTGGTTGTATGTGGGGAAAACTCTTTATTAATATCGGGTCTCATAGACTGTGTTTTCCTTTGACAAATACGGCATATTTGTGAAGTCTGCTTAACTAAACTTTATGCTGCAATTATTCCTGCAATTAGAAATTGATGGGTTTAAGAAATTAACAGTCCTTAGTCCTTAATAGATATCTGTGTTATCTTGCTGTCATTATTCATTTTACTAGTATCTGAAAGGTACTGTTAAGATACTGAGATGTGGTAAGGGTATGCCAAATTAAAATTCCCTGGCTGAAGATCATTAGGACAATGTGTCACAGTTATCCTGCTACCAGATGAAAGCAATCAACTATTCTGCCTCTGACAATCTTTATCATTTCATTGGCAAGACCCTATTACATATAAATAGCAGGTTGTGGTGAGCCTCCCTAGCAAATGTTAGGGTTTTTTTTAACATCTTGATGGAGGTAGTACCTATATTGCCTTTTAGAAGTCCAACAGGTACCTAAAAAAGATCTTCAGTGAATTTTAGACATCAGAATTTTCCATAGGAATTGTGCAAATAGTAGACTGAATTTTATTGGTGATGGTGATGTTTGTAATAAGGGGAATGAAAACTAATTAGCTACCTTTCCTTTTCTAGTCCATCTCTAACATCAGGTTACTGAGGCTTTTCTGCAGTTGTGCTTTCAGGTAAGGCCATATTAACAAGCAGCTTGAATGATAGTGGTTAAATCAGAATGGGAGGGAGGGTTCTTTTCTCCCAGTTCTCTGCTTAAACTACGGAACTTAGTCTTGTGTCTTCTGTATTTTTAATTTTTTTTTTTTTATCAAGGTGTCTAGTATTTCTACCTTAGATCACATGGCTAGTTTATTTTTCTTATTTGCTTTGTGGCTGAAGATGTTTCAGCTTCTTACATGTGTCCTGTATGGTCTGTCTGGATAGATACTTTCCTCCCAGAATCACTTGTGCAAACACATGAGTTTGCTCCACTGGGCTTTATCTTGTGAAACTCTTCATGTTGTGAGCTGTAGCATGGCAAATGGAGAGATAACAGACTGTAAACACTGAATGTGATAGAAAAATGTTTCCAAGTATACAAAGAGACTTCATTTATTACATCTAATTGCTGATGTTAAACTTTTGTATTATAATATTCATTAGTGCAGTAGAATATGAGACATTTTCATAGCATGAACCAGGATGGTGACTTGTTCTGTGTGCTGCTGAAAAACTTGTTCCTATAAAAAACCATGTTTTTAATAATACAGCTGGCTTTTATATTTTTCAGCAATATTTGTATTTCCATGTTTTACCAGTCAGGATCACTTCAGTAACATCAATGTGACAAATGCAGAACGCTTAGTCCTGTCATGATGCATTTTTTTATGTTTGGCAAGGTTTCTCTTTTTCTAATTAAGTCAACAAAAGATGCAGTTTTGGTGTTTTTCTTGTCTTTCTGTGTTGTGGTTGCTAAATCTCAAACAGTCCTACCCAAGATAGTGGTCAGTCTGTTTCATTCCTGTGGAGAATTGCTGACATGCAAGCTTTTCCAGTCTTCAAAGATTATTCTGTTAATTGTCAAGTTTCTCTGGTTCTGCTAGTGTTACTATTTTTTCTATCAAAAAGTAAATTTTCCTCCTGTGTTTCTGGTCATGATAAAAAAAAATAAAAATCTACTAGTTCATTCCTGTCTTAAGCCCTTGAGCATGTCCAATAGCTAGGACTTTTCTGAGACTTTTAAGTACTTGTAATTATGTTGTCACCTGGCTTGTAAATATAAAGAAGCCAAGCTTTAATTTTATCACTGAGGTTTTGTCTGAGGTTTTCTAAATTTTTTGTATTGTGAGTTTTTTTTTCCTGTGTTTCTGTTATACTGTGAAGAATATCACAACTTTGAACAAACATTCTGACCCTCTGTAGTCTGTCTTTAGATGAATCTGTAGAAGAAAAGCTGTTTGATTTCACTCTTTGAGTCCAGGGATGCTGAAGATAAGAATCAAGGCTTGAATTTTTTGATAGCAGTGTATCAGGATAGCAGGAATTAAAAAACTTCATGAGATTATTATTTGATAGTAATTGTCGAATTTCCATGTGTCTTTATTGCAGAAAAATTCCACCCCAGCTGTAAAAATAGCTGTATAGATCTTACAGTTTGTCAACAACAGTCCTAAAACAAATTTAAAGCCATACATTTTATACCTTCAGTCTGTGGGCAGTATTTTATTACAGAATGAAATATGCTTGCTTCCGGAGCTGAGCAGCTGTAGTGTGTCCAAGTGCCTTCATCTGAGGAGCTCCAGAACCAACAGGTCAGGTCCTATTGTGAAAAAGAAACCAGCTGCCCACTTCCCTTTGTAGAACAGGATACTGACTCCTCACGGTGAAATTAGGGCTCAAAGGAGAGTGAGAAATTTAACAGCTGCTTTTAATTTCTCTTGAGAAGGCTCACATGCTTCCATGAGACTTGTGCTCATTGTCTCTAGGTAGCAAAAATTCCTACTGCTTGAAAATGCTCTCATTCCTTCCACTTGCCTTGATATTATTCTCTGTGCTGGTGTGATGACTTCCCATGGCTGTTTATCCTCAGCTTTGACTGTAGATGAGTAGGTGTGAGTAGATTTATTCTCACAAGTAGCCTTCTTCTGATGGCTACATAAACACACAAATAAAGGTCCACTGGACAGAACTTGAAATAAACAGTAAAAAGTACTTTTTTCATGCTGGTCCTATATGCATGGCAGATGGAGTTGTATGCATTATCTTCTAGGACAAAAGCAGGGGAGTAGAGCTGCTGCTTCTTGGGAGTTGAGAGTTTTTATGGAACAGAGGTGCTACCTTCTTATTCAGACCCTTGGATAGGAAGCTTAGCACTGTCAGATGATATATGCAAAGAAGTTATTAAAGTGTAAAATGAGACACTCCTATGTGACATTAATGACTGGAAAAGGAACACATGAAGTTCAGTTATAAAACTTGTTAGTGTACTAGGGTTTGTTAGTGTGAGAAAAAAATCCTATTTTTCTTCAGCACATTGAATGATACTATAAAAATACTGTTTTCATAAATCCTCCTTGGGTGATTTTTGTTTAGTAGCTACATAACTGCTTAGCCTGTTGAAATGGCTGTTTTGAAAAGATTTGATGAAGTATTACCTTTATAAGTTTTAGGATCTCCAGCTACCTTCATATGGTTTTGAAAGTGAAGGGATTTTTATGGTTGTCAGCAATACTTGAACTTAACAGATAGAATTGTACAAATAGTGTTGAAAATGTGAGACTGCTCTTACTCAGTGTTTTGTCAGATCTCCTTCCTGTAACGGATGTCTAAAACGTATTTTCTTTCAGCCCAAATGATAGTAATTATTTTGCTGTAGTTTCCCTCCAGTGATTCTGTTCTTTCCTTCTCCCTCTTTATGTAACCGTGTTACCACCAAGTGGCTGTCCAACTCTCCAGATTTTACCAGTGCTTCTGAGAGCCTTCATTCTTGCACTGTGGGACCTGACTGAACCACAGCTGAACTTTCTTCCCACTGAACAGCTGCTTCAGTGTTCATTGCCTTGTTGAGAAGGGAAGCTCTGTAATCATCTGGAAAAATTTCATTTTGTTCAAGGGAAGAATTTTGTTCAAGGACACAACTTTCTCATTCAGAAACTAGTGATGCTTTTAGCCATGGCTCTTGTATGCCTTGGCCTGCTTTTTAATGGGGAGTTAGTCAAAGGAGAATGAATTGAGAGAAGATGTGCTGAGTGATTGTTTCTGCTGAGCAACTGCTGTGCTGTCTTCCAGTCTGGTGGGAGCCCTTCCAGGATTTGTGGCTGTGGTGTGTTCAGTTATCTGCACTGTTGCAGTCAAACTTGTGAGGCCTAAAGGTGGAAGAACTTGTGATCCTGGTGATCAAGTCCAGCTGTGGCATGAATTGACACCACTCCCCTCTTTCTGCCTGCAGCTGTTCTGGCTTTCTGAGTGTTTGGGAAGGATGATAAATTCAGATGAATACCAAAACGGGTAGCCTAATGTTGTGTAGGGAGATTGCGTTTGATATGAGTGATACTTGAAAGGTGTTAGGGTTTTATTACAACTTTTCTTTAGCACTAGGACAATCTTAGGATTGCTGGGGTTCAATCAGCTCTCCACTATATAGGCTACATCTTGGATACTTGTGAAATCATGCTCTTGTATATCATAGCAGAGAGGGGTGCTGGCAGTACATGAGCCATTATATTTAATTTTTCCCTGGTGATTTTGGGGAGAGGAAGAGCAGGAACACTTGGATTTTCTGAAAAGAGCTCTAAAACTGGCTCACCATAAGCCCAGTGACCCCTGCGAGGTGTTTATGGCGGTAACATCCTCATCTGGGAGGAATCCCACTTCCTGGCAGTGCCTGAATGGATTTGGAGGCAATTCTTGTAAAGTGTCTTACTTGCTTTCCTGAGGAACTGGGAGTTTACAGACAAGTAAGTAAATAGGGGAGTTGAATAAATGGATAGTCAAATATGGTGTGCTTCAAAGGAGATTCTTCTCAAAAGATTTTTAAAAGGGAGCATGATGTAACTGAAAAACAATGGGGAAAAGTTAAATTTGCCTTTCTGTTATCAACCCAGATTCTTAGGAATAGCTTTATAACACATTACTAATGAATGGTCTTACTTTTATACCTTCTTAGCCATCATGAATGTGACTGGGTGTCTTGGACTTGTTACTGCTGCTTCAGTTGTAACAGAACACATTGTGAAAGAAACTAGTCCTTCTGGCAGCTAAATGAAAAACAAAACAGCCCAAAACTGTACAGATAGTGAGACCTCTGTGCTAAAAGTGGGTTCCTTTGTGTTTGGTGCTGATATACTCCAACAGGAGCTTGTCCTGTCAGATGAGAGAATGAGTTTCATTTTGTCAGGGCTGGCTATTTGGGGTTTTTATGGGAACCAAATGTATGTTAAGGAAATATGTGAGCATTTCCCACAAAATTAATAAAACCTTATTAGACTTGTTTACATTAAAATGTCCAAATGCAGTTGTTCACATGACATTATCTGGTTGCACACAAAATGACTGCTGTGTGACCTTTCAAATTTGACATTAGTAGTATGTGACTGTGGACAGGTTAACCCAATAGACAAAATAATAATAGTTACTTTACTGAGTGATTAAAGCTCAAAAAAGAGGGAGAGTTGATATGTTTAGCTATAACCCAGCCAAAGAAAATAAGGACCAAGACCTCAACAGTAGCTAAGATTTATGGGATTCTGATGCTAGCTGAAAAAAAAGGGCTAATACCAACTTTATACTAACTCAAAATTAATTCAACATTTGTAATTTTGTATTTGTATTGTAACTGTGTTTGTGTTGTTAAGCATATTAATGTGAGACAGCTGATACACCTTCATACAGAGACTCTGTCCACATAACAAGCTGCTTTTGCATGCAACAGAGAGGATCTAGTACTATTCATACTTTAAAGTGGTGTAGAAAAATGCTTTTTCACCTCAGAACTTTGTCTTGGCACTAAAGAAGCAGGTTTTTCTGATTTCCACTGAGTCAAAGTTCAAAACTGTAAATCGTTGTTATCTGCAAAGCAGCAGAAACAGCTTACTTTCTTAGCTGTTGTTGGTCGCACATGTGAAAAGGAGAAGCTTTTAAAAATTGTCAGTGTGTTAATCAATGGTTAATAGGCCCATGGATGAAGCCAGATGATCTCTGGAGTTAGCATAATTCTTCAAATGCAGAGGAGCTGCATATAAAGTAGAACAGACCAACATAGTACATACATTCTCACCACTGTATTTGTTAACTGTGGTGTTAAAGTCACAAAGGCTGTGACTTTCTACACTTGATCTTTTATGTCATTTGCTGTTGTGGAGTTACTGATTTTTGCATTAATGAGTTTGATTTCAAGGTGAGATCTCTCTGACAGACCTGCTTATATGATAAGCAGGTATTCATTAAAGATTTAATAATTAAGATTTAATTATTAAGGTATGTTGTAATTTTACTTGCTTGAAGAGAGTTCGTTTTGCTGTATTTTGCAGCAAGAGACATTTCTCACTTCTGTCATGAATTATCCCATTCACTACTGATATACTGTCTTTGCTTTTGATTTCAGTTTTACAGTGGGAGTTTTTATACTTGATGCATGATTAGTATAGCCTGTTTAATTCCTGAACTGAATCTTTTTTCCTTGTGTATTCAGTGTTTTGGCACTGGCAGCCAGAGCTGTGGGCAGGGCTCTTTGTAGTGTTATCATCAATAGGAGCAGTCATGCTGGAAGCATTGAGCTGTCATCAAGCTGCAGTACAAAACACCTGATCAATCATTCAAAGCTTCCTATAATTTATCTTTATCTCTTTATTTATTTTGTAAAACATTGCCAATATTTATTAGTAATTTATTTTAATTTTCTTTGGGTGTGTTATCTCAATCAGCAAGCATCAAATAAATACATGCCAGCATGATTTTGCTCGTGTTTTATCACTGACATTACTTGCCACAGAGTGATGTTTCTTTCTAAACTAGGTGTAAAATATGCCTTAATAAAGGCACAAAGTCTGCATTTGTTCACCTTTGAATGCCAAGGTGATGACATTGTAAAGCTAATGGTAATTTTTCTGGAATTTCCCAGTCCATGACTAGCATGTTAAAAAATAATGAAATTCCTTGCAAGAGGAAAGATTATTAAAGTAGGGAAAATATACCATGACACAATTTATTTTGACTTTTGTATTAAATCTATTTTTATTAATTTCATAACAAAGAATAAATTGCATAACTTTTTTTTGGTGAAAATTCTTAGTTTAAGAATTTTAAATCAAACACTGAAGATGTATTTCTGTAACTAAAGGAGTCATTTAGACTAGAGGAAAGCTAGAGCAAATAGTTATTTTTCATCAGATTATAGATTAGATGGCAGTACAGAAAGGAGATACTGGCAGATTAGAAAATAATGCTAAGAAAGATCTTTTTCTGCGTGCTGGCCTGCAAAAAGGGCTTTTCTTTTGTCTGGAACTCACAGGTGGTGACAGTCGGTTTCAAAATGTGTTGTGTAGTCATGGTCAGTTCAAACCAGTCCCTCAGGATTTCATGCAGTAATAGAGAATACTGTCTGTGCTGGGAAATTGATTTTGACGTACGTTTTGCAAATGCCTTTGCATGCTACTGTGACGGTGTTATTAAAATCCTGAATTCCTTGTACTGTGGAACAGTTGGAATTCACAGTGATGTTGCTGGGTTTTTTTTGATGTCTGTTATAGAATCTGTAATTTTGTTTTACCAATTTTATTTCTCTAGTATAATTTCTTAGTAATTTCATAGTGGAATTTCCTGCTTTTCTTAGAATTGGGGAACAAAGCTCCTACCTGTAACTGCATTTTTCTCCTATCCTGTCTGACAGTTTTACAAAGTAGTTTTTTTCTTCAGATAGTTTCTGCAATATTCTTTCTGTTCTTTAGTTGCTCTCATCCTATCCTTCCTTTATCTTCTTTTAAATTATGTATTTAAAGAGATATTGGCCTGGGGCCATATATTTACAAAATAAATATGAGCTTGGATTTTCTCTTGGTATTTTAAGTTTCCTGTGTGAAGCTGCACATCTTCCTGGAAAAGCTGTGGCAAGCAAGAGCAATGCATAATACTGGTATAAGTATCTTTACATGAAAGGTCATTCTTCTTCCCTTTAGTTGTTTCATTTCTTTACACACCAACAAAATTTGAATGGAATTTATCCTTTTATTTGATTAATTTACTCTATTATTTATAAAGTTATCTTTCTAATGTAATTAGATTATGTTCCTTTTTTTCTTGAATTTTTTTTTTGCCTGCTGGTGGGATGAGGTGGAGGAACCACAGAGACTTAAGATAAACTATTTTTTGGCTCTGAAGTTATCTTGGATATTGATGTTCTTTGCTATGAATGGGTGAATTACTCCAATTTGCTGGAAGTGGATCTTGAAGGAATCAGAAAAGAGATCTTTGCATTGTGGGCAGTGAAAAGCCAGGTGCTGTAGCCAGTAGGGTGTTATTATTGAGGGCAGCTTTAGCACAAAGTACTGTACCATTTGGTACTCATCACGTGTACCTGCTCCTTTCTCTTAAAGCTGGAGACCTGGATTTCTGTCCATCTTGTTTTTCTGGAGTTTTGTGCTGAGTTTCCACTTTGGCCCTTTTCTACTTCTGTAATTCAATTTCACAGCACTGTTTCATAGTACTTAGCCCATGAGTTGATATTGCCATAGCTTGTATTCACTATCATTAAACACAGTAATCCAAATCTTAGTTTGTCCTCCAGGCAGCTCCTGGTTTTGAAGCATTCCATAGATTTTAAAGTTGTGCCTATGGAAGATGCCTATAGAACCAAGTGGAAATGAAACAAGTACTTCTTCACAGAAAAAAAAAATGGTGAATAGCCACAGTATTTAGTAGAGAATCAGTTTGCAGTTCCAGCCTTTTGAACTTAGAGAAGTAGACCAAATCCTGCAGGAGAGAAGACTGCAGAAAATGAGACCATGTTTGGCATTGGACAAGTGATAGAAGAATCAGAGGATGATAGAAAGGATGTTTTAAGGATTAAATAATGCCTAGCTCATGATTCTATCTCCATTGCCTTCACTGCAATATATATAAATATATATATATCAACTTCCATTCACTGTAATTGTGTGCTCTTAGCAAGCAACATGCAAAAGACACTTCCTTACCTTAAGAGCTTGGATTTTATATAATAAAGTAGGAAGTAGTGGTAGTGAATGTCAGAAGCAGTGCTTTTATTTGCCTGATATTTTCTCCTGATAATGACAGTCTTTTGTGAGTAAAGAATACTACACTACTTATGGACAGTTTTCAGATACAGAAAAACCATTTTCGATTGCCATTACTGAGAGGAAAAGAAATGTAAATCTCACTGTTCCATCTTACAGCCTTTGGAAATTGTCTTTCTAGCAGGCAGAGAATGTACTGTAACTTAAAAGCAAGTTTTGCCCCATGATGATAAGACAAAGTATAATTTTTGTTGTTTATTTTTTCTATGAATCTCTTTACCTTGCTTACTTTTACTTGCTTATTTTTGAGCATATTGCACAGTCTAGCAGATAATTTTTATAATCAAGTAGTTGGTGAGAATCCCCTGCTTTGTAGTTCTGTTTAGTTCTGCTGCTGTCAAGAAGAAGCAGTTTCTTTCTTTGATATAAGCTGTTTATGAGTGTGTGTGCTAATGGTAAAGTAACTCTACCAAGAATTATTTAAGACGGCTCGCTGTTCATGAGCTTTGGCTGCTACTGTTACAGTCACTGTATTTAATTATTTCTAGATGTACTTCCAATCCATTCTGTGTTTGCTTCAAAACATCCTCATTTTATATCACCCCACCTGTGCTCCCACTGCACACGATGTACATGACATTACCAGATGTGTGTTCAGACTGAGGCATTGGGTTACTGGTGTGGGAGCAGCTCAAATTACAGAGTTGTGAATTGTAGTGGAGCACAGAGCGTGGTGACTATTGGGATATCATGTTTCTGTTTCCTGTCCCAAAAAAACTGCATCTGCATTTACAGTACCTGACCATTAAAGTACTCAGGCTTCTTTAATTCTCGAAGTGTGCACGTGTAGAACTGGTGGACCTGATGGAGTACACTTAGTTTGTGATAGAGCAGTTGCTTTACTACCAAGCCCCATCACTCTCATTGTAATTAATTCTTTCATAAACTTCTGAATTGTATTTTGTAGCGTCTTGTAGAAAGAATTGCATTTTAAAATATAATTCCCTTATGTTCATTTCTCTGTGAAGACTGCTTTTTTTCACTTCTAGGTTTCTCCTCTCTTTGTAAAGTAGTTCTTTGATAGCAGCACATGTGTATATTCATGATGATTTGTTTTGACTGTTTTTTTGTCACACTTTGGAACTGACTTTTTCAAAATGTCAAGTTCTAATTTCAACTTTTTAATTTAAGACAGTGGATGTCCTCCAACTGTACGACCCTTTCCCTGCCATCACTTTCCTACTGGAGTTAATTTGAGCTGCAGGGGTGCTGTACTTGCTTTAGGCCATGAGTTGTTTCATAATTCTGTAATGTCAGTTTTTATTCTTTAGCCTTTCTATGAGTTGATTTACATCCTTCCCCATGCACCATTATTGCATCCTACCTTTCACTTAGTGCACTGAAGGCTTCAAGTACTACAGTAAACGGTGTATTTTCAAATTTGAAACAGCTGCCAATTAAGCAAGCTCTATACTTTGTGGTGAAGTGAATCTAAATGTCAGTTGTTATGAAGGTATGCCTGTTGTTGCCAGGTCCAACAGTGATGAAGGCAGACCAACCAATTCCATCCTCCTTGGTGGAGGACTCTGGTGCATTTTTCAGGGTCAACTGAGAGTAGCTCAGTTAGTCACAGCATGGTGCTGATGACCAAGGTCATGGGTATAATCTCTGTATGGGCCATTCATTTAACAGTTGGACTAGATTCTTTTGGGTTCCTTCCAACTCAGAATATTCTGTGATGGAGGTCACTCCTTTAAGAGATCACTTCATGACTTTTCAACTTTCATGCCTAAGTGCTCATCAGCAGCAATTAATTATTAGTCATTACCACTGTTCCCACAGGCAAAAGGGACCTTACTGCAATCTGTGTGGACAAAAGCATGGATGGATATCAAGCATTAGTAGATCCTTATCTGTGGAAAAGGATCTTTACTGGTGCTGCTCCATCATTTTTCTAGGACAACACTGGCTCCTTACTTGTTAAGGAGATGGATCTCTTTAGTGCTGTATGATGTGACTCTGCAGATATGTTAGCTCAGCTTCCCAACAAGCAGTGACTGATGTCAAGTGTTTCCTGTTTCAGAAATGGAAAAGAGAGACTGGTATTGTTTATCTTGGCCAGAAAATTAGTAAAGGGATACTAAGTAAAGGAATTATGAAAAAATTTAATATTTCAGTGTAGATATTAGGACCTTTTCACTCTTTGTATAATAATATAAAATAATTCATTAAATTGAAAAGGCATAAATTAAAAAATTATGAGAACGTTCTTCCTGGGAAGATGATCTGTAGCCATGACTTTTCTTGGCAAGGGTTTTACTTTGGGCAAAAGTTGGACATTTATGGATTTAACACAATTGAAGACAGCTCATTTAGGATAGTTTGAAAATAATATAACTCTGACCTTTGGCTATTAGCCTGTTTTAACTATTATACTTATGATGAGCACCTCATGGTAGAGAAGAAAGGAGAGGGGAAGAGAGTAGTATTGTCAACTGTGGGGTTCTTGCATCTTGCTCTTCAGATCTTCAAACTCTGGCACTGACCATTGTCCAGTAACCAGCGCCTGCACTAAAGGTCCAGTTGCTGTGTTCCAGTCTGGAAGTTTTACATCTTTATAATGTTCCTGCAAAAGCTACAGCTTCACTTGGGAAGGAAATGGGGAAAAAATGAGATTGTGGCAAGACATGCTAGGAAACAAGCTCTGATTCTGTGTAGTGGAATGAAACCTTGGGAATAAAATATGCTGGTGTATTTACAAGCAAAGTGGAAAGAACACACACATTCATTCAGATATCCCCATGTCTCTTCTGTGTTCACTCCAGGGTCCCTTGGGCAGATGAAATACAATAGGTCTGTTGTGAAACTGTAGTTGGTGTGATTCCCATTTCTGTTGTTTAGCAGGAGCCAAGGTCTCAGCAAGAAACAGTTTAAATAGTTAGATTAAAAGACTGTTGCTGTGTCTTTGCTGTATAGCTGCAGATGAGGGAGTGCTGCCACTCCTCTGAGGAGGAGGACCAGGGCTAGGGGTGAAATGGCATGGCAGTGGTTGGGAAAAACGAGTCACTTTTTTGGCCATGATGAAAAGTTCCTTTAAACAAAGGCAGCTGAGAATAACTAACATCGTGGACAGGTACCATAATGCACATGAAAGGTGGGAGCAGTTGGGTACAGACTCTCATTATTCAGCAGTTTGCTATTGTAATTTGTCTTTTCAGCTTCTCCAGAAGATGGAGGAATATTACACAGCAATGGAAATTAAAGGGCTACAAATTTAGCACATAGATGTGACAAAACCACAGGGATCCTTCTGGTTTAATCAGAGTATCTGGTCTGTTTATAGTTTAAACCATGGCTCAAATAGTCTCATCCATTTGTTTGAGAAAAAAGTAATGATAAAATAGGGAATGGGTTGTCTAAAAACAGCATATGTGATAAAGTGATTTAGTATTAGAGACATACTGTCTGAATATTCAGGGAAACCTCAATCCTCCCAAAAATTATGGATGTATAAATTCTGTATGTACCATGTTGGACATAACACTTCTTTTTGGAGTTGCTATGTTTTAAATTTTTGTTTCTGAAGAGCAGATACTGATGAATCCCTCTACTTGCCAGCACCATCTCATTCTTCTGATCACTGAAGCTGAAATTCATTCCAGTTAACTGTTTTGATCACTGAAGGGACTAAATCCAAAATGTTCAGAATGAGTTCCCAGAACAGAGCATTTCCTTTTCCTAAGAGAAAACAAAATACTTTGGAGAATTCTGGAGCTGAGGAAAATGGACCTAGCCATCTGATTTTCATCAGCTCCCTCTTCAAAACAGCTGACTTCTGCTGTGCAAGAGGTATAGGAAGAGTATAGGGCTTCAGTGTCCTGTTGGGAGGAGGATTCCTTGTCAAATGAAAGGGGTGCTTGTGTCTGTATCACTGGTGTGGCCTATTTATACCATCAGCCTCTCTCATTTCCTTCCCAGAACTTAATCCATCTGTTATTTTTACGAATTAAAAACTGCTGCAAGTACACAGTGTGCTTTCCTTAAATGTTACACTATGAAACTTGGTCACTTTCTGTGCTTGTGTATGTGCTTGAACTATTCCCTCATATGATGTTCCTGAAGTTACGGGGTGTATTTTGTAAAGGTCTTGGCTTGTCATATACTGTATCATGCTATTTAAATGCTCTGAACTCACAAACAAAGGATGAATGTAGAAATTGGAGTCTCTAATGCATCTATTATAATGGGGGGGAAGAGGGGAGGTTGACCATTTGTGCTGCAGGTTCATGACACTTTCTCTTTGGTACTGTTAGTTGGCTCAGGACTTTTCTGGCCTGGAAGCTGTCATATTTTTGCATTTCTGTGTGGTGCATGAAGCTCAGTGGGACAGTCTGCTCCTAGGCTCCCATCTGATGGAGGTGCATCCCTCACAGTGACAAATATTTGTTACACAGTGCACAGTCTGGATGTGTATCCTGACTTGTGCACATACAATGTGCTGGTCTTGTTACTACCCATGTAGCTGGGTTTGTGTGTGGAGGCTGTATGAACAGGGACTGATTGTAGACATAAAGATGCATCTCATGGTTTCATTCATGTAGCCTGATCTGAAAAGGGCGTAAAGTACTTTTGGCCCTGTAATTCTGAATGACATAGATGTTACTACATTCATTTGAAGATCTGTAGCTTGTGAAAGATAGTGTACATGCAATTATTTTTATTATTGATGTGTATGACTTAGCTGGCATGATAATGTGTTTCAGGTAAATTTTACTAGCCCTTCATCAAACAGAATTTTTGCTTTATGAGTAAGTGTAATTCTCATAATACTACTAATCAGGACTTTTAGTTTGAACTATTTTGTGGTACGCTCAGTTTTAAGTACTGAGTGTTTAAAAGCTCTTGTCTTGAGTTAAATTGAGTGGTGGTGAGTTTGTCATGCTTCTACATATCATTGTTTAAACATCCTGGATCATAGGTGATATCCTTTAACTCATTGGGAGTGGCTCTGCTACCTCCGTATATTCAAAGCTGGACCATCTGAATCATGTTTGTAAAATATACAGCTATCTTAAATTGAAGAACTTGCTGGTTTAGTTACATTTCTTGTGTACCCAGTGGATTTTGTATTTCAAACCAAATAAATTACTAAAGGATTTTTTTTTTATTAGTTATCTCAGATTTTGCTTCATGTCATGCAACTGAGGTTAAGATTTGCATGTTCTGTGTCGTTTGTTCTTTCTGAGGATTGCTTATTGTCCTCTGCTATCCCCTAAATTCTGTGAGTGTGAGGCTTGTGTAGAGCAAATATAGCTAGAAATATAGATGGGCAATGTTGGAGAGAAAAATGACATTGGTGTGTGTATATATGAAAAAAATGGATTTGGAAGGAAGGAGAAGGGAAATGTCTCAACTTTGTGTCAGGCTTCATTTTTGCATCAATTATTAGGAGATACATATGATCCCTCACTAATTTTTAATTTACAATGAACAAAATATGAAAATATTTTTCTCAAGTGCTATGAATACAATATTCAAGCTGTGAGTTTGGCCATGTTTTAAATTTTACATAAAATTAGAAATGAACTAAGAGAGCCCTCATCTACTTGCTTCCAAATATAAATTAAACATGATTTATAAGACTCCAGTTACACAAAATATATGCTCTCCTTAGGAGAGAGTTTATTTTTTTATTCTTTTTACACTTACGAACACAACATTTTGGAGGCAATAAATGAAAGGAGTGCAGGCATATTTCTGAGAGCCAAGCTAGAACATGCTATTAATACTGTAGTTTTGGACGTAAGCACATTAACAGATACTCAGAAGGAGTCAAGACAAAAGAGGCCAGCTTTCTGAAGAGACTCTGGAAGGCATTTCATATTTGTTAATATTTGGCAGTCTGCTTAAATGGGCATTTGGACTCAGAGCATTAGACATGCAGTGCCTTTGCCTTCCTTTACTTACGTGCTCTGCAAAGCATGTCTTGAAGTGATGTTCTTGAACCTCACCACACTGATCAAAATGAAATGGGACAAATTATCATGATATTGCTGTTTATCTAACTTACATTAGTACATTTGCTATAGTCATTAAAAACCTGATTTTTAATGGATGAAATAGAAATACCTGTTTGTCAAGGGTGTGTGGATGATTAGGTAAATTAAACAAGTCCATTGTCCTTTAACTCATTTACTTGATAGCAGTCTGAAAGGTAAATATCTGTAAAAAGAGTATGGGCAGTAGGAAGCATACTGCTGTTTGAAGAAATAAAATGAAACAGCTGATGCCATGAGGAATGCAAAAGAATCTGTCTAACTTCCACCTGCTTGCTCTGAGTTGCTGTGGATTTTTTTTTAAATGAGGACTCCTTGCTGATTTGTGGAAAGGTGGTGACCAGTCAACTCGCTGCTCTAGCAAATGCCCACATACATTGCATGGAATACCCACAGTTGTAATAAAGATGTGGAGGGGACTGCACTCTGAGTTGACCCTCTCTGACACCTCTGGCCTTGAGCAAAAGTGTGCATTTTCTGAGTTAACCTTCTGCTAGGACTTTTTGGACAAGTATCTCAAAGATTTCTTCTCCAGTGACAGGGGGCCTCCAGCTGGCCTGCATTGCTACTCTTTCTCTGGTGCTGAACCACCATATCTACCCAAGGAGTGCAGCAATTTAAAAGTTTATTTGTAAGTGGCAATTTAGCCCACACATAGTCTTTGCTTACTGTAAAAGTGCAATAACAAATCCTTTCAGTCTGACAGAAAAATAAATTTGAGCTTTCAGTTTTGGCTGCTGACTGATACTTGCTAGTGTGACTAAGAAATGAACTAGGAAAGAAAATTCAATAAGCTGACTATATATAAATAAAGCTTCTTGGGTTTCATTCTGTTTTATTTTCTTTAAATGGACTACTATATTACTCTTAGTGATCTTGTTCACAACAAAACTCCATGAATAGTTGTAGCACTCCAGTCAGGAATATTGGTTGGAGCATTGTGGTTTGCAGGCAGGAATTAGCAGCTCAGATGTGTTTTGGGGCTTGGAAAATGTTTGCACAAATGTTTGTAAGTGTTCAGATTTAGCCTATCATAAGATCAATACTTAAGAGAGTTTATGCTCTACCTGGACTGAATTTTTCCTGCCACCTTCTTACCATTTGCCTTAGGTCAGCTGCATCAGGAGCTGACTTGGCTGAAATACAATGTTGCACCAATAACAAAGCTTTTATGATGAGCTTTTATTGGATCCTATTCTTGATCTGACTCAAAGTCCATTTGCCCAAAACAGTGCCAAAAGGAAGGCAGCTGGGTGCAAGGTTGCTTTTCTACTTAGAGTTCTTTCTCTCCTTTGTAGCATCCTCCTGCAATTTGTCTATCAGATGAATATAATCAAAAGATTTTTTTTTTTCCATTAGTATTCTGTTTAAAGATCACATACATCTGTATGTATGAACTCTGAATTCAGGATACATACTTCCATCATTTAGGCTCAGTTAAATAACATATCCCATTACAGCTTTATAAGTATAGTAATGATATTAATTGATCTAAGCAAAAAAATTGAATTATTCTAACGTTTTTTATTAACATTATAATACATGCTACTAATAAAAGTTACATTATTGATTTGTTTTTCATAGTAAGTTTCCCTAAACAAGATAGCTAGTACCTTGAGTTGGTGCTTTTTAAAACAACTTATTAAATATAATTCTAAAATAATCCTGCCACTAAAAGTTAAAATGTGGCCCAGTGTTAAGATCATTGAAATAACATTTTCAGTACAAATATTTATTTGTGAGATAGATATTCTCTATTAATAAACACATCACTCCTTGCTTTATGCAATTAGCACAGAATAGGGAAAACTTTGTTCTCTGCTGTTGCTTGGCAGAGGTATTCAGTCTTGGGGCTCTGTAGCTTACTAATGAATAAAAATGGATTTGTACTTAAATCCTTAACTGTGCATAGCAAGGTTTTAGCATGTTATAAAATCTAAAATTATATCAGAGTACGTGAGCAGCGTTAAATGGATGGAGCTGTTTCCAATGAAAAGTAGGCGAGTTGACTTCAATGATTAAATAAGGTTTTAGTCATGCAAATGTTTTCTGGTTGCTGTTAATTCCTTTTTCTTTCCTCAGAAATACATTCTCTTTTAATTTCTGTTCTTTCAGTTTACATAGATGATTAAATTATTTTCTATTTGATTATATTTACACAATAAGAAGGAAGGCAGTGTAGACCAAACAGACTGACAGAATAGATGGTCCTTTTAGCAGACATTTTAGGTGCTGGAACTTAAGGTTTGTACTCTGAAAAAGACATTTTTTTTAACCCCTACTCTATCATATGATAAGTAGGCGTTTAGCAGTACAGCTGCTTGCTATGCATTCAGACATTGACAGTTGTATTCTCTGGTGGTCCAGATCCTACCAGTGTAATAAGAGTGATTAAAGTCAGGCATTCCAAGTTGGACCTGCCTCCCACACCTCTGGATCCTGGCTCACCTCAATGAAATCTAGCTGCTTGTGCTGTTTTGCAGGAGGCATTGTAGCAAAACTTAAGGTATGTCAGGAATAGCTGCATAAAACTGGAGTGAATTCAGGCTCTAGCTAGCATTAGAGCAGGAATTGCAGATTACTATACAGAATGAAATGCCTAGTTCTTCCTAGATCTGGACTTGGCTTGCTGAATAGTGTCTGGTGTTCAGAGTTGCAAGTGTGATGCTGTAATGTACTTAGGCTGCTTTCTCCTCCAGTGATTTTAATTTTTCTTGCTTTCTGTAGACTAACTGAAAGCAGTAAATCAAAGATCTGTCAATATTTCTTATTGGCAGGTTTGTTCACAGTCATCAGTTAGATACACAGAAGAGCAGAGAAGGCAAAAACCCAAGATCTCATAATCATTCATCATGTAAATTGCTTCTTTTTATTTGTTTGTTGTGGGGAAGATAGTGAGTGTTGTAAAAACCAGTGTATTATAAAGATAAAAATCAGTGTGATCTTTTATGAGAGACTTATATGGGATTCATATGGGGTTAGTTTTACCTTATTTTAAAACCATGTAGTTCATTGGAATTTCTGTACAACTCATGGGGGTGCACACCAAAAAACCCAAACCAAACAGATGTAGTTGTTTGAAAAGGCAAACACAAAAGCCTTATAATTATAAAATCTAATGTTTAGCTGAGGTCATGTTTCACATGCTGTCCTTGAGCAGAGAGGATGTCTGGCCTCTGTCTCTGCTTGCATTTAGGCTTTTCCCTTTTCATGTGAAAGGCTGTTGAGAATTAATTATTGAATGTTGAATGACTTTTTTCTTATTACCACCTTCATAAAACTGATGGTAATTTCTGGAGTGAATCAAGAATCAGCTGGGGGAATCAGCATCAGTTTCACTACAGGTTAGCAAGGTTGTGTCTGTGTAGTGCTTATTGTTGGTTGTTCAGCTGTGTTGGTCTCTATCCTATAGGTATTCATTCTGCATTCAAAAAAATGCAGAAAAATTGACATTAGTCAAGTCCATTGACTTGACCATCACAGTGGAGATACTTTGCATCAGAGCAAGGATGAGGACTAAGGATTTTCTTATTCTTTGGGGACTTTTTGAGTATCTGGTACCTGGGGTGGTTGACAAAGTAAGCATCAAAGCCAGTTAAAAGATCAGCTTACATTCCAGTTGTTATTTGGATTTGTTGCTTTCCAGATGCAGCCCAGTTTGAGATTGAAGGGGCTTTTTCTGCTGTCACTGCACTGCACTTGTTAAGGACCAGCTATAAAGTCCTTAGGCAAACAGTTCCTGAACAGGAACTGTTGAAGTCAAGGCTTGACATTTGAAGTCAAGGCTGATGCTTTTAGGACTTCAAGTGGATCTGCAGCTTTATTCCCATAAATGTGTTAAACCTGCTGCTCTAGGGAGATGAGGGTTAATCGTGGGTGCTGAGGCAGATAAATAAAATTCCAAAGTAATGTATTTATTACACTCTTTAGGCTTGCTGTCAGCATTATTGTCTGCACTGCCTCAGGCAGCTGTGAGCAGAGATCATTGGTTTGTATTTGATAGGCTGTTTTCTCACTAACCAGGGTTGTAAGTCAGAGCACTGACTTGAAGACATTTGATGTGTGATTGTGGCAGTTCACATGCTGATCTATTATACAGATACATGCAACTGACTTGAAAAATGTCTTCTACAAGTAATTTCACTGCCAATATTTCTACAGTCACATTTTGCTGACAGCATGCCACCAACTCAGACTACTCCTTTCCTTCCCTGTGGTTGTGGACCTGGCATGAAGGTCTGGCAGAGCAGATGCTTCCACAGTAGTTAACTATTCTGGTGATGCTTGGGTTGCCTACATGAAGAATTAAAACGCTTATCTGGTGAGGATATGCTGTCAGGTATTGCTGTGCCTGTTCCAGGCCTGCTGTCCTTTATTATGTCAAATGTAACAGTGCTGGATTTTGTGCTGTTGATGGCTGCATGACAGAACCATGCTTACACCATTGATCAGAAACCTGTCACTTAACTTTTGCTTTTTAGGTCCCTGGTAGTTACCTCTTTTTTTTGTTTTTTTTTAGTTTTCACCATTTTGTCTATTTTTGTCTTGTCTTTTCAGTTCATCTCCATTCAACTTCAGTTTGATGATGAATATTGTGGCGTATACAGTCATAGAATCACTAAGGGTAGAAAAGGCCTTCAAAATTATGAAGTTCAACTTTTGATCAAATACTATCATATCAACTAAACAATACCTCTAAGTCCTCCAGTCATTTCTCAAACACTTCCAGGGATGGTGACTCCCCCATTTCTCTAGGCTGCCTGTTTCATTGCTTTATCACCCCTTCAGTGAAGAAATTCTTCCTGATTTCTTCCTGACCTGAACCTCTACTGGTGCAGCTTGAGGCTATGTCCTCTTGTTCTGTCACTTCTTACCTGGGAGTAGAGGCCAACCCCCACCTGGATACAGCCTCCTTTCAGGTAGTTGTAGAGAGTGATAAGGTCACCCCTCAGCCTCCTTTTCTCCAGGCTAAACAGCCCTAGATCCCTCAGTTGCTCCTTGTATAATTTACTCTCCAGACCCTTCACCACCTCTCTTGCTCTTCTCTGGACATGCTCCAGCACCTCAATGTCCTCCCTGTAGTGAGGGCCCAGAACTGGACAGAGGACTCAAGGTGCCAAGGAAGCAGCCTTGGTGAGGACTCAAGGTGGCCTCACAAGTGCCAAGTACAGGGGACAATCACTGCCCTGGTCCTGCTGGCCATGCTTTTCCTGATGCCAGGATGCCATTGGCTGCTTTGGCCACCTGAGCACAGCTGGCTCGTGTTTGGCTGCTGTTGACCAGAACCCCCAGGTCCTATTCTGCTGGACAGCTTTCCAGCCTTAAACTCTGCACAGGGTTGTTGTGACCCAAGTGCAGAACCCACCACTTTCCCTTACTGAGCCTCATACAATTGGCCTTAGCCCATCAGTCCAGCCTGTCTGGATCTTTCCAGGCTTTCCAGCCCTCCATCAGATCCACCTTCCCACCCAACTTGATGTTGTCTGAAAACTGACTGAAGATGCACTCAGTCTGCTTGACCAAACTATTGATAAAGATATGGAACAGGGATGGCCCCATCCAACTGGTTGTGGCACATTTCTCACCACTCTGTGGGCCTGGCCATCCAGCACATTTTTAACCCAGTGAAGAGTACACCTATCCAAGTCATGGGCTGCCAGCTTGTCCAGGAGAATGCTGTGGGAGACAGTATCAAAGGCTTGAATGAACTTGAGGTAGACACATCCACAGCTTTTTCTCTCGCTCACTTGGCGGGTCACCTGCCATAAAAAGAGATCAGGTTAGTCAAGGAGAACCTGTTTTTCCTAAACCTATGCTGGCTGGGCCTGATCCCTTGTTTGTCCTCAGTAGTGTTAGTATGCTTTTATTTACCATATATTCTGATTTTCTTCAAAATTGGCTGCTGGTAATTAACTTACTTTTCATGATATCAGTAGAAGTAAAACAATCAGGCTTTTTGTGCGCAAAATAAATGCACAAAATCTGTCTTATGCTCTGACATTGAGTCCACCAAACGGATTTTAACAGCTATGAAATCTGTATCTTGGTTAGCTGAAATCAAGTGAAGTAAACTTAACAGAATGTGTGGTATGGGAAAAATTCCTATGCTGTGGAGAATTGATATTTCTTAGTCTCATTTAACTGCTATCACAGATGACTGTGGTGATGACTTACTTGGCTGAATGGTCTGGTCTTTCCAGCAGTCGGGTCTACTTTAGTCTGTCTATCTGAAAGATGTAAATTAATCCTGGTCACTCACATGTGAAATTCAGCATTGCCAATCAGTCATCTTTAAGGCTGCATTCTCTAAATCGTAAAAATTTTTATATAGGCTCTTGATCTGCAAATAATAGTGCTGTCTTTCCTGTTGTGGTTTTGGGGGAACAAGACATTTCCCCCCATTTTTGCATATAACATAATATCTGCTCTGCTTTTCAAAATATGTTTAGTTGTTAGGAAATAATATCTAAGAAGCAAAAGAAAGAAAGCTAAATACAACCAAGGGGACTTTAATTCGTTCAGGATAAAAAGGAGTAGAAATTTTAAAAAAACAAACAAACCAGGGGGCTTTTTATCTTAAAATTACATTGTGTTTAAAACAATGTGGAGTTCAGTAGCAGATCTGTTTCTCTATAAACTTGTTTACTATTAGTTTATTGGTTACAATATTCAATGACTGTAAAATATGGAGACATATTGCCCACTTCTGTGAGTTGTCATCATTCCACTGAAGTGAATGGAAGCAGATGAAGATCTGC
Organism: Cyanistes caeruleus; assembly: GCF_971803275.1. Classification (NCBI taxonomy): domain Eukaryota; kingdom Metazoa; phylum Chordata; class Aves; order Passeriformes; family Paridae; genus Cyanistes; species Cyanistes caeruleus. Next base: position 42,428,919 of record NC_141705.1, read on the forward strand.
TGAATGTTTGCTTTCTGTAAGCTCTGAAGTCTCTCCTTTCTCAGCACAGTGCTAAAAAATGTATCTGTTCCCTCTTAAGTGTACTGCCAGCAATTTTTTTTTTTCCATTTACATGTGTTACCAGGTTGAAGTGGGTGAAGAAATTAGTGTAATTACCCTTAAAATCACAGATTCTTTGAGATCATCCCCTCTTTTCCGTATGCAAATAGAAGAATATTTCTGCACTTCCAGCACTGTTGAATTTTGTCTTCTTACACCCTTTAGTGTCTACCACTTCACACCATTTATTATTCTCTTGCACTAGTCTGTCTCATCATCACACAGATGGGTCATATTTTTTACTTGTTCTGCATAGCATTTCTCTAGGTCCCCCTGTTTTCTCCTCCAGAGAGGATATCTGAAGTTGGACCACTTTATTGGTAGTGTCAACAGGACAGAAGAAACTCTTTTTCTCTGACAGATTTTTAGTCTAGACATTGCACAAGCTGACCAAAGGATGTAGGCTACAGGAAGCATGACTGATGGGAGAGATCCAGCCAGGAGCTATCCATACACTGACTCTTGCTGGTATTAAAAAGTGTTTCTTGGGAAAATACTTTGTCCTGAACTTATTCCCAAGTTTACACTTCTTAAAAACTTGAATGTTCAACTCACTGTATTGAAAACATACTTAGTAAAACGAGAAAGACCTTGGGGGAATAAGCCTTCCTTTTCTTCCCGTTTCTTTTTCTCCAAGATTCCAATCTTGTTGTATTAGGCTTGTCAGAGGTGTTACTTGGTTGTTATTTGGTACTCTCTTGCCTCCCACTCCTTTAAGGCACATAAATCCGTTTAACTCTATCACCTTTGTGATATTGCCAACATACAACACTCTTGATCAGTCCACTGTGAAAATTCCTGCTGCTGCCTTCATTTCCTCCTGTTTTGGCTGCTGTAACTCACAGCTCTTCGGCAATTAACTGCTGCAATACTCTGTAGGATTGGTACTCACAGTATCCTATCACACCCCAACATGTTTTAATGTGTTTTAATTTCTAAGATCTTCAACAACTTGGTCTCTTAATTGTGTCAAAAACCTTGAATTTCTTAGCATGTTTTTCACTGAATTCCTCCTTCTAAATCAACTTGCATTTAAGTTGGTAATCTTAAGGGTCTTTTTTCAGCCTAAATGATTCTATGATCATGGTTAATAGCTTCCCTGACCTCAAGTATAGTGCCATTCAATGTCAGATCTGTCTGCTAGAGGAAATTTTTCATTCACTTTTAATTCCAGATCTTCCCTCTTTGGATTAAAGGTTCCATGGTGAGTGATTATAAAAAGGACTATTAAGTGGATAGAAATTGAATGGATGTGAGGTACTTGAATGGGGAGAAAGATTATATTTTTCTGCAAAAATTGCTACCACTTAGATCTGCTGCCTGAGAGATGATTATAGTAATTGAAGTTGATCACAATTAGACCTTTAAATTTGCATTGCCTTGAACTGAAGTGTTTTTATTTAAATGCATTACTCATTATGCCTTTACATGTACTGTTCAAAGTCTGAGGACTGCATAATTTACAACAAAGAAAACAAGTCACTGAACGTAATGAGCTAAACTTTTAACAATAGCCTCAAATTTCACCTGTAATTAATCATTCATGCTCAGTTACAGACAAAAATGTTTGCATTTATACATGTAACTGCATGTAGGCACAGTCAGACAGAACCTTTCAGTACTGTCACTCCTGTTGGATTTCAGGCAAAGAAATAAATTGAAATACTTTTCTTATAAGGGCCAAGTGAATTATTGTTCCATAACATTAGGGTGGTAGATTACTGAGCACACTAGATGTATGTTCTGTTCTTGTTTTTATGACAGAAATAACAAAGTATAGGCTGGAGAAATATGCATGTTGTAGACTTGATTTACATACAGCTGTAAAGCATTTTTAGGATTGAATCATTGTTTAGCTGTGCATGATTGTGAATTCTGCCTTTAAATTACCCAGAACAAGTGGTTGGACTGAGGTCAGGAGTGGCCACATGTTGCACACTGTGCTGTAGCTGTGGGATGAAAATTGCAAGGGTGTAAAAAAGGGTATGAAGGGCTCTGCGAGCACAGGGCTCTTCCTAAAGGAGCTTTTTTCTGTTTTTGCAGAAACTCTGGTACAATGGCCTTTGGTGTTGTGAAAGCCTTCTTATGGGAGGAAAAATATTATGAAGTATGTGGTGCAGTCACAGTGATACTTCTGCAATACAAAAAATCTTGAGTTTTCAATAAGTGGAAAAGTCTGAAAAACAAGCAAAAACCAAATCACAAGCAAAAAATAATAATTGAAATAACGTGTATCTTTTGGGTTGTCATTTTAAAATTCTGATTGATGTAACTTGTCTAGAGTAAGTTTTAACTTTATAATTTAGATTGGCACTTCTTATGTGGTTTCCCTTTCCCCACTTCCATGCTTTTCAGCCTTCCCACAGCATGTTTTGTTCATTTGGTTTTAATTCAGTCTCAGTTAAGTATCTTAGTGCCAAAACAATTCCTGTGTGGGCAAAGAAGAGAGCTTGTGATGCAGGCACCAACTGGTCTTTATGGCCACATTTGTTCTGGTAGGAGCAGCAGCCAAAGGCTATTCTGGGTCCCAAGGCCAAATGACCTGGCACAGTTTGTGTCCATGCAACTAAATTAATTTATATCACCCCAAAAGGATGACCTAATCCAAATGTACTTCTAGGAATACTCCCTGTCCTGGTCTGTTTCTTTTGAAACTCTACCTTAAACTGTGCCAGATGGTTTTGTGTGCAGGCAGGCACATGGGCATACCTCTACCTTTGTCCTGTCTGTGATTGATGGCTGTGGGTCTCATCTTATTCAGCCTGTGTCAGGTGCAGACAGTGACTGGCACAGGTCTTCTCTGTGAGCTCCCACCAATTCTAGCTCTTGGGCTTCGTGATACTAAAGTTTCCAAAGCTCTGTTAAGGTCTTCAGGCATTGTGCTTATATAGACAGGCTGATGGAAAACCCACAGAATTTATAATTTTCAAAGAAAAAGTAGAAAAGGAAACCAATTGTAAAGGAGAAATTCTTCATATATATCCAATAATGATAAATTAGAGAACTGAAAATACTGGCTTTCTTAATGCATACATATTTTTATAAATTATTTTCTACCAAAATGTTTCTAAATTTAAGTGAAAACTATCACAATGGAATGTGCCAGAGAGGAGCCAAACTCGGCACAAAACACTTGTTATCAAAGATCTTGGGAGCATAAAATTGGAGGAGCAATGTATAAATCTTCTGTGTTTGTCAAATACATTTTAAATCAACCCACCTGTGGGTCAAAAAAGCATGAGTACCACCAAGCCCTCTTTCAAGTGAAAACTAAATTAAGATCTGTGGAGTCTTTTATAGAATACATTAGGTAAGGATGTCCTGCAGCACTTTTCTGATCTACATATGACATAAGAGATTTCTATTTTTTCACAAGAGCTACCTCCACTGGTAAAAATAAAAAAAAAGGAGAAATAGTTTAAGGTGTGGCCTATTGACATGGCTTAATGAATGTGGCTTTTATAGTCATGGGAAAGGAAGAAGAGTGATAATTACACTGTCAGTAGCTGAGATATTTTATGAACTGCAGGCAGCCAGCTTTGGTAGCAGAACATGTTTGTATTTATTCTGTGTATACGCATTTGCTTTTGCAATACATAACGGGTTCAAAAATCACAGATACTTTTGTTTTAATGAGTAATAGTTTCACCAGCTTAATTTTTATCTCTGTTGTCTCTCTGCAGGTCAAAGCAACAGATGCAGATGCTGACCAGTTTGGAGAAATTGAGTATTCTCTTTATGATGGATTTAATTTTTATGAAAAATCCAAAGCTTTCCAGATTGACCCACGCACTGGTCAGATCTTTGTGTCTCAAGACATTGACAGAGAAGGAGATCCAACCACTTATGATCTCTTAGTAAAAGCTACAGATGGGGTAAGTTTCACCTTTCTACACTGCCAGATTTGTGAATGTATTTGCAAATTTGGATGTCTGGTATACTTTTAAATGAGAATGTAGCGACTATGTGAAAACTGCATGAATTTGAATAATATATTTTATCCTTAAAGAGAGACGAAAATTATATTCATGAACTGTGAATTTTTACCCAAATTAATAAAATTTGCTGTGAAATACCAAATCACTCCTAAATAAGGTTTGGAAAAAGGTTTCTAGGATGTGTTAGTCCTTGCTAATTTTCCTCCTCCAATTGGAAACAATGGACTTCAAGTTACTTCTACTCCCTGCTTTCAAGATCACTGCAGCTACAATAAGACAGTACCATGGGCTAGAACTGCATGGCTACTGTGGGTGGCAGTGACTTTCCTGGCTAAATTCCTTGTCCTTTCTAGCTGGCTGATGGCATTGCTGCTGCTGTAGCTGGGTGCAAACTCCCTTCAGCTGCATATCTGAGTGTTTTCCCACTTTACAAGATCTGGTGCTTGCAAGTGGGTATTCATGGTACGGCAAGGACAGGGTAGTTGCATGTGCCTGAAATAGTCTGTTGCAGATCCTGGCAAGGAGAGTGTGGTAGGGAACATATTAAGATGTCTAGGAATGGACACCTTGCCTACCTGATACCACACAACAAAAAAATTTTGCTAGTAAGCTCCAGAAAAATAATGGAAGAAAATTATTTGTTATATTATTTTCATTACAAAATATTCATTTTGTGTGATTTGCATGGTAATTTTCAGAGGTGGTTTGCATTTGGAGGCCCAGTCTGTACTTGTCTTCACCTTCTTCAGCTTAATAGTGAATTGTGAAGAAGCTGAAGAAAAGGTTATTGGTTGCCTTCAAATGTTGAAATTAACATAAGGACACTTTTAAAACTGTAATTCAGGTCACATTTTGCAGTACAATTTGTCCTGAAAAACATAGAAATTCAGTTATTTCAGGCTATGCAGTTTTTATTTCTTACTTTGAATTAAACTTGCTTTTAAGATAATGTCCTAAGTGTATGTAATACAACATTTTAAAAATGCAGTTGTGCTGCATATTTTTCATTAAAGTGCCTGTAGTTTTTGTTATTGTACACTGAAGAAACTTAGTGAAGTATGATTTCCATACTCATGAGTAGACGGACTTAAATAGCTGCAGTTGATGGTTGTATTAATTATTTCATTTTGAGAATGTAGCTGTTGAGGGTGTATCTCTGTTTTGTTGAATTCTGATATTTCTGTAACAGTTAAACAGTCTGTCTTTTTGTTTAGCTGTCACAATTCAGTGTTCATATCTGGGGCTACAGAAATACTCTTTTATTAATATTGCCTTTAGCAGTGTGCTTTTTCTGCCTCATAGGTTTTTAAAGAAAAATATTAAATATATTTGTATGTTTATTTCCATACTCATCTGATTTGAATGTCTAATAACTTTACCTTGCTCATTGCTGGGGGCTTGGACTGGACTACCTTTGCAAGGTCTCTTCCTACTCAAACCATTCTATGATGATAACATAAGGATATAAGAGTGGGTTTTTCCAGGACATTGCCTGTAATGTCTACAGCAGAGGTGGTTCTATCTGACCATTTTGGAATTTCACTTGTATCTGATTTCTGTCTTCAGAATTTTTACTTGAGTACAGACACCCAAACTTTGAAGAGTAAAGCAGTCTGTATTGAAATGTATAACAACAGAAAATTATGAATTCTCTATTTGTTTAGTTTTTCCTCTCATTCACATGCTTTGGAACTGTAAAAATGTAAAGAACACATACACATCTGGAATATCAAGATTAGTCATTAATAAAGTGTATGTGAGAACTTGACAATAGCAGCTAAATTCTGAAAAGTTTCTAAGATATTCATGCTGGTGCAGAAATTTATTCTGAAAATCTGAAAAACATGTTTGCATGAAAAATGCTAGATGCCTTAATTTAAGTTAAATTACTGCTCTGTTGATAAGTCTTATCTCAAGTTAAAGGAAAATAGCCAATGCACTGAAACTATAGGGTATTTAATTTTTAAATTGCTCTGTCATTTATTTTCATTTAGGGAACTTTTGTTTTCAGAAGTTCAATAATGGGGAAAAAGGTTCTGTTTTTTATTGCCTTGTGTGTGACAGGCAAAGCTTCTCTTTTTACTGGAACTCTGTACTTTGTAGAAGTTTTCCCAACTGACACCTAAATACTAAAGCACCTAATTTCAATATCAGCTTTTCAAAATTTTCAGTGCATCTGAACTTGTGTTGACCAACTCTCTACCTTTAAAGCAGAATTGTAGTAGGATAGTTATTTTATTTCCTGACATTCTGCTGCTTATTTTGAGGGATTAAAGATGATAGGTATGAGTCTAAGAGGCTGTGATCAGGGGAGAAATGTGAACAGAAAAAAGAGATGAAGAATGAAGGGTCACTTGTGACAAAGGAGGGTAGAGAGATGAAAAGGAAAGAAAATAACACAGTTAATTAGAAATGAGGAGGAAAATAAACTATTTTCCAGGTGGTGTGCAGTTTATCTTACAGCAAAACTATTAGTTTTCCCCACCTGTTTCTGGCTACTCCATTACATGGCTTTAGAGCTTGTCAGTCATGCCTTTCATGCATTGTGTAGAAAATGTAAGGAGTGAACTTAAATTGCACACAAGAGCTCATGGACAGGCAGGTGGAAAACAGCTTCTGTTAAACTGGTTTTAAATAAACATCCTGTGAGAGCTTGTGGGAGCATTCTCACTGATTAAGCAAAGATGAAAAGTATCCTTGTCTCTTGTGGAGAAAGAAGAAATGGTAGGTCTTCAATTTTTCAGCTGCTTCATCATCACTGCACTACATCAGTACACTATCAGCAGGTGTGTTAGTGACTTTCTTACTGCCTTTCTGCATAGAGAGACACTTTCTCTTACTTTTTGGTAATCCACCCTATCCAGTTTTCTTTGTCTTTTACACTGAAGCAATTGAAACCTAGATATAAACACTTGAAACTCACAGGCAAAGCTTCTGAAGAACTTCAGGCTGTTGAAATAATTGGAGATATCTCTCCACTTTGACAATGTCACACTTCAAGATGACCTATCCTTTAGGTTTACCAAAAAAAGGCCTTTATGTCAGAGATTCTGTATCTAATTGTTCAGTTTGGAGCAAAAATTTGACAGCATGGTTCACTGACAAAAACTTTGGAGGCTGTGATGAAAATCTTGATGTTTTAAGCATTTTACAGCACCAAAATGAAGAGATACAGCTGCTCAAAATAGCATAATTTCTACTTAAGACAAAGTTTCCCGTGCCAAAGGCAGGGTAAGTTTGTTTTTTTTTGTTAAGACTTGACAAAGGTCTACTTGATAAGAGGTCTACTAATAGCTTTAGCTATTCACACAAATTTGATCCTTCTGAAGTAATGAAAACATTAATTGTTATTTTGGCTTGATGGTAGTTTATGTCCCCTTTTTCTTTCACAAGGGACACAACCCTCAGGACTCTGACAGAGAAGTCATTGTAATTGTGACTTTTTGTTTGTGACACCAGGGAGTACAACAGTAGTTAAAAGTACTCAAACATTTGAGATAAGGGATTTTAAGATGAACAGCCGTGGCTTTCTGCTCTGTGTTAACATGTTTTGACAAATGTAATTTTCTGTCAGCAATACAATTTATGTGGGTCAGCCTTCATATTTTGGAAGATTTGTTTTGCTTGCTTCCAAGTAGATGAAGTATATCCTCATCATTAGAAATAGGAGTTTTTGTTCCTTCTCAATTGGAATTGCACTTTGGTTCAGTTGTCAGAGCAAGAATTATGCCATAACCAGTTAATATCATAAGTTGAGTAAATATCATACTTGGCATGTGAGGGGTATACACTGCTTTTTCAGGAAAAGAAGGTTGTGTCTCCATCATGAAATTTGGTCAGTCTTCTTGGAGAATAGGTTTCCCTATATACTTCGGGTTAATCACTTTCAAAGGACTTTTCAGTCTTTACATAGCTCTGTAGCACAAATGTAGATTGCCTGAAGAGTGGGGTTTGGGGTTTTTTCAGGTCTGTTTAGCAATGATGTAGCTTGAAAGAAACAGTTTAACACAAGCTCTTGTGAGTTTGGTTTCATGCTGTTCTAACCATCTTTTTTTTAGATGCTCTTTATTCTTGATCTCACTTCTCCCTGGTCCTCTTCCCTTAAAAATAATTGATTTCTGTTCTGAAGTACCTGAAGGCTGTAGACACACAGAACATCTTCTGACAGTGAGCAGAGCGCATTCCCTCCCCTTCCCCTGCATTCCCTTTTAGCTCCTGTGCAGGGATTTCCTTATCATGGAAATCAAGGTACTGGGGAAGGGGGCTTGCCCTGAAGTGGGGGTGTTGACATTGGGCTCACTGCCATCTCCATTTCTCCATATTGGCATGGGATTTCGTGGCAGTCCCAATAATTGGTAGGTTGATGACCATCTTTTAGAGTCTTGGTCCTCAGGCAAGAGTGCTGGCTTCTGCCTGTGCAGCAGCATGAGCTGTGGAAGCATGCCATGCCTTATTTCCCTCAGAAGCATACCAGGAGGATGTGGGATAGATCTCCTTGTTTGTGGGTGAAACAGACATATGATGCACAAGATCATCTTAATTTTCTGCTTATTTGAGCCTTTATAGGAATGTCACTGCACCCAATAGAGGTAACATTACAACACAGTGGAAAAAACCAAAACCAGGACAAAGTAAAAATCACTATGAAAATGTGTGAGATACAGTAAGCAAACGCTCAAAAATAGTTTTGTGTGCTTGTTATATGGCAAGGTAAGTCTAAAGGAGTCATAGTCAGTTTAAATCCTTGGATAATTTAATGAAGGTCAGGTTTAAAAATAATTGATGTGAAAAATTTGATTGCAGAATTATGCAACATAGTTGGTTTAGAGTCGGTTTGGTTTTCTTTGTGTGGTGGCTACTGTGACTGCAAAATGAAGTTTGCACTAGCTCAGCATAGTTTGTCATGCGTATGCATGAACATCTGATCTCTGTCAGCAGTTTCTCTAAGTGACTGCTACAAGCACAGCACGCTCAGTGTGACTTTGAAGAGCTCAGGATTCTTCCTCCATCTGTGTTTTAAAGTAGTGCATAAAGCACGTGCAAACTGTACATGCCTGTGCTGCCTTGTGCCTCTGAACATGCCAGTGCCTCAGAATTGACTTTTATCTCTGCCACAGTGGACCTGCTGTCTTTTAAAAATGCTTGTACTTCCTATGGCTGTAAAATAATCTTGGAAACACGAGTCCCTCCAAACTCATGGAAGGAGTCCTCTGAGAAGTAAATTGCCATTAATTTCACTGGGGCACTTCAGCACCCACAGAACTGTCATTTTTGCAGATTGTCACAGAATTCAGTGCTTTGTCATAGCAAATCAGTATTTTTCTGTAGCATAGTCTGATAATCCATCTTCCAGTTGGCTCCTTTCTTCTCCAGTTTCACTCCAGAGCAAGGCTAAATGTGGTACTTTATACCATGTGGTATTTTAGTGGGTGTTTGTAGGGCATCAGTCAATAAATTGAGGCTAGGTCTTGTAGACAGCAGCCTGACAGGTCAGCTTTTGGCTGTCCTGCACTGCTTTGTGTCTCTGGTAAAAAAAGCCTCATTTATTCACCCTTATGATGGCCATGCTTTTACATCTGAAAAATAGATGAGAGAAGTTATTCCTGCTTTACTGGAGCACTACAGTCACCTGAGGGGCATGTCTTTCTGGGGAAAAAAGTCCCTGGCTTATCTGTGAAGGAATAAGTGGAGTGTTGGTGATGTCAGCAGAAGCATGTGAGGCTAGACTAGCAAGGTTTTTGCTGAGTGGTGTTCATTAGCATTAACAAAATTGACTTGAAGTTCAGGCCTCACCGTTGTAGAGAAGCTGAATTTCTTTATGTACTCGATCAGCCGTTGGTGCTGTGCTGCGCATGTAGCTTGCCTTATGTGTTGTGTTTTGGGGTACAAGTTGCTTTTAATGGACATTTTCATTGCAATATTGTTGCAGTATGTTCCATTTCCTAATGACGGACCCCAGCCAATTGTGTACCATCCTGTTTTAAAAACTGATTTTGTTTTTTGTTGTTTTTTCTTATTTATCCAACAGGGTGGTCTGAGTGCCCAAGCTTTTGTTCGCATTGAGATAGAAGATATTAATGACAATCAACCCATTTTTGAACAAGACATCTATGTGACAAGTATCAGCAGTCACACACAGCCAGGAACAGAAATCATCAATGTTGTTGCCACAGACAGAGATTCAGGAGTGTTTGGTGTTGTCACATATGAACTGGTCCCAGGAGAATTTTCTTCTTTTTTCACAGTGGATACATCCACAGGTACTGTGTGAGTCTGTGATTCAGAAAGGTGATAATTATTCAAGATTCATATTTTCCTTGATGATGCGTTTTGTATTTGGAGTCATGTCATACAGGTGAAACTTGGATACTGATGGAAAATAATTCTAGAGGTTGATGGAGGATTTAGATTTAACATGAAACCTTTGCATTCACTGGAATAAGCAGAAGAATGGAAAACATAGTACATACCAGCACAATGAAGGACAAGCAGTATGCCACTTACCCACTATTTTCAGCCATAAATCTATTGATCATTGTAAGAAATAATAAAACATTACTTTTTTACAAAAATATTTGTGTTTCTGAAATTCTTAGGGCTTATTCTTGAAGAGCAATAAAACAACCTTCAAGGTGTTCCTCCTTTCATTTCTTCTCTGGTTCTGTTCTAATCTTTCTCTGTACTGTGCTAGGATAAGTCCTCATTCTGCTCAGTCTTACAAGGCACATTTTGCCTCCCTGTTTGACTCAATGTTTAGCTTTGTGTCTTTTTCTGCCTTTTACTTTCTGATGTGACACTGCATCCTTCTGGAGGGTGGTTCAATGAAGAAGTGATGGTGAGAGCAGAAAACCAATTATGGCAAAACCAAATCTGTGTGAATTTTTTTAAAGACTGGTTGAATCTCACAGATTTAATTACTCTTCCCATTGCTATAAAGCAGCTTCTGTAGTCAGCTTTCTAACCTTAAAATAGTTTTCAGCATCAGCTGAGGAGAACATGAACATTGCAACTATAACTGGCCATGGTGCTTTTCAGTAAGTGGTTGACAAAACTGAAATTGCCATTTTTCTTGAGGCCCAGCCCTTGCATGTGAATGTATTCTGATCAACAGATGGTTATGGCACACATTATTTTATATGCTTTAAGGTATTTTTAGACTGCAGTACATGTGTGTATATATTAGCTCTTTGGCATACAAAATCTTGCAAGGTTCTATTCTTTTGAAATAGTGTCTGTTTTTACACAGTTCCCAAAACATTCCGATGAACAGAAGAAACTAATCTTCTTAGGAAGTCAGGCTGCTTGTCTTGGCTATTTCAGAACTTATTTAACTGTGGACTTTTAACTACCTGTCAAGTCAGGTTCTCAGGGGCATAACTGATGTCAAAAATACATAGGTCAGTCAATAATTAGGAAGCTGGATCTCTACAGGCATTTAACTGGTCATTTTAAAACTGTCCCATCAGGCTTGTTGAAGAGAGCCCCTGTGGATCACATTAGCAGCATTGGCTTTGCAGCAACCCTTTGCTGAAAGAAAGCATTTTGAAAGGCTTCTTCCTTGGATTGTGACCTTTTGGCCTCTCTTTCCAGTTTGGCACTTTGTATAGGAAAAATGTCATGCTTAATGATGAAGACTCTCTAAGCTTGTAAGTTACTATTACGTTGTGGATCTATCACGGTATTTTATCAAAGGCAGAGCAAATTCAGGGTGAAGTTGCTTGAGGTCATTATTGCTGACATTTCATGATGAGAAAAGCTCTTAGGTCAGGCACTATTCCCAGCATTATAGTGCTTGGAATCTGATTGCACTTAATCAGATCTCCTGGGTAATTCACAAGGTCAGACTGTGTCTAATTTTAACTTATTAATATTAATGCTGTGGGCTTTTTTTTTTCTTTATACACTTTTTCCATTTATATTCTTCCACATCTACTGACAATAGTGCTTATGTTCAGTCACTGGTGAGGCAAATGATTTTTAAACTATTAGAAAAAAATAAATATTTTAAACAAAAATACCCCAAAACATAAAAATTATCAATTTTTCACACAAAATTTTTGTAACCTTTGAGCTCCAAAACCCGTTCAGTATTCAGAGAGAGGTGAAACAAGTGGTTCACTGTTAGGGCAGAGATTTTAAGCTCTTCCTCCTTAGTTCTTGTTACGACACATTTCCCAGTGTTCATTGTGCTAAAGCTGTCTTCATATGCTCTGATATATGGCCTAATTTAGCTGTGCCTCTCTGAAGGTTATGTGAGGGACTTCATCTAGTTAGCTGGGCTGCATTTTGTGTACAGAGGGCAATGGACAAGTATGTGAAGGAGCAGGCATTCTCCAGGAGAGGGATGCACAAACCAGAAAGCCAAATGAGATGATATTACAGTTTGGTCTCTGTTTTTCTGATCTTATGGATGTGCAGTCTGTTACTGATGTGTTCTACAGTTTTTCCAATTTACAGTATGGCATATTCTGTTTTGTCTGCTTTTCTCATTATTAGAGGACCTAAACAGAGGGATAGTGATGGTTTGGAGAATTCTGTGGGTTTGCCTGCCTGATAAGTTTTATTTTTTTAAATAATTATTTTTGTCACTGATAGAACATTTACTAATGCAGTAATTTTCTCCTTTCTAATTTTGAATTCCTATGTTCATTATAGCCCTTAATATTTTATGTGGACAGAGATATTTTTAGTATGATGAGATTTAAAATAATTAGTGCAGTTTGTCACATTACACTCTGATACATTAAAATCATATTCAAGATGATGCTGTTATCCATGACATGTAATTTCTCCTTTTGACATTTTCTCTTTTTTCTGGCATGAAAAATTTATCTCACTATAATTTTCTTCAGGGGTGTTTGTTGAGTGCTGCACTTAGGATACTCACTAAAAATTGACTTCTGAGTTTTTGGGAGAGAAATGGATAAAACAGTAAAATAACAACTGAAACCCAAATTCTTAGCTGCTATGGCTTGCTTCTGGGTCTTGTTTGTTAAAGCTCTTAGTTTTTCTATGAGCTGTGTTCAGAATATTCTGCCAGCTGGTCAATTCCTGACTATATAGAGTATAACAATACTGCTTTTGATACAAAGATATTATGATGTTGAGACACAGCCAGGCTCTCTGAAGGGGCTTCATCTTTTGTTTCAAGCACTGGGACCTGTGGATGTTGTAAATAGATAAATTCAGTGGAAGTGGGAAGGAACATCCTTTCGTTGACCAGGTAGACTGATTTTTTTATTTTTTTTTTTAATTCAAAACAAGATTTTATTAGTTACATTTGTTTGCTATTTTAGCTTTTAGACACTGCATTTATTGTTTGTGATATGCTCTTATAAATAACCTTTATTGTGTTTCCATTTTTGAAAAAGTTGAAGTGTTTTTCATTTGATTGATGATAGACTTTCCACAAGAAAAACCACTTTAAGAACTGTGTAACTAGAAAAATGTATGGAGAGGAAACTGTAAACCAGCTTCTCTGCTGGTTCGTGACTCTTGCTATCATTTGTTTCTAGAATTGGTGTAAACAACATCTTGGCTTCATTATGTTGCCTTTTGTAGATATCTGATCCATGCATGATCTATGAGCAGTACTCGTGAATTGATTAGAACAGGGCAAGTTGAAGAGCTCTTCTGGCTAAGAAACTGTTTGAGCTATGGTTGTTTATTTTCCCATTGTTACCTAACAAGCTATCTGAAAGACAGTGTATTTATAGTTATGGCTGAGCTGGTAATTAAAAATGTAATTCACAGGATGCAATCATAAGTGTGGCAGAAAACCTATGCAGTGCTTAACTTCAAGACTTTAGGATTAACAACTGAATTTGTAAACTTCCATTACAATAACAGCATTAATACTTACCTTCACCCAAGGGCATGTAATTAATTTTTCCATTGATCTTAGTGATGCCCTTTTCAAGAGATGGGCAAAAAGATGGTTATCATCATCATAGCTCTGGTCCAGGCAAGTTGTTTCAAACCAACAAATTAATAATAGTCCTTGAAAATTATTATGGACCAGTGTGACTTTATGTGTCAGTCTTCAGGTAAATGGTCTTTTCATAGCCTTAAAACAAATCTCCTAGCTAGTCCATGTGTGCAGAGAAAACTTCCATGAAGGCTAAGTAAAAGGCAGCAGCCATTGGTTTGTCTTCATGTGAATGCATTTGTTTTTTAAACCTAGCATGAAAATGATGTAGAGAAAGTATCATTCACTTAGTGTATGTTACAGCAGTATAAGCATTTAATTTAGTTTCTTTCAACTCTATTAGATATTTAGGCTCATGTTTCTGCAATTCCTATGTAAATCGGATGCCTTGAACAAAGGCTATGGCCTTCCTTTTGTGTATTTTTTAGAGAATGTTTCTGTGAACATGGTGGATAGACCTGGGCTGGATGCCAGGTACCCACCAAAGTCACTCTATTACTCCCCTCCTCAGTTGTGCAGGGGAAGAAAATGATGACAAAAGGCTTGTGGGTCGAGAAAAGGGCAGGGAGAAATCTCTCAGCAATTACTGTCACAGGCAAAAGAGATTCAATTTGAGGAAGTGACTTTAATTTATTGGCAATCAAATCAGAGGAGGGTAATGAGAAATAAAAACTACATCATAAAAGATATTCCTCCCCCCCCCGCCCCTTCTTGCACTTTACTTCACTCCCAATTTTCACTATCTGCTCTGGCCTGGCAGCACAGGAGGATAGGGAATGGGAATTGTGAAATTCATCACAGGTTGTCTCTGCTGCTCCTTCTTCCTTACACACTACTGCTCCAGGATAGGTCATTTCAACAGTATCCAGTCCTTCAGGAACAGAATGATCCAGTGTGGGTTTCCTGCAGGGTTACAACTCCTGCCAGCAAACCTGCACCAGCAGAGCTTCCTATGGGGTCACAGCCTTCTTTGGGCATCCATCTGCTCCAGTGAGGGGTCTTCCATGGGCTGGGGGTGGATCTCTGCTCCACTGCAGACCTCCATAGGCTGCTCCTGTAGCCCCCACACAGCCAAACCCTTGCCACATAAACACAGTACACCGAGGTATTTGGAGATCACTCCATTGACTTGAAGATACTTGGATCACCCTTTTGTTGTAATACTTTCTGTCACTTATTTATACCAAAAAACACATTTTCAGGAGATCAGACAAGCCTTGTTGCAAAATCTGGTTAGTAGTTGAACATTTAAAAAAAAAATCAGCAGAGGAGTACAGTTCCTGCAAAATGAACATTCTTTTGAGGAAGTTTTGACTTGCTAAAAACCTGCTTCCTTTAAGATGAGCTCTGATTTCTTTTGAACAGAAGAACAAAGGACACCATGTGACTAAAATGTCTGTCCTGCAGAGCATTCAATGAGCTTAATCTGTTGGTGAAGAATAAAAGGATGAATATACCTAAAGATATGCAAATATAAGAATATAAGAAGTACCTTAACCAAAAGCCAAATTTAATTCCAGCATCTTATCACTTCAACAGTGCCTAGCAATGGATACAAGAAGAGGAGTTGTGGAGCTTGTACAGAACAATGCCTCACTGGTGTATGTTTCTTGTGGTAGTGTGTATTTTAGTGCTGTGCTACTTCCATTACTGCACTATGGAACCATATGTAAATGCAATTTAATGGCAAACTAACTTATAATGAACTTTGATTTGGTTCAGAATAGATTCGTTCCAGTTAAGGATGATGACAAATTTTGTTCTACTGAAAAAATAGAACTGTTTTTTGACAGATGCATCTTGGGAAATTTTAATTGCATTAAGAAGTTTTGCTTTATTCTTATTGCAATACAGGTTGAAAAGTAATGTTGAAATGCCATCATTGCTTTTTGTGGCGGAAAAACCCCCAAAACTTTACTTTACTCCATGTATTATGGAGTGTTTAATATATAGCAGATTGTACTAGGCATTGAAGTAAAATGGGGATGCGCCCTTTTTAAAGAAAACAAGGCCATATTTATGATGATTGATGATGTTTTCGTATAGTATTGTAGGAAAAAATAGTTTATTTTTAAACTACTTTTGGCATTTTCCTACAGCATGTAGTACATTTGCTAAACATATGAAGAGCCTCACATAAATGACATTTTAAATTAGGAGTGTTTTAGTTTGGAACATTTTGAGGCCACTTCTTTTTTTAAACTGCAGTTTCTTCAATTACTGTCTTTCTGATCTGTCATATGATACTGATAGTGTATTTGGAATGCTACAAATCAGAGGAATATGTCCGAGACATTGGTTTAGCACAGTAAGTTTTCACCTTTGAAAAATATTGAGTTAAATCAAAAAAGAAAAATTTGTGATCTCAGCTATTTGTGGACATTTACCTCCACTGAGATCTCATCTAATGAGACATTTACCATAAAGAATGCAGAAAATAGTATATTGTCCTAGAAGCACACAAAACTTTATGTAGTAAGTGTAAGGGTGCAGATTTGTCCCTGAAAGAAAGTTGTATAGCAGAACAGCATGAAAAAATATCCATATTGCTAGCTCTTAATGTACCTCTTTTTTCTTTCATGCATAAAATCCAATAAAATCAACCATCTACAAAAAGAAATATTCCTACATGCAATGTAGCAAAAACTCAACCATGCAATAGTGGAGTGTACATGAGATTATTGTGTATGAAAGAATGCAAAGTACTACCAAAAAATACTCCAGGCCACCCTCTTTTCTCCCAGTTAAGCCAGTGTCAGATCTCAGAAACAGAAGAACCCACCAGAAGAGGCAAAGAGTAAACTTCCATGGCATTGCACCAATGATGTGGGCTGATTTAAAAAAAAAAAAATGGTGAAAAGGAAAAAGTTATGCCCAAAACTCCCATTTTAGAGGAGGGAAATAATGATATTTTTACAGTGAAATTCAGACAAACAACCGTTTTCTTTGCTAGAGACTGTATATGTCGCAGAGCACAGGATTTATTTACTGTACTTTGCGTTCTCAGTTTACCTAAAGAAAAGAAGAAAGTGGTAGGTCACACCAAGGGAGCAGACAGCTGTGTTACAACGTTACAATGAATGTAGCAGGGAAGTGTGTGCAGCAGAAAATCAGTTAATTTAAATGAAGGGCAGCATCTGGAATGTTTTGTAATGCTCTTAATATAAGAACAGCAAATATATCTTTGGCTTATAGCAGGCTTCATTCTGTATCTGTCCTGATACATCTTTTTGTACAGTGCCTTCAAAGAAATACCACCCCTGGTTACCATGGCAGTCAAGTTTTGTTACCGGGCTGTGCACTGGGCTGTTTTTGGATCTAGAACCTGGCAGATTGATTGAAAAAGGTCCTTGCCTGAAAAGGTCCTTGATTAAAAAGATGTTTTTGGAAAACTTTGATAAGCTAAGCAAGAAAAGGCAATCTGCTGAGAAGGTGTGGCTGGGCTGGAGCTGTGCAGATTGTGGGGGGAGGTCTCTGCCGTTGTCTTTGAAAACACAGCAATTCACCAGGCTGATGTCCTGCCTGCTTACTGGCGTAACCTTTGATTTCTGTATGGACTCATGTTTGTGTGCAAGTGTTCGCTTTGTACACAATCAGACAGCAAACACGCTCTGAGTTACTATTATGTCAGATTAAAGGAAACAAACCAGGACAAAAACAAAGAAAATCTTGTAACAGCAAATTATATCTCTTCAGTTATCTGTTTTACTGAAAAAGTAGAATTTTGTTGAGTTTTTTGTTGCTTTGTTGCTTTTTTGGTTTTTTTAGGGAATAATTTTTTAAACACGTAATAGTAAAAGCAGAGAAAGCTAGGAGACACCTCATCTTCTAAACTGGCAAACTACAGTCTGTAGGGACATAAAATTTTGCATCCCAAATTGCAAGACTATGTCTAAAAAGCACTTGTGTAAGAGAACTGAGCCTAGATGATACAAAACTATTCTCGTCCTATACTCATGCTCTCTTTTGCTCAACATTAGAGGCTGATGCTCAGGTGGGTATATTGTTTGTGAATAATGGAACTTCTGTAATTAGAAATTCATATTTTGTGTGTTGATGAATACTTCTTAACTCATTGAAACTCTCTGTAGCCTGTAGTATTTGAAATGTAGTCATGCAGTATTGACGTGCTTCTGGGGGGAGCTGCAGTATTAAAACTGCTTATGTTATTTTATAGATTCAGGTACTGGTTTGTTATGTGCAGTTTCCCAGCATGGTCAGGTTCTGATGAAGTGCTCTAGACAGACTTCTGTGTGCTAAGCAGATTCTTGTGATTAAACACAGTATGTTTATATAGTATTGGTTGTAGACACTAAGTCCTTTTATAGCTATTTCTTTTTCTAAGAGGAAAACTATGAATTGAGCAAAACAATTTGCTACAGAGGGGCCTGTGTTGAAAACAACTCCAGTGCAGGGGTATGAGACCTGTAAAGTAGAAAGGTAGCTAGAAGATTGATATGGGTTTTATCAGTTATTTTCTACAAAAATATTCAAACACTGAATATTTTCAAACTGAAGAAGTCCTCTTCTTTGCTGAAATGCAAACCAGAGTTTGTGTCATCAAAAGTAAGCTTTTTAAAGACTTTCATGTGAGCTGAAGCTGTGTGTATTACAGCAGGTAGACTGTAAATGTAATTCCTTATTAATTCCTTCCCCTGGCAGTTATTAAACCAGCTTTTCAGTGTATTTGGCAGAGTGTTGCTATGGTTACCAGCAAGCATGCAGCTTCACTAAAAAAGGTGCATTTTAAGTCCAGGTAAAATGCTAAAGCTGGAATCTGTATGCAATGCTAAGATGACAGCAGAGGCAATGAGTTGGATAAACTTAAACAGAAATGTCAAGCAGAAACACTGTCATTCCTCCTTAAAACAATGCTGATTTTAATGTTAATGTGAAATGCACACTTCTAACTGCATCCATATTCTGGAGGATCACCCAGCACAGATGTGCTCATCTTGAAGTTTTTTTCTGAGACATAAAGAGCAAAGCTGTGTAGGCACCCCCACACTGGGAAGTGGCCGAGCTGGGGTGGGTGCTTTGGGCAGATCAGTGGGTCAGTTCTGACCTGCACAGTAAACAGCAGGCCCAGTGGCCGGCTTTGAAGGTGAACTGGGGTGAGGAACCATGTGGACCTTTTGGCCATCTGTTTGTTGTCTGAGCTGTGTCAGGTAATGCCAGCTGGCCCATACTAGGTTATTTGCTGAAGAAATACTGCCATCATTTAAAGTTTATAAGGGTGGTTGCTTTCAAGGGCTTAGGTAACATCACTGGTAACTGTTGATTGAATTTTATTCCTCTTGCTGTATTCTAAAGTTGCTTTTCTATTTCTTGAACAATGATATAATATTAGAAGCTGTTTAAGCATACCTATGCAATCCAGACTTTGTTACTGAAGTTAGTGCATCCTGGTATTTATCTTTGCAGCACTTGACTAGTGGAAAACATTTGGTTTACCTACAAATGGCTATAAATGTAGGGCTGGTTTTTGTTTTGCTAATGGTAGAACTCTGTGCAAAACCAGATTTTCGAAGTGCTCAAATGGAGATGTGTGTAGAAGTCCTATTGGGCTAACCAGTATGATTTTTTTTCCACACAAAAAGTTCTTTTGGTGAATGAACCTATTTTGGTGCTGTATGCTGTTGTAAGATTCGGACTGAACACAGGATCATTAATATAATAAAACATGTATTTTAAAAGAATCTTTGCATGTGGATTCCTGTCTCCTGCCTTTAACTGTTGAGAAACAGCAGTTAACCCACTTGTGGAATAGGGTGCACCTCCACAAAAATAAGAACAGCAAAATCCCATGAGAAATATTGCCATTGGTAGAGGATAGTGGGTGACACAGAGTCCTGTCTTTCATTAGTGCATTTGCATTTCCTGGGTGAATAGGCACGAAGTGAAGAGCGAGACTTCTTGGAAATTCATGCCCTACCATGTACAGTGAGTGAGGAAGTATGAAGCAGATTAAAGAGTTGGCCATTAGGATTTTGCCTTCAGTATTAGTTCTCCCCATACATTCAGTCCTCCAAACCATCGTAATGATTTCTGCTAGCCCTTAAGCACAGATTGTCCTGCAGCAAAACATCTGTAATTCCAGCTGTGCTGACCTACCTTGGAGCAGAGCTATTCCCAGACTTCAGCCTGCAGTGGCAGTTGCTAACATGCATCCAGCATTGCAAATTCTGCCTGAAATCTGTATCCAGATCATACCCAGGCAGCAGGCAGTCTGTATGTCATGCTTTTGATTTAAAGGGTTGGGATCTGCAATCAGTTACGCCCATGCGGATCTAGTCAAGAAAATGAGATTGCCAGGGTGTGAATGAGGCTGGATGTTAATGCTTCATCTGGTGTGTAATTATAGGATTGTTCACCTGCGAAGCAGAAATGATTCCAGCTCTCTCTCATGCAGAATAAGGAATTAACCAGAGGTAAAATCTTCAGAGCACTGCAGTGATATAAATATTAATTTGAAAAATGGGAATGAAATGTTTTTAAAGGCAGCAGATAAGACTGTTCACTTATATGGCAAGTCAAGCTGTAAGAAAGGTGGCACTTTTCTTAAAAAGTGGACCCACACTTGTGTATTTGTGGTCCCCCTGTTGGGAGCTTTAGTAAAACATTCCTTGCAGAGGAGCTGTTTCATCCTTTTCCATTGTCAATGTTTATAGAAACTGTTGTTCATAATGGAAGAATATATTCTCTACCACAGCAAACTAATTGTCTTTTAAGTTCTCTCTGAAGCCTTGCATTACAGGCTGCAAATAATTGTGGTAATAAGAATAATAAGCCCCAATCTTAATTACAGAATGAGGAAGAAAGGAAAACCATGGTTCATCTTCAGTCTGTTACTTAGAGAGACAGGCCTCTGTTGAGTTTCACACACTGGACCTGTGACTGACAGTTCCTGCTCTGTGTAATTTCCTTCTGTTTTTCTGCCTTTGCAGTGTAGTACTCGGGTATCTCCTGTGCCCTGCTGCAGCAGATGAAATGCATCCAGCCACCTCTGCTCTGAGGTGTGCTAGCAGCTGCTTTTGGCCCAAGTGTCCTGACTGTCCCTTTTAGTCACAGTCTGCTGTTTTACCTAATCATACAGAAAGTGAAATCCCAGATGCTGTTTTCTTCTACGACTTCTTTCCCATCATGTGGTGTGATAATAGAGCCTAATGAGGCTTGTTCACCAACATATGGCAGAGCTATCTCAAATGTCTCTATAGATTATATATATCCAGATGCAAAGATAATGCCCAGTCCTACAAATGCTGAAATAAACAGAAGGTACACAGTTAAAAGTCAAAATGGGTTATTAAATTTCTGCATACTACAGTTTTTGAGGTTGGAGGGAACCATATGGAAAACATATACTTTTTACTTGCATTTTGCTACTGTTCTTATGGTGTCCCTGGTCCTGCAAAAGAGAGCTGAGTTGGCAAAATGGACTTGCTTATACTCCTTTTTCCCTAGGACACAGCAAAAGAATGAAGAAAGAAAACAAATCTTTTATTAATTTTCTTTCTGCTTTCTATAACTGAACTGGCATGGAATGTGCTGCGATGTGTCTAGGTCAGCAGAGAAGGAGCTTTGGTTCTGAAATAATTCTTTTCCATCAAGTCTTCAGAGCTCCTGGAATGGAGCACTGTTTGCTCCACCCTTTGCTAAAGGATGTTCTGAAGTCTTTAGTTACTCCTCTGAGAGTAAGATTTTCAATTTGATGCTTTTCTGTAGAAGTTTTCCAGTTCTCCACATACCTCTTGAAGTATCTAAATGAAGACATATTTATATCCTTGTCAACAGAAAAATATCCAGTTGGTCAAACTAGTAACATATAGTCCATTTGATTGATTTAAATTAGACAGAAATTATATTAAAAATCCATGTGTATATGTTTATCCTCTGGGGAAAAATAGTTAAACCCCTATTTCCTTCAAGCTACAATTACTGAGATTACCTTGGGAAATGCCAAAAGTTTGTGTCCTTGAAGGACTACTTTGTTGAGCTGCTTAAGTAATCATAAAACTCAACGAGTAGAAGAAAAAAAAAAATTTAAAAAGCCAAAATAAGGTTGTTTCTTAGAATTACATCAGTTGTTAGCAAAGCTAAGCTGGATTCAGCTGAGCTAGATCATCACTGCACCCTGAATCCGTCTGTATCAATGCTGAGCTTTTAGTGTGGTTTGTCACACTGGAATAAGTGTCCCTTTTTTGTTAGTGAAAAGCATTTTTCCTTGATCCTGAAGACCCTTTTACTGCATTTTAAGCATATCAAGACATATAGTTTATTATAGTCTTCTGGCAGTATATTTGGAAAGTATACTGCATGCACACACATTTGAATCTTTCTAAGAATTTTATGTATTTTCCATTATTCTGCATTAAATGGATTGTAGAAAATTAAGGTTGTAGCTTCACCCTGAATTCTGAGAAGATATATTCTTATTGAATCATGCATTGATTCTCCTAAGATGCTTTGAGCTAACACTAGTTTTTACCCTGTCTAACCACTAAATGTCCAACTTGAATGGCAGACATCATCCTTACTAAACTCTTCCTGACAGCCAGGAAATTATAAAGGTAGCCCAAGGTTTAAAGGTTTGGTCTTACTGAACTGCCAGAGGTTCTGTGTCTTAACCAGCTTCTACAAAAAGCTAGGTAATTTCTTAAAAATATCTGTAGGTATGTAAAGGGTTGTCCCTATTAGTTGAATGGAGTTTACTGCAATTTTTCTGCTTAGCACACTGTGATTATAGCATTTAGTGTATATTTAGTTAAACTCATTGTTAAGAAAAATTTTCCTGCATTTGGTCACCTTTCATCCTCATTTTCATGTTGAAAAACTTAATTGCAAATATATTGTCTTGAGAAATGAACATCCAAAGTACTATATTTTGGGACAGAACATTGCATTATTTTCAAAGAATTAGTTCATACAGTTTATATAAAATGTAATTCTTAGAAGCTTGAGAATTCAATGGACCTTAGAATTCACTATTAAAGGGTATTTTGACAGAAAGTTGTGATCAGACAGCAGGTGATTGTTTACCAGGTATTTTCCACAGAAACCCCGGCTCCTAAGATTTATATTTTGGGGCTTTAACTCCATTTGTGTGGATGTTTTATTTCAGGAGTTATTTAAGCAGAATGTCTCTGTGGCCTGTTTGAAATAACATTAACTTTACCATTTGCAAAGATAAATTAATTTGTAACAATGCTTTTTTTCTACCCCAATGCATTTCTAAGTTGCTATAGACTTAAAGTAGCAGTAAAATTTAGCATCATTAAAGATTTAACTGAATCTGTGTTTCTAAAATCAGAATTATGGATGCTGTGTTTTGAAACAGAACTTTCTGTGTTTCAGTGGCTCTGTGAATGGTAAAGATCATAACGTTTTAAAAACTTGGTTCTCAAAAATTGAATTGGGAGTGCTGATTTTTGTCCACATGGTCTGACTTTCTCTTAGAGTAGCAATACATGTTAAAACTAATTTGACAGCCTGCTGAATGTGGTCTTACATCTCTCTTAAGTGCTATTTTATTTCTGTGTACTTTCAGGAATTATTTATCTTACCTCAGCTCTTGGCCACCTGACACATTCTGCAGTCCTCCTGACTGTTTCTGCACGGGATGGGGGTGGCCTTCCCTCTGCCAGCAATGCAGCTGTCACAGTAAACATCCTTCAGACTGTTTTGGTTCCTGCCACATTTGAGAGATCTCGGTATAGCTTTTCTGTTCCAGAAGATGCACCTGAAGACAGCGTGATTGGCACCGTGAAGGCCAGAGAGCCTACGAGTAAGTCACATTCTCGGTCAGAGATTGTTGTATTTTTGTTGTGACCATTAACTGGAAATAGCTGTGGATGATTTTTATTTCCCCCATAAACCTCCATGTTATTCATTCAGTCTGTCAAGCATTAAATAGAATTTACTGTTGGTGTTTACAGCAACTGGTGTAATGGCTGGTTTATCAGGATGCTCTTTAGAACAGTTGGAGATTCATGGTATGCTCCTTGGTGGTCCATAGAGATTGGCAATGACCTCCATTTACATCCTGATGGATTTCTGTAATTGTAAATGGGGAGATAGGAAGCATGTTGTGAAAGTTCAAGTAAGTGTGACGGTTTGGCTCATGTTAAAGCATTAGCCATGCAAGCCAAATCTCAGAGCAATACTTAAAATAAGAAAGTATTCAGAAGTTTCAGAGGATCTTCAAGAAATGCTCTTGGCCACCCATCAAAAAACAAAATGACCAAACAAAACATCACACTGTCTCAAATTAAGGGAAGTCCAGATGAATGTTTGTGGGACTCTTTGAAAATATATTTAATCCATCTGGTTTTGTTATAATTTGTAAAGGGAAATGGGTTAGCTCCTGACAGTCCTTGGTCATAAAAAGCCCTGTCCTGAGAGCTCTATGTATTTGGTTCCTATGCAGAGCAGCGGGATCTGTGAGTCCACATAATAGCCTGATGATGGATCTGTAAATATAAGGTGGTAGATGACAAGATTTCATACAAACTTGATTAGTCAGGTCCTCCCATTTCCTTCTTTTGGGAAGGACTGTCCTCGGGGTGGAGATAGCACCCATAAGCTTATGCTTTAGGTAGCATCTGATGTATGTTACAACAATGATCACCCATGAACAGTACATTTATTAAAATACTTTTTTTTTTTTCAGGGAACTGCCATCTGTTTCAGTCCTTGCTATAGTAAATGCCTGTGTGTAGTGAAATTGCTCCCACAAGATTAATTTATAGGAATGTTTTTTCTGTATTTTAGATCAGGGAAAAACAAGAGGCTATTATGTGATTTTCTCTATAGAGTTTTATAATACCAGTGTGATGAAAATCAAACAGTGCAGAAGTGGACAAACTGTATTCATTCATGTTTTTCTGAAGGGCTCCAGGGATGGGAAGAAGGAAGCATAAAAAGCCTAAGAATGTCAAACATCTGTGTAGCTTACATTTATTCCATTGAATTTAGCAGCATGCATTCCCCCCAGATGTTCTTGCCTATGTTTGTTATCACTTCCATATCTTATTTTATTTGTTTTACATTTTTTGTTGTTTTTTCTATTTCTAGATTCATTAGAGGTGGTTTCTTATAGAATTTGCTCCGGTGATCCACATGGAAAGTTCTCTATCGACCCCCAGGTTGGCATTATCCGCACCAAGAAACAGCTTGACCACGAAGCTCAGCCTGTTGTGGTGCTCACTGTTCAGTCACAGCTGGGTAATTCCCCTGTCTACAGCAGCACTCAAGTCAACATATCTGTGACAGACATTAATGACAACCCCCCAGTATTTCCTACCAAATCTGATAAAGTAACCATCTCTCATACCCAGCCTCCTGGCACTGCTGTCTACATTGCTCACGCAGAAGACAAAGACAGTGGCCTAAACGGGGCAATCAAATACAGTATTGCAAGCAAGCAGTCAGATGCATTTAGCATTGATCCAAGTCTTGGAGTGGTAAACCTTACCAGGACAGTGTTTGCAGAAAAGCAGAAGGAATATACTCTACACATAGCAGCCGAAGACTGTGGAAGTCCTCCTCTGACTTCTTTGCTGGTGTTGACCGTGGTTATTGAAGAGCAGAAGATGGGCCCTACTTTGGTTTTCCAAAGCTTGGTGTATCAAGTAGAAATCAGTGAAGCTACCTCTCCAGGTGCCCAAATCCTTCAGGTTCAAGCCCACTCACTTGATCCACACAGCATTACTTCCAATCTGACATATTCCTTAGAGCCTAGCACTGATTCTGTTGTATTTGGAATCAGCTCTGATACAGGCTGGGTTTATCTTCGGAAACGTTTGAACTATGAATGCGCACAGATGCTGAGTTTTAGAGCCTTGGTCAGCACATCTCAGGATGAAAACCTTAGGCAAAATGCAAGTACATCTATAATAATTAATGTGCGGGATGAAAATGATCATTCTCCCATGTTTATGCGTGAGAGCTACTTCTTTGAAATTGAGGAAAATCCAATTCCCAGTGGTGTGGTTGGCACCATTACAGCCATTGACAAAGACTCAGGAAGAAATGGACAGCTTTCCTATTTCCTCTTGTCTGATGGAAAATATTTCAAGATCAACTCCAACACAGGTAGCATTTTATGATTTATAATCTGCCTAATACTGCTTTTGGAAAGCAGCCTTCCCTAAGGGTATGGAAGTAAAGTATAAAGCTTTCAGGAACTGCTGTGAGTCTTTTTGCTTGATATATAAATATTTTAACTCTAAGCTTCACAACTTGGGGAATGAAATAAACCAAATACATTTTCATGAAAGATGGACTAGCCCTTAGGATTTTATATTTTTCATGACTTTGTTCATGTCACTTGGGCATAAGTTTCAGTGTTTGGCCAAAAAAAATGTTTTAAGTTATAACTTCAGTAGTTCATATGGGAAATTTTTTTGCCTGTGATCAAGTAGAGTTGAAAAGTACAGATCAGCCATAAGTAACTATAAAGGTACTTATGAAATTAGACAAAGTGATTTAAAATACTTGTGAATGTTTCTGTAACTGACATCAAAACTGAGTTTGTGTTGTAGATGGCATCACAGAAGTCAAATTGGCTGAGAGAAATTTTTCACAGCATAGGGTGTACTCTGCAGTGAATCCCCAATGCCTCAAGTAATAGGGGTTATGTGTACACCGCATAACACCAGAGAGCAGAGCATGGAAAGCCTAAAGAAAGGGAATCCTTCAAGGGACACAGGCGCTGTAAATAATCCAGTTTAGCAAAATGATATGTAGGGAGCAAAGATCTGCTGTTTAAAATTCCAATTTCCAGATGTCCAGTCCCTGTGTGAATAGGCATTCCCAGAATTTCTCTATATGAATCTCAAAATAAAAGCAGGTTCCTTTTGAGTACACTCACGGAAGCTTACAGGCAAACAGAATACTGGAAGTTAACCAAGAAGATATAAAAAACCCCATGTGGTTATCTGTGTGATGAGGTTTGGTCAACCGCAAATCTCTGGTTATATTGGATTTGGCTAAGTAGATAGGGAGAAGATTGGTCAGATTTATTTGCTGGGTTTACCAGAATGTATGGGAGCATAAGGGTTTATGATTAATGTACATAATTAATAATGGCCCCTTGTCAGCAGTTAAACCCCAGTGCTCATGTATTATGTGTCCTGAAGTGTGGTGAAGGCCAGGTGGATTTCTTTGGAAGGTCAGCACTTTGGTTCACGCTGTTTTTATACCTTTGCTCTGGGGTGCCCAGTGTTCAGTAAAAGATGTCGTAGGGCTCTGAAGTACATTTGCAAAATTGCTATTGACAGATGTTTCTACAGAATGGGGTTCGAGGTTTTCGTGTCAGTGATCAGATGTATCAGAGGGCACGTATCATTATTACACATGAAGTCAAATGCATAATTGCACGGGCTAAGATGAGTGCTAGCGTACGCTAAACGCCTAACTCCCTTTCTCCCCCCTTTTCCTTGGCCGTCAGGTGAAATCATAAACTGGGCGGCGCTGGACCGCGAGGAGCGGGCGCACCACGAGCTGCGGGTGCTGGTGACGGACGCGGGCCGGCCCCGGCGCAGCGCCACGGCCGCCGTGCGCATCTCCGTGCGCGACCGCAACGACCACGCGCCGCGCTTCCCGCGGGGGGCGCTGCGCCGCCAGGTGCGCCGGGAACCGCGCGGGCAGCGCCGCCCCGCGCCCGCGCCGCCAACTGCGGGGCTTCCCGGAGCCGCCGGCTCTCGGGGCACCGCCGGCGTGCTGCTGCTCGCTTCATTTCCCACCTCCGAGCTGGGGGAAAGGTGTTCGAGTTAGCGCTCTATGCAGACCGCGGCAGAGGGCTGCTGGAACTCTGTTGTTTAACCGTCTCCAGAAATGCTCCTTGCACTTGCCGTGAATACTGCTGAACTGGAGAATGGAGCAGCAGCTAAGCTCTCGTGTTACGGAAAGGGTTTTGTTTTAAGACTGGCTTTATCCATGTAAAATTGCAAATAATTTATAAACTTTATAAAATTATAAAATTTATAATTATAAACTGTTTGGTGACAGGTTTTGGAAGGGCAGCCATCAGGGACGCTTGTTACCACCATCTTTGCAAAAGACTTCGATTCTGGAAACAACGGTGTTGTATTATATTCAGTAGAATCAGGTAAGAATTTAAAGGGTTTACTAATACAGAAAGATACATTAAAATAACAAGCATTTTAGAAAGCCATGTATCATACATGTTTATTTTGTGTCTGGCTGAATAAAGCTGCCTTTGTAAATAGGAATCAGCACCATCTTGTGTCTTATGAAGTATCTAAGGATGTGCAAGCGGCTGCCTTGCCTCCCTTCACTCTCTGCCCCATCTTTCACAGGGTTTAGTTGCTTCTGTGGCTGGTCAGAGATTGTTCAAACAGCGTTCAGAAAAGAGTAGGACCATGACCTTGTACTCTACAGCTGAGTATTTTAGTCAGTTGTTTAATATCTTAAATTAAAAATGTTCTCCCTTTTTCCATAGCCAGTTGAAGATTTTCCTGCAAAAATAACAGTTTGTGACAGTCTGAGACAGGGATCAGAGGGATCAGCAGATAATCTGAGTAAACAATGAGGTTTGTGGGTTTTAGTTCAGGTTCCACCCTTTGCTTAGCACTGTGTTAACCTGACATAGCATAGCTGCTTAAAAACAGTTCTTTAGTTTTTCCCATAATTCCCAGTTGTAGTAGTTCACTTCTGGGGTAAGCTGTAGGATCCAGTTTTGTTTGCAGTGAAATTAATAACAGAGCAGTCCTAAATTAGAGCATGAGTAGGACTGGGGCATTAATACCAGTAGGAGACATAATGTGATGTCTGGTTTTGCTGCATACCACTTGCTACACTTCCATAAAAGTGAGAACTCCATCCGTAACCAGGAGGGAAGACAGGTCTGTTCCTCCTGCTTTCCTTCGGTATTGCTTCAAAACAAGAGCTACCAGGAACAGAACCATTTCTTTTTTGTTTGGTTTATGTTATATTCTACCAGTTTCATGTAATTAATACTTTTTAAGGTTGGGATTTGTAACCTATAGTAATTTGCAAGTAGAGCTTACAGTTTCATCAGAGCAAGAAAACATTATTCCCTTAATTCAGATATAAATGACTGCTTATATTCCAGAGGGAATTGGATGGTATCTTAGACTTTGTGACATTGTGAGTAAGAATATTTTGCACAAAAAAGATCCCCCTTGTGAAAAAGGGAATGAGTAATGTGCAACCCTTTGTTTGAAGAGTGATGGCCAAGGAATACAGGAAGTGTTTTTCAGGGGTCTCAGCCTGTTCATGGCCTGTTCGTGTATCTAACTATATCCCCTTCCTTCAAACAGCACATTGGATTTTCTTACTGACTTCACTGTAGAGCCCCAGAAAGGAGAAAGAAGGAGTCCAAATTATAAAAATGACTAGCTACACAAAATATGACTGGTCTTGCAAAAGCTGTCTCTGGAAAGAACAAAAGGATAAAAACAGCAGCAAACACACCCCCATCTTCCCCCCCCCCCCCCCCCTTTCAAATTGAAAAACCACTAAAAAATCCTTCCCAGCCTTGGAACTAGATATTTTCCTGATAAACAAATCCAGAAACAGCTGAGCTCCTCTGATACTAATTTTTGTTGTTGTTAGTTGGCTCACAGCCTTTAACATCTGGTCTTCTGTTTCATGGTGAAGTTTTTGCCTGGTTTATATTTAAAATAGTATTTTCTAGTTCTGGGACATTGTTCAGTACTTAAAGATGAAGAAGAAATATGATCTGATTTACAGCCATATTTGTTAAACTGAGAGACAGCAGGTTAAGTGGGGAACTCCATGCAGACCAGTGCTCTATTCTTCAGTCGTGGGACTGCCACAAGATGAAGAGCTGCAAGTGCCAGCTGTTAAGCTTGTAAATGTTGCTGGGTAATTTTTAATATTCTTGAGATGTTAAAGAAATGTCAAGATAGCAGCAGTATATTAAGCTGTGCAGGAATGTTAATGATAAATGATAACAAAATACATGAGCAAAAATCTGTAAAAGAACTATGAGGTTTACATACCAGGCAAATTTTAGGTTACAGGGAAGTGTTTCCTTCAAAATGTCCCTTCCTCTCCCTAGAAAATCAAAGCAAATCATCCTTTTATAATGTATGTGTGTGGAAGTGGGTGGTCACATGTCCCTACCTCCATTTCTCTGTTATCACTAATTCAGAGGGAGGTTAATCCCAACTGTGTGTACTGTTTATTCCATAGTGATGCTGACAGTAGGAAAGTGGTTTGCCTGGTCTTCTTTATGACTATCAAAGGGTGTAGTATAGCATTTATAACAGAAATTAATAAATATTTGTAGGACATCTGGAACTACTGCTTTGTGTGTTAAGACTAGCATTGACAGAGGCTTCTACAGTTACATTTTGAGCAATTATGTAAATGCAACATTAGCCCTTGGCCATGCAAGTGCCAAGTCTAGTTACACTGCTAACATCACAAATTGGCAAGTGCTGTCCATGTGTCTATGAAAAAGTCCTTGTTCTCCAGAATGAGTAGCAAGCAGCTTGCAGAGAACATTCCTAGACCTGCAGAGGGTTACATTTCTGCAGGAGCCCTCATCATGTTCGGGTTCTCCAGGAGCCATAACATTGTCTTCCTCTTTTCTGTTAAGGGAAGCAACTTTTCCATCATCTCAAAGGAAAAGGACATGGTCAGGGCACTAAGTATTTTAACACCTAGGAAAGAAACAGTTGTTCAAGAAATGAGGTAAAAATATAGTGCTGAGGTCACTCTAATCTCTGAGAAATCTCTAGTGTTATTTTGTGTCTTCTCTCTGGGCCATTTTGCCTAAATGCCAGTTTCTGTAAGGCCTGAATGTTCAAACAGCCAGAGTTCACAGTAACGATTGCTTGGTGTTTCTTTTTTGTTTTCTTTTTTGTTTTTTTTTTAATCACAGTTTCTGTGATCATCTTTGAGAGCACAGAGCTGAGAGAGTGTCTGAGTTTTGGAGAACCTCGTGTAAATTAAAGTCTGGC
Organism: Cyanistes caeruleus; assembly: GCF_971803275.1. NCBI lineage: Eukaryota > Metazoa > Chordata > Aves > Passeriformes > Paridae > Cyanistes > Cyanistes caeruleus. The sequence goes on from NC_141705.1 coordinate 42,459,860, forward strand.
CAACAGGTGGGACAAGGCATAGGTGAAAAAATTAATTGTAAAAATATATGTATTTATTGCCAGGTTACTTTTGCAAGCTCAAGAGAGACTGGGGCCATTAGAGTCTAGATATTAAGAGATTCAAATTTTTTCTGTTCTGTGCTTCATCTGCTCTTTCCAGTTTCCTTATTTCTTATCCATTTCTCATATGCTTTCTTCCTTTTCTCCTCAGACACAAAAGAACACATTTAGGGTGTATATGGTAGAAGCAGCAGTTGTCTAATTCAGGTGACTTATGGAGATGAGAGCTAAGGAAATGTTTTTGGAAATGCTGGGAGCATGAGCTTTCAGAACAATGACTGACATGCTGGATAGGTGTTAAACTTTTTTCTCAGTGTAAAAGTTTTTTCTGGCTTTCATTCAAATGGCTATACTTAGAATACATTTTTAAAATAGTTTGATAAAAATACCAGAAAATAGATATGGGGCATTTCAGGTTTGACTGTCCTTACAGTGTGGTACCAGATGAAAAAAATGAAAATGCAAAACACTTACAAAATGGAAGTCCCAAGGGGTTTTTCTTCTATATAATGTCTCTTTCCAATATTTTCAGATTTTTTTTTTGTTACTTTTATTGCCACCAAAATATGCACAAAATTATTTCATGCAATATTTGAATTTTAGTGTAAGTGTAGGTTTTAGCAAAATACTGAAAATATATCCATGCAATTTACATTATATGTTCTGTTTCTCATATCTCCTGTGACTTTTGCTTAGCTGGGATTTTCTGTCATGAAACATTATATGGAACAAAACAAAATAGCAGATCTGCGACTGTAGACGTATTGTTGGGACGTACACCAGGAAAGTAAACCAAAAGCTATTTATGAAAACAGTAATATAGCAGCATTAATATTTTGAAACTACCATGGAAAATGCAAAATGCAAGACTGTCTCATTCAATATAATTGTCTCTATATATTGTTTCCTTTTGTTAGCAATTTCCTTGTTAATGTTCCAGACAGCAAGACTCAACCCAGGAGGGACTGATGGAGAATTATAAAGCTATATTCATGCAAAAAATAGCAGAACAATATTGAAAAAAAATCCTATTTGTTGGTTGTGAAAACCCAGTTTTCTAACTAGTTTCCTGAGTGTTTTTTTTCTTCTAATGTTACAGGTGCAAATATTTTACAGTTGCAGATGATATAATTGGATACAAAAGTGAACTATCTATATGTGCAGTTAACTAATTTGGATGTTCAGATTTGGAGAATGTAAACAACTTCATGCTCACTTAGGTGCTTATGGAAATATAGTTCTTTATGTGTGTTTCGTGTACTGCATCTGCACTGAATTTATTTTTACCACAGTTGCTTACTATAATAGCAGCTGTTATGGTGCATGACTTTATTTAACCCACTAGCGCACCTTATTAAAAATTCACATAGCAGAAAGCTGTTTGGATGGTATTCTAAGAGAGAAGTACTTATAACAATTGTGATTTTCCCTGTTTCTGGTGATGGTTTCTGGTGGTGATTCCCATTTTACTAAAATTTGAAAGTAATTTGTATTCCATTTCTTAAAAATGGGGGAGCTATGTGTCAGTCTCTTTTTCCAGGGGAGGTTTAAATTTGATATTAGGAAAAATTCCTTTACTTAATAGTTTGTCAAACATTGGAACAGACTGCCCAGAGAGGTGGTGGAGTCACCTTCCTTGGAGTTATTTAAAAGACACCTAGACATGGTACTTAGGGATATGGTTTAGTGAACTTGGCCATGTTGAGTTAAAGATCATCCACTTGATCTTAAAGATATTTTTCAGCTTAAATGATTCTGTAGTTCTAAGTCATGAAGAGCTATTTATTCATCTTTGGTAAAAGTATTCTTTGCAATTCTCAAATAAATGGTGTGGCTGCAAGTAATAACTTTTATTAAAAACCACTTATTAGGGTGCCACCAGTCCTTGATGAAAGATATAAGCATAATTTCCAATATCCATGTGTTGCCCTGCAACAGCTTACTGTAAGATTGCAGCTGTCCCCAACTGGCTGCTGGCAGAGCACAAGCAGGGCAGGTGACATCGCTGCAGTCAAGGTGTATCATAGGGGTCAACAGTGCTCTTTGCTGGCCCCATAATCTTCAACTCACAGGAGATACTTGACCCTTCGTGTCAGTTTGGAGACTAACTAATTCTTAATTGATTCTTATTTAATTCTTTCTCTGGCCCTGTCTGCCAAGGTCAGAAATAGGAAGACCAGTCCTGGGCTATCTGTTGCCCTCCTGATGCACACACCACTGGTGTGAGTTAAGTTGGTATGAAACTTGGCAGTTGCTTTAGTACTCTATGGAGTTTCTCTCCATGTTTTTCTCAATCCACATTAAGTGATTTATAATAATTGTGTACTCAATGAAAGAAGAGGAGGTGAACCAAACAACCCTGAGATCCAAATGAGTGCAGCAGGCTCCTTTCCTTCTGGGTCCTGCTCTTTTTCACTGTTCATTTCAATGTTCAGTACTATGGAGGCAAGCTGTTACTGATTTGCAGTAACGCATATCCATTTTTACCCCACAGAAGGGGATATAGGATACTTCCAGATTGATGCCGTCAGTGGAGAGTTAAGAACAACCCAGCCTCTGTCACATGCTGAGAGATCCGACTACAGAATGACAGTCACAGCCAAGGACCAGGGGATGCCTTCGCTTCAAGGACATGCTGCTATTTACATACAGGTACTTATTTGCACTGTACAATGGGTAGATGGATAGATAGATAGACAGACAGACAGATAGATAGAACAATTATGTTAAATGCTTAGTTTATTTGAGGGGAAGAAAAACAATTTTGGAAGAAGGTTTGGAAATAAACTGAAAAAAGGAAGAAGTTCAAAATTGTAAGCACCTTGTCATACAGTAATTTTCCTTAGCTGTTTTTCTGTTGAGAGAGGAAATGAGAGGGCAGACTCTTTTTGATTTAAGAATGCTCAACAGCATTCTGAATCATCTTGCAAATAGATGATGCTTGTGCATTAGAATCGTTGGAAATTGGAAATGATTTGAAATCATTGATCATTGGAAACACTGGAAAATAAGATGAAAATATTCAGGTAGGTAGAAAGAAAAATAAATATCAAGTGGGGCTGGAAGTGGAGAAGAGAGTAGACTTTTTTGTTTTCTGCAGCAAGTTTCTCTCTTTTCTGAATTCTGTCTCTATAACCTGGTATAAGGATATCTCATTTCTCTGTGCTGGTTTATACAGGGCTGCTCTTCATGGGAGTGTGAAATGCAGCATGTGCTTATTCCATAGCAAGCCACCTGCAGCTCATGGAGCCACAGTGGGGCTGCTTTGTCCAGGCCACCTGTGCACTCCTCTGTCAGAGGCTGAATGTCATTGAGGCTGCACTTTTCAACTCACCCTAAAGATGGTTAATTTTGGATAGCTTGTAGTAACATGCTTCGGTCCAGGCAAGGCAAATGCTGTTCCCACAGAGTTAAAGAACTCCTCTCCCTGAGCAATGGGAGAAGTAGTGGGTGATGAACTGAATGTAACCCTCATTCCCTGTCTCCCTGCACCCCTGGAGGAGCAGGTAGAGCTGGGAAGGAGGGAGGGGTGGGAGGGAAGGTGTGTTTTTAAGGTCATATTTTACTTCTCATTATCCTGCTCTGATTTTGTTAGCAGTAACTTCAGTTAATATCTCTAGTTCTAGTATGTTTTGGCTGTCGTGGTATTTGCTGAGTGATCGGTCTTTGCCCTTATCTCAGCTCATGAACCTTTATTATGTTTTCTGTCCCCTGTCCAGTGGCAAAGGGGAGTGAGAAAGCAGCTTTGCTGGTACCTGGCATCCAGTCAGGGTCAGTCCACTACACATTGCAATATTCATAATTACAGTGGGAAAACCTTGCAGTTTTACATTAAAATTCAATTTATATTAAATATTCAACTTTATGTTTTGGTTGCAGGTGATCCCACTTCCCAGTGGGAGATCTGGCTTCTCTCAAGACTTCAAGCACTTAGTCATACCTGAAAATTTTAAACCTGCACAAGTGTTGGATTCTCTGAAGGCACCGGGTAACCATCTGGCACTTAACAGGAAACTGCATTTCAGTATTGCTAAAGATGATAATGCTCATTTTGAAATAGACAGCTTGACAGGAGACCTTTATCTTTCTAAGGAGCTTGACTATGAAACAGATTCACACTTTCTTTTGCAAGTTATTATAAAGGATTATAATAATCCCCCACAAAATAGCACTGTCCTCCTAAGTATTGATGTGGAAGATAAGAATGATCATTCTCCATATTTTCAAGATGACTTTGTAGTGATTGGCATAGAAGAAAATGTACCTCTTGGCACTCTGGTTTACACATTCAATGCAAAGGATGGAGATGGCAGTTTTCTGAACAGCAAAATAGAGTACTCCTTAGAAATTAGTGACATGGGTGAAAATCCATTTCTTATTCACCCTTTGTACGGCACCTTGACCACAGCTTCTCCACTAGACAGGGAGACTACTCATTCTGTGATCTTAACGGTGTTTGCAGAAGACCAGGCAATAAATTTGACTGATCGTCGGCTGGATTCCCTGGCTGTGAAAATTGTTATTTTAGATATCAATGACAACAGTCCCAGTTTTATGTCTTCGCCTGTTTCCTATGTCCTGGAGGATGTGGAGGTGGGCTTCCTTGTACACCACATAATTGCAAAGGATCCAGATGAGGGAAGAAATGGACAAGTAACGTATCACATTCTTTCAGGCAATGAAAACAAAGCATTTGTACTGGATAAAATCACAGGTACTGCAACTTCTCTTCTCTGGGGTTTCTTGTGTTGTGATTTTCACAGTAACATTGGGAGTGCATACCATGCAATAGTGAAATACCACATTAGTGTGGCACTCTGCCCAGGTGACTTACTGTCCTCAGGGGTGATTGTCTTGGGCAGAGCACTATACAAGCAGGGCAGTACAGCACACAGTGGTCAAGCTCTGTGAGACTCAGCTCAAAAACTTTGGCATAACACTGTTACTGTGTTGTGTAGGTGTACTGGGGCATCTTCCAATAGTGCATTAAGGAAGGTGGTAGGAAAATGGGTGCAATGAAATACTTCATTCTGATTTTGGAATGATGCATACTTAAAGCACATGCACACATATGTTATGATATGTACTCATGAGGAAAGGCAAAGTTGAGATCAAGGAGTTTGCATTACACTGTGGGTGGAATGTGTTCAGTGGAGGCTCAAAGTGCTGGTGAATTTCATTCTTCAGTCCCCTGAAATTCTCTGGTTTCTAACTATTATACTATGTTCTCACAATGCAAGTATCACCTTAATAGTTGTAATATTTTCTGGTTCTTATTCTGATTTTGAATCCATTACATGATGCAGCTGACACTGATTTATAGAGCTCCTAACTGCATAACTTATGTGCAAAAGAAGGCAAACATTTCAGTTAAATAAAGTTAAAAAGTTTAAGCCCAAAGTTAAGTAATAAGCAGTGTCTGAGATTCACTTGAATTTTCCATTAATCCAAATTTCCCTGGATGCCAAAGGCAGTATTTCTGGGCTAATTAGCACTGTAGAGGGAATCACAGGTAATGAATGACTGCAAAGTCTGGATACCTTGCAGCAGTGATGGTAATGCTGCATTGAAGCTGTGAGTGCTGGAACAGCTAGGATCTTAACCTGGAGCAGGATACTTTTCTAAAACCTTTTTTCTTTAAATTAGGACTCTTAACTACAGCCCAGTTTCTAGACCATGAGGTTCAGGAGCGCTACAGTTTGACACTCATAGCTCTTGATGATGGCAGCCCAGCTCTCTCTGCCACACAAGTTCTAACCGTCGTCGTTCTTGATGTGAACGATGAGACACCAATATTTCTGAAGCAACTTTATGAGACTGCTGTTCATGAAAACCGAGATCCAGGGGAGTTTGTCGTAAGAGTGGAGGCTGTGGACCAAGATGCAGGTAATTTGTGTCCTTTTGCTAGTTATTTACTTGTGGACCATAGTACACCAACCCAAGCTTTATGCCTTGTGTGTACAGCTGTTGTGCTTTTCCCAAGGTAATGTATAACTTTTGAGTTTAAAAATACGAGTTTTGGTTCAGAATCTCAGCCTTTAATTGGAGCTTGGAGGTATTGTGACTTGCACTCTGGGATAGCTTCAGCTCTGATGAGTATATTAAATGTAAAATGTGCTCTTGAGTGACACAGCATACTATAGGTTTCATGTGAAGAAAGCCAACATACTCTGGTTATAAATCAGGGAAGAATATTCAACTCCAAGTTAATATCTGAACATTTTGTCGCTCTTAATCAGAGCATTTTGGATAGTTTTAAAGCAGCTCACTAGTCAAGAGTCATGGTTTTGTAAGAACCGGCAAATATGCACTCATCTCTTCTGACCAGAGAGGGGCACTGTCATCCAAGATTTTCCAGCTTGTTGAGCTGTGAAGGCATAGTGGAAGCTGTTCCGGGTTTAAGTAGGCCTTTACATGCTAAAGAGTCTTAATGCATTGCTTTTCAAAAATACACAGAATGTATGAATAAGATGTGGGTATGGTTCATCTCCTCAGTGAATCACATGTAAGGACTAAACCTGAGAAAGTCTGCTAAGCAATAAAAAATTCCCTCCAGTTCTTTGATTACCTGTTCTTTTGAGGTGTCCAAAATGCACAGCATATGATGTTACAGATAGTCCATATGCTGGAGCAGTTATACAAGGTCTGTGTGATAAATAATAAAATCTGGAAAGAGTTAAATATTACAATACTGCAGTCTTTGGCCCAAGGGTAGTCTCAACTCTGTGAATGACTTAATTTTAACTGTAGGTTCACTTTCTATACTTTCTTTAGAACTGTGTAAGACTATGCTATCCTAAAAGCAGATAATGGAATTTGTTAGCAAAATAATCTTCTGTATTCAGTAAGATTTGTAATTTTAATGTAGAGCACATGTTGATTACAAAAGGCTGATGTGAGCTCAATAGAGGTATTATATAGAAAAGACATTTCCCCACAAGTATGTAAAGTATTTAGAAATTAGGAATGGGTAGGTATTCCTGTCTGTTAGAATCTCCATAACAGCTGAGCTGTACTGCAGTCTGCCTCTGTATCTCACTCTTCCAAATATTTTCTTTCTTTTGTGTGTCACAAAAAAGGTGATACTTGAAGAAAGGTTTGGAAGATAAAGGAGACAACTGAGAATTTGCTTGAATTCTTCCTTTTCCATCCCTTGCATTTTTTCATATCTTGTGGGAAATACAGCAGAAAGGAAATTTCCAGAGCAGTTAGTGGGAGGGCGTTGGGGTGGCTTGGCAGGGTGGAGAGGAAGGGCATTCCAAGTATACTGGGTGGCACAGTGTGTGCCTGCCTGTGCAGACACTTTGGGCTGGAGCACTGTTGTGGCTGATGATTCCTTCCTGCTATTATTTGTAAGTACAATTTCCAGTAACCACAGTCCTTCTGTTGAGTCTTTTTCTCACATTTGCATGATCTGGCCCCATGGCATTGGTGTGTAATAGTCTTGTTTCAAATTAGTATTGAAATGATGTTCATAATGTAAGAAAATGTGATTTATATAGGAATCATATAAATATAATGCTACTCACTTTTCTTATGTTATTGGAACACAATTTTTGAGTAAGATGACTCCTGTCAAGGTGTTCTTTTTTTTGCTTTCACATCATATATTTATTTTTACACTCTTCAAATTGCAGTTCACATCCCAGTAATATTTGCATAGTGTCAGTGGAGCACTTTCTCTCATCACACTTTTTTATTCACTTCGTATGTTCCCTGAGTCACCACTGGGAGGAACCAGTCGTTATCAACCTTTTGTTTTATTTTTCCTTTCTACTTTATTCTCTGTGACTGGAAGGGGGTCTTTTTGGGGGGAAATCACAAGTAAAATTTCTGACTTTGGAATGGTTTTCTTTCACATGAATATTCCTGAAACCTTTTGTTCCGCTACCTCCCCCCTGCACATTACGACACCTGCACTTACTACATCTCTATGTTGCTTGACTTTGGGAGCCTTTAGTGAGCCCTCCATGCTCTCACCCCCACCCAGCTGCTATCTGACAGCTCAACATCACTAAGTAGAGTGTAAAATATGTTAACGTTGGAAAACATGCATGTTGGAAAAATAAGCATGGGAAAGCAAAGATTCCAGCAGCCTATTTAAGGTAGGTCAGGGTTTTTTCTTGAGGTAAGTCTTAGCAGAAGAACTGGACCAGCATTTGGTAAGGTCTCTTTTCAAGCTGATATGCACCTCTGTCGTTCAGTAGTTCTGTCTGGAGCCTTAGGAGAAAAATCTTTAAAGGTTAATAGGAACCATTGACTTGGAGTTATGAGACAAGGCTTACTGCCAGTCATTAGACATTACTGTAAAGTCCTATAAAGATGTGACTTGCATCTGGATTTGGGGCAGGGGGGACATTTTTTGTTTCAGTTTGTAATTTCAGCCCCTAAAATGTGACCAGTGCTACTGAAAAATTAAACAGCAGGTTGGATTGAGTGCATATGTGTTAGCTGCTGTGCTGTGGTGCGGTGTGTGTGCTGTGCCTCCTCTTTTGGGCAGACTGTGCAGCTTTTCCCTAATGCTACCTTACACTCCTAGCAGTTGGGATATGGGAAAGGAGTCAGTAAATGCTTGGTAAATAAATGTGGTTAAGATGTCACACATCTGTGTTCTTTAAGGGTTAAAACTTTTAACTTCAGCATTGTGTGAGTAGTCAGCTTGGATGGCACCCATGTTTTTTCAGAGCTGGTTGTGAATAGTGTCCATTGTGGAACCTGCCAGAGAAGGCACTGGGTTGAATGCACTGAGTTGAAGCAGCTCAATTGCAGGAAGCAAGAAGCTAATAGTATTAGACCTGCAGTTTTGTGTCTCTTTTTTCCCCATCTGTAGCATACTGGTGATAAAGGATAGATAAATGCAGGCAAATTTTAAAATTTAGTTGAATGTTATCTGATATGGGCAGATCAGAGAAATATATATTAGTAACCTAAGACTTTGAAGACATTCACATTGATTGTCCTCACTGATGTGATTTTTCTTCCTTCTGTAAAGATGAAAGGATTTCTGTAAGTCATTTTTCCTCCTGCTGTGTATTGTATGAATATGTCCCTCCCTTGACTTAGTTTAGGTGTGCATGCATTTACAGAAGTAATTCTCTGAATCAGATTTCAGTAGCACTGTCAACCACTTAATAAAGCTATTCAAAGGCAAATAAAGTGTAGTATGTTAAAGACTGTAGGCTCTGTTTCTTCTCTCATTTGGGTGTTTCTCCATCAACTCCAATGCAGATTGTCTTGTGCTTGACTGCAGCAGATGAGAACAGGCAGGCAGTGTTTGACATTGAATAGGAGTTCTCATATGACTAGAAGTGTCATGTCATTTTCCAGGGGTACCAACTGTCCCTGCCCTACTGAAGGACTAATTCTGGGTGGGAAAAACACAGAATGGGTGAATGGAATGTAGGAAAATTTTCAAAAAAATAAGGGCACAGTAGTCCCTTTGGGTATAACATAAGATTAAGCTCACTAAAGGTAATAAGTGTGATGGAGATGACATTATACTTTCCTTGGGAGGATGTTGAAACTATAAGAAGTATGAAAGGAATTATCTTATAACCATAATAGGAAAGAATGTTCAGTCTCATTTCCTGTTCAGCTAAGATGGGCAACTTTGAAAGAAAGGTTTCTAAAAGCTTGTACAGTTTTAGTCTATTTCCTAGAGAAAGATGGGAAGGCTAATATTCCTTCACTATATACATTTAGTAGGTCTAATCAGGAAGTGTATGGAATTGTCATTCAGAAGAACTTGGAGGGAGAAGAAAGAGACAAATAAATACACCTGAATGTGAGGAGAATTGCTGTGTTTTACTGAGACTTCCATTCTGTTTTAAAGGGCTGAATTCCTTGCTTCAGTATGAAATCTTACCAGGAGCTGGTTATGAGAAATTCAAAATGAACTCGGTCAGTGGAGAACTTGTAACAGCTGCATCACTGGACAGGGAAACTCAGGAGGTTTTCAGTATTAAAGGTAGGAGTGTAAAATATCTATGAATGCCTCTAGAGTGGGAAGTGAGAGTGACTGAGGTGTTACTATCAGCATTACTTCTTTCATGCCTTCTGAATTAGATGCAAGTGGGAAGATCTTCCAGTACAGAAGAGCATATGCTTTTTGCATAGCACAAATAACTCTCCTACTCTGATATTAAAGAAATCTATTGTTACACCCACAACCACTGGATGATATTTGCTTTCTTTTTATTGATTTTAGTTTTGGTTCGGGACAGTGGAACCCCGTCGCTGTCAAGCACAGTGACAGTAATCTGCACAGTACTGGATGAAAATGATCACTCTCCCACATTTCTTCTTCCTCCCTCTGAGATCTTTATTCCAGAGAACCAACAGCCTTCTGTTGTTTACATTATCCGGGCTGTAGATATGGATGCTGGCAAGAATGGAGCTCTAAGATATAAAATAATTGGTAAGTTACATTTCATCATTTTGTTTGTATAAATCAGGGAATTTATAAACAGCAGCATCCAAGTTTTAGACTAGTTTTGACTTTACCAAGCTTCCCTAGCTCTCATCTTGTCTACATGCTTCTTTAATGTGGAAAAGAGAGGAGATCTTTCACCCTTTTGTCAGCACTAATAAGCATCTCCCAGGCATACTTTCATTCTGCTTTCTAGATTTGAAATAGTGCAGAAGAGAAAAACAAAAGAAATAACCAAATGCTGGAACGAGACATTAATCATGAAGGCATAATTTTGTCCTTTTTGTTATAGTTGTAGAAGTCTGTATGTAAATATGCCCATGAAAATATACCCAAGAATTAATTGAATTTTATTTAATGCTATTTATTGAATTCTATTTCATGAGAGCTTCTTTCACCCAGCAATTAGTAATGTCATACTTGGCTTCCATCTTGCCAAACTCTCCCTGTGTCCACTATGCCAGTGTAAGCTCCATAGCTGTTCAAGACCTCCTGTAGTATCTTTGGGCACATGCAAGTTTGCTGTGCTTACTTTGGTTTATGGCTCTTAGCAATAGCTCAAATGGAGGCAGAGAGCTACTGTGGTATAAACCAACATACTTTTCTTTGAAAAAGCAGTTATGAATTCCTTTCTAGGTTTTAATGTTGTGATCTTCTATGACATTTAATTTAGTTACCTTTGGTCTTTCTACATGTTATAAAGTATGTATGCTGTTCACTGTTACTAAAAATGCTGACTTTTCAGTTGACTGCTTTATATTTATTCCCAGTGCCCCCAAATCACGACCTTGCACAACTCTTGAATTCCCAGAGATAGGTTTGTAGAAGAGAACGAGGAACAAGCAATTACAATTGACAGCAATGCTTTATAGAATGGAAGGTTAAGGTTGGGAAGAGGTCGCTTCACATAGCAGCATAGATGCATGAGCTTTTATAAGGTGGGCTGGTTTGGGGAAAAAAAAGAGATGCATTTATCCAAATAGCCAGTCTGTAAATTGAATTCTGCATTTGCTCTCATTGCCATTCACTGATTTAAATGAAATACAGGTTTTAATTTGTATGAGAAACAAAATATATGAAAGACATGTGAGCACACCAGCTGTATGAGCAATTGGACCTTGTTATTGCAATTAGCATTGAGCATTCACAAGGGGTTCTTTTTTAAAAGTAGTTGTTTGTGATCATTCCATTTTTTTTATGCGTTTGAAAGGTGGAAATGTTGGAGAGTACTTCACACTAAATAACACGTCAGGAAAGCTGCTGTTCACTCGTAGCTTAGACAGAGAAGATATCAGCAATTTCACTCTTGTAATTGAGTGCCATGACCTAGGCAGTCCCTCGAGAAGCTCCACTGCACAGCTCTATCTAACAGTATTGGATGAAAATGACCACAGCCCGTTGTTTGCAAAGACCCGCTATCAAATCTCTGTGACAGAAGACCTGGAGGAAGGCTCAGCCATCCTGGACCTCTCTGCTTCTGATGAAGATGCTGGCCTAAATGGTGAAGTTATGTACTCCCTCATTGATGACACCTATGGAGCATTTGCAATTGACAGTGTCACAGGATCCATCATTACTACAAAGGCGCTGGACCGGGAGACCAAGTCCCAGTACACGTTTAGGGCTGTGGCAAGTGACCGTAGCACCCATTTTCCAAGGAGCACCACTGTCAGTGTTGTGGTGCATGTTGATGATGTCAATGACAACGATCCCATTTTTTTGCAGAATCCTGTCAGGGTCTTTGTTCCTGCTGAAACTGCTGTGAATGAGACAGTAGCCACTGTGAGAGCAGAGGATGTGGATCTGGGATCAAATGGAGCTATTGTTTTTAATTTGATGATGGCAGAAACTATATTTCAGATCGATATGAAGACAGGTGACATCATTCTTCGGGAGCCCTTGGCTACCAAGGACTTCAGTATGCAGCTGCTAGTGACAGCTTCAGATCAAGGCATCGCACCTCGAACAGCTACAGCTGTGGTCATTATCTTTACAGAAGAGCAAGAGGAGGTGATCTCATTCAGCTGCAGCCTGTACGAAGCAAGTGTGCCTGAGAACAGTGCAGCAGGTGGGTATGAAATCCTTCTTCTTGGAGTCACCAATCTCTCTTCCTTTTGGAATGATGTAATGAATAGTATAGGGAAACTTTTATTTTCTGTGCAGTAGCAGGGAAAAGTTAATGTGGATGTAGTCAATACCCGTTTGCCCCTTTCCAGTCCACCAGCATGAAAAAGATGTAATGGAGGAGGCATTGTCTAATCATCAGTGGGTTCATTCATTTAGCAAAATCGCTGTAATGATGGGTGGGCAGCATTTACTTGCTGTTTCACTGCACACACACACTTGTGTTTCAGTGCACACAAGCTCAGATGAGTTGAGTGTTGGGAACCAGTTGCAACCTGGTGTGTCTTGTTTTCACAATACCCTTCACAAACTGTAGTAGCTTTCAGAAATACCTTACTGAAGTTTTGGGCTTTGCAGAAGAAGGAGAAAGAGGAGTAGGATGGGATAGAGAAGGTCAGAGGCTATTGGTACATGGTCACTTGGACAGGCTTGTAGTCTCTCTCTAGGTAGAGACTGCATTATGGAATGCTACCTATAGACAAACCAGCTTCAGTCACAAGGTGCTTACAGATTTATTTGGATTCATTCTGGGTATTGATGAGAATTACTGCTCTATTTTTTATCATTCAAAGAACCTTGGTAGTTATTCCTCCAGCCAATTAAATGTGGTATCTTCTCCTGCATCAGGGATTGATTTTGTTTGTCCTGGTTAGGAATGCCTTTCACATATTTCTGTCCACAATTCTCACTATTTAATTGGCCAGATGCATTTAGAGATCTGACTTGCACTATATTCTCAATTCAAACAGGTTATGAGATTCACCTTGAACAATTCAAACTTCCCTCAGTAAAACAAAAGCAGTGTTCCTTTATATCCTAAGGATTTTGTGACACTAGGGAACTCACAGATCTTGAGTAACAGCCTGTGTATTGGATTATGAATCAGTAAATAAGAAATGTGTTAGTAATTTTGGAAAATCAATCAATATTCTTGGATGATTGCAAACAGAAGAGAGAATGATGGGTGAAGATGGCTGTTGCAGTAATTACTGCTGTGGTTATTCAGCCATTCTTTCCTCTGTGCTTGTTTGGGACTACAAGCCAAATTTTCAAATTGTTACATTTAATGAAAGAAAATAAAGATGAGAGATGCATGGCAGTAGATAAACTGTTCTGATCCTAGATTTTTTTTTAAGTGTAGATGTGTTCCTGGGTCAGGCTAGAAAAGCCAGCCTGAAATTACAGAAATGCCCCAAGGAACCGTGGTATCAGAATGCCATTGTGTTTTGCCATTCAATCTATAGAAATGTAATTAAGATTCAATTTAAGTTGTTTTGATTAAAGGAAATTTAGCAAAGCTTCAGGGTAAACAGAAGGGTTTGATCACAAAATGTTAGTTTGTGTTTAATAATACTTATATTTGCTAAGAAGATCAAATTATTTTAAGAATATAAGAGATTTTACCAAATACTAATACTGTTTGTCTATGTTTATACTATTTTCCTTTTTTCATAAGCATAAATAAATATCAAATATTTTACATTTCAGTGGGGAAGAAAAGCATGATTGTAATTAAAATTCTCATAGAAGTTAGCTTATAGGATAGAAGTGATCCTGGGACCCCTATGAATGTGAATAGTACCAGTGTATTCAGTCCAGGGAAGATTTATATTACATACTGATTATTTGTAGAACTGGTATTAATAAATGTGGCTTCTCTTCATAGTTTTATTTCTGCCTTAACTGATGGAGGGGAAAAACACTACGTTTATTTTAAAAAGAATAAAAAATGTGAATAATATAAACAAAAAAAAACCAAAGCCAAGAGTCCTTTGTTTTAATTTAGTCTAAACCCATCAAATGGGTAAGTGCCTCAAGAACTGGTCCTTGTGGTCACATTTTTCTTTAAGTGTTTGACCTCCAAGTTTAATAACCTTCAGAAAACCCCATTTTTCTACTTTTTTTGTTTAATATTGAATATTTAATGTCTTTAAATATTATAAACTGTATTACAGCAGGCACTTAGAAGCTAATCAATAAATAATCAAGTGATCACTGTGCTCTTCAGAGGGTAAGAAACCTTTATTACTTACCCAGCTTTTAGTTGAATGGTTGTTTGCATAACAACCTCCTTGGAAACAGATTCACTGATAAAACTTCTTGACTCCTCTATTTTTTTATAAGATATCAAATATGTAGCCCTTTATTCTTGAAATCACAGAATCACAAAAGGGGTGAGGTTGGAAGGGACCAAAAGGGGCACCTTGTCCCACCTCCCTGCTCAAGCAGGGTCATCACAGAGCACATGGCACAGGATTGTGTCCAGATGGTTCTTGAATCATTGTCTCTGTGCTCTGCTTTTCCTTTCATGGCAATTAAGAGGTCTGAAGAAATAGTGGCAGGGATGAAGACAGGTTAGATGGCAGAGGACAGGGAAAAGAGACTGCTACAGTGGGTACTGAAGAAAGAAGAAAATGCTGCCGTGATACAGAAGCTCAGTGTGGTGCTGGTGTTAGGACATATGTATAAAAAAAACCTCATATGTATAAAACATATATGTCCTAACACAAAATTCAGCAAATGTTTTGGAGATGATTTGGCCAGGTAGGCAAATTCTGTTCACTCTGACATGTTTGAATTTTGAGTCTGCAGGCATAATGTTGGGATCTACACTGTATAAAACAGTTTGAGATACTTCCATATGCAGTGAGACTGTCTGTGATCAAACTGAAAAAAAAACTAGATCTACATATTTTACATCACTCTTCATGCCTTCAATATTTTTAACTAATTCAGAGGTCAATTTCAAGTATTTCAAGCCAATCTGACTGCTTTCTGCTTTGCACCTGATCTCCCAGCTGCCTTGCTCTATCTTCAGTGGTGATCTCAGTCTCGATGTGTTTTGCAGAGACAAAGATCCCTTTCCCTAATTTTTCTTTGTTAAGAGCTGCATAATGTGACTTCTGCTTTAGACCACATGTGAATTGCATGATTGAAATAGTGAGTTTTAGCAGATGGACATTTTCTGTTGCTCTTTATCTGTATAGGGCCTGTTTATGTCACAACAGACTACACTTTGGTCATATTTTTTTGACAATGAACTGCAAAAACTCAGTTTGGAGGAATAGTTTTCTGTGAAAGGTATCAGAACACAAGAGATTTGTTCTCTGCTAAAAAGAAGTTGTAAACAATTCTATCTGCATGAAAAATGTGGAGCTTAAAGGATTAGGATATGAGGACTCAGAACAAGAGTTTATTAACCTAACCTCTGAAAAACAAGGATACAAGTAGAAATGCTGCTGCATCCTTTATTTCTGGTAGTTTTTCTTCTTAAACGCCCAGGCAAACAAACAAACAAAAAGATGCAGACAGTGTTAAAAGGTAAGTAGGGATATTCTTCAGACCTTGGGTTTTTTTCTTATCTTTAACTCTGCTTTGAGGATGCTGTGAATGATTGTCCTTGCAATTCTCTGTAGCAAATAGAAGTTGCTTGGCAGTGAAAAATTCAACCTACAGTCCCTTATTTTAGTTCCTAAAAAACTGTAGCTCAGCATTCATAGATCTGTCTTTACATACTGGACAGATGGATGTTGATTCCAGAGCTTTTCTAGTACATATCTTACAAGTGTATTGACAAGTATAGAAAATCACATGTCAAAATTGGCATACTTTTGCTTTTGACTGACAGATTTTGAGAGAAAATAACAAACCCTTAGTAGAAAAATTCTGGTTTTTAAAAAGTAATATGTAACTGCTAAAATAAAAAAGCATCAGATCATTGCAATAGTAATGTTTCCTCTCATTTTTTATACTAAAGTCTTTAACTGTGGCATCCAGGAGACTGACTATGAGCAGTATGTCCCTTGTGACATAATAAAATAACTAGTTGCCTCTAGTGCTGTTTGAAAGAGCTCAGGTTGCCTCATTCCACCACAGTTGCATGGAATTAGTTACAATTTAATTAAATAATTAAAAAAATTAAAATCAATGGCCATATATGCTAGACAATTTCCTAGGTCACTTGAAAAGAATAATTATTTGGAGGTTTTGATAATGCCTTTTAAATTTGCTATATTTTTGTTAAATGTGATGATTCTGAGAAGGGTAATTTATTCAGTTCCACGCTTTCCCTTTTATTTTATTCTAAACAGAATTTTTATTTCATATCTCCTGCATTCTATATTAAATTATTGGTCATTTAATTGAATTTGGATTCCATGTGAATTGACACATAGCTCTGCACATAGTTTAATATTTTCTTTCTCTTTGTCTAAAGGTGGCTAATTAAAATTCTGAAGGATATTTAATTTAAGGTACTGTTCAAAAACTCAAATTGAATCCTGATAAATGGAGAAAAAAATAAACTCTTTCTGTTCATTTGTGGGTGACATGATGCACCAAAACAAAAATTAGATATGACTTCAGGTAAGAGAGAACTCCAATGAGTCCTGTGAGTTTGCAATTAGGAAAAGTTAAATCTCATCATTTTATTCAGGCAGGTAAAGTTGTTATCAGATGTGTAATTTACTGAGGAAGGAGGAGTAGACAGATCTTTGTCTGTGAATTTGTAAGATAGGAAAAAAAATGGAGGATTACTCTGTCTACTAAACTAATGGATGAGCACCTAACCTAGTACATAGTTGTGCATCTGCTGTTAATACCAGTACTATAAAATTAGAACAAAACCTTCTAGGGTGGGCATGATGAAAATGTCTTATTGCTTCCATAGGTACATCACTTCTAACAGTAGAAGCTTATGAACACAGATTTACAGGAGAAGACATAAAATACAGCATCTTTGGTGATCAGGAAATATTCTCCATACATCCTGCTACAGGTACATTTTATAATTTTTTTCAAGTGTCTATGTGTACTTTGGAACATTAACAAGTTCCTACCACATGAACAAGGGCTTGATATCTTAGGATTTCTCCCTAGTAGTAATTCTGTTACAATGAGCAGGTCATCAGTAAATCCAGGCACTGTTGTAAACTTGAGGTAAAAAGAAATTGAACACCAGTATACTTGTTTAAAACACTCAGTTCTGATTTACTATTGATCACCAGGTGCTGGGAGTTGATAAACTACTGCTTTGTGATCCAAGCTGACATTCCATTTTGTTTCTCATCATACAGTTTCCCAAAACTCAATGAACAAAATCCTTCAAAACACGGCTAATGTAGAAGCATTAGACTCTTGTTGATTTTGATGCTTCAGGCAAGCATTAACACATTTTAAAGCCAAGTCTGTTTATTTTTTTGTGATTATATTTGTGTTCTGCAGCAGTTTTTACCTGCTCTTCAGTTAGGAATTCCAAGTGCAGGAGAGTGGGGTGTTCCCTGTGTACATTTACATGTTCTTCTCTAGGGCTGGTAAGAGAGCACAGCTACTCCGGTTACCTCTCAGCTGCTAAACATCTGCTATAAGTTTGCCTTCTAAATAGCTGCAGTCTCTCTCTCTTCTTGGGATGGTATATAGACAGTGTAGCACATAGCAGTTTTCCTCAGAAACAGTGTAAATAGTTGGTACCCTTAATAAATAGCTTTATCCCTGAGTTTCTGAAGGCTTTAACCTCTGATTATCCTGATGTCTCAAGGCATCAAATGGCATACCACTGAAATAATTTTTTTTAGATGAGGGGCGCTTGAAGTGCATAGTTTTGATTTTCAGGTCCTTCTTATTTCAATGACATAAAACTAGAGAGATTAGCCTTAAAGAGCATCTTAAAACCAGACAGTTTTTTTTTTGCTGAGGAAGTGAATATTCTCCAGTATCACCTTCAAAAAAAAAAAAAAAAGAAAAAAGAAAATTTAAATGGGATTTTCACTTTTTTTATCAAGCTTGGCTGAAAAATGGTTACATGACACTTTGAAGAGTCTCATAAGCACTCTTCACAAACAGGAGTGGAATTTCTATAGCAGTGAATGTGTCACAAGTCTTCTTTTGAGACATTTGATCCATTGTGGTTTCTTCTGTTTCCTTTCCTCTGAAGCCTTTCTTCTGTTTCTTAGAAAGCATTAATTGAAGTTCAACCTTTAAGGACTTCTTAAGAGCAGTGCTTACATTAGCATAATTTTGACACCAGTAATTCTCTACCCATTGCTTCTACTGCAGAAGTATTTTGAGCTGTGCCAATGCCCTGTCTGTAAAAGGGGTTCTGAACAGAAGGTGTGCTCTATTTCCCTTTTCAAGTACTGATGTTAATTAACCATGCTTTGGAGAAGACTTTTCTACCATTTTAACTTTTTATTATACTGCAGAATTGTAGAAAGTAGAGTAGGAGGTGACTCAGACATGAACTAGTCTGCCCTCCAATGCAGGAGGGGGATCAATTGTGCCAAAATCTGACAGACATTTGTACTGTCCTTAAAAATCCATCAGGGACAGTGATTCTGCAAACTCTCTCAAAAGTCTGTGAAAGTCTTTCCAGTTGAAAAGTTTCTATTTATATTTATCTGAATTTTTGCTGAAATGTTTTAAACTTAATACTTCTTAGTCTAGTAAGAGTTGACATAAGACAAAGCCAACCCCTCTATTATTGACATATTTGAAGACTATTACCCTGTTTTTTCTTCAAGTGCACTTCCTAAGAATGATCATCTCTGGTTTTTTCACATGTTCCTCCTGGTGGGGTACACTAGGGTGGTGTACCTTAAACTTAATTATTTGTTTGATGCTACACTAGAGCCTTTCAGTTTGCTCTGTGTCATCTGGAAGTGTATTTCTTCTGTCACTGTCTGTTTTCTTTTCTCTGTAAACAGAATGTGATATTTTTAAGTGTTGTGCTGAAAATAAATCACCTTTGAAATATTTATGTTCAAGATGCATGTCTGCAAACATTAGTTAATGTTTGTTTTTCCTAGAAAATAAAAATTAAAAAGCACTAGTTTGGAGAGCCACAGTTGATGCATTCTTATGATAGCCCAAGTTTGGGATAACAAGATTGAATGACGTCATTACTGAAAAGTCCATGCAAAACTGGATTTGAATTCTAATGAAAATTAGATGTAATGGAGAATTATGAGTATGTTCCTAGAACATTGGAACAATGACTATGGATTTCCAAGGACATTTCATGTTTGATGTGGAGGTGGCCAGGCCAGTTGTTCTTGTCATCTCAATAAGTCTCAGTATTTGTTTATTTTTGATAGAATAGCAGCTGAGGGGAGGGGGCTTCCTGCGGCTGGATGTGGATTTTAATGAGAGGGTGGATGTAGCCACTGTCAGATGAGGGACAAGTGTCTCTTCCGACAT
Organism: Cyanistes caeruleus; assembly: GCF_971803275.1. Classification (NCBI taxonomy): domain Eukaryota; kingdom Metazoa; phylum Chordata; class Aves; order Passeriformes; family Paridae; genus Cyanistes; species Cyanistes caeruleus. The sequence continues at coordinate 42,479,667 of NC_141705.1, forward strand.
GGCTGTCTCACTGTCATGTGCTGAGGAGGAAACATCATGCAGACAATTGGTCTCTATTCCTCTGCTAGTAAATTGGCTTAGTTTTAGAAATTTGCCAGTGTAGTGGTGGTTGGTGAAAGCTTAGCTATCCAAGATTTATTCAGTAACTAGCATGTTGGGGTGATGGTAGGGAGAAAAAGGACACAACAGCGAGCTTACTGGAATTCTGTCATGTGTTCAATAGCGGTGACCATATATGTCAGGAATTTCATAACTACCTTTGTGCATGTTTTTTCTGAATGTGTCACATCTTAAGATTTTTTTTTGTTGTTGTTGTTGTAAAAAACCAGGCACAATCACAGTAAAAGAGCCGAAGTACCTTGATTATGAAGTTAAGCATAAAATACATCTTACAGTTGTGGCTGAAAATAGCTTCAATGCAGTGTACTGTGGAGTGACAGTTTTGATCCAAGATATGAATGACAATGCACCTAAATTTGAGCAAAGCTATTACAAAGCATCGGTATGGGAAGGCCAGAGTCCTAAAAGAGACATCATACAGGTGAGTAGAATTATATCTTCCCAAGCACAGTGCTGTAGTTAAAAAGAAGTTTGGCTGATCTGTTCATCACTACAATCCTGCTACGTCTGTTCTGGACCACTCGGTCTTGAAAACTGGAAGTGAGGTTCTTGGTGTTGCTGCTACTCTGCTTGAATATCTAAAATATTAAATGATTTTTTTTCTAGACCACATTTCAGATCAGATCATTCATTCAATAACTGTTCACCTGGAATATAAATTCTCTTTTTGAAATAAATTCTGTTACTATCTTCACACAATTGAAAAATACCATTCAGATTTGTGGTTCTGGTTACAATATAGGCTGGGTCTTGTATTAATGTCTCTACTGAAAGGACTATAGAAATAAGAAGAATACTTTCTACTTATCAGCCTAGTAGAGGCAAACCCAATGTTGAGTTTAAAATCTGATGCCTAAAGAGCAGCTTGTCTTAATTTAAATGTGCAAACACTTCTTCCTCTGAATGGATCCATTCTCACAAAATGTTTCCAGCTGGCCATGTTAGAGCAAAAGAAGACATCAGTTGAACTAGAAGAACATACAATTTCCTCAGTACATGTTCTTGCATTGCAAGTCAGGTCACGGTGAGGGTCATGTTAGGTACTAAAGATATTCCCTCTCTAGAGAATAAATAAATGAAAAAGCTACAAATGCCTTCTGGGCAAAGTGATTAGAAACTGATGGACATTGTATTTAGAGAAACATATGTCCAGGAATGGAGAAAAATCAAAAGGCAGTCAAGCCAGATGTGTAATCAAAATTTTATGACAGAATACATTCTGTTTCCTTTATTCATTCTGACTGGTTGCCTCTACTATGTTTTGGATCCCAGACTCATTATAATGCTTGTTCAGCAACCAAAAAAAATACAAAGATGACTTTTCAAAGAGTTAGAGGACTCTGAGAAACCTGTTCACTGCTGCTGAATATTCCTTATTCTGTTGGCAAATCTTTACAGATTACCTCTGCCCTTTTTACATTTTCTGTTTGGTATTTTAAAAAGGTAATTAAGGAACTATTCCATGAAAACTCTGAAAGCTTAATAGTTCAATTATTTTATCCTTTATCTGTTTGTATAGCAGCAGTACTATAAAGGTCAGTCCTGTACCACTGAGAAAGCGCATATTTATGTGCTCAACAGGGAGAGCATTCTAATAGAAGAGTAATAGTAAAATGATTACATTCAGCCCTAATGCTTTATGTAGCTGAATTTCAAATTACTCATTCATGTGCAGCCCATTGCAGTTCATGAGCAGATTTTGTGACCTTACATGACACTCAAGCTGGGGACAAAGATGATGAATTATTTAAATATGTGCAGTTGAAAAGAAAGTAATCAGAAATATCTGACTTTAGTATAAGGGTTTTCTTTCTGAAATCACATTCTACTGTTTTTAATTAAAACTCAGGTTTGCTCACAAACAGGTATTTGCAACTGACCTTGACAGTGGGCTGAATGGAGAAACTGAATTCTCAATTTTATCTGGAAATGAAAATGCAACATTTCTAATTGATTCGGCACGAGGAATTCTAGCAACTAATACAGGCCTAGATTATGAAAACACTCCATCTTACAGGTTTGTATGCAAGCTTCTAATAAAAATGTATTATTTTTGTCCAGTCTATTTTTGTCTTGAGAATATTCATGTTACATATTTCATAGTTTCCTGTTGATATCCATTACCCACAGAACCTGGGTGCAAGCCAGACAGCACTGAGAACAGCACTAAAGCTGCCCATCTGTACTTTAGATTCTTGTGTACTTTTCAAATTTAGAGAAAGAAATATAGTCTAGTTAATCAATGACAACACTTACTGATATAAGTGTGATTATTCACTATAGGAATAATGACAGTTCCTGGTTTTCAGTTTATTAATAATTGTACATCCATTCCCTCTTGGGAAATGTTCTTTATAAAGACACAGTGGAAACACTCAAATCAAATCCAAGAAATAGCGATATGTTCTCATTTTTAATTGGTCAATAGTTCAAAGTTTCTACTCAATCATATGATAGAGTCTCTTTTTAAACTGTTTCCATCTATAACCTGTCTTGCACTAAGTATTAATTTTTTCCTGTTTTTCAGAAACTCTGAGTAAATGCGGTCAAGTGGACATGACAATTTTTCTTTATAGGTCATGCCATAGTTGGAATTAGAAAACAAATAAATAATGCCTTGAAGAGAAAATGTGAATATGCAGATTCATTAATAGACCCATTTTATGTACTGAAATCTCCACAAAAAGTATTATTTCTGTGTATGTGTCACTAGAAATTACTTTTTTTTTTTTCCATCTGGTTGTGGTATCAGTTAAAATATTTTCAAGTTTTCCTGTCCTGTGGGACCTCAAAGTTCTAAACATCCAATGTGAATTCTTATCAATGAGAATAACTTGTAGAAAACCACGTCCAAGAAGATTGACAGAGTATGTGGGGTTTTTTTTGATATGCGGCTGATTTATAATAATGGCACCAAAATACTTTTAATGTACAGGACACTTAATTTGGAGGGTTTTTTTCTTTTTTTCACTGAATCAAAAACATCAATTCTGATTTTCAAAAATTTAAATAGCATAATACATTTTATTTTTAACTAGTACACCTGGAATTAGTCCTTCAGATGAAGGGTGTTTAATGTTAGTGAAATGTTGAGCATGGGAGCATAATAATTCTCATATCTCTCTTTAACTGGTAGCCTGATTAATTTCAGTATCTATGTTTGAATTCTAGACTTTGAGTTTGACAGTTTGTTCAGGGAATCTGTAGCTTCATTTTCCTTCTCTCTGAGTTCGTAATCTGTGAAAACTGAATAGCAAAAGCAGCTTTCAAAACTGTTTTCCTGTTTGATTTCAAAATGTTACTGTTGGTTTTCTCCAACTTGCATGGAGTTGTTTATATATCTGAATTGAACGTTTTCATCCCCAGAAGTTCTAAGTTCCTTACAACAGGGCTTATAATGAAAGTGTTGACAGAACCTTAATTTTAATGCCTTGGCTAAGATGTTTTTATGAGTGGGTTTTTTTCCTGAAACCTTAGAAAGTGATTATTTTTAGTAAAATATTTCCATATGTATACCATACCAATATTCAATGTAGAAAAAATACACTTTCTATATGGAATTATGCATGGTCACTGATTGAATACAAGCCTGCAATTTAAGTTTTCTTCTGTCAGATCAGAAACCACAAGGATACCCAGAGTAGAGCTGGTGTGGTTAAGGAATGGAAATGCTGCAAGCCACAGCTTGTGTTACAGCCTCGGTATTCCATACTGTCAAGTGAACTTTTAGGAAGTAATATCTATTTGACACTTCTTAATTGTTAGTTAGAAGAAAGAGGGAGAAATAAAGTGTTTAGAAGACCTTCAGGGAGGCAAAAAAAAAAAAATATGGCGCAACATGAAAACACTTGTTAATGCATACAACATTTGAAATGCTCAGTGTTGACCTGTATATCCTTTAGCATAGCTCATTTTTCCCTTTTTTCCTTTTTTTTCTTTTTTAAGATAACCTGTTGAGTTAGATTTAATTTTGCATTCCCTTCTGGAATCTTCCCTACTGGGAAGTGTTAAAGTCTTCCAAATAATCTCAGTTTATGTTTGCTTTTTATTGTTCATAAAGTGCTTCCCACAAAGAGTAAACCTTTTATCCATGTTTATCATGTTGCTGCTTACCATTTTTTTTGCTGCATTTTTTGTGGAAATGAAAAGGTTGTTTACAGAATTTACAACCATCCTTATGCAGATGTGAAATGGAAGTGTACAGTCAAAACTTTTCTAATCTAACAGAAAGATTCCAATCCCACTAAAATCAGTGGGAACTTTGCCATTATCAAATGGCACATTTATTCAGGGTTTTCACTTTATCACTTGCATTTATAATGTAATAGAAGGGCTACTCTGTGTCTTCAGGCATTCTGGCTGAACTATATTTTGGGTGTTTTTGCATTTTCCAATTTCCACATCCCTTTTGTTCCTTCATAAATAATGAAGAGAGTCAGGTTCCTGCAAATTATAATTTAGTACTTAGGTTTTAATTCCTGCTCTGAATTACCAATGGGAGAACCGTGTCTTATTTGAAAGAGTTGCCTAACCACTTAAATTCAATATGAAATTGGATGAAATGAGTACAGATGAATACTTCTTTCTCTTTGTGCGATTTTACCATTCTTTTGCCATATAGAATCTCCTGGACTTCTTTCCTGCAAAGCCAAAAAGTAAAACTGTGCACAGTCAGCCTTACAGAAAGAAAGATGGAATTCCAGGCTTGCAATGAGGAACAGAAATGGCTAATCTTTTTGGGTTTAAAACTTCCCCTGCTTGTAATAGTGGTGGATGATTCAGTGATTTCTGATCAAAAGTGACAATTAGTGCCTCCTTTAATTGTAGGTTGGTTGTACAAGCTGCTGATAAAGGAAACCCCAGACTCTCTGCTACAAGTATTGTGAGGATACAAGTGTTAGATGTTAATGACAACGCTCCAGTTGTCCAACCACTAGGTGAAGTGAAGGTCCCAGAAAGTAAGTGTGAAAGTACAGCTAAGTTTTGTTAAGGCTAGGAATTCTCAGATAATGATTTAGTGTTTTTGGTGATTTGTGTAACCAAACAACTGTAATAAAAATTATAATGGATAGTATTAACCTGAAGTATCAAAGCAAATTGTGATCTGCTTTTATTCTCAGAGACATTATTTTTAATCTTTAGACTCTGTGTTTAAGAATAGTTTGGAATTAAACTATAGGCAATTCAGGAGGGAAAAAATCTGCAGAAATAAAACTTTAATCTGTTCATTTTCAGTATCGTACCCTTCACGTCTTCAATTTCTGCTCTTGTCCAATAAAAATGTCTGGTGTTAAAACCACTATTTCTAGAAATGAGACATTTTGAGCTTCATTGTGGTGAAAGAAATGCTTACTGTAAATTTGAATGAAGTGTTAATCAGACTCTATAGCTAGATCCAGTTGTTGTTCATTAAGAGAGGGACTCAGGACCTACTGAGTTCTCATCCCAGCATACATCTTGTATGTTGTGTGACATTAGCTCAACATCTGCACATTGAGTCTGTAATTTTCAAATACAGGCATTGAACATGTGAATGCATTAAGATACACAGCAGAAAAATTATAAACATCAGTGCTCCTGTTAACAAAAGATATTAAGTTTATCTTTTCTGATGTTTTAGTCTTTCCTAAATTTACCTGCCACAGGTAATGACAAGTATAGAATTCATAGATGGAGAGCAACTGTAAACTACTGGTTACTTAATTAGACTTTTGTATTCTGTTTAAAAACACTTTATTTAGGACATGGCAACGTATTTTTGAGTCTTCATGCCCCAGGCATGCAAATGAGAAATGCTTTAGCTTCTGTTAGTTCCAGGCTTTGTAAAATGATCACTAATAGTTTCAGTTTGAAATCTCTGGTACTGTCAAACTGGCCCATGACAAAAGCTGTCTGTATCCAGTTTCTCAATCTCATAGGATTATACCTTGATTTCTTCATATTTTTGTGCTGCGTAGGTCTGTCTGAAAGCCTTGTTTCTCTCTAGTGGCCTTCTCCTTCGGAAAAGTTCCAGAATTGCATTTGCTGGTGCTACACAGATCTGGGTCTTTACCTTAGTTAAATATTCTTGTGGCATTGTTCAGTAAATACATGTCACCTAAATGCTTGTGGAAAACCATGTAAGTTCCTGTTACTGGTGAAGAAACTGTTATGATTACACTGGATCTGGGAAAGTCTAAAGAAAACCCAAATTAAAATTTGGATCCAGTACATGCCTTTGAAGAAATACACTACTGTTTCCGTAGCTTTTCTTGTGATTTTGTGATTCTTGGGATATTGTGGTTATTGTAAATCACAAAGTTTAAATATATCAAAAGCTATACAGAAAGATTAAATATATCCAAATCCAGTATTACAAAATAAGCAAAATCTTCAGAAAGTGTAACATTATCTTTTAACTCTGACTTATTCTCAAATTTATTGTTTCAGATGCCCTGCCTGGTTTTATAGTGACTCAAGTGTCAGCAAGTGATGCAGACTCCAGGCCAGCACTGCAGTTTGGTTTTATTTATGATACTAGTCCTGAAATGAAATTTTCCATAGATCAATACACTGGTGTCATTATAGTGGTGGAACCATTAGATTTTGAAGAAACTGCTGTGTATACACTGCATATCGTAGTTTCAGATTCTGTGCATCAAACAGAAGCAGAACTCACCATCCTTGTTTTGGATATCAATGATAACCCTCCGGTGTTTACTCAAGATTTTTATCAGGTAGGAACATGGCAAATGGACAATTAGCATGTGGTATCTTTCCATATAGGATGATAAATAGTAGGAGTGCTTGTTCCTATTTGTCTTAAAATGCATGTGAACACTGATAGGAAAGGTCTCTGCAAACTATTGTGGAGCAGAAAGAGACCAGAGCTCTTCTAGGGACCTCCAGCCCTTTCCTAAGAATTCTGCTAAAAAGACTGAGGAAACTGTTCAGTTTCAATGTTTGTGGTTTGTCTTCAGAAGGCAATTGGTGTGAATGCTAACTGTATTCCATAAACCATGCATTTATCACTAGGAGTTACTGGACACAATCCAGTCTAGTCTGGGGAGCAGAGTCCAGTGTTCAGAGTTTTTTCTTCTGAGAGAATGCTAAACAAGTTGGTACCTTTATACTGGCCCTGTTACTATGCTTTAATTTCTTCATTTTCAGTTACACAGCTCCTCAGAGATGTAGCAAATGCCCCTGTGGTAGGTGATGCACATAAAGTTTGCAATGTGTAATGCTGCATTATGACAATGGCACTCACCTAGGGAGTGAAGGATATGAGTTTTGACCTCCCAAGCATCCCCTGGGACCTCTGAGGAGGGTACAGAGCTCAGCTCTTGGCCTCCTGGACAAGCATTTAAACTGCTGTACTGTTGTAGAAGTGAAGTTGTCCAACAGTGAATACAAATCTCTTTTAGTGAATATGAACAGCTGTGGGCCATAGTGAAAAGTAGAGATTAAAGAAAATGGAGCATATATAAAATAGAATCATTGACTCATAGAATAGTTTGGGATGCATGGGGTCTACAAACATCATCTAATCCAAGTGCTGACCACTTTAGGGCTGACCAAAAGCTAAAACATGTTGTTAAGGGCATTGGCTAAATGCCTCTTATACATGGGCAGGCCTGGGGCGTTGACCACCTCTTGAGGAAACCCCTTCCTGTGTTTGACCACCCTTTACATAAATAAATGGTTCTGAATGTCCAGTCTGAGCCTTAATGAAATTGCCACAGGAAAAGTAAGTTGCCAGAGGTTTTTATTCCTTAGGACTTGCTGGTGTGGGGTTAGGCTTGGGCTAAGGCCCAGAAGAGCCTACAGTGTGAGTGTTTCAGCCTGGGGAAGAGAAGGCTCAGACTTACCAATCTGTGTAAATACTAGCATGGGCAAGTAAAGATGGGCAAACCAAGTCTTCTCTCTGGTGTCCAGTGACAGAACAGGAGGCAGTGGGCGTAAATGAACATGCAAGAAATTCCATTCAAACATCAGGAAACGCTTTTTTTTTTAAGATTTTCTTCAAACTCTAACAGCGGCTAAGTATTGGCACAGGTTGTCCAGAGAGGTTGGGGAGTCTCTGTCTCTGGAGATATTCAAAACTCAGCAGTATGCAGTTGTGGGCACCCTGTTTTAGGTGGCCCTACTCTGACCAAGGATTGCACCTTTGTGGTGCCCAATAGCTCTAGGCATTCTGCAATCCTGTGAACTGAGCTGTTTGACTTGGTGGTTTTTGTGTGTGGTAGATGTCCTCAGAGCCAAAAATATGAGGCACCGCAGAAGGCTTGGATTTACTAATGCTCCATTTTTAAGTCTCAGACAGTTTTAGTAAAGAAATAAGTCTAAACATTTAGCTTAGTAAAGAATTTTCAACCTCTGAGCATGTGCAGGCACAGTAGTTTAATTACTTATATACCTCCGGGACAAACTGTAGGCACCTGTGAAACTTTTGTGTGCCTGAATGGACAGAATTTGTGTAAATTTCCAACTTAAAATCATAAATCTATATTCTGGAAAAAGTGCACTATTAATATTAAATTATTTTTAGACCTTCATACATATATGATTTTGGAGAGCAGTTTAGGCAAGTACTTGCAAGTTTTGTAGATTGGAGAAGACATTATAGGGAACGTTATTAATTGATTCAAAATAGTGTAGCTTTATTTACTTTTTTAATGTAAACAGCCAAGCTTCTCTTCCACAATCCTGATGTTTTGATGTGTTGCTTGGCAAGTAAAATACACTGTTTCTTCTTGGTTGATGATATATATAATTCCCTATTCATCATCCTGTATTTTTACCCTTTTATTGTTCCTTCAAGTGTTTTCATATTTATGCTCCTCATATATATTTTAATATATGTATGTGGTTATTATAAACATATAATCTCTTTGTTTAAATTATTTAAACTAACACTTCAAGTTATGACAGAAGTAGTTGCTGTATCATACTGTTCATTTGAAATTGGATTTATAAGGTGGAAGGAAACTTTGGTCACAAAAGTGCTGTATCGAGACTTGAAACAATGAAAATGCTTAAAAAGGGAATGGACTTTTTTGGCTTCCTAGAAGAAAAAAAAAAGGAGCATTTTGAGAATAGAAATTCTAGGAATAATTCAGTGGTGATTAAGTGCCCTAGTGCTGGAATTTTCAGGCTGCATATATTGGCTTTTTTAGCATGCAGTCATATACTCCAGACAGAGACTGCAGACTGTGTTCCATGTATGGAAATGAAGGGGCTTTTGAAAGCAAGGGGAAAAGCCTTTAGTTGCAGTCTATAAATGTACTTTTGAAAAACATGATTCGTTTCTCTTCTGAACTTGTTGTCATAATGAACTAGATGGATTTGACTACTGTTTAAAGCTTATTATGAATTTTGGCCATATTGAAGGCGTAGCTTTCAATATCTCAACTCTTTCTGATTTTGTCCCAGAAGAAAATGGGTAGGTAAAATTTTTTCCAAAGCTGGGAACTGTGTGGGTTGTACTAATAAGATCAAATAAGGCAAATTTTTTAATGTCAATAATCTTTTATTAAGCTCTATTTTTGCTTTATATGTCAGGTGAATTTGCCAGAGCTCATTTCTATGGATGCCACTGTTCTGACACTCTCTGCCATAGATAGGGATTCTGAACATAATGGAATGATTTCCTACAAAATCCTCTCTTCCTCTGAGGGATTTTCCATTGATCACAAGAATGGTGAGTCTTCATGTCGTGGTTTAAAACCAGTAACTAAAAAACTACTTATTTTTTTGTTGTGAGATATGGATTAAAACAAGAGCAAAACAGGCTTAAGACTTAAAGGAATAAAGACAGTTTATTAACAAACTACAAGAATGAGAATACCAGAATAAACTTTCAGAAAACCTCCTTATCTTCTACATCTTAACTATTTCTCTGTACACATGACAACATAGAGACAAATAACTTTAGGACTTTGGTGGTTAAAAACAGTCTTAATTCTTGCTACAGTCTTTCATCAGTCTTTGTAGAGAAACAGAAGTCTCTTTCTGTTAGCTTACGGAGTTTCTCACGAGAAAACTATTTTTCATCATAGTTTTCTATTTCTCTAATGCCAGCTGCCCGGAAATCTGTCATTAGATCTTCTCCTCCCATTTCACATCTCCAAGGTGTGTATGGGTCACAGAGTTTAGGAATCTTATTTTAAGGATAAGTTATTCAAAGGCAGAAGTCTTCTTCATTTGTCTCTGTGAGCCTTCCTGGAAAACAGTTTTCTCTTTGCCCTCAAAGCTTCAAAATCTTCACTCAACTCAATTCCAGCAACTCACAGTATCACAAGCACTCTCTCTGTCTCTCTTCTGCTCAAAAGTTACACTTTGAATATCTCACTCCTCCTAATACTCTTATCATGAATTAAAGGAGTCTTTTTATACTATTATTGTCCATCTCCATAGCTTTAACAGAAAGATATTTCAGCTGTAAAGCATCTCCTTATTCTCTCTTTCTTATTTAAACTTAACTCTTTTCTTCACTGTTTTTGGTGGTTCTATGATGTCTCCTCTATGCTGATTGTCTCTCTCTCTCTGTCTTTCTGAGAAAAGGAGTAATCTGTATGTTTATCCAGGTAGTAAAAGAATTAAAAGCTTTAGGAAAACTGCAAGAGTTCATGGTGTTAAGTTTCAGTCTAGCAGCAAAAACTGAAAACCAAGCTCGGCTGGCCAGCGCTGCTTCTCTTCTCCCTCCCCCCCCCTCCACCCCGCGGCCTTGTAGGCCTGGAGAGGGGGGGAGGAGGCCGAGACAGAGCCTTGCTACCTTGTCCGAAGCCGGAAACCAAAGAGAGCAAGAGAATTCTGTCTGTACTTCTTAAAGGGGTGTTTACAAGTTGAATTCACTTTTTAATGGTCAGATCTGCTGTCAGTTCTTGAAAATGACCGATAATTGGTCAGGAGGGAAAAACTCCCATCAGCCACCAGCAGCTTCAACTTCCTCTCCCTCCAAGCTGTCTTAAAGGTAAAGCTACCCCATGACACTTCATGGTTTATTATTTCAGCTTTTTAAGTATAAATCAAAGTCCTCTTACTTTCTCACCTGTTGCCAGTGATTACTTGAATTCTGGAAATTTGTGGTGGCCAAAGTAGTGTTTTTGCTAAATCTGTCATTATCAGTGGGGAGTTATCACATCAAAGACTGGAGTTCTCAGTTTGTCCCCAAACATGCATATTTCTTCTGGTCTAAATGCAGTGTGTATATTTCATACTGCATCACTGAGGGGAGGTCTTGCCTTCACAGCATTAGCTATGGTTTCTTAGAATCATGGAATAGTTTGGAAGGGATTTTTAATGGTCATCTAGTTCAACCCCCCTGCAATGAGCAGAGACATCTTCAAATAGGTCAGGTTGCTCGGTGTCCTGTCCAACCTGGTCTTGAATGTTTCTGGGGATAGGGCATCCACCACCTTTCTGGGAAATGTATTCCAGAGTTTCACCACCCTCATCGAAAAAAACTGTTCCTCATATCTGATCTGAATTTATCCTCTTTGATATAATGGTTGACAACCATTACACCTTGTCCTATCACAAAAGGCCTTATTAAAATGTCTGTCCTCATCCTTATAAACCCCCTTTAAGGCTAAAATAAGGTCTCCCTGGATCCTTCTCTGGGCTGAACTATCTCAGCCCTTTCTCATAGGAGAGGGGCTCCAGTCCTCTGATCATTTTTATGGCTCTCCTGTGGATTTACTCCAACAGGTCCATGTGTTTTCTTGGCTGAGAACTCCAGAGCTGGATGTAGCAATCCAGGTGGACTCTAACAAGAGCAGAGGGAGTGAATCATGTCCCTCTCCCTTCTTCCCATGCTGCTTTTGGTGCAGCCCAGGATACAATTGGTTTTCTGGGCTGTAAGTGCACATTGATGGGTCATGTCCAGTTTTTAATCTACTGGTATCCCCAAGTCCTTCTCCATAGGGCTGCTCTCGATCGCTTTCCCCCCTACCCTCTATTGATATCAAAAGTTTCCCTGATTCTTGTGCAGAACCTTTCACTCATCTTTACTAAACTTCATGAGGTTCCCATGGACACACTTCTTGAGTTTGTCCAGGTAATGGCATCCCATCCCTCAGGCAGTCAACTGCAGCACTCAGCTTGGTGTCATCTGCAAACTTGCTGGGGGTGGACTCTATCCCACTGTCTATGTCACTGAGGAAGGTATTAAACAGTGCCGGCCCCAGTATACACCCCTGGGGGAAGGCCACTTGTCACTGATATCCATCCAGATGTTGACCCACTACTCTCCAGATGCAAGAGAGTTATTTTGTTGTGTACAGCCATTACAGCTGGGTTATTTTCAAGTATTACTGTTTAGAATCAGCTTTTGGAGTCACATTTACTTGCCTGTGAAGCATGGGCTTTTGTTAATTCTGGTTTATTTCAGGTTCGCTGTTCACCACGGAACCAGTTATGCAGCTGAAAAATATTTCCATTATTCGTCTCTTGATAGAGGCCACAGATGGCGGCAGTCCCCCTCTGAGTGCAGTTACCTCCGTAGAGGTGCATGTAGAAGATGTCAATAACTGTGCCCCTCGCTTCACAGAGGTCCTGTACAATCTCAGTGTGAGTGAAGATGCCTCAGCTGGAGAAACTGTCCTCCTGTTCTCAGCCATCGACTGTGATTGGATGCATGAAAACACGCTTGTTGAATACTCTATTATTGGTGGCAATGATGAGAATTTATTCTCCATAGAAACCAGTGTCATGGGGTCAGAAATATCCTACAAACTTGCCAGCAGTCTTGTTTTGAGCAATGCTCTTGACAGGGAAACAGCTGCTTCTCACCAGTTGGTTCTCCTTGCCTCTGATCGTGGAACGCCCTCTTTGAATTCAACTGCTACAGTGCTGATAACTGTGCTGGATGTTAATGATAATCCTCCAGTGTTTAGCAGCCCAGAGTATCATGTTCATGTCAAAGAAAGCATCCCCATAGGCAGTCACATCACTGAAGTTTCAGCAAGAGACTGTGATGCAGGCACTAATGCAGAGATCACTTATGCTATCATCTCTGGAAATGACAGAGGGCATTTTTGCTTGGATGGTAGAACTGGATCTGTAAATTTGACGAAAATGCTGGATTATGAAGATACCATGAAATTCACTTTGGTTATCCAAGCCACAGATGGAGGAACTGATGTAAAAAATACGGCTTTTGCTGTTGTTTTTGTTAGTGTCCTAGATGACAATGATTATGCCCCACTTTTTTTGTTTCCCAGTCTGAGCTGCACTGTCACTGAAAATCTGCCTACCTTTTCTTTTGTGTGTGCTGTTTGTGCGTTGGATTTTGATAAAGGCTCCTATGGGCACCTTACCTACTCTATTCAGTCTTCATGTTTGGCTCATCGTGGAGCTGCTAGAGACCATGACATGTTCTTCATTGATCCTTTAACAGGAGATATTCATACAAAGCAAATGTTTGACTATGAAAGTCAAAATAGCTACTGTCTCATAATTCAAGCAAAAGACAAAGGTGATTCACTGGCTACTGCTACAGTTCAGGTAGATATTGAGGGGAGGGATGAATTTGACCCAGTGTTTACACAGGAACATTATTTCTTTAATCTCCCTGAGAAGAATGAAGCAGGTCAGTTGATTGGCAGAGTGACAGCATCAGATAGTGATGGTGGAGTGGATGGAGTTGTTCATTATTCCCTTTTAAAACCTTCTCCGTTCTTTTCTGTGAATGAAACCAATGGCAATATTTATTTGACTCAGACTGTTCACAGATGGAAAAATGGCATCAAAAGGAATGATGATACTCTGAAATTGTTGGTAAGAGCTCATAGCCCCAAAATTGTGTCAAGGTTCACAGTATGCACTGTTTTTGTAAATGTTTCCAATTCTCCTGATAGTGATCCCACAGTGTCAGCACACAGCCTGACAGTGAGTGTTTCCATTTCACTGATGGTGTTCCTGCTGCTTGCCATCAGTCTTATCACACTTACTCTGAGACTTAAGCAGAAAGATCTGATGAATGCTTGTGTGAAAAAAAACCCAGTATCCTCCTCAGCTGCTGATGTGAATTCAATAAGAGAAGACGAGGACTGCCAGAAAATCCAAAGTACTGAGAGCAGTATGCTTCCCATGGGTGCTATAGCAAGATGGCTGAGCTTAGCAGGACTTGGAGAGGGGAAGGATGATGATGTCTTCTGCAGGCATTCAGACTCCAGTGGCCATGGTTCTGCTGAAGGAGAGACTGCAGAGGATGAGGAAATCAAACGGATCTATGAGTATCCTTGCAGAAAAAGCATTGGCTCAGCACTGAGCGAGCATGGCTCGCAGATGCCAGATTCGGGGATCCCAAGAGAGTCTGATCAGTTCTCCTATCAGTCTGGAGAGACAGATGTCACAGCTACCATGCAAAGCATGGAGAATGTGCAGACCATTAAAGGAGAAAGCAGAGAAGAAGCCTGTGACACAGCCTGTGCACATAAAATTTTGTCTCAAACACTTAGGAAAATTGGAATAAAAGAAGAAGTCATAATGACAGACCTCACAAGAGACTATGTCCTGATGTCAAATAGGGAAGACTCTGGGCATGATTTGCTTGCAACTGTTGGCACCTCTGATGAGGATCTCAGAGGTGTTTATAACTGGGATTATGTGCTCTGCTGTGAACCCAGATTTCAATCTCTTGCCTCAGTGTTTAATGATATTGCAGAACTGAAAGATGAAAATGTTCACATTCACAGCTTCTCTAAGGAGAGGAAATCTCTTGTTTTCCCTCCTCCCTTGATAACATCAGTAGCACAGCCTGGCATAAGGACAGTGCCACCAAGAATGCCAAATATAACATCAGAGCAAGCTTTTAATAAATACTCTTATCCTCCTATTATCCATAATCATGAATACCCTCCACCAGCCATGACCCCTAAGTTTTCTCCTACTCTCTCTTTGCTTACCATGCAGACACCTTCTGCTTCTCCAGTAGTGTCTGATGGGAAAATGATAGCAACATGTCTTATTGATCCAAGCTATGAACTTGCAACAGAGGAAGAAATTCAGGTCTAGGTTATTAACTGACAGTATTTTATGGTAAAAATATGGCTTAAAATGTATTTTGTTACTTTTTAACAGCAAAATATGCCTGTCAGAGCTGTATCACCAGTATTCTGTTTTTGTGAGCCTAAAAAGTTAAAATATAAAACAGCCAGAAATTTGCTAACTATACAACTTCTTCTTCCCAGAATACAGTGAGAGCATGAGGCTTCTCTTTCAGCTCACAACTGTAGTTTCCTATGTAAAACATACAGCCAAGTGTCTGATAGACAATTTGACCAGCTTTACATTATTTCTTATAAAATACATTAATAACAAATAAATGGAAGTAATTCTTTATTGTGGAAACCAATTATTAGGATACTAGTGGGTTCTGACTGCTTCTGTGGTGGTATTAGCAGAGGGTACTGGAGGGATGTGTAAGTACAGCAGGTTTGGGGGTGGACAAAGGATGAAACAAGGATTCCTACTGAGATCTTTCTTTAGTGTTTACCCAGGTTTCCCACAGCTCAGCCTCTGGGTCCCAGTGGTCTGTTTGGCCTCGTGTGGTTTCATCATCTGCAGTGGCTCCTTAGAGGGCTTTCTTAGCTATCTTTGTACTGTGGAACCCACTCAGCAGGTTCTCTGCACCTTTTGTTTAACTCCTGATTTAAAGCTAGCAAGTCACAATAATTGGAATAATGGGTCACCTGTGGAAAACAGAATAACCAGTGGTAGGATAAAGACAACCATCTTCTCTATTACTAGATCTCAAGTAGCTATCTGTTGTCTTTTTGTCATATTACAGAGGCTGCCCTGGTGCTTAGGCAGCTGTAGGAACAGACAGCATTACAGTTCTGAAGGTCATGTATGCCTCCAGCCCAGTCTTTGGTTCTGTGCTGGACCAAAGATGTCTGCAAGACTAGATAATCTGGCCTTGCTTGTTGTATGTATCATACACACGGCGTTTTGTGTACGTATGTATATCCAGACACATACACATGCTGTATATGCTTGTAGATTGATCAATAAAATACACAGAAAATACATCTAGAATAACTGTTTTTTCTTCAATGTATGTTTAAAAGTCTTTTGCATCATATGTATTAAAACTGGGCTATAAGGAGGTGTCTAATTGGTACCTAGGAATCTGCTGCAAGTTGGATGTGTACAGAGGTATACATTGTATAGGTCCTAACAGGTGGAGGGAAAGCATGCAGTGTGGTTAGGCTGAGTGATTTTGTGGGATAAGTAACCTGTGCAGTGGCTGCTTTTTGTCAAGCATGAATGTCAACAGTTGCAGCCTGTGGGCTCATAACCAGTCTTTGAATAAGATCCTGTTTGTAAGGCTGCACTGACACTACATCCATGCTATGCAAGAGTGCTTCTTTTAAAGCTAGCATTTGTTCTCTGTACTGCCATGGAGTTGGAAACAAGATGTAGCCTTGGAATTCATTGGGACAGACAAATTTTACTAAGAAGGAAGATGGGATTGTAAGTTTTGTAGTCAGGCAAAAAACTGTGCCAGGGAGAAGAAAGCAAAGAAAAGGAGCCATTCCCAGTTCATCTGAACACAGAGCTTCAGCTTAAGGACATTATTTCAGAATGAATGTTATTCTCTGCCTGTTGACATTATGTTATATACAGCCTGGTTGGCTTTAACTTACATGTCTGAAGTTATAATTTCTAAATACAGTGAAAGGTGTTCTTTGGGTGTTCATTTCTGTGCAGTTATAGTATCAGAAAGCACACAGAGCTATCTTTTCTGTGAAGTCAACAACTTTGCTAATTTGATTTCAGTTTCAGATGGTCACAGACAAGTGGCAGCTATTGCTCTGGTGATCAGTGAGCACATGCTGTCCTTAGAGGGGTCACCTTTCCAACATGGTACCAGTGGAAGAATGAATGCTTTACACAGCTAAACTGTTTCATCCTTCACATTGACGGATATGAAGCAAGTAACGAGGCCTTTGTTTCATGTATGGAGTCTAGGCTAATGGATGAGTAGTTTTCTCTTTGCTAATATGGCTCTTGCAAATGTTCTAATGCTATTAGCATTAGAAATCATTAGAAAGCATCAGGAATCATATTTAGGACAATATTTGGACCTCATCTTGCTAGTGGGTGCCCACCTCCTAGAGTTTTTAAAAAACAAGAAAACAGCTTATGTTTGTGCATTTTTAGCTCCTTCAAATTCAACTTGTTTTTGATGCCTTTCTAAGAAGATTAGATATGATTTGCATTCTATTTATCAAGCACATGAAATAACCAATGCATACTTTGTGCTCCTATTAAGTGTTACAGCAATCTTTTCCTTGTCTTCTTTGCATTTATTGATTTTTTTTTATAAAATGGGGAACAACACTTAGCTGATATATTGTGTCATATATAGTCAAGCTCAAAAACTTAAACATTGAAACAAGTGTCTGCAATAAATCACCCACAGTTCTTTTAACCTGTTTTTTTCCCCTAAGTAAACAGTAAAACTTCTATAATTTACCATGACTTTAATATTAGCTTGCCTTGAAGAGGCTGTGTTACTTTGCAATTCTGCACACTAGTTTTAGCACTTTGGAGAAGGTACAGAACTTGTTAGTGGAAAATCATATTAAGCTCAAAAAGCATAAGCTATAAAATAAAAGACAGTTGTCTCTTCTGGAATTTTGGCTGCCTGCCCTCTGGATTTGCTTGTTGGCAGCCTTGAAAACACTGGTGTAAATCACTACCAAATGGATATAAAAATTCCATCTACCGGTAGTAATTGTTATATTGATGTTTAAGCAGATTTCTGTGCAAAGGGAAAAAAAAACTTCATATTTTTGGGGAACCTATTATTTACAGATTGTAACATTGCATGCCTGTTTTCTAAAATGATACTAAAAACACTAGTTACCTACGTAAGTCCTTATTAAATTTGTATTTTATCTTCAGCTGAATATTATTCCTAAATAATTATTCCAAAAGCAGTTTTAGGTAAAAATAGTTGTGCTAAAAATGAACCCTTGTTGCTAAGTCTATTGCACTGACAATTCCTAGTATTGTTTACATTTAGTAGCCATCCATCCACTGTGCTGCATGTCACTTGTTTTCTATAACTGACATGTAGCTTCCTGAAAACTTTATTTAACTCTTCTTCTTGGGGCATCTATAAAAAGCAAACATGCTGCCCCAACAGAAAAAGAGTAAATGTTATTAGGTCATCAGCTAGCACCAGACTGACAATTGTGCCCATATGGCTTTATACTTTTCCAGCTCAAAGACCAGTTGACAATCCAGTTGGCCACCATAGGCATGTGTGAGGCCTCTTGGATTAGACCCCCTCCCAATGGTGATGCCTATATTGCTTCTTGAAAACCAACCCTCTAGGTGTGAAGAACACAGGAACTGAATCCTTGCAGGAAGGGAATTGCACTGGTTGGCCCCAAATGGAAGGGGGTGTTCCCTAAAATCCTGTAAAAGCACTAATTGGAATAGGAGGCAGTTGTGACTTTGTAATTGAATATACTGTGGTGGGAGGATTATATTTAGGATTTGGCTTACTTGGCAAGTGAAATCATTTTGCAGCTTCTTGCTCTTAATGTCTGTCACAACAGAACCAACTCACCATGGCAATATGTGGCTTAGTTGCCTGTAGATGGTCTGGTTGCAATAACTAAAGTGTTGCAGAATCAAATTGAGTATAATTTTGGGTGCCTCATAGTTGCCAGTTCTGTTAGCTGTTTGCTAGCACGTATGGAAAGCCTAATGTATATTCAGTCTGTGCATGGATTTGTGTGTTCAGAACTCATTCAGAAATCTGCAGTCTGACATCCTCTTGGTGGCTTTGAAAATTCCTCCATAAATATATACAACATTTAAAAAACATTGGAAAAAATGTAGATGCCTAAGCAAAAGAAAAGGGGCCTTATAGAAGGGAAAAAATGGAAGATCTAAAACTTCCTGGTTAAGGCTTGCACTTTACATTGCTGCTAGGGCTATTCCTCATAAAACATCAGATGCTTTTCTTCTAAAATGTGTAAAAAGTAATAGAAAAGCATGTGTAAAGAATACCAAGAGGCAGCAGGGTAGGCTAGAATTGCAAAATGATTCTGTTTCTTGACATG
The DNA here is from genome assembly GCF_971803275.1 of Cyanistes caeruleus. NCBI lineage: Eukaryota > Metazoa > Chordata > Aves > Passeriformes > Paridae > Cyanistes > Cyanistes caeruleus. The sequence goes on from NC_141705.1 coordinate 42,498,854, forward strand.
TATGAGTTACTTGAACAATGAAGAAAGTACCAAATCCTTGAGCTGATGATAGTCACAAAAATCACAATTGCTGCCTTGTTACTATATAAATTTTTGACCGACCCTGATAAGTCCTGTACTGGATGAAGCATTAGGAGCCAAACAATATGCTTTAAAATGCAGATATCATAGTAAAGGACTGAAAGAATCTATCATGGTTTTCAAAATTTCAAATTAAAATCTCATTACAATTAGAAAACTCTGATTTCATGACTATCATGTTTAAAACAAGGTATTTCTGCCCTCAGACCTACACTGAAAACTGTCAGGCGCATCTGTGTAATCTTATCCTCTTGAAAATAATCTTATGTTTGATACTTCTTTTGAAAGTTAGTATTTACATAATACTGCCACCTTCCCTAAAACTGCATGTTAATTGTCTATGAAAAGCTCTCAGAAAATTCAGGAAATGGAAGTTAAGCTGTTGATTGTGAGAGCTGCTTGGCTGCCAGTTGCTGTTGTATAGAAATGACATTTCAGAGTGGCTGGATCTAGATGGTGCCTACTCACTATCAGCCTGGGGGAATACCTGGCTGTTGCCTGTATCCACCTCCACCATTTTGTTGGAAACTTCAAATGGGAAACTCTTCTGAGTTTCTAAAATGGTGCTACTGGTGCCATAACCAAAAGAAACAAGTAGCAAGTCCAACTTGTTTGTGTTGACCTCTGAAAGCTCCATCTCAAATGCCATCTTGTTGGATGCGAAGTTCTTTCCAGCACCTCCCTTTTAACAAACTATAAGGGTTATTTAATTTCAGAGGGTTTTTTTTAAATACTGGGTTCTGATCCAGCATCCCAATACTTCTTCCACTGATTTCAGTGAGATTTGAATAAAAAATGCAGCGGAAAGAAATGGGCAACATATGTGTTGCTAATGCTCCTGCAAGAGTCAGTCACACTGGAGAGCTGGCTCCCCAGTGTGCAGGTCTGGAAAGCCAGCAGGAGGGGGCATTAAGAGAAGGGAAGTCTAGAGCCTAGAACAGAGTAGAACCAGCATGGGACAGGGGTCTGGGATTTGGAGTGGAGGTTCCTCTGTGCTTCCAGGTGATTGATGCAAACCTTGCTTTATATGCTTATTTTGGGAGCAACTTTTGGAGAAGTCTGGGAGGGTCTGTAAGGGAAAGGTCACTTACTGTTTCCTTATTCTTCTTTTATGTAAACTACAGTTGGCTGCCTGATTTGCTACTGCTTTTACTGAACACACAGAATAATTACACCTTCAGACAAGTATTTCTCTACTTGTCTTTTCTACTTGTCTACCTGGGGTCAAGTGCAGGGTAGAATTAGACTTCAAAATTATCCTAGTAACTATTAAAGTAACCAGGAAGGATTTGGGAATTGTTGAGTGGTTGTTGGGGTTTGGGGGTTCATTTGGATTGTGGGAGATTTTGTGGCATTGGTTTTTCATTGGGTTTTTCTGAGAGATGCATGTGGTTTTTTTCAGTTTTAGGCTGGAATCCACAGTCATACAGATTTTGAACTTTGAAATCTGTCTTTTGTCACACTAATGCAGCACCATGTGCCACTGGCTGATCACATATTCACTGGGTAGAGATTGGTAAATTTTAGCAGCCTGCTCTTTGGCAATAGAATTGCAGTAAACTGTATTTAATTTTGTCATAAACTTTAGGCTTGATCACTGATACGTTTCAACTACTCACTTTTCCTTTAGATTTTTTCCATATGTAGCTAAAATGTTTCATTGTTCACCATTTTCATCTCTCACATACTTGATTTAACTGAGTTTTAATAGCTGAAAATTGGGCATTCTGATCCCTAAGCACTCAAGGTGGAGCCAAGTTGTGAATATTTCCTGTTAAAAGAATGTGGTGTGTTCTATCATTAGAGTTAGAGATAAATGAGGGTTTAGTAACACAAGCCTCCTCTTACCAATAGTTTTGGTGTGAGGTTTAAGGAGGTCTGCAATTTACAGAGTTAAGTAGTAAGGTTTCTAGCACAAAGACAAAAAGCAACAAGGAAATTTGATTACTGCAACTAGTGCAAAGATGAATGATGAAGCAAGGAGAACATCTTGATAATCAAATTTTAAAACATGACAGTGAATAAAAGGCCCATCCAGTTCACCCACATACTTGAGACCTTGGCTACTTAGGAAGATCTTGTGTCAATCAATACTGCAAGGTTGGGGAGTGCAGGCCTGCTAGTCCTTTGTTACAGTTCTTTTGTTTTGTAACAATGATAATTCTCACATGTATAAACAGAAGTGCCTGATACTGTAACCCCTGGCAGAATTAGTGATTCCTTATGGCAATAGTGGGGACTGGAACAACACCATCAAACCCATCACTCACTGAGCTTCTTAGTTTACAAAAAACTTGCCTAAAGTAAATAATAAAAACAACAGCTTTTGGGGTATTCTTCCTAAGAGAGAAATTAAAATTATGAATCTGAGAAAAATCTTTCAAGTGACTACAGATTACATTCTTTTGAAATGCATATGTCTTTGTTTACTGGGTGACTCTCCCAAGCAGAGATGTTGTGAGTCTCAGCAATGGAGAGGTGAAGGTTTATGATAGAGGAGAGAAGATGGGATAAGCTGGAGTTGAAAGGAAGAGCAAAGGATACATAACAGATATAGAGTAGATCTCTGTTAGTGAGGACTCCCTGTTAAGAAGAACTGAGTACTTAACAGCTCAGCTGTTTGAGAAAATAATGTTGTGCTGCATGCCAGGGACAGAGTTACATGTTAAAGACTTGACACAGAAATAATCTCTGAGGAACTAAAAAAGCTTATTTGTTCATCTGCAGGCTCCTGATGAAAGAAACTATCTGCTGGGATCTGTCAAAGATAGTGATGAGAAAGTGGGGCTTCGGGACCTTGCAGTCTAGATGACTGTCCTGCTTTCATCCAGGACAAGGTTAACTTTGGCAGTTGCCAGGAAGGGCCACAGCCTGTTCTGTACCACCTGATGCCATTGCTGGGGGCAGGGAAAGGGAACTCTCTTCTGGGGAACAGGAGTTTCTTCCATTTGAGGGGAGCAATCCATTATTGTCTATCATCAGGTGTTTGTTTTTTTTCATGTGAATAGTTTCTTTTCTTATACCCTCTGTCATTAGTATAGTTACTGTTCATTTCCTTGTCTTATTGCTCTTTCCAGTAAATTGTTCTTATCTCAACCTGTGAGTTTTGCCTTTAGTTCCTCCAATTCTTCCCTCCATCCAAACACAGGAGTGAGGATGGAGAGGGAGCAAGCAGGAGTGTGGGAGCACTAAACTGGAGAACACCATTCCTAAACCATGACAAAGACCTTCAGCAGTGCTCTGCTGGTCAGCCAAGAAGAGGGAAAGAATAGGGGAAGACAGTGTGGAGAAGGTCAGGGAGGACACATATGATTTCTCAAGCCTGGTTGGGTTACATGGAAGAGAGAAATCAGGTGAGGAGACGAGTTACAATTTTAATTATTCAAATTCTAAAAAATGTGCACTGTCCAGGTAGAGTAGATTTTGGTTGGTTACAGAGCCTGTTGTAGGTTGGCTTAGGCACAGGTATACATGTACACATGGGATTTTCTGTAACTGTACGGCTGGGGTGTTTTCTGTAATAATATATATATATGGCAGGTAAACACATACTGCTAATTATATAGAGGTAACATACTTATTCACAAAGTTATTGACAAAAGGTGATCTGTATTAATTTTTATTTTCATAAAAAAATTGCATGCTATTGAAAACTTTACTGGAGAAAACAAGCTTGTATCTGTAACCAAAAGTTACTTCTGTGAAAATAAAAAATAAAAAGCCTGTTCCAAAGAAAGGAAGAAATAGGTCTGAAACTAAGAATTATGTCTATATGACATTATCTACCCAGCAAAGAGAACCTGAATGGTCTGATTTGAATATCTGAAGCTGTACTGCCACATTCTTTGCTCCAGCTAACTGACTCAAAGTTCACTAGCTCAAGTGGAACATCACACTGACATAGCTACACTACCCAAGAAGGCTTTGATCATATTCCCTACTGTGTCATATAAGCTAAAGTCTAGGATTACTGACTTCAAAGAACAAACTTTCATAAATTTAGAGGTGAAGACATTGGGACACAGCAGTCTGAATGCTGGAGAGGTTTAGAATTGTATCAAGCCAAAGATGTGAACATTAGCTGGAACTGTCTGGATAGCAAAGATTATTGAGGGCAAAAAAAAACCCACAGGGTACGGACTGTCCAGTAAGAAGTGCTTATGTTTGAAAGGGGGAAAAGTGTAAGGATTGCAAGAAGTCAGTGAATAGACTTAAGAATATAACTGCAAATTGCCAAAGGCTTTTTGCTCATAAAAAGAAAGAAAAGAAGTAGGAATCCTGAAAATTGAGGTAGAGGTTAAAAATTATCTCTTCTAGCTGAAGTGAAGGCATTTTTAACCTTAATTTACAGTAAAGCTACTGATAATGATGATCATGGGACTAATGACAGGACAAAAGTAATAGTAAGGGCAGGGAAAGAAAAGAGACCATGCCTAAGGTGAAGACAATGTTCACGAATAGAGGACAAATATTAGTCCTTGTTCAAAGGCTGAAAGAGAGTATGTGGGTATGGAGTTAGCTTGCCCAACAGCGTGGTATGGCTTTTAACCAAGGAAAGGATAAAAGTATGCCACTGGAAGTCATGGTGGAGTCCCCCTGGCAAAAAAAGGGAAAAATAAAAGGACTCACCCAGCCCTCCAACAGTTATCTCCACTGGAATGGAATCAGCTCTGGAGAAAAATCAGGAGACACAGATGCAATAGTATTGTGCATGAATTTCAGGGTAGATCATGTGCCCAAACACTGCAGTCTTTGAGAAGATAGCTCAATGCATAAATTCAATGGAATTCATGTATTTGAGTTTCAGAAAGGCATTTGACAGAGAGCCAAGTAAGAGTTAATTCTAGAACTGCAACATGATACATATATTGGAGAGTATATTGGCAGGGAAAAATAGAGTTGGAGCAAAGATGTTGGTAGAGACAAATAGATTTTTCTGGACTGCTTAATATTTTCCAATAGAGCCAGTGACAGAAACAAGCGTGATTGAAACAAAGCTTGGTCAGTTTAAAAAAGGGAATTTGAATTAATTTCATATGTGAATTGGCCAAACTTCATCTACCAACTTTTGGATCATATAATATCTTTTTCTGCTTTTTTAGGTTAAGGAGCACCTGATATGATTGCTCATTGTAACTGTATCTGTTTTAATCTCTTTAACCTTTTCTACTGTCACACCATACGTCATTTTCTCTAGTCATTGGGAACTTTTTGTGGCTGTCATCAGAACCTATGTTTTCAACACCTCGAAGTACATTTAATTCAGTTGTTATTCCAGTATTTGTAAATACCAAAAATAATTGCAACTTAACATTTGTAGACGTGAAGTATTTGCAGCCAATTTTGATTTGATTGTTGTATGCAAAGTACCCCAGCTTCTGACTCAGCCATAGTCACCCTGTTACGTGTTCTCTGACCTTTGTGACATCACCATTCCTTCACTTGCTAACAGACTGGACAATGCTAATTATCCGTAAATAATATTGGAGCTTCTTCATGTTCCTTTAGAAGAGCAAACCAGACAGAAGTATTGAACACTTCTGAATTAACAGTGCTTCACACTGTGAATACTTGAAGAAAGAATTTTCCTTCATTTGTGCAGAGAAAGAAAATACTATCATTTGAAAAGGTTGCGAGTATAAAAGAGAATGTGCGTATTGGCATGGGCTTCAGTACTCTTTAGGGTACCATAACTCTCAGGGCTCTGTTTAATCCATTAGGCTATCTAAAACTGCCATTTCTTGAAGAGAGTTTGGGACCAATTGAGTTTTTTCAAAATTTGCCCAGGGATCCAAATATTTAAAAATATTTTGTTTGAATTCTCATCAAGGTATTTTGAAATGTAATGGAGATGTTCACATTTAATAAATAATGGATGAAAATTCAAAGGCAGGCAGATTTTACTTAAGCTTCCAGTTTCACAAATCTACCTCTTCTTTTTCTGTTTCCTTGCCTCTCTTTCTCTCCATCCCTCCAATATCTCTTCCTGCCAAAAAATATTTTGGGAATTGAACTCAAACAGGAGAGCTATAGTCAGATTGCTGAAAGCATATTTTGCTATTAAATGTTGCAATACTGAATCATCTCATGCCATTTTAGAGATGTGAAACTACAGAAGATACGTGTTTGGGATATATATAAAAATTCTAGCATTTTTGGAATGTGGTCTGAGAAAGTTTCGCACTGTGCATTTGGAAAGATTCAGTATTTTTGAGGGAAGGTGCTGTGAGTAAGTTATATAGGTCATCTCCAAGAAGCCACACATTTCACACCACAGCATGCTCTGTAGATGCCTGATATTTTACAGCAGCTTATTCATAAAATATTTTAGTAAGTTTTAAAGTTTTATTGTTTCTATTTCTGTCTCTGCCTGTAAAACCAAGCTCCATTAATACTACAATTCCAGCTATAAAGAATTCTGTGAAAGTAAGGGAACTTATAAACATGCATTTAGAAACCTCTAACAAGGATCTTCAGAACTTCTGCCACTTGTTAAAGCAGAATATCTCATGATCAATGACAGACCGATTTTTTTATTTTTTTTTTAAACCATAGCCAGGTAGGAAGAGCTTCCTGTTTTCTTTAATTAAGCTAAAATATTTTGTTTTGCACCTAGGCAGGTCATTAGACTTATCAGTAGTTTTTATTCTGAGCAGGCTAATTCCATGGGTGAGGTTCATAGTTTATTTTGGGGGGAGAGGAGTCAACTTGTGGAAAGCACCACCCTGCTCACAGGACTGGTGTCTGAGTTCTCTGTGCATATGAATCTACCACAGCTGGATCCCAAGTTCCTATCTGCTGATACTCTGCAAAACATCATCTGTAGCTCAAAGGCTGAATCAGTCACTGGGGTTTATGTATTATAGCCTATAATTGTATAATTTTATGTGGAAATCTTGGAGGAAATTTCCCAAATTCAACATTCAAATTCCTCCTCCCCTGGAGCTTTTCCAACAGGCTTTGTTGTTGTTTTAAATGGAGATTTTTTTTTTAACAACAAAAAAAATATTTAAATGGATTAAATGGTGGTTTAATTAGTTCTTTTTTCCTATGGATGTCCCTCCTGATCAGAGTGCTCAATTCAAATGCAATACGATGTCCTTTCTCAAATGGACTTCAAGTCAGGAGTCTGTTTATCACAGGAGAGAGAAGTCCCACTGCTTTTCTTCTCTCTAATGCATTTTCCTCTTCTTGGCATCAGCCACAAGGTTTCCCTCTTTTCAGTACCTGCAAATATAAGACTGTAACTTAGCCATTGGGGAATTTCTTAGCCATTCTGGGAATCCAATTCTTCCCCAGAGAATCAGTGGGAATTCTCACCCAGGTCAGATCTCTTAGATACATGGAAGAGTGCTCACAGAATGAAAAATTACATCATTTTATTCTTCCTTCTGTATTAAATCTAGCACTTTATGACTTTCACAAAACGCAGTACTCAGAAACTGAATTTAAGAATCAGAAACAACTTTAATGAATAGGCTGTAAGAGTAGGTGTAGAAGTGTAGAGACCCAGTAAGATGAGAGTCTTTCTGTCAGAGCAGAAATTGCCAGTGGTTGAAAAGTCAATGGAAACATGTGCTTAAATCCTGTGCAGCTTCACATTTAGATCTAGAAGATGTAGGTCAATGTAGCTTGAAGAATTTAAAGAATTCCTGGCTGGCTTTCACCAAAGGAAAAACAAATCTTTGACTTCTTTTGTCTCCTCTTTCTTTTATTGTAGACATTCTGAATGCTTTTCTTCCTTTTTTTCATCTTGCGTAGTTCTGTTTTTCTCTGTTGCATTTCCATAAATGTTAAAACAGTTCCTGTTATTTGCACAAGGTATAGGCAAAACAGCATGCAATTCAATACAATATTTAAGAAATAACTTTTGACAGTGGCTGCTGAAGAACAAACCTGGTGATCTTCAAGGGGAAAGTTGGAGACTGGACAAACAGATAAAAAAGGAAGTGAACTGAACACTCTCCCAAATTCTGTGGTTGTTAGATGGCTTGGCACAAGTATCAGGTTTCTTTTTTTGGTGAATTCCCTGAACTGCAGCTCAAGAGTTTTAAGCCAGGTCCTGCAATTTCTGTCTTTGGAATGTGCTTTGTTCTCTGGTGGTTCTCTGTTCCTGAGGTGATCCACCCACTGCTAGGATGGACTTTAAAGTTGTAATCCGGTCTTTGTGGGATCAAAGGCAACCCATCAAAATGAAACTCTTGAGGATAAGCTCCTTGTTCTTCATCTTGCTACTTGCAGTCCTGCCCACTTACTGTAAAACCATTTACCACATGATCAAAGTCTTTCCATGGCAAGTGACAAAAATTAAAAACTCAAGTAGTGGGATTGAGAGCCTATAAAAGAAAAGGTAATTTAGGGTTTCTAACAGAAACAACTTTATTATGTTGCCAAAGAATTTTAAAGATTACTCCTTTCTTGGGTCTGACTTGGTTCTTGCTTGCCTATGGTGAGATGCTTCGGAGTATTACAGTTGGTCCTTCACTGGTTATTAGAGGTTGATTAACCAAACAGTAAAATATCTTTGATGTTTTGGAAAGAACATATACATTGCTTATCTTGTGTTAGATACCTTTCACACTTTAGTCTTGACTACTGCTAAAATTATTACTGAAAGAATTATGTGTTTTCAAAGAAATAGGAATTGTCATGGATTGTTTCTCTGGTTTTATGTAGCAGGTTTTATTCAGTTATGGCTGCAATTTTGCAAATGGATTGAAACTTGTAAAGCAGTGAAAACCTAAGATTTTACAGATTTGAAGACTTTTTTTTCTTCATATCTAACACTTCCCTCGTCATCCATGATGGTGTTTCCAATATTGAAAATGATTCTGCCATCATTTTTCTGCATAATTTTCTATGTGATTTTACCTTGCCAACCTTGTTTGTTCACTTGATTTTCTCTAAGGGCTCAGAACTTGGTGATGTGTGCTTTGATGAAGGACAAAATAGATGAATATATAAAACTGATAAGCTCTTGATGAAAAAAAAAAATAAGTACAAAAGGTGTAATCATATAAATAACTTCTAGAGCTCTGTATTTCAGTATTGCCTGGTGGATAATGGCATTTCCTAGAGATGCATAAATTCAAGGTAAAATCTGTCATGTATTATCCAAATGCTTTAAAGACTTTAACAATAGGTAAAAGACACAACAGTAATTTTCAGATTATTCAGAATGGTGTTATTTTCTTTATTCTTGCATTTATGAATTCTGTCAAGAGAGAAGAGTTGTCCAAGGAAATGATTCCCAGAAGAGGAATCTTATTTTAAAGCACTAAAAATTGATATGGAGGAAATTGCTTAATAAGAATTCATTTGAAGATTAATGCCAGAATTGAAACCTTTCTGACACTGTGGGAACCATTTATTCATGTAAACAAAGAGGTGCAGATGAGTGATGTGTAGGGATATCAAGATATTTCAGGAGAACTCTCAGAAAATGTCACTGGATGAAGCTGAGGCTGATTTTTGTTCCTTTGCTGGTTGTGGTCTTATGTGATTTCTTATATTGTTTCAAGGACAATGAAACTTTTAAAACAATCAAATGTGGCCACCATTAAAAGAAATATTCTCTCCAAAAGCAACGTGGGAGGTTCAAGTAGCCTAGCTTAGTCACTGGATGTTCAATTTTCTAAGCATTTGGCCTTGCCAAGGTTCTTGCCTATCCTGAATTATTTAGTCAGTGGAGTCCTTACTGAGGCACAGTAAGGTGCCTCTGGAGATGTGCCCTGAGCAGTCAGCTTTGAACTTTGTTGTCTCCCTAAAGAGTCATGCTCAGAAGATGGCTGTAATCACTGTCTCAGGGAATGCAGCAGGGATCTCCAATTGCCTCTGTTCACCCAGAATTCCTGCTATTCCCTGGCTGCAAGGGAGTAAAAGCATTCATCCAAGAACTAAGAGTTACGAGGTAAGACCTATCTTAAGGAGTTCTAACCACCAACATTTTTATCTCGGGGTCATCCCTGACTGCCCAGGGACCACTGATTTTTCTGAGGGAGGACTGTCCCTTCTCCAAAGCTGAGTCTACTGCAAGGATTTTCTTAAAACAGGCAAGAGTAAGAGGCAGATTATTCCAAACTCAGTAAAGCTCATAGAAAAGATAGTTGGTTTATTGATTCTTCCCTTTTACCTGTGCTACCCTATTCTTGCATTCTCAGCACAAGGCCCTCATACCTGGTGGAGTTCAGAAGAAATTCAAGGGCTGGGTTAGCTCAGATATCCATACCTGTAAAAGAGAATTATTTCTTCTACAGGGTGACTTCAGAGAATGGCAGACTCTTCAGCAGCACAGAGATCTTTTTGAAATCAGTTCATGTGTTCATTCACCCCTGCAGTATGCCCACCTGTAGACAACATCTTAGCCATGGGTACACAGCACACTGTTTGTGGAAAGCCACAACTTTGCTAAATTAAAGCAAACTACTTTCAAAGCATGCAAGAGCACTAATTTTCATTGATTACTCAGTCATGGCCAAGTTTCAAATTTCATCTGTTTTTACTGTAGTTCTTCTGGAAAAAATTTTGTTAGAATCACTCTCCCATAACTTAAAAATGGTTGCAGGGATTTTGCTTTGACAGTAAGGGGATAAGAAAACCTCTCTCTTAAGGCATGGAAAACTTAAGCCTGAACAATGAATGATTCAGAAGACTGTGGTTGTGAGAAAAATGGACTTTTAATTGGATTCATTTTGCTTATGTAACCATTTGGCCCCTACTAAGCGGCTATTCTAACAATAACTTTGCTTATCAATGATACATAGTCTGTTCTGAACTATAGCAACAAAAATGAGCTACATATATATGCCTGTGATTGTATGCAAAGTTTAAAATGTCCCGCAAAAATTTGTGGAAGAAAACCCTGCCTGGAGATCTTCATAGAAAGACATTGTTCTGGCTCAGGAAATCCCCCAGCCGCAAGAGGCTGGAACTTGGGAACGTATTGTGAAAAAACTAGATTTTCTGGGTTAGATGGAGCTTTGATCCAGTTCATGCAGACTTGGGTGAACAAAACAACAGTAGCGTGAAGAGAAGCTTCCTGTGAGAAGATTGAATGTTTACTGCTTTGTCCTAAGTTCCATGGAAAAAAAACCCAGGCTTCACCCTCCTGCTGTGGCTGCTGTCATTGCAAATATCCTGAGAGTTTTTAGCGCCCCTCTTTGGAGTTAGGCAGACATGCTGAGTCTGTTCTAGGTGAGCTCCTGCACATTTGGCTGGAGAAAGGTCTTGTCTTCTTGTGGCTTGGTGAAGATGAGGAGCTGGGAGTTGTTTATTGGGTTTGCAGCTGACTTCGCTTTTAAATGATTCAAGCTGTTAATGCAGCTGGGTCAGCCACAGTGGATGAAGCTAAGCAGAAAGGCTTAACACTGAAGTTCCTGTTAGGGAAATACTGGAGGTGACAGAAGAGGCAAGCAAGTGGTGCTCTCATTCTGGCTGGTCATGCAGTGCTTTCCACTGACATAGTCAAGTGGGTTAACCCACAGGTCTCAATAATTAGTTCATAAGAGTTTGTAAAGAGCTATGTGAGAAGGGGCTGGTTTTTACATGTGGCAGTCCCCCACGCCATGGGGAACTCGTAATTATTAAGTCAATGTTGACACTGAGACAACTGGAGTTATTACTGTGGGCTTGTCAGCCTGGCTGAACAAAATGTTGGAAAAGCTGAATTGTAACTCAAGAGGGAATTAAACTGCAATAAAATACCTAATGTCAGTTCACAAAAGTGAGACTTGAGGTAAGGGAAAAGATTATTTACCATATAATTCGGTAGAAAATTTGTGTTCTTGCATATATTGTATAATTTAAAATATAATTTTTGAAGTAAATTCGCAACCTCATCAAAACCTGTGCTGAAGTTGTGAATTTACTTGTTAATGATTTCTGTAGTGATAAGAGATGTCTGGTATTTTATTTGTTTTTTCTGGCTGTTTTAGTTTTGACATAAAAAGAGTGTAAAATCCCTATGATCTCTAATTAATGAAATTAACAGAAATTAACACAAATCTTGGATCTGTGCAGTTTCTTACCTTTTATCAATGGCCTGAAGAGTAAATTGTAGTTAAGAAAGAGATCAGTGAATGAAGAGCACCCAAGGGAACTGTTATTGCAAAAAGGTGTCAACCAGATACTTTTGGTTCTGGTATGGCCCTCTGTCCCAGTGCAATGTTGGCCACATTTCTCACAGTACTCTGAGGAGAGAGCTGGAAATCATGGTGGCTGATGGATTAACTCAGGCTGTTCAATTCTATAAGTAAATGTGAGCTGAGCCTTCAGCCTTGCATCTATGATCAAGGAGATCTTAGGTGGTGTGGAAACTTGCTATTCAAGAATATGTTGCATATTGGTTGGGTTTAGACTTGAGGCATGACAGAGATAACAGCATTGATAAGTGACACTCGTTTTCCTCTGCTGAGCTTGAGCTGCTGAGCACCAAATAAATCCAGATCCAGTCAAATGAGAAAGGCCTCTAAAACTGCTGACTGGGGCCTTTGCCTTCCAAGTAACTGCTGACTGTAAAACAGTGAAGCTTTAGTGGGAGGCAATAGCACAAGCACTTTTCACAGGGGAGAGGCTGCCTCTACTGGCATGAGAAGTAGAGCCAAGAGGGCTTTAAGAGGAGTAACTTCCTGTGTGGAATATTTAAAGAAATAAAAGCTCTAGACACAACAGGCAGTCTCACGTAGGTAAAAACACACCCAGCTTTAGGAAAACTGTGATTGTGCACCCAGGTTTGTAGCACAGTGCCCATGCAGTGATCATAAGCTCCCTGAGCAATTTGAGCATTGCAGCTTTTCCTATGGACTCTTTCCTTATGGACCAGAAAGGTTAGGAGGGAGCATTAGTGTTCTACAGCAGCAAGTCTCCCAAGGAAGGTGTTTCTAGATTTCAGTAAGCAGAACAAATGGTTATCCCTGGCTGCCTGCGTGGGAAAGGTGCTAAGACAATAAGCTTTTGGGTTTGGTAGATGACCCCCAGAACTGCAGGAAGTGGTGAAGAAGAATTATGTCTTTGTAAAATCATGACCACCACCAAAAATGGATTTAGTTGAAAGCTCAATAAAAGCTTTTTTTTTTTTTTTTTTAAGTCCTCAATAAAGCGGGAGGCAAAACAGTTCAAGTTAATGACAAATCAAAACATTTGAACTTCTGAATTGTTTGAAGGTCCAATTATTTTTGGCCAGAAAAATCAGTTGAATCACAAAGAATTTTGATTGATTTAAACAAACATTTTTTAGAGAACAGCATTTCTTCAAAAAAAGGTCACCCTTCTTTAGTCAACAGAGTACTATAAACAAGCCAAGTAAAATCATTAAACTGTTACGCAAAACTGCGTAAAGACCCCATCAGAGAATGATACTCCCTTTGGAGTATCTGCTCAGTCTGATTAAAATGTGAGCAAGAGCTCAGATATGATAATAAACTGAGGAGTTTAAGGCTAAGGGTCCCTCCCTTCCCTGCCCCACAAACATTATGAAGCTAAACAGTTTAATCCAAGTGGTCTAGTGTCCAAGATCTCAGAGCACATCTACTGATCTGCAAGATTTCTGCATTTTTGTTCTGGTTTTGTTTGTTGCCATGGAGTCTAGTAGAATATTTGGATGTGTGTCCATTGGACAGGATGTTTGTGATTGAAGCACGTGGCTGCTTGCCTTCTCCTTTTGGAAAGGAGGCTGGGCCTGAGCTCCTGCCCTTCAGCTGTCTCTTAACTCTGTATTCTGGTTTAGGGCTTAGGTCCCAGTCTTCCACCATGTTGATCAGTCAAGTTCCAGCTACATTAGAAGGTTGAATTCCGGTTTGTGTGTCACCAGCAGAGTTTTTCAGCATTGTGGACCAGCATGCCCAACTGCACTGTGTGATTTCTCAGTCACAAGAACCTTTGAGACCAGGTGAGCATAGAGTGATTCCCGTGAGGAAACACAGCAAAACCTCCCTCTGTCCTGCCTTCAGAACTGCCATTCACAAAACTTGTCTCCAAACCTCCTGACAACCACAGTTAAAACAGTATTTTTAAAAGCAACAGATTATTTCACAATAAAAATGTCATCTTTGGAAATAGGTTTCCTTTTGATTATATATACAGAGATAAAGAGTATGGCAGAGTCCCATATTTGACATTTCAAGCTGAAGATATTTAGATTAAGGAGGAAGAAGAGGAAAAGAAGTATTGCATCTCCAGTCTGCTGTTTCTTCAGATATGCCTTCACTTGGAGCACAGAGACATCTCCTAACTGTCACATCAATGTCTGTAAGAATTAGCAAAATTGAACTGTCAATTATTTAAAAGTGTAGATGCAGCAGCTGGTGAGCTATTTTCTGTCTGGCATTCCTCACGAAGAGAGGTGCCGGAAATTCACTGCCAAAACACTTCAGCTAAGTGATCTCAGATGAAAAAATGACAGCTTCTGCTAATGAACAGTCAGTGCTGTGAGCATAAACATTCATCATAGTCCCAGAGTGGAAGAACTGTGGTAGTATCTGGCTTCGCAAAAACTATTCTTTGCACCCATGTGCATATTTAGCCCAGTCATACTCTATGATGGTTCTGGAGCTGGAGTGTGCACCATGAGAAGAGAGAGCAAAGGGCAACTGCTGCCAAGGACACAGCTCAGCTGTCTTGGTGACCTCTTCTCAGATATTCATTGTTTTGCTCCACAGACAGCTGCAGGAAGGCTGTCCGCATCCACAGCTCCTAAGGAAGGCAGTGAAGATCATAGGAACCATGCCACGTTCTGCCCCAGCCACAAGCAACAGCAGATGTCTGGGAGGAGAGTACCAGAGCAGTGCTGTCCACTCAGGGCCTGGCATCTGCTGTGACACATGATAAGCTACAAGGTATTGGGGCAAAATTGCCTTCAAGAACCACTGCACTCCCCTGTTTCCCGTTAACTGTCCTAATCTCTTTGTTAATTCCTTTAAACTTACAATTTTCATATGATAAAGACAATGTGTTTCACCATATCATCATGCACTATGTGGGAAAAGGCCTTCCTTTATCTTCATGGCATTTAAAATGAGTTGTTTCGGGTGATGTGTGTGTTTGGGAATATTTCTCTGTGACCACAAATGAATTATTAAGACTGATACAAACATCAACTTGATTTAAAACCTAAAGCATTTGATCAGCAGATTATGCACTACAGGCACCACCAAATGCTTTAGAGTGTTCTATAGTAAAAACCTGTTAAAGAAAGAACAAAGCTGTGGCTCTGGAGCTAAACGTTTAGTGTCTTTAATTGCTGGAAACCCATGTTACCTGGCACAAATAACATCCTGACATTGCCAAAAGGAGCCTTTGCAATGCCTTCCCCTCACCACCAGATGACAAACACACAGATGTCTAGAAACTGAGTACAGACCTGGAAGAGGTTTGGTATCTGCAGAAGGATTTTCTGCAGCGTTTGAGAAAAACAACTAGAAATTGTACACATCGTCTGGATGTAAGAAACCTTGCAAAAATATCCAGGCTCTGAGAGAGTACAGGTCATGGTGGGCAGTCATGCCTTGGGGTTGAGATGCTTTAGAAAGTTGCTGAGGCTGATAGGACAGCTGGGACTACACTTCCCACCTGCCCCACTCAGATTTCCTTAGGATTCCTGATTGACATGGAGGGAAATATATTCAAAATCAGAACTCTGGGCCATATTCAAAATTGTAAAATCAATGAAAGACATTTCACTATTTCTTTAAAAGAATAGATGAAACCAATAAAGCTGATCACACATGCCAAGGATATGAACCCTGGCAAATGAAAGAGGTCATGTTGTTGGCCAACAAAATCCCTGCCCCCTCAGAGTGGGGAGAGGTGAATGAAGTTTCTCTCAGTTTTGGTTTACTGCAAAAACTGAGTTCTCATTTTAAACAAGTTTTGTCAATCCACTGCTATGGTCCCCTCTCATAGTCCCCCTGCCAGAGGGGAATATAGCTAAACAGAAATAGTCAGACATGACTCAGCAACTTGTCTTTTATCATTAAATATTATCCATTTCATACCTAGCCTTTGGGGTTTTATTGTGCTCTTACAATTCTTTCCTTGTCACTTTTCAGGCAGGAGACATGATTTTAGTCAGTCTGTCAAAAAGCCCAGTTTTGGATAGGTAATGTTAGCCTGTTCTGTGCTCAATCCACTGCACATGGAAAAATGTAATAATGTAATGTAAATAATACAAAGACTCCTGAAGGGAACTGCATGTCCATCCATCCATCCATGCACATCTAATCCCTACAGAAATGTCAGGATCTAACATAGAACTTGTACTGCAGGGTAGGTTTCTTTCTCAATATGCCTGTATGGAGTCACCAGGATGCATTGTCCTTCCATGTGTCTCACTGTTGTTGCTTTGGTAAAAATAACATATTTTTTGCAGTTTCATAAATAACATATTTTTTTTGCAGTTTCATAAGTGGTGAGGTTTAGCTCATCTTCTCTGTTATAGAAATACGTGGTACCAAGTATAGACTCTTTCCTCTCTTCTTATCCAGACCAAGAATATTCTTCAGTTTCAGAGATCTCAAACTTTCCTCAAATGTTTGTTTTCTCCATGCAGTTCAGTCCTCTAACTTGAATGTCCCATGTGTGACATCTACAGTCATCCTCTCTGAGGAACAGAGAAAACAGCATTTTTTAGAGAGGCTTGGCAGAGAGTTCCCTGGTCCTTAGCTGCAAACAGAACAGCCTGTGGCAAGTTTTTTTTCCCTGCAGCATTTGGGATTCTCAGCAAAATGACAGCCTGTGGATGTAGGCAAAAATCCACATCAAAACAAACACAGAACAGCTCCCTACAGATGCAGCAATGCACCTGAAAAGTGAGTTTTCTTTGTGGAAACTGGGCTCATACACCTGCCAATCTGGTAGGCACCATAAAATGCAGAGACTGGGAGTTAATAAATAATATTTTAGCATTTGTATAGGCTTTTTCCTCTACTATAAAAATTCTTTATAATCCTTGCTATGTTTCTGGCTTTATTTATTCACTGCCATCTGCTCTTTGTCTCCTTTCACTTTTTCTGGGTCTTGCTTACCATCCCCCTGCTTGTTTATGTTTTGGGGCATCCCCTTCTTGCTGCTTCTGTGCTCTTCCCAGTGGGCTTCTCTCCCCATGCTTTTCTGGGCAGTGGTGGAATTCTTTCCCATGCACTTTTTATATCTATGGGGGTATGTTAAGTTTTCAATGTAGATGTTTCTAGCTAATATGGCAGAAGGAGACTGTAGCCAATTTTCTTCACATCAATCACTTGCAAAATTGTGTTTTCAAAACAAATGTTAAACACAAAAAGATTTGTCTGAGCTGTCTGAGGTGATCCATTGTATCTTTTCTGTAGCTATCAATTAATAGCAAGGCAGTTGTTTGCTGTCTCACATCTGAGTTATAAAATTAATTTGCCATATTTACCACAGCTATCCCTACTAATGAAATTTTTGGAAAAGCCACTGGGAGGAAGTAAAGTAAGTTCTGAATTTTATTGAAAGTTAATCTAGCTTTTTTGGCAATGAGAACCTTTTATGCTCTAAGTTAAAACAGCATGTATGCAGCCTGTTTCTAATTCACATTGTCTGTGAAATTGAAGCAATGGATTCATCTTGACTTCCATGTATGTTGTCCCTAGTAAAAAATGCTCTCCATCAATTGCTAATTATTTGCTGAGGTTGTTTACTGCTAAGTTTGTGTATGATTGCAAATTAAACAAGCACTATTGTCTAACACATGACCACTACTCATATCTGGCAGGGCCTGTTTTTCTCACTGAAAAAGCACCTCAGATATAATATTTTTCTTGATATGAAAAAAGTGCTGTGTTACTATCTGCTGTTGGGTTGGAATAAGCAGAGGGTTTGGTATAAAACCAAGCAATTCTATGCCTAAACTTGTAACAAATCTTGTTCTATGCAAGAAATCGATTATTAATATGAGGTAAGAAAATAATGATCTCATATATGATTATATGTACAAATATTCCATCAGAATTTGATTGATTAATTATTGCTACATCAAAATTATAGTGGAATGATTCCTAGTTTATAGAAAAGGTTTTTAAAGGCAACTGTTATTTTAGGGGTTATATTTCTTGGATACCTATGTAAAATAACTTTAGAAAGGATTCATTTTCAGAAGGTAACTCTGTGACGCTTTCTGAAGACCTGACATTGTCAGAATCTCTCATGTAAACACCTTGGATGTGATTATTTTTAAAATTTTACCCACTTCAATTCAAAAAATAATTAAAAAAATATTTTGTAAGTCAATAGATTTATCAAAGGGAAAAAATATTTTGCTCACTATCACTTTTCCTTGCTGAAGGAAGATGCTTTATAAGCACCAAGCCACAAAAATACACAAATACCAGTAGGGTCTCTTCAAGGCTGGATTTTCAGAAGCTTCTGAGTCAGACAGGAGCTGCTCATGGTAGCACCCTTGCCCACACTTGGTGGGCATTTACTCTGCTGGCCACAGCTATTTCATGTGGCTGGAAACACCTCCTGAAGGGGAACTATAGCTGCTTTACATGGGCTGTTGCTGTGTGCTGTAGGAGAGCTCATTGGCTCTTTTCCTCACCATCAACTGCTACAACCCATCTCTCATGGTAATTGATTTCTCTTCTTCAGCTAAAGACCTTCATCTGGTCTCTCCTGTTCAGAGCCTGATCTTACAGGACACTGGGAAGCCACAGCCTACAGACATCTGTAACAGATAATGCAGTAAAAATGAAGGATGAGGCACTGCCACAGTTGAACACAGCCCTCCACCTGTCACACCATTCTCTCAGATTTCTTTGTATTGACTTTTCACTGCTGCTGCTCTTGGAAGCGTGAAGCCTTGCAGAGTTGGAGCCCAGCTGGTACGAGGGCAGCTGTCAAATTGTTCCTGGCTAAGGACACGAGAAGCTGCAGCCTCAGGCTTGAAAATTACACAGCACCATTGCAATGTCAGTGTTGCTGCTCACCATAAGCACTGGATATTCTTATTCCCAGTGGCCCACCAATGGGCTTCAGGATGGGGCAGTCATCAGCTGCATCAGGGGGTGCATGGTGCTCAGCCTTCCCTATGCCCTGCAGCTGTGAGCATGTGGAATCACGGCAGGCAGGCGTCCACCGCTGGGCAGATGAAAGCTGTGTAACCTGCAAACAGAATTTGACAGGCTGCTGGGGAAGTTGCAAGTTTTATCTTCCACGTGGCAGCACTCAGTGATCAAATAGCAGTGGGATTTATGTCCCAGGATGTGACTTGTCACTGTCCAAGAAGAAATGCTTCATGGGACAAACAGCAGTGTCAGCAGAGCATGTGTGTGGGGCTTACATTTCTGCATAACCCAAGAATGCCAGCACAAGGTAACAGCTGACATCTAATCACAACTTCTTTAGGCTTCATAGGTTTATCTTGATCTTATACCCTATGCAATTTAACACTTGGGCCTCCATCTGTAAATTTATCTTTGGTAAGACTATATAACCTAGCCACAGACACTGGAGAATGAGGTGACCCAGCTGAGTTACATGGAAATTGAGATTGCTAAGTAGCTCTGGAGGTCAGGCTCCAAGTTATATATAGTTCTTCAGAATTTTGCAATATCACATTTAGCATGGGTTTGAGGCTTCTTGAACTCTGTTGTTAAGGAAAAATATGATACATGTTTCACACCATAAGGAGAAGTCATATTTGACAGTGGAGTCAGCTTTGCAGAAGCATGTAGGTGCCTAAAGCTAGTGGTGGGTTCCTTGTGAAACTGATAAATGGATGGAGCAGTTGTCCTGGATTTCCACTGAGAGCCCTGGCACTGACAGGTTTTCCCAGGGGCTCCAACAGCAGCAAAGACACATCAACCTGCAGGTGGTTTGCCAGCACTTGGGCACAGTCCAGCACACTAAAACTGAATCACTGGTGAAGGCAAGAGGAAGGCGTTTCAATTCATCCTAAAGAGGACCTGACCTCCATAAATTTAAAATAGAAATTGCAGTTAGTTCCAGTCATTATCTTATTTCCTAGTGTGGTATGTTGGTGAAAAGATGGACATTGTGCATTACCATGTCAGTAATGGATATGAAATGTAACTCCAGAGAAAGCTCAAGAGGTATTTCTTGTCCTTCTGATGCATTCAGTCCTAAAAAAATTGATTGTTTACTACTTTTTACAAAATGTGTCTGCTTGCTATGTTTTTTTCAGACACAGAGCCAAATGTGGTTTAGTTCTTCATCTCCATTCCCCAGCTCTGGGTAAGTCTGTGGTTTTGGGTGAAGAGGAGAAAGGCTCCAGGCAGAGGAATGAGACAAAATGTTCTTGTGGTCATTCATGTGGCTTGTCATCACCTCCAGGGGAGGCAGGCACAGCTCTTGTGAAGGCTCTGACAGGACCGCCACCAGCTGGGATTACAGAAGATGCACAGAAGGAACAGTGCTGTGATGAAGAACCTGTTTCTCACGTGGAGAGAGCCCATCACAAACTGTAAAGCCAACCCTGCAGTGATGGAAGGCTCTGGAGGGTTCTGAGTGCACATGAACATCAGGTCACTGGTGCTTTAACATGACATTTTCTGCAACCACACAGCACAGATGCACAGAGGTACCTGTTTCTATAAGGACAAGTAGGAGAATTGTTTTTGCTTGGAGCAGTGCACAGGCAGTGAAAAGGGCAAGCACTTCCATCGTGGGCAGTGGGGAGAGCTGCCCCTGCTCCAGGGATACCTGCCTGCTCTGGGGCACGTGTCCTGCAGCCAAGGGACGCTTTGCCCTCTGGAATATGCGCTCCACACATGATGCTTTTCCTGACGCAGACAGCAAATTATCCACACTTAAGCTCCACGGGGGAACTTTCCCAAGAGGAAGGAACACCAGAGGGAAAAAATGAAAATTATATCCTTCCACTTCCAAAGAAAACAGCTCTCCTCCCAGTCCCCTAATTAAAATGCAAAGGTTTAATAGACAAGCCGGCAGAAGGCTTAATCACTGTGACTCAGCTCAGGGAAAGACATCCAGCGTTCAGCTGAACAGCAGCAGATTGTTGGCTTACTTTGAGGAGAGACTACCGTTCATCATTCCCTGGAAAGTGCTGGATGCTTTGATTGCAGGGGATGTTAGCAATGGCCTGTCATCTCGCATTTGTAAGGGAGTCAAATGCTGGTGAAAGAAAGAGGTGAGGACAGTCAGGAGAGCAAGCCTGGAGTCATGGGTTCACAGAACTGTGGTGGAGGTGTGGGCTCATGCACCACCCAGATGCTCTTCCCTTTCATACTGCAACAGCAGCTAAACCCAAAACTTTTCCAGCAGGCACTTCCTGGTCTGATCTTGAGTATCTCCCTCCTCCACAGACAAGTTGGATGACATTTAGGTATGTCATAAAAAATCTTTGTCTTGGTGCTTAGCCTGAGCATCCCCAGGTCTGTGCCATTGATCCAGTCCCACATGGGCACCAAGAGCCTCAATTCTCCTTTCAGTCTTACCCTTCTCCCAGCTGGAACTGTGTCTTCTACTCGCTTTTACTGAGGTCCAGTTTTGTGTCACTCAGCTTAGGCATTGTATATTTTCAAGTGAGCTGTATTTTTAAGCTGGGTACCTGATAGCATGCATTATGTTTATGTATTTGTGGTTTTAGAAATATATGTGAACTTAACACAAATATTCATTTGTGGATGATCTGTATGGTATAATATGAAGTTCATGACGTGTTATGGAAAAGAAATTAAGATAACAGGATAATTTTTCCTGTGAATTCATATAAAACTCCATAAATGCTTCTGATCAGGAAAAGAAACAAAAAAGGAAACAAAAACCCGCACCTTTTCTCAACATTTATTAAGCAAATTTTTAAAAAAAAAATAGCTTTTCACTTGGAAGGGAAGAGAGAAGGGAAATATTCTGCAAACAAATGCAATTTGAAATTGGGATCAGAGGCTGAAACCATTTCGCTTTTGTCTCTCAGGTTGACTGTTGAATTGAGGAGATTAATTGCATGGCTTCCACTGTCCCTCCACACAGGAGTTCAGGAATCCTGGTACCCTGGTTTTGTGACCACAGGAGCCTGTGAATCATGAAAGAACATTTAAGCACAGGATTCTGACTACAAATAAAAATACATCTTTGTGGAAGTTTAATGTGAAGATAATTCACAGGCATGTTTATTGGTAGGAAACCATTGCACAAAATGTATGGGCAAGGTAAAACATTGGTTAAAATACCACCCAGGTAAATCAGTTTCCCAGGCAATATATGGAAAGTGCTGCCATTTAACTGCTCTGAGGCAGCCAGAAAAAATTCTAGATCTGCCTGCCAAATAGCTAGATGTTGCTGATGGAAAAAATTAGCCTCAGTACATTGGCATCTGGAGGCTGTGACTGCCATCCAAAAAGAAAAGGGACTGGTGCTGTGGAATTGGGTAATTGCACTCCAGAAGCCTACCACAAGTCTGCTGTGGCTTTTTCCTTAAAAAAAAAAATAATTAAAAAGAATTAAAAAATTAAAAATGTTCTTAATTAAAAATTAAGGGTTTGAAAGTTTAGAAAGATGTTGGGGGAAAATATATAGTTAACTGGATAAAAAGAATCTCAGTTTCTGTGTGTGAGTACAAAACAGACATATATGTGTTTCTGTGCATGTGCTGGTTTGTGTTTCAGAGTACTTGTTTCTGTGTCAACTCTGTCCATTTCACAAGGAATTACACACTCCATTTACTTGAGATTCCAATGTATATTACTTGGGAAAAGAAAAGAAACCAAAACAGTTTCTGAGTAGAGCCTATGTTTTAACAATTGTATTCCTTCCTCTCTTCCCTGCCCACTCCCTGCTATAAATAATTTTATTTTTTGGGGGGGTGGGGGTGTGGGGGGAGGCTGTCAGTTGCCAGCAGTCACCCTCTGTTGTGATTCTGAGTGTGGGAGTGTAGCTGAAGTAACCACAGTGGAGCAGCAAGTAGAGATAAATTATCCCTTCTTAATCTGAAAGCATTCTTATTCATAGGAGAATTCTTTAGTTACCTGAATTGTCACAGTTGGCTTTACTGCTGAGGTCCCAGAGATGACAATGAAATCACTCTGCTTAGATTTCTGGGCACTTTCTTTTGAAGACTTTGCAGGTGTTTAGCAGTCCTTCTCTGCAAATGAGCAATGACACATACTTCTCACATTTGAAACTGTGGAAAAATCCATTTTCCCGTTCAATTAAAAAGTCATTGTAGCTCTTGTACAAGACTGACTGAAAGATGGTGTGAGTTTAGAACCTCAGGCCTAGAGAGCATCTGTTTCTCAGACAGGTGTATGCTCAGTGCCAAGTTACCTGTTTGTAAGAATTCAAGGATTTATCACTAATAGGAAGCTGCACAGCCCATGGATGTAAGTTTGTAATTCAAACTTTTCTGGATGTCTTTTCATCCTACAGTTTATTTTTGTGTGTGTCTGTGACAGTTAATTAACCTCACTTTCTATGAACAGAGTGACAAATAGGTAGTGGTTCCCATGCCACGATGGAATACCCACGGAATAGTATAGGTACTGTCTTGTTCTGCCTGTCACAGCCTTTCTATACTACAGGCAAATGTGAAGAAAAAGGGGAGGAGAAATTAATTAGAGGTGAACCAATTTTGGGGTGAAAATATCTGATGTCAAGAGAGGAGTTCAGAGGTATTTTGTTGGAATACACATGCTTTTTGTTTGGGATGGTAGACATACTTAAGTCAGTGCTAATTTGTAGAAGCAGTTCTTGCATGGATTATTGATGGCAGATAAGAAACATTAGTGAATAAATATTTGAAATTTTTTTTAGCCATATTTGAAAGCTATTTTTCTTGAAAATTAAATGAAGCAAAAACAGAATGCATCCACTAAGAAAAAGGGCAAGACAAATGTTAGTACAGGAAAAAAACACATTGACTGAAGCACAGCCCTAGGCAGTGAAGCACTTAAGCAGGTACTTAAGGTAGGGCACATATCTATCTGCTTTTCTGAATCATTGCCATGATTACAGGGCGTTCCATTTGCTCTTTGTAGTGTCCTCAGTTCCAGAGATCTTTTTGCTTTCACAAAGAAATCGCTGTCATTAATCATAAGGCATTAACATTCCCACCACTGGGATTATGAATTACATTTCTGTAATAAATGTGAATGCCATTTCCCTCATCTCCTGTTCTTTCAAGAGCCCTAAAAGTTTTATTTCAACTTGCAGACTTGCACTGAGGGCTTTGGCTAGGACTTCATGCTTCTGGCTCGCTTGAGCTAATTTGGCAAGTAATTTTAAAACAACTTCTATTGTACATAGAGCTGCAGGGTTTGAAATATTGCTCAGTCAGCTCTTACTTCATGAACGGTTTGTTTGATTAGGTGCCCAGGTGAAACACAATCAGGGGACCTGGTGAGCTGTAAGCCTTCCACAGGGAGGAGGAAATGAAGTGGATTTGCTTGCTCCTTGGCAGAGCGTTCCAGCTGTTCGGCTGTTGTGTAAAGGTGTGTCGCCTCCCCCTGCCCACCTCTCAATAGCATTGCTCATATTGTACTTTGTGAAAAGTCCTGTTCTGAAATCTCCTATGGGGCGTGTCCTTGGGCATCCAGTGGGGTGACCATCATACTGGGGTCTTGTCTGTGGGCCTTGACTTGGCTTAAGCTTGACGAGCTGCCAAGGCTTGGGCAGCACCCCGTGTGGGCAGGAGGACCATACTCAGCCCTTATCAAGGGGTCATCCAGGTCCTGGTGCTCCCAGAAGGGTCAGCTGCCTGCTGAGCACGGGCTGGCAGGATTCATATTTTGGATTTCAACTTCTAAATTTGATCTGAGCACGATTTTATGGCTCTCAGGACTTTTTGTGGACTTTCACTTCTTAGAGGTTCCTAAACGCTGCTTTGGCCATGGTGGATTTTACAGCACCCATGTGGTAATAAAGCTGATGTGGTCCAAAGGGCCCTGGTGTGATCTGGCTGTTCAGGGTCTCAGCTTCTCTCACTGGCCATGGTGGGCCCCTGTGAGAGACACAAACCCATAGGCTTCAAGTAGGTTTTGGGATGTGAAAAGTGAGGGTGCAGGCAGTGCCCCCCATTGCTCTGGGGAGCCTGGCTCTCCAGGTCTGCAAGGAGGAGGAGGAACAGGAATCCCCAAACTACTGTCAGAAATCTCAGCAATAAAGAATTTACCTTCAGCAAGGAATTAATAGAAAGTATAAGCGTGAGCTGTGGAGAGGAAGAAAAGTAAAGGAAACCAAAAAACCCCAGAGCATTTGTTTCCAAATTCTTCCTGAAGCAAGACCTACTGTATCCGAGGACAGAACAAGAAAATAGATTGAGTTTATATAAAGCTGCTTGTGGAAACCTCCCTGGTAACAAAATGAGCTAATAAAAACCAAATATCAATGAGAATCCAAATATTCATCTTTAAAATCACTGAGTAGTAAATTACACATCACAGACCTCTTCAGTCTTTTGGCAAATGCTACAGAAATGGAAACTCTTAAACACAAATAAAAAATGTGTTTGTTTAATTCTGCAGTAAGAGCTAGTCTCTGGACAAGCTGCATTTTCTGAATAGGGCCTTTTTTGTCACCTGAGTGGAAGAATGCCTTATTCAACACAACCTGCAAAACATTTAATCAGTCCTGATGGTAAATTTAAAGTGGCAAATTCCTTTCTACCTTGCCTCAAAGTATAGAGCTGGGTGCATTTCCTAAGAGAACTTGAAATAATTTTTCAGATATTCTTTACCATATTCTGCAAACTTAAAATTAATCCAAATGAACCATGTGGCATTGATGATAACCCTCTGTTGGGGCTTTTATGTGTTCTCAGCCAGGGGTTGGACCATGTCATGGTGTCATGAGAGACTGCTCAGCCATGGAAAGGCCGAGCTCCTGCTGCCAGCTCCTAAAGCCTGAGCAGGAGAAAGAGGAGGGTCCTGCTGTCCCAGCAGGAGGAGGGGAAAGCACAAGGCTTTTGGAGAGGACCTCGAGCCCATCTTTTGCCTGTGAGCCAAAGCCATGCCAGTTTATGTCTAACCATTCAGGCTTTGCTAGAAAACCTCACTCTGAAGAATGTTGTCCTTTAGAGTAAGGGACATTTCAAAATAGCCAATGCTTAATTTCCCATTTTTCCTGTATCACAAGGCAGCAGCAAACCCAAGAGAATGCAGCTGTTGGAGCAGTTTCTGCTCAGTGTGGGAGGCTGCAGAATCAGGCCCTTAATAAGCATTGCTCTTCTTGTGGTATGCCACCTTTATCTCTTTCATGCATGGTACTCCACCTCACAGGTACTCTGGTTTTCTCAGTGCTTCATGTGTTGGTGATGGAAAAGCCTCCACTGTCTAAACTAGGCATGCACAAAATACCAGTGCCTTTCTGAGCAGCTATTCTTAAGATATCAGAAGGACCTTTACATAACTCATTATTTTTATTGAATGGGAATAAAGCAGTATAGTGTCTGATATTTTATGAAGTCACAGTCACTCGACATAAGAATTAGCAAAATGGGGTTGCAAAGCCCTCAGAAGCTATTTTAGTTGTTCTTTGCACCAAACTGGCATAAGGTGACTGGCATAAAAAGTTTTATTGATGATTATTTGGCTCTTCCACACTTTCCTCTTTGGTGAGCTGTGGTGAAACCATGTGAAAAGCCCATTTTTGGTAGCATTTAATTGTGGATGTCTGCACAAGACATTTTAAACCTTCAGTGATAAATTATAAACCCTCTCTTTTAAACATGCCATTACAGTTTCCCATTATGTTGTTGCAGTGGACTGAACATAGCAGCAAACCAAATCCTAAATCCATAAAGGCAGTAAATTAAATGTGGCTCCAGTGGTTTTGGAGCTTGACCAACAAGTTATCTTTATTAATGCATTCAGGGAAAAGGTCTTATTTTATTACATTATTTTCTTAATGATAAAGGCAGTAATGGAATCTCAGCAGAACACACCAAAGGAATCTTAGTTTGCTGGCAGTTGGGTCAAATTTTTGTCTGTGTGTGCTTGGTACAGGGTTAAGACTTGGCAGTGTCCAACTCACTGACTTCTGTCTTGAAAAGCACAGTCTTTTGCTGCTTCTCTGTAGTTGCTAGTTGACATTTTCTTGGCTTTAAATGAAATTTTGACACATAAATCCCACATGTCAAATGATATTGTAAAACAAGCATCCAAGTGTCAGCACATAGCCCAATAGTCTAGGGAGTAGAGAATAGAATAAGGAACACCTTTATGCAGTCTTTCATCTGCATCCAGCCATCTGCAAGTAATTTGAAACCAGTTTCAAATGAAGCTAGGTTGTTTGGTCTGTTAAGGCACACAAAGCCAAAGCAGAAGTTTGGAGTCTTCATGGCTTTTATTGACTTGCTAATAAGTAGATAAAGCCTTTATTTTCCAAAGCCATACTTTTCTCAGATAGCCCATTCCAAAGAAGCCTAATTGAAATTACAGAAGTCTCTTGCAGACTGCCACAAATTCCATTTTTAAATAGCCTGCTTATATTGAAAGACTTCATGATGAGTCTTTCACTTGCAAAGCAGGACTGGTGGGTTCCCCACTGATGAACTGTTTTGTTGGACTTGGGGAGACATTAATGGTACCAGGTTCCTACAAAACCACACCAACAAAGGAGTGTGGATTTACATGATGATGGGCTGGCCCCAAGATTCACCACTAAAATACTACAGCAAGCCTCATTTATCTGCCAGCTGCAGTGTGTACTTTGCCATACATATTTCTTTTCTGTGTAGTACCATAGGGAAAACAGAATTCAGGTAAGCCATGATTTAACAGGGTTTTTTCTTAAGGGGCTTCAGCTGTGGCAAACTGGTATTTAGTAGAAATAAACTGCACATTCAAATGGTATATTGGATATGAAGACAGTTATGAATTTCAGATGACACAAAAAGACCTTGAAAACAATTATCCATGTTCCCAAGACAAAGTGGGTTTAGCTGGTTTTCAGCATTTCAGCT
The DNA here is from genome assembly GCF_971803275.1 of Cyanistes caeruleus. Lineage (NCBI taxonomy): Eukaryota > Metazoa > Chordata > Aves > Passeriformes > Paridae > Cyanistes > Cyanistes caeruleus. The sequence goes on from NC_141705.1 coordinate 42,526,824, forward strand.
CTGCCTGGTGTTTCTGCACTTGGAAATGTGTCAGAACTGAATAGCTAGGGTGAGGAGGTAGCTAGGCCCTCCACACGTAGCTTTAAAGTTGTTTGTACTTCAGCACGTGCCTGAGATGCCTTCAATTTGTGCTGATTGTTTTCAAGGGGAAAAAAAATCAGCTCAAAGCCTACATATATGGTGGAACAAAACAAGATTCTGATTTTGAGAGGCAAGCTCTGCTGGTACCAGGCTGAAGTGGAAAGAAACTCTTTTGTGAGCTACTCAAAACACTAAGGCTTGTAGAGATCTCAGTCCTATTTGTTCTGATTTTCGATTGTTTATGGTGCTGTCTTGGAGTCACTTGTGGTTCAGTGTGTGTGTGTGTGATCAAGTGGGGAATCAGGTGTTGCAGTCAGAGGCGGTTCCTGCAGTCCTTGGCTCTGCACTGATGACAGCAGCTGTGCCTCCCTTTGGTTTGAAAGGGTAACACCAGCACCACCCCTGCCTGGGAGCTCTGGGGGAGTGCAGTCCTGGGGTGTCCTACAGCTTGGCAACTCATCCCAGAAACACAGGCAATGGCAGTAGGCACCATCCACTCATCACTGCAGCATTTCTGCCTACTCTCAGCACCTCATGCAGGGCCACCAGGTGCTTTGGGGGAAGTGGACACAGCCTCAGTGCATAATGCTCCTTTCACAGTGAAACATGCAGTGTCCCTCCTCAGCACCTGCAAAAGCTGTTGAAGGAAGCTGACAAGCACAGTGGGGCCGGAGGGTTGGAGTGTTGAGTGCATTGACAAAAGCTAGCTCTCTGCCCTCTGTTTCAGAGAATTTCACTTCTCCAGAAATATCTGTGACATGAAACTGCAGCAAATATGGGAGGAACTCCTAAAAAGATCATCTTCTTTTGATCTCAGGCTCTTTTTCATTGTTTTTTCATCAACCTGTTTGCTGCAATGCCAGAGAGAGTCCTTATAGGAGCAGTTAGAGCAAGAGGTGTGCTTTTGGGAGATGCACACTGGTAAACGTGGGTGCACCAAGACAATGTAGAGACAGAAATCTCTCTCCCTTATGCCCAGGAACTGTTTGAGACAACAAGCAGGGACTGTTACAACAGTATGTTCCCTGACACTGCTTGATTTACTTCTGGGTGGGAGCCTGGTCTGTTATCCCTGCAGAAATTTGGCTATTGTTGTTGGATGATATTCTAGTCATTGTTTCTTATCAGGTGCCTGGCTTTCTCAGGATCTGTTCTGCTATCTGGTTTGAAAAACTTCAAAAGGTATTTAGCTGACTCAAAATTGATAGTGTCTTTGCTTTCCCCATGCCTTGTACAGCCAATGCCTTGCTTTGTTAACATGTGTTCCAGTACACTACATGATTTTCCTCTCTATGCAACTGTGCAGCATAGAAATACAATATAACAGACATTCATATGAGAAGTTCATCATTCATGAAGAAGTTTTAAACTAGTTACTTTCCTTAGCATCTAATAGCTCAGTACAAAAGAATTGTCCAGAGGTGTGCTCATTTTGTAACTTTAAAATCCATGCAGCTTCTGTTAGGGAATATTTTTATTCACACATTTATTTCAAGGTCTTGCAGTGTTCTGTTTTCATGAATTATGAATTTAAGACTCACAACTTTAGCACACTTGAATCTGAGTTCACTGATGGACACTGCTATTACAAAATCATGCAGAAAATTTACAGGACCAAAGATATTATTTGGAACTTGAGACACGTAGAGCTCAACCCATTTCTGAGAATGACATAATATCACCGAAAATGAATGTGATGCATTTTATGTACTGATCCCGTTCAATAGCTAGCAATTTTGAAAGTGTGCTTTCAGAGATAGACTCCACACTTTTCCAGTGAATGTGTATGGATTTATTCCAATACACTCAGTTTCTCCAGTTCACAAGGCTACAGCAGAAACTGGGTTTATTTCATACCTACGGGCAGCCAGAAAAGCATACTGACACACTTAAATAGTTTATTGATCTTGGCCATTAACAATGGCATCACAAATCCAGTGATGCAAATTATATTTTGTGGAGTTTAAAAATTCTATGGTTCTGTGCTTCTTGAGCAATATGCTGAAGAGAAAGGAGAAAGAGCTAGCAGAAAGGTATGTTTCTGCAAGAACTGTAATTGCGTTAGGCCAACACAATCACCGGTTTTATGGAGTTTAACTAGCTTCACTCATTTTGTAATTAAAAGTTTCATCAGCACAGCAGACAGAATGTGGCATTTGTGGCCTCCTTAGACTTTGGTTTGTTTTTATTACAGTGTTGATGCAGTCCAGAGAAATAGAAAACTAGCACTATCTCAAGGCATAGGCTTATGTGACAAATTTTACATTCCGTGCTTTTTCATACTCAGGGGTCAGCTGTGTAGCCTGCATATTGGCAGGATACAGATGATACAGGGTGATCGTTTTACACAAGTTCTTCTTTCACAGTATTGAAATGTGTAGCTAGCAGCCTGGTATGCTTTCAATAAATTATTAATCACCAGAGACTTCCCTTACTCAGAAAAAACTGAGTTGTGCATCATCACAACAAAGCTTTCTCATGCTGCCATCTTGACAATCACTGAGTTCAAACACATTTTGCTTGTATAGATCTGCACATAATAAAGAAATCTGGAGAAGCTTCTGTACTTTGGATAAAATTCCTGCCATTTCTTTTTCTTAAATATGTCACTAGCATTGTGTACTGTGTATATATGTACATAATTTACCAGGTGTATGAGCACATCAGCCACATGCAGCATATTAATCTACCTCACCAGCTGGGTTAATCCAGCTCTACAGCATTCAGGACAGTTTCAAAGAGTCAACATTTTAAATAGCTTGTGGTTACAGCAATGTTTCTTCCCCAATTTTTTTCAATCACCACCACATGTGCTTTAAAATGCAGATTAAAATTTAATCCTCAACCAGGGACACATTTGAGGCGCACATGTGGTTCTGCATGCAGGGGGAAATCCAAAGATGAAGTATGCGTTTTTCTTCCAGTCTTATACCCAAACAGGTGAGAGTGTGAGATGGTGTCAGTTACATACCAGGATCTAGAAGGCAAGTTAGGAAGACTTGATTTAAAGAGGCTTATCTGGCTCTTTGTGGTGCTTGACTATAGGATTTTTCCTAACTTGCTGCTCTGTGTCTTTCATAACTTTTTTATCCCGTTATGCCTTTGCATGAGAACAAAATACAAAATGTTGGATTTGTGCATCTTGTGAGGAAATGCTTTCACTGGTCTGCCACATCTACATAAAACATATATGCTATTCTCAGGATCCGCCTGAAACAATAAAGGAACTTTCTTCAATATCCCCGAAGGCCCTGTGCTGAAAAGATATTTTTACTGTTAGCACCATGACTAAATAAACAAATAAAATATGAAAAGATAATAACTTAATTGAAAACATTTGCATATTAGCATGATTTCTATTAAGTGCACTGATGCTAGTGACAGAGGCTTGGAAACATTTGAAACTTAGTCTTTAATTCAGTCTGCTATCTTTCCTTAAAATTTTCCTTGTTTTCTCATTCCTCTCACATCTAGTTCACCATGGGAATTCTCAGTTTTATGCAGACAAGGTCCTTATTGTCCATTCTAACGTGACAAACTTTCTGTCTGCCTGTTGGAATCTAAAATGGCACCTGAATTTTTTGAGCCATATATTGCTTATAAGGTTCAGAATGTGTAGAGGAATAATGCATAATAATACAGCCCTAAAATGTTATGGCGTTGAGCATGCTTAGACATTGACCAAGTCTTCATAAATATTACTCATGAGACTGTGGTAGGGAGGACCAAAGTTCAGCTGCAAAGTGGGAGAAAAAATGCTTAAGATGCTACAGTAGAATTTGATCCTAATTTCTGTCTAAATTTAAACCTGTAACTCTGAACATCCACTTTCATCTGCTTCCTAACTTCATCTATAGTTTCCCCTAATCTCCAGACATCCAAGATGTGCTTCTATGAGGACAAATGTGTTTCTTTTGGGTGAGTCTGCACCAGGGGTGTATGAATTTGCTCCCAGGACACTAAAGCTGGAAGACACAGCTGGAAAAGGATTTCAAGATCCACCCCTGTGCACTGGGGCAAGGTCAGTTACTCTTCCCTCATTCTTGAGAAAAGCCTGACTTGGTCCTGGCCATAGAGACCCCACATGCAGCTTGCTGTAGTGCTCTAGTATCTGTCCTGTTGGAAGGTCTTCAATCTGAACATTTTCCTGGCAAACTGAGCTCTCCATACTTTGTCCTATTCCCAGAGGCACAGAGAACAATGTGAGGTTTCTCCATGCTGCATGACAGGGTAGTTACTTTCCCCTTTCTCAGTTTTTGTATCTCAAGGGTGCTCTGAGTGACCACACAGGTCACTTTTTTGAGATCATTCTTGCTGATCTCTCCTTTGCAGTTCCTCATGTGTGTGTGTGTGTGTGTATGTGTGTATTTGTGTATTTTATCCAGTGACTATTAAATAGAAAATGTGGCCATGTAAAAAGTTTCTTTTGGCACCTGTGGATGCTCCAAGTTGTGGAGACCTCCACATGAGCCAGGATTCCTCCACAGCTGCTTGGGCCCTTCTGTCCTCTACGGAATGCCTGTGGCAAGAAATCCATGCGTGAACTGAGCTCGCAGCATCTAATGTGGGGAAAGGGAAAATATGTGACTGTCCTCGGACAGTTACAAAACCAGACACTGAAAGGATGTTTTACAGGGTGATGAACTGGAAAAAAAAAAAAAAATACAAAAAAAACCAACCCCAAAAAAACCCCAAAAACAAACCAAAACCATATTTAATTCTTCTGGCAGTCAATCACCCTTGCAAACATCTATTCCGCTCTGCTCAGGGAAGGCCTCAGGCAAGGTCAGCAGTACCCAGAAAGCCAAAAATTATGTGTTTGAGAGTTGATCACACTGCAATTTGCAGTTGTTTTTGTGGAGACGTTTGGCTCTCCAGCAGTGGTGGCAAGATTCCCCTGTGCTCGGTCACAGAGTGTGAGGATAGAGTGTCAGCTCCAGGCCATGCTCCTGGGGCTGTTGCAGCCCCCTGGGCTCCTGCCACTCTTTGGTGAGGAGAAAACCCACTCTTTTGTCCTTTCCTGCATCCCCCAGGGCTGCCACCGTGTCCTGTGCTCCAAAAGGAAGGGTGGGCAAGGACCCCTGGCCACCTTGTTCTCTGGGTGCAATAAACTGTGTGTCCAGGATTGTGAGGGAGCAACAAAAAGCAGGAGCAGTGAGCAGAGAGGATGCCAGCAGATGGTGCTCCAGCCCATGCTGCCTCACTCTTCAGCTTGTCAAGGTTATTACTGAAAGTTATCATCTTGTTTGGAGGAGCAGCTTGTTTCCTGTGTCCCCGAGTTTGGAGTGCGGAGTTATTTACACCACATGATTTAGAGGACGGAGTCAATTGGTGAGTACAGGATGAATTTTGGGTACCAGCTATCAACTGCTGTCAATGGTTAATGACCTGTCTGTAGAACAGAAGCAGACCTATAAGGACTATGATAAATGTGGTGGACAAAACAACAATTTGAAGAAATCACAATGTTCTTGTGGCAATACTGAGGGCAGACAAGAAACAAAATTAATTCTTAAAAAATAAATATACCTTGATTTATTCTTCTGGCTCAAAGGAGGCTTCAGGAAGCTCCATGTATTTCTTCTTCTGCCCTTAACTGTAATAGCTGATAGAAGCTGAGATCAAAAATATTCCCCACAACAAGGGAGTTGTACAATAATGCAGCATACACTGTAAGTTAACAAAGTCATCTTCTCTTTCTTGATTCCTGTCTAACATAGCTTGATGATAGACCTGTGGCAAGAGTGCCGTAACTCATTAGGCAAATCCACCTATTTATTGATCCAATGGCCTCCAGTGGCTGTACTCAAAGTACTCAAATTACTAGATTTTTAGCGGTATAAGTAAAGGAAACAAAAAGAAACTGCAAGTTGAACTGCATTTCTCATCAAAAAATTGAGAAATAATGGTTTGCTTTTAATTTTAATTGTTTTAAGGTATTTCAGTAATTGCCTGCTTGGTTGGGTTTTTTTGAAAAACTTTGAAAATCAAGGTCACATCCAGTATGTCTATATAGTGATCCAGTCTAGTCACCAAGTCTTTTCAGCAGGCAAAGGTAACAGATAATGCCCAGAAACAATTTTTGCATATTTCCTTCTGACATAGCTTGAATTTTACACTGCTCTATACCATTTACTTTAACTGGACTGCCTTAATAGTGTTCAATCTGTTCACTTAAAACCAAAGAGAGAAATGAGGGAAAACTGGTTTTACTCAGCCTGTTTCAGTCCTTGGCTTTTGAGATGCAGTGTCAATTCCATGGTTTGCATCCCCTCTGTACCACACACACACACATGGAGGATTTAAATAAGATTTGATACTGGTCCCACAGTAGCCCAAAGTGGAAATGGAGCTGCATACCTTATGATGCTCAGTGACCCTGTGCCCCATGTGTAGGGGTTGGAATGGTTCAAGATCTTGGTATTTTTAGAGATCTTAGTATTTTTAGAGGTCTGTTTCAGCCTTAACAGGTCTTTGATTCTGTAAGATGCCAGGTATCTTTCCCCAGACTACTGTAGGTTCAGAGGCAGATTTATACTTTAACCTGAAAAAAGGCTATACACAGAAATAAGTCCAAAGGCTTTCAGGGATGAAGTGAGTTGGGTTTTGCCCGTGAAATGGGTGGTATGGGTGGTACAGAGACTTTGTGGGTTCCATCTTTCAGCAAGAGAGCATTAGTTTGCCATCCTCAGCCTTTCACTTTCCCACTGTTGAATCCATCCCCTGCACAGTCAGGGCTCAGACTGAAATGAAAAAGGTTCCTGTGTCATGTCTGCCTCTCTCTATCTGTCTATCTCACTGCTCTTGCTTATTTGTAGAGATCAGTGCAGGTGATACTTAGGAATTGCTTACACTCCCTAATCTCTTGAGTGTGTTTTAAGTGGTGCTGCCCTGCTGCTATACCTCTGCAATGCTTACTTTACATTCCCCCGCTAGCCTCTCACACACATCATTTACAAATGCTATTTTGATACATATCAAGTAGACTCATAAGGCAGGCAACATAATCTTGTGGGGATATTCCTCTAGGTGGAGGAGCAGTAATTTAGTATTACACAAAGAAGGCTCAGTATATACAACTTGAACCTGTATGACTTCTGTCAATGACCTTTGATCCTCCACATAGTTATGTGTAAAGAGCAGCTCAGCCAAGGAAGTGACAGGACATCGCAGTCCATATGCTCGTGTTTTGGGCTGCATGAAACACCTCATCCTATGGCAAAGATCACAGAATCACAGAATGGTTTGCGTTGGAAGAGGCCTTAAAGATTGTCTAGTTCCAACTCCCCTGCCATGGGCAGGGACACCTTCCACTAGACCATGTTACTCAAAGCCCTGTCTAACCTGTCCATGAACTGTCTACCCACAGCTTCTCAGGACAACCTGTTCCAGTTCCTGACCACCCTCACTGTAAAGAATTTCTGCCTAATGTCTAATCTAAACCCACTCTCTTTCAGTTTAAAGCCATTACCTCTTATAAAAGCAGTGTTGTTTCTGAATAAATGCATCAAAACATTTTATTCTGAAATAACCAAAATAAAATTATCTGAATGTATATCATTGCCTTCCTCCTATCCTCTCTATTTTGGACAAACAACCCAGGAAACACATGAGATTAGCTATTGGCTCTATCACTTAACAAAATTTTGCTGTGGTCAACCAATTTCTCAGCTAGACACATGCAGTTTTGTGTTCAATATCAATGTATTTTCTGAAACTGCCCCTGCAGGTTTCATTGTTATTTATTATTTGCATTAGCACTGGTGGGTTTAGGGGTCCTTGTCTGGCTATGTAATAAAAACAGTATTTGTCTCTGAAGACTCATAATTTTCAACATCTCCAAGGGATTTTTATGCATTAAATAATTTGGTTCTGCTGCTCTATTTGAGTTAACTAGTTAGTTCATTATTTGAGCAATGTACATAAAAACTTGGATACTGTAAAAAAGACAGCAGGCGTGACTCCTGATGAACCACCCCATAAAACTGACCAGATTTAGATCTCCTCCTTTTCATTCTATCTCCTGTCTAGAGTAGTCACATGAAAGACCAAATGAATGAGCTATAAGAAATTCACAGCACGCAAGATTACTATAAGTAATAAATCTCCTGCAGTAAAGGAATTTGTATAGAAATAATAAAAGTATCGGATGCTAAGAAGAAGTAAAACCAGCTGTGTAATATAAAAGAAAATCTTTATCCTCATCTCACTGGTGAAAACTAATTCAAACAAAATACATTACACAAATCATACACTTTGAAATTATTTACATAAAAACAGATGGAGAGTGTTCCTCCTGCATTAATGAGGTTTTAGCCAAATATGTCTTTCACAGAGTCGCCATCTTTCTGCAAACAACAGAGTTTATTCTGCTGTCACCAGGGGTGTGAATCCCCAACAATCTCCCTGTTTTCCCTGGGGGCCCAGGTACAAGGTGGAGCAGAGCCTGCTTTTGTTTCTGGAGCATCTTGTGAGTTCCATAACCTGTAGAAATGTTAAGGTCCACATGTAAGCCGTTTTTGTATGCTCCCCACTTTTTGGGGGCCAGTGCATCACGTGCTGGCAGTTCTCACAGCACACAGAATGGCCCTAAAGGAGATGTGCTCTGCTAAGCAATACCCCACTTTGTGATTAATTTGCCCATTTTATGTGTTTTTCCATTCATTAATTTATTCACCCTCAGTCTGATAAAGTGTCAGCCCAAAGGTTCTTTCCTGGGCAGATAGGTGGGACCACATCCTTCTTCAGTGCCATTTTCTGTCCCAGAGCATATCACAGCTTTTTTGGCTGGGCTTTTGCCAGTGGGTGTAGGATGCAGCCCTGCTTCCTTCCCTGCCTGCTGATGCTGAACACTCAGCTCTGCTATGGGGTACACATCCCATGGCAGCTTTAAAGTTCTTCTTCTCCTGCTTATTCTTCTCCTGCTTATTCTTCTTTATAAAAATTAAAACTTAAATCACTGTGATTTCTACAATGGTTCATGGTGCTTCTCCCACCAAACAGAGCTAATGCCACAGCTCCCATGCTGCTGCTTCAGCTGCCATCAAGGTCTGCTGCATGTTATAAACATATTATTCCTCTTAAAATAACAGCCTTAATTTCTTCCAAAGGATGGAAATATAGGCTGTCTCTTTAAAAATGTATCATGAAAATGAATGTCCATAAAATATGAGTCAAGTTTCCGTATACCTTAATCAAATTCTAGAGGGTCTCTGGGGGACGGCACTTACACTGCAGCTGTGCAATGTGAAGTTTGTTCCAGTACTGATTGAAAATATTTTTGTGCTTCATTCATTTTTGCCAGTGAAAACCCCAAGGCACTTTCTGCAGGCTGGAGGTGTCGTTATTCAGGGTGACAGTGATGGGTCACAGAGATGGTGTGGAGAACTAACTAGCAGATTGGAAACTAGCAGATCCCCGAACCGACTGTCAGTCTTGAAAACTTTGGAATATAATGTGTCTGTCTTTTTCATTCCCTATTTTTATTCCACAGGGAAACAGACAGTACTGGGTTTGCACAAGCTATAAGAGGTTTCCTGTAAAAGCAATAATGTGATGGGGTGTCATAATTTTTAATATGGTCTCTTTTAACGAATAGTAGGATTTCTGGGCTTGCTGGGTGTGCTTTTTCCCCTTTCTCTAATTGCTTTCCTCAATGGTAACCACTGTCTGTTCTATCAGGTTGGTGTAGGACAGCCAGGGCAGTTCCTTCAGTGTTCCCAGACTGCTTGCTTTATTCCCAGTCTGAACATCTCCACCCAACCTCAAACTTTCCATCAGGACACACAGTGCCTTTGCAGTCTTGTATCTTCCCTGGGAGCTCATCTCTTTGCTGATCCCCCCAGCAGCATGGGACCCTCCAAGGTTCAGGATAGCCATAACAGGGTCTTTTCAATGTAAGGTTCTTCAGTCTGGAAACTCCAGCTAGCACTGGGTTTTATTACTGGTTTGAACAAGGTGTCCTCATTGGATGCACGGTGAGCAGTTGTACGAGCCCTTCAGCTCCAGATAAACCTATTAAGCCTAAAACCAAACAAAATCTCTGCCAAAAGTCCTGCAATCTAAAAGAAGCAAAAGCCATCTCAATCCTCGAACAGCTCTGATCCTGAGGCTCTGAGCTTCGTGCTGTGGTCCCATGCATGTGGTACCCAGGTGGGTGAGGTGGAGGGAACTCGTGTGTGTTGGGACTGCTGAGGGCTGCTGCTGCCTGCTCCCAAGCACAGGTGTCAGCTCCAGGCTGACTTCCATGATCACAGTGCAGTGAGCCCACTTGCACACAACATGGCCCTAGTGCCTTCTGGCTGCTCTCAGATGTGGCTAATCTGGCATCCTGAAGCTTTGGCTCCCCAGCCACAGCAATACATCCCTCCCAAAATGACACTGATGTTGGCTTTTTGAAGAATGACAGAAGTCAGAGATCTGTCAGTTCAAGGTAGTTCTTCATTTGCAGCATATTTTCCAGTGTTCACTTCAACACAGCTTTAAATGATTCAATCAATTAGGCTTCCCTCCACCATTTCCCTGGGGTGGATATGCCACAGACTAGTAGACCTGACCATTAGAACTTCTTTCCTAATATTCTGCCTAAAATTTCCTCTACTGTTTTGCTGTCTCAGGAAAACATTTTGGTTGTATGTCACTGTCAAACAGAAGAGGAAGTCAGCATTTTTAACATCCAGAACAGGCATCTCCCAAACACTTTAGCTGATGTTCATTTTGCTGTTAGGAAGATTTGTCAGGCTGCTTCACCATTCATTTCCACACATTACTTTATTTTTATGAGATACCAAACTCATCCATTTATTTTAGTGGCAACAACTGAGTTCCATCCATTCTTGAGGACATAAGAAATGATTCAACTCTAGATATCACCTGAGCACAGACACTTAATGAATGAGGGAAAAACATGGTTAGAATCCCCACATTTATCCTCAGCCTGCCAGATAGCCACAAAATGAGGAATTTTATGAAAAATGAAGTGCACTATGATGTACAGTTCTTAATATTACGTTTCAAGGTTTGTGAGGATACCCCTCTTGCTTGGTTAAACTTCTGCTAAAGTTTAAGACTTAAAAGTCTTAAAGTCTGTTAAAAGACTTTAACTTCTGTTAAAGCCTGACTCAGAAAAATTTTCCCTCCGAGCCCATGTTTGCTTGCTGCCTTCCTTGCTGGAGCATCCCTCCTAGACTTGTGCATTCAGATATGTAAAATTTAGCCTACAATCTCAGTATTAATTGACAAAAACAGCTCATGTCCAGACTGAATATTGACTCTAAAGAAATAGCACAGGAAAATATTGCATGCTTTGTCTACCTTTTTTTTTTAAGTAAAGAGCAGCAGTTGTCTATTTAATAGCTTACTTTTATGCTCACTAAGGATAGTGAAACTCAACCTTTCAAAGCATCCTTTAGGTTGAAATGAAGAAGGAAAGGGAAATATTTATCTCTGAATTTTGCCAGTTCAGAGCCCACTTGAGAGACTTGTCTTGTTTTGAGTTTTTTTGGGGTTTCCAGGTTTTGAGATTTTGTATATCAAGATGACTTTTAATAGACTATGAATCTAATTTACAATGATGTTGAAAGCATGTGCATTCTTCCCATGAAAGTAATTCTATTCAGACATAGAATAAAAATGGCTGCACAGACCTTCACCACCATAAACTATGGAACACTGAACAGAAATCCAATTTTTTTCCAGTGTTGAATATTCCAGGTTCCCTTTCACTCTGTGGAGGAACACAAAGAAGAACAGGAGCAAAGGTTCATACCTATGTCTGACATTTGTATTCCTCCTGAAGTTCTCCCTTTGGAACATTGTGGGCAGCAAGGAATGTTAGGACAGTTTTTAAAAGTCTAAGCTAAGGATGTAAAGGACTGCTGAAATGAGCAGGGAAGGAGCTGGGCTGTTTGCAGGCACTGCTGAAGGGTTTACCATGGTTTTCCTAGTATGTTGAGTGTTCATCAGTGTTTAAGAGCCCCCAAATGCTTTTTGATTTCCTGGACACCTACAGCACAAAGTTTTACACTGATTTACAAATGGCTGTGGAAGCTTTGATGCAAATCTTGCAGTATTCATTCGGAAGCCTGGAGAAGGCTGACCTAGAATAGAGCCTAGACAGAGTTAAGAATAAAGTAGGTATTTATTGAAAGGCCTTAAAGGACACACCTTGAGAGTACAGGAGCCTGGCCAGGGCTACACCCACTATGGACCCAAAATGGTCACAAAAATGGACAACTGCTCACAAGGTCTCACACTTTTATAAGTTTTGGTCCATCTGTGTATCAGGGTTAATTGTTCAATCACTACTTCAGGTTATGAAGTCCCATCCTCCTTGTTTCCTCTCTTCAGTCCACTGTTCTTTATGCTTTTGGGGCTGAAAGCTGTAATGATTGTCCTTGGTATCAAGCTAGAAAAGGAATTGTTTTGTCTACCTACCCTGTGAAGAGAGCTCACTAACACTTAATATGAAAAAAACTACACACCTAGGGAAAAATATGAAAGCTAAAACTTGAAGCATCAACCCAAGAAAGTTTTCAACTTTCTCAGAAAACATCATTAGTGCCATTTACTGGTAGGAGTCAAACACGGAGAGGAGCTGGACCTTCCCACTTGGCACAGGCAGATAAACCTGTCCTGGTGCAGAGGGCAGGGCCAGCTGACTTTCCACACCAGCACCCTGGGTGACACAGCTGTTTTCAAAAAAAAAACCGAAGAACTGATATCTGAAATCTGGAGACAATATTTTACTCTCTGTCTTGTTGCAAATTTTACTTTTTGTTTTGTTTTGTTTTGTTTTTTGGCATATCACTGTAACTTTCAATGTTAAACAATTTTTAATTACAGTGATTATTGGGTCCAGGATGTTGGAAGAGCAGTAGAGTTGTTTGTTTCTGTGTTAGCAGTGCTGATCTCCCAGGAACTGTGAGTGGAGCTGGGGCAAGGTTTGTGTATGCTCTCTCACCAAAGTTGTTGGAAATAGGTGGGACTTAGGGAAGATGGGAGGGTTGGGTCTCCCTCTGCTGCGTGGCTGTGCCTGGGACCCACACCTAAGGCGTGTGTGCCATAGCACTCCCTCAGATAACACCAGGCGTCTGAAATGAGCCATCACTGCTGTGTGTTTGGGCAGCATGGTTGTTGCTTGTAGGCTTCTGATTGCTATTGTGCATGGGAAAAACACACCAAAATTGTGGTATGTTTTGCTGTCTGTTTTTTGGTTTGTTGGTTTGGTTTTTTTTGCTGTTGGATTTACATATGTGCCTGCAGACCTAATGGGCTAAGCTGATCTCTCCCAGCAAGGCTGAAATAAATCAAAGGGCATCACTAAGTTCAGTGGAGCTAAGCTTGTGTCAAACCAGTGTAAATATGTGTAAAATCATGTTTCAAGTAGTTTTTTGAACAGGAGAATTGTTTCAAAGGCAACCTGACTTTGTAAATTCTGTGCAGGTAAAACTCTGGGATCAACTTCTCTTTACTTACAACATCATTGCTGGCAATTTTATATGTCTGAGCCACAAAGAATAGAGTCTGGCTTTATATGACATGGACAAAGTAATAGATATGAAAATAATAGTGGATTATTTTTGATCCCACACAGCAGTAAGCTCATTTAACTGATCAAGATGGTTGACTACTTTTAACCTGAGCATCTGCTGTCAACAGCCCCAGAATTAAAAAAGAAAAAAAACAAAACAAAACAAAACAACAAAAAAACCCAGGCTTTGCTGGTAGTTCAGTTGGATTTAATTTCACATTGCAGAGTTCCAAGGCCAAAAGGAAGAGGGGAATGTCTGAAGGACTTGGCACTTTTATGCACTTGGAGCAATGTTTGAGGAAAGCAGAGTCAGGGACAGAAACCGGGGACTTGGCTACAGCTGCCTGCTGGAGCTTGCAAAGTGTGTGTGAGCACATCATCTGTGAACTATTAAGCTCTCATTACTTATGCCATCTAATATACTTGTTCAGGAATGTACACACTTCAAAATAAATTTGATGGGGTTATGGTACCTTGTATCTGTCTTAAGTCATCTGTCTCTGCAGAAAGAAATTCCCCACTCCTGAGTCCAGACCTTCCTGGTTGCCCAGAAGTGGTGACAGTGATATTTTGGAGTCACTATCAGCTGCATTCAGAGGGAGATGACAAGCAGTGAGCACCCCACATGCAAATCCTTGTGTGTCTCATGAAAGGGTATGTGGAAGTCTTGCAAAGACTCAGGCAGACCCTGTGTAGGGTTTTCAAGACCTAAACTCATCTGGCCTACTTGCTTAGAAATTGCCACTGACATTCAGGCATTTATTTATTATTCTGATTGTGTAAAAAAATAAAGAAGAAGAAAGAAAAAAATTAGAAAGGATAAGAACAACAACAAAAAAAAAAAATAAGAAAGAAAGGCAGTGAAGACCTTGTTTCCCAGAGCAGCAAGGTCAGACCCCAACTAGGGTGCCTTGGGGCAGGCCCAAAAGAGGCTGTGCCCTGCCTGGAGGCAGCCAGTAGAGACCTGCACCCCCTGGCCCTAGGGCATCTCGGGTGCTGCCATCCATAACCCTCTCCCAATTAAAACTGACATGGGATTTCTCAGAATTCTATTGGGCTGAAAATATTTTGCTCAGACTAAACATATTAAACCAATTACAGCAAATTAGTCTATGTTCCCTGGTGACTTGAGCCCTGTTAAAAGGCAGCTATGGTAGTTATTAGCGCACTGCCTTTAGCTACTGCTTTGTGAATGCCACGTTTCTTGCAAGTAAAATACCTGTTCAGAGGTGGGTGACTCTCTGGCAAACAGGTACTGGTTACTGGATCCCAGGGACACATGTCACACTCCACCACAGACCAACAAATGTGTCTCCCAGGGCCCCAGTGGGCTTTTCTGGAGAAGCACTGTAAGCAGGGCAGCTGATGGTAGTGGGCTTTCCCCAGGCACCATAAAAACCCGGGTGGCTGGAGGAGGCACCGCTGACAACTCCATTAATACAAGTGGGAATAATACTTATGGGCCCTGCCCAAGTGGTTTTCATAAATCAGTGCTCTTCCCCTTGGAGGCTTCCTCCCTATGGGAGAGGGAGTGGTGAAGGATGGGTCTGGGGTAATGTTTGTCGTGGTTTCCTATTGTCTGTCCTTTGAGGGCTGCAAACGTCTCCTGGGGACTGGAGCTGCACTGCTGAGCATGCGGAAACTTCAAGTTTCCACAGGCTGCATAAGAGGGAAATATTTCTGTAAGGGAAATGTCACGAGTTTAGAGTCTGAAAAGTCATCTGCTTTTCAGGAAGACCATTTCTTGTAAAGCCAGACTCACTGTGGAATGCTGGAAAATGCAGGGCACTTTGGCTGCTGGAGTCACCTTTGTCCGCAGGGAGCCTTTCACCTTGAGCTCCTTGCTCTGTAACAGAGAGGTCAGTTCCAAGCTAGCATTTAACAGTTTGGGTGAGATGGCAGCAAGTCTCATACCACATACCAAGATTAGTGCTGTGCAATGGGCTGGGTTAAAAATCTTCATTTTTAAGATAACGATACAAGTAATTCTGTTGTTCTCCCTTGTAATTTCAACTAAAGAGAAGATCTTCCTAAAGTGATCATATATAGAGATTTCCTGAAAAGAGACCTACAAAAGTAGGTTGGTGGAACATTTTGTTTCGTCTATTAACCCAAAAAAACAAAAGTCATGTGTTTTCACTTACAAATATTTTATTGAAAATGTTTTATGTGAAAATGGTTGGACTCAATTATCTTAAGGGGGCTTTTGCAATCTAAATTATCCTACAATTCTGTGATTTTACAATCAAGCAATTTAGCTGAACTTTTGCCTTCTCATGGCTTTTGAGACCTCAGATGCTTATGATTTTGATTTAAACATGTATAAATAGAGTTGTTGCCAGTGATAGAAGTGTACAGCATTACTGAACTGGGACTGAAAAAATTGAAATATTTCTCCTGAAAAGATGTATAATGTAGTAATTATATATATAGATATAACAAGTAGAAATGGAACTCTGGTCATAGCAAGGCTCTGAAAATATGGAAAACTCTATTTTGGTTCTCTGCGGGGCTCCTGGGGTAAGCAGGACCCAGAAGGTTTGAGTCCCAGCAGCCAGCATTCTGCTTCTTTTTTGTGATAAATTAGAAAAATCATCAGCCCTGGCATGGCTCACAAACAGACCTCCAGGCAGAAGAATCTCAGATCTACCTTGAGCTCCATCTTGATCCATCATCCCTTCACCACTACATCCTCTGGTGCTCCCCAGGACCCTCATGAATTCAGGCTTCCTCCTCAAAGCTCCTCTTCCCGTTTCTGCCGCTGAACCACTGAGGTATGAGATCCATCCCCAGACAGTGCCCTGCAGCATCAAGGAGAGCTGTGTGGGAAATGAGAGGCTCCAGTGCTGTATTTTGGATGATGGCTGTGTGGTCCCGTTTCTAGGCTAGCAATTAATTTAATTTGTGCTGATGTTTGTCCTCAGAACAGCTCATTTCTCCTCAAAATACACTCCCTGCTCTTTCCAATCTGAAGGAGGACTGCTTGGATGTCCAGGCTGGGAACATAGGAGCACCATTCAACAGATAACATTGGGCTGATCCCAGATTCCCAAAGGAGAGACATGGTGAAACAGGGTTGAGACAAGGTCAGATTCCAGTTTCCCCTGGTGTTTGTGCAGAGAACAGATCAGGTTTTTTTCTGTCAACTAGGATACAGCTATGAGCATAGCACTGGAATAATTCATAAAATGACAGTGTTTTCCAAAGCCTTCACTCAAATTGATTCTTTGGGTTGTTGAGGTTTTTTTCCCCATTTTGTTCCTCACATCATTTTATTTCCTATAAAACAAAGTCATGGTGTGACAGAAGCATAATAAACCTTATCCCTTAAATCCTAAAAATTCAGTGCTATTCCAGCCAATGCAATATGAGCCATAGCATGTGCAAGTGAGATTTCTTTTCATTTCATACATTTCATACTTTAAGAGGTTTCCTTTGTGAACAGTTTAGGAGCTGTAAGTTGGAAGACTGTCTCATAACCAAACTGCAAAATATTTGCTATAAATATACGCATATGCATTTACTTAATATGTCTTCAGCTATATGATGGTGACAGAAGGACAGACATTTCTGTTCCTGTGCAAGAAGGGTGGCAGACCCAGACACAGTGGGCTGACATACAGCACCATGAATCTGCTGGAGGAGGGCTAAGGAGGGCATCTGGGTGCCCTTTCCCCACCCCAGGCAGGGTCACCTATAACTAATATCTTCACGGTTCATCTAGCTTTTCTCTAAATCCCCTGGTGCTGAGGGCTGAAAGAATTTCTTGAGCAATTTACTGCATGACTCACTTCCCCTTCTGGTAAAATGCTTTTCTTCAGTCATTGCTGCTAAAGTGACAGCCTGTCGTTTTGTGCCTGATCTGCAATGGACACAGAGGAGAGATTGTTCCATTCATTTTGGCAAGAAGCTTTTACAGGTGACCGTGTCTCTCCTACTCCTCTGCTTGGGATTTCATAAGTTTCTGGCCTTGCTGGTCCTGTGGTACGGTTTCCTTTCTATTATCCAGACTGTCTGCAAATAAGCCATGAATTGACCCATGGGATTCAACCCATGCTGGACCAAAGGAAGCAGTGGCATCTAAAATGGTGTTAGTGAATGGTCTGTTCCTGCTCCCATGTGAGAAACAGATGACCCATTCTCAGGATCACAGAATATCCTGAGTTGGAGGGGACCCACAAGAATCATCAGTCCGATTCTCTAGTGAATTATATAGGGATTAAACCTACAACCTTGGCCTTATTAATGCCATCTGAGCTAATCTCAGTGGCTAGGATGGACCATGGGGTCCTACCATACTAGTTGGAAGTTCTGTTCCTGCCAGGTTTCACATTTCTTCGTCAGTATTTAGAGCTGCAGCCCCCCCCACACACTCAAACAAGGAAAGCTGTGCTGTAAAACAAATCCATGCTCACCAAGGCTAGAACTCTGTTTTTGCTCTAGAAGGGGTGGAGATGCTCAGTGCAGAAGGGTATTTCTTTGGCATGAATGACAGCATCATCTTCCCTTGGACTGGGCACCCAAACCCTGCCTCTGTCACACCGCAAATATTAAAAGAAATCTTCTTGTGCCTTATCCTTCATCTACTACATGGTTGCTCACTTACTTATTTCACACACACAAAAACAATAATACTTTAAAAGAAGTTTTACTCTTTTTCCATATTTTGTACATAGTGGACTTGGATTTGGCAGTGATAGGTGTACAATTGGATTTGATGATCTTAAAGTTATTTCCTAAATTTTTCTGTGATTCTGCGGTTCTGTGCTCCTAGCTTAGATGAATTTTCTAATTGGTCTAATCTTGTAGGAATTGGGCAAGGATCAATGATAAGAGAATGGAACCAAAATTACCTCTAGCCATCTCAGAAAGGCGGTGCTTCTTTAAGGCACTACAGGGACGAAACTGGAAAATATCGTGAAACCATTGGGGGATAGTTTATCCCTGGAAATCCATTTCTCTGGCAGGGGGCAGGACAAGAGCGTTGCCAGCTCGCTGCTTTGCAGGGCTCACAGCACAGAGAGAGGTGGTGGAAAGACAGGCTGCACAGGGGGTACATCTCTGTGGTGCTTCCCCAGCTCAGACCTGCTGCTCCAGCCCCAGCTGAAGACCCAGCAGCAGTGGTTTGCTGCAGACAGCTGCCTGCCTGCCAGGGGGGCTGAGGGCATGAGTCACAACTGAAAAGTCAGTGTCCAGAGGGAGGGAAAATGAAAAAAGATTGCAGCTCTTAAATATTTGAGGGTTGAAAAAGCCGCTGCTGACAGATGCTGAAACTCAGTCTTTTAAATACCACGATGATCTTGAATCCCTGAAATTTTAAATTAATTAAAATAAAACTGGATGGAATTAATATAAACAGCCTCAAACCAGGCAAAGGAAAAACAAAACCCCATGCAAGCTGATCTGATGAAGATTATGGAATGTAAGTGCCATTCAGTTTTCTGGAATACCACATTATTTTTTATTCTGATGTTAATAGGAAAATATTTTACAGACTCTCTCAATAGGTTACGTTGGATTTGATTCCAATGTCTCCTTTTGCAATAATGCTGGTGGCAAAAGAAATGCACATCAATGTTGTTTTAGCTGCAGTAGAAATGCCAGGAAACTCAAACCTACACTGTGCACTATCACCTTGTCAGCTGGTAAATTACTAAATCGGAATTTTATGAAATTACTCAATCAATATTTGTGCAGATGGCTTCCAGGAAAAAGCACTTGTATGTCTGTTTAACTCCAGTGTGTAACAGATGGCTAGAGACAAGGCATTTCTTTTCATCCAGACTCACACTGACACTTTAAGATAGCTTAAGTTGCTTATTAGTTCTTGCAAGGCAGCCATTAAATCTTGCTTTATGTATTACAGTTAAAATAAAATTCAGTCATATACAAGGCCTTCAAGAAATGTTGCAGCCTATTACTTTCAAAGAAATTAAGTGCAAGGTGTTCCTTAAAATATATACTTAGTTTCAGCTTGTAGCATGTAGATGTTAGATGTCAGCTACTTGTCTATACTCTTACTGCTATTCTTTAACCATTGTGGATCAAAGGACTTCAGCTCTTGTTACTAATCACCAGATGTGACATGACCTTCTCTTCTTCTCCTGACTCAAAACACTAGCCAGGCTCTAGGTAGGCTGGAAAGTCTCTCGATGGACCAGGGAAAAGGATGCAACCTCTAATTGTGTAGGTTGCAACTTTAATACCTGTCTCAGGTCACAGTGAGGGATGCCTCACGGGTTGCCAGACAGCCTTGTCCCCCCTGGGCTCACCAGCAGTGCTGCAGCCCTGTGTCTGCCCCAGCTGTGATGGTGCAGGAGCAAACCTCACCTGTCTATCTACGGCCCTGCTGCATCCCCAGCTTCAGCATCCCATGCCAAAGCTGGCCAGATTTAAGCCTCTTCTTCATGTGGCAATGCTGAAAAAGTCCAAGACCTTCACAAGCCTCTAAACCCCCTGATTGCCCCGTATGGCTCAGACATGTAGAGTCCCACTGCACAGACAGAAGTGTGGTGGGAGCGGGGATTCAAAAAGCATGTTCTCTGACACAAACTGTTTCCACCAGCCTCAGACTGTCACCTCTCATGTGCAGAAATACATGTCTCTATGAGTGTTTCTCTTCCATCCATCCTTTCCAGCCTCCTAGCCATGATTACTTACACAGAAGTTTTAGCCTAATTGCCTGCTGCTTCACACTTGTTTCTGAATCATTGCGACCACAAGGGAAAAACAAGGACAGCACATTTCAGTAAATGTAAATACAATTTCCCAGCATAGCCCCAGGCACTACATATCTGACTTCTGTGACTTTTGGATGAGTCCTTTATCTGAATGCATCTTTTTGGGGCCTTGTACATTAACTGCACATTTCACTGAGTTTTACTGTGCAAGAATAACATTACCAGATGTATATTCTACTTTCTGATATCATCCTGAAAACAATTATGTAATGCCTTAAACATTCAATTTGAAGTCTTAGCTTTGTGGAAGTAAGTTTCTTGTCAGAATACACTTATGATACAGCGTGGTACAACTCACCATCCACTGAAGAGCTAGTACTGAACCCCTGAACAGCTGGCATTTTTCATTACCATTGCACTTACCACAGCTGAGATGCCAACGAGCGATGAAAGACTTGTCTGCAAGATCCATTCTGCCACTCCTGTGTTTTGATTTCCCTGTGAGGGAGAGGTGCACCAAAGTACTTTTGAAATGTTGTTCAAAATTCACAGTAGGGGCAAAGAGCAGTTAGACTGCACATCTCAGAATGGTTTTGTCATCCATAGCTGTGAGCTACAGATCAGCTTTAAGATGCTCAGCCCTTCAGGGAGCTCCAAGACTAGTCTTGCTCTCAGGCCAGGTTCTGTCCACCATAGATACCTGAGCAAAAATAGAAAAAAAAACAACCATTCCAAAGACTTTGTTTCATTTGCTTTGATGAAGGAATTGAGAAAGAGGATCTCTCTTGATCAGCATGTAGTTTCACAAGCATTTCTCATCAGTCACGGGGGAAAATTACGAAAGTGGAATTCCCAAAGATCAATTTTTGTGATATTTCACACCAGGAAAATCCTTTCAGAATCCTCCAATTATTTCAGCATCACCCTGGTATACAAACTGAATTCCAGTGTAGGCTCATAAAGCCGTAATTTCTCCATCAGAATTCATACAGGATACTTAGGGCCCTGAAGAAAGAGGCTGACAACAAATGACAGAAAGGAAGATCCTGAAGTGACACCCACTTCAAAATCTGCTCAGCTCTGGGTGTCTCTCTTCTCATTCTTCATTTCCCTTAATTTCCCCTCTCCCCACTGCCTCTCTGTCTGGATAAGAACTGCAAGATGTGATGAAGACTGACGTCCTAAGGTTTTAGACCGACTACTCTGGGATTTCTACACAGGTGTTTGAAGTTGCCTTACAGAATTTTCTACTCAGATACTTTATCAGTATGTGTAACACTTATCAGCTAAGCTCCCTAAGGGCTAAGCAGCTCTAAGGTTACTTTAGCTATGATGACTTACACATACATTTGCAAGGATGTGTTTTCTTAAAAATTAGCTGATTCTTTCCCTACAAAAACTGCTGCCTCTGTGGAAATGTTATTGCTCTCTGCTGAGCAGAGTTCTCCTCATCTCTCTCTAGCCCAAACAGAAGGAAAGGCTCATGAAGAAAATGAGCCTGGCTTTAGTGGATTTGTTGAAGAGGAACTTTCCATTATAGATACAGCAATAACAACACAATACGTACTGTGTGCACATCACCGTTTTCTTTGGCCTAAGGAAGTTGGGTTATGATTTTTTTTCTCATTTATTTAATTGCAAATTTTTTATAGTCAGTTTATGTCACTAATCTCTCTTCTTTATAATAACCTGTCTTAGAATAAGTCACTGGACACAAAAAAAGTACCCCAGACATTTAATGTAATGAGCATGATAAGCATGCTTGCAAGCTATACAAATTGGAGGATTTTTTTCAATATGCACTGAAAAAATAATTTTTTTGTCCAGTACCCCTTACACAGGTCCACAAAAATATTTATATATTATCTATATTTTAAAAAACCTTATCTTTCTGCTCCAGAATCTTCTAAAACCAGCTGAAGTAAATACTTCTGGACAGGTAATTTGTCCCAAACAAAGAGTGGCCACATCCCTGGTCCATCATTTAGGGCACAACCAGACTTTGTGGGCCAATCTTCCTGGGCACTGGCCCTGCCGCAGAGGAGCTGCCTGCTACAAAGCTTCCCAGATTTCTTTATCCCATGTACAGCATAATTTACAGCTGGACACTTTTCTATGTCACTTATTTTCCCCCCAAGGCTCTTTTGGCAGCTTATGCAGTGCTTGGCCACCTCAGTGCTCCCCCTGCTTCAGGGCTTGTCCTGTTGAGTGGGAATCCAGTTTCTGGATTTCAGCCGGCTCCGCCAGTGGGATACAGACAGGAAGAAGCTAGCCCTTGTGCTGCCTCCCTGTTGGCAGCCTGCCCTGGCCTAGGGCAGGGAGAAGCTGCTCTAAGACAAGTTTAATGAGTGTTGTAGCTATTTTATGGCCATTCCTTCTTGTCCTTCTCTTTTTCTTTTTCTTTTTTTTTTAATCAACACTTTGGAAAGACAGCTGTGAGGTTATCATCCCACAGAAAGTCTACTTTTAGTTAAAGTCTACTGTAAGTATTCACTTAGTACTAGAAACCTGAATATTTCATATAACTCCTGCTTTTCATCATCTTAGAGCATGTTATGAAATTTGTTTAAAACACCAGTTGTGGACCCCACTTTGCCAGTATAGCATGGATGATTGTCTGTCCAAGCAAAGCAGCCCAGTGCATCAGTCTCTGGGGAAGACATTTGTGTGGGCACGGTTGCCTACTGGGCTGAAATCTGCATTCAGACATCACTTTCCTCCAAGTTCACGGATTTTTTCAGTCACTCGTAAATTTCTGTGGCAGTTCATGCTACCAGAGAAGCATTAAGGGGCCATTCAGAGCGCATGGACAAGAAAAGCAGAAGGATGGAAGTGACCACGTCCAGCTGGTCGTGCTCTTTCCCTAGGGCAGTTGGAGGAATAAATACTGTCTCTCCAATATGCAGCACTGGTCCAGGCAGCATGCTCTTGTGCTGAGGTGGATGTGGATGCTGTGCCTAGAGCCTGCTGTGCAAGCAGCATGACTAGACCTGGCTTTTTCACCTCTGACAGCAGATTCCCCCACAGGCAAGCTACTTGAATTGTTTTCCAGCTTTTTGCAGTTAAACCACAAATATTCATGTAATGCAACAGGATTGCACCCAGGCATCAGCTCACTGTGCTTGGCATGGGGCAGCTGGGGACACTATCACCCTCTGTGTGTTGCAACCCATTATGTCATGGGGACTGTGGTTCTCTGAACCCCTCACGCCAGCAAGAACAAGGGTATGTTTTATTGCCTTGATGAGCAAATGCAGACCTTTGGGTTCAGAAAACAGCAGGTGGCCCTGCCAAAACAAGACTTTGCATCTTTAGCATCAAGCCCTGTACAGCTGGGATCCCATAAACTTTCCTCTGAGCAAGGATTAATAGTGATTTGTGCCTGTGTGTATACTGTTAATGTGTTTGAGAAGGTTTTACCAAAGCTCAAATAAGTATGTGCCAAAGTACTCACAACAATTCACTGAGGGTGACTTTTTTAAAGTTTAGAATGGGACTAATAAGAAAAGCAATGTTTTCTTTAATTCATATGCAGAAAACTCTTAAAGCTAAGAGATGATCAGGTACTTTGAATGTGTGAAAAACGCACATTGATAAATGAAAGCCTCATATGGGCATCAGTAAGATCTCTGCATGCCATGAAACCCCAGCCTAAGTCCCTTTATCTAGGCAAATGCATTTTTCCAAGGCTAAGCAGACAGCGGAATATGCTGCTGCACCACTCTCTGCTAGATGAGCTGTTATTCATCCTGCCAGAAAGGCTGTGCTGTGCACTTCTAAGAAGAGCACACCAAGCACCCACACTGATCTCTCAGTCTATTAAACTCAAAATTACACCGTAACCGAAGTAAATCACTACATCTTCCCCATCCTTTTTCAGGAAATCTGGGGACAGAGTGCAGAGGCAATGTTCCAGATTACTTTGTGATAGAAAAGTAGTATCATGATGATGAGCTACTGCCTATCAGAGTCCCAGAGCCCTGCTACTGTACCTTGTAAATCAGTTCCCCAGGTAAGCTTGCCTCTTTCTCTTTAAGCATCATGTAGTGCTGCGTATTGCCTATAGCCTCTTGAACTTTCTGTCCCACTGGAAATTCCAATGCAACATTTGCTGTTATCTGCAACTGGACTAAGCTTTAGAAATGTTTCCCCACAGAGGGGAAAAATTTAGGAGAAATATGAGTTTAAAAAGTCAAAATAACCTACAACACTACCACAGACTGCACGTCCACAAAAGCATGTGGCTCTGATAAAACTTTAGGTGTAGCTTTAGATACAGGAATAAACAAAAGTTTGTGTGCATGAGACCAGGAGATGTGTCCTTGCACCCCCCCAGTCACAGGCATCTCACTTAGTCACAGAGGCCTTTCAGCTTTGGCACACACACACACTGTCTTCACTGGATGACCAGGACTACTGAATCCTCAGGAACCAGGTGGATTTGACAGCTGACAGCACTTACAGCAAATTCTGGGGCAAGTGCCAAAGGGTGTGATGTCTGAGGTTCATCTGGTATGCTCCTGCATTTTTCTGGGTTTTAGCCACAAAGTGATGACTTTAATATTTGTCTTTATAAAGTGAGTAGGAGTTATATTGGCTATACTGTTACTTGGCAGTCTTAATGGCACTATGCTCATGATTAATAAGGAATAACTATCTTGCAATTCAGCCATAGAATGAAATGGGACATTTCGGTAGCACTAACCAAAGAAAATGTTGGCAGTGGGTGCTGTCTTTGAGCTATTTTTGCCTAACTTGACTAATGTGAATAGATTTTTGAATGGTTCAAGGGTATAAATATTCAAAGCTATGGCAATATGTTTTATTAAAACCAGCATGTTGCTTGGTAGGGCAGAAGAAAATAATGGCTCAAGGGTCTGGGAATAGGAGATGGAACCATTTACATCTAAGTCTCTCTTTCACATCCAGCCAAGGTCAGAGTAAACAAGAATCATATCATTACCAGCTGGTGGCCCACAGAATGAGAAATAAATTGATAGTGTGAGTCCAGTTTCCATGGACAGAGACAAACACCACAAAAGCAAAACCAGAAGTGGAACTAATTGGCATTATTGCTAGCTCTACCTGGGAAGTCAAGGACAGAGCTTTGGGGAAACCTGGCCACCTTCTCAGCGAGGAGGGTGGTCCTGCCAGAGGGAGGTGTAGCCCATGGGGCGAGGCACGTGCATGGCACTGCACCTTCCTCCTCTGGGACAACATACCCAGTGTGAGCCCCACAGAGGTGCTAAACCCAGAGACGTCCTTCCATCAGGGCAAGGAGGGATCCCCTCAGCTCCCTGCCTTCCCTGGGTACCATACGCTCCCAGGAAAATGCTTATGGCCCATGGGTTTCCATTAGCGTTGACATTAATTATAGCCTCCACCTTCCTGTAATTATACATCCACTTGAAATAATAAAGTTTTAACTTATAATACGTGAGCTTGGACTGAGGTGGCAGCTAATGTTTATTATTATTTTTATTGTTTGCTTCTTTCAGGTTTTCGGGTGTAATTAATTTATCCAGCCATAATATTTTAAAAACGTAATCAAATGTCATTCTAATTTAGAGCCAAAAAATACAGACTCATAATATATGAATGCTTTAAAAATGGTGACTCTTTTTTGTTAAATATCACAAAGAGAACGTAAATTTAGTGTAATTACATTAAAGAGAATTCCCCTGAGAGACAAAGGGAGAGGTGGGTGTTAAAAAAAAAGAGTAAAGACCTGACAAAAATAAAAAGGCAGCATGGATTGGTGGTCACTCGATTAGAGTGGACATGTTACAATCTGCATGTGCATATACAAGCACATACATGCTTGAACATAATCATATGTATAAACCAGCATGCTTTAACACTTACCTCCAGATTTCTACTTTTTTTAATGGTCCTTTCATATGTATTAAGTGAGCATGAAATCCAGAACTACAAAAGGAAGTGTGTTGGTTTGTTTTTACTTTTCTCATACAACAGGCCAAATATTGTCTTTCTTGATGTTAATATCTGGAAATTTGTTACACAAGTAAGGTAGGGGGAAAAAATTAATAAATGGGACTCATTAGAGGTATTGCCAGAAAAAACTTACTCGATTTGGCTAGGCCACTGAGTTAATCAACATTTTTTCTTATTGAAAGCAAATGTTCAAGTACAGGGGAGTTGAACTGGCTAGCTAGGGAGTTTCAAAAAGCAGAAAAGGAGTCTGTATAATTCTCCATATAGCAAATATTAAATGAAAGATAGCGCTGTCTGCATATTCAGGGAAAAGTAGAAATAATAACAGAATAAAGCTCATATGTCTGAAGAAGGATGCATTGGCTCTCCTTTTCAGTTTCTGGTTGCTAGGGTGATTTCTGGAGGCCGGCTATGTTGTGAGGATGAAGCTGCTGTGAGACACTTTTCTCTCTCCCCAGTATCTTTGGAGTTACAGAACACTTTCCTCCAAGAGCTGGAGATGTATGCTGAGCATTGGCTGCCATGGCAAACACTCCAGACAGGAAGGCAAAGAGCTGCCCCACATGCCTGGCAGCTCAGTGGTGGCTGGCCCAGCCCTCTGTGCCTCCACACCCCATCGCCTGTCCTGCCAAGAGCACCCCTGTCACCTTCCTGGAAGAGGCAGTCAAACCCAGCCATGATGGAGGTATTTGGGAAAAAGGGAAATGCAACCAAAGCAGCAGGGACAATTTTTCCCCATCGTCCTCTCTCATGTACCCCTCTGAGAGCTGATGCCTGGTACAGAATCCCAGTGGCTCCAGCTCCCTGAAACACCACCTGCAGCATGCTTGCAACTTTATGTGCCTAAATCAGGCCACATGGACTTGGGCTGAGGAGGCAAGTAGTCCTGTGTGGCAGCTGGGTGCAAATGCTGCTGGGCCTCTGTGCTTGGAGAGGGAAAGCCCTCTCCTGGTTTCTGCACCAGAGCCAGAATGAAAGGCCAGTCTGCACTATTTTATCTTTGCACATCAGCACGGGAAAGAACAGCAGCATGCAAGATAAGACAGGTACTTTCACTTCATTTAATTTCCTTCTCTGATATTCAGCAGAGAAATTCTTCATGCCAAGTGACAACTGGCAATGGGTTGAAGCAGATAAAATCACTAAGTACAAGCTAAGTTGCACATCTACAAGCAGCCTCATATATGGCAGCTGTACGAAGCTAAATATTTTCCTACCCCTCTGTGCCTACAACCTGCACCTTCAGTCAACTCTGCCACCTTGTATAGACAGAGATTTAGTTTTACATACAGGAGTCTTAAAAATAGCCTTCACCTCCTGAACCCCTTTCTACAAATATTCCTCCATTAGCCACAAGCTGCAGCTAATTTTCACACAACATCTGCTGTAATCAAAACCATCTGTGTGGCTATAAGTTAAGGACAGAGAATTTATGGCCCATGTTCTTCTCATCTGACACTGGGAAGCTTTTGTGTGCGTTGTCCATACGTCTGCATTAGCTATCTGTCTTCAGGTCCAGACATCCACACCATTTCTTTTTCAAAACCACTTTTTTTTTTTTTCAAGTAGGCAAGGAATGGTCATTACCACAATGCTTAGGAAGAAGTGATTCCAAGCTGACTCTAGCAGAGATGTAGGCTACTGTGCACAATTAGTTTTTAGGCACTGAAGAAGCCCGTCATGGTATTTTGATCATCCAGCGTGTTTCATAAAGGTTTCTCAAGCTTGGACCAGTTTTCTCTTACTTTAGGTAATTAGGAAAGAAAAATAAACGAAAGCAGGGCTCCTCTGGCTGCAGAGGAGTGCTGTGCTCAACATAACCCCCTCAGCTGTACAACACCAGAGGGAGTTGCTAACAGCACTGACAGTTCAGGGAAGTGATTTATGAAGCTTTTCTTCTGTGAAAAGTTGGCATCTAGACAAAGTATACCCCTGCTGCTGCCTGTGTATACCTCTGGCAAATATAAAACCAAAGATTATTCTATAAACAGACCACTATGCCCAGTGACTCCTCTTAAAAAGCACGATTAGAAACCAAAACAACTTGATCCATGTTCATATAATGTAAGTATCGAGGATTATGATAGAGCAGGAGTAAAGCAGGATGCACATCATACCACCTGGTACCAGAGAAGATAAGTAACCATTTGTTTACTTAGATATAAACCTGAACTTCCCTGCTAAACGTATTGCTGAGCTAGTCCATTCTGTTATGCTGAACACATTTTTTCCTAAGGCATGTCACTAACAAACACTTCCTCTGCTGGCCTGGATGTGGCCACGGAAAATCTCTGCCATCAACTTCTCGTGTCCCATTCTTGCCACTTTTACAAGAGCAGTGTCCACAAACTTAGCAGCTTAGTATGGTGACAAGCATAAGCTCATATATCTCTTACACAGTTTGTAGCGTCCTCATCAGCTGCTCATAGGTGCGGTGGGTGAGCAGTGTCATTAGTTAATGGGCATTAGAGGCTGCTGGTGCTTCCTCAGACATCGCCCCAAGGAGCAGCCCTTGCCCTCGGGCAGCAGACCATTCTGCTGTATCTGAGACACTTTAAACAATCAGTTAAGTACTTTAAAGCAATAATTTACTGGGAAACTCTAAAGTTTTTAAAACTCTGATCCTATATTTATGTATTTCACAGGAAGGATGCAGTCCAGCCTTGTGGTCAGACATAATGAGATAATGCAGCACTAAGAGGTTCTGCATTGTAAGGAAACCATTTCCTTGCAAGAATAACTGCAGAAGCAAATGAGGAACCATGCCACATACACCACTCAGCTCTTGCAAGGGTACTCATAATTTGGATGAAGAACATCACTTCTAGTTCATTAATCTCTAGTTGTTATTGGATGCTCCAGCTAACAAGGCACTGAACAAAATCAGATGAGAATAAGATGATACGTGATCTGAAGGAATGATAATAACTATTCTTCCAAAAATGTACCGAAAGGCATCTGTAAAAGAACACCAGTTAATGACTTTAAAAAAATAATCTTGAGGATGT
Organism: Cyanistes caeruleus; assembly: GCF_971803275.1. Lineage (NCBI taxonomy): Eukaryota > Metazoa > Chordata > Aves > Passeriformes > Paridae > Cyanistes > Cyanistes caeruleus. Next base: position 42,556,079 of record NC_141705.1, read on the forward strand.
GTTAATAATACCAAATCACTTCAACCTTTATAGGAAATGAAGTAACACCACTTTAAAAATACAAAAAGAGGGTTATTTTCTCAGGAGACTTTATTTAGAAGGGCAAAGTAACCTTTTTCCTGCTGCATCACAACATTTGTCACGAAGAGAGGCATGATTGTCTGGAGAGCTACAGGAAAAGAAAAATGAGGAGTAGATGGGGGCATTTTGGATAATATCCATAGTGGGGTACTGTGGCTTCAGGGTGCTGTTCTGTCAGCTTTGCACCCATCCTGCCTGAGAAGCTCGGCAGAACAGCCTGATTAACACAAGTGTGTTTAATCAAAACTCAAGGGGTCACTTCCCTGGCAGAAGTCTGTGGGGTTTTTATAACCCACCTATGCCATCACATCAGCTAAATAAACTCACTCTGCATTCTCTGGAGTGGTGACAACACCCATTTGATCTGTTTGGCACCACAGATTAAGTACAAAGCTGCACACTAAAGGAGAGAACCTTTTTCAATTACATTTTAGGTGAGGTGGAGCAAGAGTAAGGGAGAGAGAGAAAGAACAAAGTCAAATAACTAAGGTGTTACATTAGAAAGAAAGGCCTTTTCCTTGGCACAAGGTAATTGGAAGTAGAGCCAGGAAATTATGATTCTAGTACCTACTCTGTCATCCGATTCCCTGTGTGGTCTTGGGCAAGTCCTTTAACCTGCCTGTGTAATTCCTTCAACTTGTAAAATGGGGACAACAAACCACAGAGGAGTTTGATGAGTGCTAGCAGATGTTTTCACAGTCCACCAAAAAAATGTGAAAATCCGTGGATGTGGTATTGCTAATCCCTAGGAGTATATCTAAATAAAAGGAATCTGAAATTTACAAATTGCATTTAAGGTGCAAACAACACTCCTCCTATTGCAGTGGGTAATTTTGTTTATTTGATCTGAATTATAAAATAATCCTTACAAAGATTTTTTTGCTCTAAAGCTGGCTGGGAAATAGTTTGTTGCAACCTTTTGTCATCAAAAACGTCTGCTGTTTTAACTGGATCCCTAAGATTTTTTGTATGTTTCTGTTTCTTAACTACTGGAGTATGATATTAAGGATTAAGTTGCTGGAGAAAATATGAGAAAAAAATTTTACATTTTCTCAAATTTGTGGACTCAGAATAGAAATCAATCCACCCTTTCAAGGTAGACAAAGCTGGAGGGAGGCTGTGTACTGTCTCTGCATTTCATTTTTCTCTAAATTATACCAGCTTCAAAAATAAAAGCCACTTCCCAGGGTCCCCACATATGGAAAATGCAGGAAGGTTGTGCACAGGGACAAACAGAAGAGACAAGAAGTTAAAATCAGGAGATAGCAGGACGATGAGATGAGGACCTCCCCAGCTTTGCTACTTGCATGTTCAATGGCTTCCACTGCAATGAGAGGAACTACAGGGCAGAAGGCTTAAATAGTTTGATAATTTGATGTCTCAAAGTATTTTTCTTTGTTCTTAGCCAGTGTCCTAACATGGGGATGATTTACAAAGATGTTGACCATTTGCCAGACTTCACAGAAATCCCCAGAAGCTGAGAAAACCTGAGCAGGGTCAGAAATCAAAGCCCTAGCCTAGGTGCCACGAAACAACGTGGGAATCCAACCCCTCATGTCCCTGTTTGAAATTTCTGTCTTATATTTGCTTTTAAATGTCTGCTGTGCTAACTCTAGCTTTGGTACAAATCAGCAGATTTAAGTGTTTCTTATTGGCGTGAGATACGCTGTGAAGTCCCCTTCCAGCAGCTGAGGAAGGGGTGAGGATTTCTTGCAGTGCGGAAGACAGGGAGTCACTGTACAAATTCTGGCTAATGGAGCGGATCCCATTCCAATTCCAAACACTTGCCATTCCCTGGAATAAGTGTTGCTTTAGAGAAGCAGCACAAAATGATTAAATAAAACTGGGACTTCACTTCCATTCTCAAAGAAAGAGCATATTCATTAGGAAGGCCATCTCCTCCTAAGCACGTACACTGGTGTGTTTCCTACAGACAGGCTTCAAATACTATCATATGTTCCTCATTTACATATCATATTAACTAGTGAAGACAACAGAAGTCTAATGTTACTTCCTAACCAGCTCAGGATCTCTGCATCTCATTAGTCACCTCTTCCCTCAGAGGACTTGTGCTGGGCTGCATGGTTGCAGTTAAGAAGTCACCAGATGGTACAAAGTCAGCACTCTGTTTTTATTACACAAGAGCCTTTATTTTATATTTTATTTTATTTTATTTTATTTTATTTTATTTTATTTTATTTTATTTTATTTTATTTTATTTTATTTTATTTTATTTTATTTTATTTTATTTTATTTTACTGATTTGTTTTGATTTTCTTTGGTTTTAAGTTTTAGGGGTTTTTGTTGTTGTTTGTTTTTTTAAGAAGGAGGTTTTTTTAGTAAAAAGAGGAATTAAAGAGCCTCAGCCCAGGAGAGGCATGCATGTGGTGGGAATGAGCCACTGGTGACACCAGTGAGCACTGGTGCTGCTTGCTGTCCATGCAGAGGTGGAAAGAGCTCACAGCGAGATGCCCCAAGAGCACAGAACTGTGCATAACCTATGGGCAGGTGTAATTCTGCTGCTTCCCTTGCCAACACTCCCCGAGCTGTACAACCTCATGTACCCAAGAGTCAAAACAACGGCCACTAAATGAATTTCACTGTCATTTATTAAAAGTGGAGCAGCTCAACTGGCCACAGAAACCAGTAATAAACTTCTAAGAAGGAAAAGGTCTTTCAAGGGAGCTTGTTGATTTCTTTTCCTTAGAGGTCTCTGGGGAAGAATTTAATTTCTTTGCCACGTGGAAGAGAGTTATTTAAGCTTTTATGTGGCACAACATTGGCTTCATTTAAACCACTTAGCAGCCCTGTTTAAGGCATCTGTTTGTTTAGCCAGTCCTAATCTGGTGCTCCCAAATCTCCAGAGCTCATATGCTGTTGTGCCAACACACTAAACGGCTTCCCAGCTCCAGAAGCTGTGCATTCACAATGCCTGAAGGATGAGCTACTTCTGTAGCTTGCCAAGTAAACTTACTTCAAGATCATTACATTATAGTTGTGGGTTTAGGATATGTGTCAGCAGCTTTTGTTCAGTGCAGTTTAGCTGGCCCATCATTTATGTGATGGATTTATCAGGAAGTAACTTTGGGAGAGAGGAAGCAAATCTCCGTTTTGAGACCATTAAGGTAGGTGACAAGTCCTATTAAAGCTGATGGGTTTCTTTTACACAGGTAAATTTCCAGGATCCTTCAGGATCTTCCTTTTTCACGATGTCACTATGGAGGGGAGTTGCTGACTTCAGCTGGAGATGCACACAACAGAAGGGACAGTGGTGTGGTCAGCTCCATTAGCAAGGAGTGGCACACAGGTGAAGAAGAAAATACCCTGACAAATGTTTTTGGGGAAGTTTGCGCAAAATGCCTTAATCAAACTTTAGATCACTGCTATTAACCTCTTGCTTTATCAAGTAACTTTGTTTTAAAAAAGAGGTTCTTTTTTTTTTTTCCTTATACATGGATATCAGGGCTTTGGTTGTTTCAGCAATAATCTATTTTCAGCTTTGGGATTTTAAATTAAAACCTTTCGCACTGTAGGCTTTCCACCTAGCAAGTGGATTATTGCCACTTAAAACAATGAGGGACAAGTATTTCCCTTGTGTTACAGAAGGATCTGAAAAAAATACAAATGCCATGGAAATATGCCAACTTTTGTTAACACATTTCTGCATATCAATGGTTTACAGGTGCAGGCACATGAGAGAAGGGCTGGAAAGAAAGTGACAGCATGATTGATTGCATTTTCCTATTCATGATTATCTGTCTATGTGACATACATATAACAGTACATATGGTTAGCACAGACCTCCTGACTCAATGCATTTCACATGTATCCACCTTAAAATCAAAACTATGACTTCTTGCTTTTGTTTGTATTGCTGGACTAATACAGAGGGAAAGGTGACCCAATGAAAATAAAATGAATAACACCAGAGAATTCCGTTTTCACTCAAAATTAATCAAGAACCAGACAGTTTTCTAAGGCATGGAGAAGACAAGGGAGTTCTGTGGCTACCTGACCCTTTTCCCATGAATGCTGCCATCTCCATCATCAATCTTTTAACTTCTCTACCTATTTTTGGAAACTTCTCCCACTAAATTTCCTGAAGTTGTTTCAACTGGGATAGAATGAATGAAAACTGAATTAGGTCCAACATTTTGTCTTCTATACTGGCAATTTATTTGGAGAAAGGACTGCTTAAACCTTTTGTCTTGCTCAGAAAGAAGCACATTGACCCTGCTACACAACCTGCCCATGAATAACCACAGTCTTTCAATGCTACTTCCTCCTGCTACTGTCCCCTTCCTTCAGCGTTTTTCTCAGGTTTATATATCTTTTCTTGGGACTCCAGGAGGTATTGAAGTCACTTTGAAAGATGCTCTTTTGATAATATTTCTGCCCCAATGCAAGTAAAAACAACCCCAGACAAAACTGAAAAAAGACAAAGCAGAGAAGAAAAGCTGAAAGATTGATCTGGGAATTTCGCCACTTAGTTTTTGGCTTTCCATGTAGAGTTCCTGTAATTTTCTGAAGAGTAACCATAAAAAATCCCTCCTCTTTCAGGGTTTTTGGGTTTCTTGTGGCCTTGTTTTGGTACAGGAGCACTCAAACACATGGATGGCTGTTCCACTATGCATTCTGACTGTTGGTACTGTAATTGCATCAGCTCATGGACGTGTCATTTAGACCCTCAGTCTCCCTGTGGATGTCATTCTGACCCTGGGTAATGGCAATCCTGTGATGTTAGATTATACCTGATATCAGAATCTGGTCACTGTATTCAAAATTTACTTATCTTTGTCTCCAGTTTTTCAGTTCATTTATCAGAGAAGAGAGGACAGAAGATACTATACTCAAAGCCCCTGGGTCAACAAATACCTTTTTTCCCCAAAATTCACACAAAAAAGCACTTTTTTCATATTTTTCTTTTACATTTTATTTAATTTTAATTTAGTTTAAATTAAATTAATTTAGAATGAATGTACTTTTTTTTAATTACTTTTGAAAAATCCCCCTCACAGCCTATCAAGAATTATGTTGGATCCAAAACATAGCTCTTATTTCATATGAAGTATGGAGAATAATAACTATTTTAAGAACAAAAATGATACTTGAACAAAATTCTGTTACACAATACTCCCCTGTTGGGGAAAGAAAATAAGCCATAACCACGGTAGATCCACTTACTTTTTCCATCTCTATTCTCTTTCTGCCTAAGGAACATTGTCAACATTTTGAAGAGAGGACCAAGTGCCAGAGAAAGGAGCAAGAGGAATTTGATGGCTATCTTTCCAGCCATTTGTTTTCTTGTCCATTTATTCCCAGTCGTTTGTTTCAGCGCTGCCTGGGAGTACAGTGCTTGACACCCTGTAAAAATATTACTGTACTTGGCACATGATACTTGGAGAAATTCCCATTTCCCAGGATGCTCAGAATGATAACGGGGATCTGTCCTACCTCTTCCTCAATATGATCAGAGCAGAGCATCACCAAATATGTTTTGATGTGGTTTTTAGTTCATAAATTTATTATTAACTGCAGATGTCTCCCACATAAATGCACTGGCAACAATTAGATCTCCTGAACTTTTCCGTCTCTTCTTTGAATTTTCTCTGTATTTTTTTGAAATGCCAAATGAAAGCATCTTTACAATGCATTTCTGTGCTTGGTGTACTTTATACCAAGATACACAGCCGCAAAGAATCTCCCTCCTCCGTGAGATCTGCAGAAGGTTCACAGACCATTAGATGCTCCTAAAGCTACGTCTACTTCCTTGGTGGGGGCACAGCAGCCTCCCAGCCACATGGCACAGGGGCTCCTGCACTCCTCCTGCACCAGCCCAGGCAGCAGCACCAAGCCAGGGCAAGCTCTGTCTCCCTATGGATTTGTGGTGGGAGGATGCGCTGTCCTTGCATGCCAGAAGAGTCCGGGTGTGGGTCTGCCCAGAGAGCAGCACTCAGGAATGCCAGGAGACTCATTTGTCAGTCACCACTTCATCTGGAAGGAGTCCTACATGCCCTACCTGCCTGCAGGCAGTTCACAAAGAAAGAAGCAAAGGGAAGAAAATTGCTGCATTAAGTCTTCCACTCAGAGGTTTTTCCCAGTCCCTTCCTTTGCTTCTTATTGCTGTAGCCAAAATGTCACTGTCCAAGCTGTGGGTACAGTGCACATGGGAAGAGCAAAACACAACTCTCAGAGAGGGGATGGGTGAACACTCCATGGCCCTGCAGTGCAGACAGGGGCTGCTCCAAGGCCTCTGCCTTTCAAGACAGTCTGACAGGACAAAGGTCCTCATATCCCCCATCAAAACTCATCTTACACTAACCAAGGAAAACACACATAATTAAATTAAGGCACTTTGTTTTCATATCATCAGTGTAATTTGTAAAGATACCAGTGTGACAGTTTCTAGGCACAGATACAGCCTTCATATTTTTCCTGGATGCAGCACATTGTTTTCTCAGCCAGAAAGCTGTGCTAGGGAGACTCTTCAGCGCAAAGAAATGCTCCAGGCCATCTTCCTTAGTAAGGAGAAAGGGTGTTATCTGCCCTCAAATTGTGTTTCTACCTAATTAAATTCAACAAGATGCCTTCTTTAACCAAAACCAGTCACATGGAAATATTTGGAGCAGGGAATGATGATATCTGATATGAAAGTTCACACCAGCTGTCATGCCTTTCAAAGATGATAAAACATTCAGACAAGCTATAAGCTGGACTCTTACATTTTGACAATGTATTTCCTGCATCCACCATCTCCAGTTGTGACAGGGGGACACTTTTAGTTCACTTTTGGTGTAGACAACTTTATGAGTGGAATTACACATTGATATGAAGTAATGCTTAAGTTGAGAGTAGGAAGTATCTCTGCTGCCAATTGCAATTGTGATCCTCAGAAGGCATTGCAGAGTTTGCTGACAAGAACCTCCATAACTGCATCCTTGGTAGCAGAAGGGGTTCTTCCATTCTTACACTTTTCCCAGCAACACTGAGCACTGTCTTGCTCTGATCCCTGTGCTCCCCAGTGCTTTTTTTCCCCTTTACCAGAGAAGATGTGAAATGAAGAACAAAAATCCAGCAATATCAGGTTATCAGCTCAGGAAGTACACCCAGTGTTTCCCTGAGCTTCCTATACTCTGTGGAACATCAGTTGTACCAAGCTCCATTCAGAGCAGCCAGGTTTGGAGACAAAAATGGTGAAGAGCTAGACAAGGGTGTTCCAGCTTCCCAGTGACCTGGAAGAAAGTGGTTGCTGCTGGCTGACTTGTCAGATCTATACCACAAGGGGACTGCCAAACACATTCTCCAGTGTACACGTGGGAAGGCTGTTTTAGACATGCAAAAACAGTACCTCTGAGGCCAGTGAAGTACCTGCAAAGAAGGAGTGGCACCACACTGAGGCCACCACACCAGAAGGACTTTCTCCTTCAGGACAATCTCGTACTGGAGATCAAATTAGCACCAGGAAGATGCCTCTGGAGTCTATCCTTCTCTGGGAGAAGGCAAACCTTCCTCCCAGGAATGTGAGGAGTGAGCTGCCCCCTTGCCTTCAAAAAGAGAAACATCCATTTTTCTGGAAGGCAGATGCTTGAGTGCCTGCAGGCAACTATCAGCTGGCATGCTGAATCTGAGCCTGGACTAGCAGGAGAAATGGCCCTGGATGAAGTCAAAATTATTGCTGATGTAATTTCTAAATTACTCTCTTTGATGTTTAACAAAACTGAACATGTTGTAAATTAAATTAATATTTGTTCAGGGATTCATAAGATGCAATCATTGTCAATTAGAGATTATAGCAATAACCCACAGAGGGTACAGAACAAGTGAGATCGGGCTATAGTTTTTATAGGGGCACACTGCCATGCCCTTGCTCACAATGAAATAGTGACTAACTTTAAAAGTATAATGTTCTTTTATCAGCACAAAGGTTCTTTGGAGTGGGAGTGTTGCAATCAGCCGGGTCTAGATATTTTTTGAATGCAGAATTGTTTCATGTACTTGAGATATTGGCAACTAGGAAATTGTGCATGATTTCTTTTGCTGTGGAGAATGAACCAACCTGGTTGTGATTTGGGCTAGTCAGGGTTAATGTTATTGATTGCACTGCCAGATGTCCTATCTATATGAAGTTAAGAAAAGAAAGGGTGGTGAGGGTTATTTTGAGACAACAGCTCTGTCATAAAGTTAACTGGATGATCCCAATAAATGTATTTCACTTAATTCACAGCCTCCTACACTCACTCGTCAGAGGATGCTGTGATACCCTTTTGTTGTGGGAGTGCTTTGCACAAAATCTAATCATTTCCGCTGAGCTGAGAAAAGAATAAAAATAATTTGGGTACGCATTTTATGTGTGATGTTCTCTTGATCTCATGGAGTGAGGTAGGCATATTGTTCATGCAACCATAGCCACTAAAATGTAAGATCAGGCTGAAACATCTACAGGCTAGAGATAGAAGAGAGCACCATCACAGTATTGATCTTTGACTACTTTGTCTTTTTGTCACTGACCCACTGAAAGCCAGCGGGTTACTTAAGGCAAAAAGAACCTCCTAAGAGCAAAGTCCCAGTGATGTCAGATCAAGTTTATATTGAACAAAAAGCAGAGCATTCAACTTTCCTCTCAGAGTTCAACATCACAAGCATGCAATCACCCATCTGTTTCGTGAACTAGCTCTTAGCTAGGAAAACAAGAGCAGTGAAGCGAACTTTATCAAAGACTGCAGGAGGACTATGGGGCATTATGTACCAAACAGTAAATATTTGTGTCAGTATAACAATATATATTTTGGCTTACTGGGGCAAAAGAGAGTATTTGACCAAGGTCTTAATGGAAAATAAAATTTCACCTGCAAGCTGGCTTGGTCGTAGGCCAGAGAAGGCTAAGAAACAATGCTAGAGGGTAAAATTTTCAATCCCCTTCTGAAAACAAAGCAACTTCTGGTGCTTCAGATAAGTTCTAGTACACCCACCTACCTAAGTTAGGAGACACCCACCAATTGTAACAGCTGTGACCCTGAGACTCCCTGGGAAAGCATTCTCTCTGCTTCAGCCATGAATCCAGAGATATTAACTTGGGGATAAAGTTCACGTTTTCCAGGCGGACTGGCTGGACTCTATTCAGCTGACTCAGAACTGAGGAAAAGGAGATCAGATACTTGAACATCTGCTTGAACCTCTGCAGAGCTATTCATGGGCTTTCACTGAAATAGTTTTGGAAAACATAACCACTTTATGGCATCCTGTAAGAAAATAATACAAATGGGACATTTGGTTTGTTATAAAAACAGGCTGCATTAGGAAAAGAAAGGTAGAAAAGCTGTTTATGCCTCTTGTGCTTTACGTATAGGCACACAGGGTGGGACTTGGCCTGACACTTGTTTTCTCCTCCCTGCATATTCTCTCTAGTGCCTGTCTTGATCCAGGGTTAATGAAGAGTTATTATCCATACAACAGGATTGGAACCTCTTGCATTAAGACCCATATATGACAGCCTTATAAAAATGTCATAGTACATGCTCACCTAATACCTTGATCCTAAAAAGCTCCCATTTGTGGAATTTAAAATTCATTAGAAAATCAATACATCCTCATTTACCCTTAGTTTTAGAGAAAGAGTTGTGTAAGATATTCAGAGTTTTGGGATTATTTTATTCATTTTATTGGGATCATGATGAAACATACCACTCACAAACCCCATCCATCATATCACCATTCATTTGTTTTTCTCTAACTGGGATTAAAATTTTAATAAGGGATTTATACTCATGTAGAGGTAAACTCTTAAACCCTGAATTTGGTTTTTCTCTGGGTTTCCAATGTTCCATCTTCTTCTACTCCTTGAAAATAACTTGATACAGTGTATTTTAGAACATTTCTTTTGTATTTACGTTTTGGCATAAGTATATTGTATTGTTACAGTGTTCACAGCCTTACTATTGTCACTGCCAAATTCTTTTGGGAAAAATCAAAGAAAAGCTGAGACAAGGTATATCAAGCCACAGTTGTCTGCTTAATCTTTTATTGCTCCCTTCTTTCTTACTGGTTTCCAGTTGTCAATCTTGTCATTAGTACTTCTAAATAAACTACTTTCTTACTTGTTTATTAAATTTAGTAAATATTTATACAATCCAACAAAGCTGTTTGAGGACATGAATCATACTCTTCTTCATGTCACACAAGTTAAAGCAAGTCCACAAAGCCATGCTGTGGTTGACTAATTTTTGGAAGATTTCCTCTTTATGATGGTATATTCTAAACAGAAAAACAAGGTGACTTTCACTGAGCTAAAGAAACAAAGGACACTCACAATGTAACTACTTTGGGATTTTAGGGCTTTAATTGTTGAAGCCTCCTGACTCTAGAGAGTCAGGACACGACAAATGAGTGCAGTTTCCCTCACACATCTATTTTCTCCAAGCGATTGTACTTATAATTATGTCCATGTGTATTTACATAAAAACAATTATATCAGAGGCATAGAAATTCCTTTTTCACCCACCTGTCTCAGCCACAGTTTTGCAGCAGTGTTTCTCTTCTGAGAGCTTTGATGCAGTCAGTAAAGTTTTCACTGAACAGTTTGTGCCAACCTGACCTAATTCTCAAGCATAAGCCAAAAAAATAGTCATTCATAAACCTTAAAGAGAATCTGCTATGGTTTGGTTTATATTGTTTTTCCATAACATCCAGCACAGCATAGATGGTTTCCTAAGAAACAGTCCATTTCTGTCTGTGCTCCCTATAATGAAAAACCAAAGCCCACTCAAATTTATTTTCAAGATACAAGGTCTGGTATTGTAGAAGAACAGAAAAATCCCTTCAGTCTGCAGTATCTCTTTAGAAATTTAGGGTGAAGACATATGAGATGTTGTGAGTTAGCCAAGGAGCTTGTGGTTGATTTTACTCCTACCCCCACCTCCCTAACTTTTCTGCACCATGGAAAAAGAGGGTTAGCTCAGATATTTCTCTGTGTTAGGAAGGATTTCTGACTCTGACCACCCAGAGGCTCATAAAAGGTCCACATGGGGTAATTTTGAGGCAGTGACCGAATGAAGAATCAAAAAGTCTTTGCCATCAGGAAAGTGTTCCCATGGATCCACTGTATTGGGATTCCCAAAGAGGCAGGGGGGCAGCATCAGGCATCTCCACTGATGTACAACATCTCCACTGATGGCAGTTCAACAAAGGATGCAAGCTGGCTTCAGGTGTTAAATAAATAAGACTGAACTGGACATGATTCTGAATGTGGGCAAAGCACCCTTTTGAATCAAGGTACTCATACAGTCTACATAAATCTCCCCATAGACCTCATTAGGCATTACTTTATTTTTTTAGGTTATTCCAATACTATAGCTTTTCAGTTATTCTCCCCTTGAGACTGGATGATACTGTTTCTTCAGGATGCTTAATTTTTTTTTCTTCCTTATTTTTCATTCTATTCTCTTATTTAACTACAGATTTAGCTCCAGTTAGACTCAATGAGTATCTGCTGTTTTTCAAATCTTTGTCTCACACTACTGACCACCAAGATTTCTTCTATTCTCTTAGGGGTCATTTATCCTACACGCGGGGCAGTACTACAGCACTTCTCCACACAGCAAAACACAGTCCATGTTGCTAATGATCCCCAGGATTGATTAAGATTTTGGTATGCCTCATATGGAAAAATGATCCTGGACGGGAGGGCCAGCTTGTGCTGCCTGATGGAGCATCTGATCACAACCCCTCATGACAGATGGTGTGATACCCTCTTCCACAGAGAATCCCTGGGGATTTTAATCTCTCTGATGGTTTACACCACATTTCACCAAAATTTTATGGGCCTAATCTGTCCACAATCAGTAGAGCACTTCAGCACATGCTTAGCCTGAAGCATGTGCTCAGGGCCATTAAAGTTAATGGTGCTTAGGCAGATTTCAAAGTTAAATGTGTGTTAAGGGCCTCTCTGCAGCAATGTCTTTCAACGGTTTGCCCAAAAAGAAACTCCATAAAATACAGCTAGGTTGAACTGCATAGTATTTTCACTGTGGCAAATTTGTTTGTCACAAACTGGGAAGTGTAAACCTCTGCACTAAATACTGCTAGAAGAATGATTTGTACACAGCACAAAAAAAATATTGTTGGAATAGAATAGATTAGCATAAACCCTCTGGGGAGACACTGGGCATTCCTTGGGTTTTACAGAGTGCCTGGCATACTAGAGATGCCAGAGTTAACAAGTAGTTATTAATAATAATAAAATACTTCTACTGAGACAGCAGACACCAGTTCTTAATATCAACCAAAGGGCAGATAGACAAATACCAGATAGAAGAAAAATATCTGATAGATAAATATAAAGGAATTAAAATTTACTCTTTGTGAGTTAATATTTTTTTTTTAAGATGGGACTGGCTCTACTTTGTATATTTTTTTACCCTTTACTCTGTCTCTTTGCAGTTTAAAATGACTTTTATCATCCCAGAAGAGCTGTCTGCCTCAGTCACATCAACCACCATAAGTACAATAAGTACAAGTCCTATTTTGCCATAGGAATACTGCAAACCAAGCCCAAGTGTCAGCAGAGCACAAGCTATTGACAATTAGTAGCTCTCCAGCTCACATCTGACTGTTTTTCACAAAGTAATTCCTGCACATTTATTCGTCACGCTAAGAATGCACCATTATAGTGTTTTGGGGAGGAACCAAAATGATCACCAAAGTGATGTGGAAACAGGCTGGCCTGCCATGAGATACAAGCACTCCTTTTCTACCCCTTGGTTTTCTGTTGCCAGCTGTTCCCAACACGGCCATCGCCCGCACCAGTCCAGCCCTTGGGAAAGGCCCGTGTGAGGCAGCAGCATGTGGCCAGGACACCTCGAGCTTGTTCTTCACTTCCTTTCCTGCCATCTCACCTCAGGCAAGTTGTGCCATGGCCTCACACTTCTGGTAGAAAACCTTATAAAAGGATTGAGACTACTGCAAGCCAGAGAAAAAAATCCAGAGTTTAAAAAAAGACATGTCCCAGCCCCGCAGTCCCAGCAGAGCTCTCTTTGTTCCCTTTCTGATTTTAGCACATCCAAAGCATGTTTTCAAGCTCCTTTTACCACAGCCACAAGAGCTAGAAACTTGTTTCAAAAAAAGAAAAAAGAAAGAAAAAAAAACCACCATAAAGCTAGGATTCCAACCTAATCAAAGCACTCTGGGGGCTGGAACAATAAAAATAACACGGCAAGTTTTGAGAGCCGCCAGAGCAGCCAACGTCGCTGCTGTGCCCCCGCCACCTCTAGCTGCCTGAAGAGACAAGTACAGGCACTCAGCCTTCTCAAGAGCCCAGAGACGCTCACACATTTGGAGGAAAACAGGATTATTTTGACAAGAGCTGGCAGGAAGTAAAAGGTTCATACATGCGAGGAAGACTGACTTTTCTATTTACAATAAACCAGCCCGGCGGCTCTCAGCCCAGCTCCTAAGGGCTGTCCAGGGCAGAGGTACAAAGAGGTTTTTTGGAAGCCTCAGTGTTCTCCATCTGCCTCCAGGCAACTGTCTTCTATTTTCTCAACAGGACCCTCCCAGCTGGCCAGAATGTCCCTGGCCAGAAATCCGGCACCCGATGACACCTCAGAGACCTGCCAGAAATGGGGCGCACCCACCCACACCTTACCCCCCCACAGGTCCTAGTCCATCACTTTTCCCCTCAAAACAGTGTGGCACTGGCCTGCCCATGTTGCAGGAGGGAGAGACTGAGGGATCACAAGCCCTGCCCCCCCAGCAGCGGTGTGAGCTGTGAGAAAGGGGCAGGGCTCCCTCCAAATGCGGATTTAGCCCATCACACTTTGCCTTCCACCATCCACACTGTCTTTAAAAGCCGTTTCACAAATAAATACATTAGTATGTGGAAAGTTACCCTTAATAGAGTGTGTAAAGGGTTTTGGCACAGAAAAGGTGCGTGATAAAGTACATTCCAAACCACAGTCCTGATTAAGTATTTAAGAACATCTTCCAGTGGGGAAAAGGCGTGAAGAAAAAAAGTAAGAAACAAAATGAAAAGAACTGAAGCAGTTTGTGAAGACACAGATAAATCATGAAACTCTACACGGAGCTGCCAAAATTTCAAAAACACTTTCAGGTAGGATATATGAAATCAACCAAGTAAGAGGTGCTCAAAATTACAGATGGATGCAGATGTTGGTGGACTCCAGAATTAACTCCATGACTAATAAAACTTTGAACACTCAAGTGTGCTTGACTGTCAACAACAGTTTTATATAGTGTTGCAGTTTGCAGTTCACCAGGGATTCAAGTTTCCCAACTGAACACCTTAAGGCTGAGGGCTCAAGGGCTGCAGTCCACTATGCTTTAATGAGATGCAAACTGCAAAAACATGGAACGTGCCTAGAAATAAATCACATTAGGGGAAGGTCCAGCTGAGCTGCTGAAACCATGATGTGTCACAAATTTAGGAATGAGATCCTTCTATGAACATTTAAGATGTTTGAATATGGCATCTGCTGATATGTGCATTCAGTGCATCATGAGGCATTTCAGCAAGGCATAAACTGGGCACTGGCACCCTACCTCACCCTCCTGCTCTGGAAAACAGAAAGTTTAAACTTCCAGGAAAAGTTCCAGTGGAAAAGTTTAAACTTCCGGGAAAAACAATGGAGTCTCCCTGGATGGTGTGCTCAGAGACCTGATCTTGTGCCTCAGCACTTCTGCCCTAATGACAAACCCAGTTTCACCTAAGCTATCTTCATTTATTGATCATCTCTGAAAGGGATTAAATTATTAGAAGACTAACTTACAAAATACCATGTTTTTACCATGTAAAATTCTTTGATGCTTAGGGCATCAAAGAAATGGACTACCATTAATTAAACTAAGCAAAATTACAGCCCAAAAATCAAGGAACATTTCAGAAAAGAATGTGGTGCACTATAGACCATATCTGTGTTTTTTAGTGGGCACAAGCAGAGAGGTTCAGTCCTCATTTACACCAGCTGAGACACTAGTTTTTGTATGTCAGTGACTCTGCCAAGGCTGGCTCTATCCTAATGACAAAAAAAAAAAAAATTAATGCAGATACAGTGTAGCCTTTTTTAAACAAATCCGCCCATGCCTTTGGGAAATGGTGAAGCAGGAATCCCTCTCCCTTGTTGGTCTTAGATTTCAAATTTTTTTCCTTTTCTATCTGAACTTATTAAATCCCTTCATAAATTATAAATTCTTCTGTAGTATATGATATGTTTAAAGCCAAAATAATAAAAGAATGAGAACGTTTTTGCCCAGAGATATTTAAATATTGAATGCAAATTTCCTGATAAAAATCCTGAAGAATCACAACATAGTCTAGTGTACTATAAATTATGCTAAATCATATAAATCAGACTATATCATCCCTGGTGGCTCCTACACAGCCTTTAAATATATTACCCACTCCTCATCAGTCCATTCCACTCAATAACCAGCTCTGTCTTCAGTCCCCAGGCCCGCTTTAATTTGAACAATATATTAGCCTATGCAGTATAAAGGAGAAAGAAACTTCAGGAAGAAGGAAGGCCGGCTTACAAATGAATCTCCCATGGCAGCTCACTCAGACGTGTAGGATGGATGGCTATTCTGAGCGGTCCGTGTCCCAGACGCAGCCAGGGCAATAAATCCTTCCCTGGCCAGCAGCTGGGAGCCTGAGTGATCCCTGCCTCCGCCTCCCCAGTTCTCAGCCCCCCTCAGCCCTTCCAAACAGAAAGGTTTGCAGCCTTTCCAGCTGCATTCAGAGGGCATAACTCATGGTAGATGTGGGAAGAAGAAAACCAGAAGATCAACCTCCAGGGAGAGTGGTATCCCTCGGTGGGTCTCCCAGCATTGGGTGGCCACAGCCATCCTTGCATGGGAGGTGGCCCTGGCTTGATACAGCCAGAGCCTCCATCCACCAGCCTCAGAAATTATGGGATATGAAGAATATGAGGATATGAGGAAGATGGACCTGAGCACCATGTCCTTTGGTTACAAGAGGGCAAACAAAGGTAGCTGCTCCTCCCTGAGGAGTCCTTAAAGCAGGGAGACCAAACCACCTGGTTCCTAAGCAGGGAACAGGCTGGTGTCCAAGGTGCCTGAGACAGAGGGTCACAAGCTGAAGCGTGATGGTGCTGAGCCAAGGCTTTGCTCAACCTTCCCCCAAGAGCAAAGAGCCCTGTGTCTAACATCGTAAAACATCTGGTAAGGCTATCAGGAGGGAGACTGCTGAGGATACAGTTTAACAGAGCTGCTGGGATTTTTTTTATTGCATTTATTTTCACAAATCATAACAATAAAAAAAGGAAAAGTTGGAGTCCACTCAATTGAGTTAATACTTTCGGAATTTTATTAATCAACATCTCAGCATTCATAAAAAAATGACACCTTTTAAAACCAGTGGAGAGAAACATTTCCAAATACTTCCAATCAAAAGAAATTATTTTAAAACTCACATTACATGTATTTTTAAACCAAACCCTCAGGGAGATGGGTGTGAACTCTGAATTATCCCAATTAAGTGTAGTGCCAGAGATCAAGGCCAAAAATTGCGAAGTCAGCTCTAAGCTTTCCGAGTAGGTTGCTGAGGGTGCTACAGTGTCGGCAAGGCAGCTGAGCTTTTTCATGCCCTGTGCCTGAGTTTGTCCTGAAGCACCCTGAAGAAGAGCTCCAGCACAATAATGTGGAGAACAGTGGTCCTGTGCAGAATAAACAGCACAGTCTACCAGATTGTTCTGGTATTGACTAAATAAAATCTGCCTGGTGAGTAGAAATTGGAAGCCTAATTATGTTAATGCTCTTAAAAAGATGTTTACGGACCAAGAAAATGCATTCCTTTGTCTGGTCACATGGTTAGTGTTCACTTAAGGACAGTAATTTCAGTTCTGAAATTCCGTATTTCGTGCCATGGCAGGGCTGAATACCAGTATTTTCACTGACAGTCCGTGGGTAAATAAGGGGGCAGCACATTAACAGTGCAAGCAGCCCACGATTCCCTGTGGGTCTTCTCCTCCCTAACTCCAAATGCCACATAATGGACCATGTCTTGCGTCCTATTTAACCCAGAGATGAAAAAGATGGTCTCAAAAATCTAAATCTAGTACACCAAAACTTAATCCCCAAAACCAGGGCCATAAAGGAATTACTTCCAGGATGAACACAAAGGTAGTGAAGGAACTGGGAAGACACTAGAGTCTTTACTCTTGCTAGCTGCATTTAAGAAGTTGTTTACCCCCTCCTTTTCTGACATTTAATTTTTCTTTATTTTCAGTCTCTTTTTCCATTGTTATCTGACTGAATTCCTCTTTTCTAAGAAGTTCACTCTCCTCCTCATCCCATGCTACTTTCTCCATTTGAACTATCTGCTTGGCACTCCTCTCCCAGCTGGGGGAACCCATGAAAGTTCAACCTGTCCCTCTCTGGTAAGGACCACCATCTCTGCCTTCCCAGCTGTCTGGAAGGGGAAGGGCAGTGCAAACAAGAAGTTGATAACAATGTAGTGGATGTGAACAAATAGATCTGGTGGATCTGCCCAAGCTGTGAGGGTTCTACCATGCAGTTCAACCAACCAGATGAAAGAGCAGCTCTGATCTGCTGAGTAGGAAGGAAGCACAGATCTGATCATGATCAAGGGGATTTGAGGTGCACAAGACATAGTTACTCTCACTGGAACATTATCTCTCCAAAGAAACAAAACAGAATGTAGAGCCACATCTTGCAGCAGCCCCCAGCAAGGTCCTATCTACCAGTGATGCTGTTCTCCCTTCAAGAGAATTCACTCAGCATAATCACAGTCTTATGAGCCACTTCCAGCAGGTCCTACAGAAACCAGATGGCCATTCAGTGCACTGACTCAAATCATCTTGTGAAATCAAATGGAAGAAGAGAGGAGTTGACAGAGGGGAGTGGTTGTCTTTGTCCCCATGAGATACAGACACTTTTTTGCAACTATGAATGAAAGAATAACACTCAGACACAACTAAAACCATTCAGATACTATGGAGCACTATTCATGCCACAAAGGCTTATTTAACCAGAAGACAGTGAGGATCCAGGAACCAACAAATGCAGGGTTTGAAAGTTTTCAAGGATCTAAGCTAAATTCAGAATGATCCCTTATGAAGGCTAGCTGCTGTGGAGTTCACAGAAGTTCACTGTGAGCAGGAATGTTCATGTGAGCAAAAGTTACTGCACATACCTGAGCTTTAGTGTCATACAAAGACCAAGCCAAGAGCCACCTAGCCACCTAGAGCAAAAGGCAAGGTTTTACCACAAGACCCCACTCTTTAAAACAAGTTTTACTGCAACAGGTAACACTTGGTGAGGTACTGCTGCAGCAGCAGCCAAGTAGCCCATGGTCCTTGAAGGACCAGATTTCTGTCAACCATGTTTGAGCTGGTACTCAAACCCAGTTTGCAAAGACATCTCCCAGATGGAGATGAGTGTGGACCTCCTCATTCAGCAGCTGGTGCTGTTCAAATAAGTGTCTGGGAGTAAGGAATTCAATAATTCAATAATTGGATCTTAAATTGCATTGACTCATCCCTCAAATAATTCACAGACTGCAATATTTACAGTCCATTGTTCTAAGAAAATTATGCAAACTGTATGTCTTTGTCAGATGAATTAGTCACATGAGTAATACCCCCTTGCTGCTGTTCACAAATATAGCTCCTGACCCAGTTACTTTTCCAGTTGTCTAACTACTGCTTCAGCTAGCTCAGGCCTTTGGGAAGCTAGAGGCTTCAGCAAAAATAACTCACACATTTCAGTCAACTCTGCAGTGCCACAATTCTTTTGTTGGTTAGAACACTGTACAAATACGAAGAAGACTGTTACCTTCATTTTATGGGTAGGGCAGCTGAGTCATGGTAAAGGTGGTGTCATATCCAAAAAAGAACAGTCACGGAGCCAGAAGCACAATCCTTGTTGAAGATGATCAGTCCTGTACTGAAATCCACACTTTTTCAGATAAGGATGGCAGCCTGTCCACTTGAAAAATGTCCATTTATATTCTCAGCTGTCTGAAGTGTTATTAAGTTGTCAAGCTGGGAATGGAGTACCACAGGGGGACACTTGGGGATCCCAGCATTCTCCAGGACTGAACCTCATAATGCTCTGGCCACCCCAGAGAGCCACAGATGTCATTTCAAGACATTCAGGTCAGAAAGGTATGCACAGCCTGAATTCAGAAGGAATTGTACATGGAGATCCATTTTCTGTGGCATAAACTATGGCATCTGGATAAAGAGGCCAGATCCATTGTAAGATTTCCTTGGTGCATTCAGGTTCTAGACTAGGCTAGTGCCAGGAAGAGTAACATTAATGTTAACATTACAAGGAAAACCACAGGAAACAGGGTGTTAATTGTGAAAGCACAGGTCTCACCAAATGGAGAAAGGAGAGGCAAGGAGGCAGAGAGAAAGCAGAAACAGTGAGTGCATAGACTTTGCAGAGGGGCAGAAACAAGGCCAAACCTTTAGAAGTCTCATTTATGTAGATTATTAAAAGAATGTAACACAGGAAAATGGAATTTTCCCCTCTCAGGGGAGAAGTCTTTGGGGACGTGGTTGTTGCCAAATGTTTTCCCTGTGCTTGACACAAGCTTTTTGCAGGTTCCAGTGCACAAATGGAGCACAGATTTGTGTTCATGTAGCAAAGGAGAAGACCTCTACTCTACAGGGATTGAAGGTTCAGTGGCTTGATGATTTGAATGAACACATTACATTTTTGATGGGGGAAAGCCTGCAAAGGTTTACATAAATAAAGCTTTGATCAGAGGGAAAATACCAGGGGTAGAGGCACTGCACAAGACTGAAAAGAAACAGAATGCTGGCCTAAAGCTGAAAATTTTAAAATACCCTATATGTGTAATATAAATACATTCCTAAGAGAAAAATGTACAGAGCAAAAGGGCCAGAGAGGTACCAGGACAAAGACCATCACACTCTAGTTACACCAGCAGAGACAGGTAAAAAAGGACAAGTATACCTCAAAATTACAAAGGAAGAACAGAAATTTATGATTAATCCAGCTACTTGACCTGAGAGTCTGAAAATGGATCTGTGCAGACAGGACCATAAAATGCAGGTAGCATCAGAAGGTCTGAGGAAGTTAATCAGAGGACTTTCTGGAGAAGTTCAGCCCTGAGCTGCTACAACAGTAAATGAAAAACAGAGAAGCCCTTGGACTCTTCTATGAGAGGTATTGGTGAGGTCCTCCCTAATGAATTTAAGTCTCACAGAGTCTAATAAAAGTGTCAGTGTATTTTAAAAGAACAAGGTTTGACTATGGCATTTGGGTGTCAAAGGTTTCATGTCTCCATAGACTGGTTGCTTATAATAGCTGGAAAGGACACTATGTCACCTACTGCTACAGCTGAAAGGAGCATGACAAACTTGCCCTGGGAATGGTGAAGATTTTGTTGTTATTAAGACCAAATATTAGCATATCAGCTAAAAAACCTAGAAGAGAGATCAAAGTCAGAAACACAGTCTCTAGAGGAACACTCTAAAATGCAAATGAAAATACCAGATGTGGGTGATGCTGCAGTGGCCTCCAGTGAATGGAACAGATGAGTCCTCCTCCTCCAAAGGCTGAAGTACAGGCCAAAGGGAGCAAGAGACACATCTTCATGTTACAAGGAAAATTGTCATTTCCTTCCCAGAAAGGCAGGGAGAGGAAATCAAGCAGCCATCCTTAGGATGCTCTCTTGGTACCAACTTTCACAGGGACAGGGGACTTGCCCTGTTTTTATACCTCAAGCCCCAGCCTGGGGAAGTGACCTACTCCAAGCTCTGCCCTTGCAGAGTCCACCTCCTGAAACAGAGCATGCAGAGGCTCAGTGCCTCCTCATACAGCTCAAAATCCTTAGTTCCTGGAGAGAGGATTAGCAGGAGACAGCACCACTAAACAAGGGGCTGCTGTACTAAGCACATCACTCTTCACATAGTAGCACATGACCATAGGCTGCAGCCACCAATGATCCAGAGTTTTAAATAAATTGCAGTGAAGTTAAAGCCCAGACACATGGCTGCAAAGTCCCCTTTATACCAGCATGATGGGCCATTGAGCAAGGCCATCAATGTAATAAAGCACCTATTGTCAAAGGTGAGAGAGGTAATCAGATCTATATGCAGTACTCTCAAATTATAAAATAACAAAAGGAATATTTGAGTTGTCAGCTGCAGCCATTTTTTTGAAAATAAATGAGAAATCAAGATTGACTATGCCATTAGAAAGTGAGCTCAGGAATTTGCTGGTGCATGAAGAAATATTTAAAGAGAAGCCAATAATAAAACACAATTGGTCATCCTGAAAGCTGCTGCTGTGCACTGGGAATGATGCTGTACATCTGTACAGGAAACCAGAGGTGGTTCTGCACGTCTGTAAAATAACTGTCTCAAGCATCTTATCCAGACCTTAGGCAGGAGGAAGATGAGGAATGTGTCTACAGAGTTGACCAGAAAGGATGACTGCAGTAGCCTGAGCTCCCCACAGCACTAAATGGTTTGCTTCTGCCCAATGTTCATGGGGAAGCCAGGAGTAGGCAGAAAGTAAATTGGATGATCATGGTTACTTTGATTAACAAGCAAACGAGAAGATTTTCATATCCTTTTTAATCTCAATGCTGCTTGCTAAATGCTGTTAGAATAATGAATCTTAGCTGGGTAAGGACAAGGTAGGCAACTGTGCATTTACAAGCCTCTGGCACGACCTCCTTGGACTGACCGCTGTGTTACACAACAGTGGGAATTTAAATGTCAGTCACCAAAAGAAATCATCTCTCTCAAACTTCACAGCCTTGTGGGCTTTTTGACCCAACACAGAAATGCCAACTGAATCATAGGAAACTCTTGTTATTGTGCTGTCTGTGCACATGCTTCTGGGGTCTGAGAAAAAATGATGCTCAGAGACACCCCAGCAGTTTCTTCATGCAGATATCCCAGCAAATACACAGATTCCTAAATATGAAAGGAACATTGACTATCTCCAGCTATGGCCTGGTTCAGTCAGAGGACATCTCTAGCTCCCTTATGACAACCAATCAGTGGAGCTTATTTTGTTACTTGCTGCTGCAAAAATATTCCCAGCAACTTGTCTTTCTTGACAGGACAGTTGATAATTCTTCTACTGAAATATCAGTTGAAGTTGCAACACAGCTGAGGCTTCCATCACCCAAAGATGTGTCTCTGAATTCACAGTTTCCTACAGACATCTGTAGAGCCAAGAGTTCCCCCTATCTCTATAACACAGGAGTGGGATGTATGAGAGTCTGTTTCCCACAGATGCCATCACTCTTGCAGCAAATACATACACACACATGGAAATGAAGCAGCTCCTTCAATCACAATTATCTGGTTTCCTTTACACAAACAGCAAAGTATGAGACAAACAGAAGTCCTCGTTTCAGATGAGGGTACTCATTTCACATTGGTTTCACATTGGTGATCTGAAACCGTAGATGAGGTTTCTTGGCCAAAATATTAAAAGTGCTTATTTCCTCTTTGCAATTGCTTGGGAACAACTGCACCCAAAGCTGTAGCAGACAGGAGTGCTGTGCTGAGAAAGGGGTCATGTGTTCCCATCCCTGTGGATTCATGAGTGGGCACAGATGTTAAGCCTTCCCTTTCCCTCCAATCCATACCCCTTATTCCCCTGTCAGCCCCTCCTTCACAAAACAAAAAGATAATTTGCAGAAAGAAAGATATATTTCCCCCTTTGTTTGGATAAAATGGCATATTTCTCTTTTGTCCTTTGAAGTACATATTTGTTCCACAGACCCTGATTGTTTGTGCCTTGTGCATGCCTGTCTCTGCCAGGCTGTAGCCTACCTACACTGATGTTTCATTTGCAGGCAATGACAGAGAGACTACTCCCTGCAAGTGGATAAGAGAAGCTTTATTGCTCTAAGAGGTGCCATTTAAAACAATGTTAAAGACAACTTTTTGGTAGTTGCCTCGTGTGCATATAAAAAATACTAAAAAAATAAAATAAATAAATTATTGCTGTCCAGCACTAAGTTAGTGGATCTTCAGTTTGCTGGCATTTGCTTTTGGACTGAAGAGGGAAATATCTCTGTAAAGTTTCCATTGATCTATAAAGCAGAAACATCTGCTGAAAGTGGCAGGCCATCTCTGACTGCAGTCAGCAGGAGGCGAGCCTGTGGTTAATAAACTTTCTCCCTCCCTTCCACAGTAGATGTCATTGCAATGAACACGAAGCACAATAAGTAAGTTTACAGGATATGGTCTAACTCAGCCAGAAAATACAAAACACAAACATGGAAAAAAGGCATCACTAGAAGACTCTCAACAGCTTTCAGATTAGTGATGTACTCCTGCCAGTGCAAACGGAGAAACACTGGACCAGCCGCCTTGAACCAGCCCTGGGACTTGCTTCTATTAAAAATGCCATAAGGACCATTTTAAGGCTTTCCTCTGCAACCCTATATAAAAGTGCTTGCAAGGCTGGGATTTAATAAAATACTGTCCTCTCTGGCAGGACTTTTTGAGAATTTAATTCAATTTGCAGTGTAGTTTAAGACACATACGCACACTGAGAATTTCAATTTCCTCAGTGATGCTAATCGGCACGCACTTCCAATGTGGTTCATAGCATCCCACAGGTATAAGAGCAGTGGAAACTTCCCAGCACAGAGATGAGCATAGAATTTACTGCTGGCAGCAATATTAAAAAAAAATCAAGCAACATTGGTGCTCTCTTGGCAAAGTTCCCCCAGCCTGTTTTTCACAACGCTGCTGGCTGTTTCCACCCACAGGACACATCGGAGAGCAGCCTACAGCATTTCCTGGACATCTGCCCTGTGATACCAACATCACTTTTCACCCATCAGTGACATGGGGCACTGGTGGGTCCTCCACCACTC
This sequence comes from Cyanistes caeruleus, assembly GCF_971803275.1. NCBI lineage: Eukaryota > Metazoa > Chordata > Aves > Passeriformes > Paridae > Cyanistes > Cyanistes caeruleus. The sequence goes on from NC_141705.1 coordinate 42,580,035, forward strand.
CCACCACAGTGCCTGCCACAGCATCCTGCACCCTGCAGTTCTGAACACCTGCTGCTTCACTCCCCCTCCTATGGGAAAACAGAGACAACAGAGAGAAGGACAGTTTTCTGCACCTGATGCAGCCAGCAAGCCCAGACTGGTTTGTGAAAAAGGCTTTTTGCTGCACTGGGGGCATGTTCTGGTCTGAGGCTGAGGTGGCTCTCCGTGCTCAGGGAGGGCTCGGTTGGGACAAGCACCCCAAGGCAAGCACCCCAGCGAGGTCCACCCATGGCACAGCCAGTGCCACTGCCCCCAGTGTGTGCCACGACCCCCTGAGGCTTTGTCACCCCCCTGAAGCCTCTAGGTCCTTGAGCCTGGGGTAAGTATCCAGCAAAGGACTCAGCTACAGACACAGCCAGTGCTTCTGTGAGGCTTGGCAACATTGCCCTTCTCCTGGGGAACCAAAGTTACAGAGAACAGCCTTTTTAATAGCAGGATCAACAAGACTCTTCTTATTATGCCACGCTGGTTACGGCATGTCACTCTGTCATCACCCTATCATTCCTCTGCTGTGCACACCACTTACTGTAACTTTAATGGTGTTACACTTACCAAGGTTATAATTACACATTATAGTGCGGCTTTCCTACACCAGAAAAGGACTAAACGTACAATTACACAGCTCATAAATAGGAGGACGCCATACTACTGCACAGGCACACATGTCCACATAAAACCTTTAATTACAGTTGCAAAGAGATTATAGAGATTTTACAAATATGTTATTCCGACTGTGGCAATGGTTAGCACCACCTCTTGGAGAGAGCCTCCATCTGCACAGGACTTCTCCCAGCAGCAATGCCTCTCTGGGTGGTGCTGAGGGCTATTGTACCTGCAAAGCAAGTCATTAACAAGAAAAGCATCATTAAAAAGCATCTTGATGGGTTTTATTGTTATTTTTCTTGTTTCAATTATTTATAAATCTGAATATCTTTCAATTATTTGAGTATTTAGAAACACCGACTCCTGATAATCAAAGGTGTAGTCAAATGAAAAAGCGTGTGTGCCAGATTCAGTGACCCCTCAAAAGTTTAGCACTAGAGCTAAAGAGGAAAACATATGGCAAATACAAATGACTAGACAATTATAGATACTAAGATTAACTGCCACTGTGACAAGATGAGAACTAAGGGCTTTCTTCCAAAACCACCCCTCATCTGAGCAATAAATACCCATCAAAGGGGATCAGAGGGGAAAATAATCTCATCTCTAATCCCAAGAGAATTTCTGGGAAAAACCTACTGCTTGTTATTGATGTGAAAAATCATGATGCAATCACACTCAACCAAGAGGATCTCCTAAAAGAAAGAGGCGTTTATTCTATTAATTCTTCTCTGCTTATTTAATTCTCAATTTTAATTGTGTAGAATAGGCAAATAGAAATGAATGATAGATGTTTTTTGAAATGTACAAAACCTGAAAAGTATGCACTTCTTTTAATGTATATTATATGTTACTTACAGAACTTTGCACTCAGAGTTGCTCACTGCAGTGCAGAGTCCTATGATTTATGAGTTTTACAAATGGGAATGAGCCACTTTTTCTTCCCTTCCTTCTTTTTCTTGTGTTAGAATAACAACAACAGACAAACGAAACACACAAAATACGAGAAAAGTATCTCGGTGTCTCTTAGATTGCCTAGCTTTGCCTCTGTTTTCTAGAATCATATTTTTATGTATGTTATTACTTCAGGGGGGAAAGTTTTCTACTTGGCTACAGTAATTTCATCTTCCTCATAGTTTCAGCAACAAAAACATCTCAGTTTGTGGGCTCGTAAAGGCAGAATTAACAAGAATATACACATATATACTGAGCCACATAAATCCTGATAACAGATACAGATAGGAGCACACACAGGCATAGATACAGTCAACTTCTACCTCCCTTATTCATTGCAAAGTCCAACTGGAAGTACTTAACAGAGGGATATGAAGAAAGTGTGCAGGATATGGGTCTGGAACTTGGAGAAAGAAGAAAATTTCTGTTCTGAGGGTCAAATGAGTTTGTGATGTTTTTTGTAAAATAGCAGGAGCTTAAGTCAGCATTTTCAGGATTTATTTTCAATTTTAAGTGTTTTAAAATGAGGCAGAGCCCTGATCTTTTTAAAGGGGCATGATAGTTTTTCAAAACCAGACCCCTTGCTCCAGTCACATGAAACGCAGTGCAATGAATATCAGCTCTCATTTTTTAAAATCCCACATTTTGACTATGATGGTGCTTGGCTTTTGGTAACCCAACTGGCTGTGAAGTCTCAGCTGAAAGTGTGCACACTCACCACTTAGCTACCTTCCAGTCTTTAGGATAAATCGACAGGAGGAAATGGAAGAAATTTTGCAGTAATTTTTTGCAACATGAATTAATTCTTTGCCAGGGAAAACAATGGGAAAACACACATGTGTTTGATGGCCTCATTCCCTGAATAATGAATTTGTGATGCTTTCTGTATAATAGCAGGAGCTTAAGTCAGCATTTTCAGGATTGATTTTCAATTTTCAGTGATTTAAACTTAGACTGATTTTAAGATGACCATAGCAATGAAAAATCCCATGAGCCCTCACACCTCTATATTCAGCTACATTAGGACAGATTTCTAGTGAAAGAAGGGCATCTCTGCAATGATACAGGAGAACTTAATTGAACAGAGGCCTTGAGACAACGCTAGTGGTGTCCACTCCAGCAGGAATGGAGGGAAGTAAGTTGGGCTAGGAAAGTTGAGTAAGTTCCTCCCAGATTTTAGAGATTGGAGCGGAAAAATAATCAGGTATAAAGCATTCTCCTGGATCTGAAGGCAAAAGAGAAAGAAGAAAAAAGTGCCTGAGAGAAGGCACAGGACAGAATTCAGAAATAAGGAATGGGAAAGAACCAATTAAAAACAAATAACGAGTGACTGGGTCATTTCCACCACTTGCACTCATGGATGAACATACATGCCAGTAAGGTCTGCAGTAATTTGCAGTATTACAGGACACTCTGGGAGTGTTTGTTCCTGGAGGCTAAAACACTGACTGTTCAACACAGTACACTGATGACATCGCTATATCAGGCTAAAGAAAACAACAAAAAAGCACTGGAGGGAAGACTAATCTCACCCCTCAGGACACAATGGAATAGAGCTCCCTAGGGTGTACAGAGAGTCACAACGTGCTCAGCCCAGCGCTTCCCAATCAAAAAGCAGGAGCAGACAGCCCAGGCCCTTCAGTGCTACAGGGAAATAGCCAAACCCACTGAACGCCATTCACCAGCGGTTACAAGGGCCTAACAAAAATGGCCCAGTCAGCACATCCTTTGACCTAAATCAACAAAACAAAGTGCTTGGGAGAAGCACTGCCGTATTCACAGTGGACAGCATCTTTCCAAGATGAATGCCCAAGTTTTATTCCTCTTTTAGATGCCGCAAATGGTTTTTGGCAGATGCTTCTACACCCAGATGGCGCCAAGTTAACTACTTTTATTATGCCTTTTGGATGGTAATCCTTCCACAGACTTCCTTTTGGCATTGCTACTGCACCCAATATATTCCAAAGGAAATGACAAAGCTTCTGCAGCACCTGGAAAGGGATAGTTGCTTGTACAGACAAAGTCCTGGGTTATTGCCATTGGGAAGAGAAACATGATAAAAGCTGGTCTAGATTTCCAGAGACACTTGGTATTCGGGTCTGAAAGGCAATAAAGCCTGGGCTACATCAAAACTAGCTGAACTACTGAGATAACACACACATTAAGGCAGACTGAGGAAGGGTAAATTGTAAATTACTACAAACTCCTGAATCTATGTCAAAGTGAAATGAAGGCTGGGTTATGAATGGTACCAATATATCCTTGTAATGAACTCCTGGAAAATTAAATCACCTGATATTTTAATATAATTTTTAATATAATTTTTAATAATTATTATAATTATTAATTAATTAATTGATAATAATAATTATCAAATATAATTATTGGATATAAATATATTTTGAATATAATACAAGGATATGTTTTCAACTGCATGGAAGCTCTACCTGAAGCACATAATTCTCCCTTCCTGTAACCACTCAGAGCCACCTGCAACATTACAACCTGGTCAGACTGGTGGGGCTGCTATGTACCGCTCCTAGACATTTGCTGATGATATAAATCAGTCTCTGCAGACTGAGAACTGTCTCATTGCAAAAGAATCATGTGAAAAATGTAGAAAAAAAGCTCTTCCAGAGAGTTAATTCAACTTTTGACTGACCACAAACCACTTGTACCCCTGATAAATAACAAAGACTTGGATCATGTGCCAGTGACTTGTCAAGCCCTACTTAAGGCTTAACTAGGTACAATCCGCAGACATAACACAGCACTGTGCCTGGCACAGCCTTGCCCATTGGCGCTACCCTGGCCAGATACCTTGCAAATGTGACAGATGTATGAATATTGCAAATCATTGAGGAAATTAAAGCTTTATGAGACAAGTCTGCAATCCTTAAAACCAGTGTCTGATTCATACTTATAACACATCTGATTGGTTAATACCAAAAATGTAGAACTGCAATGTAAGAGTGTGGGAAAAGTGACTGCCTTAAGTGCATTAGAATCATACCCTTATGCCAGAAAGAAGCAACAATTCAGAGCCAACATGGTTATCCTGGCAAAAACATCCCCGTGGTACTTCATTACTGAGAATTCTGAGTAAGCCAGTATGTCCATTTAGTGGTGTGCCACAGGCAGAAGACATCCTGCTCTTTCTAGCGATGCCTGTGTGTAGTCGTGAAACACAAAGACTACTGCAGTCTCTCACTGAAGGCTGAGATACCTGCCTTGATCCTCTGAGTTGGGCACATTCCTCACAAATGACCTCCTGACCCCTTTCTCACAGGGACTCTGCTGTGTTAAGACAGTAGTACTGGAGCATGACTGGAGAAACACAATTACTTCCCATTTATTTGTGATTCTCTTGGCTAGGTTACTATCCTTTAACAAAGTGACTTCTAAACTGGAATGCCTTTACTTAAATGTTTTAAGCTTTAAGCCTTCCAGCAATGCATTGTATATCTCTATCTGACTTTTTTTCTCTCTCTTCACTCTCCTGGAATCCTTGTTTTCAGCAACCACATCCCTGGTTTTTGATTCCTGGAAAAAATTCTCCTCTCTCGTGGTGTCTTGCTCGATCATTGAAGTTGGCATGCCAAAAACTTCCCACCAAGATCTTGTTGGCTTTTTTGGCATCCCACTTCTCCACATCTGTTATTTTATATAGCTATCCATAATATTATAATTATTGTGCCAGTAGCTTGTCCTCTTCACATGCAGACCATATCTTTCACAGATTTCTCCCCTAATGGGTGCCTTCTCTGCTACATTAGCTACTCCAGTCCCCAAAAATCCAGCTGTCTGAAAACATGATGTTTTTCTGAAAACATAAATCACCGAGGCCCAAAATATTTGACAGCCTTATACATCATAAAATTAATGACCAGAAAACAATGCAGTCATAACTTGTTGAAGGCCAATGAAAGTGACACAAGAAACTTTCCTTTCCTCCATGTATTGCAGCTTAAGTAGCATCCAGAAACTTGTTAATGACTGATGCCCACAAAAACAGAAATTAATGCTGTTTTTCAAGGTATTATCATCATTACTTTTTATTTATATTAAAGTGAGCTTCTGTTTGTACACCTTCAAGTGATACTGCACACCATTCCCTTAGAAATCAGAAGAAGAACAAAATGACCTCTGTGTCTCAGATGATGTGCCATGCTTTGCCCACATTCTAAAAAGCTGCCTTGAAATGTTGATAAAAACTACAAGACAGGGATAAAAGAAGAGGCATCCCCAAACAGGAACATCACCAAGGAGCCATACCCATTTTTTATCTTGTTCAACAACACAAAATATCTAAGTCTATAGAAGGCAATTGGATATGATCATAACATGTGTTCTTATTCAATGTAAGATAAAAACTAACATTTATTGTCTACTTAACATTCACACTCATTCTGCTAAAATTTTGCTCACAGTCTCATTTCATCTCTGCAATTTGCTGGGCCCTGGCTACTGCCTATTGGACATTGCTCATCCCTGCACAGCATTTCTGGGGAGAGGGGAAGGAAAACATGATCAGGCACCACAACTTCTCAAGCCACAGCTGAAACAGAGGAATAACCCAAGCCAATGGGTTTTAAACCACCATAACTGCACCACTTTTCCTCTTATCCTACCCTTTCTATAATGGTTTTCTGCACTATCTCCTATATTATCTCACACTGTGTGCTGTCCCACTTGAAAAATTTACTCGTGGGTCATACAACAGTATGGGTTGTTTATTGGGTGGGCACCTTCGCCAGCCAAGGCCAAACCACTAGAGCCTGTCAAAAGTGACAGGTCTTTGATTTGTGAGACCTCACAGAAAAAGTATTTTAATCCCCCCCATGTCAATGTTAAAAGCAAAATCAGGTACATTTTCTAGCCAAATCTTACAATCAAAAAAACCCACCACACCAAACCTCAAAGCAAGCAGTTAATGAGTCTTAATGATTGAATAATCATTAAAAAGTCACAACCACAAAGAAAAAGTTCACCAAATATTTGAGAAAATCAGCACAGAGACTGCTCCCAGCCTTTGCCAGAAACTGCTCAACACAAGAACAGGTCAAAGTTCTGAAAAGCAAATGTGTGACATGTGCTCTCAACAATGCCTAAAGAGTGCAGTGTTCAACTTATACCTGGGCTTTTTTAGGAAAACAGGAAACAGGTGTTTTCTTACCTGTCTCTTGAAAGAAGGAAGAAAATTCTTGTCACATGGTGCAGTTGAGCACAGGAACACAGAAAGGGACTGCAGCATTCCTGGTCCCAGAGAGATGTACAGCTTCACCAAACTATGCCTTGGAGCACATCATCTAATTTCAAAGTCAGATCTGCTTTCAGCATGGGGTCGGACCAGATGATCTCCAAGCATCCTTAACAATCTATAATTTGATGATTCTAATCAGTAAATAACAACAAAAAAAAATATTCTGCCAGTGATATTTTTGATATGTTCTTGTCATAGCTGATCTAAAGTATTCAATGTGAAAAATATATTGTGTCATGCAAATTCCTCCTCAAGCACTGTGCTGCTCATGTTTTTTTATAGCACACTTTAAAATAAGACACAATCGTGTGCATTTGCTTTGGTTGATTCTTTAAAAAGACACCTGTGTGAAGGAAAAATCTTGCACTAAGAGGCTTAGGGCTAGCACATCTGCAGGGAAGTCATGAGCTGCTGTGACAAGCATCTTACATCTTTCCTGCCTCTCCCTGTATGGTCTCTGGTTCTCATGGCACACATCCTGCAGTGTCCAATGACTTCCACTTATCTGCAGTATTTGTAGAACTTTCTGGGTTTTGCGGCCAGCCATTATTCTCGTAGCAACCTTGCAGCAATTGCTAGTAACCACAGGATTACCTTTCCAAGCTGTCATACAAGCTGTTTGCTCAAAAACACTATCCATTTCAATAGGAAAGAATGCCCAAGGACACAGATGTTGAGCAAGTATTTAACTGCTTAGCTTTCTACCAAACAACCAAGGTTTTTTGCTTAACTGCCAAAAGCAGAACAACAAAGCTGTTTGCCAGATCCTGCTCACTGTCCATGCAAGTCCCTTCTCATTCATCAGAGACTGCTCAGCTCCAGACAGGAGAGGGCAGAGGAAACTGGCCCTTCCCTTCAACTTTATTTCCCCCTGCAGGTATGTACATGTGTCCCACCCCTGAGCATGTCAGGCCACTAGCCACTGACATAATAATTCCTTTGAAATGCCAGTGCTCAAAACCACTATAGTCTCCAGTTACCCTTTCACTACTGCAGTGAAAGCCAGCTTTCCAAGGGCTGCAAGGGAAAGAGGAGTGTTTCCAAGGGCAAGAACAGCAGTCATGTTCCTGGCTGGTTGCTGTCCTTGAAAAAAATATGTCTTGCATGTGTGAGTAGCTGGGGCAGGGCATGGTCTTCCTCCAGAGACATCCTCTCTTGCATTGTTTTCCTTTTTTAAGAGTACAAGTGTTGGGCAGCTGCCTGCAACTCTTTCACTGTAGGATGAAGAAATATAGTGTTTTTAATAAAAGAAAAAAGTAACTCACACAATAGGAAGATTTAGTTAGGTTTCTGAAAAAGGAAGAGCAAAGAAGCAGTTCTCTCCACATGTCTAAGGCATTCGAGAGTGAATATTTGACTCATGTAGCTGCAAGGAGTTTGGCAACATATGCCAAATTTCCAGTGGGACAGGCAGAAAGGCCAATGAGAAGGGATGCTGACAGGCTAGGAATGGAGTAGCAGTGTGGTATTTTAACAAAGATGAAACATCTGAGAGCAGCTTTGTTAATGCAGTCGAGTTTCTCAGGCCACATAGCTGAACTGTCAGTGGGTTTGGCTGTGTCACCTCAGTATAAGCAAAGCTTGATGAAATGTGAGTAATTTCTAAAAGAAAGCATTTCTGTGGGTTTGATTCTCTGTTTTGTGGTCATTGCCTTGGAAGGAACATTAGTAATTTTGGGCTTTTGCACTTGTATTTAAAAAACCCAAAAAGACGTGAGATAGAGTTTTAGCAATGGTTAAAAGTTTTCTGAGGGCCTGCAGCCAGAGCCTTGCTGCACCCACAGGGTCACCTGGACTGCTGGCAGCCAGCAAGGGGGGGGCAAGGGGACTGCCTGCGCTGGGGCTTGGCACTGGCTGCACTCCCCTTCCACCTCCTCTGTGCTGGGAGCTGAGCCGAGGGTGAGGCGCGTACAGCCTCTCTCACCGCCGTGTCTGACGGAGCCTGGGAGGGCGCGCACACTGCCCCTGCCCCACATCCAGCACAGGCTGTCTCCCTCCCATGATAACCTGAGGGCCAGGAACTGGCAGGATGAGCAGGAGACAGTGGAAATCAGCCAGTGCACAGCAGTGACCTGAGTGCTCAGGGTTTAATCAATATCCAGAGTCACTTGAAGGAAGACACCTACCTCCATCTGGCTTCCATGTCTCTTCATTGTCCCCTTAGAGCTGCTCCATAGACTGGTCCCCTACAACCCATTTTTTCCAGAACAGTTAAACACTGTGCAGAATGGTAAGACTCAGGATTCTTCAGCCCAAATTAAAACATCCCCTTGCCTCATAGATGCATCTGCTGTTAAGGACACTTTCCCCTCTGACCATTCTGGAGAACTCTGGCAGTCACAGTCCCAACCCCAGAGACTTTAAATGCTGGGACCAAAGCCCCATCACAGAGGATGGCTCTCATGACTCAGCAGGTGCCCTGCCTGACTCCCTACACATCCCACATTCACACAGGCAAGATTTCCTTAGCAGCTCAATCCCAGGTTTCCCAAGGCAGGGCTTCAGACCTCAGGTTCCTTTAAGTAATTTTATCATGGTGCAGCAGCAGAGTAACAGCTGAAGCTTGTGCCTTGGAGAAGGGGCCCTGAACAAAGGAAACACTGGGCTTTTATTCCCTGGGGTCTTCCACCTGAATCCTCAGCTCCTGCTGTGTCTCTGAGTGTCTGGTCACCTGGCTGGGCCAAAGGTCCTCATGCCCTTTGTTGGGCAAAGGGGCAGCACCAGGTCACAGCCTCCTGCCTTGAGCTGTCCTCACCCAGGGCTCAATCACAGCTACACCCTGAGCTACCTGCACTACATGGATTCCTCAACTGCCTTAGGGTTAAGAACCTGGCAACTTCTATCTCTGACCAAACCTGGCAGGAACTCGTCTTTGAGCTCACAGAAGTCTATCAAATCCAAGGCATTTCAAAAACCCTTTCCATAATGCAAGTAACTTGCATTATGAACACTGTGTAGATGTTTCCAACAATATTTTGAAAAATTTTGAAAATTGAAAAACTTGCTGAAAAATTTCCAAGGAAATCTAAGAGTTGACTGTGCAGCTGTGAGTTGAGAAAAAGAAAAAAATATATAATGGTCTTTACTTGGGTTGTAATTGTAGCTCAGTTAGTTATCCTCTCTAAAATAACTTTTCCTTTATTAAAATTCTTGAACAATAAAAGGTTGCCTCTATCTCCCCTGCAAATGCAGTGTAAGCTTTGTAGCTAACTAGGAAAGAGATCTGTAACATGTATTATGGTATTTGATACATTCCAAAATTTTCCAATAGCATTGAAACAGAACAAGTGCAGTACATACAAACAAACAGAAAGTGCTTTGGGGCTTGATCTTTAAGGGTTTACCTCCCAATTCTTCCTGAAAAAGTGGTGTCTCTGGCTCTGGTGCTCCTGCAACAGATGTGCAAAAAATTCATATATTTAGCTTTTTAGGTGCCCCAAAACATGGTTTTGATTCCCACATAAGCTGTGGCTTGCTGATTTCTTGGGATTACAAAGCTTGCAGGGCTACATTTTTCTGCCAGGTTAATGTCTTACTGCAGAATTGTTTTAAAGGGCATGATGGCTACACACACTTAGGCTTATCTCAAGATAAGACAACACCTTTCCACAAGCAGGGGAGGAACAACAGCTTCTGTCCTGTGCACCCTGCATGTCCAGAGCATGGCAGGTCTGTCAAGTGAGAGATGCCTGAAACACCTATGGAGTGCAATACCTTAAAGTAAAAACTGCACTTCACCCATAGCTCAGGTGAAGATGTTGGCACTGTTGATAGCTCTTTTTGTGTACTGTTGCATCAAACTTGGCTGTCAACAGTGGATGCTGTAGGCAAAGCCAGCTCTGTGCTAATGGAAGAACAATGACACTCTCTGTCCAGAGCCAGAGAAAGGGCCAGCCCAGACTGAAGATCTCAGTCCAAGAATCAAGTCTCCCTATATGCTAAAAGAGAGAATTCCATCTGGCCATGCTGATTGATTGCATGTTTCATTCATAGGGCTTAGGAAGCTGTCCCAACCAAGCACCTTCACTCAGAGCAGCAACAGAGGGAGCATGGCTGTCACAAGTCATCCACAATTATTCACAATTTCTTTCCATCCTTAAGATGGAAAGAGACCAAGGAAATCAGTGAAATGCATTAATAGGTCTATTTCTGTTACTTTTCTCCACTGAGTTACCAGTTACTTTTACACTCTGCATCTGTCTCTCACTTACTGGCTTGCACATACTTTGATAGCAAGCCACAGAAACCACTGCTGCAAGTACTTCACCAGTACTGGGGAAACTCTCAGGGGAGAGGAGAAGAAATAAGTACAAAATTGTTACTCTTTTTGCTCTCTGCGTTTATTTATTTTGGACCCATTGGGCTAGACCGCAACTAAAACTTTATGAACCTAATAAAATTCCCAACATTCTCAGACATGGGTCGTGATGTTTATATATTAGGCAGAATACAAAGGTGTATTTATGAGGAGATTGGAAGTACTTAAAGATGCTTGAGCTCAGGCAAAGCATAAAACACACATAAGAAATGTTTTCAAATTTAGCACAGGTAAAATCAAGCTGACCAGATGACACATCAAAACCAGAAGTGTTTCAGAAATGCTTTGCTCCTCATCACAGAGCCATCCCACAGAGTAAACAGTGGTGGAGTACAGAACAAATTCATTATTTTTCAATAGATATTATTTGCATTGTTTTGCTATGTCTAAAATACAGCTCTCTTATTATGGTAGTGGTAGTAACTATAAACAGTAATAAATAGGAGAAGGTTGCAAGAGTAAACTTATCTTTTCCTTTCTGTCTTCATAAAACACACACTATTCCCTGATTCAATAAGCAAGATGTACTGTTTGACTCAAGTCGAAGGATAATGCGTCTTGGCAGTAGATTAGGCTTTCCATCTCTGTAAATAAGAAAAAGCTAGAGGGAATATATGCTGGGATTTATTTCTGCCAGGAGCAAATAAACAGCTCTGTCAATATACATATAATCCCACCTCCCTGCTTCCCCCATCTCTGTCTTGTCTTTGTCCATCTCCATTCCACCTCATTAAAAAAAAAAACAACCCAAAAACCTACAAACAAACAAAAAAAACACCACAAACAACAACAAAACCACTTATGTACTCATTTTCCTCCTGTCACGCATGGTTGTTTTACTGATTTCAGCATTAACTTTTTTTGATACTTCCTGTCACTGGAAGACCTCTCACTCTCTCTCCCCACAAGAACAACATACGTTTTCAATTTAGGTTATGTTCCCAGCAGATGTTGGAGGACATGAAGGTCTTGCTTTCTCTTTCATTAAAAACGCACTTGTAATACATTTTATTGTCTTGGATGGAAAATGGCATGTATTGCAATATTCAGGAATCAGTCAATACGATTTCATAATCTCTATCTTAAAAAAAATATAACGAGTTAACAAGAAAGAATAAAAACCAAGGTCCGTGTTACATCTCCCTGAAGAGCGTTTGTAAACATCCCCCAAAGGGTGCTATGGAAGGTAAGGTTTAGAATCTCAGAAGACCTCCCCAACTCTAATACCCACACTCATCCCAAAAATCACTTCTTGTTTTCAGGATATTTTATATGAAAATTCCAACTGCACACCAGTGCCTTTGCTTCTCCACGTGGGCCTCCCAGCTATGCCACGTGCATACAGCTTCGTCTGAATTTAGACATGTTAACACAAACCCTTCTGTTCCCAAGGCATGACGCCAACAGCTCATGTGGAGCCTGAGGCATGGCTTAAAGTGTCATGTCAGGATATACTATCCTTGACTGCTTGCTGCTGACCTGGCCAGAGCCACATCACATGTCATCCTTGCAGCAGGAGGACTGGTTTAGAATGGATCACAGAATCAAAAACCTCAGTACTTTGAACTTGCCTAAGAAAGATGGACCAGAACAAGTAAGCTCCTGCTTCATTAACTGTCACCCAAGAGCAAGGCTTGAAAGGAAAGGAATAAGGCAGGCTGCACTGGAAAATAACAGACAATGAAATCTAATCAGAAACTCAATATGCCAGAAAATGGTATGTTAGAGTCCCCAGAGATTTTTTTCAAAAACCTTTAATCTTATGACACTGGGAATTTGCTGTTCGTAGTCTGTAGGATGTTCACAGTGTCATAGAACCACCTGATTTCACAAATACCTCCTGCTAAACACATATACTTGTGTATGTATATACAACTTTGTGTGTATACTTTACATGCACTCATATTTACTTATTCCATCCTTTGTGTCGAAACTAGGAACAAAATGAGGTTATACCCTACAGCAAAACATACACAAACATAATGTGGAATCACCAGAGCTGCCAAAAAATCCCTGCTGTAGAGAGAAGATTAAGTCTTACAAAATGGACAGCAAACCACAAGTTTCATACAGAATGCTTGTTTCCAATATACTTAGATTTTATCATTCCATTGTTTCTTCCTGTATTATGGAAGCAAGTGTTTTTTGCTAGAGCAAAAAAGATATGTCAGAGCCAGAAGCAATGGTCCATCTAAACCTGCATTTGTGACAGCAAGTAATACAGACATCATACAATACATTGATATCTCAGCATCTTTTCCCAACCACATAAATCCAGACTGTGACTGTGTCTCAGGTTTCCTCATTTTCCATAAATTTGTCTATCTTCTCTTCAGCTGATAATGCAGGGCTTTTTATTGCTGACTTTGGAAATTGCTCCATAATTTAAAAACTCTTTGTGTAACAGAAATCCAGCTTGGGTTATAGCTGAGATTGGTGGTTTCCACCTGGTATGTTTGGTTTCCTGATTACACACACTAACATTCCATTTGTACCTTTCTGTAAGCACTTGCAGAAGGCACCTACTGCTTGAGGTGGCTTCTGGCACCCTGGGACCAACAGGGAGAGATAGGAAGCAATTTTGCACAGCGTTTACCTTCTCCTGGCTGTAGCTGCTGGATCTGGCTGGTGGTCACACCATGGATCAGTTCAGTGTGGATCCTCCCTTCCTGGCTGCTCCTGGCTCCCAGCAAGTGGCAGCAGGGCTCAGCAGCATCCTGCTCATGCCTGAATCACTCCCCAGTGATCTGCCTCCCTCCACATGGATTTACTTGTGACCCAGGACCTTTCCAAGTAAAGGAAACCCAACAGAGGTCACGCTGGACTCTGGTCAGTCAGTGAAATGGTCTCATTTTGACTGGGCACTTGCCACCTTGGCCAGGGAGGGCTGCTTGCCCAGCATCTGTGCCCCATGGGGGACATTGTGGCCCTGCTCCACCTGCCAGAGGGGATGATGTAATGCCCAGGTGACCACAACCAAAAGGCTATTCCAGTTATTTTCCATCTCAGCAAGAAGTAGACATTTTCTCAAATCCCAGGGAAGTCCTGGTGCTCAGCTAGTGATACCATAAGCTCCTGAGCCATGCATTTGCAGGAGCCCTGAGGAGCACAGTGGGATGGCAAAGAAAGCAGCTGACAGACTCTGGAGTGCACTAGTGAGTGGGAGCAGTCGTGTCTGGGTAGCAACCACGATGAGAAGCAACCACGGCTGCAGGGATGGCCAACCCTGCTTCCCCATGCTTGGGAAGGAACCTCCAGGAGGGCAGTCCACCACAGGGATGGGGAAGGAGAAAGGCAAAAGGTTATCCTGAGGATACGGAGGCTCCTTGCAGGCAGAAAATCTGAATTGAGCATATAAATATCCCACGCTTCCCAGCATGGCTTTCAATTAAAATAAACTCATTCTGTAACACCGCCAGAGAATGGCTCACTAAGAAATTTATAGTCTGAAGTATAAAGGAACTCAATCACTATTACTCTGTGAACATTTATTAAGAATATAAAAATGAAATTAAAATTGCTAGATTAAGGAGATTTGATTCCCTTTGTGAACACAAACTTTTATTTTCAGGACAAGCTTGCTTTGCTTCCAAGAAGTCTGATGAATTCATAGCTGGGAACTCACTAAAATCATCCACCATGGTATTATATAGCACTCATTTTGCTTGCTGTTAAGTGATATTTTGTAGTTCCTCTGTTACCTCAAGAGACTGAGTTGATTGGCCTGGATTAAGCCAAAAAACCAAAAATAGAAAAACCACAAAATAATGTAACATATATCCAAAATCATAAATCTGCAATCAGCAAAGAAGAGAACCTCTGTTAACATCTTCCTCACGTAAAACAAGTATTTTTTGAGGCATGCAAATAAAGAGAGTTAATGAGACCAATTTTAAAAAGTAGCTTTTGCAAGCCCAGGAGTTTTGGATTACTTAGTATGCAGATTGCTGAAGCATGGGCTGCTCTCAGGAATCCCTTAACTTTTTGATGGCTCAGTGCTGCACATCTACATCCCCTGTGAGTTGTGTTAGTCCTGCCTGGAAGAGCCAGCCTTCCCAAGGAACTACTTACATGTTTTCCACGAGCTGGTCCCTACAGCTTTTTAGCAGATTTGCACTGCACTTATAGCTGGAACAATAACTTAAATTGGCACACCAATATCAAAATCCCCACGTGCTTTCTTTCTCCTGAGAAATTCAACTGCTCAATAAAAATTGAACAACAGGAAAACAGCTTGATCATGTGCATTATTTTATTTAAATAAAAAAAAAAAAAAACCAAAAAAACCCATCAATGATCAATGCTTGGTCTTGATTTAGGTTTTTTCTTAATGCTACCACAAGATGTTAGCACCTTGACATTTTGTTATTTTTATTGCTGCTTTCATTTCTAAGCTGATGCATTTTCCACCTTATTCTAGGCATGTCCTGTGGTCTTTCCCTGGGGTACAAAACTTCACCTCTTTCCTGGTCTTCTAGGAATTATCAATGAACATAGAGTAACTATGAAATAATTAACCTGTAGATCAATCTCTTCTCACAAGTACATGACCAAGTCAACTGGTAAACTCAGTAATATGTGCATGGTTTTGAAGAGATAAATATGTTTCTCTGTATGACATACACTTGAAAAATATCCAGCATACCTGAAAAAGGTTACTTTCTAGATGCTTCCATAAGTACTCAAATTTTACCTTTAGATCCCAGTTTTTCAGTTTGCTGCAACACATACTTTCACCCTGTGAGTTACACAGCATCTGACACCACACAGTCTTGGCAGAAAAGTCCTTGTTGATACTTCTATCACTGTAAAATCCACTCATGCTGAGTGAATTAATTACTTACTAAGATGATAGTTTTTAAGACAGTGCAAGATAAAACCAACCAAAAAGAAAGCCAAAAATAAAATTCCAAATAGAACCACAGTGTCTGTTGAAATGTTAAAATAAGAATGGGATAATGTTTGCAGTGTTGAACGTTGGTCTTTGGATGAGTTTTTAGTATCACATTTCAAAACACATTGCTCATACAGCTTTCTTGCAATGCTTTTCAACATGCATATCAGACAGTCCCAATAGTCTAAAACCTCTCTGGCCAACTCTGGAAACTATTTAGCACCTGAATCTCATTTATTTCTACATAAACATCTCAGTTCCATAATCATAACTGGGACAACTGTACTCCTCTACCTCTCAGGATTTAGTGAATAAATATCACATTATATTCCTTAAGTCCTTTAAATACCACTCTCTGGGCAAGAGGAGAGGCCAAAGATATCCTAAGCAGACCAAAGTGAAATAAAAAAATGAAGTGATATGAGCAGTGACAAGATGAGCTTTGCTTTGGCCCCTGGAGATGAATAGAGAGATTAGGTAGGTACGTAGGTAGGTAGATAGATAGACAGACAGACAGACAGACAACATGTAAACACACTACTAAAAGCCTCAAATTAAAATCCATAATTTGCCAACTCCAGATAACAACATTTCAGTAGGCAGAGTGGAATTCAAAACTATTCTTAGTTCATGGCATTGTATTTTTTCTCTATTGTCACTTACATAAAATTATTTCTGTTTTTCACTAGAACAGATAAATAGCAAAATCCAGAAATTCATACCACAAATTACATTTATGGAAATTCTGCCTAATTTTTGAAGAAACAACTTTGTGCCATGTCATTGGTTCAAGACAGATGGCCTCATAAAGCTCTCAGCAATTTATAAAACCCAGGGTTATATTTTACAGGCTCCAGGACCTGCATTTCACAGAGATGACTGAGTGCTGCAGCAGAGAACCAGAAGCCATTTCTGCCTAATGGTGGCATGTGAGCTGAATGAGCCCATCACCTGCACACAGTGCAGGGTGAGACCAAAACTGGGAGTGACCAAGAGCAGATGTCCCCACCAATGTGCTGTGCCACACTGCACTGCCAAAGGGAAACTGCAGATCCATAAATTCCTAGATTTCTTAAATTAGTTTTGGGCCATATGCTCATTTCCAAGACTGAGTAGTGACACCGAAACAAAAGCCCATGGAAGCAGCATTCTGTGCAGCAGAGCCTGAATTGATACATCCTGCCCTTTCTGGCTCCACAAATATTCATAGGCAGCCCTTCTCTGTTACTAGTATACATGATAAGAACATCAGGCTTCACATGACAAATTCTCATTTACTGGCATTTTACAAGAGACACCTGCTTACTTAAGTCAATATACCTGCAGCTGAAATACTCCCATTTATCCTACCTATCCCTACTCCTACCTTCTCCCGTGATACAAATCTTATTAACTACTGGAAAATCACTGAAACAGGATGGATTGCAGATACTAAGGGATGCCCTGTCCCAGGTCCACCTTGTGTTAGCTCAGGGATGCTGCCAATGCTGGGCACAGCTGACAAACAAGACCACACACCTGCCTTGTCTTCTCTATCCTGACAGTGCGTCTTGCTGGACTCAGGTTCTGAGAAGGAAGAATCCATCATACTCCAAAGCAGAGTGGAAGGAAGAAGTCCAGGAGGAAATATTTCCACACAAGAAGCCTGCAGAAAGAGTGTGGCAGGGAAGTAAAGCCAGGAAATTAGGCACAGAAATCGCTGTTCAAAACAGGATATTATGATTTCTCCCAAAACACTGCTGAAGAAACCCAGAATTAAAATCATCCATGCTGTTTAATTTTAGCCCTTATAAGTACATCTTCCAGGGACATATGGGCCCTGAATGTCATTACCACATAGTACATTTTTCTGTGTCTCAATACACAGGGTGGATGGCACTACCTAATAAGCAATGACAGCAACATATCTTGAAGAACAGAGAAAGGAGAAGAAACACCAGGACACACATGAAGCCAAGAGCATATGAACTATGCAGAGATCATGTTTCACTGTTACTTTGGTAACCATAGGATTATAAATATCAAGTTTTGCTCTTCCAACTGGTCTCCATGTACTTTTTTGTTATTAATCTGGAATATGCTCTCATGCTGATGGCCACATAAATGAAGGCAAACAACTAGACAATTGGATGGAGATTTGGTGTGGCATCCCAGGGATGCTTCAGAGCGCTTTGGGAGTTCAGAGTTGTGAATGCCATAAATGCTATCACAAGTGGTTCACTGACACACATTCCAAGTGGTCAGTTGGTCAACAATTTGCCCACAGTGACTTGTGACTCATTTTGTAGCCATAGCCATAGTAGGCAGAAGAGTACTTTTGGAAGGCTGTACCAGCCTTAGTAGGAGTGACATTTCTTGGATGAAATTTTCAGGGGTCCCTCGCTTTGAGAAGGTACAAGTATTCTACACTCTTTTTTACCCATGATTTTCCCTGTTGCCTGTTTCTTTGTACACTGGAGACTGTCTGATGCACACACTTCCATCTGCTGATTTTTAAGCACTTGTGGTTTTGAGATATCTTTCTTCTGTTTTGGTCAGTAGACACTTCACTTGAAAACCCTATCTGGCTGCTAACATAGTTTGAAAAGGAAATTGAGTATCTGTAGCATGGAAGGTTTTGGGTTACTTTTCCCTCCGTGATTATCAGGTCATTTCACATTTGCTCATGGTACCATTAAAATGCTTATAAATGCCCCTCCTCATCCCTGAATTGCTCTGCCTTGCCCAGTTTTAACTCATCATGGCTTTTAACTCTCATTTTTTCCTGCTAGCAGTAACTTAGATTATGTTCTTGTGTAGCTGCCACCTCTGTTTTCCATTTCCAAAGTTCATTTGTTAACCTCAGGTTTTTTGAGTAGTCCCTTGTGAAGTCACATTGGTTTTTCACTTGTTCTCTGCATACCTTTTTTCAGAGGAATTTTAATCTGTTGCTTTCTAAATTCAGATTTCTTAATACAATTCTCCAGCTTGTTTGTACATCCTTGGATCTGAGGTACTTCTCATCATATCCAGGCCACTAAGACCCTGATCTAACTAGGCAGTTAAGCATGTACTTAATTTAAAGAACGTGCATAATCCAATCCCTGTTCAACACATATACCAATGGCTGTTCCAATGGGACAAAAGCACATGCTGAAAGTTTCTGTAAATTTGTAAAACTTCTGTTCTTGAAATCTAAGCCTTCAGTACTACTACAGCACCTGGTTCCCAAACATTTTTTTCTCAACTAAAGAAAAGGAGATTTGCAATACTCTGTTATTTTCACCTTTTCACTTTCATAGGACTTGTCACCTTCTGAGCTTTCAGGTCACTGCAGCCTTTAGAGAACAGCAATACCATGTTTTACCATACTGGGATGACAAGTCACCGTGCTCTTGAAAAGCAAGAGATCACTTATTCAGACTAAGCAAAATGAAGCAGAATTTTTAGACCTCCAATTTCTGACCTGTAGAATTTACATTTGTGGAAGAATCTGAAGAAATCAGCTGTGAAGGCTCAAGTTTACACATCTTCCTCCAGGGCTCAGGCTAAGAGGCTGCACAAAGTCCACATGCTCTCAGGCCAGGCTTCAGCTCAGCTCTGTTCAGGTGACTTCTTTCCTTCTTGCAGAAAGTGACACCTTCCATACATACAGAAAGTGTATTTCCATGAGATAAAGGAAAGGGGAAAGGCTTCCTACTGCCACCTCTCCAGAGTAATATGTATGCTTCTTGCCACGAACCCTCCTGGAAGAGCAAAGTTATGATTCAGTAGTATAGTACTGTCCTGGTGATTTTTTTTATTTGTTTTCACCCCAAACTTCTAAAAATATTCATTTTTGCTCTAATAACCAAATGCAAGTTGAAAAGAAATGGAAAGCAAGTGACATATCTGAGCAGCAAATATTATTTTTACCAGTCAGCTTTGCATTTTAAATTAGAGATTATGAAAAGATAATGTTTTAAAGTTTGCACTTTGAGACAATCAAGTAGCATTCTTGTTACAGTCAACCAGTTGCAGTAGTTACTGCTTCACTCACTGTCTCCTAAGAAAAAAGTTGTTTTGCATCCTGACTAAACGGTTGACTTGGGGTAGATCATGATTTCCAAGCAAAAGGCAGAACAGAGCACAGACCTGTTTGATTCCTGGCTTGGTGTCCTGTCACTGGTTTGCACAACATTTCAGTTTAAATTATTTTGAGTCTTTTTTTTCTCTTTCTCTCTCTCTCTCTCTCTCTCTCCTCCTGTTTGAGTATTATCTGTTAAATATGCTGTGCAGCTTGATACTATCACCAACACCCCAAGAGCACTTTAGCACTTTATCACTTACTCCCTTTCAAGCAAAAAAGGAATTTTTCTTGGTGTTAATGGAAGTGCAGTCAAGGGCTGTGTGGGACCCCTCTGAGAGGAGAAGAACATACTGTGCATTTAGTTTAAATCAGGTTTGGAAATTTTTTTTAATACAAAAATATAAGTCTTTATTAACATAGCAAATTATTCAGAAGAATCTGCATGCTACAGAGCAGGGTAATGTCCCTCAGATGGTACAATTACCCAGACAACTGGAAAAGCTTCCAATTACACAAATAAGACACAGCACTGCAAAGCTGATAGCAATGTGGAAAGTTACAGAAAGGTATTCAGCAAATTCTTCTCGAGAATAAAGGGCGAGCGTGTTGCAATCAGCAGCCAAACTTGGATAACATGATATTTAACGTATTAAAGATGTTTAACATTTCTTCATAACAAAATAGAGGAGTCATAAATCACAAAGTACTGATTCCTTTGGGTATCATAATTCTACCAGTTTGAAGATGAAGACTATATCAAGTTTCCTTCTCATTACAATCTCCATGTAGTAACCCTGAGGTTGGAGAGAGAGGTGAGAGTTTGTGGAAATATGCCTTCAGTGAGAGGCCAATACGCTTTGGATTGCTTGAATTTCTTAGGGGAAGAGTGTGCTGCCTGAATAACTGCAAGCATTTTGCCTCATAGGGATGAAATAACAGAAAAATTTGTATTATATTAAGTAATCCGAATATTATTTTGTAACCAAAACTGACCTTTAAGTTTATCCACTTTCCCTACCAAATGCTCCCTTCCAAAAACTAATTACTGAGTCATTCTTTTCCTGTCATATAAGTACCGTTTCTTTCCATCTTCAGGGGTTTTTGTGTTTGCATGAACTATTTCTGTTTCTCCATGCTAAGACAATTTAGCTACTAAAAGACCCCAAACAAACACAGAAGGGATACTTCAAAGTAGCCAGACATCATGCGTCAGAGGAGAATTAGAGAATTCTAATAACTGTCTGGGCATTTATTTGCAATCACTCACCTGATAATTTCAAAGTACTTTTCAGCCACTAAAGCTTTACAACATCCCACAAAGTTGGTGGTTTTAACCTTCTTTCACAGACAGTAAAAATGAAATATCTTAGCCCCCTGTGCTGCAGGTCATATGGACAGTAAGAGAGAGATGCTATAAAGAAGGTGACAAGGCTACAGTGTTCCAGCCATTATCTCCTCCTGGAATGAGCAGTGAGTCAGTAACGTGGCTGTCTGAGGGGAATGGGGAAATCACTGGAACTTCTTGAAAATTTTTGTACAAGGCAGCCCTCCCTAAAAACTGGAGAGCCAAAGGTGAATTCTGAATCACGTTGTGTATCTTTCTACATTGAAATAAAACCAGTCAGGTGCTTAGATGGTGCTCTAAAAAATAGAGGGGAACACATGAAAGAAGAGCCTGTTTCTTGGCATCTGCCTCTCCCAGGAGCTGTGGGGGTACAAAAAGCCCACGTGTGCAGCAGGATCAACAGGAGCACCAGGACAGCGGGCAGGAAGGAAGGCTGCACTACATGAAGGCACATGAGCAAGCTTTTGTGGGCTGCTGCACCTGGGGTGCACAGCCTGCAGCGCTGTTTGATGGGCAAGGCTGCCACCAGCGCCAGGCAGGGCAGCTCAGGGTGGGAACACTGCCGTACCTGTGCTGTACGTGGAGCCACTCCGTCCATCTGGTCCAGCGCCACACGGGAGGGCTCCTGAAAATACCACTCAGACTGGACCTGAGGGCATGGCATGAAGATGTGCCAGGGGAGATTGGGTATTCAGAAAAGGTTTCACAGCCACAGGGTGTTTGGGCACTGGAACAGGCTCCACAAGGGAGTGGTCACAGCTCCAAGCCTGACAGAGTTCACCAAGTGTTTGGACAACACTTTCAGGCACATGGTGTGTCTCTTGGGGATGGTTCTATGCAGGGCCAGGAGCTGGACTGGAGGATCCTTATGGGTCCCTTCCAGATCAGGGATTTCTATGATTCTGTGACTGCTTCTGAAGTTTCAGCCCTGTGTGGAGAAGCCTCTCCAAGCAGATTGCATCCAGCACTTGGGACGTATGGAGCTGAGATCATTACAATGCCGTGACGACCATAGCAAACGTTGAAAAGAGTCCAGGCCATTATTGCATAAGACTTGAGCGCTTTCCTGGCAGTGACTGCAAAGAAAATTAAAATGCTGAAACTGAATTTATCCTCAGTTTCAACATCATCTCACAGAAAGAGTCAAACAGCAATGGAATTTCAAGGGGGAAAAGCTCCTATAAAACTAATGGCTTTTCACTCTCCCTCTGTCAGCAGATTATTAATTCCTGGTGCTGGAGGTGCATCTGAGTGACTTAGAATGTAGTTCTGGAAGTCACAAAGAAGCAAGAGAGGTTCTGACCAAGGCTTAATCATTCTATTCTCAGCTCTTGCTCTGTCCAAAGCTCTGCTGAATGGAAGCCAGCAAGATTTTTCCTTGAAAAAGACAGAGGAAAATGTCAAGATAATCTCGGTTTGTAACTTGGGATCTCACATTTAGAAGAGACTAAAGTAAAACAGATTAAAAGTAGTATTATTTTTTCTCAAACTCAGATGCCTGATGTTCAGCACCTAAATCTGCTTATTTAAAAAAAAAATGTATGTCTACTCCCAAAGCCAGTATAAACTGGCTGATTGAGCTCTCTGAAACATATGCCTCATAAGCTGACACATTAATCTGGAATTGTAAATTAATTAGAGTGACCCATGTTCAAAAACTTTCTCTAAGTGGTTCCCCAGCCCAACACTAACTTGTCATAGTTACTGCAAGGTAGGTCTCAAAAATCTCTAAAAACCTCCTGTGCTAGAATGAGAATAGAGACATGATAATATTAAATGCTTTATCATCATTCCAATTAGCTTCAAAAAGTGCTAACTAAACAATATAAATCCAGCATGTATGCATATAAATAAGATTATTGTATTTTTTAATGTTGAAATATTTTTACCGGTGTTTATTAATCTACCCTCCAGACATCTAGAATTTTAAATTTTAAAAAATCAGGTTTTTTAGGAAACAATAGAACAACCAAAACTTTCTTGCCAGTCGAAACGTCCCCAAATACAGATTTCACTTTCTCCAAAATTTCATAGAATTTTTTTAAAGTCCTTGTTATTCTTTTTCACAAAATGGAAATTTTGGCCTAAGCAGTGCTGCCATCAGAAAGTCCTGTTCTCAATGTAGCTATTCAACAGTGTTTATATGCATTAAGCATTATCTTTCTGCATTGTCTTTCATACAATCCATACTTCTAACTTCTGCAGAAGAAAAGCATGTCCCCTGGAACAGAACAAATTGCCTGATCCACCTCTAGCTGCTGGAGCAACTCCAGACAACCTCACTTGAAACTCGGTTGACATGCTATGAGAAACAGTGGTTTGGGATCACCTAATTAAAGACTGTTTAATAAGTTCAAACCTTCTTTCAGCAGGCAACAACACCACCCAGCTACCACCACCACCTCAGCCTGCACTTTAGCATGCTGTGACTTATGATGACAAAGTCATCAATGGCACAATTAGACAGGAACACTTTCCAGGTGCTACAGGAGGAACACTGTAGCTCCTCCAGCTCAACCCTTGCCCTTTCAGGTGGCGGCTCTGTGGCCTCTTCTTTGAACCATTCCCTACCACTTGAGAGTCTGCCTACGAATCCCATCTCCCTCAGGTTCTTTCAGACTACTGCACAGCTCAGTGACACTGAAGCCCTGCTATATTGAATCTCTACACTTCACTTCCTTTGCAGAGAAATTACCTTGTAAAAGAGAAATATCATCTAACCTGGTACAATTCACCTTTGAACAACTCCTATTGCTTTTAATTTTTACATTATCCACTTGCCTTTGTTCTCTATTGTTTCAAATCTCTACACACACTTGAGCTGACACTAATGAGCAACCCAGATTATTTTTCCCTTTCTGTAACAGAAGGTGCTACAGGCATTATCCCTCAACCAAAAAGTGCTGGAGTTCACAGGTTATGAAAAATCCTTTTTAGCAGACTTGCAATTTCCTCTGCCATATCTCAGACTATTATGAGACAGACATTATCCAGCTACTCTTCAATTGCAGACACACTTATTTGCACTTCCTCAGTTACTCCTGACTATTTTTGTTTCCATAGTCTGATTTACAAAATGTAGTCTCATTATCAAACAAAAGAAAAGTATTCTTTAGTTTGAGATAATGCTTGGACTAGCTTTAAATCTTCATCCCCTCCTTATTTGACTGTGGAGGAGACATTTTTGGACCCTGCTTCTAATCAGGTGAAAGATACTAAGTTTGAAAATGGTCTTGTCTCTTGTCCTCAACAATAGGTTCAGATAAGCCATTGATAGCTCTGAGTTACATGACAGAAAGGTCCCAATACTTAGGGATTATATATACTTAATCAAATTTGAAAGTTTTTTGCCCTGAAATTGCACTGGCTAATATGACAGTTATCATCTACAAAACCCACTTGATCCAAAAGAGAGAAGAAAACCATTTCAACACAAATTTCAGATTTCAACATATTGTCATTTTGAGTATCTATGTTTGCAAACACTGCCCAGAAACTGCTTCAATGACTACCTTACCTCATGTGCCACACATCCCAGAAGAGATCCATCCAAGTAGAACAGCCCCATCTGGATCTGACGTGCCTGGGCCAAACCCTTAGTTTCTGCAGAGCACTCGGTCATCTTCCAGCTCACCCAGAACACACCCTACACTTTCTGCCCAACCATCGTCCTGCAGACAAAACTAGTGCTCACTGCAAATATAGAAAAAATACGGGGACTTTGTATTCATTAAATCTCCAAAAGCCCTCTTCCAAGTCCTCTGGCTTCAATCTGTACAGAAGATCTTCCTTTTTTTGTCTCAAGCTCCTTCCATCTTCACCATGCCAAAACCCCAGATCAAGCCTCATTTAAGCTATATACAAGGAGCAATTTCAATCCACTTAATATGTGTAATCAAATTGCTCCCTGCTCAATATATTGCAGAGTTTGGGAATGCTTATGAAGCTGCCACAAAACTTTCAGAGCATTGTACAGCTCTGCTTTGAACTGCCAAAGAAACTGGTGGTTCTTGCCATAAGATCGAAGTCCAGTGTGTCAGAGAGCTCACATTGTTTTGTCTAATTTGAAACAATTTCCATGTGCTTTTTCAGAACTGGTGAGTAACCACTGAGCAAATTCATGCTTCCATGTTAGTACTGAAACAGATTTTCACAATGGGTTTCTTCCTTCTACCTGACAATGGCATCTCCTCTCATAATATCCACATTAAAGAACAGCTGAAATGCAGAATGCTTTTTTCCCGTCACATCACACTTCCAAGAGAACCTTTACTTTTAGCTCCTATAGAGATTTTATCTGAGTCTGAGGGAGCAAGACATCCCAATACAACCTCTGTATCATATTGATCAAAGTGGTGTATTTTTAGCCAGTGTCCATAATGTTTTATACTTCAATTAAAATGCATGCTTGTGGACCATATTCCCATGAGAGATGCCTCACCTGACAGTGGCATGGTGGTGTTCCCAGGTGCTACATGCTGAAGTAGAGCTGGCAGCACATCTTTGCTTAGGGATGCTCTGGTACAAGCCATGCAGGAATGCTCCTGGGCTTCTGAGGGCTTTAAGGCAGGCATATGAGAAATGCTCTCTGGGGCCAAACCAGTCATCTGTCCAGTCCTGCAATCTATCTGTGACAATGGCTATACCATAAGTAAGTGTGTACAGATACAAATGCAGTAATATATCTAGCAGAGCTTACTCAAGTCCTGTTGCTGTAATCATGTCAACAGAACACTCATTTTGGACAGGTAATGTACACATTTACATTGTGTTCTGTACAATCCTAATGACTAAACAAAATAAACTCTGTCAGTTTAATCCCTTAAGCCATCCTCAAAGAGTCTTTCTAGTTGCAAACAATGAGCAGGCAGCACCTCTTCATGAGGAAAAAAGGAGACAGACATTAAATGAACACCCAAACCCCACAGGTTAAATCGGCTTATTAAAATGTATTCACCCTGGCTAGTGTATTTTATTGAACAGAGCCAGTAAATGGCTCTAAGTGGGCATGGAGGGAGTCTCCCATGTTGTTAGTCATCTTCAAAAGAGTGGAAAACCCACTAGAATGAACTGGATGGAAAGGAAGAGGGAGGTCCCTACACACCCTTGAAAATCCCCTGGGGCTGCACAACACTGCTGTAGCCAGCCTGAAGTCTCTCAGAGGAAGGATGCCCTGAAGACTTCTCCTCCTGTGATGTACCCCATCTTCCCTCACCAGTGACTCTCTTGGGGTGCAGGCAGGACCACAGTACAGGCAGAGGTACAGCTCCTGCTCTGTACTGGTAATTTCCAGATAAAACAACCAGTTTCCTTAGAGGTAGGTGTTTGGCTGAAAATTAAATCCTTTTTCAAAAAGCAGGGATAGTGAGGAATACTTGACCAGACCTTCTTCCAATTTCCTGGAAGAAAAGACTCTGCTGGCCTGTGGCCTCTCTCCTCTTGCCCCTGAGCTCACACATACTGTCAGTAACCTGTGACTTGGAGGGTGCTGCCTTTCACTCTGCTTTCTAGCTTTGGTCCTGTCAGCAGAGAGGGCAAGAGAGATGGAATGGGATAGAGCACTCAAGGAAGGCAGAATCCTTAGAAAAAACCAATAAGATACTCAGACAGACAAGTTAAAAGTGAAATACTATAAAATTATATTGTCAGATGTTCTCAGAAATGGCCTGCAGTGGAGAACTGGCCAGTCACACACAGTCCTGGCTCTCCCCAGTCCCAGCTGTTAAACTGTTATGAAGTTAAAGTTGCATGAAATACTTTCCTAACTTCACTTTTCCATGGATGTAATAATTATCCATACCACAAGGGTGTTTCACAACTGCAGAACAGGAAAATGAGAGATACACGAGACACTTCGTATTAAAAAGTGATCCATGCTATGAAAAACAAATGAGAATTCTGGATCTGACCTAACTATGAAGCAATTTCAAGTGATAATAAGACACCAACGATAAATTTGTTAAATCTGGAGTACATGTGGAACTCATCTGAAGCATACAGCTGAAAAAGAAATACACTAATTTTAAAAAGGATGCAAGAGGACATTCTGTCCATAACAACAAGCTGAGGACAGTCTAGCCTGCAATTTTACCTTTGTAGATATAAATTTGGTAAATGTTTTCATGTATGTTAATATTTATTGTTTACATAACAGTTCATTAAGACAGCAAGACATTCTCCTCCCTGGTTTAAAGACATCAAAAGTCACAAGGCACAGTACAGCAAGAGGTTAACCACTAATTCACGGTATATTAGTCTTTTAGCTCAGAAGAAAACAAAATCAACATTTGGTTTCAAAAACATCACAATTATTTTGAATTTCTCATGGATTTCTAATCTCAGCATGTTCACAAAATAGTTAGAGGCAATCATTACTACAGCCATGTTGTCAGTATATCTACAGCAGGACCAAAGAGGTTTTATCTTTTGAAATATTTTCCAGCATGATATTTCTGTGATTTCATCCCATGAAATGTGTGCTGCCTTTTTTTGAATCAAGGTCCAATGTGCCCAGACTGTCCCTCCTACATTGTTTAATCTCTTCTTGAAAGACTTAAGTGACAGCAATTTGGCTACTTCCCAACAAAGTTTTTCCAAAATCTAAGCCCTCTGGATATGTCCAGAGCATCTCTGTTTTCCATCTACTACATGGCTTGTATTTGTTATTTCTTTGTAGTTCTTAGCAATTCTCATTACTGACATTTATGGACAACGTTTTGTAATAACCTATCCCATTCCCATACGCTGATTTCTGTTTAGTCACTGAAAATTGAACTAAAGCTGGATTTCTTTTTTTCTGTTTCCTGTGCTAGGAGCTTACAAGTCAGGTGTAGAGATACTGAGCACTGAAGTACTGATGGATCTGGGTGTAAATACCCTTAGCCAAAAAGGTTCATCTACATATAAGTCTGTTTCAGAAGAGAATGCAGCTTGAATAGAAAATAAGAATAATTCTGTGATAAGCCATGCTCAGAGAAGCTTTTAGTGGCTAAAATAGTACATCAGTTTGCAGCTCAGTTTTAGGGAAGGAAAACTAGATGCAACCTCCTCACCATCAACAAGGTAATTTAATGTTGGGCTGCTTGTTGCCATTCATTTTTCTAACAGGTTTTGATCTTATATAACTAGGGAAGATTTGCCCACTTGGCAGAGACTTCATTTCCACTGTACAGCAAAATCTTGAAACAGGTGAATATTGCCATATAACATCGATAATGACCAAAGTCAAAGCATTTTCTATTCTTTATTTTTTTTTGCTCCACATCCAAACCATCACTCCTTTTTTCCCATAGCCTAATACTGGAATCAAAAACAGTTAAGGTGTACTTTAATGTCAAACACTGGTAATTTATCAGTAAGGGGGGAGGGACAGACATTTATCAAGCAGACAGTGACTTCAAAGTACTGTGACAATTAAAAGGGAACATTCTAAATTTTCAAGGACTTTTTGGATTACTCCATGGAGAAATCAGGACGTAGGATACATGCATTACACAGCAACCTTTCACAACACAACAGCCTAAAGGCAATGAGAAGATTTTCATACTGCTGAGGGTAAGTGGTCTGTGAATACTAGAGTAAAATACTCAGTGTCAGGAAAATTGCCTCAGTCTTTGCCCTCTGCATGATTCATATTCTTTCAAGTTAACACTGAAAACAAAACATATGAAAATGCAAGTATGAAGAGTGACTAGCTGTAAACACAGAACTGTCTGGTCAAAAACAGATGTAATTTTTATTCCCTTCATTTACTTTTTACTTACTCCATTTACTTTACACATTACTCCTGCATGCAATGTTACCACTGAGAATTAAATCCTCATCACACTTCTGGATAGGTTTCCAGGCTAAATTCAGCTTATTGAATATTCAAAAGAATATGCAATGAACATGGGACCCACCCTAAAACTGTCTCTAAAAACTATTTTTTAATCTTCACGGAATCAACTAGGCTGGAAAAGACCTTTGAGATTATCAAGTCCAGCCTATGACTTAACAGCACCTTGTCTTAATTATTTAACTATCAGAACATAAAATTTAACCAGAAGAAAGATTTATATTGATTTCACAAACTACAAGGCTTCTTTTTTTTAACACCTAACATCTTTGAAGATTTCCTATGCCTGTAGCACAACCATGTATGCAAAAATTTCCCAATCAAGAGATATTTGCTAGGCATAGATACTGTAAATACCTGGTTGCACATTTATAAAGAACATCATACAAGATAAGCACTATGTTGCTTCAACACCCTAAGAAAGTCACTCTGTTTTGGAAACATTGCCACTTCCTTCCAAGAAAAGAATAGTCCAAACCAAATTATAGCTCCAGTCTGGAACGGATAAAGTTCCAGAGCAAGCTGGTTTGTATTGATGAGAAAAGGCCAAGGAAAGGTAAACAGTAAGTCTGGCCCTCTCTACACCAAGTCTCTTTCATACTAGTTTGACATTGTAAAAAAAGCCTTTTCTGGTGTGCAATTAATGTTTTCAACCATACAAAGACTTTAACCTTGCCAAAAGGTAAAGGTCAAAGGACAAAGAAGGCCTGGTAAATGAAAACCAGGCCAGTGCTGCTATATGAAGTATTAGTTATTGTATTTTATAACATTTAATATAATACATTTATAATTTTGTATATTAAATGGTTATTAGTATTATTGGAATATGAAGTATTAGTGTTTCCTCCCTTCTCACTCAAAAAAGGGATTAGTTTACAATACTGTGTATTTTCACAACAAGAAGCCCACATACACCCTTATCATTTCAGAACTGTTTACATTTCTATTACTATGTCGTATACAGGGATTAGACTCAACATGCCACATGCAAGCACCATGCAAACACCAACTTCTCATCTTCACTTACTGCAAGAGTGTGTTACAAAACAGCCCTAGGCTTGGTATTACCCCTGAATCTCTGTTATCCTTACTTCAGAACTGCAATCCTGGTCTTGAGTGTCATCACTCTAAAACACATCACTGCATAAAGTCCCTGCAGCTACCAAAGACCCTATCTACAGCGTGTGAAGATGCTCAGTTTTGTTTGTATTTCACAAGCATTTTCTAAGTCTTCCCAGGTCTGAAAGACTTGTAAACTCTTTATGGAAGTTTATCTGGGGCTTTACTTACGGGGTTGCTTGCAGTGCTGCCTTCTGCTACACAGGCACAGCGAGGTGGACAGGCTTTGCACGTGTCTGGTAAGTCAACGTTACGATGGGAAAAATTCACCCAATGCCAAGTGCTCCAGCATAACCACATAACACTTCATTTCTGCGCTGAAAACTCAACAGGGATTTAAATGAATTAGATCCTTGTGCACAAGAGAAAGTTAACCCTTCCTAAATAAACCTTTCTTATTAGTGTATCAGAATTCAAAAGAATATGTTACTTAAAAAATAGTTTAATTTGGATGCAAATTAAATAACTGACATACCATGTCTTCAAATATTCCTGTTTCATAATTGTTTTTTCTTTTTTGTTGTTGTTTTATGAGTGCTATGTTCCACCAGGGTCATCTTTTTTCTATGTGCAACAAAACAAAAGTTCCCTTCTAAGAGCAGATGAAATAAATCAGAACACTCAAAGTCAAGGCTCTCTCTCTGGTTTGACTTAAAACAGAAAAAAACACATTACAAAGTACAACAAAAGTTTGCCAAGTCTCTTTAGTGACCCAGAAACTGATTATGATGTACTGAATTTTGCAAGTCACTAAATCTTCCCACATATACAACACCAACACAAAATGCTGGGACTCTGTCACCAGCAGGATTTTCTGTTCAAAATTAGACAGATGCAGTAGCATAGTGACTCTCAAGGAAATCCCTTGGGATTAAGCCATCCCACCAGTTAACCTTGGTGGTTTATCTGAATGAAGCCAACAGGCATAGAAGTCTCTGAAGATATCAGC
Organism: Cyanistes caeruleus; assembly: GCF_971803275.1. Taxonomy (NCBI): domain Eukaryota; kingdom Metazoa; phylum Chordata; class Aves; order Passeriformes; family Paridae; genus Cyanistes; species Cyanistes caeruleus. The sequence continues at coordinate 42,611,404 of NC_141705.1, forward strand.
AGATGGACCTTCAGTGGAATGTTTCTCTCAGCTGTGCTGCAGAGTCATCCATGGTAACCTCTGGCCCTCAAAAAGCCTCAGCTGAGACTGGAGGGCTAAAGTCAAATCTCCATCCCAGTGGCTGTGCCTGCCTCCCCTTACCTGTACACTCCTGTCAGTGTGTGAAAATAACTGCACTGTTCCCAGCTCCCTCAGGGAGCGGTGCAGTACAAGGGCAAAACTTTGCATTCAGAAGTATCGTTCCTTTTTTCATTAGCACAAGGTCCTGACCCAAAGCCATCTCAAGCTGGCTGTCATCTGCCTGTTTGCTCCCCTGGGCTTCTGAGCAGCCCAGGTTGCTGTGTGGTATACAGCTGGGCACAGTTATTTTCACACACAAATACAATGACAAGAGGTCACCGTAGCTGTGCCTATCAAAGCCAAGGGGTCCTGAATGTAAGAAGTGGCTGGATCACTGTGCAGAAGGACAAGGCTGGCAAATTAAATTATATGTGCTAAACAAAAATCTGTCTTTGTTTCCCAAGCTGTTCTTGCTTTCTTACTCAAGTGTTTTGTGTTTCCCTCATCAGTAAGCACCACCACTTGGGAATGGCTGTGTCCTTGGGTGGACACATGATTCATGGTGTTGTTGCTGCAACTTCTGTGTGTCTTCTTGGAAAATTTCTGTATTAATGATACTTTTATTCTTTAAAAAAAATACTTTTAAGTCAAACCGGGTTTACAAATATCTCACCAAGTCAAGTGAAGTGCAAGTGTGTAAAAGGCAGTTTTATTTTCTTGCCACAAATTTTCCGATCACACCTATTTTTATGTTACCAAGGGAAACCTCCATGATTTACTAACTACAAGCCCTTTAACAAACACGAATTCAAACAAGCACTTGTAGAGAACAAAAACAAATGCTTCATTCTGAAAGGTATGTTTTCCTTTTAAACACTTCTTCCGTTAAAATAGAAACATAAATTCAACTGATTTTCACTTTTTTTTTTTTTAAACAAAAACTTACTTCCCCCACCTTCCATCCCAGATGGCTAGATGTTGACTCAGTGCAAAGAACTTGGGAGACTAAGCAAACATGAGCGAAGTTTGGCAATCCATTATAACTTGGCTAATGCTCCTCTGTCACCAATAATCAAGGCTCTGCTAACACTTTCATTTCTTTCTTTTTTTTGCTGAGCACACTGCACTCTGCTCAGCTGAATCACCAGCATTTCTTTCCTGTCAAGAGGGCCCTTTCTTTTAAAGCTTCCTAAGGGAAAAAAAATTTCTTTCTTCAATGAAGCCCTTGAAGTGGTTTGCCTCTTGCAGGTGAATTAGCAGAAATGTTGGTTTGCAGCATAGTTTCAAGCACAGATTTCTCTCTGCTCCCCCGCTTTTCCAGTGCAGCAGTGTGCAGGGGAACAGTGCCCAGCTGCAGAACTTACCCCTGTATTGTCTGCCCTGCCCCAGCACTGTTTGATAGAAAATGCAAATCTGAGGCTTGATTTAAAGAAAGTCCCTTACAAAGTCCCTCAGCCCTATTAGAAAACCTCCAAACAAAACAATCCCACTGCTTCAGACTTCTTTATTAACTTCTTCATGGGGGCCTGAAACACCAGTTTTAAAGGCATATTAGGCCCCAATGCTAGCCTGTGGGCACAGGTTCTCCAAACACAGGTTCTCCTAGTGGAAGTCTGGATGCAGTGAACCAACAGCTCAGCCATGGGTACACAAGCCTGTGTGGATCCCAATCCCTGTGGAGAAAATAAAACTGCACCTTGGCTTGTTGGTACAGGTGTCTCCAAAGAGGCTTTGGCATGGTCACAGGCTCTGCTCTTGCCCTGTTCCCATGAAGGAAGGAGCAGGGGCCGTATCAAAGAACACCAGCACCTGTGTCGGCAAAGGAGCCTGAGGGGGCCCTGGCCTGGCACACAAATCACAAGCAGTGCAGGAGGGATGTGTGTCCTGCTTCTGCCAGGCAATACATCTCTCCTGGCCAGCCTCCAAAGTGTGTCACAGTTGTGCATCTCTGAGTGAGGTGAACCGCATGCTGGGATGAGGTAAGGAAAGCTTGGCAAGTTTGCATTTCCCTGAGGAGCATCACTGCTGCAGGCAGGGGCACCTCTGGACTGGACAAAACAACAAATGGGGATCTCCAGCTTCTCTCAGCTGGGGTCTCTTGGATGAAGCAAAGGAGGATCAAAAAAATAAACTCATTTTACCCAGTCTCTGTGGGAATACAAACATTTAAAATTTTGTAATCTGAAGTTTAATATAGAAACAAGGGTAACATATTGAAAAGATCCTAAGGCAGTAAAACTTAATTTAAAAGAACAGTGACTTAGGAGCCATGAAAATTACTCCTGCCGATGCCCTCAGACCTGGGGCTATAAATCACTTTGGTGCTCTCAAAGAATTTCAGCATTTAAAAGTGATGTCTAATGCCTTCTTCCAGACAGCAAGCTTTAAAACTATCATATTTGCAAAGGGTTTGAAATCTCATTCCTGCCCCTGTTGTGGGAAAGACACCACCCCACTACCCCACCCCAATGCCATAAGCTTAAGGTAGAAATTTCTCTAAAGCACAATCACTTAACCAAAGCCTTTTCCCATGCCTTTCCTCACTGCTACCAAGAGAAGGCACAGCCCTGTAGGGGACCCTCTGCAACAGGAGGTTGTTCTGAGCAGGGAGGGAGTGAAGTCCATGGGATGGGTGGTCAACCCCTGGAGAGCAGTGCCACTGGCAGGCACATGGCAAGCAGAAGGCTGGGGACCATGCTCTATGGGACTGTCAGCAGGACAGGATATCCACTGTGGCCCCACATGCCGCAACATGCTCTTACCTGCTGGGATGAACGTGGAACCAGCAATCTCATTTCCCACCATGAATTAACAGAGAAAAGACATACCTGCTGAGGCAAGGCTGGCATGCCTGCCCCACTTCTAAGGCTGCAGAGAAGAGGGGGCCCAGCTATCGATGTCAGGAGCATCCTAAAGCACTTGCAGAGCCAAACAGCCAGTGAGCCAGAAGACGTGGAGGGAGCCAGTGGAGCTGGCAGCATCCAAATCAGCAAATCCCTTAAGCACGTGTTTAAGAGCTTTACTAAACCTGGACCACAGGCTGTCTTCACAAATGGCCCTCACAGATCCTGGGATACCTGCTAGTACTCCATGAGGGGACAAAGAAGCTGCTCACAGCCCTGCAAAATCATACCATGGCAAGCAAACAGAGCATGGGGACGTGGGGAGAGTCTGCAGCCCTCTGTAGCAAAGACAATCTGCATCCAGAGGGATGCTCCTTGGAGCAGTTGACTTCTCTGGGCAGTCACATTGAGTTATTACCATATAACATCTTTCCTCCCTTTTTTGTTTTGCCATGATTTTTTTTCTCTAATGTTGTTTATTTCAAGTCCTCATCTCCAGCGGAAAAGTCTTATCCTACATATGTTCTGCAGATTATTGGACCCACCTTCCCCTCCAAGTGTTTCGACAACAATCACTTGTTTTCTGCGCAGCGAGAGGGATTACGGCCCTGTGGCATCTTTCTGCATTCTTTAAAATCTTCTCTCCTCTCTGGGGAAGAATCTGTTTCTGATGTTAATGTGCTGCTATGTGTTTTTAAAGTGTTCTGATCCTGCCTGCTGTCACCACAACACGGTGATAAATTAAGAGTTTAATTTCAGTTTAATTTGCACATGCAGATTAAGAAACACAGGGGACAGGGCATGGAAGGACAAGAACAACTCTGGTATCTCTGCCTCACTCATGTGCTTTTCTGGTGAGTGTAAACTGCTTCATCCTAGTGTTGATGAAGAAAAAGTAAGATACTTGAAGATTTAATAGATTCAATATTATTTTTACTCAGTTATTATGGAAGGTGAGAATTTAAGAAAAACTCCTTGGCAACAGAGTTAACACAAATCCTTCTCACTTGCCTAAAGTTTCTCTTCCTCTTTCTTAGTACTGCAAGAAGGCAGTAACATGCTCTAACATGCTGAAGTATGCCCTTAACCCCTTAACTGAGCTGAAGAGGTTCAGATAAACAATTATTAAAGCACAGGAATTACCCATTCCAGTGAGATGGATGGAAACAGAGATGCAGGCTCTCCAGTGAGGGCAGAAAACCTTCAAAGACACCCAGAAGGAGACAGTCTCATCCCTACTGAAGGCATGATGGTGTTCAGCTTGACCAGCCATGGTGGAGCAGTTCAGGATGCAGGATATCCAGCCAGGTCACACTCACCCTTGCCATATGGACTGCTGGCCTCACCAACCCATGCAAAAGCACCGAGTCACTGGGGAGACTATGCACCTCACAGGCACCCCATTTCTCTGACCCTAAGAGGAAAGAGACAAGGTCAGAAAATGTTACAAAGAAAAAGGTTGGAGCAGAGAGACCACTCAGATCTTGGCAAGACTGTTTAAATTGATTGAAGTGATAAAAACCAAATGCCCACATTTTGACTGTAACGTATAGAAATTGTGCTAGGCACCAGGAACTTTTCAAAGAGTGCTAATTTATAGATGCTTTTCTAAGGAGGACAAGTAAGTATATTACTTTTCCTTTAATGTGCAGCTGCAACAGCAAACCACACACACTGTAGATTTTATAACCTTGCAAATTTTCCCTAAGTCTTTGGAGATATTGATGGTAAGTATAAAGGTATTTTGTTTCAATCTAAGAAGAAAAAGAGAACTGAAAACAAAAGAATTTGTTTTCAGAGTACAGTTAACAGCTAAACTGAAGAGATATCAACTCTGACCCCTACAGAACAGCCAGTGATGCCAGGGAGACTGGTTTGTACTTCTTACTTTCAATTCAACTAAAGAAATTGGGGGGTTATTTTTATTCCTCTTGATGTCAATGATTAAAATGGACATCCTAAGCATGCAGGAACAAAATGGCAACCTAAAGGAAATGCTGTATGAATCAGTAACCCAATTGGCTGTGTAGAGAAGAGTTGGAGCTATGAGAAGAGAGACCCTGGGAGCATTGCCCTGGATGAGGGACATGCATGAAGAGGAATCAGCTTCCAGCTCTGCAACACATTTCCCCACTTTCACATTCCCATTTCTAAAATAGACAGCTATAAAACCAATTCATTAGGGTGTGGAAGAGGCTCAGATACTGAAGAAAGGAGGAATATGTAAGAGCTGAGACTGAAAGTCTCATCCTCTTTTAACATAACCATCCAAAGCACAGACCAGACATTTTATTATATGCCAGCTCTTAAAGCCTTGATTGTTGCTTTTATCTCATAGGAGAGGAAAACAATGATTTTCACAGCATCATGTCAGAATAACATAATAATGGGGTACCATCCTAATTTGAGTTCACCCTTCCATTTCAAAAATTTTAGGGGAAAGCTTTTGATCCAAGTCAAAAAGAAGAGAGCTTTGACTTCAGGTTTGCCTGACAGTCTATGCTGAAAGGGTAGAAGTAACTTTCTCTATGACTAAAACATTTTCTGGGGACATAAAATGAAGATCTTCTGTCCAAATTCTAACCACAGTCCAAATTTGTAAATAAAGAATTTCAGTCATGCCTTAATACGAGGGGGGTAGGCTGTACAGAAAGGTTATTTGCCTGCAACAGACCCAAAATGGAACTGGAGAACTCTCTCTCCCCATTCTATGGACTTTTGTCCTTGCTTGTAGATCTATGGGAAAAATTCACTGTCAAACCCTCAGAGATGTCCACAATGCTTCACATATTCCAAAATCCCTGGGACAGCTCACATAATAAAAAATTTGCTGGAAAGGCACCAAGGCATATTAAGTACAGAGAGGCAGCCTTAACTCTCACTTTCCACAATTTCATGAGCCTGAGTCACAACTGCAGTGTTTTTTTGAACTATATATGGACTTAACTTATGGCATTTCTTCACCCATCCAACACCTTTTTGTTTACTCCCATATGTTATCACATATTGTCTCATTAGTTAGGTAATTTTAGCTGCACATAGCATGCAGGTGATCTTCCAGTTTGCTACCTAGTCATAAAACTGTGTATCCTTTTATTGTCATTGGGGCTTTCCAAAATATGCACTAATTCTACCATCTCAAGATATATTACATCAGCTGAAGAGTACATTATTAAGCATTTCAATACTGTAATAAAAATGAAAATGTACGAGCAGAAAAATCACAGATTTTTTTTTGTACTCCATTCTCATTATTTTAATTTTCATTTGCTTATGATTCTGTATATATCCTGATTAATAAATGCCACATGAGAGACTTAAAACTAAATGGTCTGGAATTGGGAATAGAAGTCAAGTAAGTTCATAGTGGCACCCAGAGATCAGCCAAAATAACTGTTTTTAAACTGTTCTTCACCAAGCTATTAAAGCACAAGGGTAGCTCCACTCACCAGCACAAAAGCAATTATATCATCAGCTTGCTAGGCTACCTTCCATTTTAAGACCACCATCAGTCAAGCAGAAGACTCGGCCTCTTGCATTCATTCCATAAATAGTTATTAGCCACAGCACCGAGCAGAGTGAGGAAAGAATGTTAATGTCCAGGAATGAGTTTGTGATGCATGGAAGGAGCAGCAACAGAAATTAAACCTGCTTTGTTCTTAAACTGAGAGATCATCCTCTGGCTCACAGAGAAAACCCAACTGACTCACTCTCTCTTTCCATTTTGCCTTACTGGTCTGAGGCCAAAACTCTCAGGTGACTTCGGCATAAAAATTCAACTTACTAAATTTACATAGGCATTTACTAAATTCATGGATAAACTGTCTATCCCTTAAACCATTCAAAAATTTTATATTTTGGAGTTAACACTGCTCACAATTCATGGTGGCTTCCTGAATGATATATTTCCTCCTTCTGAAACTAATTGCTGCTATAGAACATATGAAATAGGTTTCCTAATCTACAGCATTAACGGCATATTCAAAAAAGACTAGTTGATGAAGTGCCATTGGGTGAGATGGCAAGTAATGAATTTTCTCAATTATTTCAGAGAGAACAAGAATTTCTGTGTGTCTCTGCAGAATTTTCAATCACAATTAATTATTTGATTAAGCAGGTGAAAAATTGGCAAAAGTAAACCTCATCAGTTCTACCACATCATAGGCTATACAAAAAAATTACATTTTGCCACAGATCTGTGAAAAGTGACAGTGGGACTAAGTTGTAATGACTGAACATACCAAATACCAAAGTAAAAATAAAGATAAGAAGCAAGTAGTTTGCAGTTTTAGAGTTGAGGGTGTGGGGATTTTCAAAATAATCTGCAAAGATAGGTCGAATGGTACTGGTCTTTAAAAAACCCCGTGTATCCAATCTAGAAAATCAGCAGCAGATAGGACAGAATCTTCAAGATCTTCAAGCTCACATCAGTTGACTTGAGGAGCTTATTTCAGCTCTAATGAACCTTTCTGAGTATGTACTATGCATGTATCAGCAAAATCATCCACAGCTCTACACAACACTCCCACTTCCAAACAAGGAAATAAAAAGGACATCCAGCAGGAATTATCTTCTCCTTTAACCAGCCATACATACCTTACAATTAGCATGTCTATGGTTCACTGAGGGGAAAAAGTAGCAAAACACAACAAACATCATTCTCCTCCTAAAAGAGTGCTGCTCCAGTGGCATTACGATCTCCAGGCTCCAGTAAGTCCACTGCCAGAAGCAGATCAAAATATCATTCCTGTCACCGAGGCAGTTTTGCGAAACCATGCGTGCCAAAGCCTGAGAAATATTGTGGAAAAGTCAAACTGCATGTTTTCTGAGGAAGAGTTACTGGCACAGAGTGTATTAACACATAGCAGTAACACAGAAGCCTGTGCATGGCCCCCTTATACGGAAACAAAACCAGTACAGATGTTTGCTATCAGTGCAAACCTGCACCCTTTCATGTCACATCATCTTCAGCCTTGCACAGAAAGTTCAACAACTATCCTTGAGTGAGGGAAAACATACGGCTCACATCCTTGTTTTTCACTTAAATCAGTGAAAAACAGCACTCTGCAGGGGTTAATGCACTAAGGACTCAGCTGAGTCAAAAATCTGTATTTGACTTTCCTACAGAGATTATGGGATCTTGACTACCCAATTCCTCCCTATTTTCTCAAAACAGAGGCTATGCATGCCAGCTATATGTAGAAATGTTTAAAGAGCTTAGCGTTCCAGCTACTCGTGTAGAAAGAAAATCTTAAATATTATTAATCCCATAACTCTAACCACACAAATACATTAACACTGGCTTTCATTAACCCAGCATGGAATTATATTCAGTGTGAGGGTGTCATAGTCACACAAGAACCCTAAACTACTGTAACTTGTAAGTCAAAAGAGCAGAATGTGTTGGTGATGCCTTCTAAATGATAAATCTTCAATAGTTCTTCCTCAGATAATATTTGGCATCACTTTCCAGTTATTTCAGAGTGCTACATTTCTCAAAATGAAACCTAGACATACAAGTCTGGTTAGATGAAAGCTGTTGGTGTGAATTGTATTGTCTGTCAGAGAATTATTTATTGCATCTTGCAAGTTACAAATTATGTATTTAACTCTCTACTAATTACTCGATAAATAAGCAAAAACTAAGATACTGCACAGTATTTTAGTGTGAGCTGCCACATTAATTATGATTGGTCTCCTTCACAGGCACAAACAATGCAAATCTGAGTGTTTCTTCAAGATAAGATCAGCTGAAGAAGTAAAAAAGTGGATAATGATCTCATTCATCTGCTTCTGGAACTCCCAGCCACCTTCTACTTTGCATAGCATGAGAAAATACATCTGAAAAAGGTTGTTGCAATATAAGAAATGAATGCTGGGAGTCTTGAAATTATTTAAAAGTGAAATAAAAATGTAGATATCAATTCCTCAAAGCCAAACACTTCTGCTTAGGGCTGGTCAAAATCCCACTAAAATTAGTATGAATTTAGTGATTTGCTTTAATATCTGTCTTTCATAACTATTGCTCATGTAATATGAGCAAAACCACATTTTGAATTCCGTGGGATATACCCCATTTCTCTTACCAGTTCCAGGAAAGGATAAAAGGTATTACATGATGAATATGGTGCACGTAGCTGTGATTTTATTGTCCTCTAATTTCTGCTGCCCTGTGGAACATGCAGAGAAACTGGCTCCTGTGATGAGGAAAACAATCCAAAATGAGTAGGGGCTAGAAGGTAAAAAACTATTATTAAATGCAGTGTATATTCATAGGGCTACGGTTTCTACCTAGTCACTTAAAAATTCTGGTTCAGCAGACACCCTGTCATCAGTCTGCTTTTTCAGCAGTCCAAATAGAGGACATCCCCACTGATGTCACTGAGTATATATCATATAATTGTTCTGGGACAGCATACTCTGTAGATTCAATACATGACTCTGTATGTGCTACTGGGTTATTAACAAAAAAGACATTAGTCACTGTGACAGATAGAAAACAGCACTATTCTCACTCTCTGAAGTGAGACATCAAATAGACCCATTGCTAATTAGGATGATGACAGCTAGAAATTAAATTTTAAAGACTCTGTTTATTCCTCACTTCTAAAAATTATTCCTCACTGTCCTATCCTATTCCTTCTCACAGATCTGATAGTAAAACTTTAGGCAACTCTTCTGTGATTCTGCTGAACAGTTTCTTGTTAACAGACACATAATAATGACAAATGAGAGAGAAGAAAGTGGTTATTAAGCTATTAGAAGCCAAATTAATCCAGTTTGAATACATCCAGCATTTATCTAGCTTTAACTTGCTTTTCTAAGCCAGGAATAGAAAACGATACAGAGCAGAAAATGTAAATCATCAATGATGTAACAGTGACCTGTGTGATACCTTGGAAGGGCTTAAGCATACCTTCAGATTTTCTTAAGAAAAAAACCCTTTGTCCTATCCTGACATATGAGTTCCTGCTTACTTTCTTCACAGCTTTCCAGCACGCATTAGCCCTCTCTGTTATGTGACACTGTGTAGGCACTCATGTCTCTGTCTGAAGGGATGCAGCAATATCCACCTGCACGTGCCTGTGCAGCCAGCAGCAGGATGGGACTGAATACTAAGTTCTATTTTCTCAACTTGTAAGAAATACTCAGCTGCACTACCACTGAATTCTCCCTGGTGTTTGTCAAGGGGAAAATGTAAAAAAGGCAAAAGGCAAGCATGCTGTGCTTCCAGAGTGATTTGCCATAGGAGCTTGACCAGCTCTTGTGCAATGGCACCTAGCAGTGGATTAAATTACTTCTTTTACTGATTTCTTTCTGGCTTGCCAAGAGAGGGATGAATATGAGGAACCTGACACACACATGCCTGGAAGGAGCAGACACAGAGACCGAGCAGGATGGAAGAGCTTGCTGGAAGATCTGCAAATCCAAAAAGAAAAGATGTGAGCAAAGCTGCCCCCAAAACCAGATGGTACCAAGAAACAGCAAGGGAATCCAGAGAAACAGCTGAGGTGAACATCCTTCCAGAGATAACCCTTTGTTTCTCTCATTGAGTAGATTATTGAGCTGACAGGTGGCAAGTATTATTTTTTAAAAAAACAGTATTTATTGGGGGAAATATGGAATTTTTTATTTTTTTTTCTGTTTTCTAAAGTTTGAGGTTTGTGTGTTTGTCGAGTCATGCTTTGAAACAGTCTTTTATCAAAAGTAGTTATAGTTGGGGGTTTTTAGACAAAATATTTTGATAATCTGCTTTGAATATGTTCCAATCAATGTTTCAAAACTACTTACTGCTGACATTTTCAGGAGTGAAAGTGCTGGAAAAGCCCAGCTTTTCCCACAAGTCTTGTTTTGCTCTGGAAGAAACTCATGCTGGAATGAAAATACATTTCTCATCAAACTCCAAAAAGCTCATCTGGTAATTTGGGGAGTTGACTATCACTGGAGACAGTGACTCATTCATTAAGAAATACCTACTCAACAGAAGGAGTATCTATCCCACAGGGAAAAATGCTGCGCGATTGTCCGAGGTAATTTGCAGTAGTGACTTTCTTACCTTGATTAAATGTTCATAGGAGGAAGTCTGAGCAGAAGAGTGACCTCTTCATTCTTTTTACCAAAGACAGCACCTGTTTAGAAATAATTGACTTGTTGGTATTTGTAATGTATCTTTTTCTGAGGATAGGCATCATTTCTGCATTTTTCTCATGTTGAAATTGACCTTTTCAACCTGTCTACATTTTGCAACTTGGTTTTACTTTTTTTCTGTGACTGTGCAAAAAAGGAGTTACAATGTAGTTGAAACTATAATTTCATTGAGGTTGTTTTATAAGTCAATGTTGAATTAACTGCAGGTTGACAAAAAAGACATAACAGAAGAAAAAGAATTTCTGCCTTCAGCTAACTTAATATATAATTACAACAGTATAGTGAGAAAGAAACATTACAATGGAAGTGTTCAAATAGTCAAAACAACAATGCACAAATTCTTGCATGAAGACACCAAAACCCTCCACAGGTAATCTTGGACTCAAGCTACAAGTACTGGGCTAATAAGTGAAAATATCCTCCAGCAGGACATTAATAACAAGGTACATTCAGTTTTAAAAGACCCAAAAGAAGAAAAATATGAGAAAACTCTTAATGTTTCTCATAGCAATGAAACCACTACTTAAACGGAAAAATGAAAACTTAAAAAACAAACGGAGCGTAACTTTGATTAAGGATTTGTTTTTCAAAGGCATTCATCTGTTATATGACTGGTAGGCCTCAGTCCCTGTAGTGCAGTATGTTCAGATTCAAGGGAATACATGATGTTTTGATTGGAAAATGGGTATAAGGAGACTCTTTCAAACAATAACCAAAATAAAGACATTGACAAGAGGAATTTGGTTGTGGCTTCAGAGGCAGCAAAGACAGTCTAGAAGCTCACTAACCAAGCCAGGGCTGCTGCTCTTCCCCCCACCAAATTTTCCTGCTGCTGTCCCAGCCTCAGCCTTGCCCAGTGCCAGGCTTCCCCTCTGCTCCTTCCCTCCACTGCCCATTCCTTTCACTGCCATTATTCATCAGAAGGCAAAAACCAAAACAAGAGTTCTAATTTTATTTTTTTTTTAACTTGCCTATATTCACTGCACGTGTGCCAGTGCACTGTTACATAGATAACTGTACATAGCAGCCAGGCTCCTCTTTGACAGTACACTGGATGCTTCCAGCAGGGATCAGTGGAGCTTGTACCAAATTTTTTCATAAGGAATAACCTATGGAGAGTCACAAACCTCATATCCTCCTCTTGCCTACAATGTTATTTACCTAGAAGACTGATCCTATGAGACTTTTGGCTTATTCCCTGGTTGCCCACACAGCCAGGTAAGGACTTCAAGACGCAGTGGGAGTTCAGTCACTTAACTTTAGGCCAGAGAAACTTCTCTGAAACAGAGACCATCCTTCATTTCATGGAGAATTTCAAGATGCAGAAAGTTAATTACAGACAAGCTAAGAATGAGCAGTGGTGGCACCAGTCAAGCCCTGAGCTGCACTCAGGATTTATAAACAGGTCCTGCACTCAATTAATGCTTTACCATGCAGAAGTTTGCTCAAGTGAAGAAAGAGACTGAGTAATACAATGCTGCTACACACTGCAGCACTTCATTGTTTCTTTTCATACTGAACTAAAGGCCTCATTAGTTATGTTAATTTAGAACTAATAGCTTAATTTATGTTAATTTAGAACTAATATTTGTCGTAACGGCTGTTTCTTTCCAGAATGTTTTACATAAAATTCACAAGTTTGATATTGCGGCATGCCAAAAAAAGTGAGAAATGCTTTCCCCGCTCTTGAGAAATCTTTCTCTAATTAGGTTGGCCATTTTTCTGCCTAGGTGCTGAACTGGAAAGATTTCTCTTGGTTAGAAGCAAAGATACCAGTAGCACACAGTCTGAAAGTGCTTATTAGCACATCCATTTTAATCACTGATAAGATAATCTATCCCATAGTTTAGGACACTAAACAATATAAAAATGTGCCCATTGGTTTAAATAATCAAGAGGCTGGTGAAGGGGAAACTACCAAAACAATTATATATATTAATTACATTAGCAACAACATAATATAAAGCTCAAAGCCAAGGCCTGTCTTCTCCTCATTTTGCTTTGTGTGGTATTTACACCACCAAGACAATAACTATCAAACCCTGCTTCCATTCCTGCTTGCTCTTTTAAAGATTCATCAAGGATTTTCTGCTTCTAAGAAAATGCTGCCTGTAGCAGCCCTTTCACCCAAGCCTTCACAGCTCCCTGCATTCAGAGAGGGCAATTCAATGATGAAAAATTCATAGCACATGCCTAGCCCAAAGCTTCTGTGCAACCTCAGGTTCTAATCACAGTAGTCCATTCTAATAACACATTTGTCCAAAGATTTCCAGTAAAGTGCTGGTGTTATTACAGGAAGAGGACACATTGCTGTGGATCATGCAACATTTGACAAATAACATTAACTGCATGTACATATCCCCACAAGCCCCTCTCTGCATATGAGTCTGAAAAGTCTAGAGAGGATGAAGTGCCTCAGGTGCAAAAAGAGCCTGGCTGAGCCAAGAAGAGTCCACATGCTAGCTGCCATTTGATTGCTCAATGTCCCAAGCCTCTTTTCTAAAATTCCACTGGATGGTGTTATCCAAGGAAATCTAGTGTGAAAGCAGCAGGCATGGCTCCCACAACTGATACAAATTTACAGCTGAATAGGTAAGAAAACCCAGCAAAATAAAAAAAAAAAAAATTTAAAAAAATTAATTTAAAAAAAAAATTAAAAAATTTTTAAAAAATTAAACAATTAAAAAATTTTTAAAAATTACTCCTGCAAACTTTTAAAAAGCAAGTTAAAGGCTCTTTGGGAAAGAGAAAGGAGGCACAAACACCCACCATGATGACTGTGGTCAGGAAAAAGAAAGAAGACACAGAGGGCCCTTTGTGTTCTGTCCAGGTGTCCTAACAAACAGCTGGCTTAACCCAAAGTGCAGAAGCCATTCTTCATGCATGGACTGCAATCCAGAATTGTCTCCCCATGTGTACCCATGTTTTCCCAGCTGAATGCCCTAGACACTCAGTACCAAGTCACACACACTTGCAACCCCATCCACTTGCAATGGGATTTATTTCATGTGACATGACAGCTTCAGCAGAAGGGAGCTGCAAGTCACACTCCCCACGCTGTGCCCCAACACACCCCTTCCCCTGTGGCTACAGCTCAGTTCAGTTTTGAGACACACTGGTTTCCTTTCTGAGAGCAAAATGCTCCTGTGAACACACTACGATGGGCATGCTTAAAAGCACCTCCTAGACTGAGGGTCCTGGAGAAAAACAGTATGTCTGGATATCATATGGGACAAGGCATGAGAGAAGCTGAACTGTTCCCTCAGCAGTGCATGGCAGAAGAGCTTCATGGCCTGAGCTGCAGTCCAGCTCCAAGAGCCATGGAGGTGCAGAAGCCTGAACATCTTGATCTTGAGTCCCCAGCTCCGGCCTCAAGCAATGACATTAGGTTCTGGACCTTTAAAAGCAGTGTTTTGGAACATAAATATACAGATAGGGTTTTTTAAATCAAGATATAAATTTTTCTTAGAATGGTTACTTTGTTCTTTTATTATCTGTACATGAACTATGCAGGGCATTTGTTTAGGATCTGTAAAAATCTGTTTCCCATAAGCAGCTTGGCATTCTGTCTTTATTAACTACAACATTCATTGAGAATGAAAACATTGTGCTATCAAACTTTGAGAAAAAACATTGTACTATCAAAAAGAATCATTATTACTTTAACTTTATCACACTGGGTGATTACAACTGAGATAATTAGAGGCTAATTTGAGAGGAACTGAAGGGGAAGTGAAAGCAGAGCTAGAAGCTAATCAGAATGTGCCTGTATTCAAATAAGGAGCGCACAGAGTTTGATTTCTAGCAGATTTTTGCAGCTCAAACACAGGCATAAGAAGGAAAAACAATGTAGAAAAATAAAGGGGTGAGAGGAGTGTTGAACATAGCTTGGAAAAAAGCATGTTTGACCTGCTGGGCAGGAGAGACCTTCTGTCTGCAAGCATGAGCCTCCTGCCTCAAGTGTACTGCCCTCTCCCTCCAAAAAACCTGGTGTGAGCTCTGCTCCAGGATAAGCAGTGCCTGAGCAACTCCACACAGAGTGTGCTAGAGCAGGCTTTGCCCTGCCCTTGGCTGTGAGGATGAGCTGGAGTGAAGCAATAGGGTGGGAAAATCATAAACTTGACAGTGGGAAAGTTTTTTTTAAAAATAATAATTAATTATTTATTTTAAAAAAAAAACATTTACAATAGAAGAAGAAGAAGAAAAAAGAAAAATACAGCTCTGACCTTGATATTAGGGGAAGATGGCACTCCAGGGTGCAGATGGGATAATCCATCCAATGAGAACAATGGATGGAGGGCAGGCTAGATAGCCAAGCTCTTTCCAGAGGACATCATAGGAGGGAATGAGAGCAACCCTTTTCCAAGCTTCCACACCAGGTATGTGCAGAGAGCATTCTGCCTTGCGTAGGTTCTGAAGCAAACCCTCACCACCTCTCCAGGGAGAAAGAATGAGACATCAGCCCATGCCATACACATCAAGCTGTGCTGTTTCCAGCATCCTTGGCAGCTCAAGATCCTCTTAGCTCTGTACTAAGGCACACAGGTGTGTCTCTTGGCATAACCCAGCACAAATATCCACCTATGACATCTCCTGTGCCACCACTAATCATTGTCTGCCCCATCATGAGATACAGTAGGGATTAACTCCTGGAACCCTTGCTTGCTGTTGGACAGATCCCTTAGAAACTCTTATTGCTGACCTTTGCAGAGGAGTCCCTCTGCTCCTGCAGGGACTCTCTGAACCTGTGGAGGAGAGGAGGGCTCTGCAGGCACAGACAGCACAGCAGAAAGCACCACAAGTTGAGCTGGGTTTCACAGGGATGCAGGACCATTTTTTTTCTGCCTCACTGTGTATTAGGAAATGTTTTCTAGTATTTTTTTTTTTCCACCACAGCCCTCTCAGAAAATCTTCTTAATGGATTGTTTGCTTTGCCAGAATACCATAAAACAGGTCACTGTGTGAAATAAGCCATCACTAATAAAAACAGTCTTATGAGAGGATAATGGAAATTTATAGTAGGGCTTTGGCTTGTATGGCAGTGCAGCTAAGAGAAGAATTAAAATGGAAAAACCAGTTCTTGGTACTCCTGACAAGTGATTAAGGCACTTCTTGACTCCTGTTCGCTTCCTGAGGTAGTATTTCAAAAGGGGTTGAATCTGTAGGAGCACTGGTGCTTCAGTTATGGGAGGGTGAACCTTGCCTGCTGTCCATCGTGCCAGACTCCACCCTAGGAACAGCACTCCCATTTTGTATTGGTATCTTGTATACCATCAGATATTCTCCCAATTAACAAGCAAAGTTAATTGAAAGACAGAACATCCTTGTTTCCATTGCAAGAAGATTCAGAAACAGACTTGAATAGGGAAGGAATCAGGGACTCATAGATCCAAGCCCCAGCAGTCTCTTTTCTCCAGGAAAAAAAGCCTTCCCATGCATATCTGCTGTGACAAACCTGTGACAAGGGATTTTGCCAACTGCTTGACAATGCCTAAAAGACAAAAAGAGCGAGGGCATGAACTGACACACAAGTACACTAATGTCTGGCAACTACCCCATCTCCATTTCCCTGCTTCCTGTTAAATAGGCCCTTTAGGGAAGTTTATTGCTGATCTATGCTAGAAAATTACTCATATAATTGAAACATCAGTGTAGTATTGTTTTCCCAATATAACTTATTCTTTGGGAATTTCTGGATGCAATTATCTCTTGTGACTAATAAAAACAATGGCTTAATCACAAATATATGGTTAGAAATGTCATTTTATGATTAAACATAAAATGCCTCTTGTCTCAGCATTTCCCATCAAATGGACTGTCCTTCCTGGGAGCATCCAAAGGAATGTGAGGAGCAGAAATGGGGTAGGAGCTAATTATCCTTTCCTCTGGAATTTTGCTGAATAAGCATTTCAGTTCTGACCTTCAGGACAGTCCTCAGATGCTTCTAAGAGTTTCAAAATCATCTGAAATGCAAGGCACCTTCAAACACACCAGAAATTCAGGACATGAGCTTCCACCCGATGCAAGTCTACTAGCACCTCTGTCCCACTGCCATCCCCATTCCCTTCCCACATGAGCAGGAGCTGGGCTACAGCATGACCAAGGGAGATGCTTGGCATTTGTCCTCTGTTTTCCAATGGGGAATGGCAGTTCACAGAAAAACTACTCTGGAAAGGTTTTATTTGGCCTTTTCCATTTTACAAATTCTTGATGAAACCCACTTGATTTTATGTATCTTTATGTACATATACCAAAAATTCTACATACACAGAAATGTAAAGGCAATGAGGAAGAGGAGAGTGAATACTGAGTTTTGAACCCCTATAAAATCCCCAAACTGCTCATTTTTAAACCCTTGTATTATACTGAAATTAATCAAATTGCATTATAGTCCCACTAGCTGAGAAATAAGAATTACTGGCAAAACATGATCAGGCTCAATACTGTTCAAACCTCTGCATAAGTTCACCAAGAAACAATCATAAGGTACTAAGAATTTCTTTTCTGGCTGATGTTAAACAATTAACACCCAAACAACAATTAGCACTCACCCAGTGAGTGGCCAAAAAATTGGTACTCAGCTCTCAGTACATCAGGGTCCTGAGGTCATAAAGTGAAGAAATCCTGCTGTCCCTGTCTACATGAAAGAGGATTCAATACAAATAACATAATATTGTCCATATTCAATGAAATGGAAGAGAACTCCCAAATTACATCATCAAATTTAGAGAGTTTAAATATAATTCATTAATATTAAGATAATAAAAAATAATTTTAAAAAACCTAGACCTTTGGATAAAAATAGCTGTTTTGAATCCCCTGTTTTGTGAGATCACCAGAGTCTACACATCAGAAGTGATGTTCTTTCCTAGCAACAAGCCAAGGCAGAACCGACTACATGGGAACCACCAGAATACTTGGATCCAGGTTATCATGTCCACTCAAAAAAGCTCCTGTACTTGCAAGAGGGCAAAGTTGTTTCCTAGCTCTGAACATTACAAATATAGAGGAAGCCCAGATACACCCTGAAATTTTGCAGCAGATGCTTTCCTTTAAAGTACCATGCAGCACATTCACTTTGGGTTTTGAATTATTTACTACCAATATAGCTTAATTGTACTAAAGCTGAAATCAACATACTACAAGTATTGAAGCAATTTTGGTCTTTCGTTGGTTTTCAGACATCACTGTAAGCACTGGCACCAGCTTCAGTATAAGCAGAATGCACATTTCTATATGTGCTCTAAATTAAATATGTATGAAAGCCTGAGAACCACAATGACAATTACTGCACCTTGGAACGAGACTTGGAATATTTTGTCTGGCAGAGCTCAAAAGACTTTTCAGCTGGGAGCAGCTGTAGCTTGGTTAGGGCAAGAATGGATTGATTGCAATTCATAACTTGGAATATGGATTAATGCAATATTCATGGAAAACTGCATATACAGAGCTCCATGTGGCCAGTGAAGATCTGAAAGCATTTTGCTTCAGGGAAAAATCATGTCACCAGAATGCATTTGCCTTTACTGTGTCCAAGTTAGGAAGGAAGGTTCCTTGCTTAACTGGTATGCAGATTGTAGAGCCTAAAACTCCCTTCACCCCTACCCAAGGAGGCTGGAAGAGACCTCTGTTCCAGAAAAAAGCAGGAGGCTGGGGTTTGTCTGCCTCCTTATTTGTACCCTGCAGATCACAAGATGCATTATCTCTCTCTAGAACATCCTAACAAATCCTCTAAGATAACTCTCAAGATCAGACTGTCAATACAGACAATAATCAGGACCTACTCACAATCCAGGTGGACTCTTTGCAGTAAAAAGGCCACCACAGACCAAACACACTTGTCTGCTTTGTACAGTATGAATTAAAAAATTGGCTACCGAATAAGACACCAGGCAAGCTCAGACTCAGGCATATAAGATGAATGTCAAGAGAACAGGCAGGCTGCAACTCTCCCAATTTTCTATCAAAGACTGAAGAGAGCATTACAGCATTATGCTGAGTACCAGGGGAAAGCCAGCCAAACTCCACAATTATTTATTTGGCAGCTGCATTCTTGTTCTGGTGCTACTGAAGATCAGAAAGTCAAGACTGAACAGCATATCTGGCAGATCTCAGCTGGGGAGTCAAAACAGGGGAACAAAAAAAATGTGATGTCAAATTGTTCTCCTAGTTGGGTCCCCATTCTTCACATGGCTTTGTTTCAAAGCACTTCAGGAAAATATTTTTTAAAAAGCAAGAACTGTCCTAGATCACAGAGTGGTTGCTGTTGGAAGAGACCTCTGGAGTCACCTTGTCCAACCCCACTCCTCAAATAAGGCCACCTAGAGCTGGTTGCCCATGGCCACATCCAGTATGTTTTGAATATACCTCCAAGGATGGAGACTTCACAGCTCATTTGGGCAAACTCTGCCAGTGCTTATTCGTTCTCACAATAGAAGAGCTTATTTTTATGTTTACACAGCACCTCCAGTGTTTCAGTTTGAGACCATTACCTCTGGTCCTGTCACTGGGCACCACTGGAAAAAGCCTGTCTCTTTGCTCTATGGACTTTCCCTTCAAGTACTGATGAGGTCCTCTCCAAAACTTCTCCAGGCTGAACAGTGGAACCAGCTCTTTAAGCCCTTTCTTGCAGGAGGAGCGTTCCAGTCCTTTCATCATCTTCATGATCCTTTTCTGGACTCTCTTTAGTGTGTCCATGACTTTTTTGTACCAGGGAGCCCAGAGCTGGACACAGCTCTCAGGGTGAGGCCTAAGCAGTGTTGAGTAGAGAAGAAGGATCACCCCCTTCACCTGATGACAATACCTCTCCTAATGCAGCCCAGGGTACATTTTGTCATCCTTGCCACAAGCACACACTGACAACTCCCCAGCTCTTTCTCTGCCAAGCTGCTTTCTACCTGGGTGGCCCTCAACACATACCAGTTCCCAGGGGGTTTCCTCCCCAGGTGCAGGTATTTGCACTTCCCCTGGCTGAACTCTGAGAGGTTCCTGGATAACAGATTCTGTGCAAAGATGCTGCTTTTGGAAGGAGTAACCTTCACTTACTTTGTGGATTTGGGTCACTGATTGGCTTCATGCACAGAAATTGTTCTTCTGCCAACAGGCTGAAATACTGCAGCTGCACTAACACATGAGGCATGAATTTTACATTTGAAGTAAATTATATTCTCCTGAAAAGGAATATACCTCTGCAGGATGACCTTGCAAAAAAAAATCAGAGTGGAATTCCTTAAACCTGAATTGAGCCAGGATACTGAAGCATGACGCAGGTTATGCCCCTCACCCTGTCAAGATCTCAATGAGAAATATCTTTGGGAGATAAGGATTGAGCAGCACCTGCAGCTCACTCCATGTTTGCACAAACCAGGAACCTCAGCCCTTCCAAGAGACATTGACCTGCAAAGTACTGTGATAAGAGGAAGGCAGGGAGATATCTAATGCACTTTCCAGGCATGTATTTGTGGGGAGATAGTTAAGAAAACTGCAGCTTATTTGAAAATGTGGCCTAGTTCCCACATACTCATTTCTGTGAGAAGCATTGTGCTAAACATATTTTCTAAGAGTTATTATAGACATTGTACTTCCTAGTGAGCAATCCCTTCTAAAGACTTCCCTTTGCACTACTGAGACTTGTTTATTTCCTTCGACTGGTTTCACAGGATGCATGGTACACTTTTACATCTTTCCCTGGTGTAATTTATCCCTTCCTACTTTTCTGACCTTTCTGTACTGTCTGATGAAGCGGCAGCACACCAGCAGCACCCACTGGTTCAGCAGGGGCTGGGATCTAACTTAGACATTTCTGGCAAAACCACAGTGTAGCTCAGGGAAACAGGGGTGTGCTTAAAGCTGCTTGTGCAACTTGCTAGAAATCACACTAACTATTACAAGGAGGAAGGTGCAATTACTGCATGCTGTTATCTGACTTATGAGAATTTGGAGGAGCATTGCCCATAGTGAAACAAAATCAGTGAAAAAATCCCCCAGTTTGTGCCTTCAGAGGGTCAGCAATCCAATTCTAGGTGTTCAGTGCTCGAGGCTGATGCTTTCTTGGAAGTTCTTTTCCAGAGTCTAAAAATGGTTTGGGGGAAAAATAAATCTCAAATTCCAGGACTCCTGTTTCATGTCAGTGTTTACAAGCTGTACATTTGCAGCCTTCTCAGAACAGGAAAAAACCTTCAGCCTTTCACATGATGCTCCTGAAAACACACTTCTTGACTATTTGTTTTTCAGCAACATCCCTGGCTGGTAGGGGCTGTGCAACATCACTTTATTTGTGCTCTTCAAGTTGATTGTTTTCCCTGCCACATGGCCTCTAACACATACTGCAGTGATCTAGGATCTGGCAGATTGGATTTGGGGAGGCAAAATGATCAGACTTGCTGCTAAATTGTGTTTCGGTTTGTGTGCCTTTTCATTCAATGCATGGCAAAGTTTCAAAGCATTTTTAAAAACTAGAGTCTCTCCAGAATCCATGGATTAGCAAAATGTTGTGTCTTATCTTCTCAGAACAAGTCTACAATTACAAGCACTGCCTCGTGTGATTGTATTTCACAAATAAATAATCAATCTTTTTAGAAGGCAAAGTCAAAACTTTCCTCCCCACCACCAATTTTTAAACAATACATTAGAGACACTCTGCATGTTGTCCTCTTTCAGTAATTTTCCCTGTACTCAGGTAATTCTTCCTCATGGAGTTCTTGTGGTCTTCTGCATACCACACCTGATGAATTCCCTTTCCTAACCTCTTGAGAGCTCTTTGGGTGGGTCAGGGCCATGTGGGGTTGTGACAGAAGACCCAGAGATGGCAGAAAAAGGGCTAGAGGCCGATGGGAGCTACGGAGTGAGCATCCATCTGATCTCCACCTGCAGCTAAGAAACAAGAGAGACCTTCCTTCATGGGAAATTTAACATCTATTTCATCATCAAAGGCACATGAAGAGCCTGCCTCTCTTGTACTTACATCTGCTTCAGAAAGCAAAAGGTCACTGCAAACATCAGTATCTCACTCACATAAGACACAGATCAATACAGCCTGAAGTGCACACACACACACACACACACACACACACACACACACACACACACACACACACACACTCTCTCTCCCTCTTTCTCTACCACCCAGAAATTCAGCCAAATGAAAAGCAAAGCCTTCCCTCCAGGAAAACCAAACAAAAGCCATGTGTCTTGAACCCTCTTTATGTCCAGACAGGCACAGGGAGTTTGCCAGAGCAAACAAGTTCCAGAGTCAAAGGATTTCCGCTGAGAGCTCTCTGCAACCAGTCCTCCTCAGACCGGCCCCGCACTTCCCAGCCAGCTCTTGCTGCTCAAACCGCTGCAAAGAGGCCTCCCATTACAATGACACATTTGACAGCTTTGCCAAGAGCATTTGGGGAGGTGCCAAAGAAAGAAGCAATGCGCTTTCCTGAAAAAAGCAGACACTCTGGGGAGGAATACTTGAAATACTCCTTCTAGTAAACCTGAATGGTTGAGCGCCCACACAGAGAAGCACTTGGGCTGCTATCCCAAGGGAGAGCAGAGAACAGGCTCCACCAGGTTTCTCCCTCTCCAGAACTTGCCCTGTCCCATTCTCAGTGGCATTCAAAGCATCTGCATTGAAGAGTGGCCATCCCTTTCTATGCTTGGGCTCACTTTGAAGACACCCTTGGCTGCTGAATTTCCATCTGATACCCTGTGTTTGCCTTTGCCCCAGTCAGCTGTGCTTTAGAGCCCTGCTGTTCAACTCTGGGCTTTCAGTAGGGCTCCTCATTACCTAATTGCAAGTCCTAAGCATGGTTCCAGCTGCTCCTCTGGGGAGAAGTCCCACAGCTACCAAGATCACAGTCCACATGAAAAAGCAGTGAGAAAAAAGGAGATGTTCTTGAGAGGACACATAGAATTTGAGCAGCATCATCAGGGAGATTTGCACTGTGTTGAATGACACAAAGATAGCTATCTGACTCCAAAGCAAACATCACCCTGAATCACCAACCTTGAGTGAGGGGACAAAGACTCAAAATAATTACACTTTTATGTCTCTAGACAGTGACAGAAGCCATAGCCTTGTTCAGGTTTTCCTGCTGTAGGGAAAACCCTGAGGAGGAGAGAATGCCACTGCAAGCACTAGAGCACTTCTTCCCACTGCCCATGTTGACAGGATTCTTCCCAGAAGCAGAGCTTTAAGGGACTTAGGGAGCAAAGTAGATGTGCACATGTGTATGGGTGTGTGGAAGGAGTGTGAGAAATGTGCGCATCGTAAGGTCTCCACTGTATTTATCTGAGGCATCATTCAACTTCTAAACTTGTATCTTGCAGAAAGGTTTTAATAGCATGACATAATCTAAGTCATGTACGAACTCTGTTTTTAAGACATTTGACTTCTGTGTGGTTTACACAACTCCCTCTGATTTTACACAAAGGCAAACATAATGGAAGGCTCTTCTGCCATTGCTTTTATGTGCCATATCCTTTCTTTCTGTTTCTTCTTTAAAACACGTCAGGTTTTTTATTTAATGCAGGATTGTGCATCCAGTGCCTTGCAGATGGAATGCATAATTGAACATTATACTCCACTCTTGAGAGACACACCATAAAATTAATATTTGAACCATATTCTCGCCGATCCAAGGCAGAGAGCAAAATAACACAAAGAAAATATTCTAAAGCAATTTGTGGCCTATCTGCAGAATACTTTCCAGACATTAGCATAGTAAGAGAAATACTTAACATCAATAAAAGGTGAGGTTTCATTCACAGGCACCATTATACTGTGCTGGTTTGCTTTGGGTAATTTTGCACTTAAGAAGTTGAAGTGGGTTGATGAGGAGAAAACTAGGAGAGAGAAAAGATTTCAAGCAATGGTCCCTGTCTCCTCTCTCACCTCCCAACACACACACACAACTAGGCAGTGGGAAAATACAGAGCAAGAGATTGTTAGAGATGAAACCACACTGCAAATGGAATCACAGTGGGGTCAGTGTTTCACAGCATGGATGCCCTGGCTTCATGAAAGGCATTTGAAATGCTTAGGACTAAAGATTATGGGTAATGTTTGATGCAGTACTACTGTAAAGCCAAGGGAAAACAGAATGAAAAGGAAAAAAATTGTAAGCTGTTCAAGAGAGAAACAAGGCCAGAGGAAGCAGAAAGGGGATGGCCATTACTAATCAACTACTTCTGTCATTACCACAGCCATGAAACTAAGATATGAATTTGGAGTAAAAAGTGCCTCATATGGGGGTGTTTTGCCCTGGGATACTGGTGTGAACAAAGAGATGTCAAGTCATTAAAATCTGTGCTGATGCCAGACAATCTCAGATTTCAGAGTTAGCATCCAGAGTTTCCAATTATGTTCAAAATCATTTCTAGACATAGGAAAAAAAAGAGTTTTAACTTTATCATAGGAGAACTGATGCATGACCTTGATACCCACTGGCATCCAAATCCACCTGAGTTCTGTATAAGCTGTGGTTTTGTGCATTAATGGGACTCTGTTTTTCATTCTTACCCAATGGTAAGGTTTTCCTTAGTTAAGATGTTGAATTCTGATGATGGTGGCCACAGAAACACACTTTTAAAAGCATACAGTATGCAAATAGCATTCTTTTGCAGTGGTAAACACAGCTTAAAATTATGGCTGAAATGGAATTTTGCTTTTTTAACTGGGCTGACATCTCTGCATTGCACAAATGGACAAGGAACAAAGAGAAAATGCATTATTTCATCCTCAGAAATACCTAAGGTGCATAACCATGACCTGCAATCACCAGAGTAATTAGAAAAGTTTGAGGCAACAGGTACACCTACAGTACCACATCTGCAGCTCAGATGTTTATTCGTCACAACTTGACTTTAAAAGACCTTCTAATTGGCAAGGATTTATTCCCTCTGATCTCAGGAAGTTTATAATTGTGAGTGCCATAGACACAACATGAATAAAATCTAAGTCTTCCACCCCTCCTAATGGGTTACAGAGAGCAGGGTGGCAGTGAATAAAAACAGGTGAGCTCCCCTTTCTGGTCTGCAGGGAACCCCCCTCAATGCCCAGAGTAGGCACAAAACCTAATTTTTACATATAGCCTTGGTTAATTCTCTGATTTTTTTGATTCCCTCCAGTGACCAGCAGTCAAGTGTTCTTGGTTCCTCCTCTCCACACCCCAGTGGTGCTGCTGCTGCTGGGCTGCTGGGCCTGGGCTCCAGCCAGCGGGACTGGGCTGCAGCAGCTGAGGGCACAGGTGTCCCAGGAGTGTGGCACTGGGTCACACCACACACACGTGCAGCCCCTGAGCACGCACACGCTGCTGGCCACACACAGAGCCGTGATGGGGATGGTGCAGCAGCACCAGGGTGTCACCACCAGCCCGGCATTCCCCTCGCTTGTCCCGGCTCGGCCACCACTGCTCAGGGAGGAAGCACCGTCTCTGTTGTGATGCCAGGGATGTTCTGTTAAGAAGTATTTCCAGAAAGCTGCACATTTGAGAAGGCACTTAAAAAGCCCAGACCTCTTTGTTTAAACTCCTATTGAAGACAGACCCATAAGTTTTCTATATTATTTATTAGTTATTGTCTTATTTAATCCCCTTTGGAAAGGCAACAATAGAGGAGTTACAGTTCTCCACTTTTTTTCCCAAGCTAGTGGTGTTATTCCTTAACTTAGAAGCTGAAAGCAAACCATACCATTGACACTTAAGTACCAGCACAAAAGGGTTACTGTTATCCATCTCATTTGCCCCGTTCCTGACTCGCTACCAGTCACCATTTGTGATGCACTTGTCCCGAGCACATCTCTGAGGAACACGGCTCTTTGCCCAACCAGCTGAGCTCAGTGGATGCATCCCTGCCCTCATGCAGAAGTGCACCTTTCCTGGTCACTCTTGAAGAATGCAAGTGTTTGGGAGCTGGGAAAAAGTCCCTGATTGACTGCAAGGATCTCACCCCACGTGCACACCATGCTAGTTTCAAATTCTCACCTCCAGGCCAGCCGACAAAGGAAAACCAGGAGTAGAAAGGGGCACTTGCAAAAGGGAACGAGAAGATGGTTGCCAACCTAAGAGTGATCCACGTATGATTGAGGAGTACCAACATACCAAACAACTTCAGGAAGGCTGAAGGAGTAGGCTTCTGTTTTTCATATCAGGTTTCTTAGTGAAAACAAACACACCAACAAACCCACAATACCCCTACTCACTCCTCCTAGGTAAAATCCTATTAAACAAGTTGGAAGATCAACAGGCTTTACTCTCCTTTCCACACTGAAGTAAACTGCCCTCAGACACAAGGTTATTTTAGGTGCAGCTGCTGAGGTTTTTGCTTGGAAGAGACATTTGTTTTCAGGGAAGACATACATAAGAGTCAGACTGCACCTTGAAATCTGATTTTACTCCTTCAGTGGTGGGGTTGGGCATCTGGAGTGTATATGAGCAACAGCTAGCCTCCAGTCCAGCTTGTAAAAACTTTTTGTGGGGGTTAGTGACTCTCCCAGTATTTTTCATGTTAGAATAAATTGACTTAAGTGTGCATGGAAGGTAGAAATATATATGACTGAAATTAAAAGTTGGGCTAAAAATAGCACTACAATTGCATTGTCCATAGTGAGGGAAAGGAAACCTGGGGGGGGAAAAATAAATATATTTAACAGCTGTCTCAACATAATGTCAGATTTATTCAAGATTTGTAAAATGGTCTTTGACAAGCCTTGACTCATTGGGTAGGATTGGAAAGGCTATTGAGGGTGAACTATTTCTTATGATTTATAAGAGACCACTGTGACTAGTTTGAAAAACCTGCTTACGAGTGCAGTAAATTAAAACAGAAGCCTACATAAGACATGTACCTTACAGACAAAAGGCTTAAATCATGGTCTGAATCACTAGAGTGGGGCTTGCAAAGGGAAATCAGTTTCAAGAATTTCTGCTAGCCAAAGATGTATTCTCCAGTATTTAGAAGAATCTTCTATTAACACACTTTGGAAACTAAAACCTAAACTCATGCAGCTATATCATGCTTCCAAAGGCATGGCACTTAGTCTCTGTATCAAAAAATTGCAGAAGTTATCAGTGGTTCACAGCTCGCACTGGATCATGTACTACTCTCATGTACCAAAAAGCTTGCATGGTGCATACAGCAACCTCTACACAACTGCAATTAAGAAAAAACATTCAATTTTGCATGTGCAGAAGAGTGGAAAATGAAACCATGTGCATTTGATCAAAGACGGGCATGTTGGCCTTCCCCTTAGCTCTGAGAGAAAATTGCACAAATTTTCACATAAAATTTGAACATTATTTAATTCAGCAACAGAGCCTTGCCCAGGCTGTACCACAAAGAAAACACTCCATGCATCTTCACAGGACGTGAAAACCCCACAGCTAGAGGTGCTCTGCATAAGAAGTGCATTAGTTTCACAGATTGAAGAGAAGTCAGATTGTGATCTTCCTTAAAACCCTGGTTTTCCCTCTCCCTTCAGGCAGATACATTCCCCTACAGAGTCCAAGAAATTACTGAGTGAAGGTTCACTCTCTCGCAGCTTTCTCCAAGCCCCATGAGTAAATCAATACAGGCAGCTCCTTTGGCTTCTACCAAAATGTCTGCAGAGATACGTGATCTACACCAAATAGTTTTGGAAAGGCATAATACCTTTACTGTGAAACTCTAGCACCAATTTCGATGTCCAGCACAACTGGACACAGAGAAGGGCCACTTCTCCTTGGCATGAGACACAGAATTTGAGACTAGATCTAAAATCCTTTCTTTTAGGTCCCCCAGAGCACGGTAGAGTAATAGCTAGTGGTATCCTGCTAGAGAACAGACTGGGGGAAATGGCATCTTATGGATATGCTTTGCTTGCCATTACCTCTTTGTGATGCCAGCTGGTGATTTGTGGAACACCCACCTGAAATGACATATAGGAATTCAGGAGCCAAACTCTCCCATGACAGTTACCTCCCATACTATATGATGACCCTGTAGCCTTTGTGTCACTATGCAAATTTAAGAGATCAAAATCAAACCTCCCAGACACTTCTACACAGTGTTGTAATGCCACTTTTCAGTGATAGGGATTTATTAGTTGTTGTTTGCAGAGGAATGATTAGGAATAGAGCAACTGATATTCTTAATGAAGGCTTGACAGCTCTTCTTTGTATAAAAGAGTAGTTAATACACTCTGCATACAACAGCCAAGAAGGCTAAGGCAAAGGGCCAGAGAAAAAAGGGAAATAACCTCAAAAGAAAAAGAAGAAATTAATAAGCAAGAGAGGGACTTGAGACTTCCAGTGTCTTCATCATCTCCTGTTATGCAGAGATGTTTCAGCCACTTCTTGTCTGATGTGACTATTGGAATAAAATATTTTCTTGAGTACATCCATTCCCATTTGCCTTGCACAACAACAGTCAAAAATATTTCTGTATTAAACCTTGGCGTAAAAGGTCCCTGTCCAGTAGGGACTTCTCCCTTGTTCCACAGAAATTATCCAAGATACCACTTCCAAACTTGAGAGGGTATGATTGCCTGTAGCAACTTCTCCCCTTCTTTTGTGTCAGTTAAAATAAAGCAGGCTGATTTTGAATTCCCATCCACATCCATATAAACCTAGCTTCAAGTCAGCACAGCTCCACCAGAGACGAACTGCTGCTAGAAGAATGTAAAGTGCATTTTATCTGCTAGACTACCTACATGTTGAGCTGAAACAATGGGTCAATTATCCCAGCACTGTGTTCCTCCTGGGCTGAAAGAGGATGGTAAGTTGAGATCTCATCAATCACTCCTGCTCCTATTGCTCCTGCAGAGAGAACTGTTATGACAACAGGAGGCTGAAACTCAGGTTTATTGTAACCGAACAGATGGATTCCAAAAGTCTGGGACATTCTTGCAATGGAAAAGCTGATGAATTACAGAAGAAAAAACATATGTCGCTTATTTAATCTTCTGGTCTTCTTTGATTCATTGCTAGGACAAGCAAACAAATATTTAAAGATTAAAAAAAAAAAGGAAAGCAATCAAAAGAGCAAACAGTAATGTCATTATTGTTTTCCATATTTCATACAGTAGTGATGTCTTCTATGCCAGCACACCACCTGCCCCTTGACCTTCCTACCTCAAATGCCTAAATGTAACCCTGATTTCTGAAAGAGGTGGGGCTCACATGGTGCTAGAGAAAGTGTCTCCAGTTCCTCTCCCTGTTCTTTTTTTCCCTACTGGCCAATAGCTTAACATTCGTCAGAAGGGTAGCAGCCAAGAGGCTACATTTCTGTATGAAGATTGCCAGCTAAGCAGGGGACAGAAACCCAAAGCAGTGTTCCCACAGTCTAGGGAGAGACTAGAGATGGTGTGCAATCCACAATTTGGGATTACAGCAGCAGATGTGGGACACTTGGTAGGAAAGCAGGTTACACTGCTCAGGAGCAGACCTCTGTACATGATTGCAATAAAAATCTCCCTCTCCCCTCTGGCAAAATAGAAGAGAAACACTACTGAAGATGCATTGTCATGAGAGAATGCATGCCTTGTGGCTGTGTGAAATGGCAAGAAGGCAGCCTTTCCTCTGCATGTGTGTGTGTGTGTGTGTGTGTGTGTGTGTGTGTGTGCGTGCTTGCACATGCCTGCACACACAGCCAGAATACACACTCACCCACAGAACCCAGACATGTGTGAAAGCACACAGAATGCAGTACACACAATGTTCACTCACAGGGGAACAGTTAAACACAGCAATCATTGCAAGTATATCCATGCATATGCGCACAGACAAAACCTGGGATTTCCAGCAAAGCTTGAGCAATTCAGTGTAATAAAAAAGGGCTCCTTGCAGCAAAGCACTTAACGAATGGCAGATTGTGTCCAAAGGGTGCCATTACCCAAGGGAGCTGGGGGATTTGGCTGGAGCACACAGTATAAACAAATGGCCTGAAGATTTGTTGGGGTAAGGACTGCATTCGGCACAATCAGAAGGCTTCATCTCCTCTGAAGCCCTATATATTTCATCCCCAAAGCAGATGAAGCTTCAATATTTTTCCATACTTTAAAAGTAAAATTTTTGTGAGAGGAATCTAATTTCTGAAACCTATTGTACTCTCACAGTATTTTCACAGTCATGTTCTGCTCTCAGGCCCATTAGCAAAAAAATGAACACCTTTCATTTTAATGTCATTTCATTATTCATTATCTTCTTACACACCAATCAGGAAAAACTGAAAAAACCTAACAAGAGACAACAATAATTTTCTGTTTTAAATGGCCAGTAGAGACAAATAATGGCTCTGACATTGGCTACCTTCTAGAAATCACCTTTTCACTTTCCCCTATAACCCATAATTTGAAGGATTTGCAACTCCTCTTTGTCTTGAATAAAATATTTTATTTACACCATGTTTTCTATTCTGAGAACTTAGAATTTCTCCTGGACTACAGCTCACACATCACTTGTCTCAAACTGATGGAACATATATTTCTGATTAGAGTCTGGCAAAATAAATCATAGAAAACTGGAATTCCAGGGAAAAGAACATTTCATGTTTCGTCATGTTGTTATTATGAGAAAGGCAGGCTTTTAGCTTGATTGTTTTATTTTTACCAAGGGATGCCTAGTGCTATGTTTTATGTGCTCTCAGAATATGAGCCTGTGTACTCATGATGTTCCAAAACCTCAAAACCCACAGTCAATTCTAGTGCTCCAGAATGGTGACTCTAGATTCCTTACCAGCAGTTTCTCCAGCAGAGGTACTGCTGGCTCCTTCTGTCCCACACAGCCATACTCCTTGTGGCTTTCAAAATGCACTGACTCTCAGAATGCCTGAGGTTGGAAGAGACCTCTGGAAGTCACCTGGTCCAACCCCACTGATCAAAGAGGGACAAAGTCAGTTGCCCAGGACTATGTCCAGTCAGGATATTAATATCTCCAAATATAGAGACTCCACAACACCTCTGAGCAATCTGTCAGTGCTTGACTACCCCCACACTGAAAAAGTTTTATATTTTGTTTAGACAGCACCTCCTGTGTTTCAGCTTGTGCCCATTGCTTCCAGTTCTGTCACTGAGCACCACTGGAAAGAGCCTGACTCCATCCTCTTTTGACCCTCCCTTCATGTGTTTATAAATGTTGCTGAGATTCTCCTAGGCTGAACAGTCACAGTTCTCTCAGCCCTTCCTCATAGGAGGGATACTCTGATCCTTTTATCATCTTCATGGTCCTCTCAGGGGGGCTCTCTCAGGTAAATTCACATCTTGCTTTCATTGGGGAGCCCAAAACTGGACACAGCACTTCAGGCCTCACTGCTACTCAGTAGATGGGCAGGATCACCTCCCTCCACCTGCTGGCCACCTCTCTCCTAACAGCCCAGGGTAACTGTTAGCCTTCCTTGCCACAACTGTGCACTGCTGGTTCACAGCAGTCAGCTTGGTGTTTGCCAGGACCCCCAGGTCCCAAGGCACCTTCCAGGTGGTCAATCCCCATTATTCATTGGTGTCCTGGGTTGTTTGTCCTTCAGGTGCAGGACTTTGCATTTTGCTTTCATGAACATCATGTGAATGTTATGGCCCATTTTTTCAGCTTATCAAGGTCTCTTTGAATGACAGCACAATCATCTGGTCTGTCTCACTCCTGAGGTTTGTGTCACCTGAGATGATGATACATTCTATTTTAAACTTGATGAGGGTGCACTCTCTATCAGTGACCAGGTCATTAATGAAGAGGTTAAACAGAACTGGCCCCAGAGAAGACCTGGATGAGGAAGGCATTGAGAGCCTCAGGTATTTCTGTGTCCTTTGCCACCAAATCCTCTGTCCCATTCAGAAGCAGAGACATATTTTATCTTGTCTCCCATTTACTGCCTATGTACCTGTAATAGCCCTTCCTTTCACGTCCTATGTCAGATTCCAAGTATACTTGGAGTATACTCCAAATACGCTTTGGATTTCATAACCCCATCCCTGCATGCTTGGACATCATCTCTGGGCCTCCTGAGTCTCCTGTCCCTGTTTTTACCTCATGCATTCTGCCCATTGTGCTTGAATTTAGTTAAAAGCAACTTGTTCTTCAGTGCAGGCCTCTTAGCAGGAAAGCAGGCTGCCTTTGCTTGGTTTTGCTGCTCAGGATGACGGATTGCCCTTGAATTTGGAGAAAGTGATCCTGGGAAAAAAAATTACCAGATGTCCCAGACACTTCATCTCTCTGGGTTTATATCCCATGGGATTCTTCCAAACAAGATCCTGAACAGGCCCAAGTTTTCTGTCCTGAAGTCCAGGGCTATGGTCCTTATTATTTGCCTTGCTTCTTCATCTCAGGATCCACCATCTCATAGTCAAGACAGCCAAAGCTGCCCCTGGTCTGTGCCTCCCCAGCCAGTCCTGCAGAGCGTTTCCCCTCACCACCTGCTCCATCAGGATATTACTGTGAGTGAGCTCCAGAAACCTCCTGTGTTTCTTGTGTGCTCAGCTGTATTGTTGCTTCCGCAGATGTTGGGGTGTCTGAAGCCTGACATGAGAACTAGGGCCTGGAGAATTCTTCCAGCTGTCTGAAAGCCTCACCTCCTTCTTCCTGATCAGGGTGTTGCAGTTAAAAATTTTATTTGCTTCACACTAGCCTGTGGCTTTTAACATTTCTGGAAGAATTTCTGTGCAATGGTTTTTCAGTGAAATATGACCAAAATAAAACCTGAGTTAGGAAGAAGCTCCTCACTGTATAGTCAAGCCCATTCTCTTTTTTCCAGCCATTTCATCTGTAGGCTAAAGGGCACCCAATAATTATGACTACATTTGAGCTGAAATCATATATAGTAAGTCACAATTTGGGATATCCAGACTTATACCTTCAAAAGCACAGCTTGATTTATGGATGCCTGGCTGGAAGATATTTTGTGCTTAAGCTCCCAGCCATTGCATAAATACTGCAGTGCATAAGTTCCCCTCCTCCAAAGGAATATGTTTGCAAATACTGAACAGCATCCCCCATAAAGAACTGCCAATTTAGAGAAGGGAATAGCTTTTAAAAAACAGTCCTGATTTGGTAGCCACAGATGGGGATAAAGCTGTACTCGCTAATGCCGTCACAGTAAGTCAGGCCCTTTTTTGATTTATGCAAATCTAGCCCAAAAAGTAACACATAGCTGTGCATTTCTATCACCTCCAATTTCAGCATGAACAAAAGAGTAAAGGAACTCTGATGAGCTCTGATGAGCGTCAAGGAAGTAAATGGTGTATTGCCTCTTCTCACCACATGCAAAACCAGCAGCATGATATTACTAGTAAGTGACCCAAGTTCAAATGTGCATTATGCTGTAAATGTTCCTGAAATAGTTCCAAAAACTAGAGCCAAAGTAGCCAGAATTTGTCCCCTCCTTATGAAATAAAAAATAAATAAATAAAAAAATCTAAGCGCATTTAAAAATCATGTATATTTACTACAATGTATTTCAAAATATTTAACTGCAAGGAGCAAGATGCCAACCTCCCTCATACGCAGAAGACATATTGTCCTATAAGGTCACAACTGAGGGGTTTTACTTTGTCTGTGAACATTTGTACAGCCAAACCTTAGCCTTGCTTAGACTGGTGGCAGGGCTGAGCATCCCTGTGGGCTGGGCTAAATAATGAGGTAATTTTCAGAGCTCAGTGCTGGGGCCTTGGAGTATTAGTGGATTGACTCTAAAAACATCAAAACCCCCTTTTTCTAGAAAGTAAAACTTACACAGATATTTGCAACAATTTGTTTGAAATCTCACTGAATTAAGCAAAGATAAAAATATTTTTTTTCCTGTACCTCTTTCATAGAGCCACTCTTCTGCTTTCCCAGAACAAGGCAAAGTAAAGAGGGAGTGTATAGTGTATACACACACTTCTGTAAAGCAAAGTAGCTGGGAACTGACACTGCTAAATAAGTGCAATCTCATTCATCTGCTTAATACACGAGGCAGATCTGAAGGGAAACCTCAAGAATTTGCTCAATAGTTATTACTCTCTACAAGCAAATAGCCAAAGGAAAATCTGCTTGAGCATAAGGTAAATATTCACAGACATATTGCAGATACAGGTAATAACACTAATAGGTCTTCTACAACTGTAAATAGGTGAGAGATGCCAGATGCTTCACTCTCTTCTTCACAAAGTCAAGAAACAAAAACCATCCAAAATTCAGACATACCCCAAAAACAACAGCAGGAGTTTCAAATATGTGGCTAGCCCCTATGGCTACAGCACAGCTGTGCATTGCATAGCTTTAGAGAATCAAAGCTATTACCTGCACACATTCTAAATGCACAGCCAGCATTAATGACACAGGCCATCTAGGAAAGATTAAGGATTAGTTATCATTTCAACTCAATGAAAGAAGATCTATATTTCTCTTTTAGACACATAATTCACAGGAGAATCGTGCTTGCCAACACTCTGAAAAAATAATCTTTCAGAATTCTTGCAAACCCACTGTGTTATGATTTCATCTCATGAAATACAACACCTTTACATTAAACCTCATAAAACTAAATCCTGCTGGATCTCTTCCAGGCTTGGAGAATAAACAGCTATATCAGTGATGCCTAGAACAGTAAAATCTGGCCCACTATCATATGGCATGTTCCCATTTACAGAGGGGAACAGGTCCGCAAACAGCTAATTCACTTTGCTATTACAAAATCCTCACATATAATGAATTTCTCACATAATTGTTCTAAGAAAAACTTCAAGAAGAAGAAGAAGGAAAAAAATGCTTTGAAGGCCATAATACATATTTATTTATACTAGGTTTTGGGGAGAGGGGTTGTTAACCTGTTCCTTCCCTTCCCCTTAATGAAATGTGTTGCAGAGCTGCTCTGGTTCTCAGTGAGCAGGAGCAGGTTTAGCTGTCTGGGACTCTGGTAGATAGCAAAGGGGGAAGATTTGTTGTCAAAAGTGTTCAAAAGCACATAAGAATATATTGAATGAGTTTACTCTGTAAAGATGATTATTCTCCCTTTGCTGTCAGAACTGCTACTCAAAACCCTTTCAGCCCTGCTGGTGTGGCCCAGAGCATAAGTAAGAAATATATCCAAATAACCACTACAATTACACCAGTCAACATAGATCTAATGCTCAAGCCCTCCTCAGAATCTCAGGGCAAGTGCCTTCCAAAGAGATGGAGACTGGTGTATGGCCAAAGAGCAAAAGCAATTTTCTATGTGATTTAGAATCTTCTCCATTTCCCACGTAGAACTGTGCTTCAGTCCCCTGGTCTGGGCAGAGGTTTGCACATCTTCATGTGGAAACTGAAGTTACAGACCCATATATGCAAATGTCATACATTCCTTCCATCTTGCCTCTCATTTGTCCGTCTAATTACATCTCAGGCGAACCACAACCAGGTCCACAGTGCAAGAACAGGAGCCAAGGAGCACATGAACTGATAGCACCCCTTACCAGGGCCTGAAATCCCCTAAGGTTCCCATTCTCATTTTTTCCATTCTGACCACAGCATTCTGGATTTTAGTAACCACAACTGGAGGATGATACTTCTACAGTAAAAGGGAGAGGTTAACAGTGCTGTAACATGCCCATGTCCAGTGACACTAGGCAGGGGGAAAAAACCCAAAACATGTGGTCAGGCAGGAACCAGTGGGGAAGGGACAATTGCAAATTGTTAGGATATTTATTTTTTTTGAAGTGGCAGAAGAGAAACATCCCTGTTGAGATGCTTGATTAAATGACACAACAGCAGGACAAGGTCACTGACCCCATCACCAGAAATAATGAGGAGGGGATGTGTGTGGAGGGCAATAGATTGATTGTGCCTCCAAGCTCCCTGTCAAGCAGAGGACTATGCAGGACACCTTCAGTAGCTGGACATCACACTCCCAGTCTTTCCCTGGGGTGAGAAAGGATTCCTAGGACGGCCTAGGAAAGCTCTCCACGGATTCATGGTTCTCTCGACCAGCAAGTGATTTCTGTCAGAAAACTGCTGTACACATAGGGTGTCAGATTTACAAACATTGAGGGTGGGAGGAGAGAATGGCAGCTCTTAGCCTGCTTGGCCATGTAAGAAGCTCTAACTTTGAACTGGCTAATGACCCCAGCCCACAATTAGCCGCTCTTAATGAGGGGTGCACCCAGGCAGACTGTGCAACACAGTGCCAGGTAAAGTCACAGTGTTCACAGGGGCAAATCACTGTGAGGGAAAGAGAGGCAAAAAAGAATAAAACACAGGTGATAGCACACCAGGGTAAAGGAAATTGGTATTGCCATTCTTAAGGGTTTAGTCTGATATTTCAAGCATCATTTTCAATGTAACTTCACCATTTTCAACCAAACCAAATGAAGACAATGCAACATGGTTTCAGCTTTCTTCATCTTTTCCAGCGTGAACTCTTTCAGCTTCCAAATGTGTAACTCTATACACTAAGTAGCAAAGCATACATGTCTGTAAACCATGGTAACTTTTATTTTTAATGTTTATAAAACTACTCAAAACAACATGATTTCACAAATTATTCACAGATACAAATATTAATTCTAAAATGACCTTGACAAACTTTCTGCTATAACTTTGCTTACAGGATCTAAACAAACCTTGTTTGCTGTGAAATTTTCTAGGGAAAAAAATACTGCACAAGTAAACCAGAGAAATACATTCTCACTTTTTTTTTTTTCTAAAAAGGAAGTTTTCCCTGCAGAAAGGAAGTCAACACAACTACATGTCAATTGGGAACATTTGGATGCAAGACACTCACTTCTCTCAAAACTAGCAGTTCCAACCAGAACAGAAGACCAAGCAACACCAAACTATTTGGGTAGAAGGCAGTTAAGATGGATTACTCCTACAGTCAGCAGACAGCTGGGAAGACTGAAAACATAGAAAATGACAGAAGCAAATTAATAATTCAAAGTATGAAAATCCACCAAAATAATAAATAAATGGGCTAGATACTTCTAAAACTTACTTCAGCTTATATGACAAGTATGCATTTGCATGTACTGAGAAAGGAAAACTATGTGTGGAGAAGAATGTGATTATAATGTATTTCAAATAGGAGTTCCTTTACAAGATTTTTCAGCTTTACTTTTCTGCACCAAGTTCAGAAAGATAAAACTGTACAATTCTAGTTTGAAAGCAGAATAATAGAGGAAAGAAGAAATGTGAGATGTTGAACAAAAGTTTTAATATATTCTTTCAATACAGGTTGAATGAAAGTTGCTCGCTTTTTCTCAATTTTTTCTGAACTTATGAAAACTACAAATGCAGTACCAATACATCATAAGCCATGTTATCCAGACTGCCTCTGGGTCAGCTACTTCAAACTTCTGGAAATTTTTATTATTATTTGAAAATAACAACTCTAGAGTCTGCAAATATATTTAAATTACTAATTATGTGCCTACTAGTTTGATTATGTGATCACTGTGTAATTTAACTCCAATGTAATACAGAGGCTTGCTGATTAGAACAATCTGACATCACTGTTTTATTGCTTTATTTTAAATAGCATACCTTTGGGGGGCAGGTTCTCTTGATTTTGCTTTTTAAAAGTATTTATTACAAATTATTATTTTAAAATCATTTCCCTTGACAAATAACAGGTGTTATGAGGCCTTGAGGCCATTAGACTAGCTATCTACTAGCAAATCTGACCATTTCCCTGTGAGAAGCAATCAGTTCTGAAAGTGAGTTTCTATCCCTGCCTTGCTCACACACTCATTTACAGCTGTTTTCTCTGCTAAGCACTGCAGAAGCAGAGCAGTCAGTGGCTACTTCTTCCCATGCATCTGCAGATTTACATGACCCCCAGCACACAGATCCACACCAAAGCTCACCAATGTCCACAGCTTCAGCCATTCATCAGAGGTGGTACTAATGGCAACTTTGGACACAAATGGCCAAAACCCGCCAAAGTCCTAACAGGGAGTAAAATTTGGAGCTAGACCCCTCATGACAGTAACAACAGCAAAGCTCACACAGTGGTCTATGATGGCAGTAGTTCTGTCACCCAGCCCAGATGGAGGCAGCAATTCTCCTTTCTCCCCACCCAAAGCACCCCTGCCCCACACAGAACCCAGGCATTTTGGGATAAACACCCTGTCCTTTTGTATGGCTCACACCGTGGGGCCCCGCTCTCTGCTCAAGGTGCTAGCTACTACCAGTCTGCAAATAGCAGCTAGGGGGAAAGAAAGGAAAGATTTATTACATTACAGCTTTTTAAACAAAATACACTAGGAAAACCAGGTACCATGCAATTATAGTCCTCCAGGGCATGGTTCTGCTACCTTTGCTATCCAGCACTTAGATTAGATAGATAGTAAAGGGAATGGTAATTACAAACAGAAATTCTGCATGAGCAAAAGTGCTCACTACGACAAAAACTGTAGCCAGATATAGATACATGTCTGATAAATTTGAAGGATCATAACTTACTGAAGTACTAGCATACAAATAAATCTGGATTTATAGATATATGTGTGTGTGTGTGTGCATAATAAAACATCTAAGCACCCATATTTACTGCTTCATATATAGTGTACAAAGTACAATGCAACATTAAAAAGCAGAGGTTTGGAATAACATTTAATAATGTTCTTACAGAAAATGTTCCAAACTGGGGGGAAAAAAAAAAAATCTGAAAATTTAAAGGTACTAAATGCAGGGAAACTCTTGAGGAACTGACCACTAAAACTGAAATAGTAATAAAAGCGAAAACCTAGAAAACTCTGTGTAATTTGGTTTAATTTCCATTTGAAAGTAATCAGCCTCAGTTTGATCTTTCCCTTCCGTGATATCAAACCCTGACTAAACACGGCCCGGAGTTTCAGTCCCCAAACGGAGTTTCTAGAGAAGAATGGCAGCGAGCAGAAACACAGAGCATCGTGTTTCCATGGGGAACATCCATCCCCCCGTGTCACTGGGCAGAGGAGAACACGACATAGTGTGCACAAGCGCCACCAAGAGGTTCTTCTGCCGTCGCCCAAGGAAGATTTTTCCCCCTGTGCCTCTCAGGCACATCCTCAGCACCTTTCGAGCATGCTCGCTGCTGGATTTTCTGTGAGCATTCCAAACGAAAAAGAAGAAAAGGATAACTTATTTCTTAAGGGTTCCTTCCAGAGAAGAGGGGGGGCGGGGGAAGAGGGGAAGGTATATTTACACCACGTGCAGTTTTTTGACAATGGAAATTTTAAATGTTGTGGCAACAGAAAAAATAAGATTGCTGCCCAGTCTGGATCTGGAAAATGTTAAATTCCACCTTATCAGCCACCGAAACAGCATCAGGAGGGATCTGTTGCTGAACTGACTCACATCAAAACCTATGCAATCCTATTTTTTTCCTGTCAAATTCAATTATGAGATTCAAATAGTAATAATACTTCTGTAGTGTGATGCTGGAGACCATTTTTAAAGGTAAGCAGAATTTTTTTCAAACGTTTTCATCGTGGTGAGAAAACCAGTTTTGTCCTCATCACTGCCCTTTTTTGAGCTGAAGAGAATGAGCTAAAAAGCTACAGGTTTTAAATTCCTCTGCAATGTTAAGGGCAAGTCCTCAAGGCCCAGGTTCTTGCTTAGAAAGCCCCTGAGGTTAGCATTCCCCTAATCTGCTTGGCCTGGCAACTCTCACCAGTCAGTGGAGCTGGACTCAGTTCAGGGGTGAAAGTGTCACCCAGACATTTGGGGAAGGTGGGTGCTTTGTGCCATGGCTGCTGCCCATGCATCTGTGCCTCCCTTTGCAAATCATTGCTCTCAAAGTGGCAAATCATCCATCCTAGTCTCACCATCTCCCCACAAAAGAAAACCAATCTGTGGGCTTCACAGGAGCTGAAAGCTCAACATTTTCTCCAGGAAGGGGAGTGAGGTTGAGACACAACCTTGAATTAAGCCTCCAGGTGATGGTGCAGGTATCCCAGAGAGATCTCAGGTGTGTCAGACTGCCAGTCTGACTAAACCCAGGACTTAAAGCATTAATTTGGACTAAATGGTCTTTAGAGGTTCCCTCCAGTCACTGTTATCCCATGATTCTGCAACCCAAAAGGACCATGACACCTTCAGGTCAGTGGCAAAGGAACATGAGGCCCTGACTGGAGGAGCCATCAGTGGTGGCAGCTTTTTGCCTCAAAGCTCATCACATCACCAAAGCACCTCCTAGGATTGGGGAAAGGGAGAAGCAAAGAGGCTCCCTCCCACATACAGTACATGGCCAGGGAAGGGACCAGAGAGATCTCAAAGCAGAAGACATGGAAAAGTATGACACAGATTAAAAAATTCATACTCTTTTATGGCTGCCTGTGTTAAAGCAAGTGCCTTGCCTATTCTTTAGCAGAGAGGCAAGGCAACACATTTTTGCTTTTCCACGCCTCTGCTGTCAGGACTGGCCAGAAAAATGTACAGAAGTTCATGGTTCTTATCAAGGTTTGAAAACAAGGGGAAGCAGCACCACGGTTTTAACTTAGAGGGCACAGAACAGACACACTTCTTAGAACACAATGCAACACTGAACTCCGTGCAAGTTCCAAGGACTCCTGTCGTTTTCCCCACAGTTCATTCATTTTCACCACCATCCATCAGGTGACTGAGGGTAGGGGGGAACTGGAGCTGAGGTCTTTCCAGGCAGCTCATTCTCCCACCTAACTCCCAAGATTTAAGGTGATTTAAGCACCTGAGGATTAAAGGCATTTTAACAGCTTATACAGATTTAAACATCTAAAGTGGCTTAAACGCTTATGTTACTTTCAAAGCTTTAAAGTGGCCTAACTATCCGTGGCACTTGATGAATTTACGGATGCTCAAAAGCCTACACTGCCTTTAAAACAATCAAGCAAACTTTAATACATTTTTTTTTAAAAAAGGAGGTATACCTTATAACATCATTATATTTTAGGAGTGCAGTCCTGCTTGGCTCCTGCCAGGTCGGACCAGGTCACCCAAGGCTCCAACCCGATGGCTTATGTGGGAGGTGGATGCCAGCGCCTTACCTGGCGGCAGCGGGCTCCGCACCTGCCGGAGAGCCAGGGAGGGGCCGAACGTCCCCGCTCCCGAGTTCCGCTCCCAATTAAGCGAGAGACAGGGGATGTTTATTGGCCCGAGCTGCCCCCAGGCACATCCCACGCCCCGACAGCCGGCGGGCAGGGGCGCCGGGGCAGCCAGAACAGCCCCGCCCCGCCTGCAGCGCCGGGCGGTGATGGAGCGGGGGGGCGAGCATCATCCGCACCCCGGGAAGGCGGCTGGGCTCACGGTGAACGGGCCCTGCTGCCCTGCAGGACGCCGAGCAGCATTCGGGCCCTCAGGCCGTGCCCGAGCTGGCAGCGAGGAGGGCTGAGGCAGCCTCGCCCTCTGGCGCTTTTCACCTGCGAGGACACCAGAGACTGCTCGGGTCTGCAGGCTGGTTTGGTTTACGTGATCTCGGGTCATTTCAAACTTAGAGTAAATGAGTTCACCCGGGGTCATTAAAAATGGAAATAATCAGGTCTCAATAAAACCTTGTTTCACATCAAGGCGTAATCCAGGAAAACGTGTGGTTTTTCTGCTTATTTCCTGTGAGCTGGAAACAAACAAGCAAACAAGTCTGGTGAAAAGAATGAGCAGGTTTCTGTCGGAAGTGTCTCATCCTCCACCACGGAGAATGGTTATTATCTCTAGCCTAAACAATCTGCTCAGATCTGGGTCTTTGCTTCCACACAGCCTTGCTGGCTGCATCCGTGGAAAGTGGTATACGGGGAATTTATGGAGCAGGCAAGTTTTCTTCCAATCGTGCTGAAATCCGCCTGAGGGCATATCAATGACTCCAAAAATTTAGAAGCAGTGAAAAATAGACAGAGAAAAACAAACTACAAACTTGTCCATTTTACAAAGACCTACCAAATAGCCTGGACATTCAGGGTATGAACAAACCTATTGGTAGATTTCCTTCCACCAAACAGGAATCTGGGGACGGAGACTTGTAGAACCAGCACTGGTTCTACTGGAAGGGACATTCCTGGCAAATGACAAAGGGCTACAGCCTCTGGCACTTGGCAAAATAGGCTTAAAATGGGCACCATAAGCCATCAGTGGGGCTCAGTCCTATGGAACTGAGGCCAGCAGCTTGTATGTGCTCTATTTAAAGGCAATTATTAATGGCAAGAATAAGTGGTGCTGTAAGAAATAAACTGCTTTTATGTCTTACCACAAGTGATACTAGACACTACTAGAGGCAGGATGTTTATTTTCCAGGTATCAAACAACTTCAGGAGACACGCTGGCCTACAGAGAGGTTACATTCATCAACTTGGCCCAGTGGAAGGGATCTTGGAATCTCCTCTGGAAGAGCTGGCACTGGCTTCACCATGTGACAGCAGCCTGCCTGAGGCAGCCCTGCAGCCATTCCAGCATGGCAGACCTGTGCCATGCAATGCTGCAGGTCCCATCTCTTTCCTATGCCATAAGCAATGAGTCACGTATCTGGGAAAGCCCAGTAGGGAAACTGGATGTACAGGGATCCTGCAATTTACAGAAGTCATCATGGCTGAGGCCAGCTTCCCATAAAACATCTCCATAAGGAGAAATATTCAGTAGCTGATTAATGAATGTGGTTTACCACAAAATGATACTACACAGGCTTACTCTTTTCAGTAATAACCCCATAAATAATATTACTAAAAATCAAAAAATTATCCAGAGCACACTGAAGCTGTGATCCCAGCGCCTTGCCTGTTGTCTTCCCCTTGGTGTTAAATCAACACAAACACAATTCTTCAAGGGAGTTTCTAGGTGAAGACAGGAGTGAAGGGAAAGGGATGTGCCTATGCTGCACGGAGCCAGGCCCGCGCTTTCAGCCTCAGAAAAACGTGCTGGTATTTCGAAAGCACTTGGATTCTTCCACTCGGGGAAATCCCCCACTGGCAGTCGGGGGCCATCCAGGGGCTGCAGAGCCCGGGTCCGCTGCAGACCCCGCTCCTGGCAGGGGAGAGCCAGGGGCAGGAGGGGCTGGGGGCAGCAGGAGGGCCCGGCCTGGCAGCAGCCCACAGGGCAGGGCAGGGCAGGGCCGGACTGGGGCCGGCAGTGCCGGCAGCTCCCA
This sequence comes from Cyanistes caeruleus, assembly GCF_971803275.1. NCBI lineage: Eukaryota > Metazoa > Chordata > Aves > Passeriformes > Paridae > Cyanistes > Cyanistes caeruleus. The sequence continues at coordinate 42,654,453 of NC_141705.1, forward strand.
GCTCCTGGCCGAGCCCTGCCAGCATCGCAGGGAGGGGCCGGAGGTGCCAAACATCCCCCGAGGGATGAGGGAGCCGCCAGCCTCGCCCCTTGCCTGGGGACCGGCCCGGCCGCATCTCCCGGCCGCTGGCAGCGAAAACTCCAGAGGTGGGCAGGGGGTGCCGGGGGGAGCGGGGCGGCTCCGCAGCAGCTGTGCCTGAGGCAAAGCTCACCTCCAGCTCCCCGCGCCCCCTGCCCGGCACAGGAGCTCCTCGGGCTTCTTTGTTCGCCGGGATCCTTCCCTCCGTCTCCGTGCTCGCACGGTAATGTTCCTTGCAAGGATTTCCTGCCAAAAGACAATCCCCCTGAGCAAAAGCAGACCGAGAAAGTAGTGACCAATCCTTTCTGGATGGCTGTCACCAGGCTCCTCCCAGCCCCCGCTCCCCCTGCTATTTGCATACAAAAAAATCCAGAAAACTCCCGTTTGCCCCAGCATCTCGCTCAGACTCTCCGTCCCCGCCTGGCAGCAGGAGCCCGGGCTGGGGGACGCTGCCCGCGGCTGAGGTAGCATCGCGCCGCCCGCCCCGTCACCCCGGCCCCCCGAGCCTTTCGCCAGCCCCCCCTCCACCTCCTCCGCGCCCCAAAATGCAGCGCCGCCTCTGCGCCCTGCTCCTGCTGGCGTCCCAGTGCATGGGCTCGGCCGCCGGGCTCTTCCCCTTCGGGGAGCCCGACTTCTCTTACAAGCGCTCCAACTGCAAGCCCATCCCCGCCCCGATGCTGCTGTGCCGGGGCATCGAGTACCAGAGCATGCGGCTGCCCAACCTGCTGGGGCATGAGACGGTGCAGGAGGTGATGGAGCAGGCGACCACCTGGATCCCGCTGGTGCAGAAGCAGTGCCACCCCGACACCAGGAAGTTCCTCTGCTCCCTCTTTGCCCCGGTCTGCATCGACGACCTGGACGAGATCATCCAGCCCTGCCACTCGCTCTGCGAGGAGGTGAAGGAGAGCTGCGCCCCGGTGATGTCCGCTTTCGGCTTCCCCTGGCCCGACATGCTGGACTGCAGCCGCTTCCCCAAGGACAACGACCTCTGCATCCCGCTGGCCAGCAGCGACCACATCCTCCCCGTCACCAGGGAAGGTAAGAGGGAGCGGCCGGGTCGCCCCCGGGGCGGCAGCATCTGCCCCCGAAGAGGCGCCCCGACAGCGGGGTCCCCCGGCGGCTTCCCACGGGGGATGGAAGGCGTCAGCCTGGAGTTACAGCTCGCCCCGCTGCTCCGGGACGGGGGGACCGGGGAGGTGGCCGCAGACCGGGCTCGGGGAGGCTTTTCCAAGGGGTCCGGGGAAACCGCAGGCACCGTCGGGGAGCTGTCACCGTCCTGCGCCCATCTCCATCCTCAAAGAAAAGGTCTGGGGCTCGGCACTGAAGCCGCACGGCATCCAGAGGCTGGATGGCCTTGTACAAGAAGAGTCCTCGCTGTAGCGCGGAGCTGGGGGGCTCCGTGTTGTATTTAGACCTTCCTCCCCACTCCCCTTTTACTTTTTTACCCGTTAAAACAAAAACTTTTGGTTGAGGCGTGACCTTAGAAGCCCACCGTGACCCCTGTAGCGGGTCTGCAGCAGGATAAGGCGCCACAAAGTGCTGGGGCAGCTCCGCGGCTGGGGGGAGAAGGAGCAGGCTCTGGGGTGAGGGGATGGATAGCTGGCGTTTCCCAAAGGGTTCCCAACGCCACCTGCTGTTCCTTTCTCCCCGGGTCTGACGGGGACTGTTGCTTGCATTTCCAGCACCCAAGGTCTGTGATGCCTGCAAAAACAAAAATGAAGATGATAATGACATCGTGGAAAACCTCTGCAAAAACGACTTTGGTAAGTGGAAGCAGAGCTCCTCTCGCTTGAAACTTGAGAGCAGAGGATCAGGTACAGCTCCCAGTGGAGTCAGTGAGAGATGTGCCTGAATAAAGGCAGGGCTTTGACCGTTGGGTCATGAAACACAAAATTCCACCTTGGAGTAAAAAGTAGCCCTTTTTATCATTCTTTTTCTGTTTACTGTTTTGAAGTAGTGCTCTTTTATGTGGATGTTGCTGGCGAGCCCAATAGAAAGTAAAATGAAGAGGAAAAAAAAAAAAAGAATCTTTCATGCAGACTATTGCCTGGGGAGAAGTAGAGCAAAGCTTCATTTAGATGTTTGAGACAGAGCTGCATGACCAATCTCAGTGTATCATAAGAAAGACTCTCTCCGCAGATTAAGAATGAAGCTCTATATATCATTTGACAGAGAAGGTAATGCACAGACAATTGGGGATATAAACTTAATGGGAAGATCTGGGGTTAGAGGAGGACAAGAAAGCCCCTTCAACACAGACAACTGAAGGACACATTATCCACACATTAGCATTTCAAGAGCAAAAGGGAATAAGGAGGGGAATCCTTTTACAATAGGTCAGTGTTTAATACCTGGAAACAGATTTGTAGTGTAAGTATCTACAGCAATTCAGAAGTCTTTCTTTAAAAAAGAAAAAAACCCACCCAAAACCTTAAACCATGATTGAGGGACATAATTGCTAAAAAAATCAATATTTTTGGCCTGGCAAATTGCACTTAGATAAATCCTCCTAAAGCTAAACATGCCCCACAGCTTCTCAGAGGGCCCTGTATCCCCTTCCTAGTTATTTTACCAAATCGAATGCAGCTGTTGGACCAATTTGCCCTCCATGGGATCTATTCTTTCAAAAAAACAATGCATGTGAAATATCATTTCCTTACAGGTTTGCCTAAAATCCTCTCCAGCCTAATAAATTAAGTGTAGAAGTTTTGAGCTGCAGGAGAGATCAGGTTTCAGATTAGGTCTAGGTACTTGCCTCCCCACCTCCCCTTCAAACGCTACTTTCAGGAAGGCTGTCCTCTCCCAGCAGAAAAAAAAATGGTGCTCTGCTTAGTGTAGCAAACGTGCCCTCTCTCTGTTGCAAACAGGAGAAAAGCTGGAAAAAATATTAATTTAGAAAGGAAGAGAAAAGAGGGGGAGGGGAGAGAGGAGAAAAGAAGTCCAAAAACCCTCAACCCTAAGGTTGATTCAAACTGAAATGACTTGCATGCCCTTTGTGGCTTTAGAAATGGAGCCACCTGCTGCCTCTTCTGTCAGCCCTGACAGTTTAATTAGCAATAGAGCACCTCCCTCCCCAGGTCCTCTTTATGTGCACTAATGGGAAAAAAACCTCTCAATCTCTCTCCCTCTCCCCACTTCCCCCTCCCCTCGCTCTATTAGCCTTGAAGATAAAAGTGAAGGAGATTGCCTACATCAATGGGGATACCAAGATCACCCCCGAAACAAAGAGCAAAACCATCTACAAGCTGAATGGGCTGACAGAAAGAGATCTGAGGAAGATAGTGCTCTGGCTCAAAGGTGGCCTCCAGTGTACCTGCGACGAGATGAACGACATCAACGTCCCCTACTTGGTGATGGGGCAGAAGCAAGCTGGGGAACTCGTGATCACCTCGCTGAAGCGGTGGCAGAAAGGGCAGCGGGCTTTCAAGCGGTTCTCCCGCAGCATCCGCAAACTGCAGTGTTAGTGGCTTCATCCCTGGCTGTCCTCTGGCAGCCACCCCTGTCCCAAGCTCTCTGGGCCTCCCGCACCTTCCTGCTTTGGCCCCTGTGAGCCTCGAGATGCCGTGGGCACAAGACACAGCGACCGCTCTCTAGGAGGGGAAGAACCCCTCCGTTTTTGTACATAGGTTAAAATGTAATAAAAAAAATAATAATAATGACTATTTTTGGGAAGTATTAAAGTATCTCGCTTAAAGCTTGGGGGTTTTTTATGGTTGCAAACGTGACTTTGGTCTGAGGTCTCTCCCTCTTCGTTTCGGTAATGCTGGTTCATTTACGTTGCCGCTTCTCCGTATGCGTGCATGTTTGTTGTGCCACAGCAGGAGACACAGAGAAAGCCAAGCATGGCCTGTCACCATGGGCACAGCGCTTCCACTGAGGTGACACGGCTTCCCGTCTGTATTAACACTATAAAGGTCACGTTACAACTCTTGCATGTGATACATAGGCACCAGTAAGAGTATATTAGCCATTCTCACATTTTATTTTCCACAAGTCTGAGCCCTTCTCTCTCAGAAAGATTAAAAAAAAAAAAAAAAAAAAAATAAGAACAAGTTTTGGAGCCGGTTGATCTGAATGCAACTTTTTTTTAATTATTTTGCAAATTAAACCATCTGTAGCCTAACTGTAATATACCTAGTGGTTAATCTGAAAGAGTTGTAAAATATTGCTTTAATTAACCTTGTAAATACTCCAGATAAATGTTATATTCTTGTATATAAACTTTACATCATAGTTTACTCACTGTCTCTGTCTGTATTCATTTTAATCCATTTTGGGAGAGCTGGGAGAAAGATGTCCAACTGGACATCTTTGTCATGGCAAAGCGGAAATTGTCATACCACCCCGAGTGGCCGGTAGAAAAGCACAAAGAAGCCTCCAGTGCTGCAATCAGAAAATCTGTAGTGGACCTCATTTCCCTGAAGATGAGCCCACAAGACACAGGACTGAGGTTCAGCCAGCTCATTTTAATGTGTGTCTTTTGAGCTCTTGGAGATGAGGCTTCTTTTCTGAGGCTCCTTTGTTCGACTGCCTGCATTTTCTCATCTTCTCAGAGGACTCTCCTGACATGGAATTGCAATGAGACCACTGTCTTAAAAATTAAATCCATCTTCCCATTTCTCGGAAAAGACATATTAAGGAGAAAAATGTCATTTGCAACTTGCATTTCAGAATAATGGTAGAGCAAAGCATTTTTTTATGTGTATGTACACTCGCTATTCTTATTGAGAAAGAAAATAAAACCTACCTAATAGTGTAACTAAATGAATGTTTTTCAGGAGTTTTCTTATAAATGTTTTCTGATTAAACATATTACCTGAATTTTATTGTACTTACCCTGAAAAATAGTCTTGCATCCTGGTGCTGTTACACATAGAAAATTCTTCTTAGCTTCACTGACAGGATGAGCAGTCCCATATTCCCAAGAACAACATTTTATGTTGACAGAATACAAATCAAACACTACTTTACTTTTCTGTAAAGTAAAAAAAAAACATGTTATTTTCATAAATTTAGTGTTATTTTTCATCATCAGGATCAAAAGATGAAAAGTAAAGACCCAACATGTACATTTTTTAAGAAAAATTAATTATTTGCCCTCTCCCACAGTCTTAATGCATTAACTACACCTGGTAGGATGCTGACCATGCAAGAAAAGATAAATCCTCACAAATGTCCTCAAAAGTACAAGAATTTAAAACAATTTTTTTAAAAGGGAAAAAAGTAACCAATCACCAAACAAAATCCCCATTTCAAACTGGCTCTTAATTATTTTGTGAAATGGTATCCATTTTTAAAGGCCAATACCTTGCTGAAAAGTCATAAAAACATTTCTTCTGAATGAACCTGGCTTACCAGGAAACAGATTTGACTCTTTTTGTGTTCTGGTGTAATTATTTTAACACTAGCACTCTGTCCATCATCTTACAGAGCCATTTGCATTCAAGTGTTTTATCATTCTACCCTTTCTGCTCAGCATATGATGTAATGCCTGTACCTGAACAGCCCTGGGTTTAGAGGAGGTGTCTGAAGATGAACCTGCAGAAAACAGGCATGTGTGCCCCGTGGAGGAAAGCACTTTGAAGAGGCAGTTGTTGCAATGCAGCAGTCACTGGGGACTGAAAATGAACAGCCAGGACTGCTGCACACAGCCTGCCTTACAGATACTAAGTTGTCCTACAGCAGTCATAAAATTATCTTAATTGGGCTGTCTTAGAAGGCAGCAGTACTGATGCTGATGAGGACAGACAGGTCACTCACAGTTACTCACTCTGGGGTCATATTAAGGCCAAGACCAGATAACAGATATTTGCCAAATTACTTAAATGTATGAAGGCGTATCACCTACGATCAACAGTGCCCTGTCTTAAAGCAAAACCCCACACCACATTCCCCTTCCTCCATCACAACATAAACACAGTTACACCAGCAAAATCCTGTTCATACTGGGACAAATTCAGGAGAAGAACCAATTAAACTGGCAAACAATCAGTTTTGCTGATAAAATCAATGTCCTGGATTAAGAGCACCCTGCCATACAGATGCTGTACCAATAAAGCCTTCTGCACGTGGCCCCTGGCTGAATCACTGGGACCATCCACTCTCGAGGTGAATTGACAGGGTAGGATTACCTTTCAGACAAACAGGATTTAAGCAAATGTGAAGGCATGGGATTCACCCTTTCCCAAATTTCCATTACCTTGTTCTAACAGCATTGTATTTAAAGAAGGGTCATATCTACCTCACCAAGAGGTGTCAGTGTTTGTTGTGCTGTTTCTTGTGGTGTAAAAGCCAGACACTGCAAACTGTTCAACTGAAAATTAGGATTTTAAAGTCACAGCCTGAGGAAACTTCGCCTCTCAGACACTGGCAAAGAAGTAAACACATGCATTTTTACTCTTACTTGCTCAAAAATAACTGAAAAACTTTGACTGTGCCAGGAAAATAGTGAGCCAAACATATAATAAAAATTATCAGAGCCTGTTACTTCTCATAATTGTGTTGCATATACTTCAGAGTAACTTTATTGGTTCACTCCTAACAAAGATTTTTTTGCAATTGATGAAAAAAGGCAACCCACTGCTGCATTTTTTCAGACACTTTTTGTCTTTTTCTAAATAAAACAATGTTTTTATGCAGCCAATTATGTAGCTTCCATTGTATTTGCTTTCATAAAAACTATAAAAGCAGCTGACTACAATGGATTAGTTTAAGAACAATAATAATGATACTTGACATTTATACAGAAGTTTCCATTTAGTTTCTCAGACTGCCTTCACAAAAATAGGCATTAATATCCTTCTTTTGCAGATCAGGGAAACGAGGCACAGTGAAGTGAAATAATTCATTCAAAACCACCCAGCAAGTCTTCTACAGTCAAGAAAAACAGAGTATTTCTTTTTCTCCAAGCTTTATGCTCTAATCACTAGCCCACAGCAATCAGAATGACGTATAATCAAGGCAGCACTTAGATTATAATTTGAAAGCATAATATCAACCAATGCTCCCTCCAACTTCTTCCCCTCAAGTGTGTAAAAAAAAAGTCTGCCCAAATTCGAATTTAAAACCCATCAGCAATATTCCTCACAGACCTTTCCTTTCTTTCTTATTGATAGTTCTCTTTATTCTTTAACTATTTCTTAATCCTTTGTTTTCTCCCTCACTTCTCATTCACTTCAGACACCCAGAAAGAAGCCACCCAGCCCCTCTCTCACCGCTCTCATACAGACACTTTTGCCCTCAGAATGGTTTATTAAAGAACTCATGCAGTACAACTAGACACAAGCCACAAAAATCCCAGTGACTGGCTCAAGACTTAAAAAGACCCATGCGGAAAATCCAGCAAGAGACATGTAAATTTAATTAATTATTTTCTCTGAGGACAGTTAGATGCCACAAGGAGCATCACAGACACATGCTGGTTGGCTCAGCCCACTATATCTATTCTGCAGGAGGAGAATATAAAGATATTTAAGGAATATGTGAGCAAGAATGAAGAATAAACAGGTAGGACACACCTCTCCTTGCTGACCAGGTCTGCTGCATATCTCCCTGTTGTTATAATATAACCCTTTGTTCTCCAGTCTTGGACCATGAAGCACCTCTCTCAACCATCTTTCAGATGTCTCACTACCTCTCTTCAGCCTTCAAGGGTATCAACCAGGACCAGAGCCACCAAGACTGAGGAAAGGACCACCGCTTTGTCCCCTAGGTGTCCATGGGACATGAACAACCCCCCTGCAGCCAGCAGAGCAGCTCAGCTTTGGCTGCTTTGGCAGCCCACTGCCATCCTCACCAAACCTACCAGCTCTGGCAGCCTTTGTGATGTGGCCACAGTTGGTAGTACCAGAGGAAGGGCAGTGGATTGATTGCTACCAGAGCAGTAGGCAGCCTCCCTTAGGCTGGACAGCCAGGCTTTTGTTACTGGAGCCAGAAGTTCCTATTTCTAGGCTTCAGAGACCTGCCTATGTGATTTATCTAGAAGTTGTTTCTTATCAGCAGATGTAGTTTTAGTACAGCCTGACTGTCTGGTGAAACAACCACAGGAATGGATCTTGTTTGCCTCTGTACAAAGAGGAGAGTGCAAGATATTCACATCACAGGAATCCAAGACCCAGGCTCTCTTACAAACATAAATTAGCCCACACTATATCCCTTTGGGGTGAGTTTAATAGAGTAACATTTTCCAAATACATCAACTGCTTTCAGGGTGAGCCATGGGCTCCTAAATCACCTAGATGCCTTGGAAAATATTAGCCGCTATCCCCCACTGGAGTTCAAGCCAGTTGGCCGGGGTCAGCCAGCAATCCTGTCACCCAGCCAGGAGGAACACCTCAGCAATCAGCCAGCCAGCCCATTGCTCTCACAACTGATCAAAATAACCAACCAACACAGAAGGCTGCACTGTGGAGCAGCTGATGGAGCAAACTTCAAAACCAATCCCCACACAGACAGAGCAGCTGTCCAGCCAGAAGGACCAGCACAAGTTAGAGGTATGCTCAGTGTCTTACAGGACAGACACAAGAAATATATACCTTCTAAGACTCACAATAAGGCAATGCTGTTAATGCAGCTCTCTCAAAACCCAGATGCTGCAGATCATCCTTTTGGAGTCATTTTCAGACCACAAAAGTGATGCTAGAATTGTGGAGAATTTTCTGTTTGGACACAGCAGATTGCCTTTAGAGGCAGAGCCAAAACTAGCAGGAACTGGCAGATTTAGGACTGATCTAGGAAAGTAGCAGAAATGCTAATTTAAGAACACTTTCAACTTTCCAGATCTTTGTTTTCAGAGCTTAACCCTGACAGTCTTCATTAGACATAAAACTTTCCATATGGAGCCACTATGGAAAGACAATTACAGAGTTTTCCAGTGATACCTGTTTTTATCAGGCAAGAGATAACTAATCCTTCCCTGGCAATTTCCCTGCATTGTTAGTTAAATTCAAATCCCTAACATTGTCTAATTGCCTTTTTTGTTATGTGAATCTCCAGCCATGCACCATAGGGAGCCCTGGTGGGTTACACATTGAGACAGGTGCTTTAGTGGCTGCAGGGCTCACATCATTAGGCACACGCAGAGCTATTAATCATTTCAGTTTACTCTGAGCACAAACTTGAATTAAGTCAGGCCACTTTCCTAAGCAAAACAATAGCTTAATTGTAACAGGTAAGGCAAAATCGTTTTGAGAGGTAGAATTTCAGGAACTAGGGCAACTCCCCCCACAAAAAAAAGAATCAGGAGAGACAAGAAAATACACTGTAATTTAAGAATAAGGAGGTTTAATCACTTGTTTTCAAGTGATTTCAAAGGAAGAAAAATAATCTATTTGCCTCACACAGCCTTTTACTTTCAGATGCTGAATTCCTTGATATGGGAAAAGTTGTCTCATTTACATTCTGTGATCTGTAGCACTGCAATCATCCCAGTGATATGAATGGCGGGTTGTTTGGAATTTTTTTCACACAATCGGGAGTTTTAAATAGAGATGGATTTTCAAAAGCATCTACTGAAGCACAAGTTCAAAGATTTCAAAAGTATTCTTAGGTTTTGATTTTTAAAGTAACTTACACAACAGAAGGAGGAAAAAAATAACTTTGTGGGAAACAATGTAAGAAGGCATATAAAGTCCTCTTAGATGCCTGCAGATGCTTATCTGTTTCTTGAGGCACCCACATATATTTAAATATCTGGCTGCAAGGCATCCTTAGAGAGTTTAATGTACCTGGCACCCAGGGATTTTGGAAATGGGACCAAGACTGTTGAAAATATTAGCAAGTAGTGGTATTATAATCTATCCCACACATGTGATATGATAAATTTGTCTTTACTCTTTCAACATTTGACTAGAATATGATACTTACGTGAAGAGCTGAAATAAGACATCTTTGCTTCCCCACAGAAACAGACTTTGTAAATTCATAAGGTTCCTCTGGAATTCTAAAGCTAACTCTGCCTTCACAAGAAAACACTGCATGGAAATCAGTCCCTCAATTCAGAACTAAGCTTTAGAAACCTTGCTAGGAAGATTAGCATCCTCCTCAACTTTGTACTGCTACATTAAGTAGATGAACAAGAAAAGATTTGTATTAAACACTTCTGTCTACAACACAATACAGCTGGAAACTAAACTAACTGTTAAGACTTGACTTGCAGCTGCTCCAACTCACTGGTACATAGCAAGGAGTGGTATAAAAGTCAGAAGTATAGTCAGGGTACACAGAATATTTTGAGTTGGAAGGGACCCATAAGGATCATCAAGTCTGACTCTTAAGTGAATGGCTCATATAAAAATGAGACCAGTGAACCTGAACACTATTAGCACCATGCTCTAACCAGCTGAGCTGAACTCAAAATGGATGAAAGAGATGCATTTACTCACATGTGAAAGTGAAAACAATCACCGGAGACATCTAGAACATGGATTACAGTATCTATGCAGGTAACATGCCACAACCTTAGTGTGAAGTTCACCCAGCAGTAACTACACTTTTCATTTGCATATTGTATCCAAACGTGAGCTGCCCCACAGAACAACCATTTTCTGCATCCCACTGCCCACTGCTGTGTGCTCCCATCATGTTCCTGGATCACACAAGGCAGACAGTGTGTGGGCTCAGCTCTTTTACCCAGCCCCAAAGGAGCCCTGAATGAAAACAGCTAGATACCACAGTGTCTTGTGAGGAGTTTGGCAGCTGAGCATGGGACTTAACATGGCTGCACCATCTCAATGTCTGCATGGGGACCAAGTGCAGGGAGGCCACATAGAGTGCACCTCAAATACACGCCCTCAGCCCAGATATTTGCAAAGAAACTAGTATATTACAGCAGGCTCAGTCTTGATTTGCTGCTGTGGCTTGCCCAGCACCAAGGTAAGTTGGTGAGGGGAGCTGAAGCGTTTGCAGTATCAACTTCATCTTGGCCTGTCTCTGGAGCACATTTAAGTGTCCTGCTCTTCACGACAAGGAGCCAGGGCTGGGGTGCTGTTCCAGCCCTTGAGCTCCCACAAGCCAGGTGAGCAGCAGGCAGGAGATGCCAGACCATCTGCAGGGCAGGGCTCAGCACACCTGAGTCTTGGACATGAAAAATACAGCTTTTCAGTCTTATGGGAGTCTTGATAAGGTCGAGCACCTCGAGGCCCAGGCTTGCAGCATTTGCCAGCTGAACTCTCCTCCTGCTTGTCTGTCTCTCACACTCATTCTATCTTTGATCCTCTCAAGGAGAAAAAGAATGTAGAAGAACTTGTGGAAAACTTTACACACAGCAGTACTCAAAGAAGAGATAAGAGAGAGGTGCTGGTGAATACTGTAATGGCACAATCTACTTCAGTGGGAGTTTCTCGTCTGGCTGATGCATTTCATTTCTGACACACTATTGAAAGGATAGTGCAGAGACAGAGGTTAAAAAAAAAAAAAAGGGGGGCAAAATTTGCCAGGGAATTTGGTACCAACATATATTCTAGGTGGACTTAATGAAGTGTAAAATGATGGCCTAGAGCTGGTCCTAGGGAAATAAGCAGTAAAAGTCCATATACATTAATAGAAACAAGGTTCCTGCATTGACTATTTTGAAGAGCCTGACTGTTCAATGGCAAGAGAATACATTTTCCAATTTTCATGCTATGTACAAGTCAAGGATACCAAGTATTTGGAAGAGCCACTCCTGCTCAAACTCCAAGTAGAAGAGAAACATTGTGAGTAGATTTAATGGAGCCCTCCTGAAGCCACTTCTATAATAGAGCTGATAGCTACAATGCAGTGGCTCACTAAGTCCAAATAAAACATGTATTTATATACAAATGCAATAGCAAAAGCTATTGGGAAGAATAAACAACCCTGATTGTCATTGTGTGGGCACATAAAGAGGTGGAGAAGTAACTGTGGTCAGGACAAAGTCATTCTCATAGTATAGTGCCAGGCAACTGGCTAAGTGCAAAGCTGCCCAAAGTTCAGTGAAGTAAGCCCAGTGACATGTGGAGCAGATGCTGAAAGCCTGACAGCTGGAAATGTTGGAAGCACTTGTCATCAAAAGGTGGCAGGAAGCTTATGTCAGCTGGAAAAGAGCCTGGATGCTTGTTGCTAGGGCAGCAGAGAGGGTTTTGACAGATAAAAGTGTTGGTGAGCAACAACTAGAGATAAGAGCGCAGATCCCTGGGAAGGCGGAGGAGGGCTGGTTCTTCACGTTTATCTTTAGTGATAGGGATGCAAAAGGTCACTGCAAACCCCCAATTTGGGGCAAGGCCTTGCATGGTCCTCAAGTCATCTGCCACTAGCTTAACCCTAGAAAGGAATTGTTAGTGTGGCATTTCATTCTCAGTGTTATGGTGTAAGTGCTACAGCTAGCAGGGAGGCTGCAGATGGGGAAGAAAGCAAAGGGTGTGGGGAAGAAAATATTCATTTTTGGGAAGAGTTAGATTTGTTAGACTTGACCTTGAGAACCTGAATGAGAACAGTTATGTCCATACCTTGGCAAAGTGCCTTCTTTTTGTATTTTACTTTCCTCTAGACACATTCGGGGTAAAGCAATGAAGACATTGCAGCCTGTCCTCAAGTAAATCTTATTTGGTCCTGTAAGAAATAGAGGGGAAAAATGACCCAAAAGTTCTTTATTGGGGTAGCTAAATTGCAAGTGAGTTAAAGAACAGGAAGAAAACCCAAGGTCTATGAAAAAATGCACAGGCTTCAGAGAGACTGAAAATTAAAACCTTGCTAGTTGCAGATCAGATCCAGTAAACAATCTAGAAAACAACAAAAAATAGAAATCCTTTTGCAAGTTTTTTTAAACAAGTTTCCCCAAATGTACAATATTGCTCAGAGATTTTCCAGAGCAAAAAACATTATAAAAGTTACAGTATTGATAGCAATTTCAGATAAATGGAACACCCAAGGTCTTTGTCAATTTTCACACTATGAAAAGTTTCATTAATCAAGTACAGCTGGCTGAACATTTTTTTCATTATATGGTTTATTGGTTTGGATGACTCAAATAAATTGGGGAAATTTTAGTGCTGTTTCCCTTTCATTTCCAAGGTTGGCAGTGGACATTTCTGAAACTATATATTCCAGTTTTGGTAACAGATTTGCACAGTCGCTGTCATGAGCTATACTCACTCACTCACTCTCAAAGAGATAAGTGAGACAAGATGGCAAACACTTGTCCAGGCCACGAGAGACCCAGGTTCAAATCTGTCCTCTCTGTTCCTCTGTGTTCCATGGCTCAGTGCACATTGAGACCTTAACCTCTAACCAGAGAATTTGGTAACCACACAACTCGAATGGGGAGTATGCTCCAAATTATATAAAATTATAGAATAAATTGGGAAGAGAAAGAATAAGCCTATGTCAGATGACTGTGTTACTCACTGTGCACAGCAGTGAGAGAACATGAAGTAGAAGGGTCAGATCCCTTCTCTGATCCTTAGTCTCTCTCTTGCCTCTGTGCAATGGTCCCACATCAGACTCACAAACAAGGAAGATTCAGCACAAGAAACCCGACCCACAAATTCTGATTTACTTGCTTGATCCATTTACTTGCTTGGATTATTTTTTTTAAAATCTAGGTATCCTAGGAAAGAAACAAAGGCCCACTGCAGAATACTTTATTTCCAGCTTTAAGACTTTTATCCAAGTGTTAGGCAAACATTTTAGTAAAAAGTTGGAAAAAGTTTGGAGTCTTGAATTTAAGTTGTTAACATCCCAGGTAAATTGCCCTACTCATGCAATCAGCAGATAAAATGGGAGAGTTAGGACTACTTGCCTCTCATGTTTATGATCCAATCCTTTCCTTTTATTAAATGTACATGAAAACCAAATGAAACTGTTTTCCAGGTGTTAAAAAATGTTTCTATAACCTCAAATCAATCCTTGTGCTGTGCTAACAATTCTAAAGAAATTAAGTTTCCATTCAGTCCATAACATTTTCTTTGCAGCTCAGCTGCCAAAATACTTTAAACCCAGCAACTATTTGCACAGGCCTATAAATTAGGTTTACTAAAGGAAACAATTAGCTAGCCTGTAGCTTACAGGAATTTCAATTGGTGCTGCTACAGTGCATAGTTTAAGTAATTAGAAAATTATTTCAACTATTGTAAGTATTTGCAACACAGATCTGGTGCACATAGATGCTGTCCTGTTAATAATGGAAGCTACAAAAAGCTTGAAAAGCTAGTCTGCAGAGGAGGTCACATGCTTATTATTAGTCTAACGGGTATACACTTCTCACTGATACTGCATATTAAAATAAAATAGGAGCATACAGGGAAATGTGCTCCTGTGCTGCTAATTTTGTGAGAAATCTAAAGATATAGATTTCATTTACTCCATTCAAGTTTAAACAGATGAGGATCTGGATAAAGTCATGAACATATTAATTATTGAAGTTATGGTGTACCACTGAACAAGAGGTCTGTATGAAATACTTAGCAGAGCTATCAGATATAGCAGTAGCAAGATATCATGAAACCAAAATTAGTTTCCAAATGAACGTCTATTTCCATGTGGAAATAGTGTCAGTCATAAATTAGATGCTTTATTCACAATTTAATAATACTCCCTATTATCTTGAAATTTAATTAATCTGCTAAAAGACAGTAACACTTCCAATAACGATTAGCAGCCTTAAGGAATTCTGCACCTCCGATTTAGCTATTAAGCTCTAGAGATGGGCCAGCAGCCAGATGTTTATAAACCCTTTTCAGGTTACAATTTAGTTACGGTTACAGGGTTAGACAATGTACTCTCATTTAGCCCTCCAACTGACTAGCTTAACCATTATCTGTCACTACACTGGGCATATGCACCCTGCTGGCTGCCACTGTCCAATGCCAAGTCATCTATTTCCCCGCTACTGCTCGGCTGAGGCTGCTCCATTCATCCCCTAGACAGCCTCCTTTCAGGGCAGCATTACAGGCTCCACAGACCTCTTTGTTGGAGCTCTATTTACACCACCATTTTTTTGTTACTCGGATTGTGAAAGGAAACAACGGGAGATGGAGAGGAGACAGACTGCTAACACAGTGGACCAGAAGTCATCAACCTCAGCTCTTTGAAGTGATGTGCACAGTAAATACGGAAACTATACCAATACGTGAAATAACCTGGTGGTCTAAGTGCAGTTCCCAACAGACACGCGGATCTATATCTACAAGAAGTCAGCATCATAATCAGCAATAACTGGCAAACTTCCCCACTATTTATAAAGAACTGCAGTGTAATTATTCACCCAGCTCCTATTGATTATAATGGGATTTGGCTGGATAAATCCCCATGTAACTCTTTGAAAATTTGGGAGCTTTAGGGCAGTTGCTGCTCTGAGGTGTAAAACCTTATATACACATTCAGATGGAATGCGCTCCCTTCTGAACACAGCTAAAATGCTGCCCTATGAGCCCTTGACTTGCTTACTGCTGTCTGCAAGCTGTTGTGAGACAGAAATGCAGCTCCCTGCAGCAAGGCACATAATGACCGTGTGCCTCCGGCGCAGAGGAGTGCTGCAGCACACGCCAAACTTTGAAGATGTGTTTAATTCCGTTTGACTTCCACACGACTAAAGCATGCACATGACTGCTTTGTGGCATGGATTTCAGCACGTGACCCAGGATGTAAGGCGTACAGCAGTGCTCCAGAGGCTTCACAGCAGCTGAAGTTGTCAGGTTTTATTTGGGGAAGCTGCTTTGCACACACACCAGGCTGCTCAGCAGCTGCCTCCCCAGTGCGCCATGGGTTGGCTGCTCCATGCCCGCACCACAGAGGCTTTTGCAGCCACATTGCTTCACTCTGTTGACTCCAGCAGGAGCAACGCTGCATTTCAGCAAGTGATAGCAGCACCAGGGGTTTATATACTGAGGTGACAGACACAGGATGTTGAACCACCAGCTGAGCAGGCATAAAGGCCTTAGAGAACTAGCCATGCCTTTCAGGCAGATCTGCACCAGGTATCAGCCCCATTAAGGGTACATGTGTATCACTCATTTCTTTGCCAAACTCTGGCTGAAATACACCTGTTATCCTCCAGCTCTGTTATCTTCATTATTTAGTCCAGCACCTTATCATCCAGCTTCAGCTTCTTCCCTCCTGCTCCTTCCTGATCTTCCCTGAATGGCAGCTCTGTGCCTCTTCAGTTACCAGATTTTAAGTTTGCAAGGCCATGGCATCATGATCCCAGTGGCCATGCTGTCCATTGGCCCTTCCAGCACTCTCCATCACCATCTTCCAATTCAGTGGTGCCTTAGAAAAAATAAACACCACCAGAGGAAAAGTTAATGTTACTTCTCTGTGACCACCACCTCCTATTTCTACAGTGGGAGAGGTGCCAAATAGTGGTGGTGTGGAAGATAAGGCTGCATGTGCTGCATTTAGCATGGTCCACAAACAGTCTTTCAGAACAATTTAGGGGTGCACAGATTCTGGGGTTCTGGGATGACAAATATCTCACCTGCTTTCATTTTATAAAATGCACATTTTTGGATTTCCTTTTTCAAACAACAACAAAAATGAAACAGAGAAGCCTAGTATCTAAAAAATTAAAAATTACTAAGAGAAAATATGTTGTTATTACAGAAAATTTTCTCTTCCTAAACCAGTCACATCACTGGGGAAACAAGGGGATTGGTTCTTGAATTTTCATTATTTGAAGAGGCTTGCTTCATTAAATTTTGCAGGTATGAAGGGAAAACACATTTTAATGTCCTGCTTTTTGGCAGATTAATTCACTATTTATTGTCTGGTGTGTTTTGCTGCTTTTTAAGAACACCTTCACAAGCTAAAAGCGTTCTTCTTTTATCTGACAATATCCAGAAACTGGACATAAAATAGACAATGTACAGAGCAGTGTGTTTGTCTGCATGTTTCAGTGCATAGAAATTTGCACTTTTAATTTTAACCAGTGCAAATGACAACTAAAAGCAATAGCCTTTCAGCTTTTGCAAAAAGAGGTCCCATTTTTGCATTTTATAAGATAGTAAGAAAAACAAAATTTTATTGCCTGTAGAGGGAAAAAAATTTCAGTAATTTGAGCTTATAGTGAAACCAGCTGATCTCCATCTTGCCTTATCTGTATTGCTTTATTCTTTGACCATAAATGTATCCAGTGAATATTTTTATGTTATTTTATTTTTTTGGTAAATTGTATGCATCATGAGATAAAAAATAAACTAATTACTATTATTTTCCTAATAAGTTTTCTTTTCTGGTACAGTATTGTTTTGTAGTAATCACACTGAGAATTTGACAAAGTTATTTGACAGACCCAGCCTAGAGCTTCAGCAACTCCGATATTGCCACAAAAGTTCCAAGAAGAAAAAACAATCCATTATTTTTCACTTCCTAGGAGCCCCAGAATCCAGCCTAGTCAGTCAGAAAAAGTTGTTGTCTTGTAAGGCTAAAGCAAGCCTTTGAAGCATATCAGGTTTATGAAAAGAGACAAGTCCAGAAGAGCATTCTTCAGAGAAAAGCTCAAAGAATAAAATTTAAAGTGTTTGTTGCGTTCTGTTGATTGGTGTGTTAAAGATTACAACTTACAGGGCTGCCTGGTCATCAAGAGATTGGGATGGAAAAACAGAGCCCCTGATGTTAATTGCACACAATTTAAATTTGGCTTAGGCTATCTTACACAGCTCCTTGCTTTTGATTAGATTTCTACCAAGTACTCAGACTCTCTTGTTTGGTAAGTGCTACAAGATACAGCGTGCACAGACTGAGCTTGGGTGCTGCTGGTTTTTGTAGCAACATTCCTCTATTACCCAGTGCCATTTTGGCTGCCTACTCCTCTTTCTTAAAACACTGTAGAAAGAAAGGGAAAATGTGTGTGCAGGCTGTGTGCATATGCAGGTGCATGGCTAAGAGGTGGTGCTGACTGTGTGATGAGAAGCCACACGTTCAGCCCTAGTGTCCCACAGGCTGGGAGGGAGCACGGGTCCTGGAGGAGGCCAGATGCACCCCAGGCATCTGCAAGAAGAGGCAGAGACAAGCCTGCATCTCTAAAGAAAAACCCAGTGCTCCTGCTCCTAAAGGGGTGCTCCTGCTCTCAGCCCACTGGCTCAGCATCACCCATCCTTCCTAGCCAGCCCAACAGGACTGGCCACTCTCCTACCAGCTCACTCCTGGGGACTGTCAGGCCCTCCCTTTGCCTCTATGAACTTTTCCTTTGCTCTTGGAGAATGGACCCTCCAAGAGACTTTCAACTATTTCCTGACCTAATACAGCTTTCACAGAACTTTACAGCAGCTGGCAAGGGTGAGATGGCAGCTCTCTGTGCAGCTCTGTGCATAATAACTCTATTAATCACTATCATTCTTCATTACAACTGTAGTAGTATCAAAAAGCTCAGGCACAATTTTTGGGTAACGTTAATTCACACCTCATTAGCGAATAGTTTTTACTCAGCCACCAGAAGAGAGGCTCTGACTGCACAAAGGGTATCTTAGTCTTTATCTGAGTCTGCTGCTGACAGACACTGTTTACAGGAGAGTCTAGCATTTACAGCAAATACTTTTTTTCCAGATCAGTTTGGCACTACTGAGTGGACACTGGTGAGGGCAAGTCATGCACATGGCCATACATTCACTGATCATCCGTTGCATGCTGATGGAACAGATCCCTGCTGCATCCAGGATCCATTATTTTCTTGGAGATCAAATAAAATATTCACTGTCACATCTAAATTCTGTCACAAATAGGCTGATACATGAAGAAAAGATATCATTATCAAAATGTGTAGGGTTAAAAAAACACAACAACAAACTACATAAACAACAAAAAAAGTCAGCATTTTCTATCACTTCCTCACTTTAATAAGCTGGAAAGGAGTATACAATACCATTAAATACTAGCAAATGAGCTGCTGTCTTTGAAATACAACTAATTTTATTAAGACCCAGTTAACTGGGTTAAGCTAACTCTCAGCTGGTCCCTAGCTTGCTACAGAGTCAAATTTTGGTGTGCAATGCTCAGTAAAGTGGGATCTAAACTATCCCAAGCAATTTCCAGCTTTATTGCACAGTGACAATAGACATCAGATTTAATTAGCAAGACATGAATGCGTTTTCAGAATTTGTAAGTCTTTTATCACTTGCTAGCTGGTAAACAAATAAATTATGCAGTGTGAATTGAAACAAGTCTCTACTTGGAGCTATATAATGTAATTGTTGTAATTTAATTCAGCTCTAATGAGATTAGAGTTTGCGGATGTGTAATCCAGTATTTTTGTAAAGATACATTACCATACATTTGAACTCCAAAAGCAAGTCTGTTTTATCATATTTGCTGACTTGTCAACACCTTTTCTTGACTCTGCAGAAGTTTAGTGAATGTTTTCCTTACCCTTGTTCCCTCAATTTGATCCTCATGACCTTCAAAAGACATGAGATCAGGAGCTTCTTACCTTACACTTTTTCTGACAAAAACAGCAAAAAGAGCTGAGAAAGCAGAATGGCAGTGGGACATCTGGATGGCTTTGAAGTTCCTACTAGATGAAGTTGTATCTTTTGATACTTAAATCCTTCTAAGAATGTACATCTCTCCCCAAGTGAGTGGTGACTCAGATTCCCTTCTTCTCCTTTAGATGAGTAGAACATGCCCTGCAGTTCTTTAAGGCAGATGGTAAAACTGTAGCATATCCTTCAGTACTCAGGAGCAAAACTCAAGGGCACATCACCCAGAGGACTAAGATATATATGGCAAAAAGCAGCTAAAAGGGGCACACTTCAATTCTTATTAACCATGACAGCCACCACCACATATGGACATTGCAACTGAAAAAACAAAAACAAAAAAAAAAAAAAAAAAAAACCCAACAATAAATATTTGTAAAAATAAGAAAAAAAAATTTCCCCTTCAGTTTTATAATTTCTAGGGAAAATTTAAAGACACTTACAGAATTGGAAGTTTTGGGAGAAAAAAGTAGAACCAAAGGCCATCTTTGATAATAACCTTCTCTAACTCAGTTTGGAAGCAGAAGTACTGTCTTTAGACTTCATTGATACTCAAAGTCAACTTTTCAGCCTCTTTCTGTGTGAGCTATACCACAGGATTTATAGTATACCAGTGCAGTTGCTGGATTAAAGCATCTGAAAGATCAGACCCAAATATTTTTGATTAAGCCTAGAAGACACTTCATTTAAACCTCTGCTTGTTAATTTTATTGCAGTGATTTTGCCCCCATGTATTGAAGTAACAGAATTTGGTGCCACAGGAGGCCTGGAGAGGCAGTGAAATACCCATCCATGAAGATTTTAATAATTCAGCTGGACTCAGCCCTGAGCAACCTGATGTCCTTACTCTGTTTTGTGCTAGTCCAGATAACTGCTAAGGTCCCTTTTGGTGGAAGTCATGCTATAACTGTAGGTCTCTAGAATATCCCATTATCCCAGTTGGTCAGTCATTCTGAAGGAATTGCATGACCACTATTCCAAACAAGTCCCTAAGCCCTTCCCATACAAGAGGGGCAGAGGGAACTTAGCAAAATATCCAGCAACTCACAGGACAAAGAGGGTGGTGAGGGTGAAGGGAAGAAAACCCTCATCAGGCTGCAGTTCAATGTGAAGCTATAGTATTAGTTTTGAGTGCATTTCAGGAAAGTGCTTTATTATCAGCAGAGGAACAATGGAAGTAAGTTAATATAAATATTGCTTGCAAATATTTTGATAATCAAATTGTATCTTTATTTATGGCAATACCAGAAACATTTAACATTTTGTTCACAGAAGCATATTTAATAAGGAATTTTCTTTCCTTGAAAAACTGTACTGGAATTTCTACTATGTCTGTTTAATCAGTTCCTCAGAAAAACAAAATAAGGAGCGGCTTTACAGTGCTCATTATGGAGATTGCTGCTGTAGTACAATGTTATCCTTAAAATGCAATAAATGTAATGCTTCCTGTCCTTGCAAGTGTAACATCAAGAAATGAGCCACGTGCTTAAAACCCATATCCAGATTTCTGCAGAGTCAAAAGTTTCAATTGGACGCAAACTTTGGCTAACATGAGATAGTAACTAATAGCAACAAAGAATGGTTTCTGGCTTCTGCCTGGTTGCTTGCTCAAATCTGGATCCCAACTGGATTAACACTGCCTGTGCCTGAACAAAGAAGCTGCTGCCCATCGGCCACCATGACACAAGGTCTGGATCTGCAGCTCAGTCCAAGGCAGGCGTCACACGGAATGTTGCAGCTCCCTTCCAGGAATGGAGACACCGCATGTCAGTCTCTTCAGCTTGATCTCAAGCTGTAGTCGAGGTGCAGTCGATGCACACACAGATCTGTAAGCAAGGAGGTGCTGCTGACTACTGAAATGTAGGCCCAGAAGGCACCGAGTCAGAGGGAAATTAACATCCAGGTTAATTTAAGTCAAGCTCAGATGAAGAACAAGATTCTTAACTACAAGAACATGAGACTCTGATCTAACACAGAAACTTACTCAGATATGAAGAGAGCCTGATTTATAGCTCAAAGACAATCCCCTCTTTCCTTAGGGGCCCAAGGAAACTTTTATTAACTCTAGAAGGAAGAGAAATATCCCTTACACTTCTCACTTTATATAGAAGGAAGCAGAAACAGGCCTTTAAGCCCTCTTCTGAGTTTCCATTTACTTTGGGTATTGCAGCCTTGGCTGTTGCCCAGATTATGCTTGTTCAGTAGAAACAAAGCCACTGTTGGTCCTACAATGTGAATGGCTTGTCAGAAAGAGCTGTTTTGGAGCTGTCTTGCTTAAGATAACATCCTTCTCAGTTTACAGGTGGGAGTCAGGACACAATCCTTAGGGGTTTCATCTGGCCAGACAACCAAGCCTCTGTGGAAAGCAGCAAGCCATGGCTTTTAGTCAGGTGGAGAACAGCTTTAAATAGGAAGAAAAACATAAAATATGTTTTATTTTCTGTGTATGTGCATTGATGCTGTTGTCAGCCTTTAGTAGGTTCAAATTTTTAAAGAAAATACTCAGAGATTTCAAACTGTCTAATATTGGACTGCATAGGAGAAAAAAGTCACTATCCTTATCTAGATGAAGTATTGCTACAGAGGGTTTACTGAATGAATTGAAGACTCCTATTCATTAAGTTACTCAGGCACATGCCTAATTAGAGAGAAAGCTTGGTTTGTGGTTAAGGTGCTGAAACTGGGGCTCAGGGTGCTTTGTCTCACTTCCTTCCCTCTACCACAGGTTGGCTTATCTGCAAACCTGAGAAAACTAGAGTAATACGTTTTCCACACCTGACTTCCCTATTCAATAGTTCAGTTGTTTGGTTTTTTTTTTAAAAAAAAAAAAAAGTAAGGCATCTCAAAAAGGACTAGTCCTTAGAAAGCAATTTATGAGTTTTAAGGGAATGTTAAATAAATAATGGGGATTACACAGCTGATGGACACAGGCAGAATTGTATGAGCACAAGTAGCTTCTTTGTTTTTCCATTTTCATTAGCTGCTAAGTGTCCTAAGCCGTCTCTAGATTGAAATCCAGTTTTTGCTAACTGATCTTCCTGAACTGTGATATCAGTAACTTACATGATCACTATTTTATCTCTTGACAATTGCCCCTCAGATTCTGAAGCATCATACCCCACAATGTGACAGGTCTGCAAAACTCTAAAGCACGAAACCTTAATCCAATTTGCAGAAACCATTTCAGTATAAGATCTAGAACTATCCTGATCTATGACAGTCTAACTATTAGGGGATTTCCATTGTGACATAAAATTGTAATGCAGAGATTGTGAAACAGGCTGGCTTGTGCAGACTTAGGAAAAGTGAGGAAGTGTTTGTCACAGCATCATATACACAGGTCAAATAAAGTCACATATGGTGCAGATCATTCAGGGCTTTAGCCTCATGTCACTAACTCTCCACCTTTACAAGCACAAGCTCCTAACCCTGAGTGCACACAATTCCTGAGAGCTCATAGTATAATCATATACAATACTACTTTATCGTTATGTTCCCTTTAATTCTCTGCTGGACCAGTCTGCTGTATGATTTAATCATTCTATGTTCATGTTAGCATCTCAGCTTTTTAAGATGTTTTTTTCTATGAATGTTTGCCTTACTGATTTTAACAGACATTTAGAATAGAGAGAACAACACTGAAGTGACTAAGGTCACTCATGTCATCCATGTACGTTTTCCATTGAAAAGATTTTGAACAAAGCTAGTATTGAACCAGAGTTAGAACACTTGAATTCAAAGTGCACACATTGGAAAGGTTCCTGTCTGCCTGGGAAAGCCTGGGGGAGTTCAAAAAGCATGCACTCAGTGTTGCCTTGGCATTATCCTCCTCACTTGTATTTAAAGTTAAGTATGTGTACTACAGAGAATCAACCACTGTCAAAAAAACCTGCCTATACCCTACAATTCTTACAGTTCTATCACTTGTGTAATTCAGTCTTCAGCAAATGAAGTTTCATTCCCAGACATTTCTTTACAGGAGCCAGTCGCACCAACAAGGTGACATGAGCAATACAGGAAAAAATACATTTTTAAATATGTTTAATCTAATTTAGGGAGGGTCCCAAATGACTATAACCATACAACACTTGAATAAGATTTTGTGATGGCTTTTGTATTGCATTTAAAAATAAACAAAAAATCTGAACCAGAAACATGTTGGGGCCTCAATTTCCAGTGCATAGCTGCATGATAGCATCAAAGGCTCCTTCTCCAGTAAAAGAGAACTGAAGCAGAGCCTCTTTCAGTAAAAATAGCATCACCAGAAACTGAAGTTCACTTTGCACTGAGTTTTCTCACTTCTGCTTTATGGCCTGTTTAGCTGGGAGAGTAATGTCTTCTCACATCTACCATCTATCTGTGTATGAAGTTACTTTATAATAATGAACACTGGTCGTCGTGAGTCTCTGCCAGTGGAGGGTTTATTGCATTTATTCCATGTTAGATAATTTAAGAGTCACCAAAAAAACTTCCAAGTTTATGTTTTAACTAATGACTTCCCTAATGTTTCATATCCAGATACTTTTGTATAGTTTTCTAACACACTCATTGCATGAGCTTACTTTCTTTAAAACCATGTCATAAAGTAATGCTAAAGTTAAAAATTTCTACCCATGAAGTAACTGCCAAAATCTGATCCCTATATTTCAAAGGCTAGCAAATAGGACAAACAGTAAGAAACAAAGTTGGATGATTAATGAGATAAATGAAAAATAACTAGCATACATTTTTGTATCAGATAAGAAGCCTTCTCATTCAGAAGCAGAAAATGTAATGATGGTCATATTTAGGATTTAAACAGCTTGGTTAATGCATACAGGAAATTGTCCATTTGAGATGAAAACAAAGAGAAAAAAAAAAACATCTACTGCTCCCCTAAGTACAGGCAGGTCTAGACTTCTGCATTGCTGTTCTTGCAGGTGGAAATTATTATTCTTGCATTCATGTGCATATAGTTTTAGTCTGATTTGGTGAGAAACATTGAAATAAGTCAAAATTTGAAAAACAACCACATACTCATTAAAAACATCCCTCTGCTTCTGCTTGCTTGCAGATTGTTTTTTACTTACCACCCAGCCTTTGCCTGCTTGGTTTATGCCTGTATGGTTCACTTACAGGTTACACAGCAGTGTTTAATACTGTAAGAGGAGACACCAAACACTTTCCTCTGCCCATAACAACATTTGCATCCTTAGGAGCAAAACAGAAAGCAAATCAGACGAAGAGGTAGAACACGCTATTTTCACTGGGAGGGGTAAACCTAGGGCTCCTTTCATCTGATCAAAAGCTGCTTTCTTTTCCATTTTCTGTTCCAAGATCCCAAATGAAGCAAGTAGCCAGCCCTCTATTGCATATCATGGCTTGGTAGACAGCATCAGCTGGCAAAACTTTCTGTCTGAGTCTGAGATTATGGTGGGTCTTTGCACATACACACATCCCTACTCTGGATAGTCACATTATTTGCAGATATAGTAAGAGCCCAGAGAGAATTGCACACTCCTTTATTTCTACTTAATAGAAAAATAAAGCAAAGGATTTCAATGATTGACTCCCACCCTTCCCTTCAAAGTGCTTTGCAAACATGTGAAAAAAGAAAAGCTTGGTTTCTTTTTGAAAGAAAAAGGAAATGAAGGTCAAAGGGAGCATAAAATCAGCCCTAAGTGGGAAGGGCATTCATTAGCTTTCTCAAAAAGAGCCAAAAATAAAAAGCAGCAACTACTTACTAGATGCAAGAGAAACAGCAACAGCCTGTACCTTCCAAAAGAGCCTTATCCAGGCTTATCGAGAATGTAAAACGTCTCCTGAAAAAAAAGGCATGCTGGGGAAGGCTCCTATTTCAAAGAGGCCAGAGCAAAAAAAAGTTGCAGCAAAGCAACCAAGGTTCAGCTGTAGATAATTTTGGGCAAGAGGGAAGAGATTGCCCTTCACCAGATGGCCACATATAAAGTAGTACAAAGGAAGGGGGTAGGAAAAGGGAAAAAAAAAAAAAAAAAAAAAAAAAAAAAAAAAAAAAAAAAGAAGAAGAATTGGAATTAGATTTTTTTTTTCCTATTAAGTCTTGGTCTAAAATAAAATGTAGGCCATTCTGATACCTGTGTTTTTTCCTCCAGGTGGTAACTGACATTTTGGGGTTAACCTCCACATGAAAAGGAAGAAAATCAGAGAAAATTATTGTTTCCCAGCTACTTCTGAGGATTTTGTTATTTCATATTTTGAAAAACAAACATGTGTATTTTAGCCTTTGTTCTGCTAATTCACCTTGTAAAAATCTGACTTCCAGTGGGTTTGCATATGTGTTCAAATAACACTCACTTCTCCATTTTACTCTCAAGTTTTGCACTTAATGAGGTGCAGGCAACTGCTTGCAACTGTATTATGTACTCTGGGATGTGGGGTGGCAGCAAAGAATATTAGAGGATTACCATCCTTGAAAAAACACTCTATCCTGTCCTAGACTAGCCTATCAATTTTTCTCAACATAAAGGCAGAAATCTAATATAGTAAATGGAGAAGGAAGGAAAAAACTTATTAGTATTCTGACTTGGTATTTTCCCAAAGGAAATTCTGACTATCAGGTACTCTACTGAATCTTATAATGCAATTTGCTTGCCATTGGAAGCTGTCCATTGGTGAAAATTAAATAAATATGATATATAGGAACAAAGTTGTTCTCTACTGGCATAATAACTAATTTTAAACATCTCAGATAGAAAGGTAGATCAAACACAGAAGCCTTGTGTCTGGTACCATAGGTGGCTGCCTGTTTTACTGATTATATAACTTGTATCATGTGGCAGTCACGGAATAAGAACTTACTTGGGAATATAGTTGAAAAATGAAACAGCATAGTCATGACAGCATCGATTTCTCTACCTAAGTAATAAGGCAAATCTAGAAAAAATAAGGTTGGTTGATTTACTTAAAATAGACATTCCTGCCAATTTTCAATGTGCTGTCAAATATAATCATATTAACTAAACCTTAAAAACCCCAAACAGCCTGATTTATTCTTTCTTCAATGTATATGTTTTTTGGTATTTGAATCTAACAACATCAAAAACTAGATTTTTGGGAGCCAGTTAGCTTGTCTTAACAAGTTATGGTAAGGTCAATCTCTTACAATAAATCTAATTATTACACAGTTACTTTTTTTATATATACAGTTTTTACCTTTATGCTATAAGATGGAAAGGATAGTGGGATAATGCTCTTATTATTGAATTTCCTGGTGATAGTCATTCTTCCTTCCTCAGAGTGGGGGAGAGCATTGTGAGGGAAGGAGAGGATGGATGTTTTTCAGTTGGTGCTTGTAGGACCTATTTAATCTGCATAATTAGAAAATGGGAAAGTTGTCTATGACGCTGATGCTGACTTCACTTCTAGGTCTTTTAGAGCTCGTTTAAAGTATGGTAATGAGAAAAACATTTTACCTTTGGGCAGCAATCTAATTTGTCAGGAAATTCCTCTTGCTATGATGAGTGGATGAGGAAAATTTGGAATAATATGATCCAGATGTTAAAGCTCCTATTTAGCAGCAATGCAGATGTATTACTTTATGGTATTGTCCAGATGGTGACCTTCCAGTATTAATAATAAATCAATACTGGGGTTTGCATCTATATGACTTGATTCCTATCTTTGCTCTCATTTACATGACTAAATACTCATGCATTTCATGTAGAGGCTAATAGTATTAAAATTAACAATTTGGAAGACATAAAAATCAATAAAGAAAATTGAAGCAATTACTGAAAGTAATATATATCAATTGATCTGATAACTGCCATCACCCAAGAAAAGGTTGTGCTACCATTTTTTAATTAATTAGCATTTAATTATCCAGCTAACATGATAACAAAATTCCATTACAATTTTGTATTAGAAAGTAGCCAATTTACTGAATATGTGTACTCAAGCAGTTTTGGCTTTACCACTTAAATTCAAACTTAACTTTACTGGAAAACAAAAACAAGCAACCCACAGTTCATAAGCACAGCAGAGAGGGCTCGTGTTGGACAGCAGCCAGGCAGGCAGGCAACAGGAAACCTTTGACAGCCTCTGGTGAAGGCTGGGAAACATCAGGATCTGCAGTCAGGGATGGGTAGAGGACTCTCACCTGTAGCATGTCAGAAGGGCATGGAAGGAGCTCTGTCACTTTTATGGTCACAGGCAGCAGACTGAGCCCTCCTACAGTCAGGGCTGCAGGGTGGAGAAAGGCCTAACACTGATGTGATCGAGTGATGCTCTGTTGTTATCTCCTACAGGTGTTTCTATCTCCTAATTTATTTAAACTTGAATTGTAAAACACCAGTTTGTTCAAGGGTTCCATGCTATCTGGGGCTTGGGGAAATTATTTTTAAGGGTTTCCCTTTTTTTCTTAGGGAAGAAGAATTGAGTCCTCCTACAGCTGAAATCTGTGGCAAAACAGTTTGAAGTTTCTGAAGTAATGTGTAGCACACATTCCTTCAGAATTCTACTATTTGGATTAAGGCAAGAGATTCATCTTCCACAGAAATATCCTTTTACTCTAGGTGAATTGTACTTTTTGTTTTCTTTTAAAGAATCCCCCTGCACCAAATGAAACATAAAATTTAAATCTGTCTCCACTCAGTTTTGGGGGATTTTATTTTTAGCAACATTTCTGTAAGGATCCTGGAGTTAACTCTACAAACACATACTCAAGTCAGTCTTGCTTTATCCTGGCCATCATCAGGTTTCCACAATCCCAAATCCATGGTTTATTAACATGACTACAGAGAAAACTGACATTACAGGGCTTTTAACTCTTCAGTGGGTATCAAATATGAGCTGATTGGAAAAGGACATATATGTGCTTATTGGAAAAGAAATAGAATATTTCATCACTGTGGGCAGCTCAAGCTAATATATGTATTGAGTTTGATGAAATCTCATTTAGGAAAAGCATTTAAAATTTTAAGACACAGCACTCTGTGCTGAAGAAAGAGGTTTTAGGAAAAGCCGACATGAGTGTGGTTATGTACCCCAGCACCCCCCAGAACAGCGTAGCCAAACGTGTCTATCTGAAAGTTCCTAAGAGCAGCTCTAAGGATTAAAGGGCAAAGTGCCTCCACTGATTCCAGAAAACTTGCTCCCAAAGCTTTAACCTTGTGGTCACCATACCTAATTTGAGTTCTAAAACAAACTTTAATGTTTCTTCCAGTAAAAATAAATCTACCAATAGACAATTTAGATTCTAAGCATATGATATGAGGGAGGTCTGATGAGTTGTATCTCATTATTATAACCAATTACTACATTGGATTTACTGATTATTTACAGGGTGCAAGGCAGTCTAACATTCTAGAGTCAAAGGCACTGCTGGGTCAGATACCGTACAAGTAACATTTTATGGCTAATTTTTAGAGTTTGACAGTGTGTTAATCAAACCTGAGCACACACAATGGAAACGTGGGATGTCATTAATTTGAAATGACTGTCTCAATTTTGCCAACAGCCCCACTGCAGCTTATGTGTGTTGTTTCTCTTTATTTCACCATCAACCTTTGCTGGTGAAAAACCCTGTCCATGTGAGGAATGCTCACAGTTATTACTATTACATCACTTTCAGAGCAAACTCTCTTGGGAAGAACATCACAGGATGTCCCACTTTTGTTGTTTTTTAGATTTTTGGGGCTTTTTTAAGATAAATTTCATAGATGGTATAGTGACTTGGCTATGTCTAACTTACCTCAGTTATTTTCTACCTCTTCTAGTCCTGTTCTGTCCTTTGTTTCCCTCCTTCACAATTCCAAACTTCACAATTCCAAATGTAAGCTTTAATTATGTTAGCAATCTGTTCACAATTACAATTTTTTTTGAAGATTGAAGCAAAACAAACTGGGTTTGATGTGGTTTCATTCCTGTACTTTCTCCTATATTGTACATTTTTATTCACCTTTAAGTAAGAGAGAAATACAGAAATGTAAAACTTGTTGAATTTATATAAATACTTCAGTGGAAGCTACACATGCATCATTCTGTGCCACTCCACAAAATACTCAAGGTCTTGAGCAGTCTTTCTTTTTTTTTCTATTTCTATGTTAGTGTACAAATTGCTCCTCACAATCCATAAATACAATTGGGATTGACGGTTAATGTTTATTGTGTTTGGATTTAATTAATTCTTTAGGTAAGTAACTTCAGGTAAAATTGGGATTGGCAATAGTTATGATTTTCTATTTGATAGATTTTGCTTTGTATGCAGAGAAATTGCTCTAGGCTGCTGTCCTCACCAGCCACTTCTGCATATGAAACCCCTTTTGCATTGTGGAGATGTAGGTCCTCCTGCTTCTTGAGGGTTTTTTTATTGCATAGCTGACCTGAAGTTTGATATTAAATCTATTTACAACTTGTGTTTGTGGTGTGAAGAGAGCAGGAGAAAACCCTTCACCTTTGTACAGCCACTATGTTCAATTATTTAATCCCCTAACTTCTGAGTTAGTCCTCAGTCCTCCATTTATGCACCCAAAGGTGATGAGACATCAAAAGTCTTGACATAATGGATAAAAACAAATAAGTACATTCATATAAAACTACACTGGGATTCTTTCTGATGATCATGATTTCCTACTCTACCACACTTAATGTTGCTTGCCAATCTTCTCCATTTTTCACTATTGTCAAAGATTTTTACTCCAGTGAGCTACTGCTTCCTTCAAACTGTGAGCTAATTTTCATTTTGTTTCGCAGCAGCAGGCACCCTAACACTTTAAGTATGAATATGCTTGACAGCCACCAATGCTGAGAGTAGGTTATGAACTACTTTTAGAGCCACAGCTACTTAGCTTTGCTGCAGGTAGGTCAAGCTGACACATTTTCTTTTAGAAAGAGACTTTAGTTAGTTTTACTATACAGAACAATTTGATTCATTTCATTGTTTTGCAGAAGCAACAAAATCAGCCAAATCTCAATAAGGTGTAACATGCCAAAGAAATGTTACGTTTCTGTAGGTGAAAGAATCCACTGAATATAAATTCCACAGAGCAAAATATTTGCTAAAATGCAGCAAGTGGTATTTAATCCCCTACTCCCAAACATCACAGCCCAATAGAGTCTGCAAAAATGTTGATGTCCCCTGTTAACTCTCTGAGACTGTATTATGTGTAACAGGTCTTGGGAGACTGAAACCTGGCTACAAAACATCATGAAACTGGAGCTTCTCAACATTAAAAAGGACTTGTCATTTCTGCTGCTACAGGACACAAAGTAAAAGCCTTTAAATAAGAACTGACAAATTTTGTACCTGTGTCTTAAAAATACACTGGTGAGGGAATTTAGCTAAAGTTAAAGAAAACTCTTCAACAGAATAAAACTGAACAGCATTGATAACACAGGACTGCTAAGTTTCTGCCAAGAATTTTCCATCAGAGCTATGTACTTGTAGATTAATCAACTGCACAATGTATGGGCAATAGTTCTGAGACTTAAAGGAACAGATGATTAAAGGAACAGGGACTGCAATATCTGCAACCCCTTCAAGAAGTGTTGGACTTACATCAGATGTATTATGAGGTTGATCTACTTGAGGAATCCCTGGAATTTCTGGTCAGACAGCAGCTCAAGCTGGGTCCAGCACAGTAGCTCTGAGTGGGATGCAGAAATTCTGGACAAACATAAAGAAAATTCTACCCAGGTAAAATTTCTAGGTGCATTAAGAACTTCTGGTGCTTGGTGAAGAATAGACTGACACGAGTAATCTCTCATGGTCATATGACAGAAAGGTCTGATGACTCTGTGGATTTTGCCATGACACTACTTTTTTATGTACTGTACTATGGGAGTGATGGGAAGAGACTTTGTGGAATTTTGTCCTGCCTACATGACTTCCACCCCCAATACCACTGGCAAGGACCAGAAGTGAGCTCTTGAGTCTCTTTTGTCCCTGGGTTCATGAGAATAAGGTCTACTGGATACTGCTGCAGTAAACTAACTTCCCTTTTCCTTGAGAAGAGCTGTTCTTTTGCCACAGACAAATGATTGAACTCCCTCATCAATCTTATGATTAGGAGAGCACTCAATGCAGTAGCCACTGACATACACCAGGCCTTTGAGGATTTGGGGTTTCCAACAAGAAATGACACAATTTTCCTAATGGCCATAAGAAGGCAAGTTTCTTCCTTCCCCAAAGTCTGTGAAAGACTCTTCTTGTCCTTTCCTTTTTATAGCTCCTATCTGCCCCTTTCAAATAAGGGAATTATGCTGACATAATCACCTTACATCCAGTTACTTAACATCAAGCAGATGGTTGCTAAAATTCTTGCATCAGCAATAAGATTTTAATTATTCTTTGGTAACTGTGAATCCTGGCACTAGTAAACCTAGACAACTGTAGCCATTTTCATGCTGTCCTTATCTCTGATGGCAGCTGAAATGTGCTTATGCATCCTTGACACTAAGCAAATATTTGGCTTCTTTATTTCCTGTAAATTTGATCTCGACAGTTTTACAACATCAGTGGCATACCAACAAGGAATTTGTCCAATGGCATCTGTGCAGTCTGTGTAAAGAAAATCCTCATGGATATAAAAAAAGAAGGGATCATTGAAAATACCTAACAGCTGTCCTATAATCATGGACATCCTTTCCATGTAATTATGAAACCGTTGTTTTCTCCTCTTTTATGCTGTATTAAAAAAATAATGATGACAATAAATACCAAGAAAAAGAAGGAACCAAAACCACATTCAGAAACAACATTGTGCAGAGGTAAAAATAGGAACACAAACTATTTTTCAGTTCTGTAACACTAGCTGAGGCCATGCAGATTTCTGGCTGACAAACTGATGCAGGAGTGGCTATAATCCTATCACGGTCAAGGTTAAAATCCACCATGCAGGTATTTGGTGTGCAGCCTTTGTGGGTGTGCCTGGCAGGACATTAGACCAGGCATGCTGACCCAGGTCTGCTAATTCAGGCTCCACTCCTGTGTATTGCAGAGGATTTCCTCCAGCTGTTCCTGGGGCTGTTTGCCAAGTAGTTTTAAGGCAGATATGGAACCCTTCTCAACCAATGTCCTGTACCCTAGAGCTTGACAGAAGAGCCAGTGACCCAGGGATACCAAACAACTCCACACCTTGCATTTCAGAAACTCAAAATGAAAAGTATTGAATATGTATTGGAACAATGTTACTAATCACCCACTTCTGCACTTCATAAAAGTATCCTGGCTCCCTGTGAGCTGGAAAATATGAATATCAGTCTGGATGTTCAGAACCTTGGATTGAGCTTTACAGTAACTCCAAATAGTCCAAATGTATTAAGCGATTTGAAACTGCTTGGTTATAAAACCAGGCAGTGTCCACACTCAGTTTTTAAAATTATCTGCTGATGGTTTGGCCAGGTTTGCAGATGTAAGCACTGCAGGTTTTTTGCATTTGAAAGATGCTTTAACAATACACCTGATAGTGGGTTTCATGAATCCTTCATCCACAGCCAGTGCATTGTTGAAAAGAACAAAACTCGCCCAGACTGCCCTAAAAAAGCTGATTTGAAGGGGTTGTTAAGCAACCCAAACCCTCTGTGTAATGAGTGTGCTTTTCATCTGGGTTTTCTAAACCATAGCCTGATTGCTTACTAATTCTTGTTTTGATCTGCAGCAGAGGGATGAGATGGCCACATTAAATGAATGGAAAACCTGTTATTATTAAGGAAAAATTATATTTAGGGAAGATGATAGTTCTGTTTGCCTTTACCTTATCTAAGACCCCGAACAAGCTAGAAAAAGTACATATATATTTTCCTTCTTGATTTCAAGACATCCAGAATTAATTTTTATGAGAGGAACATTATAGATCACAATTTTAGAAAGACCTTACAATGCATTTTGTTCTTTAACAGATTTTTTTAAAAAAAATTATGTAATGCACTTCCAGAACAAGCTATCTTTTCCCTTTTAGTAGATAAGAAACAAGCTTTTTCCTTTAGCAAGTAAAAAAATAGTTTAAGATCTGCTGCTGTATCTGTAGAAAACTGCTTGAGTTTTGCAAGCAAGGTTTGGCTTATTTTCTTGGAGCCTATTTTAACCATAGGATATTTAATTTTAACCTTACCTCTAAAAAAAATAAAAAAAAAAAAGAATAAAAAAAAAAGAAGAAAGAAAGAAAGAAAATTAAGAGCATTAAGAAAATTTAACCCAATACTGTATCTTTTATTCTGACTAAGAAAAATACCAAGATTTACCTATTGTTGCAGATATTCTCTCCAGTTTCCTTATGAACAGATTGCATGGGAACACTCAAATATTTTATGACAACTTCTGGACTGTCTCTGCTGTCTGGTGGTTTGGCAGTCAATTGTTACAGGCATCATTCAAGGCATTACTTGCTCACTGGTTCTAGAATAGGGTGCAGATTATTGGTGAGAATTCAAAGTGTTGGACATTTACCACCCTACAATAATATGCATATTCTGTACTTAATTTTACAAGACTAGAAAAAGTAGCAATGGGTGGAATTGTGGTATGATAGAAACACTTTTGCCTCTTTTTGCAGTACAGCGAGGCTATGCAGCTTGCTATGAAAACATATTATATTTTCTCAAAGTAAGAATTAAAATAAATTGATGGTTTTAATGGGAAGCTCATGCTAGGAAAAAAAAATAGATTTCCTAGAATGAAAAAATACATAGCAGAAGTAGCTTCTGAATTCAGATTAAACATGATCAGTATTTTAAGGATCTCTACATTGTTATTAGAAATCAGAGATACACTTGCTTATATTATATTATATTATATTATATTATAGTATAGTATAGTATAGTATAGTATAGTATAGTATATTATAGTATATTATATTATAGTATATTATATTATATTTATTATTATGTTAATATATATAAGAATAAAGCAGATGTTGTATGAAGCCATCTATAGGTGAAAATAAGGTCTAGATGCTAAGAATGGGAAATGATGTGCTTAAGAAAAAAGCAAAGTAAATGAAAGAAAGAGCAAATCTTGAATAAATAGAAAGAAGGTGGCTTTTTTTAGCTTAGATAAAGTAACAAAGTTAATAATTCTTATTATGTGTTATGCCTGCATTAATAAATGCAAAAATACATATAAACAAACTGTTAATTTTCAATGTGCTGTCAAAGTTGCCTGCTTGTGGGTGTACACCTGTGGAAGCAGGTATATCCTCAGCTCTCTCAATGACTAGCAAATAGCAGGGATAGTTTGCTCTCACTGACATTTTGGCTGTGCAGAGGAGTGTCTAAAAGAAGTAACACAACAAGTAACCAGAAGTGAGAGGAAACTTCCAATGCAATCAACTCAGTTACAGTGAGGTGTTTGAACAGGGTTTTTGTACCACATTAGATGCCCAAGATCAAAACAGTAATAAAAACACTAATTTGGACATGGTCTCATCACAGGTACAGCCAAATGTCGTAGGTGATTCCATTTGAAAGTTTTTAAGACCTACTTCAGTATGTGCCTGGAAATGGCTGTGCCTAAGTCCTGAACTGATCCAGAAGTTCATGGTCCTTCTGGCCTACCAGAATCAAGCTATTAGAGTTCACCCAAAATTTTCTGTGGCTGCAAGGAAAATATCACAAAGACATCCCTTTCTTTTTACATCAGCTCTGAAGGATGAATCTGGCGACAGTCTTCCATTTGTTCCATTTTTCCACCAATTAGGACCCTTGTCCCAGTAACCTTCTCGGGAAAACACGACCCCACCTGACAGCAAACACGATGTCCTATGTGGGATGTTCTCCACCCACTCTGGTTTTGTGGACTACATTTACAGAGAGAGTGAAAGGTAGGAAACACTCTTTCCATGACTATGTTAAGGTTGTTAAACAAGGGGACGAACATAGTGTTGGATTCAAGGACAATATATTTGTGTTTCCCACACTGTAGCTGAGAGCAGCTTAAACTCCGCTTGTGCTAGTCAGAAGGGTATTTGAACCCTGTTCTGAAGCATCTATTGCCACATTCAGTACAATGAAATTAGACATAAATCATCTTCCATAGATGTCTTTCATAAAGGAAATTATAGAACCTAAAAGCTACAACAGACAGAAATGCAGTGAGAAAGCATATTTCTACATTAAAACTTGCAGCCATGATTTTCAGGAGATCTGGGAATTAAACTTTCTGTGACAATGAAATACAGAGAATCAGTCCTTAGATCCACTGACTAGGAGAGCTAGGACAAAATTCTTTGCTGAATAAACTGACTTTTATAGCATTTGATGAGAAATAGTTTATACAAAGAATACAGAAAAACCCTTGGCTAGGCAGGTTCTGTCCTGAAACTTTTGCAGAGATGAGGACATATAAACTATATAGCTGTGTATCTATTCAACTTTCATCATTAAATATTTAAATGACACAGCTTTTGCCGATATTGCTGATTAACATGTGCAGATAACTATTGCTGTTTAAACTCAGAAGGCAGCTCAGCACCACAAATCCACTCTCTCTCTCTCCCCTCAGTGAAACCAGAGAGAAAATCTGAAGGGTAAAAGTGAGAAAACCTGGGAGTTCACATTAAGGCAGTTCAACAGGTAAAGTAAAAACTGTGCTCACAAGCAAAGCAGAAGAAGGAACTAATTTCCATCAACATGAAAATGTTTAGCCATTGCCATGAAAGCAGGACTCCATGACACAGAACTTTTAGCTGGGAAGGCAAATATGTTAACTCCAACCATCCCCTCTTTCTTTCACACAACTTTTAGTGCTGATTATATAGTCATGGGCCATGACGAAATGTGTAGGACATCTTTTAGGTCAGCTGGAATCAGCTCTCCTGGATGTGTCCCCTCCCAAATTATAATACAACCCCTGCCTGCTCACAAGCAGGACAGCGTGAGGAATGGAAAATGCTTGTGCATTTGAAAACCTTGATGCTGTGCAAGCACAGTTGAGCAGTAACTAAAGAATCCCTGTGTTATGGACACTCTTTTGGCCACAAATACAAACCACAGCACCACAGAAGGAGCTCTGAACAAAATTGACTGTATTCCAGCCCAAACCTGTACAACTGTTCAGAACAATGGCTAGAAAAAGTAATTATCTCATAGCAACTGTTACAATTTGCAATAGCCCAGCTCTCTGTACATGAGATGAAGATAAGTAATGAGACAATCAGGCAACTGAAACAAATCCAAACTAGATTCACTACATTTTTGTTCCTTAATTTCCGTGTCTATGATCTTAGAGCAATTTTCAAATTAAACCAAAAGATCTGCTGCTGGTCCTCTTCGAGAGGCCACTCCAGGTAAGTCTTTGTGTTCATGATCTTCCGCAGCTTGCAGAATCTCTTGGGAATCGCTTTGCTCTGGATGGGCTCCAGGAGGACAAGAATCGCCGCGTCGTTGTTCTCATCAAATAGGCGGAAATGTGAGAAGTCCAGCTCGTATTTGCACCACTCGCTCTGCACAAAGTGCTCGGACAGCACAAAGAGCGTTTTGTGGCTCTTCTCAATGGAGTCGATGATGTTGTCCACAATCCACTTCCCAGGCACAAAGTCCCGCTTGTGCAGGCAGAGCCGGAAGGGAGGGCAGGCCTGCTCCAGCTCCCGCACCATGGTGTTCTCCACCCAGTCGGAGTCGTTCTCGCTGTAGGAGACAAAAGCGTCGTAGCAGACGTCCTTCGGCGGGGCGCGCTTGGGCTTCCGCTTGGCTTGCAGCCACGCCCACGTCATCCGCAGGTACCAGACCACGTGGTACTTGTAGCCGACGGCCACCAGCAGCAGGATGACCAGGAACACCAGCACGCAGATCAACGACACCACCAGGGACCTGTGGCACTCCAGCAGGGACAGGTGCACAGCGCCAACCTGCGCCCCTCTCACCGCCAGCGGAGAGTCACACACGTACTTGTCCGGCCACCCCACCAGCACCTGGCCTATCCCGGCTTCGTGCTGGACGAAGGAGAGGAACTCGCAGGAGCAGATGAAGTTGTTGTCACTGGCATCCAGCAGCTCCATTCTCCTGAACGACTCAAACTCCTCCTTGGAGAAACTGTTCAGCTTGTTTCTTCTGACGGACAAGGCCACTACGTTTGGAATGGGTGCAGCACCCGGCAGGGCCTTCAGCTGGTTTCTTGTGAGGTACAGCTCTTTCAGAAGTGGGAGCTGCAGTCCAAACTCCTTCAGGTTGTTTCCACTAACATCCAGAACTTCCAGCGTTGCAGGAATGCAGCTTGTTACTTTAGGAATTTGAGTGCTGGACAGATTTAAATATTTCAGGTTTTCTGGCCATTTACACACATCTGGAATCTCACCAAAATTATTTTGGCTAATGTCTAAAACAATTAGGTTTCCTAGATGAGACAAACTTTTACTTGTGATTTCTAAGTCACTCAGTGAATTCTGACTTAAATTTAGAGTTTGTAGGGATGGCCAACCACCCTGACAGGCTGAATGTTCTAAACTCTGGTCTCCAAGCAAATTTGCACTAAGGTCAAGATATTCTAATAACAGAAGATGTTGGGAAATTCTGCATGGTACCAAAAAAACCTTGGTTTCCCGAACTGTGATTCTTGTAAAAAGAGATAGTAGACCTTCCACTGGCTGAAGATCTGTAAACAAGTAAAATTCTTCTATAGATAATTTCTCTATTGTGATAACTTTAAGTGTCTGTGATTGCTTTACTTGAATTTGCATTTTCCATTGTCCGGTTCCCAAGAGTCTACAGTCTACCAGCTCCAGCTCTGCTAATTTTGGCATGTCTTCTAAAATGCTGGCAATCTCAGGCACGGTAGCATCTGTTAGTAAGATCTGTCTAAAAGAAAGCTTCTTTACAAAAGATGAAGACATGACTCTCAATGCTTGCATTTCTGCAGTGATACCAAACGCTATTCTTCTCACTTCCAGCCAAGTGACAGAGTGCAGAAGATCCCTAACAATTTCTGAGAACACAGTAACATTTCTTATGCCTATGATCATGTGATTTATCTCCTTAATTGATTTCAAACTTCCCTCCTCATACTGACTGAGATTGCTGCCATCAATCCACAACCTGTGCAGAAACTCAATGCCCTCAAAGTTCCCTTGCCTTATCACGGAGAGCTGCGGGCTGCCCAGGTGGAGAGAGCTCAGGTTCCTCAGGCTAGAAAAGGGGGAGCTCTGCCCCAGGTCTCTGTAGGAATTGCCTTGAAGGTAGAGGTGCTGGAGTGAAAAAAGGTGCCCAAACCACACAGGGGACAAGTGAGCCAAGCTGTTATTTGATAAGTCCAAGAGCTCCAGTTTTGCCAGGGACTGGAAGGAGTCCTCATCTATGGAGCTGATTTCGTTGGACTGCAGCTGCAGGGCTCTCAGGTTCACAGCCTGCTGCAGGTCCTGGGATTGGATGCGCTTTATCCTGTTGTGGGCCAGGTTTAACACTGTGATTTTGGCCGTGAGCCCAGGGGGAATGAAGGCCAAGCCCATGGAGGAGCAGTTGCAAATCTGACTGGCATCGCATGAAGGACAAGCCTGCTTCAGTGCTTGCTGTTCAGAGAGGTTTGCAGCTAAGACCAAGTAGATGGCCAATGCTTGCCAGGTGGGCGTAGTCATTATATTGCCTAAAATATGAAATACAGTCAGAGCAAATACAAGATGCATATTTTGTTTTGAAGAAGGTACATTTTTAATAAATCTAAAATATCATTTTTACTGTTCTGTCTTGTTGAAGGCACTGTTAAAATATTTTGTTTTAACACAGTTCAGAGTTGAAACAGATTAGTTATTACTCTGATCCTCCTGTTTAGTAAGTAGCCTTCATACTTCAATCTCGCCTCAGGTCTCCTTCTTCTGAATCTGAATATTATTTTGCATATTCATTTTTTACCACAGGGAGTCTCCTCTACAAGTTTCAAGTCTTGGTTACATCAAGAAGAGTCAGCACCTCACACTAAATAGTAACATTCAAGTGTAATACTTACTTCAAGCATATGTCTAATCTCTATTCTGAAAATAGGGCAAAAATGAATGCATTTGTTTCAGTCCTTTCTTCATTTTATCTGCCTTTCCTACTCCAACTGTAAATGTCCTGTGAACAGGGTTAAAAGCTTCCTGCAATATCCAGCTTGTCTTTACTTCCAGTAGTATATCTTCAGTTCCTCTATCCTTCTGAGGAGCTGGAAGAACAATTTTTGAAGCCTAAGAGAGGTCTTTTCCCTTTAAAATCTTTACTGTACATTGAAATATAACCTTTCTTGACAAGGAACAAGGATTAAAGAGCTTTTTTAAAATGTAGTTTTCCCCAACGTGCCACAAAACCTAAGTACCTCAGTAGGTATCTTGCTGAGGGTGGAAAGAGTGAACAATGCCCAAAGGGGTCAATCAGTGAGTTCACAAAATCATTGTGGGCTCTCTATCAGGTAAATCAGGTTAGACTGGCTCCTTGAGAACTGCTTTCTCCCTCAGTCATCCCCCTGAGACTCCGTGCAGAAGACCTACTCTACTCTGAATCCATATTCTGATTTATTTTCAATAGCTGACCCACGTATACAAGTTGATACAGAAAAATCCCACACTTCCAGTTGCATTATTTTTAGTCATAACTGCTTAAGATTATCTGAAAGGGGCAGAATTGACTGAG
Organism: Cyanistes caeruleus; assembly: GCF_971803275.1. Taxonomy (NCBI): domain Eukaryota; kingdom Metazoa; phylum Chordata; class Aves; order Passeriformes; family Paridae; genus Cyanistes; species Cyanistes caeruleus. Next base: position 42,694,505 of record NC_141705.1, read on the forward strand.
ATGGTTTGGGCATATGGGGAGGGAAGAAAAAATTATGGATAATTTTTTCAGTCATTCCATCTCTTCCCACCTGCAGGACTAGAAACATTTTGACCCCTTGTGTTACTTTCCTTTTATCTCTGTCTGTCTCTGATGTAGACCTTGGATCTTGAAGGATAAGGTTCTCTTCCCTGTCTGTAGATACCCACAGCTGAACTGGTCATCCACCATGTCCTCCAAAGCCAATGGAGAGAAAGAACATCTTTTAGGAACAATTAATTTTGTGTGTCTTGGATACTCAGTGTAAGATGTGATGATTCCAAGAGAAATGATCCTATTGCCTTAAAATGGAGTATCACAGTTCAGATACTCAGATATTTGTCCACATGAATCCCAAACAAAAAACTGTTGTCTGTAGTTTGACTCATCTGCTGTCCAGATAAGGCTCTTTTGCAGGGCTTTTTAGTACCCCAAGAATAACTGGATAATGCAGTGCTGTAGGCTAAAGGAGTAAATCTAGGAGTAGTGTTGCTAGTTTCACTAGCAACAGATTCAGGTGGTATTTTTAAATTTGTCATCAAAATACTTACTTTTAGAAGATGAAACAAACAGGCAACCTGATCAGTCAAAAGCTGTCTATAGGCAGGTTATTTATAGGTGGAAAATTGGCAGCACACAAAGGAACTGGGCAGGAGTTACACAGGAAATTCCTAATGGTTCTCCACCTTACCAGCCTGAAACCATTCAGGGACTTCAGGACTGAACTGCATTTGGTCATTCAGAATGCTTACTTTCCAGGTTTTTTGCTCATCTGTAATCTGAACACTCAGAGGAATCCCATTTCCACCCTCACTCACTTTCATCCATTCTCTTCCCCTTCCAGTTCCTGTCTAATGATCCTGCTTGAGACCCTCACAAGGTCATTTCAGGTCTCACCACACCCACTCAGAAATACTGCCCCAGTCCATGATATCTTTGCCTTATCAAGAAATCACTTCTCCCTGCTGTACTGGGAACTAAAAAGCCACAGTAAGAAAATTAAACTGAAATGCAACTAAAAATATAAACTTGCACAGATGCCCTTATACCATAAGGTGCTGTGATGAACCAGACATGCAAACTGTTTCTGAGTTATGGAAAAAGGGTCCAAGCCATCAGACATGCTCAAGATTATTTTCCCTGGCCCACATGAATAGAAGTATTTGAGGAAATATGCACATATTATCAAACAAAACCATGACTGACAACAGAATGAGGTTCTATAAATGCTCACAAATGGGGAAGGTTAATGTAAGGGCTAAAATAAAGCATGCCAGTAGCGTGCAAATTGATTCTAGCTTGGGGAGCACCAACCCAAATATGGGCTGGTAAATCTGAGCAGTACTGTGGAGCCTGCGGAGGGAGAGCCACTGTTTGGTGAAAAGGTCAAACCACAAGCAGACTGGGGAAAGCTGCTGCTCTGCACCCGGCAGTGCGTGGGCTGCCCATGTCCTAGTTCTCACCTCCAGCACTGCTCTAACAGCGTGTATGCACAGCCACACATCCACACAGCCATGTCTCTGCTTGTTTCTGACACAGAGGATGTGCAGCAGGTCAGAGTTAGGTGAGGACGCAGCTGATGTCCCAAGGCTGTTGTTCAGTAAGCCCTTTCCTGGTCAAATTCCTGAAACCAAGGCACCCCACCTTCACTCCCAGCCTTCCCATGGCAGTCGGCATCAACACCCAGGTGAGATGACATTCAAATAGGATAAAGTACATGCAAGGCACCCTCCCACGAGGAGACTGAGCAGAAATGGCACAGTCTGACCCTATTTGTCTCTTTTTCATTTGCAGTTTTCCTCTCTCCCATTTCTCAGAGAACATTGGTCCCATCAGCATGTCACAGCTCTCCAGGAGAACTTTCCTTTGCTGCTTGCCTGCCATGCATCCCTGCCAGATGCCTGTGATTGCACCTTCCTGCTCTACCTCTGCTGGCAGCCAGAAATCCCTCCCCACCCCATACTCCTGCTCAGCAGCCTTGAGCACCCCAAATCCCCCATGCAGAGGAGGACTGATGGCAAAGATTAGGTTGCCTCTTCTCAGGGCCCCCTATTTGCTTCTTGCTCTGGCATTGCAGCTCCACTGTCTTTCCCTGCATCTCCAGCATTCACCTACCTGAAAACTCACGTCTGTGCCAAAAAGATTCCCAGAGATGCCACCTGCAGCTTCAGTGCTTGCATGCCAGTTAGCCTATGCTGTGTTTCATCTCTCTCTTGCTGATCATTCTTTGCCCAGCTTCCTCTCACGCTGCTGTTTTGTTTCCTCTTCACCTCTCAACCTTGAAAATATAAGTAGGGGAATTCCCACCTGGGTGATCTGATTGGCATAAGAACAGTAATGCTATCAGTAATTTTAAATGTGCCAACACAGAAAAGTCTGGGTCTAGGGTAAGAATGTACTGTGTGAAAACTAAGGCTTCTCCTTCATCTCTCTTTGACCCTCTCTTTGTAATGACTGGCAAAATTTATTTCCTCTCTTACCTCTAGGCACACATTTCTCCTAATTTGTCTTATCAGCGCTCTGTTTTTGTTTTTGGATGATTCACTCCCCACCTACCTGGAGTTCAGCCTTAATTAAACCATGAGCTATATTTATCCAAGAGAGTTAATAGAAAAACTGCTTTGTAGCAGACTTTGGACTAGCCCTGGAGATAACATTGTTATAAGAAGACAGAACTGAAAGTGGTGTTTGCAGGCTGCACCTACAGAAATTATCTCATGTAGACACATGTAAACACACATACACAGGAGTGTGAATAGATACATATTTACAAAAGTCCATATACACACACACACATATATATACGGGAAGATGAAGATGTATAAATATAGCAACAGACAATGTATGCAAATTTTGCTATTTTCAAATAGCCCATCTGCCAAGGTTTCAGTATTTCACTACAAAATAATTTCATGGTTAAAATTTAATCAAGTTCTAGACTCTTCTGTACTTAAACTCCAGCAAAACAAGCAAAGTGGAACATGAGAATGTTGAGTTAGAGAAAACGCACAACCTAATCCCCTCAGAGACAATTTCATGTTACCATAAGAACCTCTAAAACCCAAGAAATCCAAGCACTCAGCATGGGACTAACTACCTTAATATAAACATCTACCTGCTTGTTTAGACACCCTTTGCAATCAGTGAAGAACAATATGTAATTCTGGGAGATACCTCACACTGAAGCAGAGAGATGAACTGCCTCTTATCCCTGTAATTTCCTTCACCGACTACAAAGGAAGATAAGTAGAGCTGTAAGAGGCGCATGGCCCAGTGATTACATAAATATGCTCTGCAAAGTAGAAGAACAAAACTAAGAACTGAGCCAGTCTACAACACCATCTAGTAGTCCATGCATTAGAAACACAGTCTCACACCCAAAAATAGAAGGCTTCACCTATTTCTGTGGGTGGGTAGAAAGGAAATGGTGGTGATCATGAAGAGACAAACAAGCATTCGCAGGAAGAAATGGACACAGGGGAATACTGATTGAAGCCCATGGCTTTTAATTTTATTTGCACATTACAACGGCATTATTAGAAACTAGTTGGGATAATAGTAACAGGAGTAAAAAGTACAGAAATACCTCACCCTCGGTAAAATGTATTTAAAGTCCAACAGGGTTCCAAATATCATAGTTATTGTCAGGGGCTTTTAAAGACCAGAGTATCAAAACACTGGAAAGCCTAAAACGGGTCTTTTCCAGTTGGTAAAATTACAATTATCCGTATCCACAACAAAGCTAGTTGCAGTTACAAAGAAAAATAAGAAAGAAAGTATTCCACGCAGCAAGAAACAGTGTAATACGGCCTTTTGTGGAAAAATGTAGAAATGGGGGCTGTTAACTTCTATGACTTCAAGGCTCCTTTCAAGTTTTCCCAAAAGATCTGCTGCTGCTCTTCCCCAGCAGGCCACTCCAGGTAAGTCTTTGTGTTCATGATCTTCCGCAGCTTGCAGAATCTCTTGGGAATCGCTTTGCTCTGGATGGGCTCCAGGAGGACAAGAATCGCCGCGTCGTTGTTCTCATCAAATAGGCGGAAATGTGAGAAGTCCAGCTCGTATTTGCACCACTCGCTCTGCACAAAGTGCTCGGACAGCACAAAGAGCGTTTTGTGGCTCTTCTCAATGGAGTCGATGATGTTGTCCACAATCCACTTCCCAGGCACAAAGTCCCGCTTGTGCAGGCAGAGCCGGAAGGGAGGGCAGGCCTGCTCCAGCTCCCGCACCATGGTGTTCTCCACCCAGTCGGAGTCGTTCTCGCTGTAGGAGACAAAAGCGTCGTAGCAGACGTCCTTCGGCGGGGCGCGCTTGGGCTTCCGCTTGGCTTGCAGCCACGCCCACGTCATCCGCAGGTACCAGACCACGTGGTACTTGTAGCCGACGGCCACCAGCAGCAGGATGACCAGGAACACCAGCACGCAGATCAACGACACCACCAGGGACCTGTGGCACTCCAGCAGGGACAGGTGCACAGCGCCAACCTGCGCCCCTCTCACCGCCAGCGGAGAGTCACACACGTACTTGTCCGGCCACCCCACCAGCACCTGGCCTATCCCGGCTTCGTGCTGGACGAAGGAGAGGAACTCGCAGGAGCAGATGAAGTTGTTGTCACTGGCATCCAGCAGCTCCATTCTCCTGAACGACTCAAACTCCTCCTTGGAGAAACTGTTCAGCTTGTTTCTTCTGACGGACAAGGCCACTACGTTTGGAATGGGTGCAGCACCCGGCAGGGCCTTCAGCTGGTTTCTTGTGAGGTACAGCTCTTTCAGAAGTGGGAGCTGCAGTCCAAACTCCTTCAGGTTGTTTCCACTAACATCCAGAACTTCCAGCGTTTCAGGAATGCAGCTTGTTACTTTAGGAATTTGAGTGCTGGACAGATTTAAATATTTCAGGTTTTCTGGCCATTTACACACATCTGGAATCTCACCAAAACTATTTTGGCTAATATCAAGATTATTGAGATTGGGTAGACGAGAGGTATACTTTGCAGTCTCTTCCAGAGATTTTAGAGAGTTCTGACTTAGATTTAAAGTTTGCAATGAAGGCCAGGAACCTCTACAGATTGTCTCATTTAAACGCTTACTTACAAGCAAATTATCATGAAAGTCCAGATACAGAAGTGATGAAAAATGTCTTGCAAGTTTGCATGGCACCATGAAGACATTAGAGCTTGTAATAGCGAGTCTTTTTAGATTGTTTATTTGTGACTCCATGCCTTCCAGGTCAAAAAACAAATGAAAATTCTGAATCATTATCTTTATTATTGTTATTGTTTCAACAAAACTTTCCCCACTCTTTGCAATTTCATCAGTGTTCCATATTCCTTTCCCCTCAAGCATACAATTGATTGCCTCTAACTGTCTTAAAGAGGTGATTTCCTTCAGTAACACTATTGCTTGGCTAATCGTTTGATCTGTGAAGAAAGCTTCTTTAAGCGTAAGTTTTTGTAACCTAAAAGGACGTGTAGAATTCTGCACCAAGCTTTTTTTTTCAAGTGGTAATTTGATTTCTGTCACTTCCAGCCAAGTGACAGAGTGCAGAAGATCCCTAACAATTTCTGAGAATATATTACTATCTTTTAGGTTTATGATCATGTGATTTATCTCCTTAATTGATTTCAAACTTCCCTCCTCGTACTGACTGAGATTGCTGCCATCAATCCACAACCTGTGCAGAAACTCAATGCCCTCAAAGTTCCCTTGCCTTATCACGGAGAGCTGCGGGCTGCCCAGGTGGAGAGAGCTCAGGTTCCTCAGGCTAGAAAAGGGGGAGCTCTGCCCCAGGTCTCTGTAGGGATTGCCTTGAAGGTAGAGGTGCTGGAGTGAAAAAAGGTGCCCAAACCACAGAGGGGACAAGTGAGCCAAGCTGTTATTTGATAAGTCCAAGAGCTCCAGTTTTGCCAGGGACTGGAAGGAGTCCTCATCTATGGAGCTGATTTCGTTGGACTGCAGCTGCAGGGCTCTCAGGTTCACAGCCTGCTGCAGGTCCTGGGATTGGATGCGCTTTATCCTGTTGTGGGCCAGGTTTAACACTGTGATTTTGGCCGTGAGCCCAGGGGGAATGAAGGCCAAGCTCATGGAGGAGCAGTGGCAAAGCTGACTGGCATCGCATGAAGGACAAGCCTGCTTCAGTGCTTGCTGTTCAGAGAGGTTTGCAGCTAAGACCAAGTAGATGGCCAATGCTTGCCAGGTGTGCATAGTTCTTGATTTCTGTTTTGCTTGGAAGGGCATTTTGCTGTAGGAAACGAAGAACAGAAGGTAGGGTTGAATATTAATTTTGAACAGCAGCTGAAAACTCTTGAAATCCTGCACCATGTTACTTGTAATCTAGGATTAATTTTTTTTTAAATGTTATCCTGTGATGTCAGTATTCCTCTCCTACATGAGCTTCTCAACCCTGTTACCACGGTGTGTTGCTCATCCCTGGAGTAGAGACATATCACTTGTTAAGAGCCACAAAGGACCATTCTTAGTGTCCTGGTTTTTTATATGCACATTAGCTATGGCTCTCACCTCTTTCATCTCTTACATTATGTCTCCTCTCAGCAAACAAGCAACAGCTAGATGTTTCAGCCCCAAGTAGTGGAACATAGACCATCAATGATCTGGATGAGGGGATTGAGTGCACACCCAGTTTGCAGACAACACCAAGCTGTGTGGGAATGTTGATCTGCTGAAGGGTAAGGAGGCTCTACAGAGGGATCTGTATTGAATGGATCCATGGCCTGAGGCCAATTATATAAGATTCAACAAAATGAAGCACCATGTGCTGCACTTGGGTCACAACAACCCCACGCAGCACCAAATGCTGGGGTCAGAGTGGCTGAAAAGCTGTCCAGCAGAAAAGGATCTGGAGGCACTGGTCAACAGGAGCTGAACATGAGACAGCTGTGCCCAGGTGGCAAAGAAGGCAAATGGCATCCTGGCCTATATCAGCAACAGTGAGACCAACAGGAGCAGGGCAGTGATTGTCCCCTTGTACCTGGCACTGCTGAAGTCACACCTCAAATTCTGTGTTCAGTTTCGGGCCTCTCACTTTGAGAAGGACATTCACTGAGGTGTTGGAGTATGTGCAGAGCAGGGCAACAGAGCTGGGGAAGGGTTTAGAATGAAAGTCTTAGGAGAACCAGCTGAGGGAGCTGTAGTTGTTTAGCCTAGAGGAAAAAGAGGCTCAGAGGGGGACTTTATCACTCTTTACAACTCCCTGAAATGAGGCTGCAGTCAGGTGGGGGTCAGTCTCTTCTCCCAGATAAAAAGTGATAGGAAAAGAGGAAATGGCTTCAAGTTGCAACAAGGAAGTTTAGATTGGATATTAGGGAAAAAAAAAAAAAAAATATCACAGAAAGAGCAGTCAAGCACTGGCTAGACAGGCCAAGGAAGTGGTGGAGTCACCACCCCTGGAGGTATTTAAAAGACATGCAGACACGGTGCTTAGGGACATAGTTTAGTGGCAGGCTTGGCAGTATTTGGCTAATGGTTTGACTCAATGGTCTTAAGGGTCTTTTTAAACCAAAGTGATTCTGTAATTCTATGATTACAAACACTCACAGCCTTTGCAGTGTCAGCTGGCCCATTCTGTATGGCTACATGATGGCAGGCAGAAGCCCAAACAGAGCCTGTTCCCCCCTCTCAGCCCTTCCAGTGGGCTGAGGTTTCCAACGTCACAAACTTTCCTAGAAGAGACCTGGGGGTCCCCTGCATGGAGTCTCACCAGCCTCAGTGCTTCTAAAAGCGGAGCTCCTGCCACACCCTTTTGCACACTGTGTAAGCAATTCACGTGCTTTACTGGAAAGGCAGAACAAGCTGATATGCAATGAAGTCTATCAGACTTTTCTGTAAAACAACACCAGTAATCAACGGGAATTGGATGTTACCGCCACCCTATAAACAGTGGATGTAATTAGAATAATATTGACTTTAATGTAAAGAAGGGCTGTGTTTCCTGGCACAGGTGCCAAAGAACACTCCAAGTTTGAACCATAAACAATTCCAGATGAACAGTACCCATAAACCCTGAATAAGCAGAGGTTAAGTACTTACTTACCTTGTGTATACACAATGCTGTGTTTCAGTCTCTTCGTGTGCTGGTTATGGCATCTGAATAGTCACCTCATACCTGCAAGCACAACAAAAACTGGAAATTTTGGCAGGTCTGATGAGGTGAGAGTCCCGAAGTGAGAAAATATTTCAGCCTGAAAATATTCTGTTCTCTTCAAACAAAACTTCATGTTCCAAGTTTCCCAGTGTCCTTTAAATATGCAGCCAGTGAATCACACCAGTTTGCATCTTTTCTCCCTAGTGGTGGCTCCCCTGAGGAAACCATGGCTTCTGAAGAGTCCAGGATCGTCCAGTATTGTATGGGTCACCCTTCAAAATCATATTTCAACCAATTCTAACGTTGCTGCTGACTGGGGACACAAAAATGAGAACAGGTTGTGGTTGAACTCTTCTTTGAGAGATTAAATTTAGTGTCAGTCCCTTCTTTTTGTCAGTCAACTCGCATTGCTGGAAAGGCTGATGCAAACATTTTGCGCAAGACATTCTTTCATAATCACTTCCTCCACTATTAAGTGCAGAAATAGTTCTCAGGCAGAACTGCATTTACCTCCCTGTATTTCTACTTTTAATACTTTTTGTCTGGTAGGCACTGGGGGTTGTTCACTCTGCTGAGAAACAAAACATCTCAGCACAATCAAGTTATGTAAGTTCTGTAAAGTATTATCAATATATAGAGTGATACATATATTAAATGTTGGAGTCAAATTGTTTAGTCAAGGAGAGTACTATAGAAACACTCAGCATCCTTTAGTCTCCTAGCACACTACAGTCATATGTTGTCAACAGAAAACGAATAAGAATGGGAATTCTATTCTGTCTGAAGCACAAGACACAGTCTGAAGCAAAGTATCTCTCTGCAAATATCAAAGGCAATTTTGAGAGAGGAGGTTTGATGGTATTCATTTTAACCTGACTGAAGCAATACACGGTTGGTCAAATAGCCAAGTCTGCTGCCTGCATAAGGGGACTACCAACTCTGAAAGGGAAGCCCATGAAATTCAAACACTAACATTCCTACTGCAGTTACCTTTTTTTCCCTGTGTTCAGAAATTGTCACACTTTGCTGCCATCTTGCACAAAGAAGTACCAGCCTGAGAGCAGACAGACAGACTGATTCCTGCCACATGTCAGAGGGCCCACACAGTGTCTGTGTGATCAAGGGTGGCAAAGCCCACAGGGAGCCCAAACACACCTCATAGCAACCTTCAGTCCCACTGCACTGACATTAGCATTGCACATTAGGTTGAGAGAAAAAGAAATTGAAAGACTGAGATACCCTTGTATTTTCTGTCTACTACAGAGGATAGTTGATAAACATAACATTGTAAAATAGAAAATATAATATAATATAATTAATAGAATATAATTAATATATTAGATTTTAAAAATATATAATAAAAACATAGCAAAGCAGCTGTGGGGCAGAGTGGAGAAGGGAAATAGTCTTTTAGCGAAAGGATGTCATCCACTTCCCCAAAGCCACCTCTTCCCTCTAGCACTTCTCAGCTGAAATGGTTCTTGCTCTTCAATAGGGAAGAATTCAGTTTTCAAAATATTAACTCTGGGTTCAATGAGACTTGCTACCATGTATTTTTGTCTTCAAAATTGTACCTCCCTGATACAATAAAAATTTTAGTTAATTGGGAAGAGTTTTGGGGAAAAAGACCACGTGCATAATTCAGTGTGAAATGGGCACACCCTTCTATCTGTCACAACTTCATCACCATGCATTTGTGGAGAATTGAGGTAGGTACCAGCTGTTTTTTTCTGAAGAAACCACTATCTTCTAACATCCAGGCTCAGCCAGCTCTCATCATGGATGGATCTGCACTGGGCCAAGTTTCTGGTTTCTCTCAGAAAGAGAGAACTGGTGTGACCATGCCACAGTTCACAAACTAAGCAGTCCATTTCAACAAGCTGCTTAAAATGCCAAGAAATGGGTGTGATTGTCAGGGTTTATCACATTATTCAGATTCAGGAAGGTTTGAGGATGTAAAAATGCTCTCCACAAGCTGTTCCACACACAAAGTACCAATCACCTGCCTCCCAGAGCATTAGCTTTCAAATTGAGCTTCAGCATGGCTCAAAACAATTTTTGAAATCAAAGATTCTGAAGTAGGAGAAAGCTGCTCTCTTTTTAGATGAGAATATTCTTCAACTGCTTTTTCTCCAGAGTAACCACATGTTTAGCCTTGAACAAAGATGCTTTCTTGATCTTGTAGGTGCTTTCCTTCCTCCTCCAAGTTTAAGCTATGATTAACCTTCACCTTTTATGCTGTTTAAAACAAGTCACATGCCTTCACCTACATTACATTTTCCTAAGAGAAGCAAATGCATCTGCAACAAGCCTGTGCTTTTGTAACTGCAGATGTTCCAAGCAAGACACCACACAGGCCTTTACCAGCAGGTGGCTGGGGATAAGATAGAGCTGTGGTCATTATTTTTGAAGCTGTCTTGCTTTAAATGTTCCCATTTATCCAACAGCAGCACAAGCAGTACCCAAACTGGGTGTGATGCACTCTTTAAGCACTTCCCGTTCCCAGTCTCTCACAGAAGACTCCTGCAGCCCATCCCCCCCTTCCTCTCTTTCCTTCTGTATGTCAGTGTCCACACTGAGAGCTGCCTGTTGCTTTTCTGCTGAGAAAGGACAAGTGAGCAGTTCAGAAGGGCCCCAACCCCAGCAACACCCTGCCCAGATCCCTGCCTGAAAGAAAAAGCAGAAGCAGTAGAAAAGGGAGGGAGGCATGAATCCATTGACCAGCCTGTGACACAAGCAGAAAGCACACTTTCCAAATCATTGTAAACAGCACAAAACTACTTCCTCATACTTACCCCTGGAAACCAGGACATGCCAGCATGTTAGCTTGGCCACAGCAGTACCAGGCAGGCTGAACCCAGGATACTCTTACCCTAAGTGCCCCCAGAAAAGGATGGCAAGGAAAAGCCAAAAGTCAAATCTGTCATTGCAGTCTTTGGAGCAGGAGGTATAATACTCATGTAATTGAAAACAGAGTGGCTTGGCATCCATTCATGGTCCTGGGAACAGATTCTTTGCATGCACTCCTGGTGCCTGTGCTTTAATCTGTCTTGCAGGGCTTCAGGTATTCATCTTCAAGCTACAACAAAAAGGTACATGATAACAAAAAGTAAATAATTTTAACTTTGTTGTGTTCCATATCAAGCCTACCCTGCCAGCTGCTCAATCCCTTAGAACTTCAGACTGAAAGTTTAAATGCAAAGGTTACCCATTACCTTTGTTTTTCTTCTGGGCAATCCTCACCCTGCAGATGTGGCAGGCCATAATGATATATAACTGGTTAGTCATTCAGCAGCCAGCCTACAGTACTGTCTCTGCCAAGGAAGCAGAGTTGTGGATTTATTTTTGTCATATCCTTTCTGAAAGCATTCAGTGAGAAAACACAACACTGATTTGCTACCTTAATTGAGGAGTATCTTGCAGGGAAGTTTGCAGGCTAAGACACCAAAGCTTATCTTAATGATATGGAAAGTTTAATTTTTCTAGAATAATTGTAACAGCATGACTCAACAAGAGAAAATATGTAATTTCTGTCAAAGTATTTTTGATGAGTTCTTGTCTTCCAAGGAAACTGCATCAACAGGAAAGAGCCTACATGGACAACACAGCTCCTTTCTTACTTGTCCCTTTAGGTACAGTGAAAAATCTTTTTTTCTGACAGGAATACTAGGATACACAGCAAATACATATTTTCCAGCAATACACAGTAAAAAAGGCAGGTTTTGATACCCTTATCACCCTACAGATTTATTACTCCAAAATGAGAACTCTGAGACAACTCACATGGAGCAGGTCCCCCCAAACATTGCTGCTGTTCCCCCAGCCTGCATGGGGCTGGACACCAGTCAAGTGTGCTGATGAGTAGCTCAGCCACACACAAATGCTGGACATACAGGGGGGACAATGGGACCCATGTCTGGCTTGAGGCTTCCTGGCATGCTGCAGAGAGAAAGGCAAAATACAAAGTTGATACCAGCAACTGATGATCTCCCTTGATGCACATGTGGGAGAGGTTTGTCTGGAAGTATATCTGGTTGAGTACAACCTCCTTGAGCACCTCCCAGAGCTTCCTGAATCCCTGTGAAAGGGGCATCTTCAGCTCCCAGAGAAGATGTGGAAATGGGAACCATACATGGAGAGAGGTGTCCAAACCCACGCTCCTCAGAGCAGCCCCGACCTCAGCTTTTCTGACAGACCAGCTTGGCTGCACCAGCCCTTTTTCATGCCATATTCACAGCCCTGGACCTCCACAGGTGTGCCAGAGGGAGAGCCTACTCAGGCTGTAGGACTCAGAAACCTGAAACATACACATGGTATTGGACCTCAGAGTTCAGCCCAAATGTACTTGGGCAGATAGGCCCCCAGCTCACTGCTCTGGGGATACATCCACTAAAAACTGACATAATCTGGAAATCATATTTTCTTTTAGAATATTTTCTACAATTTTCAAAATGTTAACTGGTTCAGCATTATCAAAGTACAAAGATGGTCCTTAAGTTTTTTTAGAGATCTTCAGGAAATACTTCTGTGTAGCTTTCCCAAGTACCACTCACGGAGTGTTTTGAAGGACTTTTTTCTTTGCTCCATATCTATCTCACTCTTTTGTTTTGCTCAGTTTGCTTTGCTGTATCCCAGACTATATGACAGAGATAATTTCTTACAGGCTGCCCAGAATGGTATTTGGACATCTAAGCCACATTTCCAGTTTTTTAAAAAAGAGGTGCCATTCCTGTTTCCAAACAAGGATTTTGTAGGTTTTTGGACAGAGCCACAAACACCTATGGCTATAGGCTCCCAGTACAGGCTGCACTACCAGGGAGGCAGGCTCAGGAAGAAAGAGGAATGGGACCTATTATGCTCACTGTTTGGACAGCTTCTGCTTCATTTCATCTCACCAGGAGAGAAAATACCCTGTCACAGCCCACCGGGTGCAAGTCATCACTGGCAGGCTGTTGTGAGGAAGTCAGGGTTTAACATCCTGGCACCGGAATTTCCCATAAGGAGGAAAAACGCTTCGCTCAGCCCCAAGTAAAAGGTCCTTCAAGAGAGGCTGAGCAAAGGGACATGCATGTTGCTGCATTCCAGTGTGGGAAGGTCCAGCAAACCTTGTCTTGCCTCATTCAGAGGAATGCATGGACATTTTTTGTACTTATGCATATCTAGTGCTAATAGGCTGAAAAAAGTGCTTTATTTTTCCTGTTTTGTTTTGAGTTTTTGTTTCTTGGAGGTTTTTTAATGGAAGGGAAACATTCCTGGGACTAGGACCAAGTCATTGCAGACCCAGCTAGAGTTTGTTTCCTGTATGGAGGTGGAAAGCACTTTGCTGGGATGAAGAGATACATATTTAACTGCTTGTTATACAATAGAAAAAAATTGTGTTTAACAGTTGGGCAAGAATCTGAGCAGGATATGATCATTATCAAGTACCATAAAAAACCCAAAATTTTTGTATTTGTTCCAAAACAGATAATGTCAGGATGTATTTTTTACAGGTAGTTCAGGCTTTGCATTCAGCTGCTGATTCCTTCTGTATCTGATACCATAAAATATTTCAGACATGACAGTGGATTTCAGGAAGAGAAAACTAGTCAATTCCAAATCTATTTTTCTCAGCTATTCAAGACCTCAGAAGTTCTGTCTTTAGCATAGGTGCTTTTCTGTTTAATATCCTATCAAAACTCCACATTTTTTAAAAATACTGAAGTATCTAAGGTACTGTTTCTTAGAGTTTTTTTCACTCACTGGAAAAATAACATCTTTTGTGAATCTCTTTCAGGGATTGTTTTTATTGTCCTTTTTTGCAACTGTATAATTTTTTAAACAAACTTTTTAGAAGCTTGACTTCATCCAAGTCATAAACATGCATGAAAATATAATTTTTTTTGAAAATAAAAAGCCTGATCATAAAAAGATGTCAGTATTTTAAAAGTGTGTGTGGTTTCTGATAGAGCCACCAAACCATCTTCAAATAATAGGTTATTTCCAATGTTGGACCATTCTCTGACTTTCTGAATTTGAATATGACTGTAAACACACAGCCCAGGCTGATTTTCAAGCACACACTCAGCTATTTCAATCTTTCCTTCTAAATTATCCTCAGATTGCATTTCTTGGTCTTCTGTAAGTTTTCTTGACTGTAACAGTACCAGTTTAGTAATGACAGATTCAGAAAAGGCCATGTCACTTGTGCCTGCACTGCCAGATGCCTTTTTGTCTTTATCACAGGATCTACAGAAAGAAACACACCAAACCAGATAATCAACCTCAAAACTAAGGCATTTTCTACAACTGTGAAATACCTGTATTTACAAACTTTGAGCTGAATGCCTCTCTAACAGCCCAAGTTACATGGACGTGCCAGGAAGAGCATGGCAGTGCCATGGCAATGCAAGAGAGGGTTTTAGCAATGCCAAAAAAGACTCATGTACATCTCAGTAAGTACAGAAAGTACAGTAACTCATGCTTTCAATTAACTTGCTCTGCATTTCACAGCTTTTGGACTGAGGAGTTGTCAAAGGAAGAGAAATCAAAGAAAATATAGGTAAAAAGCCAGCAAACAACACCCAAATTCCATCTCCATAGCTGAAACTACATAGCTCCATAGACAGATCTCCATAGGTCTGAAGTAAAGGATCAGAGTAAGCTGGCTGAGAGACAGCCATACCATAATAGAATTTATCTACCTTACATCTGCTCTACCATGGGAAAGATCATCAAATTAGATGCAGTCTCCTACCTTGTATCAATCTGGTGATACTCCTTCAACACTTAACTCACCATGAAGTTTCCACCTGTGGGCAGAAGATATTTGTTTCTTTGGGTCTTATTATCCAGTGTCTACACAGCAGACTGGCTGCCTGGTTTGTTTACAGCTTATAATTTACGCTGGTGTTAGCATAAATATTCTTTTCTATTTATAGAAATTATGTTACATTTACACTTCTTTCATGTGCTATTTTTATGACATCATTTAAAATTAATTTCCTGAATGTTCCATGATTAATAGTGTCAAGAAATTTCTCTAAAATCTGTTCTTTAGAGTACTTTATTTCTCTGGGATTCATTCCTTGAACTCTTTGTTCCCAGCTCACATCTGGGACCGAAAGGCCAGGCAGAACATACCGAGATGTGCAACCCTCTGTTGAGAGGCATCTTTCTTTGTGATCTCTCTGGTGTTTCCATGTTTGCCTGTGACAGTGTCCTCTCTGATATTTGCAAGACCTTCCAGCTGAACAGAATTTTTCAAGAGTCACTAACAAAAATGCAATGAGTAATGGGAGAAGGGATGGATAAAGTAAAGGTTGGCCGGATTCTTCTCCCCTACTGTTCAGTGGTCTAAACTTTTCTGTAAAATAAGTATTTCTCACACTTCTTGTGATGAAGCACAGACTGTGAATGAGTTTGGCTTGTTCCCTGTTTCTGCAGGTGGAGAAATCCTGCCTCCTGGCTGGGCAGCCCTTTCCTTTTCAGGGGGAACTCAGCAAGGAGCTGGCAAGCTGGTTTGCTGGACATGAAATCCATGAGCTCATAACTTCCCACTGTGTAACAGGACAACATTGATACCAGTAACACAGTCAGGGTGAGTCAGGTCTGCAACTGGATTAAGGGAGAAGGGAACGTTTCCATCAGTTTTGGCTCCTTATGTCGAAACAGCCTGCCATCTGTGAAGGAACTGCTTTGTGCTCCCCTCTGTTTTTTACTCCTTGCAGGAAGGCCCCAAATAAATTCCCCATCCCCCAGGAATGCCACCAGTCATAAAATAATCCCTCTCCAATTGCTCTCCCTAACTCTGGCACGGTGACGACTGCACACTCTGCCAGAGTTAACAAGCAGACACATTAATCCCTCCTCTTGCTAGAGAGTCCTTCCAGACCTGCCTCAGCTTTCTGTCAGTCGCTGTGCATGGAGGCAAGTTTTTTTCCAGGATGATTTTTTTCCAGGATGACAAGCATATTTGCCAGAGAATGCCAAGTGTGCACCTAATCTGAAATGACTGAAGCCTTTGGAGGCATGGGACCAGCTGTGCCGTGAGGCTGCCTCTTTCATTTGCAATTTTTCATTTGTGTGGTTTACTTTGGCTGCTCGTCTTTGGTAAATATTGTACAACACTGAAACCAGGTAATGCCCAAAATAAATAAAGAAACGGATGATGATTAATAGATTAATTTTGCTTTGTCTTTCCAAGGATCTGCCTTACTCAGATCAGTTCTTTCCATCCAAAGAGGAGTAAAACCTTCCTGGTAACCTATCAGGAGTGAAGGACACCTCTAGCAGGGAAGGAAGGGATAGGGAAGCTGCTGGTCTCATGCAACCATGCTAGGACCGGCTCACCAGGCCTCACAGGCAGAACAAGAGCCTCACCCTGAAGGCATGGGGAAGTGGCAAGCCCAGGGTGCCTCAAAGCTGGTTTGTCCTAAAAAGCTTCTCACACCAGAATTCAGCCACAGGTTTTCCTTCCTCTCCAACCTTTGCTTTTCCCTGTGACTTCTGGTGTGCAAGAAAACAACTTTGTAGATAAACCCACACCTTTAGCAGTGCAGGTCCTCTGCAATTAGATGAACTCCTAACACATTTTAGAGGGAAAATCAGATAGTGAACTTACTGAGGCACTGCAGGGCCACCTGTCCAGGAGCAGGGCTTGCTTGTTCTCTCTTCCAGGGTGGAAAGTCAGAAGGGCAACAAGATCCTCTAATTCCCAGTCCCCACCAGTGGAGAAGCAGCTGAGAGATGGGTCCCTACAATTGCATACATACAATCTACCCTATACATTTGCAGGCAGCAGGAGAGGACTGCTCCTGCACACAGAGGACTGGCTTTGCCTGGCTCTGGGAGGGCGTAACCCTCTGTTCAAGAGTCCTGTGGCAGGAGGAAATCACTGAGGTAAGCCGTCACCACTGCTCCTTTTTCTGCAATAAGCAGGACAATAAGGAAATTCAGGGAAGATTTTTGCTCCAGTTTCACAGGAGAGAGATGGAATTTTTTTATGGACTCTCTAAACCTCTGTAAATGCTGCTACAACTGAGATACAGAACAAAAGGAGTGCTTCTTCTGGACAAGCTTTCTGAAGGAGCCAGGTGATTAGGAATTGGATTTAGCCTTGCAGAAAATGTGGGTGAAAAAGATACGAGCGAGTGCTTAACCACAGGATACTGTCAAGAGATGGATGACATTGTCAGAGTACCAGCTGTGCTGAGACATCCTGAGCACACTCAGAAGCAGACACAGAAATCCAACAGGAATTATGGAATCCAAACTCCAGGGTCTCCAGATATCAATGTTAGTTGAATATGGGACATCCAAGAATCAAAAGCTAAACACTGATGTGTTTAAAGAGGCAGCAGGATCCCAAATTTTGATCAAGTCTCTCTCTTGCTTGTCACTGTGGTAGGACTGATTTCTAATTCTTAAAACTCTGCACAAATGTCACTAACTGTGACTTGCTGATATACCTACTGTAACCTACGCCTACCTACCAAAAGAGAGCTGACATTCTTTCCTTCTCTCTTTGTTTCAGGAGATACATTAAAGTCTAATGGCTAAGATGAAATTCAAGGAAAAAAAATCCCTGCTACAGACTTTTTGCATAATTTTCTGAGGTGACCTTGACATTCAGCTTCATACACAGAAGCTTCAACTCCAGGCTGTTTTGATGGGGAATGCAGGGAAGGGGTACCATTACCAGATCCAGAGATTTCTCAAGTGTGCTTATATTTCCATCTCCACTGCCAAAAATATTCTTTTTAATCAAGCTAAGTAAAAGGTTAGACTTTTTAAGAACAACCATTCATGTAACATACAAACCAGGGAAACAAAAGAGAAGCCCATGTCCTGGGAAGGCAAGTTTCAGTGAGGGAAAAGGGGCCAAGAGTCCCAGCACACACAGCAGCATTCCCCTCCCCTGGCAGAGTTTGGCTCTCAGAGCAGAGCAGCAAGGCACCAGAGAGAGACAGACTGTAAACCAGTGTGCAGTGTTTGCAGAAAGCAGAAGCAGCTGTCATGCAGACAAACTAATCAAAGTCAGCATCTTGCACAAGGGCAAGCATTAGCTCAACTGTAACTCCACAGTGTGGACTCTGAAAGGTTTATTCCAGCATGTGACAAATGGCCTCCTCTGCCATCAGAATAAATTGTACAATTGGAAAACAGTTTTCAGAATAAATTGTACAGCTGAGGCTTGTTTTTGGAGTTTGCAGCAGCTGGCACACAACATTTCCACCTGCTGCTAGGCAGTGCTGCAGTTCCCGTGGGTTCAGTCATCTTAGACATCATAGATACAACCTGTCTGAGAGACTGTGCTGCAGTGCAGAGCCTGCTTGTGCACATCTGTGTTGGCATGCTATAGTCTGTCTTCTCCCTGTATTCTTCTAAGAGCTAATACAGATACATATGAGTAAGCAGACTGATCTAAACAGCAGTAGATGCTGACAGACACTTCAGACCTGGGAGGCTCCAGAGGCTTCCTACTCCTTCCTCTCAGGAAATGCTTCCTAACCAGGCTCTCTCTCAGATCCCAGACTTGCAGACTTCTCTTAATACCTGCAGCATGTTTGAGACAACACTGGGTCCACAGTAGTAGTAATAAAAATAATAATAAAAAAAAACCCAACCAGAGCAGTCATTAGGCATTATTCACTGCAGGAGTACAAGGGGGAATTTGAAATTGGCAAGTCAGTCCCATTGCTGTAAGGATACATTTGGTCTGTCATGTATTAGAACACATGGCTGTGTATGCCTGGTAACAGCTTTAAAGTTATTTTGATCTTTGCTAAGATAAAACTGTAATATTTTGTAGGCATTTGAGAACATGAGTTACTGGACTAGTTAAAAACCACTTGACCACTTGGAATTGATGCCATCTGTTTCCTATTTTTATTCATAGAAATCAGTACTCAGTTTTTTGAGGGCTTCTCTAACAAACTCTCTGTATGAAATATGAATGATGCTCTGGCCAAGACAGCTAAACTTCTGCTTGACAGGTTCTCTGATGGGGCTGTTCAACTAACATAGGACTACTCAGACAAGAGGAAGCAAGGAGAAGGACAAAACAAAGGCCATGTCCTTTCACTCGCCCATCAAATCAGCTCTTCAGAAAGAATAATACTGTCCTGGTTAAATTTCCCTATTACAGGAAATGACAAATGAGGTTCTTGCAGCCAAAATCAAACCTGCAACTTACTGAGCATCAGTCACATCTGCCATTCTGGAAGATGCACCCAGGCATACATTTTACTAAGGAAACTATTCAAAAAGAGTAAACAAATATTTCACTTAAGGATTGTGAAGCATTTGTATAAGCCATTATTTGGTCCTCAACTAATTGCAATTTATCAGTACTTAAACAGAACTGTTATTAAAAACCTTTCAAGTAAATAGAAAGGTTACTTTCTTAAAACAAGTCCAAACAAACCCTCCACCAAACAGTGACTATGCAGGTCATCCATAAAAGGCACAAAGATACCTCTCCTTAATGCTACTGTGAATTAAGGGCAATCCCACGTTGCACATTACTGTGAGGTATCAAACTGGGTCATGAAATTCACCTACTACAAGAGAAACTCAATGTTGCCTGTGAACTTCACTCAGAAGGCAGAAGTACTTACAGACAAGAAAAGATTGTGTCACTGTGAGCTAAGCAGGCTGTGGATGGATGGAAAAGCCTGGGCATTTCCATCAGGTCTTTGTGTCCCAAGTTTCTGCTTGCCATCAGGAGCATCCCACCTTGTCAGCCACAGATGGCTCAGGCCAGGCCATGCCGAGCTGTGATGTTCCAGACTGCAATCAAAAGCAAAAGCAAACCCTGCAAGCTGAGACAGGGAGATCAGCTGCACTTGCTGTGAGGTGTGAGTGGTGAAAGCGATAGCAAAGTGTCAGGAGAAAATGGCTCAGCCACATCTGTGCTCACCAGAGGGCCGGTGTGGGAAAATTAGACAGCTGAGCCTTGATTAAGCAAAAGACATCTATGGTCTGATTTCTAGCAACCCTGGAAAGTGCAGTGCATTACAGGGACATACAGAGGGGAAAAACTGAAACCTGGTATGCATTTGGCAAATGCCTGAACTGTACACTGTGCTAACAGGGAGAGCCTGAAATAAAGTACAGTGAATGCCCCATGTCCTTAGCCAATAGGTGGGACTGTAAGGTGCCTAATTGAAGCTAATAACCAAAGGAGGAAGACAATCTGGGATTAAGCAGAGGCTTTTACCAACAGTGGTAATCTCCTCTTGTTAACAGCTGCTTGCTTGCCTGCAGAGGGACTGATCGACCTGCAGGCAGCTCTGGAAAGAGCTGATCAATACGAAACTGCCACTGAGCTCCAGAAGCCATTCACACCACAGACTGCGGGCTGCGTGGCTGAGAAGTGTGGTGGAAATCAAGGAGAAGCAAGGGCTTCCCACTATGGTTTGGAAACAGGGCAGCAATGAGGTAATTTTCCATTCCCTCACAAGTGCCATGTGCCCTGTCCAGGACGTGCACGTGCTGTCCTGAGGTGGGCTGGAGGCAGAATGAGCCAGCCTGCCTGCAAGCAGCGGGAAGAACACTTCTGGCATGCTTCCTTTCTCATATGAATGCAGCTGATAAGAGAGGAAACAGCTCCACTGTCTCACAGGTCTGAGGAGAGTGGTGGGAATGGTACAGCATTTCCTGACATTTCTGCAAGCTTCCCTTATCATCTCCAGCATCTGGTTTGCACTGTTCAGCATTTCCTACACCACACTGTACATCACCTTTTATCTAACAAGGCTGTGTTCAGTGAATGAAGTGAAATATTTTTCACTAAATCACAACCAGATATGGTAGCAGGTTCTTGTAAGGCACTGATGGACAAGTGCACTGTTGCAGCACCCCAGCACTGCATGAAAATGTTATTTACAGTTTTGAAATAGCCCTGCACTGCTATTATTATTTCTAATACTGAAATAGCACCTGCTGACACCCAGCCCAGGGAAGGCAGCCCACCTTCCATGTTGCTGTCTCTGAGAGCTGGAGCAGGCTCCCCGCACATCTGTGCTAACAAAGATGTGTGAAAGCACTAGCTTTCCTTCACAAATTGGACATCCAGTCAAAATTAAAACTAAATTGCTCCTAGGAAATGGAGCTGGTTTTCCAGAGTGGTTGAAGAGGTCTGTCAAACACAGCCTGTCAGCCCCTGGGCTCAGCAATCATAACCCAGAACATGGCAGGCACAGTCATGGGTATGATCTGTTGCCTTCTCAAAATCCCTGCAGAAGAGCTGAGTTTACTGAAGAGGATGGGGCCTTTTTGGTCACTCATGAGGGTAACATTGTCCTTCCAAGAGATGCATACACTTGTGCTCAGTTGCAAGCCAAACCTGGCTGCTGGCAATTTAGCTGACAGCTAAAATAGTGACTAAATCACCAGTTCATGCTAGGTGAGAAGCTAGTCCACAAAAGTCAGAGAAGTTCATCTGGCACTAGCTTGTACACTGGGCAGGTTCTGCATTGCAAGCCAGCATGGTCCCTGCATGTGCAGGCTGCTGGCAATAAAACCTGCAGAGAGGTGCAGGGGGCCATATGGAATCATCCAGACCTCCATTGCCTCTAAACAAGACTGCTAAAACCCCAAACAGCCCAGGAGTAACTCCCACATACAACCAGGAGAAAAATCCTTCAGAGCAATCCCAGGGGTAAAGTTGTTTGAGGGACTGTGCTGCTGCCGTTGCTGAAGGACTCAGTAGGAAATAGAATACAGCAGAGCAGAAAAAGTGAGCTGCACAGTGTGTGGCCCACATTTACAAAGGAGGTGTTTTTGTCAAGCTGGCACAGACAGATTTTGCAGGGAAACCCACATTGGAGATGGAGGAAGAAACAGCAATGTTCAGCTTGCAGCAGGCCAGGAGTGCCTACATCCACACATCAGTAGTGAGCTGCAGAGATGGGTGCAAGCCCCCAGGGCCTCAGATACAATGCCCCCTTATAGGGCTGGAATGACAAATCCTCTCCCCTGCTCTCTTCTGTCATTTGCTCAAAAGAGCAGAGTGGAGCAGAGCTCACCCACTGTCTTCCACTCCTCCACATCCCTCAGCTTGCAGAGACAGGAATCGTCACTGGGACTTGCCCAGCAAAGCGAGTCTTCCTGTGCAGGATGGGGCAACTGCTCCAAGCAACACCAGGGACCTCCTCCTTCCACTGGGACACCAACCTCTGTCAGAAAGGCAGGGTGAGTGTTGCATTGCCATAGGAACAGGGTAGGGCCATGGCAGCACGGCAGTCCTGGGGAGACAGTGAGCCTTCGCTCCACCCAGAGTATTACAGACCTGATAAGCCCTGCCCTGAGCCTTTTTCTCCATAGAAGTGGTCAGAGAGACTGAGCAACAGGACAGGGCAATCAAAGGCAGAAATAAAACGTGCCCATGGTGACAGGGAAGTGCCACTGTGCACTTCTTCCTGTAATTGCTGAAAGCACAGCAAATATGTGAAAAGGGCAAAAGCAGAGGGAGGTGACTCAGTGACTAAGAAAAATAAACAACAGTGTTTCGCAAGGATGAAAGTAAAGAAAACAAATGCCAAAAAGGAAAAACCAACCTATCAGCCAGGAGCTCACCTGGTAGGACGGCTCTGCAGGGACTTGTGGTGCTGTGAAGGCCACGACTTCCCAGGAGTCACCAAGGCTTCTCCAGAGGCGGAAAGAAGTTGGGTGGTGGAGCTGCAGGCACTGTCATTCCTAGTGTAAGTGGCAGAAACCTCCCTTCCTTCCTCCCCTTCCGCTCTCTTCAGAAGATTAAGTTAACAGATCTCCAATGAACTCATCTGCCCCCCGGCAATCAGATGTCTCACCTGCCCTCTGAGCTTTCAGGCTCATTCTGCCAGTGTTGCTGGTCCTGGCTTCTTCGAGCAGCTGGAGCAGTGCTGCACGCCCAGATCCACCTGCAACAGCTGCAGGCCACATCTGCCAATTGCCACCGTGCTTGTGACAAATTCAGACGAGCAAGTAACGATGGTGCTCCTCATTTGGGCCTGCCTCAGGGACAGCAGTGTCCCCGCAGCTCTGAACCCCGCGGGTGGTACTTGCAGCTTGGCCTAGCCCATCTGCCGCTCCCATGGACTTCAAACCAGGCTCCCAGGCTGGACCTGTGGCAGCCAGACTGCTGGGCTCTCCAAATCCCACCTTGCAAGTTCAACACTGTACCAGCCCCACCTACCACCAAGAGGGTCCCAGCAGGGCACTGCCCCTCTCTCCTACAGGGAAGCTACGTTGGATGTTCCCTTTCCTGCAGCTCTGCAGCGTAATGCTGTGAGGGGCTTGCTGCAGCCCAACAAGGCTAGGGCAGGCAAACGCCCTGCCACAGATTCTGGCTTTGTCCAAGTGCTGTCTCTCAGTACCAACCTTCAGGAAATGTGCCAGGAATATTCTCTGGCTCCATAATGGAAATACTGGCCCAATACAGGCCAATATACCCTGTGAAAATCAAGGACAGTGGTAAGTGGTATCTCCCTAGTTCACAATCCACATGTAATCCACAAACCTGCCAGGAGCAGAAAGCAGGGGTGGCTGTCATTTCTTCCCAGTTCTCTCCTTGGGAAAACAGTCAATGCCTGGACACTATGAAGTGTTCACATGGTGACAGAAGTCAATACTGAATGCCTGGAATTGCACCCATGAGGGTTTTTTCCCCCACTTCATCATCAGCCATTCTAGAGAACTGTGCAAGCTACTGCTCTTTTATACTGGTATTTTTAGCCTTCCCTTTCCAATTTGAAGCATTTCTTTGGTTAACCAAGTAGAACTTTTGCTGAAGTCTCTTAAAACAGTACCAGTTTCAGAGAGATCAGTGAAGCTCTGAATGCTGCTACAGACACAAGGGGAGAAGTTAGAAATTACTTTGCTCATGACAGTGGGATGTCTTTAGAGCAGCCCCTCCAGTTCACTCCAGCAGAATTATAATCACTTTAGTACAAAGCAATTATTTATTCCATCTTTCCCTTTACTGTAGGAGGAAAGATTTTTAACTGATCCCAAACCCAAATCCCACTTGCTTCAAGGGGATTGCTAATTAAGCTACAGATGTCTCCTGATGGCAGCAATTATTTCTAGTAACCTTAACAAGCTTGTTACATTCCTTAGTTATTGTTATGAAAAGTTACATGAAAAATTTTGCCTAATACTACAGCTCCTGAGGGAATAACTTTTTGATCCGTTCCGGTTCAGTTAAAGGGAATGATTATTTCCTTTCTTAGCAATATTTCTCAAGCTCTTTGTGGCTTATTCCCCTTGTCTTTTGTTGGCACTTTGAACAAGTCTGACTGAATTTTTCACACAGGTCTTCTTTTCCAAACATTTCTATCTGGTTTTGCTCTCCCTGAACTCTCCAGTGCCTCTGCCTGGTTTATTGCGTACTTTTTCCTCTCCCAGTGATTGACACTGTTTAGAACATATACTTTACTTACAACAGGGACTTGGAGCCCATCAGAACTCCATGGGATTTTGAGGCTATTGTTACAGTTTGCAGATATAAGAAATCCATGTCCTTAAACTGGAACTTGAGGAAAGCCTCCCTTCACTGCACAAAACATAAGGATCTCCTTGAAACATTGACTGGAATTAACAGAATAAACTAAGAAAACTAAGCACAGCTTTTCATATCCTCTCCTGTGCCTTTTTATCCAAATTCCATGCATGCTATACAACAAGCAATATTATCCAGGGAATAAAGAACTTCATTCAATTTCAAACCAAAGGATCACTTTTTTTAAAATCTGTATTTATTGTGTTTATACTCCCACTCTATTCCTCCTGAAGTCTCCTACCGTAGGCAAGAGGTGCACAGAAAGCACATCAGTAGTTATGACTACTTCTCATGGCTTAGTACCATTTTCAGGAGCATCAAAGTTCATAGGAACATGTGAACTTTCCTTCAGAATCACGAGCAATTACGATTAAACTCAAGTCAAACAGATTCCTGCCCAGCACAACACATCATGGAAAGCAGCCGTAGACTCCAGGTGCTAATTCCTGACCAAGCAATTAAAACAACACAGTTCAGAGAAGCATTCAGTGACGATCCCATTTTTCTGACATTGAAACCAAGGGAAGGCTTTGGAGCACTTTCCGAGCAATTGGAGCAGGTAAATGTAGCAGCTTTTGAGTTTCCCAGTCCCTGGCCACCTTCTGAGCTAACCCAAACACACTTGAAAGCACAGCTGGCAGGGGAACTTTCAGCAAAGCTTGTTTTGCAGGAACTGCTGATTTGCTGAAACAAACCTTTTGCACTGTTTCTGCTAAAATATTTCAAGGCCTGGAATGGTATTTCTGGATGAAACCAGTAAGATAAGGGAGCAGGTCCGATAGCTCAGCAATGTGGTGAGACTAGCAGGGCCAGAATTTAGGTCTGAGAGCTCAGATTACTGATCATGCAGTCTGTGAACTATCTTGCAGTGCCTCTTCTCCTCTGCCTTTGAATAAAAATAAATAAAAAGTGCCTTGATTTCTTATTGTCAAACAGGTCTTGACTTCTAGTCACTCTGTGAACAAAGGGCAAGAGGAAATTAAGTAGCAAAAAGTAAGAAACTTGCTGAAGCTCACAGAATCCTCAAAATAGTGTCTGGACCTGGATGGTCTCCAGTCTGACCTCCCATGAGGAGAAGGTCTGTCACCTCAACTACAGCAGATCACGTGTGGCTTCATTCAGCCATGCCACGAACATGAAGCAGAGATCTGTTCACCTGCTGAGGTACCTGCTCTCCTGCAGCATCACCCTCCAAGGGATGACATTTTTCTTCACATTCAGCTTCCCATGTGGCAATCCATGACCACTGCCACTTGCCCTAATGCCTGTGGCCACCGCAACACAGAATTTGGTTCTGCCATCTCTATGGCTGTTCTTTAAGCAGCTGTACAAGACTGCTACTGGAACCGCTTTCACTTTCTATTCAGGCCTGACAAGTGCCCTTGTGCCAAGGATATCTCTGACCTAAGGGATGCCTCCCCCTCCTTTTGATGTCCAGACATGCTCTGCCATGCAGAAGAAAAAGTTCTACAGGAAGGGTAAGCGGAGACATCTTGCATGATGGACTGAGTCCTGACATGGGTGGCAGCACTTCCTCAGCTACCTTTCCCACTACAGAGTTTTAGCCTCCTAACATGAGCCAGCACAATATCATTCTGTTTTGGAGAGTGGTGTGAACTCTTCTCTCAAAATAACACTTCATTCAGTTCAAGCTTTGGCATTTTAAACAAGTGCAATTAAATGCACTGAAAATGCTACTGCAACACAAAGGCTAAAAATAAAAACACAAAATGCCAGGAGTCACTCACAAGAAAAGTTCCTGGAAGAAATGCCCACTCACCCACACTGCACAAGCGTAACATCGTTCAAGTGACAGCTTGCATTTTGAAGTCAGATAAACAAGCCACAATTTAGCCTTTTTCCTACTGCCAGAAGCCTGCGAACTCACAAACAATTATATCAGCACTAGAAGTGGCACCATTTGGAACTCTCTGACCTGCATCAACAGGTAGGTCCCCAGTTACTATCTGGTACAGATGCAATTACTTATGGGTGTAAGTTTGCACGTACAACTGCTAAACCACTCCTAGTTTATATCACAGAATGTAAACTTCAGAAGAAACATGCGCAGACCATGGATGCTCTTAAGAACTAATACTGTCCTTAATCATAATAAAAAAATTTAATTTTAAATTTATAGCCTTCACCTGACAATAGCATTATGAATATGCTGTGCTTTTTAAAATGCACTGAATGCTCAGACTTCAGTAAAAAAAATTTATTTTTAATATAAAAGTGCCAAAATATTCACCAACATTGTAATCTATTCAGCAACCAGCTTACTCTAGTAATCAAAATTGCAAGCATCTTTATTCACATTTTTAAATCAAATTCCTTTCACACGTTTCCACAATAACCCGAGTCCCTCGAAAGTGGGAAATTTGCATTTCGATTGGCTGCTGTAGTCCATATGTCCAAGTTCATGTAGGCACGGAAAGGGTTAAACCTCGGATAATATTCCTGCTTACACATAACTGCCTGGTTCTCCACATGGGTTGAATGCTGAGTCGTGGCACTGACGGGGCAGCAGCTTTCATAAACATCACTCTGAGGTGCCCAGATGGAACCAAAAAGTCCAGACATTGGAGACAAGCTTCGGGTGCTTGAGAGGTAGGGCTGCAGAGCAAGATAAAACCAGCATGGGAAACTGCAACATGGACCATTTGCCACGGGAAATCTGGAAATGCTAAGTGCTAAATGGGCGGGAGGAAGCAGCATTTATGCAGAGACTTGAGAAATCCACAAGTAGAAAATTACACAGGAGTTTACAAAGAAATATGGCTGTCAAAAATATTACAGCAGCATTAATTTGTGTGGGTGTGGGTGAGAGAAGGCCCTTCACTGAATGAAGCCCTCCCTGCACAGCACAGATATTACTCTAACAACAATATACTACTCAGTTCTGGTCAGACTTGAGGAAAATAGAGGAGAAATGGAAGACACACAAAGATCACCATGCATACTTTGAGAGTTAAAATTAAAAGAGAAGGATGCCTAGAAATGACAAGAAAAGGGCTGAACTATGTGTCAGTCCAGAAAGACTGTGCATGCTGGGAGCAGAAAGGGATATTCAGTGTGAAAAATGAGACTATAATTGGGAGCTAGGGAATTTAGCTAGAAAATTTTTGAAAGCTTATAAAGAACCTCCTGGAGGGCAAGATGTGTTAGTCTGCAAGGAAATCTCCCAGCGAAGGTCATGGAAGTCTTGGGACTTTTAAAACTGAATCAAACATTGAAATGTATTGTGGAGAAAAGCTCGCCAGGGAAATGAACTGAATTATCTAATGCATTTTCCAATCTCTACCTTCTGTGTTTCCTGGCATTCCTGAATAAAACATGAAATAAAGCCATGTTTATTTAAGGAAAAAGTCTTCTACCAGTTTTGCCACTTTTTAACACAGAAGAATTTTCATTTTAACAGTTGAAAATATTTCTCATTTTATTTGGTTAGTTTTATTCAAAATAAACCTACAGTAAATCAAAAAAAAAATCAAAATTCTAAAATAGAGGATTTTGAAATATGAACAGAAAGAAGATGGTTACAATTAAAGACCACCTTGAACTGAAGTTACTACACTGCACTATGGGATGACATAAATATGGCTAGTCTGGAATATAACAGGTCAAAGTTTGGATTCTGAAATCTGCACAAATCCAGCTTAAATCACTTGGATTTCCTACCAAAAAAAAATCCCTGTCAAAGTCACTGAGAGCAGCTGCCCATTCAGTTCTTCAATTTTCAAATTTCTCTGGGTTTTCCTGTCAGCACTTTTCGGGTTTAGCCCTCAACTGGACACATTGATTTTGATAGAAAAGAGTCTCAGTAGACAACATAACCCCAAACATTTTTCCATATGTTAGCTGATTTTAGTCAATTTTCAGGCAAAAGGATCATCTTAAAATCTTGCAGACAAAGTTGGTAATATCCTTGACAAACAGCTGGGAAAAACCTGGGCTACCAAGGCCAGCATTAAACACATACATCACACTACTTAGAAGATTCATGTAAGCAACACATAGGGAAAAGACAGGAATACACTAGGAAGGTTCTGAGAGCATGCAAAGGCAGCACCCTCACAGTGACAATACTCACTGTGGAGTTGACATAGCTGGCAGGCTCCCAGGCAGGTGGCATGTTGGGAGGAGCATTCCAGGTGGAGGGACAGTTCTGGTCAATGAAGGCTGTATTCTGCACTGCTGCAGTACCTGGGAAGCCACTGGGGTAGTTCATGTTTTCTGCAATTTATAAAATCAGGAAGACAAACTAAGGCTTTTGCAACATAAAACACTACTAACGTTTCTGTGGAGGAACACTGAATCTTCTTGAGAGTGAGCCTGGCTGGGACTGACCTAATCCTTCAGTGACTTCATGCAGAGTCAGGGTAGCACAGCAGCAAAGCGTATCCATTTCTGTCAACAGGACTACCACTCTCTATTAGGGACCCACTAACAAATTGTTACCAGGAGGACAGGATAAAGACTTGGCAATCCCTCTACTGGAGAACAGAGTCTTTATTAGACAGAACATGCACGGCAGAACCTCCCCAGGCCTCACCGCCAACATGTCTCAGCTCTAAGCACCCAAGGGATCAGTGCACTGCCTGGGATACTGCAGTCTGACCTTTCATTATTACTTAGGTAGGTAATGCTAAAGAATTCTAGACTGCTGCCAGTGTGCTTCCCAAGCCAAGAAACTCTAGCCTGGAAAGGTAATTGGTCACAAGAGACCTTGTATTTCACACACTGGAAGGCAGAAGCCTGCCAGAGGGGAAACAAAGAAGATTGTGCAAAAAGATATGTGTAATACTGTAGGCACAAGCATTTCTCTCTATTCCCTCTGAGAGTCCTGCATACTGCCCTTTCAGGCTTAGTAAGTCTATACAAAGGCCAAGCTTCTCATCCACCACATGCAGCCATTGTTTATTACAACAGAGCACTCAGCTGGAAAACGTAAAGTCCACTTAAGCAATGAACACCCGTGTGTGTGTGTATAGACCAGCTCAGCCTTTTGTTCTATAAAAGGTGAGGAAAATAACCATGCTCTGTTCTAATTAATAAGCTTTATTTCATCTTACCTTCTGGGAAAGCACCATATTCATTCATCTCTAGTGGACAATACATGTTGGAAAACTGGCTGTCACAAGCTGCATTCCAGTCAATGAAGCTGTCTCAAGAAAAAGAAAAGTCTGAAACAACTTGCAGAACTTCTGAAAATTACTCAGAAATACTTATTTAATGTAGAGCTGTTGCATGCAAAATGCCTGTGACTGATCATGAGGCTTTTCACACTCCACTTGTCAATTTTGCCAGTATCTACTCTGTACCACTACATAACCACAGCAATCTCTCTCATAGAGCTCTTTTTCCTCTGGGAAAATGAACTTGTAATGACGCTACCAGAATCCTGCAATGCCTAACTGGGTTCAACTTTCTTCCCTGCAAAAAGAAAATAACTGTACTTCTTCCACACAATCATGGATAATGTGATTTGAAGTGGCAGAAGAAGGCATAATATATTTAATTGCTTGAGCATAGCAATTAAAATGGAGATATCTGTTTTCCCTACCAAATGTGCTAAAGTTCAGTTAAGCAGTGCATTTTCTGAGCTACACATAGATTTCTAGGGGTTATATTTCTCAAATTGAAATAATTTCAGAATTTCAAGAAGATTTTTTCAAAAGTATTTCCTGAAGACACGTAGTAAAACAGGCCCTGCTATACATCAAGTTTGAAGTAGCCCAACTTTGGATCAATCTGCACAAGGTAGGTACATAAAAGGATTTCATATGAAGCTGCCCTACTTCAATTTTACTATTCAGCTAAGCAGCTATCTTGTCACTATTAAATATCAATAAATAATTGTATGGATGTGTATTTTTGCATATGAAATCCAAATCAAGATAGGTGTATGAAAGCAATCACAGAATGGGTAAGGCTGGAAGGGACCAGAGTGGTCCAGTCTCCTCAAGCAGGGCCATCCCAGGGCACCTGGCACAGGATTGTGTCCAGAGGGCCCTCGAGTATCTCCAGTGAAGGAGACCCCACAACCTCTTTGGGCCATCCATTCTGGTGCATGGCCACCTGCACAGTAAAGCAGTTCTTCCTCATGTTCAGGCAGAACTTCCTGTGCATCAGGTTCTGCCCACTGCCTCCTGTTCTACTGCTTGGCATCACTGAGCAGAGCCTGGCTCCATCCTCTTGGCACCCTCCCTGCAGACATTGATATTGTCCCCTCTCAGTCTTTCTTTCTCAAGTCTGAGCGGACCCAGCTCCCTCAGCCTTTCCTTGTAAGGGAGATGCTACAGACCCTTAAACAACTTTGTAGCTCTTTGCTGGATGGGCTCCATGAGCTCCCTATCTCTGTTGCACTGACTATGGAGTCTAGAACTGGACACATCACTCCAGATGTGCCTCATCAGGGCTGTGCAGAGGGTCAGGATCATCTCCCTTTCCCTGCTGGCATTGCTCTTCCTAATGCACCCCAGGATACCACTGACCTTCCTGGCCACAAGGACACTGCTGGCTCAGAGACAGCTTGCTGTGCACCAGGACCCCCAGGTCCTTCTCCCATCATTTTAGATGATAGGATACAACCTGAAGAACTGGCCATATTTCATTGCTATGTGATGGCAGAGTATTTCTGCTCAGTAGTTTGTGGCACATCTTTCATTACTGAAATTTGCTGTGTGAGTGGTGTAAAATAGAAGAATTAATCAAGTTCATTACTAAGGGAAGATCAACTCAGATATACAAAGAGCCTGAAACATACCAACTTGTATCCCTAAACCACCTTTATACTGGAATATTCGTCTTTATAATAATGTCTGTTCCTGCTAATTAACACAAGTACACACTGCATAATACACCATGGAGCATACACAAGCTATGCACTTAGCAAGAGGGCAACTGGTTTCAAAGCCAGGCCCTCTGCCTGCAAAAGAAGTAAAAGGAATTAATAACTTTCCAAAAAGTATTTCATTAAACTTGAAAAAAGTTTTAGAATATCTGTACATGAGCAGTGATTTGTCTTAGTAAAATTAAACAGGAATGTACTCATGGAAGAGCATTAACAACTAAAGATTGAAGCGGCAGAAAGATTTTTATTTTAATTATCATCTGTCTTTACAAATATCATGAGTGAAGTACAGTCCTCTGCATTATAGAAGCCTGAACAAAGCATTAACTGTACTTTTTACACAAAACATAACTTGCCTGTTGTGGACAGAGGGGGTTTCTTGGATCATGCATGGTATATTATTCTCAAGGTTGTAGTTCAAGCCGTTTGTCACACAGACCGGCTGGGCAGGCCACAAGTCTCCTGTTGGGTAAAGACCTAAAAAAGGAAAGGGGCATGAAATGCAGAGTAACAGGAAGGAGACTGCAGATTCGGTCACACTGACACTTAATTCTCAGGTCCCCAGTAAGGACTGTCTGCTAGAGCAAAAAATCCAGAGTTACTGAGCAATTTTTTTTGTGGTGAAGACCCATCTTTAAACACATCTCAAAATTTCTGTTTTTTAAAAAAGATACATATAAGACTTGAACTGATAAACTGGAATTCAATTAAACAGGGCAAGAAGTTCCAGCTGAGGGTCTTTAAGTGCTCAGCTGCCAGTGCCAAGGTGGCATCCTTCCACAAAGCAGGACAGACAGCAGGGATGCAATCCCCACTGGCCTCCTTGTCCCCATCCCTCAGTCAGTAACCACCTCAGAAGTTCAACTACATAAACCCAGCAGGAACAGGGTCAGGTTTCTAACACACTGGAGCCATTCCTGACAAGATAATTAGTGAACTCATTAAATTCTGTATTTAGTCTCTATGGCAGATATTCACTGTGCTGCCCTTCATGGACTGAGTGTCCTGACTGCCCACAGATGCTTGGTTCCTATCAACTCTATGAGAACTGGCAGCTGGAGAAAAGAAAAAATCCAAATTCCAAATTAGCAATTTCCAAGAGATAAGGGTTGCAAAGTTGGCTCTATTTCATTATTTCACATAATACATATTAATATTGCTACCATGGAAGAAGGTTAATCAGCATTTGTATCCTATCAGACACAGGTTAAACTTGCAGCAGAAGGGCAGAGTGCTGCTGCCCAAAGAATCATGTGTCCTGACCAGCTTTCAAACTCCACCTCACAGTGTAGCATGATGCCTTTATGAATCCCACTCAAAAAGCTAGTATTATTTCCCTCTGAGATGGAAACTATGAAAATTCAACAATTTTAACAGCACTACACAACCTCACTCATTATTACTTTCAAAGAGAGCAAGTCCCAACTGTGGTAATTTAGAGACAAAAATGGTCATGTTTGATTTCATGCCAAGCTTCACTTTAACACAGCAAGCAGTGCTCTTGATCTCCCAGCTGTATTGCTTCTGGACATTAATCTGTGCAAAGCAAGAAGATGAATAAAGAAAGAATACCTAGAACATGAGTTGAAAGCTAAATGCTGCCTTTACACAAGAGAAGATAAGCAAAAACTGTCAAGGTTTTTGCTTATGTTTTGCTTGTAATATAGATAAACTTATATTTTGCTTAAATTTGCTAACTTTGTGCCTTTTTTCGAAGGAAATCAAGTTCTAGTAACAATGTGTCTATCAAGTTGGTGCATGGTTATTAGCAACATCACTAAAACTGCTTGACAAAATGTGAAAGAAACAGCTTCAGCTGTTAATACTGACCTTTATTTTTGTCAGGATCTGCAGCTATGTCAGTGAAATTGGGACATAAGGTTTCAGGATATTGGGGGATGCTGTTCATGTCTCTGCTGAATGAAAAGAAAATTTAATTTCTTAAATCTCATAATCCAAACCATTTCAAAGGAAATATACAGAGATGTAAAAAATATTCTAACAACCATCATGATTCTATTGCTTTCCCACTGTCCTGATTTTTCCTATTTCTGAATTATCACTGTGCAATTTTTTTAAGTTTTTTTCCCAATTAAAAGCCAGCTATTTATCACACATGCAAAATAAATAAAATTAATACACCTTAATTATCCTGTTTTTATCACTGAAGTATCAACCTATTGCAAATTAATTCAACTGCACTTCTCTAAAACTGAAAAACAAGCTACAGTCCATGAAGATAAGTAGGACCTCTTATAATGTTTAAAAAACTTTCAGGTTGTTTACTTTTATGTTACTTTTATGTCCATGAAGACACATAGAGACACATGAGCATGAATTTGATATTCATCAAAACCCGTCAAAAAAACTAGTAAAAATGAATAAAAGGAAACATTTTCAAGCACCAGAATCCTAGAGAAAAAGGACTGGATTATTTCTCCTAGTGGAAACAGAGAGTGGTGAATGAGAAGTGAAACAAGGATTCATACTAATAAAAATTGTAGATGCTATCTCTACTACAGTAAAGAGGAAGAAAAGAATATGGGGGAGGGAGGAATCAATTTTCATGCTGTGTATCCTAGGAGAACATTATTCCCATTAAAAGAATAACATCAACTTGAAAGTCTTATTCTCATCTTTTAAAAAAAACCCGAAACATTACTACTGTAATACAACTAAACAGTAGTGTAAATGTAGTAAGTTGCTAGGATCTGGAAGAAGTGAAAGGGGAAAACCAATTTCCATTTTTTTCCATTTGGCAGCTTTTATTGTACTTATGCAGCATAATCAATTTTGCCAATATCTTTTCAAGTGCTGAAGAAGATTCTTCTTCCAACTAGTAAGTACAATCAGATGATCATAAAAAGTTACAAGGTAACAGGTAGGTATTATTTATCAAACTGAGACAAGACTTCAAGTTGATGCTGTTTCTATAATGCCCTACAGGTGTAGATTCAATTTTTTACCTGGTATTGCAGATGTTATGAGACAGATTTAGAGTGATAGGAGTTTCAGATGGAAAATCATTTTGTGAAATATTCTCTCCTAAAGAAAAGAATGACTGTGAAAATCAAAGATCCTTAAAAAAAGAAGTATGCACAGAATATACATACACACAAACAGAATCAGCAACGGTATTAATCAAGTTTTCTCTCACACTGGATTATCACTAGTCCATAGTCTTAACATGTATTTTATGATTTAGAAGGGATTACCAGAGTCTTAACAGAGAGGTTCCTTGTTACTATCGAATTAAGTCTGAATTTAGAATTACTTCTTTTCTTTTAATTTTTTTAAGAGGCATTATAATTTGAACACACAGGAAAGTCATATACACACACTATTTGTTATCTGTTAGATCACAGGTTTGGAGAGATCACACACTAGCATTTAGTAATGTAAAGTTTTATACATACACAAATACACATTAAAGTTTCTGCATATTTTTAAATAATTCAAGCCATCTTTTTGCAGGTACCCAAAGCTGAGTTTGCTGGTGTCACTTCAGCACTTTAAAATTTTCTTCTAGTGCCACATCTCTCCAGATAATTATGGTAGTGACTTTCAAGTACTTGAGCGATATTCAGGTACTCAAGAATTGCAGTAATGAACCACAGCTAACATTTCTCATACTAGTCAAGTGGCCAGGTGTTCTGGGTACCTATGCCTCAAATACACCAATGCAAACCCAGCATCCTCAGATCTCTACTGTTTTCACATATTCTTCACTGGTGCAATGTTTAAAAAAAAACAAACGTGATGAAACAAATTTGAAGGCAAAAATTGCTTTGGCTAGCAACTCTCAGTTCTCCCATCCTTCCAAGACACCTAACTCTGCATATTGCTCATTGAGGAGCCTCACAGTCATCTTCATCTCCACGAAATGTGTGGTACTTCTTGTCAAGTACCAAGTTCTTTGCATCTCTCCTTGTGTGTCTAAGAGTTGCTCTACAAAAGACAAATTATGTGCCCCATGCCATGGTAGGTCTTTCAGTTCAGCAGGGAGGCTGAAACTCTGCCCACTACTGTGAGGAGGTGCTGTTTGCAAAACTTACTGGATGGAAGAAAATGCCTGGTAGTAATCATTGGCTTTTTATCTCCGTCTGAACTGCTGGTACTGCTCCAGCTACCCCAGCTCCCACGACTTGCACGAACACTTCCTGACGAACTTCCACAATCTGAGCTTGAATCAGAACAAAACTTCTCCAAACACTTCTTTTTGGACCGCTGATAAAAGTTTTCTAGAGAAGTTGGGTAAAACAAAAACAAACAAAAAAAACACCAACGCAACATTTAAGAAAGTTTTGTCAGGGAAAAGTAATCTGAATCATGAATTTACATGAATTCTCTGAATTTACTGAAATGAGAAAGAATTTACTGATAGCTTCAGTAACTAAACCAGCCTCTAACACACAGAGCTTCTGACCCACATGATATCCCAGTAATATTAATGCAAGTGAGGATACAGTGCTGCTATAGGTAATAGGTTGAAAGAGGATGAGCACACTGTCCTTTGAAATATACACTTAATACTTCAAACATGAAACATATCCTGGCTGTAGAAACATGCATACTAAGAGCAATGACAAAATGTTGCAAGTGATGAATTCATGAATGTTAGATTCTCTTTTCTTAGTATCTCATCAGAGATGCAAAGGACAATCCTATAGAGATTGGTATCTTTCTTCAGATCTCCTCTTTCCTGAAGTCAGGGAAAACAATCCATCCAATCCCATGGAGAAGCATGCAGAGCCCTTCAGAAGTGAGCAGCTATTATTTCAGGCACTGCAACATACCAGTCCTGTCATCTGCACATCAGGGTTCAAAACAGAGAAAAGCACAGGTCTCTCAAGTAAGGAATGCTCTACTGCCACAAAATCCACATTGTGTTTCTTTCCCCATTTTAAGACAGTTAAGATAGCATACCTGTTTCTCCCTGTATGGACAAGCTCCCAGCTTTTTGGTCTGCTTTACAATTTTCCCCGTTACTCTGCGGACACCAAGCTCTTATTCCAATATTCGTTCTCAGATCCGGCCTTTCAAATTCACTGCACATATGCTTCAACTCACTCTGCTCAGGGACCCTAATAGAACCATACCCAAAAGAACATGTTTGCATTTTACATTTCATCTGCATTTTTCCTTTTCAGGCATTAAACACTTTGACTCACACAGCTATCAAGGCAAAGTGCAGAGGAAGCAGTAGGTTTGGGAGTCTTATTCCCCAACTTTACAGAAACCTAAAAAATCTTTCCCAAAATGCAATATCCTACCACACAGACTACTACTTGTCAGAGGGAGAGGCAAAATGACATGTGCATATTTAAATCCATTCTCTAATGCACTTGGCAGAAGAAAATCAGATGTTGCAGTGATAAGCACAGTCTAGCAGTGTACAAAGATTGATATACAAAGAAAAATGTGTCCTGTGTTCATTTCACTGGCATAATTATAACTAGAGTAAAATGACAATCTGAAGCAATCTTAAATTTTTTCTAGTATAAGTGAAATGTCAGTATCCAATGTCATAATCAGAGAGTATTAAGGAAAAATGATTAAAAGTCAGCAGTCAAATTTCTGCAGAAATGAACAGTTCCATTTTAACTCAGAAAGTAGCAACTGCTGAATTGGTTCAAGGAATAGATCCTGAACTTCAGTATTCCACTGCTTGTTTTTTATCCTTCCTACCTATAAAGGTGTGCATCCAGCCAAGATTTACACAGGTACTTCCCACAAAATGAACAGAAATTTGTGCACAATGAGTTATAACAGC
This sequence comes from Cyanistes caeruleus, assembly GCF_971803275.1. Lineage (NCBI taxonomy): Eukaryota > Metazoa > Chordata > Aves > Passeriformes > Paridae > Cyanistes > Cyanistes caeruleus. Next base: position 42,731,771 of record NC_141705.1, read on the forward strand.
CCTTTCAGATTTACAATCTCCTTTTAAAGTCCACTGACCTCAGTAGAAGCACTCGCAATAAAAATTAAGTCTGTGAAGGCTTTGTAGGATTGTGACCTTAATTCAAAGGGCTGGGGGAAGGGAAGAAGTAGGATTTCTTCCTTGGATGTATTTGTATTCTAGAAGCAGTTTGTAACCGGTATTTTTTAACAATCCAAACAACTTAAATTTAAAATATATGAAAAAAATATATATATTTAGAATTAATTTACAACTGACTTTAAAATGCATTAAAACAATTCTCAGGGTGGGGAAAAAAAGTGTTCACTCAATATTCTTTAGAATCTAGAGCTGCTCTAGTTTTTTTTAATCATTACATCAAAAATGCAAACTGCTCTCTCATTTCTACACATTTCTCTTCCAAAACTGGTAGAGGACAACATTCCCCCAGTTACTCAATATAGCAGATGACTCTCCTTGTCCTGAAGGTGGAATCATTTCAACAATTTTATTTTCCTTCTTTCACTGAAGAGAATACACAATTGGAACTTCTCCAGACAATACACAAGGGGAAGGAAGCTAACCATCCCAACTTCAGAGACAGCACATTCCTGACTCTACCAGTGAGCTACCACTGCTATGCAGAATGGGCTGCATCTGTACACATGCAGATTTACAAACTGAATATTTTTAAATTCTTTGTTTTGCTGGTGATACTTAGTACTGCACATTCCTAAAAATAAATTCACAAGCCAGGATTAAAGTGTGTTTGTTTAAATAGATAAAGCAATCCTGCCTAATGTACTATGCAAAACCTGCAGAAAAATTACAGCAACTCTGGGTTTTTTTCATTATTTAGTGAGGCAATACATACCTTGTAGATATATTTACATTCTTCTTCTTATTTTTCCTAGATGTTCTATTTCTATTCCAATTCATATTTGGTACATTTCCCTCCTTTTTCTCCTGAGGTTTCTTCTTCCTATATGCATCTTCTTGCTAAAGGCAAAAATACAAGCTGAGATAATACATATGTTATAAAATGAACTTAACTTAGTCAATGAACTCCACTGGACTTTCCTAGCTAAATTTCTCTGGACAAAATGACCCAACCCAAATGCATAGTTACTTCATGAATTAGTGACTTTCCACAGCACATCCTCTTTCCAGCACCATCAATTTAACCAGCCTTTCCAAGACTGCCCATCAAGACAGCAAGAGACGATGAGAGAGAAATTTTTGAATTCCCAAACTTAGCATTTTCCCTTTCACAACATCTAGCTCTTACTTTCAGGGAAATAAAAAAATGGGGGGAGAAAAAGTAAAGCAGTCAATAAAATTCCCTATGTGCTAAAAAACAAAAAACATCTGCCAGATTTATGATCAGCTGGTGTGCAAGTTCAGCAGCAATAAATCCTCCCTTTCCTCAGCAGCTGGGGGAGGTGGGGGAAGGCATTCATTTGAATTACTGCTGAGGAAATTATGGAGTAAGTTACCAACAAATTCTAGTCATTTCAAAAAATGCAAGAAACAAACTGAGCACCATTAGCCACACATGGAAAGTTTATAACAACAGTTCCCAAAGCAAGATTAGACCTTGTCTTTTCTGACATATTCACCAAGCAATGTAAGCAATCCTTCCTTACACTGTTTTGCCATGGGATTTCTATCCAGTTGACAGAATACAAACATAACCCAAATTCTCAGGTTTACTAATTGCCTGATGCAGTTCTTTTAGTGTTGCTGCCTGCAACAAAAGTACAGTCCTATGTGTTTATCATGTGCAGAAACCAGGGGTGAAGAATGATCCTTCTCAGCAACTTAAAGATCTACTAAAGAGCTTCTGCCTGCTGCACTCTCAAATGCAAGGTTCTGATGCAAAGCCCCGGGTTTGGAGATCAGACCTGCAAATGAAGGCCTGATAAGCCTACCTCCCCTCCAGAGAATGTTCCCATATCTTTATGCTTCTGCCTGCTCTGACAGTAACAATCTCTGGCTGTGATATGGCTGTCTTGATTTTTATCCAAACTGTTCACCATTACATAAAGCAGCACTAATACATCAGTACAACTTCCTCATTCATCTGATTTACGGTATTTCAGACCTGTGACTCTACATAATAGTCCCTACATATACATACATACCTGTATGTGTATATATATGTACATAAAGTATAAAAAGATAATTTCAATTTTGAAAAGAAGAAAGATCACAATACCAACCTCAGAAGAAGTAATCTCCTCTTTTGCACAGCATGGAGTCTCTTCCTTAGGTCCCTTATTAATCTTTTTCTCTGTGGAAGGCTTTAGGTTGATCTGCTTTTTTAAAGTCTCACAATTTTCTGTTTCATTCCTGAGAGGCACTTGCTGGCTGTTCCCTACAATTAAACAGTGACAACAGTTTGCATGGGAAGAGAAGGGGATCCCAATCATAACCACATACTTTTCTTTAAAAACAGCCTTGTGTTGCTTTCTAAAACACTACAAGACTAACGTTTAGGCTGAAAATACTGAAAATTTCAGAATCAAAAGCTAATGCTGTGTAAAAATTCTTACAGCAGTTGCAAAAAGTAGCTTTGTGTTGGTTCATGGTCATGAGCACACCACTTCTAGTACATGCAGATTACCCAAATCTTGCTCATCTCATCTGAATTTGAGCTACTTGGGGCTCAAATGCCACGGGTCTGTAAGGTAAAGTCTGAAGCTAGAGAACACTGGGCTAAAAAACAAAGAGGAAAAAACCCTGCAATCTGGGTGGGGAGAAAGGACAGCCTTTACTTGGTGCTTGACACCTCTGAAGTGTCCTCTGCATTCACTATGAAGACAAAGGGAAGACAGCCTTTCTTTAGCACGGGTTCCACACTAAAAGTTCTTTTACTTGAGAGGCTTGTGAGGAAGAAGGATTATTTTGATCTAAGAGTCTGAAAGACAAAAGCTTCAAGAGGAATCCGGCCTCAACAACTAGCTCAGTTGCTCAGCTGAGTCACATTCCTCTGCCTGGGCCAGGACAGAATTAACTTCTGTTAATTAGGTGCCAGGTATCTCAAAGATCTACACTACATCCACAGTGATCTGCTACCGAAGCTCTCAGCTGCTCTGCGTGAGAAATGTCATCACTTACTGAACTGAACTGGCCTTCTCAACGGGGAAAGGCACGCCCAAACATTTTACAGTTTCCTACCAACCAACTACAACACCCCAGCTCTGAGTCAGACACTGTCCCCCCTCTGGAGCAGGCAGCCATGAGGACTGCAAAAGGAGCACATGAAAATGAAACACCAGGCAAGTGAGACAGCCATAGCTCTAAATAACGCTGTGTTGCTCTCCAGCATGGGAGTACCAGAGGTCCTAAAACTCCCTGTTTGCACAAAACCAGGTCTATAACTATAATCAAAATGCAAACACTGCAACATGGTACTTTTTATGCTTATCATATCCTACTAAACATCTTTGAATACAGAAATACTCACATGCCTGATAGTACAGAAAACCACAACTGCCCAGAGACAACAAGGGAGATTACATTTAGTGCTTTACTACCAAATACATTGAATGATCTAATTCAAAGCAAAGAATAAGCAACAGTGCATTTTAGGAGCATATGAAGAATCTCAAAATACCTTGTGAGACTGAGTGAAACTATCTTGTCTTCACCTGATATTGCACACTTGTACCTGCTATAGCTCACAGATAGCAACACAAGAAGCAACAAGCCTGTGGTAACAACTACACAAGACAGCAGGGCCTGAAATCCCTCTCTGATGCCTCACTCCCTAAATATACTGCCACAGCTACAGCAAATGCCAGTTTTCACCATTCAATTTGCCAAGTGCCTCAGTATAGCCAAGCTTCCAGAGGATACATTCTCCTATCCTGCTTTTGATTTCTCAAAGTAGAGAAATCTCAGTCTTCAGTCTCAAGCAGAAGAAGGTGTTCTTCTACTGTTCTTAAAATTTTGAATTGTGAAGCTAAGAGGTGAGTCTTCCCAGGCAGCTTAGCCCCACACTATTTCAAAAAAAGGAAAACAAGATAAAAAAATATAGCTATGCAATCACTAAGGAAAACACTGATTTGCAGATTCCTACACAATAAAAATTCACATCCTGATGTCAGGCTTTTGTTATTTTGGGTGGTTTTATCAAAGGAGTTCTACATATCTGCTTCTGAATGTGCTTGCTTAGTGATTCAAGCACCATATTTCCAGTGGACCTGAAAACAGCAAACTGGGATCCTTCTGAATATCTGACAAGGGCAATTTGTGTCTTCTAAACAGATCTATGACATCAATTATTTTAACAGCTAAAATGCTACGGCAACAAGCTTGAAATCTGTAAACCAAGCAAATTTATGATTTATGAAACAACTTTAAATGTAAGCTGCTTCCTTTGGAATGTAAACAGACAAATCACAGTGAACACATAAGAAACACCACATTCCCTTGTCCCACACAAAAAGACAAAACCTTGATCACAGCGAACTCATCAGAAGATTTCACTTAGTAAATTAGACTGATAGAATTTGAGAAAAAATTACCACTAATTTTCCTAGAAATTTCTTGCAGTTCCGACTGTTGTTGAGGTGAATTTCTGGACAAGTGACTTTCAGGTAGCTTCTTGGACATCTTCACAGAACAGAACTCCTGTTCTTTGAGCTCAGCTAGATTTTCTGAAGTTTTAAGGTTAGTTTCCTTAGGAAACATACATGTTTGAAGATCTTCCTTCAGATCACACTCTGAAGAAGTATTTTTAATGAGAACTGTATTTTTCAGTGTACTTTCTTCTTTACCCAGAAAGTCTTCTGGAAGAGTTAAATTCTTGTTAACGTTTATGCCATTTGCATATTTCAGAGTTACCCAGTTCTCACTGACAACATCAGTGCAAATGTCCTCTTTTGGTGCTGAGATTTGGTTCTCTGCAATCTGATTCTGCTTCTCATCAGCAGCTGCAATGGCACTGCCAGCTGCTGTGTTTGGCTTCTGCTTACTGTAGTAAACTGAACATTTGTGTTTCTTCTGAGAGTGGCTGTAGGTCGCTGGACTTCTCTTGGCCGCACTCTGACTTCGGCTGGAAGAAGTGCCTACAGATAGGAAGCCCTTCCCTTTACCTTTATCTGAGGAACTATAGGAATCCATAAATGTCTTGCAGCTTCCCCTGGAGAAAAAAAAAAATAAGAATTTGGGATTTGCTCTTCTTCACAAAGCCATCATGAATTGTTTTATGAGATATTGTTGTAAGAAAGAAAGGGGGGCATATTCGCAAGCCATGAAATTGCTTTAGGTCTTCAATTTACTATACCAGCTAAGCACATTCTGATTTCAGTGAGAATGCAGCAAGACTAATATTTGCCCAGACTTTCAACACACTTCCATGCTTCAGTGAGAAAGCACCTAACTGACCACTCAAGAGGGTCAGATTGAGAACCATCAGTGTATTTTCCATTCTTTCCATGGCTACCACATGTGGTATATCCTTTACCTTCATCACACAATTTTTTACCTTATGTATTACTGGCAATATTCAAGATTAATAAACCCCTGAGTTCCTCCATTCCTCCTAAGTTAACGTGGAAGTTCTCTAAAAGAGGCTGCGTGGAACACTGTCTCCTTCAAACCAGCCCACAGTAATATCAGAATACAGACAGAAAGCACCACTCCATAATAAACAGGGTAGAAAAGAAGAAAAAAAAAAGTATTTTTACTTGTAGGAATCAGAGCTGATTACGTCAACAGAGCTGCTGTTCTGCTGTGGCACTGAAGCACTAGGATTGGGCCTCTGTCTTGATTTCATGAACTCTGCTAGAATATACTGGGCTTGCTGGAAGGCTATCAGAATCACTCCAAGCAGGGACAAACTGCCAAAGAAAACAACAGACACTGGTTTCTACAACTTCCAAGAATATTCAGTGAAAGAGGTAAAAAGCTGCTAACAAGACACAATTCTCAAATATTTTGTTAGTAAATTCTAAGTAAAAAAACAGACAAGAAACTCAAAATACGGCTTTTAAAATTATAGTTGTAATGGTATTTTCTTTCCTTGTTTTTCTTTATAGTCCTTACTAGTTCTTAGCTCTTTAAAATAATACAGTCATGAACTTTACAAAGAAAAGAAATAGAACAAAGAAAAAGTTCATTTTAACAGAGATAATCCTTGATTTGAAGATAATTTAGAAGTAACTTTGTTGTAGTGAGTCTTACATCATATCATAATATAATACCTATCAGCCTGCTGCTCATTTATGATAGTCATTGTCTTTATTTTGGTATTTATTAAATACTGTCTCTCTTCTCCTAGAGAAAATGCTGGCATAAAATGAGCTACCAATGCCATCACACTTCTGAACTAAAAATGTAGATGCAAAATATCCTCTCTCTCCATGGTGTATTAATTGCATCAAACATATATGGATCAAAACAAAAATCTTTCTTATTTATCAAACCACCTTCTCAATCATGCAGTGTAAATTTTGTTAGCAGGAAAACAGAATGAAAAATTCCTGTTTTTTCAGAACCCTGTAGTCTTCGTCTGTTGCATCTAGAACCAGGCAAAGTGGTCACTGCTGTTGCTTCACTTGTGCCCTGTTTCCAGCATCCAAACCATGGAAGCAGCAGCACAGTGTGCATGGGGATGGATCTCAGTTAGGGATGCATCAGCACGTGTGCGTTGTCACCACAACATTCACATGCACTGCCTCTTGAAGGAACTCCAGGGTGCTGTGAGGAAAGCCCTACCTTACGAAGAGGACAGTGAGCCTCCAGAAAGACTCTTCCCAGCTGGGTCCTGGCACCACATCTGCACACAGAGGCAACAGATGGTGAGGGAGAGTCACGTTGAGCGTGAAGTGGAACTCCAAATCAGCAGCAGTCACCAGTGTGAGCTCACGAATTACCCATGAAGATGTAAAGTCAGGGGTGAATCTGTCAGGAGAAACAGAGGTGGTGTTACTTTTTCATTGTTGGGCTATATTTTATTTTCTGAAGTCACACTGATACCAAAAATACGAAAAGTATGACAACAATAGTAATAGGTATGAAAACTAATTTAATAACGTTTACCAATAATTTAATTTATTCTTAAAATTACTAAAATATTTGCCTCATTATTAATATGAATTATTGATTTATTCATCTAATAATAAATCTATTTAGTTAGTTTAGTTACATGAAATAATATGATGTTAAGATATTTTTTCAAGCACAGTTAAATGAAGAGTCCCCTATCTGCTTAAACTGTGCAGGTGGCATTAGGTCATCTTAAATTGGCAAAATGTGTGGGTTTATCGTTACTCTTCACAATACTCTTATTACTCACAACACTCTGTGACATGTTTTTCTTTTATCAAGGAAATGCACATTTCAACTCAGGTTAAGTAACAAAGGTACAGCTGTCTAGCATACAGCCAGCATGATTTCAGAAGGGGCTAGGCACTAGGATACAAAAAGGTACTGGAAAGATACAGAAAGCAGAAGAAACACCAGATTTATCTCTTCTTCCACTTCCCTGACCCATCTCATTATTCTACTTGATTGCTAAAAGGTATAACTTGCCTTTCCAATCAGTAGAGGTGAAATTTGTTGTATGGGAAACCACAGTTACTTGAATACAGTAACATTACTTTTGTTTACATCACAGTATCTTTCACTCAAGGATATTTTAAAAAGAATCAGTTTTAGACTATGTGCAATGTTGGGAAAACATGACTCGATTGTGGTCAGGCTACTTGGAACAAGCTTAGAGAATAACAAGCAAATAAAAATTTGTGCCAACTCTTTTGTTTTAATTTATTACTTCATAATGCACTGATAAAAGCATGTAATGCTGCTTTTTAAAAATAATGGGTCATATTAAGAACCAGTATTTTATTATCCATTTGTTAGTATTATCCTGAGGGAAATGCTTACTAAATTTCTATTCAAAATTTTGTGTGTGGTATGCTATTGGAGTGTCTGTTTCTGAAATTAATTATTTCAAATTTCCACTTCAGTTATTTTGTCAACAAATTTGTTAGTGCTTACACAATGCTGATTTCTCGTGATGAGTTCTGAGCCAGGAAAAATTCTTGACAGTCTAACACTTCAAATCCATATCCTTGGCAACTGTAACCATTGATTTTCATTGATGAAATTGTTATAGGAAGAGGCCCAATATTCTCTACTTTGAAGTTCTTCGTAATGGATAGAATTTGTTTGCTGTCTTTCCGTTCTTAAAGGGAAAAAAGAGAGCAATTATTTTACATTGCATAGAATGATTTCTTATATTCATAAATAAATTGATATTTTGACTTTCAATTGAATTTTTAAAAAAAAGTAAGTGACCAAGATTTAATACAGACTGTTATGCAGTAGTGTATTTCTAAAACTTTTAATTATTTCCAGAGTTTTGACAAAACAGAATCTACACTTCTCATGGCCAAGCTCTTCAGCTTTCACCATTCTGTTTATGTAACATTAATGTTGTGTATCATTACCAGTGCAGAGCAAAGCAGCCAGCTGCACAACCAGAGAACTGTGACTCCTTACTCACGTCGTCTGCAGTCCATTAGTGTAGCTTCTGGCACCTTAAATCGAAGGGATCCTCCGGCACCAGGCAGTCTTCCCCCTACTTTAAGCAATTCCTTGGCTCCAAAGCCTTCTACATTGACCACATCCAGAACGGTTAAGTTGTTTCTGCCATAAAATAAAAATCAAGCAATCAGCCACTAAAGCACAAATTAAGTTTAAAAATCATGGTTTTGCTCTCTAGGTGCCAAACCAAGACAAAAATGCTTCAGGAACAGAATTCAGTGGCCAAACCTGGACAGGTTTCCCCTAAACAGAGACAGGATTGCTCCAGGACCAGACAATAGTGAATTTCACACAGTGAAGGAGGCGAGTTTAGCAACCAGTGCCACTAGATAACAACTGTGCCACTTAGTTGCTTCTAGAAGCAGCCTAGAATGGCTGCTTCTTCAATGAACTCGCTTTTCCTACAAAGGTAACCAATGTTTGGCTGCCTAAAAGACCCACTGGATGGATCCATAACTCCTATCGTTATGAAGTCAGACTGAAAACAGCAAAGCCACGCAATGTGTTTCTCTCTTAAAATGCATGTAGCCTCAGTACAGCTACATGCATTTTATAACCCTCTGACCACATATCAAGAAAATTAATGACTGAGAAACAAGGCACAAACATTCTTTGTTAAACCAGACATATTATGTCTTCCAAATTTTGACCATTTGTCTATGTGCCAGGACTTTGCAAATTCATTTTTACACTGAGTTGCTTCATTCTCACTTACAGCTAGAACTTGGCTTACCTGATTAAAATAAGGGAAGCTACTCTTTTGTAGTCAAGAGGTGTAAAAATTACACCAACTTTCCTGGTTTCCAGTGGCTGTAAACTTAACCAAAGCATCTCAGAACTGCATTTTTTGCTGATGAGGTCCTCTTGATGTGCATTCTGTTGAACAAAAAATGCACATCTTACTCACAGAAAACATGTGTGTTTAAAGATGTCAGTAAAGAAAGCACTCTACCACTACTTAGCACCATGTAGAATATTTTTGGCAAGAAACATTTTTGCAGAAACTGCTAACTAACTTGTTATACCATAGTTTTTCCTTTTGACAACATAAAACATCAGATAAAATTGTTTATTTGAACAAAAGTTCATATTACTGCACTTGTTATGAGGAATGTATTACTTCATTATTCAAAACAGCTTTTATTTGCTCAGATGGAAATGAAATTATATAGCGTCTTTCATATTCAAGGAATCCTGAAACACTTCAGAAGACAAGAACTGACAGTGCACTGATTGCACAGGGAAATGTGGCAACCATTATAGCCTCAGAGTATGACTTACAACTTGATTGAAGTGAGAAAGGGACTGCTGGCAAATATGCTGATCATTTGAGCCACTGGAAAGAAGCCAAAGAGAATTCTCTACTACATTAATTGAAAACCAGAACTACCAGAAGTTCACTTAGTCTGGAAATAATGTAATTTTTTTTTTAATACTGTTGTTTATTCTTTCTGCCTCTGAAAAATGAAAATAGTCCTATAACTTGCTCTTCCAGAAGTGGGGGTCCCCTCTTAGAAAAGGGTGATCAGACACCTACAGCAGTCAAAACACCCAAAAACATTCCAAAATGGGCTCTCACTTGGTTGTTTCTCAGTTTATGAGTGTTGTACTAACAGCTTTTCTGATCTTTTGCAGTTCAAATTTTTTTTATTCTTAGTCTATTTTACGAAAAATAACACACAAAAACTATCAGAACCTGCATTTAATAGTCAGCATTTATTAAAAGCAAGCCATGTATGGCATTTGCAAACTTCCCCATGTCACTCCCTACAAAAAAGAGCCAAACAATTCACTGCACATAAACTGATTAGGGAAATGATGACCAAGCAGAAATTGAAATAGTAACATCTATTGATTTGGTTAACAAAGCAAGATCCATCTCATATGGATGAAAATTTAGCTAACCATGCATGCTTCCCATAGCTCTTCAAATCTAATGAAAAACATGTACTGCACATATTAAAGTGAAGATCTACAGCTATTTCTCCATTTGGCCAAGAGTATGGTGTGTGAGATTATGGAAGCTCACTCCCAGCCCTGTGCTAACCTTCCCTTTTTCAGAGTGTGCCTACAGGCTAGGATTTATGAACTGCTGTCTCCTCTCTTTTACAATAACTCTTACAACTGTTGCCAGAAAGGAAAGGTCAGCTTTGATTAGCATAGCAAACAATCTTTTCTTCTTACAATGTACAAATATTTCATTAAGATCTTAAAGTATATGTGCAGAAACATATATCTACACAGGACATTAAAGATGAAGATGCAGCATGCCACAACAGCAAAAAAAATACATTCATTCTGGGCTCTTGCACAAACCAGAAGTCTTAAAAAGAAATTCTCCAGGTATTCTGGATAGTACCCTGGTCACCAGAATATGCCAGCTTCTCTGATACAGCATTTCCTCTGTTATCCAGGACACAACATCTCAGGCCTTAAGCACAGCTCAGCACTGGTGTGCCACAGTCAAGAATTAGCACATTCACGCAAAAATTAGGCAGTGGGAACCAGAGAGCACCATGGCAATCCAAATCCAGAAGTTGCAATGGCATGAAGCTGAGATGCAGAAATCCTGGCTCCTCCTCCCTTGAACTACCCAACACTACTTCCCTCTACTGAGAAGATAACCAGCCAGCTCCTGACACTCCATGGTCAGCCTGGAGCCAAGGGTGAAGCCCCAAAAACACACCCACACACCTGCAGGCATGCATGCACTTTCTCCCTACAGCTGTATTCAAAACTGACTCAAATTCTGAAAATAATTAACTGCAAAGATACAAACCTGATGAAGAATCAAGAAAACACTAAGAAACTGCTTTAAAATGTGTTTGGGAAGAACCCAGAAGTAGCACAGCTAGGAAACTCTTTCTCTAGTGTGTCAGACCACGTCTACCAAAATTAGCCATCTTACCCCATGAGGACATTCATCCATTAGCCTGAATTCAGTGGTTGTGAAATTAATAGCTTGCCCATTTATGCCGAACCTAAATAAACCAAAACAAGAAGTTAAGCACTTGAAACCCAACCTGTCAGAACTGCACTGACTTAGTTTTACATGTTACCTGTTCTTAAATAAAGAACTACTTTTACAATTGCATTTTGGCAATGTGAAATATGGTGGAAATGTGAGTCTGCATTTCAACAGAATATGCTGCAAATCAGTTTTATGTGGATTCCACGCATTTGTAAAACAGACAAATGGCTGGGCATTTTAGGCTGGTCAGTGTAGACTATTGTAAAAGATCACAATCAAGAAATAGAATTTCTAAGCCACACAAACACAGATTCCCTGAAGCTCTTTTTGCTCGCATAACTGCTAGGAAATAATCACTATTAAATCTCATATAATTTATTCAAATATCCTTCTTTCTGCTCATGATTTATTTGGGAAAAGTTCCTATTTTCCATCACAAAATTTGCAAATCAAATTCACTTAAAGCAATTGATTTTTTTTCCCCAAATGCAAATTATATGCATTTGACATTAGGTATTAAAAAGTGACATAAGAAAACCAATACGTAAAATGTAGATTATAGAGGACTAATGGACCTTCAGCCACTGAACTGAAAACTCACTTGTCACAACTGTCAATAACATTAGCTTAAAATGAAGTTAATGGATGTGATTTCTGGTGAACTTACAAGATCTGCAGAAATTAAAGTGTGTAAATACAGAGAAAATGTAATTGCAAACCACTAGAAAGAGTCTATGTGGAAATCATATTTAGTATGCAAACAGATGCAGTTACTAGCGTGCATATATATACACAGACATATATATGCACAGGCATATACCTATGTAAAAAAATGAGGTTAAGGAAGCAATTACACAGGGATTGGGACCCCAAATAAGCAAGTTACACCTAACCACAGGAGTAATCCCACTGTCTCTAACCACACAGTCCTACCAACTACAGTTTTTCAAAGGTAAGTGTGACAGGGCTTATTTTGTTGTTATTTTGTTGAACTTCAGCTCACTCACCAGGTCCCTCTGTTGTTCAAATACCTCTTCTCTAGAATTCTCATTATATTATCTCAATTCTAAAATAGAAAGTCTAAAACAACGCAAAAACATTTGTTTAGCTGACTCTAAACATTTATGTTGAATGTCCAGAGGCTCCCTCTGGACCTGCATTTTTCTTTCTGGTTCCTGTTTCTTCTTCAACCTAGGTCATTACCTAAGAAAAGGCTAAGAACCATTCCAGGTGGGAATGGTTCAGATACCTTCTTTTCTGCCTACAGACTCTACAGGTACCAACTAGCACTGTGAGGAGATGGACAACCCCAACTCTAAGTTGTTCACCTCAACTGAGCAGCTTGCACTAAGCCTCAGATCCTAGAAGATGAACAACTATAATTTATATCTGGAAGACACAAACCTGCTTAAAACATGCTCAATTTGTGTTTTATCAATGATGAGGTACATTACAAAGGCATGCACCATACAGGGAGCTGCCCCAAACATGGCTGTATCTTCCAAAATGGGTCAGAACATAATCCCCACCTAAGTTACAGTTTGAAAAACTAAATAAAACCCAGTAGGTAACAATCATAAGGCATAGCAAATAAGACCTTTTAAAAGGGAAAACAGTATCCTGAGATAGTTATTACCATTTGTTCAGCAGACTCAGTGAAGCTTGGGGATCAGGGTAGTAAGAAAGAGGCAGAAGCTGCAACGTAACTGGGAAGGATGAAGGGTTTCTTAGTACGAAATATTTTACCTAAATAGTTTGGAGGGGAAAAGAAAGAGTTAAAAACTACATATTTGAGAACTGGTTGGTAAAATAATTCAGCACTGGCAACACAATCTGCATTTTCAAGGGACTTCAATCTGGCTCCTGTCTCAATGCAGGATAATCATAATTGTACATGACTGCATGTAACAGCAGGACATGTCACCACAATGTCATAATTTGTAAAATCAGCTAAGAGTGCATTTTGAACCACATGTACGAAAATACAGACTGCCCCCACTCCCCAAACAACCCTTTCATTTGGATTTTGATTTATGTAGGAGGATGTGAACAAAGCTCTTGCACAGAAGAAAGTGAAGTTAGTGAGGTGCCACCCCTTCTCAGAGAAGTCTGAATGCAAGCAGGTTATAAAAATTTTTGAAATGACTAACAATTACATTGGACAAATGGAATATTAAGGTAATTCACAATATGTGCATATGAAAACTATTTCCACATGACTGGTTCTGGCCTAGGCTTGGTTAGTAGAGACCTAAATCTGACAAACAAGAAAGAAGTTACTGTCAGTGTGGCTGGAAGATACATTGCTCTGCAAGTGTTGTTTCTGTCATAAACGTTTTACACACTTGTTACACAAGGCAGTGGCATGAGGAAGGTCATCCTGTGCAGCCCTACGTGCATCACTAATGACAACACACCCTACCCCTAGTCCCGAGTTCAATTATTTTACCACAAGCATGTAACTTATACAATGAACACAAGGAAAGTTTTAACAACTACAAAAAATGGTTGGTTAAAATCTACACTGCTTTACTCCTCTCCTTGTACTAAAGTATTACAACTAGGAAGCTCGAAAATTTATCAACTAACCAAAGGGATACAAATTTAGTGTCTTAACTGAGATCAGAACACCAGTTCATAAGCAGTATGAAAATGCTAAGCAGCACCAAATCCTAACCACAGACTTTGATATTTAAACCAGTTAAACATATATAAACTCAGAAAAAAGTGTAGTAACAACCATCCTCACCATACTACTTTTAACAGCTGTGGCATTAAAGTTGAGTGTAAGGCTGGGCTCTGCAGTCAATCGTGGCAAGTAAAAGGCAAAGGATTCCTCTTCAGAGTTCTTCTGCTGAGTAAAGCGAGCTGATCCTAAAATACTTTTCCTGCTTTATTGACAAAAACAGAAAAATTAGTTAGTTTCTTTTTTTTCTTTCAAACAAAGAACAACAACAACAAGATGATTTGCCAGGACCTACAATTCCATCAACTTATCTTTCCTTGAAAATGGACTCTACAAAATAGTCCATAAAGCTGTAGCCTAATAGCAGAGAGTCAGCATAACTTGTGTATGTGTGTAGGCCAGGGACTAAAAACCTTGAAAGCCATTCAAAGACCCTGAGAAGACTGCTATGTGACCTGTTGATGAAGTATTCATGCAACTCCATAATTGAGCTAGTAAAACATACTTGGACTGCTTTCATGCCAGGTAGCCCCAGTGAGATAACTATAGTCAGAATATTATTTATATTCTAGTCTGTAAAGCTTTCTCGTGGCTGGCAGTGCCTTGAAATGAAAGCTGAGGGTGTCTGGGGTGCTCTGAAACTCCATGTACCTCAAGAGAACTAAAGTGCAGAAAATGGTCCAAGATATTTTTTTCTAATTAAGAATACTTCAGAACAGAAACAGTCTTTCTTACAACACTGCACTGGCTTGAACTAAGAACCTCAAGAGATTCTGTACAGACCTGCATGCTTCCCCACGTCTGATTTTTTGCCATCTTTCATAAAGGTCACTTGCAAGCTCAGAATCCACATCCCAGGCAGAACGGTCCAGAGAGAGACTCTTCTGCCAAAGCAGATTTGCTAAAAGGATAATAGATTTTTTTCATATTTTATATAGATAATAATTGCTCCTTCCATCAATCTACTTCTGAACATGAGTAATCAGTATCTGCAAATTGTCCAGACCCCAAATAAAAACATCCACCCACTTTTCCCCTTCAAAGTGAGAATATGCAAAAGTATATATATTACATGTATCTATATATTATATATATCTTATATATATTATATTTTATATCTATATTATTTTCCATATCAGATTTGCTTAAAGAAATACATCTGCAAAACCAAAGTAACTGTACATGCAAACAACAGAGTGGGTATTGCACAGGCTATGTATGCCCTAGTAAGCTGTTTTTACTGCTGTTATTTCTACTAGATGTCATTGAAGAGTACCCATGTAGTCTACACAGTACTTTCCACTGATGGCAGTAAAGCATCAAGATAATATACTACATAGTGGTACAAAAATATAGTAGCATGGCACAGCAGGGAACAGAACAATTCCCACAGTTCCCACAGTTTGGCAAAAACAGTCTTTTAATTTTGGCTGTTCTTCTAGATGCTGATAATTTCCTCAAATTTTTCTTATGGTGAATTGCAAGGCTTTACATCAGTCTAAAGACGAGTGCATTTTAGGAAGTTACACTCATATTGGTTCAAGTATTTTCACACAGCAGAAAGTAGTTAGAAAAGGAAACTTCTTTAGAAAGGAAACAAAAATTACTTAATTTGAAAATGTATATGCTTTATTTTACATAATCCTTAATGTTTAAAGTAATGAATAGAGATTGGTGATTATTGGAATACTCCAACTACAATTTCTTTACGTCAGTATTTTCAGGATCATGCATTACACACTTCTGTATAACAAATACTAGTATCCTAAAGCAGAAGACAGAATACCTGTAAGTACAGATCTCATTGTGTGTATTATTAGAGTGAAAATAAAGTAAGCAACAATTATTTGGTTGTATCAGCCATACTCCTTCATTGAGATTTAAAAAAAAAAAAAAAAAAACAAAACACAATAAAAAAAAGCAAACTTTTCCTTCTAGGATACATAACCTTAGCATGCAAGTGTCTCAGTAACTGTTCAAGTCACATGTTTCTATATGTCACCTCAATTCTCCTTTTTATATCTGACTGACTACCACTGCCTTCTTCATATCCTCACACAAAAATACATTTTAGGAAACATCATCTTGAAAACATTTCCAGGAGAGCACTCAAACATTTAAAGCCTATGATACCAGCTGCCTTCTGAAACTCCTTACTGCAGAGAATAAAAAAAAACTATTCTGAATCAGCTTTTAACAGGTTCAACATTCTTTAGGCAGTATCATCCATGTGATACCTATCTCACTGTATTTTGGTAAATGCCAGCAGGTACTTAAAACAGCTACCAGTGTCACAGTATGTGGAGATAGATTCCTCAGTTCCAGAAAAAATGAGACCCCTTCTTTCTGTTTCATATGATACAGTTTAAAGGATGCTGTTCTACAAGCTAATAAACCATCTTTTGCTGGAATCTATAGAATGATTGCTGTGGGAAAGAGGTAAAGAGAAGGCCTTCAAATTTAACTCTGGATACAGGCAGATATTGGTCAACATTTTCTTTTTCATCGAAGAATTCCCAGGATCTGGGCCCAGGTTGTGCACATTTTCTAATAACTTGGAGTTAGTGGACAGTTTTACCATTCTACCTCAATATCTCTCAAGGAACTGCGTATGAAGAAAGAAAAGGGCAATACATCACCAATAAGAACTTACAGGAGAGTCTTTAATACTAAAATTAAAAAAAACATGTTTCAAGACAGAACAATAGCTTAGCATGTGCTATTGAATTAGATGTCTGAAATACTGCACTGTGCACTCAGCCATTTATACACTTCCAGAGAAGTGGATGTTTTTAAAAAAACATAAAACTAAGTATTTGCATGAACAATCTCAATATTCTCATTACAAGTCCTGCTATATAAAATGAATTTTCTGCAATAAAACTATTGTCAGAAGCCAAAAAAAGATGTAGATGGGCCTACCTGAATCAGACTTTCCCAAGTAGCACTGGATATCACAGTGGGCAATTGCTTCAAAATTAAGGTCTCCTTGCTGGAAAAACAAAATAAAAATATGACAAAACAAGAGAACAAATTTCAGTTTCCCAGTGCATAATTTCATAGAGTCAAATAAGAGAATTAAGGCCTTGAATTAAGAGAATTAAGTTCCAAAAGAACTGTGATTACATTGCTGTTCAACTCTGGGGACTTAAGCTACACAATGGTTTGACAGAGTGGTCGGGTACTGAGCTTTTCTTTCAGGACTAAGAACAGATTTCTGGCCTAATAATAATTCAACACACACAATTGAACACAATACCTTGGACACAGTCGAATATATCTGCAGAGGTATTTCAAACATAACTCCTACATTTGTGGACAAACAAATACTAGAGAGCACATTCGTTACAGTGTCTTTCACACTGAGCTTCAAAGAAAATACATTCCAGCAGCCTGGAGGTAGTGTCAGAGATTCAGCGAAGTTCAGGATCTGAAAAGAATCAAATGACAGCTGAATTAAAATTGGTACAGCACTTGCTGATGCAGGTGGTACCTTGAAAAATGCAAACCTTCTCATCCTTCGTGTTTTTGCTGCTACTACAACATGGTCATTTTCGCTCATTCCTAATCCATACAGTGCACTTATGCAAATGTCAATATCAAAACATAAAAAGAGCCATTTAGATGCCTACATCATGTGCTCATTCATAAACCAGACCTGCCTGATTTGAACCAAGGAGTTGTGCCAGTAAATTACTGGCTTTAAAGTTCATCTATGTACTAAAGGCTTCCACTATGAAGAAATGCTGAATCCTAGAGAGCACAAACACACACATTCAACAATTCTGAGAACCGAGCAATGGTCTGTAATTTGATGCATCCTCAGCTGCAACTCAAATGAAAGAGCAGCTGTCAATGAAACAACACAAAAGTAAGCTGGAGAGCGAATAATGCCTCTTGAGACATTAACCTAATAGTTACAAATGTACACAAAACTTTCTTTTCAACTGATTCCAGCCAGCTCTAAGAACACAGAGTTCTTCAAAGAACCTATTTTGTATGTCAAAGGTCCAAATCTTCAAATCAAAGACAAAAAATTGTACGAAGAAGAAATAAAGCTTACCTTTACTACGTTCTTTGTTTCTCTGGCTACGAAGACCTCGTTCAATTCAATGCTGAAGTAAAAATTATTTGTAAACCATATGGACCAATACCCTGAAGTATTATGATGTGGTTCTATATGAAACAGTGCTGCAGAAGGATCTACATCAAAATACCTATAAGTAAATACAGAAAAAATGTATATATACCTTCTATTGTCCTTGAGTACACAAGACCATAGCATTCTTGTATGATGAGGCCCTTCAAAGGTCTCCGGAGAAAAAACCAAATTATTTATTTGGGAATAATTACATATGAGATTAAAAATTCTTAAGAACCATGTAAAAGAGACAGGAAAAGTATCTACCCTCATGTTATGCTATAGCATAACATTTGCTCTGTGATACAGCAGGCTGGATGAAACTGGCAAAAGATGACTGAAGCAAGAAAACACTTCACATTTTTTCTAAGCCTATCCACCTTTGGCGTTGCATTAACAAAGGTGCTGGAAATCTTATCATAGACTGAGCAACATTAATACAATATGAGCTGCTATCTTTTTACTGGCTCCTAAAATTCTTCTTGAGATAAAATACAGAATTATTGCTTTAAATGTGACAGGTCTGTTTCGGCAAATGACACCACAACAATAGGAAGAAGCCTCTTCACTGACCTTGGAATCACAAAGTGACAAAGGAAGTTAACTTCACCTCTTAGAAGTAAGGTACAGTATTTTCATTACAGTATCAGTGAATGTCAACAAACAAACAAAACTCCACTGTCAACCTACCCTTCCATCACAGGACAGAAAAGACAGGCTTTGAGTGTTGTAGTGCCTTTCGAAAGATTGTTCTTGTTGTTGTCAGAATAAAGACTTTCACTGTCACAGGATGCAGCTGGAAAAGAGTAGACACATGGAATACATCAGCCAGAAGCATATCCAAAATTATTTTCATCTACAGATTTGCAAGAAAAAAGGGGAACCTTTCCTGGTGCAATCCTCACACAGGTGAGTAAAGCATCTAATTGAATCCTAAGATTCAATCTTTTCAGAGGTTTCAAACCTTGCCTTACAAAGTATTCATTAATGCTGAACACCTTCAAAAAATACACACACAATAAGGCTGTGAAGAGCAACCTGACCAATTTTATCAACCATGTGATATTGGCACAGCATTCTTACTAATCAGAGCACGCTGCCTCCTTTTAACAAATGAAAAACTGCTCTGAAAAAGAGAATCACTTAACGTAATAGTCCCTTCTTTCTTTGTACTCATCCATATTTTCTCTAGGAAAAAAATATCATTGTGAAAGCAGCCTGTTTCACTAATGTTTAAAAGCCTGTACACTGCAGTCTAGTGGTCAGAATAGGAAACAGGCTGGAGTCAGGAATGCTTAAATGCCACTCTCTGATGTTCCACAACATGTCTGGTTTCAGGCAAACCTCCTCAATGGTCTGCCAAGAAATGTCATAGAAAATGACCACCCAAGCACAATAGCCTTTTAGAAAACATATTTGAAACAGAAAAAAACCCATAAACTATAAAAGGATGTTGAAAAAGCATATTCAATAATTATGCTTTTTGTAAAATCAGCTAACGTTTTAGCAACTGTTTTTTCCCCTTTTTCAAGCATGTATAGCTTAGAGGCTTCACCAGCATAAGAGGAACCACATACATACAAAAAGGGTGGAAACTATTAGCAAAAAGAATTCATCCTCTTTCTCAATAAAGTCTAGACAAGCTGATTTTGAGATCTTTCAGGGTCTCTGCTGAAAAAAATACCCTTTTTTCAGCAATCAAATCCTATTTAATCATATTATCTCTAAATATGTGTAACCCATACCTTTACAAGAAATAGAAGCAACTTTTGTGAAGTTAGTAGATGATGAGGATAACAATACTGGCTCAAACTCCACAGCTGATGTGTCCTTTTGTGACAACTGCCGTATTTCCTGCATAAAGACAAGACAAATGATCTTTACAGCAGTATTACCATTATTAGTGTTGCAGCTCCTGTATTAGTCTATCTTCTTGTCAAATTTGCATGCCACCATCTGCCATTTTCTCATATCTTCTAAATCAACACATGAATTTTTATTCAAGTTAGCAGCATTTACATCTTAAAAAAAAATCCATCACTGAACTACAACATGTCATCTCAAGGATCTATTAGACATTTGGGCACACTTAAAAAACTTAGAAGCGTGACATTTGCCACCAGCAAAATCAATCTGCCATTAGAAAAAGATAATTCTCTAATCAAATTCACCACCCTAAATTATGATTTCCTGAAGCCCACAATTACCTGTATATGCACAAGGCTGCTTCCAGAATGCATGATATACACATCTACTGATGAAGGACCTGTCCAAAAGAAAAAACACCAAGGTAAGTTTACCAAGGACAGAAACACTTGTTTCGTCCTCATAGGAGAAGCAATCCCCATTTAAATTTTAAAATCTTTGTGTGACAGATACCCTTGTAAACAGAAGGAACTTTTCACATCTTGAGCTGGCAAACATTTGAGAGAGGAGTAAAAATCCACTCAACAAGAGTTTTAGCCACAAACAAAAAGGCAAGCTTTAACAGGGAACCTTCATAATCCCCTAAATCATAGATCACACACAACTCCTCCTCCTAGTGGCAGGGAGACAGGAGTTAACAGCTGAAGGGAAGAAGAACAGCTGACTATGAAGTAACTTTCTAAGGGCCTCTGCTATCAATAGCAGGAGAGATTCCAGTTAAAACTGTTCTGTATCACACACAGCTGAACCAGATCCTGGCTCACCTGCTTTAAAATGCAAGCATTCCCAGGAAATAATATGAAGCCAGATTCAGCACTTAGGGCTGAATCAGTTATGGTCTTGTCACCTGGTAGGTAGCAAACCATTGCCTCAATCAACGGGAGACAGGGGAATCACAGCTTTCACCTGCTGGTAAGGTGGTACAGCTATGTTGGGGAGCCTTGGTCACTGGCAAAGCTATGTGCTCACCCACAGGGCAGTAGGAAGATGTAGAGGATCAAAATAAACAGGACAGAATAAGAATTGACCACCATACTACAGTCCTTCCACGAGGAAGATAACTTGAGTTTTTGCACTTGCTTATGCTTGTATTAAATCAATGTATGCAGGCTGACATGAAAGGACATTCTCCCACCTGACCAGCCACGACTTCTAATAACATGTGTGCTTTGCTCACTCCCAAAAGTGGGTTCAAGGTGTTGATTATGAGCTCCATATACCCCACAGCTGATTAAAGCACAGACTTCTCCTCAGCCTTTCCAGCTAGTTAGTTCCCCTGTGCAGACCCTGCCTGTCCCACTCTAGGTGCTAACTTCCCACCAGCAGCTAATCCAAAAGGCTTATAGGACCAACCTCTAGCACAGGACTTACAACTGCACTATAATTAACAGAAAACAGTCCTAAAAGATACTCTAGTACTTCAACCATCGAAAGTGTTAACAGCAAGCACCCTTGACAGAACAGATGGGAACAATTTTCTACCAGTCTCAGAATAAATGTACATCCACAACTCAGCATAACAAAGCCCTGGCATCTCACTGGCAGGGAAACTAGGTTTACAGTTGGTATTTCAGTTTCAGCTCTGAAATACCAAATCACAGAACAGGCACAAGGGAAACAGTACATATTGTAGATATTGTTTTGTGTATATAGTACCTATTGTTTTGTGACTAGATTCTGAAATGCATTTCTCGAAAGACAAAATTGTCATGTTCCTTTTCAACAAGTATGTTAAGAAATATTATTTTAATCTGGATTCTTAAGCAGTTTCTTCTCCAATCAGAAAGGAAAACTGGCAGAAGTGTCTAAAAAAAGCTGTTCTAAGAGACTGCAAGGCTCTATAAATAACTTAAAATCCCCTGGATTTAGAGGATTTGCAGCATAAAGAAACTGCAAGGAATTGGTTGTTTTGCTTGTGGAATTCTAGCTTACAAGAACAAATAATGTGCACATCTGTATTACCTCATTACCCTACTTTCCATAATGGCCACTATCCCCAGTACTGTATAAACCACTCTGCCTTCACAATCCCATCACGGTCAATTTAATTAATGGGAAACCACCACAAATGCAGTTGTAGAATTCAAAGGACCATGTCATCTTTCCATACTGTTTAAGCAGATGCAAAAGCATGGAGAACTAAAGAATGAAAGAGATCTAGTTTACGACTTTACAATTGTTACCTTTATGAAGAAAACTGTTTATGGTAACTCTGCCCAACACAAATTCTCTGCAAGCTGTGTTTAACTGAACTTACTTGGTTTCCCTTACTTGTGAAATTAAGCTGTCACTGAATTTGATTCAATTTAGGATGTCAATTACAAATTATGTATTATACACGTATAAAAAGTTTGTTTACATTTAACAGGTAGATTTAGGACTTACCTGAGGTCTTTGTTCTTTCCATTGCTACATAAACTATAAAAAGATTATCCAGTAAGTATTGTCTGTGTTCCACAAAATCTTCCTGGGCATTTTCCACTCTTACTGTTAAGCTCATTTCTAGCAGCATTGGGTCATCAGACATAAAACAGCAACTCTGGAGCAAGACAAAGAGATATGGTGTGTGTGTGATGGGGGACAGAACAGAAAAAATTCATTACACTAAGGAACTTTGAGAAATTAATCAAAGGTATTATCTAAGAGACAAGGTTTCCAGCACCAAAGTGCTGGCAAAACAGAAGTAATTAGGACCTTTGCTAAAATCTCAGCAGAAACCAAACACAGTGCAGGTACAGAAAGCACAGAAAAAACAAAGACAAAAACAACTAAAAATGACACTGAACCTTGAGAGAATGCAAATTTATATACTGTCTTAGTCAGTCTCACCTCAGGGACTGTAAAACAGTTTCCTTTGTTAAATCCTCTGCCTTCAATAAAATGTGCCATAAACAGACTGATGCATGTGTCTTAATGGTAGGAAGACAGTTCATGTTCACTGATCTGTTTATAGTTAATTTTTCCAAATCCTGTGTTTTTGTCTCCATTTCTCACTGAAGTAATTTTAAAAAAACAAACATACATGTACAATTCTTAATAGAAAACACTGTTGTCTGGCTAGAATACTTCAGAAAAATACAAATAGGATCTTATTTCTGTCTGTTAAGTAATGGCTCCTGTTAGCACAGCTAAGTCATAGCAACTACAAAGACACAGACACCGTTTCACAAAAAAAATTAAAGCCAACAAAGCAAAATAGAACTAGACAATCAACAGCAAATAACATAAATTAGTTCTGCATCAAACCACAAAAGTCACTAAATTCAGGCTCCAATGCCCTATGAGGGGGACTAATTTGCCCAGGATGGAAGATGAGAAAACCGTCACATAAAGTGCTCTCTGAAGTGCAGCAAAACACTTCCAGCTAATCTCAAGTCACACAAGCAAGTACAGCAGGAGTGGGGAAGAGCCTGAGGATGGGATGCCCGCTTCCATACCATCAGAGACGTTCAGCACTTGAAATGGCTGCCAGGAGCAGGAGAGGAGGCTGCCATGCAGCCTGGAGCACAGGCACCGTGTGCCCTTGGGAAGCTCAGGCCAAAGGGCAGACAGCCGCACTCCACGCAGCCACCAATGTTCACCTCAAGCACCTCAACGCACTGCAAGAACCAACCGGGGACGCGAAGCAGCGCAGGAATGCTGCTGTGTGCAACATGTATTCCATACAGGAATCCAGCTATGGAGCCTGGCCTCATCACTCCTGGGGAAAGAGGTGCCGCCGGCCACAGCGCCGTCTGAGTCTGACACAGCGTCGCGCCCACGGAGTGACCACAGAGCAACACCCACCCCCTGTGTAAGGACAGCGGAGAACAAATGGCACGAGGACTCGGATGGCACCACCCAGGTCAAGAAGATAACCTACAGTCCTGAAGGCTCAGTGCTTTCGGAGTGGCATTTCTGCCAAGACACTTGCCCCACCTCAGCTCTGCCCAGCACCATGGCTGCTCTCACACCCCCCTGAGAAACAGCCCAGGCTTCAGCCTGTCAGCTCACTGATCACTTCTCACTGCAAACCAGACACTCCTGAGAAGTTTCTGGAGGAAAGATATTTGAGAAATCTATCATTCTTGTGCCCCAGGTCAGTAGTGCAACACCTACACGTCAGAATGCGTAGCCTGAGGGACTGGTTTTTGTTTGTTTCCTTGGGAGGTTTATGGGGTGCTGGGTATCTTTCTTCACCTCCTTCTCTCCTGAAGATTTTAGTGTGATATGGTACAGTTTTATAAAAGCACAATTCCCCATTAAACTGACACACTTAAAACCACATTTTTTTCCTAAAACTTTTAGAGCTGTGGAAGGTGTCCCTCTATGCTTGGTTTAAAATAAGAAGACTTACATAGGTATTAAATGATAATAAGCATACCTTAACTAGCTGATATGTGTCATTAGGTAAACTGCATTCAAGGTGAACCCGTAATAGACTGGCATTCATTGTTTCTGTCTGTAAGAAAGAACAGTGAAGAAAACATCAAATACATTGCTTTAAATGTTATATAAATCCAATTCACACTCCATGATTTATAAAGATAATCTGCTTCTTCATATACATAACACAGCAATATAAGGAATTTTTTTACTTCATACAATTACTCCAGTAATCAATCTCTGAATCTCAGGACTCCATCAGTATCTACCTACTTAACAAACTATTATTACACATGATTATTAAATATTTATACAGCATCAGCATGAGAACTGTAACAAATTATGCCAAAAAAACTGTATTCAGCAGAGCCTTTGTGTGCAGTATAAAAGCTTATTTCCTTGTTTTCTGTGTATTTTCTTTGCTGATTGGATACTGAAATACAGTATCTAGGCCAAGAACATAATGCTTCTTGGACATGGTCTGATACATAGGCTTCATGCCAAAATGGACAGACAGAAAATACTTGTTTTGCCTTTTTATCGACTAGAATGGGAAAAGAAAAGAAAAGATGACATTGACTGTGCCAGCTTGTAAAGCACTCATAAATCTAATGGGGCAACAGCACTGACAAAGCCAAGTATAGTTCATTAAAGCTATCTGGAAATCTGCACTGCCAAATTACTGGCACAAACTGCACAGCCAGGATATCTCAGTTCTGAATTAAATTTAAAAAAAAAAAAAAATTAAAAACAAAAGCCAGCCAGCATCAGAATGGCAGACCTGTCACTCTGCCAGTGCCTTTCTTACAGCCAAATTTCATGCTAATTTTAAGACTGATGTGGAACCCCTGCCCTCCATTTTGCTTGTGATACTGAAATACCTGAGTAGGGAATCAGTAGGTTCAGGTTTTTGAAGGTGTTGATGAAACTGGCTTTGAACAATTGCAATAATTCAATGCTGAAAAGCAAAACTGAAGAAACTTTGGAAGGTATCTAGCTATTTCATACCTTTTTAGGACAAGAAAAAGGGGACAGGCAGGGGCATGTGAGTAGAGAGATTTAGCACATGTGTGGCATTTCAGGGGGTCCAGTTTTATAAAAGCACTGCCAAAAGGAAGACAATACTTGCATTCCCAATTCAGCTGGATTTCACACCAAAATGACAGAGGCTTCACGCAAGAGGGCGATGTAAGCCCTGCAAAGGTGGTTAGTGGCAACTCAAACACTGTCCCCAACACAGCTTTCTGGGGGACTCAAACCCCTGCAAAGTCCTTCCTTTTTTTACAGATGTTTTTGTCTGTATCAAATTGTGAGAGCAAAAAAGAAAACCACGTGACTGCTAGTGGAGTTTTAACAAGGCAGTAAGATTACAACTTTTGAGGTCATTTTCTGATCAGATAAAACTTGCTGCTTAGGCTTCCCTTCTCAGCACTTCTTGAAGAACACTACTGCTTTCACGGTCCTAAATAAGGATTTGTTAGCTCTTATCTAACACCACTGTCATTTAAAGTAATTTAAATTTAAGACCCTACATCCCTATTAAAAGAAATCCGCTATGTGGTTTTTTTTCAGCCTTTGTTTTTCTTGACCTGGCATAGATCTAACATGGGAACTACTGTCATGTTAAAATTGAAGCTTCTAATGTACAGAAGGGGGGGAAAAAAATGCTAGTGGGGTGTATTTGGTGTTGATCTGTTTTCTAGGGGAAATTTTTATTTCTTTGTGAAGCTATCTTCAGAACAGGAAACACATTTGCATTTCTCTAAGGCAGACAATAATGCGTAACTGTCATGCCCAATATCTTACAGTGCCAGCAGGATGGCTCTGAGTTAACCCTAAAGACAAGATAATGCATCTGTGAAGAAAATACTGTCAGAAGCAGAGTTTCCAATCAGACAAATCCAGGACCATCTCCCAGCAGTGCAAGCACTCCGTTTATACTGTAAATATCACTGCTAATGAATCAGAGCAGAGGGCGGAGTTATGCAGCCAATGTTTGAACCAGAGGCAAATTAAAAAGGAGAGGCACAGCAGGGAAATCTCAGAAAGAGCTCTGCAAAGCATTGCCACTTAATTACCTGGTGCCTCTATTTTGTATTAAGTACTCAGGCATACATACTTGAATGTACACATGCACTCAGCAGTCATAAATCCTCTTTGACCTGAACAAAGACAACTGATAGAAACCACGCAAATTAAATTCTTGACAGCTTCGGTAAGTTCTCAAGTTTAAATTTTAAAGAAATAAGAGGCCTCTTTCAACGAAACCATAAAATCCTGAACCATCCATCTGGTCTGCAAGGAGCTCCACTCCTGAAAAAGGGCTCACTGGAGACAGCAGAGTAGGCAATTTTTTAGAAAACAATTCATCCATCAATGAGGTCTCAATCATACATGGCTCTCTAAAAGATTTTTGGATATATTCTTGCATTATTACCAGGACTTTAGAGCTCAAATCAGTTCCTGGAGTTTGGCTACAGTATGACTGAAAAAGAACAACACTGAACAAGCCTCCTCCTCTTCTTTCTGTAGGCTGATCCCTCAAAGCTCCTGTCCTGGACAGTCCCTGGCCCTAAAGTGGTACTTCCACACTGAGTGCTGTTAATAAGCTGTCCCTGTAATAATGATTCAGCAGAGTTTCATCAGGTTCTTTTCAGGCAGTTATCAGGATAGAACACCAAGAAAGCTCTACTGTCTTCTTTCCTTCTCCACACTCAAGCACCACACTTGGGCACATTGGCTTCTCTGATCCTCTGCCCACCAGTGCATAGCTTCAGGAGTGTTACATTCCTGCCAGTACTTGCAGTATTTCCCAAGCTATCAGTTCACAGACTTTGAACTCCTCTGGGAAGTCAGCAAAGCAGTATCTGTGTCTCCTATGATAAGACCCTCCACCCTGCACGCCACTCCTCCACTGACATTTCCACCATCCTGAACACAGCGAGGCAGTGATGTAGCTGCCCAAATACTAAACAATGCCAAAAACCAGGCAACTATAGTGAAGACTACACCCAGAAGCTGGGTAAACAAAGATGACCTATATGGGCTCCACCATCTGTTACGGCTTAGTGGTAACTAGCCACAGATGAGTGGCCATGTGGACGTACTACGAATTCACAGTGTGCAACACAGCTCTTCTTTCCTCCCAACGAGCGAGCCACGAGCCCAGAAATCCTGGGATCCAGGACCACAGGCAGAGAGAGAGCACACCAATCCCAACCCTTCAAAAGATGAAATGTTGAAAAGGGTAACAAAGATAGACACATTTAACAGTAAGAAAGGCAGGTTTGCCTTATTCTTTTCTTATTAAGCATGAAAGTTTCTGCTTAAAAACATGCGGGAATGAAGGAGAAAAAAGAAAGGCTTTTGTGCTTTGCTCATTAAAAGATAAAAACAACACACAAAATCCACGGGAGTTAATTTTCCACAAAAAATTCAAACACAAACCTGTTGTATATTACATTTCCAGTGGAAGCACTACAGTAAACTTCCATCTATAATCCCCAGGTAAATGTTATATTTCCAACACAAATAGCCTACAGTGGCACAATTTTACCCAAACCCCTATTTACATTTCTAGCCAAATAAATGTTTGCAAACTGAAGAAGTTACAAAAAGGGGTGGTCAGTTTGGTTAAGAAAAGGACAGCCCTTTACCATAGATACTACAGAGCATGGAGTCTTCAGCTTGGCAAAGTGGAAGTTGAAAGTTCTGATGCCACCTACAAATGCTTCTGAGTATAAGCATCAGAAGCAGGAAGAGTTACATAAATTAAATCTCAATATATAAAATGGCCACAAAGCAATTTAAATTGGAAGTCAGGTGTAGGTTTCCAACCATCAAAGTAGTAAGAGTAAGTATTTGGGGTAACAAGGCCTCCAGCAATTCTGTTAAGTCACTTTACTGGCACATGATGGGGCTAAATGATGACAAAGCTCTTCTGGCCTTGTCGACCAAGGATGTCAGTATTACTGAACAATTTAAACACAACCACCTTTAAAACAGGAGGCAAAAAATAGACACACAGCATGTAGCTCTCTGTCTGAGGTTTGCAAGCAGTATCAGTGGACTTCACAGGGAAGGACACCTTCTGTGTTTCAAACTAAAAGCTGTTGCCCAAGGTTAGAACTCAATCGTCCCAAGGTGAAAATGGATGCACAAATGAGGCTCATGCTATCCTGACTTTATCCTGGTATTTTATGTCAGTTAAAAATAAACAGGGGAAAAGAAATGTGCACAGCTAAGTGAGTATGACTGGTTCGTTTTAAATGCTTCTTCACTACAAGACTCCATTCTATGCATAATAGCTATGTATCCTTCAGTTTGCCCTTGTGTAGTCACTCGCTTTAACCTCATCAACCTCACTTCCTTTTACATCTTCAACAGAATTCAACATCTTCTGAGCTTAAAACAGAAACTGGACAACACAGAATGATACCATTTTTTTAATGAGATCTGAATTAGAACATAAGGAAGATGAATTGAAGAAGGCACTTCTGGAGAGGACAGCTAGCTGCAGAGAAACATTCTTCTGAGAGGAACCCAAACTCAAACCGTAAACTCCTCTCCAGTATTTAGATCTTGTCTATCACCTTCAACAGCTGAGAAGCCCATCCCACTGCTGAAGCATTTCTGCTCAAACTGATAGCATGCAATGAAGAGTGTTTCCTCAATTACAGCACAGCACAGAAAAAATTACACCCAGAGCTTGGAGAATTGAGTCAACACCCTCTCCCACCTCATGTCCTACAAGATTAGTGCCAGGTGGTACCATGCTGCCCTGCTAACATGACCTCAAACGTGTACTCCACACAAATAAAGCTTAGGATAACGTCTGTCACTCTAGTGAGGAAAACGTCAAATGTTCCCCAAAACTTCTCCACTCAAGAATTCAGACTGAACTGCAAAAAAACATGTCTGCAATTTTCAGATATTACCTGACAACAACCCATTAAGCTAGATGGGAAAATGCAGACATAAACAGCATCAAAAAAACCCTTGTCAGTTCTACCTCTAGCACCCCAAATTACAAAACCTGAATATTTTTGCTTCCTTTCCAAGTCTGTCTTTGTATGTCCACAAGTAAGCTCAACTGTTTGACTACAGGCAAGGAACTGGTATGGAGGAAAAGAAAGGGAGAGAAGGAAATTATGCATTAACATTGGATAGAGGTAAGAGTAACCTAACATATACATAGCACACTGGAAAATACAATCTATGCTGGTATTTTTCTCAGGTAGAACAGAAGGCATCACAAAGGCAATTAATGCAGCTTACATTTAGATAAAGTATTAAATTCTGTTACATGCTAAGGTATTACGTTTTTAGAAAAACAATGTCTGTGCACAATACAACAGGAAATCTGAAAGATCAATCTTTCAAATTAGTTATTCACTTGAGAGGTTCCGTATGGACTGGAAGACTACGAAAATATCTGCAACTGCAAACAAATGACAGCAATCATTAACTTCTTTCAACTCAAATATTTACTCTTCATAAATTCAACTTGCTGTGTTCTCCAGAGCTCCTTGTGAAGATGAGGTAAGCAAAGATGGTATATTCAGCACTGACAGGGGCAGGAGGGGATGCTGCAGCCTGACTCCCAGCTCCCAATCTCATCCATGCAGCAAGCCATGCTTTTTAACTGTGGCTAATTGTTGGTGCAGCCCTGCTGTAAACTCACATGGGGAGTTGGCCGCAAGTAAAAAACAGAACAAACCAATACAGCTTCCTGCCCTTCTCAATTTTATGGTATAAAGCTTATTTTTTTTGTTTAGGGCAGACCAATTCTCAAGTTCAGTCAGAGCACAGCCACCTGACAAATGGTTTTGCCAGCAAAATTTAGAGGGCACCCCGCCACAGGGGCAGGAGGAAGAACAAGTGTGAATAGTTTAAATGCCAAAGACTGTCTCACAAAAGCAGCTGATCACAGTAACCCTGTATTTTGCAATCTCTCTCCTGCAGTCACTGGTACTTGGAGTTTTTGCTAATGTTTCTTGCATCCCAAAAACCTAAGGTCAAAAACCTGTTGTGGTTAAACAGACCTAGGTTTCTCCCCTTGAAATGTATACTGTACCAGTGTGTGTGATGCCTGGATGCTCTGAATGTGTGGAAGCAGTAAGTAGGCATTTGCTAGCTGCACTTTAGGTTCTTCTGGAGAAGACATCGGAGTTCCTGTTCCAAAAACCTGGTATCAAAAAAAAGGTCATTACACCAACATCTAGAATTTCAGTTATAACAGCAACTTCCAAAACTATATTGCTAATAACCACAAGCTTCCCAAAAACCAAATCCGTTTTTCACGCTAAATTCTTTTAAAAGACAATAAAGTTCCAATGTAGAAAGTTATCATAGACATAAAATGGCACCCAAGAAACATCACTCTTTCAGGCACTATTACAAAAACAAAGCACTCACCAGCAGAGCATCAGGTTATCCCAAAAACCAAGTATCTACACTCTCCTACTATTCTCCAGGCAATGACAATACACGTATCACCATTTGGAAGCATGGTAATTTCTGAGAAAATTTTGTTACTTGTCCCACTGAATACTGAATTCAGTGGCTCTGCCTTAAAAATTGAGTAAAATATTTTCTCATTATTTTGGTTTTCAGAACACTAAGATTTGCAATTTTGATGGCTCCACTATATTCATATTTTGCTCCATCAAGATTAGTTTATGACAATGAGATCCACAACAAGTGGGGGCTTTGGAGCCAGGAGGGATCAAGGCGACAAAAGATCATTAGAGGCTAATTAAAATTACTTTGGACTTTTCACTTATATGCAAAGATT
Source organism: Cyanistes caeruleus (assembly GCF_971803275.1). Lineage (NCBI taxonomy): Eukaryota > Metazoa > Chordata > Aves > Passeriformes > Paridae > Cyanistes > Cyanistes caeruleus. The sequence goes on from NC_141705.1 coordinate 42,763,194, forward strand.
TATTGTTTTTAATAGGAAAAATCCACATCTTTTTAATTAAGAGGATAACAAAATGCATTCTATGTTCCTGAACATCTCTGACTACATATAGGAAATACCAGAACAAAGGGAATATATACATATTTTATTTTTTTTATGCAGGTATTTTATAAAGTACATTTTAATACAATGGTACCTGATCTCCATTTGGGTGATTCTTCTCTTACATAAATACATTAGAAACATCAGATGTTTCAAGGCTTTGGGGCTCTCAAGAGGACTGTAACTGTGCATAAAACACTCAAGTCATGCCTCCTTTTGAAACTCTTAAACCTAATGTGAGCTGAAAACATGGACAGCTACTTCCTCTGTCTCAGGTGGCTGGTGAAAATGTCCATGTAAACCTGTCTGCTACTGATTTTTGCATCAGTCCAACAGGAAACAAACCAATTTTGAGGTGGCAGTGCCAACTGCTTCCCTGAAACCTCTTGATAAAAGGCTGAGCTGACTGGGCAATAAATGAACAGCACAGGGAGGGGTGAGATGTCAAAAAGAAATGGTCAATCGTTCTACAATGCGCTTTTTCCTCATCCTTGATGAAATGTTCCTGCCAAATGTGGCAATAGCGCTGATAAATACTAGAAAAATGCAACATTTGTATTAAAATCCTATGTATTTCAATTGAACTTAGCTTCTTTAATAAAAGGTTAGGTTTGTTTTCCAGCACAATATCAAAGCATAGGAATGAAATCGTTTGATGATTGAACAAAGCCATCACTCTTTTTAAATCACTAAATTCAGAGTAAAGAAATGTCTTCATCAAAATAAAAGCCAAGAATTTGGAATATATAGTGTCCCTTATAAAAATTTTAAAAGCTAAAGATCTGCTTGAATTCAGCAGTTAGTCAGAAAACAGACAGCTTTAAGGTACCATTACTTTAAGGTAACCATTACTTCAACTTTTATGTTTTAAGGGCCTAAACCTCTCACCCTGTGTCCCTCTCATTACCCAATGTGTTTACATAAAATCCTGAAGAGTAGCTGAAAACCACCTAAAATATTTCCTAGTGGGTTTTCCCCAACAAATGCATTTCAGCACAGTGCAGTCTACATTACACTAATATATAAAACTAATTAGACCATGATCTTTTAAGTACACACATACAAATACACTTGGTTTTACTACCACAACTAGCCCCACTAACAGCACTAATTTTAACCTCAGACAGGCATGTGATCATGACACTAGCACTGTCTAGTAAAAGGGATGAACTGTTAACATTGCCCCACCTGATCTGTATCAGGAATTCAAATATTATTGATTACTGATACCCTAAAATTATGAAAATCAATTTTTAAAACACAAATTCAAAACCCAAGCTAAAAATAGGAGTAATGCCTTGATATGAAAAATAAAAGCAGTTACCTGATATGAAAGTACTCCATGAGATGAGGTATTTATAAATAATGAGCTTTCAATACTGCCTTCTTCTGTGGGCAGGAAGAGTACTCTGAAAGACATCTTTCCCATCGCTGGAATCACCTGCAGAGACCACAAAGAAGCTTGCTTGCTTTGTGCCAGCGATCACACACTCACCACTCCGTCACAGGCCCCAGAGGATACTTCCACAGGTACATCCCTGCCTGTAAATCCCACTATGCAGAACCTCAGCGCTCAGAAGTTTCATCTGTGCACAGCTCTCAACTTTTACTACAAAGAGCTGAGATCACACAGCAGCTTGCCAAGTTATGGCTGGAGTTTCTCAGCTAGCATGGGGCCTCACCACTCAAGGCTTCTTTTTGCCCAAGATCTTAACCACGCAGCACCGACAGCCTGTGAGCGCACAGAAACACTTCCCTGCACAGAGAGAGACAGCTCTTGCAAAGGGAATCAGTGCCCCTGTGATACACAGGCCAACCAGTCAAAGCTGAACTTGGGCAGTGCTCTCAGTAACTAAATAGTCTGGCTGGAGGAACAATGACATTTATGTCTGCACAGTAATACCCATTCAGCTATAGTAAAAGCAAAAATAAGACAGAAACATAATAGAACCCCTTTGCGCATCAGCGGAGGATAAAAACCGGGCTTCATCCAACTGAGATCACTTAACACCTATTATATTGCTGTACATTGTTAAAAAAAATCAGAGTTAAAATAATGGTCTTAGATCATAAAAGGCAATTATGCCCATAATTGCAATACAAAATACATAAAACATTTCACTGCAGGTTTTCCTGACGAATATGCAAGACCATTCAAAAGACTGAAAATTCATGGCTGTAGAACACCCACATGCCCGTGGATTACTGCATAACACTGTTTAAAGCAGAATGAGATTTAAACAGCCTCTCTAACACTGAAAAATTCTTCCCTTCCTCTGTTACTGTCAAACACATTTCCTACTGTAGGTTTTGGATGGCTTCTCCCAAACAAGTCTAAGTAGAAGTGAACAAAAAAAAAAACACTAGCAAAACAGAAAAAGAGTTGGAGGTCCTACAAAAAAGCACTAATGCACAGAATGAAGAGCTTATGCCAAAGGAAGCACGAAGGCTTGGCTCTGGGCCATTACATAGTTTCCAAAAGTACATCAACACTCACCCGGCTATGAGCAGGAGACACATGAAACTGTCTAGTAGCTGTAAACACTGAATTGACTACAACATCTCTATCCCTACTAGGGTTGTAGGCATGCAGCATTTTAGCTCTGGGTAACCCCAGCAACCTAAAGCAGGGAGAAAAGAAAGAGAAATCGTTATTCACTTTATAAGCACAGGCAACACAGGAAAGAAGCAACACAAATCACCCTAAAACATGGTGACAATTACCTAGTTGTAATTAATCTTTGGAAACACACCAAATAAATTTTGCATTTAGTGTACAAAGGCAAATATGTAACACTGTGATGTGAGGTACACTTAGCCAAAACCCATTGGAGTAACTAGGAGTAAAAGAAAAAAAACTCTTACAAAGCACAAAGTTTTGGATAAAAAAACTTATATAACTGAAGTCTTGTTTTGTCAGCTAAAGCAACAATTGTCTCAAGGCTTTTGCTTAAGCTACTACATCCTAAACCCCAACATCTTAGATATTCCTCCAGTGCATCCTCTGAAATACTCCTTTAACTCACAAGGAGACTGTGTTTCTTTTTGGTTATTGATAGATTGAAGGCTAATTATCACTTAAGAATGATTTTTTTTTAAGTTTCCTTAAAATTGAACAAAGAAAAATCTAATTTATTCTACCAGTATGTTTTGCTTGGGACTCTCTGGATTTTGTTATCAGAATTTCAAGGAAACAGCAAGCTCTTCCTCCACTAGAAAGGCAATCTTTCAAAAAATGAACAGCCACCATGAAACAATTATTTGACATCCATGCAGAATCACCTGAAATGTACACCCAGAATCCATTATATTCCCTATTAGCTTTTCCTCCTTCTCAGAACTACTCTGATTTTAACCTACAAAACATTACAAGGCAAGAAATGCACTTCCAGCTCTGTGGCAATTACTGCTTCTCTATTTTTGAGATGACGGCATGATCCCAGCTAATGTTTTTCACCCAAATGGAGCCCAGTATAACTGTTCCTCCACACTTCATTATTAACCAAAATAAAAATAATGTAAGATACTCACTGCATTCCAAAATGCAGAACTGATGGGTGAAAATGTAAGGCCTTCCCATTTGGAGGCATCTTTGCTGAGAAGCTGAAAAGAAGGGAAAAGAAGCCACAATTAATATTTAGTGGGCACGATGCTACAATCTGCAGGGAAGGAAGACACATTACAGGCTGTTAACTCCTTCTATTCTGAACCTCCCTTCCCTGCACAGGTCTCCACAGTCATGCTGGCACGTCTGTTTATGGGGCTGTGCAGTGGAGTACAGAGGGAAAACAACTGAGAAGAGTCTTGAGGAATGAGAACTACATCAGCATGGAGCAGATCCTCAGGCTCACCAATTAGATATCTATACAAGCACTGGTACGAGCACACAGAGATGCAGAGGTAGAAGAGTAAACAGCAGCTTGGGCAAAAGCAGAGATCAAAATAAGTGCTTGTATAGCTGTGGCTTTAATGCAGCAGCCAGCTCATTTCTTCTGCACAGAAGAGAGTAAGAAATACTCTGAAGCACATACATCACCATCTTTCCTTTGCCCTACAAAAAGTAACAATAAAGTTCCTATCAGTTCTAGCACATTTTTAGATTATTTCAACATGACTCAATACCCTGTAACAGAAAATTACATTACATCTTCACCATTTTCTCGATTAAGACTTGTCCTCCACAAGTCTCAAAAACCACAGTGGTAAAAGAAAAGCCCAGCATTTTGTTTATTTTATTTGCATACCCAGTGCTACTCTGTTAAAAGCTTCCCCAGAAGCAGTCTGCACATTGAGTAGCCAGAACCTACCAAGAGTAGAAAGTTTAAGCTTTACTGGATAATGCTAATAAGCATCCTAGCAAGGATGAGTCCTAGAAGGGAGGGATGGACTGTAGTCTCATTAGTTATCTGTCTGCTTTGCATAATTTGTGGTAGTAAGTCAATTGGTTCCCAATTTTAAAATGTAGCTTTGTGACATTATACCTTTACTATCTCTTAGTTGTATTCCAAAGCAACAGACATAGTAGTAGTAGTAGTAGTAATAATAATAATAATAATAATAATAATAATAATAATAATAATAATAATATATTACCAGTCAGGAAAAACAATGCCTATTATCATGAAAACCAACAACTCTTACGAAAACATAGAATCACAGAAGGGAGAGAACTCTCTCACTGTCATAGCAGGTGGAATGCAATATATCCACATAGCATTCCTGAGGAGCTGCTAGTGACAGTGTCCTTCCAACCACCTTGTCTCTGCAGCAGTCAGCTCTTGCTCCATTCCTAGAAACATTGCACCTTCATTGCAACAAGCACCTTTTTCCCCTTCCAAAACTCAGCCTCAGGTACATACCCTGAAGTTAAGTCTGAGTACTTCTGTAATCACATGCAAATTGAGATTACTACTATAAAAGCCACAGATATTTGAGAAACACATGTCTCTTAAAGGATCTCAGGTCCTTTTATTATATGCATACACATAAACAGCAGAACAAAAGTTAAGCCACTGGTTAATGCACTGCAACATGACCATGAACCTCACCACTGCTTAAGTTTCTAGCATCTTACAGGTACTGCTGAATTACCTTTTCTCACCAGAAAAATTTCTGCTGACAACAGCAAGAAGTTGAGTGCCTCTTTCTGCCAATTCATGTAATTGGCAGTAGCTCTCCAAGACTTACCCTCAGTCTGAGGAATTCTAGCAGCATCAGCTCTTTTCCTCTCAATTCTCGCTCTTTCCAACAGCTACCAAATGCACCAGCTGGGTGCAAATCCAGCAGTGGATGTAGGAGACTGCATTTCATTTGTTCTAGGTGAATATGGCCTTCCTGTAGCACTGGTTCTTAAAAATGTACTGTATTGCTGTTCAACCAACCCTCTACTAGTCAAAAAATACGAAAAGCCCTATGAGAGTAGCAGCAGGAGGATCCCAAGGGTGCCATTTATTCCTTCTGGAGAAGGCAGCCTGGATCTTGCATGGCTGAAGCCAAGACTCAGTTAATGACCTGTGCAGGCTCCGAGCTGGCTCCTGAGCATGGAGACGACTTTGGAGCATCCCTGCTTGACCAGGAATGGTCTGTGATTACAAGACATCCAGCTTCTGCTTTGCACCCCACAAAAGCTGTCAAATCACTTCAGGCTCCAGCCTGGCCCCAAAAGGAGAACAGCCACATTCCTGTGGCATCTTGCCCATCACCCAGCCCACTGTCCAGCTCCAGGGCGTCTGCACCGCTTATCAGTGGCGCCGAAGCAGTGCCAAAACATAACCTGAGAGCTGACTCTTCAACAACAGAACTGGTGGAAAGAGAACTGCCACTGCTTTGGGTTGGTTTTCTTCCCCCAAGGGAAAAGATGACAGGTTGGAATAAAGGGAACGGGCAGGAGAACATTCTGCTCTTGACACTCAAACAACTAGGACGCACTTTGAAGTGCATCACTGTACAGAGAAAGAGACAGGCCCATCTACATTAGAAGTGTACTTCTCCAGTTACCGTCTCTAAAAGGCTGGCAAGAACACTTCCTTCAAGTAGGAAGCTGGCAGAACACCGTTCTGCATCCCTGCGCTCCAAACACAATTCAGATCTCTGTGAGGAATCTGACACCGAAATAAACACCAGGGCAATTTACTGAGACATTTAAAATTTGAAGTCACTTTTAACAAAAAAAACTATTTTTTTTCTCTGAAAACATCATCTCACCAGTAGATTCACCTCAAATTATGCCAAAATTGCTCTCTTAGCTACAGATGACGTGTCCAAAAAAGTACACTGATCCTTTCATGAGAACGTCACAGGCTTGGAAAGTCAGGAATATATGCCTAAGAATGGAAGTCTTGAAACAACAAATATGGAGAAACAGGCCTCTTCACAACAGAAGCCTGGTTTCCAGCTAATCTTCCTTTGCTTGTAAAATATTTAAACATCCCATTAAGCATGCCACCTAACAAAGCTGGAACCCATGCTCCACGGAATCTCTTTTTTTGACAGACCAGTTGAACATCTTCTGGAATGGCAGATTTTGATAGAGTAGTTCAATTCTAACATTTCAGAGGACACTTTTAAGCACAATTGAACTGGAGGAGAAAGAAATAGAAGAGGGGAAGGAAATTCTTGGCAATTTCTTTCAACACTCAGTATGCATCAAAAACCTAGTTTAAATGGTGCTGTTATCACTTCCCAGCCCAACAATTCCATGCCCTTCCTCCTCTCTGTCCACACAATATATTTAAAACCCTGACACCCTGCATCATCCATTTCCAGGAAAAAAGAGTAAGAAAAGTGGAAACACTGAGCAGGTTGGGGAGGACACCACATGGTCACCCAGAGCACCAGGAAGATATGGGGACAGGTTCTGGCAGGCAAGGTGAGGGTGAGCCCATGAAAATCTCAGCTCATCACCCTCACTTGCAGAAAACACCCAATAGAGAGACAGACAAATCCCAAACGTGCACACAACCATCAGGAATGCCTGAAAGAAAGGTGGATGTGGAGTGGAAAAAGCAGGCTGGAGGGGAGGTGGGGTAAGGAAGAAGAGTGACACCAAGGGAGAAGAGCAGGATGGAGGAAGGCAAGCACCGCTGTGCAAGCAGAGAACACGTAACTCCAGGGCAGCGTTTTTAGGGGATTTTGTTGTTCTTTTTTAAAAGGTGCATGAGCTGTAAAATGTTAAGCTACAATATTCCATCCACTAAGAAGCCCCGGGGGTGCTTGAACATGGAGAAGTTCCATCCTTTCACAACGTTTCCCGCTTCAGGAAAGAATGCTTTGGTGTCCTGTTGATGTGGGACTAACGAAAGGAGATGCTAATACAGGGATGCTGAGAGCACTGTTAAATATAGCACTGAAATTGTTTTGCCCTTGCTTCTTTCAGTTCTGTTAGTCTGTGATGTATGAAGTAAACATAGGTAAACAACCAGGTCAGCATTCACAGTCCCAAACCCTAATATTTTTATGTGATGTATATTACAAACATTTGTTTGAAATATGCAAAAGCCTTATGCTTCCCCCAAAGTCCAACAGAAACAGATCTTTTTAAACAGGACATTTATTCCTATTTTACTGGTCAAAATCACAAAATAAATATTTTCTCCTAAAAACCCAAACAAAAAAGCATTCAGAATAAATTGCTGGAGATTGCATTGAGGTTTTTTGTTGGTTTTGCGCTTTTTTTTTTTTTTTTAATTAAATTTTAAAACTGAGTTAATTCATCAGATTATACACAAAAAAAACACTCCATCTGCAGAATAAACTGCATTTGACCAGAAGTGAAGGACATTTCCTGGAAGGAAGCTTATTTCAATGTTACTTTTTCTTCTATTAGCTCCTTTAAGTCTTCCTTGTATCTTTAGTTCCTCACTTGAATTGATTACTTCATACTATCTTAGCATGCATATTATCTGATGATTCAGATAGCAACATCTGTAGTTGAAAATAATCACAAACGCTACTTGGTTCCCTTTCTTCTTCCTTCCTTTTTGTACGCTTTGTTCACAGCATATGCTGAAAAAAGCAGGTCAGGGAAAGGCAGTTTATTGTTGGGTCTTTTGCTTTATGGCTGCAGGGAGCAGCTTGGAAGCAGCAGGCAAAAAGGACTGGATTCTTGAACATACAAGAGGTCCTTTTTGAGTGTAGCTGTTTAGGCAGTCCTGTTTTATTTCTCAGGATATTGATAAAAGTAAAATTCTACTTACGTTGAGCACTTTGGAACTTTGCAGCACCAGTGCAGTGATGTTAATGAACCCACAAGATGAGGTTTTGAGATATGGAAGTGTGTATGTACTGTACAGGAAAGCACATTCTTTATGCAAATTGAAATAGAGAAAAGGAAATAAAACCCCTCATTTACTGACTAATTTTAGATTCATTCCTCTAGACTACACCTGATAAAGAAAACACAGAATGAAGCACATAGGGAAACAACCAAATCCACCCCCCCACCCTCCAGATCTTTTTAATCGTTCTGATTGCAATTGATGAAAAGAAATTATTTTGACAAATGTAAGCAGGTAATTAAGAGGTAACAGACATAGAAAAAGCAGCTGAATCGAACTCTTACATAGAGCTAATACAAAGCCTTGGTTTGTCACATCCCACTCTTAACTTCCCCTTTACCAAAGGCTGTAAAAGCAGAAACCAGTATTAGGATCATTAAATTGCAGCTCCTGAGACACAGTGCCTTTGATGGTGATCATGGAGGTGTCAGGAAATACAAAATTAAAACGTGAGTTTACTATCAAGGCAACCCTGCCAAAACCAGAAACAGTTCTAATTTTTTTTTTTTTTTTTTTTTTTTTGTAACCTTTACCTCCTTCCTAGAGACAGAGAGTCCACAGAAACCAGGAAATTGTCCAGCTTGCAATACCCCTGGCACTGCTCATGAGCAAGCTGTACATGGTGCATCCCTGTGGAGCTTTGGCACCTGCAGAAGAGCAGTCACACTGACCACCCCAGCTCCAGTGACTTACAGGACTTCTCCTGAAGCCCTGTACCAACCTGCGGCAATACATGAACCATTCAGTCTTTCTAGATTTTTAATTTTTTGAAGAAAAAGAATGACCAACACATAAAAGGACACAAATGAGAATTTTGAACACTGGAAACCTAGAAGTCCCACAGTCTCCCTTATTTTTAGCACCGCATTTTTTAGGGAAGAGAGGGAGGACTGACTCACTGCTTCTGAATGCTTGGGATTTGTAACCCATCATTAGGAATTCACTTACATGCTTTACCAGAGAGCTGTGCTGCTCCTGGAAGAAATTGTTGGGTTTTTTTACTGTGAGGGTAATGAGGCACTGCAACATGTTGTCCAGGGGAAGTTGTGGGTGCTCCATCCCTGGAAGTGTTCACAGCCAGACTGTACCGGGGCTCTGAGCAATCCCGTCTAGTGGAAGCATCCCTGCCATGGAAGGGGTATTTGAACTAGACTGAGGTCCCTTTTGATCCACTCTGTAATTCTGTAAGAAGGATGGTTGCCCTTATTTCCTCTGAAGCACACTACGTACATCAAGGACAGAATCCCAAACTGTGGAGAGCGGGAAGGGCCAAAACAGTGTTACCTATCAACTTACATGTGCATGCATACCTGCTATTTCACATGTTTGGGCTACAGGAAAATAAGCAAGGGCTGCTAAACCAGAAGAAACCAGTGAAATGGATGAGACAAGCTCTCTAAGAACAAGCCCCATAATTTATGGCATAAAAGAGGAAAGCAGGTCTACCAATCTTTTCTTTCTTTTTAATTTCTTAAACTACTGAGGCTGGAAAAGGATTAGATAGCTAAGACCTACACACAAAAGTCTCGATGTGCTGATAACTTATTTACAAAGGCAGTGAAATAAAGTGGTAGGTAAGCCTAGCCTGTGTAAAACACAAACCATTCTGACACTTCCACTTGGTCCCTCACACATTGCTCCCCTCCAGCAACCTCCTCTGCTCCATACTCTAGCCCTGGTGTTTCCACAGGCACAGGTGGCCTTCCTGGGCAACCTTCTCTCCTCTCACTGCCTGTGGTCATGCCCTTCCCTACCCAGTTCTGCAATAGCATTTACAAACACCATTTGCACAGCATTTACCTAAGCCAGCAGCACTTCAGTTTTATTCATTACAAAAAAACCCAACAAAATTGCAATGATCAAACTTAAGAGTATCTTACCCTATGGGCCTTAAAGCCACTTTTCTCAATGGGGCTTAAATGGAAGGACACAAATTTTAAAAATTGGCTTTTCTCTCTACCCTCACAACCAAATCCAAAGAAGTTAAATGCAGACCACAATAAAAATGAGATCAAGACTAGTAAAGAAATCTAGGGGAGTGACAATCAGTGAGGAGACGAAGTGCTATACTCAACATCTTGGCAAAAAGAAAAGGCTTTCTTCCCCAGCTGCAGCTGTGGTTTGCATTTTAGTAGCAGGAACAGCACAATAAAGCATGTTTGAGAGCAAAGTGGAATTACTCCCTCACATAAATCAGTCCCCAACTTCTGAAATAACTGAAATCTGTAGTAAATTAAGACATTAATCCACAATGACTTGAATTAAATTGAAATTATTTTCTGAAATCTCTTCTTTGAGATCCTTTACTCACCCGAATTTCAAGCAACAACAGCACTCTCTAGAGATGTTCCTGGGGTGCCAGGTATATTGTATGCATCTTGGACAGACTAAGTAACTAAGTTACTTGCTTTGGATGACTGTACAGGGCCCACTAGTCCAAAATGCACATCAAACACATTTTCCTCTGAAGTACCTCTGCTGCTGCCAGCAAATCCCAAATATCCTGCCAGGCAGAACATTTACCTTCATTTTACTTTTGGCTTCATGTAATTCAACAACTGCCTTTACATTCTGCAATACTTCATAAGGTAAACTCTGATAACTCCTCTCAAATAAAACCTTTAGCTTGCCTTTCTCTTTTTTAAGCTTCCTTACAAAAAAATATCAGCAATCTTCCATTAAAACTACAAATGCAGAAACAATACAATTTGCTCTTAAGTTCTCACCAAGACAAATTAAAAGAGCCACTTGCTTGATACAGACACACAATTTTGGCATCATCAGACACCTTGGTATTCTTGAAGTTTTGTCTTTACCAGGTCCTGGACTTGTGGGGTTTTAAGAAAATGCTGCATTTCATGTCTCTTTGAAGACTGCTTCTAGCCCAGGAGTTTCCAAAATAAAACAAAAAAAAAATCACAAAGGCAGCTCATGCTATTTTTTTCCTTTTTAAACCTCAAAACTTTTTAGCCAAATTCACTTGTTTTTGCCTAATTTGCTTACTCTCAAGTTTCTGAACCCTCAAAAAACCCCCAAAGAACATTTAAACTGCCTACATAACACAGGTTTGTTCTTCACAAACTGCCACTAAGATCACAAATAATTGCTGAGATGTTAATTTTTTCCTATCTCACTCGATTAACCAGAATGAAAAAGGCAGTCAATCCTGAAGCACCCTGGCCTATTTAATACATGTACAGAAATGGCTGCTTTCAGAACGCTGCTCAACTCTCCCAACTCTAAACCCCTACAAGAGAAGCTATGAGTCTCTACACCTCTGAAAGACTGGGTCCTCCAGCCACACTCCTGCCCAGCATCTCTGAACTGAAAATAAAATATTTTCAAGTGAGATGCGCTGCTCACAGCCTTTTCAGAAACTTTGAAAACACGAACCCTAAAGAAAGGGTACACAGAGAAGTACCTAGAGAAAAGGCTTCCACAGGGTCACCATACTGCCTTCTCTGGCTAAAAACAAAGCACTAATGCAAGCCTTGAGCTTGAAATACCATGAAATTTAAATGACTGTTCCCTACCCACAGTTTTCAAAGCCTTTTATTGAAAGCAGTCAAAATTCACAGCACAGCCCCATGAAAGAGACTGGATAAAAGAACCTTTAAAAAGTCAGAAGATGGGTCACAAATCCACCTGCCTTTTACCTAAGAAGAGCACAGTTATTTTTACTTACCAGGTAGCGAAACCTTCATTTCTGTCCTTGCAGTGGCAAAATGACAGCAGAAAATTTTGGTGGGAAGGGCAGTTTTTAAGCACAGGCCTGTACTAACATAATCACAAACTGAACAAAACAAGAGGTGGGTATTTCAGAGGAAGCAATTCTATCACACCTGCCTCAACCAAATTAATTCCCACAAAAGTAACAATGAACGTGTCTGCTTTTCCTGCAACGTGTCTACAAAACAATTACCAGTAAAGAAAGAAGAGACCCAAGTGACCTCACCAAGACCTCACCTTTTTACACACACCAACTGCAATTCTGGTTTTCACAGTAAAAATAAAAATTTATTTCATCAAGCACACCACCCAGGTTTACTCAAAAACTCTCCCCAAGTTGAAGAGCAAAGGGCCAACTTCTGTCAAGTAAGTAGCAACCCTTCCTTCTTCAAGTGTTTCACTTTCACATGCCAGGGAAACTAGTCTTCCTCCAGCTCTGAGAATCTGGCTTCTGCCTTGAGAAAAGCAGGACACATTGACAGGAAGCACTGTGGGACTGCAAAGCTCACAGCAATAGGAAGTTACATTCTTGTCAAATTTCATTGCACCCAACCATTTCCTTTTTCTACATCAGGCACAGACAAAAATTTCTATCTTGACAGAAACCATTTTAAGTAACAGGAGTTCAGAAAAATGCATGAAAGAGCTCTGTGGTCACTGATAAGCTTGACCTGCTTAATTATTAAGAGTGATAATCTTCCTACAGTAATTAAGAGTGATAATCTTCCTATGGGAGCTGCCTTTTGCTGTTTCTACATTAAACCAAGCCTTTTAGTTTCTTTTTATAATGAAAGAGTACAGGCCTGTAGGACAGCATGTATTTGCCTGCTGGAGCTCAGCAGCCCATAGGAAACCTTTACACTGAACCCATTAAGTGCCAAAAATCCCAGTATCCTTCCCCATGCCTTGCCCCGCCCTGGGGAAAAAAAAAAAAAAAAAAAAAAAAAAAGGTAACTAAAAAGCTAACTAAAAAGGAAACCAAGCAAATACAAGAAAAGTCAGACCTAGAACTTTAAAAGTAGTAACTTCTGCTTTTAATTTATTCCCCTTGATCTGGGTAGTGTTTCCCTTAAAAAAGTTATGGAAAAGTCACTAAGATCACCTCTTAAAGCTACAAAAAATACCCAATAGCAAAAAACATCAATCTGGACTTTGCATTTTTTCCTCTTTTGTGAATTTCAGGCCAAATTTTTAAAAGGAAAGTATAATCTTTGAGAGTCAACCTTTAAGAACAGTATTTGCTCACCCATGAGCATTCAACACCGTGCCTTGTTCAAGCCAGCATCAAGACAGACAACCAAAATTAGCTCAGTGTCGAAAACTGTGCAAGTTACCTCCACAGTACTTTAAGAGGTAGCCTCAAATGCTACAATACAAAAAAAAGCAAAACATTCTGATATACAGTTTCATTGCATTGGCAGTAATTTATTTTACAAACTGATAAGATGCTGGGGAAGTCCCTCAAAAACTTGAAACTATGCACCACTTGCAAAATCTTTTTACCAAGCATTTGCTTGAGTAATAGACCAAGACCAACTTTCTGAGGGCTATGTTTCAGTTTCATAAAGACCAAAGTTATTGCCACTACTGATTGTCAAATTTATTAACAACTAAATTATCTCCTCTAGCAGATGAAACTTCATACAAGACTTTCTGAAGTCTCCAATGCTTCAAATTTGTTACCACAAACTTAAACTACGTAAGTTTTCTAAAAAGACACCTAGTTTTTCATGTAATTGAAAAGCATTTTCACAAGCTGTACTACATGAATGTGAAAATACGATGCAAATAAAAATATAAGAAGCAAGGCTACAATTTTTTTAAAGGTACAGTAAGCATGGTGCTGCAGGGGGAAGCTGTGGTCACACAGTCATCCTACGCACAGCAGGGAAACTGAGCTGCTCCCCCACGCCCCAGGGGCCACTACCAACCTTTAGGAGGAAATGTTAAAGTCACTAGCCCAAATACCAACACTGAAAAGGTACCTTCAACCCCTAACCACCACCACTATCTCACAGGGGCATCACTCTCTTGTTCTTGTTTTCTATCCCTCCCAGCTGGGAGGTATTACAACCTCCCCCCTCCAAATGTTTCAGCATCATTTGACAAAGCTTGTTCTGGTGCACTAATTCATTGAATCTATGGCATATGTGATGTGTGTTTTTTTCTTTAGACAGGACACAAAATATAGAACCTTATGAAGAACCTCTTAAAAATAGCAATAAAAAAAAAAATGCAGACTATTTTTAATGTTCACTGGCATTTTATTACCTGACAGCACTGTGCATTTTCATCATCATCTCTGCTCTTCAATAGCACAGTCATATAAACATACTCTCAAATGAAGAGCTCTTCTCTTCTAGCTTCCCATACAAAACTGGTTATACTTCAAAGTACATCCCCTCCTGTAGTCAGAAAAAGAAAGGGGAATCCTCCACAGCCAAATCAGTCAGATCATTTCCACTTTTTCACCTAAAGCCAGTGAACCCCCCATGGTGACACCACAGCAGACAGCCTGCAAAATTTCCCTGCCTGCCCCTTTTGAAAAGCGCAGCTTGCTGAGCTCTCCTGTCTTGTGTCACTCGTCACTCTGGGTTGGGGTGTGCAAAATGGAAAGGCAGCTCCATGACTTAGTGACTATTAATAAAAACAAGCATGCTCACGGTGTGTTTGTGACCTACTCCTAAGTACCACTGTGTATTTATAGTTCACTAGATTACATTGTTAGAGAAAACACGCAGATATGAAATAATTTATACCAGAAAATTCAAATTGGCAAAAAAACGACGACAAAAAAAATTGGCATTACCAGGATTAGTAGTTGCAACACTTATCACAGAAACCACCAGGTCCTTACAAAACATCTGGGATCTGTTGAAGCCAATGCACAGCATATGCTCTCAGCCAATTTCTTCTGATGTACAAAATGCTGCAGCGTCCTGCTATTATACAAAACAGAACCATATGAAACACACCCTGCTTCACAGGTTTATTAACAAAATGTCTACCACCAAAGAAACCTCAGGTATGTTATGGCCCTGAATTCCAGCAAGAGGCACCTAAAGTCCACAGGTTAACATTTGCTTCCTTCAGCAGGATAGCTGTGAGGAAAGGAAAAGGAGGAAAATTAGCCGAAAAAACCAGCAGGAAGTCAGCTTTTGATTATTTTATATCCGCTGAAAAAACTATTTGCAATCAAATACAATGTCAAAACTCCACCTCCCCTAGATTCTTGCATTTCCTCCTTTATTTCAAAGCTAGGAAGCTAATCAGAGTTCACCAACTGGAAATGTTCACCTGTGAAAACCAAAGACAAAACATCACTAATGCTATTTTTAGTTTCTTGACAAGCCTCTAACCAGACATCTGCTTCCACTGCAATGAAGGATGCACTTTGCTCCTGCATGCCCCACATAGGGTTTCTCAAGCTGCCCATGAGAAGAAAAGCTCCTCCAGAAATGGTTAAGATCCCTCTGCAGCCGAAAGGTGTATTTAACTGGTCTTGGCCATACATCTCTGGATACTTCTCGCTCTTCAAGATAAGCAAATAAATGTCATGGCCCCACATGGGAACCCACAGAAAGGTCCCACTGAAGCCAGACCGGCTTCTCATAGGCAGATGGGTAGCTGAGGTGGAATGAGGAGCAGGACTGACACACAACACTTTGCCCCTTCTTATGGGAGCATTTGGACACATGGATGGATTTGCATCTGAACCAAGAGCAAGACAAAGCTTGGCAAAGTGCATCCAGCCTCTGAAGAGGCTCCTTCTGTCACTCCATGGCAATAATTTACACTAGAAAAGGAGCAACGTGGCTTTGTAAGGCAGATCTTCAATCACGACAAAATGGAAGATGTAGCTTTTGGCAGGAATATGACAAAAACACAGAGGGAATAAAGAAACTCAAGGTGCTGCCCAAATGAGAGCCAGAAGTAGGTAACACGGATTTGCAGTCACAAAAATGTGACTTTTGTTACAAAGTCACATTTTCAACACCTGATCTTACCCTTCCACAGCTTGAAAGCTGTCAGAGGATAAAGGGAAAATAAAGATGATCTGAGTGTTCGAACCTAGTGTCATTGTCCCCAGTCCAAAGCACGCACCCAGAATGACTTAACCTCCAAGTCAGGCAGCAAGGGAAAGTCACAGACGACACGGGACAACCTGTAGTTTTCCAAGTCCCAAACAAGCTTCCTCAGCTTGGGAACAAAGGCAAAGGTTCTCATCTTAAAATTTGGAAGCGTACACTCTATACAGCTGGGCACTGCCCTGCCCTCCCTGCACAGCAAACGTTTCAGTAATTGTTTCAGGAACAACAAAACACAGCCCATCGCTTCAACGACCAGAAAGCATGAATAATTGTTTTTATTTACAAGGCGAGAAAAAAAATCCAAGCAAGACTGAAAGCATGGGGACCAGGGCAGGGGTGTGTGTTTGTTTTAAAGCCACTACCCGCATCTGCGGGATCAGCCACATTATCCCAGCAACACTGAGAATGCTCACAAAGGCCAGAAATGTCCCCTTTTCAAAAGGGCAGTTTAAACACTGCAGAAACTGGGTCAGCGACAGGCCACAGAAATACCTAAGCAGGCAGCAGGCACCTCGTGAGCTGCAGGCAGCAGGCTTGCAGCAAAGGCCTCGAATAAAAGCCAGAACACACCAAGACAGAAATCAGACAATAGCTATTGAAGAAAGGCAGTTAATAGCAACAAAGCACGTAAAGCACGGGTCAAGGAGTCGGTCAAGTACAGGCCCTTCAGCTCTCTACCCTTCTTCAGTTGCCAGGAATCAAGATTTAGACACAAACCAGAGATGTACATGGCCCACAGCACCAGCAGGCAGGCACAGAAACTGAGCAGGCATGTTAAATCCACCACGCAGCAAGGAACTGCAAAATCCATTCCACAGTGTTACAGGGCTGCACACTTGCTGAGGGCAGCACAGTGCTTCTTGTTCTTACAGTTTCATTAAAAAACAAAAACCAACCAAAAAACAGGAATTACACTATTTTTGCTTATATATGGTGAGTGCATTTACCAGCGCTGTGTTCAGGTCCTTACTGCTGTACATTTATTGACGTGCAGACACCTTAACTTTAAAATGCTAACCCACAACTGCAATCAATAGGACAATGTAATTCAGCACAAAATATAGGCAAAATGTTTTATGTAGGCAAAATCTAAGAGGTGACCTACAATGTCACTAGTGAGGTCTGACTTGCTGACTGCGTAATAGCTGACACCAAATGAGTGTGCAGCAGGACTGCTGCACACATCTCCCAGCCACAGTCAAGAGACTTGATTCTGTTTTGCACAGACCTTTAAAACCATTTGACATGAACGGAGGTGGTGGTTACCCAAGGTGCAAGCACTTATGAATCACTCTTTACTCTCATTGCACTTCCCTTTTGTTATTGTGTATCTTTCCCTTCATTGTTAAGATGGAAATCTGCTGTTGTCCCTTATCAGTTCTGCCAATCACTTGAAATGAGCAAGCTCTCATTTGTTCCCTACCTACCAGTAACCTTGTTCACTTCATGTTTTTATGAGGGCAGAGCTTTTTGCCTTTCTTTGTTCTGCTCACAATCTTTAGCGTTTTTTCACTTGTTACCATACTTTGTCCCTGCCTTTGCCTTTCCGGCAATTACACCCTGTCCTTCCCCTGCTGCCAAATTCTAGCCCGGACATGTTCAGCATCACATCCAAGCAGTTCCCAGAGCACATCCAAGCAGTTCCCAGAGCCATGTGCAACTTGCTGGCTGACCAGCCCCTCTCCCCACAGCTAGGCAACCGTGCATGGATGGTGGCATGCTGTTTCAGCTGAGTTTTGCCCTACCCAACACACTGCTCTGAGCTTTGTAAGAGGCATCAGTCTAAAGAGGAGAGCCCTGTGCACCAAAGAAGATGTGATCTGTAAGCAGCACTCCCAGAAAAAGGCCTGGTGTTGCAGAGTGCCTTTTGTTCTTACAGCAAAAAGTCCAGTGGGACCCAAGGTGCAGTCACAGCCTCTTACCCCAAAGAACACAAACTGATGAGCCCAGAGGGAATGAAAAGGGGAACAAACTGCACTCAGTGCAACCTCACAGTGCAGTTTGCTGCGAGACAAACACTGATAGGCACCTAGCCAGACAGTGGGAACTCAATGAGGGGAAACTAAACCACCCCTCTCCTCCTGCCACATCCCACCGCAAAACCCCACTGGCTCCCTCCACCCAGAGGTTTAATATCAAGACACCGGTGTGATCGTCGCACTGGGCAATGCTCACGTACAGTGACAGCATCACTACTCCAAAATGCTCAGTATTTGTGGCTACTGCATGGTGCAGGAGCTGGCCTGCTATGGCATTATATCACCCAGGATCTGGTGCTCGATGCCCAGACTGCACCAAAACCAAGTGTCCAACTCTGTGCATGATGACAGCCACTTGTCAGTAACTTTATGGTAGAGTTCCAAGGTAAAAAGACAAACCTTTTATATTTTAATTTTGAATCCTTTTAATAATCCTTGCTAGACTGTCCCTACGTTTCAAGCAGAGAGCAAACAACTTTACACAGTAATTTCTGCATTATCTACTGCAAAGGCAACCAAATCTTTCAGGAGGACACCTAGTACCTACAACTATGACATTTTATGCAATGTACCTCTTCATACTCTAAGCAGTAGTCAAGTCCTTACTTTAAACTTTAAAATTACAGTTTTATTTTCTACCAAATGCAACCAACTGTTTTATTAATGAATCACTGTGATTTATCCTCCAAGAAAATTAAGCAACCGTATTGTCAGATAATTCAGTAGAATTCACCTAGTTTAGCTTTTTATCATACAACTCTCTCAGGATTTAGCTGTGTTGTGCAATGACAGCAGCTAACATTAAAGCGTAAATGAAGATGATGGGTTTTAAACGAGGGAAATGTCCCCATGGACCACACCTGTTTATAAAACAGGCAGCCTGGAACAGAGGAGTAATTGACAGCTCTTATATATTCCCACCCAGAAAAGCCTTGAGAACACGGTGCACTTTGGCGCGCTGACACAGGCAGCGAGGAAGTCCGAGAGCCTAAAAAATCCGGTGCACGTGCGATTTCAATTGCTTGTGTAAACTGCACCTCTCGTCCAAGTGCGCTACAGCCATGGAGTTAAAAGGCAGCACAACATGCAGGAACCTCAAGACCTTGGAAGCCATTCAAAGGATCCTCCTCACAAATAATAAAAAAAACAAGCATGCATCTGTTTTTTCTCTCTCCGGTGCTAAACACATCATACTGAGACTGCTGGCTCAGAGTCAAAGAAGGCTCCAAAGTCCCACTTTGTTCCAAGTGTATTCCCAACACACTGCTCCAGCAAATGCCAAGAGATGCCATTAAAGTGCATACACATTTATGAGCGCAATTTTGGTCTTACACGTGGCTGCTGAACCTGTTTCTGTCCTCACTGATAAGAAACAAGTACCTGCAGCTGAAGGACTGCAAGGAGCTGCCTCGTCACCAACCCCACATGCTGCCCACAGAGGAACTCTCTGAAAACCTTCACCAGAAAAAAAAAATACCAGCAGGAAGCAGGATACCAGATGATCTTTTCTTTTTAATTTTGATAATAAACAGAAATCACAGAAATAATTGAAGCAGCTTCACAAGAAAGGCCAGACCTCAGTGCACCAACAAGCTTTAAAAAGTGTTAAGTATTAACATTTGGATTCACTGCTAGACAGCCACTATCAGTTCTGAAAGAAGTGTGCAAGAGTCAACAGCAGCACTTGAAGTGACTCAACACCAGTCCCTAGAGCTCCTAGAAATCTGAGTCTCTTATCACAATTCCCTTCTGGGACCCGCAAAAGCTTTTCAATCAAGCTCTCCATTAATTCAGGAGGGGAAACAGGCTGGAAGAACATGGCAGAATTCAGGGGTCCCAGAGTACAACAAAGAACAGTAAAAAAAGAGAGATTAATAACTTTCTATTAGATCAGATATAAGCATTCACATGATTAAAAACAGCTGGGAAATTCTCCTCAGGAGATAAACGTAAATGTGCTACCAACAAGGCAGATAGTCATCATTTATCTCTATCTACTTTGTAAAGCTGAGACTGCCTATTTAATTCAAAGTTAGCTTTTTATTTTGAGAGGTGCGTATGTATGTAACAAGAGAATTATGCTTCAAAGAAAATAAACAGGATCCAGAGAGAAACATTAAAATAATGAATAGCAATTAAAAAAAAAAAAGGAAAGCAATATATAATGACTTTTATATGCGAAAGAGTTAGCAAAAATCTATGCCAGAACAATTTGGGCTTAAGGTCGCTGTTTTTTCATACACACACGCACACACACTTATGTACATAGATATATTTAAAATCCAGCCTTTTCGAAGTCTTCCCAAGCATTTTGATATGTGTCAAATTATCAAGCTATTGATATACAAGTGTCTCCAAAAGCCAGATCAGTTTCAAATTTTAGTACTGCAAAGGAAGCGAGTTCTTTCATAACGCAAGTGCAGCTATGTTACTGCTTTTCTGTTACCATCACATTGGCAAAAAAGCAGTTTTAGGCTTAATAAATATTGAGCTATTTTCTGCATTTCTTGTATTTCCTTACAGAACATGCTGTTGCAAACAAATATTTCAAACAGAACTTTTTCTTTCTCATAAAATCCAACCCTGAAACACAACAAAACCATGAACCAGTCAAGACAGCTCATGCTTTCAATAGCATTGAACAGGATACACCATCTTAACTTTCTCTTTTTTATTTCCAAGTCTTTACAGCTTCTTCATGTGTCTTCACAAAGTTTCGAAGCTGAAGTTGGCTTTTATCAGGCAGTAACTAAAAGCATTATTTTGCACTCCAAATTTCTTGATTTTGCCATCTGCAGAGTTCTGGTATGCAGGTGGGTCAGATGGTAAACAACCAGCTAGAGCTCTGCAACAGCATCTTGAAACACACATGGGAAGATGAGAACTTAAGTCAAAGTAAGAACAGAGACCTAGTTCTCACCTTCCTCTCAGAAAGTATTTTTTTCTTTCTTCTTTTCCTCATAATTCTGAGAAAAAAAAGCTTCTTCACTGTCTGTGAGAAATTCCCATGTTTGTATAAAGTCCAGTTGTTCTACAGAAAGTAAGGTCTGTTTTGTACACACACACAAAATATCCTGAGTTATCCTTGTCTAATTATATTTCCATTACTATTTATAAAAGTTACTAAGACAAACAAACAAACACACACAAAAACCCAAAAAAATAATTCTCAGCTTCATTTGTACACCACTTTGAGGCCAGGAGGTGGAGAAGAAGATAAGGTGACAACAGCACCAGATTTGCTCTCTATCTTCCTTATCTCAGCTGGCAGCCTGGACATAACATAGAACCATGGACCTCTGAGACAACAAGCAGACACCTGAATTATTCATACTGATCACATGTTTCTCCCAGGTGATTAGCTTGTTTGATAAAAGCAAACCCTTCTACAAATACAAAGCAAATATTTGCAGTGAGTACTCAGAACTCTGCAAAAGAGTTAATACACACTATTGCCACATGCAAGAATAATATTTTATATATACTGCTCCCCTCCCTGAAGTGGACAGGGCCCTTCTGTCCTGATGAAGAAGGGAGTTGGTCATTTTGCAATAACCACCAAAAAGAAAAAATATCTTCCCAAAGCAGATACTGAAGGAAGTGGATAAAGAATGATGTCTAAGACAATCTAAGATGTTTTTTAAAATTTATTATTTATAACCAGTACTAAACTACAAGCAGTGTTGATGTTCTTTTCCTGTTCATCTTTTCACTAACGTTATTATGACAAACACCAAAACTACTGAAAAGGCTCCTTCACCTACTTGCCCACAAGTCATGCACTCAGAGCCACTGCCAGGGCATGAGCAGAGCTTTCCTAGAGCATGTTTCCTCATCAAATAAAAATATGCGAGTCATTTAAAGTTAGGTTTATGTCATCTTTGAGTATCTATGAAGATGTGAGCCAGGTAACAGCTGCACCTATAGCTCTTTATTGCACTGCATTAGATAGATTTCGGGATACTTTATGCTCTGCTAACAATAATCAAACCAGAGTAGTGGGGTTGATCATTCAGAAGCAGACTCTACACAAATCCCTACAAGTGATCAAAATGTTGTTTAAGCTTTCTTCTATTTTGTCACAATTTGCCAATCTGCAACAGTAGAAAAACTGTGAAGCTAAATTCTTACAGGGTGTCAATTTTTCAGACTGCTGAAACGCATCTACAGTTTCAGATGTCTGTTGTTTAACTGTAAAATGTTAACATTACTGCAAATTGAGTCCTTTTATGGGCAACTAAGAAACAGCTATTATGGAGGTGAAAATAATTTATTAATAATAAATGCACAGACCAAAGGCTAAATGCTTTGTGTCTCACTGCCCACAAATCAGAGATTAGCCTGAGATTAACAGACATCTGAAATCCATTACTAGTGTATTAAAATGTAAAAGCATAAGAAGAAAGTTCCTATTCTGAACTACTTATATTACAGAAGCAGCAGGTGCAGGCTAGGGGGACACAAAGTTTACAAATGAACATGGACAAACATGCCATAGCAGATGTTTACTTTTGTTTTTCTTTGGTTTTTTTTCCCCCTCTTCTCTAAACACACAAAATGTGTCCCAACATCCCCTTTTTCAAAACAAGTCAGGTTAAGTTTAACAAGAAAAATGCCCTGTTCCCAAGCAGGCTTGCACAGCTCTCACAGCATGCGACTGGCCTGGCATTAAAAGCTGACCTTCCCCATGTGTTTGCTGAATGCAAACACCAACAGGCTGTGCCACAAGATCTGCCTCCGCAGCCAGTACTGAACCAAACACAATGGGAAATAAGACACCATATGTCCTTGTCCCACCTGCTCAGACCAGGCTTGTCCTGACTCGAAAGGCCATGCATTCCGGGTGGGCTCTGTCCTAAAGCACAGCCTATGAGGAGTTTACCAAGCAACAAAGAAAAAATCCTGCACAACAAATACGCACACGTGTGTGCACCAGCTTGCAACTGTCCACACAGTGCTGCCACCCAAAACCCATGAGCTGTCCCCCAGGCTAGCTATCATCGCAGTGCAAATGCTTTACCCCGCTCCCACCCCACAGCCACGGCCCCAAAGGTGTTACTCCTAACACACAAAACCCCGTCCTGCAGGTGATACAGGGCACCCATCCCACACAACAGGCTGTAGACACTGAGGGAGAACTTCCGTGCACATTTTCAGCTGATGCTGCCAGAGAGCAACAGGGAAACCAAACCAACAATGATCACAATAAATGTTATCCCGGCAATAAAACAAGTTCTTCTAATCCAGAGAATTTGTAGGGCTGCAAAAGGCAGGGGACAGCACCAGGCAACAGAGTGAAAGACATCCTCTTCCTCTGGCAGTAGAGAAACTACAATCATTTCAGGCATGGCCCAGACAGAAGCTTAAAAAAAAATAGTAGAGATGCCATAAGACAGTAAGCAAGATATCTGCAGAAGATACCGAGAACAGAAAGTGAAGAAATTAACGGTGGAAGACAAAGAAAGAACTACATAGGGCACCAAAACGTAAAACATAGTTTACTTGTCCTTTTAAAACAGGTCATTACATGTGAGAAAGTTTCCTCCAGTAGCACATATCCACAAACACAATTTCTCCATATACACTAATCCCTGTGCAAACAATGACCTCACAGCCCCAGCCTGCTATTCTTACCAGTACAGAAACTGCTGTTTCCATAGAAGCCTGTGTGGCTTTTCAAGGCACCGTGAGCCATATGAATGCAGAAGTGCCAATTTGCAACTACCATACCAAGACTGCCTTCATTTCTCAAAGTTGAGTTGTCAGCCACAGAGGAGAAAGTGCATTTTAGGCAGCATGCGAGCTGACACAGTTCAAAGAGTCTCTGGTTCAACCATGAACATCCTCCAGCCTAAGAGGGTGCACAAAAGTGAGAAAAATATACACATTCCAGCAGAGCTCGTTCAGTGCAAAAAGACAAGATTTTCATGATGAGTGGAACTGCAACAGCGAGTCTAAGAGTAATTAAATATGGCCACGCATCACCTTTGAAGTATTTCCATCACGGTCAAGTAGGACCTACACTGAGGACAGAAGTTTGACAGCTCTTTGCAAACAAGTGCAAGACTGTCATTTGCCATTATGTCATGATCACAGGGTCACCTCCTCAGTTTGCTGTACACAGCAGGCCTGGGCAATTTCTCTCATTTATGAAATGTCTAAAAACAATTTAGAAATAAAGAAACAAATAACAGTTGAAACATTTGTTAGCACACAGCACTGCCACACAATGTCCCAGGGGAAAAAAACAAAACATTTTTACTCCCTCTACCATCAGGCAAGCAATGTAATTTTGTAAAAGGAACAGTATTTTGGAAGAAGCAATGCACACAGAGGAAGAGCTGTCCCTAACAGCATCTAATACAAAGTTCAGCAAGGCAAAGTTCATCAGTGAATCAACTGCCACATAAAACAGAGATAAACAATTAAAGTGGCAGGAGTTCAGCCTGCCACCCTAGTTGTGCCTGGCAAAAGCATAAGGAAGAAGAGGAAGAGTAAAACTGATTATTTTGGAAGGAACTATCTGTTTCTTCATCTACAAGAGAACTTCCAATTTAATTGACCTCTTGCAATTCTTTTCAGTAAACTGCTTTTAGTCCAGTTTCACAATATCCTGTGTTCCCTACAGTGTTTCATTAGGGATTTTCACCCATGTGTTACAGGTGGGTGTGTCCATCTCAGTTCTCCTCTTTTACTTCTATGGATTATGTAAAGTAAATTTAATTTCTTTAGGCATCCAGTAAAATTTAAAATTAGTAGTCCCTTGGTGATCTAGACACAGTGGAAGTGGGGCACAACAGCCATGACTTATCAACTAAAAACAAGTTAGCCAATATTGAAGAAGGTTTTAGTGCTAACCACTAAAAACAGGCGCATATTGCAAAAATTGCTATCTTATACAAGTATAGTAATGGACTAAAGGGACTAAAAGTCCTTACAGTAAGGGACTAAAATGCTTTTTCCCAAGAAAGTCAGCTTTTTCTTTTCTATCATGTACATGGATTTTTGATTCTTTTGTAAAACAAAATTTTTTTAAAAACACTAAAATTTAATAAAAGTAGCTTTCACTATTACAAGACCAAGCATATATTCTAGGAGTTTTCATGTAGTTAGACTTACTTTTGGGTTAAGTTTAGTAACAATCTAAATGATCAGTGGTACTCTATACAAGATTAAGTTGAAAATATTAAGACAGCTCCCTTCAGATTGTTTAAGCACTCACTGACACTCTCAGAACTACTTTTCAGCTTTTCATTTTGAAACATTTTCTCAATGGATACTCACTTTGATTTTAATAGAAGACATTTTAAAAATAAATGCAACAAACCTCTTTTTTTTTTAATATTTAGACATTTCTGCTGGCACAAAATCAGTTTTTATTCATTTCAGTAAAAAAAAGCAGAAGGAAAAGAAAATCTGGTTGATTCTAACCTATTTTTCAATCTTTCTTTTCCTTCCTTAGCTACCACCCAAGCAAGCTACCTGGTGCACAGGCACACCACTAGTCCCATGCCACTACTTTCCAATTGAACTGTCAAGAATTATGGCACTAAGACCGAAGGCTTTTTGGAAGGATGAGTCAACTCTGAAGTGTCTTAACACTCCATCTACAGCGCCAGCCCTCATTTGTGCCTCTTGACTGGAGACAAAGTCATGGCCAGGGAGAAATTGCAAAGTACAGCCTCGCAATGAGGAGCAGGCTCATTCTTCATTCTCCCACTGCCACTCTGGATTCTTCCTGAAGCCAATGTTGTAACTACAGCTCTTGAGTATTCCCTAAACCCTCCAGCAATTCTGCAGTCTGTGCGCCTCAGCTGCTTTGCTCTCTTCTCAGGCAGCTAGTAAGCTACTCCCTTGCTGCCTCTACCTTCAATTCCTCCTCCACATCTGGAGCAATATTTCACAGACACGGCAAAAACAACAGGATTAGGAGTAATTCCACCAAGCAATCAGGATAGGTCAAAGTGCTGGGCATCAGCTGTCACTCCCAGGCTGCACTGACACCCTAGCAGGAGCCCACAGGGAGCCAATACCATCTACTGCCCCAAGAGCTCCCGTCCACAGGGTCAAACGCTCTCCAGCGATCAAAGGTTCAGCAGAAATGCCTGACTGAGCCAACTGCATCTCACTCAGAATTTTCCTAGCCGTTGATACCTACCTACTCAAAGCAAAATATGCCCTACCATAGGAAAAGGCTGGAAAATTCCTGGCTAATTTCATTCCATCCTTCTAGTATTTTATGGATTTCCTTTCTCATAGGCAATCACTGTGTATCTCATATTAAGAATATATGTGTCACATCTTGAGTACAGCAGTTTATTCTGGTACAAATGTTCCTTTAAGTGCCAGCTGCAAATCTGCATCCTCAAAGGCCTCTCTGCAGAAGCCCTCAAAACCTAAGTACTATTAATGTCATACAAGTGAAATTCCTTTTTTTTTTCTTTTGTAGCCCAATGACTACTTCCTTGAAGTAGAAAGCTAAAAATTTTGATAGCATCATTTGTGCACATCACCTGACAGTACTGTCTCTATTTGTGCCAGACTTCTGCATTTCACAGAACCAGAGAACATGCTGAGTTGGAAGGAACCCACAAGGATCAAGTCCAACTCCTGCCCCTGCACAGAACCATCCCCAAGAGTCACACCACGTGCCTGACAGCATTGTCCAAATGCTTCTTGAGCTCTGCCAGGCTTGGAGCTGTGACCACTTCCCTGGGGAGCCT
This sequence comes from Cyanistes caeruleus, assembly GCF_971803275.1. Lineage (NCBI taxonomy): Eukaryota > Metazoa > Chordata > Aves > Passeriformes > Paridae > Cyanistes > Cyanistes caeruleus. Next base: position 42,790,073 of record NC_141705.1, read on the forward strand.
GTTCCAGTGCCCAGCAAGAAAAGGTGAAAAACAGTTTTTCTAATATCCAACCTAAACCTCCCAACACAACTTCAGGCCATTCCCCTGGGTGCTGACTCTTTATGCTGCTTCAGCAAGCACCTAAACTTTCAAAATTTACTACTGCCAGTTGTGGTAACCAAAGGATTCACTAGGATGAAGGGGCAAAAGTACAAAAAAAAAAAAAATCCAAAAAACCCCAAAAAACCCCAAAAAAACCAAAAAAACCTCCAAACACAACAACAAAACCTTTTATTGTTAACACCTGTCATTGACTGTAATGAAAGGTGTCTTTTCACTCCTGACTTTCAAACGTAAGGAAAAGTTTTTAAGGAAACTGGAAGCTTTTTAATAGGCTAGTCCAAATACACATGACTTTAATTCTCTCAAAGTCTGTGGCCTGAAGCAGTATTCGAGTGTCTACTGTGCTGTATTTCTTATTTCAGAATCTGAGCCAGAGAGACACAAAACAGCACAAAGCAACCTGTGGAAGCATCCAAGCAATCAGAATAGCAGGAATCATAGGGTGGAAATCAAGGAGATGATAATGATCTCCTCACTTGGGGCAGCTGCAAACCCATGGACCTACAAATCAACCATTTCTCATTCACCTCTGAAACAGCTCTTCACAAAAATTGCTATTTTGACAATTTTGTCTTTTACCTCCACGCAAATTTCTCTATTTGTTAAAGCTAACCCTAAGCAGAAACTGTAAGACCACATCCATCTCCCTGGTGCACTTGCCACAAGAACAGCAAACCAAGAAGACCACCCCAAAAGGAAGATCTTATGATGCACATGCACAGGAAGTCTGCTAGAAAACTGTTAATACTTTACTGCTTTTGTTGTGTTTGGTTTTTTCCAAAGTAGGTTAGCAAGCTCCCAGGGAACCCACTAACCTAGAATTAAAAACTGAATAAAACAATGTTTTGGAAAGAGACTTTCTCCATTATGCCCCAAGACGATGAACCCTCTCTACTTCCCTCATCTCTGGGGAAATTTCTGATTTCTCTATTCCTTTAACTTCTGCTAATACCCCTACATTAAGGTGCTTCGCTTCTAGGGGCTTCACATCCAATTACAGTAGCTTCAGCTGATTTCCCCAGGGCATGCAGTCAGATAATGAGATGAAGGTGCTGCAAGCTTCAGGTTTTGCTGCGACAGGAAAAGGAAATCCCCATGATTTCACCATATAGTAATGTAAGCCAAGGGAATGAAAATTAATCTGGAAATAAACTAATAAATTCTAGTCTTTCCAATGTACCTTTGCTGGCTCTTCCTCATGAAATCTACACTATAACATTCCTTCAATATATAGAGCACACACAGATCTATGTATGTGTTTACCTACAGCAGCAAACCAAAACAGTTTAGAAGATGCACACGAGACAGAATTGGTTTAGGCAAGTTTCCTGAAGCATTTCAGTATAACAATAGAAGGATGTTTCCACCATGCATGTGAAACCACTACAAACTTTACTCCCAAAAAGCAAGTTCATTTCTGAAAATGAATAATTACTAGAAAAAATTTTAAGCACCTGAATGACCTAAAAAAACCTCCAGTCAAATCACTTTTTCCTCTCTGAGTCTCAAGAACTAATTATTTTCAATAATATTTTTATTATTGCCATAGTAGCCACCTCCAGAGAAAAATAGGCAAGTAGAGATTTTTTTTTTTCACCTAAATTATATCTCTCTGCCTACTAAGGAAACAATCAGAAACAATCTTAAAGAACAGCATAAGAGACTGCTTCCTTCTGACTACCTCTCAATAAAGAAAGCATGCAGGCAATAAAGTTACACAGCAAAGATTCTCCACCCAAAACATAATAGCTCCCAGATGAAAAATCAGAAACTTTTTTTTTTTTTTGTGCAGGGAAATGCAGCTTTCAGTAGTTTACACTTCTTTTCACAAGAGGAGGCAGAAAAAAAAAATCCCCTCTGCAGGTAGGAATTGGGGCACTTAGGAAAGCACAAGTAATCAGCACCAGCTGTCAGCAGCCGCAGTAATTCTCACATCCTGTTTCCAAACCATCTTTGTAATTCCCACAGAGATGAGGCACAGGAGCCTCAATGTGATGCTGGGTTCAGATGAGAAGGCTCCCAATGGGACAGAAGGGGAAAAGCCATGTGAAGAAGCCTTGCAGCACAGGACTGACCCATCATAACCATCCCGTTCCCACCCCCCAGGCTTACTCCTTCTGCAAGCTCCCAACAAGGTTTGTGTTTTATCAGATCTATTTGCTCTCAAACCTTAGCTAAAGGCAAAGACTGGAGATAGATGAGAAAAGCATTTGTGGCTAACTGCAGCCATCAGAAAACGGTGCTGTTACACATGTTTATTTTAAGTCTTGTGATCTTTCTGGCTGGCATGGCACTGAAAGCCGTGACCACGTTAACACATACCAAAGGAAGGAAGTGTTTCCCTGGTAGATGTCCAAGCATTTTAACCTGGACGCTCAGAGGAAACAAAATGTGTATTTAAAAAATAATCTGTAATGCTATTTACCCAACTCTTCAAAATACAGGAGGTCTGATATTAACAGAAACAGCAGAGTTGTGGCTACAATTACAAAATATACAACAAAACTTTTTTTTTGTGTGCGTGTGAAAGCAGTGAGAAGCAAATTCATCTTAGAGACAGGATTAAGAGTGATGCAAGAAGGTATTTTGTGCTTGCATACACTGAGCACACATTTTTTGATTTTGCTAATAAATCAATATTAACATTGAGTTGAGAAAATTGTAAGCCACGAGTAAGACAAAACAATTTAACATGCAGGAGAAAACAGTAATTTTGTAGCAGTTTGCCCAATTACGCTTTGGTGTTTCCTAAAGCAAAAACCAAAATGAACTTGAGTCCATTTCAAGGACCTCTTGCTTCCATTTGAGGTTAGCTTACCTTTGCTCTTGCGGATGCTCTTCCACATCCTCCTCCGAATCAGCCTGACAAACAGAGAAGATACCATGTAAGAATCTTAGGACTGGACATACGTACCACTTTTAAGTCAATCACAGATGGATTCTCAGGTGACTTGTTTGCAAAACAAATTCAGAAATCTAAAATTCCTACAACTCCTTTATGAGTCAGGTAAGGTGGTTGATGGATATCCCATTTGAGGTTTCGGCTCATCTGGCAAAAGATAAATGATGACTTAACTTGGCTACTCTGCTGCTTCTTCCCAAATGCTGACTGAACAGACTCATTTTCTATTTATGCAAATGCATCTATACAAAATCCACTCACAAACAGAATTTTTACCCAAAGCAATCCATTGCCCTCCAACTAGAGGAAGACTATTTTCCTCCACTTTCAAATTTTCTGCCCCACCAGTAAATTTCAATAGCTAGTATCTGAAGAAATAGGATGCAGAATGCCTTGGAATGCAGATCACCTGTCAATCCCAAAAGCAAAGGCAAAGTATCACGTTCCAATTGGCACGGTGAGGTCCCAAACCCAGATCCTACCATTGATTAGCAGCACACACAGAAAGCAGAGAGAGCAGCAGCTCTGAACACATCATCTTAGCTCAGCTGCTGCACTCAGGTAATTTTCAAGACATGCAGCTGCACTGTGTCAGCTTGCAGTTCACCACAAACCACTTTGAGCTGTCTACAGAAATGAACTCAAGTGTTGGTTCAATGAGCTCCCTGCAGGAAATCCATTTAAAACAAGGAGGTAGTGACTCTGAACTGGCCCAGATCTCCAGGAAAGCTTTAGGTATAACTAAAAATGAAGTGTGTTACAGTCACTCAACCCCTGCTGATGAAACCAGGGACAACTTTAGGGAGATTAACATTTTTCAGGAGGAGGTCACAGTCATCCTGCCAGGAACAGCTGGTGAGTTTTCCCAGCTTCTCCTTCTGCAGGTGATGGTTCTACAAGACACGAACTACAGACCTTAGCAATGAAAAGGTAAGGGGGGAAAAATCTTTTTAAATTAAAAGACTGTACTTTCCACCACCCCTCCTACATGTTTCCCACGTAAGCATACCAAAGAACAGGCCCCAAGCCACCAGTTTTGACTTACATACTGGAAAAAAAAACCACCTGTAAACACTAAACATTTTTCAAGTGGCTTCAGATGCTTACAGAGATCAGGCAGCCCTACCTGCCTACTGAATGGGACAGGCAGCAGGATTTCTGAAGACCTGAGCTTCTCGATGTTAGGAAAAATGGCAACCACTATGGCAGCAAATATGATTAAAGTTAACATTAATACTAATAATTAACATTATCGTGTCTAAAATAATGACCTTATGGCTAATATTAATACAGATCTTGCCAAAAGCTACCAGAGGCATCTGAACTTCCATCTTTTGTTGCAAGCAGCTCCTACAAGGGAAGCAGCACAGCCTCCACCATAACATAACCAAATCTGGAACAAGACTGACAGGGAAGTACAAGTTAATTTGAGGACTTGACAATCTTTCTGTACGCCTGCCCAGAAGTTGGAGACACCATGTAATTGTCCAGGATCTGCAGTACACCACAAAGCTCTTCAGCACAGATCTACCTAGAGGTCCCAGCACCCAACCTCCATGAAGACCCAGTCATGTCCTCTAGAGACCTTGCTAAGTCTTGCTGTTAGACCCCAACAGGATGGCATGATACAAATCCATCATGTTTTCCAGCTTCTCCGAGCTGTTTCTGTACTTCTAGGACCTCAGTATGATACCAAGCAGAACCAGAGGACTCCATGCATCTTCTCCAGAAACAGCTCCTCTGCCACAGCCAGACAGCATGCTATCCTCATTTTAAATGGCTTAGTTCCTCCTTTAAATGGCTTAGCATCTGCCAGGCATCAGAACCCTGGGTCTGTGTCATTACACTGTGCTCACCCTTAACACTAGCCACCTTACCATTTCTCCTCTTCACTTTTCACCAAGCAGCAATGAAGCAAACTTCCCAATCTACAGTGCAGCCACGGCACATCTCAATTGTGCAAGGAAAAACAAAAATTTAAAAATCACTCTCACACACAGACCTCCCTGTCCAGCTTTCTCCTATCTTGACTCCTCTGTGTGCTCCAGGCTACTTGTGCATGCAGATTTACACTGAGGATTTACAAAAAAAAAAAAAAAAAAAAAAAAAAAAAAGAAAGAAAGAAAGGAAAAAGAAAGAAAGAACTAGCATTCTCAAACTACAGGACTACAGTGGGAAGGAACACCTCCTGAAAGTTAAAATGCAGTTCCCAGCAGGCTACCTATGAAAAGAAAAAAAATCCCCTTCCTCCAAACATTATCCTGAAAATGCGGCAGGTGCTTATCTTGTGTTGGAAAGCCCTTGAAAGCGCCCCTCTTGTGTCACACAAGTCTCAAGAGCCTGAGCTGACAGCTACTGCATAATCTGCATGGCCAACCAGCCCCAAGTCCTATCAGCACCATCCAGAAGCTCAGCTGGGAGTCTGGAGAAGCCTTTTAACAGCCCAAAGAGGAACACAATTCCCAGCCCAAGTCTGTCTCAAATTGTGTGTCTTCAGACAAACCCTGCTTTGAAGTAGGTGACTCTGTACATTTAATTTGGGCACAGCTGATGGGATGGTTAATGACACACTGCCGTGCCGCGTATCTCCGATGAATATACGTAAGATCAAGGTCTTCATTGGCTTTCGAAACCAGTAGAACAATTAACCTTATTAGCCCCTGAGCTGCACTGAAGAACAGAAACTGAAGACAAGCTGCTACTACTTGGGAGAAGGGAAAAAAATAAAATATTTCAGACGCGAGCAGAGCCTTATAAGTGAAAACTAAGGCAGCAGCTCTGTATTTGTCCAGTGCCTATAATAACCATGATACAGTAAACACTGTGGTATCTTTCTGTAAAACTCAAGCACCTGAAACACTGTCACAGTAAAGTGAAACAAGTTACTGTAATCTCCTTAGTATCTGCAAGCAAATTGAAACATTCACTAGCTGCTCCTCTAAGGAAACATCTGGCTCATCTCCTAGATGAGACACAGGAACAGCAGAAAACCCATCACATCATTTATACACTGCACTGACATCAAAATTAAGTTGGGTTTACACTGATTTTGATGACTTACTGTCATTTTCAGTTGTGATAAGAAGAACTACAAGTTAACCTTCATTATGTAGTTATGTCAAGTAGTCAAGGTAGTTCTTCCTTCCAAACTGAAGGGGCAGAAGAGAAAGTGCTCTGCAGGTACCCAACCCACCTGCCTGTGCCTTCAGATGCTCCCAGTAACCACCTACATGGTTTTTGACTGACAGAAACAGGCAACTATGACCCTCTGACACCTCTTTTAAGCAGTGTAGGCCATGAACAACAATTGTCATTTATGTTTCTTTCATACACTTGTGCGAACAGCTGGCCTGATACCCTTCCTGTGCTTTTCCTTGTACTCTTTCCTTTTCAGCAAAAATAAAACATAACTAACTGCCTTTCAGATTGGCACTGAAGTGCTACAACCTGGCTGTCAATATTTGGAGCTTTTTCAGCCTTCAGTGGTGAATGGCTTGGGTGTCAAGTCTTACATAAAGGAGCTTTTCTCCCAAGCATTTTATTTAAGTAAGTATTAACAAGTTGCAAACAAACACACAAAACCACAAAATTATAAGGGGTCTATGAAAACCACAACTGCTCTAATCAAGTCTCTCACATTCAAGATTTTCCACGTCAAAATCCCACTGGTTTTCAAAGAAAAATCCAGCTGCCCAAATGCCAGGGACATTTGGTATAAAAAGGAGGTTAAGGGCAAGGTGAGCAAGGTCAGTGGGTGCTCCGTGGTTACCCCACACTTCACACCACCTTCACCAAGAAAGAAGAGATGGGCACGAGGGAATACAGCCACCACATCCGACTGGGAAGACCAGCTGGTCTCAGAGCTAAAAAGGGAATCCAGGAAGAAACACTGAAATGCTGGAGGAAGCAGCAGACCAGTGGAAGCCAGTCAGCTGGCGAGATACAGCCAGCTCCCCCTCATCCCCGGCGCAGGAGCCCACGCACACCCTCACCAACTGCAGCGCTCCGGGCACCCCTCGGGATCGGCTGCGGAGCGAGAGCAGTAGGTGAGCCATCCCCAAACAGCTCTGCAGCTTCAGAGGAAGCCAGAATCCAAAGCCCACAAGTGCTACAGGGGAGGGGAAAAAAGGAAAAGCACAAATATGTGTAAGAGGGAAGCTGGGAGGGGGCACATGAGAAGCACAAACAATGAAAGGGAAGCAAGAGGAAACAGAAGGTAGAACAACCAAGCGGGGTGGAGGCGCGGGGGCCCTGGGCGGCTGCGCTCCAGCATGCAAATTCATGCAGTTCACGTAGACAAAGCGATGCTGTGAAAGGCCCAGAAAGCAACTACAAATATTAAAACGCTTTGTTTCCCCTCCCTCGCCCCTTAACGCGATGTCTTTATTCGCTACATGCTCCTGGAACAAAAGCATGTGCAGGCAGCCGGATGGCTGAATGGGTTACCAATCCACCCAACTTTCATCCTCAAATTCTGCAGGCAGCAAGGAATGCTCAAAACTGCTCTGTCACAGGCAGGCAGTTGATGATGCATGAAAAATAAGATAATAGTGTAAAGCCATGACAGAAAGAGAAAAACATCCATCAGACAGCATTGGTAACCCGCCAGAAACAGGCTAAAGGCCTGGCAGACAGGGCAACCTAATCCATTTTCCTGCTGAGAGCAGTGGGAGGGAGGTGCTTTGGCAGAGGACTGTGCACAACTCCTTCCCTGGATTTTTCACTTGTGCAGGTGAAATCCTCACTGGTGCCACACTCCCTCCAAAAAGAAGCAGGAAAAACAAAATCAAGGGGCCAGAACAATCCTATTCCCAAAGTCTTCATATCAAGACCCATCTCCAAACACTGGAATGAAGCAACTCTTGGATATTCCCTGCCAAACAACATTTATTATCGACTCAAAAGCAAGGAAGTTCTTCCTGTTACACCCTCACCATCACATCACACTGCTGGGATACATGAACACTGGGCAACAACCCTCATCAAGGGTTTAACCAAGAAAGTCTATTCTTGCAAGACCAAGAGCATGGAAAACATCCTTGTAGCAGCAGTAGGTCAGACCATTTTTTTTAAGTGAAACATGATCAACAAGCAATAAATCTCTTTCAAGTTTAAGCATCTCTCTAACAAAGGGCAGTCAGAAATTAACACATGTAGCAACTTTCTAGATCCCAGGAACTGATGCTGGTGTTTCCACTGGTGCCCCTCACCAACCCAGCAGTCACCCAGGAGTGCAACATGCTGACATGCCTTCAGGACCTCACAAACACAGCAGAGGATCGTGGCTGGATGGGCCACCCTCGACTCTTTGGGCATCCAGGAAAGAGCCATGACCAGCCACCAGAGGCCAGTGCCACCACTCCACAAAAGAGGTTTGAAAGGGTCCCTCACCATATCCGCAGGGATTTAGGGAAGCCGCTTTTCCTCCTCACCACAACAAATGGAAAAGGTGGTTTCAAATGTGGCCACAGGGCCCAAGCCCAACAGGAGCTGGGTAAAGCCCAAGTTTACACGGAAACAGAAGAGCAAGGGTCGGGCCTGTAACTGACTTTTGGTCTTAAAACCCATTTGAGGAACCCAGGTCCTTTTGTTCAGCTTAAGTAGTCACTGATGCATCAGATACTGCTGCAGTCCTCAAGCTCAGAAGGGAAAACCATGCAAACCAATCAATGAACCACTAATACCCAGGAGACCAGCTCACCTGACTTTTAACCTCCAAAATCAGCAAGCCTATTGTGATTTACTTCTCACTCTGTCACAGCTGAAGCCAGAAGACTTCTTTCTTTCCTGCATACCTAACATAGCCTCTAAGGAAATGATGGAGGAACAGCAGGCTCAGCTTCATCTTCACTGCTGCAAGAATGGAGCAAGAACATGTGCTCAACTACGCCAAATTCATGGGTCATTCATGCCTGGTTTTTCTTTAGCCAAGCTAAAGCTTATTTTTATGAGGATGCTCAAGAACAAAGTGTTTTCCAAGAGGATCTAATCTCCTCAGGAAGTAAACATCACGTCATCATCACTCAATTGCAGCTTCGCTATGAGAAGCAACTATAAACAACTACATTACACAGTTCTACATCTAATGCATCTTAATATCTTCAATGTAAAGAACGCAGATGCGAAAGGCTGATCTCAAGCACCTCTGCACAGTGACCCTACATCTTTCCTTAGCTACTACCACATCTGCAACAGGCAAAATCTCAATGTACAATACAACAAATATATCTTACAAAATTATCTGGACATACAATAGATAATACTTTCATTACACCACAGTACAAAATGCTGGGTCCTGGTAAGCAGCATCAATTGTTAGCTAGCTAAGAAACAGCACTTCTGCTGTTTTTCCTTACATTAATGGGTGTCAATGGCCGAGCACTAAACAGAGAATGATATATGGGCTTGAGACAAATAAATTACCTGCTTTTGCCCCTCGTATAAGATGATCTCCCTAAGGACTGCTTCTTCCCGTTTATGAGCCTGGTGCCTTGAAGTCTAGAAGGCCGAGCTCAACATATGGCAGAGTCCGTCAGTGCGAGTTAAATGATTGCCTCAAATGCCATAAACTCCAGACCCTGCTTCCAGCGCCCCTCCTCACTCACCAGCCCCGCCGGGCAGTGGACCATATTGGTTTCTCTCACCAACACAGAATTTATCAAACCTTGTTACTGCCTAATAAAAGCTGCTAAAAAAGACCAAAAAAAAAAAAAAAAAATGCGCTAGAACAAGAGGAACGGCACCATAAATGATGTGTCATTTGAGGGGGGGGAAAATGGCTTCACCTGAGTAGGCCTTAGATATAAATATATGCATATTCACGACAGGCACGTCTAATGCGTTCCGACCACAAATGCACCGGTTAAAAAAAAAAAAAAAAAAAAAAAAAAGGGGGCGGGGGGGTGTGTGGGAGGAAAACCCCAAACAGAAAATAAATGAAGCCGAACAACCACGCCGCTGGTGTAGGCTGGGGGGCCGCGGGGACGGGGCTGCACCGTGACAGCAGCGGGCGAGGCCGCCCCCGCCCCGCGCCCGCCGCCCGGGCCCCAGCGCACCCGCACGGCCCCGCAGCGCCCCCCGACCCCTCCGCCGCCCCCGCCCCCCGCGCCCCCTCACCTGGGCGGGCAGCAGCAGCTCCCCCTCCTCGGCTTGCCACAGCTCCACCACGCCGGGGATGGGCTCGATGGCTGCGGGGGCAGAGAGAGAGAGAAAGCGCGGATGGGCAGGGGGCTCTCCGCGCCGGGGCGGGCCGGCACAGACGCGTGGCCCGGCGGGCACCGCGGGGCCGGGAGGAAGGGAACTGGAGCGGGGGGGAGAGGGGAGCCGCGTCCCGGCTCCCTTTGTGTCCCCGGGCTGCCACCGCGGCAGCCGCCCGAGGGACGGCGGCGGGGGCGGCGGCTCCGCTCTAAAGCCCGGAGCGGGCAGCGCCGGCACCCCCGCCCCGCCTCGCCCCGCCGGTGCCCTCACCTTGTCCCTGCGCCTCCCCGGGGCGAAAGCAGGGCAGGAGGACGTGGAAGACGCCGAGCAGGAGGTTCATGGCCGCGGCCGCGCGGCAGTAGCCGCCGTGCTGCGGGAAGCGCAGCCCCGCCATGCCGAGCCGCGCCGCGCCGAGCTGCGGCTGAGGCGGGGCGGGCTGAGGCGGGGGCGGCCCCGCGGACACCGGCACCGCCCCCGCCCGCAGCGCGGCTGCGCCCGCCCCGCCCCGCCCCGCCCCGCCCCGCCCCGCCCCGCCGTGCCCGCCCCAGCCGCGCACATGGCCCCGCTGCGCCCGCCCGAGCCCGGCACGGTGCTCCCCAAGGCGGGAGGGAGGGGGGGAATGGGCGAGTCGGTGTTGTGAGCTCGGCTGTGCGGCCGGACCGCGGGCTGCCCGCCCTTACGCCCGTGTGGGATGTCACCGCGCCGGGCCCGAGGCTCCCCGGTGATTTTTAGAAACAAAACGTGAAAAGTGCGAAGGGAAGAAATGGGGCTGCCGCGTGAAGGGGGAGGGGAGAGCGCAGCGGGGAAAGCGGGGAGTGTCGCAGCGGGGGGAGACAATCGAGGTCCCAGCGATCTGGTGGTCCTACTGCAGATCCCACAGGATCGTTAGGGCCGGAAGGGATCTCTGGACACCATCCAGATCCGACCCCCTGCCAAGGCAGGGTCATCGCGAGCAGGTGACACAGGCACTCCTCCAGATGGGTTTTGAAGGTCTCTAGAGAGGGGTGACTCCCCGATCTCCCTCCTCCAGTTCCACCAGTCTGGTTAATTTGCCTCAGTATTCCTTGACTGCTTGGCAGCGCTGTATGTTGAGGGTCGCTGCTGCTGTTCAGGTGCCTTTCAGTCTTAAGCAACTCTTCAGGTGCCCGTTGGATCTGTCAGGGAATTACATGGTGTTTGTAAAACAGAAGTGCAGAACACAGCCCAGAGATAGTTGTGAGGGTCGCACGGTTTTAACATGTATCTCACATACCCTTCTAATTGCATTTTAAAGTGCTTTTTTAAAAGTCCCTTCTGCTTATGAAAAAAAAAAAAAAAAAGTAGCAAGCGCCCCCTCAAATGCTTAAATTACAAGAAAAAACAGTTGTTAAACTAGTTCTGCAAACCTCGAGGAGAAAAATAAAGTGAATACTCTGCTAACAAGGTCTGCACAGCCCCCAGATTGCATCTGGTTCTCCCCTTACCAATCGCACATAGTAACTCACATAAACACTGGCAGCATGGGACTTGGTCAGCAAAGACTCATAAATAAAGCCAAAGAAACAACAAAAACCATTTTTACCCCGAATCGAGACAACACACGAGGACATTTGGGACCTTGGTCCCCAGCGGCAGTGGGTCACTTACACAATGCCCTTTCTGCTAAGCACTTGGAAAAGCTTTTCCCACCCGGAGGCCATTCAGGTTTGACTGGAGGTGGAGGTGGGTCTCCACAAAAGAGGTGCTAACTTTCTTCCTAAAGGAGAAGATTTTGGCACTCAGTGTTGCACAACCGCTAAAGTAATGCAATGCAGCCTTGTCTCCTGTCGGCATCCTCCTCTTTCTGTCTTCTCTCTTTTTCCTGCTCCTTAATGGTTAGACGGGTCTTGTTTTCCATGCTGTCCGTCTGTGTCTTTAATCTCATTGCCTGGGTTTTCCCACACATGGGCAGAGGAACACTGTGGCACCTCTCCACCTGTGCCCCAGAGAACCCCAGGGCTTGCAGAGAAACACAGCCTTCCAAAATAGGAAGGGTTGGATGTTCCTCTGTCGATAAACAAGTCTCTACGCTTGGACAGACACTTGAATACGTGCTTTAGAGAAAAGAGAGTTACAATGGCGAAAACTTTACATGACAACCCCACCCAGGAGCTGCATGGCACCATGCATGAGCATTCTGTAGGGAATAGTTCCCATTACTTCTGCAACTGGTTCCAGCTGGAGTACCAGTTAGAGCTGTAGACTAATACTATTTTAATTTACTAGCTTTTTCTTGACGAGTTTTTAAGACATCATGCCAGCATGAGCTGATGAGTTTTTGCCTGTCTTAAAGTCAACTCCATTTTCAGTGCTTGCAGTAAGGGGGCTGGACACAGGTAGGGGTTTAGAGGGAAACTCCTAGACAGTCTTGGTTTAGCTAAACAGGTTTAAAAATGTCAGGTGAGAGAGCTGGCCTGAGCTGCAGTCCAGGCTGGGACCAGACTCACCCTGGAAGTGCTTGCCCTGTGTAAAGCAACGGGCACATCCGCAGTTTTGGAAAGGGCTGGGGAGCAGGGGAAGTGAGGCTTCCTACAGTCGTGGTAGAACCACTTCTACCAAACAGCACAGCTGAACACTTTGCTTTCTGGAGGCTTTTTCGGATGCGATGGGCAGGACTGGGAGGAAAGCAGGGCCACGATGCAGATGTTGCGATCGCACGGGGAGATACATGCTGTGTGACAGACATCAGACAGGAGCAGGCAGCCTAATTACATTGCTGCTCTTGTGCCTCTGTGCATCCCTTTACCAGCAAAATATGCCTGGGACTGTTCCTCACGTGTGAGATGAGATGAGATGAGATGAGATGAGATGAGATGAGATGAGATGAGATGAGATGAGATGAGATGTAACTGATGCCATGTACATGGAGATGCTCCTCAGGCAGCCCTGGAATGTCACCAACCACTGAGAGCACAGGAGAGGATGGGCAGGGCAGGGCAGGTGCTATGGGCAGAGCAGGAGGGAAGCTTTTCCTCCCAGGTAAGGCTCCAAGTAACTTCAGTAATCATGAGAAAGGATATTTGGGCTCCTCTAGGCTGAAACACCTGCATCTCTTGGCCTCGGGTGCTCAGTGGGATACTCGAGAGCCCCGTGTCTCACAGTACTCACTGCCCATTCTTCTCTCCAGAATATTCCAGCATAGCGGGTGCCAGTCCCAGCCTGGCGGGGCTGCGGTGCTCCTCCTCATCCACAGCGCTGCCTGCAGTGAGCGGGCATGTGACACTCAACCCTGCTCCCTAGGCAGCTTGGGCATCCCTGACACCCCATCCCTCGCCCTCTGCTTGTGTGCACATCGGCACCGCCACCAGCAGCTTTCCAACTGCATCCGACCTACATTTAACACCTTCTTGCTGCCACAGCTCCATTTCATTTAGAGCAATCTCGCTCCTCTAGTCTGACTGCAGACCCATCGGTGAGAAGGAGCTCGGAGTGAAAGGGGAAACAAAGGCTGCCGGCAAGTCCCCGCCGGCTGTCCTTGATGGGCTATCATGGTACTTTTCTGTTCCTCAGAAACTACTGACTAATCGGGAGCGAATGGATTCAGCCCACTCACCGGACAAAGCAAACAATTGCTAAAATATCTGGATGAGGAACTTGTTGGACGATGCACTGGGAGGGCATGGTCCAGCTTGTGAACCTGGTGTGGTGGTGCAGCACCCGCTGCTATCTGCAAATGTGACAGTGCTCTTCAAACCTATTGATGATGCTCTTTTCCAGCTAGAGAAAAAATATTTGGAGGCTGTAGACACGTTTAGTATTCATGCAAAGCAAATCCCTGCACTGTCATACTTTAAAATCTTTGACTTGTTTTTTCAGGAGTAGGATATGCTGCTGAAATATTTATTTTTACTGTTTGCCTTGTCCTTGAACTACAAGGAAAAGGAGCTAGGTTTTACCTACAGCAGTCTGGAAATACTGCTGTAAACTTCTGCAAATCATAAAGCACACAGAAATTAATCCAGCCCTAAATGTCATTACAAATCCCCATTATTTGCAGCATGGGAATAGCTGCTTGCCTTTCAAAAAAAGATATGAGACTTTACAGAAACACTAAGCAAAATTAATTTCTGGGGGAACTGAGCCCAGTGGAAGTTTTTATAGTATGAAATCATATCATTTGCAGCCATGTATTGCGCCATAAGCTGTCGATGCTTAACATAAATCGAGCATATTTAGGTATTTCCATTAGGTGCAGTTTGAGAGACAGTATGCACTGAAGGTGACATTTTTCTTTTAAAAGCCCCAGGAAAGCGGTCGGCTCACTCTGGAGTGTTACCTTCACCTTGCCATCCCCAGCGAGGAAATCGGCAGTGAGACAAGCCCCACTGGAATGAGCTGACAAAAGCCCATCCTGGGGTCTGTGTCAGGCTCCAGGAGCTCAGGGCCTCTCCTCACCCTCCCCGGAGGCCTCCCTCCGCTGCCAAGTTCCTCTTTATCAGCCCCACGGCTATACATCCCCACACCCCGCACGCCCGGGGCCAGCCCTATCAGCAAGTGCAGCACCGGGCACCCCCTCCTGATAAGGCTACAAATCCCAAGGAGAGATTGAGAGGTGATAACGCCTTGCCTCGGGCCATCTCCTCGCCCAGCTAGGCTCATTCCTCCCCAGAGGGGCTGCCTTTCCCCAGACACCCAGACAGTTCACCGAGGGCTCAGTCCCACTCGGGGAAAGCCAGGTCCTCCAAACCCGAGCCGTAGGACCGTGTGCTCACGGGTGAATGCACAGGGCGGGGAAGAACCCTGGCGAGAGGGGACCTGGCAGGACACAGCCATAAATGTCCGCTCGGTTGCCAGCGTGACAGCTGAAGATAAGCAGCCCTCCCTTTTCTCCCTGGCATTCGCCCCGCTGCCCCGCTCAGCCAGCCGGCGTTCTGGGAGCGCTCCCTCCATCTCAGTGTTTGTGTAACTCCCAGCAGAGCGGGGCTGCGAGCTCCGCCGGGGCCCCTCTGCATCATTAGAATAATAAAACAGCACGGGAACGGGAGTTTCTCTCGTCCTTCTGGTGACAATTACTGCCATGCTCCCCCATTCCTAGCAAAGACTTTTAGAGAAGATGGTGAGGGCAGCCCGAGCTGAGCTGAGCCGAGCCTAACTCTTTTAAAGACTAATTCAGCCTGGGACAAAGCTTGCCCTGACAGCGTAATTAAAGAAGTACAAATTGTTTCTAAAACCACACGCTGGCAGAATTTTTACAATTAATGACCAGTTGTCACTGCTGGGGCTTGTCAGGGAGGAATCGCTCTCATCTGGGTCAGCAGCCCATCCATCGCCTCTTTGAGGACTGGAAAGCGAACAGGCAGCGGCACTGCCCCAATAAGCTGTTAATGACACCGCACTCATCACCGCGGATAACAAACATCTTGTTTCTAAGCAGAATTTTTGCCAGCTCGCTTTGACTTTCTAGGCTGTGTGATTAAACACAGACAGAAAAATAGGCTGCTTACCTGGCCTACTTTTTTTTCATTTTCCCTCTTCTCATGCATTTTTGATTGAAAAAATCTGCATGGTAAAACAAGCATCTATATGATCAGACAGAAGGCTTGATGAACAAAGGACAATATTAAGTGGTTTTAATGGTGCAGCTTCTGAAACATTGACAAGAAAAGTAGTATGGCTAAGTGATCTATTAATAAAAAGCTGCTTGCTCTGGAATCTCAAGTATACATATATATATATATATATATCCCAAACTCTTCTGTGTAATGAAGAAGAAAGGATAGTAAATATTTTTATTTTAAAAAGGAATGTTACCATTGTGGTATCAATCAAATGCTAGGTAATTAAAAAAAATACGCTGACGTGCTCTGTCCTTTCCTTGCCCTGCTCTGCCTACATTTTTTAGCACATACACTGCATCCACTTGAAAGCGTGGTGGATCCTTGCACACAGCAGGATTTTGCAGTCTCCTGCGGGACCCACCATGTTACAATAGCGTTCAAAGCTTTATAAGCTTCATTTAGTTTCAGCAAGCCTGTTGGAGCATTGTCTGTGCTTAAAGAGGCATTTAAAACTAAAGCGAAGCTTTGAAAGCCTCAGAGACAATGACGCTGGACTCCCTAAACCCATGAGTTCACTGCACGGTTTGAAGTGATGGCATCATGTAGAAAACATGACACGCTGCTCTGAGAGCCTGGCAGTACCTAGGCACAAAAGAGGAGGGGGAGCAGAAAATCAGGGGTGCACATTGAGTTTCTACCACTGAAGGTCACTCCTGGACCAAAGGGAAGAAAAGCATTCTAAATTTTTTTTCTGCCTTTGAGATTTGTACCTATGCATATTTATTCTCTTGCTCTGGAATGATTTCTAAGCCATTGCTATGTGTGCTTCTAAGCTGTTATGAATAAAAGAAAACAACAGCCAGAGCCCACACAATAAAAACAAGGGAGGATGCAGCAGCCATGCTTCCACGAGATGTTCATCTTTTGGTCTAAGCGGTTTGCACACCCCCGGACTGTGCAAAAGGCAGCATTTAATGCAGAACTACACTACCTACAGGTTAAAGGGAAGAGCAGTAAAGCAGGCATCAGTAAAATTCTGGTTTCCCAAACAGGCACTCATTTTTCAGCTTACAGCCCTGCTTGTCACCATTTATAGGCAAGGGCATGCAATCTGTATTACCACAACATTGGTAACATCTCAAGGTGAGAGGAAAAGCTCCTCTTGAATCCCAAAAATAAGCATCCACCCTACCCATACCTCCTCGCTCAGGTGGTGAAGGTTACAGGTATTCTTGGGCTGCAGTGGCATAAATTCCCCATTCCTGCCTTGTCAGGCTTCCCTGGCAAAACCCCCAGTGCTCTTGATCACCAGGGAAAATGACGAGGACAGGGAGACACCCACAAAGATTGCAATGATCCATGTAAAAACAGCACCTTGTGGATGGAGTCAGGTACAGGATGCCCATAAGTAGATTGAAAGGATAGTCTGAAGCAAACAGGTGTAATAAATACCAGCTTTGAAAAAAAGCCATGGTGCCTGAGCAGGTTTAGAAATAAAACAGTAAAATAGGATTTCACAGCATGTCAGATGCTGTTCAGTTAATAGCTGAGCACACCTCAGCAGCATGCAGAGAGCCATGTTGTGCCTTGCAGGCTGCATTTCATTCCTAAGACCACAGTATTTCATTGGGGCACACTGCAGGCAAAGCTCGATGGGCTGGAAAAGGACATGGCATGAGCCACGGCAGAGTCACCACGTGCTTAATTTTCAATTTCAATAGCTGTAGAAGGTTTTAATGGGGGTAAAATGTAGTCTTATTTAACCTCAGTCCTCAGTGCAGTGGAGCCATTTTTCACTGCAATTGAAAATAATGAACATAAACTAGTTGGAGGCAGATAATGGGCATGAGAGATTTGAGCTCAAAGGGCTGAACCCTGGACAAAGTGCAAAGCAACCAGAATCAGTTTAGTACCACAGTATGTCAGAAAAAAAGCATAGCTGTTAAGAATGTAGCTCTTCCACATGTGTACAGAGACTCTTGAGAGAGGAAGATGCACTGATGAATGACATTGAAAAAACATAGCACAAAAGTAAAACATGTTTCAAAATACACCCAAATTGGAAACAGTACTGTTAGAAGCTTATGAAAACACAGTAAAGTATTGCTGTAGCTCTTTTTTTAAGGCCTGAAGTGTTACTACAACAAAAATAAACATGCTGATGAAATACAAAAGAACAGCAATGCCAAACTCCTGGAGAAGTGAATGGCGAATTTGCCAGAGCTGTGCTTCCAAAACTGGCTGTGCAGCCCAGGATCCAATGTTAATGGGTCACAGATGTTCTCCCTTTACAAAAAGAAGTTGAATGTGTTTATTTCTTTCATGGTACCGGCCAGAGGGCAGTTAGGGGAGCAATTGGAAACCTGTGAGCTGCAGTTACTTGATTGAATAATCTGTTTGAAAAAAAAGATGTTGCTGTGCAAAATTATCCTCCCCCCTCCACCACCTCCCTGCCGGTTTTGACAGCACGTAAGAGTTTCACTTCCATCCAAAACTGAGAGGGAAATTTAGGTAACCCAGAACAACATAATGTGCACAGTCTGTGAAGTACCAGGGATTTTTCATGCCACAGACCTAAGGACACTGGGTTTTTTTACACACCCAAAGAATCCAGGGTTTCTGCCCAGCTCAGTGCCAGGGCTCATGATGCACACACAGGTCAGGCTCTCCAACCGGGTTCCCTGCCTGCTGTGTGAGACTTGCCATGAGGAGGGATCACCTCTGGGCATGGCCTGACTTCTCGGTTTACCTATGTGCAGAAAACTTGTGCAGCTGCAGCCACCACTTTCTCACCAAGTGCCTTCCCCCAGCACCTAGCTCTTTCCTGCTTTAGGGAAAAGCCACAGTATAACAAAGGAGAAAACAAATCTCTCCCTGAGGACAAGGGGTGATGTTACAAAGCCTTTCTGACCAACCCAAAGCATTGCTGCTTGACAGCATCCATGTCAGAGCTTGGTGTCAGGTGTTAATGTGGGATGAGGAGAATTACTGCCTTGCACCCAGGCTGCATGGGCAGCAGTGGTGTGGGTGACAGGGTACCTAGAGCAGTACAATTCAAACGACATGAAGAGAAGAAAACTGATGGTTCCCATACTCAACCCACAGCATGAACAGTCCTTTGTGGATACCTACCCAGCAGAACAGTAGAATCCTAGGCAGGAGCTGAGTATCTCATGGCATTTCTGCTATACAGAGTACTGAAGTCCTCTCCAGGCATCATCACCACCAAAGTCAAACATCACATGTAAATGTGGGATGCTTCTTCAGGGCTGGCAGGCATGGGTGCCCAGTTACAGACAAGCTTTTCTCCAAGGCACAAAACAAGGTGAATGTCCACCTTGCTGACCTGGAACTGAGTGGTACCCACAGACAGCTCAGCCACGGGTGGGGAAGCAATGCCTTGGCCTGGGATGGGAGCCACATGACTCCCCTCACCTGAAATGGTCTGGTTGCTGAAGGAGTCTCTGCAGAAGCCCTTGTCTTGTGGAAGACTCCAGAACATCTTAGGGAGAAGGGAGACCCAGGCAGTCCTGGGAAGAGCTGAAAGAGCAATTTTTTTTCTCTTATTCCTATAGCCAGGAATCAGCCTAGATATTTACAACTTTCTAATCCACTTTCAAATGCTGCCTAGAAAAGTGCTGGAGAAAAATCAGGTGGTCTGGACATTTTGAAGACTTATTTTATTTTCCAGAGAGCAATTTTGGGCTTGTTCATTTCTTTTCACAGAACATCTGCAATTCCCTGCAACTATAATTTCTATCACTGTCTTTCAAAAATGACACTTGTACAGCCTTCTTCCAAATAATTGCAGGAACTTTCTGTTCATTAGGGGAGCATATTTTCAATGCACAGGTCTTCACCTCACAGCACCTCTGCCCTTTCCCCTGGGATGTGCAAGCACTCAGCTGCTGTACTGACATCCCAAGGGCTGTGGTCTGGCCCTTTGCTCACCAGCTATTCTCAGTGGCATGGCACTCACAGCTGGACAGGAAACGGTACAGCTCCAGCAGAGTTTGGATGAGAAGCCGTGCACATTGTCAGCCACAGGAGCTGGATGCCTCATTTTCTGCCTGCTGTGCCAAAAATGTACTCTGCCAGGTGCCTGAAGGGCATGCAGGGTTGCTTTTCCAAACCTATGGTATATTCTGGGTGGCATTCAAATGAAATGCAACTACGGTGCTCCTCTACAGGCCTTCATAAAACATCAGCCCTCTTAAAACAACACATCTGCCCTAGGAAATACATTTTTGTTATTGTAATGAATTACATTTTTATGTCCAAAATCCATTTAGTTTCCAGCAAGAAATCAGAAGATGGCTAACATGAAATATTTCCTTAGATTCTGCCATAACAGCTATCTGATGTCTGGATAAATGCACAAGAATACAGACTTTCTTTAGGACACTGAAGACTGCCCTACAAAGAGGTTACCAATGATAATTTGTGTTGCTATGTAAAATTGTTAGCCTTTTAGCATTCAGAACTCCAGCTTTGCTCTCAGCTCTCTGAAGCACTATTCCTTATGCTGCTGACTGCACACTTGCACTTACATGTTTTCTTATTTTTTGGCTCAGTGGAGCAAGCAGTCAGCTTTTCCCTCGTTCCTGAGGGATATCAGGTTACAACGAATGTTGTTCTGCTATTATATACTTACCCAGTGGCATATTAAAAATGCATATTTTCCATTTGATTTTTCTCCTTGCCAGAATCAGGTTTAAGGCCACTTTTCTTCTCCCACTTGCTAGGTACCGTTAACAAGCTACTAGCTTATTCCCAGATGTAAAAAGACAGGCAACAATACATGCCTGTTTAACCTCAGCTGGGGATATAGTCCCTGCACCAGTTCATTTAAACTAAGGAAATTTACAGTGCATCCCTGCAGCTAAACTGCTTTTGAGCGTATTAACTTTTGGAGAAGTAGGAGAAAGATGTACGTGTGGAGGCTGCCTGGTGATGGGCCAGCCTCCTGCAGCTGTGCGTGCTCCTGCCCTGCCAACACACGGCACACACTGCAGGTCCCAGAGGGTCTCAAGTCCCTGCTGGTGGGAGTCCCCTCTCCCCTGCCCCTGGGCCACGTGGGAGCCAGCTGGCAAGTGAGAGGCCATGGATGAGCACTGCTGCTGAAGCTCTGGGGCACCTTGAGGGCTCTGTCACTTGCAGGTTTGTTCCGACTTTGAGACCTATTCAGTCATTAAAATTGAGCAGCAAATTCAAAATAAATACAGCCAGAAATACAGTGCAGGCTTGTTAGACCTGTGTGCTGCAGCCTGTGAGACAGGGAATTTCTTCACCCACCACTAATATTGCTCGGTTTAGTAGTTTAATCTAAGATCCAGAAGAATAAAACCAGGAGAGAACCCCAGGGGATGGTTTGACTCCCCGCAGGCATTATCCAGCACTGCTCCAGCAGCCTGCACCACCACACAGAGTCCCATATCTGACTCGAGGAGAAGCCCAAACACCACAGTGCCAACATCTGCCCACGTTTTTCCTTCGGATGTTTCCTGCTATGGAAGAAAGGTTCATCAACCTGATGTTCCCAGGTCGAGGTACTGCAAGCAAACACATGGGGCAACCCCAGTACCTCGTTCTCAGTCTCCAAGCTCTTAATGTCCAGAACGTATGTGTGCACTCATCAGTATGATAAAAATCCCAAAACTTTACCAACTGACTTTTTTTCCTGATTCACAATTAGGTTGAAGACTTTGAATAAATAAGTAGAACTGATGCTAAGAATATTGTTTTACAGATATGCTAGAAACTGGTAGCATAAGAATCTCAAGAGGCAGTTTAATCACTATCATGATTCCCTGAAACACCGAAAGGAGGGATGCAACTGTTTTTCCTACAGCAACAAAAAAGGGTGAAAGGTTCAGCCTGAAAATAGGTTTGTGGTCTAGTAATTGCCATGTGTGAAGAGCATGAACTAGGGGCTT
Organism: Cyanistes caeruleus; assembly: GCF_971803275.1. Classification (NCBI taxonomy): domain Eukaryota; kingdom Metazoa; phylum Chordata; class Aves; order Passeriformes; family Paridae; genus Cyanistes; species Cyanistes caeruleus. The sequence goes on from NC_141705.1 coordinate 42,811,726, forward strand.
ACACAGACAGAGAGGGACAGTAAATCATACAGATGTAAAAGCATGCTACCACTCAAGCTAGAAATACTCCTTAAAGGAATTACATTGTCTGTCGGCCTATTTTATTTGCTCTTAATTGAGCATATCAAGAAACAGATCACTACTCAATGTAGACTTCTGATTTGGTGCCTCACTGCTTGGACTTGTCTGTGGCCATACAATTATGGATGATCAAAATCAATTAAATGCATTCACTAAGTAATCACCTTAGCAACAGGAAAAAAAAACCAAAACACCAAAAAGAAAGTCACAGAAGAAAATGTTTTGAAGTTATTTACATATTTATTTTCTAATATGACATACAGTAGCAAGGAGGACAGGTTGATATTTCTAAAAGGTCAATTTTTTTGTGCAAGTAACCAGAAAAACATGAAGTAAAAAGCCAGAATCTTATATTCACCACAATTCATAGTCCTAAGAATCAGAGGTTAGGAGTTTGTATGAACATAGTCTAACTCCATCCACAAAAGAACTCATCTAGGTTTTATGCCAACTCATCAGTCTTCAGCTGGAGAGCTAGGCTATCTTCCTTAGCATTATCCAAATCTAAGCATCCAATTCTAGCCATTTGGGAAAAATTCAAAAGATTTTCTTTATTATATCTAGCATGACAAGCACGTGAAAACAGAGGATGCTTGATGCGACTTTCTCAAGGAAAAGAATGCTAACTCACCTCTAAGTCTCCTGGGAAACACTCCCATTCCAATCAAGAAATCATGGGGAAAAGCATAATGGATTAAACTTGTAATCTGGTTTATTTCAATTTCTGCTTTAAGTAGTTCAAGGTTATGCATCCATCTTTCAAAAATATTAAATGTGGATGAGATTTGGTGATGGGCTAGCCTCCAAGCAGATTCCTCAAACTGGAAAAGGACATGAGACTACTGTCAGCTCCAAAAACAGTTATTCTGACAAAAAAAAAAAAAAAATCTACTGCTGTTGAGACCTCAAATCCTGTCCAATGTATTTTAGGCTCTAGAAACAGTAGTAAGCAAAATTACATTCATCTAGTTTGCATATTCCTGCTGTATTCAGAACCAGGCTCAATTGCTCCTGCAGTAAAGGATGGTTTACAATCCTGCTGACCTTAACAACAGAAAAATGGGGAAAAAACCTCACAAAACCTCCCTTATCTATTTTAATCCATTTAGTAGGGAAAAACCTGAGACTAACTTTCACAGATTTTTAGACTTCCACTGATTTCAAGTAGAACTTGTAGACCAAGTAGAACTTGGTCTCCTGAAAAACTCTGAAGAGATACAGACGACCAAATGCCTCACGTGGGATTTAGCACAGCTGTACTCAAAAACCCCAGGGATGTCCAGGCAGACATTGAAAAACACTCAAGAACCTGCCTGGGGGACAGGAGCAAAAGATGCTGTATTGTGCTTAAAGCACGCCAGGTAAGCTTCAGTTGAGAAGCTGCACTGTGGGGTAAGATCTTTCCCTAAGTTTGCAGGTAAGACAGAGGTATAAGTAAAATATAATTAATTTCAAGAAAACAAATAAGCAAGACTTGTTTATGGTGTTCATGGGAAGATATGTTCAGGCTGGTCCCTTCCATAGGCAAGGCTGCAATGCAACTGTACTTTAAGTGGCATTTGATTGAAGCACATTTTCCACAAAACCTATTCAGTCTTGAAGCCACCTGATGCTGCAGAGAGACTACTTTTCCCCACAGCGAGCTAAAGCTAAAGCTGCCTCTTGTGTCTTGTTTTGACACTGACAGCTGTTTCTGCAGCGAGACATTACAACACATGCAGAGTTCAGGACTTGTTTGCAGAGTCTCTGCTGTGACTGATCTCTGAGCAATCACAAGTTTTCCTCAAGAGAAGCTCCACACTGTACCACAGATCACTGAGTTCTGCCTTGGCATCCAGTGCTCTGGGTGAAAGGCGACCTTAGGCTGAGCTGTAAAAACAAGTCAGCAATAAAAGGGAAAGATGAGAAGTTCAACATCCAGCAGCATCCTGCATTACACAGCCTCCCAGACCTGCTGCAGAGAGCACTTAAGCAAAGTTATTCTGTTTTCATAAAAATCAGGTGCAATTCAAGCTTTAGCCAGAAGGTTAAGATAGAAGCCACATGCCAAGGAATTCTGGAGCACAAACGTCACTGATTTTTATCTCTGAAGCAAAAAGTAATGATCTAAACTCAAAAGGCAGAAAAGAGTGGAAGAAGGAAATTGCATGGGGTGAAACCTTGAGCACACTTGGTGGAGGTGAATGGAGATAAGAATCCTGATTCCCTAGAGGCAAACAGGGTTCAAGCAAAAAGGGAATTTTACTGAGCAGTGGATGCCTATAAAGGAAATTATTTTCCTCCTTTTCATCGACAGAAAGACTGTTCCAGTGACAGAGTTACCATGGAAACCAATTTTGAGAATAACAAGAAAGCATTTATGGTACAGAGCTTATTTTAAAGGATGGTGAACCATCAGCAGCCCATTCCCTTAACTGAACTGATAACCTGACCAGATGACCCACAGAACTAAAACAGCACATTTTAAAGTGGCATGGAATGGCAGTGCTAAATGGAACAGGCACAGCTTCCTGTTGCTGTGCTTTTATGAACTTCAAAGCTATGGATAGGGGGCTCAAAAGCTTCTCCCAGGACACAGCTTTAGCCAAGCTGACTGGCACCCCATCTCTCAGTATGCAAAAGCCAGAGACAGGTGAGCACCTCTGCTCAAGTTACTTCATTCAGGCTGTCATTTTCTTGTGTGTTATCCAGTTCTCCTAGGAAGGAGGTGATTTTTTCCCCCAGCAGACTGAAAATTCAGGTGTCAAATGCAAAGGCAAACAGGATTGGCCAAATCTAGGAGGGCAGCACTTTACAGCCACAGATTTTGCTTAGTCCTGTGGCTGCCACACAGACCGGGCAAACTGAGAAACGCCTGCTACCCAGGGTAGTGGAGGGAGGAGGGACCCCTAGGGCCTGTCTCAACATCATGTTAAAATGTTACCTTCAGAGTAGAAGTCAAAAGGCTTTTTTCTTCCACTCATCTTCAGTCTTTGGTCTGCTTTGCATTCACTTTTTATTTTACTTTTATTGCTTCTCCTTGCGCTATGAAGGCTGGCCATAGACTTGAAAAGAGAAATAAATGAACGTGAGCTCTAAAATAAAGGGAATAAGGTTCTACTGGCACTGCCACAAATATTTTTCATGCAAGGCTATCAAGAGCTTTCCAGCTTCCCAGATAGGAGGCTGCTCTCTGCACACAAGCAGCCAAGGAGCAGTATCTCTGCTCACAGCCACCCGCAGCTCTGGAGAACCACCTCGGCTGCCCCAACTCCCAGGCCAGCCTGTAACGCTCAAGCCCAAGATAAGATGACACCTGTCAGGTGGAGAAAAGAGGCAAACCCCAGGCTTGATGAGAAAATACATTCACTAATCACATCTAGATGCCTTTTGAAGCACCCAGAAATCAAGCAAGCTGTAAGGACTTTATTGGAGAAATGCTTCTTTTTCAAGAAGACAAACTTCTGAGCAGAATTATTCTCCACTGGCTTCTTGTCAAAATTTCTTTAATTTTGGTAAAAGGTGTCCCACTGTCGCTGCTGTTGTTTGTACAAGAGGCGACAGAACTGTGCAATGGTGTATGAAACTGAAGCTTCTGAAATACGTTACCTTGAAAAAAAAATTACATGATAAAACAGCTTAACATCAAAGAGTTTCTTTCAGTAACTGCATAATCCACCTGCAAGCCTGGTCCTCTGAATTTTTTTTATTTAATTGTAAATCATTGCTGACACTATTGCATACTAGTTTATGATGCAAACCTATATTAGAGTATGAGTACTCACCACTCACTTGCCAAGATAAGGATTTGTTAGGGTAAATCTGTCAAAAATAACGCTGTCTAGAAGAGCAGAGAGGGGAGCTGCTGTCAAAGGTGGATCTAAGCATAGATCTTACTTGTGCTTTTTAAGCAGTGAACCCTCCTCCCTCCCACCATAATTCAGGATGGAGATATAGTAGGCAAAAACAGTAACAGTAAAAAGCAAAAAAAACTTTGCAAAACCTCTTTGCTATTGTTTTTCTATCTGCTCCCTATCCAAAGCTGAATGATGCAGCTGGTGGTACAGGAAATCAAGTCAGGAATCAATGCTTTTCATTTATGGTTTTCTGATTTCAAGTTGGTTCAAATCAGAGGTCTGACAATGCCCACTCTGCTGGCTCAAGACTGACAAGGCGAAAGTCTAACAAGAACCAAGAAAGTTGACATTAAATACCCTTTTTTCATTTCCACATGTTCCTATCCAGTTATCAGCCAAATCTGCATATCAGTAAAGACTATTTAACAGAAAATTCTCTCGGTTCTGTAACTAGCCTAAGCATTAAAGAAAAAATAAGAATGAAAACACACAACCCCAAAATGCAGGTTTTAGATCATGCCTACTTGAAAGAGTGAGGACATATTTCCTACCCAGACATTCTCCTAGGTTTGTACAATCTTCTAATGATTTAAACAGTTTATGACAAGGAAAAGGCTCCTGGACTTTTCTTTTTTGTTGAATAAAAATACAGCCTCAACAATGTGATATCCAATTTTGAACATAACATTTTAAATTGAAGTTTTGATTATGCATCTATTATCATTTTTTACCACCTCCAATCTAAGGTAATTTCTATAAACTGCTTAACATGAAAGTACCAGAAAAAGTTGATGGATTACAAAGATGGATTTGAAGCTGCTTTGTTCAATGTTTTGTTTGAAAAAAAATTACTCATTCACTGAACCTCTGGATGGTAGTTACACCAAAAATGGAACATACTGTCCAGGCTTCCTGCCTTTCACCAGATAATACAGAGACTGGTGTTCTGGAGCACTTGGTATAAATTTCTTCAGTGTTATTTTTTACATAGCCTTTTCAGACAGGTACAGCATCAGTGGCCACCAGAATAACAAATAGGTCTGCTGCAGAGCCTTGATCTTTTAATCACTGATCTCAGGAGGTGACTCTTTAAAACATAGGGAAGAGAATATTGACTAGAATATATTTCAGGAGGAGAAAAAAGCCTACAGAAGAATACAGTTTATTATGAAGATTAATTGATGTCCATGCAAAAGAATTAATCAAAGCATTTCTGCCACTGGGAGTATGTCTTTCACCAAGTACAGCATAACAAGGAAAAAAATCTGATTCAATAGATAATTAATTTTTCTGAGAAACTGAAAACAAAGTATGAAAATTTGACTTTTATCTTCCTTGAAAAATCCTCAAGAATGCTAGGATCAGCCAGAGGCATTATTTTGTATGGCTAGTAATAATATTGCAAGAATGCATGTGATTGACTTTCTTAACTCTCCTTTTTTTCTTAGCAGGAAGGGAAAGAAAAGTGAATGATCATTTTTCCCACTGTAGACTGCAAAAATGAGAAAAAAAAAAAAAAGTTTGCGTCTCAACATAAAAATCCCATCTCTAGAATGCCAGTGAGGTGCAGCCTGAAGGAAGGTGATATGGTCAAAGGTGTCAAGGGAAAGAGGGGTATCCCTGTAAGACATGGTTTCAGTATACAGATGGTAACTCAGGCTCTTTTCAATTCAAACACAACTTCTTCCATCACTAGCTTTCTCTAGAAGTCATAATTTTAAACATCTTTTCCTTTTGAGCTTCTGCAGCAGCACAGCTGAAGTTCATCATCTCACCTGAAACAAGGTGCCCCTTGGACGGGCTACAGGATTTACTTTAGCACTGGGTTGCCAGATCAGTAAGGTTTTTTTGAAACAAAAAGATGGAGTGTATTTTAAAATTAAGTTTTTCATATGGAAAGGCTCATAGTTTCTCAGAATAACTTGGGTTTTCATCAAATACTAGAAACAGAAAATTACCCAGCAGGTTTTGCTTAAAAACTGTTCTTTATAAATACCTCAGCAGGATCTTTTTTTCCTAAGGAAAATTTTTCTAACTAGGTTAAGTACAACCACCACTTATCATAAAAACTGTTCATTCATTTGTGAGGTGTTATAAAAGAGTCTGAAGTGACGCTGAGGATTTCAGTGGTGCTTGTGGTGGTGTTCACAGATATTTTTGCTCCCTGGTCTTCTTGACATGCAACCTTTTGTGCATAGAGTTTAAAGAGACAAGTCTAACACAGAGAGAGATGCTTCCCTTCCCATATGCCTGTGCACTGGAAGGTGTGTGTGCTGACAGCAGTGTCAGCAGGAGGAGGAGTAAGACAGACAACCATCTGCACAGACTGCAGTGCTTTGCTTGTTCAGCCTACGTGGTTGCTACAAGCAGATCTAAAAGGGAAATTACAGTGGAGGGGTGGAAAATGCAAATGGGACAAGGAGAAAAAGAAGCTGAAGATAAAGGCTATCCTTGTTGTGAATGCAGACTCCTTATGCACAAGAACATTTATACAGGACCTGTGTAATAGTTAACTGCTGCCATCATGGAAGAACCCAGTCACGTGTGTGACACCGAGGATTAGTTGAGGACTTTGCTTGTTGAAGTCACCTGTTCCTTCCCACTGAAAGGATGCACACATCATCCCATCTCAGCCCCAGCAATGCTGCCAGACCCTCACATAATATTCCATCACTATCTTTGACATCTTTCCTTCCTCCTCCCACCCTCAACATGCTCTACCCCTTCTCAGGTCCCAAAAGTGGTAGGTGGGAAAGGGAAAGTCTGTATTTATCAGGCAGGCAGCCAAACAGAACAGATAAATTGTGAGCTTGTACCAGGGCCCCTCAGAGTAAACTTAGCTGAAATCACTGGGTAATTTAAGAACAGTGGGAAGGAAAATAAGATAAATGACAGAAAAATGTGATCATACAAACCTCACCTCTAAAAGAAACAAAGTGAAGATAAACACCATCCAGATCACCCGACTGGTGGAAATACGCCTGGGTGACAGAAGGACTCTCTAAGGAGCTCTTGCACTGAAGTTCTTAGTCACCATCACAAACTGGGTTTCTTTGCCCCACATTCTCCCAAGAAGTTTCAGTTCCACCTCTGTCACATGATAACAGCATCACTTTGCCATCTGCGTCAGAGCCTGGATTTTCCCTTCTAAAACACCCCCTAACAGCAATGACATTTTACATGATGCATTAATGAAAGGCTTAGCACCTGACTTGTGTCAAAGCCTAAACCTTTGTGATTGTTAACATTTAACACTCTGCAAGTACCATAAAGGGAGTCCTAGAGTTGATGCTTGGTGTTGTACAGAGCATGTGGATGGCAAGTTAAAAGAAAAGAAAGAATGGGATGTTTCAGGGCAGAACTTTCTTTCCATAAATAACATTTCCTAGTAGACCATAAATATTTTTTCCTGCATCTATAATGCTTCACAGTGATCAATCATAATCAATCAATACCAGTCCCAAAGAGCAAGTCTATCTAACACCTCAGCCTAGTACTGTAAAGATAAACTCCTTGAGATTTTGAAAAGCTGGACCTGGTACTGTTCAGAGCTACAGACTCTGCTAAAAACACCTTTGATTTTCACCCATTGCACTAGTAACTGCTTTTTGTAGTAAGGGCTTGACCTCCTGACTTAGCTGTAACAGTTGAAAACATTTACCTTATGTGGGCAAAAAACCCTATAGGGCACAAGAAAGAAAGAAAAAGAGGAAGACATATACATAAAATAGCTGTGACATAACCACAAGAATAACAGTAGAAGTAAGCACTTAAAAGTCCATTGTTTTCTTGTTAGATTCTTTAGAAATATTTCAGATTATATCTGGAGAAAATACAAATTGGGACAAAAAACCAGTTTGAGTGTTTTCAATTTTGCTATAGGCCAACAGCAAAAAAATTCTCAGAAAAATAATAACTGTTATCGACTTTTAACTCAGCAGAAGACAAAAGTCCCAGCTTCTCCTAAAAACTGAAGTGAACACACATCTCAAACCACACAATCCTACATGGTTTCACATTGTGGGATTTAGCAGTCCGCTGCCTATCTTTTTAAGAAGAAAAGCTTCCAAAAGTGAGCAGATGCAGCAGGCTCAAAGTATCTTGGAATATACAAGATACACAAATTGTCTCTTTTTCTCTCAGAAAGGATCTGGCTTTGGTTTTCCTGGTGAAATTCACCTGTGCTAAAAACCCAGAATCACAAAAAGGTAGCACAAAATAAATCTATTCTACTAGAGGAGTAAGAATGAGCTTCTGGTAACACATCACCTCTTCCGCTCTTCTCTAGCTGAGAAATTTCTGTTCTGACTGTTCTAAAATTGTGTCCTTACAGAAGCAGAGATATTCTCCCTCTAGGTTTGCTAACCATCACCAGGAGACAGAACAGAAAGTAAAGTATATTGGTATGTCTATGTCTGTTCTGTACCTGTAAAACAAACCCAAACCAGAAAATTACATTGCTAGAAATTCCCTACAACTGAACTACCTAAGTTTTTTGTCCGAAGCATAATGGCCATGTTTGACATTTTTAAAGCCAGCTCATTCTGGCTGACTGTATTATCTCTGGGAAAATTGACCTCAAGTACAGTTAAGTGGTATTTATTATATTTAAAGGTTTTATTACAGTCCACAATGTTTCTACCCTACAGACAGGAAGCCACAATATTGCAGCTAAAGTTACATGGCTGGTCATCTTTGTTTCCCTCTTGAATTTGGAAAGTTGCCAAAGCAGTAAAGTCAGTAAGAAACCCTCATCCCCAAAGGTACCAGAGGAAGTCTTGGTGCATGAGCTGCTATGGACCATAAATTACCCGAGGCTACTTGACAAGTAGGTCAGCCACATCAAAGTGATTCTAACAGGCAAAAAACACCTGTTAGCTCATGTGGTCAATGCTCCTTCATACAAACAATCCTGTTGAGTAGTCATTGTCACCTCTACTGTATGGCAGTTACGGGCTCTTGAACACAGATGTGCCAAGGAGCTTCTTGCACCTGTTAAGTGGTACAGAACGGTCACAGAAGGATCCAAACGTTTAGCAAAACAAAAAAAAAGACTCACTTGAGAGATATCTCCTACAAAGAACTAAAAAGCTTGTCTCTGCTGTTCCACAGCACAAAATCCAAGAGCAATCCAACCATCCACGCTAAGGTACATCAGTAGTTTGGTTTGGCAGCAGCAGGAAGCTTTGCTGCACAGCACTCCCTTCCTGGGGCAAAAGGCAGGCCTGGTAAGGAGCACTCCAACGCTGAAGTCAGCTCAGTGCCACCTACTTCCCTTACGCCTTTACCAGTCAGCAGCTGTACTCAGTGTTCAATATTGGACATATTAGGAATAAAGTCCTTCCAAACATATAAAAGGAAACATCTCCATCGCAATTTTAAGCATAATGACATTTTCCTGTGTGCCAGGCATCCCATATATTTTCCTTAGGCAACGGATAGCTTGCTACTCGATGAGAGGAAAATCTTCCACCCGCTATCTTCCCAAGAACTCAGCTGTCTTCACAGACATGAGATGACAATAGCCAGGGGTATATCTGACATCCTTGGATTTTAACATGTGCTGAACTGCTAGGAAACTTTTTAATTGGAAAGGTCACAGGAGACAGATTTCTGGGCACATCTCCAGCTAAATGCCACCTTTTCAGCAATGCTCTCTCATCAGATGTTACATGAATGGCAGACAGACACTTTTCAGTGTCTTGCAGCAGGCCACCAGCCTCCTAAAGGTAAAGCTTAAATCCTCCAGAGCCATAGAGCAGAAATGCCATCTTGCAATACACAGCTGTGGAAGGTGAACATAAATCTCTAATGTCCATTTCTCTTGCTGTAGCCATACACTGATCAGAACTAGAAATCAGAAGCTGATACAAAGTGAGATGCTTCAGAAATTTCACCAAACACAAAATGAGGCGCTCATAATCTGTTACTATTTTGGCTGGCTGCGCTTTTAACCTGAAATTGAAAAATGTGCATAAACCCAAAAATGCTGGTTTTAACAGTAAATTGAATTCATTCTCTTATCCCAGATAAACATCCTAAATCTTGGTGAACAGTGGTGTGAAGGGATGGGTGCTCTTTGATCCTTCTTCTATGCAGATAGACTCTCGACTAGATCAGCTTTCTCAGTGTCAAATCCCAATATATTTTCTGGAACAGATTCAGCTCTGTTGAACTAGTATTTTCCAACAACAAATATAATTTTTTCACTAAGCTTACAAGCAGTTCTAGCAACACAATAAAAAATTACCTGAAACCAGACCTTAGCCTTTCTACTCACCTCCTTACTGTCACACCGTCTTCTATTAATGGATTATGCCTCTTTTCTATTTCATTGGTGAGATGAGAGAAAGATTCATCCTACTCCATATTGTTGCCTGTTATTCCCACTCAACACGTTGAAACAAATCCCTGGAGCTTCTAGATCTTAGTACTTACTACTCCCAGTTAAGCAAAGGAAGAGTTAAATCCAGTCTCAAGATTCTGTAATAATTATTCCCTATAAACTCTGTCCATTCTGTCTCAGAGAAGAAACCAAGAGATTTCCTATCTATAGAGTACAAGAATAAAAACTGCAACATATATTTTTAGTATTTTATTAACCTTAACAAATACAGCAAATTAAAGGGTGGTCACCTGTTTGGAGAAGATTCACATTTTAATGGCAGCTATGAATATTTAACAAACTATGTACAACTGTGACAGCCATCAACTAAACACTAGTCAATGTAATCCAAATCTTCTGGGATTCCAAAACCTTTATCTATTCTGCTCTCTTCAAATCCAAACTTACGCTTGGCCCAGGACTTTATTGAAAAGATGTTATCTGTAAACAGAAGGAAAAACATCCATTTTGAGTATTTCATGAGGAAAGCATGAATTATAGTCTTGGCTACAACAAAATCCTTCCATTTGCAACATCTCTTGTGTGCATGAAAAGGGTACATAGTGGGGAACATTATTACTAAGAAGATTTAGAAAACACAAGGCTTTTGTTAATAACATCCAAAAAAGAGGAAATAATTTACTTAGCACTGAATAAAAATATGTTATCTTTATCTTGCTCCTCTTTTGCAAGGAGACTGAAAGCTACAATTACAGTGTTAGCCTGCTATAGTGATGAGGTAAGTGTGAATATGCATAGTAAGTATTTTATAGGTCCTTTTTCAACTAGACACCTACTATTTGACTGTCTACAGCTATAAAAACTGGATTTAAATTAACTGTAAGGTCCTTTCTAGTCCTGAGTGTTTGTTCAGACACTGTATTTTTTGAGTTTTTTAAAAAAGACATTCAAGAAGCTTTATTTTAGTCAACACTTCTCTTTTAGCATCACATTACTTTAACATATACACTTTGTTCAACTTAACATAATTTTTCACTGCAGCATTTACTGAAACTCATTACCTCATTTTTAACACCCATAAATTGCAGTATTCCTTAAGAGAGGAAGTGTTCCTTGTCTCTGCACAGCTTAGAGATATTTTTCTTTTCTTTAACCGTCACACATTTGGTTTTAAAACTGTCTCTTCAAAAGAAAAATATGCAGCAGCATATAACCAAATTGTCTCATTAAATAGCAAAGTACTTTCTACAGGCTGAGGCACGGTTCCTTTACTTCACTCAAGGCCTTGAGAACAGCCTGTCATCAACAGCAGAAAGCCCCGACAACTCCCAGAAGTTGTTTTTTAAATACATAATTTTATTTCCCAATATGCAGTAAACAACCCAGATATAAACTAATAGTCCAAAGACTAAGACAATGATATCCTGCTGCACTTGGCACAACCAATGACAGCAAGCAGTCCATCAGTAGGAGACCTCTTCTAAACAAAAAATTATAAACAATATAAATAATTTTAAAAAAAACCCATAAGGACATATAAATTGCTTGCTTTGAAAAATGGGAATGAATACAGCAAAGCTAAACAACAGCAGAAAATTGAGTTAAACTTCCATATGAATATCATCGTAGTAACATTACTTAAAACTATGCATCATTTTACTGTACCATTTTACTATTATCATTTTACCACAAAACATTCTAGTCTTTAGAAAGAAATGAACATTCAGAATAGACTTAAACTCTCTGAATACCTGGGCATCACCATTTCCAGTCTCTATTGCTTTCCTGATCTTAAGAGATTTTGACTCATCCAAGGAAACAAGTTGCAAGATTTAACACAGTGTACAAGACAGCACCAGAAGGACAAATCTGTTATGGCATATGAAGTACATTCAGTAACTAAATTGAGAAGATGTATTCTTTTTGTTGAATCATAGTAGTTTTAAAAGTAAAATAAATTTCTCTATGTTTTTATAAATGAGAACTATCCTATGTCAAGTCCTAATCAAATTTAAAGCTCTTAGCACTGAGTAGGTCTTTTACTGAAACTGCTCTAGTGTGAAGCTGTATCACTGCAATACACACCAGTCCATCTGTTGGCTGCCTCCTTGGCCACTTGGTTTGTTTGGCCTGAAACAGAGAAAAACACCAGCAATAAAAGCATACATCACAGTAAAATCATCACATAGTTTCAAGGCACAGAGACTTTATTTTTATTGATGTAATTTTTACAAGAACCAGTCAACGTAAGGAAGTTATTCTACTGCTTCCAAACACTTGTTTTATACTTTTAAGGTTCCAGCAAGCACAAAGCTAGGTTAAAGAAAAAGAGGAGCAAAGAGCATAAAAGATACCATATATATATATATATAACCATAATTTTTGAAGTGTATTTTAAAATAAAATAACCCCATTTTGGCTTGCCTAGGGGCTTAATTGTTTTCACCAAGATTGGAACTAGATACATGGCCTGAAGATACCAGAGGCAACAGAAATGGAAAATATTTCATAATCCTCTCTATGCATAAGTAAACCATCACATGGGTATGCATGACTCTATATAGATAAGGAAAATGACAATTTTCCTATCACATCAATCCAAAAGTTTATCATAAAGCTCTGGAATGTCTCCCAGGCTTTGAGAACCTCCTCAATGAAATTAAGACAAAATAATGTTTCTAGCAATTAAACTTGACTTGTGTCCCTTAACACCATTCCAGAACTGAACACATAATAGTAAATTACCATTACTACAAACAGGTTTTGTATAGTTTCCATTTGACAATACAATCAAGGAGAATTCCTCTTAGATCACCTTGCTCCCATTAAAGTAAGAATGGAATAGAATCAAGCAGGTCAGGTTGTAACGTGGGAATTTATCAGAATCATTCTGGTTCTCACGCCTACACGTAACTCAGTTATTCCCAGTCAGTCTTGTTAGCACTTGCATGATAATACTCATTTGAATGGTCAGCATGAAACTTGTCTCCAGGGTACTGAAATGTGAATACATGATCAGGTATCCATTGCTACCCATATTACAGTTTAAGTAAAATTAAATTATGCTGAAAAATCATCTGCTAGCACACAGGAAGGGAAGTACTCATTATTCCAACCTTAATACTCCTGTAACTGATATAAAAAACATTTACATTGGAGCAATATCAAAACCAATATAGTTTCTAAAACTGGCCTACAATTACAAAGGTTGAGCATAGCACGAAGAAAAGCAAAAAAGATGAGCAAAAAACTGAGTGGGACAGAAAATGGCATTTTTGCTTGCTTGCAAGTATCAGAAATTCAAGTTGTTTCTAGCCTGAGAGAGGTATCTCTTATTTCCTTTGCTAAGTGCTTGCTGCCATCCCCACTTGTTCAGTTCCACAACTGGCAGCACTGACAACATACTTGCAGCTAATGGCACTTGGAACAGTACCTAACCTAACCATACTTAAAGCAAGTCTACAGAGTAAGAGCTTCTGCTCATCAAGGCTTTAAATGTGTGACCTACAATACTTCCCTCACATTTTTCTAAAATTGTACCGTAAAACTTGACAGCTCTATTTGACTCCAGGTAATGAAATTTGAAATGAAGTAGGGGAAAGTGGGATGGCATTAAACTCCACAGATCCAGAGCTGTGAGGTGAAAGCATCCTGGTGATGGGTGAGCCAGCCTATTCCACAGCACCTGTGAGGTCTCAGCAGAAAGCTCAGCTTTGCTGGAAGCAGCTGACCTGCTCAACAGTGGCAGCATAGTGCACTGACATCCTGCAAACACTGCCCGTGTGTGTCAAAATATACACGTGTTCATGTGTTCTGAAAATGTGACTTCACACTTCTGTCAAAGAAATGGCTGAGGTGATGACAGACATAGGCTGGACAAGTCAGAATGGCAGTCACTGCCTATAACCGAGCTGTGGCTAGAAATGAAAACATGGTAGTGAGAGCAGGAAGGCAGACAGACAGACATACTCCCCAGTGTCTCATGGCTACACATGAACATTTAGCTATCTGAAGGCAAGATTTAAGTCCCTTGGGATCAGTCCTAAGTCTTGCCTATGACTCCACTGCATGACCTTGTGTTTCTCTGCTGCAGCCAATGCCATGCCTCTAAGAGGAATGAGACAGGCTTTGATAGTTATGGACTTGCATCTCCTGAAGACACCATCAGCATCATTCCAGAGATTTCCATCACAAGAACTGACAGAAATGAAGAAAGCTGCACCTTCACTGTTTTCTGGAACTCTTTTATAGCTGTTTGTTGGGACTTTCATTGGTTGCATCATCTGTATATATACATGCACAGAGGATAAGGGAAAGCAGGAGTAGTAAAGCAGAAACCCTCCCAGACACACCTACTTTATGTATAGGTGTAACTAACTCAGTCATGCTACTTCTGACTGCCTGTTCTCTAGCTCCAAGGGATCACACAGCCAGGTTGGTTTTCAGACTGCACTGAAAAAGAAAGCTCAAGATCTAAAGACAGCAAGAACATGGGAACTCAGAAATACACACACCAAAGCAGAATCAGGACACAAACTGTGTGAAGCTGTAAAAAGGAGAAACTGAAACACAGCACTAAGGGCAATTGGAAAATTGGCAAAGCCATCACAACCATGAAGTCCCAAACTTGTCTGGAGTTCTTGTGATGCTCCTGCTCACCACAGCTGCTCGAAGTGAACTTGATTTTTGGCAGCTACTAAATAGTGCTCCAACACTGAATCTTCACAAGACAATAAAAGGCCAAATATGCAGTAGAGGTGACAACGTTTTTCAGATGTTCTCATTATCATTAGGCTCTAGTTACAGTCTGTATCTATACATCTGCATATAGGCTGACAATATATGTAATTGCTGTCTGGAAGCTGCAAAACAATACATTTGTTCTGGACTTTACATATTTATTTCACCTATTTGTGTGGCAATGCATCAATAGACTTTCCCACTCCCATGTCTGCAGGATACAAGTAATTTATTTGGCTGAGGCACATACCTGTATCCTCTGCTGACTAATTTCAGGCACATTTGGCATTTTCTAAGAAAGAAAATGGAAGCTTGCATTTTGTCTCCAAAAGCAACCACTGTATGTACAGCAATGCATGGCCCAGGAGCAGCAAGATTTGAAGTGCTGGTCTGTTACATCAGCAAGACACAGCTGGAAATATGCCCAAAACAGTGAAAGGCTACAGGACAGAGTTATTTTGACCAGTCCTCAAGAAAGCTTTTTTTCCCCCCTCAACCCCAAGGATCTCTGGAGAACTGCAGAGAACTCAAAAAGTCCAGATTCTGGGAGCTGAACCATTATCCTAAGTATCTGTGATTGTCCTTATCAGAGGGACAACCCTCTCTAACCCCACAGAGGAAAGCAAAGGTATAGAAAGGAAGGTCCATATGTGGTAAATGTCTAAAAAGAAAACAAAGGTGGGTTGGAAACAGGCTTTTCAATGCAGGTAAGTGCATTGACCTGCAATCAATGCAGTTACCAGTGACCTGCAGATATTTTGGAGCAGGCCAGGAGACAGAGGTGACAAAAGGGCATGTGGACAGCTGTCAGAGGTGCACTAAGAAGCTTCTAAAGCAAATGGACAGCACCTAGTCAGAAATCAAGGCCAGCAGCACAGGACATCAGCACAGCAGTGTTTCTAACAAATCTCAAAAGGCATTATACGTTGACTCAAATCATTGTAAGGCCACAATGTTTCTGATCTGATTCAGGAAGCTCCAATATTCATCCTCAGCATACTGCAGAACTACAGCCTCCTCTTTCCTTCTGCCCCCGGATTCTCTCACTTCTTTCACTGGGAGTGGGAGATGGTTGGAATTATAGAGTCCCATATGCATTCTAAAATTGAATGTCCAAAAGCTGTAGAAGTTTCAAATACTTCCACAGGGCAAAAAACAGTTGTGATAGCAACAACCACCACCATCTCCTCACAAACACTTTCCAAATGTACTTTAGGTTCTTCCTAAATACCTTTTTAAGTCTCATACATATCATTAAGGGAACACTAAGAATACAGTCATGGAACAGTACTCAAATTCAGACTGTAAAGGCAACATATTATAGTTCCAGTAGCTATAGTAAAAGAAACAAAATAACAACAAACCAATGGCCAGAACCACTCACAACCACAAGAGCTGGTAGAAATGGATAAAGAGCTGTAGCTTTTTTTGATCTCCTAGATTCTACTCTGCTATTTTCTGGATAACTTTAAGGACTTCCAAGAACCTCTACTTCCCTAGAGTAACAAAAGTTAATTGTATTTATAAAGCTTACACACTCTGGTGCCAGTTTTGACCTACCACAACTAATGCCATAAGAAAATTGTGTGGACTTCCTCACTTAAAAGGCACATGACTGCAGAGGGAATTATCACCTTACCAAGGAGAGAGTCACCCACCAGTCTGTAGGGTGTTAGATACATGCAAAATACAACTGCAGTCTTCAGCATGTGGGCGAGGGAGTAATTTTACAGCATGGATTGCAACTCCTCTGCATGAAATGCAGGGAACAGCTGCAACTACTCTCAGGGACCTGGGAGGATTATTAGCCCAAAGAGTCCCAATCTCTCTCATGAAATTGGTCAGGGTAAATTAAGTGCATTAAGTGGATTTGAATTCCTGTAATACATATGCATTCACTTAGATTGAATTCAAAGATGAAAAATGGCAACTACCTCAGGAATTGTACATGCACTTGAACCTCCCATGACTCTTATTATCCACTGCCTTCTGCAGAGAGTTATCCCTTTTCCTGCACGTAGCTTGCCCTTACTTTCCAGAAACATTACCTTGCCATCATCACAGTGACAGATTTGTTTTCCTACTTCTCCTGGGGCAGCATCACTATAATATCCTGTGATGTAGTTTCCAAAATTTTTCCCCAGTAGTGGAAAAATTTAATGCAAATAAAGATCCCATCTTTAAGGATCCCATCTTTAAAGGCCAGGGTAGAAGGTGAGCATAGAAATTATATACCTGTCATCCACGGAAAGCAGAAAAGGTTATTTATTGCCTAGTAATTCCTACCCACATGTCCATTCACAAACTGACACCACAGACTCTGATCAAGAGCCTGTGGCTTACCATTGGAGACTATTTATGGCAATGATGTGATGAAGCGGCTTCTTAAGGTCCATATTTGAGTATCCTTGAGAGGAAGTAATCCCCAATGCTGTCAACAGGCTGAATGTGGCAAGAAGAGCTTTACAAGAACATTTTGTAATCCTGTATTAGGCAGATTCCTCCACACTTTTGGAAATCTTTATCCTCCCCCATGCTTCCCAAAGAGGCGTTTCCTCTTATAAACAGAATAAAGAGCTGCCATGTAGAAAAGTGATAGCACATCAGAATTTTGTCAACTCCTTTGAATTCAAAATAACACATCACTCTTCCCCCATACTCCAGTATCCCACATAACACTTCTCATATTAATCAACAGGTCACAATGCTTCGGAATTCATGACTAAATTCAAGTCAATGTGTAAATATGATTTCTCATTTAAAAGGCATCATAAACTCAACACAACTTTTTATACTAACTTATTTTAGACTCTGAATAAAGTTTCAGCACTTCAAGAAAAAGCACTGACAATTATGAATGCTACCTACTGATCTACAAGTATTTTGAAAAGCATAGAACACAACATCATAAAGCTATTTGTGATAGAAAAATACTCAAGAATACTGATATATGAATTAGATGAGTATTTCTGCTGAAATACCTGTGTATATATGCTTGAAAATGAACCTGAGCAAACAGACAGCACAGTACCAGTCTTGTACACCTGGTCAGATGTGGCAGTGCACACTAAAGCTACTAAGAAGCTGATCCACATTGCTGAGAATATGCTTTTAAAGGGTCTGTGATCTCTGTCAGTGTGTCTGAAAAAAGTGTCAAGACTCATCTGCAAAAAAACTCCCTCTGTCCCATATGAAAAGGTCACACTGTCAAATTTTATCTGTAAATACACAGGGTGTCCTTGAAAAATGTCCAACAGAATTTGTCAGAATTGCTACCAAAAAATTCCTCTTTGCAAGACATGCTCCCGCATTTAAGTTTACTATATTCATGTACCTACAGAAAAAGACCATTTACGTTTCAAGTGTTGTACCTGAAAACCTATGCTGAAATCCTAGTTGCATAACTAAAATAGATCCATTTTCATCCAAAGAACAGAGGGAAGAAAAGATCTTGCAAAAAAGAAACAAGCACACCGACTGGATTCAGGGCTTCCTGACAGCACTCTTGTTTTTCTTGCACTGGACAACTCCTCCTTCCCCACTTCATTCACTAATAAACTCCACAACTTCAGCACAGCTAAAGGAACTTACACACTTGTGAATTGCTTAACTGTACTTTGCAAGGCGGCCCATCCCAGGGCATCATGGTTTTTGGTCAGATATGGACTGCAATCTGCTGTCACCTCACGTGTCGCAGATGTTGCACAGAAGAGTCTGGAAAGCATCACAAGAGGTTTTCTGGTCTCTAACCACAACTCAAAGCATGTTCAACTTTACCTATGCCATTTCTGAGGTATTTGTTGCCTGTTTTTAAGGTTTCCAATTTTCTGGCCCTACAATTTAAGGCTATTACTTTTTGCCATCTTCTCCACAAACCTGAGTAAAAGGCTATTCCTTTTTTTTTCCTTGAGGAGATACAGATGTGTAAAACCCACCAGGAACCATCTTTTGAGCCCTATTTTTGTAAACTGTTTCTGTCTCTTAGAATGTGATTGTTCAATGTCCTTTTGCTCTACTCTGAGCACTTAGTTACATGAATATACAAATGTTCTGAAATAAATTAGGTATATCCAGGTAGGATATCCAACACTGACACTGAGCTACAGCTGAAGCCATGCCAAAGCCTTTAGTGACACACTTTCTGCCTTGAACAGAAAGATTATTTCATACATCTCATTGTGGGTTATACTACCACCCTTGTATCTTAGAAAGGGGGTTTATCTTGGCACAACAAAAATTCTTATATTCAACTTGTAAACTACTGTAACTCTGACATCTTTTTTCAAATCCCACCCCCTTAACCAACTGCCTCAGAGCCCTTGTGTAGCACAATACCTTGACTACAGGTAACACACACTTGCCACTACTGAATGCTATCCAGTGTTTATTAGACTATCTTTGCAATGTCATGATTGTTTTGAAATCCCACTTTGTCCATGAAGTCTCTCCTAATATCATCATCTGCAAATAGAACAAAAGAACATCTTCTATTGTATTATCCAGCTCATTAATATAAACACTGAGAAGATGCACATACATGACACACCGTATTACAGAGCTTCATCAATTCCACCTCCCTTTCTGATACTGAATTGCTCACAAATTGTAAAGTAGTTTGAGATTCACACTACTGCTGTTTCATCAGCATCGTATTTCCCTATTTTCCTTTAATTGTATCATTTCCTTTAATGGTATCTTTGGTCAAAACACCAAAGACAAACTTCACCCAATCTATAAAGATCTCTTACAGTGGCAGAGAGAAAACCTCTGTATTGTCCTAGATGTTTCCAAATTGGTTTTCTGTTCTGAATTTTTTTCTGATATTCTGCTCTTTCCAGTAAAACTAGCTCATATGACGTTAAAGTGAGAAGGGAAGAAAAACCATTGGAAATACTGTCAAATGTGCCAAAGTTAGTCTTGCACTTACATAACCTGCCCTGCCAAAACTTCAGGGAAATAACACAGAAGAAGCTATCTATATTAGGAATATGCAGTCATAATCCAGATAAGCCCATAATGAAAACATAACATACCATCCCATAAAACATGGAAGGTACCTTAACATAAAAGATAAGCAATACATTTCTTTAAGCAAGGCCAGGGAAGACCTCAGTTTGACAGTCCTGCATGTCAGCACTGAAGACAATGAATGAAAATCCAGAATGCCTTTCTTGACCAATTTTGCATGTGGAAGTCATGAAAAGATATCGACTTGCACATTTGTTCAAATATCACCCTAACTTTATCAAAATGGTCTGATTGGGTGCTATCATACCCAACTAACCTATCAGGTCTAACACTGGAAGTCAGAAGCAAAATATTTACTCCACAAAAGCCTTTGTTTCATATATAAATGGATCTATAGATTAGTTCAATTTGATGCTTTTATCAGGGCTTTAAAACATGGTCAAATGGATTGCTACCAACTCACTCCTAAATCAGAGAGTGTCATAAATGTAGTCATAAGTAGCCATTTTCCACATTATAAATTTTATCAAGTGTCTACCATTCCTAAGCAGCTCAACAGCTTTTACCATAAAGATTTATTGTCTCAGACAATAAAGCTATTCCTACACACCTCACCTATGAGTCTCTCACTTTACTTATTTTTTTCTGTCATTCCAATATAAAGAACAAAAACTTATCTTGTGAGCATTCTCACTTGACTTCAAGAAAAAGTAACCTGTCAGAGTGGCAAATTCATTTAAGCAGGGTGCTTGTTATATATACTATCTAAAGATATGGTCCTCCAACTGCCTCCTTCCTGAGTGTCCAAGAAAAGCCACACTGACAAAACATAGCTTTTTGCTTAACTAGCTAAAATGAAGCTTCATTTTAAAGCAAGTTGGCTTAAATTGACACTCCCTAAGAATAGTCTGGCTAGAATGTATTTGAGGTATAAAAACACAAGCATGCATGAGTCTAAATATTTAGCACAATTTTTCATTGCAAAGTAACCTCTTATCTGAAGACCAAATTGGGAGACAGAGAAACTCTCTGAAATGCAGAGAATAAGGGCCTTTTACTGAAAGCCAAATGACCCTTCTGGACTTAAACTTTCAGGCTTCAGCCAAAAGATCCACATTTCACTTTAAGCTTTGTGCTTTAGGTATGTATGCACAGACACTTCTTAGGCTGCCCAGTTTGTCCTGGTGGCCCTTCATTCATTTTTCTTCAAGGCTGTTATATTTTCCTTTCCTTCCAAGTGCCAAAAGCTGCTTACCTATTTATGTAGTCCTATTGCTCTCTCATTAATTTTTTTTTCAAATCCATTTTCTAACAGTTCAGTTCATTGCAAAGTTCATGAAAATGCCCATATGAAAACTTGTCACCTATTCCAAGTTGGTCAGAAGATCCCTGTTTGCTCTTCAGGGACACTACCACATAACAGACAATTCTGTGAGGTACATGACAAATGAACACATGTATGAAGCCCTGCGAAGAAGGCAATGAAAGACTACATCAGATTTTCTGGATGGAAAGAGATTTCGAAGACCTCAGGAGAGCCTGTTACAAGACATGGGCACCTACATCAGCTCCTAACTTGAGCTCACAGCTTGCTTTTATCACTGGTGAACTTCAGCACTGGAACAAAGGGCCAAGGTGAGAACTCTTTAACTTGCTTTTATCAGGGAAGGTTGTTAAATCACAGCTCCTGGTAATCAGAGCAAGATTCTGCTTAGCAATTCTTTCCTTTGTCAAAGGATCAGCCTTTTCAATAAGTGAAATGCAAACAAGCCTCCTTTGATTTTCAATTAAAAAAAAAATATATAGAAGGGCTGAAGATAAAAGAGCAGATACTCTGCTTAAACTGGCAATTCCATCCAGTTTCCTAGGATTACCAAAGGAGCTTGGATCAGTAATCCAAGTACACATTTGTAACACCATTCATTAAGTACCCCTTTCCTTTTCTCAACTTTACTTAAGAGCTAAAATTTTACCATTACTGTAGGAAACTGTGTTTATATATGCTTATATACAAGTACATTTATTACTCCTCATTCTTTCTAGAAAGAAAACTTTCAGTTTTCTTAAGTTTGATTATCCTTTAATGTAGTTTTTGAACAGGTAATTTAATTTGTCAACCTTCCAAATGAATGACAAGCCATTCCAAGAACAGTATAGGGAGCAGGGGAAACAAAACGAAATTCCTAGTTTGATGCAATTAGTTGAGAACCAGTAAACGCATCCTTTCATTACTGGTGCACATCTATATATATTCTGGTACTGCATGATGAAGGAGGAAAAAAGACATGGGTGTGTGAGATGTGTAGATTTGTTTTGATTAGAAGCAGATAGCCTGCAAATTACATACATGACCATCCATTGTCTATTTCCTGTCATATCCTCATCCTCTGGAGATGAATATATTAAATATACAATACTCTGTATGATGAGACTAATTAAAAAAAGGAGTTCTTGCTTTTAAAACTATTATTTTTCTATGTACATTTAAGCAAGTGTTTGATTCGCTCCAAAGAAAGCCTAGTTTAATCCACTAAGACTAACATGAGTGTGAGTGAAGACACAAGTCAAACATCAGCAGAATGACTGATTTCCAGCCTTTCCAGACCTTTGCTAATGGCATTGCTGCATAAACTGCAAAAAGCACAGCTAGTCTCTCAGATGCCAGATGCATATTTCATGGTCAGTAGCTGGGAAATATCCTCCTAATTGCAAACTGAACATGCTGCATCTAAAGATGATTAAAAAACATTTTCTCTATAAGCTTCATCTGTACACTATTCATCTTGGTGGCACCTAGACCAAGCTTAAAATTATTTGTAGAGTTCCACTTTTCCAAGTAGAAACATAAAATTTTAAAAAATAGATACTTAATAGTTCATTAGCTGATATTGCTGACAAGGCTTTTTAGTTAAAACCATCTTTCTGATACAATTTCTGAACAACAATTCATCTTTAAACAACAATCCATTAAACTCTTGTAAATTATTGGCATTCTGATGCATTTTGAGTAAAACCAATGCAACTCATTTTAAAGTCTCTCCATCAGCTAGGATCCAATCTTCATTTCATTTCTTCACTACTGTTTCTCTTCTTGAAACAGGAACAATTCCCAGCATTAAGAAAGACTCCCCCAAATAATCTAACACTTGGTACTAAAGTTTTTGTAACATGAAGTACATCTGCATATGTAACGTATTTTCAAATTGATTTCAACGTAAGAGAATAGCTGGGTGTATCAACAAAAAAACACCCCAAAAAACCAACCCCCAAATTATGTGCTCCAAAAAATCCAGTAGGTAAATCAACATTAACTTTTCAGCATTCACCCTTCAGATATTAAGATGAATGAAAAAACTGAACAATACAGAACTACTTCCTCATGTCTCTATACCCTGACAATTCCTCACAACAATTTGTCAAGCTGAAATTTTCATTGTTTAGAAATATGAGAATAAGAAATTTTTTAAGGACTGAAAAGGAAAAAGAAGACGTTTTCAAGTACAAATTACATGTAACATGATGTTTTTATGGTATTCAGTAAAGTCTGGATGTTTTACCAAAATTTATTTTCACACAATCATATGTTAGTTTTAGAAAATCTAACCCTGAACTGGACTGGCAGTGATGCCTCTGAGATCACACATTCAGAGAGTTAAAAAAATAACTATGTGGATATTTGTAGTTTGAAATTGTATCCATTTGAACCACTTGCCTTTCTTGTTACAGGATAGAAACAGAGAGAGCTAAAGTAAAAAGGTTGACACCAAAATTGCTACATGTGTTGTATCTGGTAGTTTGCTAATTTTTGAGAAAACAGTTTGCCTAGACATGTTTAGGTCACTGGCTTAAATGTAAAAGCCTAAGACATAATAGTTAACCAGACATTCTGAAAACTTGCTAAATAAAAAAGGAATGCTGACAGGCAAGATCCCAGGCTCCATAAATATTAGCAATCATACCACACAGAAGTCACTGCAGTCAGTATGTAACTATTTATGAGAGCTCCCCTATCCAAAGGCATACAGTAACAAAGCATAGCTATTGTGAACAAAAAAAGCAAAGGCCCAATAATGTTTTAATAAAGCATAAACCAACATTCCTCTTATTGCAGCGAAAGAACAAGAAGTTTGAAATTCTAGAAATGTTTATTTTACAGTAAGCACTGAAAGTGTTTAGCTGTTTCCAATTACAAGCTGACCAGCAATTCAGAATAAAGACCCTACCGTTTATACACTTATGCTGCCAGGCAAACTTTTCTAGAAAATTAATTATGAGAAAAAATTTATTGGCTCCCTAACACCTCTCTCTTGTGGGCAGAAATAATTAAACATATGTAGCAGGTTACTCTTGATATAAAGTGGAGCTTTTTCTGTTGACCTTATGAAAATCTACATAAATTACAAATTATTGTAAGCTTGCATTCTCCATGTCTTTGTTATCTGCTATAAACTTTAGAGCATCTAGCAGCAGCAAGTCTCCAACTCTGTATACATGCTGCTATGTCACATAAGAGACAAATCTCTTGATGATGGCTGCTCTCCCATACATATTCCAGCCCACATAAGACACACCTCAAAGGTGAGAAACAATGATCCTGTCCTGCACCATCTGAAGCAGGATCATAAATTTAACAGAAAAGTATAAAATCCCACTGTTTGTTTGGATTTTTTTACTTCAAATGAATCTGATCAGTTTTTGCTGCCTTTGTGAATTAATTTATTAATCAATCCTAACTCACAGAAGGTGTCAAACAACATTACCAAGTGGCAAAGACAAGCTTCTGAACTGCAGAGGTCGTTAGAAAAAAATCCACATATTTTGCTGTTCTAGATATATTTTTACAATACTATTCCTGTAAAATGGAATTATCTGGATATATCCACAAGATCAGACTACTACGTAGCTTCCTCTAGTGGTCAGTCCCTAAATCTTGTTGCTTCTGCTATTTACTCTAGTTACTTGTTACACACGAATTCTGTGTTCAAACACTGTAAATTTGAGAAGGCATTAAAATTTATACTGCAATGTACTTCTAACACAAAATCCAAGGAAAGTAAGCCAAAACACAGAGCAAAACATTTGTTAGGGACACTAGAAGGACAAACAGTGAAGTCAGCAAAACCCAGAGTTATTAGTTTTACCATTTGCCCCCTTGTGAATATGCATTATAATATATTTAGTTACATGGTCAAGCTTGACTTTCCCACCATGAGATTCAGGAAGCAAAGACAGATGTTCAGTTTTTAGCTGAGTCTTCAGATATTTGCTATGAATCATTCAAACTTTTGTTTTGACCCTGAAAATGATATATGCGTGTGTGCGCACATGCACATTTTAATGAGGCTTGCTGCTGTGCAATTGGTTTGCTTCTGCAAGACTCCACTGAGGGAGAGGGCAACTAAAAAAGACACAGCAAAGTGTTCACATTTAAAGGCCACTGAAAACAGACAATAATTTGCTACAGCCCTAAAATACCACAAGAAGAATCAAGGCAGGCCTCTGTGATATGGGATGAGAAATTAACAGGATGAAATTTTATGCTGAGCATCAGGAAGATTTCTTTACAAGCTGAAGTCATTAAGGATAAAGAGGGAAAACCCAAAGGTAGAAAGTGACAACTGCCCGTTACAAAATATATTTTACTGAGAAATTCATCTGTTAGAAAGAATCCAATTACACAACATAACAGCCATCTCTGACTCTAAAATAAGGTAGTCAGAAATCTGCTCAGGTGATTTAACTGAAAATAATCCCGAGGGTTATGTTATCTAAATTGTACAGAAGTAGAAAATCGTATCCCCTACATGCAGTTTGAAAATCTGTGAATGCATAACTTTTATTAAAAGTTTTTTTTCTGTGAAACAGCAGCAGTAACTTAAATGTCTAGCTAAATGCATTCCATTGCCTGAGATTCTTTGTTGCCTTCTTACTTTTGCCTTTGCACTTTTCTGCACTCTGGAACCAAAAGAAATGCCCCTCAGCCTTTTTTTTCCCCACCCCCATTCCAATCTCTTCCATAAAGCCCGTCAACTTCCATTCAGTTTTGACAAGAATATTAATTCCCCAAAACTGACATCACCATTTATTCACATACACTGCCAGCAACAATGCCAGTGCAGCAATGCCTGACAAAACATACAATGAAACAAAAACTTTTAAAATTGAGTTCAAGGATGAATTAATTTTGAAACATTACTGCATATTCCACTGGGAAGCCTACAGGTAGTTCAACAGTGCTAACCTCACAAGTCCCTTAAATGCTCCATCACAGAAATTCACATGGAGCGTCCACACGTTTGGACAAAAAACCCCAAACCCATAACATACAGACAAAAGACAAGGGCATGACTGAAGCAACTAAGTATTACATTTCCTTCCCTTTCTCTCTTTCTTTCCAGGATACTAGTCTCCATGTTGCCAGCTCATGCAGCTTGCCCTAGCACCGCAGCTGTGATTTGCTCCCTCGTGCCATATTTAGGAAAGTGTTCACCATGACTGTTTCAAAAGAGAGGCTCTCAAACCATTCTGTACAATGCTGACTGTAAGGGAACCTCAGCAGTTAAAATACCTGACACTACACATCCCTCTGCTGTTGATATCTGCCTAACCTCATTCATTTTTACAGCTGGAATCAGCTGGAATGTGTCTTCTCCTCAGGAGAGCAGGCAGCGAGGGATTTACAGCACAGTAACTAACCTCAGGTTTCAAGTTTGCTTATTCCCTGGCATACCATTACATCCTTTGGGAAAGATAACACAGCTGACAAAAAATGTCACAGCCTCTCAAAGTAAATAATATCTGTCCAAATTTGGTGAGTGCTGCCAACTCTGTTTATGTTCCTGGCTTTCTCTCAGAACAGCTCTAAAGCTGTGGATTTTGTTAGTAAAATAAGGAAGGAGAAAGATTTAGCCACATCTCTTTTCAGAAGAAGTTCTGTGCCTGTTTCTCGTCACTCTGTAACAGCATTTTGGCATTTTACAGCAACCTGAATATGCAGTGGTGCTTGGGTAGCAATGTAAGAGCCTAATAAATAAAACATTAAAGCTGCAGTAGAGAAAATTCAATAAAATTTCATGCATGCTTTTCATTTTTCATGCTAAGGATCAGAATATTAAGTGCATTTCAGTGCCAAATTCTGTATTAGTCACTCATCATTCCTTGTATTCCATTAGAGTTTAGAAACTCCAACCAAAACCCAGCATGACAGTACCCAGTCAAGAGTGTGATAGGTGTGATAACCTACTTTCATGTAAGTGACAATTAAGTGTCTGTAATGAAATGTTTATGTTTTAAACAGGCAAGATGAAGGAAGTAGAAAGATACCCATCTTAGCAGCATGGAACTGAAGGTAAACAGGAGCCAGAGACTCCTCTTCCTACACACATTCTAGGGCACAGCACAAGTTATAGAATTAATATGGTTCTGGAAAGGATGATCCTGATGCTAATTCTGAAGCATCAGAGTATTTTAATTATAGGATTGCTTCTTAACTGCTCAGGTGGTGGCAGAGTAAATATCAATAAACCTTCTCACATATAATAGAGCAGAACATGAAAAGAAATGGTCAGTGTACTTGTTTGTATTGCTCAGCTCTAAAAAGGAAAGCAGCTATTCTCTAACTACCCTCTGAATACCAGATTTTAAGCTAAAGAAGTGCACACCTTTTCAGGCAAAAGATCACTTTAAACAATACACAACTTACGCATCTCTTCAACCACATCTGGATCACATTCCCTGTATTTGTCTATTTCTGTCTTTAGCTGCTCTTTCTTCTGCCGAAGGGCAGCAAGTTCCTTCAGCAGAGCTGCACGTTCCGCCTGAGGATTCAAAGGATGTTGGGAGATACAAAAAAACCCCAAACATTAAAAATAGTAATTATCACACAAAGATTTTTAAAAAATAAAAACATTTAAGCTAAAAAAGTAGTGAAAGCAGCTGCTTTCACTACTACTTTCTGTTTATGAACCACTTAAGCATTTCATTTTATTACACAGAAGTCTCAGTGACACTAAATGATACTGAATACCAACTGTAAGGAAAAAAAATTAAGGCCAAAATGGATCAACAAAAGAACAATTTTCTACAACCTTTGAACCGTGGCTTAACAAACTCCAAAGAGATCTCTTAATTATTGGGCTTAAAGGTTAAGCAGTATTTAGGAGTGCTAGTCTTGTAATTAAAGATGGCATTACAGAAAAACTACCATCCACCCTTCCACAAATTGAGATGCTGTGTATGAACACCCTCTGAATTTATTTGTCTTCTTTCTTTTTCCACACCATTTAAGAGCAATGGTCTCAAAAATAAATTCAGATATTTATGATATGGTAGTCTTTGCTGGGATTGTACATAATATTGACCTCAAAGATGCTATCGATCAGTAAGAATTTGCAGACACTGATTTTACATGAGCTCAGCTCATGTGCCAGCTCAGCACATACTTCTAATTCAGTCTGCAGTTACAGACAAACACGGGAACTGGCTGATATTCAAATAACTCAAGCTAGGGTAGCCTAGAAGAGCCAGACTGCATGAGTTTGTAAGCCATCAAGATTTTACCCATGGCAATCTGTGTGGTAACCCAGCAGTCTGAGGTGTTTGTGGATTTTGGGGTTTTGTTAAGGTTGTTGGGTGTTTTGCCTCCCCAAACTTCTATATTCCTAGTGCTTTTGCCAACAGTTTGGATTTGGCATGTTCTGAAAATGCAGAATGGAAATCTAAAGTTTCCAGATGCTGAGGTATGGAGGTGAGATGCTTGGAGAGCTACACTGCAATCTGGACTTCTTAGGACTTTTTTCTGATGTATAATAAGGAACCAAAATATTGGATATATCAGCCAGAACAGGATTTCCAGACCAATAGCTTTCTGTAGGGCAGGCCACACGCTGCAGAAGCCCAAGGATGAAACAGTTTGTTTGGAAACACAATCAGCACAACTACATGAGAAACCTGCCTGTGATTCCTGATGACAGTTCATTGCAAATGAGTGATTTTAAGACCATTCTATTAAAGATTCAGATACTGCCAAAGCACAGGTTTTAATTGAATTTGTGGAACTACAACTTTAACAGAGTTTGATGGTAAGGTTCACTCTATTCTTTACTAGATAAATGAAACATACATAGGGAAAACTTAGTGTTTCAACAAAACAGTTTGGATTCAAAGATTTGGCACTTTCCTACAAAATTCACTTCTTCCTGAAAGCTTCTGGCTGTCCCTGTTTAATTGGAGGTTTAAGTCACTTTAGACTGAGCATCTCAATGCAAGTCAGCAACTTAGAATACCATATGAAGTGTTTCTAACTAGTATGTTGGTTATGACAAACATGAAGTCTAGATATTTTTTTGCAGTGTTAACAGCTTCAGCATGCGAGAAGCACCGAGCTTACATGGTGGCTCAGAACGGTAATTTAGTAATCTACATTACAAATAACCAAACCAACATCTAAGTGTAGTTACCAGATTTGGCAGTTCAGCAACAATTGGCAACTTTGGTACACACCTCTGGGTAGTTAAAGTTTTAAGATATTTTTAAATCTGAAAATACCTGAAATACTACATTAGTATTTACAAGAAGTACATACTTGTAGCAATATTTCCTTGTAGGATTACCTCCCCCCCAAAAGCAACTTACAGTATCTTCACGTCCAATTTTTGATTTCTCAATGCTTTTTTGTAAAGCCTCTTTTTTCTGACTGCTTTCAGCAAACTGATAAAGAAAACAAAGAACAAAATCATACTTTTTCAGTAACATCAAAAATAGCTATAAAATGTGCATATATAATAATGTATTTAAATTAAAAAGTGGATCTACCTTTTAAAATACATGTATTTTTAAAAAAAATTAAATTTTTAAAATACAGGCATAATTTATGTAATAAGGACAAAAGTGTACAAATATAAATCTGAGGCACTGAATCATAAAGAAGAATTACAGGAAGCAAATTTAAGTCTAAGAAACTTTCATTCCAGTGGCACATAATATTGTTATAGATATGTTCAGCCAGGGACTAAAATCCTATTTCATACCATAATCTGGCATCTCTCTGTAAAGGACCCTGTAACATGGAGGTTTTGGATTTGATGACTTCCTTTGGTCTTTTTCCAGCTGTCCCTATTCAATGGCAGCAGTGACAAAAGCTCTGGCAGGTCCACCTGCTCAGCTGCGGATACCGGTGTTCCCAAAGTCTGGTACACCACTGGCATGGCCCCAATCCCTTTTACATGCTGATGAACAGAAGTCTCTGTTCAAAGGCATGTAAAGCTGTGGCCCCCTTTCACTGTGTGCCCCTTGCACTGCTAGACCTCACAGATATCCCTGCCTTCAGGCCTGAGGCAGAGGAATCTCACAGGGCTGGTGTGAATAATCCTTCCATTTTTCTGTTACATCAGGAGAAATAACTTGCCGAGAGAGACCTCTCTCCATTAACCTGCCACCCCATCTTGAACCAGGCCTTTCCAGTTCAGCTGGCAGTTTTCCAGGGATACTTTGGAAACTCTTAAGCTGAACAGGAGTATGACTCAATCCTCAGGGACACCATACTCAGCATCAGAGAAAGCACCTTAAAATATTAAATCAGATGAATGAGAATGAAAAAAAAATCTAATAAAATACAGTTTGAAAACCAGTTACTGCATTGAAACCAACACAAAAGGGAAAAAAAATAAAAGAAACAATTTAGAAAGTTTAAAAATGCTCTGAGCACCAATCAGTATATCACACTAATTGTGAAAATAACAGCTGTCAAAGCTCAGGTTTTACTCTGCCCTACCCCAAAATCCCCCACATGAATCCTCCACTTCTACATTCCCTTTTTCACTGAGGATCCCACTGAGTGCAAAAGCATT
Source organism: Cyanistes caeruleus (assembly GCF_971803275.1). Lineage (NCBI taxonomy): Eukaryota > Metazoa > Chordata > Aves > Passeriformes > Paridae > Cyanistes > Cyanistes caeruleus. Next base: position 42,842,544 of record NC_141705.1, read on the forward strand.
CCCAGATATTTCTTGAAACCCTCAGCCTTGATAATTTAACCATATGGTTTATATAGTGCAGCTGATATAAATGCCTTCACACAACACAAACTGAACTCCTTTGGAGCTATAATCACTTCTCAATTTCAATCTAACATTTAGTCGATATTTTCAGAATATTAAATGTAAATGTATGATAAATACCAGGCAGAGCTTACTGCCCAGTCTTGAAGATCAGTCATAACACTATAAAGAAACTCCATACTGGTAATCCATAAAGATTAGGACACATCCCAACTGCAGCTCACTGGGTTTAGTGGTTCCCTTCACAGATTGATTTTTCAAAATAATTACTTTGTGTTCATGCATGTGTGAGCATGCATACAGACAAGAAAGTCCTTTCTAAAAGAATGTTTTAGTTTTCTTCAATTTATATAGGAATTACACCAACGGCAAGATATAATTAGAGGAAAAATATGTTCATCCATTTACTTGCTACTCTCAGTGCGAGTAACCACAGAGGCACTGTAGGTTTCACTAGGTGGTTTAAAGTGCACCAACATCTTCATTTTAGTGGATAGTAAAAGCCTCCTTCCAGGCTTTTCACAAAACACTTAAAAGAGTAAGTATGTTAGTCCCCACATGATGTCATACTAAACAGAGGTATACAGTTCAGAAGAGGGTAAGTACTTAGGTGCAGTTTGCAGTTCATGAAATCCAAGGAAGACAAAGCCCAGAGCACACCATTTGGCATCTCTGAACACGGGATTTTTCTGGAATAAAATCCACAGAGGAGGTAGAGAAGCCAAGGAGCTTACGCTGCAAGTGCAAAGAAGCCAATGTTCTCTGCAAGAGAGGTCATAAAGGTGTTACTTTCTCAGGTTTTTTTTTCATACGCATTAAGTTTTTAAGGAAAGCTTCTGCTTTCTCTAAAACAGCTGTACAGAAGGAGCTGTCAAGGTAGTGTAAATCATAAAAGCTGGTTTCCATCTTGGAAGTACCCAAGAAGGCCTCTTATAATTTTCTTGATCCTCTATATTCCACAGCATTTAATAATGCAAGAGACACTAATGACAAACTGGGGGAGATAAAGGAATTTCTTAGATTCTGTCCCACACAACATGCAAGGTTGCCATGCCATGAGGTTAGAAGATCTTCCTTTGTCTAAAAGCAATGATTTTTACATAATCTTATTTAAGATATTGTTTTCTCACACATTTAAATTGCTTGGGTATTTTTTGATTTTTAAATTATTCTTTAATCATTATTTCATGTAACAAAAAAAATTACGAAATAAAATGACACCTCAACTCTTCGTGTATTATTTCAAAGTCATGGTGGTTATCCTCTATGACAACAAATAAAAGATGAGGATAAGGAAAGGAATAGCAGGAGGCAAGATACTGAAAAACCCTAACAGAAGACAAGGATTCAAAGGGTAAAGAACAATGGCCAGGGTTTGTATAAAGAATCTATGACTATGGGAGAAGCAGAAAGGCTTGGACAGAGAGGTGGGAACACAGCTGAAAATAACTATAATGAAAGAAGGAAAGGCAGTCAACAAGGATAAAGAAGTCGGAGGAAGATGGGTACACATAATACAATATTTAATTGAAAGGAAAGTGCAAATGGCAAATAACAGGTTATAGAGCATTAAAAGAAAAAAAACAAAATTTGCACACATTGTGTAGGTATGATAGCACAGGACCACATCTGGACAAATACAGTGATTTACTTTCCCACTCACCAGCTGTAGAAAAGCCTGATTGCAAAGAAGCACAGTAGCAGATGGAGTATTTCAATCCCTCGAACAACCTTGGGGACATTTTTCAGGGGGACTGGCAAACAATTTCTCAAGGAACATTAACCACTCTCAGAGAAATCGAACTCCTGCCAACAACAGAGAGACTAGTCCAGAGATAAAGATACTGTGTCCCCTCTATGTTTCTTGAGAGAGATGTCTGGGCTGACACAGGAACAACCTTCTGCCATAAGTGTAACAGACCAGGTGTGGAGAAGAATAGAGATTCTGCTCCACTACAAAGTTTTGTGTCTCTAATCTGACTTCTCTGAATCAGCACATGATTAAGCAAGATGAAAGAAAGCAGTAAAAACATCATCTAGAGGAAAGAAGAAGAGGAGACTAATTAATTCAAAATTAAGAAGTTAAAAATGCTCTCCACAAGAGCATTTTCATGTTTTCAAAACACAGTGGGAGCCTGCAAGAAGACAGTTTAATGAAGAAAGTAACCAGCATGTATAAAACAGGAGAGCTGGTGAACAATTTCTTTAGTTTTACAGACCAGTGTGATAAATTAAATGGCCACTAGTTTTAGACATTAATTCAATCCGAAGTCCCCTAAAGGGATGATTTTTCCTAAAAGGCATCACAATGTTTAGCTATAGATGTGTGCAGTAGTTTGGGTGTGCAAAGTGCTATGTGCTGAAGATAACCACCAGTTCTATCATGGAACCTGGGGTCTGGTTTGTATCAAAGAACACAGATGAAACTTACACACATAATTTATAATCTAGCACAAATGCATTAATACCAGTGCTCCACTTCAGCAAGCCACTATTGTACATAGTGTACACAGAGGAATGTTTAACCCCCAATGAACAAGCACCAGGTTTCAGTTCCACTCCTTCTCAAAACCTGCTTGATAGACTTCTATTCTAGAATAAAAAACTGCTTTTGTTTTTGTTGGTCTTATGCCATCTGATTACTTGTTTTTAACCACTCTAACCACCAGTATCCCACCAAACATGTAGCTTGCCTCAGCAGCATATTAAAATATCTACAAACCTAGTATAAGCCATGCAAACCCAGCCCCTGAGTATGTTCACTGGGCAAGAATCAAACCAAGGTCTCACATGCTAACCACCAAGAGTGCTCACAGCTGTTAGCCCACTATCATTATGGTCTGAAAGAGAAACATCATCCGTTCGGTTTTCTTTCAGCCAAACAACCAAAAATGGTATTAAAAACTACTGCTCTTGTGAACGCCACTCACTGTGGCACTACAGAAGAATTAAAGACACATTTTTAAATTATTTCTAACTTCCAAGTTATTTGCTTTGGGTTTGAAGCTCACTGTGCCTTGTTTCAGGCTGAAGGCAAGGCTAGTTTGCTTTCGGCTTAAACAAAAGCAGTTCAAGAGGTTTAGCATAACATTAAGCAGGAGATAGTTGTATCTCTTTTCTATGTGAAAACTAACTCACTACTGAAAAACTTAAGTGGAATTAACAGAAGGCATGGAGAGAAAGTACTTCAAAGCACTCCTCTAGATTTTAAAGAAAGTTAACAAAAAATTGAAGCTAAAACCAGACTAATAATATATAGAGAGGAAAAATGGAAGGATCAACAGCCGAAGAACAATCTGAAAATGTTGAAAACAGACCTTTGTGTTAAAAGAAAGGCACAGGACATTACTAAAAGAAATCACTTAACAATTACTGTTGACTAAAACTTGCAGGAAGAAAAATCCCAAAGGGCAGCACACTGAAATGCAGAATTGCTTTCTAAAGTGCTACACTAAGCAAACATACAGCTACTCCTTTTACATACACAGTCACAAATCCATGCTTCCAAGGGTTTCCAAATACACACAAGAAAACTTTGCAGCCAGCTAATTATGGTCACAGCAGTGTGGAGAGCCCTCCTGTGACCTGCAGTACTGTGGCTTCTGCTCTGATCTCAAGATGTCACATATCACCCATGAAATGCCATTTCTCCATATAACGCACCCAGTGAACTGAACCACAGTAGGAGAAGCCACGAGGTCTGCTGGGATGGATCCATCAGTCAGGGATGTCTGCAGAAACAGCAAACATGCACTCGCTACATAAATACAATTAAGATCTACTTTTTTAATCTTTTAACAGTTATGAAAGGAAGAGAAAGCAGCATGCAAGGTCCTAGCCTGAGTCACTCTGAGTCATTTCAGCAGTACGAAGTAGGAATTTGTATTTGGTGGGACTTAGAAGGAGCAACTAGGAGACTACAATAGTTCAGGAAATACAGGTAAGAAACAAGAGTAGAGATCAAAGCAAGATAGGGCCCACCGTATTTCTGTATTCTTAAGAACTTTTTTTTTTTACGTACTGCAGTATAGGTATCTTGGAAAAATGTTCAGTTCAAGAACTCTCTTCCCTCTATGCATGATATAAACTATACCACAAAATGATTTTTAATGCAATCTTTGAAAGAGTCAGTTCAAAAACTTGGGAGAGGATAGGGAATAAGCTTGATTTTCTGGAGGAAAAGGATTACAGAATTGGTCAGGTTGGAAGGGACCACAGTGGATCACCTGGTCCAACCTCCCTGCTCAAGCAGGGTTGTCCTAGAGCACATTGCACAGCATTGTGTCCCATGTTCTTGAATATCTCCGGTGGAGGAGACTCCACAACCCCTCTGGACAACCTGTGCTGCTGCTTGGTCCCCTGTACAGTGACCTTCTTCCTCATTTCAGGTAGAACTTCCTGTGCATCAGTTTCTGCCCACCACCTATTGTCCTGTTGCTTTGTACCACCACAAAGAGCCCTTATCCATCCTCTTGATAGCCACCCTTCAGATATTTATACACATTAAGGAGGTCCCCTCTCAGTCACCTCTTCTTGAGGCTGAACAAGCCTGGCTCCCACAGCCTTTCCTCGTAAGAGAGATTTTTCAGACCCATGACCAACTTAGTAGCTCTTCACTGGACCCCTCCAGGAGCTCCATGTCTCTCTTGTCCTGTGGAACCCAGAACTTCAAATATGGCCTCACCAGGACTGAGTAGAGGAGCAGGACCACTGCTCTTTCTAATGCACCCCCAGGATACCACTGGCCTTCTTGGCCACCAGAGCACACTGCTGGCTCAGGGACAGCTGGTTGTCCACCAAGTTCTCTGGGTCTTTCTCTGCTGAGTTGCTTTTCAGCAGGTTGGCCCCTAGCCTGTGCTGGTGCATGGTGTTTTTCCTCCCTGAGTGCAGAACCCTCCTGCATTTGTCCTTGCTGAATTTCAGAAGGTGACCAGATGTGATTTTAGATGGGACTTGGCCTTTCATGTCTCATTTCTACTTCTCCTGACCACCTCCCAATATTCACTCCAAGTGTCCTGGCCTTGCTTCTGTCTCCTGGGAACTTTTTGCTTTTACTTGAGTAATGACAGCAGTTCTTTATTCATCTACGGCAGTTCCTTGTGCCTTTGGCCCAACTTCTTTCTCATTGGAATGTATCATTCTTAACCCTGAAAGAAGTGAGCCTTGATCATCAACCAACTCTCCTTGACCCCTCTTCCCTGCAAAGCCTGCTTTCCCATGAATTCCCGTGGGATTCTTCCAAGAACACCCCTAAAGAGGCTAAATTTAGTTCACCTAAAGTCCATGGCCATCATCTTGCTTGTTGTCCTGCTACCTCTTCATCCAACACTAAACACCAACACAATCTTGTGGTCACTACAGCCAAGGCTGCCCCCAACTTTCACATCCCCAACTAGACTTCCTTGTTGGTTAGTATGAGGTCAATCAGCACACCATTCCTTGTGGGATCCTTTATGACCTGTAGCAGGAAGTTATTGTCAATGTTTTCCAGGAACCTCCTAGATTGCTTGCATATTGCTGTACAGCTTCTCCAGCAGATGTTAGGGTACTTAAAAAATCCCTCCCAAGAACCAAGGCCTGTGACTTTGAGACTTTCTTCTAGTTGCCTGGGAAGGCCTCATCCCCCCACCCATCTTGATCAGGCAGCCTGTAGCACATACCCACAATAGTGTCACTCTATTCTTCCCTTTCATCCTGACCCATAAGCTCTAGACTCCCTCATCATGCTCATCAAGGCAGAGCTGGACACATTCCCTTCCCCCCTGAACACATTATATTTGCTATTTAGAATTAAAGGATGGCACGCTGATTATTTTAAGTAAATAACACTTGCCCCAAAATGTCATATTACTAATCCTGCCGATGTGCAAGTTCTGTCTTTTTAAAAAGGTACCAAGGAGATAACAAGTGTGAATTTTTTAGTTTAGCACTGTAATATGTCAGTGATTAAAAAAAAGTATCAGTCACTCATGCTAAGGAAGTGAAGGTTTTTTTCAGGGGACTAAATTGAAAAAAATATGACTTTCCATACAACAGTTTGACAAAGCACTACAAAGACTCTCAAAAACTAGTAATTCTTAAGTTAGATCTCTGCACTCATAAGCAGTATTTCCATTATTTTGCTAGAGTATCCATGTGGGAAATACTGATTTACTTGCCCCTCCCAAAAACACAATTCATTTTGCATTTCAAGATTAAATTTAGGTCTATAATCTTGATTTATTTAACATGCTAACAGATGAGAGTAAGATGTAATATCATACAGTAAATTAGGCATGGCTCTGTTCTCAAGCCACGCTGAATATGAGAGGAGTCTTTAGTTTTTTTGGCAAATGAAATAAAATGCGGGGTGTTCAGAAGAAACAAATGAGAAATCCCCCCTCCACAGGAACTCTCACCCATCCATGTACAAACCTGATGCTGTTACCTGCAATTATTTAAAAAATATTACTATACAGCAAACCCCTTTACATTAAAAGTATTTTAATTCAATTATTTTCCATCTTTTTAGATTTGCCAGAATAGTTAAGTTAATTTAGAGAAAATGTCTTGCCAAGAGCTTTTGTTTTTGATTCACTCGTTTGCAACACCATTTGATAAGTAGTGGTTACGCAACAAAAAATAACCGCTCGAGGCCAAGCTCCTTCAAACACAAAAGGTGAAAGAAACAGTTGTGCAGGCTCAATGAAAGAACTAAATTTCTGTGGCTGCTTTCAGAGCTGACGTAATTGGCACGACCTGAGGGACAGATGGCTGTCTACTCAAATACAAATATCAAGTATGCCCCAATCAACCTAAGAAAACCCCCAAACCAACAAAAAAACAGCTGAAACACCTCATTCAACACTGTTTCACAAATGCAAGCAATCTAATAAGGAAAGCTGAAAGAACTTCAAAAGACATTCACATGACTGACAGAACTACAGAAAATTTTCATACCTGAACATGAAGGCTATGCTTGCTACTGCATATTAGGGTATTTAATAAACCTACAAAGTCCAAGGTGATAGTTAACAGGTCTGTTCAAGGCAGGAAGAACACAGAAAGGTATTTTCCCTTGGAAAGAAAGGGAGATAATGAAGAGAAGCTTTAATTTTTCCCTAAAGGGTTTTTAAAGATTGCTATCCTAAGCAGCTGGACCATACACTGACAATGCCTTCAGGGACTAAGTAGAGACAGGCACAAGTTAAAACACAATATTCATCCAGCATTCCCCAAGCTCATGTTCTGTTTAAAGACCTTAAAAACCAAGTAAAACTTTATTGCACAGACTTTCAAAAATGCCCAAATTCTACACTGAGATGTTATCAGGAAAATAAAAAATCCTTAGTAAAATACATCTTTCAAACCTCAGAGTTTTGACAGCAGTTTTACATCCTCCCTCTTTATGCCAATTTTGTCATTTTTAAGTAATGCTTAGACAGATCAAGTCATCTCCAATTCCTCATACAAAGAAGAGTCTTTCATGGAACTACCATGTGTTCAAAAATAATGAGCTGTTTGGCTGTGACAAAAAAGACCTTTTCCTCTAAAGCCTCCCTGCATCAAAATAACTTAACACATTTTGGTTTTATACTCTGGGTTTTTTTGTTGGTTTTTTTGTTTTTATAAATTTTATTCCTTTCAGAAGAGGAAAATTGTGAGACTTCTATAATTGCTTGCTAGTAGTTCATATCTGCATACATACTAATTTTCTAAAATGAAATATGCTATATTAACTGAATTACAATATTTTAAGGTGAAAGTCAAAGTTCAAATTAAATAGGACTACAACTCACTGTCTCCATCAAATCCAGTTTTGAATGTAGTACTGGCTGCCTATCACCAGGCTGGGAGCTCCTGGCCTTACAGTACAGGACAACTTCCAGACAGCACAGAACATTTAAACCTCTTAAGTTTCCTGGGATGCTGGTTTTCTGCTGATCTGCTATTCCTACCTGCCATGTGACCATGGGGCACAGGGAGATGTGCAGGGCTCTGTCTCTGCCAGACCTGACTGAGCTACTACAGTGAAAGCCCTGTTTCTACTTCCAGCTTCTTTTCATTTCAGATTAACAATTTCACTGCAATGCCAGAAATGGGAGCCAGCAGCCAGAATGCAAACCTCTTCAAAAAGGTAAACCGTGTGATATTACCTAAAAACTTCAGTGTCACAGACAACCCTGTTTGAAAAACCTAGTGATTTTCCTGCATTATATCAGAATGAATATCAATATATTCTTTTTAGTATAGTAGGAATCTTCCTTCAAATCTACATTAAACTCTTTAGAGTTATTACAGAGACGTTTTGTAAAAAAATTGCTCTTAAATCATGCAAATTTTTCCTTATGCTCATCAAGAAGGAATTAAAGAAAAACCTACACTTCACAGTTGCCATCGAGGCAGTTACAAGTTAACAGCAAGTAAAAGAAAAAGCATGAAATTCAACTAATGAACACCAAATTACGAAGTTGCTTAAATCCAACAGAAGCCTCTAGAGCACTGTATTTTTAGAAATCTGCCATGACAGCAGTAACTAAGCATACTCTCCAGGGCTTTGTAGCATGCCATAAAACATAATTCCAGAAGGCTCTAGTAAGTTGCAGCATTAGAAGAGTCTTCTCTGATGGACATTTTAGGACTTAGTAAATTCAGAATCATTTTAAGATATCACCATTTTTCAAGTGCAAGATGCAGAGATAAAAATTGTGGACTATTCTAAAAAAAATTTATTAGTGTTTTCCAGGAGACTAACAGAGGGAATGAGCCTTACAAGGTCAACAAACAAACAGGGATAGGTATAATCAACACATCCACAATGTTTAAATTGTGAAAATTCTCAGCCTCTTGCCCTTATTGCTACAGCTCCCCCTGGATGGTTCGAAGTGAGTTAGTCATACCATACCAGCTCTGCAGCACTCCATTTCTTCATGAGTCTAGTCCCTCAGTTCAAATAAAATGTACAGGTCAGTGAAAGCCAGAAGGCTGAAGACAGGAGGGGTCACTAATTGTCTCTGTTGGGAGAGTAATTACTACACAAGAGAAAAAAATAAGTGAGCCAGCAGGGAGTGGAATCACCCAGCTCACTGGGGCTATAGACTAGCAAAATGGTCAGGGCAACCCAAGGAAGAATAACTAACTAAGTGGAAAGCTAAATGACATGTCCTCTAATAAGAGGGGAAAAAATAAGGCCCAGCATGCTTATGGGAAGACTGCTCTAACAGCTTAGTCAACACACTGGGATACTGCCTACGTATTACAGAATAATAAAATGGTAAGGGTTGGAAGGGATCTTAATGACCATCAAGTATCAACTCCCTCTGCCATGGGCAGGGACACATCCCACTAGACCACATTGCTCAAGGCCTTATAATGGGCATTAAGACCTCTTTAGCAATCAAAATTTTATTTTTCCTTGAAATGAACAATTTATTACATTTTCTGCAACCTAATAAAATTAACTGCAAGCATACTGAATTAATGAATGAGAAAAATGTCAAATTAAGTAATTCCTAACACAAGTCACTCACATTAGCTGCAAACATTCTGACATACTTCTCTGGTTTAGAGGCCAACTGTTTAACCATGCTATCTACTCCCTAAAATTAATAAAATATACATGAAAAAGATGGTGCCAAGCTTTCTAAATGCATTATAGCAAAGCTTAAGATCATGATAAACCTTAAGACATTTTATGCCTGCAAGTCCTTTCTATTCGATAAATAGACAAAGAATTTTTAAAAACACACTTAATACAGCTTTTTCAATGGATCATCATGTGAAAATATTACACCCCAAACACAAACTGTTCTATCAAAAGCATTAAGCCATGGATTCCAAAGGCGTTTAACATGTACCTCTAGGAATAGCTCATCATTACTGAGGCAAAAAAACCCAAAACAGTGACACCCTGCATTCAGAACCATCAGAGGCTGAAAACTGCAACAGAGATCTGATGTGTGTGAAGAGCTCTGCTAAGAGCTGATACTGTACCATCTGCTGAGAACATTTCTACAAAGCAATGCCAAAAGCTTACTCCACAGAACTAGGTCCCACAGGCTCTCCCTGCTGAGGCAAAACTCCATCCGGGGCACAAAACTTGTCCAGCTCCAAGCACCGTCAGTTCTGCTGCCCCTCACTGCACATCTGTCATCTCCAGGGATTTGTACCTCAGTTCAGGATTGGTTACTTTCAGCTAACCACTGCTGAGCACTTGTACTTAACTGCAGTTCATAGTCAACCTCCAAAGGGTGTGGAAATACCCCAAGAATTGAGTGAGTCAATGGATGAAGGAGGAGGCTGCTCAGACTGGAAGAATGGGGACAGCAGTAGTTTCCCGAGCTTCAGTCAGCGATCTCAAATAGATTTATTGAGCAATTTCCCAGTCACAGTATTTAAGGAGGCAAAATATATCTGAAAGGACAGAAATAAGCCAAGCTGCATCTTGAAAGAACTTGCTGATGGTTAAAACTTTTTTTTTTTTGTGTGCATTCTAAACAAAGAAAGTTCTCTTATTTTACTTATATTGTCAAGTATCTTCAGAAGGACTCAAGCCAGATTACTCACAATATGAATATTTTTTCCATTCAATTTTTCCATTTCCATTTTCAAACAATGTGCATTCCTAACATAAGCATTTCCTAATACAGCATTCCCTTCATTGCTTTTTTACAAAAAACAAATTCTTCCACTTTTCATATTTCAGTGCTCATTAGTACAGACAATTCAATACATATGAAGTCACTTGATTTCAACAAGTTTTTTCCTGGTCTAGGGCAGCTGTTGGGGCTTTTCTCTTTGTTTTTTATTTTAACTAGCTAGCAAATGTGAGCCAGGATGTACCCAGTCCAAATTCTCCCCTTGGTTCAATATACAAGTCATAGGAAGTGAAAATCCCTCATTTTATCGACCCTGGGGCAGGGATTTAAGAAATGAAACATCAACTATCTTTTCTATCTTAACTAACACTGGCCCAATGCAATCCTTAGTGGGAGAAAAAAATTGCCAGAAACTCTCAAGTCTCTTGGTCATGAGTATGTTGAAGCAAGCACAGGGAACAGCACAAAATGTGCATCCGTATCCTGCCCTAAAAAGATTATGTTAAATCTTCATTGCAGTGCAAGGTGACACCATTTTGCTCTCAGTTGGAACAGCAGCTTTAGTAGTTTTGGCTGTTAAAATTTCCCTTGCAAAAGCCTCAGGACATAAAAGATTAACCCACAAGAATGCAACACCATGAGAAATGAGACAAATAACACAGTGAAATGAACACCACCACACTGAGGAATGGAAAGGAAACTAACTGATTGTTTTCCCAAGCCACTGGACTATAGTGCTCATAGTACTGTCATTAGTTACACTAACAACCACAACATCTTTGAAGTGCTTAGTACTTCAGCATAGATGCCAGAGTTTTGCCCAAGACAAATGAAAAAATGAAAGAAAATCTAACCTGAATCTATTTATAGTAAGGCTATATCAGAAAGATTTCTCTTTTCTTCACTCACAAATGTAATGCCAACAATAAACATCTTGTTTTGTCAAACTATAATTGAGCATAGGTAATTCCAGGCTTCTGAATCCAACAGCCAGAAAAATTATTGATAAAGAAGATCATCACATCATTTCACCTTTTCTTAGGGAAGGAAGACGATCCCCTCAGTAAAGCTTCTAAAGTTCCCTTGACAGATGAGGTTGCATTAAAGATTTCTCCATTTATAAACATTGATAAAACATTATTTCTCAGTCCACACCCTTGCTCTTGTTTCACCATCTCATACCTGTACACAATCTAACCAAATGCAACTTCCACATGCAACCAAATCAAATGTGTATATAAACTCATCTCACCAAAATGCAGCTTCCAACATATTTCACTTTTTCGGTGGTCCTCTTCACAGATGTGCAAGTATAACCAAGAGGTGAAGAATAAGCACCTGACAGAAGGCATAAACATGCCACTGCAAAACAAATCAATACAAAACCCAAAGGGACTTAGCAACTCTCACTCTGTGAGTTTGGAGGAAATAGTTCCAGCAGATGCTACACAAAGTAAAGACATTTGCTATCTTTGCTTTTCAGAAAAACAGGAAGAGGCCCAAGCAGTAACTTGGGGTTAGAGGGCATCACCAAGATCCTAATTAGATCAGCACAGGATCTGCCATATTATATAAGTCAGAGATTAGTGCCCCTCTTCAAACATCTGCCTCCACAAAAGCAAGCCAAAAGATGGGGTCATGCAGGGAAGCTGTCAAAGGAAACTTTAGCATTGATTTTAATTGTGATATCTCTGCACATTGATGATACAATAAATCCTTCCTAGAAAAAGTCTACGGTATATAGAACCCCGATGAAGTGCAGCTTTTAACATCCAGACAAAACTGCCATGATCTTCATTATGAATACCAAGTCAGACTTCTTTGCTTCTGGATCTCCAGGATGGGGTGTGGCTTAATAATCACTAAAAATTCTGAAACAAAAAATTGCTTCAAGAACAGCTCCTAAAACAGCCTCCCACAATCACAAGCTCTGTAAAATGCAGAATGCTATGAGCAACCTGGTGTAACATTCTGAAGTACCAACATATGCAGGCAAAAAGGCTCTGTAGCAGGCCCAACTCATCAAACTTAAGCCTCAGTGCTGTGCATTTGTAGGGGAATTTGCATCATTAAGAAGCCTGTTCTGTTCCTCCACATTATTTTCAAATGACAGTTCAGCATTTGAGATTATTCCTTTCGCTTGACTATTTAGCCATGCCCTCAGGAAACAAAGGTAATGCCTCCTGGTAAAAAGCCTTAATTTGAAGCATGAACTGAACTGCCAGATTTTTAAACATGCTTTAAGTAAGGCAGCCTGATTCTGGCTTTTAACTGCTGAACAAAGAGACCGACTCATGTAGTTAACAATCAATCTGGACAAGACACAGAGAGAAAACAGATCTCTCAGCATGTCACAAGCTCTAGATGGGAATGATCAAAGACAAGCAACATGCAACAGAAGTGGTACAATAGCTGACTCTTTTCCTCTGCTTTGTATGTTCTGACAAGATGTTTTATGATAGTCAGTGACTAGATTTAGAAGCCCTTAAGAAAATCTGTATGTGTGCACATCAAGAAGAGTATAAACACCAAAAGAGCTAATTTGAACTCACAGACAGAACCTGTTATCATCTTGTAAAGATGTTCAGAGAGCTTTCCATTGAAAATGCCACCTTTCCACTGTGCCAACTGAGAACTTATTTTCAGATACTGAAAATGCTTTTCCCTGAAATGCTGAAACATTTCCAGTCTCATCACAAAAGCAAAGTAATGAAGAGAAGTAGTTTTAAAGACTCACAGCATCATCTAAAGAGAGCTCTCTGCCCATATGTCAGGGGCAGGGCTTGGCTTTCAAATAAGGTTCTGGTAATAAAACTATTTCTGGAACAGTTTTATATTGCAGAATTGTTCATATCAGAATATTTTTACATAGAAATAACATCACAAATCAGTAACAAAATGTCCATTACACTTTCACAATAATAGATGTGTTTGTGTAAGTAAAAGTACATTTAAAGCCATTCAGCATATTTTTGTAGGCAATTCCTGGATACTTACCATGGAGCACATTAGGCAAATTCTGCAAGACATTCCAAGGAAGGATATTCATCAGGATATGCCAGAGACCTGCTTGACTAATTATGTTCAAAATTCATGATGGGACTAGGCCCAAGGGTAAGGACAGCAAATACCAATGCCTTCTTTCAGCTACTTGGGTGTAACAGGGAGCATGAGCAACAATGAAGAGGATCCAAGAGCAAATCATTTGCATTCGATGAAACAGGGGCACCAGAGAGTTTGGTGAACAAAGCAGAAGTTTTGGAACATATTTATTCAGTTTCTCAGTTGGCAATTTATGTACTGGTGGAGTAAGTAGCCTTGTCTAAAACTTATGTGAATGTACTAATAAGTTGAGTAATTTTACTAGGAAGCTCAGTTCCAAGTCTGTGCAGAGTTAAATTAACCTGTTTCAGACAAATGAAACTCCACTGGAGTAAGAGCCAGTGCATTGTTACTACTGGTCTATAAAAATTCATTTAAGTCCAGTTATGCCAGGTTAAGTCCATGCTTGAAAAGAGTACAACCATAGTGAGCTAAATCAAACTCCTTTTTCAATTCAAGATAGGGAAAAAAAAACATTTTTCTTTTAATTATTTTGATGTAACTGTATAAAGAAATAGCTGAAGCTGACAACACTGTACATAAGACAGTAATGCCTGAGATTAATTTAGAGCTATGCCTGAAGAAAATAATGGCTGTAAAATGTTCAGATGCTACCACTAAATCTGCATTAATTAAAATGATTCTTTGATGAAAGAACATAATGCTGAATAATCATGGGAAGAATTGGCAGTGCTCTAGTACAATCACACCACAGGGTCTCATAAAGCTCATTTGTTCATCTTGTTATCATGTACTCCTATTGCAAATAAACTGATGAATAGATGCTTTCCCACTCCCATCAGAAACAGAAATAAAGACAGTTCCCAAAAAGTAGGAAATAATCAGCTCAATAGAACAGCAATGTTGCAACAAAAGATGCCCTGTTCTTCTGAAGAAAAGCCTCTCCTCCCCCTGTCCTCTGCCCTGGTGAGGCCTCCTCAGGAGTGCTCTGCCCTTCTGTGGGCTCCCCGTTCAAGAAAGACAAGCAGCTACTGGAAAGGGTCCAGCAGAGGGCTATGGAGATGAGGAGGGGACTGGAGTATCTCTCTAATGAGGAAAGGCTCAGGGAGCTGGACCAGTGCAGCCTGAAGAAGAGATGACTTCACAGAAGACAGGGGACCTCATCAGTATAAATACCTCAAGGGCAGGTGTCCAGAGGATGGACCCAGACTCCGTACAGTGAGGCCCAGCAAAAAGACAAGGGACAACTGGCACTAAGTTCTATATAAATAAGAGGAAAACTTCTTTCCTTTGAGGGTGACAGAGCACTGGAACAGGCTGCTCAGGGTTCATCGACTCTCCTTCTCTGGAGATACTCCAGATCCACCTGGATGTGATCATATGCAACATGAACCTGTTTTACCTGGGAATTGGACTAGATCTCCAGAAGTCCCTTCCAACCCCAACCATTCCTTGATTCTGCAATTCATGACCAATTTGCTCTTTTCTCCTGCTAAAAGTGCAGTAAGGGATTACAGAAGTGCTCACAAATTAAGCCACCAATGAAAACTGAAATTGATGAAAACACAATGGCCTAAGTAGAAACCATTCCCTTGTTTACTCAGGTTATGCATTTTGGCTGTCATCACTTTTAGGTTATTACCACATGATGGTCTACATCATACAAAAGACACAAAAACATGCTGCCTTTGAGTCCTTAAATGATGTTTTGCATCATGACAAACATGCTTTCAGCAGCAAGTAGACAAAAAGTTTCCTCAAGCTCCAACAAGAACCTCCAAAGTTTTCCTGATGTAACAGCAAGATAATGACAATGCCTTACCATGAATGACACAGAATTCCTATAGTAAAATCTATGTGTGTGGACATATTTGTACACATGAGAGATATAAACAAGAATGACAAGGGGGTATATAAGAAAAAGCAAACCCATTTAGATAAACAATTAATAATTGTTAAATTACTAATAAACAAATAAACAATATTTTTCATACAACAGATTACCTGAGACTCTAACTCCTCCAATTTACGCTTCCTGGCATGAAGAGCTTTACTTGGAAAAGCCCAGAAATAATTGGAAGTTCCAATTCTATCAGTGTCCACCATGCCATCATCAACAAGGCTTTGCAGAATCTCTTTCACTGACATCGAGGCTAATAAAAGCAAAAATGTAAAATCAGAAGCACATAGCATCTGGACTATGGAGAATTTTGAATACCACAAGCCACCAACAACAATCATCTGTGTTTTCCTCCAGCGTCAGCTAGCTGGAAGATTTCACAAGGACCCACACACCCAAAGCTTTACTTGAAGGGTTGAATCTCTCTGAAACCAGCAATTTGCTCCTAAACACTGCTATTCTGCACATCTGCTACCAGATGTTTGCAAAACACTGCTCATGAGTATTGCACAAAATACATGCATGTTACACTACAATACCATAACACACCCATGGGAGGTACCTGAGAAGTTGTCTTGTGATCTTAATTCTAACTTGGAGTAAGTTTCTTGATTGGGAGTGTAATTACATTTCACTTTGTAATGCTTAACGAAGTATTGCATTGCAGCAGAGGCACTAAAGCCATCTGCCTACAGACTCGGGAAGGACAGATTCTGATTTTGATTATATTCACTTCCAATACAAAACATCATTTACACTCAAAATCATCACCATTTCTGAACACAACGGAACATTTCCTTTCAAACCTGTGGTATAATTCACCATTTTAAAAAAATGCTCCCTGTTCAACAAAGTTAAGTAGTTATGTTATCCTCAGGTGTTGCAGATATAAAAACTTTTGAGCTCAGTTACGGGTTTTGGTACCTGATGTCCAATTTCAAGCCTACAGGGGGTCCCCTATCTTTTGGAAGCTATAGGCTGGATGCCAGGATGGGAGCAGGTTAGTAATTTTTTTCTTTTCAGAGTAACTGGGACTTGGGTTTTGTGGCTAAATGCCTTCATATGCAGAGACAGGATGAATTTGGACTATTGAAAGGTGTTAAAGGCTTTAGAAACTCCAAACTCCAATCTACTGCAAATTACAACTATACATATGCATTGACAAACCAATCAAGATAGCACCACACCTCTTCAGAAGCCCAGAACGCCTCTGTTAGCTGCTGACACAACTGAAAATCTCTACTTTGTGATACTCACATCTGCAGTTCTCTAGCAAATTAATTTCTTTAGTTCATTTACTCTTGCAGTGCCACCAAGACATGCTAGAGAAGGACAGTGGTAACTACATAAACATTATGCTTTGCCTCCCTTTTGTCAATGAGCATAGAATGAAAACAACATACAAAACAATCCAAGAGCATAGAAAAATCTTCTAATCCTAAACCAATGGATCTCATCAGGAAGGCCTTTATAGAAAAGACAAACCCCTTTCATTTATAACTGTCCAGCCATTTTTGGAGGGGAAAAGTTCAAGAGCACACTGCCCATGTATATCTGGACTAGCATTTTAAACATTTGTGATATTACAGGCAGCTATTTAATACCTGAGTGCAAACAATGATTTCATACACTGAAAGTCACTGCAAGTCAGGCAGCTCAGAGCCTAAGCAAGCCCCCATCCCATGCCACTTTTAACACTTGAGCCCTGCCACTGACCAGTCTCCCATTCTAGCTATATTTTCAGTTATTAAAATCACAAACCGAAGATTGTAGCCAGGAATATTTACACTGTTGACCTGTCCCAGAAATGATTACTTGCTCAAGAGAAATAACTTTTATAAACACTTACTAATCCCTTTTTCTTTTGGAGCAATCTTCTCTAGGTCCTTCAACTGGAAGACGTCTTTCTGTGCAAAACATGAAACATGAAAACTTCAATTCCAAATGACAGCATCATCTAAGCCTGAATGCTCTTTACACTAAATCAGTGCCAACAAAAGCAAGTAGGAAATGCATTCTGTGTTTTGGTTTTGCTAGGGAAATAGCCTGCATCTCCCTCAAGAGAACTGGAACATTCAGATTATAAAATAATAAGAAAAACACTATTATTGTAGCGAGCCCTGCTCTTTCCTTTGGTGATCTGAAGTCGTATTTCATCTCAAGTTATATAGCCCTATAAAGCCCTTAAAGACCAGGTTAGACTGTCAGCACAGATGCACCACATTGCTCAAGTACTCAAGTGTCACAGTATTTCTTCTAAAAATTAAAACATGGTGTATTACATGTGCCACCAATAGAACTGTAGCTCAGCTTTTGGACCTCCAGGTTTCTCTTCTCCAAGGGCCCTTTCCAACTCTGCTCTCATATTTTCTGAAGCTCAGATTTCTTCCTCCTCCCATAAAATGCAGTGAGATACTTCCTAATTTCCTGGTGTCCCCTCTTATGGTAACAGACTCAAAATGAGAATATGTGCATGGGTAGCACATGAAGAAGTGCACCACCTGTGCATCATCACTCCCTGGCTCCACCTGGGGATAAGCCACCTGATCAGAAGTTAAACGAATGAAGTTTTGCCCCTGTAATTTACGCCCTGATGTCACAGGGCATCAGTGAAATGCATGCCATATAGAGTTCAGCTACATCTCCACTCAAGCTCCTTTTAGGACCTGTTTTCCCACCAATGTAAATGCAGGACAATTACAAGTTACTTACTGTTTCAAAAAATATCTCCATCATGCGGGCCCTCTTCTCTTCAAAACTCAGACCCTTTTTCTTAGACTAGAACATGGAAAAAAAAGAAAAAAACAAACAAAGACATTCAGCTTTCTGAATAATTAGCATCTGCTCAGAATTCAAATCTATTTACCTGTAAGTTAATAAAAAATAACTTTAAAATACCTTACCACTAAGCCCAGATTTAAGATAAACTCCATCTTTGCAAATAATCTCTGCACTATGCTCATCTATTAAATGGAGGGACCTACCTGTAAGTTTGGAGCCAGCCATTCATACAACCCAACCCCCACTCCAGCCTCAATGCTCCTTGACACATACCAATGTCAAAATATGCATTTATACCAAACTCATAAATATTTAATAACACTTAAAAAGATAAGGAATACCTTCTGTATGGCTTTGTTGGGTTTTTTTTAAGAATTGCTTTCTGTGTTGTGATATACAGACAGTAGTGTGAGTTGTAGGGCATTCAGGTTTTTTTAAGGCAATAAAGAGCATTTTGAGGTATGTCTTTCTTCAAAAGTCCTAACCAACTTGGTAATTTCAAGGTCACATTTTAAAAACTGTGCTGCTTTTATTTCTTTTCTCTCTGGTTGTGTGACCAAGCATTAAATAACTTAGGTTGAACTACAAGCAAAAGGCAGAAATGGCTATTCACGAACAGCTACCAACAATATAAAACTGAGAAACAGTCTCCTCTGGTCACTTTCAGAGACGCAATTTTGATATGCTTCTTATAAAATTGGGATATAAAATATTTCACGGTGAATTGGAGTTTTATTAATAGCATTTAGCATAATCCTCAACAACCCAAAAGCAGCAGCCACAATGTGAATCTGAAGTGTTTCCCCTTGCCCCACTCCCTGATTCACACACCGTGTGTATCTACAAAAAAGGGAAAGAGGGATAGAAAGGGCCAAATAGAATGCTGGCAAAAAAAGGTCTCGTAAAAAAAAAATCAAACCAAAAAAAAGCCCCCATATTGTTGCCCATAAGTAAGTGGAAATGAGTAGTCTAATAACAAGATGGTTGAGAAAGATATGGCTATGTTTCCACATTTCCAACCAAAAGAAGTCAATAACATTTTTACTCTTTAATAGCTGCTTCCTTCTTAAAAAAGGACATGATCAGGCAGCACACAACACTTAAAACATACACCAGGAGCAAAATGGCCAGACTGATTTAATTTTAAAAAACAAATGTAAAAGCTAGCTTATACAGCCGCAGTAATACAGAGACAGAAACAGAAGCAATTCAACATTATATTTACTGAAAAGCACCATTATTATTCTTTTAGGTCCCCTCTCTCCTCTTTTAGCCAGGGATACCCTAGGTCAGCACGGCTGTCTCCTGCGAGGTCAGTACATGGCAGGACTTGAATCTGGAACTGCTAAGAACACTCAAGTAGGAGCATGAACAGAAAGCAGACGGATTTAGTTTTCACCTCCTGCCTTCTCCAAGAGCCCTGACACCGACAGCAGCAGCAGGAACAAAACGCGTAGGCGCACGAGGAGGAATGGAAGTCTATCTGGAAGCATGTGCTTGTAGCTACGCCCCTCGGGCGCCAGATTTCACACCGCCAATCCAGCAGAGCCAAACAACGGAGCCAAGAGCGCTCTCGATGAAGGTTATTGACTTTCACGTTAATTTCTCCCTCCTACCTCACTGGCAGGCGTTCCCCACACAAATATTAACCACACCACGAGCATCCATTTCGCTGCCGCTACCGCAGGCAGACAGAAGAACGAGGTGGTGAGAGCACACCTGCCCGCTCCCACCTCCGCCCAGCCTGGCACGCCGAGCCTCCCCTGTCTCAGGGGCAAGCAGCGGGCACCGTGCGCACCTCGACCCACAGCCACGGGGCTATGGCTACTCCTCCAGCTGCCGGCTCATTTACATCGCTCTTCAACAACCCAGAGGCACAGCCCAAGCCGTGCTGACGCTGCACCCCCAGAATCGGCACCGTGAGGCCTCCCCGGAGCGGGAGCCCCGCTCCCCTCAGAGCCACCGGGGCGGAGGGACAGCGAGGCGCGAGCGGCCGCCACCCGCCATCACTGCGTCCGCGGCTCCCCCTGCAGCCCCGCAACCTTTGCGGGCGCCCGGGAAGGAAAGCGGGAGGAGGCGGAAAGCGGACGGCCCCGCTTACCATGTCGCGGGCGGCCGGCACAGTTTGATTCCGGCGCCGCCGGGCGGGAAGAGGCCGGCGGGAAGGAGACCGCGTGCGCAGCGCCGCCTGCCGCCCGCCACACGGCCCTCACGGCCCTCACCGCCCCCCCCTGCTCCGCCCTCACCACCCGGCACTCACGGCCCGGCCCCCGGCTCTCCCCGCCCGCCCTGGCCCGACCCGGGCCTCACCGCCCTCACGGCACCGGCGGGAGTCGGGCGACCGCTGAAGGCACGGCAGTTTCGACCACCGCGAACGTGCGCGTGGTTTCTGTTTGTTTTTTTTTTTTTTTTTTTATTTGTTCGTTTGTTTTGGTTAGGGTTTTTTCGTTGTTGGTTTTTTGTGAGTTTCTTACCAGCCGGGTGGTGCTGTAGAATTAAACTGAGGGCACAAAAAGCGCACGTTAAGCGTGGTCTAACACGACAAGCATTGTACGACTGGTCTGTCAAAGGAGCCCCGGGACGAGGAAAAATAAAGTCCTCGCTGCCCGTGGAAGGGCCTAGTCACATCTGGTGTTACTTGAAACTGTTGTATTTTGTGATGACTGTTCTAGCAACTTTAATTACTGACAGCTTGTTTTAATTATTATTTGTATTGTATATCACTTTCCTTCAGCTGCAGCTGCAGCAAGTTCTGGGAAATAGCTTTGCAACAGCACTGGCATCATATCTGCCATACTAAATTAAGAGTTTAAATTCAAAAGAAAACGTGCAAGCTGAGATGTTCAGGCAGTTCCTGTGAAGATTTTCAATGCCTTTTGCAAGGTGACCCCTTCCCTGAAACTTGTGGCTCTTTTTCGTGCAGCCCATGAGCCCATTCCTCATTGTGCACACAAGTGTATTACTAAAAATGAAATGAAAATTAGAAAATACATTTTTAATTCAAAGCTTTTTGTTCTTTCTCATGTGCATCACATTTTCAACTTGCTAAATCAGGATGAAATCTGTTGGTGCACCCCCTCATCTGCTGTTGTGGGCTCATATTTTGTCTCCCTGCCTTCCATTTCCTTTGGCCAGCCCTCAAAGCAATTACGGCCCCACGCTCTCTGTGGTAGTTCTTTTCCTCCTGTCACCCTCACCACTGCAGTCCAAGGGTCTGGGCTCCCTCCTGCTCCTTCACAACCTGAAACAAAAGCAAACTCCACCGTTCTTTTTACTTCTACCAAGCAAATGGTTGCTGCAACATTTGCAAAGTCCCCATTGCAGTGTAGGTTTTCTCTGAGCGAGTGTAGGTTTTTTCTCTGAGTGACATGTGAGTGGCAGAGTGGGGTGTCAGAGCTGAATGTGCCACCTGCAATAGAGGAAGAGGAGAGGGAGGAAGGGTTTTCAGTGGAACACTCCCTCTGAAATGGGCTTGGGGCACATACCTTGTGTTTTCTCATGAGGTACTCATGAGGCAGTAGTGCTCCCGTCTACCCATTACTCGTGAAAGTAGACTGGCAGCTGACACCCAGGTGTCACCCCCAGACAAAGCCAGAACACGGCTGGAGCACACACCTGGAACCACAGCTGGAAGGCATTCCTTGTTTCAGAGGCTGAACTTGATCACAGCAACCCAGACAGCCCATCCACCTCCGAAACATTAGGCCATGCTCTTAAGCGATGGTGGGGCAGGTGGCTCAGCAAGTTTTCTCTGCCCATGGCCCCTGTGGCCATGTGGGAACAGCCACGCTCAGCTACCCCAAGTGCACTGGAAGCCCTGAAGCCTTTTCACAGTGTCAGGAAAATCCACAAACACCAGAGGTTTATGTCCAAAAAGGAAGCAGAGGACTCCTGCAACTTTATTCAACTTTATTCTCCCTTTGCAGAGCCCACTGGAGCCCATGCCCATGAGGTTTTCCTCTCTCAAGGTTTCAGAGGGCACAGCCTCCTTTTATCCTCAACTTCCAGCCTCATGTTGCCTCTTCCTTTCCCCACTGGCTGAGGTAATAGGAAGATACAGCCTCCCCAGACTGCCTACCGCATATTCCCCTCCTGAACATACTGTTTTACCCCAAGGTTCAGAAGCTCTGCTCTGTAATAGGAGGTTTCCTAACACTGGGAGATGTTTTGAAAGCACCAGCGTTTTGCAGCACCCAAACAAAATTAATTAGTTGAAAGACCATGGGGTGCAAGAGGTCCCAAACAAAAGGGTAACACATGGTGTATCTCATGCTTTGTCATTTGAGGAGTGGTTTTCCATTACTGCAGGAAGTGTAATGGATGACTTCTAAAATACATAACAGCCCAGCATTTTTAATGGGCTTCAGAATGTCTAAACATGGTATTTCACCGAACTGCTAGTCTTATGCTACGGTTCTAAAAACAAGACAATGGATGGAAATACAGTGGGAGATTCATAACGGTCTTTCTGTTAGAATACTGTTCTCATTTTCTTGTGATTTTCTTAATTTTTAATAATCTGGGTTACATTTTCTTTTCTAGGAGTCTGACTGAGATTTTTAAGTACTGGTCAAAATAGTTTTCCACTGTCCCTGAGTTAGAGAAAATACAGTGCTTTGTCAGTGTAATTATGCTCGGATGAGATGAAATTTGCGCTCTCCTTAATTTTGCTCTTACAATTGACTGTAGCTGAATTACAATCAGAAATTCTGTTTTGAAAGGACAACAAAGCGACAATGGCAGAAAGCTTAGCCAGTAAAGAATGAAAATTGTCCTAGTTTAATTTTGTTCCTTTCATACATATCTGCCACAGCACAGTCTTAATTACATGAGCTATTTTTTCAGATGGGAAGGGTTCAAGTCAAATATGTCAGGAATATTAATCCACAAACACCAGAGATTTATGTCCAAAAAGGAGACAGAGGAGTCCTTCAGCTTTATTCAAATAAAGGGAGAGGCCACGGTGCATTTCCCCTGGGGTCTCTCAGATTTTTAGGGGATGCAGCCTCTTTTTTATTCTGATTTCCTGTCCACATTTCCCTCTCTCTTTCCCCATTGGCTAAGGTACTTGAAAGGTTCAGACTTCCTGAAATGCCTAATACCTAAGACCCCTTCTAATGTATAACCACCCCCCCCCCATTTTTCTTTTTCTTTGTGTCTCTGTTCTTTTTCTCTAAATCTAGAGATTTAGCAAAGTCTTGAGTTACTAACAGTCTGTGTCAATTAGTGGAATTCCTATGGAATTTATGGTTTCCCCCATTGCTTTTTTCACCTCACCTTATCTGGCCTCATTACCATCAGACCCACAGTTTGTTTGTGAAGATACGTTCTTCCCATTCCTTTCAAATAGCAGATCAGTTTATTTCTAGAATAATAGAGCAAGCCCTTTGGGTGCTGTGGCTACCTCCCACAGCACCTGTATGACTGACAGCAGTAGAGATTAAGCATGGAGGGCTTGGAGATGCTCACCTATGGGAGGTGATACCAACTTCTCTGGGATCCAAGAGTGTGCCATGGGCTGTGGCCACACATCAGGAAACAATATGATCCATGAGTATCCCATACAGGCCAGTCTCAGCAGCATCTGCTGCCTCATGTCATCCTTGAATGAGCTTTTGGACTGTAAGCAGATGTTCTCCCTACAAGCATTTAACCCTTGAGTGAAAAACCCTTGGTGATAAATGCTAGCTGGCTCTCCCCCAGAAGTTAGCTGCTAGCTGCTTCCACAGCTTTGCTAGGGAGAGCAAAGTGAGCATTATGGTTATCTTTGAGGTGAGTACCTTAAACACTAGGATTTTGGTCATGTGGCATTTCTCTGAAGGAACAAGGAATTCATATCCCTAGCTCAGAGCAAATCTGAGGGCAGCAGCCTTCAACTGCATGTAGCAATGAACAGCAAGTGCTGGGTATCTCCTCCACCAGCACAGCTGGGGCCTGCCTAGGGAGAACATCTGTCCACAGAAATGACATTGAGTGTTCCACTCCACTGAGATAGTTCAGTCTGGTCCAAATTAGGGAGCATTCACATGAACTGTCAGCAAAACTGTGGGGATAGTTAACTGCAGAGCAACACAGCTGGATGTGAGAGAGAATGTCAGCCTAAGGAACCAGGAAACATTTTTGAACATGCAATGGCATGTTAAGGGGTGCCACTCTAAAGAGAGAGAGCCTGGCTCTCTCCACTTTGGGTGGCTGCCCAAAGTACCTGCTCCTTTGGCCCTTTCTCCCTGACATCGTTTCTCATTGGTGGGACTGGGTTATCTAGTCCTATTTACAGAGCTCCTTAAAGATTCTGCTTCCTTATTTAGGTATTTAAAAAAGTACCACAAATGGAAGTCATCCATTTACTACAGGTTTTTTCTGGTAAACAGCTGTGTTCCCCAGTATTGGTGTTTGGCCTGTCTGATTTTGCTCAGTGGTGAAGGGCCTCTGCTCTAGTAATCCAGGGGACAGAAAACATTTCTAGCCTACCAATAAGATTGGGAATGTGACAAGTGTCACCTACTAAGCCCAGTGATTCAAGGATATTCTGTGCTATTGCTTCTGTTCTTCATGATCTTTCTTTACATAGGAAAGAAGAAGTGCTCTGCAACTCTGAATGTCAAAACAACACTGACCTGCTTCAAGATGTGACGTTCTTTTAGCTGGCAGACAAATAAAGCCTTTTGTAAATATCTGAACTTCAGGGCAGATAGACAAGTACGTTCAGCACCAAGAGTCTATTTGCTGAACTTGTATTCATCTGTAGATTGACAGAAAACCAAAACTGATCCATTATGTTGTACTGAGTTGGTCTGCAGGAGAAAAATGAGGCCTCAAAACATGACTTCTGACACTCACTGTGACTTGCAAGATAGAATAAAACACACTCCTCTAGAGGGTTTTGGGGGAAAGATCCACAAAAAAAGGACACCTGCTCAGTATTTCAGCTGTCTCATTTCTGACTGTCCTGCCACTGAACAAACACTCATCACTGGGGGTTTCACTGACCCTGCTGGTCCCCTCCACTGAGGCTGCATCCAAGGCAAATGATGCATCTGAAGAGTCTGTCTTTCTTAGTGAGGAAGTTCCCAGTCACACTGAGTTCTCAAATGATTCAGATTTGCAGAGTTGACCAGTGACCAAGAAGACATAGGTACTATGTGAAATTGAAGTTAATACAAGCTGGAAATTTGTTCGTACAGGAACAGAGTCAGACTGATCTCCTAAGGCAAATTTCCTGTTTTCCACAGTAATTTAATTTTAGTTTAATTTAGTTTTCTGCAACAGACCCTTGAAAGATTATAGCACACCTCAACTAAAAGGTACAAGCAGAAAAGCTTACAGTTCTTAATCTTACTGCCATCAATGAAAATCTTAATTTTGATTCCTGGACTGAAGAAGAAGGAAGCTCCAACTCTGCACCTTCTTCCCAAGAACAACTCAAGTCCCTCTTTCCTCTGTGTCTACATAAAAGTTTAACACCCATTAAAATATCACAGTTTCCTTGGCTTGTGACCTGTGGTGTCAAGGAAAAAATTGGAAAAAATTACCTGTCTTCCTGCATTATGTGGTTACTTTTAGGGACAGTGAGTATAAGACATATGAAAAATAAATCCTCAACCATGAAAATAACAGAGGAAACAAGCTTTATTTTTATTATTTGAAATTTTTGTGCGTGGTAAAGGTACACATTTGACTCCGGTTTTCCTACATTTTCAAGACAGAGTAATTTTTTTTTTTTGTCAGCTAAAGCGTTATGAATACCATGGCACACAGGAAGCTAAAACTACCGCACACACGCACGCACACACACACACGCACACACACACAAGCACTTTGATGTGCATCTTTCATCCTTGACCTTAAGGAGAAAAAAATCTGTATTTAGCCTCATCGGGATTTTAAAAAAACCAAAACAACAAAAACATCATCATTGACAACAAAAAAACAAGTGAGAATAATATTTCATTATGAGTGCTGAGAGAGTGCAAGGCTTACACTTACACAAAACATATATTGACTTACAAAGATGGAATGTACAAAAACTTTTAAAAAAACATGAGAAAAAGAACTGGAAACACTCTAGAACTGGAAAGCTGCAGCATATCAACTGATAGAGATTTCTATCGGGGCTGCTGCCATACACAACACAACTTAGGGAACATGTCATAAAGCCAAAGGAAAAGTGACAGGGTTAAGGCTGTGTTGCTCACAAACATCAACTGAAGTGCTGTACATTCGTCAGAAATAAAACCACCTTCCTAATGAAGGTTAGGAACCTTCTCACTCCATAGCACAAATACCTTTTGTACACTTTCCACAAACAGGTCAAATAATCACTGCTCACAGTTCTTGAAGAAAAGTTTGACTTTACATCATGATTTCATAACAAGCTGTCTCCCACAACTGAAAGTCATTTCTTTATAACAAACACAACATATTGGGCACTTATAGTTCTCATTATGGCAACACTAGATCCTTATTATAAAAAATATTAACATAAAAGCCCTCTAGCTTTTACAGAACAGATGAGCATTTACTAGTAAATAACACTCCATCTTCATGAGGCAAATGCTTGCCTAAACCATTTTCCTTTTATTTTTCAATTCATTGTTGCTGGTTTAGCCTATGTAAAACTCTCCTGTTGTTTATATTGGATTTATCTGAACAGATCTTTTTTTCCTATTCACAAGAAAATGAAAATACAGTTGGCTGGTTTGTCCTAAAATGCTCCATATGACACAAGATCTAATAACCTTTTGAGATTACTTTTGAGTTGAAGATTAGTTAAATGAAGCACATACTTTCACCATTCATGCTGTGCTGCTAGTCAATTAGCATTCCAGGGAAGTCAAGGGGACATTTGGTTATACCTGAAATCTGGCAGCAGCATGCCTATAAAGCCTTTAATAAATGCTAACAACTCAGCAAATCATGTAGTGCAATTCTGACCTTCCCTTAATTGGATGAGAAAAAAAGTCTGCCAGCTTTTAAATGCAGAATTTCTGCTTTGGTTGCTCTTTGTAAGGTTTATAAGCCAAGCATTTTAGAAAAGTTGGCTTCTGAAGCACACCGTAAAAGCACTGTGTTTCTCAGTTTCCCAGTGCCAGGCAGATAAGGTCAGACCTTGGAAGGGAATGCCCTATGCCACTAAACTTGAAATTGAAGTTGACAGCATTTGCTATCAGAAGTAACTTCAAATTAGTGAAACTCTTTAGGTGCTGCTCTGCTGATAATGTCTGAAAATCCAAAAGAGTACTCAATTTTACGAAAAAGTCCACAAAGCCCCAATAGCTTTGAGCTGGGTTTTGAGGGGGGTTATGTGCAGAATTCACTATTTCATCAGGATGCACTGGGTTCACAAGGGTTATCTAAAATCCTGGTAAACAGTGCTGGACCAAAGGGCTGAAAAGCTTCTGAAGGAAAGTGTACACATGAAATAGCACAGTCTTAAGTATCTTTTTTGATATATGGGTTAGGATCTGATTTTCATGCTTCTCCAAGTTCCTGACAACAGAGGATTTGGCAAAGTTTTCTGAGGGGTAAACGTGCAAGCTTAGTAAAATCGTGTTCTAAAAATCCATATCAGGAATTAAATATGATTAACTGATAGCCACAGCACATTTTTTTAAAAAAATTATCTCAATCTGTGCAACCCCTTCTCTTTATCATTAAATACAGTTCAAATGCCTTTTCTTCACTGATGTGCCATTTATGGATCTTCCAGTGTCAGAAAGTGTTATAAGGACACTTAGAATGAAATTTGATCTACAGCTTTGTTAAATTTTGATAGGACAGTTTATTTGTAATGACTGAGATACCATCTTCAGAATTTTAGGACAAACTCAGTTCAAGCAGAGGGTAGTTTGTTCTCTTAGTAATAACAAACTTGGGTTCTAGTATTCATAAATGTTACCACCAGTTTCTTAGCTTCATTATACAGTCCTTAAATTTCATGCATGAAATATTTATTCCAACGAACTAAGGAAACTTATATTTGCACGAGAAATTGTAAATTGGTTCTATGTGCAAAAAATAAAGGAAAGAAGAGGAAATATCTTTAGGAAACAGTAATTAAAAACCAGACAAACCCCTCATTTAAGAACCTTGGGGTCTGCACTTTTACAAGTCAAATGCAACTTTACAAAAAAACCATTAGTCTTCCTCAAATCCATGGAAACAACCACCTTAACATTTTAGAAATAAGACAAATACTTATAACAATAAATTTTATCAAAGATTTCTTTCCATTTTGCAAACATGCTTAAAATACTCCCTTGTTCCTCACCCAACGCCCTTTTGTTTCAAGGCCCTAAAAATGAGAAAAGAAAGACAGCACTTCCCAGGCTCTTGTAGGCATTGGCAGCAAGCTCACAGCTCCTCACACAACACTTAAAAGGGAGCACCACTCGATCTATATCAGGCTACAGTAGCAATTCAACCTTTGACCACTGGATATAGAAATAAGAATAAAGCCAATGCTACTTTAGAAAGGACAAGTTTGTACTTAAAAAACCCCCAATAAACCAAACATTAAAAACAGAACCATGCCTGTAAGTATTTCCAGTTAAATTAATACTTCAACAAAGAACACAGTAGAGAGATCTGGCAGAGGAAGAAAGGTAATTTTTCGGACTACTGCCATTGTCAAATGTCATACATACGTTCCAGTTTGCTGAAATAACCCACATTTACTTTTTTATTATTTTTATGTCAATCAGTCATACATACATACATACATACATACAAACAAATTGGAACAAATCTCACAGTCCTTGTTTTGTCCTCTAACAAAATTCCCTTTGATGAAGGACTTCAGGAATTGGTTCAAATTCATTTTTATTTGTAACATATTTTTTCTCACATAAAAACAAATAGCTTTGGTAACCCTTGGCTTTCCTATACAACCTCTGTTTACCACAGTTCCTTTGGTTGTATAATGTAGGTCCTCCACAGGGGTACTTCTCTGGCTTTCTGTCCTGTGTGAAGCTGCATTTTATTTTATAGGTTAATACAATGAGTTGCCGTAAGGAAACATGGCAATGAACACGTACGAAAGAGTGGCACACATGAGGTTAATTGACTTGACATTGTAATAACCCTGATCCTAATGAACTAGTTTGGTGTCAAAAGGTCTGTGGTTATACAGAAATTCCGCTCCCACTAATGTATCGCTACAATTAAGTTTTTCCAGCGCTCTAGAAATGTCAGGTCTCTGCAAAGTCCTTCCTGCACATTGAGCAAAAGGAAGAGTGGAAAACGGCCGCACGAAACAATCCTTCATTAACTCCACACGAGTAGGGAATTTGCATTGATTCTCATAGTGCTAAACACTGAGCTGTGTTAGGTCTGACGGTTAGAGCTAGACGGATTTTGTGAGACTTAACCTTATACTAAAAGGACCTACTTGTTATACACAGTAAGACTGAAGAATGTTAAAAGTGTAATACCTACCATGATAATGAGATCTAGAAGATTCCCAGGATCACCTCCGGGTTGAATAACGTGTAAGAATGATACTTCTTTAAATTTGGAAGCTCTGAGCAGGAGCTATCCTTAGCAGTCATCAAAAAGCTTTGGGGATTTTTCCCAAACTTTTCCCATTTTTGCCTTATTAATTAATTCCAGTTTCATAGGTTGCAGTTTGTGTTTAATTTCACATTGTCTTTACGAATTCAGTTACAGAGGGGTTTTTTTTATTAACACTTACAACAAAAAGTTCAGTGAGAAACATAAGAGGTGCAAGTCCTATGTAAACAAGGTAAGTTTGGAAATTATCACACGAAGTCCGTGAGAGACCCCTTTGTTACTAAAAACGAACACAAAGTAGGAGATATCCTGCACTGGATCTCTAGGACGAGTCCTTTCTTAAGGGTGGGTGATTATCCAGCTCCAGAGCTCGTTGCTACTGTAAGTATCGGTAGACTTTGAAGCAGTGATTTCCAGAGTCTGCGACTACAACGTGGCCGTCTGAAGTAAGAGCCAGACCTTGGGGACCATAAAGTGGGTCAGCAGAGGTGTTAATGTAGGATAAAAATGATCCACTTCCATCAAAAACCTTTGAGGGTGAGAAAGCACAGAATAAATGTTACGAATAAAAAAGGAAAGTGGTTCTCATTTCTGAAATAGCTGACATACACTAGACTAAACAAGGGCAAAATCTGATCTGCTATCTCATAATATGCAAGTTTATATATACAAATGTATGTTCTTATTAAAAAGAAATAATTATAGCTGCCAGGATCTTTGGCAAGAATTAACACACAATGAAAATAATAATAATAATAATAATAATAATAATAATAATAATAATAATAATAATAATAATAATAAAATAGCAATAATCTTGGCTGTTCCTTGTTCTAAAAATAGTCAATACAATAAATCAAACTTAATTGGGAACTCAACCAACACCTTGTTTTCCTAACAAATATTACTGTTGTGCCTAGCCTGATTCTTAGGTTCCCACACAGAGAAAACCAAGAATTTGTTTACCCTGTTGTTTCCTGAGAACAACTCATAAGCTCCCTCAGTTTTATATTCAGTGGAAATAATACATACACTCATTTATTAGGTATTCTTTGGCAAACAAGACCTTATGATTAGCACTTAAAAGATAAAAAGAGTGCAACTCTCATAACTTGAAAGCAGAATTATTTCTCAACATTTAAAAAAGATGATAAAAATCTGCTGCATTCACCTCAGGTCATTTGCTTTTTCATATTTTCCACTATGTCTCTTATCTTCTGTTATGGTGATTATAAATGACTATCATCTCAGCAATGCTTGCAAGTCTCATAAGTCATCAAGTAACTTTTGAGAAACTACTTGGCAGCAAAATCCTTGGTCACAGTGGCCATCAGAGCTGCCAGCAGCTCTGTAAAGCTATCTGACACCACCTGGTCTGAAAGTTGACAATGAGGCATATAAGGGATGGTGTGAGAAACCATATCACTTCTAATGCTGATGGTGTTTCTTGGGCAGTCTGAAGGCCAGAGGTACCAACCTATTAGTTTTTTTAATAAAGAACCTTTGAAATACAGAAATTTCTACCTGTATTCGGCTGTTTCCCCAATCTGCTACGATAATATTTCCATTAGAATCTACTGCTACTCCAGTTGGTGCATTAAATTGCCCATTTCCTTCTCCATTTGATCCAAACTTCAGCATGAATTCTCCCTCCTGGTTAAATACCTGTGTGGGTTAAAACAGCAACCTAAATATGGCATGGTATCAAATATTAGTAATCTAGTACTACCAGTTCACCTGCTAATTAAAGGGGGAATTGAAGAGTTCCCAGGAACACACAGCCCCAAGACACACACACCCACACCCCTACACCATGGGAGAAAAGGTCCCCATCTTTCCCTTCACTCCATTACACCATACAGTGTTTCCCTTCTCACTTAATATCTGATTCATCTCAGACATGGAGGCAAAGGGCCCCAGAGCCCTTCTGCAGCTTGTGCATCTTGAACTGAAAAGAGCTGAATTCAGATACAGCACTGGGTTCTTTGTTTCTGTGGAACTAAAACACAATGGAGCAGATGCTCTCTTCTCTACTTCCATAATCTAACACACATAGCAAATCATGGCATGCTGCTCTCTGTAGACAGTTCAGCAACTGAATTCTCTGTGATGATAACAGGTTTAGACAGCAGAAAGATGGAGCTGATCAATGACTATTCTGTCAGTGACCTGGATGCACCAATGGGACCAAACTAGATACAAAATGTGTCATTTTTTACCACAGCCACCTCTAAAATATTTTGGTCCATCTTGCATCCAGGCCCAGCTACAGCACAAGGTCCAACAGTGTTCTTAGAGACTGACTGTGGCTTGCACAAGAAAATGCAAAGACCTGACAAGTGCCAAGTGCACACAGAAGTGCTGATAAGGTGGAGGATGTCAGGAAATTATTGTGTTCTCAAACACCCACAGTGAACAGAGGAAAAACATTTGGGCGAGGAAATTAATGAAGTACCAAGTTAATGCCTCAGATGATTAAAGAAAAGAATTTTTAAAAAAAGCCAACTAATAAAAAACCAGACAAAGATATATTGCTCTCTCCCTGTGCTGAAGTGACCAAATGAGAGAGAAGCATACATTGTGCAGGATTTTCCATAAAAGATGCCTGAGGGAAGGAACATCCTTGAAGGTTAGTGGCAGTGGGAGAAAAATGTTGCTGAGTGAGCTTGTTTAATTCGAGACACTGGTGGCAGGAAGCGGCTTTGGGACTCATAAGAGTGAAATTAATTTATTTAGTTATTTATAAACTAATTTATTATTTAAAAGAAGATGTACTCTCTGCTTGCTCTCAGATTATAAACTCTCCAGAGTGTCAACAGTTAGATGTACCAATTTAGAGAACACTACAGAAGTAAGAATCTTTTCCGGTTACTACTAAATTGTAACAAGTAACATTTGTATCCCATTGAGTCACACCAGACACAGATGGGACACTCTGTTCTCATTAGAAATGTAGTAATTATAAATCCTCCAGGATGCCACACTTCTTACATTTCTTCACTTGCTTTTTTTTTTCATTTCAGTTTGCCCCTTGCTGTTCAGCTGCTCCAGGCAATCCTGTTACCAGGCAAACCTTGCTTGTGGAGAGGTACTTTATGGAGTCATAGGCCTCCTGCTGCTTTAGGGCTCCTGCAGCAGTCTTGGTTTCTGTGCTGTAATCCAAGCCACCAGCTGCTATTTCCTCACAAATTCCAAAAGGACGGGCAAGCAAGGTTGCTATTCCAAACCTAGGTGATTCAGCACTGCTTAGGACACAAAGGTGTCTATGCTCAGGCAGCAACTTCCTATTTCAAGTGAATATATAAAACTTAATTTTTCAGTCAAAAACAGTGAAGAACTAGACTGAAGGTTCATCTTTGTGTTCCATCAAAATAGGCATTAGATGAAAAGCCAGGGTATTTATTTTGTTGGGGTGTGGGACTGACACATATGTCCTGAGAATCCAGGTAGAACAGCATCCTGTCTCTGTGCTCCTGCTGCTGCCTCCTGCCGAGGGAGGGAACAAGAGCACGTGGCTCAGCAAGTGCACAAAAGGGAATGCCTGAGAACAAACACACACAGGTGAGGCATTTCTGAAGTGGCCTGTATTGCCTTCACAGACATTTGCCAACACGTCTCAGCATGTCCCCTTGGTTTGTATTGGGACAAACAAATAAACTTCCTATCATGCCATGACTTTAACAGGCTGTGAATCAGGACTTCCCATGGGTGTAAGGACTAGTGGCCAGTTCTGCCCAGTGCAGGAAGCACTGAATGAAAACCAATAGTTACATGGGTTTTAAGAGAATCAAGTTGTAAAATGGATCCAATAATCTTAAAGCTTATAGGTATGGAATGTAAATGTATCTTTACTTTGTTATAATTTTACAACTAGGAATGTGGAAAGCTTTTACTGGGAAATTCAAGAGCCAGACTTTTAAAACCTTGTTTTGAAAGAAGACAGAACACAGGGTCAATAACAGGTTTGGCAGATGGCTACTAAAAATAAGTAAAGTTGAAATGATTTATTTCAGGTACAACTTATGTTTAAGCAATTGAGTTAGAGAACATTATAGTGACACCAAAGGCAATAGACCTTATCTTCACTAAGCAATGCACTGCATGCAAAGTTCTCTGAAAGTCCTTATAGCAGAACTCATACATATGGAGTGTTATCTCTTTGGTTTTAACAACATGCTATTTTCCCCAAGAAAGTATCATAATAAAATTTAAATGGCAACTTTCCAAGTTGCCATTAATTGACAGTACCTTGACAGAATGGTTATGAAAATCTGTAATGATAATTTCATTGTTGCTGTTTACAGCTGCAAAATGAGGACCTGCAATGTAGAAAAAAGAAGAAGAAAAAAAATAGTAATATCATTAAAATAAAAAGTATGGTTAAATTAAAAAAAAAAATAAATTAGCTTGCCAGCATATTATGTTTGGCTTCTGAGCAATAGCAGTCCAAGTGGAAATACCAATTCAAGTTAAGAGTAATTTTACTTCATGGGTTTTTTTTTTAAAAAGCTCAGCATGCTTTTTGTAAACAAAAATAATTTCCTTTTCAACCAGTTGTCAGCTATTCTTACCAATAACCATTGTTGATTTCTCCTTCTCCTGTATACATATGACTATGCAGAGATTTATGGGCTTATTAACAAGACAAAACATGTAGTGCTTAAGCATAAAGTTGTGTATACACTGAAAATTGTTATAAAAAATGTCCCTGTAAATTCTTAATTGAAATATTTTATGCTCTGTGTGCTCACATCTTACAAGCATTTGAGCTAACAAGTTTTCAGATAAATACAAAAGTTACTTAGAAGACCACTGTTAGGGAAGAAAGGGCATTTTTTGCTTTACATTGTGTATTGAAATATATGTGCAAATTTGAGTAAAAAGCAAATGTTAGCTTGAAAACATGCAAGTACCCAAATTAAAACACTTGGTGATATTTTGAGTTATTAAACACAACAGAACTCAGTTTCAGTTTTCACAGTATATCAGGGTAAACTACAAAAAAGTGGAAAATTTTACAATGAAAACATTCAAGTATTGACAATTTACCTGTTTTCTGTAGCCTATCAGCAAGAGAGGTGATATATTTTTCAAATGCTGTTAGGAAGTATTTGCCTACTTATTTTCTGGAGGTGTTTTTGCAAATTTTCAAATGAAAAGAAATTGAGATACCCAGAAAATTTAGCTGTGTTAGAGCCCAAGCTCTCATAAATTAGATATATATATTATGCCATAAGACATTGCGAGAGATCTCAGGATACAAATACATTGATGCTATTCCTCTCTTTCACTGTGAACCAGTCAAAGCATCACACCATTGAAACTGCATACTGAAAATGGCCAAACACCTGCAAAATGAACTGCATACCTAATTTGGCATCTTAGTTTCAAATTTTGAAAGAACAGCTATTCATTTAAAATATATTAGAGCAGTTGTTCTGTGTTTTAAACTTAACTGCACGCTATACTTGAAAGATGGCATGTGCAAGCAGTCAGTTGAGTATAAAGGGCCATTTCCCCAAACTTACACTGGCTGTTCCATAACCCTGCCCTCCTGATCTCAATCTTAACGCTTTACACTCATTTTCTAAGAGATACCACTTAGGGCATTGGGTTTTGTGTATCTGATGAGCGGAAACACAAAGCACAGCAGCAGAGTTGATTGTGGTGAGCAGCTTAGTGTGGCAATTACAAAGCACTTACAAAACGCCTGTTAAGATCATTCTTTCTTGGGTCACTGATCTGAAATGCTTCCAGGCATGGGGAGGTGGATGAAACAATCTGGTTACAGTTACATTTGCAGAACAGATGTTGCAGTCTGCCCGACCAATCAAGCAAATAGGAGCTGTATGTCTAGCAGAACCTCTCCCCCAGAAGGATAAAGGAGTAGGATACAGCATCTGCAACATGCTCAAACATCATGCAAATGTGAGCAGAAGAGGCAAGAAGAGGGGATTTACATATTACCATCAAGTGTACCTGCAAACTGCTTGTCACCATTTCCTCGGCTCCCGAACCTGGTGACTATTTTCCCATTTGGCTGGAAGATGAAGACACAGCATGCTTTATTGTCCACTACAATGATGTGTCCATTACGATCCACCGAAACACCTTTAGGGCCCATGAGCTTTCCAGACCCAATTTTGGCCTAAAAGGGAAAACACAAAACAGGAAAATACGTTGGCATGATAGAAATTAGTTAGTACAGTTTAAAGATTGTATTATGGGCACAAAGTAGAACGGAGAGGCATTTTTTTCATCAGAAGTTGGAAGTGATAGTTTTTAATCAGCTCTTACCATGTACTTCATAACTTTTTCTTCAGATGAAAATAAAGTCTGCTTTCTGTATGTCTTTTCTAGACTGAAAAACTGCCACCTCAGCAACTGAGTCCAAATACACAGCTCAGAAGAAATACAGTCATCAGATTTGTATGGCTTGATAAACCTGTCAGAAATGTCTGTGTATCCAACAATAGGGTACCAGCAGGACAGGGAGACAAGCAGAAAGGACTTTTGTCTCCTATTGCATGCTGCTCCTGAGTCCAACAACCACCTTGATGGACAGGAGACATCTTTATCACCACCTGTATCAAAGAAGGCAGAATCCTTGGAGCATCAGGGCTGGGTGGGATGTAGGCTATGACGTCTTTTGTTGCCTTTCTTGGGTTAGTAAGACACTAGCACCTTCTGAGTGCCCTCAGAATGAATTTGAGCAGAGCTGAAACTCAGACTAACAGATTCCACACGAGATTGCTTCACTTGCTGCTTAGACACATGAAGTGTCAGCTGAAAACTGCAAAGGGGAGAAGGATCATGTTGCCAAACAGCAAATGAAGCAATCTTTGAAACACTAAACAAATCAAAGCTTGTTCCTGTCTTAGGTAAATAAAATTATTTCCATCATTTTAAATAGGCCTTGTGACTACCAAAACCATCTGCTGGCATAATCAGCAACAGGAGGGGAATTGTATACAGTATTTCACCGGAAAAATGCTCCGTGGAGAGAAGATGGATCTCACAGCAGTAAATTATTTGGAAAGGCTAGATAGTTATCAAATCAAAAGATGTCAGAAGCATGCTTTAGAAGGTTTAAAAAGAAGGGGTTCTAAAAAGAGGATCTAAGCAACAGAGCAAGCAGAAATTGAGACCAAGCCTTCAAAGAATCCATGAGTTACCTGGGCATAAACCCAGGAAGACTCTAGGATCACCTCACAATCCATTGCACATTTTCCACCATTCAGCTCTTTTTTAGACTGAGATTCTAGAAACTGTTTTAATCTATATAAAATCAGTTGAGTTTTGACCTTTCAGTTAAAATAGGTTGTAAATACCCAATTGTTTACAATGGAATGGAGCAACTTGCATCCTGCTTTTAGCCATTTTTTAAAAATTGATGGACAGATTTGAAAACAAATATTCAGGCTGGTTTCAAAAGTCTGTGCTGGACAGATAATCCACCAAAGAGGCTGTGTTGAAATTATGGATTGCAGAACTTTCAGATCCTGTAGTAATTTGTGAGAGACACATCCTACAAACTGAGGTTCATATCTTGGTGAAGAACACACTTTTCTGTTTGCATTGGAGTTCAAATGAATATATATACAATATATATGAATAATATATATATGAATATATATACAATATGCATACTAAGATATTAATCTTATTTATGAAACAAGGCTATCTTTCACCTCACTGCCTTTGAAGAGTGAGACAGATCACCCCCTAGAGCAAGCAACACTGAGAATCATAGAATCCTTTTGGCTGGAAAAGACCTCTAGGATTGAGTCCAAGCATTAGCCTAACACTGTTGTGTTTACCATTAAACCCTGTTCCCAACTACCACATCTACTTCTGACTTCTCTGCCCCTCTCCCCTCCCTCCTGCAACTGGTGAGTAGCAGTGAGACAGATTACAAGGCATTAAGAAAACTGATCGCCCAACTCATTTTTCTCATGTCCTTGATGTTTTCAAAGCAAACAGAAGTCTCCTACCCTTAGTAAGTCCCATGATCCAATTTCATAGTACATTCTCCTAGACAGGTAAAA
This sequence comes from Cyanistes caeruleus, assembly GCF_971803275.1. Lineage (NCBI taxonomy): Eukaryota > Metazoa > Chordata > Aves > Passeriformes > Paridae > Cyanistes > Cyanistes caeruleus. The sequence goes on from NC_141705.1 coordinate 42,880,487, forward strand.
AATAGGAATGATCCTAAAATAAACCACCTGGGTTCACTGAGGATGGCTGCTACTAAGCCACTACACAACTTTTTTCAGTCTCCAGTAAAGAAAATTCCAAGGAGTAAATCTTGCGGCTTCAAGACTATGCTTAACCAACATGCAATGATCTTGTGTCACTTTTATGTTCATGTACATATACTGTTATAAATTGCAAAATATTTAGGCAAAATCTACCTAATTGAATCATGCTAAAATGTCCCCAGGAAAAAAAAACTATTAAAAATTATTTTATGTTCACCAGGGGAAAGATATCAACAGACCTATGAAATGTATTCAGTTTGCATAACAACAAAGCAGCAAAACCATAAATCAAATGCAAATCTGTAGATGTATTTCCTTTGGGGTGACTAAATCATATTCCCCTCTCCTTTGGGATGCCCACGTGGTTGTCTGCCTCAGAATTGCACCACCTCTTTACCATCTTTCCAGGATTCCTATGGAAAATGACTCAGACTCATGAGTACAGTGTATTCCTGCCCATACAAACACATATGGAAAAATATAACAAATAAATCACATACTACATTAATGGGCACTCAGTGCTGAGAAGGGTAATAAAAATAACTATTCTTGGACCAGGTTTAAAATGTAATTTGCAAGCAGCAATAAAGTATGCCCAGCAAGAGTTTTTGCAATGCTTTTTTACGAAAAATCTGTTCCCAGTTAAGATCAAAATATGCTGATGACACATTACTGGATCTGGCCGAACATATTCTTTGTATATTTTTATTTCAGAAAGTTGCTTAGAATTATAGGTTTGATTATTTAGAACAGAACATTATGAAACCCAGTCACTCCTGTTAAGTGTATGAATGGAAGTATTTTCAGGCCTTTTTTTCCATTAGAAATGAATACAGTATAATGAATCATGTGAACCCTTAATACAAATAATGTGTTTAATTGAATTCAGTCAGTGACATTATGTCCCTTATTTTATAGGCTCTTAGGAATTTAGACTGGTTTTCAAACGTGTTTATAAAGTCACCCTACCAGGTTGGAAAATATTCTACTGTGGGATATTCCTAAAGGTTTAAAAAAAAAAAGAGCTAGCCTACATAAAAATTTATGAAGACTTTTCCACTGTACAAGTGTTAGGGCTAAGTTAAACTTTACCAATCTTGTTGCTGTCTGAAAGGCTCAAGATTTTCAGGGATTAGTTACAAACTTTCAACAAGCCATTTTTTCCTGTTTTTAGAATTTCTCTAATAAGGAGATACAGCTTTGTCACAGATTGCAATATCACTCAATAAGTGGATTTATCATTCATGTGACTGTTAAAATTCAACTGTGACCATTTAACCACACTACCTATTCTTGTCAGAACATACAACCAGCTTCAGACAGCTCTTTCCTTAATTGTACTAGTGAGACAAGGAAGAAATCTGACATATAAAATGTTTCCTTTAATCTTTTCCCATTTATCTACACTTGATCTTGGCTTGCAGAGCCCTGTTTTGTTGATAACAAGCTTGTCATCTTATATACAGCTCTTCAAGACTAGAAAGAAAGCAATTCTCTTCTTGGAGGAACAGGAATAATTTTCTTGGCTCTGTTGTCCAGTTCTTTCACTAGGTTTGAACACCACAGTGGTGAGGAGCTGGTACAGCTGCTTCACCCTGCCCTCTTTCCTAAGCCTAATGTTGTATCTGCTGCAACTGATTTTTTAGCACTTTCAGAGCACGTGACAGAGGAAGTCAGCACTGTCTTTTACAGATGAAGAAAATAAAGCACTTGGAAGTGAAATGGAAGATCACTAGTCACACATGAGATCTGTGGCATAGTCAGGAACAGAAGCCCCAGATCCTAAGACCCAATCTGAGTCTTTACCATTTCTAGGATAATACAGCCTTTCATGTGAAGAAGCTCATGTTTTGGTGCAACTTTAGATTAGAGTTTGTCCACCTCCGCATTTATGTAAGTTCTACAGCCTTGAGAAAACAGAGCTCTTCCTTTGTTGCTGCCAGAACTGAGGAAGGTGACACTTTTCTGCCTAGCACTGGAGGTTGCCAAGGGGTGTCAGTCCAGTGATGTAATCAGGGAGATGCCTGGGCCTCGCTCCAGGGAAATTTGCCTTATGGCTCACATGATTATTAAAATTCCACTAAGCGAGAGTGAGTGTAAGTAAATACAGAAGGAGGGGGACAGCATCAAAAATAGTTAGATTAACCTCAAAACAGCCCCCTGATATTGCTGAGTTAACAACTAGCAGGCCACCTGCATCAGCAGTCTTACACAATGACTTGCAGGCACAGTCCTTTGAAGGCAAATGCCATTATCCCTTTCTCTCTCTCTGTTATTTTAGGAAATGCTGCCCAATTTAATCTGACAAGGCCCCTGTAAGAATTACCACTGCCAACACGCAAGAAATTACAAGGCTTTGCCCAGATTCCCATAGGCTAGATCTGTTATATCTATGTTCTTCCAATATATTTTATTTAACCCCATCATAGAATAACATCCTGAGCTGGAAGGGACCCACAAGGATTATCAAGTCCAACTCCTGGTCCCACACCATCATGCCCAATACAAGCCCCATCCCTTCATGGCATTGACTGTCCCCTATATCACAGCCTCACCCTTGGTGGACATGACCTCCCAACACTGTGTGTGTCCCCTCCCCAGTTCCCCCAGGCCCTGTGCTCATTCCAACCTGCATCCTTCCTCTCCAGCACAGCTCTCCAGCTACCCTGTGCAGTACAGGATCCCCTGAACCAGTGCTGTGCCAATACAGGACCCCCTACTCCCATGACAGCTCCTCAGTGTGTCCCAGTGCCCATCCATGTCTCCATCCCAGTGCTCCCCACTGCCTCACTCCTGCTCTCCCTATGCACATGCTCTGCTACCTGCCCTCTACCCTGCACTAACATGCTTATGCCTACCCTCTGGATAAAAAAATACTTCTACAAACATTTATTTTTCCTCTCATAAATATGGCTTATTGCATTCAATCTAAAAATAGTATCTTATACCATTGATGTTTCATCTCTCATTTCATCAGTCTAGTCACAAGAACTATGAAGTCTAATGCATTAATTTGTATTAACCACACAAACACTGCCTCCATCCCCTTTGCATTTATTTTACAATCCAACAAAAACATTGACTGAAAACAAATCTAGGCTTCACATCAGAGGAACTACATTAATAATTAATTATTTCCAGTATCTGTCTCCCTGCTGGTAGCACTTAAGGTCTCCAGAGCTTTTTCCTCCAGAGCTCACACCATCCAAAATGCTGGATTTACAGCATATCTTAAGAAGGCAGGAAAACAAGCCCTCCATGCTCTGTGTCCAGATCAAGCCAGTTCACATTAAAGATGTTAATAATTATTTAAAATACACTTAGGATACTCAGAATATTTGGATTCTTAACAAAATTACGTATTTCTTTGGGTTTGTTCTGGTGTTTTCATTTCATTTAAGGACTTCAGCCAAAACTAAGGTTTTCCTGTGTAGCTGTATGCTTTCAAAATTACTTGACAAATAAAATCACATTCTCTCTGCAAATGCAAATCATTTGTATTTTTTTAACACTTGCATTACATTTTAGTATTGTTTTATTTTAGCTTGAAGTCTATACATGATCTGGATACCTTTAAAAGCATACACACCTGTTTCTCAGATGGAGGTCACCGAGGACTACGCAAGCACAACTGCCTATTTGCATCTGTCACTTTGCAAAGACTGTTCAGAGAAAGGCCATTTCTTGCTGCAGAACCTGAGCTTTTTGTTCATTAGACTGCCAGAAAATTAGCCAAACAGGCCATATCTGTGCAATGCAGCACTCCAGAATTAAGTAACTATGGTAGAAACTTCCCTGCATGTCCATTATCCCAGTGACCAATGAGTACTGCTAATCTCTGCCAGAGGTGGCTCTCTCTAGTGTGCATCACCAGACTTGGCATCATGCATTCAGAGAACAGCACCAAATGGAGGAAACCTTGAATTCTCTCTGGAACTTCACCTGAACCCAAGCAAAATAAATACTGCAGGTTGGAAATCATCAATGCAGTTTAGTAGCTGCTGTCTTATTTTACTCCCATTAAAGGGATCAGAGATGTTATGAAAATATGAGGCATGCTTTCCTTAGAATTTCTGGTTTCTGAAACCTACAATATCATTACTGTCTTTCAATTTTTTTACACACCACCTAGAACACTCCTGTCTATGCTGTAGCACTGAAACAACACCCTGGTTTACCTTTCCTTGCTTTATTACCAACAGGATCATACATAAATTATACAATTTATTTGCTGAGAAGTATGAACTAAAAGGGGAAGTCATCGTCATCATTCTTTTTCTCCTCCATATGTCACTGAAGGGATTCATGTACTCCTTGTAAGATTTTGTGTTTTTCTTTGTGCATACATATATCTGCACACACCCTTCTGTACAATCAGAGTAATAATGATGTGAAGGTTGTTGAGCTAGTCCAGCTAGCCTTGCTGGCACTTGCTATCCTCACCATAAGTTACAGAAAGGCATCTAAGTCCCCAGTGTGGAACATGTTGTCTCTGCTTGGCGTAACATTAGCATTACTGCCGTGATCTCCTCCTATTAATTATACCATGTGGCTGGGTCAGGGGTTTCCACGTCACAACAATGGAATTTAGACTAAGCTACAGCCAAACTATGTAGTTTCTTGAAAAACAATGTCACTTTGCATTCCTTTGTAAGACAGAGAAAGCTCAGGAGAGTTCATGTGGTAAGTCATACCTTAAATTTTCCATCTGATGAGAATATGCTAACCCATTTGTTATCATAGTCTGCAATAATGATGTCACCACTGGGATGCACAGCCACTCCTGTTGGCCGCTGAAGCTGGCCAGGAGACCTTCCTCGTATGCCAAAACGGCTTTTGAACTGACCATCATTGGAAAATATCTGTAATAGAAAACAGGAATTTTAAAATTATGTCCACATATAACCATCACCTATTTCTTGGAGCATAGATTTTAGCAAGACACTAATGAACTAAGGAGCACTATAGTCAGGAAGAGAGCTGGGAATGTGAACCACTTTTACACAGTCCATATTTGAAAGTGATATACCTAATTTAAGAAGACCCCAATTAAAAAAAACCATAAAATTCTTATTGTGTTGTTTCTTAAGTGATCTTAAAGTACTTCACAAACATTAATGAATTAGCTTCATTAAATCTCTCTCAGCAGGGAGGGAATGGTATTGTTCCCTTACTAGAAATGAGGAAACTGAGGCACTGACTCAGCCACAGTCAAACACTAAGTCTGTAGAAAATATAGGAATATGTCCACTGAGTGTGTCCTCAAGCCAGGTAACTAGACACTGAAGCTCCTCTGAAGAGGCTGCAAATTATGAAGTATGAGGGTGCTGATGAATATTTGATTCTTTCTCTCTTGAAAAGGCCTGGAAACGAGTTCTCATGGCATGTGGCTTGCTGGTTCTCAAGAAAAAACCACAAAAACAAGCCACACGCTGCTGCTGTGTTCATTGCTACCACATGGGCAGCCTGGAGAGTGATGAAAAATTGTTAATGGTAAAAAGGATACATGGAAAGCAAAAGAAAAAATACAGCTTGATTTTCACACAGGTTACAGAAGCCAAGAAATTATGGGTGTCAAGGTGCTACCGCAGAAAAGATTTGATTATGGTATCAGAAAGAAAAGCCAGTTAAATAGAGTAAAAGCCACTTGAAAATGACATCTATGTGCTTATTTTTCTATTTGTACTTCCTGAAAAATTATATTTGTGGCACCTTGCTCTACATTTACATTAAACATGAGAGTGATAAAATTTACCATTTAAAATTATATTTACAAAAAAGCATTTTTCCAGATTATTGCACAACTTATATTTTTCATCCATTGCCAAACATCAGAAAGAGTGGAAGTAAACTCTGATTATATACTAGATATAGTATAGATCTTAAAAAAAGATAGTTGCAGGTCAAGAAGATGGAAAGTTAATGGATCATAACTTGAGCTTCCCTTGTATATTCTATGTCTGCCTGAATTGTACAAAATGTGTCTTTCTGAGATGACAAAAAAGACAGAGGTGTGGGCAAGGAGAAAAACACTGAAAGTGGCATACTCTCATACCTGCACACACTGGTTGTTACTGTCTGCTATTAATATTTTTCCATTTGTAGATGCAGCTACACCTTGAAGATTTGTAAATTCCCCTTTGTTTCTTCCTTTGGTGCCTAAAATTGAACACAAAGCACATAAGAAATCAGGTTAGACAAGACTAATCAGTTAGGACCCAAATGCCAACACATGCAATTATTACATTTCTGATCAAAGGATTTCTATTTTGAAGAGTTCTTCTCACTGCTACAACTTCAAAGAACCCTCTCAGTAACAGATACACAATTCCACTGACGAGAAGGAATTGTTTAGGGGACTGTTCTCACTCTTCAGCATGTGTGTCACCCAAGCCCCCATCAACGTTAATTGCCTCTTTGGCCTTCCTAAATCAGTGTTCACAAACTGCCTCTTGCATGAGGGAAGTAGTAAAAGCTTTTTAAATAAGCAGTGGACTTTTTTAAACTGCAGATTTTTATTCTACTGAAAGGGCAATTAATGGGACAGTACATGGGAACATACAGAGAGAGGCTAAGATAAGAACTTGGACAGATGACGCGGTTTTAGCTAAGTCTCCTCAGTGAAATCACAAAGCTGGGATAAAACATATCACTTTGGATGGGGCCATTTCAAGACAGGGGAAGTTTCCTTTTCCTTCTTATATAGTCTGCAGTCACAGGCTTCAAAAACTCCCTTAGGAGGGAAATTCAGATGAAGATCTAGCTTTGAACAAATGGGACTTGTGGGCCAATGAAGACCAACACCTGAATGCTTCTGGAGAGACCTCGGGCTGTTCTAATAAAGCAGTGTCCACACACACACAAGTCTCATTTTAATCCAGGATAAAGGCACTTGTGAGTTACACAGAACTGTAACTCTTTTTTTACTCAGTGGCTTAAGGTGATAAGGACTTGCAAAATGTCAATTTTTCACGGAAGTTCATTAAGTTTAGATTGTTTATTACTTAGATGTTTGTTCTGAAACATTCCATTCTGTGTCACAGAACAAACTGTCTTTCAAAGATCAGCCCCAAAGTGTCTGGTCCAAATTACACCTGGAACACAGAAACAGGATCCAAATTCCTGATTTGTTTATAAAGGAGGCCCAGGGGTCTTCAGAAATTACTCCAATTATGATCTTGGACTCCAAGGTTATTCATAATAAAGGAAGGAATTCTGAAATAAAACAAAAAAAGCCCACCAAACAACCAGCAACTCTATAAGCTGCTCTTTCCAAGACATGGATGCAGCACTGTTTTTCCTGGTGAAATATTTTTACAAGCATTCACTGGCTGTGTATCTGGCATTAATTGGTTCCGATTTATGGTTTTAACTGAAAAACTTGTATTTCATTTTAGTCAGTCCAAAATACCCTGGAGCTCAGTGATTAAAACTATTCTGACTGTGATGCCTAATATAAGACATATATATCAGCTCTAATTTGTATTTAGCTTTCATCAGGGATGTGCATGCTCGTAATAAACCTTCTTTCTTCTGTGGTGATGGCTGTGGGATGCATATTTCCTGTCACTGGCTAACAAGTAACATTTAATTTCTCTGCACTCAGTGCTGCAAGAATGTCCCTTTGTTTCAAGACTTATTTTCCTCAACTCCGTCTGCTTCATCCTCTAAACAAGGCAAATGCTTCTCAGTTTTTGTACTGCAAGGGAAAAGTACACATTCAGGAAATAGTGAGTTACATACCAATTACATTACCCATACTTGAGCCATTTCTGTTTATTCTTTTAATAAGCAGTGCCTGAGGGATGCATGCAGCAATTTTTTTCCACCATATGCTAATGATAAGTTTCCTTTTTGCTTCTTAGCCAAAGAGAGTGGATGAAAAGAGAGAAACATTCCTTTTAATACTGAGAGTAAAGGGAAAACATTTGTTAGAAAAGAGGAGGCATAAGCTAGAGCATCTGGAACTAACTAGCACGAACTTTATGGAATGTATGCTCTTTAGCTTTAGAAAAATGTTCTTGAAAGTCAAGGAATTTTGTTTCTAAAGATAAGAGAGACCTATATAAAAAGTTACTCAGAGTGTTCATCAGTGGAACCTTGTAAATATACATCAAAGAAAAACTGAAGAGATTACCCAGGAATGTCACAGTCATGTTTCACAGTAAGTTTAAGAAATAGCAATTTATTAGCACAGTGTGTAGATGAAATTCAGCTCCGTGCAATGTCCTTGTATTTAGCACTTTGCAGCTATTAAACCTATCACCTAGCTCCTAATTTGCATTCAGGCCCTTATACAGCCCCCTCTGCAATGGCAGAAATTCCTCTGCAGAAGATAGCTTACTTCCTAACGTACGCTCAAGAGGAAATCTGATAACTTTGAACTTTCCATTTTGAATAATTCACTACACCAGTGAAGATCTGAAGCCAAGCGCAGGCACTTCAGATGATGAGAGGAAAGCCTGCAGGAAAGCATGTCAGCCTCTGGAAAAGCAGGCTTTTGCTACTGACTCTGCAATACCAAAGGATGATAGCTCCCCTCTGTAAGTAGAAATTTCTTCCTTATGAACATACCTGCCTAAGAGAGAGTCTTCAGCAAAATTTTACTGCAAGACACTACCCCTCTGAATCAAGGCATTTCATCTTTTGTCTTCTCTCCATCATGGGCAGTCACCCATCTCTCCTTAGCCTAGGGAGGCACCAACATTTCAATTGCACAAGGCTGGAACCAGTAGGAGCTTCATTCCACTGTTTCCCAAGCATCCTGGTTAACAGATGAAAGCCTGCATCTTTTGTGCCCATCATTGCCCTGCTTTATCTCCCTGCTGTTCTGAGCTACTGCAGGGCACAAAGGAGGAAAAGACAGAGATATTTTACTGCAAGCTTCTGGGGACTGGGAGAAAACAGGAGAGATTTCAGAAGAAGACTGAACAGAGTTATTGAAAAGCAGATCTATGGCCCGTGGAATATATCTTTTTATACAATTTTTGTATGCAGATAATGATCAGATTTGTTTCAGCCCTATCTAATCCCTTCTGGTATTACTGAGCATAGCCTGCACAAACCAATTAATTTAGCTTTCAACAAACAAAGTGTGCATTTTCTGCTCAAGATGATTCTAGCACACATAAAATGCTTCATAATTTCAATCTTTTACTCTTGAGCAATAGATGTAATACTGAGTCTCACCAAAAAGAAGAAAAAAATAATCTAAAAGCCCATTAACAATGACAAGAGATGTTAAAAGTAACATCATATAACTGTAATAAGAATATGTTCTTTAAATCCTGGGAATCTGAACAAATTTGTATAATGTATATTTTTGATGCTCGTAGTAAGAGAAGGAGTGTTTTTTGCTTTCCAAGTTTTACTAATATGACTAACCTGCTTGCTAACCTAGATTCCCTAGCTCCCTAAAACACAAAATAAAAACATGTCAGTGCCTCCAGCAGGAAGGGAATAGATTCAGAGAGACAAAATCAAACTGCAGAAATACTACAGATTATTGGGAAGACTTAAGAGGTTTTGAGTGGCCATAACCTGTTGTGTAGGTGTCATTTCTTTCCTGCCTACAGCACTTCAAGTAATTCTTCTTGGACTCTTTCCTTTGTGGTACAGAAAAAAAAAAAAAAATAGGTAAAACTAAACAGCATGGGAAGGTCTACATACATATTGCATAGACAGGCACCAAGAAGTTTTCTTGTTTCCCATCATCCTTTTTTTTTCCCTCAGAGTGCCAAAGGATATTTAGTCAAATCTTGCACATTACGAGGCCGTGATGCCCCCTCTTATAATAGATGCAGCTGAAACACAAAAGTCTCTGTAGTAAAACTGCACTGAATTGTTAACCCTATGTTCTTACAGTCTTTCTAATACAAGTTCTCACATGACCTTAAGTTCTAAAATCAGTCAGTCTGTTGATTGAAGGCACACTGTAACCTTTAAAGAGGAATGAATAATTCAGTAGGAACTGTGGCAGATATGCCCACACATTGTTGGTAGTGAAAATGGAGTGATTTGTGTTAATTCGCTTTACACAGTATCTGCCCCTAAAAGTTTGGCCAAGACAACCTCCAAGTCCTGCTCGTGCAGCAGTGCCCCTGTCACCACAGACAGGTATGCACACACCAGGGGTAAGTGTAAATCAGAAGTTCTTTACTGCCACAGCAGCCAAACTTCAAATAACAACAGTCAAATCCAGGTCAGGTCTCTGTCGTCAGCACATCAGAACTACGCTGGGGACTTTGCCAGCAATGTGATATCAAGAGTTCTTCCCTCCCTGTCCAATACAGGTATGACTGCAATGCAATGTAGGCCTGGCAAAATGTCACACTGACCATCACAACCCCGTAGAGTTCACAGTAAGCATCAGAGGGATTTGAGCTAATAAACTGGAAAAGGAAATTCTATTTTCCCATTGCTAGGCATTCCTATTTCTACAGTAGGGAGGCTGGACCAGATGACCCAGTGTGGTCCCTTCCAACCTTATTTCTTTTGTGATTCTGTGAAACACCTGATCAAGAATCCCTTTGCTCCCTCTAAGCCTGCTTTTTAAGCTGCACTAAAGCTATCATTACACAGTCCTTGTTTGTGAGTTTTTATGTGGATAAATTCACAGTAAGGCTCCTATTTGCTTTCAGCATTGATAGCAGAGCAGAAGATGACATTCACACTTAGTAAGAAGGCTGACAGAAGTTTTGTTAAAGGCAATTTTTTTTTACACATTAATGTACCGGCTAAACTTAGATGCTCAGTTCCATGACTGAACAGACAACTAAACAGTCTGAGGAAAAGGAAAATTGAACTTTCTAGCAGAGGGCAAACTCTCCATCTGGCTGTATCTGATGCCAATTCCAAATATAAATAAATGAAGAGAAAAAAATCAGTTGAAGTTGGAAATAGCACCACTACTGCTAAATGGTGTCAAAGAACCCAGCCACAAAAAGTGCCAGAAGGGAAAAAATACCAATGCACACAGCACAGCATGGCAGAGCTGGATCACAAGATGGGGTCCTGGACAGAGCAGGACCTGCTCCTGATGACAGCCACATCTCTTAACCCTTCTTTGAAGGGCATGGAAGAGATTTACCAGGGAAGGTGGAAGTGGCTGACACTGTGAACACCCCTCACCTCTGCTCAGCATGGATGTAAGGCACAAAAGCAGGGTAATGAAAGAAAGACTTTCCTCTCACTTTAGTGCTTCCTACCAGTTGTAGAGGTAGCAAAACCTTTGGACAACATTATTTTCTAGAAATCATAAGAACATTCTTGTTGGCATTTATGTAGACTAAGGACATGCTACACAGATCTGCATGGACACACATGTAGAGATTACACCTGTACAAAAAAATAAAAATAAATTGAGAATATAAATTATTTTAGAGAGAAAAAGAGGGTGCTGAAAACACTCTGCTCTAAAAATGAATTACATGAATGTATGAAAGTGCAGTCAATAATTTGACCTTGCAATGTCTGAAGAGAACCACATGCCATTTTAAAAGCCACAAAAAACACAGAATTGGCAGAAGACACAGTGCACACATCCCCATGAACAAAATGCACTAATGGTGTATTAATGCTATCTCTTGTTAATACTAGCAGGAAAACAATCCCCTGCTAGCAGCTGATCAATTTACTTGTGCATAAAAGCCCATACATCAGCATATATACAATAGCACACTCCATAGAGGAGTATGACAGTGTGATTCTCCAGCACAGCTGTACGAGCTTCTGGCAGGCCAAATAGAAGATTTATCTTGCTCAGTTTAAAATACAGATCAAGATTTGGCCAGGGCCATTGGAGAAATTCAACAATGGGTTCAAAACAGAGATACACAATTGTGTTGGAGAACAGTGATAAGCTTTGTATTACCTCATCAACAAATGAACCAAACCTTAACTTTTTAAAGTGAGCTGAAACTGGAAGTAAATGAACTCCATGAATGCAATCCTTGTGAAAATGTCAGAAGTTTTACCTGTCTCAATAATTTTGCATTTTTTTGAGAAGTGTAAAATCCTAGAGCATTACAGCTGTGACCTTTCAGAAAATGCACACATAAGCCCACAGGAACATCTCTACGTACTCATGTGAAATGAGTGCCTAAAAACTGAACACAGAATATGACTCTCAGCTCTATAAAATAGTGATTCATATATCCCAAATGTGGACACTCCAAGAGATTTCATGGAGCAAAAGCTCTGAGACATGCATACCTCCTGTTCTAATGAAATACATCTTCCTGTTTTGAGTGGTGAAGAAGGGGAGAAGATAGAACTCAAAGCATAGTCGCATCACAGCAGAGTAAAGATGGTTGCATCACCACCTTTTAAAAATAAAGATGGTTGCATTACAACAGAACTAAAAGGCTCTGCACTTCTGGGAAAACATTTAAGACTTCTAAAGTTTATTGTGTGTTGTAGAAAGTAGTTTAAAAAAAAAACAAAACAAAACAAAAAAAATTCTAAAAAACAACACCGCTACAAACAAAAGCCAAACCATACCACTGTTTGGTATTCAAGCCAGAAACTATTCACTAGATGGAAGGGATACAGAAGCAGAAATTTCAAGCTGAAATTACTTTAAGTCGTACCAAAATCTTTGTAATATGAATATTAATTTTTTTTAAAAAATCACAGATCAAATATATCCATTTCTCAACTGAAGTCCCAATCAAATATTTACTGTGAACTGTTAAACTGTTAAAGTGTGTACTTCCAAAATGTACACATAAACAGAAGTCAAGAGGCCTAACGGTATTATCAGGTTGTTTGATTTACAGCTTTAGCTTTACAATAACTAAACTTTTTCATTCAGTTTCCCTGAACTATTTTTAATTATGTCAACAGGCAGCCAGGTCACCTACCTATTCTGAAGATCAAATCATCTTCAATGGGATTCTCTTTTCTTTTGCCAGTGCTGTACATGCTCGCAGGTCTTTTTACAGCTTTCTGCTTCACATGACCACTGCCTGGAGATTTAACACGTCTCTTAACCCCTTCAGTGGTAGGAGACACGTCTGCTGACCTGACCACTTTAAGTTTGAACGGGCTGCCCTTGATATGTTGATCGTAAAGTCTCAGCGACAAAGTGAAGTCCCCTTCTTTCTGAACAGTATACAAAAATTCGTAAGTGCCGTTTTTGTTGTCAAGTATTTCTCCATCCGCTACACTGCCATCAGGCGTGCTCAGTTCAGCAGTGAGGTAAGCATTCCCGGATTTACAGAGCTCCCCATCTTTGTCCTTGGTCGTGATAGTAACGGACATGGGCTGCCCGATCACTGTCTGCCTCAGTCCCTCACCGGTGGCAACTGTTTCAGAGGCAACAGCGTTGGTGGTTAAAATAGTCCCCAGGTTGTGAATGGACTTCTTCAGGCCTTCTGTCTCCACTATAAAGTCCAACTGATCGTTCTCACGGGGCTGCAGCGGGAAGTCCCGCTCGGCCAGTTCGTTCAGCTTGTCACTCATCTGCTTCTTCACCAGCAGCACTTCAGTTTCAGTGCCATGGTTGAGGGCCTGGGCTGTAAAGTTGCTGCAGCTTTTAATGCTTTCCTGTCCTTCTAGTAAGGTATCCAGCTGTGCCTGGAGGACCTGTGTGCATTACCAAACACCAGATTAGCATCATGTTACAAGACCTATCCCAGGAAAATGTGGCATCTAAAGGTCCTTCTAAGAAACACATTTATAGTATCTTATCTTTGAGTTTAATTTAAACCTTCATTTTATAAGGAGCACACTGCCAACCTGTATTTGGAATACAATGTTGCAACACAAGAAATTACCCTGGTCTTGGGATTCAAGACTTTACAGACCCACTGTCACACTAGATTGAACTATTGCCACACCTGTCTTGACTTGTTTGGTTTTGGGTGTTTTGTTTCGGGGTTTTTTTGTTTTGTTTTGGGGTTTTGTTGTTGTTGTTTTGTTTTGGGGGTTTTTTTTGAGCAAAAACTCAGCAACAAAAGTAAAAGTTTGAACCCTGTCCCATCTAACTCTCAGCAGTCACAGTTAATGAGACAGTTCCTGGAACTGAGTTGTGTTCACAGATACAAAGATATTTTGGAGTCATGAGATCCATTAATAAGAGAAGCTATAATAAACTTCTTACTACTGTTTCTTCAGAGCCAAGAGAATCTGTGGGTTACTCCTCTATGGATATGGACAAGAAGACCTCAAGACCTGAATGCACACGCATCCTGAGGAAAAGTGCGATTCTTGAATGAAGTAAATGAAGAAAGGAAAAATCTCCCTAGCAGAAGGTAAATTGATTCCCCAGTTTCAGCAGATAGGAAAGCAAAATATACAGAATGGATTGTGGATAGTGGAAAGAGTTGGATTGAGTAGCCAGAAATTTTGGTGAGCAGAAAGTAGCCACTCCATATTTAAGACTATGAAAGAGCTTCTATTATAGGGTCAGTTCTGACCCTCAGTCTAAAATTCTTAAAACAGTATTAACCTCAAAATTGCTAGGTGTGGGCTGGGAACAGGGCTAAATTTGTGGGATTTTTTAAAACCAATTTTGCAATGAATTGGAAAAAGGCTTCCTGAATTATAACAACCTAGCAGAGACATTTATGATAGTTATGAAAACATTGCAGCTTCCCCCCCCAGTCTCCACTGATAAAATCCCCAAACAAAGGTACCAGTCACACACTTGGTATGTTTTTCCTATACAGAAGAGCTACGGCACAGACATGACTGTGGATAAGAGAAGTTATTTTGTTGACCATCACTGTAAAGTAAGTATTTTTGAAACGTTTCAATTGATGTAAAGTAAACTTAGAGCCTGAATGTATTTGTTGCTATGAAATACTCTTCCCTTGCTATGTAATGTAAAGGCATTTTTTTCTGAATTTTCCAAAGCTTTAAGCTTTTCATCCACTGAAGAAAATCCAAGCTCATGCATTACTGATATGGGAAAGTGATAACAACACAAAATCTTCTGCAATTAAAACAGAATGAACAAATTTCAAAACTAAACAGAAATTTCAAGTCATCTACTTTTCTAGGGACACAGAAACTTCTCAACATGCAATACAAGGCATTTCTAATCTGTCTGGTCTTTATTCAAAGACATAAGTAGTTAAAGAGAGAGCACAGCCAATAAGGTCCCAGAGAGACAAAACTCCATATGCTTCAGATAACAGGCCACTAACTAAAAGAAAGGCAATTTGCAGCTATGTTTTAAAATCAATACTTTCTTAAGACAGTTTTCTTTCATTACAAAAATTGAAAATATTAAATCCTAACATAAATAATATTTAAAATGCATGTAGAGTATTTTACATCTTACACTCTTTCAGTCCAGACAACAAACTGAACTGCAAACTTTTTCCTAGTAAAGTGAAGCCCTTTAATTTTTTCATTTTTTAAAAGCATACGATCAGAATGATTGTATTTTGCAGGACTACCCGGCATTCAAAAGTAAAATCAAATTTCAGTTGGGGTTTTTTTATACAAACAGCGTAGATGCCTCTTTTACTGCTTACGTATAACTTCATAAAAATTTGATTCTCTAATGCTCACAGTTATTAAATTATTTTAAATCTCTTTAAACAACAATAAGATAATTTAAAATCATATTCTATTTTGTACACTTTGCAGACTTCAGTATTTGTGGACTTTGTACACATACAGAATATATTTGCTCAATATGGAAGTAAGTGTGACATCTTGAATACATTGTGACATCGTGAATACATTAAGATGAACCTGGGATCTAAGCCGACATTATTGAAGCTCAAACTTCTGTAAGCTGCTGCTTAGCTCTGGAGATGACTAAATTCTGTGCCCCCATGGTTTTGGGCTCCCTGTGTTCCTGAAAGCATGTATCTTGTGCATGTTAGAATTCCTCCATTTCCACAGGCTCAGCAGTTCAGCACCTTTCTAATGATGTTTTCAAGCCTATTCTACATTCAAGAATGCAGCATTTCTCCACTTCAGACATCTGGAGATGCTCAAGCTGCTCAGTAATGGCACTCTTGAAACTCCAGTTATTGATGCTATTTTCTTTTAAAGGCAACTTTCAGGGAGAAATCTTTCTTTATAAAGCAGAGAACTGATGCCCAGAAAAGTAAGGACTAAATTCCTTCATTTTCCTGATTCAGACCTAATAATCCTCAGCAAAATCTCTACCCACCAGGCTACAGTATTTTCTTTGTAAATGCACAGGTTTCTGTTTTCTTCCTCTGAAGCTTGGTCTACAGTACAGGGGGAAAACCTGCAGAATCAATCATCCAGATAGGAAGTGCAAGAGTGAATACAGCTCTGCAGTCTGTTACTCTCCTCACTCCCCTAAGAAAGCGAGATGTCCCTCTAATCTTTTTGTATTCCAACAGGTGACATCTAACATGAAATATGTCACCAAGCACTGGAAAGCAAAACAGTGCTTTGATGCTAAACAGACAGCCTTAGTTCTTCAGGATACATTGTTTGGCCTGTATCTTCATGCTCATAAGGCTGGGCACCCACAAGTGAGGCTCTGCAGCAAACTGTTTCAGGAAAAAGTTCTCTGGATCTCAGACACAACTTGTCAAACTGGCGTCCTGCATAGTTTGTAAAAACTGGCTGATTAAATTAACAGCTTTTCATTGAAACAAAACATGCATCTTACTTTGTGTTTAAGGCCATAATTCACTTCCAGTTCCATGAGCAGCACGCTCTTTCGCACATTTAAAGTCTTCTGGAGTTCATCAAAAGTGGAATGAATGTCATCTACGATGCTAGCCTTTTGGTTGGTTAACTGGTGTATGATTTCAGATATAAAATGAAGTGCTGAGTCAATCTCTGGAAGCCTGAGGGAGGAAATAAATTACAAAGATTGCTGTTTCAAAAGTCATTAAACATTGGCCCTTGCTCTGGTATCTTTTGATTAAACCCTCTCGTCAGCAGGCTGTCTTTAAATTTGATCATTTCCCAGAAGTAAGTTCATTCTTTTTATAACCACCCAGTGGGTCTGGTCTGATAAAATAAGGTTAAGCCACAGTCCTCCCTTGTGCAAATCCATTAGACTTTAGGCATTATCAACAATGAGGCCTTGGATCCTCTGTCCTTTATGCTGTATATCTACTTAAGAAGATATACCTAGATTTATCCCACTTTTTCTCTTTTTTTAAGCCATCTTGCCACTTAACACCCAGCATTATTTATTTAGCTATCATTAAATTCATGACTGACCAGTAGTTTCCTCCTTAGCATTTTATATCCCTTCTTTGGATGACACTCTCATTTCTAATGGCCTCTGTTTTGTGAAAGACACATAGGAATCTTTTGCTCTTTTTGCTAACCCCTCAGTACATTCCACGCAATGGATTTTTTGTTCTTATGCTAGCCTCACTATCCCCATTTCCTAGGAAAATACTCATGGTATTATTTAAACATTAAAACATCTACCCCAGTCAGCACAGGAAGCCAGTGACAAAACTGAAAATGGAAAATAGTCAGTGGAGTCTCCATACCTTTTGTTGACAGCATCCAGTTGGACTTGGAGGGAAGCCTTGTGTTGCTCCACCACATCCTTGAGTGGTACCGTGGGATGCTCTGCGTGTTCTCCCTCTGTGCACTCCCGGCACATGGCTGTCTCACAGGACTGGCAGTAAAACTCCATCACCTGGAAAAGTGCACAACTCTACACTCAAACGTGGCAGCAGTAACGTAACTCAAAGCACATCTTACTGAGTCTTGAACTCGTTTATTAGCCAAGCTCTGAGACAAAGCTTCTGCTTTCTTATGCACCAATAATTTACTGCCTAAAAGATGGTTGTTATTCTTACATATTTTTTTCTATCATAAAGTGTCAGAACAGTAGCCTGTGTACAATGCTGGACTTCACTGCTGGTCCTAACATCATCTTCATAATGTGTAATAGTAAGTTTTGGTGTCTATCTTATGTACCCTGTGAAACAACTCAGAAAACCAGGCATTCAACTACCCTCACTAACTTGATCCTAAGCCTTCCCATAGGGTCTGCTAAAGAAAGTGTAAACTTAGGCTGTTTTTCATAACAGGACCACTCTTGAAACACAAACTCAATGGATATCATCAAACAGCAAGTTTATTTGCTAGAAAAAATGAACTAAATGAACCAACATGCTGCAGGGGTAAATCTCCATATCCCATTACTAATCCCTTAAAACCATTAAAACCTCATATCTGAGACTGTAATAGGAGTGCTGATCTACACTTGAAAGAGGAGATTGTTTCAACCTGTTAAGTACCCAACAAGATGCTCTTTAGAGATAAAAATAGATCTTTACATGTAATAGATACCTCAAATTCTGAATATATTCATGAAGAGAAAGAAACAGAGAAGTGCTGTGCCCAAAATCATATGTTAGTCAAAATAATGCACATATATGTAAATTTGGCATGAGACTTTCTTTTACAGCTAGGAAGTCCTTGGGCACAAAGCATTTTAGGCTTATTAAGAAGGATATAAGGAAGTTCGTAGTAAATGCTTCAAAGCAAGACACTGGCAGCTCTTTTGCATTCAGAGCATAGCATCAGAATATTGAATAATTCAGCTGATGCTTCTGGCACTCAGACATCTTGCATCAACAAAGATGGTTGTGCTGGAGTTGCTGGTTGATGAGGTGGTTGTGTAGAACCAGTTGTTTTCAGGTGAGCAGAGGGATTTGGAACAGCACCATGCAAAATAGCTGTCTGCTCCAAGGCATTTTGAGAATTAAGGAGGGGGAAACAAGAACCATGATTTGCACGTGGCTGTTAGCATTAATAGGATTTTTCTCTGATAAACTCCTTTCCATCTTATTCCCATTCTCGCCTCTTATCTCACTTCACAAGATAGAGGATTCACATGAAGCAAGGGTTTAGTAATTTGTCATCCACTCGCGTAAGCTGAGAAAATTTAAAAGTTGATCCAAATAACCTGTATAACATCAAATAGATCAGCAGCAGGGGGAAAAAAATGTAGACCTTCTAAACAAGTCAACCTTCATGAGCACTACTCCAGTCACTGTGAATTTAGCAGTCTCATTGTAGCAGATCCTCCAAGGCCTGATAGTTACTTTGGTAGGCACTGTGATGTGATGCATTCTTACAGTGCATAGAGGAAATCAGTTAAACAGAGTTTAGGATTTAAGTTCTTTTCAAAGCTTCAAATGTTTGCAATCAGAAGCAGCCAAAAGAAAGAATATTTTATTAGGAAACTCTGAAATCTTCTTATATGGCCAAAAAAAAAGTTTCTTTTGCATGAATGTCCAAAATCCATCTTTCTGCCTCTTAATTTAATGCTTAGGTTCAATATATTTCAAAAAGCTCTTTATTTATTCAGTATTTTCATCTTAAGATACAGTGATTAGAATAATTTAGTATTTATGTTTTCTACTGACCACCCCATAATAAACATCATTATATTTGCAGCCACATATATAAGAAAGGAAGCATCTGATTTGCATAAAGGTTGTTCAGCCTGAACAACTTTCTTCTTGTTTATTCAAGCATCAGGGAAACACAGAAGCTCAAATGATAATAGTAAACAGATCACAAAGATCTAATGTGTATGTCTATATAGAAATAGTTGTCCTTGCCTGAAATTCAAAATATTTGAGAGAAGCAGCTTTCATTTCCCACTATAATTTTTGTGTAGTGCATAGAAGAAGGAGAAGGAAAACCTAATAATAATAATACAATTCAGGCTTCAACTGTCTATATAGGCTGATTTCATAAGATTTTTTTTTTAGCATCTCTTAATCAGGCAAGACTAATTTCTAACTGCAGACAGACAAGTATTACTGGCTTTTTATCTCTCTCCTCCATGCTCAACATGGGCATCACATTTTGTGACACTCCCAGAAAATTTTTCACTATGACAGGTTTGCGTTACAAAATATCTCAGAAAATGACATTTTCCTCTCCTTTCCAAATTCAAGAGAGCTTTTGGGCAGGAAATACTGTAGCATCCAGCACTGGCTTCAGCTGTATTTCCACCAAATTCAATGAGAAATTCCCATCAGATGTAATGAAATGTGAATTAATATCCACTGGTTCTGGAATCCCATCCACTAATTCCCATCTTAAACCAGACCAGCATATTTCACCACAATGATGTAACTAGAAACCCATGTGCATCTTCACCGCTACAATTCAACTGAATTTACAGAAACTTTTAAAATTGCATAATCAAGGATGCAAGTACTTCTGAACTAGGTTTCACAAAGCCAAGACACACGAATTCCAGCCCTTCAAAGTTCAGGTCTTGAGGAAAAAGCTCTCACCAATGAAGCTCCTCTTTAAGGAAGCTCCTCTTCCCTAAAATCACATTTGAATAATCAAAAATCACATTGAAAATCCTCTACTTTCTATTTGTTTGAATTAAAAGAGCAGAAGAAGAATGAGTCATCTCTTTGCCGCCCACCTTCCTCATATCACACACACATGCTTAATTCCTCTGTCCCAGGGCTAGTGTGCACCTTAGTTTTGTATGCTTTGGCTTTCAGAGGAATGTAAGTTTGAATTACCTGAGGGCACCTCTGAGATACCTGATAAAATTTAGCATGTGGGTTTTTCTCCCTCCCTAGTCACAGCTTTTGCCTTACCCACAGATTACACTTTAATGGGATACATGAGTAAGTCACATGGTGGGAAATACAGAGGTGAGGAAAAAAACAAGGGTTTAAAAGGTAAGATATGAAGTCACTTCAACAGAATATCAAGGATAAGTGAATTTTTATTTTTCTAAGAGAAGCATACAGGCAGTAAGCAACGTCTCCACAAGTTCAGGAAGTGTTTTTGTAAGCAAGATCTTATGCCTGTCAAATTGCCAAGCTATGCTATGATCTTTTGAGAAAAAGCTAGTCAGAGATAAGGCATTCTCTCTTACTAAAAGTGTTTAATTTAATACTGTGTATCCTCTGTTATTACACTCTAAAGGCAGAAAATACATTGCCCCACCTTCTACATTGTAAAAACATGGAACCTCCACTCTGAACTGGTTTTCAGTTCAAATTCAAACAAAACCCAAGTATAGACATTTCAGAGGCTACACCACTCATTAGATACAGTGGAGTTAGAATTTAGCAATTAGAAATAGCCTTCCCTGCCCTGGCTTCTGTACTTGCCTCTAAATGATTGTGGATGAATGTTTCCAATCCAGAATGCTTTTATACACAAGAGCTGCAGATGTTTCATAGCTGAGAATAAAGCCAATCTTATTTTAATATATAGGTGGGAGATAAGAATCTTCTAGTAGATTCAAAAGTTCCATATGTTCCCTATTACCCTGATTTAACAAGAACATACACTTGTTCTCACTTTTTTATAGTTCAGGCACAGGTAACCATCTTTTGTATTAAGATACTACAAGTTAAGTTTCATTCTTCGTAAGAACATACAGAACAAAGATACCACAGCAGAGGACTGGGAGGATGTGCACAGAAGGAATAAAGTAAACATACACATATGAAAAACATGAGTGATGGGAATAGGAGACCAGCTGGGGAGTGAAAGTATCTAATCTACATGGCCTGAGGAAGGCTATGTTGCAAGCAGACAAACAAGCAAATGAGAAAGTATCTCTGCATCTTTCTATCTCATGCAAGTTTCTATCTCATTTTAATCACAGAGTTTTAAGTCCAGGATGGCTGAAATGATTGAAAAAACTTGTTTAAACAGAAACTTATTTCCAAGCTAATATGAAGAAAAACTGATCATATTTGAAAGAAATATATTTGATGCAAATAGTAAA
Source organism: Cyanistes caeruleus (assembly GCF_971803275.1). Taxonomy (NCBI): domain Eukaryota; kingdom Metazoa; phylum Chordata; class Aves; order Passeriformes; family Paridae; genus Cyanistes; species Cyanistes caeruleus. The sequence continues at coordinate 42,902,250 of NC_141705.1, forward strand.
AATACAATGGGTCTGACCCTGCCCCAAGCAGTATGTAAAAATTAATTAATGTATTTAATGCAGAATGATTGCTGGTTCTGACATTCTCCTCCAGCTGCCAGCTCAATCCTTTTTCACTTCTTGAAGACCTCAGTAAAGTTACTAGCAGCCAGGCACTTAGAATAATAGAATACCCTGAGCTGGAAGGGACCTACAAGGATCATCAAAGTCCAACTCCTGGCCCTGCCAAGGACCACCCCGTGAGTCACACCATGTGCCTAAAAACATTGTGCAAATGCTTCTTGAACTCTGGCAGGTTTGGTGCTGTGACCACTTCCTTGGTAAGCACATTCCAGGGAAGATATTCCGGATGAAGATTTTTTAGCTATTTTCTAGTATCTAACTTACTTGCCACACAGTGCTCTTGTGTCCTGAACCTGTGAAGCCAGCATAATCCCACTTCCTCAGTGAGGCCTAAGGTGCCCAGCACCTTGTCCTTGACCCAGCTGTCCAGCCTCAAGCAGTTCTCCCCAAGTCTTACCTCAGTTCCTCCCATCACAAGGACTAATGTGTGCACTTAGCTTTTAATTTCTTAACTTCACAAAGCTTTAAATTGGAGTCATCCTCAGGCTATCCCCAACCCTCCCAGATATTTACTGAAGCGAGAGGATGTTCCCATCACACACCACTCAGAGTCCTAAATGGCATGCTATGTTTCAAGGCAATCCAAGTAAGTTTAGAGGATTTACAAATGCACCTTTCCTTATAAAGGAGTTCTCAGAGAGGTATAAGGTGGCATATTCTTGATTGTAGACAAGCCAGGTTTTTTTAAACATACCCAAAGAATAATCAGCTGATAATTTAAAACACAAAATAAATAATACCTTAATTTTGACATTTTTCTGCATTTCGCAATCAAATAGCTCCTATCAGAATGGCTGTCAGAAAACAACTGTGATTCATTTTAAAGACAGCAAATAAAATGCAAACAAAAAATAGGAATGCATTAATCAGTAACCACTACACACACACAGGTACAGTACACATTAAAAAAAGCTACACCAGTTATTCATTAATCAGTGTGCAACATCAGTTCTACAAGTCCACCTAACTCCAACAGAGAAGGAACTGAGCTTTTCCTCTATTACAGTAATCACTACCTATCAGGTGAATTACTCCCATACAACCAAAGTACCTGCACTAAGTATCAAATAACACCGAGTCCCCAGAAAGTTGTCTTAAACTACTGATACATGTTTCTTGGCTTGCACAGAAACACAACATTCAGTTTACAACACAGCATTGCTGAGTTTTGTGGTCTCTATTTACATGTTTGCAATAGCTTAGCTACAAGTCAGGAGCTCATATGCCTATTGGGAAGCTGCACAGGTTAACACTGAAAATTGTGAAGTAAGCAGAGTTAGAGCTGTTCTCGCAGTAATCTGTGAATGTTAGCTCATTAACAACAATATTAACAGTTGGGAGTACTTGCCAATGAATATACTGATATTATTTGAGGACGTGTGTTGGGACATGCTAGGTAAAAAGAGTAGGTGGAGGGAAAAACAAAGCAACCTTCAAGAACTGATATGAGAGATCTACAAAACACTGCAGATAAACAGCAGCTCTCTGTTTCTAGCCTATAATGATCCAAAGCATCCTAAGTTAAAACTCACTTTTATTTGGCTGTGCATTAATATGTTCACATATCTTTTGGTACTGCCCCAGTGCAGTACTAGGTCATTTAAACTCCTAAGGTCCTTGTCACATATTGCCTGACAAACACACACATACCCACAGCAATAGTTGATGCTACAAGCACAAGGGCTAAGGAAACCCAACCCAAAGAAGTAAAGGCACAAGGTTTGGTGAGAATTATTGCAGGACAATAATTCTGACCAAATGTGCCAAAAGACAGCATCATCCCAGATGACTGGTAAGATAAAATAATATCCTGACTACTTCACTACGAGCATTTGAGTTAATTTGAAGAATCACTTGTCTTTTGCTGATGTATTATAAAATCAAAGAAATAGAGTGATTCCACTTGCCCTGCTTTCTCTTTAGGAAAAGACATCCACGAAACCCAGACAAGTCAGCACATATCAATCAATACCTGTACATAGCACAGGAGGCCGTCTCACTTACATTTCCATCATGATTGGGGCAGGAGAGCGGTTTGCCTGCAGCAACAGCAGTGACAGTCTCCAAGATGGAGGACTCCTCAATGCTGTTGTCCGGCGTTCGCTGCAGGACATCCATCAGGTTGGTAATAAAGAAGTTGTTCTGGAGTGCAGAAACCCCCTTCTCTGGCAGAATGGAGGTCTGGCGGCACACAGGGCAAGAAAGGGTTAAGCTATGGGCTGGAATGTAATTCTGTAAACACCTATGGGGAAGGAAGGTGGAAGGAGAAAGAAAGGAAAAGCATCATCAAAGAAGGAAAAAAACCCATTCATCAGTTAAAGAGCTAGTTTGAAATAGTGCTATCCCTACTTATAAAAGGAAAAGTACATCAAACAGACTTCTGAGCTAAAGTCGTTATGGTAATATTTTTTTCTTTTAAACCTTTTTTTTACTCTGCCACCGGAAAAAAAAAAAAAGGTTCAATAAGCAGACTTCATTAAAAGAGTTATAAACTTCACTAAAAAGTTATCTTTTTTTTCAGATATTCATGCAGTTGATCATGCTTTCAGACCCCTACTGCATCCTTCTCACAGGACAGTAAAAATTTTAAACTATCAGATAAAGTCTGACTGACATGAAGTTGCATCAAGTATTTGAGCCTGTGCCTTTAACTGACTAACCAGTGCTTGACCTTTGTCTTTCCAACAGAATCATCTTTAATAACTTGTGTTTGTGGGTTTAGTCTTCAGAGGTAAAACATGGTCTCAATAAAACCAAAGGAAATTTTTTCATTTATTTCAATTTGGAAAGTTATTTGGCAGATAGCCAAAGTCAACAGAGCTTTCTTTACAACACAGAGAACTACCTGCTAGGTTATCACATTTTATGTTAAAGGGAGTTTTGGAGGAAAATTTTGTTTGTGTTTGATTGAGGGGGAGGGGGCAGTGTTGGGGTTTATACAAAAAAATTAATTTCACAGAGAATATATCTGACACAAAAGTTCAGCAATCAACAATACACACAATATGCAGCAGGCTGACCTAGGTGAGACTTAATTCCACTTTTGGCCCTGAAATTGAAGTTAACACCTGGCTGGGCATGCAACTTACAGTTGCATGCAATATACCACATTCAGTATGGTCCTGTAAGCAGAAGAAGCTTTGCAGAACGCAGTTCTTAAGGGGAGCAGTGCTACACCAAATTCCTCATGGGATGCCAGCTGAGAAAGTGTGACCTCACACAACTCTACAGCTCTTATCCTTTTCCAAGGGTTTTGGTTGCACCACTCTTGATCTTCCCCTGGCAGCCCTCTTCCTGACCCCTCAGTAAGGGCTCCATGAAAGGGGAGCTTAGGCTTTGCACATCAGCACTACACTGGAAGAGTTCTTCCAGCCTCTCTCCATAACCAGATCAGCCGAAGAGGATTACAGGGTAACCTTAGGTTTTACACATGAGCAGAAGTCAGGAAACTTAACACACCATGGTGAAAATCTCACCTCACTGACTCCAGTAAGAGTTTCAGTGCTGCCTTTTTCAATGCTGGGATTTCCTATTCTCCCACAAAAGACCAGTTCATCTGACACAGACAGAAATCCATAGTTTTTCTTTCACCCTGTGCCAAGTTAGAGATTCACACCACAATTCTTGCTAAGAGGTGGAAATCTCCTAAATTAAATAAGTGTTCACACCACATACCATTTATAAAAATTCTCCTGCCATTCAATATACAACCCAGAGTTGCATCCCATCATCAGATTAAGCTCTAACCACTAATTCTTCAGCTCACTTTTCTGCAGGTGCTGTATTTTCTCCACAATTTGATAGAAAATGCAACATTAAGGTATCATTATGCATATTCAGTTCATTCAGCCGAATACAGTAAAAGGCAGGTTGCTGGTTTATCATATTTCTTTGCAGAGTTTTCCCACTTCAGTCAACCAAAATGCAGAATAACAAAGACGTTTAATCTCAGGTTATTAATAATGTATATATCATGTCTAACCCTTTAACATTAAAGGATGGGATAATTACTTACTGGCTTAGTAAATCAACTAAGAATTTTTTCATTGTTTCTAATTATATAATAATCAAAATAAATTTGAGACAATTAATTTGAGGTCCAAACTCTGGCTATCATCACCTTTCACACTGTAGTAACCGTATTCATTAGTTTAATTGGATTTACTTTTTGTTTACTCTCGCATAAAGGGAATATATTCCAAATATGCCACTGCTGTCTCTTCCTTCCTGCCTGCCACAAATGTGTTTTTCTACATCCCTGCCTTCCCAGCCTTGCCAGACTTTATCATGCCCTAACATAACATACACAAGTAAAGGGAAAAGTCCCTGTCCACCAAAGGATGCCTTGTCCTGTGCTTGCAGCACGACACAAATGCTAGGTTAGCAGCATGAGGAAAGGACTTACCTCTCACAGAAAGTGTGCAGGCAGGGAAGCACTTTGGGGTTCTTGTAACGGTCCAGGCATATGCTGCAAATCAGAAACTGCTTGTCAATCTGACGGACCACAGGACTTGGGATGTTGGAGCCTTCACTGGCCATCCTAGACCACTGACATATGGGTCCTGTTCCCTTCTACCCTGCACGCTGCTGGAGCGGGGTGGGGAAAAGAAGAAAAGAAGAAAAATGGCTTATAAACTCCATGAAATAACAAAATCATTGACTAATCCACTCATGTTTTATCCTTATGCAGGAATTCATATTTCCATATAAAACCAAAACAAGAAAGAATTAAACTGCTAAAATGGTTTATCACTGATGAGAGCCAGGGAAACAGTCAGCAACATCTACAACACTTCTGTCTGAGCATTCTGGAAAGGCATGCTGCCTCTGGACTGAAAGAGTTACAGGGCTGTCTGGTTTTAAAGAAAACCCATGATAAAAACGTTCTCGCGCCAATAGGTTCAGCCAGTGCTAACAAACATCGGATTTCTTACATCTACAGTACCGCTGGCAAAATGCTCAAACTGGAACTGCACCAGCCAGTCAAATGGCTGCATCACAGACAGAGTTTGAAAATGGTTCATCTAACAATTTTTTTCCCCCTTTTTGGTGCCAGTATTGCCAAAAATAGGGTACATTTTGACTCCAGGAAGCCCCCAAGAAGAAAGCTCTAGAACCAGCCAGCCCCTGGGAAGGGAATGCTTAAATTCTGCATCACTAATAGGGATGAGGTAGGCAAAATGAAAATCCTCATGATAAAAAAAAACAAAGCAAAGAAGAGACAACTGATAGCCACTGAGAATCAGCAACGGTAGGGTGAAGGATACATGAAGCGCATCCAAATAATAAATGCAATTAAAATGTCGTTCTAGGCAGAACTAGTAGTAAGAATCGTGTTTCTAGGATTGAGGATTCTTCACAATCTGGCATATAAAGCATGAAATAAAAGGCTAAGAAAAAAGTCTACTAACTGTTAGAATTAAAATCGCAGGTTAAAGAGATGGCAGCAGGCTTGGAACGCCTCCTGTCCTGGAACAAGGCACAGGAGAGAAAAACGTAGGTTCTTTTCAGCTGGAGATACAGATTATAGCCAACAGAATAAAATGTGAAAAGAGAAGACAGAAGGAAAAGGAAGGAAGCAACCACAGAAAGAAGTAAACTGCCTGCTAAAATAATTTCGGAAAACCTGGCAAGCAGAGTCCCTGGCAGGGTGGCCCAGCAGGAACGCCTCTCCATCAGCATTTCTAGCAGGCTGAAGTGCCAGGAGGCGCAGGCGCGACTGTCGCAGCACTGAATTCTGCCAGACCTCCCACACCCACAGCAGAACCACGAGCTGCCAGCCCAGCTGGGCTTCTTCTCTGCAGGTACACTCCTGAGGGGTCTAACTTCTTCCTAAACAATTTCTACCCCTTTTTAGTTACCCATTTCAGACAATTTGAGGTCTAGCTTGAGGGCGGTTCAGGCTTTCCAAGACAGAAACAACAAGCCTTCTGCTGATCATGCTTAAAGGTCACTCAATTCCATAATTATTTGTGTGACCTGTGTAGCATTTTATTGTCAGTGTTACATTAGGTCTTCTTCCTGTGCTTCAATGAATGGCACACTAGTCTGTCAGAGTTGAACCCATGCTGCTCTCCCTGAGCTGTGCACTTAGCCATACCGGTATGTTTTACTTACTACACTGAGCAAGGGGCTGTTTCTAGGATAATGACAGTGATTATGGACCGTAAGTCAGCTGTGCTGGCTTCCCTGATAACAGGTTCCTGGGGCATCGCCTCTGTGTTAGCAAACAGAGCAGCATAAAGTTATTCACAGTTCAAATACCCAACGGCAGTAACTGACATTTAATTAGATGAAAAACGCTTATGGCAGACCCTTTTGTTTCCTTTTGTCCTAAGGAAGGGGAAACTGCAATGATAAAAAGTGCTCTAATACTCATGTATTATGTATCATGTTTGTTCATGACCCAAAAATGCATGATTTCAGGATTGATGATATTTGTATGTCTTTTTAATATTTTTAAAGATTAAAAAAAAATTTCTTTCCACATCATAAGATAAAATGTATTACATCAACTCAAATTATTTTTTCCTATTTAAATGCCATAAATCACCCAGATTAAACCTTAGGAGATCAATTAGCAAACCATGTTACTTTTAAAAAGCCTGAGTTAAAGGTGGCTTTACAAAAAATGGAACCAAAATATCTGGCTTTTACAAAACAGAGTAGAAAGACAATCAAAAACCCATTAACATATTCATACATTTGGCAGCATAACATGCAGAACATCAGTGACATGTTTCAAAAGGAAAATTCATTTTACCACTTACACAGCTGTGTTTGCCTCCCACTCTCCCTCCCCAAATTTTGGGGCAGGGACCCAAACAGATCAGGGAAGATAATCAGAAGCAGGAAGATTTCTTATCAAAAGCATGGTTTCCAAATTGGACACACAAACATGTGTAATTTTTTTGTTATAAACTGTTACTTTTTTTGTTATACTGGAAAAAGCTGCACTTAAGATATGAAAGAACAGGTCTCCAGTGAATGCTGCCTGTCATTTAACAGAAAAAAGTTCTCTAGCAACCAGGTATTTTCTGTATTTCATTTTTCCCTTATCAAGTAAAGCTACAGCAGCAAATAGTGCTTACAAAAGAAAATCTGCTGCTGTCTGAAAAAATAAATATTGATTTAACCTGTTTCTCATCTTAGTTTTTCACATTCCCCCAATGTCATTGCAAAATCAAGTCATTCCTAGCATTTCATCACAAATCTCATGCCAGCCACTTTATTTTTCAAATGCTCACGCTTTAAGCTTTGTCAATGAAAGAAACCATTAATGATTCAGAAATAAGTGCTTTTAATATTCTGTGTTTTGTCTGAAATGCAGCAGGCCATGACTGTCATTTATCCCCTATGCTCACATAAATCAGATTTAATAATGCACCTGGAAATAGAATTTGAACTGTACGTTTCAAGTTTTGGTCACTACCTGGTACAACAACTTCTTACACAAAAGGTCCCTTTAAAAAAACCTTTTAAGTATGGGATTTGCAGGATTCTGCAGACTCTCTAAGGCAACTCCACCTTTGATGTAATCTCGATGAATGCGATGAAACTATGAGAAGGATGATTTTTCCCATTTACTCAATGAAAGAAACTGTACAATCAATGACTACTTGAAGAAAACCTGGAGATTTTAGACAATGTTTTTTAATTTCACCACACTGTATTTTTTCTGATTTACTAGAATGATTGCAGCAACATAAGTTTTTAATGTATTAGCAGTGGGAGAATTTGCAAAGTAATGGAACTTTTACAAGAAAAATGTTCTTTTTTTTTTTTTTTAGTAGCCTCTTCTGATCTCAAAACCTGCCAGAGCGCTTTTCAAAGGTTCATTTTGTCTCACAATCAAAATAGAGCATCTGAAGCATGAGCTTTGAAAACAGGGCTATCACTTCTCCATATAGTTACACTTGGTAATTCAGACATGCAAAGCTAAAGGACTAGGAACCATTGCACCAAACAAGACATAAACCCCCACCCATTTATCCATAACATACACACTCAAAACCAAATTCAGGTTCGCTAAACCAAGTGCAGTAAAGGGTTCTGAAATGTACTCCCTTTGTCGTCCTTTTGAGGCTCAAGAATCTCTATTTTCGCAGCCACCCCAGAAACAGCAGTAGTCTTTTTCCTCCTGCTTGTAGGTACGATTTTAATTTAAAATATACTAGACAGCAGAGAGGAGAAAACAATGGCTCTCTAAGCTAGTGGAAAGCTTTGCCCCGCTATGCATGCATGCCTTCAGGAAAGCCAGGGTGCGGCCCCACCCATATGAAAGGAACTTCCTATAGCACTGGAAAAGGGGGGAAAGAAAAAAAAAAATCACATTAGGTATAGCAAATAACAGTTCCAGAAGAGTTGTTACAGGTAGACAGAGACATGTAATAGAAAAATGCACCCTTTCTACAGGTATCGTCAAACGAGCTCTGGAACTCCTGAAAATTCTCTATTAGTTTCCCAGCCGAGAAAAGACATTGGGGAATCAAGTAACTGTTCACTTCATAGGCTTTTATTCCTAAAAGAGTAGAATTCCGTGTTACTGATACACTGCTGTCTCTGAAATCCACCCAGCCAGAGCTGCAACTAGCCTGAAAGTACAGCCTGAGGAGAACAAATTGCTTGCAGCTTATTCATCCTCCTCTTATCAATGGTATTCACAACCTAGAGGGTCTATTCATGTACTATGAATGAATAGGTTTCCAATGGCAACCTTTCCAAAGGAACAGTTAGGCCTCCAGAGCCATAAGAAAGGGTGGGGAACCTCAATAATGTTGCTTCAAGGACTGGGAGAGTTGAGGCTTAAAAGTCCGTAAACAGATACATCACCTGTCCACAGTCTGTAGGAATAAAGAACAAATTCAAGCCATTTCTAGCAGCAGCCCCCAGATCAGCCAACACAGAACACACTGAGCAAATCAGAACCGCCACACAGTCCACTTGTGTAAAAGGCTTGATAAGCTAAATTTGCATTCCTTTCTCTCCCACTCTTGCAATCAGCTTACTGCCTTGTTTAAAACACAGCAACCCTCTTCATTCTTACAGCATGCAGAAATGTAATGAACGATCAGGGGCCAAAACAGGAGCAACCCAGCAGCAGTCACCAGGAATAACACTGAGCAAACTTGAGCATTTCAGACCTACCCATCTTTGTAGAAAAATAGCTTAATCAGTGCAGTGCTGAGGATAAAATCCTTGCAGGGACGGAGCTGCAGTTCCGCAGTAATCCAAACGAACAAACCATCATCTGTTAATATTTCAAGCCTCACTCATGAAACTATTAAGGAAACCCTATCACAGCACAATCATTATTAGAGGCACAAGAGATTTTGTGCTCTAAGGAATGACACTCCATTCCATGAGGAGGACAGGTGGAAAGAAAAATGGAAGAATAAGAGGAGGCCCAGTGAAATCGTCATGAATTTTTTTTTTTTTCTCCCTGGGTCATTTACAAGTGGGAGACCCCCTCAGGATTCAAACCAATCAATCTTTATTTAGCACATCCTTTTCTCACTCAGCCTGTGTAGAAAGACTGCAGCAAATGGTGCAAGGGATTGTGGGATGGGGATGCAGCAGAGAGCTGCAACCAGATTCGCTGGGTTATTTTTTTTTCCTCCCTACTCAGCAATCAGCTGTTCCGAGGCTCCGCGCAGGGCCATTGAATTTGGTCACCAGAATGTTATTACAGGATTAGCAGGCGGAGACAGCTACCACTGTGCATCTGGCATGTCAATGCAGCTAAGAAATACATATGCAAATATTACTCACAAATCGGAAAAAGGATTTAACTCCCAAGGAGAGAGTAAATATTACGTAACATCCATTACCAGGACAGCTGCCAGAGATAAAACGAAAGCACTTTCGTTTAAAAAGAAGATAAAGTTTAACATTTAATGATTCCACTCGGATTTTTCTGGGATTCTGGGTATTTCTTGGAACGTAATTCTTCCCTGCTCCAACTTTCAGAAGCAACAAAAGACCCCACAAACGCTCTTTGTTCTCTCTCCAGATGTTTAAAGCAGAAGCAAAGAGCCTCTCTGGAAAACTGTGCTACTGACACACAAACCAGCAGCAGCTTCCTCTACTACAGAGCCATATATCTGACCGGACTCAGTCTCAAGTCAAATATTCAAGGCAGCAATCAGCAAACTCATATTAAAGGAATTTGAGAATCAAGGCTAACAGACTGTTCAACTTTTCCATAAACATTAATGCAAAGGTGAATTATCATAGTTGATCCAATTTTTCTTTTTAAATTCACAAATCAACTCTGATTTTACTAGGCTGTTACCAAAGAAATTTTAAAAAAAATATTGGTGCCTGCTATTTTTCAGCTATGCAAAGAAGATTTTTAAAAAGATGCTTGTGAATACACAGACACCACTGAAGTAAAGCAACATAGAATTAGCTTTGTCTTCCAGTATAACAGCTGGTGGGTTTTGCAGACAAGGTAGTATTTGCATCTCTAAATACAGTGTATCTTTTCTTTTGAAAAAAACAAATCGTATGCAAGTATTTCAGCTGAGGCTAACAAAGCTTCCCACAAATAAAAGAACATAAAGCTCCATTTGCATAAAGAAGAAAACGTGTGGAGCTTAAATACTCTCTTTACTACCCTGACTTAATTAGGACAGATATAGCTATTTTAGAAGTGTAAAATGTTGTCGTAAGCTCTTTAAGCATGGTTTCCAGAATATAATATTCATTTCATTACTGAATTGATGAGTAACATAGTATTATTAATAATTTAGTGTTACTGTAGAAATGTAATCTAAATTCCTGTTAAAAATACAAATTCTGCACACATCCTTTACTTTCCACTTGGTGATCATTTAGCCACATCATTTTATGCATCAGGCAGATCTAGCCTGGTTTCCCTGGACAATGCCCACAGGGTGAAGGCATGTTGTAATCCAGTTTATAACCTGAAATGAAACATCAGGCAGCGTGTGTGCATGTATTAGAGTTTGGGGTGCCTGTGCCAAAATACTGCCCCTCTAACTCCCTTAATGTGTGCTGAACACAATCAAAGAGAGAGCACGAGATATGTTTCATTTTAGCCCCAATGTTCAGGAGCAGCAGGCATCTGTACAGCAAGATTCACAGTTTAAAAGAAGGCCAGAGATTTCAGGCATGTTTTTGGAGAGGTGAGTTTTTTATCTTTGGTTCAGGGAATTTTTTGGTTTTCTATTTAAACTGTCTGGGGAATCCCTATTCAAAGAACAAACAACAGATTTCACTCCCACAAGAAGATCCAAGGCCTTTTGTTTCTGCCAGTGGAACAGGGACACTTAAAACAAAAATCAAGTGAGAAAATTCACAAGTGGCACCCCCAGAATGAAGTGGAAGACTGTCGGACAGAAGCATGCAGACATCAGTTAGTTGCTTGCTTTCCCTTGCTCATTTCAAACACTGTATTTACATACAGTAAAACAGAATGACCAGTATCACTCAAATTACAATTTCCATGTACGGTCAGTAGCAAGGACTACATACCCTTCAGAACTGATCCCATAACATACCTCATGGCCAAAGGAGACTGCTGGAGCCACAGCTGCAGCTACTCTCATAGGGCTGAGAAATACACCTCCAAACAAGAGATTCCTTCAAAATGATGTTATCTTACAATTAACTCTGAGAAGTTGCCTGCTAACAATGAGCTGATACTCCACAAATTATCCTGCTTCTTCAACAAAACAAAAACTTGCTCCTGTGGCAAGAAAAAATGAGACAAAAGGCACAGCATTTCCCTGAGATTTTTCTTGTTACATGTTGGTATGTGGGTTTGTTCTCCTTAGCGAAGAGGAAGAGGATTGAATCTTGCACTTTACCCCCACAGCAGTTACAACCAGACTCTTTCAAATAGGTTTATTGTATGTGTATGTCTTTTGTGCTGGGAGATGGGGGTGGGGGTGGTCATTATATGCTTTGTTTTGTTTGTTTTTCTGTTTTTATTTTAAAAAGAATAGGCTCTTTTCCTCAGAAAATTGCTGCATTTCATTGTTGCTGTTGACTTATCTGTGTCACTGCTGAGTACTGAAGAAAGCTCCAGAGAAGAAAATACATAGTACATGCCATCATCATATTGCCATGGAAGAGTGATCTAAGCTTCTGATGTCATTCCCTGTAAATGTCCTGGGATTTGAATAACTTACTCTTCTCCCCGTTCCAAACACAACCTGAATTCATGTTCTTATGGAGGCCATAAATATTTAGCTACCAAAAAAACCTCACAGTTAGCTTAGAGGTCATAGGTAGATAACTGATATCTTCCCTAATATTAGATAAGTCATCCAAACACTCCAAGTTAAGATTAATGGTCTGCACTAAAGCCTATACTATAAACTGACTGAATGGAGAGTAGTCTAGCTCACCCTTCTGCACAAAAGCAATTTTAAGGTCAGCAGAAAAAAAAATAAAAATTGGGTTAGTTCAAACTAAATGACCAGCTAATACAGTCCTGGCAATTAAGGCTGACACAAAAGTAAGAGATGTGAGAGACCAGAAATCAATTACCCAAAGCCAACATGCTGGAAATGAGGATTAGTTTAGGAACACAACTATAGAATACCATGGGCTGTTACAGCCATCACCCAGCTCCACACATCCCTAATTTGAACCTGGTGACAGGAGAGCAAGTGAAGTGAAACAACCAAGCTTTGTCATTGTGGAGCCATGCCCACACCAGGAATCAAGGTCCTTATGAGTCCTCATGAGCCAGTGGCCTTTACCTTTCCCCACTTTGGCTGTGCACCCATGCAGACCCAGCAGCTTCCAGAGAGTAAGTACAATTTCCAGCCCTCACTCCACATCCTCCAATAGTCCAGGCTGTAGCTCACATCATCTGAGAAGAGCAACAGCTTCCTCCCATTTGGGTTTGTAGCCAGAGGGCATTTACCCCAAAAGGAGCTCTGCTAGGTTCTGGTTCCTTCCCACCAGGCACAGCCGTGAGCCATGGTTACTCCCTCATTTTATGATCCAGCAGAGCAAATGCTTTTTCCCAAAGTTTGTGACCCAATACAAGGGATTTGTCATAGCCTGGGAGGCAAACACCTTGAAAGGTCTGCCTAGGATGTAATGCTGGGTTGCTGGAAACTTTCCCAGCAGCCCAGCACCCATCCTCCTATGACTTTGCCACCATCTTCTATTTCCTTCTGCCTATGCCTGGTTTAGCTTGCCAAGGTTGCAGCTTTTTCAGCACGACTGCAGCATGGCTGGGACAGCCTGGCCTCCCTGCTCAGCCAGCCTGAGCCTTGCTGGCAGGACTGCACTTCCTGTCTCTCTCCACCACTGAAGTTGCAAGTCAGGCAGCACCAGACACAAACTGCTTTTCTCCCCTCCCTGTTATTCCTTCTCTCCCCGCTATTGGGTATCTGCCATTGAGGTGGCACTGCAGTCAACAGAAACAAGCTCAGTATTATGGCATTCTTTCTGCACAGCAATGGGCTCACCTTCAGTATCAGATGTGTGTCAGATGCAGGTATCATTAATTAGATTTTTTTAAAAAAGGTTTCAGATGCTGAAGGCACAGGAATAACAGGAATAGAAGCCACTGCTACAAATTAAAGCCTTGCTTAATAGTGTTACATGTTTAATGATTCATTCTTTTTTCTTCCTCCTTTCTCCAGCGTGTAATCAAAGCTTACAAAAGGGTGAGCCCCTGAAACATGGGTGGACCTCTTAAAACATCAACATACTAATGCTTTATACTCCAGTTTGTACAGGGAAGGTTATGACTGGCATCTAACACCCACATTTATTCTCTTTTCATCCCCAGGACTTGTGCCTCTGCAGTACCCCCTCTCTATTCCCTTCTGGAGGTGAATAGTCCTACTTCTATCCCCAGAGACTCCATCTCCCAGATGTCCTGTGCTTGGATGGAGAAGAGACCTGCTGGTGGCTTCACTGCACACACCAAGGGGCAAGTCTAGCAGGTTAGAGCTTGAATGATCACATAGCCATCACCAACTGAGAGGCTATTTGTCCGTCTGAGGTTTTCAGGACCTCATTTTGAGTCAGGGCCTTGCACAAGAAATTCCAAAACAGCTGGAACACACTAAATTTACTGCACATGCGAGGACAACGCATGAATGGGCATCCGTGAATCCTCAACCAACTACCCCAAATTCTCAAAAATGAAATTTCAAAGAGAAGGGGTAGGATATTAATGAAAAGGACACACCAAGGGAAATAACAGGTTAAAAGTATCAGGTTAAATTACAGCATCAGAACTGTAATTTAGGGCCCTTTCCATATTTTATAAAATATCATATTCTCAGGTGAGCTCCTAAAAAAATCTGCAGTGAGGTATGTTGAAGTAATTATTTCAGGCACTAGATGTTATTCAGCCATAAGTAAAAGAATTTTAAATTGTATATTTGCCATCCAAAGCAACGAGTCAGACATCTCCACTGCAAAAAACCTACCCTGCTGACTTATCACCCTTACAGTTGCACATTTTTGACTCTCCAGGTCTACCTATTTTGTGAACACTGACAGATCTCTGTTCAGCCTTCATAGGTACACAGGCTCAAGTAAAACCAAGCTGAAGTGACAAATAATTAAAACTGCATATCAAAACATTGCTGCTTCCATAAACATCTGCTGTGAAATGCTACTTGAAATAAAAGTACTCCATGAAGATTCCATACTAATTACTGTTAACACTCCCAGGAGCAGGAAAATGGGCAATAGAGCAAAAAGAAGGAGGCTGATCAGGAATCCATTTGGAAAAAGGTCCCTTGTCTTTCCTATGTACTTTTAGATATAAGATATGCTGAAAAATGCTCTAGGCATTTTCTTCAGAGTTGCTGAGCAACAGAGAAAAAAAAAAATGCAAGCAGAAAATGCTCAATGCTTTTGGTACTGAACTGTGTGGTGAAAACTGTAGAGACCATACCCTCCACTCACTCCTGAGACTGGATCTGCCCCACTGCATACCCACTGAGGCTCTTCCTTTAGGAGAGGTAACAGACACCATGCGCTGGAGTTTAGTCACATTCTCTGATGACCACCAAAAAGTTCCTCTATTGTTTCCATTTAATACAGTAGGATTTTGGTGAACTAGCATGGAGTTCAAATCAGCAAGAGAGAAGGCAGCATTCAGCAATCACTACACGCCACGTAACTTCTTCACAAAATTAACTTAAGAGAGTGCCAACCCTTTGGAATGTTTTTCTTGCAGCCTTCAAAACTCCCACTTCCCATCAAATATAACATATGAAACACAAATTAGGAGGTAAAGAAACCCAAACCACCTTAGGTGTCTCACAGCAAGAAACAGGAGTTAAAAGAGTATTTTAAAAAGCAAAAATGGAGGTAGAAAGGAATTACCATCTTCTTATCACAAAAACACATATTGGGATAAGGACTAAGAAGGAGGGAGAAAGCAGAGCCCCTCTCCAGCATGTGAGTAGCCTGAAATCAGGTGCACATCATCTGTAACACTTAGATTGTTTAAAATACAAAATATTGGTTGCTGCACCTCCGTATTTACCTTAGCTGTTGAACAGTACCCACCTCATTTTCTTGTCCACAGCCCAGCAGCGATGTTAACTTTTGTATCTGCCAAGGCTTCCTCTGAACCAAAATATCTTTCAAAAACACAGCAATATGTCTTAACATGTATATTGTCCTTGGGTTCAGAGAAAACCTTGCTCAAGCGTTAAGTGGAAGGCAGAAGTTTACCCAGGCAGGCTCTCTATGTTGGCAAAAGTGCAACGCTGAACTTTCACAGCAAGTAGGTAAACACATAGCTGTGTGCAGCAGGTCGTCTGGCAGCACCAGCAGTAGTGAGAAACAATGTCAGGACAACCTTGGCAAAAGGAGCGCTGTGGGTTTAACAATGGTTGTGGGCACAGGAGCTGAACAGAGCACACAGCCATAGCAAAAAGCCCTCTACAGCTCTTGGTGGGAGCTTAAAGTGCTCAGAGCTCAAGCATGCCAGCTGTGACACTGTGTCCTCCACCTCCACACTCACAGGGACACTCTATTTGACTTCCCAGCAGTCAGCTCCAGCAGTTCAGAACTTGGAAACACAGAGTGGCTGAACTTCACCCAGTAAACATGTCCTTCCAGTCCTCAGCAAGGACACTCATTTGCTGATTGCATGCCAGCACTCCTATTTAAAGAACTGTTGTTATTGGAAGTATCTGAAACCTTTCTACAGCAGGGATTAAGTGCTCCCTGTACCTTGTACCCTGCCTGCAGAAATGCATCAATTCCCAGCAGGTGCTTCCAGCAGAGTTTTACCACAGTCACAGTAACATGCTTTACCTGCTTGCAAACCCCATCAAATCCCTGCGTGGGCAGATCTCCAGATAGTCCTACGAAGTTCTGCTCAGCCCAGGTTCTACTCAAACCTCCTCCCTGAGGTACAAGGTTTTGTGTACCTTCCTCTCCAAAAACAAATCTCCTAAGATTCCTCTTAGACATCTCTTGCAGGTTCAGGCCAGATGCCCAAGGGTTCTTATGGGGCATTGCCAGCCTGCTTATAAGCAAATGCTCAGCTCTGATGTAGGTTAGAATTCTGCAAAAATTACATTCTCAGGAGACCTTGTATATACACTCCTGCATGAATATCAGTCTTTTCAACTGGCAGCACAACTTAGGATGCAACAGCTAATGAAAGAAGAGTAAGGCAGAACCACTCATCTGAACAATTTTAAGACTCTCCCAAGCTGAACTGATTCATTTCTACATGAAAACACATCAATTTTACTTTACAGGAAAAGCAGTACATTCTTGTAAAAAAATGAAAAGCAAATTACAGGACAGAACAGGAAACTGTAATAACTATGTGAATGCATCTGTCTGTTTAAACAACAAAAAAAAAAAAAAGCACTTGGAAAAAAAAACAACCTGGTATCAGGACAAATAACACAACATTGTCTTAAATAAACCACATTATCATTTGGAAGTGATAGCACCTGGAGATCTCTTTCAAGTACCAGAATCCTGCTCTGATAGGCACCTGCTACACAGCACACAAGTTCCTGTGCAAACATAGGTAGCCAGTATCTTAAGGCCAACACAGTTACTGTTGCTATTTAACTGTATCTATGACACTAAGTACTTCCAACACTACAAAATAAGTTTTCATACTCAGCCATCAATTTAGATAAGAAAATCAATTAATATTTTCTTTGTAAAGAAAGAGGTGCAAGACAGTGGCTTATACAGCATGGAACTCTTGCAGTCAGGAATAACAGCAGCTCTTAGCATCCTCCTTCCTTTGCAAACTCTATGAGTGGATATAAGAACTGCCTGAGATTTAAGAAATTATCTTTGTGATGACTGTGACAAAATGCACCATTTTGTTACTG
The DNA here is from genome assembly GCF_971803275.1 of Cyanistes caeruleus. Lineage (NCBI taxonomy): Eukaryota > Metazoa > Chordata > Aves > Passeriformes > Paridae > Cyanistes > Cyanistes caeruleus. The sequence continues at coordinate 42,919,700 of NC_141705.1, forward strand.
AAACAGATTATACATCATAAGAGATAAAACCCATGAGAGGTGCATGCAAAGTAACCAGATGTAAGCACTGATGTTACAAGTAACTGAGAAATCCTAATGAAAAACAAGTTACAACCAGGGTATGGAGACATCCCTACCTCAGGTACTGAACTTCTCTAACTCAGATTCCAAAGTGAGTGGCACTTAGGATGCATTTCATATAACTTACATTATTTTGGAAGGTTGATGAAACAGTAGTCATTAGGTTTCTGGCAGGCAGAGTCTGCTGTCCTCTTGAGTTACATTTTATTCACAATGTATTGTTTCATCACTATTTCTGTCTATTGCTTTCTACTATTCCTTTTTACTGGCCACAGAGGAGAAGCCTCTTTGCGGATACCAGTAATGTGCTGGATAATTCTTCACCCTGTGAGCTGTGAAACCCATTGTCCAGGATGCTACAGTTGCTAATATTTTACAGACATTCCAGGAGAGTGGGACAAATTCAGGGTGAATAAATGGATTAACAACACCAGCACTATCAGGAGCAGAACTGGAAGCACAAATCACTGGATATAGAAGATCATTCTGAAGAGTACCATGATATCTCTGATCCATTCTTGTGCTCTTCTGCTGGCTTCTACTGTCAGCAACCATCCAAATTATAAGGCTAGGCTAGATTTGCTTTTGATTTGACCCAGACAAACCTTCAAATTACTCAGAGCAGACTTCACAGGAGCCACTCCCTCTTGGCATAGTTAATGGCCATGAATGGCTCTCCAGGGCTGCTTTTACCACTTTGCAAAGCTAGGTCACTTAGGGATGTCAGGTGAAATGAATCCCTCAGACATCTGCCTTATTACTCCACTGTTGCATGAGGAACACCACTCAGGGTCACAGAGCACCTTTAGCAGGTACACCCATTTCAAGTCACACAAACAAGACTCCCAACGATGGTGAATGACCAATCATCACCCCAAGCAGACAACCCTTTTATCATGAATACAGTAATAACCTAGCACTTCTTTTCCTTCTTCCTCTTACCATTTCAAATTCACTTCATCCTTAAGGGAAAAAAAAAAAAAAGAGACTTTCAGTGATATTTCTTTTTCCTGGTTTCTCTGCATAGGTACTCTGTATTATTAATGTATTAAGCAATTCATAGACCTTGGGGAAATTATGCCTTGATCACTGTCCAGGTTCTTCTCATTTAAAAGCTGCCCACCTTCATCATCAGAGGTCCCTTCAGATGGCACACACCTTCAGAGCAAGCCTTCTGCAGGTGCACATCCCAGAGGTGAAACAATGATGGCTGTTCAGAGGATAAAGGCCACCATTAAGGAACACAGATAAAAACCCATCCCAAAAGTTACATATGGGAAGAAATCTTCCTGCTTTTACAATTAATTGTATTCAAGACTGTGTAATATGTCAGCTTCTAATAAGACAAACAAAAATTTTAAACTGTGCCAATAGAAGAAATGGAACTACTCTTTTTTTCTTTTTTTCCAAATCCACCTTAATACACACAAACATTTTTGCATGATCTAATCTAGTCTGGTTTTTTAATAAGTTTTATACGATGGAATAGAAAATCTAATTAGAATGAGGGAGCTAAAGGATGAGGGGATTCTCTGACTCCACAGAACCTGTGCAATTCTTCTAGAACAATCCTCCAATACTTAATGTCTTCTTTTTCTGTGTAATAAAGGGTTGCATTTATCTCCACTGAGAGATTTTAAGTAAAGGATTATTTTTGTAAATGAATGAAAAATTATTTGTCTTTAGTTAGGAACTAAGTATCTCAGAACATGTTTGTATTTTACAATCAAAATTTATTTCCAGCTGTTTTAGATGCAAGACAAGAAGTTATCACTGCTTATTTGATAAATAGAATGAAATCTTCATGGTTCAATACTTAATTTTATCCTTCTTTTGTTTTCTGAGCTGAGGTGCATGAAATCCAGTTTTTCCCAGAACTAATCAGAGCAGACTAAGAATTAAGTAATAAGAGAAGAACCAGTTCTTTGAAGAGCATCCAGTAAAACTTAAAAGCACTTTGGAAAGACCACATATTAACACATATCGTAGTATTGTGTCAGAGTAACACTCAGGATGAAAAAAAAACCTCAGACACTATGAAATTATCTGTATCTCTACCTGACATTTTGGCCCTAGGTTTCCTAACTTCAGTACAGTGCAATTACTTGAATTCTAGATATCAAATTAAATCTGCTTTCAAGATTAAAAAAAAAACCCTAAAAAAAACAACCCAGAAACAAAACAAACCAGCACCTGCAGAAGTTTATCTTGTGGGAGGAGTTAATCCCTGAAGGTTTACATTAACACTTCCACCAATAGAGGGATTACAGGAGAGAAAGTTGTAGAAGGGAATTTCATGAATTCTGTTTCCTCATTGGGAAAAGAACAGAAAAAGCAAAACCATATAAAAAAACTGTGTGAATGTGGAGAAACATGGCAGCTTTTCCTCTTCAGGAGTTTAAGTATGTTGTAAATGGCTTGTTCCTCAGTCCTGCACTTTCATTCCTGGGGGTCATTTTAGTTCCTGAGGAATTTTTAAGTAGAGGGATTTACAGTATTTGAAACTTACAGCTGTTCTCAGAAGAACCAGTGGGCCCTGAAGACATCATGGAAACTGCTGACACCTGTGCTTTTGGAAGTCCCATTTCTCACAGAATATACAAGTTCTCTAATAGTACAGATCATGGGCCAAATATGGCTGGGGCTAAATATGGGACACATACTGTCTCTCCAAGGACCACTACAGAGCTTAACACATTCAGAGGCACACAAAACCCACAATTGTTGGGATCTTTTCAAGAATATTTCAAAGTACAGCAAAATCTTTTTGAGTGCAATTTTGTTTTTTTCTGTAAGTTTTTCAAGCATATTTGCTGAAGATTCTGTCACTACTTTGGAGGGCTTTTGTCCTGCTAAAGGTGCAGAAGCATTTTACACTTTGATGTTTTCGTACTATTCAGAGTCATGTAGGTCAAAATAATTTGGATACTGTTCTTCCCTTGCTAAATCAACTCCTGAGCACTTCACAAAGCACACTGGTAGATATTACACACCTTCAAGCTCACAAATAACTAGGATCTGATGAATTTTGATGTAGAAGGAGGCAGTATAAATACTTCCATGGAATAAAATTTTTTTAAGCCATCAGTCCAGGCATGACAAATTTCCAAATTACACGTTCGCTGAAGGAGTATCCTCAAAACTAGCATTCAAAACCCATTTTAAAAACACAAAACCCAAAAAACTGATTCTCTCTGTCACTCTTTGTTTCCAGGACGACAAGAAAAAAAATCAAGAACAGAAGCTCATGGCAGCACAAAACAAATAGCTTTCCATGACAAAAGAACAGAAAGTCACCCATAAATAAACTGATCATACACATGTTTAGGCAGACTAATAACACTAAGACAAATAAATCCATACTGGATTAGGAGCAAGCAAATTGCTGAACATTCATCTCAAGCATTTAAAATCTGATCAAAAGTAATTGTATCTACTTCAATCCTTGTCTCTTTCACAAAGAGCATCCACCTTAGCATAAGGACTGAAGATCACCATCCACCTAATTAACCACTCCTACAAGTCATCCAAAACTGATAATATTCAGATGGTTTTAAAGTGAGACAGAGTGAAGAATACTTTTACACATGAGCAAAAATACTGATCACAAAAAGCAGAGTTGTTTGGAATTGTTCCAGGGGAACATTAAGTATATACGTTATTACAGTATATTTTCAAGTAATTCCTCTCCTCCTAGTGGCAGGGCATATTCTTAAGTTCCTACCACCTAGATTTAATATTAACAATAAACCATTACGGCCATCTCAGCATGAGTTTCTTTTGACGCTTGTGTTAGCAGGGTCAATATGTAATGTAAGAAGGGCCAGAATACATGCTGCTAACATTTTTCACGTGTCTATGATTAGCCTCTTCTTAATTTAGCTGTGCCTCTTTTAACCCTAGTGCAACTAGACAGTGGCCAGATGGATAGGGCCAGCCAACATCTACCTGGTCAGCACCACAAGAACTCTATTTCATTTGCATTTCCAATTTCAGTTCTTCCTTTTGAATGGGATTTGCCTCTGAGTTTTTGCCCTAAAGTCCAGCTAGCAAATAGGAAGGCTGCTTGGTTGCCAACAGACTTCTCAGCGAACTAGATCCTTGGCTGTCCCCACACAGAACATTAGTGACATGTTATGTCCTTTGTTTCACTATATGGTATTCCAGTTATAAACTGTTATTTCTGATCAATCTAAAGTACTGACTTCCAGCTAAATTCACCTTTCAAAACAAGTAATGCCCAATCCAAATATAACCAGCCACACCAATTATTAGAAGGAGTGACATGCAATATGTCTACAGATTGTGGACAGAAAATGTTTAGACAGTCTGTGGTAGAAAACAAAGGCAAATGCCTTTAATGTCACAATTTATACAAGAAATATTTATCTATTTAAACCACAGAAATAAAACATGTTTTTTATAGAAATAAAACGATTCAGAAAGTTTGACATGAAATGCCATTTTAATTTCTCCAAAGGTCAGCCTGAGTTTTGTTCAGTGGAAGGCAATGTTTATTTCAGTTGATCAAAAACAAAAAGGAAGAAAAAGAGATCTTGTGCACAAAACAAGAATACTTCCAAATTTCACTTGTTAAGTGTTTGCAACCAAGCAGCTCTTTCCTTTACAGGTATGTTAATACAAATCTTACAGCACAGCAAGGGACTGCCTGCAATCCATTCATGTCACATTACAAATAGAAGAGCAAGTCCAATTCTAAGAGAAGGAGCATGTCTTGAAAAGTAACTTATCAAAAATGGAGGTATAAAGAGGTGAAGTCAATTTATGTGACTGCTAAGCCCTGTTCTTTTCTGTTTAGTATTTTAAAAACATCTAAATAGTCATTATTTCATTTCCAATATTGATTTCTTTCAACAAATATTGATTTTTCTCTTCATCTAGTTTTTTTTTAACAGCTCATGCCATGCATTTCACATGGTTAGCTCTCCCCACCTTTGTTTTTCACCAGGAAACATTACAGAAAACACAACCACAACCTGCCATCTCTGGCAATAGCATATAATTATTGATAATTATAATTTTGGTTGAAGGTGTCAGCCAAGTGTAGCATTTGCAACTGTAGATTGCAATCTGCCAGTCACTGAATTTCTTCAATAACTGAAAAAGGCAAGTTCATTTATGTTACCCTGCAAAATATGGATGGGCAGAATTCCACAAGAAAATTTTTAGGGCTTTGGAATTAGTGGCATTTTATAATACAGAATACTGCATTGTCCATAAAGCAACTAATTAAAGTGTTATTCCCTTATACAATGTCATTGTATTAAGGAACATTCTTTATAAACTGAACTTATTATTTGCAGTAATATATGCTTGCTGCTGTGCATAAAAAAAATTGTTCAAACTGGCTACACTTGTATCCTCAGACACATTTAATTCTGATGAGACAAGATGCTTGCCAGCAGATCAAATCTAACGCTTTTACATGTGGCTCAAGGATTTATCATAACCTACTATGCATTGTGCCTTTGTTTTTATAAAAATAGTTCATGTGTCTAGACACAGTATTACATGTTTCTGCAAAAGTATGTATGTTTAATACTTTATGCAGATGACTGAATTTCAGCTTCAGTATAGTAATGTACAGCACTTTGTTCTCTGGATTAGAACACCCAGTACCTTTTCAGTTAATTTAATTCCTCAGTTTTCCTCAAAGGAATCAGGAGCATTTTGTGTTTACATAAGCTGTCCAAATTCTAGTTTTGTTATGAATTAATGAAATTCCATTATCAGGCAAAGACAGGCCCAGAATTGCTTTCATGATAGCTTCAAGCACCAATTATCTGGGATTTTCCAGTAAACAACCTGAACTTCAAGCTAAAACCAGGATTACCAGAGAAAGAATAGTATCATGGGCTAGGGAAATCCCCCAGCAGAATTGTCATCTTTGTCCAGATAGGGTCTAACGTTCCAAACATTGTGCATGCTGCTGGACATAGCAGAATTCAGACCATGGACACTGCTCATTTCAAATCTAGCCTCAAACGCAAGACTTCATCAAAAATCGATGCCGTGAAAAAGACGAACTTTTAAGACATACATACCCCCACTACTCCCCCAAAGTCTTAAATGGATATGTACTTCTAATTTTTATTCTGTGTCTAGAAGGATACATTTACTCTCTTCCTTTACAATTTACATAAATAAATCGAAAGATCTTTTCCAGTTGACTAAAATAATTGTTTCCATGATTTTAATCATTCCTTCTTCCCAGAAACCCTATAATCAAATCTAGAATTGGTTTTGTCATAAAACCCAGTTCATGTTTCCTTCTGGCCCTCAAGCAGCATGTGTTAGAGATGCTCCTTGAACTAAAGTTCTGTTTAGCCTTCTCCCTGAAGAAAGATGTAATTATTCAGGGCCTATCAAAGCCATTTCTCATGAAAAGGATGAATCTCAAGAACTGAAATGAACCCTCCATGAAGAAAACACAAACCTGTTCTTTATAACCAAATTGTGGGCATTGCAGGTCCAGATCAGACATGGGAGTGTCTTCACCACTCAGTTCAGTTTGTCAAATGCTTCACTGAGAAGTTTGAGGACACCTTCAGTTTTATTGTAAGCAGTTCTGGATGAGGGCCAAAACTTAGAAGCCTTATTTCATTTTGTCAGCAGCTAACAGATTGATTCCTCCCCCAAACTCTCTGGAAACAGGGAACAACATCCTCTTTCTGCTGCCTTTGTTTGTAAGCAGGTTGATACAGTCCCTAGAATAGTACAGTATCCTAGTAAGACTAGGTACAGTAGCTTTCTGGTACTTTCTCTCTAAAAGCACTCCATGCTTTAGATATCATCCAGAAAATTATGGGACTAACTTGAAAATAAACAAATTTATACAGATTTGAACAAAACAAACCTTTTAATATGCTTTTCAAGCCCTACAGTTTATATTCCCAAGTTTATTAAAAATATTCACATTGTCTAGAAGCTCTCATTAGTATTGTTAGTCAATGTAATTTGTTTTCACACAAGCAGCAATGTGGAATTTTGAGGAAAAAAACTTATGATTATTAGATAATAGTTGGCCACACACTATTATCTAGATAATTAATCCCTTGCCCACAAAAAGAAAAAATCCAAGGCTAGAACAGAAAGCAACATTTCTTAAGCCACATCCTTATCTAAGAAATATTTATTTAGTCACTGTACTTTCACAACAATTTTCTCACTTGTCCCCCTGTAAATGAACATCTATGTCACTGCTTTGGCCTGAGGAATGTTTGAGTTCAGGTTGATTTTCTTGGTCTATTTCTTGTTTTATTCTTAGTATATTACCTGGTATATTATTTATAATTATACCCCTTGTTTTTACCTAAACCTATCAATCTGCCTGACAGTCTGCCTAGACTGCATTTTGAAAATGGCAAAATTAACTAGAAGGAGAGTAATCAACCTACCTCAGTAAACTATGGAGAGCTAGGAAGGTAATGGCTCAAGTTACACTTCACAAAAGCACAACAGAATATGTTAACTTTAATGCCAACTTTCAGCTTCAAAAAATGAACCACTGTAAAATGTAAACTCTCTTTCCTAATTAGACCATGGTATTGTCCTCTCAGATTTACAGAGTCATTATTTTGCTTTGAATAAACATCACGATTTCTTTCCTAGGCAAACTCCTTGGTTCTGTTTCAATTATTTCCTTTAAATATTAAAGAGCAGGAAACATTTGTTTTCCCTTGTCACATCCTGTCTTCTTTACATAGCATCACACAGTCCCCTTTGAAACGCCTGCATGCACAGTTCAATCAAAACATTTGCTATTGTCTTTTGCCAGCTACAAACAAATTTCTGCACAAACACTGAAAAGGTTTAAAGGTTTCGACAGCCATCTAAAGCCGAGCTAACACGACTGTCAAAGAAAGGCGGTGTCAAACTGCTCGGCTTCCCCGCTACCACCCTGACTTTAAAAAGAAAAAGAACGACAAAGCAATTTACTCATTCACACAGCAGAGCTCCTGGCAAAAGCTCGCTGGCTGTAAAACCACTGCTCTCACAAAATACTCGAAAGCAGAAAAAGCACACAAACATTTAGAGATGAGTGCGAAAGGGTAACTTACATTATTTAGAAAGACAGTGGGAAAGGTCTGCTGCAGTTCCTTCGTTATTTTACACTGCTGTCGGCAGACAACCAAAAAAGTTCACCTAAAGAAATCCCTCCTTTTAATTCTCTCTCCCAGTCCACTTACTCTGGAGTCTCTCAGCTTGAAGAGATCCGACAGTCAAAAGTTTATCCCCTTGTATTTCCGAATGATATGGCCGACTTTGCTTGGACACATACCAATGATGCAGTAAAAATAGACAAAAGTGGGGGGGAGGGAAGAAGCAATCTAGCTTGAGCCTGAATCTTCTTAACTCGATGTTTTCTGTAAAAGCTGCTCTAATGTCAGAGGATCCCGTTCCTACCCTAACTTGCAAAGCACTCGGTCATCCATCTGGTTTTCATAAACTGCAAATTACAGGCAAACCAGGGAACGTACACGGTCCAGTTTTAGCAGAGCTCCCCAAGCATCAGCCTTACAAGTAACCTGAGGTACAAAGGCTTGGAAAATAAGCAGCTGGCCCCATTGCCGGGATGGTCTCCCGGCTGCAGATGCCTGACTGCTCCCCCAGGCAGCGCCCAGCAGCCCAGAGCACCACCCAGGGCTCAGGAAAGCCGCAGCCGGGTCCCCACACTCCCCGCTGGGGAGCACACCGACCTTGCAGCCCTCCCTCGCTCCCAGCACAAACAGCCTCCCTGGAAAGGGACGGGAAAATCCAGTGCATCACATCAAATCGTTCAACAGTTTAGCAAGCCATCTAGAATAACCTGGTTTTTATAAACAAGGAAGTGAATGCTGATCCACTTACATCCTCTAAATGCTTCCAGGTGGGAAGCAAATCTAATGTGTTGGTAAGTTTTGTTTTGTTGGGTTTTTTTTCTACTAAGGAAACTCAAAGCCAGTGGACTGCTGCTGAATAGGGAACTTCTAGGATGGCTCAAGCCATTCATTACCAGAATGAACATTTTACCAAAAGTAGCAGAAGCAAAGTTTAGATATGCACCCCATGAAAGTCCATGACTCAAAGCCCCCAAATCTCCTTCAGCCCCTATTTTCATCTACTTAAAGGTCTAGTGCCCTGATTATTTTCAAGTACCTAAGGCTTAAAGACTCACCTATATTTTTGGATACCTCATGGCTTTTGTGTCAGGACTGAAGCAGATTCTCCCAATATAAAATCAAGAAAAAAAAATTATGGTGGATAAAAAAATGTTTCCCCATTGCTTAAAATTAAAGTTGTTGTTATCTGTATGTTCTTTAAAATAACAAAACAACAAGTTTTACTTAGTTGTTAGTTTTAGCAGAGGACTTTTTCAAGCTTTTCTACTGGGAATAATCTTACTCTGCTTGAACAATCAGACTCTCTGAACAAGGCAGCTTTCACTAAAGCATCGGTGAATCAGTACAGTGAGTCATTAACAAAATAAAAACACCATTGTAAACGTTCTGCCTAAAAGTCCTGGGCCTTGTCACTTGCTCAGTTTTTCATCTTGGCACAATCAGGATTGTGCTGATTGTCTACTCATTTGTACCTGGATCCAGGGCTAAAACAACAGGACTGTTAAAGCCAAAAGCAGATGAATGATTAAAAAAATCCCAACAAACAAACAAGCAAATGACAGCAACAAAAAAACAACACCAAACCCCAAAAACAATGCTCTACTGAATAGAAGTAGAAGCAAAGAAGGAAATTATGAATTAATTTTTAGTGTTTATTTTTGCCTGTGCTGTCACAATTCCTTCCAGCAGTTGTATAACCCATTCAATAATTTCAGTCACACCAGGTAGAGATCCCAAAGGTATTATATTCCTTCAGCTTTTGTGAAAAAACAGCAGCTGTCCAGGTGAGTGAAATACAACCCAATGATCCAATGTAAAAGGCTACACATGAACTCAGCTGTATTATTACACACCAGGGCACCCCACACAAACAAGAAGTCTATGAAAACAGATTCCATGTGCCCTACAGCTCAGCTGCTGCTGAAGTTGGACAACTTTGCCTACATTTTAGTATTTTTCCTCTCTTCTGTTAAGGTAGAAAGCAGCAAAACATGCAAAATACACAGATGTCAGCTGAAGCAAAAAATAGTACGTTTTGAAACAGCAATAATAAGGGATTGGTAACAGTTGAGTTATTCTCCCACTTAGTAAACAAGTGAGGTGAACTGACTACCTCATGTTGTAATGAATTATTTTCCATGATACCAAAGAATCTGATCCTTGTAGAGCAGACTTACAGTTTGGGAACAGAAATTATCTCATGGGCCACAGCAGAGTAGTCCTTGTGTGTAATTTGCTGGGCATGCAGGTCTCTCCCCATGGTACAAGGACAATGAGTGTTATCTTTGGAATAAGAATGATTTTCTTAGCGAGACACATTAATAAAGAGAAGAGTAAGTGGAAATAGCCACTTTCAGTTTGTGATGCTTTTGCTGACTGTGTTTTCCCCCAAAGGAGCAAATGCATTAATTCACACTGATGTCTCAGGTGGTCTTCAATGCATCTGTTCTCTCAAAAAAACCAGTCCATTTACATCAAAGGTAAAAACTTCAAGAAAACCTCAAGAAAATTCAAGATTCAAAAAAAGTAGATCAACTTTAAATAACTTTTCATTTTCCAGGCTCTGGGGATCATTCTTACTCACTAACTTTACCTCTTTTTGTTTTTGTATTTTTCATTTCCTCTTTTTCTCATCCCTATGAGATACCAGTATCCTACTGTCCATACATAGCTCCTGTCTCCAGGCAGACCAGCTGTGTGTCCCCTCACTGATGCCTGGATCTAAGGCATCATTTGATGCTCACATTCTGACACTTTGTCTCTGTGAATTTTGGGGCAGTCAAGCACCATATTCCTACTGAGCACAGGGATCTTGGATTTCTTGAGAAATGGAGATAGAAGATATTCTTCACTTTGATGGTGAGAAAATTTACTCTAGAAAGCTTCATATAGGAAAGACTGCAACAAAGAACAGATCAGATAGAAAAAAAAACAACTTTCTAGGAGCAATTTTCTTCTCAGAAACATGGTTGCTTCCATTTAGGATATTTTCAAATGCCAGCTACATAACTACCCTATTATTTTCCATATAAATTTTTCACCAAGATTAACTATGTTAGCACTATTAGTAGGACAAGAGTGGAGTAGAATGCAGCTTAGATACTGATTATGCAGATTATATATCTTTATATGTAGATGCTTGAAAGGTTTTTTCAAATGCCACTGTATGTTCCTTAAAGCAAGGGAAAAGTGTCCCTCCTCAGTCAGTGATGGACAGGTTGTGATGCACAGGAGGTGGCAGAATATGTATCTCTAGAGATGTCTGAACTCTGCTCCCATCTAGTCTAGTGTGGTTGTGTTGGGAGCACTGCATTGCAAAGGTATAGTTGAAAGCAATCTGTTTTTCAACCAGTTTTTTTGCAGCTTAAATACTGAGAAAGTGCCCAGTGAAAGGTTTGGTGGAGGATTCACCTGCCATTTAATTTGAGTCCATGAAATTATCTAAATGATAGAAGCTCAGGATGGTAGATTAACAGGCCTGGATCTCACCACAGGTATACATTCACCTTTGGTTTTAACACTAGACCACTTGGTGTAGGACTTTAAATATGTTTATGAAGTTTTCTAGTTTGCCATCTAGAACTCAAGTTTTAGATGAGTCTTCTGATGCAAACAAGCTGGCAGGCTTTGTACTGACTGAAAAACCACAGGTGTGATAAACTGAGACAAAACTACCCCTGGAGGAGTTCAAGGTGAAGCTTCAGTTCACTTAATGAAATAAAATAATGTAGATTTTGGCAATGACAATAACTCATTTTTAAAAGACAAATTAGCTGTGACATTATGAATCATTTTATCATCAGCATTTTAAAGCCAACATATGGAACAGCTGCCTTGAGTCTGGGTTCAAATGCTAAACATGCAATCAGTAGGTCTGGCCTCACATATTTTATCATAGCACTTCAGTTTGGTGCCCAGTGACCTGAGTTCAGCAAAAGTCTGTCCCCCTCCAGAAAGGCACATAATTATTAGCTGATCTTCTAAAGAGATATCATGTGATAATCCTTTGCTGCCTGATCCAACTCTCAGATGAGAATGGGGCTGTGTCAGTGCTTTTGGTTGTTTTTTCATGATGTATGTATTTTGCTTTATAATGTATCACTTCTCTTTCACAGAAAGAAAAAATGCAGCTCAGACAAAACCACAATGCATTACAACTTTGATGTCATCATTGGAGAAAGCCCCACAGCTGCTTCTCTTTTCACTGCTGCATGCCGTCACTCCTGGCTGTCCCCAGGAAAAAAAAAATAAATAGAATAAAGAAAAAAAAAAAATAGAAAAAGAGAATAAACATAACGAAACCACTTTTCCCATCAGGTTTCACTTACATCTGTGACTGCAGGGATCTGAGCTTGCCTGGGGCACGTGAGCTCATTCTGAGCACACTGGTGACAGAGACTTACACAGCCTTCTCGCTTCTAAGTGAGATGAAATGATGATTCCTTTTTCCTACCCACATGTCTGCAAAACAGTTAATGGCTGGATACTTCATATTCTTTAAGTAACAAGTCAGCAAACACTATGCAATGCACATGCCCCAGTGGTTTTCATCAGGGAATGTCAAATATTAGAAGAACATAATTTCAAAAGACAAACATTAGACTGTTTTCAAAGGCCCCTGTTCCCCTCTGAGTGCACCCTCACACTTCTTACCTGACACTGGGGAACTTGTTGGACTCCCAGTGAACAGATAGAGTTCATTGCCCGACAGAAAACTGCCCTGTGAAAAAAATGTATCTATTTTATGCTACCAGAGAGAGGTGAATTAGCTCACAGGTGTCCACTGAGTGCTGCAGACATTATGGACTGGAGCAGGGGAAGAAAGACAACTGCTACCAAATGCTCAAGCTTCTTATAGAAATGTACTGTGTAACAGCAGGTAAGCCCCACACTTCTCCTGGCTGTAATACTACTTCAAGGTCTTCAGTCACACTTTTGTGGCAACTACATCCCTTAAATACAGGCATACATTCAGTCTGTGCCAGGCTCACGCTCCTGCTCTGCACTGCTCTGAATCATAGTTTGCTACTCTGAGAAATTAACCAACAGCCCTGACTCCTGTAAAATAGTACTCTCAGTATTAGTTTTTCACAAACTTCCATTCATGTACGCTTCCTTTCAAAAGCAAGTATCCAGGAAACACTGATGTACGACATTTTCATATGTCTGCATTCATGAAAAGTTCTGAACCAAAAGTAATGTGTCCAAATCCCTCTTTTTGTTTGAAAACATCATTCATCCAAGAATCAGAAATGTTACCATGTGACTGGTAACACAAAGAAATGAGCACATGAAGAATCACAGCAAACAGTTCAAAAGCAGCTCTGGGCCTGAGGTTGGTTCACAAGATATTTGTTGAACACTGGACACTTTGTTTGCCAAGAAAAATAGAAAGAGCTACATTTTCTAAGAAAAAAATAAAAATACCATGCTTATATATTTCTTGGCTTTGTTTTTTCTCTGACCTTGCCTGGAGCTATCCCCCTTTATTACAGCACACAAAAAACTAGTACGTGCCTGGTTTACCCTGGACCTGTCCTACTTTCCTGCCACCAAGTGCAATAAAGAGGAGAAAGAAAGTATGTTGAGACCTTTGCACTGAAGAACTTGAGACTCCAGGGGAGAACAAAGAGCCCCCTGTCTCTCAGACTGCAAACACTGGACTGCAGTGAGGAAGACAAAATAAGAAGAGAATACAGCAAGGAGGCAAGAGCTCTGGGAAAGCTCTTAAGGGCTGAGAGGCAGGGAGAACAAACATCTTAAGTGGCACAGAACACAGAGGTTCAGGAGGATGGGACATAGGAGGCCAGGGAAAAAAGGTGCCTCTAGGATAGGAAAAGAGTTGCGGCAGAAATACGAAGAGGCTGTGAACTTTGTGAGTGAGGCAAGGGGCATGGATGACAGGGAAAAGCTACATGCTCTCCCTACATAGGCATGAGCTGGACACTTGGACTAAGGATGAGGGGCCCGAGACACTACAAACCAGAATCAAAGGCTGACAGGCTTGAGAAGCTGAGCAGAACTTTCAGGCAAGTAGGAAACAAGGCTTTCTCTACTGAAACTATCCTTACCTGCATACCTGCATGGGTATAAAAGATGCTGTCCCTGCTCCATCCTCATGAACATCTCTTCCCAATCTTGCATCCCCTCTTTTGCAGCCAGAGCCGCATTAGCCCTGGCTCACATTTTCCCATCCGTTTATTGGAATGTGACAGTGTAACATTTTTCTGTTGACAGTATGATCCAAGGAAATGTTTTGATGTAGCTCTGGATCCCAAAGTGTATATGAGTATAGATTTCAAAGTGATAGAGAAGAGTGGGTATCAGGAGAAAATTACAGGGAGACATTTCATACAGAGAAAAGGACACATTTCTTTAGACCAATGGTCTCATGAAAGCAATGTCTGAAAAGTGCTGAAAGTTCAGCCACTGCAATGCTGGAGTTGATATTAACCTCATCAAATACTTATCAACTTGCTCTTACACATTCGAAAACTAATTGAAAAGAAGGCCAAAGGCATCATGCTAAAATTAAACATCCCAGTCAGAAGCAGAAATTAAACCACACATATGGGAAAAGATAATAATTCTCACAGTCCCATTTCAGTCCTTAAGTAACCAGCCTCTTTATTGCCTTCAGCAACAGTTTTGCCAGTGTAAGACCTGCAGAATTGCATGCCAGGATATTAGTATTAGAAATATTAACTTTTGACAGTACATTAGGTGATTACATTAGAGAGCATTAGGTAAAGTGTCAGCTGAAGATGCTGCATTAGAATAAAGATACCAAGAAGAAAACAAACCACAGTATGATTTCATTTTGTGATAGAAACTGCAACACACTCCTTGAATGTTAACGGATACAATACTTCTCAGTTTCACATGCTGTGAACGAGCAGTGATAAGAGGAAAAGGCTGATGACAGCCGTGATAATTTTTTTAGACAGCAGCAAAGAAGAACACAGAAAGCTACCCTCTTAATTAGGGACATTTTATGCTACAAGCTAAAATTTCTTATTTCTTAAACCTTTGGGCAACTACACAGGCAAAAAGATGGAAACGGAAATATTTAAAAGCATCTTCATGGATGAAGAAACCATGGCATCTATAATATTTCTTGCCCACTTGAGCACATGCTGGGATACAATTTGCTTTCTGAGCCAGAGATGAGCTAGAGAGAGAAATAAGCCATCTGGAGGCTACAATTAATATACCAGTTCCTGTCTGTACTCTAAGAGAAGGTAGTTTGCACAACTGTGCCTTTTACACACTATTAAAGCAAAGCAGCACTGCAGAGAGCCTGTTCTGTAAGCCACTAATTCCAGTAAGAAGGAAGTTTAGGGCTTGCCAATGGAGTCCAAGGAGACATCTTCCCAGCATGAGAGCAGTGCATAGCCAGTGCAAGTGCTGGGATGCCACTGAAGATTGTTTCTTTCGGCGCTGCTGGCTAGCACAGAGGGCAGCTATGTCAGACAGGAGGGAGATGAGTCAAAGGAACCAGTGGAAACTGGTAGATACTGATGATTTGAAAGCAGCATAGACCTGAAGACAACTTAGCCTCTGCCAGTCACTCTCTGTCACAGGCAAGGAAGGTAGGAAGTAATCCCTTTTTTCTGTCTTGACCCAAGTTTTCTATTTTATTTCAGGCAGACCACCCTACAGAACAAGACCTGTGGCAAACACCTGGTTGAGAGACTGCCTATATTCTCCAGGGGTGAATTTTGCACTTATAACCTGACTAGCAATCCTTTTCTTTCCTCAGATTCTTTCCTTTTCTTTACTTCTCCAGGTAACACCATCAAAATAAAATGCACACATTAGAGGAAGACCTTCTGCTCTTAATGTACAAGTGAGATCTGGATAATACAGCTTTGCTGCTTTTTTAATAGAAAAGGTTGCACGCTTAGCATTTTTCATTTTTTAGAACCAAACAGAACGTTCCACTTTAGTGGCAACAACATCCCTTACCTAACATCTAATACCTAGGAAAAGGGATCTGGGAAGGAAAAAACAAACAAACAAAAAGTGAAAGATTTTAAAACCTTCCATAGGCATGGGTGAAAACTGAGGATATCAATCAGAGGGTCCACATTTAAGAGAGAGGACAACTTACTCAAGGAGGCTGAGGAGGCAAATCTCAGCCTTTATCCCTATGGAGACCTGACTTCTGACAGTGAGTGATTTTACAAGGAAATCTATCCAAACCTGACAGAAGGCAGCCATTGCATCTTTTAGACCCTCAGACTTTTTGCTGTTACCTGACAGTTCAGTTTCCTGGTCAGACTCAAACAGCTGATTGGGAGGGAGACATGCAATATTTCACTCACAGGCTCTCCTTTATCATAACCTTAATTGATGTGTGTAAAGCATATAGGACATATCAGCAGAGCAGCTGCTAATAACAAAGCATGAAGTACCCTTAAAGCCTTCTTCTTTCACTAAAAATTCAAATGCCCAGTGTCATTAATTAGAGCTCCAATAACTCAAAATTCTTAGTTATCTACAGAGCTGTTCCTTCCCAAGATATTGATGCATTTTGGGAGCTGGTCTGACATCCCCAAAGACAATGTAAAGGAAATATAGTGGATCTAATAATCTGGTAACCATGAGTATATTTAGGAAATATTGGTAAAAGGTCAGGGTTTCCATCAACCCCAAATAATAACTTTTATTAAGTTCTGAAAAACTGAACAATAGCTATATTACAAGTGTGCCTGCAGACTAAATACTCAGCCACAGGAAAGTGCTGGCAAATGGACCTACAGAACTAGAGGAAGAAAATTAGCCACAGTAAGCAGTTCTATTTCCAGCTTCCTTGCAGATTTTATCTCCTTCTTTTGCAGATAGAGCATGATACGCTTCTCTGCTTCCCAGGCCATCTGAAAGCTTTGTTAATGAGTATTAGTAAATAACTTTGTTTTCACAAACTGCCTACCAGCTCAGAATCAAAAAAGTGCAATTATAGCTTATTCAGTTCAGAGCACTTCTTTTATGAAGGATGTTGATTCAGCGCCTTGTTTTAGCAAGCCCTGTAAATACATCTTCAAAATTATCTCTCTGGGAGGGAAAAAAAAAATCAATTTTAATTTTCTGCCTGTTTACCCTGATGCAAATCAAACAGGCACAGTCTGTCCCTTCAGAGCCAGCCATGTTGTGCTGAGCTCGTGATGTGCAAGGGATTTTTTTCTTTAGTCAAGAGACAGACAATGTGTTGAGCATATTGATTACTCCTAACTATCTACTGTGAGGGCAACAGCAACAATTCCTAGGTGTATGGTGTATCTCATGGCTTTCATTTAAGTACTGAGATCCTGCTTTCTTATTTCACAGACAAAAACCATCTTTACTAATCAAGGCTTAGTATCTATCTGCTGCTTAGTGCAACTGACTGAAACACTCTGGCTTGTATTCACAGCCTGGCACAGAAGCAGCTTATTGCAGTAATTAGCTTTAATTCATACACTACCACACATGCACTGCACTGCTGCAGAGAAAGCTCAGACTCAGAGCTGAACAACCATCAGCATCAAGACCTACTTAAAATGTACTAAGTACAACAGCTGCCTGTAATTTGATTGGTGTTATTAGAAAGTTTCTGTCTAGCTGTCTGTTAGCCACTGCTTTCAAAATATAATATTGCTTGACTGGCCCTCTACAATCCACAACTCACTGAATGATGCAGTCAACATCCCATAGGTAAGTAGGATTGTTGAGCCAAAAGTTTACAGGCTGCAACCAGGGCTGTCTGTAGAAGCCATGCACAGCCCTTAAACACAAGCAGCACAGCAGAGACAAAGGCACAACCCCCAGAGTATTCCCCTATTGCGTACATCCACAGGGAGCAAGCAAAAGAAGCTGAAAGGAACATGGCATCAGACCTTGCTTTGGATTTGCTTTTAATTTTTTTTTGGCATGAGTCAAGGCTAATGAAGATCTGATTGCAACTTACTTCCCTGTGATTTTAAATAGAGGAATAATGAACACACTTATTTACAGTGACAGCCATCTTTCGCCCCCTCAGGTATCTTGGACTCACAGCCTGAGCCTCAGTTACCACATGAAATCTACACCCAGACCTGCCCAAACTTGAGCAGCAGACTAGTTCTGAGATTCTGCATGGTGGCCAGCTCTGACAGTGACATTAGGACTTTCTTTACTGATGTAAATGGTAAAAGAGAAAGTCGAAAAAGTCCATCAGTATATGCAGTGCAGGTGTAAGTTGAATAATACTATCCAAACAGTCAATATTTGTTTTCAAATTCTGAAAATTAGAAAGGGCATACTAAAGATACAAGAAGTCATGCTCATGCCATCTCTACAGTCTT
Organism: Cyanistes caeruleus; assembly: GCF_971803275.1. Lineage (NCBI taxonomy): Eukaryota > Metazoa > Chordata > Aves > Passeriformes > Paridae > Cyanistes > Cyanistes caeruleus. Next base: position 42,938,229 of record NC_141705.1, read on the forward strand.
TTGCTCTGTGGAGCTGTGAATAGTTCCTAATAACAATTCCCAGTCAACAAAGAGGACTGAAATCTCTGACCACGACTTTTTACTGCTAGGTATCTATCTTCAAACATTACAGCACCTACCAGCATTTGGGGAGCATTCATTTTATACCATCTCATTTCCAGCCATTTCACACTTTTCCAAACCACACTACTCATGACCTTGCAAAAATTGCTGCTGTTTAAAATGAGACTGGATAATCAAATACTGTAAAATGCATCTAAAAAAAAGACTAGATGCAGATTAAATGAAGAGTATGTATGTATGTATGTATGTATGTATATATATATAAACCCCAACTTAATAAGTTTAAATGGATTGTGTCCTTATTAACTTCTTCCCTTTGCTTTCCAGGAAGGTCTCATTTGACATTGAAATCGTGCGATCCTTGCAGCCATGGCACAGCATACAAAGTAGCTGCTCTTTTTACTTCAGACAGAGGAAAATGCTTTAATACTGCCTCTGTGAATGACAGCACCTACCTGCCTTGCTAAAACATGCTCTCAGTCTTAGGAGAAAAGCCACAACAAGACAGAAGGCTACTTACTAGTGTTCCATAGAGTCCAGGCGGGAGAATGAGAGGCTGAAATCCCCCGTGCCTCTGATGAGAAGATTTAGCTCCCTGCAGCATTCAGACAGTTGGTCCCATTTCGGCCATCGGGCGGCTGAGTTAAAGGGTGGCCGTGCACAAACATAAACAGCTTGTCAGCACAAGCCAAAGAGGCGGGCCTGCCCTGCCAGCCACAATGCGAGCCAATGATTAGCTCCTTCTTCGCATTCTGGGTGTTCAAGATATTGTGTTTCATTCTTAGGCAGGGGAACAAGAGGGACTGATTGGGAAGGGCTCGGGCTTGACGGTTTACTACTAGGCATTAAGGTGGAAGGAAAAACAAAAATCAATAGATCATTTCAGGAAAAGCACGTATTTGCTGTGTATTCACACAAACACTTACAGGGAGCCTGCAGGCATCTCCAATGCACTGTTTCTTTTAGGTCAGTCGAACATACAAGCAAACAAAAGACCTCTAAATTAAGTTTAGTTCATATTCACTTTAGAGAAATTTCACTTGCCAAGTCTCTAATTTTAATTCTCTCCATCCTTTTTCTTATTCTCATCCTTCCTAACATGCTTTATCTGCTTTATTTGCTGACAGTGGCATTTTTCACTTCTCTGTCCCAAATGTCTTACCCTGACCTTCTTGACCTGACCCCTCAACCTTTATTGATCCTCCTATGATTGCTTCTCTTCGCCTTCATCTTAAACTGCTTGCTCTTTGGGTCCCGATCTCCTGGAAAGAGCAGAGTCACAATAGAGGCACCTTAGAGTAAGGTTCTGTGAGACAACCAAGTTGGATATAGCAAGTTACTGCTGTCAAACGTGGAGGTGTTAAAGTCTCCCTTCTCTTCAGCACCACGCTGAGCTCTCCTTGTCTGTCCCCCCACCATTCAAGGAAAGGTAATGCAGCACAGAAGCAAATGCTTCTCCGTCAGTTTACTGATCTTAACACAGACACAAAAGAGTTATTGCATGGAGTGAATACTCCCTGAAATATAAGCTCCTTCTGATCTTGCCTCAGTCATCTATGTTCCCACCTGTCTGCCCAAGTTCCTCTCTCCTTTGTTGTTTGAATTGAATTGTTCCTAGTTAATTGAATACTCTGCTTACAGCTGCTGATCTCATTTCATCCCAGCTCTGTCCTACTTTCTTATGCCTCTAGTTTGGCTGTGAGGCCTGTCTGCCACCAAAATCTGTCTCATCAAGTGTTTTATAATAACTCCCTGCATAAATATCATGCTTTGTGCTTCAAGCCTCAGGCTCTTTGAGCTCTTTTTTGCTTTGGAAATAACTAAATTTCTCCTTAAAAACCATGCCATCTTTCTGGATTTCACTGTTTTTTCTCTGACCTTTCTGATTAATTCTCTCAGCATCTACTCCTCCCTCTCTTGCACTCCCAAAGGCACCCTACTTCTTGTTATATTCTACCCAGCTTTTACTATTTGCTTGTGTGGGATCCTGTACCATTTTATGTCAGTGATTTACAAGCATCCATTTGTGTTTTTCAGCTTTCTGCTTTTCTCCAGTCCTATATTTCACCCTGTGTTTTAGGCATATTGTATTAAATGCTCTGACAGCTCCTAATTTTAAGATCGTTTTCTGGGGTCAAATTAAAGCAATCCAATCACATTACATTCCCCGTAGTCTTGGCACAAGTCGTTTCTCTCCCCTCTGCTCTGATAAAGGAGCTGAACTCCGTGCAGAAGCAGATGCTGGAGTTGGCACCTCGTTCAGGCGTACCGCAGCTCTCCGGCTTGTGCTGACAGGCTGCTCGAGAGTTCTGGCACAAAGCGCTGCACCGCAATGTGCTCCCTTCACGTTTGCAAGTTTTTCTTCACAGTGAGACGTACTAGGCACGTTCTTCAATGACATCTCAGATTCTGATGCAATTGCACAGCTCCATCAGCTGACACCCAGGTACATAACATACACTGCCTTTACTTTTGCCCAGATTTCTTACTCAGTCTGTGCTACTCACACCAAAACCAGTATTTTAGCAGAGCTCTCTTCTAGTATTTTTAATATGTAAATCTCTGCCAAGGTCCACTGTGTGATCACAGTATATGATTACTTTAATTATTTTGATTACTGAGCCTGGACCTTATTTCCAATGCACCTGCATTGTTTACTACAAAAAATTCAGGAGGTAATCTTTTGTTGCATACCACAGCCACATTGCATGCACCTCCATGAAAGCCATGCTTCCATATCCTGAGCTTCAAGGCCTTTTCAGAGTTTCTCCTTTCTTACTGATTCACTCCCACAGCTCTCTTCATCACAAGGCCTGGCTTTTCAGCTTTCTCTCTTCCTCACAAAGCTCTCTTTTCTTACCTTGTATTCTATGCAGAGAATGCCCTGCTTCATCAAATCAAATTACCTATTTTTCTTTCTTTTCTAAGCTACATGCCACAAAATATAGAAAATACGTATCAGAATGAGAGTAGGAAAAGCAGTGAATAGGCGAAAAGTCACAACAGAAAAAGAGATGTTTCATCAATGTATATAAAATATATGTGCTACAAATCTTCTGCCATCAACTATATATTGCATGTTATGCACCTTACACTGTTAGATTTTTTTATGGAACAGGATAGGCATGGAAAGTCCTTGATGGATATGGATCAAGTGCCTAAACACTGTACATGAGATTGTGAAAAGATTGCTATGAAAAGACTGTTTGTAGATGCACAAGAGAAAGCAAGCTAGCTATTGCATCTCTGATTCCCATGGAAATTTATTTAAGATGCTAATTCAGTGTAGCCACAAATAAAGAAACAAAAGAGACAGCAAGAATGAGCTGATTTAGTAGACTTTGTTGAAAAGGCGCACTTCAGACAAAGTCACCCTGGGTACAACTCCTGTGACTTCAATCACAGCATTATGCCAAGGATGAAGCTTCCTCTTTGTCCTTAAGCCTTGTACGACGCAGGAAAATTGTTACCAGCACTGCCAACTATACCAACCCAGGCACCAGCTAAGTGTGATGGCCAAACTAATCTAAAAATTTACTTTTATCAAAAAGGTTGTCATCCCTCTCTTTACCACCATTCCCAGCTGCACAGGCCTGCTGCTCTCTCACAGGTGTTGCAGGAACAGTGTGCAAGCTCACAGACCAAATTTGTCTTGCTGGATATGTCTTTCAGACAGGTTAATGATCTGACACAATATCCCTGCCATGTTAAGCACCCAAAGCACTAGTGGAGGGAAACAGTAAGCACATGTGGCTGAAGATAGAGAGGGAAAAAGGTGGAGACCAGAATCACCTTGTTTTTTCATGTGCAAAATGTGGCTGTCATCCGCCAAGAAGCTACCATCTATTATGGGGTGAAACTTAAAACCATGATCCCCAAACCCATGCCATTCTTAAACACAAGATTCCAAAAGCTGATGAGTCCCTTACAGCTCAGCATATTCTATGATCCTGTAATATGATTCAGCAGAACTTTTCCCACTCCCTCAGCTGCAGGCTCCATGGGTGACATTTTGACTCTGTCCCTTTCATATTACCATACATGCATCTGGCTTCTACTATTTATTATTTGCTTTCCAAAACTGTTTTTTTTTTACCATTTTGTGGCCTCAGCCCACCCTCACTCTGCCCTTTCTTCTCAAAACAAGCTCAACTGGATGCTATTTTGCCTGTTCTTTGTATCTCCCTTTGGGGCCAACAAGGAACCTCAGGTCCCCTGAGGCTCAGGCTGACCAGTTTGTATCTACATTCCTGCTGGGAGGAGACCGCCCTGGTTCTCTGGTACAAGCCACAGATGCTGCAGAATGGAGCAGAGTGAGATTTTTGTCATGTTTTACTGGCCTGCTTTCAGTTATAAAGGGGGTTACAAGTTATTCCCAGAAAACACACAAGCTCAATCAATGGAAGATTTCAGACAGTGACAAAAGTGAAACTGTGTAGCTGAAATATCTAATTTTCCTGTTAAAAAGGAAAACAAATGGCAGAAATGGGAAGGGGGAGAGATCATGTGCAGATGCACCACTCTAACATATGAAACTGCAATCAGTGGGAACTTGGGCTTAGTCCCAGCTCAGACCATGTGCATTTTGAACTTTGAGCTCTTGGACCACTTCCTAATTAGAGAGCAAGCGACACACTGTGGAACTATTTAACCCTTTGGTGATGCCTGCTGAGGTGTAGCAAATGCCAGGAGAGACTCTGGGGAGGTGTCTAACCCCTGGAGGCCACACAGACTATAGACCTGTCCCTATGCTCCAAATGGCTTAAGTGAAACAACAGCTGTCAGCACCTCTTTTCATGGCTCCCTACACAAAAAGGTCAGGCTTACAACTACTTCTTCCTGTGCTGCTGAATGATAGCTGGAATCTCTTCCTACTGTGCCAGCTTTCCATCCAGAATTTGCCTGTCTTCAAGACAGAAGAGTTCCTTCAAACTCATCAGTAATGCTACACCAAGGATCAGATCAAACAGATACCCACCGCAACTTAATAGTGTAAATAACACCACACTGAACCAAGAGACCTGCTTCTCTGCTTCACAGGAGTGGAAAAGCATCAGAGTGTTATCAAATTGTAACTGTAACTAAAAATATAATTATGGCATTAGGAGCTGTGTGGAAAGAAACAAGGGTTATACAGCTGATGTACATCAACAGCCTTCATGACAATCACTGGTTAGATCTGCACTAGTGATTTCATTTTTTATATCCCTTTGTAAAGTGGTAATATTATGTCTTACCTATTTCACAGAAGTTCTGTGTGGATACATTCATAGTTCTTTGAAGCTCTCACTGAAGACGTTTCAGACATACAAACTTTTTATTTTCACTATTGACTTTAAGAAGTGTATCCTTTGAAAGCAAATAAATAGGATAACTACTTTGGCAAGATGTGGTTTTTTTTCATTTCCTGCCTCCTCAAAGGTCACTCATTCCAAACACAACATAGATACACTAATAAAAGGAGATACACCTCCAAAAACATATGCTCTGTTGGTAAAGATTAACTTTGGCACTGTAGAGCCCAGTAAACCTACAAGTTTAAAGTCAATCTAAGCAAGTTTTCTCCCTAGGTTCTTTGTGTCCCATTTCCTGGTGAGAGATGTTTCACAGTCCGCAATTGCCACAGAGTTCATAGAAGGCCTTTCAAGTACAAACTACTCTTTTCACATGCCCTTCATTCCCCATTCAGTTGTGTTCTACCTTATTTGCAGACCAATGGTCTCAGTTCTCTTCTCATCTGGAATTTGATAGTCAGAGTTTTTAAGCCTTAAGGTTTTTCTAGATGGAACTATGACAGCAAGGTAGTAAGAAGTATCAAAGCTACCACCCCTGAAATATCTGTCTAATCTATGTGCCGTTAAAGCAAGAGAAAACTCAATCAAGAAGAAAAGCAAATTAGCCTGTCTTGGGCACCATGCTGTCCTAACTGGCTTCCATATCCAGGCTTGCTATGAGCTTCCTTAAGCCTTGCTATACTACACTACAGGCATTTCTCAGTTCAATTCTGTGAGTTAATCTAGACACAACATTTAAATTCTACTGTTGTTGTCGGTTGATTCATGCACTTCTAGAAGGATTTTACAAATAGTACTGAAGCACTTATCTATATTAGGTTTAGAGTCCAAAAAATTGTTTCAGAAGGACAAATGCTTTGGCTTTGGAGCGGACCTACATTCAGAGTGCTGACAAAGAGAGCCAAAAAAGAGCCACAGACCCAGCAGCACACACAACCATCGTAATTTCAAATTACATTACTTGTCTCCAAGGAATGCTTTCCTATATAATAATGTAAACATTTCCAGTGGTATCTTTGGAACTGAGAAATTCCTTATTAGGTATGGCCTTTGCAATATGTGCTTTGTCACAAGGAAAAAGATATCGCCTCTCCAGTTTCTCTCACTTTTCTGTGGGCTGTGTTCTTGCTCACTCAGAACAACTCAAGGGAAATATCCAAAAGAACTCTTTTGTGCAGACATTGCTGTTATACAACAATCAGACAGCATTAATTAGAAGACTGCCTTCAAGATAGCTGTGGTTCCTGCTCCCATAAGAAACCCTATTCATCATGAACTCAGCAGTAAATATTCCACTTGTTTCCTTGGCACACAACCAAATTCCTGCATCCACTAGAGCAAAGGATGCTCAGAGACCAAGAGGGATTTGCCCATCACAGGAAAAATGCTCAGATTAGCGATGCAGTGACCTTGGTTCAAAGGAAGCACTTTAATGCATGCCTTTCTGTCAAGCATATGAGAACTCCTGCTGATTTCACTGTCACATCAATGAGGTCAGCCATGGATTTATCCAGGAACTAAAAGGAATTAACTCCCTTCATACATACACACCCCTGAATAATGGCCAGAGTGGTCTGTGCCCAATGGTGCAGATGTGACTTGTCCCTCCCCTCTCTCAGTGTGGATCAGGAGTTTACCTCTCCTTGAATAAGATTATTGATGCATTTTATGCCTTCTTGCAGAATAGGAGTGAGTGGGATACCAAAAAAATGCTATACCCAACTTACGTCTACATCCCCTTTCTACCCAGCAAGTCTAGACAAAGTGTGCCAGTTACCATGTGGAAACACCTAAATAATTAAACTGCTTGAAACTGCTGAGGCACAACAAAGGTCAGAATCATTCATTTGGACAAAGAAATCAAAAGAGATGGTGGTGTGTCCTGTATAAGCCTGCATGCAAACACAACAGTCCAAATTTTTGGTATACTCATATAACAGGTTAGTAAGAGGAATTTGAATGAATTCCAGGTGCTCTCAAGTTAAGTTCCTTGTGACTACCTATCCCCCCCAAAAAACAGGGACATGTTAGTAGTCAAGCAAAGCTCTGCTATATGGTATATATAAATATATAAAGATATTCTGAGCAGCAGGAGAGGAAAAGAAGACTGTAACATTAAAGATATTACAAACCTCAGCCATGCAGAAGAACTCAAAATATTAAAGTCCTCTTGATCCAAGTAGCAAAAAGGCTAAACCTGTCATGTAATCCAAACCAAACCACATCTATGTCTGTATTAATTATGCCATGCCATTTTACAGCAGCCTAAGGAAGCAGAACTGGGAGTCAAAATAATCCTAGGATAACTCTTCAGTCAATCACACATATAAGAACCTGGGTAAGAACGGCAAATAGACAACATGAGCAGACTGAGCATACAAAGGTTCTAATTAAAGGCAGAAACAACAACAAAGGAATCCGTAGACAAATGGCTCACTTCAGAGTGGCAGGACCTACCACATAATTTCTGTATGGTCTACAAAATTCAAGCAAACCTACAAAACTAATGCATACTGAAAGTTCTGGTCAATATCTGCTCACTAATTTGAAAAGAAATAGAATCAATGGGATGCCAAAACTCTTCAGAAATACATACTTTCTTGTGAGTTCTACACATATTAAAAACAAGTTCTCCATAAGAAAGTATTTATATGAGATTGTATGTTTATATAGCAAATTATAAATTACAGGGTGAAATCTATACAAGAACGTACTTGTAATTAGTATGAAAGTATAAAGGACATATCATCTAATTATATATTCAATGTGAGCATAAAATCAACCAAAATAGAATTTTTTTTAATTGAGAACAAAAAATTCTAGATACGTTTCTTGCAAATGTTAACTGGGGAGAAGAAACTTAAAGTCTTTTGAAATATTACTTAGCCAGCAGAGAAGCTTGGAGATATTGTATATTGTAGCTCAAGCGAATAAATAAAACTATATATGCAAAAGCAATGCCAGTGCTACACAAATTAGTAAGGGTTTCCTGAAGATATGTAGCATGAAAGAAAATTATAAACTCTATAACCTGCATCCAGGATCACTATGGTATTTTTATAGTAATATGGAATCAGTTCCATATGAGTCTGGAGGTTTTTTTTCATATTTAACAGAGCTTTTTATGAAAAAAAGCACCACTTCTTCCAGCACTCATTCTTCTTATTGCTATACTCTGCCTCATTCCTTAAGCAAGGATCCCCTGATTCTGTTAAAACAGCCAGAGCTGCCCAACTGCAACCCAGTGCTCTGCCAGGGCCTTTGTGCTGACCCAGGCGACAACATGGATTAAATTATAGCTCACACATTGTGATTCGATTTTGCATGCAAGGAATAAAATTTGTGTGTACCAGTACCCAGGGTCTGGATGAACAGCAGTCCTTGAAACTTGGTGTGCATTCACTTGTGCTTTTTTGCATGCTTGTCAAGGTCAGCAATGTGGCACATTTTAAAGAGGCTTCTTGCATTGAAAGGATTGTTGTTTGCTCTTGGTTCCTTTCTGACTCAAGCTCAAGCTGAGAGAGACCTCACAGAAGGAGGCAATGATTATTGCAACGTAATTGCTAAAATTCAGCAATTGCTCAGACAGTTATTGCAGTTAATTTAAAGCTGTATTTCTTGGTCATTTTAAGGTCAGGTGAAAGACAGCAAAAACTACAAGCCAGCCAGAAAGGAAACTTTTCTTCAATTCATCCCACTGGCATCCATAGATATGATACCGAAAACCAAACAAATGCAAACCCCTTGATATTCCAGAGGATTCAAGAGCAGTGGGGTTCACAATACAGAATAACAGGACACATGTGTTTTGAAAGTAAATATTCTACAGAGTCAAAAATCTGTTTAACTTGTGAATGAGGGAAAAAGTTAAACTTTCTCAGTAGCATTTCAAAAAATGAAACTGAAAAAGGTCCATTCTTTTTCCTTTCACTTCCTTTCTCATCGACAGTAATTTCAGACTCTACAGCAAGTTCCACTGTCACTTTTTAGAAGGGGAAGAACCCACAGAGATATTTAATACCAACCTCAACAGAATAAATTACCATTAGGGGTGTTTTTCTAAGAAATCTTGTTACAGCTATACTTAGGAACCTCCCTGCTCCACAGAGGTACTGAATGCCATGATGTTTGCCCAAAGCAGAATTTTGTTGTCAATTGTGCATTTTAATACTATAATCTATAAGCATGGTAATTTTATATTTCTCCATTAAGTGACCCTATTTCAGCTGTTAAGAGATTGACAGCCTTTGCTGGTTAGCATGAAATTTTTCATGCTAGATGCTTGCCCCATTAAAAAAAAAAACAACTCAGCCAAAATAATAGAGTTGTTTCTGGGAAGAGGATTATGAAAAATCAGATTGCTTTGCATAACAAAAATTCAGGTGTCCTTATTTGAGAGCTATGAAAATCCTCAGCTTTTCAGTAGGAGCCTGGATACTAAACAATAGGGAGAGGTTTTCATCCAGACAATGACTTTTTTAACATCACATGAATATGTACATTAACCTCACTGTGACCCAATATATACTCGCTCGGGAGATGATTTTTTTTTTTTTTGTGATGTAGGCAGCCTGGTTTTTGTCCTTTCCTAGTGTTTGTGTAGCATCCTTTAAATACAAGCCTTGCAACAGAGGAAGATATTAAACCACACACATCCTATCCAATCCAAGATGAAATCCATCCATCAATGATGGATTATAGATTCAATGAAAGATGATAGATTAAATTCACAAGGCACTGAAGGAAACTCTGGTATGAGGATAAGTATTCCCATGGGCAGCTCTCTCTGAAGACATACTGTTTTACAAAAACTCCCCAGTATGACTTATTCCTGGTTTTATTACATGCTGTACTATTTCCTCTCTGATCCTTCCTAATTACATCTATGTTAGCCAGCTCAAGACCTCACTGTGCTCAAGGAGCATGCTTTGCAGGTGAGCAATATTGGAAGGTCTTGGTCCAGATAAAGCCAGTGGAATCTATTCAGTGAATGATGTCAAGTGAACAGAACAAAGAGACTGCCCTGTCACTGTATTCCTCCAAGCTGGCTCTTAGTGGGATCATATTTTGGCTATTGCAAATAAAATGGCCAGCAATTGTTAGCAGCAACAATTTAGCCATTCATTGTGCCTTTTGGAGAATGATGGATGGAGTTTCTTGTACCATCCTCACCCCAGCTGCACTCTTTGTCAATTCCTCCTTCACGGAAGTTGTGCGATTTGAGCATCTGTTCTGAATCAGTAGATAAACAAAGTGCTGTGGACTATAGAATGTACACATATCCACTGACAAATAGTCCTGTGAAGAGACAGCGACCCACTGACCTAGAGAATTGCACTGCCAGTGTGATAGGCAGCCCTATACCTACTTTTAATTCCCATACCTGATAAAAGTGATCAGTAGTCATTCTATTAACACCTTTACTTAGATGGTTCACCAGAAGCACAGATGACAGACATAGTGATGTTGTACCACTTGTTGCTCTGACAACACTCAAACTCTCCTCAGTGACAAACAGAGGGAAAGAATATTTACAGGAAAATGCTTTCCAGATGATAGGGTGAGAGTAGTGTGGGGTCTCTGATGCTCAAGGATCTAAGCTATTTTTTCCCAGCTCCATAAATCATAACATCAGCTCTGGTTTCTCCTAGGGTTAGCTGGCTGACGATCAAGGAACATTAAAAAGAAAAAAACTCTTTCTGTTCTCCATAGCAGTTGCACTCAGATGTGTCTATCTGCCTTCACATCTTCAATAATAAAGCAAAGAAAAACCTTTCAGAAAACATTTTAAGGACAGAACCATTTTTAAAAAGCATTACCATAAGCCAATGGTGAGGTCTTTTGTTGCCCCAAAAGGACAAACTCATACTTCTCAAGAAATAGAAGTGTTTTACATGGTGGTCCGCCCCCTACCTATACTACTCTCTGACGCTGAACAAGCTATGAACATTTATGGAAAAGAGGGAATAAACTGCAATTATTACTTCAGTGCATGAACAATCAAGGTCAGAACCAAAGCATATAATCACGTCTCCTGATAATTACAGTGAAAATAATGACTTATTTTCTCATCAATAATTATTGATTCCTAGAAGACCTCAGATGCCATAGCATGTTATTCATTATAAGCATTATACAATGGCATCTGTGCTGCAATCGTCACTATGTTAACTGTTAACATGTTTTTAAAAACAAAAGAAAAGCTGAACATATTCTCCATTTCTCATTTTAAAGCATACATTAATAATTTTATAGATAAAAAGAGTACTTTGGCCATTCCACCTAGTAGTGACCTTGATAGTTGGAAGCCCATTTGTGGTAAAATTTTGCCATGGGAATATGCAATATGAGTTGCATTCACTTTTAGGATGGCTATGTCTTGGCCCAAGGTTAGTAAGTATATTGTCCTGGGAACTCCAAACGTATTAAAGTATTTTGGGTATTAGTTATCTAATTCCTGAATCAATTTTCAGTCTCATTGCTTTACTTTTACATAATAATTACCCTGACTTTTACAGAGCAATTATTACTAACTAATTTAAAATCTGAGGGCCACACATACTGTAACAAAGTTATGGCAGCCTGTGGATTTCAGGTATGTCTGTAGGACAACACTTAGAATGTCTCTTTCAAAAACCTAGCCATGACATCCAGAAGGATCTGCTTTGCATTCTGCTGAAATAACTTTGTTTCAGTCAACCTATTTCCAAATAGGAACAAAAGCTGGTTCATTATTAGGTATTCAACAGAGGTGGCCTAATATCAGTCTGCAAACTCTGATTTCTTAAAAAGGGCCCTTGTGTGAGATAATTCCCACTAAATTGAAGAGTGGGGGGGAAAGAGAATAGAAAAGGTATTAACTTTTTTTTTGACTGCTCCTCTAGATTGGTAAAGAAGACTCAAAAGTACTGAAGCCTTTAAATTAAAACAAACCATGTTTCTAAAAGACAAACAAGCTGTAGTGATTTGGTTATTTCTGATTTACTCTCTTTAAAATTAGGTCATTATATTTAGGAATGCTTTGAAATAATGATGGGACAGGATTTCTGAGTGTTCTTAACAGTAATCCATACCATTCCTGGGGATAAACTGTTTTGTCTTTGACCTTCTAGCTTATCCCTTTGGGAATTACATTATTGTCTCATAATAAAAGAGGCACCCATCTTAATATTCCTGACCTAATGAGTTCTGTAAAATCCTTTCAAAGTACTAGCTAACCAGATTGATATACTACTGTTTTATCCATCCAGATCAAGCTGGATTTATGATTAATTGCATGCTTGCAAATAATCTTTCATACTTTTATTCATCATTCCCTGTATGAAAAGAAACCATGTCTGTTGAGGAGTACAACTGCCCTTCATGTTTGTTAGCTCGCATTTGTGTAGACCCTTTCAACAGCTTTATGGAAGGGACAACAGTGACACTGTCAGAATAAATTTAAATTTCATTTTTAATATGTCACTAAAGTGATACAAGTTGAAGTGTCAATGCAGAAAGCAACATCATAAATAAATAGTTTTAAAGTTAAATTTAAAAATCCTAGGAAATTCAAGGTACAATATCTTTTCAACTGTGATTTGGCTCTCTGGGATCCTTCAGATTTTTTATTCCTGTATATACAACTAGGTTTATCACCTCAAAATAAAAATGACTCTTAGAAATCATAGTAGTTTGTGTGATATACATTTCCAGAAAGAATAAATATGTCTATTGGTTCAGATATGTTGATTACATTGCGTTGTTAAATTATAGCTTGTATTCACACACTGCAGCCTTGCTTTGTGAAAGATGGTCTGAAGAGTGCACAAACTGAACACATGAAATACCTTAAGCATGGAATAGTGTGTTATAACGTGGCTTTGTGAACTAGAGAGTTGTCCTGACTGATTTCAGATGGCAGTTTAGTCCTAGTTTATGAGTATAAAAACTACTGTGCACCTTACACCACATCATTCAAACAAAAGGTAGCAGAAAAGGTGATGTTAACAGATGTGCAACTCCTCCTGAAATTTACTTGTAAGACAGGTAAGCAGCAGAATGATGGGAAAAATTGGTCTTATAGAAAATGAGATGAAGGTTTTCATCTGTGAGACTCTCATCTCACCCATATGGTGATCCACACCGTACACTCCAAATCACAGTACATCATCCATGAGTCAATTAGTGTGTGATGGTCATGTGTCATGCTGCTGCTATTTCATGTCAATAATCAACATTGAAATTTAGATTCTGTAAGTAATCAAAAGTAAACATACTTCATTAAACTTAATAATGAATATTATTACCTTAGTAATTAAGTTTATCATTCATCTTATTAACTTAGTAATTGGCAATAGTGTCTTAACAATTTTAAGGGAAATCTTTGTTGGTGGTCCAGAAATATTTTGTCACTATAGTCACGTTTTGGTCAGTTGAGTTAATTTCAATTACTATACTTCATTAACTTAGTACCTAAACACTAACAGCCTAAGGGAGATGCTTGAAGTGAACCAGTAAGCCTTAAAATAAGGACACAGTAAGTGTATGTCATTCCCTAATTTTATTTATATGCAGTTTCAAGCCCATGTCTAAGCAAAGTCTGGTGTCCTTAAGACCAATTCATATAACACAGTACTGACATCAGTGTTCTGAATTCAGATAAAGAGCCAAACAATAAAGGTAATGAGTGCAAAAAAGGTTTTGATTTACTTGTAATAGAGCTGGTAAGCACACTGGGGACAAGGATTACCTTCTGTTTCTGTACAATACCTAGCTCAGTAACAAAAAAAGATACTCCTAGATGCTACAGAAATAGCAGAGACTAATAATAATATAAATGCAGAATAAAATAATAATGCCACCGGTGCGAGTCAGAATTTCATATGAGGTATACTGACGGATGTTTAATGAACTGCACTGAATCAATCTGACACTGCACAGTTCTTAGGGAACAACCAAGTCCTGTATAATTTGATTTAAAGGAAATTACTGCTGCTGTAGTTATTTTTCTCAGATTTTTTTCTTCAAGCAAAGCTCACAGAAAACAGCAGCATCCCTATTTATTTTTTTTTCTTTAACATTATCAGATGATTAAAAAGATTTGGCCTACATGTGGTTTGTCATTTGAAAATTAAAATCCAAAACTCAGCCTTAGGTATCTGAGCTGTGTTAAGTTACATTAATTGATGCCTTAGTTAACTTTTTATTCCTCAACTGGATGAGCATAATGTTGTTCTTCCAAACAGTTTTTTACATCCTAGTAATTCTTAAATAACAGAAATGTTTGTGTGAAAGCAGATAAAAATTTGAAGCCAAGGGAAAGGAGAAATAAAGGTAAGGATGAGGCATTAATTACTAAAATATGTTTATGGGAATTTGTCCTTACCTAGTTCATTTGCCTCAGAATTCTTCTTGTAGGGAGTTAGGAGAAAAAAGGAGTGATCACAGAATACTAAATGGAAATAAAAGACCAACATGGATATGTAACCTTTCCTATAACTACAGTATAGAGAAGGTGATCATGGAATGCAGTGTTCCCCGTTTTAAAGAGCAGAGCAGACAGGAAACACTTCCTCTACAAGCAGAAGGGAAGAACACTTAAAAAAAAGCAGAAAGCTTCTTGCTTGTAGTAAGAGAAAAAACTTGGAGTGACACAGAACTCCTACCTTGAAAGGGGAGGAAAAAAAGGAAAGAAATACTGGAGAAAAAAACTATTTTCCTTTTCAGCATCTTGGTAAGTAAAGATGGATTTGGCACTATTAACTCTAAATATTTAATGCTTTGCAGGGGTTATCCATGTTGGCAGCTCACCCTGTGCTTTGCAAGGAGAATATTGAAAATTCTCTTGAACTGTGGCCAGCAAACCGGCTGGACAAGACTGGTCAGGTGCCATTACTGGTGTACCCCTTCCTACTCTCCAAGAGAGGTCAACCACAAGGTGAACAGGTTTGCTCCCTGATCAGCCATGCACGCTGCCTGGCTTTCCTACAGGCCAAGTAGTTTCACACCTCCCAGAAATATTTATGCAGCAGGGCTGAAACCAAGGAGGCAGCCTATCAGTGTCACTGATCTGTTACCAGGGGTAAAGGTATCTGAGAATCTGACACACACCAGTGAGCACGGGAATGCTTACACCTCAGTGCCTTCAGAGAAAGTTACAATGCATCGATGCATGTAATAGCTAATGAGATTTCAGCTCAGAGCTGCAGCACTGAGAATTGCAGGGGATTTTTAGTTCTCAGTGAGCATATGCCTAAAAAGTCAGTGCACATGCTGTCAGAATTTTAACATCCTGTGCACATCCATGAACTTTGCTTAAGCTTCATCAGGATCCATTTACATCCTGGGTAAGAAATCTGGGAAGAAAACTGATATATGACGTAAAGAGCAAAATTAAAGGCCAAAATCTTCTTTTTGGGATATCTGTCAGGATGATGCCTGAGCAGATTTTAAATAAGACGCCCCTGAAATTTTCCATCCGTGTCCCAAATCTTCCCAGAAGAACTTCTGAAATTATTCAGGACACATAGGAATAATTTGTCTGTCTTTCAGAGATTTAGGCAGGGGCTTTCAATGCATAATCCAAACAAGCAGTGGATTAACTATTGTCAGCTGAAAGCCTGCCAGATGACTACCCTTGCCCATGCACATGGCATTTGATATCTACCATTTTAATATTTTGACATTTTGGTGAGTGACATTGTCCTGAAAGGTCACCATTTGTCTCAGCAGCCGGCTGGCTGCCGTTCAGGCTTGGGAAGCTTAGCTCCGCAGCTGTCATCAAAAATGACCATTTTCATAGCTAAGTTTCAGGGAAGGTATGAATTTATGTTTATAAGGGGAAAAATGAGAAAGGAGGAAGGAAAGGGAAGCTTCAAAATCAGCTTTTACTTGCTACAGTGAAGACAGGCATTTATGCATATACATCTGTAGATGAGGCTGAAGTATTTCAAAAGCAGCTTATAAACACAACAGAATCATCAAATACCTGTGTTATAGCGCATTATCAAGGGGGTTATACCATGAATACGTTTAGTCCTCTACTGCAGCAAACAACACACATGCTCTCCCTCTTCACTTAATGGCAGTCACCTGTTAACTGTGAAAATTACATTTTCACATGGCTCATGAAAAGCTGACAGTACCAATGGTCCCCAAGAAATAACAAAACCTTCAAATAAAGCAAGAAATGTGACATAGCAACAGAAACAAACTGGCTACAGCCTGCATTTCTTGTGCAGTTATCTGACATTTATAGTTCGTACTGAACACAGGCTGTTTTCAAGAAGCAGATTTCATTCACAGCACAGTAAGAATTCATTAGCCATAAACTCAAAAGGAAAATGGCAATACAGAAGCTTTAAATTAGAAAGTAGAATAAAAACCAATGTATTGCTTCTTCAGTGCTATGAGACCAAAGATACACTGACAAGTATCAATTTTCTTCCTTACAGTACCACCACAACACTGAGAAACCTTCAGCTGCATTACTTCCCAACCACCTTACTATCCTGTCTTGATGCCACTGTAGTAGATAAAGATCCTTTCATGTACAGAGAGAGATGGGTGAAAAACATGCATTGCTCACCGTGCTATGTTCATTGTTCTTATCAGGTCAGATGCAGACTTACTGGTGCCCCTTATGATGACTATTTGTTTGCACTTCTGATAATAAGGTACTGTCGAGTTTCTTAATGAGAAGTCCGGGTCTGCATTTATGGATTTTTAAAAAAAAGGCTCCAGGTGAAAAATACCATGGAAAATTTTTCTTCTATGTGCTCTCAAACAATCTTTTACTGCTGAAGTATCCTTCTTGCTGTATATCTAATATTATCTAATCTAAGCAGAAAAACATCTCTCTGTCAGTCCGTCCCGCATTTGTTGTATTTTTTCCCCTCACAGGCAAAATGGCAAGCAGACATCCCCAGAATCAACAAATAAAACTGCAAACTATTTGTTCTGGAAAGCTTTCATACATCCCTTTCCCTCAGCAGCTCTTTCACTGAAAGCCAGAACAATACTGCAGAGAAGCTTTCCCTGTCAGGATGTTTTCAGCTTTCATCTCTGCTTTTTCAAGCAGAAGACTAAGGTAGAAACCTTAATTAGCAATCTGAAAGCACCACACAGGCAAGGAATACTTACATTTGCAACTGTATTTGTGATATTTGCGCACTGATCCAGCGACTGGTGATTACAAAGAAGAGAAAGAGCTTTTTAGGCTGCCTTTCAAGTCTTGCAGCAGTGAAATGAAGGCTGCTATCTGAAAGCTACTCATTTTCTATATGCTGTGCTCTACTTGCTTCCCATGTGCATACAACACAGCTGCCAGATTTAATAACCATGTCAGCCTGCTTTCCCCAGAAAGCAGCAGAGAGATGACAGGATGAACTAGCCAGCACGTTAATCTGTAGTTATGGCTGCAGTAAGCCTTGAATGAATGTCACAGTTTTGTTGCCCTTGAAAAAAAATAATAAATGAAACAAATCAACTCTGTTCATGAAAAAGTAAGTTAAAAAGGATTTCAGAAATGTTAATCCATACTTGTTTCAGTGATATTAATGTACATTAAAGACATTGCGCCTTTTTTTCTCCCACTCAGTTAACAAATCCTAGGACTTGAGGTGTTTTTTTTTTCCTTTCAAAATACATTTTTCCTAGCGGTGTATGTTTGCACCCCAAAAGAACAAAACCATTAACTGACAAATTAGTTGAGCTTCCCTTCTGTCCTGTTTCTCTCTAGAAGGAAGTATTTCCATACCTGTTTGTCTTTGCTGACTTCTTTCAGGCAAAAAAAAAAAAAAAAAAAGTTATTAAAAAAGAGGGGAAATTCTCTTTTACCATTTAAATTCTCCCACGCACAGTGGTTCCTAGAGCACTGGACTTTAGTGTCTGCTGTGGTCAGTTCACTGCCAAGGTGGAGCATCGCCGTACCTCCAGCTGAAAAACCAGTTCCACGCAAGGGAAGGGTGCCCAGACTTTACATGACAAGAGAAGGTGCCACTCATGCAGTCAAAAACAACAAACTAAAAACAAACCCAGAAACGCTCGGTTGAATCTGCAACAGTGCAGGGATGCCGCAGAGGTCATATGACATCTGTGCGCGTCTTTTTCTCTCACTCATTTATATTCCTTTCACTTCCCTTGGAGGCACCTTCTCAGCAGGGAGTGGTTTCTGTGGAAACTACGGACAGTCAGTTTTCCCCTTGGAGAAACTGTTACTATGGTAACCTTACATAATGTATATGGCCTAGATTCTTTTTAAAAATAATCTAACCCTGAAATCCTCATTATAAAATTAGAGCTGATTTGTCTGGGGGGCAGGAAATACAGTTATTTAAAAATTGCATTAGAAATGTAAGATAAAAAAAATCCAAATGATGTTACAAATTAAATGAGAGTATAGGGGGCATGTCATTGCATCAGTCACAAAGACAAAATAATTTGTAAATGCCAGTAAACAAGGTCTATTATTTACCACTTGTGGGAAGCAAGGAGGAAGGGAAGTATATACTTGACATCATGGCTCACTGCAGCAATCAATATTGCATCTTGCAGAGTCGAAATTTTCTCTGTATGTTTATTCTTCCGGCAACCAGGACCTTATTTAATGATGTAAGCCCAAATACTGCTTACATCTACCCCATTCAAAACTGAAATATCAGCTTCAAAGTCACCTTACACTGTGAAATCAAGCTACGTCAAAACTTGAGGAAGTGCCTGAAAGGAGCTGTGTGAGTCAGTGAGGCACAGCGTGCAGTAGAGCAGAAATAGAGAAGGCACACTGCTGTTTATATGACTTTCAGCACAGAGACATGCAGCCCTGGTGGGGAGGGCAGGGCAGGTCTGTCAGATGGCATCAGGGACAGGGGGATGTTAGGGCCCCAGCAATGGGGCTGGGCAAGGTGAGCCTTCTAAGTCAGCAGCTGAAAACCTGCCTGGTTGGGCATGACATGAAGTAGCAGAGACATCACAGATGTTTTGTGGCCCTGGTGAAACAGGTAGGCAGATGTCTCTCATCCCTCCCCAGTCTGCAGCCACCCTTGCAGATAACCCTTATCCTGGTTATACAAATCAAAAGTCAAGTGATTAAAAAGGCAAAGCTACCTGTTTAACTCAACACAAAAGTGATGATTTCAGTTTGAACAATAATGTTGGGGAAACTTAGCTAAAATCCTACATCTGAGATATTTGTATTGTGACTCAGTGGATTGATATCTCTCCTAACCTGTCAACCTAGCAACGCTTATTAGCATGAATTACATTAATATAACCATGGAAGACTGACTTTTCTTCTCTCCTCCTATTCAGAAGATGAACAAGAGAGAGAACCTGGTCTACAGAACATTTCCCCAAAACTTAAGCAAGGTCCTCCTACATTCTGCAGTGCAAAGGGGGCTCTCTAGGTGGGACAAAGCAGGCATGAAGCATTGCTTCAAAGCCCACAGCATTTATCTATTTTACTTGTGTGGTGGACATACTTTTACAAAAAGAGATGCATGCTGCCTGAAGGTGAAGTGTTGTTTGGTATGTGGGTTCTCCGAACAGGTGTTCAAGACCAGGGTTTCACAAAATACTTGCTGGTGCCACAAGGATTTGGACATATTCTAATATGAAATCCCTCAAAGAGATGTCACTGAAATGGGCAGAAGTCCCTAGATTTTTTAATTAAAGAAGAACACTTCTCCATAAATTGCATTGAATACCCAAACTGACCTATAAAGGAGATTTACTCTGACAATCACACAGAGCAGTATTTTATCAGAGGCAGTGCACACAAACACACCTTTGTGTCTGTGAAACTCAAGGGTTGTATGAAGATCTGAAAGCATTAAACATTCTCTTTTACACAGAAAAATTAAGGAGATTTGAAGCATGGTGCTAACTTCAATTGGGTTTGAGGAAGTTCAGCATCAGCAGGATACAGTCTAAAACTTACATGACTGAAAATTGTATGATTTATCAAGTATCATATTCCTAGACAAACATTACACAGGAGTCAGGCCTCTTTGGCACTTGACTTTTAAACCCCAGGGCTCTCATGTTCTATCTACAGGACATACAACCACAAAGCATCATAATCAATCTTCTCTTTTTTAAAATTAAAAAAAAAAAAAAAAAAAAATTTTCAACAAAATGTCTACATCCATTTTTGAATTAATCTTATATACAAAAGAATAATTAGACAATGTCTAGTGGAACATCAATTTAGTGGCCCTAGGAAAGTCAATATATTAAAAAAGAAAAGCAATAAAATGAAAAGATTCCTTAAGCAGATTAGAACGAGCTAAGCTGTCACTTAAAGTTATGTAGTTCTGACATCTTGCTATGTAAAACCTTGAACTTCAAAGAGTACATTGCACAAAGACAGTAACAAGGACAAATTGAGAAGTGAATATTACAACAAGGTAAAGCAATGAACCTAATAGCTTATTTTTTAAAAAGCAGAAACATCTGACATAGAACAAAAAGGCTCAACTGCTTCTCATAGCTGTGCCAAGTCTCCCAACACAGAAAAGCAAAGCACAGCAAAAGCCAACATGGTTACATGACTTCTGGACTGAGCTAAGTAACATCCAGCCAGCTCAGTGTGGAAGCAGCATGAACTTGGATCCCTCTCCTTTACCCATGTAGATAGTCTGTGTGCATCCAACTCGTGGACACTTGTGGCTTCCTCAGGCAAAGGTCAGGATATTTGGGCACACAGCTTAAAAGTGGCTATTTCACTAGTGCCAGTGTGCTTCGAGTAAGTTAACGTACAGCACTTACACTTCTTACCTCAAACTGATTATGCTGTAAGGGACCTGGCGGAAATGCTGCTGAGAAGGCAGTTAGACTAACAAAAGAAAGATCTGCATCCATAGCAGGACTCAGGCGCACAAAGATGCAGCTGTAACCTGTGAACTTGCAGTTAGTTTCCTTCCAGCAGGGAGTTAGCTCACTCTAGGAGTCCAAGCTTCTCCTGACATCTCAAGATCTGCAAAAATGGCCTCTCAGTGAATAGATTCAGAAAAAAAGATATTATTGAGCTGTTATGATCTGCACATTGTTTGGCACACCTCATGGAACATGATAGCAACCCTACACTCCACCATACAGCTGAGAAAGGCAGACTTTCAATGGTTATTTAAAATGTCTTTCACCCATTCCATTAGTATTTATTATGTTTTCCACATTTTTTCCCATGCCATTACATCAGGTCTATGAAAAAATATATTAAATCTTAACAACACAATGTTACATACGACTTTGGTCAGAGATAGAAGTGTCAATAGAAACTATTTGTACAATATTACATCACTTATTCCAAAGGAAATCTCTTGTCATGCTACCTCAGTTAATTCCATGCCAGGCTTTTACAGACAGGTTACTTATATTTCTAGGGCACTGACTGCTCATCAGATTTGCATTGCTTTTGATACTGCCATCTCTCTTCTCTCATGGTCCTATTATAGTGAAAAAGTCCAGCTTCCCATCTATTTGAATTGACACGCCTTGGATGACAAAAAGAAATCTTAGCAGTAAATAAAGGAAGAGACAGATTCACAATGAGGCACAGGCAGGGGTGTCAGCTCCTAACCACAAGGTGCCTTGCAGTCTGCAGATCCTCCTGCCAAGATTTCTGTGCTTAAGCAATCCACAGGAATGACACCCACAAAGCCAGCACATTAGCACAGAGCTAACTTAGCTACTGTGAATGGTAAGATCTTAAATTCTCTCCATGAACTTGGTATCCTCATCTGGACTGCAGGAAAATGCCCATCTCCAACTGGGATTCATACATACTCATTCTCTTAAGTTCCCTTTCTTAAAAAAGCTGACTGGGAAAGAAATGAGAGCCAATTTACAGTACTCAAGAGATGATAGATTTGGGCTCAAATCTCCTAGCAGACAGATAAAAGCTTAACCAACATTCCCTTATTTAATTGTATCTTTTTAGATTATTGTAATTTTGCAATCCTCCGGAAGCTTCTCTCTTGCTATTAGCAAATAGCAAAGGGAATGCAGGAGGCAACAGAGACCACTGTGTAGCCTCTAGTCAGGCTGTTGTTTAAGGCACTAACCTTGAAAGTCCAATCTCTGCCTCAGTAATTGGCTGCTCATTAGGCGTAGAATCAGGTTTCTGTGCTCCCGATGGCAGGAGCTGTTTTGCTGGGGTTCAACAGGTGCTTTCTGAGCTCTGTCAGACTAACTGCTTCAGAGAGGACAGGCACAGTGTCTTCTGTGCCTAAGTATCAGGGAGATGCCCAGCTTCTCAGCCCTTGCTGCTGCTTAGCATCTCCAGACACCTGGGTTACGTGGCAGGCTTTGAAGGCTGACATTCCTGCCTGAAGGTTAAGGTGGCCATTAGGTATTTAAGGTCATGTCTACAAATGTGGGTGCTGGGCCACCTGAGCTGGCAGGGATCTGCATACTGACTCATAAAACAGAAATGCCAGGGAGTTCAGCACACAAACACACAATCTGACTCTGTGCATGGCCACTAACAAGCTTTTGTGCTGTGCAGAAGCCTGCACTCCATTTTTACTTTCCAGATTGAGGGTTCCTGAACTCTAGTCTACCCCAGAGAGTAGGCAGGCCCTACATCTGGCCTCAGTCCCTGCATGGATCTTGCCTGAGTTCAGCCAAGGAATAGTCATTATGGGGATTAAAACAACTGATTTCATCTACAACACACAGGAAACAGATCAAAGGTGGATTTCTGCCTGGGTTTCTCATGGATTTCAATTTTAGTTAACACTTACAACTGCAGGCCTGCCTATTTCTTTCCTTGTTTTAGAAGCAGAAATCATTGCCAAGGCTCTGGCAGCCAGGCCAGAAAACAGTGACAAATAGTGTAAGCTGATCTGGCAGGCTTCATTAAGGGCAGATTAAACATTGACAGTCCCCAAGGTTTTTGTGATATGATTGCATGACATGGCCAATGAACTAGTCACTCCCTAGGGTGAGAAGCAGAGATGATGTTCAACTGCCTGGAGAGTGGAACACAGACTATTCTGTGAAATTACATGTTACAACAGTGTAAGATACAAAGCACCGTCTCTGAATAAGGTACTTCACCTCAAATAAACCTTGTGACTAGCTAAATAAAAGCCTGTCTATTGCAAAGATGGCAGTGCAATGTAGAAAAAGAATCAACAGACATACAAAAGGCCAACATGGGAATTTAACAGTCTGTCCCAGTCAGGATACCTTGCCTTTTTTTCCTATGCAATGTCCATAGCTCTCATAATTTAAGATTTTTTTTTTCAAGAAATATTTGAGAATGGTCCCTCATTTACTGGATCAAACATTATTATATCAGAATATCAAGAAGTCTCTGAGTTGTCTGTGCTTAAGGCAAGGTTGTCTTGAATCTAAAATAGTCACCTCCTAGTTCTACTATCTTCTAGTAACCTGATGATTTTTCTTGCTCTACCAGGATGGTGGGTTTGGAAGTTTCTAATGACAAAGATTGCATGACTGCATTTCCCTTTTCCATCCGTAATATTCCAAACACCTTCAGATTTTCTTTTATATCACCAGACCAAATAAATTGGTCCTACCTGAAAAGTTACATGAAGATAAGGATACCCATAAGAGTCAAATTTATCACTGAGCATCTGAAATTGAAGAGTTTTAGCAGTACAGAAATCACAGAATCATAAAGTCTGGAAAAGGTCTCCAACATCTGAAGTCCAACCTTTGACCATATAACACCATGCCTGCTAAACCACAGCACTAAGTCTACCTGTTTCTTGAATATTTCTAGAGACAGTGACTCCACCACTTCCCTGGGGAGCCTGTTCCAATTCCTCAATACTTTCAGCGAAGAATTTTTTTCTAATACCCAACCAAACGTCTCATGGCAAATCTTGAGTCTGTTTCCTCTTTTTCTGTCATGGGTTGCCTGAGAGAAGAGACCAGCCCCGACCTCGCTACAGTCTCCTTTCAGGCAGTTGAATAGAGTGATAAGATTCCCCCCTAAGTCTCATTTTCTCCAGGCTAAACATCCCCAGCTCCCCCTCACAGGACTTGTGCTCCAGACCTTTCATCAACCTCATTGCCCTTCTCTAGACATGCTCCAGCACCTCAATGTCCTTCCTGTAGTGAGGGGCCAAAACTCAACATGGGATTTGAGGTGAGGCCTCACTAGTGTCGAGTACAGGAGGACTGCCCTGGTTCAGCTGGCCACACTATCGCTGACACAGGATGTCACTGAACTTCTTAGCCATCTGGGAACACATCTGATGGTGGACCAGCATCTCCAGGTCATTCACCATCAGGCAGCTTTCCAGCCACTCTGCCCATAATCTGTAGCACTGCCTCGGGTTGCTGTGACCAAAGTGCAGACCGAGCAGTTTGCCTTACTGAAACTCTGTTGGCCTCGACAACCACAACCTCAGTTGTGGCTCACAACCTCAGGATCACGTCCAGAGAAGACGCAGGTTTCTGGGGACCAGCATGGAACACCAATGAGATGGGCTTCCATTCATGAAACCATTTATTCAGCATGGGAACAAACTCAGATTCAGAACAGAGAGCCCCGAACAGAGGCACAGCAGGGGTTTTTGAGGGACAGAACTCTTGAGGGTCTCCACCTTTGAGGGTGGAGTTCAGGGTCAGGGGCCACTAGAAACACAACAAGGGAGAACCCCCCAGGGACTCAAACCCAGTCAGAACTCCTGGGCCGCCCTTCACAAGGGGTTTGGGGTGGAGTAACTTCATCCAGGGCTCACATATCCATCCCCCAGTACAGGGGGTCAAAATTCACACACATGGCCTACAGCCTTGCCTCTCCTTTAACAATGCTTATCTGAAACTAACTCTTTGCCTCCCTGAGGCACTTCACAACATCGACCCATCGAAAAGAAAGGTAATAATCTCATCTGTGCCTCACTACTTTATCCAGAAAGGCAGGAAATTCAGATACATAATCACTAGCATTGTAATCAAAAAGTCAAAACAATTCTGCAAGCTCCCACAGAACAGAGGTTTTCTAATTCAGGCAGAAAATTACATGAATTTCCATGTTTCTCTGCTAAGATCTGGATTGCATCTACTGACAAAATTTTCAAAGAGAGAAAAAGTGCTGCTGAATGTGTCTCACGGCCAGAGAACACCACAACTGAGAGGCATAGCATAGCTTCTTAGCTGTCTCATGGATTTAAGACACATGGAAGAGCCTGTTTCTTAGCGCTGCAGGTTCTGCCTTTAACAACCATTAGTGATTTCAACCACATCTGGACAAGTTTTAATGTCATTAGATCTAGCAAAATCCTCTTGAACACAGTACATGCAGTGTCCTGTTTGAAGTGGTCTATCCTGCCTTTATTATTAAATAAAATGGTTTGGTTTGCTTACAGTTACTGCAGGATATAGTAAGAGACAGCAGGTGAAACTGAGGTGCTGGTATACACAGGGGAAGGTGGACCTGTAAAAGGGAAGCCAAACTTAGTTTGTTTGGAAAACAAATGAACAGCTGGTGGCACAATTTAGTCCTTGCCTTGTCCACCGTGCCCATTCTCCCTGCATTTTAGTACGTTGATACCATCACCATGACCAGCATTCACAACTTCTCCACTTATCCCTTCCATACCAGAGAGCCCAAAAAAGAGCAAGAAATAATTACCTTTAGGTCTCCTGCTTCATCAACTCTGCATGGAGACTGTTGTCACTTGCTCTGACACCATTTGTGCCCTAGAAATTCTAAACTGAAATGGATGTCTCCAGACTCCAGGGACATCCAGAGGGAGCTTCCTACAGCACTGCTTACTTGGAATGTCTTTATAATTGTTAAATACAAGGAAACAAAACACACAAACCAAAACTATCTATCAAGACAATTATATTCCAACGTGACTGACACATTCAGCTAGTTAGACTTTTTTATACCTTTACCTCAAATTTAGAATTAATTGAGCAACGTTTTGGGCATGTAGGGGTTCCAAGGGTAATGGAAATGATAAAAGCACTCATTCAAAACACTCATCAGCAATCTTTTCCAGCAGTCCAGTCCAAATCAGCTATTTCAGTGGATTACTTATAATTTAGGAACCACAGACTATGCCATGCCTAAAAAAATAAATTCCTAGAGATAACTAGAATGTTTCAGAAACCACTGTAAATTAAGACAAAGATCTTTGCAAGAGGGAGGAAAGAGTTGCAAGGATGGATGTTAGCAGTATCTTTTTGTCTCTTTTGTCTCTTTCTGGTTTCACAGAAGTCATTCTCCATGCACAGAGTTCCTTGATTTCTAGAGGTGAATGGGCTCTAGCTTGGTGGGAAGGAACCAAAAATATCAGTCTGCTTCTACAGTAATTTTCTAGAGATAGTACAGAGACTTAAGACAATTATTTAGACACATCTCAGATAACCCCAGTGCCTGAAACTAAAATTTCAACTCTTAAAAGTCACAAACTTCTTACTGTTCCCAGGCTGAGCTTGAACTCAGGGAACAGAAAACAAACCCTTTATTTAGCAGCATAATGCTCTCATATCCACTCCAGAGACAGGATTCTGACTTGATCTGCAAGTTTTTTCTGCAATAGCTCTCATTGTATTTTTCACTCTGAAGCCAGAGTACTGAAAAATACCATTACTTGTTTTGCCTTCTCCAAATACAGTCCTGCTGCAGTGGATGACATCCATAAGGGAGCCCTCAGCAGAAAAATGTGATGATGTGTGGCTTTCAATGGTACCTTTCTTTCAATGGTTCCTGAAAGCAAGAAAATTTGAAAAACTCCTGTACTCACTGCTTTCGTTTGGTTACTTCTATGTTGAGCCTGGAGGCTCTTCACTGACCCCATCCAGTGCCTAATACTGGTGTGTGAGCTAAACCTGTTAGGACCAAGCACAGTTTTTACAGGCACTGGCAGAACTGGAATTCCTGAAACAGAGAGTACACACCTAAAAGCAGAGCGCTTGTATTTATATTTGAGGACTTGTCTCAAATTATTAGCCTTACTTGTAAGCAGATTCACAGTACCATTTCAGTATATATGGAAATACTCACCCTACTACTCAAGGATATAAATTTTCCATTACAACCTTTGGATGTGTGTGCAGACATGTTTCTGCTTCCTCAGCTCAGATGTAGCACCATATGCATCTAAATATCTGTGTACAATATTAGATTATTACTGATTCTAGTTTGCTGAAGATCATGTATCCTTTGCATAAAATTGTTTTCCCAGATTCTGCTACAATCAGCAGTTTGCCCAAGAAAACGACTGATCTAACAGGATTAATTATAGACAAAATGAGATTGAAATCCCGTTGCTGATTTGTGGAAAAAAAAAAAGAAAAAAGTTTATTTTATTCAGCATAAGCATCTTATTTGCTCTGTATTCCTAGAAAATAAAATGTGCTTGGAAGAGCACACATTTGTCAGAGAACAGCCTGTCTTAAATCTCTGCTTTAAGTAGTTAGTGGCAACTTCTCTCCTTTTTAAATGAAGGAAACCCTAGTACCAATTTTCCACAGAAGCACCATTTTCTTGCTATGAACTATCTGCACCTCAGTATAAAATTCTTTGAGATTAACGTTCAACTAATCAATAGTTAGGTCTAATTAAACTTGCTACTTTAATTACATAAGTTGTTGCTTTTAGAGACTTTATGAAAACATCAGAGATGATGAGGACACTTTCATTTCCTGCTTTTAACACCCTAAACCTTTCAATAATCTCTTCAGAACAGATGTCCATTCTTGCACCAGGTGGCTCGATGGCTATGCTAGAGTCAATTAAACCTGGCCATCTTGGCCACATTCAGGATTACTGACCATCAGAGAAGGTCATGGTCACAACCAACGCCTGACAAACAACTGGCTGCTGGGACCTCATCTACAGAGCCCCACCTTTCTTTCTTGCCCTATCCCTTCCTGAAGTGCAAACAAAGGATGCGTAGCTATTACTCTACACTGCTGAGCCACTTGGAATAGAAATTGTACTACCATCTTTTGACTGTAAGGAGAACTACACCTTTAGGAAGCCTCCCTTCTGTACTAAGACCCTGGAGGATGTAATCTTTAATTCAGTGAATGAAACATACAGATCCCTTTAAATGTGGACACAAGATGTAGTGTGTGAGAAAAGTCCTTTACAAAAAGCAATCTGGTTTGAACGTATTCTTAAGAAGGCCCATAATTTGGGGCAATCCTTGTCTACCCAAGAAAAACCACTTAAACAGTCTTAAATGTGTCAGCTCTGGTGCATCTATGCCTATTTCACACGTCCTAGCAAACTGTTTGGAAGCAGCCCCATTATGACAGCTCCATATTCCCTTTGGCACTTCCAGCCTGTGACTACAGTGGTGCTCAGTTCTTGGCAGATCAGTATAGATTGAGGCTGGTATTAAATACAGACTCTTTGATTATCATTGAGCAGTTTATATCTACATCAATTCAGAACTGACAGACAGTAGCGCTTATGGAAACGTACAGTTACCTATACAAAATTATTACAGTTCCCAGGGAGGTTTCATACAGAATCAGTTAACTATTCTTTTTGAAAGTCTTAGAATTAAGGATTCTTACATTTCTATGCCTAGAAAAAGTTCTTCTTAAACAAATCAGAAACACTTTGGAGATACTCATAAAAAATCTTCAGAGGCTGGTTATCCTATCATACACAAAACTGGGATATTTTTAAACAAAATTAAAAGAAAATATTGATGTTTTTGGGCAGATGCATTTCATGTATTTATAAAATGCAAATGTATTTATAGAAGGTAAATTCCAAAGCACTGCAAATAAGCAAAGAAGCAAACATATTTAAAATCCAAAGCAACATGTTAAAAGGTACACTCTCCTTTTGACATCAAGAACAGTTTGGGGAGTGGAGTGTTTAAAAACATTCCTCTGCATAGCAACAATGGTTCTGCTGGATATTTGACAACAGAAACATTGGTTTAATACCCTGTGATCTAGCAACAGCATTTTTGCCAGTCCCTGAAAATAAACCACTGGCATTTTGGGTGTGCATTATGGCATGTGTGGTTTAGAAGTGCTTAACCATTTTATAAATTCAGGGAAAATCTTGGTTTCAGTGAGGTCAACAGGATATTTGCTAAAGGTTTCCGTGGAGTTGGACTTCCACATATAATATTTAAGAAAAGGGGCTATGGTCTGAAGAAGAGCAAAGGAGAAAGTAAGAAAGTAGGGTTTTCCCCTTTCAAACAAAAAGGTCACAATAAGCATTAATGGGTAAAATCCAAGTTTTTGGTGAGATTTTTTTTTCCCTTATCAATTATGCCATGATGTACACAGTTTATAAGCAACTCTCAATCGATTTATCTATGTAAAACATAAACAAATAAATTGGAGAGCAGTACATATATGTACATAGGCTAAAAAGTCAAGATACATGTTTTTAATTTACTTCTCTCACTAGCATAATTCCACTAATATTCAATCCTTTGTGAGTAGCTGGAATTACATATGGTAATAAAGAACAGAGTAGAGGTACTAATACATGTGAGAACAAAAAGAGGTCTTTGAAACATTACTGAGCTTTAAAAAAATTGTGGTGAGGGGTCTTCACAGTGACATTTCATTCTAATCTTTGATCTAGAGCCTCTGTAACAGATCATATACTATAGTACTAGAGTACCTATGTTTCTCCCTCACACTGGAAAACCAGGGCACAGACTTAGTGTTTATTCCTGCTGGCTGGAGGGAATGTATCACTGATAAATAATTCAACAAAATCACCTTTTATCCTAAACCACCTTGTATATTTTCTACTCCTCAGCAGCAATAAAAGCACTCCTTCCCTTCCCCATGACTCCCTTAAATTATGTAGAATCTACTTTTATCTTGGGTATTTATAAATAGAGCATGAAAAATAGTTTTTCTGTAACTAGTAACAATGTTTCTTAAGTTGTACACAGAGTCTAAAAAGTTGATCACTATAGTAAATCCTTTCCATCTGCTGGTTCAGAAAATAACTTGTCACTGGATCTCTTGAGGCCTGGGAACCCTTGATCTCAAATAGATTGTCACACCAAAGGTGCTGTTTATTGACATGATGAGCCTCAAGAATTGGAAATGTACCTAACTTTTGATCTCTTACATGCCTGTACCTGGTAGTACTGTTGGTATAAGGATATGGCTTTGTGAAAAGCTACATACTGAGGTTTGTGCATCATCAGTCAGATGATAGAATGCTTATCTCACAATGGGATAATGATTCATTTACAGTCCAGTGAAGGAACCAGCCTGTATTCATCTGGAAAGGAGAATACTATCTAGCTAACATCTGAAATGCATCAGCATTTCTACAGTAAGATGAAATGTTACATGTCCTGTATGAGAATATTGAAATTGACCCTTAAGAAAGTGATGAATTACAGGAAAACGTTCAGGAAAAGAGGCAGAATGCTTGAATCTGAGCAGAATTCCAAGAAAAGTTTGGCCACTTACCACATGCATGTAACCCATAAATATAGGGGTTTTTTCAGTGACATTTAAATCCAAAGAAGTGGGCTTTGTCCAAGAACTAGATCCCAGCCATAAAGCACCAAAGAATTCTGACTGCATACTAGCTGAAGATGAGCTTTAGTAAAGATGGATATCAAGATCTGCTTTTATTTATTTTGGCTTACTTATACACCTACTAACCTTGCTGTCTATGTTTGGCTTATGTAAATATATTATCCTTTGATTTATCTTAAGAGGGATTTAGGTTAACTGGCAATAAATACAACGTTCTCCTCTGATGGGGGTCTGATTATCATTAAGACATGGGTATTGGAACTATTTTCAAGGTGCCCAGTCTCCACTACTATTAATCATACAGAGTCAAGAAAAAGTTACGAAGACTTCCTTTTTCTAAGCTGTTCTGCCTACTGGGAAGCTGGCAATCCCATATTAGTGTGGAGAAAATGTCATCCCCACTGATTAGCACTGGCTGGAGATGATATCCCAGCATGCAAGAGACCTGTAGGGAGAAGGCCAGGACCACGAATCAACCTCGTCAGTGATTCATGACAAATGAGTCCATCTGGGCCAGGCAGCACTGAGCAAGAACCTGATGTGTACATGCATATTTCTAAACTGCATCAGGAATGTCTGGCACATCCCCAGAGACTGAATGTTCCTGTTCCTTGCTGAACAATGGCAAGAGATACTTCTCCCTCTGAAAGAGTAGCTATCAATCCTAACTTCAATGTATGACAAGACTGCAAAGCAGGCAACAATTTCCCATGCATCACCTCTTTAAGGGCATTATTAACTTGCTTATCATCACTGTTCTTTCCTAAGATTTTTCAATACAGTACAAGCATCCATACAAATGGGAAAACAAAGTTGTGTAAGGTTATGTGTTGTAGGGTTCATGAGCTGCAGCTATATACTCCGTATCATGTTTGATTAGAGAGATCTTTTCTAACAATTTTGGACTTTACAGTACTCAGCAGAAATATTTGTGGTGGCATTCAAAAGTGCTCAAAATGAGGATTCCTTCCTATTTCTCTAGGAACTCTGCATTAGACCCCTGTTGAAAAGACCAATACAAGCAAAATAAAAACAATTTGCATAGAAAACCGATCCACAAAATAACAGTGTTCGCTGCATGGACAGCAATATTTCATTATTTTTCATTTTCACAGAAACAATTTTTACATGCTCAATTACTGGCTACAAGTGAATTCTAAGATTTCTCTACATGCCACAGCTTGAAACAGATGATCTACATTTGATCCTAAATGCTCAGCAGGTCTGTGTTCTGATATGCCTTTGTCTCTTGTCCCATTTTTCTTTAAAAACTCAGACTTCTTTTTGAAATGTGCCCACCTTATGTATATGTTTTCAAGCTTCTATTCTATACCAAAAATACCTGGAAAACAAGATGACAGACAGCATAAGAAAAGAAAGCTACAGTTATTTTAAAAAGCCAAGGGTGGCAGCATATTCTGGAAAATGCCAAAGGGTTTGTGGAATAAATTCCATTTGGCAAGTTTAGAGAGAAAATAATCCAGCTGCTTTCAAGCACCAAATGCACCACTAAAAAGTCTCTAAAATTCCCGAAACATCTTGAATCAACAAAACATACCATCCTCCTACACAAAACAAAAACAGCAGCAACAAAAGAACCTCAAAACATTCCTTTTTATATGGACTTCAATGCTAGCTGAAGTATGTCTGTTCCAGGCAATCTGTCAAAGAATACACTTATATGCAACAAAGGGCATAGGGTTGAGGGATTTTATGATGCTTCAGGCTATTACAAAGCTAGGCAAAAAGATGAAAGAAGTCATGCTGATGAGGGACCTGGGATAAGAAATCAGGCTGAGCCATATGATGATTGTTATTCTTTGCAAAAGCGCCTCTATCCAGCTGATTACAGTCTTGCAGTGACTGTATCATTGAACAGGAGTTACTGGGTTAGTGTTCACTGAAGTCAGTCATGACCTTCTACTGCATTTAAAAGGTCTTTGAATCAGATGCTAAAAGAACAGACACCATCTATTTATGCATCCTCTTCCAAATTTAGGTGCAACCCGTTCAACTCTTTCATGACATGCAGGGCACATAGAGCACACTTCTAGTAAAACTGGAACTTGGAATTACCTAAAAGAAGGGACTATCTCCTTCATTGTAATAGGAGAAATCATCCAGAGGACTTTGCAGAAATGGCAAGAATACTATCCTTTGAATTCTAAAGAGAATCTGTATTTTTAGGCTGTTGTTCCTTTTAATTGTTCCTTCAACAGAATATCTGCTGGCACAGGTTCCCATTTCTGCTTCTTACATACACAGCCCCATGGCAGAGGTTTATGCCCTGCACAATACAGAAACTCATGGGACTGCACTCCAAAACATGTCTGCAAAAAGGGTTGGTCCTAGTGAAATGTGAACATATTTTATTTCATTTTTAAATCTAATATTTCAAAGAAGGTTTGAAGTCAGCCACACCAGTACAAGCGAAGATAAGGTAGTTTCCAGTAAAAATAAGACAAGTAAGCCACTGGAAACTACTGACAGAATACTATCCAAGGACAACAGTCCAAAATGCTAGCATAGTGTCCGTATGGAAGGAGTCCTCCTCGTAGGTAAGTAGTCAAAGGTAAGAAGAAAAATGAATAAACATTCTACTGAAAGGTGCTTTCATCTCTCCTTATCTCCTGATAATTCTACAGTATCAGTTGTGAGAAGCTTTGAAACTCACATTTCAAGCTGGTAATTTCCAGCTAGTCTTTAAAAAGATAAGTATCAAATCTAAGCAAAAGCAGTTCAGTAACTCTGCAGTACAAAAAATAAACACAAACTTTTCATTTCTAAACACATACACAAAGAACATTAGACTTGTGCTGAAGTGACTGGAGATAGAAGGCACATATTTGGCAGGCAACATGACTAAATAAGAATAAATGGCTCCACATTTTCCAATTAAAATGGGATTTACTTCGACTGATCTGCAGCAAACTACTTTTTTTATCCTTTTTCAAGTGTTTTCCCTCAGCTCAAAAGGAAGCAGCTAGAGAAAATCATGCTGTGCTTGTGAACAATTAACTTAGCCAAGCAATGAAACATTCAAAGAAGAAACAGAACAGCCTTGTCTGGGATATGCAGATTTTTGTTCCATGCTTACACAGGGCTGAACACCCAGTATGGTAAAAGCACCATAGCTTCCAATATCTGTGTATTTGTTATATCTTATTAATATGTCACCTCCACAATCTCTATAAAAAACCTGAGTGAATTACAAAAAACAAAAATTATAGAAAGTTCAATTTGGTAATGAATTTTGGCACTGGGGTTTCAGTACTCAAATTGATGTCTATGAGTGCCTATGGATAAAGTTGTTCATAATTAGGCAGAGAACCATCCCACTATAGAGGGTCTGTGTAATTTTTTACACATTATCTCAGCCCTATGATTTCACACATCTGGAGAGCTCCAGCATGCTCTATTGGACACTTCATTTTACACCTCGCTGAAAGTGTCTTTTTCCAGTACGCTACTTGGCCTTTAATTTACCAGCAGTTGCATTGTCAGGAATAGAGCAAACAAGAAACATCTTACTTTTCATGTCCAGAGAAGGGCAATGGAGCTGGGGAAGGGTTTAGAGAATAAGTCCTATTAGGAGTGGCTGAGAGAGCTGAGGTTGTTTATTCTGGGGAAAAGGAGGCTCAAGGATGATCTGACTGCTCACTACCTGACTGCCTGGAAGGAGGTTGTAATGAAGTGGGGGTCAGTACCAGTTTGAATTGACAGGATTTATTTTCCTGCATTAGGATAAGATACTCTAAGAAGGTTACTTTAAAAATTTAAAACACCACTTAACATATTCATGAAGGAATAAACTGGAGTTTTACCCTTTTTACTTTAAACAACATCGTTGTATTCCAAGTCTTGTTCTGAAAAGATCTTTTCACAAAAGTTTATGCTAAGACATTTGAGGTACCTGAAAATAAATCTTTTGGTCTTAACAAAAACTTAGCTGAAAAAGCAACTCCTCCTCTAAAGAAATGTAATTCTTCAGCTAGAACTAGGAAGCTATTTCCAAAACCTTTCTTTTTATGGCCTTCACTGCACTGGAGAATAAGATTATCATCTAACTGTAACCTTGTTCCTGCCAACAAAAATTAGACAGCCCAGATTACGAGTTCCATTTAAAATGAATGAAGGCTTTCAGGAGCTCAGGTTTCTCTCAGTAGCCAGCCCTGCTAAAATGGCATGTTTGATTCTGGCACGTAGCTTCCTAGCAGTAACCAGGACAAAGCTGCGTCAGCAGGTGGAAAAGCAGAAGCCAGTACATAGAACATTAAATATTCTTCATTATTAATTAACACATTTCTGTAAGTGTTGACATTGTTTTCACATCTATGAGGTCCAGTCCTGACATATTTGCACTACAGTCATGCACCTGACTGCCATGATGCACACATGAAAGAAGAGCAATAACAAAAGTAGAGGTTTCAGCTCTAACATTACTCAGGCACATGCAGAACAGTCTTGTGCAGCTTCAACCACCGTACAACAATACCTACATTCAGCCTGCCTCAAGTTGTCTGGGGTATCCTTCCTCTATGTTGCAGGCATACCCATATTGAGGAAAATACAAATCTCTGGGTGTCAGGCTCTCTGGATCATTCACCATACCATCCAGTAGAGGTAATGAAAACATGAGACCTTTGCAGAAAAATCATTTTTAAAATGACAGCAAACTTCTCAGTGATTTTGCTTCCCAGGAAAATAAAATAGAAGTATTTTAGTATAATATCCAATCAACCAACTTTCAATAGAATAACACTTGAAATTAACTCTAAATCTATGTCAGTTCTATTCTATTTGAAAATCTACATTTTTCTTCTTCCAAGGAATTCCATTTCCCTTGTTTCCAGAACTTGTCCTTTGCCTCAAGCTAGTCAAAATACCCAATTCTTTATAGTTTTGCATTCTTCTCCTCTAAGCACATTATTCTGTCAGCTCAGCAAGACCTTTTTCATTATATATCCTCTTTTTTTTCTTTCTTTTTCCTCCCAAGCCCTCTCACTTCTGTGCTCATATTTACTAGATATAAGCATATTTTAAATCTCCCCACTATTACTTTCCCAGGGTTTCTTTAATCCCACCTATCCCATTTCATAAAGAATACACCCAGATTGCTTACTTCTCATCTCCATGCAGTCGTCAATTTGTTCCATCTCTTTTTTTCTTTCAGTCTTTTTCCTCCTCAGCCTTAGAACACCTTCCTCTGTTCCTAATACTGTCAAACTGATCAATTATTTCTTGTGTCCACAGACTGTGGACAGCTTGGAAGTACTCGTTTCTTCAAAGTTATCATCCATTCAGGACGTGGGGTAATTGCAACCCAAATTTAAGCTAAGAATTGCTGTCTCACAGCTGTTTGAGACCAAGAAGATGCCACTGTGGATACAACCTGCTATTAGAAGGCTTAAGAAATCAGGGATTACAACATTTCATCAATGTTAACCCTGTACTGATCTTTAGAACAACTGCAGTAAAAAATTTCCATTCTGATTGACAAAACTTGAGACATTACAAATCTCATTTGTTTCAAAAGCCTAACCTCAGTCCTGTGAGGAGTCATTGGCTATGGCAGTATGACAGCAGTCATATCTAGACTCATTTTTAAACAGGTGAAGGAGCAGCAGGTGTAAAATCCAATGGGACTCACTTGGCAGGACAAAATCGAGAGGTCGGTATTCATAAGGAGAAAAACTGCAAAATCATCATCTTCAGATAAAGCTTGCTTAAATATTCATAGAATGTAAGGTATCCATTGGTCCCACAAAATTTCAACAATTAGAAAGCACCATAGGTAAATTTGAACTACTAACCCTAATGACAGGCATACATACACTTGCCTCTACCTATGTTTATCCAATCAAACCAGCACAAAAGCACACATTAGATGGAAAATTAACTCAAGAGCATGAAAGAATGTTTACAAACTCTGACTCTGACTTCCCAGAACAGGACAGGTGCAGAGGGCAGAATCACCATTAGGTGAAAGCTACTGGTCTCAGCTTGGCTGGGCAGGAAAGGAAAAAGAGATGCTATCAAGCAAAGACAGAGCAACACATCAGACAACAGCATCCAGTAGAAGAGGCAGCTTTTAAAAGACAGTTTAGGATCTGCCTGCAGTCTTAACACTTGATCTTAATGAGCTGGACTGAACTTGTTCCAGCAGAGCTGTGCTTAAAGCTGTTTTTCTGGACAGAGGACTGCTGTCCTGGTCTAATTGAAATAATTCCACATTCCCTGGACTCCTGTAATTAACTTGGGTTTGGGGTTTTGCTGCAAAGACCGCTATTAAAAAGCAAGCTGCTTAGTGGTAGCAGCACTGTTTGTATTACAACAGCACCTCTAAAACCTAGTCATGGCTCATGATTCCAGTGTCTTGAGGCTGTACTAACAAGGAAGAAAAATAATGGAGTACACACCACAAGATGGAAGCACTGCATCTTTCTTCAGCTTGAAAATATGGCTCAGCACTTCAAATTTGTCTCTTTGTGGACACATGATTTCCTGTTGCTCACTGAACACAAGCCTGGGAAGCAACCCACAATGCTGAAATATTACTCGTCATCTATCCAAATATGAAGCCACCTTCCTCAAGGTAGGATCTGCTGCAGGGAGAGCAGGTGACTACTGTAGGTACTCACATGGTTCCCATCAGAGCAGCACTGAGGCAGTTGACTGTTCCTCATGTACTCATCATTACAGCGCCTCCTCTGTAAAGAGGTAGCCTAGGTCCTGAGAGACCATATTGACAAAGCACCTTACCCAAGGTGACTAAAAAAAACCAAAAACAAAGCAAGACCTGAATTTAAATTTTCCTAGTGGCCACAGAGGTTAGAGTCAACTTTTCTGTGAACGACTTTTCCTTACATCACGTTAGGCTTGCATACTATATTAAGTTCAGATGAAAATATTTACACAGCACATCTAATTTCTTTCTTTTTAAAAAGAAAAGTGTAAGGTAGTGGTATGCTACCAAAAGGCCCTGAACACTATAGGGTTTCATAGCTTTAAAGGACTGGAAATTATTTTAAGAACTCTCTCTTTTCTTAATCATGTTTCATCTAAAACGGTCACATCATTTCACAAGTAGCTGCTGTATAGTTGTATTTGTACTTGTGCTGCATTTCCTCCACATTTTTTACACAGCAAACAAAATTTCACTACCTCATTTGAGGAGATGCTGAAACCCAAAGAGACCAAATAAAACTTCACATAGTAAATGAGTAAGTGTTCCGAGTCTACAAGAAAGCAACCCAGCATTTGAGAAACGCCACGTGAGCCCTCTGGCTCCTGCATCATGTTTTGTGCTTGGCATGACAACAGTGGGATCCACATGCATGGTCTGCTGAGCTGGAACTCCAATAATCATGGACAGGGAGCAAGTCTGTCAGTGAACACATCATGAAGCAGAGCTTTTAGCAGCCAGGAAAACACTGTTTGAAAAGCAGAGAGAGAAGAAGTGGTTTGAAGGCCAGCAAAATATTCCATGCATAATGATGAGCCCATAATCTGAATTTTCAATGCAGTCTTCTCAACTCAATGAGTTGAGACTGCCCACAGAAGACTAAGTATTAGGTGAGGGTGGAGGACTAAATGATAGCAAGCTGGCCCATTTAAGCCATCATTTAAGGAAGTTCTTGATGTGAATTAAAGTTTGCTTTCAGTCTAGGTGCCTCCCAGATTTTGCTTTTCACATTATTGCTCTCCCTATGCATAGAAAAAAATTAGTTGAGCTGACTGGAAAAGCCTCCTCTTACTTTTTGATTCAATGCTAAAACATTCAACTGCTTTCTTGTCCAGTTGCATTGGTCTTTGCTTTCTCACATTAACCCCCACCCATACTTCCTTGTCCACCATTTCTTTTTGCAGTTTCTAGAAAAGAAACACTATAAACTAAAATTTTTGGTGAATCGAGGAAACAACAGTTCTGAATGAAACAGTCTAACACCTTAAGAATCAGACACAGTGAGCCCTGATCTGAATGCTATCCCATTCCTTTATCATTCACCCCAGAACATAACTATGCTGATCATATCAGAAAGTACAGTGCTGCAAACATACTGTGGCTGCATATTTACTGTGAGGCAACTTGAAGAAGTTACTTGCACAATCATGCATCTTTGGGTTCAAGGTAGAGTTTAAGTGCTGCTTACGCCCTTCAGTTCATATCCTGTTATCTTTGTCTGTATACTAAGAAGATTTTAAATCTCCAGACCATCCTTCATGTCTAGTAACAGGTTATCAAAAAAAATGTACAAGGCTATAAGAAAAATATTTTATAGATATATTAAAATCCTCCATGCAGTAAAACATAATGAAAGTGTAAGAATATTCATTACTAGATAAAATATTTTATTATCTATATATTTCAGGTTTCAAACCCCAAACACATCAAAAACAACTGCTCCTTAAAAATGAAGCACATGATAATTTAAGTGTAATCTTACTTTTTAAATTTTTTTTTGCACATAAAATACTCCAGTGCTTTTGTAAATAAACCCCAGTGATAATGAAACAAATACCATGAAAATAAACACAAAGTAGCTTATGAGGCAAAATAAGGAGTCACTGCTGAGTTAAGCCATTTCATTGGTGAGCATTTCAAAACAAACAAAAAAAGTGCTGTACTATTTTATATGTCCAACATGCAATTTTAACTCTCCTGTTAAACTGCAGACAAGGAGAGGTCACAGACCATGAATTCTCTCATCAATTTATGACCTGTCTCCAGTGCTATTTCTCTGCTCTCAGACCAAGAGGAACAGGCAGGTTTAGAGACCACACTCAGCTGCAGACAAGAGGTAAATAAGCTTAATTAACCAGAAGGAAAGAGTTTAAGTACCTACCTTGCCCTCATTTTCTTTGTTCCAGCTCCTCTGCAGTCTTCAGCCTTGCACAACTCTCCCATTCCGTGTGACCCCACAACAGATTCTTGAGTGATTCATTGTGGCAAACTTCCTTCTGTTCAGACTGGCTGAGGTGGAAAAAATAGAAAGTGGAGGCACTGACAGGAGAAACTACATTCTTCTTAAGAAACAGTTGGTTAAGGCTGTCTGTTCTTCCACCATGACAGAGAGCTAGTTTAGTGACTATTGACTTTGGCTGTAGGTCACTAGGGTGCTAATGCCAGGCAAGGCAAAAGGAATCTTGTCCCTTGATAGGATTTAAAGGTAATCTTCAGGAGAAAGAGTGAGAACAGCTAGAAGCATTTGGGAGTGTGATTGCTAATCCAGTAATAATGCATGATTGATTTATTAACTGCTTCACTTGCAGAAACAAATGAAAATGATTCTGCCAACAATCTGTCATTCTTTGGTGGAGACCACAGCGTCTGAATCCCTTTCTCAGAGCAAAACTGTGGCAAATGCTAAGCCTGTGTATTTCAAAATGAGGGATTAATTTCATCTTAATGCATAATCCTATATGCTCACAAAGGAGAGAGTGCTGCAGAGAACTTTTTAAAATCATGCAGAAATATGTCTATTGTGTTATATACATTTATAGACAAAGAGAAAAAAATATTTCTTCATGCATTTTTTTTCTCTTGTTAATCACATCATCAGTAACTAAAGTAGGTCACATGTACAAAGTTAGCCATTACTGCTTCCCCTACTTCTTCCCCTCTACCACCAAATCCTAGTTCCATGTGTGACATTGCCACAAAAGCAGCCAAACTGCATGTTGCAGGTTACACATTGTAGGTTACTCTTCAACAGGACTATGGAGCCCTGGAGAACACTGGAGCCTCTTACACAAGAAAACATTTGTTTCAAAAAGCTTACAATCCATCCAGTCCCCCCACTGAAAGAGCTGCATTAGCAGCTCAGACAAAAATCATTCATTCACAGCATTCTGTAAACTCCCAACCTATAGGCACCTATTTGCATGTAGCAATGATACATGCAGGGAGAAGACTTGCTGATTTGTACAGTAGCCCAAGTACAAGCATTAGAGTAGAAATTTTCACCCTGAAGGGCCAGGTGTGTAATGTTCAGCTGTCATGTACCCAGATTCTTTACCACAAATAGCATTCAGCCTTTTAAGTTAAATTCACATTATTCCCTGTTATGACTTTAAGGGAGCAGTGCTTCTGAAATAAAATTATGTCTTCATGCCAGGAGAACTTCTCTATTTGAATTGTCAGTTTAATTGTTAATTACTTTATGTAACAGATACCTCATAAAACAATATGTCAATATGTAGGTCTTGGCTCAAACAATCTGCCTTCAGTATTACAAAATAAGTGAGACTTGTTAACTGTCAATAAACAAAATAAATAAGAGACTAAGAAAGAGTGAAGGGTAGAACACAGCCTATAAGAAAACCCTAAATTTCTCTAGGCCCTTACCCAGATCGATACAGCTAGAGGTCTTTGCCTGTATGAATTCTGCAGCAGCTAAAAAACATTGCTGAGCCTTCTACCACATGTTTAACTCTTCAACTCTTCCCTTCAAATATAATAGAACATGTTATTAACACCTAAATACAGCCCACTGCTCTTCACAGAGCAAACCCCCTCCATTCAGTAGTACATTTCCTGGATAATGTGAACAAAGTTGGCTTGAAAGTAGGTAGAGTAGCTGACCTCAGGCCATCAGCTGCACAAGATATGCAGCCAGTGTGACATTATACAAAATCAAAACAGAAACATTGCCTGCAAGCAATCTAAAAAAGCTAAAGATTAAGATCCCCCCAAAACTAGGTCACACTTTTTCTTTTAAATTAATGTCCTAGGGAAGACTTGAGTATGAAGCTGCAAACTGTGTGCAAGAAGAAAAATATTTGCATACGGGTGCTTTCTCAGCAAGTGCTCTGGCTTGCGCTGTAGGCAGTTTCACTGCTGATGTAAGAGTCCTGCTAACTCTGCACCTCTCCTTGCTTTGGCTTGTACTGTGTAATATCATATTGCGCTTCATCTTCACAATTAATCTCAATGATTTTTCAGACAGATTTGGACCTGTCCTCTGATAATTTATGAATCCTGAGAGCTGATCTGGGTGTCAGAACATCTACACAATTCATGTGTTTTCTTACCTTGGTTAATTAGTGACCTTAAAAAGCAGTGTAGAAATACAAAATTGTCTAAAGATGGCCATGTGTCATTAAAAACTGCGATAATGACATAACATCATGAAGTTTTCCCTCCACTTCACAAGCTTGATTTTGTCTAAGGAAGGGAAAGGACTGCAAATAAATAGCCATAGGATATCTTAGCAAGGGAGGTACAAGAGCAGGGCACATTTCAGGTGGAACAAAGATTTCAAGTCAGTGAAGCAGTTCAGCCTGTCACAGTCTAATGATAGGAACCTCACAGGGTAACAGGTTAAGTCAAGTTGAGAAATTATCCAAATAATCTGGTTTCCCACAAAGTATATTACCCCCAAACCCAATTACAATCCCACTGTATTTTCTCTTGTACAACATTATTTGTCAAGAATTAAAGTGATTTAGTAGGTATGCAACTCCTTTGTAGAAATTGACTGAAGTCAAAATTTGATTAAATTTTAAATAAAGACTTGCTTACTTTTCTTCTCTGGTACAGATAATATCTTTTTCCTTACTTAGCTGGTACATGTATTCAGCACCAGACTAATTTAAAACACTGAGTCTGTATCAACTGTGTCTCACTCCAATACTCTAAAAATACTACACTCTTCTTCCCTTTTTTTCCCCCCATGCTTATAGAAAGTAAAATAGCCCTTTATGGTATTACCTTTTACTTGAAGTCTCCACACAAATTGTTCCTTCAAGGTCTTTAATGACTTCAGAGGAGAAAAATCATAAATATCCCTTAGCTCTAGTGCCTGATGTTTGACATTTCATGCTGACTATTCGTCTAGGTCAGTACCAGAGTCCCTGGCAGTGCCACCAATCTCAAACACATAGACACAAAACATTAAATTAACCAACATAAACACTGTAATATCTCAACATCAAAATATTTAAATGTTCTGTTCCAGGACTCTGTTATACATGTACGTGGTGTGTTGTGTACATGGTGACTTTATCTATCTGTATCAGTCTTGTCATAGACTTGGACATGTTATTTCTTAAAAAAAAAAAAAAAAAAAAATCACATAGGAAAAAATAGTCTAGTCCTTTGCACTGAGTACTGTACCACCCAAGAACTGCAGGTGGGTAATTTGCAGTTCATGAAGGATTACACTGACAGGAAGAGAAATTGAAAAGGTTGTCTCTCATGGACCTGTCACATTCTTCCTTACAGAAAACACTGCATCTTCAGGGTTGGACAGTCTTCACATATAAATCTTAACAGCTCTGTAAACATCTGCACTACGGCTCATCAATTACCCTTCCTTGCCTTCTGTCACCAGCAAAGTTTGGGAAGACCTTGTTTCT
The DNA here is from genome assembly GCF_971803275.1 of Cyanistes caeruleus. NCBI lineage: Eukaryota > Metazoa > Chordata > Aves > Passeriformes > Paridae > Cyanistes > Cyanistes caeruleus. The sequence goes on from NC_141705.1 coordinate 42,981,401, forward strand.
CTCACTGGAGAGTGACTTTTTCTGGAATAAAAGTCTGTCATCTCTTCGTTCCTCATCTAGAAAAAGAATGAAAGAAACATGGCTAACTGTTAATCTAATTAATTGCCTTACCAGAGACTTTTCTTCCTCCATTTCTAATGCACTTTGCTGAATTTCACTAGCTCCCTGAAGTCTTTAACATTTCTTTTTGCTCAGTGCTTTGAAGCTGTAGCACAATGCAAGACAGAGCAGAGATACTGATGACACCTCAGTATGAACTGATTCCACAACCAGCCATCCAAGGATGCCTTTTTGAAGCAGCTGGGTATACATTATGTCCTAGGGACAAACCTTACTTTTTTTTCCAAAGGGTAGCTTTGAGTCTGATTGTCACCTCAAGACTGTCCACGTAAATGAGAAATTAATTCCTTTAGCACTGAAGAACAACTGAATTGGAGGCTGGGTTTAGTGAGATTCACACAAATTACTCATCACCCTCTCAGGCAGGGCCCTTTTTATCCTGATTCTGTACAGCAGGTAAGCAGCTAGCTCACATCACTCTGACTTGCATCAGGGGTTTCTAGGCATAAGAAAAAAGGTGGGGGAAGAAGAGAGAAGCAGAATTATGCACAGAGAACCCTATCTGCTAGTCAGGAAGCAAAGACAAATCAAACTAAAAAGATCCATGACCCAGAGGAGGTTCTCACATTACCATTCACAAAATGCTGCAGCTTTGATCTCTAATCCATGTTCTCTTATTCCTCCTCCTCCTCTTTTTACATTTATGAGCAATTGTTATTCCTTATCTTACTTGGAGCTAGAACTGTGAGTCTGGGGAGACCGGACCTTTGCAAAGTGCTTTATCCTTTTGTAGCAGCATTAAAAAGACAGATTTCCATAACTGCATTTTTCTGTGGGAGCAGGATTCCTTTCCTGATGTAGCAGGTAGTGCTAGCTCTCTATCATTATGGAGCACTTGGAGACTCTGGACTGGAAACAATTGCAGAGTATCAGTACATACATTTTAAAACCTAAGACAGCCTCTTCCCTCTTCTCCTATTTTAATGTAACTGATAGTTTCCCAGGCTCTTCAAGGATAACTCAAAACCCCTAATCAGTGCTTTTTGGTCTAAAGTCCCCAAAACAAAACAAAACAAAAAACCCCAAAACAACAAACAAACAGACAAACAACCCCTTAACCAATCAACCAAGTGGAAAAACAACCACCTCATACCTGCAACTGAAATGTCATACAAAAATTAACCCCTTTTTCTTTAGGACTTATACTGTCAAATCCTGCTTAATGAGGCAACCCAGGCAAGCCCTAAGAATTAGTGAGTTTGACCCGTGGCATTTTATTTTCTGCAACAAACCAGCTAAAGGTCACGCTTACAAAGATGTGCCTATTTCCTCTGTAATATGGGTGCACAAACAAGCATGGGAGAGAACGGGAAAATGTCAAGAGAAGAAAATTTTTGAGAGTCAAGACAAAATTCAGGAAAAATAATTTATAGTGAGGAGAGATTTTTTCTGAAGAGGGGTTAAACAAGGTCTCATTTCAAATAAGAAGTTGTAAGATATTTGATTTGCCTGCTGATTCCTTACTGTTGTGACTTTGAAAGCAAGACGAAGGGTATACAATGAAAGAAGGCAATGTTTCCTCTCCTATTACATAGAAGCTATTCATGGAAGGACAGAAAGTGAGCTCAAATCTATGCTTCACTGTTCATAGCATTTGCTGACTGGCAGAGATACAGAGTGAAAAGGTTCAGGGTATGACATCCACTGGCAAGGAGGAAGCTCATCATCTGCCTCCCTTGCAGCTGCTGATACTCAGCCAACACACTCCTGCTCTGATGTCAGTGGCCTAAATGAGGGCCATACTCTGATAGCTTAATCTCAGGAAATCTCTGCTGAATTATTAGTGAGGCTCTGACTCCCACAGCAACTGCACACTGTGCACACTCAAGCAGAGGAGATTCACCAGCTTCCGATTCAGGCAGGGAAGAGTCTGCAGCTATTAAACTCTGCTGCAAACTTACTTTCAAGACTTATCTGCTTACATCTGTTCATCACTACCATGAACCCTCACTCAACAGAAGAATATTTTCCAGTCCCTCAAGAGATTAGAGCTGGGCTATGTCAGTAATAATTGCTAAGTGAACAAAATGCCATCTTGGTACTGAATAAAAATACTCAGAATAAATGAAAATACTGTAACAGCATTTCATCTTCCCCTTTGCTGTCTGGAAAGCTAAAATCTCTTCAGCTTTCAGAGTCTCTTGTGAATATAATAATTTTATATATAACTGGAAGACTTGTTCATGACTCATTTGTCTGTATTACCAAGAGGATTTTTTAGTCCAAAAGCCAGACATCCATTATGCGGGCTGCTAAATGATTTACACTGATTGAGCACGCACGGTATGCAGCTCTTGCAAATTTTATATGCTGGGTGTATGGAGAATGAATGCTTGCTGATTATGCTCCAAATAGCAATGAACCCAATTACCTAAGCCACTAACTCCCAGCAAGGAAGCCAGAAATGCAGCTATTGCTTCAGTACCTTAAAGTAGTATTTACTGTTTGGATCTTAACTACTGTAATTTGAAGTAAATGGGAGATTCACATTAATGAAGAACACACCCGTTAGCTCAAAATCACCTCTTTTAATGACCACTGTTAATTCCTTATGCTCTAGAATTTGTGTTCCAGACTAAGGCTTTAACCCACACTTGGGAAAGTAGACAAGAATCCAGCTACTCTGGGAATCTGAGTGACTTCCCAGGCGTAGCCACCAAGATAAGAAGGCTCAAAAAAGGGTAATATTCAGAAAGAAACATAAGAAGACACTTCTTAATCATCTTGTGGTGAAAACATGACTTCCATCATCCAGACAGCCGAAATGAACTCTGGTATTAGGAACGGGTACTAATTACTGCAGAAGAATCATCCAAAAAAATAAAATCTTGGCTGAAAATAATATGTGGAGGTCAGCTAGTCAAAACATTTTTCACACAGGGGTAAGTGGTAGATTTAGAGATCCTGGGTCTTGTCCACTTGAGGTTCAATGAGGATTGGTCACATCTCTGGCTCTGTTTCCAGTGCTCTGCCACCCCCACGGGAATGACTTTTTTTCCATGTCATAATGGAACATTCCTTGTGGCAACATTTCAAAGTTGCCTATTAACCCTTCATTGCGCATAGGCAATGAAGCGGCGGGCATGGGGTATGGGTGCAAGACCAAAGGGACATCACCACCAGAGTAAACAGCTGCAGTTCTACAGATCGGGAGCAGCTACAAATTTAGCCAGGAGCTTCACTTAATAGCTCATATTGCATTTCAGAGCTCTGACACATATGCAATTGACTGATGTCACCACATCCAACATGCTGCTGAGTCTGTGCTTCAGGGAAGGACTTAAAGCTAGGACTGGAATAACAGGAAAATCAGGGGAGGATGTGGAACAAGCTTATTCTTTTAAGTTCACTAAGCACCTGTCATACAAAACACTTCTCTTTTTGATGAGCACAAAAGTCACATATTGTATCACAGAATTACATGAAAAAGCTAAAAATTACCAATATGACTGAAATCAGACCTCCTTCCTCTTGTTCAACAACCACATGATGAAGACCAATGGCTAAGTGACCTTCCATTTCAATCAATAATGAAACTGATGTCCGTAGTCAGTAAGATTTTGGCTCCTGTTCCAAACTTCTAGGTATACCCACAAGTACAGTCACCCCTACAAACCACCCCCCAAAAAACCCTCTCTAATTAACTCTCTATTTTGCATGTGTGAATCTTTGATCTTCCAAAACTCTCAAATTATTTTTATAGATATAAATGGATAGGGCTAAGCCATACTGTGAAATCTAAGATGGCTGCCTGCACCTATCTGTAGGGTTTGGTAATGGCAAACTGTGCTCACCACTGCAACAGAAGTTTCCCAGTTAGCAAGAGGTACAGCTCCAATTGCAGAGAATCCGGCAAAGCAGAACAAAATTAATTATGAAACTCCTGTTTACAAATGCGACTTGAGGATTCAATTCATATCCCTTTCTACTGGAAAAAAAGATAAGATTCTTTGTAGGATCATTCTGGAGATGAATTTATCTGCCCATTCTCTTTCCTGCCCTACATCTACTACTTTGTGCAGTGGCTAAAGGGAGGATATGAACAGATGGCTGTTTGCTCTGATAACTGTGTCTGTTCCTAGTCAGATTAATTGGTTACAACCCAGTTAAAGATTAGAGTCTGGTGAAATGATACACAGTCCCTCAGTTACTCTTCACTGTCCATATGAAGAAAATAAAATACACCAGTAAGAATGAAAGTGGAATTTCAGTACCTGCTAGGGATTATGTAAGGCACATTGCCATAGAAAGAGTACAGTATTTACCCTTCCAGACTACAGTTTTAAAGAGTATAAAATTTACAGGAACATGAAGGTCAAATAGAGGTTTAAAGACACAAGATGTTCTTGTGGATTAACAAATCAGAACAGTATCAGTGTCATGATTACTTTTCATTTATCCAGGCCTTTGGCATCAAGCTGCTCATGAGACTTAGGGGCTGCAGCAGTATCTAATTTCATACCTCTTCTGATTACCCCGAGAAGAGATTCCCCTTCAAACAACTGGGAATATGCCAGGAGACTGAAGCATTGTACTGATACTCACTTTAGAGGAGATTGGGTTGACATCAGTAATTATAACCCTCAGTGCATGGCAAGATAATAGCAAAACCCATGCAATGCAATCAATAAAGAATGAAAGGATGAGAACATAAGTAGGGCTGGCTTGTCCGATTATACAGAAAATAGACACCGGCTCACAAACCTGATTGCATGCTCTGAGACTGCGGGATTGATTACCAGTTATTATCATGGAAGTGCAACAACTTCCGTAGAGCGCTTGACATAGAGCTGCAGGGTACTGCACTTTAAAAGGTAGCTCTTACCCTGCAACAATGAAAGCAGAAAACATGCACACAAAAATAGCTGACTTGGCAAACTCACAAAGATACTGAGGAAACATTATCAGCTAAGCAAATTTCTAGTGAGGTTCTGCAGGATTTCATTCTGGGTACACAGCCCATAAAAAAATATTTTTCCTCCTCCTTCTATGAAATAAAACCATACCTAGCACTCATGTTTGTACATTTGATGCAAACACATGTGTGTTTAACATCCTGAGACTGACAAAGAGTAAAATAAACTTTATAATGAGTAAATTCAGTTCAGTAATACATAGCACTCAAGCACACGCAATACAATAAATGTTAGACTAGCAAGCACAAGGCTTGCAGGACAACAGCATATTCTAGAAAGCAAAGAACTTGAAAAGAATTAAGACAAGATTAAGACACTACAGACACATCTGAAGAAGAAAAATGAGTGTGCAGCATAGTCCCTGTTTTTGCACTGTGCTGCAGGGGAAGGCAGCAGTGGAAGAAGAGCTTGTTTTTCAGATCTTTGATTAAGAACTTGGGAGGAGGTATAAAAGCACCACAAAGAAAAGGTGAGAGCCCAAGAAAATACTTTGTAAGAGAGGCCTGTGGAGCTCCAGCTGTTTGGGCTATCAAAAGGAAGACTAAAGAGATGAATCAGTTACAGTATATAAATCCTTCAAAAGGAGAAAATTAGATTAGAGAGATCTTTAACGCAGTAAAGAAAAACACACGCACACACCAGAAAAACTCTGTAGTTCAAGCCAAGACAACTAATTTGTGAAATCAGACAAAGGTGTAATCTACAAGGTGATTAACCAAAGAAGCAAGGCAACCAGGGAAAGATTTTTCATCTTTGCTTGGTGTTTCCAAATCAAGACTGGATCTCTTCATGGAGAACAGAAGCTTTAGTCTGACTCTTCAGACTAAGGGGAAAAAAATAAATTGAAATTCTGCCAAAAGCACCAGTTCTCAGCCTGTGGTGCTCACATATAGTTTACTTCAGAAGTTGCATGGTCATAGTGCTGGGATCCAAGTCTTGTATCACCAAGAGGCCGCTAAGATTCATCCTCTCCCACCCGCAAGTCTCAAGTTTCTTTGCTTTCCTTTACTCCACGTACTTTTAAGCAGGTTGGTGAGCAGGCATGACCATTTTTTAACGCAAGTCATGAAAGACTAAGTTTCGTTTCTAAGCAGATACCTAAACCCCCAGGGAAATGCACATCGCTCACGCGATGAATAAAGTCTGTAACACAGACTTTAAACGCCTCTCAACCCCAGCCTCATTTCTCTCTGCTACACTGCCTGTGCCATGCCCTGCGTGTGCCTCGGGCTCCCTTCCTCACGTGAAGCCCGGGAATTTACAGGGATTCACACGGCACGGCCGCCGGCCGCCTGGGAACGGGCCCCGGCCGCGCGCCCGCCGCGAAGCCTCTGGCGCCACCCAGCGGCAGCCTGGGCCGGCCGGGCCCTGAGGGGCGAACTCCAGGCCTCCACCCCTGTGCCCTCATAAAACAACGTTTTCTACGTAGCACCCCCCCCAAAGAGCGGCGACATCCCGTTTGGGGGCGTTTATACCCCAGGAGCAAAGCCCCAGAGCCGCCTGGGGCCAGCTGGGATGGAGCTCGGCTGCAGCACGCTGCCGCACCCCCTTGAGTAATTAACCCTTGGCCAGGCACTCCTCTCCCCTTAACGAGCACGAGAAAAAAAAACTCCCGAGTGTTCTCTGAAGAGCTCCGCCAATGCCATCTGCTAGCAGGAAGCCATGGTCGCCTCTGCTGGTTTTTTGTGGCCTCTACGGCCACAAAAATCCTCTAGGTTTTTTTTTTTTTTCCTCTACGCCGAGGCTGCAGCCGCCCATCAGGGCTGGCCAGGGCAGCCGTGGAGGCACAAGCTGCAGGGTTTACATGTCGCTGAACATAAAGCAGCCAAAACGAGCTTTCTCAGCTTTCCCTTCTGTCAGAAATTCATTTGGGGAAATTTCATGTGCTCATTCTGAGCAAAAATTCGTGGGGGGGAAATGTTTTCCTTTTAGTTCTAGCACTCAACCCAACTTAGATAAAAAAGTCTAAGGCAGCCCCTCCTCTGCCCCCAGCTGTGAGAGCTAGGCCTGCAAATTAGATATATAACTTTTAAAAATGCAATATTTTTCTAAGAATTGCTGCCAAAACTTAGTGGTAGGACCACACTGAAGTGAGCACAACAAAAAGATGCAGTAATGTCTTCAGATGTCCTTGGATGCATTGCCTCTTTCAACTACTTAAGTGATATAATGAGTTAAATGAAAGCATGCGTGGGTTTTTTTGTATTACGGAGCTGCTGCTTACAGTAGGTGAACTCAGTGTTTAATGTAATGTGTCAACCTCTTGACTCCCAACATCTGAAAGAACTAAGCTATAAATTCTAATAATGACTAACCTGCAGACTTCAGACTTGATCTGAATTGGCTCCTATTTTCTGTCTTTTCCACCCAAAAACCACACCCCTTGCTCAGTCTCTTCCGGGAGTATCCTAAGTCCCTGTGCTGCTTCCTCACCTGCAGCACCAACAAGCCAAACCCTGCCTTCCTCCTCTCTCTCTACTTCTGTATACTTCCATCATCTCATGGTATAATACCACTTTGGCATAAATTTGTTTATGTCTTGTTTTTATATCAATGAACCGATCATTTTTCTCAGGGAAGACACCATCTCAGTGTTTCACAGTTACTTTGTCTTGTACATCCTGTAATTTTTATTACAGGGGTTTTTTGGTTACTTGTAAAGTGATCTGATAATCTAATTGCATCATTTTCCTCAGGCCTTTGCAAAGCCTTTGGCTTTTTAGAATCCTTTATAAATCCTGAAAATAGCATTTATCTTAGCATTTCTGTTTAATACCTGCCTTTTGCACTCTACAAGCATCTTCCTTCTGGAGAGGGAAATGCACTCATATGCTCCAGAGCAGCCTGGCCTCATCCATGTGACGGGACAACACCTGCTGTAGTATCTAAGGAGCATTTTTTGAAAAGTTATTTTTCTATTGGCTTACGGTGTCAATGACCCAACAACAACTGGCAAAGGAGCTGTTTATCAGGTCTCTCCCTTGCAAATTGCTGTTAATGGGCACACATACCTTGTACCCACATGAAACCTTGCTTGGTGGGCTGTGTGGGTGGACCTGAGCCTGCATTCCTGCAAATACTTGAGGGCACAACTTAGTCGCATCCTTACAGTTAATGCTGTATTAAGACACATTTGAGAAAAGTGTACATTTCAGTTTTACACCCCTTAAAATGTATTGCCCATCTTGTCATCTCTTGTTTGTTTGATTGCCACTTCAGTGTTGCAGACTGATAAAAGATCTGCTGGATACTCTCTCAATACACATTAGGCAAGAGCAAGTCATAAATTAAGTCATGGAAACCATATTGGTAGGATGTCTCTGGAGGCAGGACAAAATATCATATGTCCTACATCCATAAGAGAAGGGCTCAAATAGTAGTTTTTTTATTTTGATTACTTTAGGGAAAACAAAGATAGGTTTGGGTTTCATACATGTCTGACTCTCAGAATTGCCAAGCGTGTAATAATACCCCCACCATGCAGAGGAAGCTGAGATTCCTACATATTTGCAAGCCCATGTGCAAGAGTAGCAGCACTACATTCCAGCGTTGTACTTGTTATTCCTAGTGCTGGTTTAGAGATGGAGATTGGAACCTTGATTACACTTGATAAATGATTGACAGTGCCATTCTAACATCAAAATCCTCCATCTGCATGCTTTTAAGGAATGAAGAGCCAGAGCCTGTCAGCTGGATTAGCCATGTGTCAACTCTGCAGTGCACTACCACAGAGCCATCGTTAATCTGAAAACTTGATCTCAAGCCAAAGGGAACAATTGTATAACCTAGATATCTGAAAGGAGAATAGTACAAAAACAAGAAAGAACAATCATCCTTACTTACACATGTGTACATTTTACTACAACTATTAGGCAATCAAGACTGTCATATAATTGGCTTTTTTAAATTACAGAAATGATGGAAGGGTTGCAGTAATTAAAAAGTGCAGGCAACACGTTGAAAGGTGATAAATTATGTGAAGGCAAAGTGAAGATGAAACAAAATCTTTATAAGCATTTATTTATTTGCTTCTCCACGATTTAGATAATTTGTATATCTGCTGTTTGTCTGTTCCTGGCTGCCATTATCAAGCCAGTATGAAATTGGTCAGAGGGCCAGAGAGCTGTCACAAGAACTTGAGTTACCAGAGTGGAAGATTACTTTAAAAATTGGTGTCAAGTCCCAGAAAAGCCGCAGGAATGAAGCTCTTCACCAAGATAGATTGCATGGGCAAGTTCTGTAGCACATGCCTGAATTGTCATGAACATCCAAAGCAAACTTTGGAAAACTGACAACAGAAGATAAAGGTCCACTAGCATTATTCCTCCCACATGGTTAAAGGAGACAAACGTGCAATTAATTCAGTTTATTTATTAGGACAGTGCCTAGGGCCCCTCAAGGTGGGGCCTTATTATGTCAGGCACATAAAAGCAGAACAAGCCTCTGCCCCAGAAAGACTTATACAAGTATATCTCCTTGTACAAGGCAGGAGAGAGGAGGATAAAATATAAGCTGAATTAAATAGCTGTCAGAGGGATGTTAAGATAATACTCAAAAGCACACTGAAAATTATTCTAGGAAGAAAGTGTCTACCTAGGTAGTTTGAAAGGCCAGCCTTTCCATGCTGCCCTAAAGCCATCCTCCAGAGATCTGCTACAGAGTTTGTAGCCGCCGTCAAATCCCACAGGAAGGTCTTCAGTCCATAATAAATTCTTAGGACCCACCTGATCCTCAGGGCTGATTTCCCACAGAATTATTCTTGTGAAGCTAATGGTCCCTGTGTTTCAAGGGTCCTGGCATCAAGTCTCCAAACCTACATGCAGTTAAATACTTGACATCTGAACATACACTCTTGTACCAATTGACTCCTGAGGAATTATTTGCAACATATAGTTTCCAACCAGTTTATCTGTATTTGCAGCTTCCTTGGACTTTCTTTTCTTTTTTTTGTTTCTTTCTTTTTTGTTTGTTTTATTTCTTTTTTCTTGCCCCCCAGAGATGCCACAGGTTGCACAGACTTCTAGCACTTCACGTGCACATTTCTGAATTTACTTTGGATTCGTGGGACTGCTTCTTACTGGCATGGGCAAATTCTTTATCTTAAGTACTGTTAGCAATAATATTTGCTATTATTCTGTTCATTCACAGTTTCAAAGCACTGAACAAATTAACTACCTGAGCTGCTACAAAAGCTCTTCTACCACCATTTCAGATTTCACAAGCCTATACATTTGTTCTGTGGCCCAGCTGTCAAGACACTGCAGTGCACGTACAGCAGTAGCTGGTAGCTGAGAAATGTCAGACTTGACAGTTCAGCACATGTGTATGCATACACAACCCTGTAAGTTAGATGTGTGAGTTATCCAGCTGAGGTCACAAACAGTGGACACCATAACTGGGGTGGGGGGCAGTTATATATGGTATATAAACAGTGATTTCAATAAGAATAATATTTGGTTTGGGTTAAGGGACAAGAAGAAAAGGACCAAGCAAAAGACTAGTTGAGAGGGTGTTGCATACAATTTTAACTGTATTAGCCTGTTCAGATCTGGAGGTAAAGAGGCTGTCAGGCCTTCTTGCCAACCTTGACATTAACAGGAAGCACGGAAGCCAACCGATTGCATGCTGGCCTCGAACTCGTAAAGCCTGTGGCCTGCAAGCTGCTGCCTGAACGACATGAGGCACTTCCCAGTACTTCTCTCCTTTCCCATCTGTTGTTACTCTTTTAGATCCTGAGCTCATACACAGAGAAGCTGTTTTCTTATTCCATCTATGAACGACAGAGCCCTGAGCTCAATTGGGCCTCTAGGCACCAGGTTAATATATATAATAATAGCATGGTACAAAAAAACAAAGGCATAACAGTTTCATGACGGAACGCATCTCAGATGAGTTAATGTGTGCAAAGCACTTTGAAGTTGAAAGGTTCTGCAGCGTGTAAAAGCTGAGCATTGCTTTCATATGGATTTGTTGATCTTGAGGATTCAGGAAGCCGCTGCAAATGTGCCTCTACTCAGCAGAGTGTGAATCCCAGCTATTCACTCTGATCTCCAAATGGAGTACTATGTCCAAGAAATTCCTATTTGAGGGTGTCATTAAGAAAACCCATGTCATTATAAGCAAATATCTTTAGTTTTCACACCTCTCTATATTAAAAACAAGCATCCCTGGGGAAAAATGCAAATAGGCTTTTCATAATCCTGCTGATTTTGGCATTACCCCTTCTCCATTGCTTTGAGTCACTCTCACTTTCTGGTTCTCCTACATTAAGTTGCCATGGGAAATACAAAAAGAAAAAGTGTTACAACCTGCCAACTGATTGACATGAGTCTTATTCATTCTGGCTCCTGAAGCTGAATTGACTTTCCAAGGTTCTCTGAAGCCTAGCTGATCCCTGGCCAGGAATAAATGGCATTTTGTGACTCCATCCAGGCTTGCTTGGCCAAGCTCTTTCTGGGGCTGAAACTGAGACCCAGCCCAAACGTTCCCCAACAGATTCAAGACCCACACTGCTACTTTGGATCATGCTTGCTGTAGTTGCTGTCATACCTCACCACTCCTTTAGAATATTATATACTACATTTCAGGGAGCAGTTTTGCTCAGGATTGAGGACCTGTGTCATAAAGTGACACACAAGCACACCCAGTGGTGGTCCCAGAGCTCATCTTCTGACTGAGTCAGGGTGCAGTAACTGAGCAAAACATCCCCTAAAGAAAGCAGAAGAGTGATAGGAAAACAGAGCAGCTTTCAGCCTAATTTTGGTGGTTCTGCATAATTTCAACTCTTCTGCCCCTATTGTGTATGTATTACAACAGCGATTCACAGTGATATTCACGCTTATGCATGCATCTACCCGAAGGGAGAAGAGCTGTAATTAAACACACCTGATGGACACTCACCGTCCCCACGGGCCCCCGCCGTCCTCCCGAAGCCGGTGCCACTAGATGGAGCTGAGTAACAAAATTCCTCCCAGGCCATGTTGCACGGCTGCAGCAGCAGCTGCATTGCCTAAATCGCAAGTTGCAACTTGTTTCTTGCTTACTGGGCACTAATGTTGTTTCCCTGGACAGTTGATACAGGGACAAGCTGTGGCGAATTGTCATTAAGAGATTGCAAAACCATATTCCCCAACCAAGCTGATTCACCCTTAGTGGAGGATGATGTCAGTCTGGGTAGATTTGGCAGCCAAAAATGAGTTTGGGAAATGAAAGGAGGGGCTTCTGCACGGTCCACAGTTTACGGGCTGGAAAAGCCATCTCTGTCATAGCTTATTTTGGTTAAGTAGGAAACAAGGAGTTTGGCAGTCTCTGCCAGCTTAGTGAAAACCCTTCTGCTCATCAACAGCCTCCCGAGAGCCTGGAAGACTGCAGGAAAGCATCTCTGCTTTCCCTGTGGTTCCCTTTCCAGCCTTTCAGATGATTCAGTGGCAGAAAACGGGACACAAAACTGCCTGTCGTCCTTGGGGAGGGATTCTGCAGGAAAAGCAATTGTAAAATAAATGCCTATCCTCAAGGTCTGGACGGAGCAAAAAAATCAGGGAACAATCAAAATGCAGGCACACCAGGTAGCAAAGCACCTGTCACGCCCATCCTGCATGGGGAGTGGTGCTGAGAGGCTGAGAACTGGCTCAGTGGAAACACACCGCCCTGGGACAGCCCACTTAAAAGAAGTGACACTACCAGGTCTTGTTTACACAGGGGATTGGCTGTGCTCTGTCTCCATCTCTTTGGAGGCAAACAGGCTTAAGTCTGCCCTGCTCTCTACAGAGGAAGGGTTATCCCACTGTAAAGATGTTAAAACCATCCCGTTTATTTTGTAAAGTACTTTACTTATAAACACTACCAAAACTAAACAAGCGTGGTGGTGGGAAATCTGCTTAGTAATTTTTAAAAGATGTTATAAACAGAGGAGATAAATGAATATGGAAACAAAAGGAGGGAAAGGTTAAATATATATATATATATATAGACATAGATATATTAGCAAATCAGGTAATTGCAACATCTAAAATAAATTTAGGATACAGATTGCCAGGCTAAATTTTCCTTTTTTCTGTTAACAAATATAGTAGTATGTAGTGAGCTAGGAGCGGAATTCAAACACAACCACAGCTCGTAACATTAAACATTATTTAGGTTATGTGTTAAAATGGAAATAGGGATAACCTAAATCTGCATTACAGCGGGCCCAATATAAACCAGAGAAACCAATGTGTAAACAGAACCACATCTTAGAACTTTGCAATGCACTTATACAAATTACAAGGTCATATGAGAAAAAAAAGTATTAGCAAACCATGGGATGAATCTGCAAATATAGTGTTTCTGTCCAAGTCTAACTGTATTATCCAATATAAGCCTATTTTTGTATTTACCTAATCAAGTGCATCTCTCTGCCAAGATAGAATATAAAATCCCTTATTTTCATTATTCCACATGTGCCACATTGTGATAACTTCAGTTTAAGATTACTCTAAAATGAATGCTTTCTGCATCCCAGCTCTTTAAGTGGCAAATGTCTGCAGGCAGACACCACTGAGATGTTTTAACCATATATTATGCAGATCAGGTTGTACAGCAGTAGGTTTCTCTAATGGTAGCCAAGCGGCTAAGCAATCGGAAGACCACTTCTTTCAAGCCAACAATACTAAGGTGCTTTGCAGTCAAGGTGTGTTAAAGCCTGCAGGAAAGGGTGTGGCACAAAAGTGTGTCGGTGGCCAAGGTGTTCTGAGGAACGTGGGGTGAGTCACCAGTGTCACATTGCTTGGTTGCCTGTGACAGGTGACATTTGGTAGCTGCATTATTACTAAACAGGAGTATGAGTGAGCCTTGCTATATGCAGGCACTGAAGTGTGATGTGACCGCCTGATGCTTTACAGAAAGACTCAGAGGACACAGGACTAAAGCTCTAGCATCATAGCCTTATAGAAAAAATGGGCCCTCTGTGCCTGGGGAGCAGCTGTGAGGAGATCACTAAATTTGAAGAGTCTAGCCATATATTACCCCACTGTAATGAACAGAAATAGCTTTTTAATAATTTCTAACCTAATTTGATATTTAATTTCAGAAAGCAAATCAGTATGCTGTAGTTGATATTTGATGTTGGGAAGCTGTAAAATAAAACTTTTTTTTTCCTACCTTTTTGGGGTTTAGGCAAACTTAGATGGCATCCTCCTGCAAGGGTAATTCATCCTTTTGACTTCAGCTGTGCTACCTGACAGGGAAATGGGAGCTGTGGTGTGTCACTGTCACATTAAAGCCTCCTTGGCTGTACAGAGGTGCTCCGTTTCGCAGGTCCCACATTGCACCATTCCCTGTGCTACCAAGGAAGCTTGCCTCCAGACCTGCCAAGGCTCGTCAGCCACCCAACACGCTCACACACCAGCCTCCGGTCAGGACTTCCAGTTCTGTTGCGGTGCCTTTTGGAGAGGGAAAACTCAGGTACCTTTGTGCAAGCCTAGCCCATCACACCTGTGGTGCTGGGGGAGCTGGACACAGATGGGCCTGAGTCTCATGCCCCCTGGCTGGACAGCCCTGGTGAATCTGCAAGAGCAGGCAGGTTGCAGGGCTAAGCATGCCCAAGCCTGCCCCAAGCACAGACATGGCCTGAGAGGGTTTGCAAGATTTGCCTCTGCCCTGTAAGAAATACGTGGTCACCTTGCACTTTTGGGGGTCCTCTCTGGCTCCTGCACTCCCCTGTTTTATGGGGCCTTGGAGCAGCCAGCACATGGAACCTCACTGCCCAAAGCCCTGTTCAGCTGTGGCTTATGGGTTCATACGGAGAGGATCCTCCTTCATCTTCACAGGCACAAGGGGATGGAGGCAGCATGGCAGAGGCAGAGCCGTGTGAGTGTCCTGTCAGAGGATCCCCAGCTCCTGGCCCCTCAAACCTAGTGTTTTCTTCTGCACATTCAGGCTGCAGAGGTGACAAAGAGCACTTCCAGCCACTGCCAGCCTGCTTGCTTTCCAGTACCATGGTACAGTAGGACCCTGTGCCTACTGACATAAATCCAAGCTGAATATAGCCTCAGGCTTCAAGTCACATTAATCCTACAAGTTCATACAGTGTGGTGCAGCCAAGGACCCCATGCAAGAAATGGAAGAAGAAAGAGAGAGAGAAATTAAAAGGGACCAGGGGGCATTGGCACCTGTGCTAGGGATGTGGCAGAGACCCGTTGGAGGGTTTCTGACAGCAAATTTCAGATCAACTTTCATTTCAAAGGCAATCCTGTCTATGACCTTCAGAGCCTTACCCTGAGACACCTACAACAAAAAATAATGAATTAGTCTTGCTTTTCAGGGATCTTGCATCCCTGATAGAAAATGAAAGAGGAGTCACAGCATGCAGGGAGGACAGGTGCAAGGGAACTTCGTGTCTCTGTTTCCACCCAGAGCCCCTCACAGCACAGCACAGCTGCATACAGGGCTTACTGATAGAGTAAACTGAATGGAAAGTACTTTTTTCTCTGAAAGGCAGTGGTTTGTGCTGGGAGCAGAATAGAGAGGGCTTCTTTCAGCTGGGGGAAGACTGTTAACACCACCAAATCCCTGTCATATGGCCATAGTTCACAGCAACTTCCAGTTAGTTACAGAATTGGGCAAATGGCTTTTCCTTGCTAATGAGCAGGCTGAACTTGCCCACTAGGTGATATGAGGAAAAAAATCACCTAATAAATCCCTTGTCCTCTGACAGGTTTGCACTGGTCCAAACTGACGCCTGGGCACAGGTAGCATCTCTTGAGTCCAGCCACTAATAGGGATAACCAGGGCACAGTGACCCTGTAACTACTGCCTATACACAGGCAGATGGGACAGGGAGATGTAAAAGCAGCCTCTGCCCCATGGTAGTAACTGGCCAAAACTGTGAACCCAGCCAGGTACAGGGGTAGCTCTGCTGCCAGTGCCAGACTGCTGCTATGCCAGTCCTCTTGGATACCAGGGTTCAGCTGGGAAAAGCACTGCTTCCTGGCTGGGAGACAGGAAAATTTGGATAAAAACTGCTGGCATATGAGAAGATTCACCAGGATTAAATGGCAAAGCTTTGCTTTGACTCTGCTACTGAGCTTACAGGTGACACAGAGGAGAGTTGAACAATCTGAGACAGAATTACTTATTAGGTCTGTCAGAAATTACAGGTTTTGTCCCAGTTTTTGTCTGCCAAACTCCAAAATCAATTCTTCAGCCAGGAAACATCCAGCCAGTAAAGATGTGAGGTTTCTTTTCCTCTGCCTGTATATTACCATTGACACTGTTTACACAGTTTAGCACAAAACATGGTGTTGTTTTTTCCTCCCTGCCTCTTCTACTCTGCTTTATAATCCCCACAACCAATTCCTGCATTTACCAAGGAGTTGCACATCCTCCTAGGAAAGACAAGAGATTGGTTTTAAGTACAGCATCTGTTAGTTATTGTTTACAGTGAAAGCTTTGACCTGAGACCAATGCAATGAATCTGAGTGTTGGAGGACATTGCATTAACATCAATCTCTGTCATTTCCTCATGTTCATCTGCTGTATATGCAGGCTTCAGGCCACAAGCTCCAGTGAAGCCTTCAGAGACGGACGGCAAAGGGAGACATGAAAGACACACGCACACCCAGTTATGCCAAGCTGCTAAAATGAAAGTTATTAGAGCAGTGTGAGATGCCCTGCAGGTAGCAGGATGGTATCTTTTTCCTAGGACCCTTTTTCTGGGTAACAATGAAAGGACAACAACTGTCAGGAGGCTTCTTGCTGCCCTGCCTTTACTTTGCTTTGCCAAAATAAAGCTGGTGCCTCTCAACAGCAGAAATACTCATGCCTACAAATGGCTTGTCTGGCCTGTCACAAGGTATCTGCTGTGGTCACATCCAAAGACCCCAAATCAAGATTGGAGTGAGGCTGTGGTAGATGCTGTAAAGCAAAACACTGGTGCAGGAAGTCCCACACCCTGCTATAGTTTCCATGCTGGTGTGGAACAAGACAGGGATACCAACAACTGTCTGCAGGTATGATCATGGCTAATGGCAACTCAATCAGCCCAGAAAGCATGTTCTAGGAACAATTTGATCCTTCAAAATCATTCCTAAAGGAAACCAAACAAACCCTTGTACAAATAAAGCCAGTTAGCTTTAAAGCTATCCCAGCCAGCTTTCGACATCTCTCATAGGCTGACACAGACTGTCACAGCCTTCGTGACAGATTAGCCCCATTCTGTGTGGTCAGGGTGGCACAGACTGCTCGGAGCAGCCAGGATGGCTGTGAGAACAGGGCAGGTGACACTGCAGAGCTGCCCCATCCTCTGCCACAGAGCACATGCCTTCTGGTACCTCACAGAGGGCTCCTTTCACCTTCAGTAACTCTGCCCTGCCAAAAATTGGGTGGAGGGAGCCTAACCCCACACAGCTGCAAGGCAGTTACAATGGGAATGCAAATTAAAGCCACCCATTTATGTAAACTACCTCAAAGTACTGAATACAAAAGCAGATCCATAGAAACAGAATTGCAATACCAGTTTCAAGCAGGATCCACTGGAGCACAAGATGAATTATATACATATAGGATTTCAAAGGAGATCATTAGGACAGGCTGAGTTCTGCCCACATCTTAATGACCTGAATAGATCAGCCTCCCCTTCCTCACTACCTTGTGCTATCTGGCTGAGGATTGACACTGCAGAGATTTTCACATTTGCTTCAGGCCTTAAAGCAGAGCTGCAGCCTTGGGGAGAGGGCAGAGGGCAATGGTGTCTTGCTGCATCCCAAGGAGCTCCCACCACCCTGATGGGTGTGGCTTGTTTGTAGAGACAAACCCTGGGACCAGTCTCAAAGTAGGAAACAGGCAAAGTGAAAGGAGAGAGAGGCTAGCTGAATGCACTTGGGGTGGGCAAGCAAGAAAAAGGGGCAGTAGTGTATAAAATTAACCTTTCTCTGGTGTTTCTCAGGCATCAGTAGACGAAAGTGAGAGAAAAGAGAATAAACAAAGGAAAGAAACAATGAAGGAAGAAGTATGATATTAACTGGATGGAGAGTTTAAACCAAAAAGAAAAAAAATAAAACCTCCAAGGAATGCCTGGAGGGCATAGAAGATGCCTCTGCACCTTGCAGGTCCTTCCTTGCAACAGCTTCTCCCAGTTCTGTGAAAGAAGTGCCTGCTGTCCAGTGGGGGTAAGGCTGAACACAGCTCCTCACAGCCTGTGCAGGGTTTCCCTGCAGGGCGCACTGCCCATCCCTGTGCCGAGCAGCTCTGCCCTTCCTGAGCGCAGGTAAATAATCCCACGCGCGCACGCCTTGGGGCGAGTACATTTTTCCTGGGTGAATACAGTTTTTCCAAGTGATTAAGATAGGATAACCAGGAGTAAGAGCTCGCAAATTTCCATGGAAGGCCAGGAATGCCGTGCCACAGGTAAGTACTGCTGTCACCTCTGTTGTTTTGCAAGACCAGTTTCCAAAGGTAATTTTTGGTTTGTGATAAACAGCTTTGGAGTCACTCCAGATTTATTCTCTGTAGATCACATCCACTGACTGTCCCCTTGACAGGGTGGTTGGTGTCCTTATTCACCCCAAGCCTGTAGCCCCTGAGGGAGCCCTCCTGCAACTACAGCAAACACCCCATAAAGCTTCCTGTGTCCTGTATGCAGCACAGAAGGTCTGGATGGCTGCATACAAGAGCCCAGCCCAAAACTATGCCTCCTTGCAAAGCAGCAGAGACCTTTGGTTAGGGAAGACCTAGGGCCAGTGTTAGCATCACTTAACCTAAGCAGGCAGGATCAGATGAGGCAAGCTGACACAATCTGTATTTTACCTCTCTCTATGCCAAAAAAAAAGTGCAGCTGTTTGGGTTCCCATGGCATTTATTTTATACCCTTTTATCCTGAGCTCCGTGTTCTTTCATGTAATAAACAAATCACAAGTCTTGTTTTACATATCTTCGCACATTAAATCTCCTTCCAATTCTTCTTATGTTTGTCTGAAAAGTGCCTAGCAAACTGCTGCATTAAACAAAAATTAAGTCAAGGTTGGGGCTCCTGTACCCAGAGCCCTGAGGTTTTATAGAGCTCTCTTTGTGAAGCTTCTATTTCTGTCTGATTAAGCCATCTAATTCTCAGAGGTTAGGCTATCTAAACTGACTGGGTACTGAAGCATTCAAAATGTAAATGCACTGAGCTTTCGCAGTCTGCAGACTACTCCTCTCTCTCCGTCTGTATATATGTGGGAGCTGTTTCCTTGCAATTTCTTGATGTTACACCTGAATCTAGCAGCATCTCACATGCCACAGTTAACCAGAGTGTGCTGGAGTGAAGGACAGGGTGTCCAGGTGTATGGAAGCGAAGCTAAACGTGGAGCTACAGTAGCTAAATTGACCCTGTTTCCTCTCTGTGTCCTGCTACCCTCACAGCATCTTCTGTGTCAGTACCCACACTGCTGGCTTGTCCTTGGTCAAGAAACACTGCTGCTAGCATGAAAGTCAGGGAGGAGGACAAAGGCAAAGACACAGCTCCCACAGTAATGCACTTCAGACAAGTGAAAGCTGCCAAGTTCCCCTCCCTCCCTCCCAGTACCTCACTGTGATATTCAGAAGTCCTTTGATTTTTACATTTGAGAAAAATCCTTACAGAGGGAGTATTTCCAGTCTGGCATGGTGTGCCCTGGGAAAAGAAGACACACTAGAGCTGTTCTGCAGCTCTGGCCCATAAGGGTTATCGGGGAAGAGTGCAGTGAGCCTGATACAACCTTGCAAATCCCAGCACTAGGCAGCCCAGGGACTTCCCAGGCCACAGGCAGCATCTGCAGCAGCAGCTCCATAGCCTGCTTTCCCATTAATTTGCCTAATTGCTTTTTGAACCAATGTATAGTTTCAGCACCTGAAGCATCCTATGGCAATGAGTTCCACCAATTAATTATGGCTGGGTGAAAAAAAGACTTCCTTCTCTATGCCTTAAAAAAATATCTGCCTGATGATTTCATTTAACATCCTTTGGCTCTTGCCTTACGAGAAACTCCAGCCATTCCTCCTGCTGTTTGTCACGTTGCAGACCTGTTGCAGCCCTGAGTCCTCCTTTTTTTAGGCTAAATCTGACTGATTTGGTCTATTTTCATACAGATAGCATTGTGCATTTCTGATCATTCCTGTCATACGTCTCTCTGCCTTTTCCCATTCAAGTACAGCCTGATTTTCAAGAGTGCCACACACCCACAATCCCAAGGTTGCTCAGTAGGAGCTGAAGGCATTGTGCCCTGCATCCTTTAAAAAATCCTATTTGCTGCTGTGAGTTGTGCTACAAAACTGACTGAAGCCCTCTCAGCAGATGTCCTGGAGGCATTCAGCACTAACCCTGTGTTCTGAATGTGTAGAGGGGCGGTAGCACCATGCCTGGCTCCCTGGGCTTCTGCAGAGATCAGCTCCAAAGTGCCAGCCAGGCCAGCTCTGTCATTTGCTTCTTGGTGCCTCTGTCACTAAGCCCACAAACAGGAGGTGACTGCCACAACATTTGTATTTGAGATCACAGGGACAATGGAGGTAATATGTTCATTGAGCAATTGTGTTACCTCAATGAAACATTTATAGGTGCTTGCAATAGAAATATTGCAGATAGGATGAAGAAATGACCTCAGACAGGATCAAATATGCAAAGCTAACTGTAGCTGTGGACTTCTCCCACAAGATAAACAAGTGGCTAAGGCCTCGAGGCAGATAGCAGGAAGGGGAATCCCGGCATGCTATTCTTGTGCCAGGTATTTTTTTGCAGGGTTTTAGTAGGAACTGTGTCTGGGAGTCCCAGGATGGCCTCGCCCCTGCCTGCCAGCAGGAACCTTGCCTGAGGACAATGCTGCTGGACCCCCACTTCCCCAGAGCCCTTCACCCCAAGCCCTGCACAACACAGGTGGAGCAGGCTTGTGCCTACCTTGTGTCAGCAGTTCTTTGGAAGCTGGACAGGACACAAATATAGGCACAGGTTTTGAAAGGAGAAGGGGAATGTTTACAATGTCACTTGAGATGACTTCCTCTTGCTCCTGAAATGCAGAGGTGATTCCAGTGTTCCATCCCCTTCAAGAAAACCACAGGGGAGAAAGACAATGTGGAGCAGAGAACAAGCTACGATTCAAAGCAGTATGCACACTTCTCTGCATCCCTTGGGGTAACAACCTACCAACCACTTCTGCAGGCACTACAACTCCCAGGGGGCTGCAGTGGGCCAGCTCAGAGATTATCTTTGCCGTCTCTTGGTATTTTACTAGCTCAGTGAACAATCCAGGTTTTTTTTAAGTACTCTGTTTTCCTTAAACAGTGTTGCTATTCCCTTCAAAACATAACTCTGTTTATCCAAAACAAGCAAGGGCAGGTATCACACCCTGCCAAATGGCAACCGTGTTGCTGCTGGGTGGCGCTTGACAGCACTGAGCTACAGGTGACAACTCCTTTTTCCACTCAGTGAAACAGGCAAGGATATGCCCATAACAAACCACCACTTATCTGTTGAGACAGAGATTTTTTTTCCTCTGGTTGCCAGCATGGATTGCAGTCTGAATCTTCCTTTTCTTTGTCAAAAAGCATTCACAGACATTTCCACCATTCCTTCTCTAAAGCTATTCTGCAAAAGATGAGTGAAACAATTAAATTGTTGGCTTAGCAGGAGTGAGACAGCTCTACTTTTAAACAGGGAATTTTGATTGCACCCTGTTACTTCATCTCTTTAGAATATTCACTAGACAAAGTAATTTTCCTGTCTCTGAACAATACTAAGCTGTCAGACGCCTTTTATCTGAGCAAAAGGTAGTGCAGCATCTTCTCCCCACACTAGGGCTTTTTTTGAGAATAATAAAAAAAAAAAGGAAAAAGAACACCCCCACTTCTCCAGTGGTCACTTTGAGGCAAGAAAAAAAACTCTGTCTGATCATGTAAAGCCCCTGCACCCAGGAATCCCTCCTAGCAGGATCATCACCCCAGGAAAGCCAGCCCCACCTGCGAGCATAATATCAGGAGGCTCATTTAGCAGCTAAAATAACCCACCCTGCAAACATTCTTCTATTTAGTGTTAAACAGCAGTGGGGCTGAAATTCAGCCTCAAGCAGGATAGGGGGATGTGGAGGGTGAGGGATTGGGGCAGGGCAAAAAGAGATTGCCCAGACCCCTCCCTTGCAGCCAGCACAGACACTGCCCATGTTGTTTAGTTAATTGGGGAAACAATATCCTCTTTCAGGGGCTGCAGGTGGCTTGGGGCATTGCAGAAAAGGGACATTATGGCTTTCTGTGATAGTGTGGTTGAAAGGTTTGGAGCCCATGTACAAAAAAGTCTTTGCTAAGGATATTGCTGCTGCATCAAGTATCAATGAAAGCTGCATCTCTGCTGTTATGAATCCAATCACCACAGCAAATGAATAGGAAGCATTAAGAGTAGCAAAATAGTATTTCAAGCTGTAATGAACAGCACTCAATTCATCAGTGAATAGCAGGCTTGGGTCAGTGAAAGAATAGCTCTGATTGAAAGAAATATGGAAGAGCTTTGAGCAGTCTGCAGGAACAGATATGTGAAAGAAGTAACCAAAACTACAGGCACATCTGAGGTCTTGTGTGCAGCCAGCTCCGAGCCAGGCAGTCGGGCTGGGCGTAGGGTCTGCAGCTCCCCACGTGAACCAGTTTACAGGGCCTTTAACATCACCACTCCCTTGTCTTTGGAAATAAGCTTCTCTAAAGAAGAAAAACAACCTGTATGTGCAACAGCAATTTAGCCCTGCAGTTTACCTCCAAATGTCATGGTCAATCTTTCAGAAGCCAAACTGGCATGAAAAACATGAAAGCATTATCAGCATTTTTACAGTTAGGCAAAGTAAGGACATGTAGTAAATCCAGAAGCAGAACTTGGATATCCCAGTTTCCCATCCCTAATCCTGACTGGGTTGCTCCACCAGCCCATGCTCATTTCTAGGATGCTGCAGTGATGAGGGCTGCAAAACCCAAAAGCAAGCCCTGCTTTTTCTCCACCTCCGCAGCAGGACATCCCAGCCTCAGGCTGGTATCAGTGAGTGCCAGGGACCCCTTGTAGGACTGGACACCTGCTTGCCAGCAGCCTCAGCCCAACTAGCCCCCTTGCCAGGGCTCAGCAGGGCCTGCACTGTCTTCCTAGGTGACTGGGATGCACCTGATGCTAATTAGACCCTGCTAATGACACCCTGCCCCATACCTACTGCAAACTAAAGGGAGACCACGTAGTTGGCAGGGAATTAACAGGGATTTGGGCTCTTGGTCCAATGGCTGCTGGACTGTGAACTGCTGGGATGCCATGGGGCTGAACTAATGCCAGGGCACGTCCCTCCAGTTTTGCACTGCTTTGGTGTGCACACCAGGCTTTTACGCAGAAAATGCTCTGGCTGACCTCTCTGTGGCAGATGCTGTCTTCAAAGAGTGGTGACACAGGCAGGGCAAGACAGCTGATAAGGTTTGATGGCTCTTTATTTAGGGGAAATCCTCCTAGTGATTGCCCAGGGCAAATAAGACTCAGAGGCTTGAATTCCCAGAGGAGGCATTGATGCACCAGATCAAAGCCTGCTCTCCAGCTGTCACCACGGAGGCATCACCTCCAGCCATAACAGGAGGTTATAAAAACAAGGTCTCTCCCTGACACATCCCAGACTGCTCAAAGAAACCGGCTCCAAAGAGAGAAAGGTGAGAGAGCAAGTGCACTGTGGACTTTGGGTGCAGGGGCAGGCTCCCAGAAACTCTGTGAGGTGGGGGTTCCAGCCCCAGGGATGCACCAGAGCCCCGTGGGAGCTGGGGCAGGGCAGCACATGTTGCTCGGTTCTGCATATTTCTTGCCTTAACTGCTGTAGGCAGGGATGGATCTCTTTGCTTTCATTGGTACACTCTCACACAAGGGAACTTAAATCCAGAGCACTGTGAGACTCGAGTTCTCAGAAGCTCCCAGAGATAGTTTTGAAACCCATGGGGGCATGGGGTCCTGCTGCTGGCAGGATGATTTCTCTCAGGCAGAGGCTTTCCAAAAAGTGTTGCCACTGCTGACACCTCATGAGGAGCCTGACTGCAAGTGGGCACAGGCTACATCAGCCTTATACTTGTTATAACTGACACAGGATTGTCTTGCAGGGCACTGTGTGTTCTCATGACGGTGGCTGCCTCTTGGGGATGGGCTGCCGGCACAGATCATGCCAAGCCACTGTCAGGAACAGCTGGCAGCCCTGTGGAAAACTTGCCTAGTGCAGAAAAGGCCAAAGAGTTGTGTTAGTTGACATTGCTTTAATAATTTATATCCCATTTTGTAGCTGTTGAAGTTGCAACTCCTTCAAGGTACTTCAGCATGAAAGACAGCAAGGTCCCTGCCTTGGAGACCTTACAGTCTAGTACAGACAGGTAGACACAACAAGTAGAAACATTAAACTTTAGGTAGGGAGTGGGGACAGGCTGAGGGAGTATGTACAGAAATTATCTTTGGCACATCAAAGAGCTGGAAGAAGTCCATCAGAGGAACCTTTAGGCTATTTATGTATTTCAAGTAGCAAGATAAAATCATGAATAATTAGTTCCTGCAACATCTTTGCAGAACCAGGACTGAAGCAAGGCTCACAGAGACACTTCCCTGCAAATGTATGGCCTTTGGAAGGGGAAAACACTGAATCCTCCCCAGATTTATTTTACATTGTTGTTTTAACCAGTAACAAGAAAAGAACAGGCAGCAAAAGCACACCAGCATCCTTCCTTCCAGGTGTTGCTCCCTGTCTGTGGCTATCTGATCATGTTGTTTATTAGCCCAGCAATACCTTTCTTTTTTCCTTTCTTTTCACCACAAACTGCATTTTCTGAACTTCCAAGCTACCTACCTCCCCAAAACACCCTATCTTGAAGCCAAAGTTCCCACTCTTTAATCCTGCCCTCCCTCACCATACCCAACCCATGCTGTGTTCACTGAATCATTGCTGAAAGTAGGAAGTTACACATCTAAGACTGGAACAGCTAGACCCACCTTCAACAGAGCTCGCTTTCACCTCAGCTCCTGCAGCTGGACAGTCAACACAGGGGGCATCCCACCAGTGCCTGCCTGCACAGCTTCTTTGGACAGGGCAAAGGACTCAGATCCTTCCCTTACAGGCTATAAAAATTCCAAAATATTGCCGAAACCAGGTTTTCCTGGCTGGAACACAAAGGCAGAGAACCTACCCGTACTACACTGTCAAGCAGTGGGAGACTTGGGCCTCCAAGCACCAGAGACAGCTCAGGCGCAGACCAGGAGGTGTTTCTAGATTTATTCTCATTCCTATGGGCTCCCTCGAGCAGACACAGGACATGAGCTCCTTCCATTCTGATGCAAAAGTATATCACCCAGAAAGCTACAAACATATGTAGCAGCACTGTAGCTGTTCCACTGCCAAATAGATCCAGCCAAGACATTTGATCAAATCAGAGAGGAAACCTGTGGGTCTAGAGCTGGAGACCCTTTTTACCATGCTGATGCAGGTCTGCCAGTCAAAGCCCCATAGCCCTCTCCCCACCAGCCCCAGCACCTATGCAAAGAGCTGAGTGATAAAAAAGTGTTAACTTTTTTTTTTTTTACAAGTGTTAAAAATAAATAAGTGTTAAAAATAAAAGCGTTTTTAAAAAGTGTTAACCAACTGAAAAATAACCTGATGAAAAGCATTATTTCTCAGACAGATAAATCCAGTTCGCCCCATAACAGCTCCTGTAAGCGACTTGTCAGGTTCCATTCTTAATCAGCCCCTGAGCAATTGAGTTAGGTCTCCTACTTACAAGTAATTGCCACTGTTTGGGTTTTTTTTCTCCTGCTGTTTGTTTTCTCTTTCCCACTTTATTGGTCGCCATCTCAGTTGTGGTTGCCATGAGTCTAGGAGCTTGGTGGCATTAAGGTATTTTTGGCTGGAGAAGGCTCTTCCCAGATAACTCTGCTTCCTCACAACCTGATCTCAAGGTGTACAGAGATGTAGGCAGAGCCATGCAACCCACAGGATCTAGCCACAACAAGGCTGGGGTGGTGAAGGGGCAGACAGGGCATTTGCCTTTGCATGGCTGGGGGCACAAAGAGCTACTGAGAGGCTGCCTCTGCCATAGCTGCCTGATAAACTCTGAGATAACTGTCAAGTTTCTTTCCCCCTCCTTTTTCCACTTGTGCTCCCTTCAGTCAGGACTGCTAGAGACCTGCTCTCCTGAATCATCTGGATGGGACCTCCCTGTCCTTGCAGCTGTCCTGACACTGTGGTACCACCCACCAGTTACACAAGCTGGGATACCCTTCCCTCACCTACAGGAAACAACCTCTTGTTTCCCTTCTGTTTTGACGACTTATGGAACTACTGTGGCAAAGCAGAGGCAGCAACACTTCCTCCTCAGGCATATGGATAACAGAGACAGCAGCAGCGATAAGGCACAGCCTCCTCAGCCCCTGCGAGCAGCTGCTGCTATCTACAGAGGGGATCCAGATTACCAGACACAAAGTACTCCACAGTATATCTCACAAGGAGTTACAAAAGGCTTTTAAGTTACCAAATGTTCTCTCTCCCACTTACTTGGCAGTGGACACTATAAATTCATGGTACACTGTAGACTGCTGCTCTCTGAGGATGGGGTCATCTGCTTGCCCTGCTGGGCACTGAGCCCAGTGCTTTATGCACAGGCTGCCCCATCCCTTCCAGGCTCCTCTGCTAATTATAAAAAGAATTTAAGAGCACCATATAAGTGAGAGGAATCACCAGTCTCTTAAAGGCAAAGTAAACAATCAGAGAGTGAAAAAAGTTTGTAAGTGGGTTGGTCGAGAGAAAAGGATGTTTATTGCACAAATAAAGTGAGTGGGAGCAAGACTTTCCAGCCTGACTGGTGAAGAGATCTGTAAATCAAGACTGGAGCTCCTAGCCACGTATATGAATCAATTAAAGCATTCAATGAATCATTTATTTTCAACATAGGCAATCAGAAACAATGGTTTGATGTTCAATTGATTTCTCATTTGTCTTGCTCCCCTGAGTAATGATGAACAACTCACTACTTACATGGTGCATGCCTCAACCCGACTGCTCCCGGAGAAGCTTCTTCTTCAAGGAACCACACTGGGCACCTGCTCCTACCTGCTGACATTTCGTACCTCTCGGTCACTACCTGCTGATACCTTTGACTCCACTTGTCTCACTCATCTCATGCTCTTCCCACCATGTTCCTCCTTCTTTCTCTCTTAAAAAAAAAATAAATAGCAAAGCTTTGTTTCCAACATGCAACAGCAGAGCCAGATTCTTCACTAGGAAGCATCAGGATTCTACTTCTCAAAAGCTCAGAATATCAAAAACTGACAGAAAAGCAGCACAGGTCTGTGATGTAAAACAGAAAGGAGGAAGTCTTGAGTGTATTTCCTATTACGCACATTTCCTTCATCCGAAGTGCTTTTAGATAAAGTAGTTTGTGTAGACCTCTGCCTCGTATTTTGATGCCACATGGCACATTTGACCAGTTAGACCCAGGCGCATCCCAAAAGGAAGCCCTCAGTTCACACGCTGGGCTGTGCTGCATCATCCAGCAGTGAGGAGTCCTGCAGTCACACAGTTCACTTTAGGGTGTGCCAGTCACACGGCCCCAGATGACCATCCTGAAACAAGACATCTTGGCTGCGGCTGTTGACAATTCCTAGTGGATACAAGGCACCTCTGGGACTGGGCCAAAAGGAACACAGGCATAATCCTATTATGACAAATAAACTGATAAAAGACAGGGAAGAAAAAAAATATTGGGGCACACCGAGTTTTCTCACCCGTGAAAACAAGGTGCCCGCATCCAGCTTGCAGAGCTGAGCATGAGCACTGATTTGGGGGTTCTGGGAATAAGTTTCCTGGAGGCCCAATGCACCCACCATTCTCACCAACTTGCTCCTTTGTGGGGAGGCTGGAAGGCAGGGATGGGAACTACACTGTCTTCTGCACTGGCGGGACTGTGGCCTCAGCTTGGTCACTGCTGAATATCAGGGGTATACAAAGTGTGCTTCACCTCTGTCTGCCTACAGTCACCCTGGAGCATCCCAAAGGATCTTCTCCTTGGCATGAGGCTCTGGGGCTCCTTTTCCCCCCAGAAAACCAGGCAACTGACCAAGAGATCTTGCTTCTTTCCCCAGCCCTGTGTAGCTCTTCAAAAATCATTTTTTGCCATATTTGTGCATAGAGCAGGCCTGAGAGAGCTGCAGGATCATAAACAACTTGTTTCCTCTGCTCAGAAGATTTCCAAACACTTTGGCTTTTCAGCCACTTCAGTGAAGAACATCTCAACTCCCCTCTTCCATTTATAGCCACAATGAAAAGATTTTAGTTCCTTTGCCCACCTTCTCATCTCTAAAGCTTTCAGAGAGCAGGGACCACCTCGGGGAACCAGCTGCCAGTGTCACGCTTCCAGCCCCCACAGGAGTGAGATGTGGAAAGCAGCAACCACCTCGCACCTCTTCTGCACACACACTGTGACTTTTTAACGAAAAATATCAGCATTTTCAAGATTACCCAACATTCTTGCAGGGAAAGCTGTTGAGACACCTCTCCCAAAGTGTGAGCCTTGTGTCATTTGCTGCACTTGGGCAGCACCACGTACACTGTGGTTATGACTCAAAAGAGCGAGCATGGCAGCTAAGGAAAGTCCTTTCAAAAGGCTCCAGATTCGCCTCCATGGAGAGGGCACGTTCAGAGTTCACCAAGCCTGAATTTGATGTTAGCTGCCTGATGTCATCACAATTGCAGCTCACTTCCTTAAAACGCTGCAAGCCAGAACAGAGCTGGTATTCACAGAGGCCGTGCAAATTGTGACCTTGGTGCTCTGGCTCTGGCTTGAGCCATGCTCAGATGCACCCTTCCCCAGCAAAGTATCTCTCCTGGGAAAGGTAAAGAGCCTTTTACCTGATAACTGAACAGAAGGGGAAAACATAGCAGGCCAATTTTCACAAGTATTTCAGCTGTGGTGCTTGGTACCATTGGACCAACCTGCTGCTGAGAACCACCACATTTATCCTCAGCTGAGATTTTCACAAGGTTTTTCTATGACACATGACAACATCAGGCCTGGGGAAGGGAAAACTAATGGATGTGAGCTGGGTAGTGCTGTCTGATGGTCAACAGTGAGGGAGTCCCTTCTGGAATCATTTTCTTCAGTCCTCTCAGTGCTCACCCCAATGATTTCATTATCTAACCCATGCCATTGCATGTGGTTAGCCAACAACACACACCTAACAGAGTCAAGGAATGGAAAGCAGCTGCCAAAATATTACTTTGGGGATTGTCAGCACTACCCAATTAGCACCAGCATGTGGGGATGCCTTGCCCAGGAAGAGGGATGATGGCCAACACTCACAGTTCAAGGACTGAATATGTGCAGGAGGTTCAGCCCTGCTGACTGCTCCTTGCTGCAGCCCACTGGCTTCCCACACATGTTTTGGAGCCAGCAGCTGTGGCACCTTATAACCCCAGGGATCTCTGGGAATAAATTTCCTCCACTTTCTCCTGAGATCTGAACTCCAGATGACAGCAATAGAGGCAAGAAGCAGCTTTGAGCTGCCTCATTGTCATAGATGCAAATTCCAACTTCATCAAATCCACCCCACCAACCTTTCTTAACCAAAAAAAAAGAGTTGATTTTAAGTTTTTGTGAAGTTATCAGCCTTTTACAATTTCAAGATGATTTTTAAAAGCTTACCAATTTTCTGTATTGGTTTTGATTTTAGAAGTCCATGCATTTAAAATAATGAGCACTTTTCATAGCATTTAAAGATTTGTCTTACAAGAAGGAGCAAAGGGTTATTATTTTTTATATTTGAAATCAGAAAAGACCACTTGATGCCTGCTCAGAAATTGGCAATTTCTTAGAAATAACTACAAATCCAATTGAAATGGAAAACTGCTACCAATTAATTTTTTAGAATAGGTAAAAGCACTTTATTTCAGCTAGAGAAAAACTCGAGCAAACCCCTCAGCTGAGTTTGGCAAGTGAGTTTGAACCAGTATGGCAGTAACTCAGCTCCATGGGCTGGACACAGCGTGCAAAGATCACATCATCAGACTTCATGTTGTGATCACTCAGAATAGGCAATACCACTTGGAGAACCAAAAAAGGAGACAAAAACAGTCAATGCAAAGAGAATCGCTTAAAGCTAAGTCCTTTGTAGACCCTGTGCCATCATTCCTTCTTGCCTTACAAGTCTTGTTATGAAAGTCATCTCAAATTAATTCTTTGTATATTGCAGTACCTTCCTTCCTTCCTTCCCTGAGAGAAGGATCTTTGCCCTGTTTGGTCCTGTAACACTGAGTCACATGCCCGATTA
Organism: Cyanistes caeruleus; assembly: GCF_971803275.1. NCBI lineage: Eukaryota > Metazoa > Chordata > Aves > Passeriformes > Paridae > Cyanistes > Cyanistes caeruleus. The sequence continues at coordinate 43,011,716 of NC_141705.1, forward strand.
GGTCACCTGAAAGCTCTTTGCTGGGATGCCATGTTCCTGGCTCCAGGAGCAGAGTTCCACGTGACTTTAACCTTATTCCACTCAGCAGGCAATGAGATCATCCTTCTGGTGGCCCAGGAATTGTTGCAAGTCCTCTCAGGCTGCAGTGATTCATGGGGAGGCTGCTGGAGGTGGCTTTGGTGGAGCATGGCACCCGTGACTCACCGCAGTGCTGGATAAACACCAGCACTGGCAGAGCGCCGGCTGCAGCAGGGCTGGTCCCCAACAGCAGTTGCAGAGTCCTTCATCCCTCCGCCCTGCTCCAGCTCCAGAGGGTGCAACTCCTTTGGTTGCCATAGCACGGGACTCTGCAATAACATCAATAAAGGAGAACGACCTGAGATGAGGCCACCTGTTTTATAGTCACCTTGAGGCACTGCAGCAAACGTGTTGTGCTCAACTGAGAGATGTTTCACTTCCATAGCACAGGGGACAGGAGTGATCAGGGAGCAGCACAGCTCAGGCCTGCTCAAAAAAAAAAGTAAAGAGATTGGGGGGGTAAAAGGAAAATAAAAGAAGAGTCCTCTCTTCTTAAATGCACTCTTAAAATAGAGAAAATTGTCAATGGTCAAAAAATGGTGAATTGAGAAGCAAGTGGCATAGCTGCCAGATAATCCTGTAGGATAGTTCAAGGTTTCTCATCAGCTGTAGTGGAAGGAGGGAAGGAAACCCAGGAGAAGAGGGGACAGAGTCAGAGATCCTCTTTTAAAGGATGTCAGTAAATGAGTCATTAGATGTTATCACTGTCTTCTTAATTATGGAATGCTCAACACAGTCCCAAGGGGAAGAGTGAGAGGTTTACTGAAAAATACAAATTCCTCACTTAGGGACACAAGGATTAGACCAAAGAGCTGCAGGCCAGCTGCAGAAGACAACAGAGGGGGAAGTCAGAGGGTTTATCAGCATCCACATTGCCCCATCAGGGAGAAAGGAACAGCAAGTACAACAGGTCTGGCCAAAGACAGCCCTGGTGATTTCCAGAAGCATGAGGAATCTAATTGGCAGATAGTGGATGCCTTAAATAACCTTTTAAACACAACTATCACGTATTTCTGAAACAAGTCCCTTTTGTTAGACATATTTTTAATGTAACAGAGACTGAACTTGGGTTACCTAGAGTGGTTTTGGGAAACCACTGCAGGAAACACAGATCCAACCTCCTAGAGCTTCCACTTAATTTTGCTGTCAAACTTTGCTGAACAGGTTTCTAAATTCCTCCTGTGGGTCTTCCTGAGGCCAGCAGGCAGGCAGCACCCTGCCAGCCAGAGCTGCTATCCCATGGCAGCCTCTGACAGCATGGAGCTCAGGGAGGAGCAGCCTGAGGCCAAGAGCCAGTGCCTTTGAGTAGCAACAATGCCCCCAGTTCCAAAAGGCACCACAGCCTGCTGGGAACAAGGTTCCCCCATCCCAGCTTGGCAGCAGGAGCACATTGGGACTCCATCTCCCAAGTGTTTCCACACCCTGCACTGTCCATGGAGCATGGGCTGGCCCTAGGGCCACTGTGGACCCTCCGTGGGGGAAATCACAACTCCTTTCAAGAAAAGGCTTAATCAAGCAGAAATGTGATAATAAGAGCTCGCCAGTTTGGCACAAAACATTGTAACAGATCCAGTTACCAGCAATTAGACACTCCACCCCGATTAATTTGTGCTAGAAATTCTATGACAGTTTTAAACAGAGAGCGTGATTCAAACTATATGTTCAAGCTATTTACCAAAGGTTGGGGTGATTTCTCTGTCATTTAAAATGTTGTATATTAAGCCTGGACATTTTATTCAGAGATATTTGCAGTACTTTAAATGAGACTTATTCAGAGAAGTACTTTCATTAAACAAGAGTTTAAACTCGATCATACAATGGACCTCTGTGATTAGTCATGGACCCCACTGCCAATTCATGCTAAATTTTCAAGCTACACATTCTTGCAAATCTGTGCTTTATGGCCTTTTTTAATATTTAATATGGTTGCCTCTACAATTACAAAATATCTCCTGCTGTATTTCCATATGCCCCTTTCCCACGGCTTGCTTATGCCACATGTCACATTATTTCAGATACAGCCTTTGTGCAGGGCTGGGGACACAACCTCTAGGACCTCACAGCCACAGGGCTGTGCCTAGTGACCTTGCTCCTCTGCTTGTTGCACAGATGAGAAACAGACCAAGATTTCGGGGATATTCCTCACAATTGTTCAAAGAGCTTTCTTTGCTAACACCGCACCCACAGCTGCTGTGCCATATCTTCAGTTGGCAGTTCATCTGTAAATTGTCTTGCAGGGTCTGATTTGGTGGTTGTATTGTTTAGTAGATTCAAGTAGTCAGTGAAAATTTGCTACATTCCTAGTGCAAGGTACACACAGATCAGGGGCTAAGATTTGGCTTGTGCAATTCATATTCTCTGTACTGCCATCTCCTTTGCTGCCTTACTCAATATGACATTCTTCAGAGCATGAATTCTGATATGGGACCATCTCCACTGGAGTATGAACCAGTCTCATATTTTGCAGAGGCTACTAAAATCACCATCAGGAGCTGCTAGATGATCCAGCCCATGCTCCATCCAGTTGAGTTTCGAGTCTGGCAACAGATTGCATCAAATCCCTCACGGTAACTCAGAGGCAGTTCTTCACAGCAGTGAAAAAATATTTCCTAGATTTCTAGGCTTCCTGGTTACCTGCTGTTTTGCACACTCCATAAGAGTATTTGTACTACTTGGGATGACCACGGCAACTCTACTGTAAGTGTGAGGGTGCTGGTTTCATTCATAAAGCTGCACTGTAAGAAAGAACAAGCATCAGAAGTACCATGTTTGTCAGGAGACTTTCTGCTTAACAGTGTACGCATAAAGAGGCATCCCATCCTGCAGGACACAAGTTAGTCGTTGGGAACACTTTAACTTACTATTCTATTTGGTCCTTAATTTCTTTAAGAAGAGGGTAAGCAAACCTATGCTAGGAAAGGTTGAGCTGTTGAGCTCACAAGGGTTGTTCCTCAGTTTCCCACAGATTGATTTTGGCACTGCACATCTGTCCACATTCATTTGTGCTCAGGTTAACAGTGCTGGACTAATCCTCAGCCTGGCTAGTGATCATCTCTCACCACTCCTCTTTCTTCATCCAAACCACAAGTGCCCACTGTTCCCACAAGCCTTTGCAGTTTTCAGTGTTCATTTTTTACCTCTAATGTCCCTTTTTTACCTCTGGTGTCCCTTAAACCACAAACTTCTTTGTTTCTTGCATTCAGTTGGTTGCCTGCTGCTTGTGAATTTTGTCTCACATTTCTTGCCAAGATCCTGTCTTTACTTGCTTTACTGACTTCACATCACCATCAGCCACCTCAGACAGGCTAGCATTAAAAATTGCAATATATTCCCAGCTTTCAAGCCACAGCCTACAGAAGACCAGCATTTTCCTTAGGGTTTTCCCATCTTCAGAATCATTCAGTAGTGAAATCATACCCCTCCCTCTTATAACTACTTTGTGCTAAGAACAACACCCTATGGCCCTCAGCAAAGCGACTTATGTGTGAAGTTAGCTCTTCTTGGAGCAGGAGCTGGGCTGAGTGACCTCTACAGATGCCTTCTCAGCTCAGTTATTCAATTGCTTAGGCTATAACCTCCTGGGAGGAAAGACTGTCTTAAACAGGATTCTGTTCTTTTTGGAAAGAACACACGTGAGCACCAAGTACTCGCAGCAATAAGTAGTGCTTATGGTATGAATATACTATTATGTTCCAAGTGCTCTCCCTTTCACATAATGATTAGCTACTTTCAGCAGAAGGAAAACTGAGTATATGTTCTTCAAGAGCTATCTTTGGGCTTTCATGTGCTCCTATAAAAAGGTTGTTGTCCTTACCCTATCAGAGAAACTCAAAATATCCTGGAGCCTTAGTCCATACCATGAAAAGCTACGTGCAAATTTAAGAAACAGTAATACAATTATTTTGCTCTGATGCACAGGGAAGCAGCACCAAACTGACAGCACAAAAGTATTTGCTTTTGGTACCAAAACTATGGGTGGAGTTAGAAATCACTTCACCAAATGGCTTTTGAAGCTGTCGTCGACAGTCTTTCATTAGGGCTTTTTAGACACCGCAAAGCTAAATTAGTCACACCTTTATTTGAACAGGCTTTCCTCACCCACCTCTGCAAAATCACCCCATGTGCTCAGATTCTCAGCTCCCTCATAAGCTGCTCGGCCTAGGGGGTGAGCGACATTCCCACAGAAAAGACGCAAAGATGCACTTCTCAGTACCAGCCTCCCCCAGCGACTCCCTTGCAGTAACAAGGCAAAGCTGCAAAATACAGACATGCAAGCCTTAAAAGCCTGAGTTCATTTGGTTCCTCTATTCCTACACCTAAATGGAAGCTGGCAGCAAAAAGTCTCAGTTTGCAGATTTTGCAGACAGACGTTTGGGAAGGACTCACATTGGCAGAAAGAAGAAAGCGATGGAGCAAAACAGCCACTGGAATCAAGAAACGGAGAGAAAGCAGGATGAAGCAAATGGAAGAGTACAGAAAGCCTGCCACGTGAAAATAAGATTAAGAGAGAGATGAATTATTAATGGATGATGGACAATTTAAGAGGAAGATGGAAGATTATATAGAGGAAACAGGAGTGGGAGGAAGCAGTCATGGGATGTATAGGGGCAAATACAGCTGTAAAAGGGTGGGGAAAAATCAAAACCACATTTACACCCATTTTTCTTCCTAACAGCAGGGATTAAAGATTTGCATAGGGAATACATCTGAATCAGTTTAAAATGCTGCGTGAGAAACACCAGAAACGAAAACATGAAGTTAGCAACGTGTCCTATTTTCAGACCCAGAACTCAAGCGACTCCAGCATTTCTCAGGCAATTGCTTTCTGCAGTGATTCAGTGGGATCAGGCACAGGGGAGTTCTGGTTTCTCCTGGAGACTGTGGTTTAAACCTAGAGTTGCCAGAAACAGCAGACAGGAAGGGACCTGTATGGGTTTTGAACTCTTGTCTCCACTTGTGCCCATTTGTTGTCACTTTCTTCCTTATGCGCTTTTCCCTACGAAGCACACCAGTTACTGGGCTTCAGTAATTCCTAGCACCAATTGAGCACATATCCACCTTACATATATATTTAGTTCCTTCCCACAACTTGTGTTAACCCACCTGAAAGATGGAAAATCAGACTCTTTTGAGGAAACTATCAAAAGTGCACATAGAGGGTCAATTAATCTGTTTCCCCAAACCTACAGAAAAGGACCACGAGGAGCAAGCACCAGGGAAGTGAAGGTGATAATAGCTTTGTATTCCTCGGCTCTGCTTTACTGCTCTCTCTTGAAGGTCACCTTTTTACTTCTAATGACAAAGAAATGGAAGAATAAAGGGAAATAAAATGAATCGCAAACAATTATTTATCAGTGGAATTAAATATTTTCTAGCCGGCTCCTCTTGGGTGCCCAAATGAACACTGTCTGGGTTCAGTTGCTAGGATTTGTTTCCAGAGAGGAGGAAACAATCACTGGGATGTCACTCTAGAGCTAAAAAGAGCTCTTGCTTTTATGCTTTTTTTGCTGCTGGATCACTGCAGCCACTGAAAGTACCTGCTGGCCCAGTGCACAGAGAGTTATCTGAAGCTAACTGCTCCGTCTATGAGTGAAAGTCCTATTGTTTAAAAAAGACAGGAACCAAAGTAGGTAGAGTTTATATCTTTGCTCCACTTGACCCACAAGGAAGCATCAAAGTTGCTTGCTTTTTTTCCCCTCCTCTTCCCAACAAGTAAGGATAGAACAGGACAAACAAGGAGCTATTGTTCAGACCTGATCAAAAACAGAAGAGGCACATCTCTGTTCAAAGGGAGTCTGTCTGCTTCAGATGGTGTGAACGGTCTCAGAAACTCATGTAACTCTCTCCCCTCCATGCACACAAGGCCACCCTTGCTGAGCCTTTGCTCAGCCACTGCCAACCTCACCCTAAACACCACCACTACAACCTGCTCATATTTCATTGTGCTTCAATGCTGAAAGTTAGGACATCAGCAGCTACAGATGGAGAAGTTTTGTTTTCTTTTTTTTTAAATCAGAGCAAGCTGCCTATCCTGCAACCTCAGCCTTCAGGCTGAAAAGACATGGAAACCAATTATATGGCAAGGAACAACCACTGGCTTGAAACAATTTTCTCTGAGTGGAAGTATTTGATGCTGGTGGTGCCGATCACACACCTTGCAGCAAGTACCTTCACGTGTCCTTTGCCTCAGTGCCACTTTCTTTTAGACATGCACAGGTAAGTGCAAGCTAGTCAGCTGCCAGTTGTAACAGCATACGAGATTTCCAGAATGCATCTTTCAACCAGGAGAACACGACAGAGCTTTTAACATCAGCTTACAAGTAATAAAAAAGTAACGTATTTTTGGCTATTTAGATAGTGACGTGGCTAAAACAAACTCCCTTGTTTCCAGCAGCTGTTAACAATACCTGTAGGGAGCTGTTCCCAAGGCAGTTATCTCTGGCACTGGCAGCAGGAGGATGTAAACAGCATGTATCAAGTTAATGGAAAACACTGTGCAGCCAAATCTGAAAGGAGCAGTGTTCAGCTGGGCCTCTCTAACAGGGATTGTGCTCTCCCACGCAGCAGCAGACAAGCCTTGCCAGGGGATGGGCAGCCGGGGCTCTGGGCAGTGCTGGCAGAGCAGCACAGCCGAGCCGGAGGCAGCAAGCCCAGGAGGATGTGCAGTGCCAGCCCTGGGCTGGGGGCTCAGGGTCAGCGCCCAGGGAACACCTCCAGCACGGAGCTGGCTCAGGAGGGGTTAGGCAGGAGCCAGCGTGTGGCTGTCTGCATCCGTCCACACAGACGGACCCTAAGATTAGAAAGATTCTGACAGGTTATTTTGAATGACATAGTCCAGGCTTGTACACTGTGGGAGGTGTGATGGGAACTCTTTATGTCTTTCTTGATAATTTAATGAGCTGTTGTAATGAGGGATCCACTGAGCCCCTCATTTGTATGCAGTTCCCACATGAGATGTGAATATTAAATTCCTCCAAGTATGAATCAGCACCTCTTACTCCCACAGCTCTATCTATCAATCTTCACCAGCTCCACAGCTCCAGATTCCCCTCACGGTTGGTCCCCTGGGGTCCCCCACTTCACTGCCACCTCAGCAGCGACCAGAGGAGATTGATGCATCCCCTGGTCACAGTCAGAAGCATCAGCCACTCAGAACAAAGCAGGAGACATGGACTCAGGGTCCTTTCTTGAAAGCCAACTGCAACCAGGGGAGTGCCATGCCCTGCTAGCCTTCGGGAAAATTGTATGACATGGGAAATTTAACCTACAGGGCATTGCTGTCTCTGACACCTGGCAGTTTAAATAATGAATTGGTAATTATAAACCCTTTTGACATAAAAATGGAGTTTAAAAAACCAAACTTTTGAGACACACCTTTTGATGGTGAAGGGCTTTCCCACGTAGATTCCACCAGCAGCTGTCACTCAGCAGTGGCAGACAGCAGGTGCTTGCCACTCCAAACAGGGAGAGACACTCACCAAACTAGAAAAGTCAGGGGCTAAACAAGTTTGCAAAAAGCAGCAATTCCAGTCCAGAAATCATTTCCATAGCAGAGGAGGAAGTGTTCCCTGAGGACAAGGAGGCTGGCTGGATTTTGCTTTTTTCCTGCTGAATAGATGTTCTTTTGTATGCAATAAAGAAGGAAAAATAATGGGATAATGGGACAAAACTGAAAAAATCACAATTGCAGTGCAAAAGTCACCACCTGCTCCTGCAAAACAGGCTGTTCTGTATTTCCATAGTCCTGGGAGTTGTAGACCAGAATTTCTCAATAAAGTGTGCTAAGCTCAAAGGCATGAAGATAGCGACAGATCCAGACTTGCCAGTGCCATGAACATTTGTCTTGGCCACAACATACAGTGTGTACACAAAGTGCTGCATCTACCATCTAATGCCTTCCATTTATACCCAAACCAGTGCAGAAAGTCCCAACCCTGAAATGTTCAGAAACTGAAGTTCAACATCACGTCTCAATGTAAGAACAAACCCAGGATTCCAAACACCACGATTTCTGCTGCAGAGTCCTTCCCACAGTCACCCACCCAAGCTCAGTTGCTTGAGATCCCCAGGACCAAAGCCAAGAGTGCAGCAGGAAGGAGAAAGTACAAACCTCACACCCAGTAAATGGGAACTTTATTAAACTACCGAGTTACTCCGAAATGTATAAATGTTCCATTAAATACAGTCAGTTTTCTTTTACATGGATTTATAGAAATTTATTTACATGTCCCAAACACATTTAAATTATTTTTCAAGCTTGCTACCAATAAAATTCGTTGGTTTCTTAAAAAAAAAAAACAGGAAAAAAGTCAATCATCTGCTCTTGCAGATGCGCATACATCCACACAGATACAAATAAGAAGGGAGATGTTTTTGTATCTAACCCACAATGGAGGCAGTATCCAAAAAGCTTATCCAAAAAGCAAAATATTTGCCCTTGCATAAAAGTGGGCTCTATAAATTCTCCCTGTGGGACAGACTCAAACAAGAGGCCCTGTGCAATACTTCATGGTGTTTGGGTACAATGTCTGCATCAAGATTGGCTGGTATGTGGGAGGAGCTAAAGGCCCCTTGCCAGATTCAAACCTCAAAGTTAGCTGTCCCTGATGCCAGCCCGTGAGAAGCATGTGAGCTCATTCTCACTGAATTACGCTCTCCCAGCACAGAGGGATGCAGACAAACAGAGAGCAGACAAACAGATCTAGCACTAGTACGTCACTGTCACTTGTCCAAGGAGATTTCCCTTTTGGTTTTTATTTTACTCTTAAATGAGGCTTCATTCATAAGTGAATAAAAGGCAATTCTTTAAATAAAATACTCAGGAGAACAGCGCTTTCCCCACCTAAATACATTTCTTTTGGGAAGATGCACAGCATGCTGAATGAATTTTCTCTCATTCTCTTTACCTTAATCTGACAGAAGTTAAAATTTGTATCTGTGGGAAAAAAAGGGGTGTTTTTACTTTGCAAAAAGCTTATCAAATGCTAGGTTGAATTCCTTTAGAGTCTTTAAACATTAAAAACCACATTTGAAGCAACCAAAGAACTCTACAAAAACATTGTCATGCGTAAGCTCTGTGTTTCATGCTAAATATTCTTGTTGACAAGGAGGAGGAGTGGAGGAGGAGGAGGAGGCAGGGAAACTAATGGCTCAATCAGAGCCATTGCAACATTCAAGTAGTTTGGTAGTATACAAACCAGTGGAAACATGGAATGGTAAGAAAGTGCTCGGCACTACATTGCAGCCTTCAAGAGCTGAACTGCAAACATCCTGATACGTATCATAAATATATGGCACTTCTGTATGACCAAAAGCTGGCAAGTTTGCTTGTGATCAAAGCAAGTCAGGAGTAGTTGTCATGCCAATGGTCCTTCCAACAGGCACAGCCTCCAGCTGTGCTATCCAATGCAGCACCAGCCATATCCACTTGTGCATGCAAGACAATGCTGCCACATTCTTGGAGAATGAGCTTCCTGCCCAGCAGAAAGCCTTCCTCAGACACACATACACATTCATAAAACATGCTATAAATTCTTCAGGGAGGTTAAAGACAGCCACAAACAGCAAACGTCTTGTTTTACAATTTTTTGGTCAGCAGTTCCCAGTCTGTCCAATTGCCAGCAATGGACTTTGCAACAGGAAAGAAGAGCTCCCTAATCCAAGGAATTGAAAACAATGGAAAGCACAATCACCTAAGTTCATTTCAGTACTGTTCCACAGGATTCATTTTGACATCAAATAAGAAACCAACAAGCACAAAGGCTTGAGTCCTAGGAAGAATCTTATGTACACAAAAAAACTGGCCTTAATCCATGTTTTCTGTCACAAAATGTTTCATCTCGTAGTTAAAACTTCTTAAAACTTTTTGGCGTTTAGTAACATTTTTTATCACAAATGTGAAGATTTGCTGTTCTGCTTCCATTCCATCACAGTAGCTTTAAATACATTCAAATTCATAAAAAAAGGATTTAGACCAGAATACAGCTACTTGCCCTTTTCCAACAGTGTGCCATACTTCAATAAGCACATGATGCCATGTATTGGCAAGGTTACTGTTTTAAGGAATTTCACTACACAGATATCCAGTGCTTGGACAAGTGTTCACATTCCAAGGTTAAAAAACCCCCTCTCCCTTATTTCAACAATGGCTTCAGTATTTTACCAATTGTGGTTCGGTTTGCATCCTTCAGTTTAAGAGATGCCTTTTCCACTGTTCCCTGTTCCTTTGGTGCAGGCTCTGCTTTCGTGCTGACAGCTTCTCCCTGCAGGATGCTTCTCCCAACCACTCTGGCACTACTTGCTCTCTTTAAGGTACTCATGCTGTTCTCCTTTGGATTTGGATCATCAGAGGTCGCTGCTGGCTTCACTTTAGGCAGCCTCTGGGACACAGACCTTGTGATGGGTGGAGGTCTGGATGAGCTGGATAGATCCACTTTTGCACGCTTTGAAGAAGAGGCCACTGTATTCCTTGCAAAGTTTGGGACAGCAGGTGGTGCTTTAGGAATACTGACTGTGGCAACCCTGGTTTCATCTGCAGGGGTCTGGGGTTTTACAGTGGAGCGACACATCTTTGTTTCATCTGTCTTTGATTTGACACTACTCCTAATGGGTTTAGAGCTTGGCTTCTTGAGAGCGACTCTGTCCCTCTCAAAATGAGCACTGCTTGAGGTGACAGTGCCCCTTCGTAACTTTGGCTCTTCTACTGACATGCTGTGCCTGTAGGGACTCCTTGGCAGCGTGTCTGTTGTGCCTCGGACAGAGCTGCGATGCGACGGCCGACTTTCCACCGTGCTGCTCTCACGAAGGGCTGGCTTGGCTTCTGGCTTTTTCACGGTGCTGGGTGCCCTGTTTGACCGAGAAATAGGCACCACTTTCCTCATACTTTCGTTCTCAGAGGCATTCAATGTTCTGACAGGTCTGGAAGGAGCCGTGTGGCTAGGGCGAGTGCCACTGGATTTTGTGGAACTTGGAAATCGATCCTTTAGAGAGTTTGTCTTTGGTCCTACTAGATCTTTATTTTTTATGGGTTTTTCTTTAGGAAGGGTGTGCTTGCTGTCAGCATCATCCTTATCATTGGGAGAAGTGTGAAGAGACGGGTCCTTCTCAGAGGTGGAATTCAGGTTTGAGAAGAAAGATCTAGCCTTGTGTTGAGCTTCACTGCCAGAAGAGCATGCTTTGCCAGCCTCACTTCCTATTTCGTTGCCTGCTGATTTAAAATCATTTCCCTCTTCAGAGTCCAATGTCAAAGAACAATCAGTGGTGGTATCTGACATGTAGCACACTGGCCCATCTTCCCTACTTCCTGAAACACTTGTATCCATAGACATAGGGCTGCTGCTGCTGGGCTCTAAAGCTTCATTCTTGCAACCCACCGCCTTGGCTTGATGGTCGTGGGCATCTCTGGAACTTCTGCAAGCTGGAGGCAGCTCATCATCGGCAGTGCTCAGGGAATGAAAACTTAGATCATCTAGAGTCTCCAGGTCTGTCCCACCAGCATCTTCTAAATATATTAAAGGTGCATCTTCTGCAGGCTTTGCTCCTTGGATATCAAACTTACGTAACCCTTTAACAAGTTCACGCTCCTCAATTGCAAGGGCCAGAGCATTTATATCTGTGGACTCCTCGCAGGACACGTTGGAAGTGTGCAAGTTGTAGTTGGTGTTCCTCTGTGAGTAATGGGCACCAGGACCGGCTGAGCCGCTGAGGCGACTGGGCTGAGCTGGAGGCACCTGCACGGGGCCACCGCTTTTCACTTCCATTTCAGACTGCTGCTGCAAGTGCAAGGTATTTAAGTTGAGATCTCTTGTTTCTTTGGATTCCGTCCAGGCTACGTTTGGTCTTGCTTGTCGGGTGTTTGCACGGGGAAGACTGTTAAACTTGTTTGGATCCTCGTCTTTTGAGACTTCCAGGAAACTCTGCAACTCCCTGTCCGCAGTCACCCCCAAAGAAAGTCGAGAGCGTCTGGAATTTGTATTTCTGTACAAAGGGCTTTGAGGCCTCTGCTGCAAGAAGGGAAGAAATTCTCCAAGTCCGTTTTTAGCCAACATCTCGACATCATTTTCACTGCTGCTCCGCCCAAAGCTCCCAAGCTCTCCAGCTGCCCAGGATCGACGCTTCTCCTCCAGCTCCTTTCGCCTCTGCAGACTATGAAGTTCCTGGATCTCTCGTTCCCTATTCTCCTGAAGGAGGAAAATAACAAATACATGTCTCAGAGAACAGTGTCCTATGCGTAACAACAAGCCACACTCCTTTCTCCCTTTATTTCTTCCCATCAAAATTATCTCCTACTGCTGTCACCCTCTCCCAGCCTCCAATACATACACATACATGGAATCACCGTGGCAGCCACAGCCTGCAGCCATTAACCCTACGGAGAGCAGCTCCCTGCGTAACTAATGGCATGACACATCCATCCGGTCAACGTATTCAAAAAAAATGCACCAGACCTTGCAAGGACCAACAAATTGACCCATCAAACCCAAGCAGAAGTCACATCTTAGAACCACAGAACACGCTGAGTTGGAAGGGACCCACAGGGATCACTGAATTCAACCCCTGACCCTGCACAGAACCATCCCCAAGAGTCACACCATGTGCCTGACAGCATAGTCCAAATGATTCCTGAGCTCTGTCAGGCTTGGTGCCTCTTCCCTGGGGAGCCTGTTCCAGAGCCCAAGAGTTCCAGATGTAAGATGGAGAGCATCAGGTCCTCACAAAGTTTAAAGGTGGCAGTCTTATCAGGTGACTAAAACATCACACTCATATTTTAAGACAAACTTGTCTGACCAGCACAAAGCCAATGTGGTTTTTCCTACCTACCTTACTACAAGTGCAATTGCTCCTCAGCAAGTCCAATTTCTATACAGTGATACCTTCCTCTAACATTACAGACTGAAAACTTTGCAAAAAGGCATTGCTTAATTGCACATGAAAGTAAATACAAAAGCTAACACAATGCCTCACAACACTTAGACATCAACTGACACCACTCAAGCACCATCAATCAATGTCTTACTCCAATTTTGGATCTCATAATCACTGTTGGTTTCAAAAACTGGCAACTGTAGTACTGAGATTGCCCAGGGTAGGATGGAGATTTTGGCAGCTAAGCTGAGGGACTTTTGTTCAGGAAGCCATAGAAGAGGTAGTTTGAATTTGAAAGACAACACAGTAAACACCTTTTTACTAAAATAATTAGCAGTGATTTACTGTGAATATCAGCATTTTAGCTGTTACCTCTAGGCTTCAGATTTAATCTAACTACACCTTTGGTTGAACTTTCTGGGTTCCTTTCTGAAATGAAGAACTTGGCCTGCTGCAGCCAGTACAGCTGTAGCAAAAGAAGGAAGAGGCTAGTCTTAACAGAGGATTTCAAAAACGACATTATTTTCCATCATGTTGCTAAACCTGGTCTAATCAATGACACACTGTTTTAAAAATAAAAAAAAATCACACCTTTATTTGTCTAAAGCTCTGTGTAGTTTAATCTTCCCATTGTTTTGACAACAGAAGAGCTGCACCACTAGAAAAAGTCACCTGAAAGCTTTCAGTAAACAAAAGCCTAATGCTTTGTGATTAATGGATTAATCTACACCTCTTAAAGCAGATTTGAGACTACACTGGGCTCTGAAAGACAAGATGCATTAGAGACCTAAGATACCTGAACATCTAAGAAAGGAAAAATTAAAAACATGCATTTCAGTAAATGTCTGGCAGTAAATGTCTTGAAAGCTTTCTTTCAAAGGTATGGAATTACAGAATGAATTCTTGCCAAATGCTAAAGCTGAACTTTAAATATACCATTGTGAAGAGAAATGGTTAAAAATAGTTGCAGATATTAATACCATATTCCATATTAGAAAAAGAGTATTTAAACCTCACCCAGAACATGTTTTAGGAGATTTTACTCAGATGAAAAATCTATTTCAAGCATATAGTTAGACATGTCAAAAAACTGCAAAAAAATGTTTAAGTATTTGAAATAAGTGTAACATGGCCATTGTGGTACACGCCATCTTCTTCGACTGTTGGATGTGCTGTCTACACACCACATTCTTTTGTCAGAACTGCCATTTTTATTCTAAATTGTTCTGCTAATTTTGTAGGAACAACAGTCAATCCACAGTTAGCAAGCAAATCTCAAAATTTGCAAGCAAGAGTCCAATTTGTCATTTTTTAGACATTTGTCATTCTTTTTAACTGCTTACTACAGAGGACCCCAAAAGTCTTAGCTATCCAACAACCACTTGTAATATGTGACTATGAATGAAATCCTCAATCCCCAATATTTGAACATATATGAATGAAGTCACCTCTTGCTAAACAGCTGACTGCAACAGCTATCACCACTTGATTCTATACATTTGTGCAATCTTCACCCTCACGTGTTGTCTTGGGTGGTAAATGTTAGGTAAACTAATGGTACAACAGTCACATTAGCTGAACATCCTGTCAGCTCACCCCAAATTGAGACTGGTCTTTCTGAACGAAAGCTTTTATCCAAAGAGCTGACAAGTGCAGATTGCAAAAGAGCACTGATCCAACTAATTCATGCTCTTTATAAAGACCTAAGAAATAACTGTAACAATAGACAGACTTTGCTGAACCAAAACTGTAACCAACTCCAATAGTGTTCCTCCATCTTAGCACATTTCCTGAATTATACAGGACAAATTCAGGGTACTTGGTGAGTGAATGTTCACACTGGGGATAAAGTATCTTGCGGCCGTAGGCCTGTTTCACTTCTTAAGTTCTCACCCACAAAAATCCTTTGAAAGGACAAAGTAGAATACACAGCCCTTACTTAACTTGCTAAAGTGCCTCCAGCCATGTAAAGGAGGGCAGTGGAGAGCCCAAGCTAGTGTGGATTCAGGCAGGCACATCCAAGGAATGGCGTGCCACACCTCAAGGCCTTTCCAACGATCCAACAGTACCAGGCCAAAACCTGAACAGCAAGCCATAGTCAGGAAGTCTGTGCAATCTGTCTCACAGCTCAGCTTAGCAGTCACCAGCCTGCTCACCGGAAGAAAAGGGAGGTGCCCACTTGCCAATGAACAATTGGCCTGCGGGCCAATGAACAACCCTGATGCATCATCCCACCTGAAACAGAAGATGCAGAGCAGCAGGGCTGCTCACAATGGCCATTTCCCACCTGGCTTCTGGCAAGGAATGCTTACAGGAGCACAGTTTTCTGCAGCCATTTGAGCAAACAGATCAAATACTACAAGATACGAAATGCTCCTTCCCTTAAGTAGGAAAACCGACTTAATTCACGTGAGCCAATATCCACTTCAAAAGTGTGAGAACCTCTTTAAGTGCTCTTACCTTAACAGCCGTGTTGAATCTTATGCAGAAGTCCCTAAATATCTGGAAACATTCATCCAACTTCATAGTTTCTTTGTCTTCACAGAAAAAGTCAATGAGAGCATTTCCCTCCTTTTGCAATTCTCGTTTCTGGTGTTCAAGCTCCTTTAGATGCCTTACAGCAAACTGTAGCAAAAACCATACACACATGAACCAGACAGAAATTAAAGTCACAATAGGTCATGTATATATTAGGAACTTATGAAATTCATGTTCCAACCTATAAGTTCTTACAGAGCCCAGGAAATTAACATTTTGAAGGAGAACTCATACTAACAAAAGGAAACATACCATTTTAGCAAACTGAGTAAAGGAGGTCAGGAAAAATGGATCAATCAAAATGTACATTCTAGCAAGTAGGATGGAAACCAGGAAAAAACTCAAAAGCCCTTGAACAAACTTACAGCTTTAATTTTTTGACGAGTAAAATCAAAGACCACTAGAACACTGACAGACCTCTTGGGAGCTCCTTAAAAGCTCCTCATTCCTTGTTTTTCCATTTCCCCTTCAACAAGCATAAAGGATTAATTCCTTCTCCCCACTTTTCCAAAAGCACATGTGAACTGAGTCAAGGATATACATCACAAAATCGATTCCTTCCAAAGGTGACCCTAGACCACAATAAAAAAACATTTTCATGCTTGAAAGATAAGGAACCACTGAATATACATATATTTTAAGACATCCAGAAAATATTCCCATAAAGCAGCACTTTGAATCATAAGTGTAGAGCAATACAGACAGGATGGGAGTAGTTTAGTGGAAAAAGATTCAGGAGGAAGAGGATAAGGCTGTGATTAAACATTGAGCAGCAGAACTGCTTAAAACACTTTGATCAGGTGCCCTGTCTCCTCTATTTGCATCACCAGCTATCCACTTCTATTCTTGCACAACCCCACATCTGACACCACCTGTAGCTCAAAGTAACCTGAGAAGAAAAGTTAATTTTTCAGACAAATCTCTAACTTGTAGTCACCTAAATATTTTTCATAATGTAGCATTGGGGTGGTAAAATGCAGCTGGAGGCACTGGTGACCACTTAATCCAAACCTGCTTTCAGGAATTACATGGAAATTATACCATTAGGATAGGAACAAATATGACTTGCTAGTCTTAAGAAAAAAAAGAAAACAGAAGGGAAAAAAAGCCCCCCATAAAACCTGGACTGAAGATAAACTGGACAACTGATGAAAGCATACATCAAAATAGTTCCTCCCACATATTTCAGGAATTTATTCACAAGGGTGAAATAATCAAAGCTGACTTTAAGATCAGCTTGGTTATCACCTGTAATTTAGAAACAAAATCCGGAAGTGTTTATGTAAGGCATGCATTTTTAAAATTATTTTTTTCCCAACATTTCTTTTGGAATGTGGCCTAAACAAGGTTGTAGAGTTACATAAAACCACCTACTAAATTTTTAAAAATCCCAAACATGTTAAAACATAACATTAAAGAGTCTGGGTGCAATGGATAAAAGCCAACAATTCAGAGTGAATGAGGACAGGTATTTCTATCTTAACCTGCCCCTTTCTTCATCAGCTTTTCATCTCCTGAAAAACTACAGGGACTATTAACTACATTTGCAAGTTGAAGATCAGGGCAGGTTAAGTTCCAGATCAACACCTGCCTTCTTACTTTTAATAATTACCTGTAGTGTGAAACAGAAAAAAAATAATTTAATTGAAGTGTTTCTCGAGGTATCATCGCATACTTAGAAAATACCAAGAACTCTGCTTCCAGTGTAAGTGCTATATACATCCAGGCCTGTAAAGTCACTGCACTACTTAATAAAATTTTAGAAAAAAGAGAACCCACACAGATAAAATGGTATGGCTCTGAATAAAAGACTGTGTTAGGGGTAAATTAGTAGAGGAAAGAGTCCCTTAACCTTCCACCTTCTAACAATCAGTCATCCAGCAATCAAGATTCATATGCACAGCACACCCTCAGCTAAAACTGACTTGCTCCAGAATAACATAACATGCAGACATTATATTTTGGGCAGCTGCAAAGTACAAAACCAGAGACCACTCCAAATTGTCTTATATTTTAACTACTGATCTTCATCAGCAACTTCGCACGCACTAAACATGCTTGCCTAACAAGCCTTGGGCAATGTACACTCAACTCCCTCCCTGTAAAAACACAGCCCTTCCAACACTCTTACTTGACAAACAGCATGAGGCTGGAACACCTTTGTACCACTGACAGGCTAGGCCTATTGAAACAGTGCTTCTGTTTATTAACAGGTCTGCACAAATGACAGACATTCAGCTGAGGAATGCTGCTGCATTCGGGCGACAGCAACACATTAACACGGATATGCTACAAACCTGGAGAAAGTTTTCCATCTGGTGAAAGAGTTTTGGGTCTCGTCGGATGCTGTCCTTAACAGATCTTGTCTTGACAGACAGTGAGTGGAGCTCTGCTTCTACACTATCAATGGATAACCTAAAAATAGCACATATGGAGAATCTTTATCAAAGGGGAAGGAGTGGCCCACAGATTAGCCACAACATGCTGCAAAAGTGGATGCTTTACATGAGGTGCAAACGGGCTATCAAACAAGACCTGCCTGTTCTGGATATCTTTCCAGAGTAGACACTGAAAATTAGGAGAGAGATAAGCACATTTCTTCTTATTTGCAACCTGAAAAGATTCCCATGGGGTGTGGTTTCATGATTAACTCGAGTCAGTCCTACCCACCAAACCTTAGAAAGGTTAATGCTGCCCTGCCTCTGTGCAGGTGTTCCTCTTCTCTCCTGGTGCCTTAGAACTCATTTTTGAGATGGCCAGCCATCACATCTATGAACTGAAAATTAACCTAGGAAAAGGAAAAAGCCAATTTGTTCCAGATGGATCCTTTGCTTGGTCCAACTGACTACATGACTGAGTGCAGGAGCTACCAAAAAAGGGGGCCACAAGAGACCATCATCTAGGACTACCGATTTTGGCAGTACCATCTGGCATCATGAAACTGCATGTTTCACTCTTCTAAGCAGTCACAGCAATGCAACACACACAGTGTCAACCATGCAGTTGCAATATTTCATCCTTCTAAATATCAGCAGTGAAGCTGCTGCTGTGAAAAGGAACTCAGAAACTGAAGATCACAGGGAAGACCTCTGATCTGGTGTAAACTAAGTGTTCTCCTGGGAGACCCACATTCCATACAACAGGAGTTCCCATCTAAATGTCCCAGTCACTTTGAGGGTAAGTGCTTCTCAACCTATGGCATTTCCTTCACAAGAGAACTAAGCTTTGCCTAGGAATTGAAGCACTACAGTTTGCCAAATGATAAGAACTAACAACTGTACATATGCTCCTCCTAAGGTTGTTCCACCAGCAGCATGGCTTGCAAACACTAAAGCTGAACAACTTGTGGCAGCCTGATTGAAATGCACATGGCAGCAGGTGGTGACACATGTATAAGTTGGTCAGTACACACACAAATGAAGATAATTTGTGCTGGTTTTTCTCTGCATACTTCATCTGCAAGGTTTAGTTCTCTGTTTTGGGAAACACGGTGGTTTTGCAGCTAAGAAAAACAGTAGAAAATACAGGCTATATTTTTCTGCCTGTGAAGGAGGAAGAGGATGGCCTACAAGTAAAGAAGGCAAGACAATAAAAAATAAAGAACATAATGGTAGTTGTTTTAACATGCTCTAATTGGGTGGATTTATGCGCAACATGTACATGACAGTTCTCTCTAAAGCCCTTCCTCATGCCCAATGGTGAGGTACATATTTAATTTTGTTTCATTTTCATGTACAGAGAGCACTCCCTGAATAGACTTCAGCATTGAGTTACAACAGATTTTCAGCATTAACAAATGTGATCAAAGAACAAAGTGGTTAGAAAACCAAATTTGGGATTCTGCCTGTTCCTCTCCTGTTTGCCAGGGGGCTTGGATGCTGAAGAAAACTACATTCCCCAGCAGGCCACATGGCAAACTGCCAAAAAGGTGTGTGGGTTGGATGGCAGAGAGCCACACAGGTGGTCCCTCAAAAATTTTCTGATTAACTCCATGGCCACTCCTTTCCTCAGAAGATTTCAAACTTTTGCAGACATTACTTAACCCTCCATCAGATCTAAGAAACTGGATCCATTTTGCAGCTGGGAAAATAATGTAAATAGATTGCCCTAAGCTCAAGAGTAAGGAAGTAGCAAAACTGGGAACAGAACTTCAGTTCTGCTTGCTTCCACGTTTCAGATTTAGATCACACTGTCTCAACAAAAGTACGTGCAGTTATTGAGATACGAATCAGGTTCAGTTTAAAATTATGACGCTTAAGACTTGAAGCTGAAAAAATACAGAGCCACAAAACCTTCAGATTTTCCACCCAAGACAGCAAATGAAACCTCAAGAAGCATCTAAGCGAAGCCAGGGCCAGCACCTGGTACCAGATTTGTAAAAGTACTGTAGCTTGCTCAGAGACTAATGAAAATTGGTTTAAGGAAAAACAGTAACATTCTTTCAGTTCAATCCCTTAAGAGTAATGAACAGGCACAGGTATTTGACAGAAATAGAATTACTAAAAACCTATGGAGATCATGTAATAAAAAAACCTCATACCTGAAGGCACATTGCAGGCATACTTCTGCTAGTAAATGGAAATGAGGACCTCAAAGCTACAGTAAATATTTGTAAAGATCTGTTTTTGTGCCAAGATTTTCCTGACTAAGCCTCATTGCTTCACAAATGAGAAAATTCCAATTCCAGTCTAACCATAAGTTTTCAATTTTCTTTTAACTCACCTGGCGGCATCATGAACACTCCTAATTTTTTCTGAAAAGTTGAGAAGAGCAGCATCTTTCTTTTGGGCTTCCTGAAACAAACAGAACAAAACCAAAACACACACAATCCATTAACATTCCACCACCATGCCAAAATCCCTAAGTCTGGCAGTTCTAAAGCTTCTGTGAGGGTACTTAAAGGTTTCTCTCCTGCACTGTTTTTCTTCCCATTCAATCCTAACACAACTGAGTGGAGGACACCCCTTAAAGGAAGGCAGGGATCAGAACTGGAGATAAACAACAGCTTCCATTTTGCAGTGTAAAATAATAGCTGCTTCTGCCAGTGAACACAAGCCAGGTGTATTAATAAGGAATGTCAGGGAAAGAACAATTTACTGATGCCATTGTTTGAGCAGATACGATGCTTCCCACACAAACATCAGTTTATACCCAATTGTTTGCTGGCTGGAAATCTGTTAAACTAGTTTGTACAGATAACCAAAGTCATATAGATGCATTTAAATTCTCTACCTTCTAATATCAAAAGGTTTGAAAGGAAGGAAAAATAGCTTGAAAACGTCTGCAACAGCTTTAAAAGACACACATCAGTCATCAAGGGAGGAAAAAAAGCTATCAAGAAGGCTGCTCAAAAGATTAAACGGGAAGATTGAGAGAATTTTTATCAAAATAAACCACTTCCATAGTGTAAGAATTTAGGACAACAGGAGAAAATCAATGATGAGGAAGTTTGATGAAGGAATTTTTCTACATGATATAAAAACTTAAGTTTTCCATAGGGTTCTGGATAAGATGACCAGGGAGAGGTAATTTTTGGTGAATTTTGAAGCAGGAGAAGAAAGGCGAAGATTAGATTAAAGCTGTGAGAAAGCTGCCTTTTTTTGGAGGCACATGGCCCCTTTTATGGTCTATCAATGAACGGACCTATATTTGTAGAAGTTGCTTATATCAGCAAAATAGATTTTCTATACCAGAGCAACAAAATGCAGCAGACTCATCCCAGGTTTGTTTGCTTTTGTGTCCGCCAGCTTGAGCAGTGACGACAGTTTAAATCCAACAGCATTGCCAGCATAACCTCCCTAAAAAGAAACAATTTGCAAAAGAGCAAATGAGAAGCTGAGGCATGACATCAGAGCACTGCAATACTAACAAGGAAGTACGGTCCATCAGCCATCTCTCCCTCTGGGATGTCACTTACCGCATTCATAATATTCCCAGCCTGAAGGACCAAGTGCAATATGGAATGCAGTTCCTCACAAGTCATTAACTCTGTAAGGAACAAGAAAACTGCTGTCTAACAATTGTTTGTTTAGAAATATAGTCAGTTACCAAGCTCCTCTTCATTTGGAGCTTTTTTTTTTTTAAATTTGACAAGAAACTACAATAAACTGAAGAGGTCGTGGGAAAGATAATGGTACTATATAATTGCAATTCACAAGCACAACTGACAAACCTCAAGTGTATGTTCAGACTTTAACTTAGCAAGTGTGGTATTTCCAAGGCAACCTCCAGCAGCTAAGGAAACATTTGGGGCCTAATCCTGCAGTGTGCTAAGTGTCTCATGCAAGTGGTTAAGTATCCTCACCACCTACTAATTATTCCAGTGTGAGGTAAGTGTTCTGCACCCTGCAGGATCCATTTGCCATCTGCCAGGATTGGGCTTTTGAACAATTACTCTTTTTTTAGGAGACTTGGCCATAAGGCCTGAAAAGATAAGAGGCAATGTTTAAATTTTCCTTGCTTATCCCACTCCCACTATGAATCATCATTTTATTTCTGTACGATCACCAACTCAGAGCAACATTTATTTTACTTGTCATATCAAAGATGATTTAGCACAAAGTTATATTCAGTGTGACAAAGAGTCAAATGGAATAAAATGGCATTTTGAAGTTTTCCCATCACACAAGCCTGGTTCGCACATATGTTCATTTCTTTGCAAAATGCACAGTAGTGTTCTATCTCAATTCATACACATTTTCACTCAGCCACATAAGAGCAAAAGAAAAACTTATGTGCAAAAATAATATATGTGGACCAGAGGGATTTCCTTAGAAATAAGATGTGGAAATTCAAAACTGCAGAGTTAATAAATGTGGCGCAGCAAACCAAGTGACTCCAAATTTGCAAGTACCCATACGGCAAGAAAATCACCATGAATTAATGTGAGGTACTATAAGCAACACTAATGAACAAAATAAAAGGTGGAATCCTTTTGATTGCAGTGTAAATACTTCAAAACACTATTTTTCTTCCAACTCCACATTCTATAATTTACCCTGCATTCGGCTCCTCAACACAATACAGTAATCAATCATTTTGGAAGCCCATAGCCCTTGTACATTCGTATTTCAATACTGGCAGCCTGAAAACATATAATGTTTGATCTAACATGCTATAGGTGAGGAAGCAAGTAGGAAGAAAAAGGAGCAAATAAACAAGAGAATAGCAAATTTCACAAGGTCAAGAGGAGGAGACTAAACTAAAGAAGACTAAAGACTTCACACAGTAAGAGCCTGCTCTGCGTCACTGTGACATACACTCATCTGCAGGCTAGATGAGGATCCACCAGGCTGTTTAGACCATCCTAACCCTTAGTGATTATCAGCATTAGAACTGAAGTAGATATTCTCTCAGTTTAATTACAGGAAAGAAACCTAGGAGACAGCAACAGAAAAGGAGACATAATTCCTAAACAACTTCAGGCTATCAACAAACCCTGAAGTGAAAAGACCAAATGATGAACAGCACATGACAAAGTGGACTGAACACAGGGAAGGCCCAGTCAGTCATTTGCATGGCTGGCCTGATGCAGGAGTTGGAGACCAAAGTGTCTCCTCTCTGGAGGGAATGAATTCACAGGTTTTTTTACATATGTCTGGGGTGAAGGACACGAAGGACATTAAGGCGTGGCTGCTTTTATACATAAAATATTCCCTCACATACGGCTGTTGCTCAAAACACAAAGAACAATTATTTGAAAGAGATCCTAATAGAAGGCTAAACTCAGACCTAATTCTAAGGTACTGCACACTTTCCTGAGTCAAGGACAAGTTCAATCCTCACTGGTGGGAAAAGGCTTTTTTTCCTTTTGCTTTCACTTGAAAGGCCTGTTCTAATCACCAGCGCTCCTAGTTGAATATTTTACTTACTGCACCTTTTTATACCACTAGAAGCAGTCTAAGCAGTGATCTAGTAGCCTGTCAAAAACTTCCAACATGAAATAGGAATTTCATATTGAGGAATAGGACCAAGAGGCACTCGAGATACTGTAAAGCATTAATGTTTAACTGAAACCAGGAAGTCAACTATTTTCCTGCAGAGTAGAAGGCAGTACATTATCTTACAAATAAGCAGCTGTAGCAGTTCAAAACTTGTGAAATGTAAAGAACTAAACAGGTATGTAGAGAAACAGAAAAGAAAAAGAGAAAGCAAAGGAATAACAACAGTATTCTCTACAATAAACATTTTAACCTATCAATACTGCCACCTCAAAAGGAAATGGCCTAGAGAAATTTAGAAAATACAGTCATTTTTTTCTATGGATCTCTGAAAGAAGGAGCAGAAAGGTGTAACAACCACATTCCATCAGAGGGAGAGCAGTGCAGGAATGAGCAAACTGTACTCAAAAGCTGACATCCTAATTTAGTCATGGACACCTTTGCTTCTGTCAGTTTAGAATACATTACTTAGAGGCTTTGAACATGAATTTTATGCTAGTGTTTCCAAAGTCTGCAGATTTTTGATTTTGGAAGCAAAGATCCACCAGGCACACCCTGATGGCATTTGTCAGCGGGGAGTTAGCTTCCTTTTAATAGCTAAGGTACCTGAAATTCAAGCTCTGGTCTTCGTAATGCAGACTAATTAACATGCTAACAAAAACAAGAGTATTAGGCATGTCCCAACATATTTAATTACCTTTTGTTGCCCGTCTTATAATTTTCATGTCATCCTGTAGAGAAGCACAGGAGGGTGAGAACTCCCTCTCCAACACCATGGCTTCAATCCTAAGAGCATAGCTGGAGTACACAAACAGGTTTAGAACTGACAGCCAAAAAAGAATACTTATTATAAACAGAACAAACCAACTATCTCCTTACTTTGGCACCTGGATTAGTAAATACATGAAGAAATCAGCTTGAGACAGTTTTGATACATCTCCATCAAAGGCTTTTAATTTCTTTACCTAGAAAAGAGAAAAAAAAACACTAGCAAAGAATTTTATCAAAGATCAAGATTAACTTGACTTTGGAAGGCAACACCTTGAAAAGCAATAAATTTAAATGAAGGCATTGGAAAGTCCACCCAGTGACTGAATAGCTTCAGTCCCAATGTCCCAAGATGCTGTAATTTGCACACACCCCAACCACAAAAAATAATTTTAAAAAGAATGCCACTCTTCTCCGAAAAAACTAGCTACACTGAAATTCAGCAGCAGAAACCATGATGCCACCATTCTGATTGGTGATTCTTACTTCTGACCAATGATTGTTTTCATCACTACGTTTAGGATACTGATGATGATCTGAAAAACGACCCTCAACTCTTCAACAACTGTAAGGTACACCTGGGCATAGTTTCTGTGTCCAAAATATCCAGCATAGGGACTGCCTAGATCTTGTTGACACAACACAACTGAACTTTAGTTATGGGGTTTTTTCAAGATGCTTGAACCATTTACCCTAAAATGCTCCTAAAGGGTAAACTTCATGATCTTGAGTTTATACCTTTTTCACCCATATGAAATATTTTAAAGCTAGATGCAATCTTGCATTTTAAGTAATTTGTTGTCAGTACTCTCAGTACTCTGAGGACACAATTTACATGCCAAGGAAATACCACTGCATTAATTTTTTCGATCTTCCTTCCCAGCTCCACCAAAATCCATATATTTGCATGATCTGAAAGCCACTGATCCACCCACATACTTACTATTTGTTTATACAGAAGAACTGAAAAATACATGCACATATGTTTAAGCGTAACTGGATTTTCTTCCACATCTTCCAACACAACAACTGAGTCCAAAAGCAGAGCTCACTCTCAGTTACCCTATTTCTTCCTTCGACCAACAAGTTCACACCCAGCAGCAGTTGCATGTTTCCACTGATTTATACACTAGCTCATCATCCTTTGTGTGACATCACACTTCAAGCCCATTCACAACCACATTTACACAGATGGTCTTCAGTTTTAGAAAGCTTATTAAGCTATTGGACAGAGGCCACTGCACCAGGGCAGCAATAGTTGCCTCACCACCATGATTTAGCAAGATATCCACAGGGTTTTTTTAAAGAATCAACCTACAAATTAATCACTTCAGTTATTTTTCTGCTTTGACAGTAAAAAAAGCAACTGACCTGTAGCAATAGACAAGTAATATGCTATGCCAAATCAGGATTCTTTTAACAGCTTTTTTTTCTGCTTTATTCCCATTTTTTTTCACACCATAAAATATAGAAATGTTGAGAACACATTAAGAAAGAGAAAAACAAGTTAAACATAGAATGGAAAATAATTCCTTTTTGAATTAAAAAATGCATCAACAAACAAATGAACAGGAAGAAACCTAACAAAAACTTATGATCAAAAAAGAGACCTCTAATCAGAGAGCAATTTTTACTCAGGCTATCTAGCTTCATTTCCTAACACTGCCATCACCCCTCCCCTCCCATTTAACTCAAGACACTCAGACAAAAGCTTCTTCTAAAGATAAACAGCATATCCATTTTTTTTAGGCCTGAGAAAACTCCTAATTTACTGAGTAATTCAAGAAGTCTGCCAACAAAAAAACAGGAAAGACCAGACTTAACATTCCTGATAAATCTAAGGTGTTAAATGAGCAAGAAACAAACCCAAAATAAACACTTTTTCTACACCATTAAGTGGGGAGTGAGAGATAGTATACTATCTCAGTCTTTAAAGGTGTTCTTTAACCTGGCTTCCCAAAAATAGTGGTCTGCAAGCTAAAAAGCAAAAGCCAGCAAATTCTCCAACCTCATTTTAGTATCTTGCAAATATCAGAGTTTGACTGAAAAGGACACAGGCATTCAGATATGGGAGAGAGGGAGGAAAGAAAGAAAAGCAGCCCACCAATAAAACCCACGCCACCTCACCAAAATCAGATCATATAAGCCACAGGTTAATTATAGGAAGATGCAATTTGAAGACTTTAATACACAAAAAGTGAACAACCAGATCCTGAGACACAGAAATATTTACTTATTCATGCTACAAGTACTATATTTAAATATACTTTCAACAGTAAGTAGCAATCAATGTTTTCCATGTGGAATTTCAGTTTTACATGCACTGGGTGAAATCCTCCTTCTATCCCACTAGGAAAAATGCCTGGAGTCATACAATTGAGTACAAAATCCCAGAATTAATTCAGAGGAGCAACATTCCTAAACATGCACAACAGAAGACATTGACAAGGCTGCCTTCTGATGGGTAGGATGGGGTATGAATATCACTATGCAAAAGGCTTTTGGCAATAGTCAACCCAGAAGAAAGTCTGTGTAATCAGACTTGAAACAAAGATGTGCCCACCACCTGATTCCACTTTTCCCACCTTAGCCCCCACTGTCTGCTCCTTAGATATCCCAAACTACCTTTGTAAGAAGCATCAAGGCAGCTCATCCCCAAGAAGCCCAGAACCCAAGGATGGTGGAGAACAGCAACCCATTCCACAAACACACAAAACAGGAACACGACAGAGTTGTAAGGTCCTTTTCACCTGGAATTCAGCAAACACAGTCTGCTTCTCCATACATGTCTTAAGTTTTTCACGCAGAAAACTAAATTGTCTGTTACCTTGGCCTTAGAACTGTAAATAGTTTGGAAAATGACTAAGGTAAAGACAGGACAGCAATTATTCTGTGCTCCCCTTTTTTGTTAAAAAATTCATAATTTAAAAATAATTCTCAGCATGAGGGAAAAAAAAGATGTTACTTGACTTTATCAACACTACCAATAAACTAAAAAAACTTCTGAACCCCAAAGTTAAAAAATTACTGGAACATATTTTGGATGCCTGTCATTAACCATTCCAAGCAAGACTATTCAAAATCCCATGGGACTGCCTCTACTCTCTGCTGCCATGTTGTCCAAGTATTCTGGAAGAAAACTGACATTCTCTGATGGCTCCCAGAAATGGGGGTCAAATTCAAATACCAATTGCATCCAGGAGCTGCAAAGAAACCATGGGGATTGACAACAATGTTCACTATTAATCATGTTAACAGATACAGTAGATAGTAGAACACAAGAGAGCTGAAAATGTGGCTTATTATAAAATCATAATGAAT
This sequence comes from Cyanistes caeruleus, assembly GCF_971803275.1. Lineage (NCBI taxonomy): Eukaryota > Metazoa > Chordata > Aves > Passeriformes > Paridae > Cyanistes > Cyanistes caeruleus. The sequence continues at coordinate 43,039,225 of NC_141705.1, forward strand.
AACCCTACCAGTTCTGGCCTTGACTCCTCTCTTGAAGCACAAAACTTTTCCACAAGAGTAGGCAGCCACATACCAAGATATGGCAATGTAATGTGTATATTCAAGAGAGCTTAATTACATTGTATGCTCAGTTCTATATTACTCAAATTGGGTGCTGAGCAACTAATTTAATTTTTCATTACATTTGTATATGGAATATGCATTTGCACTGTCCATGCATGCCCATGCACACTAAATCTGATTTCAGATACACAAGGTTCTCACATACGTAATTTGCTTAATTTTAAGAACAGTTATGAAACATAGAAAGCATGATCTTTGATTTGACTTGTGAACAATTGCAGTAGAGATGCCCATTGCAAGTATGCCATTATACCTGGCAGACATGAAAGCTACTGTATTCAAGTTCTTAGTAATTTTTAAGCTATCAGTAGCACTTCTAGTAGGATTTTATTTCATGGCATAAAACAGGTACCTTGCTGGATCTTGTAGCTATGCAGGATCTTTGAAGAAGAGGAACAAACATTTTCTCTGTGGGTTTGGTTTTTCTACTATTATTATTATTTAATATCTCCATACAACTGCAAATATTCAAGAAACTAACAAAAATGAGAGTTAAAAAATGCCAATGCCCCAAAAAGCATCACAGTGGAATCCAGCTACAAGGGCATGTGGGAGAGCAGCAGATGTATGTGGCAGTGAGGCAGGATGGGGCACAATCCAGGGCAGCGGCAAACCACTATCAGCAAATGATAAAAAGAAAGGGAGAAAAACCTGCAGGTAATCATAAAAGGGTAAAAAAGGAAAAGGAGATGAAAGCTCTGAAGGATGGTCAGCCCTATAAAGCACTGGCTGAGGAAAGGAGGGGGCATTTAACTAGAGACATGGTTTGAAAAGGGTAGAGATGACAGAAACAGTTCCAATAAAGCAGGTGACAGACGAGTTTGAAATCAGAGTACAAGAGCAAAGGACAGGCTTGAGACACTATAAAGGAAGTTAAGACATTGTGTTGATAACCTGGGCGTGCATGTGTGTGGGTGAGCTGATCACCAGTATGATATGCTCTCTTCTGTATGTATTTAAAGTACAAATTCTGGCTATTCTAGCTCGTTAAACACTGGACTCTCTCAACTTTTACCAGTCTGGGCCTGTTGAAGAGTGCAGTAATATGCACATAAAAGCAGCTAAAAGCTTCTTCTCTGCTCTCATCAGGATGCCAGTAAATAAAAGCTGTCAGGCATTTCAACAGGGTATCATTCAGAAACAAGCCAGTATCTTTTCAGAAGTGATACAGCAGAGAAGACAACTGCTTCAGTCAAGGTTCCCTGGAAAACAAACAAACTGAAAAAAGGGATGAAGGAGAGCAGATTCCAAATAGGTGTTTCTTTCTCCTTACAAAACTGCTAAGCACAGTATGGTACAAAGAGCAGGGCTTCTAAGAAGGGTTAAACAAAATCAGTGATCTTATCCTACTTGTTGATGTGTTGAGAATTTTTACAAATCTGCTTGGCCTTTTTTCTGACCACTCTATAGTGGCCAGGCCACACATCCACAGATAGTCCTGAGCAAAATGTTGAGCAGAGCCTTGCAGCAAGCTCCATCGTGGCCAGCTTCAGGTATTTGTCAAGTTTTTCAAATTAAGCATTTGAAAATACCCAAACATTTTAAGTTGTAGGAAAGACTTCATAGGAGTGCCAGTATTTCAATAATAGTCTTATTCAGTTTGAGAAACAACATTCAGTAAGGTATTTGCCATTTACACGCAAAAATCTCCACAGCTTTGATAGCTGTTGGGATTTTTCATAGAAAATTGCTAGAAAATTAGTAGTAATGACACCTATTTCTGCATGAAAATAGAGTTGCCACATTACAATATGGCAAATAGAATAATTTTAAATACAACAGAGGTTAGATGTATCTTAGCCTAAGTTCCTAGCCTCCATTGTCAAAAAGCTGGATTATCATCAAGTGCCTGAGATACTATGAACTGAAATGATCTAAAATATGTCACAAATGTCAAACAAGCACAATCAGGTAATGTGACTGGATATCACAACACTTCTAGAGAAGATACAATTGGAGTACAAACCTGGTGCTTATTCACACCAGGTAAACCGTACTAAAACTTTTTAGTAAAAAAGAAGACACAAAATAGACCAGAGCTGCCTTTTCTACAGCTATGACCAGAAATGGCACTCCTCTCCCTCCTTTCACTTCAACATACTAAGGATTTGTGGTAAAATAAAAAAGAAAGAACAGAAGACATCTCAAAGCAGTTACTTTCACAGTTAGAGAAGGCACTTGGCCCGCATTCCAACTTGCAAGCAACCTGTGCATAAAGGCAAATGTGTCTGTAAACACCTGAGCTGCTGCAAAGAGCATACAAAGAGGAACTGCAGAAGCCCACCCATGGTTACACCAAGACAGTCTGCCCTGGTAACTGAATAGCTACTAACCTTTCAGGACCTGAGTGCTTAAGTCTTGGCTCAGAGTAATTCTCAACTCTTACAACAACAAAGCAGGTCTTTAGGAGAACAGGAAGTATTGAAAGGGCAATCCCAGGGAATCCTTGCTGAGGATGGGTGCAACATTGTGCAAGGACAGGCCAATGTGATGACAGCTTGCCAAAGTTATCTCATGTGATATGACAGAAATGAAGGAGCATTAAACAGAAGAGGGAACAGCAGAGTAACACCACTTCATCTGGTATTTCTAATGGTTCTGGATTGTTTGCATGTGGGGCTGTAAGTTTCTGATGCCTTTCCCTCAGCAAATGGTGAGTCACTATTCTAGGAGACAGGTATTCAGACTAGCAGGCTGACAATAAACTAAGAACCAGTAAGGCAACATAGGAGGAGAACAATGAACATACATTTATGCGAAAATGGTGAAAAAGAAAAAAAAAAAGCTCTGAGGCTTCTAAAAAGAACGAAGTTTTTAACTGCCTACTCTAAAATTTTAGGAGCTGCTGTAGTAAATTTTAGGAGCCACTGGACCCACGTATTCTTTGACCCCACCAAGTATGATGACATGAAGGCATGGAAACATTTTTCCATACCAGCAGAAGCATCAGTTCCTTACATTCAGGATTTTCTCCCTGTCTTGCCACCATCACCCAGCTCTCAAGGGGAAAAATCCAAAAATGTTAAACAATTATGAGAAGAATAACAAAGAGAAAAGGAGTATTTCCTTTTTCTGATGCATGAAATTAATTCAACACAGACTAACACCTGCACAGTGGAAAGTAGCCTCTCTCCAGCCTTCCCTTGGGAACAGCAATAAATCTCATGTCTGATTTCCCTCATTTTCTAATTCTCTTCTGCATCATAGAATATCTTCTATTAATTTCTCAAGTGACTCTTTAAAATCACTTCTTAAGTTCTCTGGCCCTACTATCCTGATGGACAGGCCTGTCTATCTACGCTCTAGCTGAGCATTGCAGACAAAATTGATAAAATTCAACAGCTTACACTGCAATTGTAGCTCAATGACAACACATAGTTACATCACATAGACTACACTATGACACTTGTCATAAAATAACAGCCAAGACCTAAGACAGAAAGAGTAAAAGAATAAAAAGTACTTTTCTTTCTGTCTAATTTTCTGACTATACACAGAGTTAACTAGAACTCACTCTCTTTCTAGTTACTATTCCACTGTTCTCCTCTGTCTGACTTTCAGAGGAAGGAGATAAATTCTGTTTATATAATGGAACATGTACTAAAATGCAAACAAAGAGGGAAGACGGAATGGTTTTCAGGTCCCAGAACTACTGTCACCTATTTTTTTTATGAATTACTTTTCAACTTGTTGGCATCCCCCAACTCTAAGAGATATATTAATCAAGCATACTAATGTAACACAATTTTTACAAGATTCTCTGCGAAGGCAGCCCAATTTAGAGTCATAAATTTGACAGCAAAAGACTGTAACATGTTCTACTGATGACTGGATCCAAGATTTGCAGCTGCACAGAGGAAACAAAGTGCTTTGACAGTATGACCTTGAAGTGGTAAAGTATGTGAGTTGAGGCTGATCTGTATGTGGACCTTAGCTTAGCAATTTCCCAAGTTTTAGACACTCACTTTGATGTGAAGCACTCAAGCAATTCTAATGCTAATTTTGTCAGGTTTGAGGTTTACATTTCTCTCACGTACATACAAATGGGTCAGTGCCAATAGTGAGCAGGCAAGGAACTCTACATCATTAAGCAGGGCTCCCAGGTCAGTTGATGAAGCTTCACATCTCTAATCATGTGAATAGACTTGAAGTTTGGGACTAGGAGGTGGGAAAGCCGCACTTGGGTGTTGGTCACATGGTGATCACAGGAACATTGAGAAGGTATTGCTGGTGATTCTCTGCCTTCTAACACGTCTCCTTTGAGCACTAAGCCACGTTAACAAATTCCATGGGTGCTGCACATTGGAGCTTCCTTTCTGCCCTACTGAAACCAGGCCCAGGAACAGACCCAGACAAACCAAGCAGGCAGTGAACCAGAAGGCAAAACGGCAGTAGCACAGGGCTACCAATATTCAACTCAGAGGCACAGCAATGGGAAAGCATGAGGCAGCTGCTGAAGTGAAATTTGTTTGCTTAGAATATACTTTGATTCTGAATTTTCTAACCTCCCTAGAGCAATTATCTGCACAAAGAAAGGTTCCAGGCCATGCTGTTTATGGGACAAAAGGGACATCATAAAAACAAAAGAGGTCTTATCAACTCCTTAAAAGCAGGTGAAATTACTTGATGTGAAAGGAATGACTACACTGTGACCTCAATACCACAAGTCAAATGAAAATTTGCACTCAGTGCTTGCCTGTTCCCTGGCCTCAGGAAGGCACTGAGATTCCTCTTTTACAGAGCTTCATGTTGGAATCCCAGTCAGCAGAACTCTACAAAAAGTAAGTTCCACATAAAACCATTATTTACCTCCTCTGCTTCCGGTAATAATTTAAGAAATTCATGGAGCAGTTCAGAACCATAGGGCTGACTTCTTCCATGATAAATATCTTCAATGATGGATTCGGCAGACCTTGAAAAAACAATTGAGCACACATATTTCTAAGACTTGCAGGGCGAACAATTACACAGAAAAAACCATGCCAGGGCTACTCAACAGAGTTACAAAGAGGTTGTATCAGTGGATACAGCAGCGTCCACAGCAGCACCGCTCTGACACCGCTTCCAGTGATGCCTTTACTGAAGGGCACCGTTATCAGTGAATACAGACAGCAATGAAACAGCTAGCTCTTGAAAAAGTTGCTCACATTGCCCCTTCCTAATTGTTTATAACTAGAGGAAGCCAGTGAAAGGCAGCTCACAGGCTGGTACCTGAGGTACCTTTTTACATGAGGTAAAAAGGCTTCCCTTAACTACACCTGAAAACTCATTTCAACTGGTTAACATCAGCAAACTCTAAATGTTTATTGCTAGGCCATGAACGCACTCAAAACTAAACAGATTAGAAAACAAATTATGTCAAATTACTTTTAAGAAAGTAAAAAAACTGCATAAAACTGCAAACTCCTCAAGGAATGGAGCACAATGTATATATTTTATGAGAACTACAAAGAATTCTTACTTTTTGAATTGTTTGAGAAATATCCCAATGTTCATACTTCGTTTTGCATCCAAAATGGAAACCTGAGAGAGAAAGCAAGAGAGATTAATCTAACAACACCTAAAAATGCAGCATATAATGCAGATATCACTTCTTAAATTGCTACAGATAACTGTTTGCACCAAATCCCAGGCCAAATAAATATAGAGACTTCTTATCAACAAAGCTCATATACTACAGAACTAGTTTTTACCAGGGAAATATATAGCACACTCACATCACCTTCCTCCAAGTGAAGCAAAAATTTCCATAGCAACATATAATGAAGGAAGGAATCAATATTTCTATTTCATTACAAAATAAAAACAAAACAAAAACATTCTTCTTGCTTATTTCATTACCCTGCATCTGCAAAAGGTTACTTAACAGGTATTATAACACTGTATTGCATTTGAAGGCCTCAAGGTTAGTGAACACCACACTTCAAAACCCATGTAAATTCAGAGGTTTTGTGACAACTGTGAGGATGTGATTTCTAAGCAGAGGTCAGGTGCATCACTGATTTAATTCATGCCAACTAACAGCCACACTGATTCAGAGGAAGATAAGTAAGTTGATCTTGAATCAAATCCTGAAACACATAAGCTCAAATCTGTTTGCTTACCTTGAAGCAAACAGAAATCCATAATAAAATAACAGTCTCTCCCAGCTTTGTACTTCAAAGTTGGTTTGCTGTATCATCTTATATGTACAATTCTGAAACTAAGCAGAGGGGGAAGGAAAAAAACAGTCCACAATATTTTGCCCGAATTTTGTAAAAAATTTAAAACCAAAGTGTCTCTTTTATACTACTTTTTCTTCCTGTAACAGCATACAAGTTAAAACCTGAGAGGTTTGCCCTGTGTTAGCAAATTGTGTCCTTAAGGTTAAAATTTCACCACAGCTATTTTGGTGATAACAGCTACAAAAGTCATGAGATTTACAAGGACAAGAGAATTGTTTCACCTTAACAGTTCCACCTGACTGCTACAATAAAAGAGCTCAATACACATAGATGTTCAAGACTACTGTTGGACTCGCATGCTGTTTGTGGTTTTGACAACTGGAAAGGCGTTTTGACCTTTGTGACAGTGCTCAGATTAGAAGCAGATACATAAATGCAACATTGGCATTATCACGAAATTGAATTAGCCTACAGTCAGCTGGTGACAGTGAAAATATAGGGATGATTAATGGGCTATCCTCAACATACACCCAGGAGACAGCCTCTTCGTCTGCTGGAAATAGTGAGTCATATTGAAAAGTTTTCTGAAATTCTGGAATTTCCTCTCTTCTAAAAAACAGTGAAGACTAGAAAACACAGGAAATATCAGCATATTAGTCTTAATTAGATGATTGGTAGCCCAAAGCCCTTCAGTTTTAGCATATGCAGAGATAAGGGGACAGACTGTGGTTTATTCTCCTGTTATCTTAAGAGTTGAGAGGCCCCCAACAGATCATTAAGGAAAAGCCCCTTAACGCAGGACAGGTTCACCTATCTCTCCCCCTGCAGTATCTAATCTTTTTCAAATGTTTTACTGCAAGGACCTCTCACTGACCTCTCTAACTGTAGCTCCAGTCTCCAGTTGCTCCAGTCACCCCTAATTCTCAAATTTCTCTGTACTAGTTTCAGCCTATAAGCTTTACCATCATTTGGCTTTTGGTTTGTTTGGGTTTTTAAGGCATATTCAGAGTTAATTGTGTGTACATTTTTTAAATCACAGTCGGTAACTGTTACAAGGAGACTGATCATCAGCTGAGTAAACCTTTGTTTTCCATGGCACAACTCAGATTTCCAGTACAACTTCAAACAAATTACATATTTTATTATTTTTTTTAATATCTTCCCTTGAAGAAAAACAACAAATGGGAACATATACAGCTGCATTTGTCTTATCAGCACAACAAAAAAATGTCACAGCTGCTCTTAAGTACCAGGATTTTACATACACTTCTTGCTCTGCATATGACTGTATCCTATTTTTTCTCTGATTTCTTGATTAACCACAGAATCAGAACAAGTCTCACTTTTTGGTCACTCTTTTTTTGGTGTCTATTCAAGCTTATCAAAAGTGTTTGAAACTGCTGTCATCACATAACTACCTTCACTGAGTTTCCAGATGGGAGCACAAGGAGGAGAAAAGAGGAACCTGGCAGATACTCCATAAATACAAGTTCCTACTCCTTGCACACTAATACACTACCTCCCATCTCACATTCAGTTGCATATTAGATTCATAACCTCAGCCTGAACATCTGTTCACACTGTCTGCTCTTCTCCACCGAGATTTCATTTGATTTTGCTCATGCAGAGCACTCTCTGCTGCTGCTTTTCACCCTTTGAACATTACCACAGCTTTTTCTAAATTCTGCTCAGTCTGCTCCTGTCTTCTGTTCACACACACTGTCAACACTGCTGCCGGCACAGCACGTTTCAGGTCTCTGCTTGCCACCCAAAGAGGGTTTGAAGTGCTGTCCACCAGTAATACCCCTGGAGTTCCGTAACTCGAAAGTTACACTGGACTGTAACTGAGAATAGGGAACCTATTCCTAGTCCCACTGGGATTCTCTGTAGCAAAAAAAAAAATCCCTCTCATATGGTTTCTTATGATTTACTTTAGATTAAATCAGGAGAGTTTTCTCAATTCTCATCCTTTACTCTCTGAAACTGGAAATACTACGAATCTCTCAGATACTTTCCACCATCTCTACACCTGCACTTTTCAAGCCCATGCAAAACATCACAGGTCACACATACTTGCAACCTCTGCTTTATAAACAGTGCAGTCTCTAAGCCAAGGACAGCAATTAATTCATGAATCCACTTTCCATCACCAGAGTATTCAACCCAGCATATTTCCAAAATCTGCAGCAGGCACACAGTAACAGATCACACAGTAACAGGCCTCAGTTTGACAGATGTTAATCCACCACAGAAATATTCAGTTTCAAGGTACTATGGGATGGGGAAAATTAGCCTGAGTACCATGGTGAAGTTGTGTTGATGGTAAGATGATATCTACTCCTGAACCCCAACACAGATTTGCAATCAATACAAAAAGATTCACAGAAGTGTTCTGGGAGACACAAAAAGACCCACATCAAAACTGACTTTGTAGTGACTGGAGGAGCAATGCAACAGGAGCTTCTTGCCATGAAATCATCAACGAGGAAGAGAAACACAACAAAGCAGATTTAAAACAGATTAGTAAAACAAAACATTGTAGGTTTTCTTTGCCTAAGAACAATGGGGTTTCACATGGTGGGATACAGTTTACAAATTATAGAAGCATGGAACAAGCCTGGTGGCTCAGACTTGGTGCTGAAGGTTAGGAAGGATATAAATAACTTCCTGTTCCAACTTCCACTTCACATTACAACACACACTAACCATCACTCCATGCCTGGAGTCACGGTGCAGCAGAGCAAACCTAGCAGCTTACTAAAGGGCTGTCCCCACTCCGTGTCATCCTCCCATGTCATGTTCCTAGCATGCTCTTTCCCTTAGGCAGGCACTGGTACTCATCTCATCTGGTTCTTGCTGTTAGTTCTTCTCTGGATTAACAGGTTGATTCAGCTCTCAAGAAGGTGGAATGAGCGTCAGAGCCAGCATGGGATAAAGAGAGGGTATGTCTAGGAGTGGGGGCAAGAGACATCCTGTTCACTCCTTCCACCTTCCTTCTCTCTCCTCCTCTCACTGTCCCCTTGAACAGGTTTTGGAATTCACTGCATCCTTCTGCAAAGTCATCAAAACTCACTAGAAGAGCAGAAACTATTCCAGTAGGAAACAAATGAAGAACCCCACAGCACTCTGCTGAGCTGCTTCCTTCAAGATGTTTACAGAGGGTGCAATACGTGTACTGCATTATCCAGATTCTGTCAGGTGGGGTGAGGTGAGACAGGAGCAGAGGCACAGTTTGAAGGAGAAAGCAAGACCAGTTCCTTTGGCTGACAAGAAGGTGTTCTGACCACTCCACTGCCAGGCTAACTATAGCCTGGGTGAGTGCCTGCTGTGCCACACTGGGACACCCCTGAAGGATGGGGAAAGTAAATTGGCATGTAAACTTAACCTTGCACCCCCTATTTTTCAGAGCCTCAAATTACATGGAACCATAGGGCAAATGAAGCCTTTAGTCAAGGAAACATGTTAATTAATCTCCTAAGGGCTTGGTGAGGGATTGTTTACAAAAAGGAAAGCATTTGCTGTAGGAGTTTGACTCAAGCCTCAAAAGGGACTTCTGTTATAATGATGATGTTACATCTAAACATATAAATCACTGTATAAATCACTGTCAAATGAGGAATTAAAAGGACATGCAGTGTTGTAAGCTCCTACATGTGTAGAACTTTTAGCAAAACTGCTCATGATTTCATAATCAACAGTGATCTCCGACAAAGGTATGAAACCCCAAATCTCCTCCACAATCTCAGGGCAGTGGCCTCAACTCTGGCTGAAGAGTAACTCTCCACCACTTCCACCAAAGCTACACCATTGCACCAAGAGGGACCCCATAGGGACAGTAGGGCACTCTCTGGCCATGCACTTCTGTACAGCACTTCAGACACACGCTGCTTTTTTCAGGTTTGGATCTCAGTAAAAGTTGAGTTTATGCACTTGAAGTTGTCTTGAAAATTCATTGCCTATATACTATGCCAACTAAGCTAATTCCACTACGTAAACTTCAAAGAACATTTTTGATTGCTAGACCATAAAGCACTGTCTAAAATCAGCTCTGTTTTACACAGAAGGAACAGAGCTACTGAAACACAAAATGTTTTGCCCACCTGCCCCTGGCTGGCCACCAACACGGCCACACACAGAACTAGAGCTCCCTCAGCCCCACGCTGACACGCTCTCCACAAGGTCACACTGATTCTGCACCCCCAGCTCCTGTCAGCCTCCGTAGGTTTTACCAGAGTGAGCTAAGGATAACCACCCACATTGAAACAATGGATGGCAGCCAGCAGAGTCACAACCAAGGCCTCTGCTCCCACCTCCAGCCCCTTGCTGAACCATGCCTACAGCAGGGTGAAGCACGTGAGCTGCTGCGCGTCTGTGCTTCCGCACTTCCAATAACACACGGCTCCTCAGGATTATCTCCTTCCCTCCTTGCTAAGCAGATAGGACTGCAAAGTCCATTAACACATAAGAAATTGCTCACCACTGACACACTGCTGCAGCATGCTTGACAAAGCTTAGCGAGTGAGCGGGACATTTTGTCACTTAAGTGGCATCACTCGGAAGCAAGTCCTGTTGCCTCAGCACCTGCCACGTGCAAAGTCACCATGAACCAGGGAGCACAGGCAGCAAGCAGTGCAAATGCACTGAACCACCATATCGGCTCCAGACAGATGCACAAAACCCACAACTTTCAGCAAGGAAGGGTTTTGTTTCCAAGGCATTGTATCCTGGAGAACCCCTGGTTTTGCAGGCCTCTGATTTTAATCTCTAGCACTGTATGAGTTCTGGAGCACACTGGGATTTTCTCTGACCTAGCTATTGCACACTATGGGCCACATTCAGTTTCCAAAACTTACTGTAATATTTACTAGAACTAGATTTTTATTACACAGCAGTCCTGAAAGGGGGAGCTTCTGAGGAAATGCAGGAGGCCAGAGCTCTGTACACCTGTACTCTGCACAGGAAGTCCACTCACTGCACTCCTGATTCAAAGATGAACATAGCCTGAAAACAGCGCAGAGGTTAATGACTACCTCTGATGATGGCCCCAATTACTACTTCCCAATATCAGGGCTTCAGAGCCTACAATACACATCTCTTTTTCAGCCTTGAATTTCAATATGTACAACATGCATGCTATCAGTGCATTGGCTTCTCATCTTGTCGCTTCTGATCTTATTTTGACATCTCCTGAATCCTGCAAGATATCAGCAACTTCGTGTCCTTATTTTCTCACTAAAAATTGATGTGTTGTTACGTCTCTTAACCCCATGCCCTCTGTATTTTGTTTACAAGCTAACACATATGTAGACACACTAGTGATTAAATCTGCATTTCAGCCCTCCAATTACTTCAGAGAAAGATCACTTGAGACAATTCAATTCAGGCTTCACAAAGAGGCTGTCTATAAATGAGGATTTAAGAACTAGAAAAGCTACTTATCAGTTCCCTGGAGAGCGTCTGAACCTGAGAGCACTCGGTACAAAACACTCCTCACCACCACAACAGAAATCAGTGGCAATCTTGGGACCTTCTTGGAAGGTTATCTTCACATCCAGAAAAAACAGGGAAGGTGAAGTAAAGTTTTTCTTATCATGTTTATGAAAACTTTAAAATTACCAAATAACAAATACTCTTAATCACTATATTATGTTCTATATCCTTGCTGCCCTACTGGCACTTCCCTTCTTGATAGGGACTCTAGGATACTGTGGGCATGTACAGCATTAACCCCTGCAAACAGGGGGTCTCTTCTCTCCTGCCTGGTACATGTTTGCATGTACAACATCTTGTTTGCATCACACACATAGAGGAAGAGTTGAAGAGACAACACAATTGTGTTCCACACTGGAAACTCATGGGCTATCTAACATGAGTAAATCCAGATGCTTTCAGCTCCCTCCACTTATTCATATTTATTTTAACAGGTGATCAAATCACAGCACTTAGCAAGTTAAAATAATAAAACACAGTTAGCTCTTTGAAAAACAAATATGTGCCACTAAGAACAAAGAGTTTATGTTTCCCATCATTCCCCTCTCCTTTGAATCAAGACAAATTTGCCGTAAGGATGAAACATGACAGAGAAAGAGAAAAAGGCGAGGCAGAATTCACATCAACTCCTACAGCATTATGTAAAAAGAGAGGTTTTTACTTTAATTCTTACCTCCTCTTTAGTCTCTTTAAACGAAGACTTTAAAGATCGGTTTCGGGAGTCCTGAGGTTTGGCTTCTTCCTGCTGCCCAAAAAGTTCCTCAATTGTCTTCGTATCAATTTGATACTGTGGTCTTGCAGCAATTGTCCAGATATTGTTCTTACCACGGACTTGTTCTTCGGGGATAGTTTTCCAGAAAAAGCTCCGCATTCGTTTTTTTTTGCCGTGGCTGTCGTGGCCATTTACCAGCTGGGGAGGCAGGGGTATGTTGGGGCCAGGCAGTGGAGGAGGGGGTGGTGGTGGGGGCGGCATTCCCGGGGGGAGCGGAGGGGCTGGGGGAGCCCCTGTGAGGGGACATGGCGCAGGGGGTGGTGATGCTGCAGGCTGAGAAAGGTGAGGCTCTGTCGTCGTATCCTCGCTCATTAATCCCGTTGCAACTGGAATAGCCCCATTTTCCTTATCATTGACCAAGGAGAGACAATTCATAACATGCATTTTACAGCCTCCCCGAAGGGGAGAGTGTTACTTCCTTGGATGGGTTTGAAACATTGAACAGTCAGCGCGGCAGCCGCTGGGATCACGCTGGGATCAAACCCTATCTGCCAGCAGCGGCAGCACGAGAGGGGACTGTACCATCTCCACAACCTGTGACAAAGGACAACAGGGACACTCAGATCACAGACATCAGACATCGTCCCTCACACTGAAAAGACACCAGCGCTAAGGTACAACAACTATTAAGTTTTCAATCCAGAAGGGAAATTCAGTGAATCAAAAGTCTTTCACAGGGCAATTGTTTAACATTTATCCACACCACTCAACATTTCAAACAGCTTTAAGTGCTTAGATTTCAAGAACATATATAAAAACAAGAATACTCTAAATCACCCAAAGTAGATATCAAAACTACCTATTAATCTCCGTTCAGTGCAATTTTGTAAGAGAATATATTTATCTCAAATTATTAAAACAAATATTATTCCACTGCTAATTTCAGATATGCTTTTAAAGCTGACCGCAGACAGTACTAACTATGGTACTGGATTAACTGCACCAAACAGACCCTTTTTGAATCCTCTAAACTCATGGTTCAAATCCAAACTGCATTATAATAGCTAAAAATTTGCTGATGATTTAAGAGTCTAGCCTAGTGTGCTACTTTTTTTGCCTTTGTCTTATCTCACACAATTGTCAATAAGGGCAAAAAGAGTGTGCAGTCCCTAAAGTCTCTGCGTTCACTGAGCATGAACTTCAAAGTATTACTGGTCTGGCTGCACTATCTCCCAAAACACACTCAGAAAAAATGACCACAGTTTGATTAAGCTGTCCTTCATAATTTACTTCAGCATCTAGGTTCACAGTGCCAGCTCAACAACAGAGAGAGAGAAAAGACAGTGAAGCTGGCAGGAACAGGACCCTACACATCTTAAGCATTGCACATATGCAAAGCTTTAAATACTTTGAGAAGTTTTTATCTCTAAATTATCTCATAAAACAACAGGAATCACAATGGGTTTTAGCACTTTTCTTATACTGTCACCTTCTAAATAAAAATGCTGTTATTAGCAGCAAACCTTCAGGTAAGAGCATGACTTCCACAAACCCCACACTTTTGATAAGCCAAATCTATTGAAACAGATTTAATTCATAAGTCTCAGAGAAAACAAATTAAAGTGTTTCAAATACATACCAATGAGGAATCTCATGATTTTATGGAAATTTGGAAGCTATCTCAAAAAAAAAAGATTTGGGAATTTATAAGAAAAAATTTTAAAAATTCAAAGATGCCACACAGTACAAACTTAGATAGGAGACAGCCCCTGAGCAAAACTCCATCTCAGGAAAATGCAACATAAAAAGCTCAAGTCATGCACTGGCACAAGAACAACATCAAATCAGAAATTTGGCACTGACTTAGTGGTATGCCTCCTCAGCAGGTTTCACATGGGGCTTATAGCAACCCAGATCAATTTGACATTGTATATGAGTGATGAAAAAAGGTCACTATTTTTGCCAGAGATCCATCACTAGACTGTACATGAACAAACAGACCCAAGTCACAGAAACAAGCCTCAGGGCAAATTCTCTCTTTGTTTGCAAGGACTCAGCCACTCATAGCTTCCCTGAAATCAATGGAAAACAACACAAAATCATCCACTGTACCTTTTCTTCTCAAAACCTTGCTCAGGTAGCAATGAACTCCCCTCTCCTGCTTCAGATTTTCTAATCTCACACCTTACGTTATCCGGGTGTTTACAGGAATAGAGAACATACATAAAAACCTGTATGAGACTTAAATCACTGGCATGATGGAAAATATTTTAATGGCATGGTAAAAAGGAGAGAAGCTACAAAGAAAGTGGATCAGGATAGAGTGTTTCAAATTTAAGTCAGCATTAATACCCAGCTGCTATTACAGGGCTCTGTATGTTCACGCCTCTCCTCCCAAATTCATGATCATAGAAGCAGAGAGGCATAAAAAAGCAGGTGCAAGGTGGTGGAAAGAGATTAACCACTCAAAGCAATTAAGTGTTGCATTAATTTAAAGAAATACTCAACTAGGAAAAACACTTTTCCTCCCTACTACTTATTTAAAAATGAAAAATGTATTAGCTAGT
Source organism: Cyanistes caeruleus (assembly GCF_971803275.1). Taxonomy (NCBI): domain Eukaryota; kingdom Metazoa; phylum Chordata; class Aves; order Passeriformes; family Paridae; genus Cyanistes; species Cyanistes caeruleus. The sequence continues at coordinate 43,054,281 of NC_141705.1, forward strand.
TTTTCCACCATCACAAAGCAGTATTCAACATTATTATTTTCTAACTTGGGTTCCCACACATTCACAAAAAATAAAAAGAAAAAAAAAAAAGAGACACAGACAGACTGACCGACCATACCCCAGGCAACATTCAAGAACCTAATTTTGAGACTTTCAATAAATCCATATGCTTTTGGAAAAACAGGATCAAATCCTAATGGAACAGAGTTGTAGGAGATGAATCATCAGAGTCCCAGCACTAACACACAGGAGAGGAAAACGACTGATCTCAGACCCGAGCACTTCTGAGCTAGACAAGGGACACTCCTAGTGAAAGGAGTGGAGAAGGCACGGGGAAGAAAACATCCCAACCTAGATGTAAAGATAGATAGAACAGGAAAAACTGTTTTCAATCCAATGAGCCCCGTGCTGCTCTAGATGAGGTAACAGCCAGAACCAGGAAAGGGGAGGAATCAGCATTTGGAAGGAAGGCACGAAAGGAAAGGCACAGCATAAAGGCTGGCATTCAGCTTTGTTTTCTGACAGGTAAGCAAGATCCAGGTGACAGAGGTCACCTGCTTGTAAGAGGATGGCGGTCTCGAGTTACCAAGTACCAGGAGACTGGTCAAAATTCCCTTCTCATGCTGCCTGTCTGGAGGAGCGGCTCAGAGCTGTTCCCAGCGGAGGCTCCCACCACTACCGTGGGTGGGAGAGGAGAGAAGCTGGCAGCCAGGACAGGTTCTGGGCTGCTCGCTGCTATCAGCAGGTGCCTCTGAGCAGGAAGTACAGCAAGAGGAGGTGGGGAACAACGCAGCCGTTCCAACTGCGAGCTACAGATTACCAAGAGACGCTGCGACTGGGATGCATAATAGAAGCCAAGCAAAATGTTAACTCCTAAGGAGCCTTTCCACACTTTTCAAAGGATTAAAGGGGGGAAAAAAAAAAAATGGACCAAAGAACAAACGTTTAAGATGTTGCAATTATACCTCATTGTTGCATGTTTGTTATCCAAAACAGCCGGAGAAGCACCAAAGCTCTAAAGTAACATCTTTACTGCACGTTTTAATTGTGTCCATATTTGGCATAAAAGAAATATTTTATTTCTTTGTCTCATTCATTGTTTTAGCCAAGCTAATCTAACTTGGAAACGTAATTTAATATTAGAGGGTGGGGACAACTTTCTCCCCAGGTAAGAGAAACATTCTAAAGTAATTTGTTTCTTGCAAAAAAGGCAGTTGCCACTGAGACGGACACAGATTGTGTTTGCATACACAAATGAACAGGTGAAGTGCACGACGCACCGAAGGGCATTTCATAATTCATACTGAAAGACATGACTCCCTTTAACTCACACCTTATGCACTCCCCTGCCCACGTTTCTGTATCAGGCACCCGCCAAGTTCTCATGAGAATAACGCCGAGCCCAACCACAGCATTTGGGTGCCTGTGTCTCAACAACAACCCTACAAAGAGGCAAAGGGATCAACTAGTTGCTGACTGCAGACAGAGAGGCTGCAAACGCCGATAACCAGCCCCGGATCCTGCCAAAACCTGCGGGTTACAAAGAACACGCAGCTCACGCTACCCAGCCACTTGGCACTTCCCCGCTGAGCGCATCCCATGAAAGCCCTGCAGGGCCAGCGCCGGGCCAGGCAGCGACTGGCGGGCTCTGCCCGGGGGCTCCAGCCGCCTCTTTTCCGTGCGGGCTCCCAGGTGCGGCTCTGGCCCCGCCGCAGGGAAAGGGAGCAGCCCTCAGCCCCACCACCGTGTCCTCCGCCCGGAGCAGGTGCCTGGCTCAGGTGCCCTGTGGGGGCCCTGCAGCCGGGACCGCCCGAGACCCTTACTCCGTAATTCCCTTCCACCGACACGGCAGGCCACGGGGCACCGCGGAGGGCGCTGGTGGCTCGGCGGCAGCCGGGGTAACACCGCGCCCGCTGCCCTGCGGCTCCCGCCGGACCCCGGAGCCCCGAGACGCGCCCGGCCCGGCGGGAGCGGCCCGGCCCCGCTGTCCCCCGCAGGAGGCGGCGGGGACAGCGCCCGCCCCGCCGGAGAAAGCCGGGGAGCCCGGGACAGCGCCCGCCCCGCCGTGCGAGCGGAGCGGAGCGGAGCGGCGGCAGCGGCTCTCCGGCCGTGGCAGGGGCCGGGCGGGCCCGGGGTCCCGCGACGGGGGGAGCCCGTCTCCCCGGGAGCGCTCTCTCCTCCCGCGCCTCGGGAAGGCGGCGAAGGATCCACGCAGGCGGGCGGCGACCCCCCTGCACCGCCCGGCCGCGCCCCCGGCAGCTCGGAGCCGCCGCCCGGCCCGGGGCTCCCCGCGCCCCCCGCTCACCTCGGCGCCGCGGGAGCACGCGGCACAGCCGGCACAGCCCGCTCCGCCGCCGCTTCCTCCCATCGCGCCCGGCCCGGCCGCGCCGCCGGAGCGCGGGGCGGGGCAGCGCAGGCGCGGCCGGGCGGGGCCGCTGCAGGTGACCGCGGCCGCCCCGGGAGCGGCCCGGGAGAGGGGCAGCGAGCGGGGCTCGGTCCCCCGTGCCCGGCCGGTGCCGCCGAAATGCCCGAGCCGGAGGAGAGCGAGCCGCGACCCAGCGCCGGAGCCGCCGCCGCGGAGAACGGAGATGCGCAGTGGCGCCTCCGGGGGCACTGGGTCTAAGCCAGCTCCGGCCGAGCTGATCCATCCATCCATCCACCCATCCATCACTGCCCGCACCCTGTCACTGCACTCACAGCAACTATTTCTATAGAAACAGGACAGCGGCGCTACCGGCGGCGCGCCCGGCTGGAAGCACCGGGCTCCTCTCCACGAATGAAGCCTTTCGCCCTCTGCCCACGCTCCCGAGCAAGCGCATCCCTCGGTCCGCCCGCATCCCTCGGTCCGCCCGCATCCCTCAGCCGGGCGCTCCCCGCCGGCTCAGCCCCGCAAGCTCGGGGGAAGCAGGCGAGGCGGGCCCCTTGTGACTCCAAAGCGGACGGTGTGAGAGAAGTGCAGACGAATTTAAGATGTGATCGCAGCCCTGGGTTACAGCGCTCCAGGCAGCAGCGCATGTGACTTGTGGATACCCCAAAGCCAACGTACCATCCACTGATAAGACAGCAAACAAATAGTGCTAAAAAAATTAATCAAGATATATTAAAATATTTTATTAAGAAAATATTTTATCAAGAGATTGAATCCTGTTTCTAAAATAAAACCATTTTCCTAGGAAGAGTAAAGGTGAAGAACCTCACTCAAGTCAATGAACAGCTGGCCCACACACTACTTTTTGCAGAAGGCAAATTCCAAAGGCAGAAACAGAAACTCTTCCTTTCCTGAAAAAGGAGGGAGGGACAAAGAAGAAACATCTCTTCCAGTCTCACTTAAGAAGCCACCAGAGCTTCTGAGCTGAGCACAGGAGAGAGAAAATAACACCTTGGCACAAAACCAGGAAGGCAGGGGCAGGAGGACGAAATCATGTCTTACCTGAGTTGTGTAGTGCCTCACCTGTGCTATTTACTCTGCTCAGGTGTTGGAAAGCAGGAACCAGAGGGAGAGTAGGAGATCTGTGGTCTCCTCTGGCCCCAGGCCTGGAGCCCAGACCCACGGTCACTGAGGTTACGCCATTCCTACTCACAGTTCCGCAGGCAGACATCTGACCTACTGGTCTGGCAAAACAGCCTGCTTGAGTCACCTCAATTAAAAAAAGTAATATTAGAACAAAAGGAAAATTTAAGGAATATAATGCCAGAACCCAGTCATTTAAGCTGAAAATTCACTGAGTGAATAGAGTTCAGCTGCAGTAAAAGGCAATTCCCATCACAGCACACATCTCTGCTTGGCAGGGTTAGCAGCAGCTGGAGAGGACACGCTCAGCTTTGAGCCAGCGTGGACATTCCTCGAGAGTGTCAGGTCAGCCCTGAGGTCATTGGCGAGGAAGCGCTTTGCTGCTTGGACTGTAACTGCTTGTGCTGGAGCCAAAGGGACTTGTTTTCATTGCTGCCAGTCATGAGCACAAATGTTCGCTCAAAAAGACGGAAAGAGCAAGCCAAACAAGAGACTTGCATAATGGCATTGTATTGAAAAAGTCAGAACCCAAACAGAGCAGCAGAGGACCTAGGAGCCAGTCCGGATGTGAAGTTAAACTCTTCACTTTTCCTCACCCTGTGGGTTTGTTCTCCCAAACTTTTCCAAAACATGTTAGCAAACTAATTTTAAGCTTTTAGCTGATTTTTTTCACCTAAACCTGTAACACTCAACTGACAAATATTTTGCCCACATGGCTAAAATGAATCTGAGTTATAAACAACTGAAAACAGGTCTTTACAGTAGGAAGTATTAGGCAACTTTAATAATAGGTAGATCAAGCAGCCCCACCTATAATAAACAACAAATGTACCTCCCTAGAACAGATAGCATTTAGATGAGTTGGTATAGTACAAAACTAAATAATACTGTTCATTTTTTAAGATTTCTAATTAATGAAATGCTCAAGACAGTCTTCAGGATGACTTCTTTTAAGGCTTTTTTTTTTTTCCTTATGAGAAGTAAAAAGCCATCTTGTCTTTTGTAAACTCTGCTATTCTTCAGAGCACAGAGCTTCCAGTTCTTTAGGTGGAACACAAATCTAATGACTGAACAGATCTAATGGAAATAAAGCAAGTTATACCACCTGAAAAAAGGTGGTGTATCTTCATTATTCTTCATTACAACCCCTCAATTCTACAGGGTTTGGACAAAGGGAGGAAAAAAGTTAATTGTGACACTCCTGTCACATTAAAACCAAGTTATATTTGGGTTCAAAATTAAGCACTCTATTAGTTAAGCTCTCAAAACAAAACCCCACAATTAATTACAGCCATCACATAAAATTAGCATGATGCATATGCATATGTAAGAAAAGCAAATCAAATCTGAACAGGCAACACCAGTTTTTAGCACTATTTAGCTCTTAAGTGCTTGAATTTACAGCCCTTGGTATTCTTTAAAAGGCATCGAGATGTACAATTGTTTAATTAGCACAGTAAGACAAACTATTTTTTAAGTACTGCTGATAGCTGAACTGCTCCCAGCTGAACCAATGGATTTATGCTGCCATAAACAGCAAGAACAGGGAAAACCTGAACTAAAAAGTCGTTTCAGATTTATTCTGTTCTGTATCTGATCTCTGCACTTAATTAAGAAATGTTATCACACAACCTGTGGGACCCATCTCAGTCCTACCAAGCCATGTTACACAGGAACTCTGCAAAGCTTCTCCTGGTCTCTCTTTCTGCTCCTCCTGCAATATCAAATACTCCCTTTCTTCCAGTAGCTATTCTCTTGAAAACAGATTCTCATCAGGAGATGACACTGAGTGTATTTGCTCAGAAAACAAAGTTCTGTTCACCTACAGCCATTATAAAAACTTGAATGCTCACTTTATGCTGGGAACAAGTACTTTACAGAAATACACTACCAAGAGCAGACAGCACAGAATTGTTGCTGCTCCTGCTCCTTTCTTACACTTTTTCTTTTTTCAGAAAGGCAGCTGAAGTGTAAAAGGCAGTGCTTCTGTGCCAGCACTCTCAGCCGCAGGAAACAAAGGATTTGCAAACCAGAGACTGAGCTTTTCTGTCCAAGGCCACTGCACTGCAAGGTTCATACTCTGCTGCCCTGTGCCTCTGAGTGGGGACCCTGAAGAAAACAGCAACACAACATTTTCCTTTTCCACTGCTTCTCCATCAGTTTATGTCCTTCTTCTCCAAGGCAAGCACAAGCCATCCTACCTGCTACTCCTACACTACAGGGTAAGCTGCTCCTTTCACTCACTTCAAACTATTGCCACAGTGACAAAAACATGTGAACACTCCCCATCTTCCTGGCCTTTTGCTTTCCACACAAGACTTGTAGAAATGATGAGGAAGGATGTTGGTCAAAACAGGTGTAGAGAGGTGAACAAGAGCATTGTCACAGACACAGAACTGTTTTCTATGTATCCCTAGCTTTAACAACAAAGCAACTGGAAAGAACATAAAGACGTCAAAAAGTGACTAACAAGGCCAAATAGTAAGAAGTGAGAGAAATATAAACCAAGCAGCAGTGAATTCCTCTGTCTAATAAAGATCTTCCAATAATAAAAAATACACCTTTCCATTTGACACTGAGCAACGAGTAGTTTGGTAATTTTAGGGTGGGCGTTACCACAAAATATTCTAAGATTCATGACTAATAAATAAATAAAATAAAAACTAACTAACTAACTAACCAACTAAATAAAAACTTTTGTGACTAGTACAACCCTTACACCAAGCATGCAACATAGAAAAAGTAACCAGACTAAAAAAGACCCCAAACCTAAAGATAATTGTAGATGAGGAATTCTAAATAATTGCAATACTTTACACTTGTAACACCACAACAAGGAACAAGAGCAGATAAGCAAAACATAAAAAGCAAATATGCTCCCCATTCAGTTCAAAACAGAGTTAAAGTGAACATTTAGCTTTCCTTTTACATTACTTTGATCATTTTTGAAAGGACAGACAGACTAGAGATAAGGTTTCTGGGAAAACCAGTTGACTGAAGATTGAAAAAAGGCTGTTATTTTAATGATGTTGGTGTGTTACTATACTCTGCTTGTGTAGATCTCTTTCCAAATAAAAATACAAATACATTTTGTAACTAGAAAGGTTCTTTGTAAGGGGCTTGTCAAAGCATGAAGGCCAAAGAGCATTTTTAGAGAAAAAAAGCTGTAGAATTCAGATGAACAAAACAACAGGAGCAACAAATTTCAAACAAGCCAGGAGTATGGATAACTTATCACTGAAAATCAAAACAGCATCCCAAGTCTCTGGTACAGCAGCTGGAACAGCATATCTGAAAATGTTAGTATTTCTTTGAATTCTTCTAAGAAACCTCACACAACACTGTAAGCAATAATGTAACAATTTGTTAACAGAGATGAAATCTTTCACAGACAAGTCTCTACTAGGTGGGTATGGCCTCCTCTACAAACAACAAAAACACCCCATCCTGACAACTGTTCACTTAGATACAGGTCACATTACAACCTCAAGATATTTATAATGCTTTTTTTGTGAGAATCAGAATGCCTGACAACCATAATTACTTCCCATTGGAAATGCTGAAGTGTCTTTTCTATTACAATCTCTTGATACAAATTTCTAAATTTGGTTAGATCTAAAAAGCTAATTTTAAATATAAGTAAGAGCTTGAATTATTTCATAAGCACAGGTATTTGAGCAGTGACAAAGAAAGTTACAGTACTACAGCAGGCTACTATCAGTTTAATAACCTACTGATCACCTGCATAGAGAACCCTCCTCACTGAGGCTACCCATTAGAACAATTGCTTTGCTGAGCAAAATGACAGTAATTTTTCCTTCCCCCTGGTATTAAACAATACAAAGACAGGTTTTAGCAAGTAATCTCTTTGGTCCCACCTTTTCTTCAAGCAATTTTAAGCCATTGCAAAAGTTTGAGGGTTACACAATGCCACATTGGTCAGTCTTTCTTAAGGCAACTGCAGATTCAAGTTCACTCTAACCATTTCTGACAGTTGAGTTCCTTCTGAGCAGCAGCAATCCTAGGCAGGAGACACGTGAATCTGAGGGAGAAACCAAGAGCACATGTTCCTCATGCACCCTTTTCCTACCGTGTTCTGAAAGCCGATACTTCAGTTGTGGTCGGTGGGTTTGCATTTTTCACCCCTGCAATAATGCATTTCCCAGCTCAACTTTCCCTGCACTGTCATACCACACGTGTGCCAGGATTCAGTGGAAGCCAATGGCTTCGTAAGAATTGTAAATGAAATTTTATTTCCTTTAAAAGTTCAAGTTGAAACTCACATTTACTGAAAGATTTGCTTCACTGTGGATTTACTTTCCAGTTGAACTTGCCCACTGTTAAAACAGCATCACTATTAGCACTGCTGTATGAGATATTCTTGGGCAGGGGTGACAACTCACAAAACCAGGACTAAGCTTTCACTGCAGAAACTCCCTTCTACTTTTAACCATCATGAGTCAAGAAAGTTTGACTGCAAACACGTTTAATATGAATACAAAATTCACATAGGATATACATTCTAGGGAACGTAACTGAGCTATTACAAGAGATTCTGACAGAACAAAAACATAAAGAAGGCTCTGTCAGGCCAAGAATTTAATGAGGAATGATTAAAAAGTTTGATTTACTGTTACATTACAGTTGTGTTAAGTACTGAAAACTTTAAGAATGTCAGCTGAGAAGTGTTTGAACGTACAGTACATAAATCATACAATCCACACCATTGTAAATAACATATCTGAAGTATTTCATTTTACTTAACATAACATAAAGCAACATAACATGTGCAAATGAGGACTCCAATATATTGAATTTAAAATGTCTGTGATAAAACTGACATATAATTTTACATTTAAGGACTACAGAAATGATGAAGAAATTAAAAATGTGTCCTCCATTTTACTCCCATTACTGAAGTATGCTTTTCAATTAAACAGAAAAAACATACTGGCTTCATTTCCTCTCACCTGTCCATGAAATTTAACTAAAGTTTTAATTTGCTCTAAGTGTACAATGACACAGCATTTACACAGTCATCTTCCCCTTGTTGGGAACTGACAAACTATTACATGAAAGGGTTCTTAGATTATGTACACTGGTGGAAAATATTATCTTATAAAAAGGCACATACCTGTGATTTAAGGCTAGTACGGCATTTGTTTCATAGAGAAAGAAACATTTTAAATGAAATCAGTACATTTAATGGTTGGCCTCACTCAGCAAACCACTTGGTGCAAAGCAAAAATGTGTGCTCAGAAGCCTCAGACTGACAGTGATTCTTGCTTTAGTGTTTTTGTTTGGTTTTTTTAACCCTTTGATGGAAAGGTACATTTTAGAAAAAGGCATTTGCTGCAATTCCACTTGTCAATGAGCCATCTGCTACTCTTGCCTTAAATGTGGGTATCACATATAGGCCTTATATTATTCATCTGCAAAATATTATTTTAACTTTCTCCTTTTTAAAAGTCATATGAAAATTATTAAAGATGTTTTCTATATTCATCTATAAAATACCAGATGTTGGTACAAATCATGTAAACCTCCATTTGGAAATATTTTGACTAGCCACCAAAATACCAGAAATCACAAGCATCATTTGTCAGTGCAAATCTATAATAGTTTTGTTTCCCCTCCCTCCTTCCCTCCCCTATCCCAGTTACAGAAATAACCGCCAACCTTTACATACAAAAGGAGTGCTCCATATTTGAAATTACAGAAATTATGTTTGGTTACCTTAAGGTCGCCCACTTTCCTATCAAATTCAGTTTTACAGTATTATAAAAGGGGAAAAAAAATAAAGCTGTCCATTCAAGAATCACTACAACAGTCCTTCAACCTCAACCCTTAATTATTCTTAGATTTAAAGAATTTTAGGTTAACATTGGGTCCTCTTCTATGATCTGATTACTGTTCTTCAAGCCAGGACGGGGCATCTGCTCCAGGAGTTTTCAATTTGATGTGGAACTGTTTAAGTGTCTGTTCAAGCTGCTTTTGATTGCCAGCAAAGTACGCCGCAATGGCATTGTGGAACAGAACAAGCTGATTGTGCAATACCTTCACCTGCAGGCAAGGAGAGAGACATAAGATGAGGAGGCTGATGTTAACATCATCACAGGTCAGTTATAACGAAATAGGTGTATTTGAAATTCTCAGACTTCCTATAGATTTATTTAATAAAAGCTTAAAAATACAGATATGAAATGCAAATATGAATTTCTTCAACATTAAAGTGATTCAGAGTTTTCATAAAGTGTGTTTAACAGTCAATACCAACTCAGCATGCACAGAGCAAACATAATTCAGTAAACAGCATAATGTTATCAAATATCAAACACTTGGTTACAAGTACTTGATGCCTTGAAATTAGATGCCAAACCTCTAAGATACGTGCCTGCAGGCCACATGGACCTCCCTGAAATAGTACATGGCAAGGGCATTATCTGAGCGTGCAGTTCATGCCTTTGCCCCCCTTCCCAGCTCACGGACGCCTAAATCAAATTAAACTGATGTTCTTCTCCCAACAATATTTCTTGCCCATCTCCTGTAACACAAGCTTATTTACAACACTTTGTCAATATCTCAACTCCAACTTTTGTGCAAAGTCAAAGTAGTCATGACATACACCTGTCACAGCAGCAACCAAAACCCGGGGAGAAGAGCACAAGGGCACCTGGAGGGCACCACAGTTTTTCTCTTCCAGCCTGGTCTATGATAACGAGCTACAGCCTCACTGATGAAGCCAAAGTTAAGCAAATGTTACATTTCCATCCTAACACACCAGGAGACCTGAAGCTGTGAATGGACAGCAGTGTCGCTGTAGGACATGCAATGACTCACACAGACATGGCTCCTGTATGACAGGGAAAAAACTGGTTTTATTCTTCAGTATTTATAGATTCTTGGCAATGACCAGGGATTGGATAGTTAGGTTACCACCTTTCCAATCACACTGGTCGTGAGAGACATCCATCAAAAGACGTGTATCAGAAAGAATGTATACATATCTATGTTTACAGTCACTGTCCTGGGAAAGTTCTTAGAAATTATGTAAACAAGATCGAAAGTCTGAGTTTTCAGAGTGACACAGCAGTATGCTGAAAGGCATCTGTCCAGTTTCTCCTGCAGCCAAACCCTTTTCTTTTCATTCCTGAGCGTATTCTCAGCCCAGCACCACCTTACTCTTGTGTCAGACCCCAAATCCCCACAGTAGTGGTGGCCCTGTACCTGTTTCCAGCCTACAAGGTTGAGCCCAGCAGCAGCAGCCAACATAGACGGGAACAGAGGAATAATGTGACTGAGTGAGCCCCAAGGGAAGGTGAGGGAGGTAAAAGATTAAGCTTTCTCTACTCAAATTTTACATCACTGTCCCATCTCTCAGCACAATCCACAAGGGACGGTCTACTTCTGTCATGCTGGGAATCAAAACTGTCCTTGGGCCAGGTCTGGCCTATGCCCATCAATACCTGTTTTAACAGGTTATTTCTTATTGCCTACTGTGCTTCTCTGAAATGCATGCAACTCAATACAGAAATTCTTATCATCTTCATTTGATGAAAGATCTCTAATTTACCCTCCACCATTAGATTTGACATGCTATGACACCCGAAGAGTGCAACATGTATTAAGAAATGTAATAAATATATTTTTAAAATTCCTTGAGAAAAAAGAGCTGAGCATTGTGTGTGCGTGTATCCCTGCAGGAATATATAAAAGCTCTGCACCAAGTTAAAATTCCTGATTACATATATACATACAAATTATTTATTTATTATTTTTTAAACTGAATAGCAGGCTCAATTCAAAAATTAGCAGATAACCTGTTCTTTGCTGGCCCAAAAGTTCATCTAAATTACTCTGACAATCTGAAAACAGGAATTCCTATGTTTTCTCCCTATGTTTCCCCTAATAATTCAGGTTAATTTATGCAAATACATGCCGAAGAATAGCCTTTTTGTCTCATTAACAGTGTAAAATGATACTTTATTCCACCAAAAGGCTCTTCAAGAAAATATATGAGAGGTGTGAAAGGAATTCCCATCATACCTTGAGATGAAATTTTTGTTCCACTCACAAAAGAATTTACAAAATTTATCACATACAGACATTTTAACATCTAGGATTTAGCTAACTACACTTGTTCAAACAGAGTTCAAATGAGTCACAAAAGATGGCCTCTTCTTCAGTTTATGTGGGCAGACAGGTATATAAACATATGGATTTTTCATCTATAAAAATGTTAATTACCAAAATATTACACTTTACAAGTGGAAAATGTCATAACAACATTAAGGGTTTGCTTTTAAAAGTTTAGATAGAAATCACAGTGCTTTTCTTGAGCAGATTCTTTCATCACTGACATGCAAGACTTCATGCAATCCAAGCCAGGAATTCTACAGAGAAATACATTCACTGTTATAGCATATTATTAAAATGCTACAAGAGTTTTAGGAACTCAAATAAAACAGGGGTAATGAACCTCCTATCCCAGCTCAAGTTCATCATTCTGAGACTATATTTGGCACTTTGTTAGGGTAGCTTTGAACAGAAACCTGTGAACTGCCCCAAAATCTGATAATTTTAAAAATTCAGTCAGGCTTAGGCTCAAGGATGTGCATGCACACACACACACACAGAGGCAGGAACTGACAGTGTAGAGGCAGATAATTTGGACTGAAAAAATACGGTTTGTTTTGGAGGGTTTTTTTTGAACTACTAAAGCTACCTCACTGTATGAGGTTCTATCCCCTGGATCATTGTGGTATAAATTTTGTGATTGCTATCAAACTGGTTGCAGAGGTTCAAACTGTTACAGCTTCTACTCTCCTCCTTCAGAAGCTAATTGCTAAGTGAATCCCCAAAGTGACGGTGGGATCTTCTTTTCCACAGCTTCATTCAAGAAACTTAAGATAAAGTTTTTCTAGAAAAACACCACTTAAACTGACACTGTACAAACAAGTTCTAGTATGAAGCAGCAGCCAGCAAAGCAAAAAGCTGTAACACCTCAAAACACCCAGTGTCCACAGGAAAGCCACCTGCAACCACTGCTAAAGACTGGACACCAACTATTCATTTCAAACCAAGTTCAAATTTACCCACTTTTCCCATGAAAGAATCTCACTCCAGCTTGGGGAATGGGGAAGTACCTCGCCCACTCCCATATCCAGTCACTGATTCCAACTTCCACACTGTATTTCACCTTAGCCCTCTGTTGGCAAAACAGTCATGCAGATACGTAGTCAGTTGGATCAGAGAACAATCTAGATTAAAATTAAGCAGACAGCAACAGATCTACTTTAACCTGGATCAGTTCCCCAATCTGATTCTCTACACAGCTGCAAAAACACTTTCAAACACTAGAGAGAAGGCAATAGGGGGGAAAGGGGAGGATGAAGGGATCACATTTTTTTGGCAGCAAAGCCTTGAAACAATTGTCAGATTACAGCAGTAAAGGCCAACTCTTGGTCACCAAGCTGTAGCACCAATTCCAGAAAAGGAGTGTTTGAAGATTTGCCTCAATCTAAGAATACTAATGGTATGCTGCTAAAATACAGGTTCCAATGTATGACTAACATAGCTGTCAAAAAGACATTGTGCTTTACAGTTGAACAACAGTTAAAATCTTTGTTCCTATTTAATTAACTACATATTACATAACTACCTATTTGTTCCTAATTATAAGCAGAGTGAGCACTCTGATACAATTGGCAAACATATCTCAAAACAAAACTGAACTTTGTGGATGAAAACATAAAGATGAAAACCAGACACAACCTACACAGGAGACTTAAGTGTCATAAAGGGAAGATAATATAGGTTGGATTTGACTTTCCATATGGATGGTCTTAGCATTTCAGTTCTTTCTAAATAATGTCGTCTTTCCCCACCTCCCTCTGAACACTGCATTTTCTGTGGCACAGTATGGGTGTATTTCTTTATACCCTCCTCATTCAACCTGTTTCAGCCATCTCAATGACCAAAAATACAGCATTTCTTCCAGTCTTTCTATGAGTTTGTACCTCCTCATACCCATCACAATCCTTTCTCCTAGCTATCTTAATTTGAAGGTACTTAGTCTAAACAGTTTCATCATCTGGGTCTCCACTGCACTGCAGACTGTTTTCATTTGTAGATGCAAGCATTTAAGAATCAAACTCCTGAAGAACAACTCAAAGAAGTGCAGTCAATTTCCTTCTCTACATAGAATGGTATTTGACATTTCTCAAGTGCATCCAAGAGTAACAGGGTTTTTTCCTCAAAAGGACAAAACCTTCTAAAACTGTTTTCAGAAATGACAGAAATCTTTGAGCTAAGAATGGGCCATCATCCTTATTTGAAAAAAAATTAACTATTTGTAAGATGCAGATTTTGAATGCAATAATGCTTATAGTCATTAGCAAATGCTAGCAACTTCTGCCAGCTGGGGATAGCAACAATAAAACTTTCTATCAGCATTAAGAAAAATGTGTTCTAACTTCAAGATCAAATGCTGTAATAAAAGTCAATAGAAATCTTGTGTATCTTGGTTTTACAGACAGAAAGTTGCAATTCCAGCTTTACTGTAAATGCAGCTCTCTGAGCCTTTGAGGACTTTTAATTGAAATACTAACATATGAACCGAGGAGAACAGGCACAAAGAGACTGAATCATGTGATGCCTTTTCCCAATATACGAAAACCTAGATAGGGCCATCTAGATTATGGGTTCTTTGGTGACATTTGCAGCAACACAGACCAACTGGAGCCCACCAGCCAGTTAAACTGGCTTCAGAGGTTCTTTGCAGCACCATTTACTAGGAACACACTGCTGATAGCTGAACTGCTCCCAGCTGAACCAATGGATTTATGCTGCCATAAACAGCAAGAACAGGGAAAACCTGAACTAAAAAGTCGTTTCAGATTTATTCTGTTCTGTATCTGATCTCTGCACTTAATTAAGAAATGTTATCACACAACCTGTGAGACCCATCTCAGTCCTACCAAGCCATGTTACACAGGAACTCTGCAAAGCTTCTCTCCAAAGGTCTCTCTTTCTGCTCCTCCTGCAATATCAAATACTCCCTTTCTTCCAGTAGCTATTCTCTTGAAAACAGATTCTCATCAGGAGATGACACTGAGTGTATTTGCTCAGAAAACAAAGTTCTGTTCACCTACAGCCATTATAAAAACTTGAATGCTCACTTTATGCTGGGAACAAGTACTTTACAGAAATACACTACCAAGAGCAGACAGCACAGAATTGTTGCTGCTCCTGCTCCTTTCTTACACTTTTTCTTTTTTCAGAAAGGCAGCTGAAGTGTAAAAGGCAAAAGCTTCTATGCCAGCACTCTCAGCCGCAGGAAACAAAGGATTTGCAAACCAGAGACTGAGCTTTTCTGTCCAAGGCCACTGCACTGCAAGGTTCATACTCTGCTGCCCTGTGCCTCTGAGTGGGGACCCTGAAGAAAACAGCAACACAACATTTTCCTTTTCCACTGCTTCTCCATCAGTTTATGTCCTTCTTCTCCAAGGCAAGCACAAGCCATCCTACCTGCTACTCCTACACTACAGGGTAAGCTGCTCCTTTCACTCACTTCAAACTATTGCCATGATGACAAAATGTCATCTTACACAATAAACAGAAAAAAATAAAGCTTACCTCAGAAAAGCTCTCAGCAGATAATTATATTTAAGCCAGTATTTAAGTGTAAAGGAAGTCCTTTCTATAGCTCATTTGGGGACAAAATTACACACACCCTTTAGTAAATATTTTTACATCACTAGTGTCAAAACTGAGAAATGTCAACCACTGATAAAAAGGCTTAAGCACGTAGATTCCCTACTGTATTAATCTAAAAGGCAGGAAGGAAAAAACAATCTCTTTCAGAAACAATTTGTAGGCTGTGACTGCTAACAGGATGCCTGGTCTAATTCAAGACTGTCACTAAGAAGACAACTTCTTCAGTGTTCCCTAAACTATCTAATTTAGTTTGAAAAAATTACGGAGACATGTTTTGCATAAGATGGAAATAAAATGCTTTTGCTCTGATGCCTTCCCATACATATAAACATAAACTGATAAGTGTGTTATATAGATAATGGAAACCATGAGGAAGCAGGGTAAGTCCTATTTTAAACTAATTTGAGTTTAAGCACCAGAATTTTTGTACAGATATGAGCTGGAAGGATTAAACCATTTTAAGAGAGGTACTTTGCAGTGGTAGTACAAAGAGAAGAAAACAAAGGGGAGAGTAGGAAGATCAGCATACCTGTTTTCAACCTAGCATTGTTTTTAAAACCCAGTTCTCAGCAGCATTTTCTAATTTAAGAATCAGTATCAACATTTAGATTAAATGTCAGCTTCTTCAAGAAAATTGACTTCAATATGTTTTTTATCATCCTTCTATTGTCCAATTTTTCCAGCAAGAACCAGAAATAAAGTCAGGCCAATGCCAGTTTTTTAGTCACCTGATGTTCTGGTCCATCATAAAGCCAATTTTTGATGGCTGTGTGATTCCAGATCAGGAAGTCCTAATGCAGATGTGTGTATAAAGGAACAGTGCTCAGGAGTTATGTTTTAAGTATATATTGTTTTGGAAACCAAAAAGTTTGCTTATTTTCTTGATCTTTTTCTTATTATCTGTTGATGGTTCATGTTTCTTCCGTGACCCCCATCTTTATTCTAAGAAGCCAGTGCAACTGAATATGTGATAATGTATTCAAGAATACAAAATAATAATCCATTTTAATTGGTTTAGCTTGCCCCCATGATTTTTCCATTAAATTTTCCTCCTTCCCTGCAAGAAGCATGGTTTGCTATTGTCATCTGGGGCCAGTCATGTATTCTTTGACAGGCTGCTGTTACCAGTGTTTAAATTTTTAAAATACATTAATCAACCCATGCTGAAAATGTTAATCCACTGATAATGTTAACCCTGGATAAACTGACAACTATCACCTATGTAAGTTTTAATCACCTTTTCTTTCCTCTGAAAACATGGGAAATACAGCCACACATGACTATAACCAACTCATTTACCATGAGTATGAACAAAAATCAGACCTTGAAAGACCATAATTTTCACATCTAATTAGAGACAATTTGAACAGACTTATTTATTAAAGAAAGGACAGTTTAAAAGTTTTGTATGGCAGTTTTATTTTTGTCTGGTAGAATAAGAAGGGTAAGAATCCCATCATTAAGAGGTTATAGATGAAATGGTAGGGTTGAAATAAACACATAAAAAAAACCCCACCCTTCAAACCAACAGTTCAAGAGTCCTGTTTTAAATTAAGAAACTATAAGGGCATTAATTACAGAAAGTAGTACTTCTCATCTCAAATTCTTAAAGAAG
Organism: Cyanistes caeruleus; assembly: GCF_971803275.1. NCBI lineage: Eukaryota > Metazoa > Chordata > Aves > Passeriformes > Paridae > Cyanistes > Cyanistes caeruleus. The sequence goes on from NC_141705.1 coordinate 43,071,125, forward strand.
GCTTAATTTTGAAGAAACCTCTTCATAGTTCTGTAGCTTTCTTTGTGTATAACCTCTGTGACAATGTTGCCAAATGTATGTATTACTCTGAATATTAAATCAGGAACTATGTGACTCATTTAACCATTAAATGTGGTAAACTGGAAAAGTAGTACTTTTGCAAACTTGAAACCTCCTGTAACAACAAGAAACTTGCTGCCACATTATTTGTCATTTGTAGCTGGAGCAGTTTGAATTGTAAAGCTGTGTGTTCCAAAAGCGTGTCCTCCAGTGATACAGCACGAACTCAGAAAATTCAGCTTATTTTCCTCACTTGTTCTACTTTTAGATGAATACATATTTCAAGACGTAACAACTTGAAATATGTCTAGAAAGCAGTAACTTCTAGAACAAATCTCCTAAACATAACATGAGCTGTAGCTTACCTTATTTTCTTCCAAAAATTTCAATTTGATAGACACGTCATTACGCATTTTGTCGTATTTCTCTTTATGCACTTGAAACAGTTGCTGTGATTGTTCAATCTTTGGCAGAGTGTTTGCATCACGAGGGCCAAGATTCAGCTCTTCCAGGTCTGTTCGATAAGCATCGTATTCAATCCTGATAAGAAAGAGGAGAATGGAAAAAAGAGCCATCTAAGGGCAGTGCCTCAAAATTGACTTCACATATACAACAGAAAATGAACAGAACAGTTAAGTACAGAAAAAAACCTGGGCAAGTTTTTTTCTCCCTCCTTCTATTTATCAAGCAAACCCACACTGAAGCACATTGTATAAATCTGCCTCAACAAGCACCCTCCCTTTTCTGCTCCTGTGTCGGCCAACATGCTCACAGCCTTGTTTTGTACAGGCTTCAGTAGTCAGAGCTTTTCCCGGGACATCTCAACCTACTAACCCAGAAAAAGTATCAAGTATTTTTCAGGTCATTCTTCTGCTGTTGAATCAGTTCACTGGAGAGTTTGTGCTGAGAGTAAGAGGCACACCATGAGCATGACACCCCCTTTAATCTGATGTTTGAGCAACAGGTCACTTACGCCAAACTCTGGCCTAAAGCATTTTCAGCATGCTCCAGGCCTCTCCATATGTGTTAGCTGGACAGTTTCACAGCCCTTCCACAAATACTTTTCTGAGAACTTGTCTGTCCTATGGGAAAACAGACTGCAAAAAGTTGGTGCAGCCTTGCCCAAAGCATCACTCCTCCTTCCCTACTTTTTTGTAGTTGTCAAATAATGGAACCTAGCATATCCAATTTTAATGGGAAAACCCACACTATTTCTGGCCTTTTAAACATGCTTTCTTACAGACATTTCTTAAACTGGAAACAAATCAGGATTAAAAACTGGTAATAATACACAATTTTCAGTTGATGTAACTGCTTAAATGAAAGATACAGCTTTTTCAGAGGTAAAAAGAGTAATATTCACAGGGCTCTTCCTGATTTTCATTGCTGCTATGACTGATGATTTATATGTAATTTATGGCTTAATTACAAAAAGGAAACTGTTAAACTAATAGAGACCTGATAGAAGAGTTGAACAGATGAATGTTAAAGTGCAACTGGGGACAGAAAAAGAGAGGCACAGAAATAAATGCAGCCTACTTTCACTGTGCAAAATTATGAACTGCCATGTCAGTGAAGGAACTTGATATAATTTATTTGACTTATTAAAATGGCAAAATATTTGATTCCTTTAGAGAACAGAAAGGGAAAGCAGTGAAGGTGTTTCAGGAGGGAAGAACCATATATTGAAAATGACTGACAAGAACAATAGTAGCAGATATATTTTGCATAAATTTTCAAGCTGATACCTGTAAAATGTATGAACCAATTATTTTTTTCAAAAAAACATGTGTCAAAAATAAGCAATACCTTATCTACACATTAATTCTGCCTTCCATGCCTTAAAAAGTTTACCTAAATATCAGAAGAATGACTTACTATTTTGTTTAAAAGTAACCATTAGAACACAACAATTAGAGAGGAGGGGGAAAGAAATTCAAAACTCAAGCTGTTTGCAATTTCTGACCTAAAAAATCCCAAATATCACAAAAAAATTTATGCATCAACTACATCCTTTGTCAAATTAAAAGTAACGCACTTAATTCTGGTAAGTGAATGCAAGTCAGAATGTAGCAACTCATGAGAAAAAGCTGCAAGTCCCTGGCAGGAAAAGAGAACCCAGCTTTAGACTACTCCACACCTGGCTTCTCCAGGGTAGGAAAGCTATTATTCACTCACTAAGAAATTTCTGTTTTATCTTCCCCTTTTTGACCAAGCCTGCAACTTCTGCATAAAAACTGAAGTGTAAATTGCAGGCATTGCTCATCAACAGAGGCACAAGACTAAATGTCTTTCAGTCAAAGAGATTATTTTACCTATTGCAATGCAGCTGGATAAAAGTGTTAATCTCCCACTGTCACGCTACTTAGAAAGCCACCTTAATCTAGCACGTGGGAAAAACCAGCTATAATTACTCCTACAGCTAACAAGTAAAATTCAGTCTACAAGGGAACATGTACAAAACATTTGAAGATCTGTGCAATCACAGTTAAACAGAAACCCTCATTAGATGAGAGCTGTGTTACAAGGTTTTTATCTGTTAGTCACTCAAGTACAAGGCCTAAGCTGATACAGAGTCTGCACCCTGAGGATTAATTCACAAGGAAAAGAGCTAGACACAGGATAGCTACCTGGCACTTTCGTACTGTTTCACAGTCAGCAAGGTATCCTCAATTGTTTTATTCACCAATGTATTCACACTGGCAATAAAAAAGTTAATAGCCCCGAGAAGTGTTTCTCCATTTTTAGCAAGAAGTTTCTGTGTATCTGCATTGTAGCCAAACTCCTCCTATAAACAAAGAACAGAGAAAACAAAGCTGTAGATCAATTAAAATCATAGCATTCATCAACAACTATATAAAAATATGCAACCACAGATGTGGCAGATCTTTCACTTGTTTGGGTATGATTATGATTAAATCAATATGATTTCAATACAATAATTAGTTCACAGTTCTTACAAAATCTCTCCAATATCAGTAAAACGTAGTTTACAATTTTGTTACCACACATGATGTAAAACCCTATTTTATAATGTGATTTTTCTGCACTCTGATATCTTGAATGATAATTAAAAGTAAATGGTAATGCAATTTTCACATTGTCATTCAGCAGGGTTTTAATGCAGCATCTCACATGGTTGTCTAGGTAATGCTTTAATACGAACAGAGACACGGCTACATTAAATACAGTAATGTAACTAAATTCACAAGGGCACACAGCATTAATTAGCTGTTAAGTTTTATTCTTACATTCTGGAAAGAAGAGCTGCAAAAAACCCCAACATCTATCACAGTTTAATAGGCTGTAAATAATTGAAGAGCAGAGCATGATAATGAACAGCAAATAAAATTTTTCATGCAGCTCATCCATAAATTTCAAAGGGACAAGGGCAAAATTATTTCCAAGGCATTCTAGTCACATTTAGATACATGTTTGTCCATGTCTCTCTGTTAACAGCAGTGTAAGCTGACCAAGATTGCAAAGATTTTCCTAATGCATGGATGCCAAATGAATCCAATTATTATATCTATGTCATCCATATGGCATCTCTGTATTCTACAGATGGGAGTTCTCACAAAAAAGTACAATCCCTAGTTGTAATGACTGTAAAACACTCTAGGTTCATATTTGGAACTTTGGTCTTTTTAGGCTTGCACGCTGCCAACAACTGACTCAGAAGTGCTGTATTCTCCCAGTTTCCTTTCATGTGCCCAGAAAATGAACACCAGAGCCAAATGATATTTCATGTTAACAAGTTCATGACAGTAAGGGTAATGGGCAATGGTAAGAGAAGAATCCTCTAGAAAAGAAGGTGCAGTGGAAGTGAGCAATTGAAGGAGAAGGAAAAAGAAAAAGAACTTAGGGCAAGTTGTCATGAGCTAAGCCCTGTAAACACTGCTAAAGATCTGTCATCTTTGCTTTGTACAGCTGCTTAGGCAGCAAAAGCAGTTGGCTAAATTGCTACAGATTTTGCTGGAAAAAAAAATCCCAACAACAAATCAAGTATTTTTCAGCTGGCTTTGCACTAACATTGCCAACTACACAGCTAACACAAGTGCTAGCACAGAGAAGAAATAGCAGCATGCTGGCAGAGACAACAGCAGTAGGACTGCCCCTTGCAGCAGCTTAGTCCCATCTATTTTTCCTCCTGCATGTGCAAGACTGCAATTAGTTTTCCAGCTGGTCCTCTCACTCAGATCATCCCAGACCCAAATGAGCAACACTACCAGTTCAAAGGGGGAGTAAGAAGGATGGGACTGCAGTGGCCTGCAGTACTAAGGAATATGCTAACCAACAATCGTCTCCTTCCAATGGCTCATAGTTTCATACAAATGTTTCAGTTTTGTCCATGACCTCTGCAGATACCTCTTAAGAAACACACAGGAAATCCTTTCTTCAGCAGGAGTTTACACTCAGTTCATACTCTGTGCTCAGGTCAATTAAAATTTGGATTAATCTGCCTATATAATTAGAGGCACATGAGCCTGGAACCAGCAGTTATCTTTGTATCCAAAAGAGAAACAGCAACCCGTTCACATGAAGTAACACCTCACCAGATACCACATTAAAATTTTGTTATCATGTATAAAAGAAGAAGTATTACCTTGAGACTTGGGGAGCTTTTTAATTTTATTTAAGCTTATACACTGTTATCATATTAAACATTAAAGACTAACTGCTCAGAAATTTTATTTTTAGTCCTGCACAAATTTTAGAGTAAAAAATCTAAAAATCCAAAAGTAGGCCAGGCTACAGATTACACAGAGGGAAAACACAAAGAGGAAAGAGACAAACACCAGGCAAGCCTCCAAGAAGCAAAGGTTAGATAACTTTTATTACAGCAGCAGAAACTTTTATTTGATTTTCATCAACAACCCCATTCAAGAATCTACACAAGAGATGAATGACGGAAACAAATTCCAAGACCAATAGAAGACGTTGAAAGAACCTGGAAGATCAGTATTCCCATTAGAAGTTACAAGCTAATCATGGGAAAAACCCCAAGATTTATTAAATGAGCATGATGCCAGATTCCATCCAAGTTTTGGAAGAAACATCCAGCTTCAGCACATACTTCATAACAATTACTAAGTTGTGCCACAAACCACATGCCTGTATTTGTGTCAAGAATAAACTGATTATTAAAAGCTTCTTTTAGCAGATCATTTAATTTCTTAGCTGCTAGAAGTGCTCTATGTTCACAGACTTTCATCTGTCAGACTAATATTAAAAATTCCTCCACATTAGTGTAGGAGTTTCACATTTTTTCAGCTAGCTATCATTTAAGGTTCATCTGTGAAAGCATGAACTCCACCTACTCCCTTAAAACTCAATGGGAAAAGACAATTATGAAAAGACAGATGTTTTTAAAATCACAAAGATAATTTGAGCTGTTTCAGCAGCTATGTTTCAGGACATTATTAAACCATTTAATATTGGTTTTCCGAAGGATCCAATTTTATAACTTTGCAAATGCAGAACAAGCAATGTAGAAGCAAGCCCGCTACTATACTCTGTAAGCAACATCCACCTTGTCTCTCTTTACAGCAAACAGCTTTACTACTGGCAACAGAAAGTGCCAGTGTTACATAAACTTCTAAACCATTGAATCATAACAACCCAGATATCTCAAGATTGCCTCTCTTGCTCAGCAACTCCAGACAATGTAAGAATACAGATTAGTCTTATTAGTAGGAAAATTCTGATTAAAAAAGGACTTTGAGATCAAATCTCAATGCTTAAATATGCTACAGAAAAATAATTTACTCACATTCAATGCGCACAAATGAAGTAATGTGCCCTAATCTACTTATTCCCAGGCACATTCCCCAAAGACATCTTGTAATTGAAGTGACGTAACACTCTGGAACACTTTGACGACATTTCATTAGGTGTAAAATTAATATTAAAATGCCTCTTCTCTACAAAGCAAAATTGTCAGTTCTTCATCAACTAGAAACTAACATTTAAGAAACAATAAAGACCTACAGTAATTTCAATAATTTCCTATAGTTTTAAATTCATCACATAAGGTGTCAACACGAAGAGCATGTAATGTGTTGTTAACGACAATGTTTATAAAGGTGGCTGCTAACTAGCAGATACCCTGCACGAGTCAGTTAGGCTTATCTTCATCTCTGCCAGAGTATTTTTTTAACATTATAAAAGTCTTACATGAAGTTCCAATGATTTCAAACTCAGGTCAGCAAATGCATCTCCAAGTTGCCTTTGGGTATGTACCATCTGGAAGAGCTGCGTGGACAGTGTCTGTGCCAGTCTCAAGATATTTTCATATTTTTTTTTGTTATCTCTCAATATATCTATCTGAGCTTCCAGTTCCAGGTCTACTGTTCTTGAGCCACGACCCAGTTTTTCAGAGATGATCTGACGTGTACACTGCAGAAAAAAAAATTAAATTATAAAGATTCAAGTATATTCAAGACAACACAGCATACACCCATTTTCAGCTTCAAGGGACATATAATTACACACAATTCTTTCACAACCACCCCTCCCAATATAAGTTTGCACAACAAACTGAAAAAACAACACAGTCTTCAGAAGTTTATCAGGACTCAGCAAGAACAGTTGGACAAGTCTCAACTCCTACTAAGATGAATATTCAAGTTAGCAAATCAAGAGCATAACTAATTGTTTCTCAAGTAAAAGAACACTTATCTCTTTATAGGTTTGGTGAATCTCATTAAGTTAAAAGAAGCATTTTAGCACATTGCATTCAAGTCAGTTAATAGGAGCATTACTATTCTGCATAAAAATGTCTAATTAGTAATCTTTTGGGCTTTGTCTACCAATCATCCAATTCCAGAGCATACATGTTACATTTTCCAAAAATGTTCTTTTTGAGGTTTTTTTAGGGGGGAAGTAAGAAGGTGATGGTTTCCAGCAAGATTTTTAAAGCTGACTAGGAAACTGGGAACTCCTACTGAGAAATATGCAAAAGAATTATAATGCATTTATTATTTACACGATCTTTAAAATGGAGATGATTGACTCAGAAAGACTATTTCTTTCTGTCATAAGTCAAATTCTTAGTAGGTTGGCAGTTCATTAACACACTGAGCAGGCAACGTGCTCTTACGTGGCTGTAGACACTCTCACCCAGCCTATGGCTGTGACAGAGCAGGCTGCTACCACATTCCACTGATCTGTGACACCTTCTCTGCCAGAGATTCGAGCCCAGCTTGGCAGTGAGCCTCACAAAATGCACAGTGGGGATTCCCTTGACTGAGACATAGGAGAAGCCATTTGCCCAGCAGATGTGCAGCAAAGCTATACAGTTTCTCTACGGAGAGAAGTATTATTTACTGCTGTAGTAAGTTACTTGAAGTTAATCTGTGGTCCCAAAGCGTGAGCAGATAACCAACTTAGACATATGAAAAATTACTGCTAGAAACAAAAGTTGTAAGGAAATTAAGTTAGTAGCCAAGGCCACAACTATTCTGAAAGGACTTAACTTAAGCACAAAGCTGCCATTTTAATTTTTTTTTTGTGAAACAATGCCCAAGCTTATCTTATAACATACACTACAGCCCTGGATTTCCCAGGGTTTCCCAATTCAAGGACTTTAGTTTAATACCATCTTTACTTGTGTACAAAGCACATTCAACCAGCTAGAACTTCCATGTCCTTTATTAATGTAATAGATGAACACAGGAGAGACTCAAGAATGATCAAGGAGATCAAGTTGGTCATGACCCATTAGGTTTATAGAAGATACAGACTATTTGGGCTACTTTGTTAGATTCAAGTAATTCACAAGAAAAAGCACAGCTCATCTAGGTGACGTTTGTCTGTCAAGCATCAGAAACTCGGGAGAGCATAACAAATCATAACATAGAATACAACTTTACTACCAAAGACTCCAAGAGAAATTGAAAAATGCAGCTTAGCTCTGAGTGTGCTCAGAGCATAAATAAACCTTTCATTAGGAAGTATGGACTTGATGGTCAAATTTTGGCTATTTTCCAAAAGAGCTGATGCACACACACAAAAACCCCCATGGAACTCCAAGAGAAAAATCTGAATCATAGAAAACAAATTTTTTGAAAGCAAGGATAAATTACAAATGAAGGAATTATTTTCAGCCAAGGAGTATTTGCATCATAAGTCACAGCAAAACACCTAAAAAACCCCAGCAGTGACAAGTGAGGAAAAACCAGTAATTGGTTACACAGCATACTTTGTTAACTCATATATAGCAAAAGATAAAGAAAATGGCCAAATCTATTTTGATTTACTCCAGTTCTAAGTGGACTAGTACAAGCACACAAGTCGCTCTATATTCTCACTAGCAAAGAAAATTCCATGCATTAATTCCATTGTTCTTTGTTCTAAGAGTATCTATGAAGGAAGCTATCTAAAGGAAGCTATGAAAAAGACCATGCAACTCAAAAAGAAATCATACAACGCAAAGCTTAAGAAAAACTCAGAGAAAAAAAAGGTTTCCTTACATTGCATATGCCAAAGATTAACAGAGGCACTGCTGAACATGTCTCAGAAATAAATATTCTACTAGTAGCCTAGTGTTAGAGAGGTTTGTAAAACAAGTTTGTCTTTTTTGTTCCCCTCAAAGTTTAAGAAGCTGTATGAAAAACAAAAATATAAGCTTGTTAAAATTGCTGAAAGTCAAGAAGAGTCTTGACTTTCTTGAGCCTAAATGCTTTTCCTAGACTGAAAATCTCTTTCTCATCCAAAGGGGAAGGCATAGACAGAAGAAAGAACAGAAAAAGATCTTGTCACTAGACTATGGAAAGAAGGGCTATTTCCCTTCACACTAACTCATGTTTACTAGGGAGCATGCAACTGGAAAATGTCAAGGGCGATGGTAGTTGTAAAGGCATTTACAGATGGGAATGACTTCCGAACATACCCAAAAATTTAGATTTCTCAACCCTGATATGGACACCATGGTATAGGAACTATTCATGTCAGATTCCTAGAGAACTTCCTAACAGCAAATTTCACCACTACCACCCCTTGTATATTAATGTCCGGTACATTGATACCAGAAATTTTCAATTCAGTGGGATTCAAGTGCTGACATTTACTCCTGCCCTTTATTTCTGCATCTTCAAATTAGCTACTATGAGATAAGGAGGACACTTCTTCCCATGATCTTCCTGGTGGGAATCAAAACAAGCCAATAGTTCCACAAATTTAAATACTGTCTTTAACCATGTTAAATACACTTTTTGTATGAAGCCTACAACACAAATGTATGGCATCTCCAAGTACAGAGGCACAACACTCCATCAACTCAAAATGAACTTGTAATTTCTCTGAATGATCTTATACCTTAAAAAAAGAGTGTACATCCAATCAATATGGAACTCTAGAAAGATCGAAACTGACACATCTCCTTAGGCATGTTTTCTGAAAATGTTAGTCTTTCTTTGCTGTGTCATTACTGGTATAATTCTGGATTTCAGCAAGGGGGAGGCTTAAGTCATAAAAAATCTAAAAATCTGGACTTTGCAGACAGTACAGTCATCTTCTAAACAAAGATCCAAGACCCCTTTTTCCAACATATTTCACTAGTCCTCTGGCTGTTGGTTCTTGTCAGTGAGTTTGAGACACTTTGAGTTTTTGTGGGTTTGTTTTCTAAATCAATGTACCAAAAATACAGAATAAAGTCAAGTCCTGTCCTATTTAGTTGTGGTATATTTGATCCCAAGGATCAATGTTTTAAAGAGACAAGAGGATTTTAAAGAACAGCTTCAGATGAATAGCATGTATTCTGATTGGACCACAGCCTACTCCAAAGTAGCTGACAGACAGAATCACAGAATGGGTCAGGCTGGAAAGGACCACAGTGGGTCCTCTGGTTCAACATCTCTGCTTAAGTCAGTCCATCCTAGAGCACATGGCACAGGATTGTGTCTGGAGGGCTCTTGAGTTATCTCTGACGGAGACTCCACAAGCTCTCTGGGCACCCCATTACAGTGCGTGGTCACCTGCACAGTAAAGTTCTTCCACATGTTCAGGTAGAAGTTCCTGTGCATCAGGTTCTGCCCACTGCATCTTGTCCTGTTGCTTGGCACCACTGGGAAGAACCTGGATCCATCCTCTTGACACCCTCCCCTCAGATACTTTACAGGCATTCATGAGGTATCCTCTCAGTCCTCCCTTCTCAATGCTGAACAGGCCCAGCTCCCTCAACCCTTCCTCACATGAAAGCTGCTCCAGTCCCTTCACCATCTTTGCTGCCCTCCACTGGACCTGCTCCAGGAGCTTTTTGTCTCTCATGTCCTGAGGAGCCCAGGACTGAACACAGCACTACAGATGTGCCTCACCAAGGCTGAGTAGAGGGGCAGGATCATCTCCTTCAATCTGCTGGCAATGCTCTTCTAAGCCACCCCAGCATACCACTGGACTGAACTTCTGCAGTTGCTACAATATTTAGATGACAAGAAAAGTAGCAAATCTAAAAGCTATTTAATTAGACATAAAAAATAAAAAAGAAACTTCTGATTCTAATAGAAAGAGAGCATAAGCATCTACTAGGTGTAGAATGTCATCATCCCTGCTTCTCATCCTCACTGAGGAGGACGTTCTTATCTGAACTTAAAGAACACAGGAGGGATTCGGACTTTCCACAGATTGTTAATTTCTTCATGGTTTGATGCAGACCTCACTGATGCACCTGTTCACAGCTCTGTCATTTAAGCTGTAGACATAACAAGAAGCTATTTTTCAAAAGTGGTCTTTGTTTAAAATTTTTGACAGGAATGCATTCCCTGACAATTGTTCCTTACCTTATAGCTTTTTAATGAGAAACACTTCTAGCAAACTGGTGTGCTTTAAACACCTTTCCATTATTCTTATGTTATTCTTTTAATTTCATAAAATCTCAACTGGTCAGGAAGCAGAAGCATATAAAATACACACAAATTGAAGTAACTATTACAACACTAATAAAAAACAATCAGCCAAGAGAAAACAAAGCCATCAGAATAGCAATTAACTAGTTTTCAACTTACAGATGTCTCTGATTTGTTCACATAAACTAAAATCTTATTGTATCAGCAGTCAACTCAAAAAGAACAAAAAGATTTAATCCCAAGCTTTAGTGTTGAAATCTCTACATTCGGAATGACGAAGGAAACATTAGAAATGGAACATTCTTTACCCTGCTAAATCAGTAATACCTATTAAAGATTTCCCACATTATACCAGGGATTTAACAAGGAATGCTTGGAAGAAAACTAAGCCTTTCCTATACATTTTTGCTTGTGCTCACTGCAACAACAGCTTACTTTCATACAGCTCTATTCCTGTCTAGTAGCAAACTCACTTATAGAATACGTACATGCACACACACACATATGCCTGCATACCTTGTAAGTGTTTAGGCTCCACTTCCTCACCAATTCCAGTTTCTCCATTGCTGGATTCTTTACTTCATCTGCTAACACAACAGGTCCACTCTTCTGCTGAGTTCTGCCCCCTGTGTCAGACACAAAGCAAATCTTCAAGGCCTTGGGTCTGGGCTTTTTGTTTGTTAACTTGTTTTAAGGGATTAGTAGCAGGTATGGAAGATTTGTGCAATTGCACATCCAAAAGCAGAGCAAGGTGATAGTAAAAACTTAAGATGAATAAGCAGTTTTTTAAAATCAGTTCCAGAAAGAAAGACTTACTTCAAAACTGATACAAAATGTATATATATATCGCTATTTAATGAAGTAATAGTCTGAATTAAGCATACTGAAAGCTTAAAACAGCTTTTGAGACATGTTTATTACTTAATCTATGTTTAAAAACTCCAACAGTTGAACACACTTTTGCATTTAGTCAATCTAAAAGTCTGTTTACAACCTGAAGACCACTGAACAACCATTACTGGCATACTGTTGTCATGAATTACAAAGGTTTTTAATCTTTTCCTATGAAAATAATTCTTTCCATAATATGTGTTCAGCCAATATTTAATTTATTTATTTCAGTTTTATTAGCTCATTGTATTAGGAACAATTAATTCTACAAACCATGAGTATAAAACCAGCAAAGAAGAGATTTAAAGCAACAAATTAAAATACCTAGGGCAAATCACCACACACAAACTGCCATTACTCAGCATTTTCAAGCTAGTATGGATATCATGTGGATTCCATGTTTCAATTTTGCAAAATTCCTAGTGTCCTCCTAAATATTAAAAACTGCTACGCATCATCACTTTTTAAGCAACATTTTACTTATTAATGTCCATATTAATTGTAACTACTCCTGACTTTGATCCCTACTGCTACTTATGGCCACCTTAGTCTTTCCAAGTTATTTATGCCAGTAAGAGTTTGGAAAAAAGTCTGTACAGATACCTCAAAGATACTCCTTTAGCATCAAGTTCTACTGTGCTCTTTACATCTTCAATATGCTATGCAAACATTAAGTGATTAACCCTCTCAATACCCTTATGAGGTAACTGAGTAAAGTTTTCTCCTTTTATGCAGGAGGAAGCAGACTAAGATGTTACGTAATTTGCCCACAGGCACAAAATGAGTCAAAGTGGCAAAGCTGAGTTCAGGTGTTGTGAATTCCTAATGGCTGCCCCCATAGTCTATTGGAATATGTGATCATTTGGGGGAGAAAGTCAGTTTTAACCTAAATAAAAGATTTTTGTCAGTCCTATTTAACCTACTGTTTGTTATTATTAATATTAGCTATAATTTTTATTTTATGGAGTGAAAGCAGCTTAAAGAGGAAAGCAGAGGTTAATTTGTAAACTATTGAAGTCAGAAGTGAGAGCCACCAAAATCCCACAGAAATTTTATTTCCAATTAATAGTACATCAAATAATTAGAAACATGGAAGGGTTAGTACGGTGTCAGCAGAGACAAGGGAGTTATCCAGTCAGTGCTTTGATACCTGTGGGAATAATTAAATCACAACCTTGTCCAGCCAGTCTGCTAGCTGCTGCACTGCTAGGAGATATAACAGATGATTTGGGTGATGCTGAGGAACCTGAAAAAGGGACATTTAACCATGAAAATCCATCATCTTCCCTTAGAAGTGAATGTGCACTCTGACAGAGAAATGTTTTCAAAACAAAGGAACATTTGCTTCAGCAGCTATAGAAGTGTTCACAGAAAAGTTGTTGGAATTTCTGATGGAAATGCTTTTCAAGAGGTGCATCTCTCCATGTGAACTACTACAAATTTCCTTGATTTAATCTTTTTCTCTATGTCACAATGACATTTTTTTTTTTTTCTGTAAGAACAATCAAAATGCAACTGAAAGGTGAAGTACAGACCATAAACAGAAAATTCCATGGAAGATTATTATATAATGAACCACAGCTGAAACACTCTTTTTCAGGTCTAAGTAGAACTCACTCCACACTCTCACTGAATGGCACTTAAAGCACTAAGGGGTGAAGTAAGCCCTGGAATTTCTGCCAATTTCAGATACACTTTATTGACATCAGCTCTTAAGTCTGTGTAAACATGCAGCAATAAGTTATCCTGAAGATCATACAAGTCATTAGCTGTGAAAGGGTGTAAACTCATTCCCAATAGAAAGATTTTACAGCACTCGCTTTTTCTCTTAAAAAAACAAACAAAAAAACCAAAACAAAAACCCCCAAACCAAAACAAAAGCAACCAACTTTAAATGACCTGCACTGTGTGTGTTCTCTGAGCTGTTTTAGGATTATGCTCATTATGCTTTTCAGAGCTTTGCCTTTGCTTTATATCTTTCATAACAGATAAATCTGAAGTGGCTTCCTTATGGAATTTTCAGGATTTAAAAAACAGTTAAGTTAGCTTTTCCTCTGTAATGATGAACGACCACTGTACTGGGGGGTGGGGAACTTTAACTGCTTTTGCTGAGAAATTCCAATATACCTCAGGGCTAACAGTGTGCTAAGGGGAAAGAAAATCAAACCTGAACTTTGCAGTTTCAACAAAATTTAGTTATCAGTAACACCAAAAACATCACTCAAAGTAATTGGATCGAGAATCAGCTTTAAAACATTCCACAGAGCACTACTAACATGAGATAAATAAATGAAATTATTTGGATCCAACTGCACAGAAGAGATGAGACAAAGACAGCTCACTTGCTGTGTCTTTCTGTAGATATACATTGCATAAGAGCTGCAACTGAATTCATCCAGGCATAAAAGTTTGACTGCAAGATCCTGCCTGAATCATTTCAGCAAGCGAGCCAAGACAAGCAGTTAAAAAAATCCTTATCATTTGACAGAGTATTAACACAGCCTTATGCATGTTTCATCATTCAACATCCCCCAAATCCTAAAAGCCCTTCCCCTCCAATACTGTCTACTTTGCATTCAAAGATGAAGCCCTTATAAGGCCACTCAAACAGAAGACAGAATTTTGAGAAATAGGGCAATCACTCAACTTTTGTCAATGGTTTCATAGGAGGCTCTAGCTTTTACCACTTCTCTCTCCCTGATTTTGTCAGAACATCAGGAAAAATCCAAAGAAAATATCCTTGGAGAAAATCTTTGATACTCAAAGTGTTCAAAGCTCATAATTTGTGTACAGAAATTTCCACAGAACATTTGCATTTCAAACACATTAGTGCAGCTTGAAACATCTTCAGACACTTTTCCCTTACAGGCTAATACACTTAACAGTTGCAACTGTTATCCTGGTAATAGAATACAAAAAGGCAGGAATGGTGAGCAGTTTGCCATCTGCTCCAGTTTTTAGCTAGATATTTTGCTATTTTCAAAGGCAAAAAGAAACACAGCATTCACTTTGTAATATATGTAAAGTACAACATGTAAATCAACTGTTTTCATAAACAAAGAATTTTACCAAACAGGAAATTAAGCAACATGTAAATTAAATTTATGACTACAAAGAGACTTATTTTCACAGCTGCACATCTGAGATAATTTAAAATCTTTCAAATTCAGAAACTGTCAAAGGTATGTAATTAATTAAACACCATTTGCCCATACAATATCATGGTATTCTATTGCTTTTAGATAGGAAATAGTGACATTATTGGCTTGTCTATCACTTTGCATTTCTCATTGTTTAATATCACTTAGATTCTCTAAGTTATACATTAATACCACAAGAAGAACCCCACTTTCTTATCTACTCTCAATAAGTGAAGTGTGTGTAACAAATAAATAATTCTCCAGTTACATTTCAAATCGGAAAAATAACTTGCAAAATCTGAAGAAAACTTCAAAACAATGTACTAGGAAAATTCTTCAGCCTGACACCAGTTCAAGGTGCTCAAGGCCTTCCATTCCTGTAAGTGCAGACCAACTTAACACTAAGTAGTTTCCTCCAGTCCCTTGATAGATATTACAAGTGAAGCATATATTCTCTATTTTAACAACCCAGCTACAAGTGAAGACAAACTGGTTGTCACTAATGCAAATCTCAAATGTGTATGTTTATCCAAACTTCTCAAAGCAACTACAGAACATTGTACTTCTGACCATGTAAGAATATGCCTAAAGATTTTAAATTGAGAAACACAAAAAAAACCCACTTACCTTTACTTGGAAACTGTCCTGCCTCAACAACTCCCTCTTTGGCACCATCAAAGCCATGAGATGTTATTTTGGTTTCAGAAAGTCCAAGTCCAACTGGTAATGAACATTTCAAGTCCTGGAAAATATATGAATAAAAATGGAAAGTTAAAGCATAAAAAGCAATTTAAGTGACTCTAAAGTATTATAATGCAGTTTCAGTAGCTCTCAGACAAGCAATTTTGCCTTTAGTCTGGACAGTCCTTGCTGGTGTCACAGCTTTCTACTGGTATGCACAAATAAAACATAAATGAATGAGAAACACTGTAAGTATAGCCCGAGTATTTATTCTAGATTTTTCTGTTATATTGATGACCAAGTAGAATGCCATGTCTTAGAGAAGCAGTTAATAAAAATGTGGCCAGAAGTATCATGTTATGTGGTCTGAAGCTGGTCCAAGCAACCATGTCAGTTTAATAAGGTTTCCAGTTAAAAATTGGATATAAGATTATCAAGCAGAAAACACCTTACAAACCAAAAAACTGTCATAATGTTGAAAATTACAAAAAAAACACTAAGCAAGGAATAGCCGTAAAATTGATAGCATCCTTATTTCTTACAAATAGCACATGAAATCTTTTTTACTATTTGACAAGGAAGGGACATCCAGAAAGGCATCACTTAAACAGCTTCCTTCAGAGCACCTATTCTGCATCATAAGTGCTTGGACCACAAAGCTTTTGTTTGCTTTTGAAACTCCTTCATTTAAAATTGTCTGAGATCACCTTGTTTAACTTTTGAGGGCTAGATCAACTATTTCAAATCAGCTCTCAAGTAACCAAAGTCTTCACTGAAACCCAGCACAGGCCTAAGAAAGACTCACACACCACAGCTCACATACCATCCTACTGCCCATTTTTGCTGTCTTGCCTACCTCTACAAAAAGCTCCCCACAGGTTTCCTGGACTATACTGCCAGTGATCTAATTGAAGTTTAAGCCTCTGGTGTTACGGAAGTATACATACTACTTTTAAACAGTTTGGGTTTTAAAGCAATTTAAAACCATTAATTCATAGAAGTGAAAAAATACTATGAAAGCAAGTAAAATGCAGTTGCAAGAAATAAAAGCATCACAAAATCAAACAACTGTCAGTGTCTGAAGTCAGGTACTATTTTGCATCCCCACTCTGCTTCCATACAGAAGTAGAAAAGTGGAAGAGCTACAGAAGATCACTAGAGAAAAGCTACACATAGCTTTAAGATGCCAGTGTCTAGACACATTTAGTAACTGTTTATGATCCATGCAATGCTTCTAATTACAAAGAAAACACAACCTTTAAAATCTAATCCATGTTTGACCTATACGTGTAGTCACTCAATCCACAAACCAGAAGCAAGGCAGCGCATAAGAACGATACTAACACTGCCTGAAGGCTCAGATTGCCAGGAAGTAGTTTTGGATCCCATCCCCCCAGATTTATTTAGATGTCTTCACTTTAGGACAAACCCCTGGGAAGAAGAAAAAATTAAGAACTACAAACATATGAATTCCAGCAAATTAATTTTTCCATGTGAATTCCAAAAATCTCGCTGACATAAAAAACCCAACATGTTTCTGCAAAGAGTAACCATTTCCTACAGCCAAACTTTCACTTATGTGAACAGGCTATTTGTAACATATCATGCCATATTTGTGTACATGAAGCATTGTGCAAAAAAAACCATATATATAAAAAATAAATATTAAAAAAAAATAATAAACAGCATGGAAAAGCACACAGTAGTCACATGCAGAACCTGATCTCCCAAATCAAGCATATCAGAACTTTGGATACATACTGTTTTCAGTCTTCACAACTGATTTAACATTGGTGCTTCCATTTAAGTACTTGCAGTTGGTGGCATGCTGGAAAACCTTTGCTTCAACTTAGTTTAGCTAATAGACTAGTTTAACTCGAAATGTAGCAAGTCACTAGAAGCTGAAAAAGCAGAGAGACTTGAAAAAGGATAACCAGATTGCAGAGAAGATGCACTGATTTCACAAAAAGGACATGGCATGGATTATTTTTTTCCTGAAGGCACCCTGGCATGTTGTGTAGTTTTCAGAAATATCTAAGCCTGTAGCCAAACAAATGTAGTCACTAACCTGCTTAAGCACTTTCACAATAGGAATCTAAGCAACGATTTGTATTTTAAGGTTAAAATGCAGAACATCTGCTTTGCTAAGTCAGAAGTTAAACACAAGCTGAACAAACTATAGAATTAAATAAACCAAAACACTATGATTCATCCATCTCTTAAACAAAAACTTGGTATTTGGAATTTGAAAATTTTCAAGATCTACAATTTTGCATATATACATATGTATATCTATATATCTATATATCTCAGAGTTTTTTACATAAATATATATGCATATGTATATGTATACAAACACATATTTGTTCAAAGAGATCTACTTTTTTCCCCACTGTCAAAAAGGCAAAGTTCAATTTAAAGAAAGGCAAAGTTCAATTCAAAACTTTTTGAATTTTAAAAACTAGGGTTTTTAAACCCTAGTTCAAGTACATCTTTATGAAGAATGATATTCTTGCATATGAATTTAAAAGAAAACCATTTGTTGATTGCAGAATTGACAAAAAGTCAGTGATTATCAAAACAATATCTTTTTCTTGTTTACAAACATGCAAGTTACTGTGCAGAGGAGACACACTGCTAAAAGTTTTAATGTCATTCTTGCAACTAATTGTGCTTACTTTTTTTTTCTTAACACTAGTGTAGATAAACAAAAAAGCTAGCAAAAGATCTGTAATCATACTGACAAAACAGTTTATCCCTTCAATAACTTACAAAGAGAGATAACTTAGAAACACTGCACAAAATGTCACTCTTAAGGGAAGGTATGAGTGTACTTAATGTTTGAGTGGTAAGAAAGCAATATAAATAGCTTTTGTTTTTGTTCCCACTAAATGTAAGTTTGGCTCTTACAACATAGGAAGTGAGGACAGATTCCCCTTCTACAATATGATTATTATATTTTGAGAATGTATTGTTCTTCTAGCTAAGTTTAAGATTCCCGCCCCCTCTTCTTGGTAAAAGGTAAATTCAAGTCTTTAGAATTGATCAAAATTTATTGATATACGGCAAGCCCACAAATCTATTGAGGGGTCACCATCACCAAAAAACAAATAGAAAAATGCTTCATTACTAATTTTCATTTGTATGAGGCTGAAACCATATTTATGCAATTACTACCTAGCAGAAGTATTTTAATTTTGTAAGTTCATTGAGACCCAGAGCTAGAGGTATAAAAACCCACAACTCAGAAGATTCCCAAGTTAAAAGGTTGCATTACCTACCTCATTCTCAAACATTTAGCAAGAAGCAAAAGCATGAAATATAGTTAAACAGAATAAGTGCACCAGCTTAATTAGGTCTAGTCAAGACAGTTCATATTTATATGTCATAGAACATTTAAGCCACTTTAACCATTTGTTAAAATCCCATTTTAATGACTTCAAATGACTATGCTAAACTAAACGTATTTTAGTCAGGTTAGCCTTATTTACACAAGTCTATAATACAGTTCATCTGATGAACCAGTACGAATTTTTGACATAGCAATCCTGTTGAGACAGTAGACACAGCAAAGAAGTTGTTCAGAATGCACATCCATGAAGGAATGTTGGCTGAATTACAAGACTATTTCCAAAATGGTACTTCCCAATCATGCTATCCATAATAATCTAAAATGAAGAGGGGAAAGACCAGAACTGGACTGTTTCTCCAACAGCAGAAACCAACCCAGCCAAAACTTAATTTGTAGAAACTTCCTTAACTAAGGAGCAACTAAAGAAACAACACTGTATTAATTTCTTAGTTATACTACTGCATTAGTAATGCATCACTAAGCATAAACCTCTGTTTAGTACCGAAAGGAGGTTTGACAGGTACAGTTTTACTTGCCTTTAATACCTTGAATTAAGGTATTCTTAAAACCTCACACCAATGGCTAGTTCAACAGTGGAGCAACAAATATCAGATATCATATGCTTCTTTTTAATGGTGGATGACATTTTAAATAAAACTACTCAAGTTGACTTCAGAAAAAAATTTACAACATATCTGGTTGTAAAGTTCACAGCTTACAGCGTGATTATAAGTCCTATGGAACAAAAGGTTATGTAGATAGACATAACATCTATCCAGTAAGATACATGGGCTCTGAACTTTAACCTCTTATCAAAATCATGTGCAAGTAGAGCTCCTCAAACATATTCAGCATTTTCTTCTTCTCTTTGCCCCATTACATCACTCAGTTCCTATTCTCCATGAATTAAGCCAATAGATCCTCACATCAGTGTAAATTCAACATAAATAAATGGGAGAAGACCTGAAGGCTTTAATATTTGATGAAGTGGCAAATAACAGACTAACACGTTTCTTCTATTCTCCAATACACTGCTCTTCAATCAGAAGACCCCTTCTACTATATCTCTTTTGATTTACCTGAAGTCATACTACAATCCAATTTTAGTTTCCTTCCCACTCTCATTAACACACAGATTTTTGGTTTTTCAGACTTTATGAAGAACATTTGACTTTTTTATCTCCTCAAATCAGTTTTCTAGAACTGACACAGTTCTCAAGATATATTTTAAATCAGTTCTCCATTAATTAAACTATAATTACCCAAAGTGAAAATCTAACTATGTCAGTCAACATAGCAAAACCTAAGAGATGAACTCAGATGTTTCAAGCAGAATGTGAGTGACAAGGCTGGCATTTTTTTTCAGAAGGCAAGAAATAAAAGAGAATTGACCTTATCTATTTGTGCAGTCTGGCAATAAAATTACAGAACAAGAGAGTGAACACATGCACTCAGATTCATCAGGTCCCAGACCTTATTTCATAATTCAAGTAAGACAAATTGAAGAATCACAAGAAAATTCATTGTCTTTTTGCATCCTAAAGTTTATTACTGGTTTTATATGCATGCTTAACTATGGTTTTGTGCCCATAAATGTACAGTAAGAACCATGAGAAGAGGCAGTATCAAAAATTAAATGGAACAAATTCAGGCTCAAACTGCTAAGAATATCATAAAGATTTTGTGCAATACTTTATGCATAACAAACTGCTTACAGCTACTTCAATTTACAGGCAGATCAAACTTCTTTCTGAAAAATTTGGTTTATTCCTATGCAGCTCTCACACTATCTGGCATGTTCTTGCATATAGGAATAATAGCAATAATATACTTCCCTCACTCTTTCCTATTGTCCCAGCTCCCAATCCCCCCACTCACATTAAAAAAACACTATGTTAATCACATCATTACAATGGCATGGTAGGAAAACTGGGCTCTGGAAGTCAGGGATAGGTGAAGTAAAACCAGACAGACTTTTTTGTAGGTTGGGCTTTCTTATACAAAGTAATAAGTAAAACTTTTGATTAGGAAATGCTGAAGTCTTCTGTCACAAATACCCAAACATTAGAGAACAGTTCCATACATCAATTCCTTAAAGCTCAAGTGAGATCCAACAGAGCCTGGGGAGTTAAAAAGCACTATGTTAAACTTTTTTATACTGAAAGAATGTTAGATATTTGATGCAATGATGACTGAAGCTACAGCTTTTTTTCAGTAAAAGAGTTTCCATCCATCATATGGGCAGGACAAAACTTGTTTGAATTCCATGGGCATGTCTTATTAGAGAATCAGAAGGTAGCAGCATATTTCTATTTGAGATTTTACAGTTAGGAAAACACTTAAGTTATCTTTTAAATATGCATTATACCAATCAGATGCATCAATTAGTGCTATGTCACATTCCCACAAAAATGGAACTAACATGCCTCCTTCTGAAATTACATTATGACAATCTATGCTATCTGATGTTCTGTAAAACTAATGGCATCTTTCTTTAAAGAAGGTGCAACTCTACTTGTCATTTCCAGGTAAATACATTTGCTCTGCACTACCTCACAAAATGAAATACTTCTCATGCTTGAATGCATACTAACACTGCATTTGGTGAAACATAAATGCGCATTTTCATGCCTGAGCACCTTATGGATAAGGTCTGATGGAAGTGCTAAACAGAACACAACTATAGAGGAAAGTGCAGTTTTGTAATTAAGGAATTCTGAAGAAAAGGTTGTACAAATACCTCTTTACTCAAAAATACAGAATCAAAGCAGCTGAAGTCTTGGTGGCAAAGTACTTACAGAAGCCCAAAAATACAGAACAAGTAGTATTTTATTCTTTACATCTGAATTGTATTTCAGCTAGATGAATATTTCCCTGATCATAAAAATAAGGAAGCAGGAAATTAAAATAACCCTGTTCCCCTGCTTCCCAAGAAGGTGCAATCAAAATCAGCATATTGGAGTGTTTTAAACTTTGCTGTGGTCACATACTCTTACTGAGAACTGTGGTAAACAGTACAAATTACAGTGGCAATAGTTTCTTGCCCCTTTCTTAAGTGACCTCATAAAAAAAGTACTTGGCTTGTCATTTCCATAAGTTGTATGAAAAAAGACCCCAGAAATTTTGTGGTGCAATGCATATTGCTTTAGGTTAAAGCAAAAAATTACCTGGCAAGGAAAAAAAGAGAAAGCATGGCATTAAGCATTAGAAATAACAAACATGAAGCAAGATGAATAGAAGCTAAATATTAGAATTTGAGACTAACAGATTAGTAAACAGACCTAGATGTTAATTCCAAGAAGTTTATTTTCTTTGTTTTGTTTATAAGAAACCTTGATTATCACATATTCTGACTTCAGGTCACACATGCAGGTGTGAACTTGTACAAGACAGTTCAAAAAAATAACTGAAGTGCACTTCTTCATTGATCTCAGAATAAGCACTGCGAAAATAATTACAGCAAGTTCAAATATGCTTGCAGAGTTCAGGTTTTTCTGCAATTTGACCAAAGATTTAACCCATTTTTGTTGAAGTAGGTTTAAAATACAGTTGACTCCAAGCCAGCAAACCGATTAGCATGCAGGAAAAAATCTACACCAACTTCCACACATGGCCACAGACAAAAACCACCTTAAAATTCCAGCTTTACATTTTGCTTGAGCAAGGGCCCTAATGCAGTCACCAAGAGTGCAAGTTCCATTTGCTGTACATAAGTGTTGCATGCACTGCACTGCAGAAGCAGTCACTATGTAAGGAAAAAGTAAACTTAGATAGCAGTGAAGTCACAGCAGCAGCAAGGTCATCAAGCTTCAAATTACTAAGTCTGTTTCCCTACTTTGAGGTGAACCCAAATTCCTTATCACTTCAAGATGCATTTCCCAAGCTTGTCTCCCCACATATACATCTGTTTAGAAATGTAGTTTTAACTTTATTTCATTAAACATTCTATTAATTTTTACATTATGCCACTGGTAGATCTTAGTTGACCAACAAATCTTACGAAGGTTCCCCCCTCTAATCAGCATTTTAGTAAAACAGAATCAAATGTTTAAGTTCTGCTGAGTATTTCTTTTAAGAATAATTCTGTACTACAAGTCAGTATGAAACTGCTAAAACTTTAGAGCTTTCCTTCAAATCTAACCCTCAGCAGGTATCAATAAACGTGGACAATTAACTATTTCCAAGCGAAAATCCAAATAAAAGCAGCCCGACCCCAAACTGCAGCCGCTGTGCCCCAGCGCCCTCTGCTGGACACCCGGGCACCAGCAGAACCGAGCGGTGCGGGAAGAACTCGGCTTTTGCCACGCCGAAAAAGCGAAAATAAATACGAAAATAATTTTTTTTTTACAAAAAACAGATCATTGCAGTACGCAACCACACTGTGTTATGTCAACTCTGACAATAATCTATGAGCTTCAAAGCAGTTTTTTCAGTAAGCCCCCCAGAAAATTATGTCAAGTGAGGTCTGCTATGCATCAAATTGTAACTTCAGCATTTCTGATAATGGTACCATGGCAGAAAGAAATTTCTGACCCTGTTAAAGCTGTGTTCATGAGAATCTTCCAGCTGTCCATTGCTAGTCACAGGAATTTCTGCCGCTGAATTTTTGGGAGATTCTTGAGCCATTGCACTTTCCTGTAAAAAGAAACAGGTTAGTGTTTGTCTTACATTTCCAATAAGTAATCCATATGAAAATATTTGATGTACAAGTTTCATAACAGTTTATTTTATTTCAAAGTCCAACTGGAAATATTCTGATATACTCAGTCTTTATATGTTTATTTAATCACATAATTGAATGACAGTAATACTCTAGCACAGCTCAGTCAGAAGTAATTTAAAGTTTCCAGATCTAGGAGAAAAAGAAAACTAAAACTTAACCCATTGGTATTGGGGGAGTAAGATACAAATGAGACATGGGCTTAGACGAATGTTTTACATGCACACTTGAGCCTCAGAGAAGTTCCTGTATCTCAAATTATAATGAGCTTGGCTAAAAAAATTGCATTATCTATTCATAAACAACAAATACTAGAGAAGAGCAGTATGTTTAATCATGTGTTACAAGAAAAGCAATGATTCCAAACTTTAATAGCTCAACCTCTTATTTTACCATAATATAGTGCCACCTTCTGACCAAACTGTTGGTGTGCAACTCTTATGAAGACAACAGCAGCAAACCTGAAGTGAAATGCAGAAGTGCCCAAAGAACTCAAAAGTACCAAGAGAATTCAGGATTCAAAGTTAGTTTCAAATGCAGCTGCATCATGAACAGTAGCAGCAGCTGTGAAACCAAGGCTTTCAAGTATGGCCTAAAGAGAAGAGACATTCCCAGAAGAACTGTACATCGTTTACAAGCACCTGAAGAGAGAATAGTAGCTTAATACCCCAAAATTAAGAGGAAGTGAAAATTTCATCCCTTTCAAAAAGCTATTCCTAACTCTGCAAGGCAGCTTCATCAGTCATCTAAAGTGTAAACAGTAGAAAAATCAACACACAACCAAGGCAGTGTTTGTTCACTTACATAAAAGTTGTCTGAAGTCCTCAAACCAGCCCGTGCACTTGTGCTAGACTGGCAAGACAATGTGTACCATCAACAGGTACTTGAGAATAGGTACCCTTCTTCCCTTAGAGCTCTCAAATCATCAAACTGAATCAGCTCTTTTCACTCCAAGGGTCAAGAAGAGGCCCAGCTGAGATCATCAGAAGCTGAAGTACCATCAGCTTCTCCAACCACACGTGAAGCTTTACAGAGTATCAATATAACACAAAGATTTTATTGATACTTACTGAGCATCACTTGCATCACTCTTACCTGGAACATCTTCTGTCATACCCTATTGCTAATATTTCTTCCACATTCACATGTCACCAGTTCATTAACATTTGTGAGCCTGATTTCCTTTATTAGTTTTGAGGCCTCTGAAGACTTTTTCAAACTAGTCACTGTCTGTGGGCTCCAATAAATGTGCTTCTACTTAAGCACCCCAAAAGGTCTATGCTTATTTTATGAGTACTTTTGAAACGGTAATTTGTTTCATTTCACAGAATATAGAATACCTCAAGTTGTAAGGGATCATCAAATCCAACTCCCTGCTCCTCACAGAGAGTTGCTACACAACATCCATAGACTAAATGTCCTAGTTACCTGCCACATTACATTTTGATTTGGGAAATCTGCCCAAAAGCTCAAGTTTCTTATGCTTGCTCTGAATCTCACATGTGCTTAAGCTCTAAGACTGCTAGGAACTACACTTCTACTTGATATGGTCAAGTGAGGTATTTTTCAAAATGCTTGGCCTGTCACAGCTACTTGCACAATACAGAAGCATTAGCACAGGTCATGTTCTGTTCACAGCTGTTTTTGTTCTTCTTTCTGCAAATTATCAGAGAACACAGTGCAAAGGGGAAGTCCCCTACTGTCAAGGGGCACTTTGCTAGTGATCACAAACTAAACTGCATCTCTAATTAAAGGAAAAACATATACTTGACTTAGGTGCTTTTCAACAAGAATCTCAAATAATTTTGCAAATATTGACATTGATATATTTTTATGCTTTTATTCAGAGATATACATCCTCAATGCATATGCACACATCTCTAATAATTATAGAATTTATATATATACTTTTAATATACTAGTAAACAATTCATCAGCTTCTCTGGACAACTAGAAGCAATTCACCTATTTTTTTGGCATTCCTACTTGAATGAGACCTATGTATCTAGTTCAGAGAAAGCAAAAAATTACTTGCTAATGTCAGTTCCATGCTATGTTTGAACTACAACAATTTCCCATTGCTGAAAAGGGGACATTTCACCACTCTACTTTTTCAGTCTCTATTGTGAACCACACAGTAGCCCACCTCCCCAACACTCACCTGACTACAGTCACCACACACAACTCACTAGCCTGGCAATAGACCTTTTCACAAGGTAGACTTTCTAGCTTCAGTGAGCTGAATCAGTTTGCAATGAGATCAGACAAGCATCAAAGCCATGAAATGAGCAGCTGAAAAGGGGAAGTGGGAAAAACTGCTAATTTAACTCAGACATAACAAGAAACAACCATCTCCATTTCAGTCAACAGTTTAAGCTTGCACTGCTGTCAAGAACCAGTCCTTGCCCTTTTCCCCTAACTCTTCCGCCCAGCAGCTTTCACCATCTCTTCACCTCCTTCCTGAGCCAGAACAATGTATTTGTACAGCAAACACAATTCTGGAAATGCTGCAGATTAAAAGAAAGTGACCTGTGCTCAAAAAGAGGATGGGTAATTTTCCCACTCCCATCAATTCCCCAAAGCAGGCACACCTCCAACACTTGCACCTATGAAACAGAGCAGGTAGCAATGCAGCAAAGAAACAACTGAGAATGAAGGGCTGCCCCCAGCATCAGCTTACTTCAGCAGTGCACTAACTCAAAATACTTACTCTGACTGTAGGCTACTGCCAAATCCAGCAGCCATTTCTCTTTACCTCTGGATGTGTGCTCCTGTAACTTCACACAATCATGGGAAGGTTATTTATCTAAGAGAAAACTAAAGCACCAAACCACAGCGGCACTTCTGTTGAAGCAGGGAGTATGATTGCTGCATCGTCTCTTTGGCAAGTATAGCCCACAGCTGACTTTAAGTATACAAAAAACTGACTCCTCAGAAGAAAATTTATCATATGTATAAACAACCTAATGTAATTCTAAATAAGTTCCTAAAATTGTATTGATGTATTAGGCATGAAAGACATAAGCACTGTAGAAAACACTGCCTTTCAGATGCATGTTTTATTTTGAAAAAACAGACTCATCCTTCAGTAACAATCAGTATGTTCTTTGCACATCTGTGTTTACAAATATCAGATTTGGAAATATGCTAAATAGAATCATTGTTCTGTTTTTAGTGAAAGTTTAAAAACAATTCACTGTCAATGGAAGTCCAATAGTGATCAAGTCAGCATTACCTTTTTTCATTTTTACTCTACAAGAGTCAGGAAAACATTGACTCTAACTTTCTGAAAGAGCATCCCAAACACACCTGATTAGCTAAGTAATATTTGGAACCTTAGGAATTTGTTCATAATTCAGATATGTCATAGAGAAGGTGCAAGCTTTACCTGCTCTCAGGGAAAAAAAGATTCACTCCTTCAGGAGTATACAGAATACCTTGTTATAGTGAGGTTACACAAAGATTGATGCCTTTTAGATACCAACCTTTTCTTCCTGCAATATTCACACATTTCAGATTCTACCATGACTAAATCTATTCAACTCACAAAACAAATACTGCAGCACAGCAACAAGCTACTGGCTGAAGTAATCCTTTGCTATGAATTAACTGGACTGTTCTTAATGGTGTCTCAAAACCAACCCCACCCATTCAAGATGCTGAGCATGAACTTGTACCCCCACATTAACAGCACTGTGCTATGCATAGCAGAATTTTTGGGAATCTGAAACTTGTTAGGATTGGTTGATTTTACATTAAAGTAACTATCACCCAATCACCTCAGAGCCAGACTGGACCTCTTCTGCAGACGGATGAGACTCATCAAGTGTTGTGGATTCACTGTTGTGCTCTGACATACCTGAAAACCAAATAGGTTTGGCATGCATTAATTGAAGTGAAAGGGGCTGGATGTTGCACCTCACAGAAACCAAAGCAGGCTTTCAGAAAACATTTCTTTTATAAGTTCTGCTAAATCAAAACAAAACCTCCTTCTTTTGATGGTGACCAGGTCTTTAGCTCTCCAAAAATCTAAGAGATTAGGAATACTGTCTAGTGTAAACTTCCACTGCCAAAGCAACCTTTCCCCACAGACAACTAAGCTTGCAACATAAAACCCTGGAAGTCAAACAAGGTTCTTCAGCTGATATATGCACTGCCACCTGCAACAATACACTGACTGTATCCTACCATTGCAAAGATCACCATTTTGTTAAGACATGATTTATCCAAACATTGCAAGATTATATTGATGCTAAGCCACTGAAACTTTTTAAGCTGTTAAATCTGTTGTGTTTACTAGAAACAGAATCCCCCTCATTTTGGCCTCCAAAAGATCTCAGCTACAGAGGCAAAGAAAGTTAATGCTGAGCACATGCACCAGAAATCAGCTATGTGAATATAGTCATCATGAAAGATGAAATAGATACACAATTTTAGCTTAAGTAAGGAAAAGCATCTAAATTTGATTCCAAGTAGCTGGTAACTGCAGGTGACACCACAATTCACTCAGCTGTTTGAAAGGAGGAGACAACCAATCATTAAAAATTAATCAATCTGCCAGTATTGTATATAATCACACATGACTTCAGTTCATTAAATCTTGCACCATTTCATACATGTTCAGACATATACCAGATTAGGAAAAATTATCAAGATATTATTATTTGTATTTATATTGTATTTCAAATTCCTGAGCTATAAAACATTCTAATTAAAGCAAATAATTAATAAGGTAAGCAGCTCACATAACAAGGGAAATAAAATAAGGGTACAAAGGCTGAGAAACTGACTCACCTTGATCACCTAGATCATATTACACTGGATAACCTATTACTTTATTTTGGAAAACTAAATACGTAAAGTAAGAGATTTTCTCCAGGAAAACAGTTCATTCAGGGCTATCACTGAATGGAGGTGGATTTATCTAGGATTGATATAAAATTCCTTTTGAAGTAATTAGGAAATAAGTTTAACATCCTTATGCAGCTTTCTTCATTTTTCATATTTCTTTGGGACACGTAAGTCCGTACAGAAGAGATGCTATCTGCCCACATGGTCCTGTCCAAACTCTGCTTGTGGCTGAAAACAACCTCCGTGCTTAACAGCTTATTTCTGACTAGCTAAAACAATTACATTATAGAGGAGGAGAATAAGTGTGATTTCCTTGCTCGAAAAGGAAACAAAAAGCTATATTCATCTTGTAGTAGAGCCTTCACTAAGACAATCTGTTCTTCAGTTCTACCACACCAGAGCTTCCAGACTTACATTTGTATATCACATACAAGCCTATGTACCGTGGTAACACTGTTCTAAACTATTAAATGCTACAGGCAAAAACATTTTTAACAGATTTAAGAACCCAGGGGCAAGAACCATCTCACAAATCCATGTAGAAAACACTACATAAAGGCAAATAATTTTTTAAAAGGCAAATGAATTCACCATTTGTGTTACAACACCCCTCCATGATCAATTTTTTGTAGTGTTCTTTTCCTACAAGTAGTGCTAACAGTTTCAACACAGCTCCACAGGATCACAATGATCAAGTTTAAAACATGAGAAGGAGGAAAAAATGTAGATTAAATGTGGCTTTCATAAAAAGTTCAACTGCACATTCAAATTTAACTACAGAATTTCCTGATTACCGCTTCTACAGAAAAGAAAAGGAATGTAATCATCAAACACTGGATGCAAGGATGAAAACTTTCTACACCTCCACCAAGATTCAGAAATGAAGACACTCCTGTGAAATTGTGGTAATCAAGACATTTACATACACATATCATTTAAGGTTCCACTACAGAAATGCATACAGACTTTTGCATCTCTGTAGTTCTTGCAGAGGCCAGACAATGTTCTTTGTAAGAGGTTGCTAATCCCCAGTACAGGATGGATTGTGCTATCCAGGGCTTAGTTTGTCTCTTCACTAAAGCAGCCACAACTTCAGAACACATCAGGTGACTGGTGTCCCAGGACATTTGCTACCACCTGCTGCAACAGAACAACTCAAAAACATGCTTGATCCATATTCTGACAAGAACTGAAACCCTGTCCATATCACTCCTGTTCTTCTGGGTTCTCTTCTAGCCCACTATACCAGTTGTGCAAATCCACACAAATACTGCATCACAGTAGGACAGAAGGCACAGACTAGACTAAGAATCATTCCCACCATGGTGAAGCTACCTTAAATGCATATTGAATTACAGCCTCAGTAATTTTAAGCTTTGCTCACCATAAATAAAACCACATGATTTTGAGTCCTGAGGATTTATATATCACTTCTTCAACTGGAAAAGTAAAAAGCAAATCAACTTACAAACAACATAGTAAGCTTCCTCTAGGATGAAGACATATAGAGATATTTAACCATTTATAATTAATGGTTTTAAGAGCATACTTATGTACTTTTCATAAAAAAGGCAAATTCATATTTGCTTATTCATGAAACTATGAAGTAAATGTCATCAACAATAAATTAACTTTTATTAAGAAGTATATTCCTCACATATTTACATCACATAAGTAAATGATTTATGGTCTCAGAAAGAAGAACCAAGGGATTCTCAACAATCGGATCTGCTTTTCTAAGCAAGATGCACTGGTTCCTTCAATTACTTTTCTCCTAAATTAATTGCCAACAAGGCAACAGCAAGATATCTTCTGTCTAAAATGAAGTTTATTACACACTTTTATTGCTGTCTTACTGCATAAAGAATGAAAATTTTTGTAATATTGCACAAAATCCAAGTGCTGGTGGAAAAATGATAATTTTATGGATGTCTTCTTAATTTCAATTTATAACTAAGAACACTTTCACTAATTCTTGTCAAGATAGAGATCAACCACTTTTTAAAAAAGATTGTAAAAATCTGTATTAAACACTTCCTGCTGCAATCACACCATAGCTTCCTCTTAATGCTCTTGAATTCCCTGGCTGCTCCACTTGCAAGATCTAATTATGCTTGGGAGTTAGAAAACATGATGGAGACAAAGACTGGAGAACAGGGCTGCTGCTGACTTTCACACTTCCCATGCTACATCAACCCAGCCCTGACCACTTTAATGCTCTGCTCATCTCCAGATTAACTAAACCATGGGCTCCCATTATATTTTAAACTTCTACCAAATCAGAAAAAAACAGCTGATCAAGCTACTGCCTCAGCTTCCAATGTTTTCAATCTAACACTCCTCTGTGCTTCTTATTCCTGATACTTTAACTATGTGTGTACCTACATACGTAAACATACACACGATTCCGAAAGTTTTGGAGTTGCACTGAT
Source organism: Cyanistes caeruleus (assembly GCF_971803275.1). Classification (NCBI taxonomy): domain Eukaryota; kingdom Metazoa; phylum Chordata; class Aves; order Passeriformes; family Paridae; genus Cyanistes; species Cyanistes caeruleus. Next base: position 43,102,096 of record NC_141705.1, read on the forward strand.
CAAATAACATCCTTCTCCAGCCCTGCAAAAAGAACCCTTCTGTTATCTTCTCTAGAGAATCAACTCTTAGGTAACAGAGCCACCGAGTGCAAAGCGATAACTCCTTGCTACCTTTTCCACCAAGCATAAAAAGCACACGAGAGAAACTGAAACTACATCCTGGGATGGATGTTCAGAATGATCCCCTCCAAAGGCTTTCATGCAAGATGAAAGGCTATTAGGGGGGTTCGATTAAAAATAACCTATTAGAGAGGTACTATAAGAAATACTGGAAGATCTGTTTAGTTCGGAGACAGTACCACATGCAACACCTGCCTGTCACACAACACCAAAGCGTTTCCACGCTTTAAGAACACTAAGCAAAACACAAATTGGCACACTTAAAACAGTAATTGCCAGGGTGTGGAATAACTCCCAGGGGCACAGAATTTACAAAGCATCTACAGTTTTCTTCCTCCACCAACACACAGCTTCCCTTTCTCTCTCCTGGAACCCGCCCGCCCCCGAGCTCGGGCGATGCCCACCCTGTCCGGCCGCCCAGCACCCCCGGAACGGGGCGTACGAGCCGGGCCGACCCCGACCCGCTGGGCAGCGCCGGTGCCGCGGCGGAGCCCGGGGCAGGGCGGTCGCTCCCGCGGGGTGACACGTCGGACGGGACGGAGCGGGAGGCGCGGCCCGGCCCTCCCCGAACCCGGGCCCAGCGCCTGCCCCGGCCCGGCCCGGCCCGGCCCGTCCCTCACCTGCCGGCGGCGCCGCTGCGGCCCCGGGGGCGTCGTGCTGCGGGGGACGGGAGGGCAGGACGGAGGGTGGGAAGGGGGGACGGAGGAGGCCGGGCGGGGAAGCGCCGGCGGCCCCTCTCAAGCTTTATTTTCTTCCTTCTCCGGCAGCGGCAGGAGCCGGAAGCGCCGGGCCGGAAAGGGGATGACGGCGGCGGCCTCTCTAGGCCGTCATGTCTATGGTAGCAGCCATGGCAACCACCGCGGCACCGCCCGGGAGGCCGCTCCGGCCCCGAGTGCCGTGCCTGGAGATCGGGCCGCCGGCTGGGAGAGCAGCAGGAGCGGCAGAGACGGAGCCTGGCCGGCTGTGGGCGCGGGTGAGCGCGCCTGGGAGACGCTGCTCGGTGCCATGGCAGAGGCTCTGCCCGAGCCCACGGTGAGGAAGAAAAAAAGCATATCCATCGAGGAGAAAATCGACATCATAAGCGCCGTGGAAAGCGGCAAGAAGAAGGCGGACGTTGCAGCCCAGTACGGCATCAAGAGGAACTCCCTGTCTTCGATTATGAAGAATAAGGAAAAAGTTTTGGAAGCCTTTGAAACTTTACGGTTTGATCCTAAAAGGAAAAGACTGAGGACTGCTTTTTATGCCGACCTGGAGGAGGCATTGATGAAGTGGTACAGAATTGCACAGTGCTTGAATATGCCGGTCAATGGCCCTATGTTGCGCCTGAAGGCGAATGATTTTGCCCAGAAACTTGGACACAGTGATTTTAAATGCAGCAATGGTTGGCTCGATCGTTTCAAGTCGAGGTATGGTTTAGTTTTCAAAGCTCAGCCTGTAGAAGCAGCTGCTACTCCTACAGTCGGTGCTCCAACTCCTTGGTGCCAGAATGTGCTTCCTTATTATTTAAATGATTATCGGCCAAAAAATGTGTTTTACATACAGGAGACTGTGTTGTTGTATCAGATGTTACCACATAACACGTTTGCATTTAAAGGGAAAACTTGTTCTGTGGGTAAACAAAGCAAAGAGAGCATCACTGTAGCGGTGGGTACAAATATGGATGGCTCTGAGAAACTCCCACTCCTCATTATAGGAAAAAGTCCATGCTCTTTCAAAGATGTGAAATTGCTGCCAGTGGATTATGAAGCAAATGACAGGGCGTGCATGACTTCAGGAATCTTTGAACAGTGGATGCATAAACTTGATAACAGATTTCAAGCACAGCAGCGCCGTGTGGTTATTCTTGTTGATTCTCTCCCAGCTCACACAGAAGTAAAGAACCTGAAGTCTGTCAAATTAGTGTTCTTTCCTCCAGACTCCTCTTCATATATAGCTGTGAAAGAAAGGATTATCAGAAGTCTGAAGGTTAAATACAGGCACTGTCTTATCAAGAGATTTGTTGACTGTGTAGAAAGTAATAAAGAGTTTATGCTAACCCTTCATGATGCAATTGAGATGCTGTACCTGTGCTGGAGGGAAGTAATACCAGAGACTATTGTAAAAAGTTACAATGGAGCAACTTTCAAATTAGAAACTGAGACAAATGATAATAACAATGAGGTTGAAAGTGATTTTGATTTGATTGCACATGCAAGGGCAGCTGGAGTAGAGTTTCCAGAAGGTTTGTCTTTGGATAAATATGCAGCTCTAGATAATGGCTTGGAAACTTATGAAGTGCCCACAAATAATGAAAGGATGTGTGCCAAAGAAAGTGCATCAGAAAAAGCTGAGACAGTTGTTGGTGATGAAGTTAAGGATGAAGGCAGTCGACTTCAGGGAGCTGAACAGCTTTTACCGTCCAAAAATGAGGCTTTGAGTGCTTTAGATACCCTTCGAAAGTTTCTCAGAAGTCAAGAGACAGATGATTCTCTCTACGATTCCTTATCTGACTTGGAGAATTTTATTCAACATGTAGTATGCGAATAAATATTTTAGCAAAGTGGGAAAGCATGTAATTGAAAAAAAAATAAATTCTATAATCAAAGATAGGAAGTTTAATAACAAGCATTGCTTAATGCTTGCTTAAATGTTCTCTGGTGTGTTTTGCTCAGGTGCCTAGATGAACATAACAAAACTATGAAAAAGGGCTATGAACTGAAATTTTCCACAAAATCAGGAGCAAATAACAAATATTTGAGGTAGAGAAAGGGAGTAAGCTGAACCTTTAAAATACTAACTGTAGTAAGTACAGTGGAGGCAAAAGAAATTCTTTGAGCGGTTTTGGTGCGCTCAGGATAAACTGTTGACCACCTGGAATTCTTTCTTCAAGAAGAAACTAGCACTTTTATGCATCAATAATTTCACTGGCATTTTGGGGGTTTTCACGGTGGAGTAGTAAATATTTATGACCTTGGTGCTTTTGATACATAAACACAAAATTGAATAACACAGAAAATACTTGCTTAAATTCTGAGAAGGCATTTTAAAAAGAAATATTTTTTTCCCTTCATCAAGAATTCTGCCTATCATTTACTTTTGCAGTGGGTGATGAACAGCAGAAAGTTAGCACAGCTTTGAATGTGTTTTTTTGTTTTCTTAAAACCGCTCATATGTGGATACACTTGAATGGCATAATAATTTATCCAAGAGTCAAAAGACAAACAAACCTTTACTTGGTCTTTGAAGAGGTCAAAAAAGGAAGGTCAATCTCTCCTTTTCAGCCTTTTTGGTGCATAGTTTGATGTAGGTCTTCCTGTGCACCTCCATGTATTTCTACAGTAAATTCAGAAAAAACCCCAACAGTATCTGCAGTAAAAACCTCACTGAGCTCTTGTTTAATTTTCAATTCTTGGAGGCTTTGCTGTAGGATTCAATGCACTAATGTGATTTATCACTACAAGCCCTATTAACAAGGGTGCTGTTTGCATGATTTCAGTGTGAAGTTCTGTAAGTCGTGGTACATTTGCATGTCTTTGAGTATGCATTTCAAACAATGTAATCATATCAGAGCCAAAACCCTTAGTGTATCTGACCTTCTGGCTTTTTTCAGAACCTGTTTTAAATCTATTCCATATCTATAAATTAATTTTTTTTTCAGAAGTTGGAGATATTTATTTTTCTAATTTAGATGAAGAAGCAAATATTATATGGACGCCCTTTCAGAAGCCTGTAATAAAAAATCTATTGTGCTGTCTGTAATTAAACCATGAGAAAAAAATTTCATGCATTTGTGAATCTTCAGTTTTAAATAAATAGTTTGGCTACAGCTTTGTTCATTTTTTTTCTGGTATAGGACAGTTTATCCATTTGTGAAATCATTTAAGAAAATGTATCAGATTGTTGAAAGACAGTGAAAATATTAGAGTTGGTGAGAAAAATCTTTTGGCTGTATGAACATTTTACTAGAACCCCTTCCAAAAAAAACCCCACAAACGTCTGGTTTCTTGTTATGAGATATATTATGTGAATTCCATCCAAAGGATATTCTGATTAAATAAGAAATTTCTATTGAAATCCCAATAAATAAAGTCCTACATGGAGATTTATGGATTCCTTGAAAAAAGTACTCCTCTGAATTATCTCTTCAAGGTATTTATTATTTTAAAATACAGATGCAAAATCTTTTAAATTAGCAATCTGTGTCACATTCTGCTTGCTTAAATACTTTAGAACAAGCTTATGAAAAGTACTTTCTATTCTGACTAAGTTTCTTTGAATTTCATCTAAATCCCACAGACATCTGTAGATAATTTCCTTATAGTAATCTTTTGATTTCAAATATATTTCTTTGCAACAACTTTTCCTGCTAAAGGCAAGTTTAAGGAAAATTTTCTCTTATCCATATAGTAAATGTGTAATTTGTTATGATTTGACTCCATGTGGCCCTCACTGGCCTGGTTTCCAGATAAAGAAACTCTGTTTCCTCCTGAGAGAATTCAGAGTGTGAAAGTGTTGGATCTGAATTAGAAAGACTCACATATGTAAGCAGCAAATCTTGGTTTAACAAGGGTTCACTATGCAAGAAGTGTAACTTTTGCAAGAAGAGGCTTAGAAAATCAGGAGATGGGAAATAACATCGTTAGCTGGAAAGGAAGGAAATGAATTGCTGAGTGTTGTCATACTCCCTCATGAAAACAACAGGAAGGATTTACTAATTTGGCCTAGACTTTGAAGGTGAGTTGTGGAACTTGCTTTGAAAAACATAAAGCCCGTCAAAATCCTGTATCTTTAGAGAATATAGGACTTTTTCCTAGAGTCCTAGCTCATTCTGAGAAACCAAGCTAAAATGCACACACTGAAACTGGTTCTGAAAGTCAGACACTTTAAATTCTAACACTATAGCTTTCAAAATTATTTAGGAGCCCAAATATTTCTCCTCTCTTGGATTTTGGTCACATTTATAGTGAGTGAAAATGAAATCCGTTCTGGAGGTGTTGGTGTTTCAGGTGTTTGTCACAGGCAGATGCAGACTCCCAGATCTGAAAAGCTAACAGTGGAAAAGGAAGCAATGTGCTGTGTAAATGTTTGTCAGTTTAGCCTGTGCACACAGTTTGAGCTGGAGATTTCTTTACATTGTCTGGGTAAACTACCAGTACAATGGCCTTTTACATCTTGGTGGGGTATCTTTTGGAGGGAGAGGAAGAATATAGTTTGCATCATATTTAAAATTAATCTTTTCTACAAAAGGCAGGTAACTAAAGCTGTTGTTTGCTTTAATACTTTAATATTAGTATGGACAACAATGTGCTTTTTCTCTGTATCTTTTCTACTTCATGCTATGTTAGATAGTGACTATGTTCTTCTTCAGTGTCAAGTCAGTGAGGTTGCTTTCAGTAACCCAAAAGTGACTTCTAGAAGTGGGAACTGAAAATATGAAGTTTTAAAAACATAACTGATGTCTAGACAAGGCCAAAATAGACAAAAATATTTTGAAAGTATGTTTGCTATAATAAAAAACATCCTCAGATTAATTCTTGAGATAAGTAGTAAGTAAAATAAGTATGCTCTTCAAAAAGACATAGGTTTTTGAAACCTGTAAGAAGTATTACACTGTGATTTTTTGTGTATGTGTGTGTGTGTTACTGTGTGTGCAGTTCTGGGTACCTTTCAGGTCTATAAAACAAAATCTTCTTTTAAAATTGTTACTGAAAGTAAGATTTCTCACCCTTAATGGTAAAAGGAAATAACAATTTTTTGCACCCTTAGGCAAAAATGGAAGAGAGGAGGCAGTCAGACATTTATAGGAGAGTTTGTATATCCAAGATTTGTGACGTTTTGATGGCTAAGCAATCAAGGGAGCAAATGGGTTGATGGTTTCACATTATTATACAAATCTTGAGAATAATACGCTCAAACACACAGGGTCTTTAGTGATTTTAAATTTGATGTGTGGTATTTTTGTAAACTTAAATTATAACATTAGAATATTAGTAAAATACCTTCAAGTTTTTTTGGGGGACTGTGTTTATTGAAATGGTAGAGTAATATTTGCCTACTCAAGACTTAACTGAAATGTATGGTGACTGGGCAACCATAGAATGTAATGACAGTGTTTCATCTTATTATATTCCTTTAATATCAATAAAAGCTGGTGCTTCCTATTTTTGGGAGGCATTTGTTAAATGAAGGGTTTGCAAAGTTCTCATTGGGAACTGAATGCTGCTGTGGCCAGAGTTTTTATATTTATGCAAGGAAGTTGGTATTTGTATCTAGATGTTTTAATATGTCTGTTTTGGGGGACCCCTCCTTGAAAATCAGAACCAAGCCTAGTCAATTAACAAGCAAACAAACCTAACTGAAATTTTTGGAGTGGGATGAGTGACAGTGTGCTTCTGTCAATGCATTCATTAACAACAGAAAAAAAATATTTTCAGCAGATGAAAATATAACAACTTGATGTCTGACAGCCTGATTTTACATGCAACCTTTATGTTAAAGCTGTGTGGTATAGACATGCGATTCCTTTTTCCTGATACAGCTGCACTGTGGTATAACCACATCACTGGTTTATAGAAACAGGAATTCAGGTGTAGCTCATTTCCCTTCTTGGTAGCACAGTTACTCTGAGCTGAATTTTCTTCTTTCAAATGTAGCTGTTTAACTGCATGGGTCTAGTTAAAACCATACTACACCTGAGTTAAAGCAGAGTGGAGAAGCCAGTAGTGTCTTGCCAACTTATTCATAGCTGTGTCGTCTCTGTTCTTCAAGCAGAATTGAAAAGTGCAAACTGCAAATTAGTGTGATCAGTAAAGTGAATAAATAGCACACTGAATTACCAAATCTGTTGAGTGAGAAAGTGCCATATTTGTGACAATTTTTAAAATGGCTTTCTGTCTTTTACAATATTCCAGCTGAAAGTCACATTCTTCCTATGCTTTCATGTCATGCTACCTCTGCCACAACATTCCAGCCTTGTGCATGAGTAGCACCAAGGGGAACAAGTCACTCCCATCAACAGGTAGCTGCAATCCTTGTGAGTTGTCATCCTGCCCACAGGTAATGGCTGAGTCACCGGGGAGGTGAGTTCCAGGGTTGGATTGCATCCTCCCCTTCCACACTTGTGTTGCTCTGCATGCTGTGCCAGCGCTTGGCTGTAATCACCAAGGCAGTGACTCATCTGTCTGAGAAAGTTGTGGTCCGATGGAATGGTGCAACCTCACCCCAAATGCCAAAAGATGGTTTATTGTTTGAAGACTGATGTGAAGACTGATGCACCCAGGATTGTAGAGGATGGCATTAAGATGTCTCAGCTCTCCTGGTCCCTGCTCAGTAGCAAAGCTGAAAGAGAAGATCTTGCTCTGGAGAAGTTCTTACAAAACACTCGCTATTCAAGAATTACTTAGACATGTGGTAACTAGTTGAATTTCTCATCTGAAGGCTCCCACATCTCTTGAGAGATGTGCTGTGGGGCTGCCTCTGTATCATGCATACGAGGATACAACCTAATGAAAGCACTGCTTTTCTTCTAGCAGCATTGGTGCCTCCTATTTCTGACCTGTGTAAATGATGCAATATGATACTTTGCTATTCAAAATTCCACCTGCATTTTCATCCATCGCCCTTATCATTTTATATTTATTGATATCCTGACAAGTCTCATGTTCATATTAGGATTGTTGGCCCAACCTTCTGGCAAGCTGCTTTCCTCCTTACTCTCCCTATTTCTAATATTATCTTTTGCAGGTCATATTTTTGAATTGTCTCATGTATCAGCCAGTATCACCCTCTGGGTACACATCCTCGTGATCATAGGCCCTAATTTCTCCATTGCTGTATTTAGTGGCTTTCCCAAATCCTTGCTTCATTTAGCTGAAAACACTTCATACGCCATTATTTCTTTTTGTTTTTTGCTTTTGTAGAGGAGGGTGAGCAGTGCTTTTTTCCATCAATCCCCCTGGATGTCCAAGAGAACCGGTAACAAAACACATAATCTGTCTCTCTTTCCAGGTGTCTCCCCTTTCTGTCAGTGGTCCCTTCTGACCTGTTCTTTTGAAATTCTCAATCTGACATTTAGTATCTTTGTTTAAATTTGCTCCTATTACTCTTTCAGCTCTTACCCCTACCTGCCTGTGTAGAATCCTTGCTGCATTTCACTTTTACATTTCCATTTCTAAATATCATATCCTTACCCTTAGCTCTTTGGCTCTTTCTTCCCTCCTCTTTTACTGGCCTCATCTAAGATTTAAACTTCATTTCAAACTCCCTTGTCCTCCTTTCTATGATTTCATGACCAGTTCTCTCCTCCAAAAACAAATACTTAACTTTTTCTGGGGACAATCAGCTTTTTTACTTTCTCTCTTACTTGGCATGTCTCCATGATATTCTTCCATCAAAGATTATATAATGATTAAAAGTATATTATCTTCCCTAAATTTACCTCTTTGCATTTTATTTTTTCTTATCCTTTATTCTTAGCCATTTTAAGTCTTGCCTTTTTTTTAACTTTTCTTTTGCACACTTGATCACCAGCATGAATTTTCTTCTCTTTTTTTTTTTAACCTTGTTAAAAATAAACCCACAAACAAAACCTGCACACAGAAGGAGTTTGGAACTGTTTGTTGACATAGTGTTACAATATTGCATTAAAAAGTCCGATTAAAAATGCCAGCTCAAGCATTAGCTAATATCTATCAAAGTTTGAACCTACATCTTTTGTTGTTTATTTTTGCTCTTTGCTATTTCAATAGCTGTTTGTGAGACTTCAGATATTTGTGCCGTGTTCTGCTTTGTAGCGAGCCCATATGGCCTGAGATCATAGAGAAAGGCAAGTAGAACATAAAAAAGGAGGAGTTAAAAGGCAGGGTCCTGGTCTGTTGAGATTCCCCTGCAGGAAATCAAGGAGAATTTGTAAGTCAGGTTAAGCAGAACTTTTTATTAAAAATCAACATTGAGAGTCCTCTGTAAGTCCATTTCCATACATAATTTAGCTCACAGAAATTATTATGAGAGGTAACACCACAAGTTCTCTGAATTCTGGATAGCAAGAAATGGCCACCCACAATTCACCTCCACCTCAAAACTGACACAAGTTTGGGTTTGAATTTTCTTCCCCAGAGCTAAGGACACACGATCTGTGTAAACTGTCTGTCACTGACCTGCCCAGGGCTCATCAATGTTCAGTAAGCAAATAGACATTTGCCTAGAGACAAGGCAAGGCTGAAACAGCATTTCTGTGTAAGAAGAGTTTCTGCAAAGTCTAGACGTTTCAGTACGAGTCAGATGAGCTTGAAAATTGACATGGCTTTTTGTTAACCAAGAGACACTTGGTAATATGAACTTGGGATCTGAATTAGAGATTCTTATTATGTGCTGTTACCAACAACTGCTAAACTATTTTTGAAAAGCTGGCACAGTGGATATCAGTTTTACAGCTCTGAGAAAAAGTGGCTCTGACTGTTACATGTATGCTCAACACATAGCAAAGGCAAACAATTCCATTTTTAATTACAATTCAAATTCTAATAGAGACAAACCCTTAATTCCCCGTGAGAGCTGAGGGTGACCAGATTTGGTGCATTAAACAGTGAGAATCTGCAGAGAAGCATGAGCAGATGTGGCAAATGCTATAGACATGCAACAGCAGGACAGAAATACAAGTACAGACAAACAGAGCTACAGGCTCTTGGCTCTGCTTGTTGAGTGAATACAAACAGCCTTCCAATGCCCCATCAGGAGGCTTCCCCTAAATGTCCTATTACCAACCCAATCCTTTCAAAAAGCAACAGAAATTCTCTTAGGAACACAAAGAAATTTAGAGTTTCATAATTTCTTGCCAAGTTGGCAATGTTGTTCTTCATACCCTTTTATCATGTAGAAGTTGGCAACAGAAATCCAAACTAATGTGTAATAAAACTTGTAGTTTTTTGTGTCCCATTCTCACCTGGCCCTCACTCATCTCATGTAGATTTAGGTGCCCTAAAATATACAACACCTTCAGAGCTTTGTCAAAGTCCAATCTGGTGCCAACAACTTGCCTGCCAGAGCTAACAGAAGAGCGTTTGGCAAACAATGCTTGAGTGGCTAGAAGTCATCTTGCAATTTCATCTTAAGTATTCATGGTTAAATAGCTTTAGTAAAATTACTTGATCATTCCCTAGTGATATCTACACCATTATTTATACCCAGCCGTAATGCACATGTGCAACTCCAAACCTGCATTCCTTGTGAAATGGCTGCATCTGCAGTGATGATCTGTTGAGGACTAATACTGGGATGGCAGACAGTATCCTGGACAATGAGATTATATGAAATTTACATTAATGTAAGCTTCCTAAGGAATTCTTTGGAATGGGGATTAGGTAGTTTAGTGAATTTAAAACTTCCTTCAGATTTCTTTATCCTCTCACCTCATCTCAAAAGGGGAGAGCCCAGTAGCTTGCACTGGTGCAGCCTCACAAAGGGGATAATTTTGAACAGTGTTCTTTGGGGGGAGCTCTGCAAGTGTTCAGAAGGATATTGACCTGCAAGGATTAGGAAGAAATTTTGCAATGTGTGGAAAACAGCCCACAGAATCCAGCCAGAGGGAGGCTTAACTGCTGCTCTGCCTCCCAAGTGGGCTGAGCCAGCCTCTTATTAGGATGCTGACTCCTCAGGCAAGGCACATATTTGTGAGATTACATCCTCCAAAAGCAGTAATGCAGGTACTGGTTTGCTTTTAATTATTCATCCTTCTCTGTTCTTCTTGTCTGCCGTTCCAGTTCCTCAGAGATTAAAAATTCCCTGTCAGCTGCCTGCCTGACCCGATCTATCCCCCAGTTTGGAAACCTGGGATGGTTCTGTGCAATCCACCCTCCTGATTTACAGGCTTTAAATACAGCACCTATATTTGGCAGGCTTTTTTTTGTTTTGTTTTGTTTTGTTTTTGTTTGTTTTGTTGAGTATCAGATACTTGGATTCTCTAAAAGCATTTCCAGCTCTAATGGGAAAAGAATGAGTTGTGAATCTCAAATGAACTCCACGTTTCTCTCTGTGTGGAGATAAAATTATAAGAATTTGAACCGTGCTGCGATCTGCCCTTATTTACATTCAAGAAGGGTGTAGACTCAGATTAGGTGTGGATTGACCTTTGCAGACATGGTAGAAGACATAAAACTTCACAATTAAGTGCTCAGAACCAAAATGGATTAAGAGAGGAATTATATGTTCACTTTTAGGAAGCTTCTGTTTCCTATAGGATCATATCTACAATTCTTTCCATCAGGGGTTTCATTAGCAGCCATTAGTTAGGACTGACCTCTTTCATTCTTGCTGCATCTGCCTGTGACTGGCTGAATTCCAGTTCTCACAGAATTTTAGTATTGCTTGCCTCATACTTAGGATACACCTAAGTATAAAACCTGTACTTCTGACAGAAGATCAAGCCTCAGGATGTAGGCAAGGTAGCAGCCTGTCAGAACCATGATCTCACTTCAGACCACACTTGGTGCACCTACATTTTGGCACAGGGGTGTGACAGCTGCATAGAAAGGGAGCCACAGGAGTTAAGGGGTATCAGTCTCTGTACTGCTATTAGGATGTGTAATTGGGCTGCTAGTATACATACTGAAGTGTATTTCACTGTCACAGCACTCTACAGTGACCAAAAAAATATTTAATTGAAGGTGTGCCATTCTGTACTGCCATCACAGATACTGGTCAAAACACGGATCCACCTGAAAATGTTCTGCAGTACATCCAACCCAGCACTTAGAAAAGGATTTCTCCCTATTCCAGACTCAATTAGAAGGCAAAATTTATGATACATATTTTTTCAGGTAGTCTTGCAGCACTGCAGTCAGCTATACTGAACTGAAAGTTAGATTTAAACATGGGGTGTTGAGAAGCAATGCTTTCTGCCACAAATGCCCTCAGCATATCCCTCCCTGGGTTGTGACTGATGGCATTTTGGATGCATATCACCAAAAAATACTATCACCTGTATGAAGACCTGGTGAGTGATTAAATACACCCTGTGTCGAGACGGGGTTTTCGGAGAAATAAGAATTCATTAAATAAGGCAAGACACTACTCACATTTCCATCTGAAAATGAGGGTGAAGATACATAGTTTTCCATGGTTTCTGATATTAGATTCTAGACAAAAAAGTAAAATTTCTGAAACAGGTTCCTTGGCACTGCAAAGGCTGTTGAAAACTTTTGAGTCAGCAATATGTGTGTTTAGTACAATCACCCTGAAAAAAGGCATGTATCACATATTAGCATCTGTGATGGTCAAACCAGTATTAACAATGTAGTGCCATACAGAAAGTGCTTTAACTGAATATTTTTTTTAAAAATATAAGTGTTCCAATAATATGTTTTCTAATAATCAGCTATTGCTTCAGTCCTAGTTTTCATTTGCATAGAGGAGCAGGCAAAGTGCCTTCAGGACCACTAACAATTTTGACTCAGGGGCCTGAAGTTAAAAAAGCACATGCTCAAAACACATGCTGGGAGGCTTCCAAACAGCCTTAATTTAGCCTCTCGCTTGCATACACATTAAAAATACAGTCCCTCTGCAGACTACCACACTTTTTTTCTTTAATATCTGTCTGGTTTAAAGCTGGATGCTGTTTCTTTAATTCTACAAGGACTATTTATATGCTTAAATATGTCCTCAAAATCTGCAGAGCTGGACTATGACAGGACTGGAGGCTGCTTCCATGATTTTAAATGTTGGTTCATAGCTCTACACTAGAACTGAATACTTGGGTTAGGTCCTTTAAAGGTATTTAAATGACAAACTATGGAAAATAAATTTTCCAAATCACCTAGGAACAAAATTTGCCCCAGACCAGATATCCATACTCTTAAATGTAGTTAGTGGTTATTTGCATTTTTTGGTATCTGAGAAGCTTTAAAAAAACTTTTCTTTAATGTTTCTTTAGAGTCTGGACTCTATATAAACTATTTGTGAAGTAAAGTTCAGTAATTACAGTGAAAATATGCAAAGGAAAATGTTGAGAACATTTAATTCAAGAATAGAAAAAGGGACCTAGGTGGGAGGATCAAATGAGAGCTGCCACAGCCTAAAAAAGTATCAAGCAACATTTAAGCAGCATTATTTTAGGACATCAAAGATTATCTTCAGATGCTTTAGGTGTGGCTGGAAAAATCTCAGTACTCACATTACAGTTTGGATGTGCTGGTGTGTTTTTTTATGGTCTAGTATTCCTGAAGGAATGTGCTTTTGAGATTTTATTCTCTTCTTATGAATTGTTTACAGCTGAGAAAATACCTTTGGACATCCAACTGAAGCACCCTAGAAATGAAAGTAAGGAGGATTTTAAAAAAATCTAGTTTACTTTTCCTCAAGTACCTTGCCTCTCTACTTTTCATTTTACTAAATTCTGCAGTGATTGCACCAGAGACAGACTTCTGTTTGGTTTTCAGTCCTTTACTTCATCAATCTCACTTCTTATTACCCGTTTAAGAGAAACATTTCAATTTCTACAGAGCACTATGGGTTTTTTCAAGCCAGATCTTAAGCTATCACTGACTTGTGACAACCACTGAGTGGGCACCTCCATGTAAGACACGCAGCACTGATGTTTCATGTAAAGATAATTCACCTGCTGACACCTTTTGTCCCCATTTAAGTTGCTGACCATGCATCTATCAAGTGAGCTGGCACATGAGAGCCTGTGACCAGACAGGGCTCTGATCATTGCTTGGGACATCCAGGATATGTTTCTTCTCTCACTTCCAGGATTAGCCACCTAGCCAGTAGATTTCCATTCTCCAAAGTTTTTTTCAAAATTGCACAGATACTCCTTTTAGCATTACAGTTGTACTGTCTGCCACGTGTCTGTCTGTGCTGGGAGGTCTGCTGCTCTCCTATGCCTGCACAGCCATTTCTGTACAAAACAGCTTTATTCCCGGTACCAGAGACTCAGGAGTCAGCTCCTGCTCTGAACAGGCTTTTGAACACGTTTGCATCCCTCTGCAAGGCATCTCAAGCAAATTAATTCTTCCTAGCTTATTACATGGCTCATCTTTTGGGGTCCACTTCTGGTCAGATGTGTTCCTCACTCTCCTGACTGAGAGTGGAAGGGGACCCTCTCCTGATAACAGAGTTGCCGTGCCCAATGACCCATTTGTTCCTTTAACTAGGACTTGGATTATTTACATCAGCTGTATAGTTAATACAAGTTTGAGATACTGCAACCCCGCAGAAAATTTATATTTCCATTTATATAATTTCAGTTTCTAATTCCAGCTTAAACCCTAATACAACATGTGCATAATTATCTTCAAAGAATGAGACAAACTTTCAAAACCTTTAACTAATAAATCCCTGTGCTGTTCCACAAAAAAGTGAAGCCCTGATTTACTCATAAATAAAAGGTCAGGAAGGTGACCCAAGCCTTTCTATAAACTGATGGGTTTTATTTCAGTTTTATTCCAGCACTGGCCTCGGAAGAACAAAATATAAAAGATTAATAAATCGTAGATTTCTCTCACAGTAGACCTAGTTACAATGAATAAAAGTGCCTGAAAATTTGATTCTCAGAATTGCATTGCTCAGGCCTTGACTGCTGCTGTGAGATGCTCGTGGCTTCATCTCTCATGAGGGTGCTCTGCACTGTCTTGAAAATAAGTGGGGCACAGCATCCTGACCCAAGCCCCTGGATTTTCCATGTTAAAACAGACAGTTTTGGGGGCAGAAAAGGGTACAACCACTGGTGGAGCCCAGGAGCACTCTGAAGTTGCAAAGTTAGGATGAAGCACTAATTTAGTTACCAAAAGGAATGTGCAGCTGATAGCATTGAGGTAAAGTGCAGGCTTTAAAAAAAACCAAAAAAAACTAAAATTGTACTTGGGGTGTTCACCCCTTTATCCAGCCTGCATTGAGACAAACATTGGGACCTTATGGAGTCCCACCTATATTCTAAGGATAGGAGTCTAGGAAGGTTGTTGTGTGAAGGATTTTATGGGTGAATCCCCACTAGGCTGGAGGAAAGCTCTGCTGCGGACTAAATACATAAGCTAGTAATTGTGTCTCTCTTGAGGTCAAATAACAAGATGACTTTGCTGACCAGACATTGTCCTTTTGGAAGTGCAGCTTCAGCTGTGGATTTTGCCTGAGGGAAAGCTGAGCTTCCAGGAGGACACATCTTTCAAAACACAGTCAGTACTACAATGGAATGGAGGCATCATCTATTGTAGGAATTGACACAAGTCACAGATAACTTAGGAATCTTTTGGCATGTGCAAAATGTATAATCCGTGTACTGCTTCCCCACAAATGAGTAGAAATGAAATGTCCAGCTACCCTTCAATCTAAATCTGCCAGTGCTCTCGGTGCACCCTGAGGCCTCTTCCATTTCAGAGATTTTTTGATCTTAGAAATCTCTATTTGGACACATTTTTCATTTTGTTAAAGGAAACTTAGGTGCAAACATATGAATATTTTCAAGTTTAGTTTTGCATTTTATTTCTGGTCCTATTGAAGCATATAAAATATTGTCATCATGAAACAGCTTGTGTTATGCATGTGGAACGAAAAAAAAAGGAAAAGACAATAAAAGACAATTACAAGTCCAGTTAAGCAAAGAGATTCTTAAAACTGACAGATACTTGTTTTTATGCTTTTATTGTCATTCTCATTTTAGCTATATTACATTGTCCCACTTAGGGATAATATGTCATTGTTCTAATTTTTGTTCTAATTTATACAGGTGGCATTGGTTTCAGAAAGATCTAAAACTTTTCCTGAAGCACCTTTCTGGCTGAAATAAAATGTAGCTTGTCTTTTCATATAATCTAGATTTGAATTTGTTGGAAAGAGAGCTTTGTCATCTGCAGCTCAGTCAGGCATTGCTGTGCAGCTGTGGATGAGGTTCCAGATCCCCATGAGATTTCTGCACAAGGACGGATTTTAGCCTTGATTCTGCAAATCTTACTTAGCTCAGCAGCCCGCAGAAGTGCCATTGCTGCTGACACTCTGGCTGACTCAAGAAGATCCCTGTGGGCTTTGCGCAAACTCTTTTGCTTTGATGTTTTTGGCTTTTTTAAAATGCTGCAGTGAATTGCAGTACACTGCTATTTTCTGCTATTTTTTCCCAACTTGTGGGAAAAATTTATCCGTCCTTTCTCAACATATGTCAGAGACAGAAACAAGTCATTAAGGGGCAGACAAAACTTGGCTGGCTCTAGCCCCTGCCTGCACTTCAGAGCAGGTGGATTAGGTGCTGAAGACTGCAGCAGACAAGCTGCACTGGCAGGTTTGTAATAAAAGCCCTGTAACTAACCATCAGCTTGCCACATCACTTGAAAAAGTTTAGCTGTTGTTGTTCTCACAGGAAAAAGAAACAAGAAGAGCATCAGCCAAGCGGCTGCAGCATTGCAATGCATTTCTGTTTTTCTAAAAATGTCGCTCTGATGACATCCTGTAATCTCTGTGATGCAAATCCTTCTCTATTAGGGAACAACATTAGCAAACAGCCTAGCTTTGTGGTCAGAAATGCCCTTTATACTCTAAAAAACAATGAAATAGTAACATTGAACATGCACAAATGTTTCCAGATGGGTAACATACATGGTAAGCACCCCAAAAATTTCGTGGTTTTACCTGTAAAAAGACACTTATTTTTGCTAAG
The DNA here is from genome assembly GCF_971803275.1 of Cyanistes caeruleus. Lineage (NCBI taxonomy): Eukaryota > Metazoa > Chordata > Aves > Passeriformes > Paridae > Cyanistes > Cyanistes caeruleus. Next base: position 43,118,834 of record NC_141705.1, read on the forward strand.
GTGCATTGTGGATCCTAGTAAACGCACTAGGGCCTATGAAATTATCAGATACCCTCTACCCCTCTTATAAAATCATCCATGACTGAAACTACATGGGTTTCCAAATGCACAAGTTTGTTTAGCAGTGAAGTTGTCACTACAGCTTTTGGTTTCTGTATTTCAGCTATGAAGAGAGACACATGAGGGAGAAGACAACAACCAACAAAGGTACCAACCTTGCTTCCCAGGCAGGCTAAAGGAAGCCTGCTGGGAGTGCTTCAGGGAAGCACGATCCCAGTGCTGCTTGGGATAACTTGGGATAACCAAGATAACTGCCCTTGCTTGAAAGTTGGATTTGTCAGCATCCAAAAAATACCTCATTCCTCCTTCTCTACAATTTAAAAAAAATATTAGAATAGTCAAATGTGTGCCAAACTGCCATCGTATTCCACTGAAATCTTAATTAAAAGGTACTGTGGCCAAAAGTCACATTTCCTGTACTTTTATTTGCCTTAGAAATCATACTTGTGTACACAGCAGTAGATGGCTATCTTGCTTCCAAGGGGCAGTGATGAGTTGTCAGCCAAACATTTGTCAATAATAGTTGATGGGAACTTGAGGGAAATGCTACAACTTATGTAGAAACACTGAAAGGGAAAAGAAAACGTATATAGTTCTTTACATTCAAAATATGGTGTAAAAATGCAGTGAAAATACAAAACATACATGAATTTTTTCCTGTTTTCCCTTCCAGTTTCTCTGTCTAGGTTTATGTTTTTGTAATGGATGAGTGAGCTGGGCTGGGTATCCGGAATGGGGCAAGACTGGAAATATGCAGGGCAGCATAAATCAGAAGAACCTGTTTGCAGCCCATGTGTTAAACAGTAAGACTTTGCCTACTGTTGACTAAAGTTCAAGGAAAGCTGAGGATGGACAATAGTGACAGCCTTGAGATCTGAGACTCTGCTCCTGAAAACACAGACAGGCTTTGCCTGTGCTGGCCACCAGCCCATTATTAGTTTTCCTATTGCCAGACTAGAGAAAATCACCTTTGAGCACAGATGGGTAGCCTCAGCTTCTGGACTTCCATCATTCAAAAAGTCTGTGTCAATTAGACACTATTACTAATCCTTGGAGTTTCTGTCATTTTTTAATAGAAAAATCTTAAAAGTATTGGCAAATCTCACCTCTGACATTTCTGTCTGATAAGTGTTATTGTGTATAAATATGACATCATATTAAAGAATATCTCCTAGAAATATTTGATTAGTTGGTCAGCGTACTGCTTCCAAAACTCAGAGCTCCTCTTTAGCTACTTGTAGGTGCAAGTGTTGCAACTTTGCTTTTTCTCCCCACTATTTTATGAAGTTCATAAACATACATTGCCAATACTAAGAAACCAGTTCAGATTTTTAGTTAATTATATCATTCAAGTGGCTTAAATCTATCAACAAGCTAGTCATTAATGAATCACTGACCTATTTCTCAGCTACTCAAGCTAAATAACCTATAACTGATGACCTATAAAAGCAACAGTGTGTTAACAAAAATTATTAGCTGGAGAAGCAATTGATCACTTCCCACCAGTCTGAACAGAAAGATTCACCAGCTTTGACAAATTCCAGAACTCAACACATTCTGAGCAGAAATCAGATTTTGACAGACTGATGTCTAGGGGAAGTACTATAAAGCTCCTACACAGTCACCAGTCAACCCTCCTTCCTTAGATTACTACTGGAAAATTTTATACAAGTATTTAAAATGGCTCTAACCTGGGATGCTACAGAGTAAAATCTGGAGTGCAGATGCTCCTCAACTCAGAGAGATTAATTTTAGACCTAGCACTTATTTCTACAGTAGAACAACCCAAGTATACGGTCCAACCACTCTCCCAGCTTGGGTACATACATGGTTTAGATCCAGATCCAAATCCTGGGCCCTGGATAGGTCCATCCTATACAGCAAGAAGATTGAAAATGTGATTGAAAATGTTTGGTTTAATTTTTAAGTTCTCCATTGCTTTTACCCAAAAGGAAATCCGTGGAAGCCCCTGGCCAGCTCTTATATGTTTCTGAGTGAAACAGTGATGGAGTGCTGGGAACAGAGGACAGGGCAGCATTTGAGGTGGGGAGCAAGAGCCAAGGTCTGTATACCCAGACAAAGGCTGCCAAGGGGGAGCAAAAATAAAAGAGTCAGGGAGGGAGGTAGGATTACCTTCCCCTTGCCACCTCAATCAGCTGTGGCACTGTGGGCCCCCATGCCAGGCCCTGCATCCTGGTGGGGATTGAAACCTTCTGTTCCCTGTCATCTGCAGCCATCATCAAACTGGTGTCCCAGCACTTTCTTGCTAAGCCACCTGCTCAAAACTAAAAAGGATGTGTTTTTCTGCTTTTTCCTCTTCCTCTGCATGAACCAGCCCAGAATACTCAGTTATAGGCTCCTAAGAGAGCCAGCCATTCAACCCATTTGCAGAAGACAGCCCTCTTAGGGGGTGCCTTTTGGGACTGTGCATGCGGTCTCCCACTCCGATTACAGCTTTTTTTCACACCCCAATTACAGCTTTAAAACCAAGGCAGGAGGGGAGGCACTATTGAAATTTTCTTGCTTAACCACCCTGAAAAGTGGCATAAAACCTTCCTGCTAACATACATATATGACGTTTTGTGGCTGAATTGTGTTTGTGCGATCTGTGATTTGTGTGATTTGTGTGTGGATGAAGATAGGAGGTAGTAAAGTCAGGACTGAAAGGAGAGGAAGAGACACCTACAGCATAAGGGTGCTTCAGCCAAGTGTGTGCCTGAGGAGCAACTTCTGCTTTTTTTTCCCTTCTTCTTTCTTTTGCAATCATTGCTCGCTTGACAGGCCCAGACGGAATTACATCACTTCCTAAAAACCCATCAAAGAGAGTCCATCTCCTGCAGAAATGCAGCTCAGATGCTCGCCGGCAGGAAGCAGGAAATGTAGATGTCGGGGTGCAGCGGGGAGGCTGCGGGAGCGCCCCGGGCTGGCAGCGCAGGCGGGGCAGCATGCGGAGCGCCGGGCTGACGGCGCTGCTCTCCGGGCTGGCGCTGGCCGCAGCATCTGCCGGCAGCGGTGAGTAAGGGAGCGCCTCTGGCTGCCCGGCTGGGACCGCGGGTCTCGCCCGCAGCAATGGGACCGAATTTGGAGGGCAACACCCTCCAAACTGAGCGCTGGGAGGAGATCTGTGGGGACTTGCTCTCTGCTGCTTTTTGCTGCGTTTACCCTCTCTGTTTTCAGACGACTCTTTTTTTCAAAGCTTTGACTTTTTTTCCCCTTAGACCTATCCCCGAACAGCGGCAAACAAATCCTACGATTCCTACATTTCCTAAATTGCAGGTGTGTAGGGAACCGGAGCTTCCACGTTGACCCATCAGGCATTTTGCTTCTAATTTTAGTTGCTTTCTGAACCTTTTGAAACCCCGCACCACAAAGTTATTTAACTTTGTTTAATAACAAAGTTAAAGGCAAAGCACTGCTTCCATTCAAAAGGTGACTGGCGATTTCCGCAGTCCCGGTGCACTGAAACTGGTTTAACAAAGGAACAGCCGGTTCCGGAGACAAAATGTTTTGAACTCTCAGCTGCAGAACAAAGTGGCTGGCACCGTGGACTGAGGTTCTGACCCTTGGAAGAGAAGACCCATGAGCGGAAAAGCAGCTTGTGGCAAAATGCTGGGGCGGTGGGGTGTCATTGCAGAGACTCGCCTGTTGGCAGGGGTCATTGGTTCCACTGGCATTTTGGCAGCCAGCGATTGAGCATGACAGGCAGCTCTCGTAGTGAGCTGCATTTCTTCAGGAATGCACCTACCAGCTGCCGAGGCAGCGCTTGTGAGCCTTTCGGTGTCAAACAAGTCCCTGCCGAAGTGCCCTGGTAGGACTAGAAGTGTTTGCTGCCTCTGTGCTGCTGCAGCGAGCGGGAGCTCTGCAGAAGGCAGGGAGAGAGGATGGTCACTCTCAGACATCACTGGACTTCTCTTCATGTCCTAAAATGCACTGCTGGAACCGGGGGTTTGCTGTGAGTGCTTTTTCCCTGAAGAACAGTACTATAAGCAGGGTGTAGAGCTGGGCTGCAGGCTCCTGGCGTGCTGCTGCTGAGCCGCTTGCACTGAACTTGCTTAACTGTACGAGCGAGCTAAGTGAGGTATAAAATGTTTTGGGTTTGGCTGTGTTACTACAGCCCTGCTGCACTGCAGCCACGTCAGGAAAATATGCTGCAAGCATTGAGTGTAGCTCAGAATCCAAGTGGTCAGAGGAACAAAAGTCCTGCCATGGGCAGAGCAAAACAGAGATCCCAGGGAAATGGAGGAGTACAGTGAAGGCAATGAGGGCAATGCAGAGTGATCAGGCTCCTGCTTCTCTAGCTCTTGTGCAGGGTACTGAGAACTATTATTTCATCACCACCTCTCCATGGGGAGGGGCTGCCTTAGCCCGGGGCTCCTCAGCTCATGACTGGGTGCCCCCCTTCCCTTCTCTGCAATGGGCACTGGGGGCTGCAGAAGCGCCAGGCAGATGTCACACACCAGGTGTGCCGCACTCCCCACGCTCCCCACTTCCTACCACTAGGTCCACCTTTAAATTCTGGTTTGGAATGGTTCCTCTTTGAGAGTGAGTCAGTCCTGCCGGAGCCCTCCCCAAGCCCTGTGAGCTCTGACTCTATGGAGCCAATCCACAGGGGAAGGGGAGGAGAGCACCCACCTTTGCTACCCACACAAAGGCGATTTTTGCCTGTGGAACCAGCCCCAAAATGCACCTGGGGACTAACTCTGACTGCAAGGGTTGGATGGGGAAGTTGTGAACTTGAGCCTTGGGGGGGAAATTAAACTGGTGGGGGGAAAGTTTATGTAGGGCTCACGTTCCCCACAGGCACTGGTGGGTCAGGAACCCCTCCACTGAGAGCAGCCTCCCAGGGAGATTCTTTGCTCTCACCCTTCCTTGCTCACAGATCAACAGGGCAGGAACTTTAAGGGATATTTTTTTACCTTTTGCCAGACAGAGCCTTCACCTTTTAAGTTGTCTGCTGTCTAGAGAACATTTACAAAATAGGCAAACAGAGTATGATTAAATCTTATAGCACAGACAGATTGAAGTCTTTATAAGTCCTGTTCCCATACCATGCCAGAGCCTCGTAAAAGCCTAGCCTTGCCATTTGGATTATGATTTATGGATGTTTTTCTCCCTGTGATGCTACAATTACTCTAATCCAGTAGCTCTGAGAGCATTCCTGAAGTCTCAGCTCTGAGTGCTGGCCTTCTCCCAGCTACACACTGAGGGGCTGTTTGGATTTGCAGCAGTTCCCTTCCACTTTAATGCAGTCAGGAAGCCCTACAGGTAATAGTGTAGGGCATCATCTCTGCTGCAGGGGATGGTACTCACTGCTCAGCCTTGCAGCAGCCCTGGAGACCTACCTAGGTGTGTGTGCTGACCCTAGTAACAAGCATTAAGACCCTTACTACTCTGACCCTTGAGTCATTTCCCAGGCTAGCCCATCTCCCACTGCGTTCGGTGAAACGCGTTGGAAATTGCAGCATAAATGGTCTGACATGGGGAGCAAGAAAATGTATGAGGGAGAGGAACATTGAAACATGTAAGATGACCAAGTGGAAGAGCTGAAGTGGTTGCAGGTAGTGCTTTATTTTGTCTGTGTCTTTGTGCTATTGTTTTGAATTGTCATTCAAAGAAGCACTGTTATCAAGGATCCAGATGTTCAGCAGCTTGTACCACGAGCACAGGTAGTGGCTCTCTCCTTGGCAGACAAGTGTCTTTTAGGTTGTCTTCCCTGCAAAGCCGAGGTCTCTAAGACAGCAATAGTTTTGACCTGTTCCTCCCCACAGTAATGAACTGAGAATGGGTTTGAACCTATAACAATCACCTCTTAAAATCATCTAGCAAAGTAGCAGCGTAAGAAATGAGGATTTGCTACATTTTCCCTTTCCAAAGTGCAGCACCCTAACATGTAGATCCTTTCTACTGAACATATCAACTTCTCCTCCCTATTTACTACCATTCCTCCATTCTAGCCACACACACAAACATTCACTGTTTTATTCAGGTGCTTCAGGGACACTTCAGAAAAACTCTCATTTACATCAGCAAGACTGTATACTAATTTTCAGTCACTGACACCAGTCTCTTTTCCCTCCAGAGATTTTATGATAGCTTGAAAGCCTCCAGAGCTTTTGAATCTTTAATTTCAGAGTCCTCCTGAGGGCAAGGAGCAGAGATTTGCATCACAGGGAGGTCGCACTGGTATCACAGATGCAGAGCTAGAAGGCCGCCCGATTAAGTAGAAGCAACTAAATCCATAAATTGGTCTGGAAAGCCTTTAGTACTGGGGGTGAGCAATGAGACTACAGGTTTATTCTACAGTTTCATTCTAAGATGTGTGACTGAATTTGCAACACCACCTGTTAATGCAGTACTTCAGCTGGATAGAAATAAAGTGAGGAAAAGCAGTTTCCATCTTGTATAAATGAGCTTAAACAGTTGTTTCCTCTTTCAGGTTATACCTAGATAACGCTTTCTAAGCACCTCCTTTTAATAGGATCTTGTCTACAGATTAGCCACCCTGAAATGCTTGTGCTCCCTCATCAGAAGAGTGTATGCTCCCAACAGCTAGCCTGCAGGCTTTTAAGGATTCTTCTTCCAGCCAGACTGACAGGCAAGGCCTGCCACAACAGGCAGCCGGGCAAGCCCTGGCCACGGCAAGGAGCAGCCCTTCTTACAGCAACCTGAAATGTGGAGAGAGGAGCAGTGCAGGGATGAGCCAAGCAATGCACGAGAGGATCATACAGACCCTGTGGAGTGGTATGACTACACCCTGTGTGTATTGATTCCAGCTTTATAGCCTTTTCTTGTTCTGTCACTTTCTTGTAAGCCGTCCTTTCACTGCATTTTTATAGCTTATGAGAAAGTTTGGAGAAATAGAAATTTTCTTTTCAAACTAGCAAGCCTGGCTATCCCACTGACATAGCTCTTGCTTTTTTTCTTTCTCATTGCTTTTTCTTCTGTCAGTAGACACTATAGTGTAGTTGGATTTTTGTTTATTAATAATGGGATGGGGATGTAGGTAGGTACTTTTGGAGCTTTTTATTCACTATTGGTTTTATTGGCTACATGAGACATGAAAGATGTTGAAAGCTTCTCTTATTACAACAATAGTTAAATTGAATTAGAACTTCCTGACTTCCAGCTTCTTAGCTTCCAGTTCCAGCTATGCCCACCTTCCCATCAGGGTGGGATGCAGCTGCATGTCAGCCCCTCTCCCTTCTTCTCTTGAAAGCATGGAAAGTGGCAATACGGGCTGGGCTGAAGCTGTGGTGTGGCGTGTTCCCATCCACTTCCCTTAACACAGGAGGAAATCACCAGCATTCATGTTCCAGGTGGTCCAGGCAAAGGTGAAGCCCATGTGGTTGTTGAATGAGCATTTGCTCCTTGGACAAGAGGTGCAGAGGGATGAGTATGGATGTTGGAATGTAGCCAACAGCATGAGGCTGAGCTCAACAAGAGAAAGGTCTGCAAAGTCAAGGAGATAGCTATATGGTCACGTGTGACTTGCTCTTTGTTATACTCCACTGACCTTGCTTTTCCATCCTGAATGTCATGCTGCATTGCTGTATGATTCCCATTTGCAGGGAGCTAGTAGATGTCTGCAAGATGAAACCCCAGCACAGTGACAAGACAGTTCATGGTACGAATTATCACTGCATATCTGACTTAGAGAAATATTTGACCAGTATTTCACAAAATCTCCAACTTTCAGATGTTATTCTGCCCTGCTCCAAACCTTGTAAAGCCCAGCTTTCATTCACCCCACCAAACAGCCATCAGGGCCAGCTGCAACACAGCCCACTTCCTATTTTGAGCACTTTAATTGAAACACTATGAAAAATAGCATCTATCTTGAGGTCAGCCATGTATGTCTCATGTGGCATGGGTGGGCGGCTGCGGCAGGCGCTGCAGCTGCACCCGGAGGCCTGAGCCCAACTCTCCCTGTCGGACTGGAGGCACAAATCCTTCCCTGACGTGAGCCACTGGGCCAGCCCAGGTGCAGGTTGTGCTTTCCTACTGTGTAAAAAGGGTGATGTGTGGGTGGCCTGAGAGTGAGAGCAACTGCTGGGTGACATGTGAGGCATCCCTTGAGGCTGAGCTCTGTTCCTCGGAGGTGACAGGGGAGCGGGATGTGTAGAGGCAGCAAGTAAAATGCAGGAAATAAGAGCAATATCCTTGCAAGAACATTGTGCAATTGGCTGCCCTTCTGCTGAAAGATGTATTTAATTCACTCAGAGAAAAGATCTCTGTAAGAGGAAATGGTGTTCCCAGAGAGATGCTGTTTTGTCCCTGGAATTATGCAAAGTGAAAAAAATCCGTGGCAGCAAGGTCACTCCGTGTGATTTGCCATTTTCTTTGCCTAGAGACTAGAAAAGGTAATTCTGTTTCACAGAGACAAATGGTTTGAAGTCTGCTTCATTGTTCAAAACCAGGCAAAGTGGCAGAGATACTGGAAAAATCTCTCTCGGAAATCAAGCACAGCATACTCTGCAGCTGAAAGTTTATCACTGCAGTTAATGAGGTGTGACTGTTTGCTTTGCTTTAAAGCCACACCATGCCTTAGACATTTGAAAAATCTATTTTAGCTCTATGAATAAATGAAAAGTAAGGTATTTTCTCCACACCCTTTTCCTATTTTAAGCAACAGGCTTGTCCCTCTCAATATATCAAATGTGGCAGGCAATGGGTTTCAAGGGCAATGGCTAGAGGAGGAATATGAAGCAAGGTCACCAAAGAGGTTCAGGGAGGCTGCAGTGGGCCATCAGCTCTGCCTGTGGCACAGTCCATCATGCCACAGTCTGCAGCACAGACATCTCTCGTGCTGCCTCGCCGCTCTGCACAACAGCAATTGAAATGGAGTGGCTGCAGGCACTGGGAGCTAAAAACTACCTTGGAAAAGAAAAGTCAAATGGCCAAACTAATAACGGAGAGGAGCTCTCCCTCCTGTCCTCTGCAGTAAGAGTAAGGGCAGCCAGCAGATCGAGGGAAGGGGTGGAGCAGCACACACCTAAAGGGGTCGTTACCTGCAAGGGAGGCAGAGGTTGTGTTTTGCTTTTGACTGAAATACTAAATACAGAAGAGACAGACTGTTGATACAAAGTGATTTGCCACAGAAGAGGTAGCATCTTCATTGCCCTGTTGTGGTGCAGGAGTCTGGTGACCTTCACAGTATTACATTAAGTATTCAAATTCTTTCCTAGCTTTTAGGAAAGGATGAAACAATCAGATGCCTGTGTGATATATGCAGCATAAAAATCTAGATAAAACACTGCTGTCACACTCAAGTAATTTTATTCATCTGAAATTGGGTTTCCTTGAACAAAGTCTCATGAAATACTCATCTCCTCTTTGAGACAAATCTGGTGGGAGAGGAGATGCTGCAGAGTGGATTAAGCATGAGATAGCGCTCTAATCTCAGTTTTTCTCTCTCACTTGGCATCCCTGGGAAGGACAGCATCCCTGTCCTTCTGATTTCGCATTTATAAAATGGAGATGATAACTGCTCATCTCTCAGGGCCATTATGAAGATTAATGTGTTTACGAAAGCATTTAAAATGCTAAGTACTTTTGGTTCCAGTCCTGTGAGATTGGAAATGCCAGCACTAAGGTGCTGAAAACCTTAAGCTCTTGCTAACTCTAGTGGAAACTCTGGCTGCCCAGCACTTTACAAGAACAAGGAGAAACATGTAATTGCAAAAGTCGAGAAATCCCATCCTGCTTTATTGCATGAAATGAGATGTGCACCATTCCAGCATTGTATCTGAAAGGGCAGATAACACAAAAAAAAAGCCCATCATTTAATTTCATGTTGTAATTTATCTAAAGACTGATTCTTGCTCCTCTGGCTACAATAGGATTTTTGGCATCAGTATAGAATACAGTATCAGCCCAGAATTTGCTGTACTTCTTTAAAGCTTTTAAACTCTGTGACAGTCAATAGACTCTAACCTAAACGCACAAAAAGCACCTGTTTCACTATTACTGACACAGCCAATTTTAGCCACTTCTCTTGCACAATGCATGATAAATGAAACCAGAACTGAGATCAAAGTTCAAAACCCCCAGTCTTAGCACTTATGGGGAATGTCCAGCACTGATGCTTTGCTATACACTCCTTCAGCCAGCCTGAAGAATCAGTCAGAAGAACAATTAATTGTATGCAGCATGCTCCCCGTGTCACTACCACCTCTTCTAGTCCATGCAGAAGTGAAAGTCAGCAGCTTTTGCATCCTTCAGACTTTTTTTAACCAATTCTGTTTTTCACAGTGAGATAAATTTGACAAATTTGTGAAAGGCACAGAAACAGGGAGATGAGTGAGCCAAAGGAACTGGTGAACCAGGGATAATGGTCTACCTGAAGGCAGTACCTAACTCCTTGGGTAGGGGGGGTGGTGGGGGGAACATATGGGCCAAGACTGAAAAGCAAAACAGGCTGGTGTGGTTTGCTGAGAAGCAGAATAATTTTGCATGTGAGCAAGACCGGATGCCAACCTGCAGGAAAAGAAGTCTGTTTGTGCAAGGCAGCTGTGTGCAGACAGATGACACATGCTGACATGTCCCAGTAAATGTCAGCTGAAGAACATGGTCATGACTGGTAACATTATGTGACAAAGTTGAGATCTACTTTTACATCCAAAGCCCATGACTTCCAATCTCTGTGTGTATGGGGCATCTGCTGTTGTTTTTTTTAGACATCAAATGGGAAGTAAATACTACAGCTGTACACTTTGACTCACTGATAATGCTAATGAAACCCTTAAAATGTTGTCTTCATATATTTGACAGACCCTGGATTTGATGGATCAGGAGATGGATCGGTGATATTACCCGCTTTTACAGCAACACATCTTCCTGCTACGGGTCCTTCGACTGTGGATGAGCCAGTACTTGTAACTGAAAGCACCACTGAAAGCAGCTTTGAAACACAGAGTTCTCCAAGTACTGAACTGAATGCTGTGAATGATGAGGACAGCCTAGATGCAGCAGAACAGTCTATATTGATATATGTTGTCCCTGTGGCGCTGCTGGTCCTGATGATTCTGTTGATCACATTTTTTATAATGCATCATAAAAGGAAAAAGTCCAAGCAAGGTAAATTTGTCTTCTTGTGAATCAAAAGGCTGTTTCTAGGATGTGTTCAGCATTAACAGAACATTATTTTGAGGCATGGGATGCCACACTTAGGATGCCCTTCTCTGCTTGTAGTTGCATGTTTGACAAGTAAGAGAGGGATCCTCCCCAGCCAGCAGTACCTGGTCACACACCTCTCCTTGGGCAGGAGCTACTTCTGCCCCTTGGCACATCCTGCTCATGCTGCCACACCCATGGAAGCCCTGGCACCAATCTCTGGCTCCTGGAAATGCTGAGAATGCTCAGGGATGCAGCCGTGGCTGCAAATGCATGTTCTGTCTTTATGCTCAACAACTTTAGGCAAGGTGAAGTTAATGCTTCTACTGCCCAGAGTGCCCACAAGGTAAAGCTTGGAGCTTCACTGAAATAAGCACAAGAAAAATAATTTTAAGGAACAGTTTTAAGGAATCCAGATTCCATAGGGTGGAGGCTGTTATGAAGACATCACAGCAAATGAGCTAGGTCAGACTGCCTGGGTACTGCAGTAGGGTGAGCAATGCTTCAGGAAGGTGCTGTGATCTGTTAACAAAGGAATTGGTAACTTGGAGTGTCAAGCCACAGGAGAGCAAACTGAGGTGTCATATTAAAACCACATAGTTGGTAAGTGAAATTCTGAGATGGTCGTGCCAGAGTCTTTACATGGTCAGAGTGCAGCTGTCAGCTCATCAGCCTGCAGACAGTGCAACACATTCAACAGATTTTAAACCAAGTTTTCAGGGCACTTTTAGGTTGCATTTGCCTGATCACTGGGTTTCCCTCTAACAAACTATGAATTTGCAACCAGGCACCCAGTTGCCTGCCTGTTTCTGGATGATTGAAATGCAGGTATACTCTTCAGAGGGTTAGAAAATTTGGTGCCTTTTAGAACACAATCCTAGGACCTCATTCCCTGTGCCAGCCTGGGATTTTGAGCATCTTCAAGGCTGGGGCAGATGGCTCTGTGGTTCTGGGGTGGCTCTGCAGTCTGGGAGTGTGCTGGAACAACCGGGACGTATCACCCACTGCCAACAATGAATTGAAAATTAGGTGATTTAAGACAGGTTTTTCAGTCACTTGATTCCTGGAGGTGAAGATATTTACCAGGATTATGTCTGTGACACCATTCCCCCCCCGCATTTTTACTTTGTCTTGGTAGATTGGATCCCTTTTGACATCTGGCTAGTTCAGCTTCATTTGCCTGAGTGAGATCTAATCTGCAATGCAGTCCAACTGCCCCCCGTCCTTCTCCCCATGAGTGGCTCCCAGAGTCTCCAGACAGAGCTGAATTACCCGAGTGTAATCTGTAGCAAAATGTCCCAGTGCTTCCAGTAAACAATTTTTATGCATAAGTGGCTCCTTTTCAGGATACCATTTCCCTCAGCACATCTGTTTAGCTGAAGGAAGTGTGCATCTGCCCTGTCCTGCCCACTGCAACACCAACACTGGGCTTCCTCCCAGCATGGCTGAGCTAATAATGAGATGCTTTTTGGTTTGAAGTAATGGGTTCCTCTGAAAATTGCAAACAGGAGAAAATGTTTTGTCTTTCATCTGTAATTTAGTTTTTATGCCTTTTGAAAATGCAATCTGTTTTACTTGGCCTTATTCAAGGCTTGCATGCTGTCTGGACCCTGTGAATAAAATGGGTAAATATGCAGAAATATGAACACCAACTTTCTTCTTTTTCAGATGAGCTGGGAAGCGAAAATGTAAAAAGGTAAACTTTATGAATATCATTCTTTTAAAAAAAGGGTTTTTTACTCTAACCTTTGTCTCCTTTGTTGCCTCTTTTAATTCAGCTGTACACTAAACACCATTGCTTTCTGCCATCAATTGAACCAGCAATCTGAACGTGTGGATAAAGTGTGTCTTCAGGTTGTGGCTGAAGTGTAAGACTAGAGCAGGAGAACAAGAGTTAGTGGTGACTGAGGCAAGGGCTGCCCCACAGACACCCACAGCCCTTGCTGAGCCTGCTCTTAGGCACCTCCTGCTGTACAAGAGGTACAAGGTGCCCCATGAGCAAAGGGGATCAGTTCCCAGGCTCATCACAGGCTTTTGCTATTCAGAATAAGCTCTGTGTCTTGCTCCCCTGTTTTTCAAGTTTATCTTCTTACTCAGAGGAGAGGCACAAAGGCTTGCCTGGCTGCCACAGAACAATGCCTTAGATGCTTGCAAAACAAGACAGAAGCTGTGTGGCTCTTATCAGAGTCATAATTTTTATTATTTTATTTTACCTCCATCTTGCTAATCAATGCTGAAAGTTCATGAATTGGCTCTACAAGTAAAAAAAAACAATTTTTTTTTGCTAAAAATAGACTTTCTACCATATGACTGCAGGAATGATAAGCAAAAGGAAGCTAAGCAAAGGCATTTAAATAAATGCAGCTCTCATGACCTTTCCTTTTGAAGTCACTGCAAATGTCAGTCACAGCTACGATGAAACTTTAGGCCTTCACCTTTTAACACTGGAACAGTGGTACTTCTGTCACAGGTTCCAGGAGGGCAGAGACAAACTATCCTATTTATTTTTTTAGTTTTCTATTTACAACAGGGAGAGTTGTCAAGAATCTGCAGTGATCCTATGCCCTGGCATGTCTCTGGCTGCACAGTCTGAGTCCCTCTGCGTGTTATGTCTCAGCTGGCCCTACCTCTGCCCGGGACTGGCATCTCGGTGCCACTCCCTTGTTTCTGTTTGTGGCCCCTTGGTTCACACCCATTGGGCTGATCTCTCTTCAGATTACTGGGCTAGGATGGCTTTCCAGAGTTAATACATGTGTCTGGATTTATAGCAGAGTCATACAAAATCACTACATTGTAAGTTGTTTGAATAAAGCATTTTGTGTAATGCTTTTTTTTTCCCCCCCTCTCTTCTCTCAAGTCCTATTTTTGAAGAAGACACACCTTCTGTTATGGAGATAGAAATGGAGGAGCTTGATAAATGGATGAACAGCATGAACAAAAATGGTACACGGTAACCCCTCTGGTCCATCCTCCTTCTCTTGCCTGCTGACGTAGATCCCATGCATAGGAAGGTGTTTTGTATGTGTATCACTGCTTTTCCTACAACATTTTTAGTTGTGCTCTTGACTCCTTCCTACTAAAATAACTGAACAAATGTCAGAGGTAGATTTTTTTCAGAGGAGTATTTTAGTTTGTGTGGGAGTTTATTTTTAATATGTGATAGAATCTCATAAATGTTTTCAGTTTCCAGTAGACATTTCTATTAAACACACTTATAGCTGTGAATGCTATTTATATTTTTAAATACACATTTTAATGCTATTTACTAGCTTCTCTGAAGCATCTAGTCCTTTCAGTCTCCAGAATTTCTACACTTTTGAGCTCTACATTGAGGTATTGTAGAAGAAACAGCCATTTGCTCATAGTTGAGACCACCATTTATTTAAAATTGCCACCAGGAACCTATGAATACACCCTTCCCCTCCCTTGTATAGCTATCAGCTCATGGAGCAATTAGAACATGCAGTAACTACCAGCAGCAGCATCTTCAGCTGCTTTCTCAGTTACTTATAAGTACCTTGCATTTTTCCCTCCATTTTTCTCCCAGGTGAATTCCCAGTCAAATCCCTCTTGGGGGTCTGCATTGTCCTTCCAGGGTGTCCTCAAAAAATGCAGGTCTTTGGTAAGCCATGAGTTAACCAAGGCCTAATTTTGAACCATGAGCAACTTTCCACTGGCTAGGAAATGCTGAAACACTGATTTTTTTTTTCTCATTCCTGGTCCCTTGCCTTCTATCCAAAAGGCTCATTTGCCTGACCTACTGGGCATGCTTTATTTTTCAGGACATAAAGCTCTTTGGAGCATTTCTTTGCTTTAGCACAGTGCTCCACATGATGGGGTTTTGACCTTCTCGGTCTGTAAGCTCTTGTAGAAAACATGTGCTAAGTGGCAGTAGTGAAAGAGAGGAACTAAGTGTACTACGTGGGAAAAAAAGTGGTGTAAAATATATTTTTAAAATTTTGTGGAGAGAAGGGAGCAAATATTTTACACACTTTCTTTTGTGTGTGTGTGTGTGGAGACAGTCCTCAAAAGCAGCTCATCTGTATAGCTGTACATAAAGAACTGACATATATATAATAAATAAATGGTGGCAACACCTATCAAAGGGAAAGATGTGTAAGATTTATGCTATGGGGACCATGCAGATAAAAGGGTGCAGAAATTCACCTGCAGATCTGTATTCTAGAGTGATTGCTTGATAAAAGTTGATGTGCTTTTGAAATAAATGTAGAACAACTGCCAAGAGTAACTGAAGTCTTGTTTCTTACCTTTTCCAGGTGACTGTGAATGTTTGCCTACTGTAAGAGAAGAAGAAAAAGAATCAATTGCCAACCCAAGGTACTTTAATTCATTATATCATTTGAAGAAATACAGTCAATATATTTCTTCAAATAATACAAAATATTAAATATATAATACTATATAATATACTATATAATATATATAGCAACATATGTAATACATACTAAATATATAATACTATAAAATACTATATAATACTAAATCTGGATTTTTTTATGTAATTATAGAATTATTCTTTGGTCCATTTAAGTTTTAAAATTTTTACATATAGAAACTTTGACTTCAACTTAAAGGCTTGACACCCTTATTTCTGAAAAGGTCTCTTCCTGTAAACTGCACTGCTAAATAATCTTACAGTTGTAAAATGGTGCAAGACAGACAACCAGATGGCACAGATGGAGTTTCACTCACTGATCAGACTTTAATCACAGTTTCCCAAGGTGTTAATACAAGCATTCAGTATAGCTTCCCTGGCACTCTTCACCAAAGGCACCCAGCTCCCCTCTGCCACCTGGTGCCTATAGGTTCCTGGGGAACACTGCCAGAGGTTTTGGCTGGAGCTGTGACCTGACAGACAGGGACTGGTCTGACTCCAAGAAAAAAATGAGAATGAGAGGCACGAAGGATCTTCCCGGTGCCCCCTTGCAGCACTCCCCCAGAGCTGGCACTAGTTGATAGTCCAAGCGGAGATCCCAGTGGGATGCAAAACCGCAATCCTGACAGCTTGTAAGCTTAAAATCTTTCTGCTTGGTTTCCTCAGGATTTTGGCCAGAACTCCTAAACCCCTCGCAATTTTCCCTAATTAAAAATTCTGGTTCTTGTTTCCAGCTGGAAACAAGAGGCTGCACATTGCCCTTGCCTGCACCCTTGTGTTGCAGCTGCATTTTGAGGAGTGGGCAAAGCAGCTTCTCTGTGCCAGGTTATGATAAACAAGACGTCCTGTGTGCCAAGAAATCCCTGGTGCAGTGGAAGCAGTGATGCAGTCAGGCAAGGCCAGGAGCAGGGAGAGGACCTAGGTCCTCTGCTTCCCATGGCATTGGATAATTCCACTGAACATGCCTCTCTGGCAGAATTGTACCTCTATTGTAGACTGTCATAATATTCCAATCCTCTTTTCTGAATTTCCTTGCTTAGGAGTGAAATAGGGATGTTAAATCACCACTGCTGCAGAGGTTTCAGCTCAGTTGCTCCAAAGCTGCAGTTTCAGAGGAACCTTTGGACGAGGCTTGTCCACTACAGCCACTCGTACATAAAAGGTTTCTTTTTACACCTCTTGCAAGTGAAATCATTGTTGTTGTTTTTGTTCAGTTTTGTTTTAAAAAAAAAGGCTTAGATGCTATGTTCCAGATGCAAGCAAGCACATTAATTTTACCCTTAGCAACTGGAAAAGATCCTGGATTTGTTAGCCATCTGTGTCTTCCCTTCCTGCTGCTAAATGATAACTCAGAGGGGGGAAAATTGTTAAGGAGAGGCAGCTGCACAGCAGTACTCTCAAAGCAGATTTGCTGAGCATACCACTCCCTATACCAGGGAGTATAGGACAAAGGATGCTTCAGCCATAAGTTAACAACAGCAGAAGTTATACTGTAAAAGGCTTTTTAAGCACAACACCACCCTCAGCATCAAGTTTACTTTCCAAATCTTTAACAATTCATCTTAAGGAAAAAAAAAAAAATCATCATGGCCTACCAGCTTGAGCTGTCGTTTTACCATCCTTGCTAAAGGAATGTTTTTGTACTGGATTTGCATTAACCTCATCAGAAGAAGGAGGTTTTGCTCCTCGCTATCAAAAGGCATCTTTGGGCTACACCCTACCTCAAGCTCCCCATCTGTAAAACAGAACTGTTTCATAGCACTAAAGTGAGGCTTAAGCCTTACAAAAAAAACCCCTCTTCCAATAAGTACACTTCAGTCAGAGCAAAGGCATGCACATTATTTAAGCAGATTTTCTTGTAAATGGTATCTTAGAATCAGACTAGATTAGAAAAAGTTATGCCCCTAAATTGTAGAAAGGCAAACAAATGCAAGTAAAAATAGGAGATTTATCTCTAAAACATTCAGAGTTGCTTAGACAAGGGATATTAGTTGAACACAAAGTGCAGGAATATTAGATTCAATTTAAGATTCTGAAAGACTGCTTTGTTTGGACAAAATTCTTCTAAAATTAGGGCAATTTATTTTTTAGATTTTATCAGTATTTTAGTATGGAAACATCTCGAGGCCACACTGAACAGAGGTGGTGCTTTCTTGCTTCACAAAGATGCTGAGGGAGACTTCATCATGACAAAAAAGTTTTGAACTATGAATGATTCTGATATAATTTTGAAAACATACAAGACAAAACATTTCAATAAAGACACTTTGAAATTTTCAGAATGAAGGTTGTCCCAAAACTACTCTTTGGAGTAAGTGAATTTTTAATATAAATTTTTTTGAAAGTTTGAAGAACAGAACTATGTGGCAGTAAAATATTTCTGTGTTGAATGTTTTCCTTACCCCAAGGCTACTTCCTCAAATTTAATTTCACACGAAATTTTGAAATATGCTTCATTTCAATGTGGAAAAATATTTGAAGTGGTGGAATTTCTGAGTAATCAGACAAAAAATTGCTTCCTGTTTATTTGCAATTGAACCTTATCAGTCCAAGATCTGCTTTTCCCAACCAAATTCTTAGACAAATAAATAATGTCAGAAAGAGACCTATGTACACATAAATAGATGTGTTCAGCAGCTCTTTCGAGCAGGGAAAGTGAAAGACTAAAATAAAAAAACAAAGCCATTATTATGGCAAAATTTGTACTCATGGGCATCAAGGCTGCACATTTATGCACAGGAGGCAAGATATGGCAACCTGGGATCCCTGATAGGTGGAGGTCACCCACCCTGGCCTTGTAGGCTGTTACAAACCTATAGGTTATAGTATATATTATATTATGCTATTATATTACAGTATGCTATTATTATATACTTATGATATATAGTATAAGTTACAAACCTGTGTGTATACACATTTTTAACATTTATGTTAAATTTTCAAAATTTGTGTATTTGAATTAAAACCTCCTGCCTTAACCTCTTGCCTTTGAAACCTACTGCTGGAATCCTGGTTGTGCCTGAGCACAAAATTGAAAAACCCCCTCAGCTGCCCTGGGCCAGGGCTCCCATCCTGTGCATGCAGGAAGGAGCAGGCAGTGTGTGCAGGGCCAGCAGGCAAGGGCTGATGATCTGTGGAGCACAAGGGGGTAGAGACCAATCTCTGCTCCAAGGACCTTTACTGACCCAGAAAAATAAGTGCAGCCTGTCCCCTTCACAGCATGGGCCATTGTAGGGGGTGGAGTACAAGCAATCCCCCTATGCTTTATCACCTGGGAGGTTTGGTTTGTCTTGGGTGCAGCTGGGCACCCTCCTAGTCCTTCTGTCTGAAAAAGGATGACTCCTTCTTATGGAGAAGTGTTTTGGGTGGATGGTAAGTCAGTGGATGGTAAGAAGTACTGCATTCCCAAAACGGGTCTCAATTTGGCAAGAGACTTAAGAAAACCTGTAAAATATTAAGGTTATGAATGGCTCTTTAAGATTCAGAGGTGATTTAAAACCCTGCTGTTATCCCTGCTGACTGAATTCAAATCAGCTGATAGAAGATGTCACATTTTTTAACATTGGCATGAGCCAAACATTATTAAGACAGTGCTAGGGAGCGAGCCACTTGGGCAGAAACCAGTGGGACAAAGAGAAAATGCACCTGTTATGAGGTCAGACATAAACCAAAAATTCCAAAGTTATCCTCAGCTGCGGAGAGAGAGCCAGGAGCAGGAGAAAGGCTGTGCTGGGCAGACATGAACCATCAGGAATCAGAGCAGCCCTCACTGCCAGTGTCAGTTCATCCATTGCACGGGTGACAGATTTATTTTCTGGTAACCCATTCTCATGAACTCTACAGATACTCTTGCATGTTATTTCCTGCTGAGACAACTAACCCAACAGTGTGACACTGGTGTTTTTTTCTTTTCCATCTCTACACAGTGATGGTGAATCATGAAGTCCTCAGGACAACAAAGAACTGACTAAAGGGATGCAGCACACAAGCTCATCATCCCCCAGATACTGGAAGAACTGGATTTAAATATAATTCATCTCAAAAGGCCAGAGAAGCAAATGCATTTCTTGTGTCCTGCTTTATATGGTCTTCAGAAAGGAAACATCACCAAAGGAAAAGAAGAAAAGAAAAAGGAGAAAAAAAAAAAGACAAAAAGCAAAGTACTGCAGCAAGATTAAGGACTGATTAAAATTATTTTTGCAATGAGTTTCACCACAAATCAAGACAAACCTCTTTTTCACCCCTGCTAAAAGTTCTCAAAGTAGTCCATGTTTCTGTTCTAATTCTGCAGTTGTGTATTGTGCTGCACTTAAAACAAATTCTGTTCTGGGTTTGGTGGGTTTCTTTGTTTTGGTTTGGTTTGGTGGGTATTTGTTTCAGTGTCCATAATTCTGGACCACCCTGGTTTGATGGAGATGAAGCTCGTGCCTATGCAAAATTTGTTTCTCAATTTGCTTTTTTCTCAACAGTGCACTGATTTGCACAGGCCTGCTGTTGGGGAGTACCAGGCTAGGACTGACAGACCAGCTCTGAGGACAGACAGCAGCTGAAAAGCCTCTCAAAGGAATAGCCAGAAGTGACTGCAGCCCAGCGAGGGCACAGACTCTGCACAGTGCTTTTGGTTTTCAGATTAAAGGCACTGTAGTAGTGAAAAGTATTATTTTGAGAATGCCTTTCAGTTCCCCAGATGAGCACCCTGGGCTAGCTCTCCCCATGTTACTCTTCTCCCTGCCCAGGGCTGCTCTCCAACCTCCTACTTCAGGAATATTCAACTTAAAAACATTGCTTTTTTAAAAAAATGAGTGAGGTTGAAAAATTAAGCAATTCAGTACTCACATTAAATGCAGATTTAGATAAGTATGTGTTATGCATAACTACTTGGTCAAGGTTTTCAATTATAGGAGGTTTTCTGCTGCTTCTGTTTTTAAATACTGAGCCTGCAATATCTAAAGGATATGGACTTCTGAGTGTGCCTGGTCACCTTTAGTTGAAAAAAAATCAGACTCCTGGGATACCTCAGGGTGGAAATATGAATGTTTTGACTGTGTCCACTGATTTTAGATACCATGTCTCCTAGGGATTAGTACCTTAAATATGTAACACACATAAAAGTGGATCCTTTTCTGGGCAAAGCTTCTTGTACCTTATTTAAAATAGCAGATTCCTATCCTACCGTATCTTATATCCTACCTATCCTCATATTCTATTTAAATAGAATATGTAATGCCTTCCCACTCAGTACATGTTTAATATGATCAGTTTTGCTTTGCCTGCAAATAATTCACTAATAAGTTACCATGCATAGCTTGATTAAAAAGAGAAAGCAAATGCCCCAAGCCTCTGTGATGGCATCTAAGTATCGCTGACAGAGGATGGTTCAGCTTTGTGAATAATTCAAGACATGTCAAAATACAGAAGGAAAAAAATGTTTAGAGCTAACCATATTAATTCATTACTGAATTTGACTTGATTTGTGATTTCCTCAAAGAATAAAAGATTTCTTCACTGTTCCAAAACAATTTATTGCAAATATCGGATTTAGTAAGTGAGTGATGGTAAATAAATTTTCCCTGTTTGGATGATTTTTAACTTTGAAAGAAGTGTTTTGAGTTCATCTTTCACAACTTCTTTTTTAAACATTTCCACTATTTCCTAACAGTAAAGCCATCATGTAGAATATTGGTTTAAAAGAATGCAGTCGCAAGGGGAAGAAAAAGTGGAAGACTGAAATTTAGAAAATTTTGAAATATTGGAGTAGGTATTTTCCAGTAGCAGTTTTGCTAGCTACTTCTTTCTAACAGACAAAGATGTTTTGCTCAGGTTTCCTACAATTTGTAAAGCAGTAACCTGAAGATGCCCAAAACAGAGATACTGAGGTTTTTTTTTTCTAATGGTACAATATAAAAAGCTGTATTTTAAGACCATTACCAGCTGTGTGGTTGGAGTGCAGTCAGTGGGACCCAGCAGTTCAGGGCACCAGTGTCCAGCAGTGACTCTCACCACATCATGCTCCAGTCCACACAGCTCCCTGTCCAACAGCTGCTGCCTTCTCCTTGGAGAGAGTTGAAGCACAGCTGGACATGGAGGCCTTGCCTTTCATATTTCATTTTCTTTTGCTTTTGAAAATTAACCAGCTCCCGAGGGTGACATTGTATGGCTTAACTCAGTTCTGGCACACTGATGATCCATCACCCTGTCTGAGCCACACATTGATAATAGTGCAATGCACTAACTCAGTTTGCTGTGGCATTTGAAAAGAGCCTGTGTTGTGCATGCTGATGGTTTGGGGTTAATGTTAATTCAGGAAGGTACTTCTGCCAGATAAAAGGCTGCACGGTTCCAAATAAGTTTCTCAGAGATTAGGTTTAATCTATATATTTTGTCAAGTTTACCTTGAGAGAATGTATTTTCTATAAACTTATGTCATTAAGCATTAATTCTTATTCCAGTGTTCATGATTGATCAATCTCTATATAAAGCTTTAAAATCCATTTTTTCCAGAACTAATGCCTAGGTTAGAGGTTTATAATTATTCATGTCACTTACCCTCTCTAAATTCTGGCATGCTAGAAAATTTCTTTGCCTCTTCAGGAAGTTTTCTCAGAACTTCTCTCTCAGGAATTTTTTTTTTATTTTGTATTTAAAAATACAAAACAATGCTTTGGGCACATCCTTGGCCAATTCTGACAGAAATTTTCTCTATCTACTGATTTTTAAAAGTGCAAACTTAATATATGTTGCGTTACTACTGAAAAAATGTACCATTCCATCTAATCTCACCAAATATCATCAGGTCCTGTCCTCCTTGTGTGAAACAGACCAAGGGTCAAGTAATTTGCATTTCAGTATAGTTATGGATATTTCTAAAAGATTCCCTCCCTCCCTACTAGACAAATACAATTTTTATTATTCCTCTTTTCCCTGAACATATATACATTATTGTTATTCTTCCCCTAGCCCTAAACTATGGAGGGGTTCGCTCATTTATCTGATTCCTCAGCCCAGCTCTGCACTGCTCCGTTTCAGCCCGCTGGTCTCTCTCTTTGATCATAACTTTCACACTGAGGGCTGCATTGGCCATGGCCACTGCCCAGAGCCTCACTCACAGCCAAGCCTTTTTGTGCACACCGAGTTCAGGGATGCAGCTTCACCACCACAGGCACTGCTTTGGCCCCTCTCCTCCCTCACCCCATTTGGTATTTCCCTCTTCTGCTTGTCCGCATGGCCCTTGCTCTCCTGTTTTACACTTTTCATCAGTTCCTGGTCATTTCCTTTCTCAGAGTTTTGCCTCAGTATTTTAATTTTGTGGGTGGATTGAATTACAGGGGATTTAGACCATTTTATGCCTGCATTACTACAGCCAAAACATGATAATATTTCAGTTCATGAGTATTAACTGTACACCTTCTGTTGGTGCACCTTCATTTTCCCTAAATCATTCACACAGTCAGGTCCTCTAACCCACAAAATAAAAAGGAGAACAACCAGATAAGCAGATAAGATAGCAGCAAACTCTAAAAAATATTTTATCACTATGCCCTACAGAGTATTTAAGCCTCTGTGGTAATATCCTCATCGTTAGCCTGATCTAAGCAAACCCACTCCACCATCACCTTGCAACATCTACGAGTACTTACTCATAGATGTTATCAGTTATCAGTTGATAACTCAAGTTATCATCCCTCAGTAGAAAATGAAAAAAAGCATGGCAACGGGAAGTGTCTCCCACTGCATATTGTTCTAAAATGTTTCACAAACCTGATGATCCCTAAGGAACTGCTACCTCTTCTTCCGTTTTCTTCAATAATTTCAGTAGTTATCCAGCACTTCAAGACAACTTGACATCTAATTTACAGCATGAGGCCTTCTTGTCCTGCAGAAAAGCTACAGATCCAAAGGATGATTTATTAGAGAAATACATAGGTAATAAGAAGGGTATTTAAGAACCAACACCTCTTCTAGATATGCTAAAGATCAGTATCTTAACAAAATAGAAATAACTCCTCCATAAAGCTACAAACATAAGGTTGCTTATGCACTTGTAAAGCGCATAACCCTAACATTAACCTCAGCAAAAAGGAAGATTCTTTTAGTTTCTAGATAACATAAGTTATAGGTTCATAGATAACTCTTGCTCTGAGATTAAAAAATAACTTTTTTGTAATGCTAAACTCATTGGGGGACCCTAAATTGAGCTTTTGTTACCTTTCTGATGTGAGACTGCTGTATATTCAACTGTTTTATCAAATAGCTGTTCCAAATTATTTTGTAATGTAAATATTTGAAAGACACAATATTACTTAGTTGTATATAGGAGTTTGAAATTTTAAACAACTTGTTCTAATAAAGTTTTTAGTGTCTACAGGTTCTGTTTTTTCCATAGTCCTGCTAATCCACTCAAGTCTATGGATGCTAATTGTTGTGAACTGATGTCACGATTACTCAGGCCTGAGAAGGTGTGCACAGTTGTGTATGGTACATAGATATCTTACTCTCATCAGCTCTCTAAAATTCAGGCAAAGCAAAAAAAAAAAAAAAAAAAAAAGAGCTGCTGCTTTATATTTCATTATATTTTTGTTGGGATATTTCAGATTGTTTATATCAATAGATCAATTCTGGCTCCAGGGAAAGTAGTGAATTTCTTTCATGATTTTTTCCTTGGGTGACTGTTGTCATATTTCTTTAATGATCAATCATTTCTCAGGTTATTTCAGTTAAAACACTAAAATGGGAGTCTCCAAGTTGATAGACCTGATAAAGTAATTTTCAGTAGATTTAAGAGAAAAGAAAGGAAAAAAAAAAAAGATGAAAAAGAGAGATGTATTTCCAACTAGAACTTTAGAAAAGATTCATAAAGTAAAGCATTACTTTCATCTGGTTTTGCAACAGACAATTCAATTAGAGAGGCGTAAAATGGCCTGGGAGTATCCAGAAAGCTTGAGACAGTGTGTATTCTATTTAATGCTCTTAATGTTCTTAAACAACCTCAGTATGAGAGCACCATAGCAATGACCAGGCAGAAGCAATGACCAGGCAGAAGCTAGTCACCTCCTTCTGTTTCTCTCTGTTTCCTAGACAGCACATCAGCAAGACACTTGTCTAAGGTGCAGACCTAGAAATCTGCATTTTGGGGCAATGCTTGTCTAGTTCTCAAGGGAGGTGCAAAAGAGGACTCGACTATGATGTCCCAGAAAGTGTTGTGACACCCTGGGGAGCGACACAACCACTCTCCTGTCCCTGGGCACTCGCTCTTGTCGCACTGTGCCCCTCCTGGTAGCATCATGCTGACCCACAGCCCACGGGCTCCTCAAATGTGCGCTAAAAGAAGGCTGGAAGGGGTCTTGGGAGAGCTGGCTTGGCAGGGGGTTTGGGGGGTGAGCAAAGGACACATCCTGCGCCAGCATTATCAGCAACATGCCTGGTAACACATCCCAAGCTCTTACTCTTTGTTTTTGCCTTAAGAATAGTTAAAGTTGTACTTTCTGTGAATATCAGTGACAAGAAAATAGCAGCAGTGTGGTCTGACACCACAGCAAAGGGCAGCACCGGCTGCAGACTCCCATTCCCTTCCAATGAGGTTGCTCCAGGTCTGGTTTTGTACTGGGGATCAGTTCTCTGGCCACATTTTGGGTAGGATCTCACAATTCCAGTAAACCATTATAAGCTGGTGAATTTTGCACCAAAGCGGCGTATTTCCAGACAGTGGCCAGAATCTCGCCCAGCTCTCAGAAAAGGAGCAATTGTGGGTGCCCGGCTCTCAGTAAAGGAGCATTTTTGGTTTGCTGGGGTCTGTCCCGGGCGTGGCCCGGCTCAGGGCACCCCCTTTGCTGTGCCTCCGTGCATGCAGCGCCGCAGCGAGGCGCCGCAGTGAGTGTCCCCCGCAGGAGGCAGCCCCGAGCTGCAGCGCAGAAATGCAGCTCCTGCACCGGAGCGTGACTCGTGTGACCCACAGAAGGAGCCCGCCGCTGGGGCAGCTCGCAGCCCAGTGAAAATCACAGTTTTCAATGAAAAAGAGAAACACGGTTTGTATTTTGATCGTTTTTCTCAAGCAGCACTTCAGTACAGATTGCAAGGCTGGGCCTGATTCTTTAACTGCAGCATCTACTTCCCCAAAATATTAACTGAAATAATTCCTAATAAGATTTTATAGCAAAATAGGGACACAGTTTAATAAAGATCAAATAGATACAAACCTTTTGCTGCCTGGCATAAATACAAGCATTTTCTTTGGGGAAAAGAAACACTTCTTATCCACTAGGCTGTAGGATGTTCGTATAGGAAGTTAAAGCCGAAGCAATCACAGAGCAACTTCCAGGAGCAGGTTTATATAAGAAGCCTTGTTTCTCTCAGTCACTATACAGCCAGACCTATCAAAGAGGTCCATCTTTACCCAGAGGGAAAACAGGACTCATGGAATACTGAAGTGGAAATCCTTCTGAAGGTGGCTCATCCAGGGTTTGGATGACAATGCTACAGGGGTACGATAGCAATGGTATAGGTGCAATGAGCTTCACTGCCTGGGGAACTGTGAGCAGAGTATGCAGAGAAAAGAGGTAATGAAGGAGAAATTATTAAGTGGATGTATAATAAGGAGTTTATAACCCTAGAGGAGAAACAAGGATTTGTACAGCCATGCATTTGTTGGATTCATGGAAGAGATTTATTTTTAGAAAACACACGAACAATGAAAGGCCTCTTTGTTGCAATTAAAATACTAAGGTTAACTGTACTGCTAACACTTAATTTAACCATAGATAATTCTTTACAGTGTTCAGTCTTGTTAACAGCTTTGTAGGAAAACTCGAAAATATAAGAGCAGAGCTTGTCCACTCATAAAAGACCATAGTCTAAAAAGGCCAGATCCTTGTGTTACCTCACTTGAGCCAAATCACTGAACTGAAAGCGCAAACCAGAAGGAGGCATGAATCGAAGTATTATCCTTGTGCATTCCAGGAGCACAGGAAGAGCTGAGGTCTGGGGGAGGACTCCTAGGTCCAGGCAGGCAGCACACTAAACTAGCTCCTCTCTGTTTTATTTATTTACACACAGAGTGCATCTATTCTGTGAACACAAGATTAGTCACAGGATCCTCAAGTTATTACTGTTTATGGATATACATTTTACCATAAAATGCTACCAGCCCCAAAATCCTCCCTCAGTTTTTGATGAGGAGTTATTTGTCTATTAATAATTAGGTTTAATGCTCCCATATACTAGACTTCAGAACTTGTTTACACCACTTCATGCCAAAGCTTCAAATGCATTAAAGGGGAAGTTCATTATTTTTGATTTATAATTATCTATGACAAGACAGATCTTAGACAAGAGCAGAAGAGAGCGGGAAATTATCTACTCATCCTCTGTTTATGCAGCTACTACAAAGAGGCATGTGATGGCTTTGGCCTCAATCCAGCTACCATACATCTCTATAGGACTCTTTCTATGACTATCATACAAGAATCATAAAGACCTTTTTTATCTTCTACGAACTCAGGTGTAGACAAGCCATTGCCCTCAATCTACAAAAATCCCAAGATGGTGCCTCATGGCCAATGAGCTACCAAGTGACAGAACAAGACATTTTGTTGATATATGGCATTATTGTTCTCCTGAAAATAAATTTTCCTGTAGCCTCGGTGCTTCATTTTCCTCCCATCCCCATATCAGTAACTATCAACTGGGAAAGTCAACTACACTAGTGCAGCTCTGGGAAACCGAAGCCAAAAAAACCCAAAAACCCAGACCAAAAAAAACCAATCAAAAATAACCAAATCAACCAAAACTTGCTTAAAAACAAGTGACACTTGACAATTCAGCTATGCCAGCTCTGGAGCCAATTTGTTCCCTGATGCAACCCCAAGCAGGGGTGCCCCAGCAGCAGCCATCTCGCCCCTTCCTCATGCCCAGGCAGGCTGGTACAAGGGTTCACCAGCCCAGGGGGCTTTGGCAAGTGCCTCCACACCCCAGTCAGTCCCAGACCCCCTCAAGCTCCAACCCTGCAGCTCTGTGGCAAATATGACTTGACAAGCAAGCCTTGGCACAGTCCCTGCCCGGCTCACTGCATCCCATCTCTGCCTGCCCCCATTCATTAAACCTCACAAAGGCATGGAGCAGTGAGGAGTTTGGCCCCACAGGAGACACACTGGTCAGACATCTCCACTTTTATTATTAGGGTCTTTCCCACATTACATTGGAGTGCTGATTCAAAGCAGTTTGTAATTTTATAGTCTTTAGCTCTTTGCCCTACCCAGTATCTATATGGTTCCCCCCCCCCTCAGTCTATTAAAAATTCCATGTACAGAAGCCTAATGATTTCTTCCTCTCTTCTAGAAATCCCTTTTAGAGTTTTGACCTCATCCACACACATAAGAATTTTATTCCCAGTAGCTGCTAGTCTCATTACCCTTGTCTTACTTTGGACCACAAATTTATGGTTTTGTTTGCCGTTTCCTTGCATGCAATTCTGTGCCTTATTTATTTTCCTGATGTTTCTCAGCCTGCTGTCTTAACACAGTCCTTGATCCTAGAGAGACATGGCCTGCATCTTTTTGCTTCAAAAAAATCTCTTCCCCTAGTGATTTTCCAGCAATAAACCTCTAACCTCTTCCAGAGTAATATGAAAATTCACATATATTGTTTTTACTTTCAGTCTGCATGTTCTTGCATTTGTGCATATAAAATATTTTACACTTGAATATAAAGCTGAAATTAAAAATAATAAAACAAATTAATTGCTTGCATCCTCCCATCTATTCTAAACCACATTTATAGAATTTTTTCCATTACTACGTGAGCATCTCACTCCCTGGCTCCTAACCCTGCTGCCTTATAAATATAACAAAGCTTTCCTCCTGGCATAATTTGCTGCTCTGTTTTTCTTCCCCTTTCACCTCACTCTGCAACCAGATTATCCATAGGGAGTGGCACAGGGCTGCAGCAGGGAGGTTTGGCTGTCTCTTCTGGCAGCAGGGGATAATTGAGAGCAGGATGGAGTCTGTGCCAGGTTATACTGGGGCTGGGTTTTCCTTCTCCTAGGTCTGAACTGGGAAGAAACAGAAAAATGTCTTAAAGCCCTGTCACTCCACCCATACAAAGGATACTGAAATCACTACCCAGTTGTGAATTTAATTTGTCATTTTTTCTAAGACAAAGGCAATTGAGGCATTATACCACCCCCTTCCCCTAGGCAGGGTCACCTCCCATAGATCACCACAGGGTGGTGATTTTCCAGCTGCATCCTTTTCCTCCTGGGCAGCCAGGTTGGGTGGTCAGAGTTTCCAGAGTAGGGCTGCACACCTCCTCTCACCCAGCCCAACAGCTTCAGCACCTCATCTGTCAGTGCTGGGAGTTACTGACAGGATTCAGCCTGAGCAGAGCAACTAAGAGTGTCAGAGAGAACATTTCAAATTTGCAGCACCAGCAGAAGGACAGAGCCACAGGATGCCTATAAGAAGATGGGGGAGAAGATTTTTGTATACAGATTGCACAAGCACAGTTAGGCCTGTATTCATTATTAGTTTTAAGATAAAGCAAACAGGGTTGTTACTCTTTTCCAGTTAAATCTACACATTTTCTATTCCAAGATGGTGCCTAAACCAACGTGCTTTAAAAAGTGGCAAATGTGTCCACCTGTACTGTTGAAAGCAGTTGGCAGTTAACCCAAGGGAAATTCTGGGATGGGGATAGGTGGGAAGACAAGGCTGGCTGAGTTCACATCCAAGAGGCAGTGTGAAAGAAAGACCCTGGTGTAACAGCCCAGGAGAAGAGGGAGAGGAAAAGCAAGAGCCAAAGAATCCAACTGCTGTCTCAATAAATTCTTATTCCATAAAAAGGCACCAAAATTAGATGACATCTACACATCATGATAGCTTCCTTTATATACAGGCATGTCGTTTCTAGTGACTGATAGAAAGTAAGCAGAGCAGTTGCTAATTTTATTGTGAAAAAAACCAGAACAACACAGTGATTTCAAGTTGTTCAGTCTGAAAGTGACTAACGCAGAAAGAGAAAAGGGCTTCTGATTACAGCACCTGCAAAAAGCTCTTCAGGCTCCTCACCCCTGTAAATGTTCTTTCAGCATTGAATCTGCCTAGAGCTCTAGAGTGCCTTGATTGGATGCCATTAGAAGATATTTCCAGACAGATGCCTTAAACAAAGCATGCAATTCTCCAAATACAAATGTGCCTTAGTGAAGAACATTTATATATGAAAAAACAGTTCTATTTTTCATATATTGCCTTGTCATGTGAAACATTCCAGTTGAAATTGTAACATTTTATATGTCTCAACACTGGAAGATTTTCACCATAGAGCATTATATACTGAATCTATAGTCAATATTGAAATATGCAATGGATGAAAGCTGGAGCTAGACTAATGCAAAGCAGAAATAAGAAACATTCTGGATAAAAAGAAATAAGTAACCTACAGGATACATTTTTTATTCTAAAACTTCTGAAGAAACTTCACTCTCCCTCCATGACCTAGGAACTCAGAATTACCATCAGCTGGCAAAAGTAGGGACATTTGTTTGCTGAGACATTGTTAGAAGACTTAGTAACATCCCTAAAATCCTGCAGTTATTAAGATGCCTCTTGTGCACCATCTTCTATGCACTTGGAAAAACTGTTTTTCAAAGACATGGGTATGACCAGAGGATGTCAGCACAGATGAAAGTCCAAGATCTGGAAGTTATAGGCCAGACTCGTTCCCTGACCTCCACTCACCTTTATACTATCTAGAAGTCAGAAAATTAAGAGTATTTGAATTTCAAGCCAGGGCTTCTTTAAAATTAGTATTTTTGAGACTTAGGATCCCTCAGCACATATCACACTGCATTAAAGATCACAGTGAGCCTCTTTGCTGAGGCACCCCCCATCACCAACCTCCACCCAGCCCCCTGATGGGTCTTCCTAGAGCACATCCCACCCTAGAGCTTCTTCTCAAACTCACAGCAAGATCCCACTGCACTTTCTACATTCCTGTTACAAGTGCTGTAAAAAGATTTTATCCACTTCCTAGCTGTGCAAAGGTAACTTTCATCTTTACTTCTCTGGCTAGAGACACCTGTCAAAACATGAACCTAAACATTTCTAGAGTTTTCTGTCTTCAGCCTCCTTCCTGTGTAGGCAAGAGAACTGCCCAAATTTGAACCCATAGCCTGCTGCTTGCCAACATGCCTAACTGAACCATCACATTGCTGTTAGGTGTTCCAGCTGTGCTATTCATTTATTGCCACTGGGTTACTTTACCAGAAAAACACACAAAGTTCAGTTTGGAGTGTCTTTCATGTTTGGGGATGGGGGGAGGTTTGTTTTCTTTTTTTACATAAGTGAAATATTTCTTCCACTTACTTTTTAACCTTCAGCAGTTCTGGGTTTTTTTGCTAGCCTGCTACGTGTGGTTGCTCCTTAGTTACCATGACACCCACTAATGTGCAGAAGGTTAGAGCCCAAGAACAGAAAACAGCTGAGTCACATGAGAAGATGGACAAGTTGTCAAGCAGATAACTCTGAAAAGCACACAGAGGCTCCTTGGCTGACGTAAATCAGTGTAGCACCATTGAAGTCAGAGTTATAAATCTCTCCCCCGACTTGGTAAATACCTTCAGGGATCAGAGCTGCACCTGCAATTCTGTTGATGTAGTTGAGCTTTTAGGAACTACAGCTACAGATCTCTGAAATAAGCACAAACACAGGTGTAAGTACATAATTCAGCATTTATCAGAAGATATTCAGTTACTTTCCTGGAAGTATAACAAAAAAAAAGTGTATGGAATATGAACACTGAAAGAAAAGCAGAGGTGAAACTAAATCTCAGATCCAAAGGACATGGAACAGACTTGAATTTCATGGCACAAGCTTCCCTCATCTCCAGCCAGAGACTCAGCCCTGAATATCAAGTGCTTAAAATCCAAGTGACCAATAGGAGTTTCACGTTTTCCTTCTTGTGGGAACATTAAAGTTAAGAAATGTATGGTCTTGCAGCTTCTCCATTAGAAGATCAGGATATATCCAGCCTGGAAGGCTTGGTGGCAGCTGTGGGATGGGTAAGTTGATGGTGACACTGCATGACATATTGGATTGCCTTTTTATTTAAATGGGTAAAGTCCTAGCCCTAGTAAGGTCAATGTGACTTCTGCCAACAGCTTGGGAAACTCTGTGTTGTTTGCTTTAACAACCTTCTAAAGAACCAAATGAAGCTTTTGGGTATGAAACACAACCTGCCCCACACTAGGTTTGACTACAGGCTGGGTTTGGCAAGCTCCTGCTTCCGTGGTCACTGGTTCTCAGGTGGGCTCGGCGCACCAGCCCCCAGCATCACCACATCAGAGAAGAAAAAGGAGCAGTTAGCTGACTGAGCTCCAAAACAAACCTCCTAAGAAAGGGTTATTTCTGATCTGGTTTTTATTAAGGCTGTACAAAATGCTGCTATCGCAGTGAGGGTGGGGACAGGGCTGTGCAGCAGGAGGTGAGAGGGGCCCCCAGGGCTGGCAAGCTCCAAAACAGCAACACAACACTCAGTGCCCTGTCCTCTGCGATGGCACGGGGGAAAGCCCAGCCTGTGTTTCTGCTGCCAAGTCAGGGGGCAAAACTAATATAGACAGGACCTTTTATAAAGAGGTCCCTAACAGAGTCTGAGATCTCAAAGCATTTTTTACTACTCTATCCTTGAGTGAAAAGCCAAACCCCTGAAACTGATTTTGCCTATTTAAATTGTCTAGCCTAGCTGATCAGACAGTGAAGTGATAGGGTTTTTTTATTGGTATCAGCATCCAGAAAGCCATGCCTGTCTAGCAGCAGTTACTAGGGATCATCATGCTTTGTGTACAGCATCATTAACACACCAAATCAGAGGCTGAAGGAAAGGCTCCTGCTGCAGCCTGGGCTCCCAAAGGAAAGCAGCGATGCTGTCTGCTGAGCCTTAGCATGCTGCTTTTCCTCTACAGCCTTGTATGTGTGAGTTTGTGTTTTTTTCTACTCCTGTCCACTGCAAACTCTACTGCTAAAGAGTGCACAGACGTGCTGCAAGCAGTGTCAGGAACTAGCAGGAACTTTTCCTGAGCTGTAGCAAGTGTTTTCAGTTCTGTATCACTGAGACACACTCCCAGGAGAACTGATGAGCACAACACCGAACAGCACTTCCAAAGTTTGAGAACTGTCTATGTTGAGGCACTCAGCACAATTAATATTCATGCAACTGGCTGAGTATTATAACTCCAGGCCTTTTTTCCCCTACAAATAACAAGGCTCTTGAAGTTTCTTGCTGATTTAGAAGTATTATTGTGTGACAGTAGCCTTCTGAGCATCAGTGAAGATGTCAATTGAAAAGATGTTCTGGCTGAGGAATTTTTGTTGTTTTCTAGTAGTGTTTCTGCTAAAGGGTAATTCTACAAAATAACATGGGTAGGTTCATTGCTTTGCTTAATAGAAACAGTGAAGAACCTGAACTGAGCAGAGCTACAGAAGAGATATTATGTTATCTTGCCTTTGTTCAAGCTTATGACGTGGTTCAAACCCATTATACTTGCCAAGCGACAATAAATATTTGACCTGTGAATGCTAGAAGGGAATTAATCCTTATTTCCTCCCCTCAGATTACATAAATCTGAATGACAAGCTATTTAATCTGGGTAATAGTTAACAGTCTCTGATTGCAGCTGTTAATATTACCCAAAGGACTATCAGCTACTAGTCAAGAGAGCCGTGGTAACACCTTGCTAATGAGATCCATATTTGAGGATACTCAGACTAATAGTTTGATTCCCATAAACACATTTCAAAAATAAAAAATAATTGGCATTTATAGTAACAGGGTTAGTAAGAGGGTCCAACTGTATAAGAATCCTTTACATTTTTGGAGACTTATCTGGACTGCCTCTGAACATCATGGCATTGCCTTTGGCTTTCCCTCTCAGGCATCTGAGACTACTTTTTACTTCTGATAAGAAATTGCTTTCAGTCTGGTTTCTATAATTAAAACTTTAAAAGCATTTTACATTGCATAATATAGCCTTCACAGAACCATCACCTCTGAAAGTGCTACTGACCTTCAGAATAACTCGCGCAAAGCACTAGGGAATAAAAAATATGGTTTTGCATTTTCTCTCTCTCATTTTTTTGTTTTGTCTTGTTTTGGATTTTTTGGTTGGTTTTTTTTTTTTTAATTTTTTTTATTTCAAAACTCTTTCCCAGTCATATTTGGAGATCTCTAGTTTTTCCGTTTTGGAAAGAGGCTTTATACTGTACTGCTAATTGTATATGTGAGATAGATGGAACATAATAATCCAAAGAGATCACTCATCACAGCAATTGTCAGGGCAGTAACACCTTCTCTCTTCAGGGTTTCCTTTTTCAGGGGAAAAAGACAGTATTCAACACAAATTTATGGTATCATTTTTTCTCTCCCTCGAACCAATGTCATCCCTAGGAGCCTGTTTAGCTCTCTACACTACTCTCTTCTGGAAAATTTTGTGTCACCTGCCCACAGCAGAGCTATGTTTTGTAGAACAAACCCACAGCTGTCTGTTTGGTTCCGTGGGTAATGTCTGTCGGTTGTGCCTTTGAAATGAAAGTTTGGGAATTCTCACTGTGAAGTTCGGCTCTTGGATGCAGATACTTTCAAACTTTAGCGTTCCTTACGTGCTTAATGTTTCTATTTCCTGATGTGTTTGGTTGCCGTTTAATTTAATGTGATATGGTTTTACCTGATGAGAAAAAGCATTTTTCAGGTAAAAGAGGATGCCTGAGAGTGTAGCACTGGGCTTTAACCCTGCCGTGCAGAATCCACTCTTTATTATAAAATTTAATCACTTTCTGTTAAATTGTTCCAAATTCGTTGAAAAAAAATCCCAAAGAGCACCGAGCTAGTATGAAATGTCAGACCTTTCTATCTTTCCATTTTCCTTATGGCCCTAGCTGAAACTAAATACAAAAAGGTAGCAGGATGACTGGATAGCTAAAACTATCATTAGTTCTAGTTAGCCAGCAGGCGCAGGGCGGGGTTCTCCTCCTGCGAGTGGCGGGCTGATTAAAAGGGGCTCCAGGGAGCGTGGCGACCCAGAGCGGGCAAACAGGGCCATGGTGCAGCAAGCTGCTGCTGGCAGAGTTGCAGGTTTCCTCCTGCTAGTGAGGTCTTTTGTTTGTTGTTTCTGTTGAATGGTTGGTTTTTGGGTTTTTTTAGTTAGTAATGGTTTTTACATGATCAAAAACTTCAGTTAGTAGAAGTGTATGTAGCCAAGTAGTACCCTCCAAAAAGGATCTGTCTGTCCAGACCCAGTGCTGTGCAATGTGTTTGAGCTTATCAGTGGCACCAGGGACATTGCAGAAGAAGCCTGCCTGCAGTGTGAACCACCTTTTGCTGGTGGCTGAGCTTAGGGAGGAGGTTGAAAGACCAAGGAGTATTAGGGAAAGCAAAAGGGAAATAGATTGGTGGAGTTCCACCCTTCCATCCTTGAGGGAGGCCCACCAGGAGCCAGAGGACTCCTGTGCCTCCCACTGTCAGGCAATAGGAGGACACCTGGTGGATGAAGGGGAGTGGAAATGCATCCTTACTCAGGGAGGGAATAAAAATTCCTCCTGACCCCCATCACCTAGCCAGGTGCCACTTCAGAACAGGTATGAGGCCTTGGATTTAGAGGGTGAGCCAGATGACATAAAAGAAAATTATCTACCCAGTGGGCCTCCCAATTACGCTTCATCTGTAGAATGGATCACCACCTCTCACATTAAAAAGGCAAAGAAGGGTAGCTGTAGTGGGTGACTCCCTCCTGAGGGGAACAGAGGGCCCCGTATGTTGACAGGACCCATCCCACAGAGAGGTCTGTGCCTCCCTGGGACCTGGGTACGGGGTATTACTGAGAGACTGCCTGGGCTGATTCAGCCTTCTGATTATTATCCACTGCTCCAGGCTGGCAGTGATGAGATTGAAAAGAGGAGTGTCAGGACAATTAGAAGGGATTTCAGGGCACTGGGTCAAGTGTTTCATAGGGCAGGAGAACAGGTAGTGTTCTGCTCAGCCTCTTTGGTGGCAGAGAAAAACATTGAAAGGAATAGGAGAGCCCACATTATCAACAAGTGGCTCAAGAGCTGGTGTCATCAGCAGAATTTTGGGTTCTTTGATCATGGGGCAAATTTTATGGTACCTGGCCTGCTGGAACTGGATGGCTCCATCTCTCTGTTAAGGGCAGAAGGATTTTAGCTTATGAACTGGTGGAACTCACTGAGAGGACTTTAAACTAGGTTCAAGAGGGAATGGGAAGACTGGGTTCTCTGGAAGCAGGCCCAAGGGTGATAAACTCGAGTTGGGGGTGAAATCAGTAGCCCAGCTGAGGTGCATGTACACCAATGCATGCAGCATGGGTAACAAATGAGAGGAGCTGGAAGCCAAGGTGCACCACCAAAGCTATGATGTAGTCACCATCACGGAAATGTGGTGGGATGACTCACATAGCTGGAGCGCTGCACTGGCTGGCTACAAGCTCTTCAGAAGCGACAGGAAAGGGAAAGGGTGGCCCTTTATATTAGGGATGCCTTTGATGTCATGGGTATTGAAACTAATGACGATGAAGTTGAATGCCTATGGGTAAGAATTCAGGGTAAGGCCAACAAGGCTGACATCCTACTGGGAGTCTGTTATCATCCACCCAACCAGGAAGAAGTGGTGGACAACTTATCCTATAAGCAGCTGGAGAATATTTCAGGATCACCAGCCCTTGTTCTTGTAGGCGACTTCAACATACCAGACATCTGCTGGGAACTTAATACAGCAGAAAAGAGGCAGTCTAGGAAGTTTTTAGAGTGCGTGGAGGACAACTTTTTGTTGCAGCTGATGGGTGAATCCACCAAGGATTAGATGTTAATATATGTTATATGTTAGATCTGTTGTTTACAAATAGAGATGGGCTGGTGGGAGATGTGGCGCTTGGAGGCTGCTTGGGGCATAGTGATCGTGAAATTACAGAGTAATCAATATTTGGTGATATCAGGAGGAACATCAATAAGACTTTTACACTACACTTCTGAGAGAACAGACTTTGGCTTATTTAGGAGACTTATTCAGAGAGTTCCTTGGGAAGCAGCCTTTAAAAACAAAGGAGTCCAAGAAAGGTGGGCGTGCTTCAAGACAGATCTTGAGGGCACAGGAACAGACTGTCCCTGTGTGCCAAAAGATGAGTCAGCGAGGCAAACGTCCAGCCTGGATGGGCAACGAGGTTTCGAAGGAACTTAGGAATAAAAAGAGGGCATATCATCTTTGGAAGGAGGATCAGGTCTTTCAGGAAGTATTTAAGGGTGTTGCTAGGGCATGTAGGAAAAAAATTAGGGAGGCCAAAGCTCAGTTCGAACTTAATTTGGCAACTTTTGTAAAGGAT
Organism: Cyanistes caeruleus; assembly: GCF_971803275.1. NCBI lineage: Eukaryota > Metazoa > Chordata > Aves > Passeriformes > Paridae > Cyanistes > Cyanistes caeruleus. Next base: position 43,155,772 of record NC_141705.1, read on the forward strand.
AATAAAAAATGTTTTTACAAATATATTAATGGTAAAAGGAAGGTGAAGACCAACCTTTGTTCCTTTTTGGATGCAGGAGGTAACTTGTAACTGCAGATGAGGAGAAGGCAAAGGTGCTTAGTCTTTAGTCGGAAAACAGCTTGTCCTCAAGTCAAGTGTCCTCCTGGGTTGTTGGTAGATGGTGTCAGGGAGCAGAATGGTCCCCCTGTTATCCAGGAGGAGGCGGTCAGAGAACTGCTGAGCTTGGATGTTCATAAATCTATGGACTCAGATGGTATCCATCCCAGGATGATGAAGGAGTTGGCAGATGAGCTTGCAAAGGTGCTCTCCATCATTTATCAACAGTCCTGGCTCACTGAGGGAGGTTCTAGATGACTGGAAGCTGGCCAATGTGGCCATTCACAAAAAGGGTGGGAAGGAGGATCCTGGTAATTATAGGCCAGTCAGCCTGACCTCAGTACCTGGTAAGGTAATGGAACAGTTTATACTGAGTGTCATCACACAGCACACACAGGATGGCCGGGGTTATCAGACCCAGCCAGCATGGCTTTAGGAGGGACAGGTCTTGTTTGACCAACCTGGTCTCTTTTTATGACCTGGAGACTGGCCTGGTGGCTGCAGGAAGGGCTGTGGATGTTGTCTATTTGGACTTCAGCAAGGCCTTTTGATGGCAGAGGTACAACTGACACCAAAGAAGGTTCCAAGTATCAGCACTTTATTGTTTTTCTGTACAACCTTTTATAGCCTTCATTTGATACCCTTACATGCACCACACCTCGCTCTGCCCTTTTGTGATTGGTTAATATACATCAGCATTCCATGTTTCTATGCCTTCAATACTGTTTGCCAGTCCTACACAGTTGTAGCCCATTAGGGATGAGGCTTGGCCACAGCACCATTCCCAATCACCACAAACTGTGTGCCCACAGCCTTTGACACTGTCTCCCACATCACACTCCTGGAAAATCTGGCAGCCCTCAGCTTGGACAGGAGCACTCTTTGCTGGGTTAAGAACTGGCTGGATAGCCAGGCCCAGAGAGTGGTTGTGAACAGTGCTGCATCCAGCTGGCAGCCAGTCACCAGTGGTGCTCCTCAGGAGCCTGTTCTTTTCAATATATTTATTGGCGACATGGATGCGAGTACTGAGTCTTTAATTAGTAAATTTGCAGACTACACTAAGCTGGGAGCGTGTGTTGATCTGTTGGAAGGTAGGAGGGCTATGCAAAGAGATCTGGAACAACTGGATGGATGGGCAGAGTCCAGTGGGATTAAGTTTATTAAGTCCAAGTGCCAAGTCCCGCATTTTGGTCACAATAACCCCCTGCAGCATTATAGTCTAGGAACAGTGTGGCTGGACAGTGCCCAGGCAGAAAAGGACCTGGGGGTGGTCATGACAGCTGGCTGAACATGAGCCAGCAGTGTGCAAAAAGTCCAACAGCATCCTGGCCTGGATCAGGAATAGTGTGGCCAGCAGAAGCAGGGAGGTCATTCTCCCCCTGTACTGGGGACTGATGAGGACACACCTGGAGTGCTGTGTCCAGTTCTGGGCCCTCAGTTCAGGAAGGATATTGTGACACTTGAGCACATCCAGAGGAGGCAACCAGGCTGGTGAGGGGCTTGGAACACAAGCCCTGTGAGGAATGGCTGAGGGAGCTGGGGTTGTTTAGCCTGGAGAAAAGGATACTCAGAGGTGACCTTAGCACTCTCTACAACTCCCTGAAAGGTGGGTGCAGGCAGGTGGGGCTTGGTCTCTTTCACCAGGCAGCAACCGACAGAACAAGAGGACACAGTCTCAAGCTGCACAAAGGGAAATATAGGTTGGATATTAGGAAAAAGTTTTTTTACAGTAAGGGTGATAAAGTACTAGAATGGTTTGTCTGGGGAGGTGGTGGAGTCACCATCCCTGGATGTGTTTAAGGAAAGACTGGATGTGGCACTTGGTGCCATGGTTTAGTTGTGGTGTTAGGGCTGGGTTGAACTCGATGATCTTGGAGGTCTCTTCCAACCTAGTAATTCTGTGTGATTCTGTGTGTAATTATTTTGGAATACACCATGAAGTGAGGAAGATTATTCCTTTTTCATACAGACTGCCAAATTTGTATAGCCTTCTGATTCTGTTGTACAATTCTGTATAACAGCTACATCTTGATTTTTCTAGTACACAGCCAAGTACTTTGAAAGTTGCTTTTATGCTTTTTCTCCCTTTCTGTATTTATATGTGTAATTAAAATATCATTATTCAAATATAAGTAGTTAAAGTCAGTTTATTTAGGAGCAACACAACTACAGAAACTGACTGTATTTTCTGCAGCCACAGGAAGAGTTTAATTTACCTGGATATAGGAGAAACAAGAATGAACTCCCAAGGAAAAGAAAACAATACAGGAAACATGTTAGTATCTGGAGAGCATAAAAAGTACTGAAAATAAAGTTCTAGTCCTATATCAATTTGCCAGTGTTTTTAGTTGTGAAATGTAATATCAGGAAAGACTCAAAGCCTAGAATGTGATGAGGTACTGTTGCCACTCTGGGGCAGTACTAATAGCGTAATTCAGATAAATTGAGAGATATCTGTCTCAGGTAGGATTTGGGGAAGTTCCTTTAACCCCATTACACTGACATTATTAGTTTGGGGGACCAGGTGGCAGTGGGCTTAAACATCAGTGTCCCATTTTACAGACACATAACCACAATCAAAAGTACAAATGGCTCCAAAAACTTTAGTTGATGAGACTTTATTATCACCTGTTACAGTTAGTAAGTATTCACAGATTTAGCTGAATATGTCCAGTGATTTAGCCAAATATGAGTCCAATGTCTTTTTATCCCTAAGACTGTCTTTTTTCTACTTGTGCAAACCGTTTTGCAGAAACTACTTTCCTGAAAAATTGTTATATGAACTGCAGCATTGGTGGGGAGGGGGGAGTTATTGATGGCCAAAGGAAGGTGGCTGAACAAAAAAATTATACTGAAGGGCAGGACAGTGCCAGATAGTATTTGAAATAAATGTGAAATATAGGTATTCAGATTTATGTCAAGAAATTATTCTTAAATTTTGTAGAACTACCTCTGAAGACACAAACAAGAATTTAATTAAAGTCCTGGGGAAAAAAAAGGGCTTTGCTATGGTGTGGGGACATTCAGCACTAAGATCAATCCGTAGCAGAAAACAGTGATGTTACCACCAGATTTTCACAGTGTTTTCCTATGAACTGTTGTTAAATGGAATTATAAATAGTTTAAATATTGCAGCTGTGACTCAGTTATTTTCAATACCGGGGAATACCTTATTAGGATTTGCTCCCACCAAACCTTCTTTGCTTACCATGACAGTCAGGCTACCATGGCTAAATATAGATTGTAGAAGAAAGTTGCTAACACTTTCAACTTCAAGCACACTTAGACAAATACTATAAATAGACTGATGTTTTGTAAACTAGTACTTGCCAGAGGCACAGACTACATGCTTTCCTGTGTGAATTTTTAACTTGTCTTGCCTTTATGAGACAATTAGCAAGTCTTAGATATCTGAGCTCTCTTTTTATTACAATGAATTTCAAGTCCAATAGCAGCAAGAGACTGACAAAGCTTGTGAGGAAGGCAAGGCTTAATGGGCAGGCAAGCTGCCCAATAGTTTTGCCAATACACTGATCTGCACTACCCTTGCTGTGTCTGCCCTGATTTCACCAGGGTACAATTAATTCTAGCTCTTGTGCTGGCTTAGTCACAGTGTAATCACCGCCTTGATGGACCTGACAAACTGTGTTTTGGTGTGGATTTGGAGAACATTCAGAAATTGGTTCACTTGAGTGCATTATCATGGGTGTTAGTAATGGACTGAAATACCTGCCTGTAAGGTTTTTAAGACTGGAGATCTGAGCCTGCACTCTTGCACAGTTCAGATATAACTGGGGTTCACTTCCAAACAGTTCACCAAACCCCATGTTTTTGCTTAAAATCATGTCCTTTAAAAGTACAATTTTGCATTCAGTGCAAAAAGAAAAACATCACCAGCACTCCTGCATTAAAAGAAAATTAATCTATCAGTATGTGGAACACCTAGGCCAGAGCTGTTTTAAGTCTAGTTGTATTTGCTTTAAGCTACAGCCAGACATACAAAGGTAATTTACTGTATCACTGAAACTAGTAAATTTGTATAGATGGTCTTTTGCCAGTGTTCTCACTGATTGTACTGTTTCTCTTTTATATGTTACTTCTACTAAAACCATTACACTGCCTATAACAGAATGAGCAGAAATGGAGCAATAGAATAAGGGAAGAAAAAGCCCAAAGGTCTTGCATTGTATCATGCCTGTAAGTATCAAAAATGAGGCCTTTTTCCTGAGTCAGGGTAAGAATTCACAAATTCTCTCTGATATGATAGTATTGCCATGGAACTTACATGTCCATAGCAAGGGATGGTGTTGTTACCAAGACCTAGGGGTTGAGATTGAAATTTCCTGTTGATGAGATCATCTGTGCTATCAACTGAGCTGATGCTGCCACAGCATTGTCCTTTATCTTTACATGTAGTCAGATCCAGGGACTGCTGTAGTTATGTCTGGCTAAACTGCCATCAATATTTGTTGCAGAAAATTTACTCTCTTTGTCTCCCAAATGAGAATGAGGCTTGGGAAACAGGGTCCAGTTCTTTGACTGCATCCATGAAAATTTGCCTTCTCTATTTAGAAATTTTGTCTCTTTTCCAGGCTTTTTATCTACAGCTGAGAAGTGTTAGACCTTTACACCTCTTGAAAATGACATCTTGTATAGCTCTTTTTTCTCTTTATCTGTTCATTTTATTGAAGAAAATATTTACATTATAACTCCGCTTGAGCTCAGTATGTCCATGATGACCTGCTCTCTACAGGAATTAAGATGAAAGATAATTTTCATTCTAGTTTTCTTGTTATTACTTCTGTTGTATCCTCTCTGTTTTGTTTGAATGCAATAGGTTCTATCTACAACCTTGATTTTATTGTCTAAGTCTGGTGAAATGTGCTTGCACAGAACTTTACAGTACTCAGTAATGCCATGGGAGAAATGTGAATTATGCCTTACCAGTGACTCTAAAAACATTCTTGAAAAGAACAGCAAGAAAAGAGAGACAAATCAAATGCCTGTCTGCTGGGAAGGAGGCGGTTTCAATTCCATCATGCAGGGTACTTAAAATGACCTTCCCAAGGTCAGCCAGGACAGCGGTTTCATTTGTAGCGAATTAAAGGTAGAACTAACCGTGTCTTTGCTCAGAAGATTGCCTATAAAAGAGAGGAGCTCTTTGCTTCTTTACCTCAAGTCTGTCATAGCTTTACTTGAAACAGAGAGAGAGGATGTTTCATACCGTTTAGGAAGTGGCAGCAGGCAGTCTGAATTGGTAGATTTAGCTTTGAGTAAGGTTTTGACAGCCCCTGTGTAGCCTAAGCACTGCAGCTCAAAGGGTGGGGCTTGAGCCAGATGAATCAATCTGTATTTCACTAACAACAAAAAGTGTGGCTCTACTCCCTTGTGGTTTGCCTATCTTGCCCCTTTTGCTACCTTTTGTCTGCTCCTGAGATTTTTTGCTCACCCAGCAGAACAAGCTGTGATTATGACAGCTGCTAATCCAGTGTCCTCCTCCTACACCAGCAGTGCAACAGCACAGCTTCCCTACACCTCTGGTCTGTGTTTGGCAGGGAGAAATGAAAACATGCTTAAGCACTATGCTGCTAAAGCCAGGACTTTGTATCCAGTGTAACTCCCTCCTCACGGGAGTCCTGCTAAAGGGTCTGTCTGCCTCAGAAACCTTCCCCAGTCTAGGACCCGCACATGTGCATGCCACTGATGACCCCATTACATGGGATGCATGCCTCTGCCATCCCAAACCCTGACACATGCAGCCTCAGGTATGGGCAGGTTAGAGAAGCTGGAGCATCTGCCCGAGGCAGAGCTCAGTTTCCATCCTCATTCCTGCAGGCAGTGGGATGCACAGCACTGCCAGCCATTAGGATATATCTACCTGTAAACAACTGGGGAAAATAATTTCTAAAAACTAAGGATTTAAATTTAAACTGCATTAGTCAAAATGGACTAAACCTTGTACAGAAGACTTCCTTCAGCATTACCGTAACTTGGGTCCATGTTTTCCTACACAAAGAAATCCTTTATTCCTCCCTTTATCTGCAAACAGCTTACAAAATTTATCCTAGGTGCCTGATAAAAGCAGAAATATGGGCAAATTAAGTAGATTTTTAAAATGGTGGTTTAGTATTTGAATGCTCTCCTTCCATTTGATTATTTCCCCTTATTTTTTATGGCATTTTAAAGATGACATAGTATGATCCAGGGTCAGCTTTCCTCTATAATAACAATTCTATAGCAGATTTGTTACACATGCATGTGCCCTCTCTCTCCTGGCTAACTCTCATTTTCAAATCATCATCTAATTTTCTATGCCTTTTAGCATGGAATCTTTTCAGTTACCAAGGTTGTTGATAGATTGCAGTCTTGCCATTAAGCTTAATACCAACCCCTGGTACGAGTGGTAGTCCATCAAGATTAAAAACACCACGGGAAGAAAATGCATCCAGACAGACAGCAAGTATCCCTTCAGCCCCTAGGCAGAGTGCTTAAAAGCCCCAGTGTTTCTCTTCCTCTGTCACGATTTCATGCACAGTAATAACCTCTGGCAAGGTTTTTGCATTCTCACTGGATTGTATGTTGAAAACAATACAGTTCCACTTAAAATTGTTCTGTGTGTTATTTTTAAAATCACTTTTATTGAAACTGTCTGTGTGGTGGCATTCAAGTCTGGCATATGACAGTGTGATTAGTTCTGCCAATGCATTGATCTGCAGTACAATTCCTATTTTTATCCCTACTGTTTGAAGTATAGTCAGTCATGACCACATTTCCATTAAAGACTACACGCTGAACCATTTTAATCTGTGACTAATAAAATAATCGTAACATTTTCATTTAATCCTCAGCCAGTCTGAGCACTATCATTAGTACTGGCAGAGCAGCGATTTTCTGTTTCTTGAGTGATGCATCTGCCATTGTCAGTGATCTACAGTGATTAGACAGCCAACTTTTTCCTTCACTCCTAAGTAATGTGTACTCAGTATTAGTGTCCCAGTTATGTCTGACCTACGTGCAAATTTATTATTCAATTGGCAGAGAGAGAACACTACAATTAACAAAAAGACAGTGGAATAAGCAATAGATCCAAGAAATGGGAATCAGTAACCCCTTGACATGGATAGAGTCTGAGGAGAGACTTGTGTTCTCTTAGCCCATGGGACAGAGATCCATGCTGCAGATATTAAAGTTTTAGCATTGCTCTTTCCTTTGTAGAGGGCAAAAAAAGCATGTGCTTTTATAAACTTGTGGGGAAGAAAACTTGCCAAAATGAAAACATTATTAATGCAAATTTAATTCCTGCTTGCTCCAGGAATAAAAAGTTCAATTACCTGATTATATATTTACCTATACACTTACTGCAGGACTGCTTTGTCATTCTGTGGAAGAGGTGAGTGATGTTCTGTGGGGAAGCAGGGCTCACTAGTGAAGGAGGCTTCTGTCTGCAAAAGCACCCCTTGCCAATTTGTTACAATAAGCATAAGCTAGGCAGGAATGGATGTGTGGAAGTTCAGCTGGTGAGGAAGGTGCCTGCAGCTCTCAAGAGTGAGAGTGCTTCTCTGCTGCATTGTCCCAGTGGGGACACGTGAGAGGTTTGGAGAATCGGATGAGCTCAGACATCTGTTTTTAATACAGGGGAAAAGAAAAATCAGTTAAACAAGGGTTACAGCAAAGGGTAAAGAAACACCAAGAGAAGATGATGGAGAATAAGAGGCAGAATTAAAACAGTTCAGCAGACGAGAAAAAAGCTAGCAGGCAACTGGAAGGCTTTTAGTGCAGTCAGACATCCCATGGCCTGATGCTGGCATGAAGTCTGGGCAGAGCAGCCAATGTCTGCTTGGGCATATCCTGACATGGCAAAGATCAGCCATGATCTTTGGAAAAGGAAGGAAATGCCAGACCTAAGGCACACGAGTAACCTTAATTTTGCTCTTGTTGTGTATGTTTTATGATGGCAACAGAGTCAAACATTGCTGCTTTTTTTTTTTTTTTTTTTTCCTGAGGCCTAAGCTCTTCTCTGTGGCCAGGCTGAGTGCCATTTCAGCCATCCCACACACTTAACGATGGATAACTTTCAGTTTTTACCTTGTTTGTTGAACAGCACTATACAGTCACCATCACAAACCAAAGGAGGCCTAGCGGAGCTCTCGTGTGATAGCCACAACTCTGCAATAAACTGGAACACAAGTCCTGTGATGAGTGGCTGAGTGGTTGTTTAGTTTGGACCAAAGAAGGCTTGTGGTGACCACATCACTCAAAAACCGTATGAAAGGAGGGGGTATCCAGGTGAGGGTGAGTCTCTTCTCCCAGGCAAGCAGCAACAGGGCAAGAGGACAGTCTTAAGTTGCACCAGGAGACATTTAGGTTGGACATTTAGGTAGCAGGAATTTCTTCACAGAAAGGGTAGTTTGGATGGGGATGCCCAGGGAGATCCCTGGAGGTGTTTAAAGAACCACAGGATGTGGCACTCAGTGCTATGGTCTAGTTGACCACGGTGGTGTTTCGTCATCGGCTGGACTCGATGAACCCAGGGGTCTTTTTCCAACCGAATTGATTCCGTGATTCTGTTAGACGCTCTTGTAAATAACCTCGGTTTAGCCTTAGGAGTGCAAGGACAGGGAAGCCATCACTCCCACTACTGGGTTAGCGGCACCTAGTGCTGCTAGGGCCAGGTGAGCCCCGGTTTCTGGAAGCACCGAGGGTGACCAGCACTTCCCACCGTCGGCTCCCGGACGCACGGAGCGGCCGCCGCCGTTCCCGAGGCGGGAAAAGGCGGGGCGGGCGCGGGGCCGCCCCCTTGTCCCGGGCTGAACCGCGCGGCCGCGGCGGGACCTGCGCGGCTCCACCTCGCCCGCCCTCGGCATCATCGCTCCGCGCCAGCACCGGGGCGGGGCGGGCCCCGTTGCCGGGTTACCGCTGTCATCCGCCCGCGCCGCCGCCGCGCTCGCTCCCTCTCCCGCCCGCCCTCCCCGCCCCCTCCCGGCGCCGCAGGAAGCGAGCGGATCCCGGGGCGCTGCTGCCGCCGCTCCCCCCACCGCGCCCGGCGTCCCCGGCCCGGCCCTGCCCCGCCGCCCAGCGCCCCGCGCCGCCGCTCCCCCCACATGCCGCAGAGCGGAGCGGCCGCGGCGCCGAGCCCCGCCGCCCGGCTGCCCCGCCGCGCCGCCCAGCTGGGGCCCTGACGGCCCCCCCGCCGCTGGAGCCGGGGCCCGGCGGCGCCCGCAGTGCATGAGAGGGAGAGCGGGGCGGGGGCCGCGGCCCGAGCCACTCGCCTCCCGGCCGGTGGCGGTGCGGGGACCGGCCCGGGGGGCGCCGAGGGGCGGCGAGGCGGTGGCTCCATGTGAGAGGACGCGGCGGCGCACCTGATCCGCCGCCGGGACAGCCGCAGCCGGGGCGGGGGGGGGATTCCTCGAGGGCCACCGGTCCGCAGCCCGCCCGGGGCGGGGGGTGGGCTGGACCCGCCTGCCCCTTTGCAACCACCCAGCCCCCGGCGGCAGCCCCGGGGCGGGGGGGGCAGCGGACCCCCTCCCGCCGGGGCAGGGGGGCTCCGCCTCGCCGCCCGCATCGCCCCGCCGGCGGGAAGGCGCGCGCGCCGCCAGCGGAGGGAGAGCCCAGCGGAGCCCGTCCCGAAAAGTGAGTGCGAGCGGGAGGAGCCGCCTCGGGAAGGGGCTGGGTGCCCCGGGGCTGCCGGCGGTGCGGGCGGGGGGCCGGGGCGGGGGGCGCGGCGCCGGCCGCCGCCGTTTCCCATGCGGCTCACGTTGCCGGCCGCGCACGGTCTGCTGCCCCGCGGTCCACGCGCCGCTCCCGCCCGCCGCCGAGACGGGGCCGGGGGGCCGGGGTGCTCCGCCGCGGCCCCCGGGGAGGGCCGAGGTCTCCTCCGCAAGTTCTGCCGCCCGCTTTGTGCCGGGAGCGGCGGCCCCCGCGAACAAAGGCGGCGGGCGGAGGGTTCGGAGCCCTCCGTCCCGTCCCCGCCCGGGGAGCCGAGCGGAACTGCCGCGGCGGAAAGTTGTGCAAGGCTGGGAGCGGAGCGCACGGCCGCGGTGCCCTGAGCCCCGAGGGTTTCAAACATCCACCACCCCGCTCCCCCGTTTTCCTTCTTTTCTCTGTAAGCTGAGTGGCTCCTATCAGACCCCGCGGCTGCCTCCTGCCCGCTCATTTACGTAACACTTAGGTGGAAAAAGCAGGTCTTGTCTCGGAAAAACATTATTGAGGAGTTGCTTATTTTCCATGTGAAGTATTTTGAATGTGTCTTAAAAGCCAGGAGTTGTCTCTTCCTGTTTTTTGGAGTAGTTGCTGCTTTGCGAGGCACGAGAGTGCTCTTGCCCTTTACTCCGGACCTTACTCCGGGGCTGGGGAAAGAAGGGTCTCGTTTGGGAACGGGACTGTGTTTGCTTGGGTTCTGTTCTGCTTTGCTTTTCAGCATTTCCGCCCCCGTGCATAATTTCCTGCTGGGCAAAAACTGTATCAAAACTTGAAGTGTTTTAATAGAGTATCTTAACTTTCTCTTTACTGAAGAAAACAGCACCTCAGTGCTTTGTCGGGGAAGAAACAATTGTGTCTGCTAGTGTTAAATTGTACTATTCGGGTGTTAAAATTTATACAGCAATTTGTAACATATGAGGAGGATGTACTGAAAAATGAAGAGAGTAGGTTGAATGTCGTTTATTTGATGAGACAGTGTTCAGACAGAGATCCAGAAATTACAACTCCCGAGTGGAAACTGTTGTCTGCATGAGCCCTCTCCACATCTTCCTGGAAGGAGTCTAGAAAGACTTTGAAGGGGAAGGTTGTAGGTTTTGTCAGGCTTTTCATTAAAAGAAGAGTGTACAGCTTGTGAACATCCTGTGGGCCAGTTGCTAGGCGCCTGCTCTCCTGCGCTTTCTTTACCAGATGCAATTGAAAGCAGAGGAAAACAAAGCGTAGCAGAAATGTACACAGTTGCTGAAGCTCTGGAATACATGGGTGTGAACAGAAGGCCCTACTCCAGCATTCCAGCTACGCATGCTTGCTCTGTGCTTCAGTTTGTGCTACACTTTTGAGAGCCCTTACTGCCTGTTTCCCAGCTGTATACTTGTCCATTCCACTGAGGAGATAGCCTCTGAAAGCTCAGGGGAAGACCTAGACATTGACTGGAATTTTAAGGTAGGCAGGGAACCTGATCTTTCACAGTTTCATTTTGAGACCCAGTTTGCTGAAGATAAAAAGATTAATTTTCTTTAGTTTGAAGTATCTCCATACCTTAAGCTTTCTGTCATTGCTGCTGGTTTAAAAAGGGCTGTAAAGAAGTTGAACTCGACATTTGTTTCACTCCTAGTTTTTCTCGATCACAGAACTCAGTACCTAGGGAAGGAAGTTACGTTCTCTTCAAGCCACAGTATTAAGGAGATGGTCAATTCTATGCTGTATTTAATATCTACAGGAGCAAAATGACACTATGTCCTTTTTTCATGTGGTGATTACACTTGCTTTAAGGCACTTCCTAGCCCCAAACTTAAATCTGCCCTTTCTCCATCATCATCCAATTTTTAACAGCAGCCTGTTTCTGTCTCTTAATGGTAATTATGCATTCTTCTTGGTGTTTCAGGTTCATAAATATCTCAAAAAGATATATCACTTCATGGTTTTAATTTTTTTTTTCAAGGTTTAGATTTTTCCTCCTACTGCAGCTTATATCTAATCAGTGTAGGTCCTTTGTTCAAGCTGAATAATTTACTAATACAACAGTGTCTCTTTGGAAACATAAATTTTTATCAGAAGATATGTGATTTGCATTTGCATTAACTGTTAGAAAAGCTTTTACAACAAATAACTTTCTAGTTTAGGGAGAGAAATCCTTTTTGTCTTTAGACTTAGACTGACAAATTAACTTTACTTCCCCTTATTATGTACGGACGTAAGCAAAAGTTTTGTTCATTACTTCAGTGGAATTTGTTGTCTCTGAACCAGTAAAAGAAAGGAACGGCGTTAATGGTTTAGGTCAGGCAATGTTATTAAAGAGAGAGGAATGCTACTCTTCTGTCTCTTTAAAATAAACAGAATTTTTAAAATTTGGATAGTATTCAATGAACATGCTTGATCTTCTGAATCTTTCTGTGAAGAGCACATGCAATGTCTATATGTACATTACACTTGAAATAAAAGTAGCATAAAGACCTTATCTGCAGAGCTGCTTCAGCCTTGTCATATATGGACTGTGTGTCTCAGGCAATTCTAGAAAGACACGATAAACATTGTGTGTAATTACTCATGAAAATGCTCTTCCACGACAAAGTATTGTGCTTTACTGAATTTGTGGAAAGCCATGGATGGTTCAGTACTGAAATGCTCCATGTATTCACTGGATAGACTGTTTGCAGGGATCACTGCTGTGGATAGTAGTATAGTCTTTCGTGACAGCAAAGGCTACAAAGATTTACATATTTGTCTGATGAAGACCTAGACCCATGTAAGATTGGAAACTGACTTATTGTCAGCAAACATCTTGGTCCTGCTTTGTGGTGGTACATGGTTATTACACAGGATCTTCTGGCTAAATCAAACAAGGACAGTCTAGCCCAGTCTCCTCCATCTCTCAGTGGTCATCAGAGGATGCCTGTGAAAGAATGCAGGCAGCACTAGATGCTTACAGGTCCCTGTTCCAGAACACCCTTCTGGTTGCTATCAATGTGTACTTGAGGGCTGTGTCATTTCTGTGCATTTGGCAGCCCTTAGTGGCTTCCTCTTGGGTGAACATGTTTGGTGGCTTTGAGGGAGGAATGGGCAAGTCCTTCTTTTGAAGTGACTGGTTTTGAATAAACGTGTTGTCAGGCATATTGGGTACCTTCTTGTTCCTATGTTAGGAGAGAGGAAGAATACTAATTCCCTGTCCATTCCTTATCTGTCACAGTTTTGTGTTTAGTATAAAATGAAAGGTGGTTTTCCATCTTTCACTTTGTAAAGATTATTGGTGAAATAATAAAGTAATCAATTTTTGACTCCCTTCTCTGTTCAGCCAAAATCAAGCAATAAATATAACAGCTTGATTAGACTCTTACTTAAATGTTAAACTATACATTTGCTTTTCTTCTTTGAGAGCTTTGCACATGCAAGATGTTTTTTGGTTGTAATAATATGAGGACATTGTGGCTCACTTGTGAGGGGACATTTCTTGGGCAGGAAGAGGGGAATGGGGGTAATTAAACTGTTGCAATGTTGTGAATCCTGCCTGGGTCTTTGCACCAGTGGTTTTGGTTAGCTACTCCAGCATTTGTCCTGTATCAATGCATACACTGCAGTCATGTATTTTCAAATGGATGCTTGCTAGGATTTTTGTCAGTAGTGTGGACATAATTTATGTCTGTAAGGTCAAGTACTTCAAAAGTAAAGAACGTCAGAGTAAAAGGAATTACTGTACTCAGTTTTGTTCATGCTCACTATGGCAAAAAATACTTGTTCATCTCCTCAAGACTGCTCGTTTTTGCTAAATAGACAAATCTGTGTAATTCAGTAGCTCTTCTCTATTTTGTTTTCTCAATGTTCTCTGAAACAATTGCAGTTATTTTTACAAGGGTGAAACAATGCATTTTTTTCTATAATATCATGCCTAATCTACCAGCAGACATCTTTTCCCATTTGCTGGGACAATTGAAGATGTTACCATCAGCTAGGGGATACAACACCCACAGCTGGTTAAGAGGTTGTGTGAAATATTGTCCAAAACTAGCTTGTTTAGTTCACATAAGCTTTGCCTGAGTCTTGAGCTGAGACAGTTGGCTCTGCTTTGTGCTGGAGGATGAAGTGTTGGTGGGTGCTGTTTTGGTGGCACACTTCTGATGTGATGGTTTCAGCAGCTGTGTGCTTGCAGGTAGCTGCTAACAGCAAGATTTGCTCTCAAACAGCTCTTTTTTCCCAATACAAATCCCTTCAACATGATTGGTGGTGGCTGTTGCATTATGAACTAGTAGAATTTGTCTAGTTTTCTGACCAAACACAAATACGGCCATAAAATAGAGAAGTGTGGCATGTTTTAATTAAGATATAAAACAAACAAAGAAAAAAACCCAACCAAACAAAAAGGTATGTGCTGTTTTCAGTTTTGGCTGTAATTTAGAGTTATACCAGTATGATACATTTTGCAATGCTATTTACCTCATCTTATATTGAAAAAAAAACAAAAACAGCTTCCCTTTAATAGTTTCATAAAAGTTGAGTGATACTTGGATTTTTGTAACCCAAATACATTGTCATGAAACTGATTAGCATATTGATGTACCTTAGATGTTTTGTGGGCAGGGGTCATTGGGATGTGGAGAGGAAAGGAATGGGTTTATTGAAATTGCTTGGTCAGTGTGCTTTCTAAGCAGCTCCATCATAGGATAAGCCTGTTACGGGTAGGGCCTGGCTAAGCTGGCCTAGCTGAGTCTAGTTTATCTTGTGACCTGAGACTGGGGGGCTGCTTACAGCCGAGGGACAGCTCTGAGGTAGTTAGGGTTAAGTAATGCTTCCTGTTGAAAGGTTGACTATTCAAAATGTGAATGTTTTGCAATGCTTTTTTGCTTGAAAACCTTTCAGTGATGCGGATGGCGTGACCTGCCTGATACTTCTCTGGAGGAGCAGCACTGGGAAGTCTGAATTCTTCAGCATGGGCAGGCTGAGATGAGGTGTGCTCAAGAGGGCAGGGCAGACTGCTAAACACTTTCTAAGCACAAGTTCTGCCTGCTTACCTAGGCAGGAGGGCTGCCCTAGGGTGGAGCTGAGAGGCATGTGTGTGCTGTGGTGAGACCTGACCTTGTGAGGCTGGAGCTGTGCTGAGTGGGAGGTTAGAGGAGGGTTGCAATAGAGTTGCAATAATTTCCCATTAAGCTCTCCATAAACTTCAATCAATGAGTGTTGCCACTTCAGTATCCTAGGTTATAATAATAAATTAAATCTTTCCCCTTCCAATTCTCCCTCTTTACACATGGGCCTCTTTCTGAAAATAAAATATCTGAACTGATTCTGGGATAATCGTTGTACTTGTTCATATGTTCAGTGATTCTCCTGTTCCTCAGTTTCTTGGTCCAATGTCAGAGCTTGTTGTTCTCCCTCTTCAGCACTTCATCCTTAAGAAATGTTGCTCTGGATGGCTTGGAATGTGGGAGGTGACCTTTACAAGATACAGGTTTCCAGAGACTTCCCCTGTGTGTTTCCTTGGTGGATTTATCAAGGAACTTAAGGGTGGTGGTGGAGACTCGCTTGCACATGAAGTTTTGGTGGGTCCTTTTGATAGATTGAGGTATTCCTTAATTTGGTCATGCAGAGTCAGAGTTTTTCAGCTGTGGCTTTGTGTTCTTGTAGGCTGTGGCAACTGCTGTGTATTTCAGGACAGGAGCTGCAAACCCTGGGTGTGTGTTGTTGACAGTATCTACTTAAACTCTGCCCTCTTTGACCGTCATAATGTCCTTACTGCACACATTAGCTCTGTGTTTTCACAGATGCTGGTGGATACTTTTGGAGCATGTGCTTTTCAGGATAAAGTCTACCATGTTTTCTTAAAGGTAAAACTTTACATTTAGATCTGCTGCAGCATGCAGGACCTGCCTATGCTTATAGGGAGTTTGTCTGCTGTATTGCAAAATTGCGTGTGGAAAGGTTATTACTGTCTTTATGTAAAATATGTGATGTGCTTTATAGGATAGAATGTGTGTCCATATATATCTGCAGGAATGATAATAGTCACAGGGAATTCAGAACTGAACAGGCTACTTCAGGACAAGCTACTTGTCTTACTAAATGACTAACAAGACCAAAGCATCATAAGCCAATGGAGAAGAAAAGGTTTCAAGCTTTTCCCCAAGTTCCCTTTTTAGGAGGGTAAGCTGCTCAGTGTGATCCCTGGCAAGTGCAAGCCTTTTCAGCATTGTGGCATACTTCATGCTTGAGAAGTTGCTCACTAGCTATTGCAGTAGCTGCAAAATCTAGCATTTCTTTGCTAGACCTGACAGTAGTGGGTACATTGCTTTTGTTGACTTCTTCATTGCCTAATAAGGCTTTAGAATATACTGGAGAGTATTTTCTTTAGTGTTCAAGGCTGTAACCATTAAATAATGATAACCAAAACTACAGCTATGGATTCAGACCTCTGAGGAAGTGTTACTCATCTTTTGTGGCAAGTGTGACCCCACACAGCTTGGCGTAGTGCTGAATCTCTGTTGAAAACAGGATGTCTTCACCTTTGTTTCACCATTGTCTATGTCTTTGCTAAGCTGTGTTACTTGTGGCCCTGAGCTTGGTCCAGTAAACCTGCAGTTTGTCAGGAATGTCTACTTCTCCTGCTGTTTATATCTTGTCATTTTGGTTTAATTCATGCAATGATACTCTGAGCAAGAGATGATCTGGCACAACAGAAAAGGGCCCTGAAACTGTGATCCTGGAGATACCCTTGTCTAAGTTATTTTTAACGTTTGTTTCTGAGTTCTGCTGTGGCAGTTTCATCTGCTGTTGCCAGAGCTGATGAGTATGTCTGCAGATCTGTGGCGTTTCTCTGAGTGGGTGGATCACTGCAATGACAGGTAACTCTTTTTTTCTTTACTACAGAGTACATAGTGACAGTTGCTGTGGTTTTCAGTGGTTTTATCTTTTACTTTTATTTTCTTTTCTTTCCTTTTTTTCTTTTTCTTTTTTTCTTTTTTTTTTTTTTTTGCCAGGAAACTTTTGACACTGTTCCTTTCTCCACATGCCTAAATAGCAGTCCCTATTTGATCTTTCAGCAAGAATGAGTTTGAAGTAATTGATTTGTCCGGGGCACTGTGTTTGAGGATTGCTTTTCTCCCAACTTGCTATTTGCTGCAAGAGTTGAGGGGGAGTGAGACAGTGGTCAAACCTGCTGTGCTTCCCCCACCTGGTCCATATTTAAACTTGTCTGTGTAGCCAAGATAGGGCACACACAACCCTTATGACAAGCCTCTGGTGGAAGGGGGCAGTTATATCCCTCTGCTTTCATGGTGTGTTTGCTGTGTTATCTGTGGCAGCAGGTGGATTCTGACCATGCTGTTGGTGGTCTGGGTAGGAGCTAGACCTGGTCACTGCTTGACTCCCAGCTTGCTGGACTTTCTGCTGCCCTGCACTTGCTCCACTCTACCAACTGTGTGATACACGGCCCTGAATAGCCACTTGATGTTCATGGAACATGTCAGGAGTAGCATGCAGGCTTTGGTAGCCCCTTAGTAAGACAGTCGTAATGCTAACTGTGTTCTGATGTTATGTGTCTTCAGGGGAGTGATTATATGTGTGAAAGAGGTCCTACTAATAATACCTTTGGTGGGCTCTAATACACAGGTAGCTGAACTTTACATTTTGAAATATTTTAATATAGAAGTGTTCATGTTAATACCCCAATAATCTCCATAATGGCTTGTTCTTAAGGTTGTCCAGATGTTTAACCTAAATTTGAAAGTTTTACATAGCTGAGTGCACTACAGCTAGAGCAGTTCTTACACATGGCTTGCTGTAGCAAAACAACTTTGACATACGCAGTTACATTTATTTTGTTTCCAGGACATCCTGTATTTTCGTCTCATCTTCAAGGACAGGCTGAATAGGGCTTTGAAAAACCTGGTATAGGGAGAGATATCCCTGCCCATAGCAAAAGGGTTGGAGTTACGTGACCTTTAAGGTCCCTTCCAACCCAAACCATTCTCTGATTCTATGATCTCAGGTTGTGTATTGTATTCCCAGTTTTATAGCTTATTGCCATGGTGAATCTTATTGTTATTTTGTGCTTTGAACACTGTTAGGCTTGACTATTTTGGAATCAAATAATTCCCGATTACTACAGAAAAGAAGTGGGCAGATATGAAATAATTGAGGATCAAACTTCAGCTCTGCCATTAGTGACATTTGGCCTGGTGGGAGCAGTAGGTAACACTCAGAGTGACTCAGGAGCACAGGCAGGAGTTTTGTTTGAAGAGTAGAGGTGGGTGGTGTCCCCTGTCATGGGGGGGGTGTGTGGCTGTCTAGTGAGGGGAGCTGCATGCTGTGGTTGCTGCCTGCCTATGTAGGGGGTACATACAGTCATCTCTCTCAGCTTGTGGTTGTTTACACGGGCTGTGGGAACCTTTCAAAAGGGTGCTGGGAATGACTGGAAAAACAAAAGCTTGTTTAGTGGCACAAAAGAAATGTTAACGTTTTTGGTCCTTCTCATTTCTATTGTTTGTTTACACTGCAGTGTGGTGGGAACAAAATTGATTGCGTAGGTTAGGCACAACCTAGCAAAGATTAAAAGGAGAAACTTATCATTAAACGTTTTACCCTTCCTTCATAAAATAATTTCAAGCATCACAAAAGTTGAAATGTTATATTCACTTGTCCTTTATGGGGTTGTCATTTCATATTTTATTTGACCTGCTTAGTTGCTACTGAAAGGAATGGCTCCCAACAGCTTCTCCTACCCATATCTCTTCCTGTACTAGCTATTGGCTTAATCTAATTTTTTGTCAATATTGTGCTATTGGTTTTCTATCATTTTAGTTCCCTGAATTTAAGTGAGAAGGGAACTAAAAAGCAAATTGAGTTGGCTCAGTGTGACTCGGAATGTGCGTTAAAGCTGGCACAGGGGATGCACAGCTGGCAGTGAATCCTTTGGGCACTGACTGGCCATTAGATCAGCTTAACTGTGCCCTGAAACCTCATGGTTGGGGTTTGACGATCTGCTGAGACAATGTGGAGTATGTGCTATAGCCAAAAGAGCTGATCTTGTTCCCTCTGTCCCTTTGCTTTTGAAGTTGTGCTGTCCACTTCTGAAATCCAGCTACTTGTGGGTCAACATGAGTGCTACTCTTGCCTGACTTCTTAGCCTTTTCAGGAAGGAGAGAGTGGTATTCACCCTTTTAACAGAAAGACAAATTTAAGTAATCTGAAAGTGTTTACGATCCTTATACTAAACTACAGAAGTATTGTTATATGTATCATGCTGTAAACTATATGCATATAAACCACCTTCAGCTACTACTGCCAATTCAGCCTTTAAAATAGAGCATGTGCTTGATCTTCAAAGGTTTTCCCCTCAAGTTCTCTTCATATCACAGTCATAAGTGTGCCAATCTGGACAAACTAATCCTTTTATTCACTAGAGCTACATTTAACACAGTGATCAAAGCTGCAGTGTACAGAAATATTAGTAGTCAAATCTGTAAAACACAAGGGAAACAAATTGTTCTGTGAGCAACAGAGCTAACAAAACCTAGTTTCCTGTGGATTTGTATCCTCTGTCTGCTGCTGTTTCCCATCATTGCAGTAACAGTCCTGATTACTGTCCTCTTATCTCCTGTGACCTCCCTTATCACAGTATGTCAGATCCTGCAGCCTGACTATTACACCACTATCCATATAACCTACCTGCACGCTGGAGTAGAGGCTGCATGTGCTGTGATGGTTGCAGAGCTCTGCTTGGTGGCTGCTGCCAAAGGGAGGAAAAATAAATTACAGTCAAGAATTCTATTGATTGTGGAGCTGAGAGTTTAACTTTTGTTCTATTCTCTCTGCCTATCAGTTGCCATCTCCAGAAAAGCAGTAGGATTTCATTATAAGGTGTGTGTATCTTTCTTTTCAGAATCACTTTCCACAAAGATGTATTGTGGCACTGAAAAGTTTCATGTTTAAAGCTTCAAGTAGTTCAGTTCTTTATGTTATTTGTGATGCTTTAACCCCAGTTTAGTTGAATATATTATTTTTGTTGTAAAAATCCAGTTAAACTCAAAAGTTCTTAGTGGTTTTTTTCTATACCTTTTTCTTTATATTTTTCTGCGTCTGTCAGTTACAATCAACATACCCAAACTTTCTGATGGTTTTTGGCTTCCCTTTTAAGATGCCTGTTACTAAATTTCACCTTTTTATTTTTAATTTAATTACATTTTGAACCATTTTTTATGCCTGCCTTATGGTATATATTCACATATATTTATAGGCATATATTATTATATGTGTATATATATACACACACATATATATATAGGCATGTATTTTCAAAGTGCCTATTTAAAATGCTGTATTGAATTTGTAATGTACGAATTATAATATTATTTGAAATACTTAATGCACATCCTCGTTTTTTCTTTTACTGAGTATTATTCTTCTGTGGACTATCAGGAGACAACATGTTTCTTTCTGAACTTGTTGTTGAGATCCAGGGAGTTGGTGAGTAAAATATTCACCTGGACACACAATATCTTGTTGATTGTTTTCTTTGTCATGTACTTCTCATTTTATCTAACTTGGTTAGACTACATGAAATTCTTAAGGTTCCTTCTCTTATCTTAACCTTAATAGCTTTTATGTGAATGAGTTTTGCCACTTTTTGCTTTCTGGACCATAAGGGAATATGTGTTGCAGTTCTAGTGCAGAACTGTGGCATTCTGATGTTAACCCTTTTCTGCAAATTAACAGACCACTTACTGCTTTTTCCTTTGATGCTTTACTGCTGGCATCTAAAAACAAATGTTTTCCCCTAATGCCAATATTAATTTTACTTAATGGGCTCTTGAGACTTGGAGGGAGGCTTTTTGAAAGCCTTTCTTGCAGCAATTTCTCCCTGGTTCACTGTTGTTATTATAAAATTCTACTAGCCTAAAAAAACATGGTTTCCTTTCCAGAAACCATGCTGTGTAAATTCTCTGGTATCAACCTGCGTATATTTTACAATTGTATTCTCCAAACAATTGTTTCAGCTAGCTTGCTATGCATAAATGGCTTATTTGTTTGTAACACATTAAATCATATTTACTGGCTCTTTCAAATGTAGGTAAGTATTGTGTTTTCTCATGTGGTAATACTAGGTATGTTTAGTAGGAGGGTAATGTAATTTTTTTATTATTTATAAATATTTTTTCTCTTGTTCCTGTGGAATCACTCAGTTCTGATTTCTGCTAATAAAATGAGAAAATGCAAAAGTACCATGTTTTCTCCATAGTATTGATGGTTTAAGTTTGTTAGCTCTGTTCTACTCCCCCAAACTGTGTAGTAGAGTGGTGGCAGCTGAGAAACTTGTGTGCTCAAGGAGTCTTTCTTACACTTTGAATGCAGTGTCTAGGAGATCTTCAATTCAGATGGCAGAAACACTGTGAGATGTGCAGTGGAAAACAGGTTGATACAACCTGCAAATAAACCCAAAGTGAGTCATTTAGCTTTTCTCTGGAAAAAAATGGCAGTTTAGTAGTAGAACCATTCTGTTGCCCAGTAAATGCTTGCACAGACACATTGTCTAGGAGGCAAAGCCATGAAACTGTTGTAGCTGTTTTAGTGGAGAATAATTAGTAATGTTATTCCAGTAGAGATCTAACTTTGTAACTAATATTTTGAATGAAAGGTCAAGCTTATTAAAACATTTGAGTGTAATATCTTTTATCAAGATGGCAGTTTCGGGAGAGGTGTCCAAAAGTTAAAATACTTCTTTTCTATTTTAATTGAAATGTTCTGTTTTAAATTGTGTTTAATAAATAGTTTGAAATGTATTCTAGAAGAATTGGCCCACTGGATCATACTGGCATGTGCTCTTCCTAGCCTAGTATTCTGTGTCTGATAGCCATAAGAGAGAAAACCTTCTCCAGGAACCAAGAAGGTCCCTAATTCTTCACATGACCCATCTCAAAAAATTGTGTAAGTGGATGCATGGGGAACATTGAGAACAAGATAAATTTTAGATGCTTTTCATTTTATGCTTGCTCTCCAGTTATGGAATCTCTGAGCCAGAGGTTGTTTCTGTTTGTTCAGAAATCCTTGAATTATTTCTCTTCTGAGAACTTGTACAATTTCTTCTTGAGCCCTTGTAAATTTTTCATCTCCATTGCATCTTTTTGCAGCAAATCCCACAGATCTGCTGGCTGTTGCCTGAGGAGTTCACTCATATTTTGAAGGTGGTTTCTCCTTGCTTCATTAGCTGCTGCCTTGTGTTTCTGTTGCAGGGGGCAATGAGCAACCACTATTCTTTGCCTTTCATGGCACTTGCCTCTGGCATAGTCCCTTGAAATGGGAATCTCTGTTTCTAAAGAGACCATTTTTTCAGATCCCAGTTCTTCTATATTAAGCACTTTTTGCTGTAAGAGCTCACCTGTAAGACAACAGATGTTCCTTCACTACGTGATTTTTCTTGTAGAAATGTAGAGGTGCTGTTTGGGTACCAGTGCTTACTGATGTTTCATGACTGAAATCAAATGTATGATTGGCAACTGCATCTGAAGTGGAGGCTGTACTGGGGGCATGTCTGCTGAAGAATTGCTTGACCCTGTGAAAATGATGAGTACTCAAGTAAGGATGAAGAATTCTCATTTGTGTCTCCAGGAAATGGCAATTCCTATATAGTTGTTCATGTGGTCATCTTTTAATGTGGTTAGAACATCAGATTAGCAACTCTGAAGTTTTATTCTATTGATGAATCATGAAAAAATTATGAATCAAGAAAAAAAATAAAGAAACACTAGGATCTATCTGAAATGATAAATAGCAAGTTTCCCATGTTAGCATTACAACTGTTGCAGCCAGGCAGAGCAAACAAAAATTCAGCTGTTGTAATTGAAATTTTTTTTTTGGTCCGTGATGTTAAGAGTGCATTGTGAACTTCAATTTTATTAGCATCCCATGTGAGTACTTTTGTGAAGAAAAGTAAATTTAGTCCTTATTGGTTCTCTGTCTGCCTTTAAAGCCTTTATTTAACTGGGTGATTTGTTGATCTACACAAATAGATTGTGTTTAGAAATAAGAATCTTTAAGAATAGACTATAGAGTCTATTTCTCCAACATTCCTATAAATGTATCCATTTAAAGTCTGTATTATTTATAGAAATATATAGAAGGTACATCCAGGTACATCTTGAGGTACATCTGCAAGGTACATCTTGAGTGTTAAGGTGTTAAAGGCATTTGTTTAAAATACTAGTTATTTTTTAAGTTATCTA
Organism: Cyanistes caeruleus; assembly: GCF_971803275.1. Lineage (NCBI taxonomy): Eukaryota > Metazoa > Chordata > Aves > Passeriformes > Paridae > Cyanistes > Cyanistes caeruleus. Next base: position 43,178,790 of record NC_141705.1, read on the forward strand.
AATTATTCATATAATCATCATAGGCTGTTAAAATTTTGTTGCAGATTTTTTTTTTTAGTGTTAAATTGATTGCTATCGTGGAGGAGAAATCTAAAGATACTTGTGAAGGATTTTAACTAATGGTTAATTTTCTGTTGCCATTAGTGCTGGGCTATCATATTAGCTCTTCTGGAATACAGGTGAAGATAAATGAAATCTAGGTCTCATCCCACAGTCACTGGAGTATACACTTAGATTTGGCCATAAGGATACCTGTAGAAAGCTATGCACTTGCCTCATGTTTGCTGCATCAGTAGCTACAAATGTAAATTTGTCAAACTTCTTAGTCATGTACTTTTGTTGCCTCAGAAAAGAACTAATTGTCCGTTTTCCATTGATAAAAAAATCATTAGTCTAAGCTTCTGTTTATTTACTTGTAAGAGCAAGAAGTTAATCTCTGAAGAGTGGGACTTTTCAAGTCTGCTTAAGTCATTTAGGAGCATAAATTCCACTGCCTTTGTACTGTGAGAGGAGTAGAATTGAACTGAAGGAGAGGATTAATTTTGGAAGCTAAGTAAACTGAAAAGTGCAGTTGATCACAAATATCAGAGTGTATTGTGTTCTTGATTGATTCTTGTATGAATCTTCTCAGCCTAAATGAATATTAGACTGTAGAATTGTTGGAAGACCTGATCAGATATGGGCAGGGAGAATTAACGGTGTGACTTCAGGACTTAAATAGGGAAATGTTATGTCTAAATTATTTTTAATTGCTGTTTGAAAGCCGAGTGTATTCTCTCCCAAAGAGAATGCAAGAAAAGCATTGTGTAACTCTTTAGAATCCGTGTCTTTGCAATAGTTATTGTCCTGCTGTTTTCTTTGCTAGCACATGCCAGTGGTGCAATAGTAGGCAAAAGGCTCCGAAGTCCAAAAAAGCTTTAAGTGAAAACCTTAAAAGATGGTCAAAATTTTATAATTAAATAAAATGATCTGTCTCTTTTTGCTATCTTGAATTTTAATGGTCATTTGTTTGCCTCTCGACTACTCACTGGTTAACTATTTGTTTGGCAGGAACTAGGAAGTCTGCAAAACTTGTTGTATGACTCGTTTCAGCTATCAGCTGTTTTTCTGTGCCTTATCAGGCTGCTTGACAACTGTTTAATTGAAAAGTTTCACATGCTATTGAAGTGTTATTGTTAGAATAAGCTCTTAATTCCAGAAGGAGGATATAATCTCATGGTTTGATAGTGAGAGTCACAGTGTAGAGGGAGGGATGCTATCTCTGTCCTAGATAGCAGACTTGTTTATTTTATAAATAAAGATTATTTTTTTCTGAATAGCGAAGGATAGAACTTGGGCTGATTGTACATATCTCTGAGTAGGGACAAATATTTTACTGTCATTCAGTTACAAGAACTTTCACTGAGAATTCAAATGCCATATCCAGTGTAACAAATGGGAATCTTGTTCTGGAGAAGTTGCAGTAATAAGTATGAAACTTGCTTTTTTTTGCTTGGGTTGTTGTGCATATAAAAAAATCCAGTAGCTGCAGTGTGCTTGACGATAAGGTGCAGATGAGAAATGGCAGCAAAAGAATGACTTCAGATTTCTTCTAGAAAAGGGGTGTTTCACTGTTAAATGCAGGTAAGAGTACATATACTTTTCCCCCTCATGTACTGTTTTGCTTTATTTTCTGTGTTAACACATTATGCAGTCTCAATACTTGTATATTGCTGCAAGTAAAATAGTCTTTTGCAGGTTCTAAACATAGAAGTTTAGAGGAAATACCTGCCTGGCCTTTTTTGTCTAGCTGATTGTAATTTGATGGAAAATGGCTTTTTTTTGTTTCCTTTTTTGGTGGCCCAGTCTCTAATCACATAAAAATGGAGCTACCTGTTGATGAAGCAAGTCTAGAAATTGTGAGTAAGGGAGAAGACTTCATTTTAATGCTTTCAAGGATTGCTGGTATTGTGCAGCTAAAGTCAAGGTAAAAATACTGATGTTGTTCAGAGGAAGTTTGTGGTCATTTTCATGTTAGTGCTGGTTATTGAGAATAGTTACAAACTCCCTCCAGACAGCAGCACTGAGTGCTGTGGGCTCAGGTTCAGACTTTGTTTCAGTTTAATTGAAAGCCCACAAGTGCTAACAGCATTTTTGATCTTTGCTCACTACAGTTCTTCTCATTTTTTTTGTCAAATCCAAATGAATCTTTGGGTCTAAACTGAGTGTGCCCATTGAGTGATTTTTGTTCTTGTATATAGTTGTGGTGGTCACTAGTACAGGTTGTCAGTGTTGCATAGGAAGCTTTACATAATGCATTAATGTGATGAATTTAAGCTCTTATCAGGGGGATCTCTTAACCAAAAGCCCTAAACATTTCTGATGATGAATAGGCAGGAAACTTTGTGTCACACCTGCTGTGTTTTGAAAAGTCAACACAAAGTTATTTTTCTATCAGTTTAAGGAAGTGGAGAAGTTAACAGATTTTAGAACTTTTGAGTTGGTGATTTTTAAGAAAGCATAGTTAAATGCATTCTATGAGGTTTCTGATGTTTCATAGACTAACAAAAGGTTGCTTTATTAGTAGCTTTAATGAACAAATCGCTTTATTGGCTTAGACATACTGGTTGCTTTGTCGGTCTAAACAGCTATGGGTTCTTGTTTCAATTCACCATTGTGCTGGAGTAGAGAAGTGATAGCCATTGACCTTCTGTTAAAGCACAATAAAAAGTTTTTTGTGAAGAAGGAAAGTGTGCAGGGAAAAGAGCAGTGCAGTGCTCTGTCTTGAGTTCAGCAACGTAGAAGTCAGGAGACCATGTACCTCCGCTGCTTTTCTTACTAGGTGGCTCAGTGTAGGGAACCACCTGAAATAAGAAAAGGCAGGACTGATTTTCTGAAGGCTGTTTTTCATGGAACCTGTGTGTAAAGAAAGAAGGTATTTATGTCATAGCTGTAAGGAAACATATTAAGCAGGCATTCATTCACTTCTGAATGGAAAGTGTATTAGTCTTCAAAAAATTTCTGGTTTTACTATTGATTGTCTGACTTGTTTATTGTTTTATTAAGTGAATAATGCACATAACTTAGCCATAGCCTGTGGCTGAATTAAGTGACTTTATATTATTTCTTGAATTACTTCCTAAGAATTAAAATGAGCAAATAGCTTTTTTTTTTCTCCTCCTGGCTGTATGCTTAATTCACAGAAGAAACATTTTAGATGCTGTAGACTTTTGTTAATGATAATAATCAGCTGTCAAAGTTGATATCTGTGTAATGAAAGGTTGCTATATCAGGTGGGATGACATTGCCATCATTTTTGTAGTTTACCAGGTTGCTTTAAAAACTTTTCATATTGTTTGTTAAAAATGAGCATCCTCCTGTAAATGGAATAATAGTGTTGCACTAGAAGTGGGGGATTCAGATAGATTTGCCAAATGCATTTACATTATATAACACATGAAGTTATAATCATGATTAAAAGGATTAGGGACTTTCTAATGAAAGCACTGTATGAAACCAATTTATCATTCTCTGTAAATACATTTTTATTAGGGATGGGGCAGTACAGTGCAGCATGGATGTTCTGTAGCTGGCTGGTTTCTAGTTTGCAGATTTGTACGTGTTGTTTGGTGGGAGCAGCTGCTGGAATATACATTTTAGTTACACTCTTGACTTTTGTTGTAGGTATCGTGTTGTATGTTTGGTGGTTATGGTGTTGGATCTAGTTTATAGTGGTAACTATTTCTAATACAAATAAAATCTTTGAATTACTTTTATTCTCATGGAGCAGTTTTGTACCCTAATATGTCCCTAATTCCTCAGGAAAAACAAGTTTTCCCTGCAACAATTTGGGGAAAGCTATGAGAAGCAGAGAAACTGCCCATGCATAAGTTTATCTAGATTCCATTTTTGAGATGGTTGTTACTATAAACTTGTTTCTGAGATGAGAAATGAGATTGTGTGAGCTTGTGTGTAAGAGCATGTCGAGGAGAGGCAGCCACACTGAGTGTTCAGACTGCGTTGCTGATCCTGGTCAGAGGGGACCTGGGTTGCCATCATGCTCTGGTTAACAGCTATAGCTCATCAGTCCTATTTAAAGGAAGTACCTTTGGACTTTCTTTAGTTTTCTTCTGAATCCTATAGCATCAAAATGTCATTAATGTAAAATTTGCATGGAAAAAACTTAGAGCAGAAAAATGCACATTTTTTCCTATGAGTAGCTGGCTAGGATATTTGATTGACAGTTTCCTCTTGGCTGTCTCTTCTGGCTACTGCCTTCCCTGCTTTCCCTCTTTCTCTCTGGTCTTTCAGCATGTGCTTGAGGTTTGTTTTGCTCCCTAGCGCAGTCCTGGTGCTATCTCTCTATCTCCTTTTGGCTGCAGTTTTTTTCCTCTACCCCTTTGCTTGTCCAGTTCTGCCCTCCCACCCTTGTTTTACATTTTAATGTTGTTGAAGTAGCTTTGTACCGCCTCAAAATACTCGGTTTTCCTTTGTGAGCTTAAAAATTAGTTGAGTCAGCCCTGATTTTTAAGGGAGTTTGCCCCTTCAGAGGTCATGTTAGCACCCCTTTCTGACAGCTACTCAAATATGTTCCTCAGCAATTCCGTACTTGCCGATGGGTCTGTATCTCAGTTTCCCAATGTGCAAATTTTAAGGGTGCTTATGTCCTCAGTAGTGTTTAGAATCAGTTAAGATATCCAAGGATTTGGACAGTACAGCAGTAACTATAAATGTCACTGTAGGAATAGTCAGCATGGCGGCAGTTGACTAAACACAATTCATATTTGTAAGTATCTTTTTGTCTAAAGTATCCTTATGAGTGATGGAATTGAAGTTGGAATTGTTGTGGAGCGTCAAATAATATGTTTTAACCCTTTGTACTACTTTGTTGAAACTTGTTTTTTAAATGCCCATTGCTGGGGAACTGGTTTTGAGGCTGTGTTGATGTTATGACTGCGCACCCGTCTGTAACTAGAGTATGTGATAGCAAGTGATGCCAGCTGTATGTGTAAAAGAAAACTGGCAATTCTGGTGCAGTTTTCATTGGAAAGATAGCTTAAGTAAAGGTAAAGCAATAAAACAAATTGAAGAGTTTTAGCTGTCTAGAACTGTGCTGCAGTTAACTTTTTCATTATACATTTCTTCATCAATATCAGCTTCCTAAACATCCATCTCAATATCGACTGGCAGCCCACAGACTGCATATATTGAAGAAAGAAGATACAACAAACATCTGTTTGTTTTAAACCCAGCAGCCATCTGTGACATACAATTAAATGTGTACTGTATAGCCCTTAGATATCACTGCATCTGCAGTAAGGAGAGTGCATTTGATGTTCATCTTTGAAAGCATATACCTCAGAACACTATTCCTCAAGAGAAACAGTAAAATTTTTGACTATCAAGTATGAATTGGCTATAATACAGCAAGAAAAATCCCTATAGCAGCTTAATACTGTGGCTTGGAGTCTATATAGAAAATTATTGAACATTACCAGCTATAGAGGGAAATGGGATGTGGAAGAAATTTCAACACTTTTCCTTAATCCACTACCATGATCAGACCCAAACTTTTTTTAGGTGAATTTGCATCAAATAAGTACCAGAGCTTGCAGAGCAAAGAATGCAAAGATTGCCAATGAATCTTCACCTTCCTATGGTAAATATTTGTTCTTCTCCCCAGTAAAATCAACAGATTCTGTGGGTCTTTCATAGTCACACACCAGAATGAAATATATTCAATATTGGTCACCAAATGTTGTTATGGGAGTAAAGAGAGGAAAAACAAATAACTGCTAAGCACCCAAATGAACACACATATAGAAATGAGAAAAGACCTAACCACTCTATTCTTTCAGGCAAGCAAGGTCTCAAGAGAAGATGGGTAGTTGGAGTTTAACCAAGGTGGGCCTAAAGGAACATTCAGAAGACAAGTCTGTGTTTTTAAGTATGGGTTTATGTAGACTACCGTGGCCTCAAGAAAGGGGTTTTATGAAATTGCATTAATTTTCCCACTCCTTTAAATCTTCAGTATATCACATGTAAATTGTAATTGTCTGTTCTTCCCTTCTTAAATGACAAATGCTTTTTAACTTTGGCTATTTTCCTAGAAAAATCTCCATTTCACAAGTTTGCAGCTTCTTCACATTAATTAGCATAGCCCAGATGAAATCAGAACTCATATTCCCAACTTGAAGTTGTTCTAAAGGCTATTCTCTGTCCTTTCAGAATCTGGAGGTTTTCTGTGCCTAGTCTGTTCAGCTATATCAGTTTGAGTAATAGAAGAAACTTTATAGGTGAGAGCCTTTAACACTTCACTGGACCAAAACTGTTGTCTTAGAAAACTCAATTTCACTTAATTTGAGCAAAACATTAACCTGGCCTTAAAATGTTCAGTTTCCCCAGTTTAGGTTCTAGTTCAGCCTTGAGTGAGACTCTGGCTCATTTGGTTTTCATAGGGCTTTTGCCTTGCTAATCAGAAGTTATTTTTAACTCATGTAGCTGCCATTTTCATCAGTCTTTTGGAGGTGGAAATGCAGACAGAGCAGTGGTGTGATAGCTGGAAGAACTGGGGTTTCTATTCCTAGCTACTGCCACTGACTTTGTCTGAAATGCTTTTATTCAAGAGCATACTATTCCATTTTATGCATCATACTCTATAAAATGAGAGTACACATCTGTCAAATATTTTGAGATCTTTGGGTAAAAGCTGTTCTGAGTGTTTGCTTCAGGGAAGCACAGTTTGTGATGTCAATATAATAGTACAGCTTTATTTCTTTGTGGAAAAGAAGCAGCATCTGTAGTTCACCATTCTGCATTGAAAGGGCAGCCTGTAATTTATGTAATAATATTCGATTAATATATTCAATATACATATAACTATTAATTGTTTAATGGGAGCAGTGGTTTAAAATGATTTGCTAGTAGATTTACTGGACATTAGATGCTGTAAGAAAATAAGAAGTTATATTAGTAAAGTGTTTGCAGGACTGTTTTAGGAGGTGCTAGATGTTGTTCAAAATATACTTAATAAAACAAATATTGTTCTCACGTAATGAATGCAATATCCAAGACAGACCCAGAAGTTCCAAGTGAGATGTTACTCTGCTTAGTGGTACACATCTTATGTTTTCTCACTCATGGAAACAGCTTACTGCTATAGTTGCTGCATTAATCCATAATCCAATAAAGTGGATTTATTTGAGGGGTTGAAGGCAGAGAGAAGAAAAGAAATGTCTCTGTAGTGCCCTATAGTGCAACAGTTAAGCTAAAAATAAGATGGAGCTCTTGAATGGCTCTGTTTGCCTTTCTTAGTCTTTGACACATACACATTAAAGCTTCATGGTACTCTGTAAAAACTTTACCAAAATGCTTGATTTTCTGAGAGGAGATTTAGGACCTTCCTCTCTTCTTTTGAATATGGGATGTGCCTTATCTGTATCTGTAAGATGGCCCATTCATGCTTTATCTTAAAATGTTTCTCAATTCAAAATGAATTTCACAAAACAGCCAAGAAGATATTCTAATTTTTTAATGCTTGAAAATTTCTCATGCTAGAATTATCATTTAATGAACTAGTGCTTTACTCCAATTTCCAGTGTACAGTTTAGATAAGAATAATGATACTGAGCTCTTAAAAGATACAAAAACCTGGAAATCATTTGGTACTCAGATACACGTATCTTCCTGTGGGTCAAAATAATTGGAATAAAGTTTTGAAGTTTTGAACAGGATTAAGAGTGTGTGTGTGATGTAGAGGGCTAAATTTTGGTTTTGGCACCTGCCATCATGTGATGCAATCAAAGCCTTGAGCTTTCTACAAGATACTCCAGCCTGTGGGCTGCAAAGAGAAGCCAGCAGACAGCACCAGTGTAACCCACAAAACATTGGCTGCCTGGGACTGGAAATGTGCAAAAAACTGTCAGGAGTGTCCAGGAGATCTTGAAGCAAGTTGAGGAGATGTGGAAAAATGGCTCTAGCAAGTTTTTCTCGGCGGAGTCCATGTTGTAGGCAGTAGCAAAGGGCAGGGGCAGCCTGGCACATCCCCTGGCTCGGATGGAGCAGCAGCAGCCAGTGGGCTGATCAGTACCCTGGTCTCCAGCTCCTCATTCCTCTTAGCTGTTCTAAAAATAGTACCTGTTACAGATGCTCCTGTTACCACTGCATGAAGGAACGGGATCCTTCTGCTCTGTGTGGGTAGAATTACAGTCCCTGAACGTGAGCAGAAGCAGAGCTGCAGGTCTTGGTGGACGCTGGTGTCTGGAGCACCTGAACCTGCTTCTGGTGCTCGTCAGCTGGTTGATGAATTGTTTCTTCAGAGTTTGGAGCTCTTTGAAAACTGTCATGCTAAATTAAACAGCAGGCAGCAGGAGGGTCTAGCATGCAGTATGCCATTAGACAGGATTAGCTTTTTTCCTTTATTTCAGTTTTGGGAACTGGTATAAAGCACGTCCAGATTTTTGGAAGGAAATATTAATCAGATTGTAAAAATAGAATTCTTTTAGCAAAGAAATCTTAGCAAAAAAGTATTTTTTTTAAACAAGATTGGTCAATTTCGAGTCAGTTTCATTTTTTACCCGTTTTATGCTTTGCTGTTGAAGTGGTGCTTACTGGAGGAGAGTACTGTATCCCATTTAAGTTTTAATTCTTTTCTGTTTGTTCATTCTAACTGCTGCTATTTTATAAAGTCAGGCAGAATGTTTTGTTAGCAAACAAATGGGAAGTAAAAAGCAAGCAGCCCTTCCTTTCTTAATAAATGCTTCCATTATTCTTTCTCAGTAGTTAGAATGTTATGTCATGGGCCAAACTTGAGTTGATAACTAAGCTAGAAATGATAATAAAGTCTTGATTGTGGGAAATGGATAAAGTTACGGATAAAATTCTTATTTTAAAAGGCGCCTGGTATCTTCAGAGTTGCCTTTTGTTAGTTTAGACTTACTGGCTTTGCTAACACTTAGAGTAATTAATTTTTTTCCTTATTTTTTGTGAGATTGGAGTTAAACTGATAATACCTGAACTTGAACTATTGTTAATTGTTGGCATGGACTATAAAGAATTGAGTTTTAACCAGTTAAAATAGGATGTAATAAATACAATATTTATTTTCCTGTTTAAATACTAATATCATGAAAATATTTAGATGGCCAGAGAACTGAAAGATCTTGGAGGATGGGTTAACAATACTGGATATAAATCTGAATGCAGACACAGATTTATCTGTTAATCTGAATATCTCCATTTACTAGAGTATGATACAAAATGCTGGGTGTCTGTATGCAAGTTACTGAGAACCTGAGACATGTTCTTCACGAGAGTAGTTTCAAGATTGTCTCAAGAACTGTCTGTTTGTCCCGCACCTTGTGGCAATAAATTCTTAAAATAATGAAGACCTGAATCAGCTGAGTTTATATATGTGAGAAATATATATATATATTTTTTTTTTTTTTTGAAAAAAAAAAATTAAAAAATTCATATGTTTATATGAATGGACCAACTGCTTCCAAGGAGTCCACTGGATTCTGGGTGTACAATAGAATGACAGGTGTGCTGTAGACCAGAGTGCTTATTTTATTTGTCTCTCTCACATTTTTTTCACCTGACATGTCTGTATGAATATAGAAAAAAATGTTAAATGCCTTTGGTAAAAACCCTTATCCAAGACCATGCCGAGGAATTTCTTGATATTTATATACTTCAGTGATATTATAGTTGCTAGAAAGTGAAAGTCATTCTGGCCAAATTTATTCTGGCTGCTGGTACAAGGCAAATAAACAGAATCTCTAATTCTCCATACCTGGTCCTAAAATTAGATTGTTCAAAGAATTTGAAAGACCTTAGGGGACTGTTAGGATTTGCTTTGACACACCGCTCTTTAATCTTATGCAAACTAAACCAAGCAGAAAATAAAATTGCAAACCCTCCTTAGTATCAGGGACTGATTGGTTGTTCTTCAGCTGTTTCAATAGAACACTTGGCACCTTACCTCTTTTGGCATTGCAGATTCCCATTGCTGTAAATTTAGCAGCCTTTCTGCATATATTTACATCTGTGTTGTTCTGTGAGTTTTCTTTTTAAATCCTGATCTGAAAAGAGGCATGGAGAGTATTGCCTTAGAACAATAATGGTGGATAAGTTTGTCTAACTTTATGTTAATTTAATAGCTTGTAAGCCATTAAAGGACTGATGTACAAGGTCAGTAATAAACATTTCCCTATGCAGTAGTTTTTCTTTAGTCTGAGAGAAGATAAGGTTGATTATCTCTACCAGGACAGGTGAGCTTGTGTCTCTGAAGTCATCCTTGAAAAAAATGCCTCGCTGTTTTTGTTTACTCTCTCTTCCAATTACAAACCAGAATTATTGTGTGAGTAGCTTGATTCATGGTGTTGGAACCATTTGGGATTATCATGAATTACTCATGGGAGCTGTTGCATCCTGAAAAGTTGGGTATTCCAATGTCTATGGAAAACTTAAAGAAAAATGAAAATCCTCTACAAACAAGACATTATTGGGGGTAGTTTCAGACATGTTCTAGGAGAATGAGCCCTTGATGGGACTGAAAAATCAGTATTAAATACTTCATTAATGGCCTAGTAATGTTTTGTATTTCTTGATTGGTGTCAGTTTGTATAAAATCTCTTCTTCCTTCTCTCTCAGATGAAAAAGGCACCTCAGGGGTGCTGTTGAAGCTTTCTGAAAGAAAACTGGGAGAATACATGAATTAATGTGTAGGCTGTTTTGTTGCTTAATGTTTCCACCAAAGCTATCCTAATTGCATCCGCATTGTAAGCCTACACAGGCATTCATAGATCTGTTAAATCATCACTTAATTCATTGCCTTACCACTTTATAATTGTCTGTGTAGACAGATGAAAATGCACAAATAACTTTTAATCTTTCACAGTGACCATAGATTAAATTCTTGCACCTTTCTAAACCTGAATTTTTTCTCACTGTAGCTTTGTATGTATGCTATGGCACCTGTTTGGTTTCTTCATGTTACTGCTAAATTGCTAAAATAATTTCCTCCTTGTCCAGAAGTTGCTGACTTTTGTTCAGTTTTGTTTAGTAGAATTGAATTTATATAACCATGAAGATTAAATTCAGATTGCACTGAAAATGTCCTCTAAGTTTTGATTTGAAAGTTTAAGGGCTGCACAGATAGAAGTAATATTGCAGTATATAAAATCAGAAAAGAGCATATCAACATTCCTACTCTATTCTCTGTTACCAGCTCTGATAATTATCTGCTTTGATCCAAAATTTCACTCATCACACACGAGCTATATACTAGTCTCGTTTCCTCCTTCACTACAAAAAGGAAGAGGCAGTACCAATAACTCAAGGATTTAGCTCTGAATCCAAGGCCGTCTTGACAGCCTAAAAGCAGTTTGTTCACTTCCTCTTTTGATGTGCCACTGTACTGTTGAGAAAATAATTTTGGCATACCATGAAGATTTTGAAGATCTCAGAAATAAGAAGCTGAGAGTTTATGTCTATGGCGGGGTGGTAAGGGTACCCTTTTGTTTTGTCTACAAAGGGTTGCACTCAAAAATGAAGGTGTTGGTCAGAGTTGTTAGCAAGATTTTTAGCTTACTTCAGTCCTGATAGGCAAACTTTTTATTGCCAAATTTTCTATGTCAACTGTGATGTTATTAATAGAGGAGTATACGCTAGAGGGGCTCCACTTCTTACATCTACCTTAAGCTTTGCAGTAGTCACCTGTAGTATATTGGTTTTGGATATGGAAAATAAAGCACACTTTAAATAATGATATTGATATTATTAATGATAATGATATTAATGATTATTAATGATAATGATATTATCATTATAAATAATGATATTGTCTTCTGGCATATGCCCATAGTGAAGTAAGTCGATAAGAAGGGAAAAACCCACTTTATCTTTTGTTGCTATTTAGGAAATCTGTGTTCTGAAGGGACTCGCTCTGTTTTGCCTCTTCAGCTTGGAACAGCATTATTTATGTTTACAGAGAATTGTGATTAAAATACAGTTAAAATGAGTTGATTTTCTGTTTAAGGAAGCCAAAATGGGTATGAAGTCTGCAGCATTTCCTCCTTTATCTCCACTAGAGAGCACTATCAGCTGTGCTGCTAAAGCCTCTCCTGTATTTAGTGAGATGATGATTGGGATGTGGCAGTCTGTCCTGAATAAAATGTCACTAGAAATTGTATTAACTTCCTGTTATCTTACCACATGTGCTCATTAAGAGAAATTAGGGGCAGAAGGGACTTTGGACTTCTTCAAGACAAAAATCCAGACCAGCATCTCTCAGACTCATAGAATCACTAAGGTTGGAAAAGACCTCCAAGATCCAGTCCAACCATTAATTCAGGACTGCCTTATTCACCACTAAACCGTGTCCCCAAGTGCCACATCCACCTTTTGAACATTTCCACACATGCCACTGCTTCCCTATTCCACCACCCACCTATTCCAATGCCTGACCACCCTTTCAGGGAAGAAATTTATCCTAATATCCTATCTAAACCTCCCCTGTTGCAACTTGAGGCCAATTTCTCTTGTCCTAATTCTTGTTACTTGGCAGAAGAGTCTGACGCCCACTTTGCTACAACCTCCTTTCAGGTACTTGTAGAAAGCAGTGAATTCCCTACTGAGCCTCCTTTTCCCTGGTTAAACACTCCCAGTTCCTTCAGCTGCTTCTCAGAGGACTTGTGTTCCGGGCTCTTCCCCCGCTCCGTTGCCCTTCTCTGGACACACTCCAGCACCTCAATGTCCTTCTTGTAGTGAGGGGCCCAGAACTGAACACAGGAATCAAGATGAGGCCTCACCTGTGCTGAATAGAGGTGGCAGTCACTGCCCTGCTCCTGCTGGCCACACCATTGCTGACACAGGCCAGGATGCCACTGGCCTTCTTGGCCACCTGGGCACTGCTGGCTCCTGTTCAGCTGCTGTTGACCAGCACCCCCAGGTCCTTTTCTGCTGGACAGCTTTTCAGCCACTCTTACCCCAGCCTGTAGTGCTGCTTTGGACTGTTGTGATCCAAAGGAGTGTTTCAATCTCTTTTTAAGCTGCCAGTGAAGGAAAGTCCATGCTTTTCATAGCCAGTTTCTTCTGTCACTTTGTGATCTATAGACTTACCCTACATTTTTGTCCCCTTCTTCTCAGCATCACTTTTCTTTAAACTCTGTTCCATTTTTAGCTCTCTATTTGCTGTAGACAGGACAAGTAGTAATTAGTTTTTTTCCTCCATACACACATGCTTTTTGCTTTTAAAAGAGTGGTGTTTTCCTTTCCTCACTTTTGTTATTGTGTCAAGAAGTCAGAGTGGCTCTGTAGCATTGCCAGGGGTGATGGATGTGAGCATCCAGTGCTGAGACAGCTGCATCTAAAGCCATTACCAGTGGCAGTTAATGGCTCTGCTGGGTGATACAATGCCCTGAGGGTAACTTACATCTTGCCAAAGAGGGACCATGATGCCGGGAGGACCATGCATAGCTGAGGCCTGTCCTTATCCATCCTGTAGGGATTGGGAACACTCCTGCTGCCAAGGCTGAGGGGGTAAAAGCAGCAGGGGACAGGCGTCTGTGCCCTCTGGGTGTGCTGTGAAGGGAGTCTTGCTGAACCTTGCCAGTTTTCCTATGCTGTGCTAGATGCAGTCACCAAAAAACAAAACAAACAAAGAAAAGGAAGGAAAGCACTGCTTCTAACTAAGCTCCATTTTTTTCAGTCTTTTGTTGTAAGCTGCCATTCCAGGGGTCTGGCCACTGTTGTTCCCTATATTCACAGATAGTGTGGTGAATACTGAAGTGTTTCTGTTGGCTGATTTGTGAAGGTGTGGTCAAAGGGAGAAACATCAATAGGATTTTAAATTTACTTTTTAGTTTGCTATACTTCTATTGTTGAAAGCAGCATTATGGAGAAACTGATTTTCACACTTGTAGATTCAGGGAAGCTGGTTCCTTTTTTATACTTGGATTACTTGTTTCTCTACACTAGTTCAGACAGTGTAGCTTCAGACAAGACTGTGGACTAACCTAGAGAAGATCACAAATGATGGACTGTTTTAATGTGTGGAAGTCTGACCTCTGTTTTGTAGAACACAGAATTACTTCTCTGTGCTTGTTCAGTCGGTGTGGTGTATTGTAACAAGCAGCCTCTGCCTTGCTGGCAGAACCTGGTTTGCAGGAATGGTAACTCCTGGCAGGTTCTCAGTCTTGAGTGGAGGGCAAGGATTTAAAATCGTGTATGGCTACAGCTCCTCCCAGTGGCAGGTCCTTCTCTGCTTCTGCTTGCTGGTGCAGCAGTCCTGACAATCACCACCCCACAGCATTTTTGCAGAGGTGGGAAGGGGTCTTTTTGTGTCTGACCAGTGGGATATATAATAAGGAACAGGCTGAGTATTTATAGCAGCCTTCTGGACAGAAAAGCTGCCAGAAACATAGGTGTGGTCCCCCATGCAGCATCGCTTCATGCTGTCTCACTCAATAAAGGTTTTAGAAACGGTGTGTCTCCACAAAGGACAGAACTGCTGCTGTTGTTTTACACATGAAATCACCTTCATTCTTCCTGCAGAAAAACATGAGATTCATATTCTGTGCACATAGTTAAACTCTCATCATCTGGCATCATGATTGCTGCAGTGTCCTTTTATCAGGCCTTTATAAATGCAGTTTTGCTCTTGCTGTATCAGTCTCAGACTACTGCTGCATGCTGAATTTTATTCTTGTACAACAAGCCATTTCAAAAGTGTTTAGGAAATGCTTCCAGGAGGTAGTGGAGGAGATAGCATGACTGTTGGCACAAATTGTGTTTGGCTCTATGCCAGACCATACTGAAATATTTTCTGTGCTGTTTTTGTATATATAAAACCTCTGTGTGTTCACACAATGTGAATATATAACACTTTATTGTTAAAAACTGGACAGGATTTTCAAAAATCAGTTACTAGACTTCTTTCCATTTCTAATTGCACAGGCATTTACATTTATTGAATTCTGTTCTGCTTACAGTATTCTATTTCTCTTACATCCTTAATTGGTAAGCTTTTATATACATCAACAGATTTGCACTGCAAAGTGCAGACTTTCCACAAGGTCCTTGGAGGTTATCAAGACTTGACTGGCCAAAACCCTGAGCAACTTGATCTGAATTCAGTATTGAACCATCATTTAAACAGAAGGTTGGATTAGAGACCCCCTGAGAATCCCTTAAGTCTAAACTAGTCTAATATTTTTTTCTTTTTCTGAGAAGATTGAAAACCTGGCTCTCTGGTCAGTAGTAGGGGCCAGAGCTTCAGTGCTAAAGGACTAACACAATGCAGTCAAAGAACAGCAGATCAGCTGCTATTGAACTCCTATCAGTATAACTGAGCACCAAACAATACCCTGTGTTTCCTTGTCTCTCTGCTTTGGGTGAAGTGCTGGGTTGTGCTTAAGTTCACTTGCACAGCTGCAGAAGGAAAAGCCTTCTAGCCCTGAGTGTGTACCTAGTGGCCTCATCTCTGCATGGTTGCCTGTCTTCACTTCCATTGCCTCCAAAAAACACTGCTTATACTTTTTATGAATTCTTATGGCTTTTCCCTCCTTTGGCAACCAACTGTAAGTCGTTAAAATATTGAGTACAGTTCATTTGGTAAGATTTAAAAAAGATCTCTGTCTTCTGTTTTAAAAGCAAGTGGTGACTTTTCTATAAGAACTTCAAGATTGAAATTTTTGCTGATTAGATGGTATTGACTACTGTCATTGGAAATTTTGATTATTAGAAGATGGAACAGAAGAACACTGGGGAGACAGAGTAGACTGTCTAAAAAATTATGAATTATTTCTGCAATGATTTTTTTACAGGCAAAAATCAAACAACTTTCTATATGGTGGTATATGTAGGTTAATGTATAGCTCTACAGTGTGGTAGAGTTGACACATCACCACCATCACATCCCCCTGCCCCCCCAGTCCTTTCAGTTTCATGGAGTCATAAGGCGATTTTTTTTCATGGTGCCATAAGACGATTTAGATTAGAAGGGACTTTGGAGGTCATCTAGTCCAGACTCCCACTCAAAGCAGTACCAGCCTAGATAGTTGCTCAGTGTTGCTATCCAGGATATGATTTTATTATCTCCAATGACAGGTATTCCATAGCTTCTCTAGAAAGCCTGCTTCAATATTTGGCTGTGGTGTAAGATTTTTTTTTTCAGAACACATAGTCAGAATTTCTGTTCTTGAAACTTGAATTTGCAGCCTTTGTCCTATCACTGTCTGTCTCCAAGAAGAGTCTGCCAGAGGCTCTCTGCAGGGTAGATTGTCAGTTATGCAGAGAAAAAATATCTTTGTTACTTTTCTATGACAGTAAAAGCCCCATAACACATGAAGGTACCTGAAAATATTTCTAGGCTATTCATTTTAAGACATGAAAATTAATACGTTGGACCTAGAAGCTTATAAGTTTGAGCACTGGTACAGTATAAGCAGTTCTGTCTGGTATAAATTAGTGTAGGAAGATGCTTGTCTTCACAGGAGTTGTAGCTTTCACAAGGAAACTTATTTGGAATTTTTGGTATCTGGAGAGGTTTGTCTTCAGTGAAGCCAAGGGTGGAGTAGGGTATAATTATAGGTAAATACTCTTTGTTCTCTCCATGGTTAAAACTAGTCTTTTATATTTTAGAATCTATGCAAGTTCTTATTTGGTCTGTGCTACCTAATACGAAGCAGGTTGAACTCCAAGACTCTGAATTTTGTTCCCACAGGAGATCCAAGCTGTGGAAGGGAGCACAGACACCTCCCATCCTTTACTTCAACTGGCAGCCAGCGGTGACCAGACTGGCAAAGCTCTTAGCTGCCTTCCTGGAAGACACCGGAATCATTAGCCTTTGGAAGTTAATGAATGAGTTTTTAAAAGGGAGCTGCTCTTGATGGGTTTGGCCAAGGGTCACACTCACTTTGGGAATACCATCCCCTCCTGGCAGCCTCCATGCTTTCATCTGTCCATCAAGACTGATCCTTGTTTGGACCTTTTGTGTGCTTATGTTATTTGGTTTGTGAATTGTGTTCATTGTTAACTTTGTCAGCAATAATACTTTGCAGTAAAAGGAAGGTAGCTTAAAACAATGCTTTAATTATTTCCAAAAGAGTTTTCATAAAAATCAATTCTTGATGTTTTGACATGTTTAATTAAAAAGGTTCAAAGGTGAAGTTGCCCAGCAAGTTGCCAGTTATCTCTGGTTTTATCTTGAGAAGTAGCTTTCTTCTACAAACTTAAAAACTTAATACCCGGATTTTTTCTTCACTCAGTATTCTTTGTGAAAAAGAAACAGCTTTTTGGTTTTGGTTTTTTTTTTTTTTTAAATAGAATCTTCTGGGACAGTTAGTTTTTTTGTTGATGATTAAGTAGTTGTAGTAAGTGCTGATTAATCAGTGTTGTGGTTGGTTTTTTTTTCTTTTAGTTTTTTTCTGCATCCTCTTTGAAACTCCATTTAAAAAAGTATTTTATCTTTTTGTATAATGTTTTCTATTGTTTAGATCTTGAGCTAGATGCATTCTGAGTAATTAAATTAAACTGTGCTTTCACTAAACTATTATACACAGAAAGATCTGAGTGTTTTTTAGCAAATTAATTAGATACCAATTGCAAATTGAATTTAGAATTCCTTTCTTTAACTTAACTCTTCAAACAACACAAATTAGTAACTTCATGTACTTTTTTCCTTTTTTTTCTTTGCAAATGCACAAGTACATATCCAGGGGGGTTCTTCATCCATATTACTCCACTTTGTTCCAGAGCTGAACATCATGCAAAATACTCTTCAGCTGTCAAAGTCTTTTTGGAAAAGAACACTACAGCTAGTGATTGAAAATGATAGCCAGCCCTTTGTTTTTAATGCTCGTGAAGAAAGTGCTGCTGCTTGTAGTCTTTTTTCCTTAAATGGCCTTTGGGGGTGTGACTTGCCTCCAGTGAGGTAAAGCTGAAGAGCATCTGTAATTCCCCTGACACAAAACAACCTGGCTGTTTTGATGGTGGCCACTGCTGTCTGCTTGCAGGAATGACATAAAGAGAACTTTTCCAGGATAGTTCAAGGACTAAGCTCAGCCTAAGTCTGCTGGAGTGGTCTTGACTGAGTGAGAGGTAATGATACAACAGAACACCTCTTCTGTGCTGGGGACTGAGCTGCTTATGAAGCAGTTCCTCAGCTGTTGCAACTTACAGCCAGGCATTTTCAAGGTAAACAAGCACCAATTTAGTTTGGGTCAGAAAGCTACTTTTATAATTCAGTTTCAGTTGCACAAAATTATGAATAATTAATAGCATACTTGCAGTTGTCTCTTTAACTGAAGTTGTGAAGTATATGCTGATTTGCCTGCTACTGGAAGATGATGAAATATTTAGCTGAATATAAACTTCAATAGAAAATTATTCTTATGGGAAAAATTTAAGGGAAATGCTTCCTTAAATTTGTGTGAACTTTTGAACCTTAGGAAATGCTAAAATAAAAATAAAAATTTGCAATTAAAAAGCGTGAGGAGGATGGTTTGGCTTAGTTATGGGCATCATTTATACCTAGATGTGATTATACAATGTTTTCTGCTCCTCAGTGTTACAATATTTTGGCTAATGGGTTCAATATGTGACTGATTTACATTGCACACAAATTGCAAACTTTGCATTAAAAATTTGTGTAGAAAAACTAGTGGCTAGTAATATAAACTCAGTGGCAAGCTGAGAAAATATACATTTCAGGTTCCATGGAAAGTGCCAAAAAAAACTTCAGCTTATCTAACGTGTTCCATAGATTCTGCTACTTAGCTAGGGAGGCTAATATTCAGTGTCTTTGATCACAGAATCCTGGAATAGTTTACGTTGGAAGGGGCCTTAAAATTATCTAGTTTTGACTCCCCCCAGCTATGGGCAGGAAACCTTCCACTATGCCAGATTGCTCAAAGCCTCATCCAGCCTCAGCTTCACCACTTCCTGGAATGGGGCATCTGCAGCTTCTCTGGGTGGCCTGTCCCAGTGCCTCACAACACTTACAGTAAATAATTTTTCCTAATATCTAATCTTAATGTATTCTTCTTCAGTTTGGAGCTATTCTTCCTTGTCTTATCTTTACATGCCCTCATAAAAAAGTCCCTTTTTTATTTCCAGCTTTCTTGTAGGCCCCCTTTAGGTGCTGAAAGGATGCAATAATGCCTCCTCAGAGTCCTCATTTTTTCCAGGCTGAGCAACTTGATCTCTCTCAGCATGTCCTGATAGGAGAGGTGCTTCAGCCCTCTGATCATCTTTCTGGATCTCCACTAACCCTGTTCTAATAGGTCCATAATTCTGTTAACTTGGGGACTCCAGAGCTGCATGCAGCACTCCAGGTGATTCTCACATGGGCAGAGATGCAGAATCCCTTCCCTTGCCCTGCAGCCCACGCTGCTTGTGATGCAGCCTAGGATCCAGTCGGTTTTCTGGGCTGCCAGGTGCACATTGGTGAGTCATGCTGAGCTTCTTCTCAACCAATACCCCCAAGTCTTTCTTCTCAGGGCTGCTCTTAATCTATTCTCTGCCCAGCCTGTATTGGTGCTCGGGGTTGCCTTCACCCAGGTGCTGCACCTTGCGCTTGGCATTTGTTGAACTTTGAGGTTTGGATGGCCCCCACCTCTCAAGCCTGTCCAGATCCCTCTGGAGTGGCAATGTGTTGACCACACCACACAGGTTGGTGTTGTCAGTGAACTTGCTGAGGGAGCACTCAGTCCCGCTGTCCAGGTCAGCAACAAAGCTGTGAAACAGTGCTGGTCCCTGAAGTAGACCACTGATCAGTGGTCTACACTTAGATGTTGAGCTGTTCACTACATCTCTTTGAGTACAACCATCCAGAAAATTCCTTACCCACTGAACAGTCCACCTGTCAAATCAATGTTTCTCCAGTCTTGAGACAAGGATATTGTGCCTTGCACCTGTCCCTGCCCTCCCTTTAGTCCTGACCCACATAAGTTCTTGATTAACTCCTCATCCATCCACAGGCAGGCCTCCATGCACTCCAGTTGGCTGCTAACATGGAGGGTATACATAACAAGGACCCCTCCTTGTCCTTCCTAAAGAGCCTGTATCCTTCCATTCCAACACTCCAGTCATAGGAGCCATCCCACCACATCTGCATGGTGCCAGTAAGATCACAGCTAACTCTTTTTGTTTATTCCCCATGCCTGCGTTTGCACAGAGGCGTTTCACTTGGGCCCACGATGAAGCCAACTTCCTGGCTGAAGTGGCTGGAACTGCCTTGCGGTGCCCTTCAGGTGCCCTCTGACCTGTGGTCCTGCTCCAGGCTCTGGGCTTCTTTTGCTGGCACTTACATCAAACTGGTATGAGTGGGATAAATTGAAATTCCTCACCCCCAGCATGTTTAAAGCCCTCTTCCCTGGCTTGGTGAGGCTGTGACTCAAGACAGTTCCCCTTCTCTGACAGATGGACCACATCAGTCCCTGGTAGAACCAGGTTTCTCAAAGCAAGTCCCACGGTCCAGGTAGCTGAGTCCTGGTGGTGGTACCAGTCCTGCAACCATTTTGTGATTTTCCAGGTTCAACTGGCCCTTTCAACTCCATTTGAGTGGGAGGATTGATTATAAAAAATCTACCTGTGCTGCAGAGCTCCTTACTGTCACTCTTTGTAAGGCTCTGTAATCCTTCATACTCCTCACATGCTCCCGGTTGTATCACTGGTGTCCGTGTGAAACAACATCAGCAGATAATGGTATTTGTGTGTTTTGACAAAATCATTCCTAGCTAATGAAATATGGAAGTTATACTTTTGTAAAACTGAAACACTGAAGATACCTCAATTAGAAGGCTCCAAGGCATATCATTTAAAAAGTTCCAAGAAACCATGTGAGAGAACTTTTCCTGGTATCTTGTTAATTTCTGTTTTAGTCACTGAGAAATGCAATATTTGTGCCCAGATTGTATCTAATTTTTCTCATGCCAGTTTGAAAGTTTACTGCCTAAGAGTTTTGGGATTACTTGAAATTTTTCTGTTGTGGAATGCATGAGACAGGGTGTACTAGCCATCCTGAGGAATGGGTGCAACAAATCATAACAGCATTGCTGCTGTGATGGGATAGAAAAAGGAGAGTAAAACCAGGCTTGTGCAGTGAGGGGCAGGAGAGGAAAGAAGAGTAATATCCCTTATAAGACCAGCTAACAAAAAGGGAGGGAGTGGAATTTTCTAGTGTATGAATTCTTAGGTGTAAATGTAAAATGGTAAATTGGTTACACTGATTAATTAAATAAAGCATTTAATTTACTTGAAGTTGATTTAGTTAGGTTGTGGCAAACAAAACCAGCACAAGCAAACTGTGACTTCATCATGACTGTATCCTTAAGCACTCTATTTACAGTGCTACAACAAATGAAATGAAATGAGGTTTGGTTTCAGTGGTGACTACAGAAATTAATGACAATTGACTTTTTTTATATCCTAGAAGGTCTTGGTGTCATTGTCACCTTTTCACCCACTGCCAGCTAACTAAAAGAGGAAAAAAGTGAATCCCCAAACAATGAAAAATAAACCAGCAATAAAACATCAGCTGGTCTAACAAGATCCAGTACTATGCTGTAGGTTTTATGTCCTTCAGTATCACGTTTAAGAAACTGAACTGGGAATGGGTTGCCTGGGATGCACTGATACAAAATATATCCCAGCAAAGTGTCTTGATCTTGCTTTAGGGAGAAAGTAGTTCCTGAGGTTTGAAAACCAACCAATTAGTCACGTATTCTAAAGATGACTTGTAAATTGGATGTCCTGGGACCAAAGATTTTCAGAACTGTAGAGAAATTGAATACTTTGGCTTAAATATAAGAATACAAACTGTTTAAAGGCATGTAATCAGATGTGAATTTTGCAAGATTTCTGCTTTCAGTTAATTTTAAGTTATTAAACCTTTCATGACTTTGTATGGCTTACTTCATCTGCTCTAGCTGCTTATTGCTAAGTGGTTGCAGGAATGCCTATATGTAAAACAGGGCTCCCAATATGTGCACAGGGAACCTCACTAAATTTCACATCTTGATATTAATTAAATTTTGTTAACATACAAGAAAATAAAGAGCCTTAAAGCCAAAGAACCGGTAGGAATTTAGAAGTAAAACCTGATTTTGGTAGTGTGGAATGAAGTCTGTTTAGGATGTTACATTGATGATTGATTGTTCTGTATCACTAGTGTGCTTGTTCTCACTTAGTTCTCTTCTTTCTCCTGTGATGGTGGGTCCATTTGCTGCTCTAATGCAATGGCAGCTGTGGACAATTAAATGCCTGGAGTGCTTTACGTGGCACATCAGATCACATCCAGCTCAAGCTTCCTCTGAGCAGGGTTTGGAATGCTTATTGCTGTGACTTCACAGTTTTTGAGTTTTCTTTTCCCTGGCAAGCTGTCTGCAGCATGTCAAACCCCTTAACAACTATTTCTATACTTTGGTCACAGGAAAAGGAAGAAAAGCTGCAGCTAGTGTTAGCTGTCTTTTTCTTGTCCTGTCTTCAAGAATTGTATCCTGACTTTTCTATCTGCTCTTTAATAATATATTGAGTAAATAACTTAGTCTTTAACTTCCTTAATTTACCCAAGTGCCCTAAGCATAGTAAACATTAGTCCAGTTTTATTGACAAGGAAGTGAGGAACAGAGCAACAAGTTATTTTATCAGTGTGGAATCCATCGATGGATTTGGTTGTTCTTGATTTCCTGTGGTAAACCTGCTGTCTCAAACAACAATATCCCCAACCTCCTCCCCTGCCTGTATTCTACCCTCCCTGTCACCATTCCCCTGTGTTTTGTGTGATGAAGTCATGTGCACCATAGCACACTCATCTAATTTTCTTATTTTTCTCTAACTAAAGGAACAATTATACCTCTATTTATATATATATATATTATAAATTAATTATCAATTATACCAAATATACAAGTTCCCATCATACCTCTGTATGGGAGGGAAGGAGGTTTGAAATGAGGAATCAATGACTGTAACCTGGCATAAGCAACAAGCTTTCTAAGATTGAAACTAGTGTTAGGCAATGGTTTTTAAGCACATTAAAGTAGGCAGTGACACTGAAATAAATTCTGCTGATCAGCTTCTGACTTTTGACTTGTAGACGTTTTGGAGCATCTGTGCAGTGATCTAGATTTCGGAACTGTTGCAGAATAAAATTAATTATCTCAATAACATCTAAAATGCTTGTGCAATCTACACAGATTCTTGTGCCAGCACAAGGCCAAGGGTGACCTGGGTTGGAAACACTTGAGAGGGGAATGAAGTATGTTTTTGAAGGCAGTATGAGTGGTTCTGCTGCCACTGCCCGTCAGCCTGCAGCAGCCTCAGGTGAACTTCCCTGTCATGAGCAGTGACACTAGGCTGCTCTAGTTCAGTAAAATTCAAGATGTGTCTGTAGTGGAAGTTAATGGTCCCGTGCTGGCGTGTGTTTAGCTACTGTCATTAGGGATGGAGATTTCTTCAGTTTTGTGTTCTGGCACACACTAAAGGCTCTTACTAAAGCATCTGTACTGCTGTTGTTGCTTGTGTTGTCTGTGTTAAGCTCATGCATGATAATACCTTGATTTTTCTGTGTACAAAATAGATGGCATAGCATACGGAGGTAGGGAGAAGCTAACTGTCCTTTTTCTTGGGTCCTGCGAATAAATTGATAAATACATTTGATGGTTTAGGAAAGGTTAACTATTTTCTCAGACCTTTCTTGAATCACTCTCTGTTTTTGGCATAGATGAAAGTAGTAGAAGGTATATGAAGAGATTCAATATATAGCAATCATAAATATGGAATGTCCTCGTAGGTTGTTCCTCATTACTCAACCCGAGTTGAAGAATGGGTATACTATATGCTGTATTTTTGTGAAAAAATTCTGTACTGCATCTAAATGTATGCAGATTTGTTTGTTAGGAGGAGGCTGATGAAAGAGTGTAATTTCTGTTTATCTTGAGTTAAATTGTACTTTGTATTTTTATGTATTTCACTTTTAGAGATGAAGTTCATTTTGTTAAAATGTGGTGTATTCTCTAAGAAGTACAGTTTGCAAAATGCCCACTTTCTCTGACTGATAGCTTTGGATTACCCTAACTTTCTCTTTAGCTGGAGGACATCCCCTTCTAGGATTACCAGATTGATGATCTCATATGAAAAAAGTGAGCAGGCAAAGTGGCTTTTTCTTCCCTCTTGCAGCAACATCTGTTAATGCTTTCTGCTGTTACATGCAGCCCGCTTCTCCTATTGAGAAAGCTGACAAGGGCATAGAACAAAATTGTGTTGTGATGAACTTGAATCTAAAGTAAAAGTAGTTTTTTAAACTTTCATAACCTACTGATGCTAAGCTAGCATTTTCCCATGTGACTCACTCATACAGATTGTATTAACTGCTTATGGGTAAAGCTGTAGGGGAACATCTGGACCATGACTTCCAAAGGGTTAATGCAGATGCACTTGGCAGTGAATAAAGACTTCAAACAGAGTATTGCAAAAGGCAATATCTATTGTAAATGTAACTGCACTTACTGTAAGCCTGCAGGTGAGGCTAGAATTGAGAAATGGGGAAAAAAAATATCTGTTATTTGGTAATGGTTATGTTAATGTTGTTAGCTTTTATTTGAAGTAGCCAGTCTACTCTGAGTTTTTCATGTTTCAAGCATAATAAAGGCCAGTCCAAGTTTCATGCAGCCTGTAGAGAATAGAGGATTAGAATAGCTTCATTGTTCTTGTTGTGGTTCTTGATTAAATGTGAGATATAGTGGAAACACTGATCCTTGTAAGGCTCTTGTCCTTCTCTCTTGAACTTTGACTTGTGAGGTTTCCTTCTTGAAGTATTCCCACTTGTTAACCAAAAAGTGAAGGTCTGCTGTCTTTCATACCCTGATAATTTCCATCTCTCTTGCTTTTGGTGTGTTATTTTTTGCTTGTTTTGGCATTTTCAAAAAATGTTCCTGAAAAACTGAGTTTCATTAAGCTAACCTCTATCTGCAGCTCTATGAAGACCTAGATTATGAATGAAAGTTACATTTTTAGAAGAATCTGGTGATTCTGACTATTGTTTGAAATTACAGTGAACAAAAAGAGTTGCAAGTCTTGCTTTATTGTGTAATTTGACATGCTTTATCAAATGGTTGACTGTTTTGCCACAGATCACTTCTCGTGTTTTGCCTGTTCTTCCTAGAAATACACCTTGCTGGATGATGTGGTATTTTTTCCAGTAACAGGGAAGGAGTGTGGTCACACCTTCCTTGTCACTTAGCATGACCCAGCTGTGAAGGGGCAGTGGAGTCAGTCTGCTGATATTCTGTAAACATCAGGCATTTGTGACACATAACATTATGTCCCTGTTACTTCTCATCCCTCCCCATTTGCCCCAGGGAAACAAAGGGACCAGGGGTCAGATGCAAAGTCTGGATAATGTTACTTCTGGCACTGCTACGTGAAGGGTTGGAAAACAACCATTTAAGATTCATATTTCAGCCTCACCAGAACAAAAGCATTCTCTTCCAGGGGTGTAGCAGGAGTTGCCTGCTGTTTGAGGAAAACTTACCATCGTGACAGAGGTGGCAGTGTGTCTGTATTGAGAAACTGATTGTCCTCCTTGTTTCCATCAGTAGTGATGGAAATGGGTGGCTCTGAAATTTGCAGTTAGATGGCAAGCTACTTGCTTCCTCTTGATATTTATTGCAGGCTAAAGTGTTGTAGCAGCATCCCTCTTTCTATAAGATGTCAGTTTTCTTTTGCAGTATTGTAGGATTTTGTTTCACTGCCATTGCTCGAAAAGGGGTAACTCTCATAAGTAAGTCACCTTAAAAAACAAGTACCAAGCATAAATTGATAGTGTTTCTTTCTTAAATAAGCAGCTAGCCTGAAACAAGATCTCTGAAGGAAAGAAACATTCAGTGCTTGCCCTGAGGGTTACCTCTGAGGAAAATATTAACTATTTCAACACTGGGTCGCAATCTGGAAGTCAGATAAATGCTTATCCCAAGCTCTTTCCCAAAACACTAAAGGAGGAAATCACCACCAGTTAAAAACAGGCATGTGGGGATAAGTTCAATGACTTCTAATACTTATGATCTAATATTTTCAATATACTGAATATGTGCATGTATTATATGGTACTATGAATCTATTCTTTACCAGAAGCACTGCTGAGTTTTTGTATTCAATTAGTTTATAATTTCCAGCTTTTTCCAGTGCTGTGTAGGAAACATGTCTTTTACATGTAGATTTTATGAGAGTGGCAAGAGGAGAAGGGAAAGTAGTGACTGCTCAGTAAAGCTGCAAGTCCATTCCAGAGGAGAGGAACAGCTCCTGTGCAGATGTATTTATTTAGCTGTAAGAGCTCCATACCTAATTGGGTGTGAGGGGTTGCTGCTGCCTGTGTTCATGACTCAAGTGTAGGCTTCCTATCTAGTGCCAGGAACCACATGTCTGTCAGCAGCACCACTCCAGCTAAGTGATTTGAGCTCCCAAGCCAAATTATGAATTCTGTTGTTCTTAAGCCCACTAGAAAAGGCATTCAGAAATCTGCCACTGGATCATCTCCTGCTCTCTCAGGAGACGTCCTCACAAGCCCTGCACTGATTGCCCTCATTAGACTGTACTCACTGTGTGAGCTAAACCTTTTATTGTCTCACATAGACACAATGGAAGATGGTAGAAAGGACTTTCTCATGCTTTTGGAGGTGCTGTGAATTTCTAAAGGGGTGTGATTTTTTTTTTTTTTTTAACGTAGGTAGTCAGACCAGATGAAAAGGTAAATATAATTCCTCTGGAAAACAAAGTTAGGGAAGTTAGCTAGAGAGGCAAGGCCAGGGGCTGGAGGAATCACTCAGTCAAAGTCAAAAAATTTTGGTGATGATGTGAGTTTTGTTTTGCTTTTGGGTTTTTCTCTTGCTTGTTTCCTTGCTTGCCCACAATAAAAGCAGCTGAACACATGGAATGAGAAAGACTGTTAGAAAACTTGTCATCAACAAAGGAGGTCAGGTGTGAGATGGGGGCCATAGCAGGTGCAGCCAGTGTTTGTCCTGCATAAGCTTGTACAAATTGCAGTTCTGGAACAAAGAGTTGTCTTTTTCAGTGCTTTTATTGTTTGGTTTTTGTTTTGTTGTTTTTTTTGTTTTGTTTTGGTTTTTTTTTTGGTGATTCCTCTCTTGCAAGAAAGGAAAGAATGAGTCTGAGTTTGATTACCCATTCATCTGCCCACACCAAAAAGGAGGAAGAGGCCATGAGAAAAGCAGATGAAGCTGAAAACCACCACTTCTGTTACATTGTGTCTTGGGTGAAATTGGACATGCCTTCTTGTATCTTTCCTATAACTGCTTTGAAATCTGTCTGTAGCAGGGGCAGTATACTTGTCTGTTGTGATGGTGTTTTTAAAATTTTTTTGTTTTATTATCTCTGACATGAGAACTCAAATACCCAAAGACCATTTTCAGATCTTTAAGTTGAAATCTAGAGAGCTCAGCAGATGATGTAATTTTTAAAGCAATTTGCTGCTTCTCCCAATGTAGGATTTCAAAGTTTTTATTACCAGGAGCAAACCTTCAATTAGAAGCTATTTTATCTTTTACCTATATACCTATTGTACTGGTGTATGAAAGGAGTCTTAGTTCTTTTATATGTACCAACAAAGCAGCTTTTTGATTATGAAGAAAAATATGACTTAGGTTGAGTTTATAGAGCTACAAGTTCTTCTGTTATCTTAACTAGATTTGTAAAACTTCATTCAGATTGCTGTCATCTCCCTTTCAAGAAGCCTACATTCTGATCTTGTGGTAATTTTTTGCTGTGCACAAACAAATATATTCTGACTGTATTAAAAGCTAGATATGTATTGAAAACAGCTTTTTAAAAAAATTTATTTTTTAAGCAACAATTTGGGCATAACTTTGAGAGGATCCATTCATTTGAAGGAAGCATACAGCCAACCCTTTTCTTGGCCAGGTATTGAAAAGGGGGTTGCTGTGCATCTTGGATTTATTTTCCAAGGCAATGGAACTTTCAGCAGACAGAACAGGGGAGCTGGCCAGGTTGTGTGGCAAGCTCCAGGGTCTCTGATGCTTCCAACTATCTTTTGGAGAGTTGCCTTAAAACTCGTTCGGCTGTTGTGAAAAGTATCTTCCATCCTACTTAACCCATTGAAGTTTTAGCTTCTCTTGCATTCTCTTTTTTTTTCTAAATATGTAACAACTGAACCTGTTGTCTTTTTTCAGCTTGAGCATCTTACTGTGTATCAGGTGTGTTGTATGTTGAGAACTTTGCAATAAGTTTAGACATTTGAACTTTACAGTCTTGTATATAGTATAGTGATTTTATCCTAATTGTTTATTACTAATCAAAGGCTACTTTCCACCAGTTCAAAGCTGTATTTGTTTGATTACTTGTTCACTAACTGTATTTCATAATTTATATATTGTTTCTAGACATATATCTAGTCTGCACTTTTGTTTTAGTTGGTACTTACACTTTTCATAGTCTACTATCTTTTCCACTCTATGTCCAAGTGATATTTCATTGGTGCTTAAGAGCATGTCTGGCTGCTTGCCTGTTGAGATTTTGCATACAGGAGAGCTTAGCCTTAGCTTAGCATAAAGTCATATCTCCTTTGCATTTTTGTATTTTTTTTAAAGAGAAACAGTCTGTTGCTTGTGATGAAGAATATTGCAGGAAAGATTTATTAGCATGATAAATGTTTCTTTAAAACCATAAGCAGCCCTGCTCTGTTTTGAAGTTTGGACTTGATCAGGTTTGTGGAAGTCATGAGAGCTAAGATAATGATGAAAATTGCTGGTATTCTGAAAGGTAACCACAGTTCTGAGGATATTGTGGTCATGACTCTGTCCTGTCAATGAGTATCATGGAGAGCATGATACATTTACTACTGTAGTTAGAAACAGGGATGTAAGAAAAAGATTCATAGCAAGCAATTTTAATTTCAGGTAAAACATAGGGAATAAAGTTTTATTGAAAGTTTTGTTGACCAGGTACAAGAAAAGTAAAATAAATAAAATATAGTGGTAACACCAATGTAAAATTTGAGCAAATCTATCTTCACGCTTTAAGTGGCACTGTAGGATGTTTTTGGAGAGGGGAAAATGTTTATTCTTCCATTAACTATGTCACTATGACTAGGACTTCAATTCTGCTGTCCATAGATAGAAACCACCCTTTCCAGTCCCCCTGTCCCCCCATAAAATTACTTTGATATTCTTAAAAATAGTAATTTATGTTGCAGATACTTCTTCTGTGAAGCCTTGGCTGTCAGTCACTGGCTCTATCTGCATGCACCAGGGGATCAATAGTACATTAAGGAAGCTGACTTGAGGAGGGGAAGGATTCATAAATAATAAATAGCAGGCTGCACTGCTGCCGCTTCATCTCTACACAGAGTAATACAGATTCTAGTGAAGTACCCTTGTATTTCCTAACCCTATTAGGCTTGAAACCATTATCCCAAATATTGATGCTTTCCTTTAGTCTGTTTCTTGTTAAGAAGTATGTCTGTGTAATCCTTAACTACAAGCTGCCAAAGGGAAAAAGCTAGTCTGTATATCAGAAATACAGGTACAGTAGGAACACTTGTGTTAGAACTGATCTGTAGTCTACTGAGAGACCAGGATTTGAAGCAAGGGAATATGGGGGCTGCTTTCAACATTTTCTTAGCCCTATAAACAATAGATGCTTCTGTAAAGAGATTTTTGTGGTATGCAGGACATGTGAAATGTTGAGCATTGGAGCATGATCCTTGCACTTTAAATCTGTGTATTAATTTTTTTCATTAGCTCTCTCTGCTTCCACATCCTGCACATTGCTGGCAAGCATGCATCAGCAATAAGACTTTCTTCAGTAATGTGTCTGTGATATCTCCGAAATGTGGCTGGTCAGAGCTATAGCTGCTTTTCTTGGAAGTTGGCTCCTTTCAAGACATTTAAGTGATTTCATCAGATACTACTTTAAATGTTCTATATGATGTGCTCTTTCGATGAATAGCCATGTAGAATCAGCTCGTGAAGAGCAAAGTCCTTGGCAATGCCAGCTCAATTGCATCTGCAGATGAGGATTTAAAATTCTATGCAGCAGACAGTACCTCCAGCAGGCGAGTAAAAGGTTACTGCATTATTTTGCTTGTTTGCATCTGTAGTCTTTATCTATGGAAGATTTTTTTTTTACCATTCAATTTGTTGTGCATGCTTGTATATAGATACTACTGGAAATCGATTTAATAGGAACATAAATATAAAAAGGGCAGAGCAAGGTGAAGGGAGAGGCTCAGTTCAGCTTTAAACCAAGGAAAGGGAGGGAGGAAGAGAGAGAGAATAAAGGGGAGGGGAGAGAGCAGGAGAGAAATTAAGGTTTCAGTGCATTGTGAAAAGAAGTTTTTTTTCATCTGCTTTCACATCACTTGTATTTTTCTTAACCTTTTGCTAAAAAGGATGCTGTTGAACAAGCACTGATAGCTCTATAAATGTAAGTGACAATTATTTCAAGTCAGATTATCCTGTAATCAGGTTAAGCAGTTGTGTTAATGTGAGACCTTCTACTTTCAGGAATAGTATTGCATACCATACCATCTTAAACCAATTAAAATGATCTTTTTACACTATTTTTTGCATATTTTTTTCCTATAAAAAGGCAAAAGTATATAGTTACTGAATCATATCTCTTGTAAACAAGAAAATGTTTCCAGCAGTAAGTTGTTTTGTGTGTTAAATTGGGGAGGGTATTCAATGTTGTATTTGGAGCAGAGTATACTTCTTTTTAAAGGTTAGGAGACATGTTTGTCTCACTGCTCATTTGAATTAGTTTTGCATTTTTTGTTTTTCTCAGAGCAAAGAGCTCCTTGAAGACTTTGTTATAGCTGCTTGCACGGTCTGCGTCTAACTTGCTTTGAGATTTGCTTGTGGTACCTTTGGACATTCTACTACAAATCCTTTCATGCTTCTTTCTTCCTGGGTTCAAATTTGTGGCTTTTCCTGACGTTGTTCTCACTCTTGTGGCTTTGTAGCAGCCATTCTTATTTCAGGGTCTGGTAGACCTGGATAGCATTTTTCTCATTCATTATGACTTTCCAAGAAGATTTTTTTCCCCATTGCCCAGACGCTTCAGGTAGTCAGTCTGAGAGTGCAGCAGTCAAACGTCGGCATCCCCCCATGTAACTGGAAGGTCCTTTTCCAGCAGAGGTGTTTCAGCAGGTTGGCAGCCCCCAAGGTGTGCAGGCAGGCAGGCACCTGCTGTGTGCCGTGGCCGTGGCGGGTCCGTGGGCGAGCGCGTGGGGCTGTGCAGGGTGGGGCGCGCGGCTCTGGGCTGGCACAGCCTCCTCTGGCCGCGGCCCAGGCTGGATAGGCTGCGCTGCTGGGGAGGGCAAAACACACTGCAAGTGACAACAGCCAGAGAAGAAGTAGTCAGCAAGCAGTTTTGAGAGATTGCCATCCCTGAATTTGCTCCTCTGTTAGACAGCTGTCTGTCTTTTTGAAGCAGCTTGCTTTGCGAAGAGGAGCACAGAGAAAAACGCACCCGTTTTTTAAATGCGAGGTATTACTTGCTGATGAGACTGGCTGACTTTTTTTTGAGAAACATTCTTTTTTTTTTTTTTCCTTTTTCCTTTTTTTTTTCTTCCTTCTCTGTTTAGCAGTCTTAATTTCAGCCAGGGAGCTGCAGAATGAGGCAGCTGGCCAATTTTGAGTGTTTATGGGACAGTACTGGTCCTAATTTCTTTGCGAATAAACTCGTCTGATGAGCAAGTCAATGTGTGGCTGTGGCTGCAGCATTATTTCTTCTTTAATGAAGAGGCTGGGCTGTTCGACCTGCTGCTCCAATCTTCTGTCTTGCAGTCATACATCAGAGCAGTTGCAGAGACTATCCATTGAATGTCTCAATCAGCCAAAGAAGGTAATTATATTTTTAATTTTAACTATACCATTAAAAGGAAGCTGTATAATTCGGATTTACATGATAAAAAGACAAATTTTAGATATTTTTGACAGTTTTCTTGACCTTGAGTAGCTGTCCAATATCATTTTGCCATTATCAGGTTGTGTAGCAATAGAAATGTGCTGCAGTAATTGATTTTGTAATAGGATCAGGTGATTTACTGGATGCACTGACAACCACTTGCTTGCTTGTTCTGAAACGTGGAGCACTCTAATGGATGTTTTGATTGCAGCCTCGAGTTGCTCTGAAACTGCTAGATGCTCAAAGATGTAACATCTCATTTGTCAGTCTATCCCCTTTCCTGATGGCCACTTAGAATACACTAACACATTTGCTTTATGCATTCTCTGAGAGTTTGGTCCGTGCTAAACGTAGTCCAAGTTTGTGCCTAGAGAAGAGTAGAACAGTTCTTTATGGGTTACTATTAAATGTTGGAGGATTTTTTTTTCTGTTCATATGTTATGCTTTGGAAGTAGAAAACTGGCTCTAATTTGAAAACAAACCAAATTGAACTAAACAAATCCCATTCCATATCAGAATATAGATTTTACTGTAGAAAAAGCCATTAGAAGCTGTGATCCAGTGAATTAAATTGGGGAGCTTAATTGGATCTACTTTTTGAATCAATCTGTTTTAGGCTGATAAAATGTTGCTAAACACTAAGAGCTTTTAAGATACATAGTACACCATTTCCTTGCAGATTAATTGGAGTGTAATATAAGTACAAAGTGTGCTACAGTGATTACTAATAGTTTGTATCTAGTTCTTTTCACTTTCAAAAAAGTCCTTAGTCTTTATCCATTATTGTGAAAGGATAAAGATGTGCTTTTGAGTTCACTCTTATTTGCCTTATCATATAATAATGAAAACTTAAATAAAAAAAAAAACAACCCTATTGAGGTATTAAATGGCTTTTCATTGCTGTTTTTCCCATTTTTGAGTGAAAACTGATGGGGAAAATACTACATCATGAAGTAGAAAAGTGTCACATGGTCCTCAAAGTAAGAAACAGTCAAAACACAACTTCAGCAAGCTAAGTATAGAGGAGGACACTTGCTTTGGCTGAAGGACATCAGTATGCAGTGTACAATAAGAGGCTGAATAACTAATAGGTAGGATCAAACACATAACAATTTCTCATCTGACTGGATATGCAGTGATTTCAGTGGCCTGAAGTAAGTCAAGGTGGCTGGATTAGAAATTGTTGAACCTGATTATAATTAAACTAAACTGGAGAGCTCCTTCAGCCAATTCCACTTTCATAAAAAATGGTGAGCAAGAAACATGTGATTTAAACCAGTTGATTTTAATTTTGTTTTCCATTTATACCTCAATGATGGTAACTAAAAGAAAATTGATTCACACTCACTTATTTTATTACATCTATTTATTTATAAGGAGAATATACTACTATTCCCATGCTTGCTTCTGTTGTGTATGGCTTGACATTCATATTTTTCTTGGCCGTTTGATCTGGGTTTGTATTTCTAGTTTTTTTGGGGTTTTTTGGTTTGGTTTTCTTTTCTAACATTGTGAAATAAGCATGAGTCCCTTTGCAGAAATGGATTTGTATCTCAGCAGCTTACACATGTAATTCCTATCCTTACACACCTGGATTACTATTTCTCCAGAGTACAAGATGTTTTTTCAGTCAGAAAAAACTGATCATTGTGGTGGAGTAGCAGAATGAGCCCAAAGTGTGTTTTTTGAACCTGAGGAGGGGTAGTGTTCAAAGGTGTTGATGGTGTTAGGGGTAGCACTTCAGTGAGCTCGGGTTGCAGGATCTACTTAGTGATTATGCAGTTCAGTGATTTGACTTTTAAAAAGGTAGATGTAAAGGCAACATTCTCACAGTGTTTCAGCAACTTGTTTTAAATAGTCTTAACAGGCAGTGGGAAACACAGCTATTAGTTTAAGGAAGAGAATAATAAAAAATCACTTCCATTTAAAGAAGTTAACTTGATGAGAAAAATAAGCTTAAATATATAGCTTTTACTTTGCTTTTATTTTTATACATCTTTTTCAAGGTTAATTTATACTACATGGAAATTTTATGACCATAATGTTGTATACCATAGAAGTATTTGCAAGAAAGTTGATGTGATCTGCTGTGTTTTGAATTATAAACTTGATGATAAATAGGAAGTGGATTGAGTTCTGAAGTTCAAGAGAAAAATCTTTGTGAGTCAATGACAAGAGTAGTTGAAAAGAATTCCATTTTTCAGAGAAGGCAGAAAATAAGCTCTTTTTGTAAAATAGTGTTTAATGTGCAAACTTACACTTGAAAACATACAACTGTGTGAAACTGTAACTAGGGCAGGGAAGAGAAAAGGGCTTTTCTGTGGGGAGTGATGTATTTCTGAAATGGCAGTGAATAAATATGTGATGCAGGTACTGTTCCACTAGTGGAGCAGAAGGAGTCACTGAGCTAATTGAACAGTAATATCAGAAGTGTTGTAGTTGTATTTAGCATTTTGTATTTGAGGGTTCAACTGGAGACTCACCAAAATGCCTCTGGCAGGTGTTGGTGACCCTTGGGTAACACAGTTGAAGGTGTGCCTGCCCGTGGCCACCCACTGTGTCCCCTGTGTTGCCTCCCAGCTCCCACCCCATAGTCGCATCTGGGGCAGCTGGTCCTTATGTGCAGCAGTAGTGTTATTTTGGGTACTGGCACCTCCTGGTACTCTGGTGCTTAAATAACAAAAGCCAGCACTTTGCCAGATTTAAAATTAGTATTTCTGTCTTGTTGTTCAGCCAGAAGATATTTGTAGTGGTAGCCACTACACTAGCCCTGAGCTGGATTTGCTTTCTAAAGAAATTGTTGTAAGATTGAGACTTTGAGCATGTGAAACATCAAGGTAAATATTATAGTAAAATGGTATATTAAAATCACAAAGAAGCTGTATTGTAAATGGTACACTCCATGTTGAAAATTGACCATGGTAATTAGGTCTCAACATTTACTGAAATTGGTTTAATTTTGCATTCCACTTAGTGAGATGATTTGGTAGACGTAAAATGTTGTATGTTTAAAGTGTGTCCCAAAGTGTCTGCAAAAGGAATCTTCTAACAAATTAGATGCCTTTATTGAAAAAAACCCCAAACCAATCAACAAAAAAAAATAAAAATTGAGAGAATTATATCAATTTTATAAATATTGATGCTTCTTACTTTTTACCTGTTTTAATGGAAATCTTGGTGGTGTTTCCCAGAGAAATACTTGACAAAATGATGTCTCCTGGAAGATTTTTCAGCAGTTTAATTTGATTTTCCTGAAATACATAGCACTAAGTTTTTGTGTGCTGTTCTGCATAACCATACCAACTTCTGTGTAATCCAGAACTGTTACTGATTGGTAACAAGCATTCACAATAGAAGAAACTCAATACTTTTATTTACTGACCTCCTTCCAAAAATATAGTGAAAAAGTTTTGCTATTTTTGAACGCCTGTGTAGCTACAGACAAAAGATAAGGATCTTCTAAACTGGTTTTCTTAGTCTGCCTGACCTTCCAGATCAGTTGAGGGCTTCTGCATCTGATTACTTGATGAGGAATTGACCAGATTGATTAATAGCTTCCCCTCTTCCACTCCAGGTGATTTCAGAAGGAACAAATACTAGGTCGCCAGCAATGGCAGATTGTTTTAGGGTCTTACCTAACTTGAATTAGGTCCAGAATAAAATAATGGGACTGTGAAAATGGAAGCATGATATACCTTGCACTTCAAAATTTCTCACACATGCCTATTTTATAAGAGTGTAGATGTCTGTATTCTTGCATTCTAAAGCCCTCATCTTAAACTGGAAAAGTTTAAACTTTTTAAAGTTAAAACTGCATGAAGCTGAATGAGGACTGAGATACAGACTGGATAATAAAAGTAGAAGCAGTAAGTTATAAGGAACTAGAAAGAGTCAGGTGTTTTATTGGAAGGTGGAAAACCTTGCTGTAAGCCACTTTTTTTATTATCTTTGTATGTATGACTCTTGCATAGCTGCTAATCACAGATTTTGCTTTACTTCTGCAGATAACATAACGTGTGTGTGTATTTATACATATGAACAAGTGTTATAGTTGGGATTTCTGTTTTCTTGTTTGTTTCATGCTGCCCTCCAAATTGGTATCATTAGAAATTTATTATGAGATCTGAATGTCAGGCTTCATTCTCTAAGAAATGTAATTTGTGATCATAATTCTGCATTTTAGTTCTAATGTGTCTAAAGGGAACCTGGTAACTCCCACATGGCTAAATTTAGCTCTGCTAAGAATAATGTTTAAAAAAATCCCAAACATAAAAATCAAAATATTCTTTTAGTAGAATGAAAAGAAAATATAAATCTGGCTATATCAAATAAAAAAAAAAAAAGTTAGGTCATTTTTTATCAAATCCTTTAGTAAATTTAAAATTAATTCCTCTTGTAAATACATTTTCATCTTCAGATGTATTGTACAGATGCTGAAGACTGAAAGTCCCTTTTTTTTGTGGAGATACTTTTCCTCTTTTATGTATGGCACAGCAAAAGCAAGGAACAAGTTGCAAAGTATTTCAACTAGGCAAGCAGATACATCTTTTTTGCAGCTTATTTGGTTGTGCCATCTTACAGCTGCTTTATGTGTTAAGAGGTTAGTGTAATTACAACTGGAGAGAGAACACTTTACTGAATTTCAAAGTATGATGGCCTGTGATTTGCATGAATGAATGATGATTTATGGCATGGTTTTTTGTTTGTTTTAAACTCATCATTCTTAGCACAGGTGAGCTGTTCTCTCTGCCAGCAGCTCAACAGTGAAGGAATCTTGCGGGCCTAAGGGGGAGAGACTGAAGGTGTGTTATGTTACATGTTTAAGAAAGAAGTCTTGCTGTAATCAGAAGGGTGGAGATGGTAAAATGGCCTGTGAATACTCCAGAGAATAAATTTAAATTGCAACAGACTTCTTCTGAACAGTTGGGCAAAGAACCTTCCTTGGTGGTCTTTGAATGTGGAGATGGTGGTAAGAACATAGAACCAAGAGGTAGGAAGCCTTCTGTGTGTGGGAGATGACAAACTATATTGAGGAACTGAGCCAGGGGAAAAAGGACATACAGATTTTTAAGTGGTTATCTATGTTATTCTATGGTCTGATCATCTGCATAGCACAGCACAGGAATGTACCCATGCAGTAACCCCAAGAGCAAGGTTCAGTAATAGTATTCAGCATTCAAAACTAAATTGTACTGCTCATTCTTTTGATTCAGACTGTTCTGCCCACAAAGCCCTAATCCAGCACTTGTTACATAGTCATCTATTCACTCTTTAAAGATTCTGTAATACTGTTTTGATATTTCTGGGTTATTATCAAGCTAAAGTGATTCCTTTATTTTCCTTTTCCTTTTTTTTTTTCTTTTTTTTTTTTTTTTTCCCCATAAGAGCAGCACATAATTTTTTCCTGTTGTTGGCAAAACAGGAAAAATGATGACAACCTAGCAAACAGTAACATTCTGTGGTAAAATGCTATTACTGGCATCAATATTGTCATTATCAGAAGAACAGTAATGTAAGAGACAACAAAACCATTGCAATGTCCTCTTGGCTCAAAGCAGAATTTAGAAAAAAAGATCAATTTCAGAAACAAATGAGATTTCCCAAAGGTCATAATTGGGATGGTTTACCGGAATGGTAGAGTTTTTCTTCATCCCAACAGGCCGGCATTACAAGTTTTGATTTGAGTATGATTGCTTTCTTAGAAATGCTATTGCAAGTGCTACAGTGCACAGAATCCTATCAATAGTATCAAAGACTATGAGATTCTGGGGTTCAAATTAAGTATTATCAATTTTAATCAAGCCAACTTTTCATATAAAATCTTAGTAACTCTCCCCCCAGTTCCCTTCTCCAAGGTTGCATTTTACTCATTAACTTCCACAAGACAGCAGTGAGCCATGGAGGGGCAAATGTCATCACAGCAATGGAGACCTTCAGGTTCTTGAGCAGTAATATCACTGGAGCAAAACTGAATTTATGTGCTT
Source organism: Cyanistes caeruleus (assembly GCF_971803275.1). Classification (NCBI taxonomy): domain Eukaryota; kingdom Metazoa; phylum Chordata; class Aves; order Passeriformes; family Paridae; genus Cyanistes; species Cyanistes caeruleus. Next base: position 43,216,700 of record NC_141705.1, read on the forward strand.
GGCTTGGCTGCTTTGAAAGGCACTCCAAGAAACTTCTTATGGTTTCTTGTGAATATTTGTTTTTCTAAGGAGTGTTAAAATTAATTAATTAGTTAATTCTAAGGAATATTTGTTTTTCTTTATTTTTTGTGACATCGTGCTGTGACTTAGTACTTCTTGGGAGATGGTGTTCAGGGACACATCAAAAATAAAATTCATGAAGTATGAGCTGTTCTGGCCATTCTTGCAACACTTTCAGTGGCCTGAAAATATCTTGCATCCTTATAAGCTGAATGCTGTGGTTTGCTCATTGTTTTGGTAAAGGAGTTGCAAAGACTTTGTTTCTCATACATTTTGTTAAAGCTTCTGCTCTGAAGCTTTTAAACAATTGTTTTCTCAGTAGTGTTTTTAGTCTAGTTTTTGTGGTGTTGTATCTCTTACCTTAAATATACTGTAGTGCACAATGGAGAGACAAACATCTCACACATGAGTATGTTATGCTCTGTGTATTAAATATTAGAATTAGACTGTCAGTTTAACAACTACTTCTCCACAGAGTTCAAAAGATTTCTTTTTTAAATAAATACATATAATTTTTCTTAATTCCATAAGAAGCCTATTTTTCCTTTATCATCCCTGTTGAGATGTCACTGATGATATTGTATTGATCCAGGTTTGTGATAAAGCTTTTTACTTGATGTAGGCTGTCTTTTTAATTATAGCTATGCTTGGATGCTGTACAGAACTGTGTAGTTAGGGTTGTGTCAGCACTTACATGTGAAATCTCTCATTTTTATCAGCAACTTAGTGCTGACAATAAAAAATTGCTTTGAGGAAAAGCATGGTAAGATCATAGCCTTCAGGGTGAGTCAGTAAGGGTTCACTATATTCAGATGAATCTGAGTTAATGAAAGGTTACAGCCTTCTCTTTTACACACAAACTCACTATGTGTGCTTGCAATTACTGTTTTAAAATTATTTTTTAAGGCTTCTTTCATTACTTGAGGTACTGCCATTCAGTATCTAAAAAGCAGCAGAATTCAATGCTCTCTTCCTCTGGGCATCTCTAAGGTATCTACAGCAGTTCTTGAACCTGCCTGCCTTTTTGCCTTCTCTTCCCCTTCTCCCAAGCCTGCAGTTGCTCTGAGCAAAGGACATAGCAAGAATGAAGGATGGCTCTCTCACTGGTGTTCTGTTTGTATGCCCACCAAATGTTTGTTCCCACATGAGAAAGAAATGTGTGCAGAGTGGTATTTTCTCCTTATTTTAAAACAAAACATAAAGCAGCTACTGTAAAAGAATGAGTCTCCTACTATGGTCTGATGCTGTTGTATGCTGGCTCACACTCCAGAGCACAGAGCTATTCCCTAATGATGGGAGCCTGAATGAGCAGGATTAATTTGGTTTTTCCCTAATGGTGGTAGTGGGAGTGCCTACCCTTTGTGGGAAAGGGAATGGCTTGAGAACTTAGAGCTGGGTTCAGTTCCTACTTGTTCCTGCAAGGATGGAAGTGCTCATCTCTCCCTTTTTGAGAAGAGTCCTGAGAAATTGTTTGGATAGGAGCATCTTCCATCTCTGTTGTGGTGTTCAGGCCACTGTGTAATTAAGAATAAGTAGGAGAGAAAAGCAAAAGGAATATGATTTTGCAGGCTTAGTATTCTTTGCCCTGAGTTTGGGGAAGAGATGCCCAAGCACCAGAATCTGCTCCCTGTGTTATTTCCAAATTTTCTCTCTCAAAAATTAACAACTATAAGCTGGACTAAAATACAGTTTTCCATAGGAGCTGATATCCTAGAGCAATCATCTCTTCTGTTATTCTGTTCTGTTGTCTTAGAATGCTGTAGTGAGGAGAAAGAAGTGCTGGGTTAAATCTCCCTCATCATATTTTGCTCTGATAATGCACATGTGTGTCTTTCTTCATTTCTCATCTAACTGAGCCTGACATAGAGACCTTATGACATTTTGGGGTTTGCTTTCTTTGTAGTTCATTGATAGGTGTCAGCCTGGTCATCAGGCCTTCCTGGGATGGGAAAATGCTAGAGGAAAAACAAATATATAACCAGCACATTCAACTGTTGATGAGTACAAAAAGTGAAAAGAAGAAGGCAGAGACATAATGCTCTGAAAAACGAATAAATTTAAAGAGTCAGAGTTGTCAGAGTTCAAAGCACAGCTGCACTACATTGCTACAGATAAAAGTTTGGATTTCACAGGAACTTGCTGTCACGGTTAAGTTTATGGAATGTACATACATACCTTTGCATCAAGCAACCTGGAAAACATGTATAAATACACCTTATTTACATTCTGTGGGCATGTTGCTGCACTGTGAGGGCAAAAATTGGAGTGTGAGACTGTTGTAATGAATATGCAGGAAGAAGCTGGGCTGATGAAGTAATGAGATTTTTTATACTTTATTTACCTTTCACTATTCAAAGCCCTTTTCCAGGGAAGCGTATGTAATAAACATCACTTCATAAATGGGATAACAGACTCTGAAAGTGAAAAGGATGAAGGTTTTTCTTCAGGCCTCTGGCTAATCTGAGCATGGAAACTATATCTCCTCAGAATGTATTCAGCAGTTTTCCCACTAGGTCACATTTTCTTCACATATTATTTTCTTTGTGAGAAAAGTGGCTGCAAGATGGCAAAACATTTGTAGGGGTATTCCAAGTACCTTAAAAATGTGATCCCCATTTCATGTAACTGGAGAAATAAGGCACAAGGAAGATAGTGACTTGCTGAACTTCTCTCATCTGTGCTTGGGATAAAAAATCACAACTGTTTCCTACCTTTTTAACACATTTAACAAAATGGTCTCTGTAGCCTCTTGGACCTTATTGCTTCAGTTTCTTTTGTGCCACATCTTCACAAGTACGTGTGCAGTGTCTTTGCCAACCGTCGGGAGCTGTGTGCCAACTAATGCAGCTGTCACTTGATTATTTTTTTTCCCCCAAGCTTTTTGGCTCCATCTGCTTGCCTGGTCACTTCCATTGTTTGCTTTCCATTTCCTACTGTGCTGCCTCCCAGATGCATAGTTGTCGGTAATAGTCAGTTTGTGCATCTCCCTGCCCCCAGTCTCCCCAGAGGATGCAGATTACACCTTTCCTTCCTCTAAATGCCTATACCCATACTCACAATTCAGGATGAAGAGTAGAAGAGACTTCCTGAACATGTCATAACTAATGTACACCAAAGCATTTTCCATCTGCTTTCCACCCACAGCTACAGCTATTTCTCACAGTATCTGCAGTGATAACAAAATATTTTTCTTGAGCAGGTTCTGGTTAAGTGGCATAAATTGAGGAAGAAAGGAAACAGCTAGACAACATGGACTGAAGGATAAGTGCAGGAGCTGGGAAAGGAGTTCTGTAATTTATTTATCTTAAAGGTATAACAACAACTCCTAATTCTGAGTGGTAATTCACTGATGGAAGATTGCTCATTAATTATTTTTTCTACTTAAAAGGATCCCTTGCATATCATGAGCAACTCAAGATGTTAAAGTGTGGAGATCGTGCACATTGCTAAGGTAGTGCAGAGCATCATAATAAGTGTGATGAGCCAGCTGAATTTGAAACAAAATATGAACTGGCAAACCACTTAGCCTAATTCAATTGAATAATATGGATAGATTCTACCTGCTGCTTATGCTTGTTTGATCCTCAATTTTATTTATTTATCTGTTTCATTATCTATATGTGTCTATATATTTATTTTCAGTTGATTTGGTGTCAATTTTTGTTTGGGAGCTCAGGAAAGCAGCGACAACTGACAGTTACAAACTGATTAGGTTTTGCATGTTTTATTGGTTTGAGAAGTTCTTTATTTCATTGCTGTAACCAAGATTTTTTAATCTCACTTATGTGGACATACACTGTGCCTTTTAAATTTATCTTAAAAAAATTCGTAGAATCAGATGGGTATATTGAAGCCTATACATAGGTTGATTTTTAAGTGCTTTGTGTATCTTGGTTAACATTTTGCACATTTCTTCAGAAGAATGAGTAGGTAACATGTATTTGCTATACTTTATCTTTGTGGAATTTCTAAATGCATTGAGTTCCAAGAGAAAACAATAAAACTGCAGTAAGGATAATTATTAGTCTGTGGAGACAAAAAAACTTTCCAGGTTGATTCTTACTAGAAATGTGGAGTTAATCCTTTCCAGACTGAGATGTTTCTGGCCATCTGGTGACCATACCTTCCACTGGGGGCAAACTTACAGAAGACACATCTTTCTTTATGATGAACATAATGAATTTTTGTCTTCCAGTGTCAAAGTCTTCCTCAAAGCTGTTTCATGCAACTGATAACATGAATCTTATCACTATTCTGTCTTGCTAGTATGGTTACATTAATTATTCTTCCATCCCTGGTAGTACTCCACTTTCAAGTTTCTTGTGGACCTTTAATTTTGTGACTAAAGTAAAATAACAGCCTTCTATCTGTAGAAAAGTGTAGGCAAAGAAGTACAGTGGGTTTTGTTGGAAACTATGTTTAATGGTTCTGAGCTGTTGCATTGACTCAGTGACCCCACAAAGGTAGCAACAATCACTTGGATTGTGGAATGTTTCAGATCCTTTTTGAACCCTTGGCATCTAAAAAAATCCCCAAACAAAACTGTGCCACTGCTACCACCAAGGGAAAACAAGCCGTGAATCTTGTTCTGAGAGAGCAAAGATATAAAATGTGTATTAATATATTAGAGATATTAGCTAATTTTATAGCAGGAGGTTTGATTGCTGTAAGCACAGGAAGATAAATCATGGACCTTGGTTGTTGCATTACAGCTAGTTCACAGAGTGGCTGTGGAATAGTGAGTTGCATTACAGCTAGTTCACAGAGTGGCTGTGGAATAGTGAGTTGCAGAAGTGCTAAAATCCAGTGGCATCAGATTCTTGTAACTTTGAGGAACCATCTCTTAATCAGCCTCTCATCTTCTCATGTAGGAATCACACTTCCAAAATTTCCTATGTGTGCTAGATTTCCACATACTCAGTGAAATGGATGCTGTTCCAATGTGCATAGCTGACCTTTGATTCTCTGAATAGAGATTCTAAGTGTAGGAATTATGAAAAATAGTGCATGCTGCCAGTACCTGCTTGTGGGAAGAGCTGAGAAATAAAGAAGTGAGGGTAATTCTTTGGCTCTCTAACTGTTACCGATTTATTTTAGCCATAGTCTGGAAAGATCTTGTATTAGTACGTGTAGGCTTACAGTGATTAGGAATGGCTCCATAAGCAGGAAAATGTCAGGGGCTGACAACTGAAATTTTGTGCCATCACTTGCAGAGGGACGGCTATGGTAAATGTCCTGCTGACATATATTATATAAGATGTAATTAGGTGGCAGATGGTGTCAAACTTCACTTGCAGTTGTAGTTGGCATAGTTTTTTGAGGAGGGAACAGTAAGGACACACTGGTATTTTAGCACTTTTATTTAGCCACTTCTATTCATAAGCCTCCAGATTTTGTACATTTACTCATGTTCTTTGTATGCAATTACATTTTTGGTTTTAATAAGCAAGTTCTCAGATGGCCAGTTAAGATATCCTTGATGCTAAGGAAGGCAGATACTACTGCTGGATAAATTTAGACTACTTTTTAAATGTGTAAGTATACAGTAGCTATTGTATCTTGACAGGCCATCTATCACAATGGCAGGACTGACATTCCTACAACCACGAGTCCACTGTTTTCCACATTTAAAACTTTCTATGACTAAAAATATAGACAAGTGCTGTTCAGATGTGAAGACTTTTCTCTTTATTTTGTTTATATTAGTGATTGTATTGATAGCTGACAAACAGCTTCCAGTATCAGGCAAAATCTGTCACTGATAGAACATTTTATTTCATTTTCATGCAAGGATTGTAGTACAGTCTTTGCATTTTTTTCAGTTAGAATAAAAAATACATTATTTTGGTATTTTCTGGTTTTTTAAATCTATAAAATTGCTGTACAAAGGTAATGTCTTTTTGGCTGCTAGTCACAATGAGAGTGCCTGTTGTTTGTAATCTTCTACATTTCAATTTGCTTTTACTCATTTATTTCATCAATAACTCTCCTTGGATTCTATTGCTGATCTGTTGTGTCAGCTCTAAATAACTTGGCAAAGGGTCCTATACAAAGGTAAATGGACTTCTGCAACTTTCCCATGGTGTGAAACTTGAGTTGGCCTCTAGCAACCAGTACATTTCAGGATCATATACAGATTTACACCAGCCTGTGTTGGGTATGTCAAATAAAAGGGGTTTAGAGAGATGAACACTTTTTGAAAATATATCCTTATAAACTCTCCAGCTACTTTAGACATAAGTTAGTCTGGTTAGTGAACTTCACTGGCTGACTGGTTTACATCTTACTTGTTAGTTTCCTTCATGTATTTCTTGTCCTAACAATATTGATGGTATGCTGCAAGGACAATGCTGGTTGGACTCCATCTCTATTGTTAGAGAAGCTTTAAATATTATTAAATTAAGGAATTGAGTTCTTGGCCTTTATGACAGTTTTCCTCTTCTTGGTGCACAAAGCCAATTTATCTTGAAGCATAAAATAAACAACCAGGTACTAATGTTATGAAGTGTCCATTTCTGCTTGTTTCAGCTGTTACTAAATATAAAAATTGATATGCTGGAACACTTACTCCTGAGTCGTCGTCTTTCTCCAAGCCTTGCATAATACAGTAAATCAATAATGCACTTTCTTGCCTACAGGCACTGAACAGATCTGATCCTGTTTACTCTGTATCTAGTAATGAATTATCTATAATTCCTCTAAGACCTTACACTGTATAATTTATTCTGTGCTTCACATTTTTCCCTTTCTTATCCCCTTATGCTTAGTTCTAGTTTTACAGTACCACATGCACCTGGAATATTTTCTGTTATGATACATAGCTTCTAACTTCACCTTGCAATTTCTTTTCGAAACACAATTTTTCTGTGATCTCATCTACTCCCACTTTCCTCTGTTGCTGCTTCTAATTTTCTAAAACAGTAGTGGGTGAGCTAAAAACCAGCATATAAATCCCATTGCAAGCAGCTCAATTAATATCTTCTGTCCTTGGTGTGAGATTTGTGAATTCTGTTGAGCAAATACTGATCTTTAGACAGTATAAACAATGCACTCCACTGTACCAGAGCCACTTGGCTCATTCCTTCTGGAAAGGAACACATTTACTGATAGTGAGTGATCCTGGTTGATATTTGTCAAACATGTACATGGAGAAAGGACTTTCCCTGTGAAGGACAAACAAAAACACCTGCTTTTGGATTTCATGTTTATGTACTGGGTATGAAGGTTCCTGGTGGCTAATTTGGAGATGACAATGTGCATATAAAAAAAAAATAAAAAAATCTGGGGTTGTTTTACTTCTGCAGATCCAAAAGACTTGAATAGACTTTCAGAAATGCACTGAGGTGGAGCAGCACTGTGCATTTCAGTCACGGAGAAAGTATAGTGAAAAAGGACAGAGGTAATATGTGAACAAGCAGGAGTAGAATCATTTCCTACAGCCTTTTTTTGGATATGTTAGCACTTGGAAAGATATGTCATTCTTTCTTCAGGATTTCTTTCAAGAGGTAAGGTGGAGCTTTTACAGACTACTTCCTTACCATCTTTTACTATCCCTGCTGTTGTTCATTACTACTAAAGCATATAGTCACTGACCATGTAGTCACTGCAGAAGAAAATAATGGAATGCTCAAATCCAGCTGCAGATGCTTTTCAAAACAAAGAAACTTCTCTCCAGGTATTTTGGACTCTCATTGCATCTTGTAAACTTTTATAAGTATTTTATAAAATACAAATGAACACATTATCTGCAAGGGTTGATTTTTGAGGCTTTTGTGTCAATAGCTGCATGATTCCAAGTCACTCTTGAGATAGTGTATGGCACTGCTGTTACCAGAACACAAGAGATTTAGTTGGCATTTTATTTCTTCTACTTCATTACCACATCTGCAAATATTAGAAGTCTGTAGCTCTTTCTACATTCAGCTTTTCATCTGTTTCAACTGTGATGTTTTGCTGCTTATTAATGAGGATTTGGTAAGAGCAGCATGTACTCCTGAACAGTAGCATTGTATTTTATAGATAAAATTTCCTAATTCTTCTACTTTCTTAACACTTCCATGCATTTAAGATCTGTTAAAAAATAACAAAAACAAACCAAGTCCAAGAAAACAAACTAAAAGATAAACACCAAAATCCCCGAACAAACTAAAAAGGTAGGAACGTTTTTGATGACATTCCATTCCTTGTCTAAGTTCTGCCATAAGCCTGAACAGTGGAGCTGTCCTGTCTACATGTCTGCATCATGGGCTCTCCCTGATTGCTTTGCTTTCTTCTTGTAGACAAAAGATATTAGAGCAAGAAGTTTTCACTCAAACCCTCTTGGACACGTGAGTAACAAGAAGTGGCAGCAGAACAGAAGCAGGCACATGTGAACGCAACGTAGTGGTAGAAATGCCATCAAAACATTTACCTTTAGAAAGACCCTTTTTTATAGTTCCAGTTGTGGAATGCATTTGCCCTTGCATGGCACATCTCCTTGAACCCACTGAGGATGGGATTGGTGATACACATGAAAGCATAAGAAAAGGTATTTGCAGACTTGTCTTATATTTTGTTGCATTTCTGAGGTTATTTGAACAACTTAAAGAAATTTAAAAAACCCCACCACCACCAAAATCCTGTTTTAGAATTGAGAGTAAAGTTGGGAGCAAAGCACTCTGTCCAAGTAGTAAATTCTGTGATAAATTTGTCATCTGCATATAGACACGAACTTTTTTTTCTTCTCCTTTGAAATTATCTGTCCTCATGAGCTTTCTTAGGGTGTTCACTTATGAAAGTGACTGCTAAAGAAGCAGGAAGCCCATGAATTGTAGTAGTGAGATAGGATCTTTCTGGCAATTCCAACTGACCAGTACTTTTTTCCTCTTATGTTTATCATGAAAAAAATAACAACAAATTAATTTTGTTGCTTGGAAAATATCAAACATTTTAATTGCATTTACAGCTTGTTCTCTGATTAAATAAGGGAAGTGCTAGCAGTTCATGTCTATGTATCACTTGTAAGGTACTTAGAACTTCTGAGATGCATGTTATGACTAAAACTTTGTAGGCCGTAGATGCTAGCTGTTTTCTAAAACTATGATTGAGATCCTTGGCTGACTTTTGGTGGGTCTTACCAGAATGGGGAAACTGTGGAAAAGAACAGAGCATGGATCTGAAGTGAGCTCTTGCTACTTTCCCAGGTGAATGTGAGTGGGCCGTAGTGGGCATTGCGTTCAGATTCAGCTGGGCTGACTGCAGGTTATGGCTGCATGCTGCCTGCCCTGTGCCCCTGAAGTAGATTGTTCACCTCTAATCTGTGTGTGGAACTGTTCTTGTGAATGCTTCCTAATCTATTTCAGGCAAAATGAATCTGCTTAGCTGAGACTTTAAACTTGTAAGCTAACCTGGCTCATTCTGACTGAAGCGGATTAGTGATGCTTATGTGCGCAGGTACGGCAGGAGATCTGGTTGGATGCAAGGATAAGCAGGTTGGGTGTGGGAGGCTGAGCCTGTGCCTCAGGAAGAGTGTATGCATGTATCTCTACACTCCTATTCTTTCCAGAAGTCCCTTTAAATAGCTTATTTTAATGTGTCAGGAAGTGTGCTTTGAAAGCAAAATAAATCTTGTGCAGAATAAGCATGCTGGGGTGCTTGCTGAGTGCTTTTTTTCTATTAGCTGCTAGTCCTTACCTATTTTAAACTTAATATATGACTGCTTTGTTGCAATTTTATCTAATTCAATGATCTAGGGTTTCCCTATGATGTGGATTTTAGTCCTTGTATATCTCTAAGTATAAAATGTCAACTAATATTTCAGTTTCCACTGGAACTGTATGCACACAACTACAAAGGAGAAAGACCAACTAAATGATTTTTCAAAAATATCTGTTAAAAAACTGTTGTCATACTTCTGAAATTGATTTTTTATATTTTAAAAAAGTCCCACTAAAAGGTCTGCTGAAGCTTTCTTCCACTTTTCTCTGTTGCATAACTAAGAGAATTTCTACGCAAGCTCATAGAAATCTCATGCTTTTTTGAGGTTGGTAATGTGATCTCTTCTAAGTCAACCATTTGTCACTGATGGCTGGTGCCTGCATCTGAGCTGCTTAGTGTTTCCATGCTAGGGTATAGATGATGGAGCACTCATAATCCAATCTCTATTCCTTCACTGGTGACAGAAAGACCTAGGCCAGCCTACTGTCCTGCTACCATGAGCCGAACATTTTCCAGATGTTAGGACTCAGAAGTCTCTGGAATGTTTTCTGGCTTGTAAATTTATCACCTGGGACTGAATGGACTTGGGATCAGACTTTTAAGTCACCTCCTGTCCACTTGTAACAAGTCCTTTAAAACAGGTCCAAATCTGTTGATTTCAGATTTTATTTTCTGGTGAGCCCTGGAGCTGGGAGTGGCAGATGTTGCTCTCTGTGGTAGTTTCAACTCCAAGCCAGATGTGCAGCAGGCTTTCTTTGCTCTTTCCCCCTACCCCTGAGACTCAAAAATCAAGGAATGCAAGACTAATTGGGCAGTCTGTGAAAAGTGGCTTGGGGCCAGAAGTTCCAAGAAGAACCACAATAAATTAAAGCAGATCAGTTATTTAAAAATGGTCATTTCTTCAACAGAGAAGTGAACACTGAGTGCAGGAGCTGCTGCTGAGAACAGCTGTGTTCCTGAAACAGTTGATACTTTCAATGTCAATGTAGTTGTTTAACATATTGAAAAAATATACCAGAAGTGCCTAGAAGAGCTCAGGGGTTTCAGGTCAATGCCCATCTATGATGATGAGATATCTTGGAAACACACTTGATCTCACTAATGTCTGAGGAGGAAGTGCAGATCTGTAGACCTCATTGATGCTGTTACTCCGTGTTGATTGCAATACCTTTGAGAATGGCTATGAGCTCTGTTGGAATGGATTTCAGTACATAAACTCTGCACTATTACAAGTAGAAAATACATTCTTGCTAGGATTTGATAAAAATCTATGAGGAATTCACCAGGAAATGAAAGCATTACTTTGAGCCTAGTTTCTTTCCAGGATTCTTACTGAAGAAAGACAGAAAACTGGCGTGCTAGATATTTCCCAGGTGTTGAGATGATTGGAATGGAAATGTAAATACCTTAAAAAGTTCAGCTGTATTTTTTGTAACATTTTATACTTCATAGCTAATCATTGCTTTAACTGAGCAAGTAGCTGACTCCTACATCTTGGTGACTAAAAAGTGACTTCTGAACTTTGGATTGAGTGGTACCATTTGTTAATCATCCATGCATCTGAGAACACGGAAGCCCATGTGTAGATTTTAAGAAAAATTAAAATACACCCTGACGTGAAGGCTGTGAGGGACAACTTAAATTGCCTACTTTTTTGAGTTGAGTTCTTACTCAACTTTGAGTACTTACTCAACTTGAAGTACTTTTGAGTACTTACATTGCCTGTACTATATTGTTTTCCTCAGTGGAGGACTAGATCTTTTGAAAATTAAGCTATTTAGTGAGAGAGCCTTACAGTTACTAAAAGCCTTTTTGGGCTGCTTCAGTGAGAATGTTACTGTAAGGTACATTTTGCAGGCTTCAAGCTATGTCATAGGACATAACCTAATCAGTCAGGTTTTCCAGTAAGAACAAATCTAAATGCCCTGGTTTTTTCAATGGTGCTATTGCTATCAACAACCAATGTATTATTCAAAAAGTCATCCAATTTGGCGTTCTATCAGTAGAAACAGTTGGAGTGGAATGCAACTGTTTGCAGCTGGATTGTTCCACACTCTTACATAGCAGTGATAAAACAACATTCGGAATTGGATAACGGCCTCAAATTTTGTATTAAATCAGTAATTTTATGAGTTTCGTTTTTTAACAGCTTTTCTTGGTTAGAAAATAAACAGTCAACCCAACAATGTGCTTTGTGTGTGTTCAGTGGATCCAGAGCTCTTTGTTGTCAACAGGATTTGACTTTTCCCTTGTCTGTTGTGTTGTGGGTTCTTGTGGCACTTAGGAGACAAACCCTTTTGTCTCACAGACTGTACCATCTCAGCTGCTTTGGATTTCCACCTATTACCAGCAATCTAGCAAATTTCTCCTTCTGAATATAGGTAATTCACTAGGACCTGAGCAAGTATCTACTTGCTTCCAAAGTATGCTGGTCTCCAATATCCACAAGGCAGCTATGTGGTATGGCAAATGACCTTTGTGAAACACAATACACCTGATGCAGCAGCCAGGGCAGGCACCAGGTATGGATGGGTCTGTGTTTGATCAGTACAGCTGATGCTGTTTTAGCACTGTCTGGGAAAGACAGAGACGGCTCCTCGCCTACAGGAGTCTTGAAAATTCAGGAACATAGATTAGCCTATAGTAAAAGTGGATCAAGGCAGTGATGTGGAGGGGCTGTTCCTCTTTGCAGCTGCTGTTGTGTGGTGGGTTCATTGTTGGAAAGAAACTGTCTTAGCTCTGCACGCCTCTTTCCACATAGGCATGAGAAATGATGCCAGCTGTGGTGAACTGGTGTTGGTGAGACTCCTGACAGTAGTCAAGTTTAGATCCATAATGCTAGCAGTACACATGCCTTGCTTTTACTGAAGAGTACAGCTTCAAGTTTATGGGTAGATGTTTATTTTGCAGTGGTGAAAGATGTTCACTGGTCCCTAATGATTACCTGTCTCTGCTGGAAAGGTGTAAGATCTGCTGTTGTTCAAACAGTTCATATCTGTCATTCTTAACCCAGTGCCAGCAACACCATATACATTAGAGGAAGCTGGTGAGATAAAATTGATTTGAGTATTTTTTTTCTGGAATGGGTAAGGGAGGGACTGTTGATTTTGGTGAAGCTCCACTGAAAACATCCTGTGGCAGAGCAGTAACAGCATCTTTAATGACATTAATCACTGAAAAGAATCTATAACATGCTTTTCATCCACTCAAATTATGATCCTGATTTCTAATTTTAAGATTGTATGTGTCTGCATCAGTATCTCTTTCATTTGGTATTTCAGGTACATCATTTTTTTGTTAACTGTATACATGGTCAGTACTTTGCTGCATTGAACACAGCTCTCTTTACTGCTTGTAGTCACATCCCTTTTCCTACTAGGAAACAGTTGTGGAGGAGAAACTGGGGATATTAGAGTTGATGGCTTAGCAGAATTGGAAAGAAAGTTTAAATGCCTGCCTGACATAAATATTGTAGGTCACCTTACATTCTTATCTACAACTGGTCATGCAAATACAAAAACTTGCTTTCTTGGTCCCAGAAATAGTTTTGAGCAAAGAAATCTATGTTTCTGTAGGTTGTTAGCAGATGCCTTGCTGCTGAATCATACTGCTTAATCAGTTACTGAAATAAGATTCTCAGAGAGCCATTTTAAGGGCATTAAATCAATAACAATAATTGCAACCATTTCCATTTCTCCAGTGGAGCCTGCTAAGAGTCTGTTTGGGCCAGGGCCAGATTCTTTTAGACAGGCTGGGATATCATCTTCCTTCAAACCTGGCACTTACTCATGCTGTTTGTCAGCAAGTGCCTTGTTCTGCAAGGTCAGATTTTAAATCTAGTGCCATAAAGCTTCTCTGTGACACAGAGAACATAACACTTAGGAACCAGTGTGTGCTAGGCAGTGTTCTGGAGATGTGAGGTTAATAAGAAGGCATTTACTGTTTTTTTAATATCATGTAGAGACTGTAATTGGTATGGAATTTTAAATTCTCTTCCTCTTCTCTTCCTCTTCTCTTCCTCTTCTCTTCCTCTTCTCTTCCTCTTCTCTTCCTCTTCTCTTCCTCTTCTCTTCCTCTTCTCTTCCTCTTCTCTTCCTCTTCTCTTCCTCTTCTCTTCCTCTTCTCTTCCTCTTCTCTTCCTCTTCTCTTCCTCTTCTCTTCCTCTTCTCTTCCTCTTCTCTTCCTCTTCTCTTCTCATGTTCTGCTTTGTTCTGGTAGTTTGTGACCTTGTTTTACTTATGTCTTTTTACTGATGAAGATCCTGAAAATGCAGATAAACCAGTGTATTAGCAGATATCAGCAAGTCTGGTAAATGCTGCCTATATGTTTCTCTTTGTATTTTTTGCTTTTATTAAAAGTAGAGAAGTTCAGATCAAAGAATATTCCTTATCAGATGTTGATGCAAAGGCTTTTAACATGTTTATTGACTAGCTCTGGAAGAAAGTACATAATTTGGAGTTCATCTTTGGAAGTATAGCATTCAGAATGCTTGGTGGATACTGCTGAAATCTGACATAATGTTCACAGCTGAACATTTTATAAGATGTGAATTGGGACTGTGGACACATAGGCTTTCTTCATAAAATATATATTGCTCCTTGTTCTTTTAGAGCAACCTCACAGGAATAAGTTCTGAGGAATAAGGCTGAGCTGTAGTTTTTCCCACCAAAATGGTAAAATACACCAGTCTTTATATCTTGTGTTGCTTGCATCTTATCTATCCCAGTCTGACCCCAGCTACCTTTTCTTATCTCAGAAATTTGGGTTATAACTAGTGAATTAAATACAACTAAGAAATGCCTTAGTCTATCTTATGTTACAGCCTTTTGCTCCAATCTGCTTTAACAGTGTTGATAGAATTACTTTTTTTTCCTTTTTTATTTTTTCCTTAGCATGTAGGACTACATGATAGCTGAATCAGAGAATGGGTCAGATTGGAACAGAACACAGCAGGTCAGCTGGTCCAACCTCCCTGCTCAAGCAGGGTCATCCCAGAGCACCTGGCACAGGATTGTGTCCAGAGGGCTCTTGAGTATCTCCAGCGAAGGAGACCCCACAACCTCTCTGGGCCATCCATTCTGGTGCATGGCCACCTGCACAGTAAAGCAGTTCTTCCTCATGTTCAGGCAGAACTTCCTGTGCATCAGGTTCTGCCCACTGCCTCCTGTTCTACTGCTTGGCATCACTGAGCAGAGCCTGGCTCCATCCTCTTGGCACCCTCCCTGCAGATACTGACAGACATTGACATGGTCCCCTCTCAGTCTTCTCTTCTTGAGGCTGAACAGGCTAAGGTCTCTCAGCCTTTCCTGCTAAGAGACATGCTCCAGTCTCTTCATATTCTTTGTTACTCTCCACTGGACCTGCTCTGGGAGCTCCATGTCTCTCTTCTCCTGAGGAGCCCAGAACTGGACACAGCACTCCAGATGTGCCTCACCAGAGCTGAGCAGAGGGGCAGGGTCACCTCCCTTCCCCTGCTGGCAGTGCTTTTCCTAATGCACCCAGGATACTGATGGCCTTGTCCTTCAGGCTAGTTTTAAAGAATAGGCAATTGAAACAAGAAATTAAAATAAAATTTTGGGCAGTAGCCTGGAATAAGCATTGTCAATTGTGGATCTTGAGATAAAATTTGTTGTTGATAACTTGGAAAGACTTATGTCTTTCTCTCATCATCTTGCTTATAGTAATTCAAAATGTGTAAAGTTCAAAAGAAGGGAAGGCTATTTAGTATTAGTAGATAAATTCTTGATTTTTACCATAACCTTATAGTACTTTCTAGGAGGTTAGTCTGATGCAGAAGCTTGCAACTGAACAGAATAGTGAGATTGGACTTCTCATGGCATAACCTGCATTGCTTCTCCTTTAATCATTAGTCATTATTAAGAGGCTCGAAAATTGTTCTGTGTATTGAAGCTTCTTGGGATTTGAGGGAGTTGATTATTCTTGCTTACTAGAAGTGGTATAAGAGCTGCTTGAAAAAGGGATATTTACTTCAACTGTTTTTAATCACTCAGAGAAAAATGTTCTTTAATAGTAGTCACAGCTCTTGATTCTCACTTTTCTTGGCGTAAATTCTGCTGTCATCTTCTTTTTTAACCACTAGAATGCTTTTCAGTGTAAAGGGTATATGTGTTTCCATTTGTTGGTGTGTTGTTCCATATTAGAGGACTCTTCTCAAACAGCTCTGAGGTAGGGAACAATTTGGTACTTGGTGTTAATTTCCTGCCCTTCCTCCTGTTTTCATATAACTACATTAATTTTAAATTTGACTAAATTTAGCTGCTATTTGTTCTCAAGGTCTGCTAGCCCACTTCAGTTAAAGATGACCTTTTTTGGTCCATCTTTTCTGCCCTGTGCTCTAAATCACTTTTTTTGTTCTTTTGATGTCTCTGCTCTTCTGTGTGTCTGCTTGTTTGTGCTGCATTTCAGCAACATTTGAGTTGTCGTTTTTGTCCAAGAAATCATGTTACCATTTTGCCAGAAGCTGACGCCAGCCATCTGGTAAAATTGCAACTCACTATTAACAAAACCTATAATTTCAGGAAATGTACCCAAAATTACTTTTATGATTAGTGGACAGGAAAGAAACTGAGACAGAGAAGTCAGTTGGGTACTTCAGAAATCATTTTGAGGTTTAGAGGCAAACGTCTTAATGGCAGTGGTCTTGCTGCCAAATGCTGTTTTGCTTTTGCCTTCAGAATAGTTTGCATTAATAATGAGCAGCTCTGCTTGGAAGTTATTCATGTATTGCTCTTAGGGTGCAACTTTGCGAAGCAGCACCAGACGAGGTAACAGTCTGTGTGAATGGATATGTAAAGTGGCTCAGCATAACGTGCTGCTAAGGTTTTCCCACTGGAAATGCATCCCAGCCCCAGGGCCCATCAATGTTATGGATGCTGAAGAAAAATTTATGTTTAGGCTGTTTTGGCCATTTAACACTAGCCTTTGTGTTAAGTCTAGTAGTTGTGAAATAAGTCTGTACTGAAAGTAGGCAGGGTTTTTAATCAGCAGTTTGGTTATAATTTGTCTCTGTGTCACTGTGGGAGCAGAGAGGAGGTGACAGCAGCTCTCGTTTGTGTATATTCCCAGGGAGAGGCAGGCAGCTCACCATGCCCTGGTAGCTGCACTTGTGCTTCATGTTCTGCAGTTGTTGAATGTTAAACTAAGATGGAGTATATTTCTAATTTAAGAAGTAAAGTGATAAGGAATTTACTGTCTTCCTAGTGAGCTATTACAGTGAGTAATTATCCTCATAGTTAATTCCATTTGTATTTTTCTCATTTCAGCATTTAGTGATTGGATCTTGCTTCACGTCTATAAGATAAAATCCTTGTTCACCTCGGCAGTTGGGAAGAATGGAATTGTTTCTGCATAGTAATCACACTGTCTGTTTACATAAAATAAATGTTACTGAATGATAGTCCTAGACTGCATGGTTGAGATTTCTGGTTCCATGTGTCGGTACCTATGGCTCAATGTGTGTTAACTCAGCAGTTTTTCCATAACACACTAACAGTAATGCTCCAGCACAGCTTAACCAAAGTCCTCTGCTGGAAAGCCAGAGTGTCATCCCCATTGCTCCTCAGGCTCTTCTCCTATGGGTGAAAGGCCTTGAGCAATATAAAACTATCCTAAGCAGTTTTTTGGTCTGGGCAGCTGGGGCGGTCCTTGTATGCAGTGTTGATGATGCTCTAAAACTGACCCCAAGGACTCCTCTTACAGGGAATATAGATGGTGTAGTCAGGACAGAAAGACATCTGAAAATAGAACAAAATGCATAGTAGTACTGTGGAGATGTCAGGGCCAGCTTTGGAAAGCCCCCACAACTTGCACAGACCCACAAACTTTGCTTACTTTTTGAAGAGAAGGTTGAATTCAAAACCAAAATTATCCAAACCTGTTAAGTTTTAAGGAATACTTAGATGCCTTTTGGACTGTAAGAGGATTTGTGATTCTTTTTTGTAGAGAAATTATTTATTGCACATATATCTATCATGGAAGAGTTTGAATGATTCTGTTGGTACACCTCTAGCCCTTGCCAAGTAGGTATACAACAGCACCTTTGAATTTGAAAGGCGTGTAAGAAACTGCCTGCCTAGTTTTCTAAACTGAGAATTCTTCAGTCCACATGCTTCTCAAGTAACGTAGCTAAAGATACCCTGTTTATGTTGTTTTAAGTATGATCTAATGTTTGCTTTTGGCAAGAAACTTCCTTGTTAGTATGCACAGAAAACGTAGTTTACACGAGGCTGAAATATTAACTTGCTGTTCTAGATTGAGCAAACAAGGATACTTATTCTATATCTCTAGCAGTAGTACTGTAGGCTTCTTGGAGTAATCTAATTAATGGGGAAAACAATAAGCAGGTATTCATTAGTTATTCAAGATAAGAACTTTTCATTTGGAGAGGTAAAAATGTTAATATAAGAACCTATGTAATGGTACACTTATCAAAGTGGAAAGGTTAAGACAGTGCAATTGAAAATTGTGTGCTTAGCTTTTGTACCTCAGAAGTCCTTTCAATGGAAAAATAATCACTGCTTGATACTGAGTGGCAGCATGCAGGATTATATGGAGGATTTGCCTATTTTGTTTTTAATAGTTGCTGAAAAAATTGGCACCCTTTAAATAACTCAAGGCTTTTTTTTCTGCTTTTCCTTTTCTGAGGAAAAGGGGAGAGAACTTTCATTAGTTCCACATGACAGTTAACTTGTCAAATTTTATAGCTTAATCCTTCTTCTTTAAAGAGTTTTTTGTGAAAAGACAAACCAGCCATCTTCTGCATAGCAGTCATTATGAATATAAATACTAAAAATAACATAATTATTTATATGAACACAGTAAGATTACTGATAATACAGATCTCCTCCTACTATGGATTGTTGCCTCCCATGATATCTTCCATGGAATGTGAATTTATTCTACATTATGTACATTCACCATTCTTGATGGAAACATAAGAATGGAAAATTAAAATTAAAGAGTAAATTTTGTACTTTTGCTGTTAATTTTTCCTTTCAGGGAACTAAGAAGTATGACCAGTGTTCCTGAAAAAGTGGCCTGAGTTCCCCACTTCTACAATAACACTTTACTGGTGTGTTAATAACTTGTCAATTGAGATACAGCTTTGAGGAAAAGGACTTCTTCCTTTTAATTTTTTTTCATTTTTTTTGTGTGTGGTTTTTCAATGCAGTTTTCTTATGACTGTATGATGGAGGCTTTCAACAATTTCCTCATGGGTCACTTTCACATTTTCCCCTTATCTCCACCCCATCCTTGCCACAGCATTATACAGTAATTCTCATTTTCTCATGTGTCAAATCAAATTTCAAGGTAAAAGCAGAACTTCTAACTTCTATAAGAGATTATTCTCTGATTATTTGCTATGATACTCTTTTTAAAACAAGGAAAATGCAGGCATGTTTTGAAACACTTCAAATACATGAATTAAACTCATGAATTACTTACAAACAAATATTTGTAGAAAGAAAAAACACCCAGTTTCTTCCTCTTATATGGTGATTGCTTTAATTTGGTCATCAAGTGTCTATTAATACATTCTATAGCATGATTCTTTGTGCTGGAGCAGTAAAAGCCCTTGTGACTTCAACTCAGATTATCCCCTCTTTTAGCCAGAGCAGCCCTTGTTTTGAGAATACACAAAGGGAAGAAAAGGCCTTTGGTTTAAAGCATTAAGGTTTGACGCTCCTCTTGCTATTGCAAAGAGAATCTGTGGAATCCGTATCAGCTATAATACATCCAGGTTCTGTGTTTGTGTGTGCCTGAATCTTGTAGGTGGTTGTATGATCACACATACTTTATCATAATCTAAAGTATGTGGCTGCTAAAACTCTTGCTTATGAAAGGTCTATTCATCTCTCTTCTACCTCTGATATTTGTAGCACTTGTAGCACTTACTCATTTTCTAAACTTCCTTCTGTAGTCTCATTCTCAGGTGGGTTTTGTATGCTATTTCATATTTTATCCTGTGTTAAATACTTTATGTATTTGTGCCAGAAGAGGGTAGGATTATGTGATAGGTCTTTCATTCCCAGAGTTAAAGCAAGTTTTTTTTTAATGGTTTCTGATAGCAAGGGACATGTCTCTTTCCTGCTCTCACTAGCCATGTATTATCAGATATTGTCTCTCTTTTAAATAAATCCCTTTGTTTTCTGTGGGGAATGGATCAGAACAAAGCAAAGTGTCTGAGACTGTAAAGTAGCAGTGGACACTAAAGGGGATTGGGAAATAGAGGCCTGGGATTAGAGAGGGAGCCGTGTTCAGAGGCAGTCCTAGGAGAAAAAGGTTAAGTTGGATGGTGAAATAGGGAGAGAAGGGGTAAAGTCTCTTAAAATAGGATTGTGGGGTTAAATAGAAGCAGGTGAACAGGAGGCAGAGACATCTTAGAGTAGACCATGTGTGGTGGGAAACCTGGAAGTGTCTTTGTTCAGAAATATCCAGGAGGAGAGGTCAGGACACCAGGACTTGGTGAAAAGCTTCAGCAGGTAGATGGAAAGTTGGGCCTGAATTTCAGTAGAGAGGGAGATAATTAAAACTGGCTGCAAAAGAAGAATAAATACAGCTGGACATAATTAAATTTAAACAGGAAATTTTAATTGTGGTATTTTTAAAATTTAATGACCACCGAATCTATTTTTTTGTTTGCTGTCAAATTTATGTTTGACATAAGTAAGTAATTAGAGGAGCGCTTTCATTTAATGTTTGTTCTTTGATCACTTTGCGCTGAATAAACTACATTAATTGATCGTTAAAGTATATTGAGATAATGAAAAAAGACCAGGATAATTTCTGATACAACCAAAACATTGCATGTGCTGCTCTATTAAGTGTTGTCAGAGCTTTGCTGGGACGTTAATAGTAAAGGAGGAGCAGAGAATCTTTTTTGCTTCTATTTTGTTCTGGAGCTTGGAGCTGTAAATAATGGAGTTGACTGAGAGATTTGAGGTGTGTATATGTTTGGAAGAAATAGTTTATCATTCTTAGAAAAAGCTTGTGTTCTTGTAGAATGAATTACATTGTTAATGATATATTTTATTTTAAAGAAAAGCTACTGAAATTTTTTTAATCTCTCACTCTTGCTTTAATCAACATGTGCTGATGAAATACAGAAGGTTTTTTATTTTCTTCAGCTGTGCAATGTAGTCAACACAGTTTTGTGACTCCATTAATATGATCATGTTTGCTGTCCTTTATAGAGGAGCAAATATATTCTGTAGCTTTCATTTAAAGCTCATAACTTTCCTTAAATTTGTGCTTTTACCTGGAGCCAGATAAAGGTCCTTCATTAGGTCCTTGCATGAGAATAATTTTCCACTACCATAACCTATAAAAGAAGGTGGTAGATTATTCATTTGAGTTTTGTATTTCAGTTATTGCATGTTGGCTGCTTTGGTTTGTTACTTAGCTATTATTCAAAATCCTTCCCATATACAAACTGTGTAGCCAGTAATCAGACCAATATATTAAGTGTTTTCTTAAAGACATCATGTATGTGTCTTGCTCATAGTGTTTTACAACGTTAGCTATCATGGCCGTAACTCAAATACATATTTCTCTTTGGTAAAACATGGTTCACAGTCTCAGTATTAACTCTGTTATTTATTTATACCTGCTTGATGCTGCATTTAAATCCCCTTTTCATGCATGTTTTTTCATATGGGCTTAGCAGGCCTTAGATGGTTTTGCTTGTTAGGTGCACTTGCACTTTTTGTGGTAGTTTGGGCTTGGATCAAGTGCACCTTTTGAAGCCTAATTCCTGATTGTCCACGCCTGCTCCCCAGTAGAATGAGTTGAAGCTCAGAGGTGTCCCGGAACACCTTCTAGGTGAAACTAAAGCAGAAGGTATGCTGCAACTGTGAGGGTCATTTTAGGCTTGGGGGGGGAATGGGTTTGGGGAGATCTGGAAATAAATCACTTTCTCTCGCCAGAGCTGGTATCTGTGGGTGCTGTGTGTCAGCTTTTCATCTCTGCCCCAACAGTGATGGGGCACTCACTTGTGAGCACCAATGCCCCAGTGCTGTTCTTGGGCACTGTGTGCTTTAGAAGGGTCTTCTCCTTGGTTTTTCAGAAGGTAGATTTGGATGCTAAAATATTAGGAGATCCTTTGCTTGGTTGGGATGTCCCTATTTTGCTTTTTATTTACCTCAATTCAGTATTGCACAGTTAAATAATGCAGTAAAAAGCTCAGATATGTTCCAGTGTTAAGATTTAGTCAAATGTCTACAGAAGATTTTGTGTTATTTCAGTTGTTTTTGTCCACTAAATCTGTAATCTCAAGAGATTTGTTGTAGGAGCATCCACTGGCCAAAAACCATGTTGTGTCTGTAGCTATACTGTCTTTTCACTAAATGCTGTCATGATACATGATACAGGTCAGTCTAATACATTAATTTCCAAGTTAATTCTTTAAAACCTTTTCACAAAAATCTGTTGTATTTTGTTAAAAAACAAACTCCACCACTCCCCAGTTTCTACTTCTCTACAACTATCTCATTTCATTTTTTCTTTACAGTTTCAAGTGATAATAATAGAAAAAATCAAAACAAACAGTACTGACAGAAATTTCATTTTCCCATAGTTATGTGGGTTCATAGGTTAAAAACACTTAACGACTTCTTATCTGTATTAGCAGGATAGAGATATTTCAGCAATAAAGCAGGAAATGAAGTGGTCATCCTCACAGTACAGAATACAACCTGTTGTGGCAGATAACCCTGAGCAGTTTTCCTTTTAATCGTCTAGCATTGCTTGACATTCCTTGTTTTGAGCAACTGTTGTTCATACTTATTTTTATAATTTATCTTCTGTGAAAATGTAATGGTTTAAGCTGAAGAATTATGCTTAAACAGCATTTAATCTTCAGTAGGGGTGGGGGCTGCATGCAGTCTTCAGTAGACGTGTGGGATGCCTTCATCAGCTCTGTTGGATCAGTCTGGAGGCTTCAGTTTTCCTTAGGGGTTTCTTGCATTTTGTTTTCCCATAAAATACAAGTGTTAGGAAACTTACCTGGGAATTGCCAAGTTAGTTCATTGGCCAAGCTTAATGAGTTTTTCATGTTTATGCAAAGTTTTGCCAGCTGCATTACTATGTTTTGGTGCCTGTCTGAGAAAAAAAAAAAATCTTTGTGGACCTAGGCAGGTAGGAAAAACAACAGCTTTCCTCAGTGTTTCTTCAGGTTTTTAGTTGATTTGAGTAATTATTGGTCTCTGGCTGTATATATGAAAGAGACGCTGTAGTAGCTGAAAGCACATCATTTCAGTTCTCTGGAAGTTGATTTCTAAATACACTTCTTCCTGTAAAATAATAATTCTTTTTCTTTATCTGCCTTATATATGGAAATTATTGTATCTTGTGTATTAGCTGACAGTAGTTAATTCTGAAAGTACTTACATGACAGAAGGCAGCTTTAATGTTTCAAATCTCTCAGATAATGTACATCCATCTGTTCTTTAGCAAATGCATCACCTCTCTGCATACTGATGATTTCTGATGTAGCACTGCTTGTAATTAAATTTTGATAATGCATTTTACAGGCTTCTTGAAAAAACAAGTTGAGTTTATTCATGCAAATGCGGAGTAAAATGGAAACCACTAATGACTGAAGCTAATTTCATGAACTGATGGTCACTCAAAAATGTAGGAAAAATTAAAAATATATACTAGTACTTATGTACATTTTTAATTGGCTAATTTTGTTTAGGTATAATAACAGTAACAACAGAGATATTTTTGTCACTTAAACATTTACCATATTCTTGCATTTGATTACTTTAATGTTTCACAGCTGACCTTTTATGTTGGTTGCTTACAGATACAAATTGGAAGTATGTATTAAATTATTGAAACAAATGCAGCATTTGCAGTTTTATCAAGTACATACTAAACCAGTAATTGCATATATAATGCTGCTGATACTGAAAAAATGCAATTAAACTTTTAAGCTACACTCATGGCTACTTAGAGAAACATTTGTGGTGGAAATTGTAATTTCTAGATTGAGAAGATGTAAACTTCTTGTTCAGCTTTTTCAGCTTTTCTTATTTCCCTACTGATTTCTACTTTTTTTTTTTTTTCCTACTGATTTTTACATGATTTAGTGCTTCAAATTTCCAAGCTGAGAAAATAAGGTGTAATATTATTTCATTCATAATGCTGAATGTAACAAGCCTGATATGTAAGTTGTATTACCATCAGATGATATATGCAACTAAATTTGACTTTTGATGAAATGTTATTAAATGTCACTCCCACATGCTGAGGTTTCTGAGCTTTGGGGGAAGATGTTATATGAAAACATTTCTCTTAGAGCACACTCTTCATGGCATCTTTCTTAAGTGCTCCTTACTGTACACAGAAAAACAAACACATCTGCTTTTGCTACCACTTGAATATAACAACACAGACATTATTAGCTTCTGGTTTGGGTCACGTGCACCCAAGTGTCCTAAAGCTTTTTTTTCCATGGAAAAATCAAGAGTAAGCACAGTGTCTGCTTCCTTCCATTGAATTTGTGGCACTTAATTGTCTTTTAGTGTTAGCTTCTCATTCACTGACTGGAACTTAATGGATACTTGCTTTGAACATGTATTTCAGTGACTGATCTTATAACGTTTTATTTGGAGGAATCATCACCTGGGTAGATACATGGAAATTTGAGAACCCTGTCTTTGGAATGTAAGTAGAGTTGCCCTGAGGCAGAAAGGTGCAGAGAAGTGCAGAATCCCAGCTATGAATCTTTCTCAGAGAAAGAGTGGAAAAACACCTATAAATGTGTTTTTGTGCCTTTTATGGTACCACACTGAAAATTACAGTAGAGCTGTGGTTTCTAGTACTTTGTTCCCTACTAACCAATGAAGTGAATGTTTTTGCAAATGCCATGGAGCAAAGTTAGGGCTTATCTGTTCCTTCTCCATCCATACAAGACCTTAGGTTTTTTGTTTTTTAAAAAATAAAAAAAAAACAAAAAAAAATCTACAAGAGATAGGTGACTTAAGAAAAAGGAAGGAGTGGTGGGGAAGGTTCAAAGATTATTATCCTGTGCTGAAGTACACATGGAAACATCCTTTACTGCTTCTACTCCAAGGAGACTCAGAAGTTATATTCCCATCCAGTATTTGTGGTGTTGTGCTTTCTGAATCTCTCTGTCACAGTGTGGCCTGCAGAGTTTGTGGGGTGGGCTGTGGGCTCCTGAGGACTCGTACACAATGACAAAGCTGATTTCTCTCTGCACACATTTTCATGTACTGCTTCCATAGCCTGTGAATCTGACTACTTGTTGAGATGTGTCTGATTTCATCTACTTAACACATTGCTTGAATCTAGGGAAACCAGTCTGGATGTGCTAGCCTCATATAGCTGGAAATCTGATACCAAATTTAATAATGAATTAGTCTGTGCTATAGCTCCATGTTCTTATTTATTGCTTGGAGGCACATGGGTAGCTGAATGCATGAATAATTTTGACATTGCATTAGAATTTTTCAGTTTCTATTAAAATGCACCTGATTTTGGCCTTTTTTAACCTCTCAGAGACTCATTTAACAATTGTAGCTTCTTAGACTTTGGAGAACTTTACTACTAACAGTCTTTTTTTTTTTTTTTCAGGTGTGCAGTTCAGGTTTTTTCAGATGTGTGGCCATTTCTGGGCCACACAGGTTGGCTGGTGATGTCTGCTTTTGACTTCGGGCATCTCCCTGGCCAACTTGAGACTTGATAGTGATAAGGCTGTATTCTTCAATGGGTGTTCTTTTTATTAATATAAAAGGAAATTAGAGTAACAAGAAATTAAACTTTCAGTTATATCTGAAAATATGCTGCTCTTAATGCATAAGACCAAAAGCTGGTTGTTTTGTTTTTTTTTTTTTTTGGTTTTTTTTTTAATAATATAAAAAGTCTGTAATCAAATGAGAAGGAAAATAAATGCCATTTGAAATGATCTGTGTGCAATTTTTTGCAAGTATCTTCTGTTAATACTTCTTGTGTATTCTCTAGAAAGGCAACTAGTTGTTTGGAATTTTGCAGAATCTGGTGCTTAAAGAGACTATGATCAGACTGTTTGACAGGATAAGCAATTCTCTTGCTAGAAAGTTGTTTGCAGGTTTTTCTTGGTTTTTCTAGTTGTGTGTCAAGTAGAAATTATTCCTTATTTCCTGGAAGTTTTTAGTTGTCATGAAATAGGTTTTTACTGCTTTATCTAATAAAAAAAATGTAACTTTATTAATTTTCCACTTTTTCTTTATCTCCTTAGAATGTGAAAGCATTTGCATCTTCAGATAGCCTAGCCAAGGTCCAAGAAGTAGCAAGCTGGCTTTTGGAAATGAATCAGGAACTGCTCTCTGTGGGCAGCAAGAGGCGACGAACTGGTGGATCTCTTCGAGGTAATGCTTCCTCAAGCCAAGTAGATGAGGAGCAGATGAATCGGGTCGTAGAAGAGGAGGAGCAGCAGCAAAGACGACAACAAGAGGAGCAGCACATTGGGAGGAATGGGGAGATAGGAGGAGAAGAATCTGGATTTGATGACAGGCATGAGTCTCAGCAGGAGCAGTTAGAAGAAAATAATAATAGACTTATTACAGTGGATGAAGATTCCACTTGTAACCAAGAGGAAGATGACGATGAACATGCTGGTGATCAAGAGGAGGAGGTGGAAGAGGAGGAGGAAATGGACCAGGACAGTGATGATTTTGATCAGTCTGATGACAGCAGCAGAGAAGATGAACATGCTAACAGTAATAGTGTCACAAATTCCAATAGCCTCATGGACTTGCCCATTCACCAGTCATCGCCATTCTACATGAAGACAAAGGTGAGAAGCTACATTTTTTTGTGCTCTTAATCTTCATTAACTTGGGATTTTGGAAAAAAAAAGGCATATTTAGCATAAACTAAACTTTTACAATGAAGCAAAGATTTTATTTCCTAAAGAGCTTACAGTGAAGAATTTATGTAGTTCACAAAAACTATGCTCTTTTAGATGTTAATAATAGAAATATTTGCATGCATTTGACATGAACAAATACCCCTATATATTTTAAGGAATAGCATTCTGATGACTATGGTCAAAATACCAAGATGTTTCTTTATAAATATTTTTACGAAAGACCCTCACGGTGTTTTTTATGATATTTTTCTTCTCCAAGTGGGCTAGAAGGGAAGGTAAGCAATCTTACATGTGTTGTGTTCTCAGACAAGATCTGCTTCATTTAGGTGCAAACATTGTAATGAAAAAATAGAGTGGACTGTTAAAGAATCGTGAAGTTCTTCCTTCTGGCCTGCTGAGTTCTTTGACAAAATAGAGGTTTAAAAAAGTGTGATAGCCAGTCATTCAGTTAGGAAGTCATTGCATAATGTCTTATGGTATCCTGCTTGTTAGGACCTTGCAACTGTTGAAAACTTCAGATTTGCAATAAGAATCTGGAAATTAATCTTCATACTTTTATTTCTGTTTATATCACCTAACATTTTAGATTTAAAAGAAGTTATTGAGTGCAGTGTACATTTGTAGTTCATTGTATTCCAAGTTCTTTGGGAAGGAAGATTTCTATTAACTCTTAGGAGCAGCAAAATAATGAATGCAGTGATATGACTAGTAAGAAAGAGGAGCAGGCCAGTGCTCTTCTGGAAGAATGCTCTTCCTAAGTCTATGAACTAATTTATTTTTCTTACTAATTAATTGTTAATAGAAAACCTATCCTCCTCTCACCTTTAAAAAAAAAAAATCAAAAAACGCCTCAAACTTTTAAATTTTACTTCAAAAAAATACTTAAAACCTGATATAAAATAAAACAAACCACAAAAAAGTCAGTTAATATAATTTAACAGGTTGAGTATGAGCATAAATGTATAGAGATGGATAATCAATATTGAAGATGCACCTGAACAAGTAAATAGGGTGAACATTTGCTTCTGGAATCTGCAACAACATTTTTGTTCATGACAACAGTACATGCACTTCCATGTTGAAAGTATCTCAGCCAACATCTTTGATTTTTGAAAAGTTGTAATGTGTTCACATGAGTCTTTTATATAATTTTATATTTACAGTTCTACTCTTCAAGGTACTGAAGTATATGCTTTCTAACTCGGAGTGAAATGCTGTCATATTTCATAGAACTGAATTGGATTTTCAACTGAAATCCTTGGTTTTATTTCAACGCATTGGTTTTCTTGGATTTAGTATGCTTTACTGAGTATAACATATAACAGCTTGCAGCCAGTATGGACAATATTTCATGTAGGAAATTCTTATACTCAAAACTGTGTTTTTAAGTCTCTGAATTGGAAACTTGTTGAAGTGCTTTGTAAGTAACTGTACTCAAATTATGTAAATACAGAGCAGAGCATAATTTTCAGTGGTGGCCATTTCTGAAGCTTTTTTTATTGACTTCAATAATGACTGTAGCTTTTTCTTTCTTTTCTTGAGGCATATTTGACATAAACTGAAACAAACCAGCTTAGCCTGAAGGAAGATGTCTGAAAGATCTTTGTACAGGTGCAAAATTTATGTGTGGTCTCACAGTTGCTCTGTATATTTGATGCTGGGCTGGCCATTTTTGTCTGTGCTCTGTCCCCAGGCTGTGCTTCTGCAAGAATTGTTGGGCAGCCAGGTAGCAAACCGTATGTGGGAATTTTTTCATGGTGCAGCTCTGTTTTGGGAAGTTTCAAGTGTGTACCTGAAGTATCAGCACAGGTTAGAAAGCTGGTTGAGCTGGCACTGCTCAGCACGATGGTTACACATTAGAACCAACAGCATGCAACATTAATGTTACCAATTCATTAATAAACCAATATTTAACCAGAGGAACACATTCTGTGTTACAAAGTGTTATGGAAATACATCTGTGAGAGCATGAATGAATTACCAGAGTAAAAATAAGCATGACTAATTAATAGGCTGTTCTTGAGAAGTAAAGGGAGTGTCATCAGCTATATTTACAAGTGATTTCTGCTTCTACCTGTTGAAGACAAAGTCATCCTAGGAGACTTGAACCTGGTGGACTTATTTTTAGCTTTTCAGACATGTTTCTCAGTGTTTGTAGCAATTGCAGTTCTCATAATAACTCTGTCTGAATTACCTTGCTGTGTGCTGCAACTCTGTGAAACTTGCTTTGTGCCACCATTCTAAGGCAGTGATGGCTGAATGCCCTACCTCATGTTTGTGTGTCAGATGTAAACCTGGCTCCTCAGGAGCATTCCTGATGCAGCACAGTTTGTTCTGCTTGTATGTATGGGCAGAACACTTTCACCACTACCAAACACCAGGAGGTAATAGTGAGTCTGAACAAAATAGCAACTGCTACTATTGTAGGTGTTGTGCAGCTCATCTCTTCTTTATCCTTCTACTTTTTCTTCCTTTCCTCATAAACTACCGAATAAAGTTTTTCTCTAATCTGCCTTTTTGTTTGTTTGTTTGTTGACCTGCAGAATCCTGTGTGGCTAAGGAAGGAAATGTCATATTTCCCCTATAACACCACACAGTAAGCTGCTTGGGTTTCCTGCCTGTCACCTTAGTAGCAGCAAGCATGTTGTGTTCTACCTGATAAACATCATCAGAGGCATAAACCCGCTATATTTATATAAAAATAATTTTTACAGATACTCATGTTTTATATGTTTATATAGTAGATATAAAAATATATAAAATATATAAAATATTTGCCTCATACTAGTGCTCTGTGCAAATAACTGATATAATTGCTGCCATAATGTTGTGAAAATGTTATGAGTAAAGGGCATGGGCACTTGAAATGAGAAGGCCAGTGGTTCAAGAGAGACTTCATTGCATTCACCAACACCACACAGGAATCCAGAAGGATCCTTGTGTTATTTCATGATTTCCTGCATAAAATATTAGGCTGCTTTGTATTGACTTCTGTGCAAACTAAAGCTTATTTTTAGAAAAATGGCACTGTTTGAAAACAGGAAAATGTGCATCAAGGCAAATCTCTCTCAAGCCTAGTTTAATAGTTTGTTAGTTATCATCAGTGTTTAAACATCTCCACTTTTACTCTGCCTTCTTCCTGTTTTCTGACTTTTTCTGACTATTACAGTTTTGTTTTATGTTCATGTTGTATTGAAGAGCTGTTTAAGAAATATGTTTTTTTTCTCCCCATATGTTAAGCAATCAAGTTCTTCCCTGAAAGATCTCTTAAATGTAAATAATAAGGACAATGTGTCCGTTTGGCATGTTTTTCTATTTTTCGTTCTTGTTATGATACTTCTCTGAGCACTCTGGCGCTGAAACATTTGTCTTGAATCACAGATTTCTCTATATCTTGATCAACAATCTGGATGAGGGGACTGAGTGCACCCTCAGTCAGTTTGCAGGTGACGTCAAGTTGGTTGGAAGTGTTGATCTGGAGGGTAGGAAGGCTCCACAGAGGGCTGGACAGTCTGGATTGATGATGGGTCAAGACCAATTGTATGAGGCTCAACAAGGCCAAATGCCAGATCCTGCTCTTGGCTCACATCAGCCACAGACACTGCCACAGGCTTGGGCAGAGTGGCTGGAAAGCTGCCCAGCAGAAAAGGAGCTGGGGGTGCTGCTGGAGAGCAGCTGAACAGGAGCCAGCTCTGCCCAGGTGGCCAAGAAGGCCAATGGCATCCTGGCCTGTGTCAGCAATGGTGTGGCCAGCAGGAGCAGGATCATCCTCCTGTTCTTGGCACTGATGAGGCCACACCTCAAATCCTGTGTTCTGTTCTGGGCCCCTCAGGAAGGACATGGAGGTGCTGGAGAGAGTCCAGAGAAGGGCAATGATATTAGTGAAGGATCTGGAGCATGAGTCCTGTGAGGAGCAGCTGAGGGAGCTGGGGCTGTTTATCCCAGAGGAGGCTCAGGAGAGACCTTATCAGTCTCTACAAATACCTGAAAGGAGGTTGTGGCAGGTGAGGGTTGGCCTCTTCTCCCAGGTAACAAGAGGAATTGGACTAAAGTTTCACTAAGGGAGATTTAGATTGGATATTAGGATACACTCCATCTGGGAAAGGGTTGTCAAACACTGGAATGGGCTCCTCTGGGAGGTGGTTGAGTTACCATCCTTGATGGTGTTTAAAAGACATGTAGATGTAGCACTTAGGGACATGGTTTAGTGTTTGACTTGTGGTAGTGTTAGCTTAATGGTTGGACTTGATGATCTTATGAGACCTTTTCCAACCTAAATGATTCTGTGATATCAGAACTGCAATTTAAACTCAGTAGCAGCTGTGCCAAGGGCAGTTAAATTTCTTTATGCAATATATTTACCTATTTATATATTAAATAACTCCATGCATTGGGATTTCATGTTTGGCTGATTTGTATAATATGATGCAAGACTTTTTCAGAGAGCTTTCTGTTCTGTAAGGTTGGCCTGTGCCCTTTTTACCTAGAGAACTGATGCTCAGTTGTATTAAAGTGGGTGGAGTTTTCTCACATGTCAGATCCTTTTTATCATTTGTTAATTTTTACTCCAGTTGATCTGTGTCTTGTCAAATGTTGTCATATCTGTTTTAAGAATACTAAATAGCACAAGAGGGCTAAGTAAATATATATATGGCGGTCTGACAAGAGCATGTTCTTGAGGCTGATTCTTCACTGATTGCATTGTATTTGTGGCCTCCATTTCCAGTGCTCTGGGATGACTTTGTATTAGTTGAGTTCTGTTGGGTAACAATTAACCACAACATAAGCAAACAAATGCTCTTATATCCCCTATTTCATAGTAGCTGCACTTAAATGCTCTTATCCCTCTGCATGTGGGATTCTGTTGCAATGCAAGGACCAGAATGTATTACTGGCAGTTGCTGTCACTGTGAAATAGCTCATGTAAATTATCATTCTTGCTTACTTGAGAATTAAATTCTTTGTCTACCTGTGCTCATACTCTAGAAATTGTAGTACTGGCAGCTATATCATGCCAGCAATATTTTATTCTTATCAAAATTGGTGTTTATGACACAGGTGATACCAGCATGATTTTGTGGAAGAAAATGTCATCAATGCTATAATCCTATTTTATGTCAACTAGTGCGTTATTTTCTCTGGTACTGACACCTGGGTTTCACCACAGGGTTATCTAGGTTGTAGGCTGTTTGCTTTTCCAAGTTTTTTTCCATTAAATCATTAGGTTTATTTGGTATTTCTGAAATACTTTGACTGTTCTAATTCTTAAAAATATTTTGATCGTAATACATACAGTCTTTAACTTGTTGCAGTTTTTTTGTCTTTGTTTCCATAACTGTTCCTGTACCTCCCAGTTTCATAGTTTTTAAATATTAATGACTTAAATATACTTAAATATTTTGGTTTTAATTGATATTTTTGGTTCCCATTAAGATTAGTTGTTTTTCTTGAACTGCTGCAAGCTTTTCATATTTAGAGAAGCATTGGCTTCTTGATTGTTTTAGAAATTGTTTCTAAACAGCTACAGTAATTTACAGGTTCATTCACGTCTGGTTTGGGTTTGACAGGGAATTGATTTTATGGGGAAAAAAGTCATGATCATTTGTATGCAAGTTCCTACAGATTTAACTTTGTTAATTGCTTTTTATTTATCTAAAATTCAGCATCACATTATACTTTTAATATTAAATGTCTGTAATGTTGAAGCCACCTCAGTTAGGAAATAACCACTTAAAAAAAATTCAACATATAAATTCATGAAAAGCATTAGCTGCGTTATTTCCAACAAATATTGTCCTAGTTTTCTATGGTGTGGGCAAAATAGCTACTTGATATCAGACTAACAGGTGTGAAATGCATTATGTAAGGACCTGTATTTTAAAATCCAAGTGTGCAGGTGGAGCAGGAAGATTGTGAGCTGGTGTGTAGCCATTTTTCTTGCTTGGGGTTTCAGAAAACACTTTTGTCTGGAGGGATTTCTGAAGGAGTGTTTGAGCCCATTTATGTGAGATGCTTTATCCTTCTGGACAACAGGCACTGTTAAACAAGAATCTTAACAACAACCCCCACTTACTTAAACATTTATTTCCTTTTCTTCTATTGAGGCTGTCATAAAACTTAGCAAATTAAGCTATATGAATGCAAAATGTTACTTCTGTGTTAACTATTTGGATTGTAATGGTGACTTCTTATAAGGGGTCAGGCATGCAGACCCCTCTAATAACTTCACTAATTAGTCTCCACTTCAGATGCAGGTTTGCTTGTTGCAAAATTGTGGGTTGTGATTGTTTTGTTGGTTAGCAGAGCTTCCAAGGAAACAGAAAATAGATTAGCTAAAATGAAGATGAAAAATTATTGTACAGTTGCATCCACAACCACAAAAAACACTTTGATACCCTTTCAGAAGTTGTCATATTTTAGCATTTGCTTCATTGCTAAAGGTAATAAGATTTTTTTTTTAATGGATGCTTTTAATATATAACACATATTACAAACAGCAGTGGTAAAAGCTGAGAAGCAGTTTAATTTTCATGTAAAACCAATGTACTTTGATTGCAGCATCCTCCACCATGCTTTATATACCATACTATCCATCTGGCTGTAAGTCACAGGAGAGAGTGTGTGTAAGCAATGGAGCTGTTCAGGAGTGCCTCTTCTTCATTGTTTAGTGTCATGGGAGAGTGGAGGGAGGGAAGATACAACAGATAAACTGGATTGACTTGGGTGGAGCTGGAAGAGGATGTACCACAGGAAAACCTGTTCCCTGGAGCTTAAATACCCATCTCTTCAGTGCTGAAACAAATCTAAAGCCCTGCTCACATACAGAGCTTTCAGCTCTTAAATTAAAGGAGGTTTTGTGCTGCAAGATGTCTGGTCTGAGCTTGTATGTAGAGGCACAGAGATAAGAAGGATGTATTTTTTCAGGGGGTTTTGGCTTTGTGTGGAAGTACAGCATTAACTTTTTAAACTTGGGAAACCTAAGATTGTACTCTGCACTTTGTGCAAATGTGAAGTGAAAAGGACTGTGTGAAAGTCTGCAGTAATTGTCAGAATCCTTGACAGACTAAAAGCAAGATGTGGGAATAGGAGGGAATCAAAGATGATTACAGAAATGCTGATTCCTGGGAGCAGATTTTTGTGTGTGTGTGCAGACAGTACATGGAATTAGGCAAAAGTTGCAGATGGAGGATGGTTTGTGTGTGTTAATAATTTTTCTCCTCTGAGCAGCAGAGGGGGCTGCTATTGCTTTGCTGCAGCCCCATGCAGACTTGTGCAGCGTTCCTTTGCAAAGGTTTTCCTTGCTCCTGCAGCTAAAAGCCCGAAGCGTGTTTTTTAAGTGTAGGGAATAAATGTAACTGGAACAGAAGGACTTAGTGTTTTTTATTTGTCAAGAAATATGTTTTCAGTATAGGAAATGATGTAGGAATATTTCCTTTAAAAGAACAAGTATTTAACTTATTTTCAGATGTCTTGTGTGATGCAAATGCAATGTATAGTTCTATGCTCTGAGTACACAGGAGAAAGAGAAAAAAATTCGTACTACAAAAAGAAGTTAATTTTTTACCTCTTTTTTTTGCAAGGATCACATGCAAGGTATGTAGATTCTTCATGCCTTCCAGTTAATGCTTTCAAGGGTTTTAAACCTAGTAATAACTTGCCTAAAGCTGTGTCAGAACGGCTACACATAAAAATTGCACTGATTGTAAAAAAAAAGGCAACAAAAGAGCAATGACAGAGGTTTTTTTTGCCTCTTGCTTCTTCCTATGATTCTGTTTTTTAATAGAGGGGGACCTTGTCAAGTCATACAAATGCTTTAAGGGCAGATCTTCAGATATTGGGGCCAGAATCTTCAGTGGAGCCCAGTGACAGGATAAGGGGCAATGAGCACAAACAAAAACATTGGAAGAATGAGGAAAAGCTTTCCTTTGAGGGTGACACACTGGAACAGGCTGTCCAGGGAACCTGTGGAATGTCCTCTATGGAAATATTCAAAACTTGCCTGGACACGATCCTGTACAAACTCTGCTCCAGGTGAACCTGCTTTAGCAGAGAATTGGACTGGATGATCTACAGAGGTCCCTTCCAATGATTCTGTGGTTCATAACTGCCAGTCAGAATTACATCTGCATTACCATGACAGTTTAGTTCTTTTCAAGGAAGTTTTGTTTTAGAATAAATTTTTTTTTTACTTTTCTTATATGGAGCCTTGTTTTTTGTATTGGGCGGTAATAACTTTAGAAATATTCATACTTGGAGATTAATATAAATCAACACTTCTAACCTTTGGTTTCTTTCTCATTTATATACTCCACAGTTTAGTGCTAATAATTCCAAGCATGCAGAATCATTTGAAAAGGTTACACAACTGTCATTAGATGTAGTTTGTTAAATATTAAAGCATCCGTGGAAGGAATGCAGATTGTTTGTATCCCTTTAGATAGCAAGTTACTTCTCCAGCTAATCTGCAGCATGCTTTTCTGCAAATACCAGTGTTTTGTTTGAAAAGTATTTTACTTTCTGTGATTTTAGTTGGCTGTGTTAATTTATGATTTCATTTGCTGCTCAAGGCTTGTAGGGGCTTAGCTATACTTTTGCATTTTATAAGTTGAATTTTCCTACAGCTTCACTTGTACATAAAACTAATGTGTTACATAGCTGCTGCTCTGCTAAGTTTTCCTACCCTGTAAGTGGATCTTGAAATTTGCTAATAGATATGTGGGCTCTGTAGTAATGTGATTATTACTAATGGAGTTTGTGGCTTATCTAAGAACTTTGCTGTCTAGTTCAGCTTTCTCACGCAAAGTTCTTGAAATACTTAATAATTAAATTTGACTGTTATGTTAACATGTCACAGTCAAGTTAAAGGAATTTATAAAAAATTCTAGGGTTTTTTCCTTTATGTAGGATGTCTTACCACTTTTCAGTATGATTTTTACAAATATTACAACAATTAAAGGAAAGTAATTCTGTATAGAGAGTAAAATCAAGAATATTAGTGCCTGGGAAGGGAGAAAGGTAGTTTAACAGAAAGCATTGATTCTCACAGTTTGGACCATAGTTTGGACTTTTGTAAAAGTCTATTTTACAAATAGATTTTAATTGATTTTCTCTTCTCCCTTCACTGCAGAAAGTTGTGCTTTTTTTGCTTTTTTTTTTTTAAATGTGGAAAGAGGTAGTGCTGATTTAGTTTCTCATTACAGCAATTGCTTACTAGACTGAAATCCTAGCTGAGTCAGACTCAAGCAATTTTCTACTTCTATGCCAATAATTGAGGTCAGTCTCTAAACTCCAGGCAAGGGATTTGACTTAACTAGCCATACTGGAAAATAAATGTATGGAACTTTGAATTGTTCCAGTTTTCTCTGTAGAGGCATCTGTCAATACACAATTGCCTTTTCTTTGCAGTGAAGCCTCCATCAGAGCATGCACCTTCCACCTCCTGGGGGCTCTTACCAGACATGTCCAGTATGTTCTCCTGAGGATATCTGTAATTCTTTTGTGGCTATGTTGGTTGGTTGTTCAGTTTCCTGAAGTAGGAAAGTTGCTGGCTACCTTGGGCAAGGGGGGTGACCAAATATATGACAACAATATTATGAAGTAGAAACCATGCAAATGTGCTTCAGAATCCTTTCAGTATACTCACTGTTGAGATATGTGACTTGTCTAACAAACACATTTGGGAGCTCTGCCCCACTTAAATATGCCATTTGTTCCTTTTGTAGTTCCTGACTATGTGGCACATGCTATTGCCTGATGTGATCATTAGCCCAAGTATTTCCAGTCTGTAGTGCTACAGCTGTATTTTCTTGAGCATTTATCAGTGAGTGATTTGCCCTGTCTGTTTTAAGCTACTTCTCCTTTTGAAGCTTAACTGAAGTTAGTATTACTAGTTATAAAACTTGATGCAAATGATGAATCAAAGTGTGGAGAAAGTAAAACTTTTGCTGGTTAGTTTTTGGTTTTGTTGACACATCCTTTCCCAAATGGTTGCTAAATATTCCTTTAGCTATGATTTTGAAGTGTATGTTTAAAAAATGCAAGTTATGATTAGTAAACTTCTTCCATTAGGATTTGCTGATGTTTATACTTACAAAATCATGGGATCTGAAATTAGCTTAGGGAGCTGGAGGACTAGAAATTATCTGAAGACCAAAAGTAAGTTTAACACCTGCTGCAGCACTAACATGTTTTCCTGATATGTTTCTCACTCAGAGCTATTTTGCAGATCACAGTATATCCTTTAATTCTGGGAGAGATTTTAATTATCTGCAGAATATGTGGCTATGCAGTAAACTGTGCCCAGTGGAGGAATTTGCATACCTTTATAAATTCTTGAGTAGAAGGAGAGAAACTAGACAATGTCAATCTCTCTTCTAGTTTAATGATTTCTGAACAGGCAGAATGCTTAAAAACAAAATTTCCAAGCTGTCTCAACAAATGTTTGAACAAACAGCATCTAATGTCCATCCACAAAGGATGATTTTTGACACATGAACTGTTCTTCTTTGCTAGTGCGTGGTGTCTGATCAGTGCATGCAGTTATGCTTGTGTAGTAATGACATACTCTGCATTTTGTGTAGACTTATTGATGAGCTGTTTTATTTTGTTTATGTGAATGTTCTACAGTTTGGTTTATTGGTTAAGTTTCCATTATAAAAATCCCTGTAAAACCTGGAACAGGTGTTTCTATAAATTGTTCTTTTTGCCACAAGCATCTTCTCCCTTGTTTCCATGGTGTGGTTAATGAAGATGGTGTCTAAACTTCATGCAAAATTTGTGAGACTTCTGCCCATTTTCTCCATGCCAAAAAAGTTCAGGAATTCACCAAATTATTATAAAATGTGTTTTATGTTAAAAAAACTTCATGTTCCTTGACTCTGTTTGGTACAACTTTTGATGTAATATTACATATAGTTAAGTGGTAATGAGATTTTAAAGGAGAAAATAATGAATTCTTGTGGATAGATAGATAGATAGATAGATAGATAGATAGATATCTTGATAATAATCAGTGAAATACAAGTGGAAAGCATTGCTGTTTGCCATCTTCTGTCTTATTTCTACTTTTTATTCTTCGTGATAATTTCAAATTTTGTTTCTTTAGTTTGTAACAAGAATTGGGAAGAAGGAGAGATCTGAGAAGAACACAATTAATAAAGAAGTACAGAGATTTCTATCCCAAATCAAGGTGGTCCAAACTAACTCTTTCTTTGTAAAACCTTGCTTTTTTTTTTAATCTTTGTTCCTACTAAAAGGTGATATTTTCTACTGACTTTACTACCTGACCATATATTGCATAATATGAAAGGAGTGAATTGTGAATTTTAGTAATATTCAGTGTCATTCTGTCTTGGAAGATACTGGTATACTTTTCTGCTGTGTCATGACATATTACTCAGTTAATGCTTATAAAATTTTAATATGTTTTTTCAATCTCTGGCCTCTCTGTGAAGTGGAGAATGTACTTATCGCCACCACAGATTGCCAGCAGGGATAAATTCCACCTTATTCATCATCAGAAGTCATCACTGCTTTCAAGTAAAGTATTAGCAACATTTCCTGTAAGTGCAAATCTCATTCTTACCAAATCAATGTTTCAAAGGGGACAGGAGACCCTTTGTTCTTCTCATTTAACTCATGGAGTGTCCCTTAAGGATGGCAGCTACTATGGTCATTATTGTCCCAAATAGACTGAGTTAATTTTTAATTTTTTAATTAATTAATTTTAATTATTTTTTAAAAAAATAAAATACAACAGATAATAAACACTCTTTTTGCCAATGTCATGTTTCCTTCAGTTGTGATACCTTGGTATCTAAACATGCAGAAAATAATTGATTTAATTAAAATGGATGTATAAAACCAAAATAAAGTAGAAGTGACACAGTTAAATGGAAGAAATCAGACCAAAAATTATTCCATATGCATCAGTTGTTCTTGCCAAATGTAATAATGTTGTCCCTCAACATTTAAACTGGGCTTAATCCAAAGCGAGGACACTTTCTGTTGGTACTCAGAGGCCCTACCCTTCTACACAATATTTTCTGTGGTGTAAACCACTAATATGCTGTGCCCTGGAGCAAGTGTGCTGCACACTGTGTGTGCAGGTATTCCCATGTATTTGTTTTGGAGGACAGGCTGTTGACAGACTCTTCCCACACTGTGCCAGTCAGAACTTGGTGCTGGTGCACTGCATGTCTTTCTTGGCAGGGTTTAGTATCAGAATGCCAGTGAGCTCAAAGATGGATTTGGTCAACCATACCAATCAAGAATGCCAGCCCTTCTACATACTACCTGCTTTTTTCTGTGCTCTAAGCATTCTTTACTTCACATATCTTGAGCTTTATAAATAGCCTCACACCCCTTTGCAGTATGCTGTTACCAGCTGAAAAGGATTATGTAGCTTAATTTGCTGCTATCAAATGAATGCCATTGTAACAATCAGTTGTTGCATTTGTTAGATTTATGTGTATTTTACAGTACTGGTAAGAAAAAGAGTCTCGAATCAAAAGAGGCCTTGAAAACCATTTTGTTTCAAACATGCAAACTATAATACTTTGCACTGTTCAGCCTTTTATTTAGGCTGTGGTCATGTAGTTAATCTGTGAGGTGTTGTCAGGATTTTTTTAATGCTGAATAAAGAGTGTAGGGGCAGAATTCTGCTACAGAAGAAAAAAGAATGTTTAAGTGTGTAAGGTGGCAAAAATACTTTTAATGCCTTTTTGATATTTTGGGGGTTTTCCTTGTTCCCATTTAATATGTAGAAAGGAAGATCTAAGTCCAAACCTCATTTTTGTCCGTGCTTTTTGTACATCATTCAGAAACTGATAAACATGTTTCAAGTATTTTGGTACTGCTTTGTGCATTTTTGTGGGTGTAGGTATGTCTAAGTAGAGAATTTCTCATTTAAAGTGTTGCATTTTACATGGAAGGATGATATAGTGATAAGAAAAGCTGAGTTTTGCAGTAGGGAAAATAATTTTTCAATTTCTTATCTTCCCTTTTCATAAAAACAACCTCCTTACTAAGAAAACACCTGCTTTCCCTTTCCCCAGCTTATCCTCAGCTGGGAATTTGACTTGCATTTTAATCCAGTGTTAAATATTGTATGACTTCTCTACCTGTTGCAGTTCTTAATACTTGTCTCAGCTTTATTTAAAGGTGCAGAACCAGCATAAATAAGTGGTCAGCAAATAAATTTTCTGCAGAGCAGCTGGAGAAATTCTTTTTAACAGCTGTTGCAACACTGACTAGACTAAAGAGTTAAACTTGCTTATCCAACAAGTCATTTTATAGCCAATGAGATCTGGGCAGACATTTCTGGAATATTTATAAAATACAAGATGATGCAGCTGGATTTCTGTTGCATACCTGGAATGTTTTCTGAAATATTTACTGGAGAAATGAAGATGCATGCTTTAGAGATAATTTGAAATAAAGTGACAATGACAAGAAGACACCATAATATGGTAAATACAGTGATAAAGTTAGGGGACTTGTAGAGTAAGGCCAGAAAATACAGGCCTCCAGTTTCAAATTGTTATGTAAGGTAGGCATTTTTTTTTTTTTAGATGCTCATGGTCAAGTATTTTTTTAATGTTATGATACTAGTATTAGTATTGGTACTATATAATCTTGTCAATATGTATTTTACTAGACAGTCTATGTTGTTTTCATGAACACTTCATGAGACCTTATAAAAAAATCACCTTGTGTGGATGCAAATGTGCTCTGTGGTGATAGTACTGTCGTGATTGAGGGCACATCTCCTGCCTATAGCTGCATGTATCTGCATGTTCCCCCTCCTCACTTTCTTTTGAGATGGAATCCTGCACTTGTTGAGATGCCTGGGAAGCTGTCATCTGTTTGGGAGCAGTATCACATGCTAAGGGATCCACGGACCTAGAGAGGTGATCTAATGCCTCATTCTTGCCCAAAGGTGAGGTCTTGACTGTTCTCCACTTCTAAACACTGTCTCTTCATGCATCTGGCTGCTTTGTGAGCTGCTTACAATTGCTAAACTAGTGGAAAAATGACTTAGCAACTGCAAAAGTTGAGAATTTTCAGGTTTCCTACTTACTGGAGTTATTTCAGAGCTCACAAACCTAACAAATTTTATTGCCAGTTTATTGAAGAGTGGGGAAAAACTGGCCAAAGATAGAAGGGCGGAAGTGCTAATCTTCTCCTTTTTGCTTCTAGAGTCTCCATTGGACATTTTTGTTTTCTTTCAGCTATAAAGAAGATCAGCTGTGGGATTGAACAGATCTAGTAAAGATCTTATTTTGTTACAGAGTGGCATTCAAACTCACTTGAACTGATGGTTGCAATTAGAAACTGAGAGTAGTGAATCCTTGCTATTGGTTAGTCTGACTCACTGCTGGGCTTCCCATACACAAGTATTTAAATTCAGTAGGTCAAATTTGAGTCTCATTTTATTCCTCTGTGCACTCACAGTTAAATGCCAGGGTGCTTAAACAGTTGTGAGCATGCACATAGGCATGAAAAGTATGTAGTAGATATGTTTATCTGATGATCTCCTCTTTGCTGATATACTTGATATTTCATCTTCACTGGCCTCTACTAGTGGACTTCAGGGAATGCTGTCTTGTGTAGTGTGAAGTCTTTTTGCCAGACAGCAGCTTTACCTTTATCATCCTTATCTATATTTTTTTGAAACTTTATATTTTTTTTCAATATAGGAGTGTTATACAAGCTCTACCACCTGCTACCAACAGTTATAAAAGGCGTAGCTCCTTCTTGCTCTTTCAGCAAAAATTGTAAGGTAGCTCTTTATGTATTAGGCGCAGTAGTTTATAACGACCATGCCTTGGTATGATTTCAGAGCCATAATTATAACCAGGAATTATCATTTGAGTTAATCCAAGTTAAGAAAATCTGGATTCTTCTTCACTGTGTTCTTAAGCTTTGTTGCCAAAGAAAACAAGGCTTGTGCAGTTGAGACTTTTATGTGTCATTGTCTCTCATCCTTTCCAGAGTTTATGCATCTCTTGGCTAATTTTCACATGATTTGGAAAAAAAAGAGAGATTAAGATTACACAAGTTTGCAAGATAAATAGAGGGTAGATATGTAGGAAAGGGGAGAGACTGCTAAGGAGGAAGTCTACAAGGTGACCATCACCTATTTAGGCATCTTTGAATCCTTGTGGAATTGGGTTTTGCTGTGATCACGTATACAGGTTCGGTCAACATTTATTCCTTCCTTTATTTATTCCATAGAAGCCTTTTATCAGTCAACACTCATAGTAACATGAAAGCCTGAAATAAAGGGCCATGCTATGGCTGGACTGTTCAGAGAGATGCTTCCGTGTAGGTCCCCTGACACTCTGGGACCATAAGGCCCTGGAGAAAATACAGTATAATTCAAGTGCAATTTGAATTTGTATGGTAATCTAACCTGGAGCCAGACTTTGTTCTTTCTGTTGCTTGTATTACAGCAGGTCTATGCTTGAGGT
Source organism: Cyanistes caeruleus (assembly GCF_971803275.1). Taxonomy (NCBI): domain Eukaryota; kingdom Metazoa; phylum Chordata; class Aves; order Passeriformes; family Paridae; genus Cyanistes; species Cyanistes caeruleus. The sequence continues at coordinate 43,258,826 of NC_141705.1, forward strand.
TTTTTTATGGACTACGGAGAAAGCCATCAGTTTGCGTGTTTTACTAATTGTTTTGCCCCTTTTTCATACTATTCAAGTATACACTTTTTAGGACACTTTGATCTTATAAGATCAAAGTTGTCCTCCCCATTGATCTCCTTCATTGCCTCTTCAGAAGTCTTCATTATGTTTTCTTGTATGTGCAGATTTTTGTATTGGGTAAACTTGGACACAACAGAGTCATTTTAGAACAATAGGGTTTTTTTCTATCCAGCACCAGTAATACAGTTAGTTAGTTAATTACAGTTAGTTAATACAGTTAGTTAATAGTTAACACAGTTAACTTCTATTCAGCAGTGCTTTTTATCTATACAATTTATTTGTTAACCTGTACAAAGCAGGCTAACATGCAATCTGTCATTTGAAAACTACTTGTATACTGGTGTTAGAAATCCCTCACATAAATAAACTTGGGACCAGAGTCGCTGGATAAGTTGTTAATAGTATCATTCATATAGTCTTTGTTGACAAAGTGGTTCTTGGTCTTTCTAGACCTGGGCAGGGACCAGCATGAGTATCAAATAATAAGGCTTATGTGTAATGTAAATTATAGTGCATTCTGTATGCTACAGCTATGCAGAGTTTACTACAGATATTTTTAGGAAATAAATTATCAAATATATTCAAAAGTTTATTATGTTACTACGATTAATTCGAGATGACTTTTGTAATGTTGCAGTTCTCTGCTTTATCCATTTGAGGGCAGCTGTTCACCAATGTTAAGAGCTGTGGAGAACCTGTCTGGGGTTCTGCTATCTGCATTTTGGTTTCTATCCTTGCAAATACTTCATTTAGGTGTCTCTAGGTCTTGTACTGTTCCATCACCATATTGTAATGTAGTGATTTTGTTTGGCTTTTTTCCCCAGTAATGTTAATATGTAAAAAAACTCTAGAAGAAAACTCTGGAAAGTTTGCATGAACTGGTTTTTGGTATTGGGATAAATTCATAGATCCATGTCTTAAAATTATGGCCTTCCCGAATTCAGTATACTGAATGAGCTAGTTTATTTTGTAATGTTTGCTTCCTGGTAAAAAGCTCCTAAAAAGCTGACTTTGAAGTACTCTGACTGGAAGGTATAAAGATTATTGCTGCTTTGTACATGCTTTCATTTTACAGGCATCTGTTCACAGGACTGGCCAAAAAGAAACAGGAGTCTTCTGGATTCTTATGTTTACAGTTGAAAGTCCATGACAGCCTTAACTTCAGTTTAAAAATACTAGTTTTTTAAGCACTTTTATGTGATTTCATTTCAAATGTGATCTTGTGATTAAAAGGACAGGCAGGCACTTAAAAAGAGCACCATTGGAAATCAGCCCAACTGTATTTAGAAACAGAATGTTAGAAAAATGTATTACAAAGCATTAAAGCTCAAATTTTCATAATTTCACATTTGTCAGGTTTATACATGTTCTCCTCCCATATAATGCAAAAGTATACACTTTTAAAGATAGGAGCAACAGAGTGGCTGTTTAAGCTTTACATTTGAAGCTTAAATTAGAATTTTATTTATAATATATGTGTAATATACAAATACAAAAATAAGTGATATCGACCACATGCAATGTATTTCTGACACTTCTGAGATAGTCTTCACTGTTTCTGTCTTCTCTCTTACTGCTTAAATTAGGCTATGTTTTATTTTCTGGCTAAGGACTTACACTTACTAAAAGTTTATAACTATCCAGCATTAGCCTGGGATCTTTAAACATTACTGTAAGGCAACCATACTTATAGTCAGCAATGTGTAGCAAATACAAGACTAAAAGCCTAGGGTGATGGCAAGTGGAAGTAAAATTGTAAAATTTTAAAATAAAGATCTCATCTGCTAATGCAAGTTTTTTGGTTTTTTTTTTTTTGTTTGTTTTTTTTTTTGTTTTCTTGGATACAGTGATAAAAAAGCAGAGGAATATAGACACAGGTGAAAACGAAAGTTTTTTCTTATTGCTAAGGGTGAAGTATGAAATCTAGTTCTGTAATTTCACACTGGACAAAAAAAGTGCCTTATTTTGCCATGGCATTGTCTGCTAAAAGGGGACTACACTAATTATGAACAAGATCCCTTTTTTCCAGCTAGAAGTGTGTCCCTGTGGAATTACTCTAGAACAATTTGGAAGTTCCTGGGGAAAAAACAGGGTACCTAGGACTTTTATCTCAGACCACAAAAGAAGAAGGGCTGACGATCCCGAGTTTTACGTTTTCAGAGGTGTGAGAATAACCTGTGGCTGGAACTGGCTTGCTGAGCAGGGCTTGGAGAATGCTATACTTGCATCTTCCTTATTGTATCTTGCAATTGGAGAATATCTTGCATTGGAGAATGCTATACTTTCATCTTCCCCAATTGTATGTAAATCTGTAAATGGGCCATGTTCCTGTTTTGCTCATGTTCTGACCTAATATTTTTTAAAAACGGGGGGGGGGGAAGTAAGCCTGTAAAGTAGTAAGATGCTAGGCTCTTTTATCAACTAATAACAGCTGGTGGTCTGGCACACATCAAATTCTTTCAGCAATTGTGCAATGAAATACTCTTAAAACTGAGTTTAGTTTAGCAGCTCTTAGTGCATACAGATAATTCTATATGCAACTAAATGAAATATTGAGTATTTATTAAAGGAAAAAGTAAGGTTTGCTTTGTACAGAATGATGTATCTAATCCTGATCTGATCTCAAATTATGTCTGAATAATTACATTATATATTACATTTTGGTAAACTTAGTTGGAACAACTGAGATGGTGACCAGTTCATCAAAAATGGAAAACGGATCTGTTGCTTCTTTTTGAATGATACATCAATAGGGCATGTGAGTTGATCTCTTTTGAGCTTTTGGTTTTGTTCTTCACTTTAGTTATTCAAAGTAAAAGCAAAAAGTTGCTCTTTGCCCTCTTTGGAGTACTTCAGTGAAATTTTCTTACTTGAATAAAACCGAGATTCCGAGACACTTATTCTGAAGCATTCCAGTCAAGTGAAAGCCTAGTATTTGTAGAAAATATAAAATAATTCAGAATGAAGGTATAAAGTAATGTCATTACTGTTGTGTACAGGGTAATAAAACTAAAAAAATATAAATAAACTGTTCCTTGGAACAGGAAGTTTAGCAGGAAGTATAACACAGGAAATATTTATTTTAGATGAAAATGTATGTCTAAATGTGCTTTCGAATAACGTCTGAATGGGATGGTAGAAAAGAAAAAAAACCAGCCATCTGTGCAAGAAAGCACTGTGCTAGCCAGCATTCTGTCACAGCTTTTCAATATGTAACATCTGTAAAGAAATAAAGATTATCTTGTTTGTCTAATAAAAATATTGTGTTGTTAGTAGGTGCTTACTGTAATGTATTAATACTCTCAAATGTTGGGGATTTTTTTATTTGCTTTATTTTTTCTCTTTTTTTCCATAAAAAACTTTCCACATGCAAATGTTTGGTCAGGGAGGCCCTCTATATGCAAATGAGACATACTTACAGCTTGGCTTTTTGAAGGGGAAACAAAGGGCTAAGTGGAAATGCTAATACAGTTATATTTTAATGCTGTCTTTTGTCAAGTTACATTGTTGTGCTCCAAGCATTAAAGCATTACTTCACTCCCTCTTTTGCCCTCACATAATTACACAGTTAATTATTTTTGCTGGTTTGTGCATAAAGAGACTTGTAAGATTTCTTAATGGTCATTTATTCGCTGTGTTTTGGACTGTACTGACTCAGTTCATACAAGAGCTTTGATGGTTTTCTGTATCTCTTATCGGCAGTTTCGTAAGACACAGGCTTTTGTTTCTTGCTTCTTAGTTTTGCTCATACAGGTTTTCAAAATATGAATATGTTTTTAAGAAAGATGTCCAAGTATAGGCACCGGAAGGGGATTGTGGGAACATATGGAGACATTTTAGGAAAGTTAATTTGATCGAGAAATTTTTCAAAATGGAAGTAAACTATGGAAAATCTGAGTAATAGACAATGCTTTGTGGCCAAATGTTCAGTGAAGTAGGACCTTTTTTCCTGAAAAATGGTCCTTGGGTTTGTTGCTGAGGGCAGGCAGACCTCTCCCCACATCCTTCAAGAGATGCTATGTTCTTGGAGGCAGAGACCTACTTTCCACTGGTGTGATGGATAGGCCTGAGTAAACTGGTACCCAAAGTCATGGGAAATGCGTTAGCCAGAAGAGGGAAATCTACTGTACCTTTGCATCCTTAGAGCCAAAGGCACCTAGATGTTGCTCGTCCTACGGTGGCAGGGAGACAGGAGGAGCTGCAACTGGAGCACCTGTATGTAAGTAAGGAAGGCCAGGAGGAAGGAATTAAAAATCACAATGTAGCATCTGCTTATATTAAATGAGCTAGTTTTGTACCAATTTTTCAGAGAATTTTTTTTTTTTTTTAAATTTTTTAAAATCCATTTTTATTTCCTTTTTTAACTTTTGGACAATATATTATGATTTTAGAGTCCATTGTTGAGGAACAGCAAAGTCCAGATCATTTTTTCATTTAATTTTATTGGCAGTCCAGAAGAAATCTGCTCAGGAAGTGATAGAGTTGTTCCTGCAGCAGCACTGTTACCCTCTGAAGGTTGCAATCTCCTTGGATTCTCCTTCTGAAAGCGTAATACCAACTTGTTAAAAACATAACAAAATTAAAAGAAAATTCTTCCTTTAAAGTACAGGCATAAGTGACTGTGCCTATTAAAACTCCAGGCAGTCATGATTTTCTTCTTTTTCAATCTGCAGATCCCTTTTTGGAGAAGGGCTCTTCTGACATTGCAGGGGAGGTCCACCAGCTGTTTGACTGGCAGGAGCAGTCTGCCTGCCTCTTGGTGCTTTAATTCCTGTCTATACTAGGATAGCTTGCACTTCACTGAGCAGCAGACAGGTCAGGACACTTGGCAGGAGAAGGTTGAGAGACAAAGGCAGCAGGCTGTGAGGAGCTGATTCACCAGTCTGAAACTTTAAAAAAAAAAATTTTAAAAAAAAATCATGCAACTTTAAAGTTTTTAGCGATGTTCTTACAGTGTTAGTGGACTTGACAAAGTAAGAACAATAAAATGTCCAAACCTGGGAAAACTGCCATCAGCCATGGCTTGGTTCCTGTTGATCTTAAAAGTGCCAAAGAACCTCTACCACACCAAACCGTGATGAAGATATTTAGCATCAGCATCATTGCACAGGGCTTGCCCTTCTGCCGTAGGCGGGTAAGTGTAAATGTCTTTAAAACCTGGATTTTCATCACTTGGCTTGGAGCTCAGTGCTTTGTCATGGTGCACTCATTCCATGAGGAAGTACTTACATCTGTTATTATCTATTCACTCAGGGTGCCATAGAGGAGCTCTTTGGTAATTTATTTCATCAATTCTTGTGCTTTAATTTAATTAAAATCTGTACGTGTTGTCTTGGCTATTACTCATTTAAAGGAACATGTCAGTGAACCTTTTATAGCTGTAAACCATGTAAGTGAAAACAAGTGCTGTACAAAATAGGTGCACTCATAAATGTGTATTTTGCTGTTATTCAGTCTTTTAAGTCATGAAGATAGTTTGGGGTATAATTCATTGAACTCAGTTTTGAATTGTAGTGGCATATGCAGCTTGTTAGATATTTAAATAGAGAATTTAAAAATGTTAAACTAATTAATATTTAAACATTTTTAGTACGAATTCTTGAAATATGATTTTAATACTTTTGTAACTCAGTAAGGGAGATAACATTTTTCGCTGTTACATAAAATAAAAATAGCGTGTTACTATGTGGAGGTTGCGATATAGTTTATATATAGACAATCCTAGCCTGACAAACTATCACGGGTCTTATACTACAGCTTCAGGAACTGTATGAATTAAGTGGCTCTCTTAAAATACGTTATATGAGTTTTGTCTTGCTGCTGAATATCTACTCTTTCAGTTTATTGATGCAAGTTTTAAAATCTAGCTCACCTTTTGTAAATATGCTGGCTTTCTTTGAAAGTCAACTTAGGAGTTTTCAGCAAACTTAGTTACTATCACAGACTAAATTTAATATTGACAAGATCACCCTGGAAGGTTTGATTTTTTTTTGTACTGTGTTGTCTGGAATATCTTAGAATGTTTCTTATACCTAAAAGGTACATAGCATGCATTGAAGGCAGTGACCTAATGTCAGTCTGCAGCAATGCAAAATTTAGAACACATATATGTATATACACACACAACTGTTTAATATTACATCATGTATATTTCAGAAAAGTATTTTTTCTGAAATTAGGTGTTGTGCATCTGTGTTTGTTGAACATGGAATAGGAACATTTCATAATATTGAAAATGATAAAGTCTCTGTATTTTAATAGAGTGTTTTAATTTTTTTATATGATTTGGGAACTGTTGTTTGAAAATAGGTATTTTGAATATGTTTGGATAGTTTTAGTTACTTGGTCTTGGAAAAGGTATAGTATACTGTGTAGAAGGTAAGTTTAGTAGATATACTTCACAAGTCTTTTTGAGTCTATTAAGTATGGTGTACTGTTGGAACTTTAATGCTGATGTCTTATGTGTGTATTTTCTGTAATGAGAAATATGATCATACATTAACTTGTCACAGATACAAAAAAAACCCAGAACAACCCAACCAGAATCTAAAACAGTTTTCTCATGATTTTGCACTGTTCCAAAATGACCAGAATTATCTCATTTGTCCTGTCCTACACCCTGCTCAATCAGTCAGTTTAATGTTTTAGGTCTAGGAGGGTTTAGAAAGCTGTTCATCACCTGCTTTTCTTTTAGCATTAGGACTAAAGAGAGAATTTAGAAATGCTGTAAATGTATGTTTTACCAGCTAAGCTATCATCAATCTATTTATCTTGTATTCTGAAACTAATAATTCTCAGCATGATGGCTGCTGATGGTGGAAAATATGAGAGCTCCACCTTTAGTCCCATGCCTTGCGACGCTCAAAGCCTGCACGTAACTCCCAGCGATTACCATATTGGGCTCCTTCCATGCTAACGCACAGGGGTTGCATACAAGATCCGTGTGTTGAAAAAATCCTGTTGTAAAACCCAATCTAATTCTTCAAATCAACAGATGAGAGAGCCAACACTTCTGTTTTCTAGATTTATTCTTTTATTAAACATGACAACAACCAAACAAGTATTTTAATGCAAACTGGAGTCTTGACACAAAGTCTTTACTTCATGCAACTTCTAGTTTTATTTTTTAAAAATTCTACTTTTCATATAATAAATAATGCGCTGAATTATTTAGTACTTCATTTTCAGAGCTAAGTTTGATGTGCTTTAGAACAGGAGCAACCATTTTCTTCCAGGTTATTGACTTGGTAATATATTAATGCCACCTCTTTTTGGGCAAGTGTACGATTGGGCCATTCAGACACTGACCCGACTTTAATACTGACCTTCTCCTTGTCTGAACCCATTTCTTCCCCTCCTTAATTGTACATTAGACCTAACAAAACATCTTTAAAATGTGTTCTGTGATCCTTGAGAGCAAAAATACTTCCGTTATGAGAGCTGACAGTTCATAGCTTCTGCATCTTCTGCATTGGTTGTGCTGGGCTTCTATCAAGAAGTGCACTATAAATGGTCACAGGACTTAGCAGTTTGCCCTTTTGCATTTTGTCAGTTTGCTCAAGTAGTTAAAACACTTGTCTGCAATACCACTAATCTGAATCCAGTTAAAAATAGTATTACTTAGCATTCTTTGTGTAGCACTTGAGAATAACTTCAGTGCACAGCTATGAAAGTACTGTAGTTACCCAGTAAACCTATGTATTCCTACAAAGTTGTCAAGGAAAACACTGATGCACTATCACCAAATGCACAGCAAATAGCTGTGGTCTTCTTTAGCCTTTGGCACATCTTTCATAGGCTCTGGAGTAGATTTTGCAGTATAAAGTGAAGAAGCAGTGAAAAGCTTTTAGCTGGTACACACTTGGAGTATCAGGTATCATGTGGCTCTTCAGTGCGATGTAACTGCAGCTGATCATTGAACATACTTACAGCATAGTCACGTAAGTCACACATGTTCCAAAATCAAGTGCTGCATTTTGTTTGCCATGGTAAATACTTCCAGTTGACCAAAAAAAAAATCTTAATTAAGTATGTGATTTTTCCTTTGTAATGCTCTTAAACCGTTAACAGAAGTATTTTTTCTTCTAAAATCTTTTAGTTCTCAACTCTTTGAAAAGCTGTGTTTAACAAATAGATTTCTTCCCTCTTTAGTTTTCCAAGGTTTTTTCCCCTGAAATTTCTCTTGAATTGTCTTGAAATATCCTCTTGAAGTTTGCTGTGTAACAATTTTATCACATTGAATGCATGTTTTTAAGAAGTGCTAATAAGCTAGAGAATTTGTGAGAGTGACTTGTTCACTTGCAGCGTTCCTTCATTTCAAGTGGATTAAAGTAGCACTGAATTGTTATAAAGCAGGGGTTTCAGTGTGCACCCTGTGGTATTCCAAGCTGGAAAAATCAAGGTAATAAATGTATCCATTTTCAGTGTCTGTAATCTCAGGAACACCAAAGATTCTGTTATACTTGGATTTTGTGAGAATAGTTTTCCTGCATGTGTGTATGTTGAACCCTTAAAATACATCCAACCAAATTTTGGCAATTCGTCAGCTTAGTTCATCAGTGAAATGCTTCTCTCTGTAGGATGGATTTGTATGTTAAGTGAACACAAGGTAAAGCATTTAAAGCATTACTTTTCACCAGCCTGTGCTCTTCATATAAAAGAGCATCCACTGGTCTTACACATTTATTACTACAGTAGAACACTTGGAATGAGCCTCCAGTTCCTTTTCCTTCCTCTGGTTGACAAGTATGCTAGTAGTGCATTTAAAATACTGATGTGGCTTTTGCATGAACAGCTTCATTTACTTGGACTTGTTTCTTTATACCTTAATTTCTGTGTTAGAACAACCAAAGCACTCTTTTTCACTGGCAGTCAAATCTCTGTAAATGTTTGTGCCAGCAGTTCCATCGAGTAGTCTGTCCATTCAGTTTTTCAAGGAAATTTTCCTGAATTTTTCTACAATAAATCATATTTCTTTCTTGAATATAGCTCTTGATTTAATGGATGACAGTAAGAAGTTACTTAATGGATAAAAAAACTGTTCAGCTTTCTCTGAAAGTATATGTTCTCCCATGTATACTTCCATCTACTGCAGATGACTTCGGATCAGGTTCTGAATTATGTAAAAAAGAACTAATCTATTTGTCCCTTAAACAAAAAGTAAGTAATTTCCCTTGGAATTTCTCACCATTTGGTAAGAAGAGACTGACAGAAGAGCATAAAGAAAAAAAAAGTGAAAATGTGCATGTGTGTGCTCGTATATATATGTATATGTGTACAGTTTTCTAATGTAAAACTAAAAGTAGTCTTCAGAGTCTGTCACTAGACAAATCAGAGGACTCCCAAATGCTTGTGTCTTCTACAAGAAAAGAAGTTTCTGGACTTTGTGGCAGAGAACTTGCATTATGACCTCTGGTGTTACGATACCTCTTTGAATGGCTGTCAGAAATAGCTTTCTTTCAAAGCTAGTTTAGCCTTTACTTAAATTTCTCTTGATTTTGTCAGAAACTTTGTCAGAGGGGCACAGATCATGGACTGATCAGTTGATACGTAACAGGAAAGGAAATTTGTTCTTGACCTCTGCTTATTTTTCATAAAGGGGTGCTTTGGGTTTCCAAATATTCACAGTAAAGCCTATCTCCTAAATATTTTACTTTTCATTGTTAAATTCATAATTTGTAGTGGAGTTTTTCTCTTGTTTATATTACTTTTGATGTTTCAGTTTTGGAAAATCTTTGGAATGAAACAGAAGTTAATTCAAAATTTTAGTAGAAGGAAGTCGACTGAAAAGGAAGATGGTTTTGAGTGGAAAGAAAGGAATACTGAATAGCTACAGAAATGAGGAAGGCTAAGTCTTCTGTAACATTCTGCCTAGAGGGTCATGCCTTTAGAATATAAATAATCTTGGATAATGAACTTTATCTATTTTTTTTTTTCTTTTCTACATATATGCAGTGTCTCCACTCTGAATCTGCTTTTCCCATGCCTTTCATCTAACTCTCACATGGGAAATAAATGTTTTTCCTGTGTGAATTGGTAGCCTTGAGGATAAAGCAATATGTCACTTATTTTATCAATATGGAACAGTGAAAGTCTAAAAATTATTTTATCTGCACTTTTTTAGCTTCTCTGTGCAGTTCTCTCATTTTGTTTGCAAACAAACTTACTCTGTACCGTACTTGAGAGGGAATAGTACAGGTTTCACAGAAAGTGGAAAGAAGTGTACAGACACTCAATTTTCTGGTCAGCTCAAGGTGGGGTGATTCAACCTGGCTCAGCTGAAGTGTCCTGTGGTCTCCCAGGCAATGCTTGCTAGAATTCTGCCAAGCCTTACTGAAATCCATCTTTTAAACTGCACATACAGATGCACATGGTGCATATGGTGTCAGGTGTAGCCAGTGTTTATGGCTTTGTAGAATGAGATATGGGCAGAAATAAGCTTCTCTCTAGCCCTGCCCTTCTCTGGGCTGCTGGAGAGGCTTAAGATAGCCATTTGCAGGAGGAAGCACTCAGTTGTCTGTTCAAACAGCTGTTCCCTATATCCCCTGGAAAAAATAAAATTGCTAGCTAACCTGTGCATATCTAGTCCAGCCTGTTGTAGTGGGTCAAAAATAATTGGACAACTTGCTTGAGTTTTTGTTGTTGTTTGGTTGGGGGTGGGAGTGTTTGTTTCAAACCTGCACTGCAACACATGTCATAGCACTCCCAAAGATTGCTTTTTCAGAATATTCAGGGATCCTCTGTTACCATACTGGCTCTTTGAGAAACACTATTATTTAAATTGTTCTACCTATTTCTGGCTAAGATAAAAGCAGTAATCGGAAACTCATTTATATTTAACACTAGCTAAAATGTTTTTCTTAGTGGTTTTGATGCATTTAAAACTTCAATTTCCTATTGCAATGAGCAGTGCTGTCTGTTACAGACTTGAGGAGTGCAGATGTTAAAAGTATGTTATGATGATTCTGCAGTCAGTCCCTTCCCTGCAGAAGGTGTCAGAAGAAAGGTTTCCTGTACGATTTTACTCCCTTGTGCCAAATTGTTTAGATGTCTTTAGAAGCCTTTACTGTCATACTCTTTGAGCTATTCAAACATGCTGGGTTGATTTTGTGGAAGGTCTTTACCTGCTTAAAGTCCATCTGTTTTGTTGTCTCAAACCGTGGAGGTTATAGCATCCATCAGAAGAGGGAACGGGAGACAACAATGATGCCATAAACTGACCCAGCTGCCTCTTTGCTGATTGATCATGCCAGAGGGGAACTCATGAAATGTGTAATTAAATACTTAATGTATTGCTTTGAAACCTAATTGCTTTAACTATGAATCTCCCTATTCTCTTTTTGCAGTCCTTTCTGTCACTAGGTAAACACTTTTTGTCCTTCTGCAGCAAATGAAGGCACTTTAATTTCCTGAAGAGATCTTTTTCAGGTATGGGGAGAGAATCCTTTGTGATAAAAATACTGCTCTGCTGTGTAATGACTATCCTTAGTACAGAAACACAAAGAGGGTAAATTAATTTTAACTGGGAATTTTGTTCCGGTGTTCCCCAGATTTTGAGGGGAATTTGAACTGAACTAGAATGACACTCAGACAAGTCATAAGTAGGGTTGTAGCCATAGCATCTTGCTCTTGGATCTCTGCCACTTACCACAACAGATTGGCTGTCGTTCCTTACATGATGGTTCTTTCTGTCAGTGAGTGATGATTTTGCCAGTTTGAATAGCTCCACTCCTCAGAGCAACAATCCCATCTCATTCCTAGATTCACTGTCTGACCTGTGTTTTCCTTTCAAACTCTGTCTGTGGTTCTGGTCTACTCTGTCTCACTCTCCCTTCACCTAGTTTTGGACTGGTAATTCTGCTTTCTCCCCTACAGCTTCTCATTGATATTCATCTTTCGTTCAAAGTGGCCTCTTTTCTGGAAAACTTACCATGTTTGAAAATACGGTTTTGCATAGGAACAACAGCAGTGTCTTTCTAAATGCTGCTCAGGTATTTTATAATGTTACTCTTTTTTTTTTTGAAAAGGCAAGAAAAAAAAAAATCACTGGAATTGACATTACTTTCCCCTTTATTTATTTATTTTTAGTCAAGGAAGCCTGTACTTTTAATTTGTTGTGTTCCTTAAAACATGTTTTGAGCAACCAGTTTGACTGCAAAGTTTCTTGGTAAGAGGTTTGAGATGGTTGCATTTCATTTGTGTGGGTCATGTGTAGTTCGATCACATTTCAGACAAACATCTCTAGTTACTTGCCTCTCACATGGAAATGATTTTAATACTGAAAATACAGTCTGTGGAGTAGGGTAAGGTAATGATTTTTCCTTAAAAATCAGATGATAGTTACAAATTTAGTGGTGCATTTTTGATACACTGCATATATTTATGCTTGTGAAAGAGAAGTGCTTGTTGTATATGTCATATGAAAATATTGATGCTGTGCAAAAGGCAGTACAGTAAACCTGTTTTTAATAATTCTGCTGCTACTGTAACATGTGGAATAGGCAAGTTACATTTGTGTGTGGTGTTTTTCATTTGTTTTGTAGATCATATTCTAGTATACTGAAGGACAACCAAAATTCTGCTGACCCTAAACTAATTGATAAAGCAAGGAGGAAAATAAGTCAAAATACATAAATGATGCTGGAAGTCTAAACACATTCTTCTGTATATGTTCTTCCCTTATGAATTATCTATGTTTAGCAGTACTTCCTTAAACCAGTTTAGTTTATGTTGTACCAAAGCCACTCATAAGACTTTGGTAAATGCTAATGTATTCAACTTCTTTATTAGCTAGGGAAACTTTTTTCTTTGCAGGAAATAGTATAATAATGTAGCAAAGGTAGTAAAATTTTATGTTTTGTATGGTGAAAAATGCTTCTTTCTCTCCTGTCTATTTCAGATGGCTCATTATTTCTGATAGTTTAATAAGTTTGTATGGGTGCATGACTTTGCATATACAAGGTAGTAAATAGTTTTATTTGTAAATTGTGGAAAAGAGGCTACTCGTCTGTAGAAGATGCAGGTAGGTAAAAAGTTAATTTTAGGAATCTGTAATATGTAAACACAAGGAAATTTGAGACCAGATGTTTTAATATACATAACTTCCTGTGGAATTTCTAGATTTGCATTTTTAAGTTTATAATATAGCTAGTGTACAATGATGGTAAGCAGTTGCAGCATGCTGATCCTAGATGGTATCATGTGGGATCTTTCCTTATAGGTGATTCCATACTGGTGTCTTTCTAAGGATACTCTCCCAACAGCATTTTACTTTTTGAAAATTGAAAAAGAACAGCACAGTGACACAGGGGTATATTTGGTGTATTTTCAGTGCCATCTTTTTTTCCTGTTTATCCTGTATTTAGGTACTCTACTAATACCACTATATTTAAACAGTTAAGACTTTGTTTCTCTAAGACAATCTGCATGGTGCAGTGTTCTGTAAGCACAAAAGGCAGTCTCTTCCAAAGCATGCTGCTATTTATAAACCCTAACACAAGATTACTTCTCATGATAACAGCAACAGCTGGCCAGAATGTTTGCAATTTTAACATATTTACAGCATTGCTACATTCCATCTTGCATTTCTCCTATGGTACATTGTTAGTGAAATTTCAGACCGAATTCTTACCATTAATTTCTTCATGGCCTTGAAGTCTTCCCTTCTTTTGCCTTCCTTTGCCTTCCTTTCTCCAAGCTGTTGAACAGGTCCTCTACTGTCTAGTGCCTATTCTGTCCACTTAGTTTTTATAGATCATCTCTCTTTACTTTCCTGTCTCTTTACACCTGCAGTGTTCCTGTCCTTTTCCCCTCTGCTTATCCTGCAAACAGTTCTGAGAAGTCCTTTCTGCCCATGCACCACCTTTAAGAAAACAAAGAATTATCTGTAACTGGCTGTATTTCCTAAGAGAACCAGATAAGCCATCATGCTAAAAAAAAATTTACAACTTCTACATCTATCACTTGATTTTCAAAATTCATGTGTTTAGCTTTAAGTGCAATAAATTCAGTATTAAAATACTGTATGTTAATAAATTTCCACTGCCTACCCTTGTTTTATTATCTCCAGGCAGATGATAAACTCTCATAGTTGGTACTACTCTTCTCTTGAATAGCATTCAGGATAGATGCTTATGCACCTTTCTCCTTTGGGAGGAATGCTTTTGTTTTAAACAATAATAAGCTTCTGTTCATTTAATTTATTAGACATGTATGCTCGCTGCTTATTTGCAGTTTCCGTTCACAGTGATGCAGGAAATGGGTAACAGACAAAAAACCTAATAATACAAATTATAGAAACGAGACTGCATCATCCCTTTAACCTATGGCAGGATCTGTGGTGTCTGTGCTATTTCTGACTGAGATTCATCTAATGGTATAAAATTGCTTCTCATAGAAATGGTTCGTTTTCTCATCATGTTTGAAATGTCGTTATGTGTTGAGGTCACTTTGCACTGTGAAAATTTGACACTAATTGCAATTAATATCCAGATCTATTAAGGGCACATACATAGCAGTGCTTCTTCACTTTAGAAAGAAAATGGGTTAGAATAGCAGTAGCTAATTTGGTCAGTGCCTAATTAGTATGAATATTACATGGATTAAAATTGCAAAAGTAGATTCATTTTGGGGGTTTGTTTCTTGATTTTTTTTAAGACACACCATGCCGCTCCCGTATGGTTTAGAAAATGTTTGTAATAATTTTGTTGGGATTATTCCGTTTAATTGTCAGATTAATTTGCTGCATGTCAATTTCCTTTAGCTTCTTTCCCCTTTTCTTGTTGCATAAAGAGCTGGTCATCATGGGGGAAAACTTCAGTGAGTTGTAGCCATTCTCTCCCAGAAGAAGAAGAGGCAGCTCGAGCCGCTTGGTTCTGAGCTGTGTGAGTGGTCGCGGCTGTCCGTGAGATCTGTTGGCACTGCTCAAGCAGCTTTCCAAAAGGCCTGCGTCTTGTGCTGCCTTACTGAGAGGAATTTCTTTGGAGCATCTGGTTAGCATGGATCACTTTCTGGCACCACCTCCGTTAATTACATCTGCTCAACCTGTCTTCCTTGGTTTGTCTTGTGCATTCCCATGAAGGGTTGTATCCAGATGCAGCTGTCTTGCAGGCGCAGCACTAAGCCCTGTGCCAGTCTTGAGATTTCTGGGAAGGCATCCAAACTTCTGAGTGGGTGAAGAGGAAATAGTTTCCTGTTCTGAAGTACTGGCCCATTTTAATTTGAGCACACAAGTGAATGTTTTAAATGTCCATAAATACTGCATATTTGTCCATTTATGGCCGTGTTTAGCAGGTACAGCCTTACTTTTCTTGATTTAGGAAGAGCTCATATTAGAAGTGACCTGTTCTTTCTGGTGTGTGGAGGAAGTAAATGCTTCAAGACGTCCAAGACATCCTCGGGGAATTAATTAATTCCTGAAAACATGGCAATGAGGAGAGGTGGGTGTGCAAACCTTCATGCCCCCTGCCCTGGCTTTTTTCTTCCTCTCTTCCTGATACAAAGGGAAACCTGCAGTAAGAATTCTCACTAGTCATTGAAGTGTAAAAATATTAAAACCCATAATTTGCAGCTCTGGAGTGTCTTACTGCCTTGTGGGGCCTGATTTATAGAAACAGGTAGCATTGGCAACCCCTTGCTGCAGACTGTACAAATTCATAATTGCTAAAATTTTCAGTTTATTCTTTGGGTTTCAGTAGACAATTTATGCCCCCCCAGGGTTATACATAGTTACCCAGTCTTAATAGGTGCTGCAAGTCTAATAAACTAATCTTTCAAGAAACATCTGTATTTCTTTGCTCTCAGCATATTCTGTCTTTTGTGTATGTATGTTGATAGAAAAATTGAAACATGTAATTCAGTAATTGGCCCTCAGGCCTTGTATTTTCTTGGTGATTTTAAGATTTGTAATTCAAATTTGCATCACTTAAGCATGAACAATGTTAGTGAGCAAAAAAACCTTTAAATTGAACTGTCGTCTCTCTGAAGTAACTAATCTTTGTGATATAAAGGAGTGTCTTTTTTTTTCTTTACCTAGTGTAAGAACTTTGTGCATAATGTACAATATTTGTATATTAATATATTCAGAAAAAGGTAAATAGAATCCTTATTAAAAAGGTGCTTATATTGACACAAATTAAACCTCAGCGGAGTGAAACATGTGACAATTATTGAAAAATAAAGTACATTATGTAGTAGTTTTGAATGTAGTTTAAACTATTGTCCATTTTAATTTCAGATTGCCTGTATCTTAGAGTTTTTCTTCTTTTTGCACAACCATGAAGTCAAGACACCTATTGTGCATTTTCATGCAAGCAGTTCCTTGCTGTGAGGCAACATGGGACATACACTTTTTTTTTGTCCATCTTTTGATCTCTCTTTACTAAGAGTTTTAACTTCTGTACAGGGTTTTGAGAAATAGTTCATGTTTTGATGGTATGAGAACATATGGGGAATGAATTTGGTGTCTTGAGACTAAACTGTTAAAAACTTAACGAATTGCCTTTTTTTTCCCCTTTTTCTTTTTAAGCTTACTAGGAGAGCATTCCAGTAGAGAGGACATAAAACATATGTTGTCTTTGAAGGATCAGTGTGCCAGATATTGGATATGGCATTCCAAAGCATGTAATGACATGGATTGCAAAGATGTTGCCCTATTAAATACCTAATATATGCAACCATCTTTGTATTTCTAAAAGAATGTCAGTTGCTACTAAGAAATATGCTAAAAACCTTTCTGAACTTCTGAATTCCTTTGACAGTGTTTGTGAACTTCAAGGTCTATTTTTAAAATACAAAATACAATGTATAATTTTCATTCTGTGGCACACAATATTATAGCTGGTAGACAATTGTTTCCTTTCTTCTTCCATTCAGAACTGTGGAGTTACAGCATCTCGTTATCTAATACTACTTAATAATAGTCTTCAGAATACATACACAGATACAGATGCTCTTCTTTCAGGGAGAGTTTCAAGATTTCCTTCTAGCTTCTTGCCAATAAGTAGCATCAGTGCTGCTTCATAAGACTCTGTCCTGGATTAGGTGTATCTGTCACAGACATATCAAAAACCATATCAAACACAAAGGTTTTATATGGCCTCTTTTAGGTGTGCCTTCATTAACAGTTTTCACAAAGAGACAATTTGGTAAATTTGCTACTATTATCCAATAGAAAAGGCCTTAAGTTTTTTTTTTTTAATATTATTTTTTTATTTGAATTATCTTCTGGCTTTAAAGTAATCAGATTATTTATTTTTTTTTATAAAGAGCTCATTTTTAATAGGAAAAATACTAAATGGCAAAAAACTTGTCTTGAACATGATGAAATAAAAAATTGTCCCAGCTTATCTTCTGTGTGCATTTTCTGTTGTGTATGCACAAGAGGGGAGACAAGAACCAAGATATAATTGTAAACAGTAGCTTCATAAACAAATCCGGAAACTAAGGTAATTTTGCCTTATGCCCTTCTTTTCCCTGTTTCTTTCACTTTAGGGCTGCTGTCATAGTCTCCAAACTTGGAAACAGCTGCTGCTAAGAAACCCTGTCTTTCCTTGTTTGACTTGGAAAACAGGACTGGATTTTTTCTGTTAAACTGAAATGGAAAAAATACTAGTGTTGAATGCTGGCTACATGTCTGATTGCAGCAAGTTAGAAGTTGGAGGTCTCTAAGGTAATACAGACTGTTTCAAGAACTGGACATGTGGGATGTTCAGACTCATCCCTGCTCCAGAATGTGTCTAGCATCAAGACAAAAGCAGATGAGAGATCGCCACTACATTTAAAGTGTAAAATATGTTTTCTTTCTTCATTTATGAAAAAGAACATTTGTACTTCAATTTACAGCCATGCTTATATTCATAAAAATACAGAAGTCTCTAAATCTGACTCTCACCTGAAAGTAAAATTTAAAATGGTCAGCAGCATTTGATAGATTACTCTAAATAATTGGAGAGTTTCGTCTTCTACAGATGCAACCTGAGCTGCACTTCTGTGGTCTTAGTGCAGTGATTTAGTTTCTTTACAGTGGTTGCTTGAAGGAAATGGCATTTTCTGCTTCTCTGGTGATGCTTCAAATTTCAGAGGCTGTTTAGCAATATTGTGGTTATCACAGGGTGGAGGAAGCCATGCAGTGCCACTCCGGTCCCAGGCTTGTGCTGTAGATGCAGCATTGCTTGGTTGGCTACAAATGACATGAGATATACAGAAAATGAGACTGACAAAAGGTGGAACAGAAAAATGAGTTGCTATAGCACCAAGCAGCCAGAGCTGTACTGCTAAAAATGTGTCTGTTTCTGTATATGCATGTCAGCAGAATAGAATATCTTCATAGTGGTAGAAGGTATCAGAGTATTTTTTTAGTACTCCCAGGGTGATAGTCCCAGTTGACAAGAACTTTACATCAGTTTTAAAAGTGACATTGTGCATTATACAGTGAAGTCTTTCCAACAGGAATACATTCTTGAAAAAGAATATATCATGACTTTAGAATGCATTCATTTCTTATACAGAAAACCTGACACCAAGTGTTGGACAGGCAAACTATGCCACGGTGCCTTTTTTGAATCTTGTTTTATGCCTTGCTTGTAGAGTCAAAGCTGGATTATTTGCACATAGAGAGGTCCAACATCTAGGTTCCATTAGTAGGATAGAAATACAATCCCTGTTATTAATCAAAAAACTTTCCATTAACCCAATACTGAAATTGGCTGGTTGTCACAGCCTCTTTCATAGAGGAGAAACCCATGAAGAGGTCATGGTGGTTCCCTTGAAATCCAGCTTTATTTCATAGCTCAGAATGTGTTTTAAGGGAAAGATGCTGTGGTGAGAGACACTTGTGTAAAAAAATTGTAACCAGAGGAGAAAATAAAGTACATAAAATACATAATGGCCTAGATACTGTCACTAACTGTAGTAACTACTTTTCAAGATTTATTATGAAGCAACTTCAAACTTGCCTTTTAAGTCCCCTTGTTTCTACTTGCATGTAGTCAGAAGAGAAAGCTTGAGTTTTGTTTCCCCACTGTTACTAGAGAATTCTTTGGATATTATCTTTATGGCTATGGGAAAATGTTTTTTTGCTATACCTAGCATCCCATTATTTATCATCTTTTTTTTAATTAGAAACTACTTATTGCAGCAGTTGGTTAGCAAGGGGATGCCATACTCTGACCTTGGTTAAAAAGCGGTGTAAGAAGTCCTTTTAAAGCTGCATGGTATATGTGTAAACTCACAAAGACACAGCAATAATGATGTAGTAAAATCTGATGGGGGATGCTGTAAGTTCAAAAAACAGGAAATCATCTTTAAGCATCATTCTCACCATTTTTTGAAGCATGCAAATTGCTGCATTTTGAATTTATGCAGGTTTGAAATTTCTCTGCATAAATTTCCAAAACACATAATTCAGAGAAATGCTTTACACCCTTTTTCACAACTATTGATTGGCCAACTTAATTTTTCTCTTCCTTCTTGAGAAGGTTTTGCTTGTATGCAGGTAACTTGAATAGCCTGGTCAACATGGGTTTAGTCCATGAGAAAATTAAATTATGATCAGACTCTGTTAAGCAAGGAGAGTTTCTTAGCCTCACCCAGAGAAACATTTGTGATGTTCTTGTGAACTAAAGCATGGTCTAAAATGTCCCATGGTTTTAATAAAGGGCATGTAGAAGTAAGAACTCTGATATATTGTTTATTTAGAGTTACCATACCAATGTAATGGACAGAATACATTTTGGGTATTTTATAAGCTAAAGAGTTCTGATTGCTGATTATATGTACCATATGAACATTTTTGGCACAAAAAAATAATTTGAGCATAATTTTTTTTTTAAATTGCCAATTCTACCACTCTGCTTCTTTAAGAAAAAATATATTTGGCCTCTGAAATGTAATGGTTTGGTTTGTGGTCTCATTGTGTACCCTTTTTCCTTAATAGTGAAAAATATAATTTTGGATCACAGTGGTGTTGAGTAAGGTCCTTGTCATCCTGTACTTCATTTATGCTAATTTGTCATACTGTAGGAGGAACAACAAGTTCTTGTCTTGGCTTGAGAGAGGTTTCAGAATGCATGTGCTAATGAAACACTGAGAGATTTGCCTCATGGAGATATGGGACACCTTTTTTTATTCAATCAAGTTCCTGACTGACATTCTAGTTAATATTACCAAAAATAAAAACCCATACATCTATCAGAACAACACATTTAGCATTAAATGACAAGCAAAATAGCAATTGAATTTTAAATTAGAAGAAACAGGATGCTTGGGGGAAAAAACTGTATTATTTAAAAAGTTGAGGGAATTTATAAGATGTATGAAGTAGCTTAGATACTCATAAATAATTTCTCATGCCATTAAGAGTTGATTCTGGTAAAAGCTTTGTTGTTCCATTCTCAGATAAAACTTCATGTCATGGCTAAGTATATCCATTTTAGTATGTTTTTTTCTTTCCAGAGAAATGTTATCTGAATTGATTTTGTTCATCAATTCTCATCCACTGTGTAATCAAGGTGGAAAATTTATACCTTTTTAAAATGGGAAGGTCTGAGTCTGCATATCAAGGGAAAAACAGGTGGTTTTCCCACTAGAGTAAGAGTTTGATTTTGTATGTATATTTTTATTGGGAGAGAAAGGGGCTATACTATAGAAAAATATAGGAAATGTGTAGTTTAACATAATTGGTGTTAATATTCAGTGATGTTTTTTTAAAATTTTTTTTTACAACATGCAGCTTGTGGTGTTGTTTCTGTAGTGGACGTGAAGGGGCAGTGTAGTGCTGTTGATAAATTTTCTTCTGTGTTCATCTTTTCAATCTTTTGTGGAATATCATGTTTAAAATGTGATTATTTTATCAGTTGTGTACATGTACATTTCTTGTAAGAAAGTATAATAATTCTTTTAAGTTAAAGAAATGTGCTAGAAATGTCAATACAGTTAAGAACATTGTTGTTTAAAATGAGTCACTGTTTTCTCCTTGACACTGTTTATACTCATGAATGTAGATATTATTCAGTATTTTTTTCAAGACTGTTAGTGTTTAAAGGCTTCCACATGGTAAAAGCACATGAAGATTATGGACAAGTGCTGGCAAAGCACAGCTAGACTTCAAATATAAAAGGGTATCAACAAAGCAACTTGGACGTGATTTTTGTTTGGTTGGTTTTTTCACTTTGAGTGCTAAAGTATATTTGAAGTACTTACTCCTCGTGAATGGCACATTCTATATGAATTAATTGACATCCTGCAGAATTGAAATATTGAGGATGCCTGATATTTTATTACCCAGTAGAATAAGGGTATCCAAAGGAGGAATTCTGTCCTTGAAACCACCATTGCAAAGAGAAGGGTCCTAATCTTGGGATGTATTCTCTGCAACAATGAGTATAGGTATAATCCTCAGATACAAGGAAGAAAAGATAAAAAGAAGAAATTCTTCACTATGAGGGTGGTGGGACACTGAAGTAGGTTTTCCAAAGGAGTTTTGAAGGCACCATCCTGAGAAGTGTTCCAGGCTGGTCTGAACAGGGCTTGGGGCACCCTGATCCAGTGGGTGGCACCCTGTCTGTGGCAAGGGTGTTGGAACCAGATGATCTTTGAAGTCTTTTCCACCTCAAACCATTCTGTGAATCTGTGATTATTTCTCATGTCACTGTTTTCTCAACATTCACTTCAGTCTTCTGGATTTTGGTTGTTGTAGTTGGTGTTCTGTCCAAATGCTAGAATAATGAAGATTTTGAGGTTAAACTTTAAAAATGACTGACTGTAGTTTCAGTGCCAGTTTCAGTGACAAACTTTATCTTCCATGTTTTTGAATATTTTCTGTTAGGTTGTTTGGTTTCATAGACAACTTCAGGTTTGTTTCTGTTAATGTTTAGTTTTGTTTCTAAGCCATAAAATACAGAGTTTTAGAAAATTTTATATGAAACATGAAAAAAAAAAAAATCTTTCACAGTTCCAGTTTAAATCTTCTAGAATAAGTGAGGCTTTCCTTGTTCATTGGTGCTGCTTTAATACCCCAGGACCACAGTCTGAAAAGCTTAAATAATGATACTGAGCAGCTCAGGCTCCTTTGAAGATACCAAGGCACACCTGGGTTAGTGACACAGCAAATAGCCCTTCTGTAGTATCATATTCTTTCCTCCTGGAGTGCTGTGAGATGAAGAAATACATGTCTCTGGAAAGAACAAAAGTAATTCTGGCAGTTAATTTCTGTGTTTGATCAAGTATTGTACCTTCTCTCATACTAAACCTCTTTAATTTGCTTAGCGTTTTTAAGCTAACAGCTTTCATCCTGGTGCATATTAAACAATTCAGAGAGCAGAATTAAAATAAGAACTGAGTGATATTTGTGCTAAGTTTTAAGTACAGAAAATTATGGGAATCACTGATAATTATAATGACTAATAATAAGTATATAAAATGAATATGGACACTTTTTTAGCCAGTAAAACATTTATGATTAATTAATCATTAGCTAACATTTTATTCATCTCTGTTGAATATGTCTGTTACCTGTTTTTTCTTTTGATCAGGTTTTTATGAGTTCTTTAAGGTGCTTAAAAGATGAAAAATATTTTTAATGTGTGCTAGAATTCTCCAGGAAAGATCAAAGTACATGTTCTTTAACCTAAATTCAATAGATTTGACTTACATTAAAATTTGAAATTAGGTAGGGACTTCCAGTGAATTTCAATAGTGGGGGTTTTTTTCTTCTATTTATTACAAGGTTATGATAGATATAAGCAATAAAAATATATGTGAATACCATTGTATAGCTGCATGACAAGCTCTTTCATGCCCTGAGAAAATTGCTTTCTCTTTTTGTTTTTGTTTATTCTGTGATCATCAGTGAAAAGAAGCCAGTAACACAGATGATTTGTTCTGTTTAACTTTTGAAAGGTTGTTTGCTTTCTTAGGAGCTTCAGTGTGAAATAAGTATACTTTTTTTGCCCAGATAGAAGATTTCACTCTTCATTACTTTTAGAAACAATATAGTATTTTTATTGCAGTATGTCTTAGTGGATGAATCTTTGAAAAACATCTTACTAGACTTTTTGCTGAAGACAAATTGTTAGGATGTTGAGAGATTGTAACAGTAAGGCTTTTTAATTAGGAATTTAAAACCCCCAAACAGTATGCATCAAACTTTTGATAGAGCACTTGCTTGGACAGTGTCAATACACCATCTTTTCCCATGTTTTCCTTCAAAAGTGTTAGGCTCCAATTCTTCAAAAGCAGCAGTAACACGCTAGATACTGTTGGGAAATTGCAAAAAAAAAAAAAAGTCCTGTATTTTCACATCAGCTTTATGTATCAAAACTGCCTGCATCCTTCACATCTGCCAGTAGATAGATGTGTGTAATTTCAAGTGCAAAAGTGCATGTGCTGTTTTAAGACTTTATGCAAACAGTGTATATCAAATTAGCTAGTTGTATAAACAAATACTCAACTGTGTGCCTTGTATGCATGTCAGCAGAATGCAGTTACACACAAATTTTCTTAAAAGCAAGTGTCTTTTATGCTCAGTGCTTAAAAAGCTTGTCAGTGTCTGGAGGGTAGCGTGAATGTTGTCGGCATTTAAAAAATGTCTTTAAAAAATGGATAGACTGAGAGGGCTATTATGCAAATAGTTAATAGATAATATGTTTCTTGTTGGTCACACATGCTGAAAGTACCAGAGACTGAAGTAGGAGAGTGTGTTCCTGTGTTTAAGGACTTCCCCCACCCCCGGCCAATGAAGAGATTTGTTAATGAATGGAAAACTTTCATTAACAAGTTGCCTCCTTTAAAAACTGACTGAACTTGCAAATGATCAGAATAGCATTTGGCATATCATTAGTACAGGACGAGTAAGCCTTAGAAAATTTGAAGAATTGGTTCATGCACTTTCAACAAAAGTACTTTAGAATTTGGGCTTTTCTTTGGTAGCCTGTGCCCCTTTGGTCTCTTTTCATTTTCTTGCTATCTGTGTAGACCCTTTACATTTTTTCCAAACCTCCCCCCACCTCTGTTCAATAGCTAATCTGCTAAATTCATGCTACAACTGCCTCATTGAGTGGATGCGTTGTTCTGCCCGCTTCGTACCAGCTTTGTTACTGTGCAGTATTTTTCAGCTGTTTGTGCTCATTACCATACAGCTGGTATTTAGAGGAGAGAGGGGAAGCAGGCAGAAGCTTTACTGTCTGCAAGTATAAGAAGCTCTTTTGCAAATGGGGTACTGGCAGATGGGGCATGTGTTTAAACGGGTTTTGCTGATAACAGACTGCATTAAAAATCATTCTGAGAAAGTCTAAGGTCAGCCCCATGAATTCAGAGCTTGAGAGGTATTCAGCTTTTGGAAGACCTTTATAGAATATTAATTAACCCAGGTCCATGAAAGTGACAAATGGATTGTTTGCAAAAATGTTAGATACTATCCTGCTGCCCCTACTTTACGGTTCATTTCCTTCAGCATCTCCTGATTTGGTTTGTGGGTTTTTAAAAAAAAACATAGGATTGTATATACTGTGTTCATTATCAGGGCTGTTGCCAAAACAAATGAGTGAACAAACGGTAAAATCTCAGACCTCATGGAAGGAAAAATAATTTTCCTTTTGATGTTGTGACTGAACTTTGCATTATGTACAATTATATAAACCTTTGCCAGAAGCCAACCCTTTACAAACACATGGAAATTTATTCTCTTGCTAGCAGAATGAGTACCACTGTACTGGCTGAGGTGATCTGAAGAGATAATTGAACAAAGTTTGTGTCTAGAGCCTGTACATCTTCTAGTGGCTCTATTGCTGTGGCTGAGAAGGGAGAACAAGCTTTAGGGCCCTGGGACTGCTCTTCCAGGCCTGCAGTGGAAGCAGGAAATTATGAAGCTAAGTGCAAGCTGGGAACAGGTGTTCTGCATTTAGAATATAAGTTAATCATTTACTGTCTGAAATACAAGGTAATTGGCATGTGCTAGCACAGCTCTGTGTGGGTCTAGTGCATGGTCCTTGTAACAGGATCATCAAATCCTGGCTTCCTTCTGGAATTTGGTGCATTTTGGCATTTCTCTGAGCCCCTTGGGATGCTCAGGGGTGACTAAGCAGTCACCTTACACAGATGGCGTGTTCTGACAGCTGATGAAGGATGGAAACACTGGTGGGTTAACATTTCTCAGAGTGCCCACACAGTCTCTGTCTCGGTCCTAATCCTCCAGGAAAAGCTACAGAATGCTGTCCAAAGCATTGAGCCTGGGACAATAAAACCATAGAGTCAATAGAGCTATTGATTTCATGGGATGCTATAATCTTGGGGTTCTTTCCCCTTGTTTTACCTCTTTATTTCCCATTGGAGACAAACTCCTCCTTAGTTACCAACACTGCCCTTTCTGCTCGGTGGGAGCCAGCAAGTCTCAGATGTATACGTAAAATATATACCACATCAGGTATACCTGTAACCTTATCAGCACAATATTTTGGTCTCCTCCCCTTCCCCCATCCCAGCTGTATTATTTGGGATAGTGAAAGATTCTGCCACTACCCATAAATGTTCCTTTATTGATAATAAAGAGGTGTGCTGTATCTGTAGATGTTGGTCCTGCAGCACAGCAAACAGCTGCAGTGTGTAAAGCCAGTTCCTGGCAGTAAGAAGATGAGCTCTTATTCCAGACCAGTTAACAGATGTATGTACAATTTAGACCACATTTTTATGTTCTTGAGAGAAGAAATTGAGATGCTTCTCACCTACTTAACTATTGACCAGAGTTTTATTTCAAGAATAGTTACAAAACATCAAGAGATTTTAAAGAACAGTGCTGTTCAGCTGCAAAATTCCATTGCTTCTCTATAGTGTAACACTTGGAAAATGTGATATGAAGAGTTCTGTTTTAATGAGTTGGTGATCACATTCAAAATGACATTGAGGACATTGAAGATTTAAGCACAGCTTTATATGAGTTTTGAGTTGCAAGTGAAATACAGTTCACTGGTTAGTTTCCACATCTGAAGCATATTCACTCTGTGTTTGTCAAGAGCAAAGCGGGGAATTCACTAACTGCAACTTGTTCAAGCTCTTTAAATCAAATATAATTTATTAGATTTTTATTTTTTTTTTTAGTTTTTGATGTGGATTGAAGTACAGAAAACAAAAAGTAATGGCCAAAGTAAGACCCTGTTGTGATAGCTGCTGCAGCGGGGATAGTTTCCCTCCCTCCCGAGTTTATAAACTCCAGCACTTTGCTTTCACACATCTGTCTTCATGTGCAGTTATACAAAAGTACAAGAAGAGGTTATGAACAGCTGCCTTCTTCTGAATCCAGCTGTGTTTCCTGGAGGCTTTATTTGCACATCTCTGCCTCCAGCCCACCTTCCTGCTCTCTCCCTCTTTTTCCAGTACTCTCTAGTAGTCTGCCAGAAGTTATTTCCTTCCTTCAGCTTTGCTGGCAAATGGATCCCGTAAATGATCTAACTTGCTTTAGGCAAAGTTAGTTAAGTTTAAAAGGCTATCAAAAGAGATTTAAGCTACCTGGAAAATGTTTTGCATGAGGGAGATGAAAGAGCAGCAGAGCTCTAAGGTCAGTAACCTCTTGCAGAAAGGTGGTGGAATGCCCAGAGGTTAAACGTCTTTAACTGGCCAAATGAACATGTGTCTGTGGTGCATGAAGAGCAGATGTAAGAGCTGCTGTCACTGTAAAGGCCCTCCTGTAACTGCCTGTGCTAGTATCACTACTTTGATTAAAAATCACATGCTGGAGGTTGTAGACAGACGCTTGCTTGGCTAAAATCCATGCTACTGGAAACCTTCATCTCCCCCAGGCGGGTTCCTATTGCCCCTTTGGTGGTAATTATGGCTTCACTGGAACCAGCAGAGCTCCCACACTGGCTGTGGAGCAATCAGCCAGAAAAGCTTAGCCAATTTAAATGGTTGATTTGCACTAACCCAGCTAATTTCACATAAAGTGTATTTATTGTTCCTTTGGTTCTGCAGTGGGGACAGCAGCATCTTCTGCTGGCATAGCTAAACATGGGGGAGCCATGGTACAAATGC
This sequence comes from Cyanistes caeruleus, assembly GCF_971803275.1. Classification (NCBI taxonomy): domain Eukaryota; kingdom Metazoa; phylum Chordata; class Aves; order Passeriformes; family Paridae; genus Cyanistes; species Cyanistes caeruleus. The sequence goes on from NC_141705.1 coordinate 43,285,925, forward strand.
TGCGTGGTGACAAATGGGTGTGACAAATGGGCAGTTCTGCAAGTAAGGACCCCACTCAGTGCTGTGCCCAACCTTGTGGCTTCAGTTTAGGTTTCCTGTGAGGTGATTTGATGAGTAGAGATGAACAAAAGGCTGTGTGAGTATATAATTCAGACAGATGACTGTAAATTAATGAGACAGTTTGTTCTTCCATAGAAGAAAGCACCCTGTACTTTTGAGTCTGTGGATAGGTGGTAACATGGAACTTTATCATCTAAATCTGGATGGTTTTAAGTGTCATGCAACTTCAACATTAATTTGAACTAAGTTCATGTGTCAAACTAGTTCAGTGGGAGTATTTGGATGGTAAATAGTTAAGCTTTTGCTGTAAAAGGAGTCAGAATGCATAGATAAGTTTTTCATATTAAATACAAAGTTATTAAATATGTGGTACAAGTTAGAATCTCTCAGATCTATGATTCATCTTTGTGGTAGGGAATCTCAAAAGACTGGGATTTGTGAAAAGCAAATGACATTTTAAAGTCTGAGAGCTACCTCTGAAAACCTTTTGTATGTTTCTACCTTAAATATTTTGGAAAATGTACAGAATTCCTTTCGTTGTAATTTTTATAGGTGCACTGTTTGTATTTTCCACATTATTTAAAAAATAATGCATGAAAAAATGTGTTACTTAGGGGCAAGTAAACGTTTGAACGCTTGGAACAGATGCACAGGTTTGAATGGACTCAGAGATCTCCAGCTCTCTGTCTTTGCCTTTTACGCTGTCTACACGTGAGTTTTGTGATAAAGTTCGTGGTAGAATCTAAAGTGCCCATAAGGTAACAGATGCAGTAAAAGCTACAACAAATTTGCCTAATAAGCAGATGGAAAGCAGACACCACTGTGGATGAAATAGAATTAAGCTCCATCCAAAACCTCATCCTGCTAAAGATATTTTATACTGATTTGTTTCAGGAAAGTTCATGATAAAACCTTCAGTGAACTGGAAACAGTGGAGAAATCAGTGTAATGAGCAATCAACATCTGAAGCAACTGACAGGCAATGAGAGCACATCAAACACAGTTTTCTGAGAAAGGATGGAAATTACTGAAACTTCACAGTGTTCAGAGACATTGTGGTTCTGTCTTTGTCATGATGGGGTCCTGGATCCCCTGTACTGGATGCTTCATTGTGTTTGCAACCCGTGGGCAAAACCTAATTGTCAGTTACTGACAACAGAGAATGTCCTCTTGAAGTTTTTTGCTTTTGTGAAAAGATTTTCTGCTTCCCTAGTAAAAGTCAGGCTTTTAGCTCAGTTTTTCTGTTGGGAATATTTCTGCTTTGTAGGACTTTGCTGACAAGCCTTCAGTGTTGGGTCCTGGACAAATCATCCAAACCAGTGAAGTTATCCAGTTAAAAAAAAAAAAGAAAAAAAAGAGACATCAATCCTGTATCCCTGGAGCCTGTTTTAACAGCTGTACTTTATACTCAAGAGCCCAGTGAAACTTCAAGAGGAAACATTTTTGATGTTTAATATTAATTAGGAAACCTTCCCCAAAAATGAGGCAAATTAAAATAATTAGGAAATTGTTGTGGTGTTGGCCCTTCATGTGTACTGTTGAAACACAAGCATAACAAGGTGTATGGCAGGTGGAAATACCATAAGGCAAGATATACCTGCAGCAGCAGCAAAGTCCTGAAGGAAGGTGGGTAGTGGCTTTTATTCACCAGCCTTGCAGCAATGCTCTTTGCTGACATATGCCCTTCTCTAGTTTTACATTGGTGCCTCTCTCTTCAATTTCACTCATTGAGTCACCAAATGTAAGTTGGTTTAAGTAAAGTTCTTGGATGTTATCCTGTAAATATATTATGTAAAGCTGTGCAGAAGTCGTAAGTGCTGTGTTTTTATCTTGCTTGAGATCTTCAGTGATCGCTGGAGGTATGTTCAGGTTACAAAGGATCTTAGGTAAAAGTTCAGAATGGAATTATACAGCGTGTTGCTATGAAGTCTCTTCAGGAAGTCTTTTAGCTTAATCCCAACCCATCTACTGTTCTTTTACTGTTTGTATGACTAGTGACTGTTGAAGTCACTTCTGTTGCTGCATCCTGCATTTGGTTTTGGGAGGGAAGAAGTCCTGATTCACATTAGTTTTGGACATGTATGAATGGAAAACTGAAGCAAATGGATGCATTTTCTTCAGCATACCATGTTTTCTAGTAAGTAGGGTGAATATACAGTGTCAAAGAAGTCAGCCTGAAGGCCTACTCTCAAAGAGAAAACCATGGGGAATGAGTTGTTCTCTGAGAATAATGTCAGAAAAAGAATTGAAAATGGTCTTAATTCAAAATAGGAATTGCAAAGAAACAAATACCCTATCCCCTCTGAAGACAATATGAGAAATACAAAGATATCCCCCATTTGTGAAACAGACAGACAAATTATTATGATGGATGTCAGCTGTGAATAATAGAAAGCACTTATTCTGGTCCATGTGAGTTTGGGCACTGTGTACCAGGAAGAGAGAGAGTACAGCCTCCATTGGCTGCAACGCAGGGAGACACTGAGGCCTTGAAACTGTGGCTAATAGATTTATTCTGGTTAGCTGAAAACATCATCTGATGAGGAACTTATAATAGCTGTCATGGGTTCAGCTATTTCCAAGACTGAAAGTCACCTTCCTCTTGGTGACAGAAATTTCCTATTGCAGAGTGTGCTCTAAGTCAGATGAGAAATGTACATCAGACAGCTTGGTTTGCCAGGCAGAAATTGAATTCTGGGCTGACACCTGGTCTGTGGGTACCCATCCTCCCTGGTAATCCCTCAATAGGCTGCTGGCCAACCTTTTTATGTTGAGGGAATGGGCAAGGGGCACCAATAAGATGATGATGATGATTATTATTATGTCTCCCTACTTGTCAGGATTTAAGAGAGAATGTCTCACAAAGCTGGCTGTAATCTAGGTGCAATATGTCATTTTTCAGAACTGGACTAACACAGCTTCTATTCAGGCTGATGAAGATGGTGGTGAGCTAGCTTCATGATTCTGCCTCACCAATCAGATTTGTTATTTCAAGGTTCTTTTCAGTACTATCAGATTCAAAATGATTATTAACATATGGACCTGCAAATGCTCTTCTATCTACACTTGGGGAAAGCAAAAAAATGCTCAGTTTATTTGCAGTAAGTTTTTTCAAAAGGGATGTAAGAAGTCAAAATTCATCACTCATGTATTTCTCAACAAAAATCAGGAAGGACACTTTTGGAGATCTTAATGTGAACTGTGTGGGGTTTTTTCCCTCTGTGAGGACCAGTGCAATAGTAGGACTGCATTTTCAGTCCTTCCAGCACAGCACCAGTTGATTCTCTGTGGGAGTTGTCATGTTTCTTATCCATTAAAGCAGACCCCTTAATAGCTCCTATCACTGCCAGGCAAGCTTTAGAAGTTCAGAGTGTCTCTTATGAGACTTGTTATTATACATCTAATTCAGACAAGTATGTCTCACAATCACTATTGCATTGTTTCCAAAGAAAATACAAGAATTATCCTTTCCTCTCTGACGCATCGAAGCCCAGCTCAGAGGAGAGCTAAATCTCCTGGCAAGAAGGTTGTGGTAAGATTTGCTATTCAGCTCTGCAACAGCCACTGTGCAAAAGTGCACTTTTTATTTTTATTGTATTGACTAAATACCATTGGATTGGCTGTCAGCATTTCACTGTGCATTCTTGACAGATGTTTTCTCTTTAGTGTGTTCCCTCTACATGGGTTGTATGCAATCTTTACGATGCTTTTGGTTGTTGAAATTCAAAGAGCGATTCTTTTTTCTACAGTAGATAGGAAGAACTACTTTTGTCACCATCTGTAGGCAGTAGAATGAGTGAAAAAGGAACCTCTTTTGAGTAACAAGTTTTCACATGTGGCCTCATTGTAAAAAGAGGAAATACCTCCAAAATACAGAGAGAAATCAATATTAAAAGTTTGGCTCTGTTTTGTCTGAAGGTAGCTGTGCTATGAAAAATAAGTGGGGGAATTTTAGCCTGCAGGTTAGGATATAGTTAACCTTGACTATAGGAACTTCAACATGATGGGAGTTCCAGAGAACAGGACGAATGTCTCTTTGATGCCAGGTCTGTTTGCCTGTAGTTTCCATCTGGCATTGACAGCACCACCTGAGGCAGGAAGGTGGAAGCAGGACCACCCCAGTCGCATATGGCTGTTTTTTCCATTGGTGTTGAACAGACCTCAGAGCTTGGAGGTGTGAGCTTTGGTCTGTAAAGGGTAGAAGTTTTGAGGCCGAACCAGAGATTCTGCAGCTTCTTTTCCCAAGGGGGAGGTATTTTCTTCTATTTCAGTTTAAGCAGAGTTGAACCCAATCTGCTGTCCCCCTCGTAGTGGTAACACATGATGTTGGCCATAGACTTGTTTGGTGGTGAGACCCACTAAGGTTTTAAAAATCTTTATTCTCTAGAAGTGTATTCAAGATCTGAAGCCATATTTTTAAGAGCAAAAATGCCTTTTTAATGAAAATGTGGGGTTATAGTAAAGACTTTCTGGTTGGCAAATAATGGATTTACATCAAGACTCAACTTAAAACATAATGCTTGGAGCACCATGAATACAAAACTCTATCCTTTCTTATCCCATGTGTAGGAGGAATCCATCACGATTGCAGATACAATGAAGCAGTGGATTTTGACATTTTATTAAAGTTTGGACATGTAATCACTCTTCAATGTTCTGTTCAAAGGAACCTCAGCAGAAAATAGCATAAAATTACCATGCACTGATAATGGAGAGAAGCACTGAACTTCAGATTTACACTCTCATTACTTGTTCCATCACATTCTCAGTTTTTTGTTGTGTTGTCTTTATGGCTTGTGGTGTTCTGAGAGTAAGGTTCCCATTCATTTTTGGAACTCTAAAAGGACATAAATTATAATGGCTGAATTCTGATATGACAAGGGTTAAAATATAGCGATTCTTTACTCTCAACTCTCAAAAGCAAAGCTGATATATTTTCCTACTGTTTTCTTTTGATTTCTTTTCCAAACATACAAGAAAATTTAACTGTCTCTGACAGTTGATGTAGATGTTGTGTTATATTTCTCTGTGGTAAAATTCTTATATATGTTTTAAATACTGGCATTTGATTCTGAACTCTGATTATAAAGAAAGTCAGTTTCATTGGTAAAGTTACTTTTATAGTTTCTCTCATGAGAATTTTACATATAAATATTTGTGTAAGTTGCCTTTTTCAAACATCTTGGCACAAGAAACTCAGGTAAAACGGAAGGAAAATTGTTTATGAGGAGAAACTTTCTAATCTGAAGAGAAGTCTATCATGTTTAAAGAAAAACATGGTTTTACTGATAAAAGAATTATTAAATAAATCCACTAGGTTCACTAAGTAATAACTTTTCGCCTCTTGCAACTGCTGCAACAGACAAAAAAATAATTTACTATTATGACTTTGCTGAAATAGGTGGGAAAGAAATTGCCTGTTCTGTTTATTTACCAGTGAGCAGAAAAAAAAAGGAAAGAAAAATCAGGTATTCAAGCAGAAGTTTAAAAAAAAGCCACAGAGAGAGAGAAAGTTGTAAACTCTTTGTACTGTCTGACTTTGTACTTTTTTGCATATTTGAACTTCCCCTCCCAGGATTTTTTCATATTGCAGATTTCTGTGCATGAGTGGATTTCTTAAAGAGCTTGCAGATACAGGCTTTAAAGGTGTCCTTCAGGTCAGTTAGTAGATGGTCTCAACTTCTGTAAACTGTAAAGATTTCTGTAAAGATTATGCTTTGTCAAAATGTTTTGGGGTTTTCTTTGAAGGGGGTATTGTCATCTGTGATGGCTTACCACTCTTTTCAGGTATTGGATTTCAATTTGGGATTAAAATCCATTAAAATGGATTTCACTCATTGCTTTTAACGTTTAAAGCAGCAGTAATACGGGCTTTTAAGATGTTGGGTCCAATTCTGGCAGTACCATGAGGCCCCAGTGAATTCAGCGCACTTATCCTACTGATAGGGAATCCAATGTATTTTGGCTTCTGTGATTGTGACCAGTTGGTACTGTGAACATGTCATTTCCCAGCTCAGCTAAGTTGGCTGGATAAACTGCCACCCTTTGGGCTACTTGCAGGTATTTGTCATGCATCCTGCCAGCAGTCTTCTGCTGTTTAAGATCTGCCACTTAAGCTGCTCATGTCATCACTTCTTAGCCTGTTTAAAGAGAAAAACGTGCATTTATTGCCAAAGATCTACTACTATATATAGTTGTATAAGCCAGTTTAGCTCACTGACTGAAATCTGTTAAGGAGAGGAGAGTAGTTTCTTCTGGTACAGCTATATCCAGCAGAGAATATGCCCATGGCTTGCCATTTTGAGAGCTGGTTTTGACAAGTTTGCTTATGAAAGGTATGCTGTCTTACAGTGAAGAATGTCTGTAGAGAGGTGTGAGCATTTCCTTAGGACGAGATGGCAGTAGGCATGAGGAATGCTTCTGGAGCAGACAGGACTCTGATCTAGAACTGTTCTTGATGTAAAGCATGTTTGGTTGTCAGTAGTCATCTTCACATATATTTGGAGATGGGATTTGAACTGGTAAAAGCACGGTATCCTCCTCTTCCTAAAGATGTATTTCCTTGTCAACTGCAGTTTTCTACTGATGTTGTCTAAAGTCACTCTCTATGCTCTGCATAGAGGCACTGATGTGGAGAGAGTGTGTGCTTGCACACTTGGTGCTCCCAGCCATGGCCTCCGAGCTTGTTTCCAACCAAAAGGTGGGAATGGCAATGTGAAGAAGCAGTCTTGATTCCTAGCCAGGTTTTTAGTCTGTTTCACCTCTAGGTTAAGCCCTCAGCTTGTGAGCCCCTCGGTCCATTTGGTCCCTTTGAGCTGGGGTCTTTACCGTGTCTCTAAGCAGATCTTTGAAAGGGCAAGTTTATTATGAGGAATATTGATGTTACTTGACAAACCTTTGTTATACACATTGAACTGTCTGTTCCCTTCCTTTCCAGCTTCAAGATCACTCAGAAAAGTGCTAACAAATTAGGAGCTTCTTGAAATTAGCTTAACATGAAGAAGCAAATATACTCAATTCAGTTACTGGTTTAATGCAGATCAAGATAATATTCTCACCTCATTCCCAAAGGCCCCTAAAGGAATAGTGCAATTCCACGATGGCATCCATACAGATAAAAGGTAGTATAACTGCATTATTTGGAAATTACTGCAAGCTACTCCTCTTTTCCCTTTCATTTAAATACATTTTGAAGACACTAATGCTATGGGGAGGGAGGCTTAACATCTGAGCACTGGGAAATTTTTTCTTAGTTGTATGTTCTTCCAGAATATTTCTGAGAACTGTGGTTTTGTTTCAGGGAAATGAAATGTTGGAAGAACTGCTGGAAGGTTTAGAAAGACTTGTCAGGGGCATAAAATAGTTAATTTGCCTTCCTGAAATTCTTGTGTTGTCTGGAAGACATCAGCTGATAATTTCTTTTAGACTGAGGTTTTGGTTGGGCAGGACCAGATTTATCCAGATCTGGGTGTTATTGCTCAGACTTTTGTTAGATAATGGAAGCTGGATATATGATAGTGGCCTGGCTGGACAAACCTGCAGTAGCCTTTGACTCTCTTGTTGATACCATCAGCAGGTTGGTTTGCATGGTGGAATCTTATTTGGAGACCAGTTACACATTCTGTTCCATCGAGGGCTGAGTCAGTACCTCAGCAGTGAGAAAAGATGAAGGGTATATGAACCACTTGGAATCTCTCTAGATGTCACATACCCTTGAGCGCAGATTCTCCTCAGGAGCTGAAGACACTTCGATTGCTTACTTATATATTTAGGTAGATATAAAACCAGAAAAATGTTAACTGCCAGTTGCAGATATAGAAAATACCCTTCCAAAAGATCAAGAGGGTTGAATTTGGTATGCTGGTTGTTTTCACAGCCTTGACTGCTCCTTAGCCTGGTATCCATCCCCATTCTCTTACTTGGATATCTGCTAAGTTTTTAAGTTAAGAGTTCCACTTCCTATTGCAACAAAAAAGTATAGTTTCTGTGGAGGTGAAGGGGGCATTATGATTGTTTTTCACACCTTTTTTTTTAATTCTGAGGTGATTTCTTTTGGTACAGCAGTCTCTTTAACCTCAGCATACACTGCCTCTGCTTAGAAAACAGTGTTAGTATCACAGCTCTTCACAACAGATACCTTTTAGATTGTAATAGATGTCCCCTGGAAATTGGAAATGGGAAATGAATTGCGTTTTCTGGGTCTTGGCACTATTGACCCATGCTTTAGATCAGTGCAGGCTCTGACTGAGTCTTCCTCTTTCTCCTTTTCCCATTTAGCCTGTAATACTGAGCAGCTAACCCAGCTTACTAGTCACATTTCTATATCCTTTCGGAGAGCCACACAAAACTGCCAGCTGTAAAAGCAAAAGCCCACCATTCCTAAAGTAGATGCACATAATATGGTAATGTAACCAGCTATCATGAACAGGAAAGTGAACAAATCCCAGTTAGTGTGAATGTTCTTGCTTCTCAGTATGTACACCCGCTGAGTCACATTTAACTTTCCTCTGTGATATGGCAAATTAAGTACTTAACATTTTTTCCCCAGGTATTTTGCATAAAGAAGCACAAAGCTTGTTCAGGTTTTCTGGTTAAGAGGATACTACTCTGAGAGCACCTATTGTGCTCTTCAGGACTGAGTAGCCCACACATCTTGCTACAGATGTGAGGCTTGTCTGTCTCAAAGGAAGCGAATTTCAGAGGGCTCTTTGAAGGACTGTGCTGATAAGGAGGCTGACATCCCTATCTTAAGTTGAAATGTACCTTATTGTTTTAGCTTTTAACCCAGTAGTCTGCACTACCTAAAATGCCTGAATTACAGGGAAGGTTAGTATCTTCTGCTGTCTTTTCCTTGACAGGTTGATTGCTCAGTCTAAACTTGAGGCTGTTGGATTCCCTTCTTAAACTAGCTGTCCACGAAACTTTCTGTGTATTAATCAGAATCAGTAAATATTATCATGTTGTGCATAAGGCACTTGAGAAGACTGTTGCTGCAGTTCTTTGGAAAACCCCAAGAGCTTTGCCATACGACTGTAGCATTCTCATGCTGACTTGCTTAGGGGGAGCACCTTCATTTTTTTCAGTCTTTCCTAGCAGAGGATGAGGGCTGCTCAGTGCAGTGTTGCATGTGAATCTGGAGACCACCCGCTGTTCCTAAACATAGGGAATTAAAATGATTTGTAACCAGGAGGGACATTGGATAAAGTTTGCCAGAAATCTAGTAGGAACCGAAATAAAAGAGTCCTTAGTAGAGGTCAACCAATTCAGCTTTTGGAATCGTAGTGTAGGAGTTCCTAATCCCTCTGGTGATAGTGGTCTGCCTTCTAATTTTAGTCTCTTTCAGTTTACTTGTAAAGCACAATAGACCAGTGGAAAAAAATCTGCATTTTAAAAAAAGTTTTTAAAGAGCAGGCATGAGTCATACCTGTCCCTGCAGGCTGTTAAAAAGCTGCCAACAGTTAGCTGGGAAGAAGTGTATTTAAACTGTGTTCATGCCAATTTAAATCACTTTATTCAAAAGCATGAATGAGGTTGTAGTATTCCATTAAGACTGTTGTTATCAAATTTTAATGAGGAACTATATTTACACAAGCAGCAAATGAGTTCTTCCCAGAATTTTATTTTTAATCAAATATTCCTAAACATTGTCTATGATTTTACAAGGGACAAAAGTGAACATTGTACAATCTTGTCCCAGAGGGGAAATTCAGCTAACAACTGGGCTGTGTTTAAATAACTGCATAGAAATTGAAATTTAGGTTCATCAGCGAGTGATCTGGTCAGTGGCTCATAGCATATTTTGTTGAAGGTAGGTAGTAAAATGGGGATTTTTTAAATCAGGTCTGGCCAGTTTTCAAGGCACAAGTATGTTCTGCATCTGAAATTAGACTAAAGGGAAGAGTCCACGTGATGTGTGAAGCTTGTGTCGAAGGTTAAATTAAAAGGGACCTAACTAATGCTAGTCTGCACTTTGATTTTTTGCCAACTTTCTGATCAAAAAAATGAGACTTCTGCTAAATACCAGACTGCAGGCTGGTGCTCTCATCCGCCTCCCTCCTGCTTCCCTTTCCCACTTCCATTCAGTCTCTCCCTGTCACATCAGCAGGCCTATGACATACAGCAGGATATTTTTCCATTTCTGTGAGAAAGATTGGCATACATAAACCAGTTTGGCACTGATTGAATATTAGAGATGGAGTATGATAATAAAGGGAAAGTGGGTAAAAAAATCCCTAGAGATTTGTCAGAACATTGCTGGCATTGCTCAAGCAATGTTATAGCTAATAACAAGCTTTAGTAGTTGCTTTCAGCAAAATAAAAGGAATAGGAACTAGGACATATATTTGCACAGGCTTTATTACAGAATCTTAAATCTCTTGTCTAGTGTACTAATTTCAAATAACAGTTTGCAATATTCTGTATTTATTTCCTCTCAATTTTAAAATAATTTAAAGATACTTCCCTGTGCAACCAACCACATTGGTGACAAGGACGATTCCTTGGCATTTTACTTTGTAGCATTTAATTGGTAAATCAGTAACATTAGATGGACTGCATTTCCTTAAATAATTGGATTTTATATTTCCTTAAATAATTGAAATACTGAGTCTCCATAAACTTATGAACTTCAAAACCATGGTTGCCATCTAATTTGGTATTTACATTTGGCATTTACAAGTGAATGGAACAGCAAACAAAAAAAATCTGAAATCTTTAATTTACTCCATCCTGTCTATAAATAAAAAAATTGTAAGCTTCAAAACCCAGGAGTTTAGTTAACTGTCTAGCTGTTTAACCCACAGTGAATGGATTGGTTTAGGGAGCACATCAGTTCCATTACACTGATCTGGCAAGTTTACAGAAGTTTTTAGAGAATGGTTAAATATGTGAAGTCTGAAGTTATGAGAAGTTTGCAGCATGCAGTTTTCCTTGAGGGTAGAAACAGGAGTTTTTGACTTGTAGTTTCTTTAATTCAAATAGAAATGTTACAGCTTTATAAAGGAAGCATAAGCTTTTATTGAACAAAACACTTTCCCAAAAGAAGCTTAGACATGACAGTGGACAGGTATGGTAATTTTCTTTCTTTATGCTGTAGTTCTTAGGTTTTGTATGGGTAGCACTGTTTGAAAGTATCTCTGAAACACTGGAATGTGCCACCTATTTCGTACTTCTTGAATTCTGTGAAACATCTGTTACAAAGAGTTGTGTTGGTAAAGCTAAATTCAGTGTAAAAAAATAATAATAAATTAGCAATTGTCATCCCTCTCATCTGGATGAGGGATTAGTTACCCAAAGTTGTGCAGTGCTGTGTCTCTTGTAGAGGCAGGCAAGCATAACTGTGTGGTTTCTAGACTGGAAGCACCTGTTCGGGGAAGAATGCTTTTAGATGGGGCAGGTTTGCAGGCCTGCTTGCTCTGCCTGTAGCCCATTTTGACATGCAATTGCACAGCATAAGGTTAATGACAGTGGGTTAGCAAGCCTTCAAAGCATCTGGTGTGACTCCGGGATGCCTGGCATTCCTTTCTGCTCTGCAAAGGTTTGGCATCCATCCTCCACTGCAGGAAGAATGCACTCAGGAGAAACCAGCTCACAGGGCTCCCCCAGGCCTCTGGAGAGGGGAGAGTTGTCATGGCAATAAATCATGAGGGTTCATGGCAAAAGAGTAAATCCCCTTCTCTGTGCTCTACTGTAGGCGTGGGTTGGGTGAGAAAAGGAAGCAGGTAGAATGTGCAGTTTTCCCTTTTATAACCACCACTGCCACTTAATGCTAGGGCAGAGTGTCTGTCATGGGAAAGTGACCATTTCCCTGTACCAGAGACACTCTGGGCTGCAAGGAGTCTGTGTCCTACCAGATGTTAGTGCTGATCAGACTGACCTGACTGACCCAGGACTCACCGAGCATTCTGTAGCCAAAGGCAGTGTAGGCAGAACTGAATCTTCCCTGCAGCGGTGGTTTCCTGCTGCTCTGCAGATGTGGGCAAGAATGGCAAAGGAAACATCAAATATCCTCTAGATAACTTGCTGGTGCATGTATTAGACAAAGCAAAGAAGCATTACTGGACCTGGGGCTCACCACTGTGAAGAAGCTTATTAGACAGGTCAAGACTGGAGACAGCCTAGGCTGTAGCCACCATGCCCTGACTGAGTTTCTGATCTTGAGGAACATGGGCCTGACAAAGAGCAAAGTCAGGACTATGAGCTCCAGAAAAGTGAACTTTAAGTCCTTTAAAGAATTAGTGGATGAGATCCCCAGGGAAACTGACATGAGGTACAGAGGAGCTGATGAGAGCTGGCAACTCAGTTGACACAGCAGAAGGATGGGATCCTCCATCCAGAGGGACCTGGGCAAAGTTAGGAAGCGGACCCATTAGAACCTCTCAAGGCTGCGAGTCCAAGTGCAAGGTGCTGCATCTGAGTCAAGGCAATCCAGACATGAGCACAGACTGGGAGACCTCATTGAGAGCAGCCCTACAGAGGAGTACATGGTGGATAGAAAGCTGGATGTGAGCCAGCAATGTGCTTGCATCCCAGAAGGCCAGCTGTGTCCTGGACTGCATCAAAAGCCCCGTGGGCAGCAGGGTGAGGAGGGGATTCTGCCTCTCTACTCCACTTGCAGTGCTGCGTTCAGCTCTAGAAAAGCACAAGAAAGACATGGACATGTTGGAGAAAGTCCAGAGGACACCATGAAGAAGATGATCAGGGGGCCGAAGCACTTCTGTGAAGACAGACTGAGAGAGCTGGGGTTGTTCAGCCTGGAGATGAGAAGGCTCCAGGGAGACTTCACTGTAGCCTTTCAGTTCCTCAAGAAGGTGTATAAAAATATGGGACTCACTTTTTATATAGGCAGGTGGTAACAGGACAAAGGGGAATAGTGTTAAACTGAAAGAGGAGAGATTTAGGTTAGATGTTTGGAAGAAATTCTTTACCCAGAGGCTAGGGAGTCACTTCCAGAGAAGTTATGGATGCCCCATCCCTGGAATTGTTCAAGGCCAAGTTGGATGAGGCCCTGAACAACCTGACCTAATGGGTGGCATTGAAGACCACGGTGGGAGAGGTTGGAACTAAATGAACCTGAAGGTCCCTTCCAACCCTGGCCTTTATATGACTCTGTGAGTCTGTGTCCTGCAGTCCAGATGTCCCCTGCCTTGTAGATGCTTGAACATTGTATGGGAAAAATGCTTACGCTGAATTCCAGGGAAGGAGAAAACATGGTTAAGGATGGAAAAGGAAAGGATTTACAAGGTGGGACAGTAAGACTTGTTAGACTTTGGTGCTGTGGAGAGGGCAGGAGGGAGGAAACTACTGGGGAAATACTGGGCCAGAAGATTGATACAGGAAGCACAGGGCAAGAGAATGGAGGACAATGGGGATGGTGCTTACAGAGAAACAAGGAGGAGGAAAAGATGGAGAGAGCCCAGGAAATTCATACACATTCAACAGAACAATCGCCTCCAAAGCTGAAACTAAAGGACCCTACACTTCTGTTACCAGCGAACTGCATCATGTTTCACCTTCCTCTAGGGCTTTGGCACCAAAGGTGCATCCTGCTGTGTTCCTCACTGCTGGTTACCCGCAGTGGTGGGGCGTCACAGGGGGCTCAGGCTGTGTTCCGTGTCACTGGCACACTGGACAGGGAGTCAATGCATTGCCACATGATGGGTGAATTCCCTTGCTGCTATAAAATGGATGCCAGGATGCCGTGCCTAAAACATTGGAATGTTTGCCTTTGCAAACTTGATGCATGTGCACAGGTGGATAACAATGTATAATAAATCACAACCTCAGACGCTGTTTGTTTCCACAGAATCTCTCTTATTTAGTATGTACCATGCACAGGCTGTCTTGTTAAGCAGCTTTTTGGAGCAAAAGCATCTTATTCCTGTCATTTCAAATTCTTTTGAATGCTTGGTTTTGTAACCTTTATACCCCCTTTAGGTAAAACAGGTAGGAAAAGAGATTTGACATTTTTAATAGATTTTTCTTTACATTCCTCCTAAATCCTTCTGGTTTAATCTGTAATTCCAGGAATTCTTCTTTCTGTAGCCTAAAGACTCACAACTAACCCCTTCTCATTCTCATGTACCACAAATGACAACAGAAACTATTTTGTAAATAAATTTGTATAGATTATGCCAGATAAACAAGCACTTCTCTTGGCAATTAAAATTAAGCTATCTCTAAAAAAAAAAACTTAACAGAAAACAGCAGTAGATACTAGTCCTCCATTTGTATTCAGTGGATACAAAGGACATTTTTGGAAAGCCTTCCAAGTCCAAGCCTTCATTTCTTTTTCTGTACAAAAGTGATTTGCTAACCTACTTATATTTGAGTGAAAACAGTTTGAACATTGGTGTTCAAAAGCAGAAATGCACACTTCTCCAATTTGGAAACATTCTTGTCAATATAAACAAAACAACTCAGCTCTCTGGTTGAAATCTTGAAAAAAAGGAACTGATCCCTATTAATTTTTTTGGGTATTGTGTCTGTCATGCATTGATCAGCAAGAAGGGCTTGTGCTTTGTGTGCCTAAGAACAGTCTGTAGTGCATGGTTTTCTAACTTTATGGACTATTGTCACATGCAGAATCTGTGAAATGACTGTAGTAGGAATATAAGGTAAAATCAATTTAAAACGACCCCAGGCAGTGACTGCTATCTTCATATTGTGCCAGCAGAACACCCTGTGCCCAGGTGGCACTGGTTGCTGCTGTGGTGTGGCAGCTGCTGCCCTCGACTTCAGCGGTGTGTACGGATATCTGGGAGAAGGGTGGGCCGAGGGAGGAAATGTGTGGTTGGACAATGTGAGGATGGGGTGTGTGGTGCCAGCTTCCTCCACGGTGCAGGTGGAGGCTTGCAGGTGCCACGGCTTGCAGGGGCTGCTCTGCGGGGCCACTCGGGCTCGTACAGTGTGTAACGGGCAAGGTCATCGCTCCAGGAAATTTAGGAATGTCCTTTGGTCTCTGAAGCAACTGCTGCTGTGACTCAGAAGCACAGACTGGTTCAATGTGAACTTGAGTGATTAGCACAGCTATTACTGCATCTATAAATAGAATTCATCTTACAATATATTAAGTTTAATGATATAATAAATAGATTACAGTTAACTTTAATAGGAGCACAATGAATGGAGATGCAGTTCTTATGAAGAGCTGCTGCCATTAGAGAATGTTTTGCAAGATGTATTATATGTAATACCTTTTCCTTTGAAAAATGAATAATCTTACAATACCGTGTAAAAACAAAACTCCAAAAAGCAACTCATAATGTTCTTGTTGCACAGAAAGCAGTGAAGGATGTGAAAGTGCAGGTTGCATTATTAACCTTAACTCTGCTCCTTATGAATATGCACTATGAAAAAAATGTTTATTATATGCTAATATTGCTAGTTTTAAAACAAACCATATATTTCTGTGTAGGAAACTTGCATGTGGTTACTGTCACAGGGAATTAAAAGCAACAGGAAGCTTAGCTGCACTGATATTTTATTTTAATTTATCTTTTTCTTTAACAAGAAGAAAAATGCTTTGGGAAGAAAAACGTTCTGTTTTTGTTAGTTTTATTCAGTGAAATAATATAGAGTTCTAATGAGACAAGCTTCCTGGAGTTGCAACATGACATGTTTTAAAGAAGGTTGGCATTACACCCCCTGCCTGTAGCTCACCTTGTTGTGCTTGTTTTGTGGTAAATCTTTGAGTGTCCATTTCCATTTATCACAGACTGAAGTATATTTTTCAATGCAAATAACTTGTTCTGGTGATAATACTGTCCTCTGGGTTGGGAGGACAAAGCCCAAACCCTGCAGTTCTTTGCCTTTTCACCTAGGGCTGTAGTTTTGTAAGGATTCAAGGTAAGGTAGCTTTTCTGGGGGCCTGGGGAGGTTAAAAAGGAGAGAGTGGGCTGTACCTCTTGCCATGCAGGCACGGATTTGTGTGTGTGGCTGTGCAGTGAGGGAGATGAGGAATCTGACCTGGCTGGAAAATAGCCTAGCAAAAAGGTGACCCGAGGTCGGTTGCCACTATAGCTGACCACAGAGCCATACAACGAAGGCTGTGGTGGCACCTGAGAAGGTGATGCAAGCATAGAAATGAATGGCCAAGGGCAGCACAAATGCAGGAACTGTTTGGTTTTTTTCTTCTTCCCAGTGGCTGTGCTGGCTTAAATGCACATGAAGCTATAGCTGAGAAAGTGATGCCTCTAGGTGTAAATAATAGGCTTATCCTCTCTGCATGGGACACTCGGGTCATAGTTCCTCATACCTTTTTCTCAGTGGTGTAGCTGGCTCAAGGAGTTTGTGCCCTGCCTGTGAATTGCTCATTTGCTTCTGCTGGCTCAGTTGTTTGTGAAAGCATGGTGGAAATTTAAACTAGCAACTAGTTCAAAAAGAAAGAAGAAAGAAAACCTCAAGGGTAAAAACTCAAACCCATCTCTCTTCACCCTGCATCAGTTAATGAATCTGGTTCACAGGGTGTTTCTACAGATGTTTGCTTCTGCAGAAATAAGGGCAAGAGCCATTTGGGGACGGGAATGAGCAGGTGAGACCGGGACATCTTTAAGCTGGTGTTATCACCATGCATGGATCTGTTCCTTCCACTAATGGGTGTATGACAGATTTGGCTGTACTTCTTTAAAATAACCTAAGCATCGAAGCATATGCTGCAAGTTCTGTGCCCAGCTACAGGGAACCAGCAAAGAGGACAGGATGTATGACCTTCAGAGGGGAGATCTGCTCTGCTGGAGACACAGTGATGCTGTATTACATTAAGCCTGTCTGTGAAATCTCCCTGCTCTTAAAACATAATTTGAAGTTTATTATAAGCATCCAGTGCTGAAATCTGTTATATACACTTCATGTTTAAATCCTTTTCAAAGCTATTTTTTATAGCCATTGACTAGCACACCTTTTGAATTCTATCACAATCTATTTAGAACTCTATTTTTTTAAAGGCAAGTATTTTAAGGAAGTGGTTTATGGGAAATCTCTGCTATAGATATATACCTTTAAAATGGTATTTGTAATCAAAGTTCACACTATTCTAATAGGATCAGGATTTATAAAGAAATATTAATTGATTTTTTTCAGTTGCTACCGATGACATTTCCTTCCCTGCAGAAACAAAGCTTAAAGTCTTTTTACAATTTTGTTTGACTACAGTACCTTACTTTGCATGGAAATCACGGATAATCATGTGTGGGGAATTTCATTTTGAAAGCAGTCTTCAAAATGCTTTGCCAAGAAGCATTATACAGTTAGTGAAACAGTTCTGTATTACCTATCATACTTCATAATATGTATTCTCCACTCCACTTAAGTGAGCTTTGCAAGGCTTCATGCAACTTAATGTAATGCCTCTCTGTGTCCTTCCTCCCATAATAGAGTTACTGTTGCTTTCACCACTTCCTCCTGAACCTTAAGTTCATCAGTCTTTTAAAATACATCATTTATCATTAAGCTGCTGATCAGTGCACATTGCAGTGTCCAGAATTGCTTGTGCTACACTTGAACTACACACGATCATAAGTGTAAATTTCTTCCTCTAACTGTGTTGAGGCAAACATGCAGGAGTGAACCTTTCTAAGCTTGCTGCACACATTATAAATAAATTGAGCAGAAATTCTTCTATCTGAACTGCTTCCAGGGAGCCAAGTTGCTTTTGTTCTTCCTTCATAGATGTAATGTAGCAGCTGTTGGTCACAAACTAGTGCACCTAAATTCATTTCAGCATCAGTACTAATGGTATCTTCTACACAGTTACACCTGTGTGATAGGTGCATCCTACACTGTACCCTTGAGCTTCCTCACTCAAATACCCATTTTCTTTAACTGGTGAGTGTGCTAAATCTTTTGTCTCACCCTGCCCACAGATCTGGAATTTACCCATAAAATACTTCCAGCTCAACAACTGGGATGTACACTAATAAATCTCAGATCTGTAGCCTGTAATGCTGCTGCCTAGCCCAAACTGAACTGGGAGAAACTGTGAGAACATAGGATTTCTATGATCCTAGTGGCTCACTTGTTTAATTTCATAAGAGTTCAAAAAGAAAAAGATCTGACAACAATAGCAGCGCCTTTTTGTAGTGGAAAGGCCCACCCTGAATTACTTTGAAACATGTTAAACACTTGCTATCCTGTGGAATATTTTTCTCCTTTTCTGAGACCTTACACATGTTGGCCTCAAGCATGTGCCTTTCTCATTAAGTGAATGGGAACTTAGGCTTTTAAATGTAGGTGTCCTAAGCTAAGCTGTAGTTAAGTGTCTAAAGCAGATGGCAGAAGTATCTCTCTGTGGGGCCAGATTCTTGCCTGAATGGGAGCATTTGGCAAATTAAATGAAGTATGTAGTTGGATGAATAGGTCGAATATAGAAGACAAAGTGCTGGCTGCTGCAGCTGCCCAAACTATATTACCAAGCAGAAGGGGAGTGTTTAAAGCCTAAGTGGGTCCAAATTTGAGAAAGGGGAAAACAACTAAGCATGACCGCTCTTCTCAGGTCATCTTCACTGTGTCCAGGGTAAATCTCGCGCAGCTGAGGATTTGGCCCCTCCCGATTAGGATGTTTGATTTCCTGGATAGGAAAAAACCCTGCAATCCTATTAGACAACACACAAAAATCCCTCTGAAATGTTTCTAAAGGAGTCAGTCTGCTAAGCGTCTGCTAAATGTGCAGAGTACACAGAATCCCTTCTGGCACTGTCTTGAATGATGCATTTACCAATATTAATGGAGATACCAAACCATATTGCTCCGCAGTTCCTCCTGCACACATTATGCTCCCGACACACATATGTGTGTATGTGAAATGCCAATTATGGTTTTTGCATTCCCTGGTTTAAGTGCCAGTGTTTTTTTTTCAAAATGCTGACTGGCCATTACCACAGCCAGACCATCCTGTGGTCTCTCCACTCAAAAATGTTTCTCCAACTAAAAAAAAAAAACAACAAAAACACCCAACAAAAAATGTTGTTTCTTTGGTCTGTTGCACTGTAATCTCCGTTCTTCTGGGGATTATATAGCTCTGCGGGTGATTTCTGTAATTCATTCTAGTCTTTCATTAGAAGTAATAGACGGTCTTAATTACAGCATGCCACATGACAAACTGGTAAAGGTGCTAGAAATGTTGCCAACAGGAAAAGAATTGGATGCTGTGAATTTTTTTTAATTAAGAGTTGGCAGTACTGACGGGAAATAAGATTGGACTTGTGTCCACTGAAAACTATGTAATTTTGGTGTAGACATTTTTCTAAATGTCAGGAATTGTATGTTATTTGTGGTTTTAAGAACTTGAAAAATTATTGTCAGCTTAAACAAAGTAAGACAAACCTTTGAAATTAAATATATACCAGACAGGGAAAGAAATGTGGTAACTTTTGATTTTTCTCTTTGCATTGCTTTAAACTGTAGTCTTCCTCAGTGTACCTTAATTTGTGATTAATGTTTGCTTTATACCATTAAGTATTCTTGGTGTGTAAAGTTACTGTAGTAAATATTATTTCAAATGTTGGTAGAGATGTAAGTGAATGCATCTTCTTTGCTACTTGCTGTCAGGCTTTCAAAAGCACCTGCAGGGTCGGGGTCCTATTCCTCCACCTTTGTATTTTCCCACAAGGCACAGAGTGAAGCTGTGTGACCGCACTCTTCCCAGGTTATGCAGTTCCACATTACTTTTGCAAAACATTAATTAATTTCCTACTAGGGAGAGTGTGGTGCATTCATTACATATTTTTTTTCTGAGAACAGGGTGGTTCTCAAAGTCAAGGGAGACTGAGAAAGTCCGTTCTAGACAGGAATTTAGAAGTGGGAGTCTAACAGTAGGTGCCCTCAGCCTTTGGTGGAGCACATTCTTCTCCAATAACTAGGGAAAGCCTAAGCTATGGTTAGGCATTTTGGGGAAGAGCAGACAACCAACTAGAGTAATTTTGCAATTACCCTGAGCCAATCAAACGTAGTTTGAGAAATGGGAATGTTTCTTTATTTGTAGAGAATCAAAATTAGGACTGCTACAGAGAAAAATATAAAAAGGTGAGAGGCAGAGCCATAACCATGTGCAATTTTTGGGTTTTGCTCTGAGAAAGGCAGATTGCTAGATGAAAGATGGTCATTGTTCAAATGTCATGTCTGTCTGTGATATCTGTATCTAAAATTAGGAAAAAACCCAAACCTTTTGTGCAGAATAAGTACCTGACATACCAAGTTTTCTACCATTAGCAAATGATTGTTGGGGTTATTACATGGGTCCTGACTGTGGCAAAGTGATTAGTAGTTAAGTCAGTGGGTTTTTTTACCATGAGAGAATATCTGCCAATCATGATCAAAAGAGAAGTAATCTGCAATAGTAGTACTCTAGAAGAGAGGAAAATAGTAATTTCTAATTATTATTCAACTCATTGACTGCTTAATTCCGAAGCAAATTTTGTTCAAAAGATAAATCTAGCCATGCTGTCAGATTACACTTGCCTTTGGGCTGGAGGAGAGGCTAATCCCTGGGGATTTCCTGCCCGTTCCTGCTTCTGTGCTGGAGCAAGAGTAGCCATCATCCCCTCTCTGCATCGAGTGCATTCACTGGTGGGAGAAGGGGCAGAGATAGCTGCAAGCATCACAGAGCATTAGGCAAGTGCATATATAAAGTACTTCCAAGTCCTCACAGTGATAATGTTCAAATTCTTTCTTACTCTGATGATTTGAGTATTAATTTGCTTCCTGTGATCATTTAATGTGTATATGCAGCCTGTGGTTTTTTTTTTCCCCTTCCCCTTTGCATGTGATGTGCTAGCAAAGGGAAGCAGTAATAGTCTCCCGGGATATGTACAGCTCTGTTCATATCTGAGGTATGAAGTCAACTCAAGACCATTTTGTTCTCATAAAATATACAGCACTGCAGTTTAATGGATAATGGCATAAATGCCAAGATTTGACGGGCAGAACCATTTTCACTGGGAGATGAAAAACACTGTGAGGACTCAGTGCTGGATGGGAGACACATCAGACAGAGGCAGAATCTCTGTGCTGTGGGGGTAGTGATTTCACCTTAGCTGGGTGTGCTAACACCTGCCACACTCAGCTATTGCTAAGTAATAATGCATATGAGATTTTTTAAAAGTACTAATGAGGAAGCTAATGTTTTTTTACAGAAAGTGCTTCCACTCCTTTAGATGTGTGTTCTATAAAGGTAGAACCCTTTTTGTACTGCTTTGGGTGATAAAGAAGAAGATGGTTTCCCCTCAGGTCAGTAGGAAGGGACTACATGCTTCCTTCTGTTTGAGTGTATCAGTCCAGAGGGCTGCTGAGCATCTTCAGTTTCCACGGCACCTGGGGAAAATTATAGGGGAATGCTGCAGCTTCAGATCGTGTTCAGGGTACGCTCTTTCTGAACTTGGGCAGAAAACTTTGCAGGAGGGAGGAAAAAAAAGAAAAAAAGAAAAATTTCCGAAGCTGAAGTCTCTTGAATTGTCCGTATAGAAACTAAAGAAAAATCAAGCTGCCCAGCTGCTGTGCCGGTTCCAGGTATCTGTCGGAGAGCCCAGCCATATGTCAGGAACTTCAATGCCCTTGAATCGAGCCGTAAGGGTGAACTGGACAGATTTGTTGATGTGAACAGTGACCAAAAAAGGAGCGTTCTTTAGCAAGTAATTACCAAGGGTTTTCCTTGTGCTTTCGCTGAAATTCAGGTGAGACTCCTGCGCAGGAAGGGTTTGAAGCCCGAGCTAAGATGGCTTGGTGCCGCCCGAGAGCTGCCTTGTGCGGGAGAGGGGAGCGCGTGTGCGCGCAGGCTGTTCCAGGTGCGCGGGGAAAGCTGCCGGCCTCCCTGCTGGGGAAACCCCGCTCCCGCCTCTGCCAGCTCCGCCGCGCCTCTGCTCTGGGTTAGGATTTCAATGTATATTACATAATTGCTAGGTTCGGCTCTTTCAACTCCTGAATCTTCAAAAGCCGTTTATTCTATTGTTTAGCCAATAGAGGGTATTTCAGCATCTTTTTCCCTGGCAAAAGTGTAGTGCGTTTCAAATTATTCTAAAATTACCCGCACTTTTGAAGGACTAATTTGCGTCTGTCCACGGAATGCAGTCATGGACGAGTCCAGCCAGGCCCGCCGAGGGCGACGGTATAATTATAATTAGTGGAAATGAGCTTGTTTTGCACCCGCTTGGAAAACCGCGGAGAGAGTGGCACTGAGGGAACAGAGCGAGGGCTGGGGGCAGCCCCTGCCTCGGAGGCGGTGCGGGAGAACGGGGCGGGAGGGTGGGGGGAGGGAAGGTGAAAAGGGGAAATAGCCCCAAACCCACTCAGCGCTGGGGCTGGCTTGCTTTTTTTTTTTTTTATTTCCCCCCCCGCCCGCTCCTCTGCGCGGGGCGGGGGCGGTTTCCCGGCGGCGGGGCCCGCGGGTCCCTCCCGGCCGCGCATCCCGCAGTGCCGCGCCGCCGCTGCGGAGGCGGGCGGGGAGGGAGGGACGGGGCGGGCGCGGGGGGCGGGCGGAGGCGGGCGGCGGGCAGGGCGGGCAGGGGGAGCCGCGCTCCGCGCAGGCAGGGCAGGGCAGGGCCGGGCCAGCCGGGCCGAGCAGCGCCGCCGCCGCCGCCCGCCGTGCCCGAGCATGTCGGCGCGGGAGGCGGTGACCTACCTGCCGGAGAAGGGGCTGTACTGCCAGCGCCTGCCCGGCCGCCGGGCCCGCGGGGCGCCGCCGCCGCCGCCGCGCAAGGGGAAGCGCGCCGACACCATGGGCTTCTACGGCACCCTCAAGATGATCTTCTACAAAGTGAGTGGCCGCCCCGTCCCCTCCCCGCGGGTGCGCGGCCGCGGAGGGCGGGGGCGCGGCGAGGGGCGGGCGGGGGCCGCGCGTTCTCCGCGGCGGTGGCGGCGGCGGTGGCGGTCCGCGGGCGCAGACGTGCCGGCGGCGGGGGCTGCCGCCCGGCCGTAGCTGCAGTCAGTGCGCTGCCGGGGAGCGCTGCCAGCGCTTGGTGGCGGGCGGCGATGCGGAATGCAGTTTGCTGCCCCTTCTTTTCATTTATTTTTTTTTTTTCCCCCTATATATATATATATATATATATATATATATATATATATATATATATAATTTTTTTTTTCTTTTAAATTTTTTTGGTATACTGCAGTCTCGGTTAGTTTGATGAATAAACGTTGTCTGAAGGAGTTGTGTTTTCCTAGCGACAGATGAAATGTTGAGAGGGATGTTTGCTCGACGGTTTCTGTGTTTTGGTTACACGGAGACCTTACCGATGTGTGAATCTTGTCACTAGACCTCTCTGCTGTAGAGAAAGTTTTATCTTCTTCCTATGGTAAACGGTATTTTTGACCGTCTATTTACTTAGCACCTTCTGAGGTACTGAAAGTCAGTCTGCGTGGTGGACCTCATGTGAAAGTTGCCTAAAATGTCTGAAAAAAACCCAGCCAAAAGAAACAGGTGAAATCACGATAAGGCAACATAATGCACGTTGTTTTCTTCGCTAACGCAAAAGAATAAGTCACCAGAGCCGATTATTCTGCTGTAGGCTTTCTACTTTTCATTTTTAAGGTGTGCTTTTGCAAAACTGCATCTCCCTCTTATGAGAAGCAGAAGAGGAATACGATGATGATGATAACCTCTCAGAAAGGCAAGCTGGAAATAAAAATTTTCCTTGAACAGGAAAAATCCTTTCTGAAAAGTCTATCGTCAAATACTGAAATTCCTTCTCAAACATCTGACTTACGCTTCCGATAATTTTGATGGCTCACCCGCCTAGCACAGCAATAAAAGATGGTATCCATTATTTTTCAGTGATCCTTGCAACTGGTTTTTTTTGGGGGAGCAGGGGGGGCTGGTCCTCTCGGGGCGTGGGGAAGCAGCGAGGGTGAGGCTGGTGATTCGGCAGCATGCAGGGCGGTTCTGGCTCAGCTCTTGTCTGGTGAAATGCTGTGGAGTGTCCCATGTGAGGCATGGGCAAGAAAACACAGCTACAAGGCAAGCTCTTCTGGTTGTGTTGTAGCTGTTCCTGTAAAAACAAGCCTTAGCTTTCCTGTGTGAGCACTATTAAAGCAGAACACGAGATCTTCGGTGGCTGTTCTTAGCTAAAGCCATGAGGGTATTTTAAAAGTATAAATAACCAAAATCATAACAAAAGTCTATGGACCCTAATCTTTAGAGAATCCTGCTGGGTTTGGGGTGTTTTGTTTTAGGTAGGTAGACTGATTCGATAAATGGTTAAATAACTATGTTATAATACAACATTTAAAAAGATCAAATCAAAGTTGTGTAAGAAAGATGCCAACTTTTAAACTGCATCTTAAACACGAAATTTTGAAAAAAAAGGAAGCAAATGGTTGTACTAGAGTCTGAAACGTAATACAAGTAGTTTATGTATTTTGCAGCTCACAGTTGTAAGCAGCAGTAAACATTCTTCAGCTGGCTAAACTGCTGTGGTGTATCACATCTCAAAATAAAAAAGGAATACCAACAAAAACTCAGAAGCTGCGTTTGGCACGTGTATGTCTCATTTAGTCCAAAAGTCTGTGGTTAAAGATTACCCAAATATGTAGAAAGTAATCTCTATTTGTCTGCCTGGATAAATATGGCTTTCATTGGTTTCCATCTCTTTGGTAATTTTTGCAGTCTGGCTTCCCCTTTTAGCAGCTGCCCTGCTCATTATTTGGTTTTGATCATATCTAATTGCTGGTGACATTTGAGACTGGGGTGTAGCGTTTTTCATCCTTGCCCCTCTTGAAAAAAATACTGGTTAATCTGTCAGTTTTACTGCAGTTTTATAAATTTTTTCAATGTACAGCTTTAAAATAAAAGTAAAAGAAGAAAAGATACAGTAATTTTTTTTATTTTTTTTTTATAAGGCATGAAATAAATATGGTTTATAATGCAGACAGGCTACTTAAATTTAACCATTTGAAGGAGAGACTAAGCAACAAACCTGAACACAAAGAATCCAGGGCTTTGGTTTACTTTCTTCCCTCCTCTCCAGGGAGGACAGCGAGAGAACAGTTTAGCGAATAAACCAACACAAAATAAACTAACACAGTTCTGCACACTTTTTCACAATTTGGGAATTAAAATAATGTAATTCTAATAGATTTTGGACCCTAAAAGAGCAATAACATATACATGCACCCTATAAAACATGTATCAAATATTGTTGAATTTAGAAAATAAAACATTGCATTAAGTAATTTTATGCGTGTCAACTTTTTGAAATTTGGTATAAAACTAGAAGGTAAAAATGTGTTAATTTTACAGAAGTACCCATAAGTAAGGTTGGTTGTGTAACTAAATCCGTGTTGTTACTCTTTTTCCCTCACCTTGCAGATGAAGAGAAAGTTGGACCATGGCTCCGAGGTCCGTTCTTTCTCTCTGGGAAAGAAACCCTGCAAAGTCTCAGAATACACAAGGTAATTAAATGCAATGACAGATCACTGGATCCTGATTCCTGCGTATATCCTGTCTTTCCAATTGCTGAGCCTGATTAATTAAGCTCCTCTTAATGTTAAAACACTGTAAAGCAAAGGAGAGGTGGTATCAGCATTTGTATATTGCTTTGCTGATTTAAATTATGTGAACTGAAGATGAGCTTTAATGAAATAGCCAGACTTGCGTTTCTTCAGATGAGGTTTGTGTTTCGTTCTAAATATAGCATGCCCATTTACTTAAGAGACTTTTTGAGGGTTGGAGCATTCTTGGAAATAAAGTCAATCAGATTTTAAAAAGGGACATAACGATAAACCCTAAGACTATTAAAACTGTGATCAAATGTATCACTTTGCTATGGTAACAGGAATGAGAGAATGGAAATTCATGTAGGCAGAGCAGACCATCTGATCTTGACAGGAACACACGCGTACTTGCTGTCCAAAATGTGGAAGTATTGCGGGTTCTGGTCCACTTCCTTGCTACTCCTGTGTGGTACCAGGAAGGACAAATACCTGCTGCTGTTCCTGTCAGGTGCTTCGTGGGGTAAAGCACTCCTAACCATCAGCAGCAGCAGCAGGGCAGGGCTGTGGATGCACGCCTTACAAGTGTATTCTTACTATGTAGTTGCCATAACAATTGTGCTTGGATGTCACACTGCTTCCAATCCTGTTTGAATTTACAGTGTTTTACGTTTTTCCCCCACTATAAGCATCGTCCCTCCCATGAGTGTTGCATTTGCCTCCCAAGGCTCTCTGGAAATTACATTTCTTTTGAACACACTACAGTAGTGTTCAGTCACTGATGGCTCTTGCAAAGTAGTTTATTTCTCTTCCTTTAAGAAGTTTATTAGGTGATGAGTAAAAAGTTAGGCAGCAGGTCCTAGGGTTGCCTTTCAGATGTGTAAATGCTGCAGTAGAGTAGAGGAGGTGATGTGTTGTTGCCGAGAGGCACTTGTTGCAGCTTCCACATCCCCCCAAGCCTGCAGGTGGTATCTTCTGATTTCTGAGTCAGTCTAATGGAAGGACTCTTGTTGGACACAATTTCTTCAGGTGACACCCTGGGAGTTCTCTGCACTCCCAGAAGACTAAACAGTTCAGCAACAAAGGAAGTACGCTTTTTTATCGAGTGTGTCTGTCAGATTCAGAGGAACTGCTGGATTTGTCAAACTTCCACAGAGACCTGACTCGTTGTTTCAGGGGAATGAAAACCTAGAGGAAAAATGAAGCACGAACAAATATCTTGTGGTTTAATCTCAGGTTAAAGGAAAGAACCTTTTAGATCCTGTTTTGAATAACTGTTTTTGACTGAGAGCCAGTTTACAGCAGAAGAAAGTAAAGTGTAACTGTTCTACTGGGGCAAGTTCAAGGCTACATACTGCTCAGAACCAATAGAAGCTAATTTCAAGTGCTTTATTTTGGACCTTGAATGATAGGCCTTGTGCTGAATCTCTATGCAGGTGATTAGAATGACTAAGCTGTAAAATCACATTTTTATTTTTAAAATATTTTCAACTGACATTGCTTGGATTTTGAGTAGTTATTGGCATAAAAGAATCCTTAAATAACATTTGATTCTCCTCTCTTAAGCTCTTTGATTTGGTTTTATCTAAATATTATATAGGCAAATGCAGTTCTTGTGCCTGCTTGTTTCCATTTTCCCTAGGATCAGGCACTCTAAAATTGACCAGCTGATGAACTTTGTTTGCATATAACAGATAAAGTCAGTAAACAAATGCCATTAAGAGGATCCTTCATCTCTGAAACAGTATTTTCATACCAGCTTCTGTTTCTGTTATTACTCAGCAAAATGAACAGTTAAAAATAGGCCTGCTCAAACCAATCTTTACTTTTCTTGACCAGTTTGGGTAAATGTTAGGACATGCTATGATTGTCCTTCAGAATAAGGAAGAGTAGAGTGAAATATTTGTAGAGTATAATGAGGTAAATATTAAAATGAACTTGCCTTGCATCATTTAAAGCTATTCCTGTAGCCACTGAGAAATCAGTAAACCCTCTAAGCTCATGCCTACTAAAAAGCTGGGTTTATCCTACAAAAAAGCAAAGAGTTTTTTGGAGTCTCACACTGTATTTAAAGTATTGATGCTTGTGCAAATATTACTGGGGTTCCATGTTTCCTGCTAGGGAATAGAGCTTTGATATTCTGTGGACAAAGTACTTTACATTATGTAAAAAAAACCACAAAACAACAAAACAAAAAAAAACCCAAACCCAAAATTGAAAAAAACAACAACCAAACCAAACAAAAAAAAACCCAAACCAGAAAACACAGTCAGCTGTATTTCTTTAGACTCCCACAATAGTAGCTTAATCCCAGCTCTTTTAAAAGCTCCATTCCATATGAATGAGCTGGTTTTTAACATGTCAGAGTGAAAAAATCAAACTGTGATTCAGAGAGCACCTTTGGCTCCTTTTCACTTTACCCCCCCCCCCCCCACCCCTTAATTCCTGTGTCATTCCATCAACACACAAACTTTAAAAGACTGTGTAGAGTGTTTCAAAGCCCAATTCCAGACCACTAAGCCACTAGAACTGCTTGATATTACTAGCTCTTTGTCAACAAAATATATTAAAACCTAAAAATAGGTACCTTTTTTTTTTCCTTTCTGTTTGGAGATGAAGCAGTGCTAGCACATTTCACATACAGGTGGAACTCTGAGATCTGGCTTCCTACATCCCCAGTCAGAAGGCAGCAGCGTAGCCCAGAAGGAAAGGAAATACTCTGGCAAGGAATGTGTAAACCTGTATCTTTACACACAACTTGCAGGCCAGTTAACAGAGTGATAATTTTTCAGCCTTGAAATGTGATCCCTATTTCTCCCACAGTTGGAGGTCTAGCACTGCAGTGGTAGAAGCAGGCAGATTTATCCAAGTGGGAGTCTGACCTCTCGACTGACCAGCAGAAAAATTCTTCACCTTAATGCTTTCGCGCGAAGCTAAAGAGTTGAAGTAATAGTTGCAATTGTTGCAATAATTATGTACTAGATTTTTGGTTCTCTTGTGAACTTTTCCTCGATGTTTTACATATGGCTGTCACTTTTCATTTGTATGGCAGTACCACGGGGCTGGTGCCATGTTCTGCCACACCGACGACGTTTGGGGACCTGCGGGCAGCCAACGGCCAGGGGCAGCAGCGGCGCCGCATTACATCCGTGCAGCCACCATCAGGCCTCCAGGAATGGCTGAAAATGTTTCAGGTAACCATGCTTGCAGAAATAAGCATCTGAAGCAGCTCTGCCTCCATGGTTTATGGAAGGGAGTGCTTCAGTAGAGTTGGTCCTCTTTATACGTCCCAGAATGTCTCTGCCATTGATTTCGTGTTCTCCTGCAATAACAAATGGGCATCAACTTTAAGGAATATTTGTTCCCTATTTCAGCAAAAAATAACAGCTTTAACTGGTTTCTTAATAACATAATCCTTCCCATTTAATGCTTTCACATTTTCTGCAAAGTCTGTCCAACATGTAAGGGCTACCTGCACGGCCTGAAGCTATTTTCACTTGAGACTAGCAAGCTTTGGTGCATAGTTTGCTTCAGTGCTGTTAGAGCACTAGATTCATCACAAGTCTGCTGTCTTCTAAGAATAGAAAGAAAAGTTTATCAAAAATAGATTAAAAGGAAACGCAGTGTGTATTTTTACTGATCTCTGTGTACTGAGCATGTCAGCCAGCACATGTGTACACAGCTGAAGGAAGGAAGGGAGAGAGGGTTTTTGGATCTTTTAAAATGCCTTCAGAAACACCTAAAAATTACTTATCTGGACAAAAGAGAAGATGTGAAGGACAATGCTATGGACCACTTGCACAGGTTGAAACTGAAATCTGCCTGGACACAAGTTAGGGAGCACCTGAGCCAATTTTGTGTATGTTAATACAAGCAAAGTTTGGGGCGGGCTTCTGCTACTGGTCCACAGCCTGTACCATGGAGATCTTAACATCTTGCTCTGTATTTTTAAGAAGCAGGGATGAGTCTTAGTCATTGATTTGAAAAATGGAAATATTATGTCTTTCTATCTTGATTAATAAACTGTTCCTTCTAAAAGCATTTTCAAAAGGAGCAACTAACAAATACAGGCATTGTTTCAATTACTGTAACAGGCAAAGATAAAAGAACAATATTGTAGATACAGGTATCTATCATACAATTTTGCAGGCAGAAGTGTGCTTTTGGCTTGATTCATGCTGCCACATAATACCATTGATCTCAATCACTGTCATTTCTGAACATTAAAATAATAATGTAGAACCTCTTTCCTCTTCATTTTTACACATTTATGATCTACTCAAACCAGTGGAAGCTTGAAATTAAGATTCTTGTACACATCATTCAATTTCTTAAAAATATTCACATTTAATTACTGTGGTGTATCTTTTTTGAGCCTGTTCATAGAAATACGTATTTTTAACCCCTGAGAATCATATTTGAACGGTACTACATATATATATATATATATATATATATATATATATATGGTAATGTAATACTACATTGTATTTTAACATTTTGTTAAAACATTTGTACTAACAAAAGCTGTTTTGTTACTGACAAAATGTAACATCTCTTTATGTAAGACTGATAGTTAGTGATAGTTACATATTTTTGAAAAAGATTAGGAAAGGCTGAAGTGTTTGAGTGGTGCAGACACCCATGACAGTAGGAGCAAGGCTATTGGCTGTTTGGTTAAGCAGTCTGTAAACTCATGAAATTTTGCCTATGTAGACAAATGTGTACAGTGTGTAATGCAGAAAACATGTTTTAATACATCTATATTTAGATACTTTCAACATGTCAAAATACTTAGTTGCAGTACTAAATGCCTAAATGTTGATCTATACTATTGAGAGAGAGAGAGAGGCCTCTCTCTCCTAAGTGGAGATCATTGAGCAGCACTTATTGATCACATCTGTCACTGGTAGTTTTTATTGTATTCACAAAAGGGAGTCCCTTACTTTTGAATGAAAAGCTTTCAGAGCCACGGAGCTCTATCTCAGTGTTATATCTGCTTGCCTCCTCATTTTCTATGTGCTTATTTTTCACATGAGTTTCATGAAAGGGGCAAGTCTTAAACAGCTGAATGATAAAAGCACATTCATAGGGGAGGTAGCTCTGCCCAAAGGGCAGGATTAAATGGCACATGCAGCACATCATTCTTGCAATACAAAGTTTTGCCTCTAGAGAAACAGGAATGGGAGAGCTTTCTTCATCTACTGTGTACTTGCTAGTCCAGCTTAACAGTGCTCTTATTTTATTTGAAATTATGTTTCCAGTTAATTTTAAAGCTAAATTTCTAGAGGCATATTAGGGGGACATATGTACTGTTTCAGGTAAAACTGTTCTTTGGCACAGAAGCTGACAGTGGCCAGTGATACTTAGCTATTTTGAGGACTGTCACCTGAACATTTGCCTTCAGTTCTTCTCCTGTGTTGTCTTTTTAGATAAAATCAAGAACACTCTGCAAATGTTAAGAAAACTTAAGACAGCCTCTAAGGGTTTTTTTAAATTTACTTTTTATATGTACTTCCTGTTCTTACATTTTATGGTTGATCTAAGCCTTTTATTTTGAAAATAACAAAACAATGCTGAAGGGAGAAACAGTTGGGTAGTTGCACTTTCCCTTTAAAAATAAAGTTGTATATGGATTTCAGTGGAGTCTGGAAAGAGTAGAAAGCCATTTTATTAGATTCAAATGACTTAATTTTTTAAAGGCCTATTTATTTTTTTTCTGGTTTGCAGTGGCTCTTGACTTCAGGTCTTTTTAAAATCCACTCTAAGGGTTTTTAAAACCCAGTGCCCAAGTGTGTCTTTACATAATTTCTTCCTTTACAAGAAGTTTTAAGTCACCAAATTGTTTGCCAGATGGTAACAAAGTCAGCTGGATGCTAAGTTCAGTCAGAGTTGGTATTTGCTTTAAAAATTACTAAGCTCTCCATTCTTTCTACTTCATATACTTAGGGCTCTGGATTTTTTAATTTAAGTAATTTATTAAAAAATGGCATTTTCATGGAAAATTGATTTTGAAAAATTGTTCCATACCCAGTAATGCAGGTAATCACATTGAATAACTAGCGAATGCTATCACTTTACCTACAACTGGAAGCGGTTTTTTTTCACAGCAGTTTAGAGAGTGTCCAAAATGCTTTTGCTGTATCTGGCTGACAAGAGCACCATTCCCTTTCTTTTTTTTTTTTAACATAAATAGTTCACTTAGTCACCTAAATTCAAATTGCTTACCATTCTCCATTCCAAAGACGTTCAGGAATGAATACATGTAAAATTGAGTAGTCCACCTCTTATGTGAAGCAGTAAAGATTGTACCATAACCAGCACTGCAGCATTTTCTGCTCTGTGCCTTGTGGTGGGACGAGGTCACGGGTTGGAGTTTGTGTGCAACCCCTACATGCAGCTCTGGAGGGATCTGCACTACAGCTTTGTGCCCCTCTTGGCACCATTAGTGGTTAGTTTCAGAGCAGTCCTGCAGACTTAGAGCCGGTCTCCTGCCCGTCCCTGCTTATTTCCCTTTGGTTTGGCTCTCATGGCAGTTCTGTTACATACAAATTCAACTGGTTTCAGGAGAAAGTCTACCTTATGCAACCTCTAGCAGGGATGTAGGGTCCGAGCCAGTCACGTCTCCTCTAGACAAGGCCCATCATATGTGCTGCAAATGTTCGGCCCCGGGGACCAGACCGGGGACTGGGACTCTGATTTGGGCCGATGAGGGGACTCCAGCACCGGCTGCTCCCGAGTCCCTCCTGGTGTGACAAACTACTTGCTGCTCAGCTCTACAGCTGTAGATGGTGTTTCTTTCAGGGCTTACATGCTATTTTTATCCAGACTGAGATACCCTCGAGTTGGGGGATGGCAGGATTTTCGATAACTGATCCAGGAGCTGGACAGAAACAGGCTCCAAGAAGAGCCCTTCTGCAGGTCTCAGTAATGACAGACCGCCATTAACAGAACTTAGTAATGGACAGCACCCTGAAGTTAAACTCTTTAAAATAGATTGTCTTTAACATACCTATTATAGCAAAAGGATATAATTGCTACAAGCTGTAATTGTACAAATTGAAGGTAGCAGATGAGAGCTGAGCAATAGAAGAGTGCAGGTCATGGAAGAGGAGAGGTGCAGAAACAGATGATGATAAAAAAACAGGTGGCAGGTCAGACAGAAGGTATGGGGTGGAAGTTGTAGAAGCAGCAAAAATGTGGTTTATATTGATAGTAAGCAAGGGGAGACATTTACCCAGAGTAGTGAAGGAGGAAAAGAGGGGATGGTTTTCAGTTAGGTACTGCCATCGTTGCAGCAGCTGCTTTACTAGATGAGGAAACGGTATGAACAGACAAAAGGCTTTGGCTGACAAATCCTGAAATATGGGAGGAAAGAGGGGGTATGTTTCTTTAGGTTTCTGAAGTCATTCAAAGAGCAGTATCAGTGAGCCCTGCTGGCTTCCCAAAGGCTATGTGAATGAATCCTGGAGTTACCTTTTCTAAGGGAACCTCTGCCCATAATAAAAGCTTTAGTTTAATTTTACATTAAACTTCAGTTTTGAAGACTGAAAGGAAAGCAAAGGAAGACAATTAATCAAAAGTATTTTAAAGATATATTCTTTACAAGGATCCTCAATTTGAAAGGGAAGAAATCCTGGTAGAAATCCAAGGTGTCTGGTCTCGACGCCACCTTTCTCAAAAGTCTCTGGTCATCAACAAGATTTGAAACTTTGCAAACTCTTTGGCATACGGTTACTTTTTCTTTCCCTTTTGCAACATTTGTTCACTGTTGTTTGTCATCAAAGCCACAAAATTACCCCTTATCCTTCCTGCCTAATGAGCTACATGCAGTTTTCTTGCAAATGGATCAAGCTACAAGGCCCAGAAACTGATACGAGTCTTGTCTTCATTAATGCAAACAGTTGTGTTCATCTGGCAAGGCTTCCTCCTAGTTTTCCATGCCAGACATTTCCCTCAGAGACCCCTTACCAGCTGTAGCTGGAGGTTTATTTGTTTAAGTGAAAGACTGAGGGGACAATGTCCTAGAGACAACATTTTGTAGCAGTTGATTGCTTAAGAAGATCTGTAGGAAGCTGCCTGTACCCATCCCCTAATGATGATGGACAGATAAAAGAGGGTTCTGCTTTTAGTCATTAGCAACTCTTTCCCATTCTTGAATCTTTTCCCTTTTCTGTCTGGATCAGTATTAAGTTTTAAAAGCCAACTAAGTGTAAGAGAGTTACAGATTAAGATAGCATACAGTGACATTAGTAATCAATAACACATTGGGAACTGCTAGCAACATTTGCCACAGCAGCAAACAATGCTCTTCAGGTAGAGTTGTTCTAATTTAGTAAATGTAGCTGCTTATAAATTAGGGGAAGACTGACCTTGGAATCTTATGTTATAAGGAAGTAGCACAAGTATTACTTTCCCTCTTTTTCAATTCTCCTAAATTCAAACATGGCTGGCAGATGAAATTAAAGACTGCAAATGTTTGTACCTAACATTACACAGCTAAGCTGTGGGTTAATGAAACAAATAGCAGTTGGAAAGTTGGTGAGATAAACAGTTCTTCAGTGCATGATTTATGGAGAACTGCTCTGTGATGCAAATGTTTCTATTGAAAGAAATTTACAATAAAAGCTGTTTACAACAGCACTGCTGCAACTTTGGCTGAGACAATCTTGTTTCTTTGTAATATTCTGAGGTATTGGGTATGAGACGTGGAAACCCTCATCTCCCACGGTGACACTGCATACACCCAGGTGGATGGGGAATGTTTTCTTGCCAGCTTAAACTATTTTACCAGTTGCCCACAGTGTGTGGAAAGGCGCGGGTCAGGAACTTCCTCCTCCATTAGGGTAGTACCTGGCACACATTTGCTGCAGGGCAAGGGCATGGCAGTGGGGTGAGGCAGCTGCTGTGCACGGCTGCTCCCACGGCAGTCCCAGAGAGTGCTCACTCCATAATAGAGCCACCTCCACTGCCCTAAGGGACTCGGGTCACCTGAAAGTTCCCTGGGCCATTGTTTGGGTAAATGACACTTCTACTGGCGTTTAAAATATTTTGATGTTTTAATTAGGGAGAAATGATACAATATGGTGATCTTTCTACATCGAGTAAAGCTGGGTGTTTATCTGCTTTGCATTCACTTTCAGAAATTCCACCTTCTTCTTCACTTGCCTTATTGTTCTGCAGAAACTGCACAGTACACAAACGTTGTAGCGTTCTGGAGACCAGAGTGAATTGTCAGAGTCAAATCCAGGGAACAGAAATTTACAGCATGAGTAGTAAAGGTCCTGAGACACATGGCAGATTAATATAGAAATCTAAATTGTAAGGTATCTTGCCCTTATTTTAAGTTTCAGTTAGCCTCTTATGTTAACTGTAATATCATTTGTATGTGCTAATTTACTTGTAAATGTCACTCTAGAAGACATTTGAGAATAGGAATGTGAATCTGCTCTCAAAAACTGTGATGTCTCATTTTCTCTCTAAGGCTTTATTTGTGCTCTAATTCTGTTGCTACATCAGCTAGCAGTAGCTGTTGTTTTTTCCTGTAAACTTTTTTTTCTTTAAATTGTTTTCACATAATGAATCAAAGCTCTTTGATGAGCACAGCTGAGTTTCAGACATGATTTTTAGGTTCTCTGTATATTAAGTTACTAATTTTTTTCCCCTACAAATGATGCTCCTAATCTGCTGTGCTCCCAATTGAGTGCCTTATTAAAATCTTCAAATCTTATAGCACCCATTAGTAAAAATGTGGAGTAAGAAAATTACCAATCAAAATTCCCTGTTTATTCAAGTGTAAATTGATACTTACAAAATATGCATTGGTTTATAGCCAGGATTCTGAAATTACAATATTGTCACTTAGGGACACACTGTAGTAATGAGCAGACAGTAAGCTAATGTACTTTTCAAGAAAGTTCTTTACTTTCCTCTTATTTCAAGATTTTTGGTCTACCAGCTGAAACATGAAGGTTAAAAGCTATCATCTCACTTGAATGCACAATAAAGAAAGGGAGTTCATTCTGTTGCAACCCCTCCGTTGTCTGTAGCATGTGTGTAGATTTCATCAATTTCAAAAGAAGCTTAATTAATTCAATTATTATTACTAAATATTATTATCTATTTAATTGCCAATCTGTATGTGTGTGTATAACAAATCCTTTCTTAGCTTATGAATTAGTGTAGTAATTTTGAATATTTTGTGTTGATTAACTCCTCATTTTTGTGTCATTAGCATGAGCATTTATCTCCTGGCTTTTTATATGCTTGTATATAGTTCGATGGGGAAACTTAATTTTGCCTTACTGGCACAGCAGTGGCACTTACTGATATAAACCAAAGCAGTTTGTTAAACAAAGCTCACTGCTTCTTTTTCTTCTTCCTTTGCAGAGCTGGAGCGGACCAGAGAAGTTACTTGCTTTAGATGAACTCATTGATAGTTGTGAACCAACACAAGTAAAACACATGATGCAAGTGATAGAGCCCCAGTTTCAAAGAGACTTCATTTCCTTGCTCCCAAAAGAGGTGAGAATTATGGGATGATATTGGATTGTGAAGTGCATTGGCTGCCATCTTTAGAAAACTTCTGTGCTAATTTTGCCAAGGTGGTGATGTAAACTCATGTTAGAGGTTCACAGTTTGGAACACTGCCATAGCATGGCTACTGTAATTTTAGGTTGATATATCTCTATCTCTTGATAGCATTTAGATACTTGGAAATACAGATGACCCCTTTAAACAAAATCCCAATAGCTCTAAAAATATCTATCTTAATTGGGCCAATTGTGCTTTTTTTTTGGGAATTAATTCTGTTAGGGCACACACACACAAAAAAGTTCCTCTGGATGTAAGACCTCTCTGCACATTATTCTGTGAGTGTAAGCACTACTTTTAATGCTGTAAGCGGTGAGTGTTTTGTTAATGTTATTTTTGATTTTACTTTAGACAAATGAAACCCTAAAATCTCTACGAAATAAACAAAAAGCAAACCCAGAAAAGCACTTCTTACTAAGGATTAAGCCAAACTGTAATTAAGCAGACATCTTACAGTAAATCCATCACTGAAAA
The DNA here is from genome assembly GCF_971803275.1 of Cyanistes caeruleus. NCBI lineage: Eukaryota > Metazoa > Chordata > Aves > Passeriformes > Paridae > Cyanistes > Cyanistes caeruleus. The sequence continues at coordinate 43,322,468 of NC_141705.1, forward strand.
TCAGATCATGTTGTATCCAGTTAAAGAGAAACTGAGCTTTAGATTTCGGTGTGTGTAACTAAATGCCATCCACACAAGAGTAATTTGTGATGTCATCACAACTAGAACATGAGGGTGGATATGCAAGGTTATAAACCCAATTTGCTGCAGTTATTGAATAAATGTATTTTAGTTGACTTTTAAATAGTACTTCTCACCTTGATTGATTTTAGGGAGTTAAGTCTCAGTTCCTAACACTTTGCAAAGCAAATTCTTTTAAGTATTCTGGTGTTTGTATTTGGTTGCTATGTCTGACATGGTTTTATTACCTGGAGACTGTTTCATGTCTCTGTTCTTTGACACTCTTTTCTGGCATATATCCTATTTTTGAATACTTGCATGTACAAAACCCTTCTTTCTTTTACTACACTGTCATATCTTCACAAGTCTGGAAGTGTCACAGCCTTCCCTTGCTGGCTGGCATTTGCAAGGGTTGGAATCAATTTATGCAGCAAGTATTAACTTAGTACACAGGACATGAGGTTACTATTTAGAGGAGTAATTCCTGCAGCAGCTTTCTCAGGGAGTGGAGAGGACATTGGGAGAGGAGAAGAGTTCTGCAGCACCTTTGCATGTTTGCCATATTTCTAGAGATGCTGCCCAAAGCATCAGAGGCAGAGGAAGGCAACAAGACTTTATATTTTGAAGAGACAGAAGAGACTTTATATTTTGAAGAGACAGATAGATGCCACTTCTGCATCTATTCAGTCAGGAAATTTAACAGAGAATTGGTAACTCAAGAGATCAGTTCTCTTTGCATGATTTGGTGGCAATACTCATTGAAGTGCAGCCAGTGATCTAACTAAAGATCACATTACAATTTCAGTTTTCACAATTTCTCCACAGAAAAAATACAGTACTTAGCAGTAAAACTACCTCACCTAGGTTTCTTCACTCTTCTGTAAACTACTAATGTTTAATTTATTTATTTCTAGTAGGTTTCCTGCCTCTTGAAACCAGAATATTGTAATGTGTAGCTTCATGACAGGATGACTTCACCAGTGAAGTTGGCTTGGATAATTTTTTCTTCCTAACCCCGAGTCACTGTCACCAAAATTACCCGAGTTAGAAAAAGCCATTGAGCTGACTCCACCATCTCCTCTGCTGTTCCCTCACCCAGATCTCCTCAGCAGGGCTGTCCCCAGCTGCCGAGCGCTGGCTGCAGTGGGGGGTGCCGCTCTGAGCTGTGGGGGCACGAGCGAGTTGTTGGGGTCAGTAATTCCATGAAGAGGCTTCCCCAGTGAAGCCAGCATCCTGTGAAAGCACGCTCCCTTGGGCTGTCGCTCTGCATTAATGTCTGTGGTTATCTCCAGCGCTGTTGGATGCAATGCACTGATTTTATTACCAAACCAGAGTAGGAAGATGATGTGGACAGGAGTGCTTTGCTTCAAAACCATTGTCCGCAATGCAAAGACAGTAACTTAAAAGCCAAATAACCATGGAAATGTTTGTTTTCCTCCTGAGAAAATGGCAGTCAAACAGTTAATATGAAATAAATACTCTCGTTTTCTGGCTGAGACTTTCGAAATAATTATTCAAATTACTTATTTATGAAAATCAGGTTGAGAAACCAATAGATAAGGAGTTTTGCTGAAATCAGCCATAGAAATGTTGGTTCTGTGTAAGTGAAGAAAAAGGCAAGGGATTGCTTACTGTTGGGTATCATTAACACTTCAACAGAGAGTAGTCCTAAATCCAGTTCAGTTGAAGGTCAGATCTTTGCTACCTGAAATTTTCTTATAACTAGATGCATGAGCTGAGACAAAGGGATGTCATCTTTTATCCACTGCTAATCCTAAAGTCAGCTGTGGGCTGTGTTGACCATTGATGACTGTTTAGATAAATGTAGTCTAAAATAAATGTTACCCATATTTAACCTGGTTTAGAACCAGTTGGCTCATAGGTTTAATTAACACCAGCTTAGCAAATGTCTGTGTCTGTATAGATAGGACAAGTAATATTTATACAAACTGCTGTCAACTGAGGAATATTCAGCAAAAAATGGAAAGGGTCTGTGTCATGTTTGAGTTTTGTCACATGCAGGTCTATGTGATGTGTGTTAGGAAACAACACTTCTTCAATAATTTCATGTACCAGGAGTGAAGACAGAAAGTCTAAAAGAACAAGTACAGCTCCTCCAGTAGAGAACTTTACACCAGATCCCAAATGCTGATTCCCTGAGTAAGGAGAGAAGGTGGTTCTTCAGATTTGTGGCCTGGGGTGCCTTCAGGATCTAACACAGCATTTAAGGCACGTCCTGAAATGTGGAATCCTGTGTGCTCCCCATGAGCTGCAAGTGATGACTTGCAAACAACATGTGTATGCAACCAAAATTCAAACAGTTGTGATGTGCTGAATTTTTATTTCCTGCTCAGTCACTGCCTTGTCTAGATTACCAAAACAAAATGTTTCTTACAAAATAAAAGTCAAAAATCTGCTGAGGTCAACAGCCTGCAGTTATGACTTCCTTAGTAAATGTCAGTCTTTGCTGTTTTAAAGGGCAGATTCTGTTTATAGCTGTCTATCTATCTATCTATCTATCTATCTATCTATCTATCTATCTATCTATCTATCTATCATCTCTCTAATCTCTCTAGTCCACCTATATCATAACTTCAGCTAAAAATTGAATTGCAAATCCTAAACAAAATACATGGCAAACAGAAGTAAAAGTGGGTGATCTGATTTCCTTGACAGCTTCTGCATCCTGTTAATTACTGACAAAGACCCCACTGTGTCAGCATATTAGTAGTTCTCTGCATTAATGTTAATATTGTTCTTTCTGCAGAGTTTTTAGGGACTCTGTGCATTTCCTGTGACTTTCTTGCATCTTACACTTATTTTCCATGACTAGGGAGTTGCATTGTTGCTGTCAAGTAGAAAAGCCACACTTGGTCATCACACCCTTAATGATAGCTGTCCTTGTGTTTTGGATTGTGATTTATATACCTCTGTTTAAGGCTTCGTGGAGATGTGGAGATTTTGGGGGCTTTATCATGGTCACTATATGGCTTAGGTCAGTCAAATTCAGACAAGGTCTGAATTTTTCCCAATAAACTTTAGTTTTGTCATGTGGAAAAGCCCATCTTCTATTTACTTTCTGGTGCTCATTAGGATTTGCCCTGTGGTTTTGGTAACAAGCTGTACTAAAGTTACATGTCTTGATGCTACTGCATCCCAATCCGTAAAGCTCCTTGTAACACCCAGGAGCGTGTTTGAATTCTCATCAGAAAATGAGCAATACTTACACTGCCTTTCCTTCAGCTGCAGAGTGGTTCTGAGCTCTGGAGAATGTAGCATTTGCTTGTTCTGTGTTTGGGCTTTCTGGGTGACGTTACTCATCACAGTGTACATCCTTATTTGCTCACATGGTGAGCGCTGTGCTTCTTAGTTCAACACTCAAAATAACTCTTGGTGCAATTGTTAGCTAAAATAACATAGACATAATTACTTTGGTAATAATTCTTCTAATAATTCAAAGTAATGTGGCTTACTTTTTTTAAAAAATGTAATAATTATTTCAGCTGACATCTATTTTCTTGCAAATGCGAGAATCGTTTTGTGATATGATCTGTAAGGATTTAGTTACTTATGATGATTGTTATATTTCCACATGCCCACAGGAATAAACTGGAGTCTGTTAAGTTTCAGAGATTGTTTAATAATTTATCGTTCCAATTTTCTGTATTTCAGCCCCTGATGTGTGATAGTAAATGGAGTTATTTCACTTTTCTCTTCTAAAGCAGTGCAGAAGATACACTTTCTTCTTATTTTTTACAGCTGGCACTGTATGTGCTGTCATTCCTGGAACCCAGGGACCTTCTGCAGGCAGCCCAGACATGTCGTTACTGGAGAATTCTGGCTGAAGATAATCTTCTCTGGAGAGAGAAATGCAAAGAGGAGGGTAAGGCTGAGCAAAAGGATGGATATAATGGTCGAAGTGTTGCCATCATAAAAAGTGCAGTTCATTTGCATAATAAGCTTAAAGTTTTACGAAGACAATTTGTGTGACTTTAGATTTAGTGCTAGTTATGCTTTGAGCTACACGGTATGTATCTCTGTTGAAAGCAGGAAATAGAAATAATCCATGGAATACTAGAGTTTAGGCTTGAATATCTTATTTATAAAGTATACCAGTTGCATGTTTTTAGGATACAGTTGGGTTTGCTTTTTGAGGATTACATTTATTCAAAATGCAACCTAAAGAAATAACAGCTGAGGTGTAAAAATGATAGAGTGTAGCCTGGCAGTAACATGGAGGAAAAACTGTTGCAGTGGTTGGTAGAAGGGCTGCTGTAATTTCACATCACTTGTAGGGTAATTAAGGCAGAGATGACACATGGTATTGGAAGAAGGTGCTAAAAGGTTTGCCTGGAGAGGGACACACAGTCCATTAGCCACATGGATATTGTCCTACTGATGCCAGTCCGAGAGGATACGGTGCTCCAGCACTGATACCAATGGGCAAAAAAAGGCTCCCATGAAAGTAGTCCTGTATTTGTGCACATGGAGAATGTAAACTTATATTTTTTAGGAGAATTATAGGAACAAGAAGTCTGTTTGGGCCAGGGGGGCGGGGTAGAAGAGCATATACATGTGATCTCAGAGCAGTCTCATCTTGGACACAGGACCTGTCCAGACTGCCTTGGAGTATGGAGACAAGGACTTATGAAGTGTTGATGCTTCAAAGGCTTCAAAAAACATAACAATGTCAATTGTAGCTGGCTATTTGTGAGGACACCTAAACTAATTTGTTTTCTTTTGTGATGGAAAGCAGGTGCCTGACCTCCAAAATCTTCTCTAAAGATTCTCCTCTTAAAAATTTCAGTGAAAATGTATTGAAAGGACAGAGTGAGAAAAAAGGAGGAGGTTGGGAGGTGAATGAGCTTACGTTAGTGAGCTTAAGCAAGAATAATAAATACATCCAGGCAGGAGAGCACAGTCAAGCAGGCCAGTATTGCAGCCTGCTTTAGCCTCAGTGAGCTGCTCAGTAACATGAAGGAGCCCCTAATTCAATATTGCAGGCAGAGATGGGGCTAAAGGAAGAAGAGTGAAATCCACACACTGGCAAGAGACAAGACTCCTGCCCGTAATGAAATGCAGTGGAGAGAGGAGCTGCATAGAAAAGAGTGCAGAGTGAGAGAATTGCAAAAAGAGCTGTATCTGTAGTAGCAAGGCTAAAACAAAGCACTACTGCTTAAGTGTCAAGTCAGAAAGGGCATAGCTATACTTAAATTCCAGCCAAGAGAGGACAATGCCAAAAGCACTCAGCCTTTCAGATCAAGAAAGTAATTAAAAGCTCACTAACAGCAGGAGTCACAATGAGCTTAAAGGTAATGAAGATAGGTGACCAGAGTGGAGAGCCACGGACAGAAAGGTTGACTTCTTGAACTGTTCCAGAATAAGCATATAAGTGGTTAAGGAGGTGTTTTGGACAATACCCGTTTGTAAAAGGCAATGTTCTGCTGCATTGCCTCAGAAAGGGAGACCCAAACCCAAGCTTGGAGGTTGCCAGCAAGGAATGATGAACTAGAGCATTTTCAGTTGTGATTATGGTAATGATTATGCTGAACTGACAAGGACAGACAGAGAATAAATCTCTGAGGAGCAGGGTGGTTTCACTGACACAGAAATGTTGGCATGCAGGAGGTTGTTACATTTCTGCCATATTTTAATGTCAGGGGTCACAGTAAAGGTTTGGGGGGGGAAGGTGTTTCCTGTGGGGTGGCCTCATCTCTTCCCCTCCCCCCCTTTTTTAAAATTCCATTTTAGGGATTGATGAACCATTACATATCAAGAGGAGGAAAGTAATAAAACCAGGCTTTATACACAGTCCGTGGAAAAGCGCCTACATCAGACAGCACAGGATTGATACCAACTGGCGGCGGGGAGAACTGAAATCGCCCAAGGTGAGGTTCTGAGCTCTGTGCACGGGGCCGTGAACAAAGCAGGATCAGCTCGTGGCTCGGGTTCTTTCCTTTGGACAAACAAGACTATCCATGCACAAAAAGCAGTGAATTGCTACAGAAAGAAATACTTTGTGTTTTAGCTTACCCTGGCTTTAAATTATATTCCAACCACCATTTTGGCAGTGTGTTATGCTTCATACTGCAGAATCCTTTCACTGCTCTTCTAAGAATTTCTGTACAATTTTGTGAATTCTAATAAATAAACCAGTCTCTTTGAGACAGGTAATCATGAAAACTTGATTGGAAATTCTTATATTTAAACATACAGACACATATATTGTATATGTGTCAGTGTATATGTATGTATTGGTAGAGCTGGGTCATGTTGCAACATAAAAATACTCTGCAACTGTTCTGTGATCAATTCATGCTTTATTTTTAAATATATTCTTCTAAACTGAGCAGCACAAGACAAAACTTTATTCTGTGTTAAGATTTTAGTGGGGTTTTCTAAATGCTAAAATTATTTTAATGACACTGATATTTATCATTACATCCTTTCTGATATGAAGCAATATTTCAAACCTTTTGTAAATAAAATAGCAACTCTCTAATCAAACCTGATAATGAACAAGCAGTCAAAAATGTGAAGAAAACCCACATTCATGGCTTTTTAAGATTTTAAGGCCATTTACCTGTTTTTTTAATAAAAATAACAACATTAAATAGGAATAAAAGAATTCCCATGGAAAACCTATGGCTATATCCTGCTGTTTATTGGGCCGTGACTTATGTACATCTCTGGCAACAGTTCTGTGTTTCTTGCCTTGATATGCCACATCAAGTTATCTTGGAATTATTATTAAAATTACAGCCTCTGGCATTATCTAAATGCCATTTCATTTCAATGAACATCTTGAAAAATGTTTGGATATTTTAAATAAAAAATTCTTCTTCCTATGTATTCTACTAAGGATTTTTTTTTTTTCCATATTGCAATAAGATATACAGAATTACAGTTTTTCCAAAATCAAGCATTGAAAATCCCACCTCTATAAAGCAGCATTCCAGTCCACATTCCCAGCACATGAAATTGTTGCTTTTGTTTGTATTTAACTGAATTGATGGTTTTCTATTTTTTTTTCCTTTGGTGCTGCCTGGCATTTAACACAATACAATGCTTGGCTGGTAAGGGGAAAAAAATAGATGTGGTCAGCCTTGACCACTGAAATACAATACTCAGCAAATAATCAGCCCATCCTTTTTAGTCAAGATTGGAACAAAAGGTAACAGTAACTCAACTGAAAAATAAAGAGATGGAATAACTGCAGAGGAATAGAGCAGTGTTCGGTGACTAATTCAGCTTTTGTTAGTGATTTTTCCTGGTACTTTTAGGAGGCTTGCAGTAACTGTAGTGTTCCTGCTAAGCAATGCAGCATCACTCCATGGAAGGAGGGAAACACCTTCTTTGGTCCCAGCTGGCGGTAAATTAGACTTGACACACGGGATTAAGGAGCCTTATTATTACTGAAGCAACTCTAGCATTTTGTAATTTATGAATCAGAAGAGCACTTTGTTTCTCCTGCTTCTCTCTAATCTCCTGCATTAAATTGTGACCATTGCCTTTGTGTTTTTTGGTTGCCAGGTGCTCAAGGGCCACGATGACCATGTGATCACATGCCTGCAGTTCTGTGGGAACCGCATCGTGAGCGGCTCCGACGACAACACGCTCAAAGTGTGGTCAGCAGTGACAGGCAAGGTAAGGTGGCTGCTCTGCTGGATTCCTTGGGAAATGAGCCACAGGTAGAGCAGTGGCACAGCAGAAATGCTGCTGTGCCATCAGACCACACTGCAGGGTGGCCTTTGGTGCCTCTGGGGCAGGAATCGGAGGTTGTACTGGATAAACATGTGGGTTGCCTTTTCCCACACAGAAACTGCTCCAGTTCAAAAAAGTCACCTTGATGTGAAATTGCAATGCTGCTCATGTTACCACTGGCATATATCCCTGTTCTCTTGGCAATTCTGCTACTCTTGTGGAGTCGTTTGTGACATGGATTCTAAAGAATTTGGACAGAAACATTACTTTATCTTCCTTAAAGCTTAACTTAGGCTGCATTTACCCCTCTGGATCTCCTTTTCTCACTTGTCTTCTAGCGTTCTTTCTATTGTTTTCAAGTTTTTGCAATGGAGTGTTCATTTTACTGGCTCAGATTTCAAATACAGAGTTTGTTTTTCTTTCCAAGCCACTATATCGCTGAGCCACAAGAAAAAAAAAAAAATTAACTTGCTTTAGGTTTAAATATTTCCTATTAAATTAGATCCAGCTCAGGCAGGAATTTAATAAGCTTCAATAATTTAATTCTGGCTTAGAGGAGCAAAACAATATGTGCAATCAAAAAGACAGTACTGAGCATTTCAGTCATGTTAGAACATCACAGCTGCTCAGCCCACAGGTTTTTTTTTTTGAGGTGACTGACCAACCAAGGATGTAGAAAAGGCCTTGGGGAAACAGTTCTTTTGCCTTTTAGACTGGTATTGTGTGCACTTAGCTTGATTTTAATGGTATAGATAACAACAGGACAGCTGCTGAGGATAACATGTTTAAGATGTAAAAGGTATCCACTTCATAATGTGGAAGCTGAATGTATTCAGCATTTGTCATTGCATGCCCAGAAGATCCTTGAAGGGATTGTTAATCCTACTGTGGGCAAGAATAAAATTAAGAGCCATAGGCAGCCTCACCCTGCTGCTGTTGGCTTCCCTACAACAAACTGTCTAATGAAGGATCCCATAATGAAATTTACATCTATTTTAATTGAAAAGGGCAACTTAAACACAAATGAAAATACTTTCTTTGTACATACCACGCTCCCAAAAGCAAAACGTTCCCTTAAATATATCAAATTAAGCACAGTGGCATGACTCAACAATTGCTGTTCAGTAATTTTTTGAAAGTAATTACAAATCCTAGTGGCCATTTACCCCAAACCTTTAAGAGAGCCAGAAATCGTGTCTGAAAGATGGAAGCGTGCTGTATCAGCCCTCATGCTTACTGATGCTGAAGAATTAATAAAATAAAGAAACCCTAAAGGTTGGTTTGTGCAAATGAACATGACTAAATAATTCCCTTGACAGATGCAAAGCCCAAAATAAGGATTCTGTGTTCTTACTGCTTTAACAGGATGATTTCTTAAAATATGAGCACATTGGATGAAATAAGAAAAAAAAGCAAACTGTAGAAATGAACATCAGCTATGAAGTGAAAAAGATGGATTTGATAGCAGTGAATTAAGCCAGATGCCAGTAATTGCAAAAGACCGGTTAAAAAATTGTTAAAGAACAGGAAATCTATGTAGAACAAAAAAGCAAACAATTTTCAAGGATGCTAGAATGAACAGGATATTAACAACAAGAATTACTATACTGTCACTGATGCAGAAAAAAATACTTTGGAAGAAATTCATGTGATGGAAATACAGCATGCAGTGATAATAGAACATTTTAGCTGAAATTCATGCTAACTACCAAAGTTATGATTTTTTGTTATTAGAGTTGATCTAGATAATCTGTATTTGATTTTTCTTTTCCTCTGAAGTAACCTTTGGCTTAAAATTAGTGCATTTTTCAAAAGGTATGATCACAAGAAGAAGATCCAGGACAGGACAGTTAGAAAGCCAAGATGCATCAATGTTTAAATGGAACAAACTGAAAGACTGGGTATTTAGGATACAGTCTCAGATAAAAAATATTGGACTGCGTCAAGAGGAGTCAACTAACAGTTAAAGGAAGGCCATGGCAATTAATGCCACTTAGCATTAGATTACAGAAAAAGAGATCCTCAAACTGCCTTGACCTCTTTTCTCATGCAGTTACAGGTTTGACTGATAATAGTGCAGAAGTAGATGCCTGTGTGCACTGAAAGGCTCTATCCCCACGACAGAACTGAAGAAAATAGAATAATGCAAAAATCAACATGGCACGTATTTAAATGGGTTAGAAAATAGGTAATTATAGAGATCATGTTGTTAAAGTAAATGCAGAATCTTCATGGAGTATCTTTCTAGAGGAGTCTTGCAAGGATCTTTCCTTGTCTGTGCTAATTAGCATTTATTGCTGCCTGGTGGGAAAGCATATATAGTCATTACTTGTAGGGAAAACAGGCTGGGAGACGGAGACAAGCCATTGTTCCGGGCTGACAGGGGTTTTATAGAAGAAGGTGTGAGCAAACACTGTCTGTACATGGTGAGAAATCATGTCATCCATTTGGGATCAGAGAAGAGAGGCTGTGCTTATGTAGTGTGGGATTCTCTCCTGGGCAACAGTAAAGTCTGAAAAAGGTCTGAAACACGGTTCTGCAGGAGTGATGCTGTAGCTGTGCTTTACAGAGTGCAGTGTTTCTTGGATAAGCAAACAGAAAAACACAACAAATATATATGGTTTATAGATTGGTGGTAAAACTACCAAGTGTGTGCTCTCTCCACTTCTAATACACTTCAAAAAGCTATTGGAATCATGCAGTGACTCAGAAAAATGCCAGGAAAATGACTCAAGGCTGCAAAACATGTCCTTGTATTGAGAAATTTGGAAAGACAGCTTAGTTTGTCAAGGGAAAGAAAAATTCCTTAAAGTAGCACCAATTGAAAGAGAAATTTGATGAGTATTTTTTAAAAAGGGGAATTCTTTTGTTCGATCAGAAAGAAGTCCCCAGGGGTCTTCTGGCTCTTGCTATGAGAGCCGACTCTTACCTCCAAGACTGCTTTTTCTTAAGGTTTCCATTCCCCGGTGTCAAAAGGTTAACTAAGGAAAATGTTTCTTTTCAGTGTTTGAGAACACTGGTTGGGCACACAGGCGGAGTGTGGTCATCACAGATGAGGGACAACATTATCATCAGTGGCTCTACAGACAGAACGTTGAAAGTCTGGAATGCTGAGACCGGGGAATGCATCCACACCTTGTATGGACACACCTCCACCGTGCGCTGCATGCATCTCCACGAGAAAAGGTGAGGCTTTGTGCAGAGCTACAGCCACAGCCTGGCCTGCCATTTCTACCCTTGGTGCTCACAGAAAGTGCTCCTGAAACTTGGGGACCTCATCCAGCACCGAGTGAAACACAAACCAGGCAAAACATAAACCAGCACCAAGTGTTGGAGGAGATGATTAATAGGAGCAGGAGCATAAGAGTACTAAATGAAGAACGGAAAATTGAGTCACGTACTTCAAAAAGTCCGCATTATTTCAAAGCTAATTCTTTGTTAGACATTGATCCAGTCTCCCACACTGAATAATTTCTTCTTTTGTCAATGCTACAAACTTTTACTCATTTTACCAAATAACCTTTTAAATGTTGTCACTGCAGTGTTTTATGTAAATTTTAACTGATTATAACATAATTTTTGCAAAATTGTAAACCATGTCTTGATTCAACAAACATTGGCAGAGCTCTGTTACTTGGCTGTGGTATGGAGCTGTTGACAGAGAGATTGTTGGTTGCATTTCTTCTCTTTTGAAGAATAATGAGGTTTTTCTCTATAAATTTCATTAATGTTCATTCCATCTCATTTCTGTTATTGCCTAAAAAACCTTATAGAAATATAAACTGAAAAAAATATCAAGCAGAATTACTGTTACTTTACTAAAAGTGAAATTTCTAAAGATCTTTGTTTATTTGTTATAATTAGTCAACTCAGTTATTAAAACAGAATGCCCGTAGCACTGGCTGGAGCTCACCATGTTCATAAGCTTTCATGGGTAGATACAACAGTCCACAGAATTTCTCATGGAATGGTTTTGCTGTTCAGGAATGAAGTGCTTTTTTAAATACTGTTTGCTAATTACATCAAATAGACAGATGCTGAGGAGGTGAGTAGAGCGAGGGAGAACACTCCAGTCATTTGAGACCCCATGAAAATGTCACACCAAGCCAGAACTTTGCTGGCTGGTGCACCAGCTCTATTTAATATCCCAAATTAAAACTCAGAGCGCATTTGTAGCCAAGTTTGACTGCTGCAGTACTTTCAGGTCCCATGCTAAGTACAGGAGGGGTTTTCTCGTTGCTGCAGGGTGGTCAGTGGGTCTCGAGACGCTACGCTGCGAGTCTGGGACATAGAGACGGGCCAGTGTTTACACGTTCTGATGGGCCACGTCGCCGCAGTTCGGTGCGTTCAATATGATGGCAGAAGGGTTGTAAGTGGTGCATATGATTTTATGGTCAAAGTGTGGGATCCAGAGACAGAGACTTGTCTGCACACACTGCAAGGGCATACTAACAGAGTCTACTCGTTACAGGTATGTGATTTTTTATCTGCTGCTTTAGTTTCCTTAAGTAACATTTAAAGTCAGTTTATTTCATCTTGTGTATTAAGTTGTGGGTACCTAGTACAGAATTATACAGACCACAAGAATACAGAGGCATCTGTGATAAACCCCTCTTTCATTTTGTTACACTAGTCATATGTTGTCTTAATTTAGAAACTGAAACGTTTTTTAGAGTAGCATTTTTTTTAAAGGACTCAGTACAATAAAGCCCAAATCTCTATACCAGTAAGTTGTTTTGTGGATTGACGGGTTGTTTGGTTGAGATATTTTTTTTGCAAATCTTGCATGTGTTTTGGAGCTATGTTTTTTTTTGCTTTCCTCAAGGAATTCCAAACGTACTGTTTTAAATAAATCAGAGGATAGAGCAATTGATGATGTGCCAAAAACCCTATTGGATTAATGTTCTGATTTATGGAGATCTGTTTATCCTCATTTTCTAGTCCCATCTTCCAATTCTAAACTATAATTCACAGTAAGGCTGAACCTAAAATTTTAATGATCCTATGTAAATCTCTAGCCTTCTACTTCCTCTTCTCTGAGTACAGGCCAGATATACAAGTGTGAGGCTTTTTTACCAGCAACATGTTAATGTAGGTGCAGGTTATCATGGTGCTGCTTTGTGGCATCTCTCTTTTGCCCACCAGTTACCCACAGAGCTGGCAAAGATACACACAGACCTCATGTCTTGGGTCTTCTTACCTTTACTAACCCAAAACATCATCTTGTTCATTCATAGAGTCAAAGCATAACTTCCAGGCATTGAAAGGCAAAAGAAATTAATTTCATGCTTGTGCCTGTTCACACCACAATCTGGCAGGACTTGAAAAAGAAATCAACAAAGACAGTTCAAAACTGGGAAATGGCTTTCAGCATGTAACTGCTCTGGTTTGTGACTCAGAAAGTGAAGCTCAGTGGTAGAGACATTTTTCATAAAGTATTTCATATCTCCCTATAATACATTAAATATGAACAAAGTTCCTAATTGGTTTCCTTTCCCAAAAATATGTAGCAAAACTTATCAAAAACTCCAGCCCTTCTCTTACATTCATATGCTGAGGAGTGTTCTCTAGATAAGCAGCAAGCAAGTTAAAAATGCTGTACTACCTACCTACCTCAAAAATGTTCTGAGAATTTATTTCATGTGGGGCAGTTTGGGAACAGATGTTATTCTACCTTATCTTCACCACTGGCTCCTGTTTTGGCTTACGAATATTTATGTCTTGCTCTGATACTGCAGTAATAATGGATCAAATAACTGGGTTGTGTTACACAATTGATATGTTCTGAAACAATTGGAAAAGGGGTTGGGCATGGCAAGTTGGAGGCTACAGGTGCTTACGGGTTTGGAACGGAAAGATTCTTTAAAATTGCCTGGTGGCTCCTGCCCTTCAACCTGAAGTAGCCCCAAACAGCAGAACTCCCATAAATACAATAATCAGATGGAATAAGCCAGTCCTCCATGGCAGGTTCCCCATATTTCCCCATGTGTAGACCTAGTATTTTCCAGAGATCCTTATGCAGAAGTTGAAGACCTCTAACTGTGCTGAGTTTTCTTACACTTTCTTACCTGCCTTTGCAATAACCCACAGATTCTCAAGGTTCATGGATAACTCACTGGTTCAGTGAGTTTGTTTGTTTTACTGCAGCACCATCAATTTCTCTTGATGCCCAGCCTTAAACCTTTCTTTCTGAATACCTTATGAACAGGGAATACAGTTAGTTTGTGGGAAAGGGGGAAAATAATTCAAGATTTGTTGCATCAATCAGGTTTAGTTCTTTTTAGGATAGAAAAATATTCTCTAATATTCCTGATTCTGTTTGGCTACTTGGCACTCCTTGTCTTTTTATCTGAAGTCAGATTATTTCCCATCCTCTTTTGAAAGCAGGGGACCCAAAACAGGGTCCAATCAAAGTCTTATCAATGCTTGCTAGAAGTGAAAAGCTATTTTTTTTTTTTGCCTTCCATTCAGATACCAGAGGGTCTTTTTTAGTGTATTTTCACCAGGAGTGCAGTGCAGATAAGCAGTCCGTGTGCCAGTCACTCTCCATTCTTTTGAATCTAGGTGCCATGCCCAACCGTGTCTGACTGCAGAGATCTAAGATACTCATTTTCCACAGGTCTTATAAGAAGCAGCAGCCCCAGATAGTCAAGTTTCCTTAACTGGGTTTGTTCCTTGCCTTATCAGGTACCAGTCAGTCCACATGGACAAGCAGTGTGTCAGATTGCCTTAAATATAACCAAGATTCCTGTCCAGCCTTCCTTCTCCCAGGCTGCAGCTGTACCTTCATTCATTCCCTGCCAAGTTCAGATCTTCACACTTTTCACTTCTACACTCTTTGCCTTTGGTCAGTTCTACTGTTTCAAATGTCACTCAAATCCTAATGAAAATAGTAAATGCCGGACCTCTCTGCAGCTCCTTCTGGTATCTCAAATAGTACTCTGAACAAAGTAGTAGCATCCCTGCCTCAAATTTGTCTCCCTCTTTGAAAAAATACAACCAAGACATTTGCTTTTTCCCACAAATCCATGTTTGCTGCTACTTATCACAGTATTAAGGGCTTTAAAGTTCCTTGTGGATATTGAATTTAGGCTAATTGATCCATAATTCCCCTATCCCATCATCTCCTTCAATCAGGGAGGAATTGTATTTGCCATCTGAAACTTCTTTGTCTTCCATAGGTTCTCAAAGATAGCAGCAGATGTCCCTGAGACTGTGTTAAAACAACTTGCCTTATGTGATTTTGTTCCCCCATTCTAGCAAAAGCTTGTACTCATTTGTCATTGGCATTAGTGATGTGAGCCTACGCTCACATGGCTGAGGACTGAGACAAAAAGAAGTTAAATAGCTGGCCTCAATCAGTGTTTCCTTCCCACTGAGGATAAATTAGTGGCTTTTGGCCTTCCTCTTGGTGTGTTTTTTTTTGTGTTTGTTTTGTTATGTTTTTGGTTGGAACTTTTTTACACAATAGTGAAATGGCTTTTGCTAGTTTTATCTTGTGTTGCCCTGCCTTTCTGGTTTTGTCCCAGTGTGCTCTTTTATACACATCTATTGATCTAGTTTCTACTTTTTGTACAATTCCTTGTGGTTCAGCCAAGTGGGTCCCAGTAATTTACAATACTTCCTGTCTTTCTTTCACACAGGATAGTTTGTGTCTTTTAGAAAGTGTCAACTATCCTGAACTCTTCTTCCCCTCAGAGAATAGATCCATAAAATCCTCATGGGAAGGAAGTCTTGGGTTTTTTAAGTATTCCTTCTTGAAGCCCACATGTTTTATTCTACTGCTTTTTCCCTTCTTTGAAAATTCTGGACTCTTATGTCATTGTCACTATAGCTCAAGTTATCTTCCACCTTTCTGTTCTCTACATAGTCAGTCCTCTTGGTCAAAAAATCTCATATCTTAGCCTGTATGCTTTTCCTACTATGACTGGAAAATTACACTTCCTTAGTGTACACAATTAGGTACTGTACAAAATAGCTAAATTCCACATTTAGATTACATTTCCTTCTATTTTCTTATGTTGTGACTTTTGTGTAGATGATTCTGGAAAAATGTTGTTGCCTTTCTCCTGCTTAAAGTCCCTCCGACTTGTAAAAAAGCAAGATTGGCTTTTTAACATCTCATGTAGGAAAAATACTTTCTCTTACTGTTGCACACTGCAGGGTAGTCAGAATCTGCTGTGTTTAAAGGAGATGTTTTCAGTGGCTCAGAGCCTCTTTTCAAACCATGTCCCTCAAGAGCCCACAGGCCTTCAACAGAAAATTGCACTGACCATGAAGCACCTGCTGTGGTATCAAACGTGGCCATCTCTACTGAGTTCCTACTTTGTACTGCAGTTTCTGAATATATATAGTATCTAATCTTGCATTTAGTGAATTAAATGCTTAATAGCCTTCTTTGTCAGGTCCTGATATAATTGTTTGTAATAGATTTACCTTTCTTGTAGTTTGATGGTATCCATGTGGTGAGTGGATCTCTTGACACTTCCATCCGAGTTTGGGATGTGGAGACAGGCAACTGCATTCACACTCTAACGGGCCACCAGTCACTCACAAGTGGAATGGAACTCAAGGACAATATACTTGTGTCTGGGAATGCTGATTCTACAGTCAAAATCTGGGACATTAAAACAGGACAATGTTTACAGACATTGCAAGGTAAGTTTAAACTACCTTCATGTACATAAAGCAGCCTACAGTGATCCGTGTTGCAGATTTTACACAAAAAAAACCCTTTAAAATAATTATGTGCAAAGAAACAAGCACTGACCACTTAAAACTCAAATCTTTTTCTGATGACAGCTGTATGATCTTTTTCTGAAGTAGAAGAACAAAATGTATTTAATCTAATCTATTCAAATCACTTGCCTATTATGAAAGGCAGATGGTCTGGACTGATAGTAATTTGCTATGGGTATATTAGCCTAATAAGCCACACAAATATGTAGGAAATTGCATCTCAAAATAGACAGTCAATGTATTTATTTAGGGGTCACTTGAATGTTTCAAAGCCTACAGTTTAATTGGATCAGGAGGCAAAGTACACTGTCTGTTGCAATAAATCAAGAGATGGGAGTGGAAGATATTTTCTTTATTTCAGTAAGAAGGAAGATTTATTTTTTTTTTTCCTCCATGTTGACAGTTGCCACTCAGGCATCATGCACACAAACACATGGTTGTGTTTCTCCACACAAAAAAGGTCTTGCATCATTCTCATATATCATATGCAGCAGTGCTGGCTAGAGCAGAAAATTAAATTTCCCTGTAAAGCAAACTCTGCTGCTTTAACATATATATTTATATGTCAGCATATAACTGTCAGTATTTCCTGATGGAGCAATCTTGTATAAGAACACTTCAAAGGGACTTGGAGACAAACTCTCACAGTGGTCACCTCACTGTGGATGGTTAAGTTCATTTTCAGGGATGTCCAAGTGCACGTTTGCCCAGCTGCTGACATACAGCACAATGAGATCACTGAAACAAAGTAGAAAGTACTGGGGAATTTTTTTATACCTGCCTTCACTTTTTGAAAGCATGGCAAGGCTTCTCCACCTTTTAATGTACAAACCCAGGAGTTATAACAGATAGTTCTCTAGTAGTTCTAATAGATGGAAAGAGCTGTATGCAAACAGCAAGGTGTTTATTCTAGATGCAGCACTGCCTGACATTGCTTTCTAATTAATTACAAATAGAAATGTTTTTGTTTACTCTTACAGGTCCCAACAAGCATCAGAGTGCTGTGACCTGTTTACAGTTCAACAAGAACTTTGTAATTACCAGCTCAGATGATGGGACTGTAAAACTTTGGGACTTGAAAACGGGTGAATTTATCCGAAATCTAGTCACATTGGAGAGCGGGGGAAGTGGAGGCGTCGTGTGGCGAATCAGAGCTTCTAACACAAAGCTGGTGTGTGCAGTTGGGAGCCGCAACGGGACTGAGGAAACAAAGCTGCTGGTGTTGGACTTTGACGTCGATATGAAGTGAAGGGCAGAAAGATGAATTTGTCCAAACGTGTAGACGATGTTCTCCTTTCCCTCCCCCCTGAAAAAAAAAAAAAAAGAAAAAAGAAAAAAAAGAAAAAGGAAAAAAATCCCTTGTCCTTGGTGGTGCAGGATGTTGCCTTGGGGCAACAGATCCTAAAGACCTACAGACTACGAAGGAGAAGACAAAGATGACAAACTATAACTGACAAGAGAGGCTTTTGCTGTCTCGTCACATAAAAAGGCTACACTTTTGACCGGGGCAGCTTTGCAAAAATCCAATTTTGAAATGAAACCAGGTGCAATTAATTTCTTTACTTTTCTCCAAATGCTCCTTGAACAATTTGGAGTGGGGAAAAAAAAAAAAAAACCAACAAAAAAAAGTTACACTTCTTGTTAGCAAGTTATTTTACCACAAAGATCTTGAAATAAGCTGCACAGGCGAGCCTGCTCGTGCACCCCTGGGTCACCCTGGGTCCCGGCAGCCCCTCCGAGCAACGCGCTGTCCCTTAGCCCCGCTCCGAGCAGGGGGTTGGACCGGACTCCCTCCAAGGTCCCTTCCAACCTCCACGAGCAGTCACTGGTTGACTTTCAAAAACTAGAGAGCATCTGCAATGAGAAAAACAAACAAAAACAAAAACAAAGAGTCCATTCCTGGTGTGGAAAAGCTAAAATATTACTGTGAATTGTTTTGTACAGTTTTATCAGAGCTTTTTCTTTTTTTTCTTTATTCCTCTTTTTTTTTTTATTTTATTTTTTTTTTGCCAACCATTGCCAATGTCAATCACAGTATTAGCCTCTGTTTAATCTATTTACTGTTGCTTCCATCTACACTCTTCAACGCATAAGTTGCTCTGAGGTGGCAAGTTGTCCTGGGTTTTGAGAGTCCTCTGATGGATTTAATTCGCAATGCTGGTGCTAGAAGTAGGTCTTCAATTACGGGATTGTTGTCCCACCCCTGTACTGTATTCCCAGTGGCCAAACTTATTTATGCTGCTAAATGAAAGAAAGAAAAGCAAATTATTTTTTTTTATTTTTTTTTTCTGCTGTGACGTTTTAGTCCCAGACTGAATTCCAAATTTGCTCTAGTTTGGTTACAGAAAAAGACTTTTTGCCACTGAAACTTGAGCCAACTGTGCCTCTAAGAGGCTGAGAGTGGAAGAGTTTCAGACAATTAAGAGTGAAGTTTGCCTGCAAATAAAGAATTGAGTGTGTGTGCAAAGCTTATTTTCTTTTTTCTGGGCAAAAATTAAAACACATTCCTTGGAACAAAGCTATTGCAGCCTGTTCTGTGGGGAAATTTTTCTTTGTGAGGGCTGTGGTGAATGGAATGAACATACATTAAAAAAAAAAACTGACAAAATTTTTAAAAAATATTATAAAATACAAAAATTAAAATAAAGTTGCTGGTCAGTCTTAGTGTTTTACAGTATTTGAGAAAAAAACAACTGTTACAGTTATTGCTGGGAGGAACTGACAGAGCAAAAACTTACGTTTTTGTAAAGATGTCACATGCAAACAAAATGAGAAAAGAAAGAGTCAAATGGTTTGCCTCATTCTCCAAGAGCCACAACTCAAGCTGAACTGTGAAAGTGGTTTAACACTGTATCCTAGGCGATCTTTTTTCCTCCTTTTTTTGTTTTTGTTTTTGTTTTATTTATAGTCTGATTTAAAACAATCAGATTCCAGTTGGTTAATTTTAGTTATGTAACAACCTGACATGATGGAGGAAAACAACCTTTAAAGGGATTGTGTCTATGGTTTGATTCACCTAGAAATTTTATTTTCTTATAACTTAAGTGCAATAAAATGTGTTTTTTCATGTTAGTATGTCTTTTTTTTTATTTTTTATTTTCTAGTTGTTAACATTATGTATCCTGTGAGGGGTAAAGCAGGTCAAGTTGCTCATCTTACTGGTAGATGCTAAAATATGTCTTGGGACTTTTTATATAACCCTTCCACAAACAGGTGTGTGTGTCCTCTCCTTCAGTTGCCATGTAGGATTTGTCACGTGGGTCTTGACAAACATGAGGGAAAGACATTTGCTCCTTCTCACGAAGAACGTGTCAGGACCTTGCTCTGGGGGGAGGCAGCTATAAAAAGCTGCTAAAGTACGTAAAACTTCTTCCGATAGCATCTCGTTACTGCATCTTAAATTGAAACCTGATGTTTATTATTTATGGATTTCAATCAGTTGATTGCAGTTGACAGCAAAGAATAAATTCATAAATACAACTAAAATCAAAGTTGGGATTGTAGGAGAGCCTGAAATAAATCTTGAGAATAGTAAAATAACATCATTCCACGTCAGTCCAACAGCAGTTTTATCAGAGCCCTGAAGCCAAGGTAAGTCATCTTCTGTCTTAGAAACTTTGCTGTTGAGTGCCAGGTTCTGTTTCAAATCTCCTTGACCAAAATCATTGTTTTCTTCTGTGTAAGCTTTTGTTTCAGGGCATAGCATTTGCTTGTTTGTGACAGTTTTCCCCTGTAGAAAGCTGTCATTAAAAAAAAACAAAACAGTAGAAGAGAAAATGCATGGATGGAAAGGAAAAATGTTTATATACTTACACATCTCTGACTATGTGCAAACAAAATTTAATTCCAATCCCTACATTATGCAAAACATGCAATGGTGAAGGATCATGCTCCATCTGGCCTCTAGAGATTAAAAAGCCATCCGAACTGACTGAGCAGCTCCAAATTGTAAAAATCTGTTCCTTGGGTTGGTGCTTAAGGAAAAAAAGCTCGCAGCAAGCACTGACAGTATTGTCAGTGATTGTCTCTTATTTATGCAAAAACAATTAAAGAGTTAATCCTTTCCTAAAATGGCAGTGAGAGACCAGGACGTTGCATGGTTCTGCTGAAGTGCAGGCCAGGACACTGAGCCCCCCGATGGCAGAAGGTGCGCCAGCGTGGGCTGAAGTACTTGTGAGAGGGGATGGAAATAGAAGGGTAGAAATATGAATATTTAATGCAGTGAGCAGAGCAATAGCTTTCAAGATTATGTAATTTTCTTCCATGATTTGTAGAAATTGCAACAAAATGTTTTCAAAGAGCAAAGGCGTTGGCCTGATGGCGCAGGAGGATGAGAGGTTTCTGAGTAACATTGTGCTGGAGGGCAGGAATACAAATCTGGGTGGAAAAGTGAACTGACAGAAGAGGGAAACTAACAAATCAAGGTGTACAGTCAGTTCAAGTACATTTTAAGCAGCCAATATGACCAGGAGAAAAATGTGCTTAACCAGAATTGAGAAGTTTTCGTCTTGACAGTGTAGTTCCAGCAGTATCTAAATGTTCAAACTAATAGAGAATAACTTGAACTTGTTAAGCAAACCATATTTTCAGATTCCTTCATTGCAGATTTAGGTTCAGACAAACTATTGGCTGCAAAGTCAAGATATGATTGTCACAGTAAATACAAAAAAAAAACACAGTACCTTAAATTTTTTTTAGAAAAGCTTTTCCCAGTCAATAAAACAACTTTACAAAGTTAATTGTGTTAGCCCTTTAAAGAGTTCTAATTTTGTCAGGTGTGTTTAGGTTTGTAGGAGTTGCTTATGAGCTATCTGAACAACACAGCTCAATAAGCAGAAATTTTGTGATTTAAGTGACAGAATTTCAAAGATGGGCCTGTAGTAAACACATTACATGTAAGAAACGGAGCAGTTTCTCTTTACACCCCCCTTTTGTTGATGTACTCATCATAATATAACTCAAAATATGAGCTCTTCTTCTTCTTTGGCAGTACATGCTCCAAGTGAGACTGCTTAGGAAACATCTTCATTCACGTAATTAGATTTTGATTTTAAGGTGGGTGGAATGTTTGGGGTTTTTTTAAAATAAAAACATTTAAGAATACTTGAATAAGACTAACATCTTTATGCTCTCAATACACAGGCGCATCTTGAATCCAGTGGCTTAGTCATCATGGGCTATGTCAAAATACTGCAGCTATCCTGGAGATAACTGCAGTGGTGTTTCTGGCATTTCTACTCTCTTCTTTTCATGCTGATTACCCTTCTTTTAGCTTTAGCCCTAGAAAGAGCTTCATTATTTTCTCCTGTATGTGAAACCAAGTCGACAACATTAAGATATTTTTTTTTTAATGTAATATTTTTAATGGACCTTGATTTTATCCAACAGTAAGTTAGAATTAGTATTGTCTCTTCCTCCAAGAGCCTGTTCCTGTGGTCTCAATTTACTTATTCAAGAGATAGGACCAGACATTTAACAGCTGTGCCTACACCAATTTGCAGTTCAGATCAGCAGCTTTCCCAATAGAACACAGTGCTGCCTTGGAGACCACTAACAGGATTCCTTCAGGGTGTAACTAAATCTGGAGCAGCTCTCCAGAAGAACACTCCAGGCACTCAAGCCACTGGAGGAGCATGTGGGACCAAACCAGAAATAGTCCAACACCTCAAAAATATATTCATATGGACATTAGGTCCTCTGGACCAGCTTTTTGTAATTAGCATCACTGTCCTGCTCCTGCTGCGCTGCACTAATTGCTGGCGTGGACATAACCATCAACAGATCCTCTCCCACAGCACCCCTGGCTCCTCACTTGTAATCAGAACCAGCTCCCATCCAGAATCCACCTGATAGCACTTAAAATACTTTTCCAAAGCAAAAACCTCAGATGGCTTCAACTCTTCCAGCATTCCTATGGAGAGGTTCTTAGGATCAGATTATGGAATCCGGTAAAAAGAAACACAAATCTCTTACAATCAGTCTGGTTAAAATCTTCTACGAGTAAATCAACACCTGATCATTCAGAAAAAGAAACAGTGAAGTTGTGCCATTGTACAGAGGAGAGAAATAATTATAATAGTAATAATAATAAAGAAAAACTTGCCAGTAATGAATGGTCACTCTGACAAACTATTACTTAAAGGGTAATATCCAAGCCTTTGAACCACTGAATCTTGATCCCTGTCACTGTGCAGGTACACATGCTGTGGAATGGTGATTAGCATTTTACGATGATACTTGATGTTTATCATTATACACGAAGTATATGGACTATTTGATAAACACCAGGATTTCCAAACTTCATCTAAAAATGGCGTATACAATTTTTCAAACACCTCTTCAAGCATTAGTGCAAGTTTATAAATACAACAGACGTTTTTACATAAAAGCTGTTCCAGGTTCTTTCTGAGACAGAGTCTGACAAACCAGTTATCACCAAATGTCAGCAGCCAGTCCAGGCTCTTGCTCCCTGTTCAAGTTGCCCACTGGCCCAGCAGCTGCAGCGGTACTTCAGGGTGAAGAAATGGTGCATTGTGCTACCAGGAGCACGAGCTGCTGAGGGGGAATGCTGCAGCATTCTGTGAGACTGCAGTTGCCTAAGAACCAATGGCTTTATGCCCATGTACACTGCATTGCTCTAGCCCATCTGGGACAGGAGAGTCCTATAAAATCATAACTGAGCTAGGACAGAATCTCCCCAAGAACTAGAGATGGCAGAAATCATTAATCAGAGCGGTTGCCAATTCAGCAGTGGTTCTAAATTACAGACTGAGTCTTGGCCAAAGACATTCATTCCTCAGCTCTCCTTTGTCCTCACCTCTGCCTCACTTAGATACAGCCTCAACTCCCTGATCTCTGCTGACAAGCTGATTTTGTCCAAACTTAGGTAGTAGCAATACTTTTGGTGAAAGTTAAGCTGAGCTTCTTGTCCTCTGTGCTGCTGGAATCTACCCTGTACATTTTGCCACTTAATGCACAGGAACAGCACAACCTCGAGTCTAACACTGAATGCTCCAAGGTGCAGTGCATGGAGATGAGAAGACATCGTTCATCCCAGAGTGAGAGGTTCACCATCAGTGTCGCTAAAATGATCCCCAGCTAGGGATCATTTGAGTCTAGGCTGAAAAAACTGTTCTAAACCTGGTACAATTAGGAAAATTTCAAGTTGAGATCAACTGCTTAGTTTTCCAGGCATGCCTGAAAAATAGGCACATCCTAAGAAGCTTCACAGTTGAAGCAGGATCGTAAGTGTTGCCTCCTGGAAGTTGGGAGAGGTCATGGTCGAAGGACAGTGAGAAAACATGGAAGGTCTATCCAAGCTGGATCAGAAGTGACCTATGGAATTCAGAGAAAGGCAGATCACAACACCTTGGGGCTTTTGAGGGGCAGGGTGGAGTGGGGAGGCTTTCCAAGAGATCATAATTTTACATCATACAACAGCTACTGTGGGCTATTTCATCGTTGTCACCAACAAAGCACAGGAGTAAGATTTTTAATGAAGCCGTTAGCTGGGCTGCCCTGTAATTGAGGATATGACCAACCCTGTTTGCTCTGCCTCACCTGAACTGCTCTTACCTGGGGCAGATTGTTTGATGGGAAGATGAATGGAATGCCCCCAGACCTCCTCCTTTGTGTCTGGTTCCTCATGTCTGAGATGCAGGTTTCGCAGGCTGCTTGCAGTGCGTTATTTGAGAGTGCTTTGTTCTTTTAATTTAAAACAGGAAACGTGGAATGTAGAAGATCCAAAAACTTCAAAGGCAGTTTCCATTGCCAAAGGAGTTGCATTTAAACTCAAGTTCATTCTCTAGATTGAATATTCAAATCTGACAGTGCGAGAACATACTCACACCTTCAGGAGGATTGATGATTTCTAAGGGACAGAAGGATTCAGATTATGCCTGTAAATATCACTGGTAAACTGAGCAGTACTGCTCTTCCTAAACTGGAATTTCATTTTGAGCTCCTTAGTTTGAAATGAAATTTCTAGCAGTACCACAGCTTTACAGATATACAAAGATTATAAAACTTATTTCCTTTACCCTGATATACAGAAAATTTGATGGCTACGTTCCCCTCTCTTTTCAAACTGCCATTTTAAGTTTCCTGATACATTTCAGAGCTGATTTTAAATGTTCACATTATAGTTTGGAGTAAGGAAGAACTCAAAAGCGGCAGACTAGATAGGGCTCAAAAACTGTTTCTTCAGACAGTTTGCTGCTTTTTGGTATTCCTCCTGTCAGTTCTCAATAGACAGAAGTGAACGTTTCAATTAACTAACATCCACATTTTCCCAAATAAACAAGTTTTATAGAAACGTTTTTCTGCTGGTGTTTCTATTGCCCACTTAGCACACACTGGATGCTCTTTATGATTCTGCTGACTAGTGCAACAATTCAAATACTCCAATTTCATGCAAAACAACACAGTAACATGATGTTCCTTGTATCCATCCTTCAGTCTCACACACAGCTTTAGATTTCAAACCCGGAAACTGGTATGTGTGGATTCACCTGCTTATGGGCAGTCACTTCTGAGCAGAATCAGCTCTTGAGGCCTCACTTTTTATCACTGCTGGCCATATGGCACAATAGGGACAACCTGGAGCAGAGGAGCAATAAGGAGGAGGAGGAGGAATGCTTTATGTGAGATACCACTAATGTCTTCATCTTGTAAATGGGATATGGCTCCACTAAGCCCATAAGTCTCCAATTTGATTAAAAAAATTCAATACTTCAGCCTAAATTTAAAAAGGCTCAAACTACATATTCATTTCTATATATACACATTCTCATCTTGGAATACTCTGAGCTTTACATATTTAAAAAAAGGCTTGACAACTACATAATTTTTCTGTTTTCTGCTATTTACACCTCTTATTTTCTCTTTTTTTTGACAGTCGCACTTCAATTTCCTTATGTTTCCTTTCCTCCTTTGTCCTGTTCCCTATGTTTTTCTTTTCATGTTTTACCATTCATGTCCCTATTTTCCAGATTTTTTATCTTCCTCATCTTTCTCCATTCATGAACATCTCTGCTTTGAACTGTCAGAGACAGCTCTCCTCTCTTCCCTCATTCCAAGATCTGAGTTGGCGAGCTGGAGTCTTTTTCACACCTCTCTGTACATACAAGATATTCAGGAGATACATAAGACAGATAAGAAGCAAATATAGAGCACCCAGAAAAAATAATTTATTTTTCTGCATCTAATGTTTGTCTATCCATGGTCCATAAATAATTCAAATGGTCCAACAGCAGGATCATGCTCTCTTAAAGCATGAGACAGACTGGTCTAACACTAATTTCACAAACAGCTGAGCAACAAGCATTGTCTAATTCAATGCTCATCAAGCATTACCTCTTCTGCAGACAGAATATAATATTTTATTTTAAAATTGTTTTCTTGATCCTAAGGAAATCTAGTGTGTGAAAGTAATTTTGAAAAGGCTCCTTATTATGAATTGTAGGTAATACATGATTTTCTAAATCTGTGCAGTATTTGCAAGTCACTTCTGTTAACAAACTTTTAAAAGATTCACCTCTGGACAGAAACTGATCATCCTGAGAGATGCCCATTTTATAAAGCTCCATATAATAAATAAGAATTTGAGGCTGCAAACAAACTCCAAACTCCACAACGGTGGTGGATATTCCTTCCAGTACTACCAACACAACACAGCTGGGATACCATGGTCTGTCAGGGGATGTTAGGAATAATATAGAAACCATGTCTAAAACAATCTAGTGCACATTGCTCACTAATTCTTAATATGAACTGACAGCGTAAGCAATAAAAGCTCCGGAGCCAGCGTAGGATGTGACTGTGGACCAGGTACAATATCCTGGTGCTGCTGGGATTTTACTGTTCTAGTGACACAATATATCCCACTGGAAAAAAGCCCCAGACATCCAGCAATTATCTGAGATTTGGCTTCTGCATTGTCTTAAACCAACACAACTCAAAAGGATAAGCAGCTATTAAGAAGGACACAATGTCCAGAGCAACAAAGTCATGGATAAGACATCCTCATCTTTGCAGAACAAAAAGCAGCAAAACCAACCAACTAAAACCCACACAACAACAACAACCCAAACCAACGAAACACAAACCCAGATCCCTGAATCATTTATCTCCGCGTTTCATTTTGCTTTAACAATACTATTAATAATCACAGGTAACCTCCTCCCCTTGTAAATGTATTCCTGCTCACTACACAGCCCAAACTGTGTATATCATACTCACAGAGTGTATGGCTGCATTGACTCAGTGAGAAGGGTAAATACGATTTGCTACACACTTGGTTTTTTGGGGGTTTTTTTTTATTTTTGCTTGTTCTATCCAAGCATTTTG
Source organism: Cyanistes caeruleus (assembly GCF_971803275.1). Classification (NCBI taxonomy): domain Eukaryota; kingdom Metazoa; phylum Chordata; class Aves; order Passeriformes; family Paridae; genus Cyanistes; species Cyanistes caeruleus. The sequence goes on from NC_141705.1 coordinate 43,349,318, forward strand.
CTCTTGCTTGTTGTTTTACAAACAGAGCAGAACAGCAACCACTGTACTTCCCCCATGGCTTGAACCAGGCTGACAACAGATGAGTGTTCCTGCTCATCCTCTCCAGGCTGAAGGATCACTGGATCAGAAAAAATAAGTTAGAATTAGACAGTGGTTCAAAGTTCAAAAAGCAGGACACGTGACAAACATTGTATCTTGAATGCCTGAGGTGCAGAAGCCTTTCCCACTGACAACCAGACGAGTACCTTGCACTAATGGGAGCCACCACATAGCAGGCAAAGGCAGGAAAGGCTGCAGAAGCTCTCCCATGGACACAATGAGTGCACCAGAGAAGAAAAAAAATCCTTGGGTCTAATATTAGCATATTCTGATTTGCTCTTGGAAAATCCAAAAATCCCCGTGACACCCCCATTATGCAATCTGATTTATCAGACAGCACATTGCAGACAAAATTGTTGTGACAGCAAAACAAGAGTTCCTTTAATCTTTGACTTTCCAGACAAATTATCTCTAATTAGTACCTGAGTCCAGTTATTTATGCACACAAACCAGAGCTTAAATTTTCTGCATCACAGTAGCATCCTGTTCCCAAACACCTGGCCAGCAGGAGCACACACAGATGGCCCTCCAGCCACTAACCTTTCCCTCCAGGCTGGCCACAGCCACCACTTACCCAACAGACCCTCTCTATAAAAGGATCTCAATCTCTCTCTCTCTCCATGGCTGTTCTCTAAAAGATCAGGATATTGCCCATAAACATTCTTCTTCTTATCACTTTGGCTTTTGGTAAAAGCAGTAAAGGTGAAACAAAAGACATTGCTTCACAGGCAATGAGTAGCTGTGTGAAAAACAGCAAAAAATTACCCTAGTCATAAAATAAAGTAATAATATCTCATGCTAAACTGAAATTTACCTTGCCTACATTTTAGGACCCTTCTCCTGTCCTTGCTAAGAGGCTGGAGACAACTAACTGTGAAGTTCATGCGGTATTTTTTCCTTTCCAGGGGGGATGGCTATTTCAACCTGTTCTTCTTACAAAACATGGAAAACCTATTTTCAGTGTAACCCCTGCCTCCCTGCCAGCTCAGGATATAAATTTTGCACTACTCTTGGAAAGCAACGTGGTTTTCTGAGAGCCATTCCTGTTTGGAAGCCTGCTGTGGGATGTGGCACATCCTCTGACACCTGTGTTTGGTAGCAAGAGCATCCCACTGCCAAGGTTTCCACCTCACATCTTCTTAGGCATTTCCCAGCATCCCAATGTGCATTGAACAGTGAGCAATTGAGAGTTCAAGCAAATAATATGGAGGAATGGATAATAAGCCCCTAGGAATGCATCCAGCTACAGTTATACTCCATGAAGGTTAGAGGCCCAATTCTTCCTCATTTAAATCTGATGTTGAAGGAATTCACAGTACTTTATCCAAGCTACTAATTTGCAATTTTACTGCAAACAATTTACAATCAAATGAAGTGAAAGCTAGAAGCAAAGAGTACATTAATGACCTAATTTTACTTTTGCATTTCTCTTCATTTTATCTTTCAGTGAAGACCAACCTTAAAAAATTGGATAATTGGCCAGTAAATAAATACAAATTTTTTATTATAATTATTATTGCATAAAAGCTGAATTGTTGGTATGAGCTGCAGCATTGACTTCTGCTGTATGACCAACCTCTGGCAATGGAAATTGGGATAATGACATTATTTTTCAGACTGAAAATTCATACTCTAACAAAGTAGTACAAAAATGCATCACTGTGTCTGAACAAAAAAAAAAAAATGCAGTGTTCTGGGCTAGATATATGCAATTTGTAAATTATACAGCCATGTGCATGCTAAGGTGCTTCTTAAAAATACAGTAACTATTCTGTCAGAAACACAGCAGGAATGTCAAAGCAGCTTTTTTTTGTTTCTGCTGGAGCTTTCTCTACACTAGGTGCAGTTAAATCAGTGAATTATTGTTTTCTTAGGTTTAGAAGCAGTCTAAAGGCAATGGTCAAGCACCAAACCTCAGCCTGAGGGAAGGAGCTAGGGAAGGTGATTGCTTCACAGGACAGTGGTCAGTCTGAGCCTTGCTCCTGCGAGAGACTCCCTGCTGCCCTGTGGAACTGGCTCCAGTGGTGAGTTGATCTGCTGAGACAGCTGGAGAACTCACATTTAAAACCAGTTAATTTTCAGGAGGTTTAGGGAGCTGAGCTGGCTCAAGGGGGTCAGTTAGCTGCCAGCACAGGGGAAGCAAGTGGCCAGGAGCAAGTGGCCAGGAGCAAGTCAGAGCTGCCTCTCCCAGCATCCTGATGAGATGCTAAAACCTCAGGAGGCACTGAGTCAGGCTGGTATCTCAAAAAATGTCAGGGAAAGCAGAGGTGCTGCACTCATCTCAACTCCTGCCATTCCTACATCTCCTGTCCCACTTATTCCCATCCTCACCTGACACCCAGACCTCATTTAGATGATTAAACCCCTCTGGTAACAGGGATCAGTCAGGCCAGTTTATAAGCCACATCCTCTGACCAGGTTAACCATTCCAGTAAACAGCTGGGATGTAACACTGGACCAGACTGGACTGCTTTCCTTAGAGAAGCAATCAGATGTTTTGCCCCAACTTAATTGTTCATGTCTAGGCAATTAGCACACACTGAACCCTCAGCTATGTGCTGCTGGTAGGGAAAGAAAGAAAGAACACTTCAGAGACACCTATGCTCAAGACACCATAGTCTGTGCACCCTCAACACCACCTGCTGCAGAGGAGAAAAATCAAGCATCCATAAACTAAACTTTCAAATCCACCTCTGTGCTCAGCCCTGCTCATTGCCATGATGCTGCAGGGAAAAGCAGGAGGCTGCTGGAGGAGCAGAAGCCCCACATGCAGTTCAGAAGGTGTTCCAACATCTGCCGCGGACCACTCTTGTTTCACCTCCAGGTGTAGCTGCCCCATGTCTGCTCATCATGAGCCCAAAGGAAATGCAGAGCAAGAACCTGCAGTTACAGAACTTGATCCCAGCATGGAGGAACATCTGAGCTCTGCTTCAGATGTGAAACTGAAAGACACTGAGACACATAATTGGGCAGAAAGCTGGGCCTTACTCAACGGAGTAAGGTAAATCTATATGCCATCAAGGAGAGAAATGCAGCTCGGTAAAAGGAAGTTTGGATAGCAGAACACACTCTGTCCAATGGCTTGGAATTGAAATTCTTTCTTCTAGCTAAGCAAACACAGCACAAAGCATTTGAACACAAGCATATGACAAAAAGCCAAGGTGCAACAAGTACTTCCCATGTGCATCCTCCTAGGCTGACAAAAGAGGCAGTGAGAACCTGTACAGCTGAATCAAGCATTAGTACCCAGGAAGAAAACAGTTTTATCCCAGGTCTTGCTGGGCTGAGAAAAAAAGAACTGAATTCAGATAACTTCAGCAGGACATTAAACATTACACCACTGAAGAAAGAACAGACATGACTCTCAACATCCAGATGCCTGTCAAATAGGCCAAATTATATTCAGGACTGAACCATGAAATGATGTGGGTTGGAAAGGACCTTTAAATTTAGTCTTGTCCAACACCCCTGTGATAGGTAGGGACATCTTTCATTAAATCAGGTTGCTCAAAGCCCTATCCAACCTGACTTTGAACATTTCCAACAAAGCTACATCCACAACTTCACTGGGCTACCTGTTTCAGTGTCTGACCACTCCAGTCATAAAAAAATTTCTTCTTTATGTCATATCTAATTCTACTCTTTTTTACTTTAAAACCATTTCTCCTTGTCACTACAAACCTTAGTAAAAAGCCTCTCTCAATCTTTCTTGTAAGTCCCCTTTATATTTTTTCTCACTACTGTTCTTACTGGAAAATGCCTTGAGGACTAGGCTAAGGAAACACAGACTGGCAAAATAACCCTAATGCCTTAGAGTAAAGCAAATCCCACACCAGCACTTAGAGAAGGCAGCAGTCTCAGCTACAGCTATAAAGAAGATACAACTTGAAAACCATAAGCAAATGTATGAGAAAGCTATTAAGAAAAGAGACATATTGTATTGTGCAGGATCATTCACCCTTGTACAGAAGCAGCCAAGTGAACACCAGCTGCAATGAAGATGAGCAGCGCTCCTGCAGTTACAAAGGGGGTGTGAGCTGCTATCGAGCTGAGACCTGTGCCCTCCTAAAGGGGAGCACTCAGGGAGGCAGCAATGCTCATCATTAGCTCTCACCACAAAGTACTTGGCAAAGATGGGGTGGAAAAGGCAGCTGCAGCTTTAAAATAGCTTTTGCACTCTACTACTACTCATCTTGTAGCTGCTTCATGGTGGTCCAGCCTTCCAGGGCAAGGCAGAGGAGCTGAAAGATGCCAGCTGCCAGTGGCCTCAAGGCTCATTACAGCAGTCACAGCTACAATAGGTTTTCCTTAGGTACAGAGATTATTATTATTATTATCCAGATACTCTTCTCTTCCCACCTTCCTTTCCTTGCAATCACCTTTGAATGCAAAACAGTTAACCTGAAAGCTTTCCACTACCCAATAAGCTTTTCAATAATTTCTATGATTTCTATCACATATGCTAATGTGTTTCAAGAGCTTAAATTAGCTAACTTGCATTTTGGCACCAGAGTAAGGCAGAAAACTTTCAGCAATGACCTGCAAAAGGTATTTGTAAAACAAATTTGACAAACACTTTGGCAACAAATTACCAAATGAAAGATTAGGCTGCACAAGCAGAGGCATAAGCAGAAGATGTACATAGGAAAGGATCATTTTAGGACTATGCATTCAGTGCCAATCACCTTGATGTGGGAAAATAAATAAAAGGATTCACAGGGCAGACATCCAAAGAGTCCAACAGACCTAAAATGAAGAAGACATAAGAACAGCTTACAAAAAAACAATCTACTTGTATTTGAAAATATGAAACCAGGAAATCTTGGTTAAAATATTTACAGGAGGAAATCAAGAAAAATCAGATTGTCGGGGAAATGTTGCTTCACAGCAAAATTTAATAGGCAGTGAAATGCTTTCACCCAAGCAAGCAGCTGAATTTTGGAGAACCTTGGCTTGAAAGTACACTAAAAAAAAAACCAACCAACCAAACAAAAAATCAAAACCAAAAAACCACAAAACCAAAAAAAACCAAACAAAAATCCAACCAACCAAAAAAAACCCCAAAAAAACAAAACAAACAAAACCAAACAAATAAACCCCAAAAAACCAAAACACACACACAAAAAAAACCAAACCCAAAACAAAAATAGCAGTCTGAATTCAAAACTTGGAAAACATAAGGTTGTAAATCATTAAGACCAGAAGTGTACGAGCTCTTCAAGGCTTCCGCAAGGAAGGAGAGAGAATAGGCCATGGAATAGAAATATGGGCCTTAAGCTTTTCCTACTTGCATCAAACAATTCCCTTCCCTTTCCCTGCCAAGCCAATATCGACTTTTTCTACCATGTGATGGAGAGGGACGTGTTCTAGTGATGTGCAATTACTCTTTGGAATGCAAACAGCACTTCCAACAAGCTGCTGTAATCTCAGCGGTGGTCTCTAATGGAAGTTGTCTGCTTATTCCCATCTCCATTGGGACAGCAGCCCATGATGCAACTCCACTGTCAAGTCTGGCCTAAACTGTTCCCCTGAGATACCAGAACCATTCAGTGTGTTGAAAAAGTCATTTTAAGAAACACAGAAACATTAAGTGCTTTATTCCTGCTTGACTCCATGCCGAGGGGATTCTCACAGAAACCTTGGGATGTTTCTGTGCTAAATATTATGTAACAGTTACTTCTCTCATTTGAAATCCTTAGCTGTTTAACAAACAAAATACCACCCAACCCCCTCCCCTCCTACAGCCTCCTGATAATTAGAAAATCTTCACTTTCAAAATCTACCAGAAACTGCCACAATGTAACAAGATTTCTCAGATTCTTTATCTTCCTCTCCTACAAATCCAGGACTTTGGGTCTTCAAGCAAACTTGATTTCTTTTCTCCTTGTTTCTTACGTAATGGTGTAGTCAGAGCTGCTCCCTTCTGAACCATTATTCTATGTCATTAAGAACAGCCCTGTGCTATTTTTAAGCACCAACATCCTTTAATCCCTTCATTAATTTAAATACATTCTAAAAGACACTTAGCTCTCTACTGGGACTCCAAAAAGAAAAACGATCTAAGAGGAGAGTCCTATACAGGCTTCCCTTTCCAACTGCAGGAGAACTGTCGCACTTGTTCCCTGCAAGCATCAAAACTGGTGTGTGTTTCTGCTGCAAAGCAAAAATACCAATCTTCTCTAGCTCAGCTGCACGAGCAAGGGCTGCAAAAGAAAAAGCCCATTTCTCATGACTCATTTTTGGGAAAGTCTCACAGCTCTAGCAACATTGAAGTCTGCAAGTGCCAGCAGAAAAAGCTAAATATATATATATATATATATATATTTAATAGAAGCTTGAAAGGCTTTCTGTAAAGAAGTGTCACTTACAGAATATAGCCAAAAATTCTCAGCCAAAGATCTCCAAAGGCTTTAAAGAAATGTCAGTATCATTATGCTCATTTTGTGGATGGAAAAGAGAAAACATGAGAAGGTTATACCAGTGTCAAGGTCATCAATTCAATTCATATTTCCTGAGATTGTTCACTGAGACACAGATCCATTCTTTATCCAGATTTATTTAACATGTAATGAAATAGTTGCAGAGAACTTGGCCTTGTTCCGAAAATATAAAAATTAGCTTGTAACGTTGGTTTTGTCTGTGCAAAATCAAGATTACACACACTGCTTTCCTTATTCTTTACTTAGTTTTGCCTGAAGAGTCATTAGAGAGAACAAGTGAGCTTAGTAAAATGAGAACAATAATTAAGGCTTGCACAGTATGATTGTACTTTAAATTCTAGGCTCAAATTTCTGACCTAACCAAACCTTGTACTGATTTCAGTCAGGCAAGATTTTCACCCATAATGTGTGGTGAAAGGGAAGAAAGATAACTTTGTAAAAGGCACTGTAAAGAAGTGCTACATTCAAAGGGGAGAAAAGTTAAGTGAATGAAGTATTTCATGTAAACTCAGTGAGCTCATTTCCCAGATGAGCCAGATATCTGCTGAGCTTGCCTTGAAGGGCAAAAAGCAAAGATGGCTTCACCTCCTAAATGTGGCCTGGGGCACAGTTAGGATGATTTACCTTAAGACAGTTTAAATGCCCTTGCCTTATTCTGACTGAAGATCACATCTCCTGACAGCCAAAGACACCGAGACATTGAGGTTAGGTCTGAACCCAGCCCCAAGTCTCCAGGATGAAATAGAAAAGGCACGCCACAAACATATGAAAAAAACAACAGTCTCTTCTCAAAAAGCTATTAAAGAGCAGCTTTGCTAAATATGAGGGGGCAGTAACAGTAATTAAAAACAATCTATTAATTGAAAAGCTGACAATTTCTTGTATAGTATCTGACACCTAAGAGCAAGCAATTACAAGAAAGCATAAGTAAGAAGTGTCAGCCTGATATAAGCAATGACAACACCCTTGTAGATAAATTTCCAAGAAAAGTCATCAAGAACTTTAGGAAGAGAGATACTTAGAGACTGGGGAAAGGCAGATACACAATGTAGGAAAAGGAGAACCCAGAGATTCAGATTTCAGGGCAACTAACTCTAATTGCTGGCAAGGATAGAGAACAACAGAGATTTGTTATTCTACTGACATGGAGAAGATAGCAAGATGATCAGTAGCAGTCAACACAAATGACAACAATCCATACTCCTGTGGCATTATTAGAACTATCAATGTTCTAATATCAATGTGCCCTGACCTATGTCATGCAGCCCTCCCATAGTGAACCAAAGGAAATGTGAGTAACATAAAGCATTCACATTCCTAGTTCGAAAACTGCGTTTGAAGGATAATCACTCGTTGTCTTGCTAAAACTCACAGGGAGCAGTCATTTCACTAATGCCTTGGGTGATGTAATACACTTGCTGTGTGTACAGACAAGGAAAGTTGAAAAGGGCAAAAACTGATGGAGATCAGGTAAAAAATTCCCAAACAAATGTAAGAAAATGGAAAAGTGGTCTGAAATAAATAGGAGGGCCTCAGTTAAGACAAACACTAAGTGCTGTACTTCACTAGTCAGTGAGCTGAAGGTCACAACAATCAACTGCACAAATACTGGATGACCAGTCAGGAGACAGAAGACAACCTGGAGGGTTAGAATGGCTCAGAAAACAAATATCAATTAACACTCTCACACTGTAGGACAAGACAGTAAACCTCCTAAACATTACAACATTAAGAGCTAACAAACCTCCCCCAAAGTAGTTTGTTCAGTTTAGTATTCTACATTTCAAAAAATCCACCGACTGTACACCACTTAGAATTAGAAAACAAGGATGAGCAATGTCTGGATAAAAGACTGTTTGAGTAAATGCTGAAAGAATGAGAGATGCTCCATCTGAGAGAGATACTGAAAAATCAGCTAATATATATATAACATGTATATGAGGTGCTGCTGCAAAGAGGAAGAAATAAAATATCTTCTCTGTTTGGGGATAAAACAAACCACCAGCAAATTTAATATGCTTGCTTAATTATCATAACAGAAATCCCTCTGAAAAGGTTAGATAAACATTAGTAGCAATGTTTGAGGTACAGCTGAACTGCCCTGGAGATAGGGATTAAACACAAACTTGAAGTCCCTATTTTTAAACGATTTTTATGATAAATCCTGGTTTTTAGAACACTGCATATGATTCACTCACTAGGCATATGTGTCATTTACAAATGACTATTTTCAATGTGTTTTCTCTCTCTAGAAAACACAGCAATTTTCTTGACTCTGATTTGTGATATTCCCCCCACAGTTTCTATCTACAGAAGCATTTAATTTAGAACTTTGCACATCAGACATGCACATTTGAACAGTATGCAGTATTCATGACACTATCCTGGCTGAGTGAGGCATGGAGCCAGTGATACTCGGAGAGCGTAGGCAAGGGAGAAACAGGAAGGAGCAGAGTCAGCAGTGCTTGTGGAGGGAGTGGAACGTAGGCTAGGAAGAGAAAAATGAAAAGGACCTAGGGCTAGCCAGAAGAGACCAGAGAGTAAAGAATTTCAAAGTCAGGACAACACTTGAAATTTAAAGGAAAACGTGATCTGTGCTGTTGAAACTCCCCACTGAACATGCTGCTTTGCCTTTCCAAGTTTTCTCTACACCTTTCCTCCTCTCTTCCCCCACCCTGGGCCAGGATAACTGGAGCACAGAACCATGTTTATACTTGTTCTGCTTATTGAACAGGATCTTAAAATTGTGTGAGGTGGAGGCGGGACTGGTGATGAGCTGTCAAAGAAACTGGAAACCAGAAATAATCCAATATGAGCTTCACTGGAAACTGATGTGAGAGCAGCTTTTGAGGGTTTTAATTTTTGCAAAAGCCTGCAAACAGGAGCTTCACTTTAAACCAGCGCTTTGTTTAGAACATCTTTCCAAATGGTAGATTTCCCATGCCTTCGACTTTCCTACAAGAAATGTGGGAGAAGACCACAAATGTATTAAAACTTCCACTCCCATCCTAGGCACTTGGCAACCCTGCCTTCCAATATACTGCTTCTTATTTAATTACCACTTCAAACAAGGCTGCATTATATGCACAGCCAATGCTTTGCTTTCCAACAGGTAGAGCAACATTGTAAAGAAGATTTAAGGCACATCACCAACAGCCGTAGGAAGAGAATACAATGTCCTTCTCAGAAAGGCTTAGAAGGAACAATGGAAGTGTGATACCTTGCTCAAAGAGGGAGAGCAGAGAGGAATTAGAGAATTTGTAAGCAAGAACAGTGAAAGGAGGGATACATGGAAGTGAAGGGATGTGGAACTTGTCCCCTCAGCATTTATGATGAACGTTGAAGGTGTATTTTCTAAAACATCCTCCAAATTGATGCTACCATTTTATTCACATGGCCATGAGGCTTGAAGTGCTGCAGTTAGCAAACTGGAAAAACAGTACACAAGGCACTTGCTGTCTTTCCCTATTTTGCTTAGTAAGCAGCAACCTTATCTGGCTGTCATCTCCCCCCTATTTTTTTGCTACTGCATCAATAGTACCACTGTTGCCATTACCCCACCAAATGTTACCATTACTCCAAAGGAACAGAAAGGGCCTTAGGCAGTTCCCACTGCTTGCACCACTGCATTAGTAAAATCAGTGGAGGCTTGTTTGATACACCTCATGCATCAGTAGGCACAAGGGCCTTCTCTGCACTGCACCACCCATCACCCTTGCTTCTTCTGAGGCACTGAACAGATGTACTATGAGTAGACATGAAGTCACCCAAGATAAGCAGAGAGAGAGAACATTTTTTTCCAAGTAAAGTTTCTTATACTGAAAAGTGGCAATTTTTGTCTTGTTGCCAGAATACATGGATTAAGCTGGGATGGTATTTTTCTGCCTATTTATATTTGCATCTCTCCAACAGATGGAATGTAATAGCTGCAGCATTGGCCAAACTGAGAATTATTCTAGTGTAGGCAATAATAATGATCACAAATGGTAAAATGAAGCAAAAGTTCAAATTTAGCTCATCAATACATGATTTTCTCCTTGCCACAGAAAACTTGGCAATAACTGCTTCCTACTTTTGATCCTTTTTGAATGCAGCCGGAGAAATCCACCTATACAAAACTGAGATTTCAGCATGGGATTTCCAAAAGTCATCTATAGGACTCCAGAGCATAGCTGGGCAGCAATTCTCATGTGTCTACTACACAAACAGTACCAACCTTTAGAACATACCTAGGGAACAGTTGTTCCCTAAAGAAATAAAAATTTAAATTAATTGTGTTTCCTACCAAACAGGATTTTCAGGATTTCCTTTCAAGTAAATCAGTGCTGCTAGACTACTCCATAGCTGAGAAGTGTGGGAACTGCAGCACTGAAATTCTGTGAATTCAGGCTCCTGAGGTTTCACAAGTCAGAAAAGCATAAGTTTCAGCTGCCAACCAGCAGGTGCAGAACCAAAGAAGTTGGGATTTGGGGAAAAGGACAACTTGCCACACTGCCTTTAAAAGGCTAAGCAGACATGAAATCAACTCCCCTGAGTGTTTTGAAAGCACAACTGGAATTTTGGGGGTTTTTGGTTGGTTGGGGGTTTTTGTTTCTTTGTTTGCTATTAAGAAAAATTGAGATTTGAAAATTGAGTCTGAATGAAATCTATGATCTTATGTCAGGTCATTTAGAAAAATTTGACTGTCCTGTAACTAATATGAAAAAACACCTGCAGAGAAAGATTAATATAGGAGGGTAAGTTAACTCTGCATTCAACAAAGCTCAATTATACTTTGCAGATTTTAGTAACAATGTATTATAGTACCAAAAGGAATTACAACCCATTGTCAGCTTTTTGGTCCCAAGACAAGCAAGGAAAAGTCAACATCACATTATGACATTATCTAGACCACTAGGTACTTGCCAGTCTGCAAGAGTACAGTACATTTTTGGGTTGCTCAGTGCTAACCCTTCCTTGTACATTAAAATTTTTCCAAAGGTTTACACAAAGGCTGCAAGGTCTACAGACAATTCATCTCCATTTTGCTTATTATTAGATAATAGTATTGTGATTATCCATAAATGAAGCATGAGATCCAGCCAAGAAACAGGTATTGACTGGTCACCTCTGAGGGGCAATAAAATCATCAATATTTGGGGGCTGCCTTCAGAGAATTAGAAATCTTCCAAAAATCTTTTAAAAATAATTTTAAAAAGTTTTACATAATTTTTTAATTTTATTCTTCATCAGGTACAAGACCCAACAGACGAGAAGCTGCATGTTCACATCAACACTTAGCTGCAAAGCCATGCAAATATTTAAACTGAGATGGGGAAAGACAAAACACCTTGTCAAACATTCAAAAATTTTATTAAATGACAGCTTTCTACACTATATGATCTTCATACCTACTATAGAAAATGGTAGGCAATGTACAAAATTAAATGAGCTGCACAGCCACAAGGCATAGTGCAATAAATAATCCATTACCTAAATCATTTTATATCTAAGCAAAGGGAAAACGTAAAGACATTTACATTTGTGTCTGATATGAATGCAAACCCTGCATTACTGATGGGGAAATGATAGTACAGCTGTCCATTCTGTGTGTGATTGCAATACTGGGCCACATATTTATCAAACTGCCCCTTCTATTTAAAAATGTATTAAATATGTGTATGAATTCTGCATTGTTAGCTAGCAACAAAGCCAATAAACTTTTTTCTTTTATTTTTAATTTGCCATCAATGCAAAATTTGGGTCCTAGAAGTTATTACAAATCATAATTTTTTCACTGAATTTCTACACAAAATTTATGTGTTTCTCTTAGATATGTTTGTTATTACAGAGTCAATCACACAATGTAATTTTGATGATAACCATTTTCTTTTCCTACCCTTCTTCAAAGCTCTGAAAAAGGAAAAAGCATCCACATGCTGATCTGGACATTTTTGAAATGTGGAAATTTTCTGGCTGAAGGACAGTTCTACAAGACACAATAAGTTGAAACAAAATGGACCAAATTTTGCTTACTATAATCCACGTGCACAGTTCAGCTGAAATAAGTCTGACTGCCTCTTAAACATACCCCATCATCTGAGAAATCCATATGCAGCAAAATGAAAACAAAAATGGAAGATGGACTGAAACCAAAGAATATTCTTTGGTCCATAGTTGGACCATCTGGCAGTAACTTCCCTGATGTCAGCATATTACTAAACACCTTCACGGATGGACTCCCAGTGACTCAGAACTACACTTCCTCTGTTCCTTGTTTGTTCCTGAGCAGCAATTCCCTACCTAATACCATGGGAAACCAAAGCAGCAGCACTATGAAAAAATTAATGTCATGCAGTGCTCCCCAACACTTATTAGAGAATTTTATTAGAGAATTCACAGGTTTTTCTTAAAAAGAACAGGTCTTGTCTAAATGCTGTGCCTAATCTCAATTCAGAAGATGGCATTCTGCTTTTCTAAGTTAGGTTCATCATCAAGCAATAAAGAAGAACATAAAAGAAAAAAAATAGAATTCCCATCAAAATCATTAAATTAGATTGACATGGGGACTACATTCTGCTGACCACAATTTGTGAATGAATACACAGCTGGCATAATTTATCATCATACACCCTACGTTAATAAAATACTATAAAATGGTTATAACATGTACTGCCATGTCAAGTCACAATCAAGATAGTTGATGAATGCTCAAAAACTGTTAAAGTGCAAGGAAAAAACAACCCTATCAAAATGAGAACAGCCCTTTAAGAACATTATTTCAGTGCTTCTCAATTGCTATTACCAACTCAGCTGGTGAGAAGTGAGATACCAAAGTCATTTTCCTTTCTCGTATAAAATGACAATGTTTGACTTTTTTCTTTTTTAACTGAAACCACTGTATTATTCATTTTGTTTCCATTCTTATTCCAAGAAGATCTGTTTTTGTAAACAGCCAGTGAAATGAAAACTCATGCATACATTATAGAAGACTAAAGGCTAAGTAAAAATAAACAGAAGAGAATTTCTCACATATATTGCACACGACCGAGCTCTCTCACCTTACCACGATTAGAGGTTTCTTTCAGAAAATAAAGCTAGACAGAACTACACCCTTCATTTTCACAGCTCCATTATAATGATACATCATAGAAATAATTGTCTGCTATAGCACTGTAGGAAGTATTTTTAAAATAATCTATACAGGTAGAAGTCACGTCATTTGACTGGAGAACAGCATATGTAATGCCTTCATTAAGAATAGGAAAATAATATTAATTGATACAGTCCTGTAAGTTTTACCTCAGGAGTATGGAAGAATTTGGAACAAATTTTGAAAGGATGGGTAATGAGTGACACAGAACTAAATGCAAAATCGGCTAAAATTTGAAGAGTTCTCTAGATTGACAAAGTAAAATAATCTGTATTTTAGACAATGACAACAGAAATTCAGTCAGTCTTATAGAGGTAGATTTGAGTAAAGCATTTCCAGTGGAAACGATATGTCAGTTTAGAAAGCTAGTGGTTAGGCAGCTATGCAAAGGAAAAACAGCAACAATAAGTACTAAGGTGAAGAATCTCAGACAGCAGGGAGCTTGGCTACCGGAGTTTTTCAAGGATAAACTAGTTTAGTGTTTTCTTTAATAACCTTGGCATGAACAACTGGGCTAATGAGAGTCAGTGATGTGCAGTGTCATTGCCAATATAAGAGGATTGCAATACCTACCCCAAAAGAAATGGATTTCTTTGGTGACAAGAACAATAGAAATTTGACATGAGTCCCGCACAAACAAAAAAATATTGTGATTCTGCCCTTGGGAACTAACTGCAAAAACTGCTGTGAGAAGCCAAGAGCTCATCAATAAGAAATTACTAAGGTGGAGAATGAATGGTCTGTAAGATTCAGCTATGAAAGAGACAAATGTAATGCTAGGAGGCATCAATCAATGTATTTTCTGTAGATAGAAAAGTATTTATGCCATTTTACAAGGGCTTTCTTTCAAAAACCGTACATGATAATGTCTTCAACATTTAAGACACAGATTCACATACCAGAACAGGGCAGAAAAGTGCTGGCACAACCATTCAGAAGTGCACATCTTAAAAGAGAAAGAGATTGAAGATGAGGTGTTTAGACTAATAGACAGCTGGGATGTTATCTGAAGGGAAAAAAATAAAAGCTGATGAAAGAGTGAAAAACAGTATGAACTAGCCATTGGGCTGAACATTAGCAGTGGTTTCTCAGATATTAGGACAATTTGATTGCAGAAGAGCCAATCACTGCTACAGTGACAGAGAGCAAAAGAAGAAACTGTTCAGTGTCTTATCCATTAGAAAACAGTCACTACATTGATGGTGGTGCTTGATATGTTATAGCTTGCAACAGCAAGCGACTGGAGCTGACACTTTCAATTGTGTGTGTGTGAATGTGCTGGCCTGCGTTTATTTATAAAGACAGTAAATAATAACAATATCCATGAAACACAAGAGAAGCAAGAAAAGCCTGCAATTTTATTTACTTTATCACATTTCAGCAATCAAAAGCAGAAAAGAGCAATTTAGAAGAGATTAGTAGGTGCTAATGCTTCCCAATGCATTAGAGGACATTTTCACAGGAATACTGACAGCGTGTCTTGGGGAACGACGCTGATAAATAAAGATAGAGTAGTGAATCAAAAGACATGCAGATCTTCTCTAGAAGAATTCCAGGGTAATGAAGCAAATTACTTCTGTGTTTAATGTCTGAAGTAGGTTGGTGGTTTTTCCACAGTGTTCTTATTCCTAAAAAAATCTGAGGCACTATTGAGAACAGATGTAACAGACCTTCCCCTACAAATACAGCTAACTAAGCACAGAACACACAATGCTGTCTAGCTATGATGTCTGGCTTATAAACTTTAGAGCAAACAAATTCCTAAATTATCACATTCTTAACTTATATTTGTCCATTAACATTAACCATTTTTCTGAGTTAACTTTGTTTAGGAAAGTAGCTTCATGTTATCCAAATTTCAATACTAAATATTAGCAGTAAAATGTCTGTCCCTCCTGTACTCAGTGTTATCAAGAAACATTTAGGAGTCATACAACACCTCTTACTATCAACTGGCATCAAATCTAGGCTGACTCTAATAGCACAATAGTGACTGTGCTGGGCATGGGTGGGTTTGCTTTGTTTCTCCTAGAGGGGAATTTCTGGCAGCTAGTACAGATGCTAGTCTGGCACCTCACACAGATGTAGATTTGCCATATAGGACTGAAAAAAGGTGAAGAAAATTTGAAGGAAAGGAAAATAAGTCAGCTGTTTTCCAGGAAGGACATTTAACACTGACAGCAAATTCCAAGCTGTGTTTAGTTCAGCTTGTCTGGGCCTCACATCATGATCTCACCTATGCAGAGCAGCTTGCTCCCCAAACCCACTCCATGCCTACCCATTCAGCAGTATTACAGCCCTGAGAGTTGAGGGAGTTGGCCTCAAGGAAGTACTATTATTTTCTGAGGTGAAAAACCAGAGATTGACACTCATGCTTATTTTGCACAATAAGTCCATTCAACAGCACTCAGGGACAAACCAAACAAAAATGAGGCTTGGCCTCTTGAGTACACATATAAGGAAGATTACAATGCACACCATTTTGTGCATCAAACACAAATCATACCACACCACGTGAATGTGTTTCTGGGATTATCGGGAGGTCTGAGATTCCCTGGATGCACACAGGGACAGGAGAAGAACAGACTGATGAACAATCGGCCTCCTTCTCATTGAACAGCTTCCATGGCTCACACAAATCAATTTAACATGGCTGTTATGCTGCACAGAAAAAAATTCCCAAACAAAATCCAGCGCTGCTGAAATTTGATGCTTGCACAATACACGCTCTCCTGAGTAATCCACACCAACTAGACACTGCCACTGCACAAGCCCCATCCCTGCAAAGGGAGGTTACTATGCATCAGTGAGAGAAAGATTATTCTTTTCTTTCTCACAGCTTTGGCTGGGACATTTGGCTGGGACACAAAACAACAACTTTCTTACCCTACCTAGAGAATTTCCCCACCTCATTCCGAAAAACTATTCCATGAGCATTTGTTAACTCATTCAGTACCCCTGCACTAGTCCCCCTTTGTAAGTCCTGCCTGAAGAGTGGGATTATGCCATGGTACCACTTATTATAGAGCTAGCAGAGCCATGTGAGGTGTTGGTTGCAGCTTTCTGAAATTCAGTGGGAGCTGCTGTTGCCCTGGGATTCCTGCAGTTCTGCTAAACAGGTGGGTCAAGAGGCCACTGTTTTGGGCAGCTGAAAGATGCAATCACACAGCTGAATTGCAGCATCTCACTTCTACAGCAGAGCTGAACCCTGAGGTCATTGGGAACAGGGAGACTTCCCAACACCAGAGACAAGAATTTGCCTCTGTGACAAGGATGGGATAGTGAGTCAAAGCAACCACACTGAGGGACCAAGCAAGGAAGATCTTTTTTCATCTTGATTTGCCTGAAAGTAGACCAGGATTTACTGAGAGGAGCTCAATTTGGAAGACTTTTCCTAGTCCCTTGAACTGGACTTGAACACTGCTGGAAGCTCCCACAGCCCAAGGTGGTACTCTGCCAAAGTGAAAAGAACAGGGCACGACCAGGTGCAGGGGCAGGCATGTCTTATTCCAGCTGTCTAAATGCCACTGCAGGACATTCCCCCCACAAGAGTTCAACCACCCCACACACCCTTTTTTGTCATTCACCCATTTTATAAAAGCCCAGCCAGAGTGTACCAAGGCTTACTACAAACCTGAACTGAGAGGTTTGAAGAAGATCCTGGAGTCACATTACCCTCCTCATCATGCTATATTTTATTCAATATAAAAACATGTTTTCTTCTTAAAACTATGGCCTGGGGAATCTCTGAATTTTGCAACTTGTAAACAAACATGGAAAAGGTAATTAAAATGAGGAGGAATATAAGGTAATTAAGAGTAAGGTAAAGTGTATCACAGAGCAAGTGGAGGAGCAAGAGCTTTGCAGAAATATTGGATTTACTCAATTTGCACACTTGAAAGTGTTTTTCTTGCTTGTATGTAATGTAATGTTACTCTACTACATCAATAACCACAGAACTGGTTTCCTCTTATTTTTTGTCTTTAAAGCTTGTCTCTGCATCTCATCTTTAAACCACACCAAACTGGTTTGGTTTTTTTTACCCCAAAGTACACAGTCCACTGACTGCAGTGCCTTGGAATCACACCTAATTAATATTTAAAAATGTTTTGTGGACCTATATGGAAGATCAAGAGTAAGGAAATCTGGGATTTGAGATCAAGCCAGCAGAATTTTCCATTTCATCTGCTAGCATAAAAATCTTCATTTATCTTCTGGAAAAACCCCACTAATTTCCCATTGTCAGACAGCATGGCTGCAAATGAACACTGCCTCTGCAGTTGTTGAGTGCAGAGACTGCTGTATCCAGATTTGCAGCTGCACAGCCAGATGGTTCCAAGTGAGACACCTCATTGTCCAACCAATATGGGCTGGAAGAAAGGAGGAGTATTAGAGAAGAAAACCTAAAGGTTTCTTCAGAAGGAATTTCACTTGAGGGGCTGCAGTCCTGTTTCTCAGCTCAGAATGGGAAGTTGGAGTGACAGGACATGACCATGCAAGCCCATGAGGACCAGCCCTGATGATGGAATTTCAGGATGACAGAAGTCTTTTCCAAAGTTTAGGCAGCAGTGTCACCACCACAAGCCCCTTCCTTCACAGGGCAAAGAAGGACTTCCTTACTAACAACAAAATGTCATCACTTTGAGTGAGTATTCGACTGCTGCAGTGCTGGTAGAATTAGAATCTGCTGTAAAGGAGGAGGCAGTGTGCCAGCTCATAAAGCCTGACAACTCAAGGACAATTCCTGCTGGATTCGATCAGCTGAGGTTCAGAGATTGGCCACATGACAACTGCCACTTACCAACCAACAAAACAGTTATTTTTTCATGCTGATTTAAAACCTAGATGATGCCTCCAGAAGATTCATAATCAATAATACTGAAAGAGTATAAAACAAATCTGAACCTCCTTCCTTCAGTGAGAAAGAAATTTTTTTTCTTCTAAGATTGTTATGAAGCTCCACTGTCATTCAGGATACCCAGATTCCCTGGCTTTGACTGGTCAGTTGGCAAGGAGACCTGAGCTGTTTAATTATTTCTTAAGAAGGAACAAAATGACAGTGGAGCACGCATTTGGAAGGCAGAAAGGCAGGACCTAATGACAAGTTTGCAAGCTGCTGAGCAAAATCTGCTTCCTGTGATAACTGCTTGCTGCTTTTTTAATATTATCCATGATGTCAGAGACTGATCTGCACCCACAGAGGCAAAGACAAGAAGGACAGTAATTGCATAAGTTCTGTTGCAGATTCTTCACACTCTGGACTCAGGGAGGGACTTGCTAAAAGGCAATGCACAAACCAAAAGACATGCAGTGCTGTTCTCCATCAAACTAGCTTGTACCCAAGGTCCTGAAGGGCAGCAGCATCAGTGCAAGCAGTTTCAAAGGCCTCTGCTGTTTTGCATTATGAATGACAACCTAAAATGAGGTCAGCTTTTGTCTGCAACAACTATTTTACCAGACTCTCAGATAGCTCCTCTCAGACTACAGGGCTTTATTAGATGGGTGCACAGCAAATGAAATGTACCAAAGCTTACTACAAAGAACGTGGTCTCTGCTTCTGTTACAGCCGAACCCAGGGCACTTTTGTAAGTTTTGGTCTAAATGTCACATACGTACAGTAACAGAACATTCACAGTATTCACTTCTCTAACAGCACCTTGCACTCCAGTGTAGGAATGTAGGAAGTGAAAGAACACTGTGAAAAGTCTTCAGAGACTGCTAAGGTCAAGATTTGCAGGGTGTGGTAATGCTCCAAATCCAATTTTGATCCTTTCAAGGCCACTGCAACGACACAGAAATGTTACAGCATCAGTTCTAGGCATAATCTTCAACTTCCATGTTGTTAAACTTCAGCTTCCATGACTAAGGGTCCCATGTTCAGAATAACAATTGTTACAGGATGAGTCTAGTATCTGCTCTGCCCCACTGAAAGTAATACTTTTAGTTTAACTAAAAGCATTGAACCATCCTGTTATTGATGAAAAATACAATGCATGTGACATCCAAAATGGTGGCACAAGTCTTTGAGTTGCATTGCTGCATCTGCTTAAAGCAGCAAAGGTAAAAGCTATGAATCCAGCAGTAAGGAAGAACACTGTAATTCTCTGAAGGCCAAGTGAAGGGCAGGTTATGGACAACAAGGAGCAATCCAATTTGGTTACACTAGCTAAGGTAAAATTTACAATGGCTATCAATCCTCATGCTTTAAGGCATAAAATGAGCACCATCTGGGGCCAGAAAGAAATTTCCCTCTGTGGTACACTCTAACACAATTGGCTGTGTGTATTTCTACCTCTGAATCATCACATATTGGTTACTGTCAGAGACAAGATACAAGACTGTACAGATCACTGGTCTGTTCCAAAGCAGCAATTTCTGTGTCGTTCGTTTCCTTTGCAATCCTTACAGATTGCAATAATGTTATTAATGCTGCAACAGTCATTTTCCAATATATGGTAATAGACTCTCTGAAACAAACACCGATAGAAACTTAAATGACTCCAAAAACTAATCAAAAGCACTAGTCTACATTTTTATGGAGTCTGAGTGATCTAGCAGTTCTGTTTTGGAAAACAAATATCCCAATCTAATTACCTGTATTTTTGAATTACACATCAAGCACATTATCTTGCATTGAATTCAACAATAACAATGGTATGAAGAAAAAGAGCACCGACGATATTTAAAGAAGTAATTTGGAGTTAGGCTTTGAATTTATTTTAAAGAGAAGAAGTAAATATTGTCTTCCTGACTGAGATTTATTAACACTCCCCCTTTCCATTATCTGAACATTTCACTTGCCCTAAAGCACATCTGTAAAGACAGTGAGAGACTGCATACATTTTCTATATCCATAAATTACAGATGTTGCTCTGAGCTACTCATCTATCAGGACAATTTTGCATAAGAGTAAGACCAACCTGAAAATTATCCATCTAACAGAGAATATAGAAAATAATTAGTAAAAACATGCAGTCTGCAGACGTAAGTTGCCTTACAAGGAACATTCTTTACCCAAAGCTTTATAATAGGGTGTGACAGAACACAGGGAAGGAAATCAAAGCTCAAACAACACTTCTGGGTATCAAAACAAAGAATTTGATTCATCAATAACATTCTGTTGTGTACACACACAGCTATAACAAACTCAGTAAAGAGGATAATTTCAGGACACCTGTGTTGAGTAACTTACACCACCTAATACTTTCCAGCTAATAACAGTATGTCATATATTTTATGGGTTAATGTATCTGCTGTAGTTAGCCTACATCAGTGTTTTGTTTCCATGAACATGCTGTGTGCACCAGTGGAAGAACAGAAGAGTTCTATGTAACACAATATGTGATTATCCTAAAGCTGAAGTGTACAAAACAAAAAGGCAAATGGAGGACAAAATGCAAGCAGGAGTTTTACAAGGAAGGGTTTTGTCATCAGAGAGCCCAGTTACTGTATCTTAACCTTTCCACTTCCATAGGCAACTAAAAAATGAATAAATGCTGAGAGAACAGATAACAAGATTAAGAACACAGAGACTCTTCTAGGTTATATAAAATACACAACATGATTTAGCTGAACAGAAAGAGGGAAAACAGTACTTGTATGAGATAAAAGAGAGACGCACGCTTGAACACTTAATGCCAATCACATGCTCATCCTAAACAGAAGACAAATACTGCATTGCTACATTCAGAGCTGGCTGAATGGAAAAAACACAGAGGTTCCATGCCCAGGAAAATGTTCCTCCTTCTCTGCAATTTACATTTCAGAAATCATAAAATACCCTGGGTTCCCCCAGGTTCTCTCGTACCATCTCTGCAAAAGCCACTGTTTTTCCTTTGTTTCCTTTGTTTTGCAACATGTTTTTGTAAAGATGAAACTACAGGTTTCTAAGCCTATGACACAAGTTGTTGGTTTTCTTTTCCTCCTCACCAAAATAGAAATCTTCTCTGGAAGGAAGAATACTTCAGTTCTGTTCTGACTTATGCAAATAGAAAATGATATGGAAGCAGCTGTAATACATGATACAACAATACTTTAGGTTTGATTTCTCTACAGTCAAATGAAGAATGTCTTATGAATCAAGGGAAGGAAAATGAAACACACTAGAGTAGGAAATTATTAGCCACTTCTTATAAAATTATTTCCAGCTAGAAAATAAGTGGTTTATATCAATGCTTCCATCTCTCAGCTCCAAGGAATCCAATTAAAATTTCTTGGCCACCCACACTGCACCCATTAGGCAAGACTTTCAAAACTGGGTGTCTGCATGTCTACATCTGCATGTAGGTACTTTCATGTTCAGATTTTCTTAAAGTCTGAGCACCTAGTAGTCCTCTACAGACTAGAATAAGAACTGCTGGATAACCAGAGAGACAATTTTAAAAAGAAAAAAAATAAAAAAAGAAGCATTTATATTTTTGTTTGTATCATTGCACTGTTTTGGATCCATCTGTACAACTCTCAGGTGGTTGCAAAACCACCTGCTGAATAGAGACAGGCACTGCCTGTTTCAAGTGTGAGCACATTTTTCCCACCACAGAATTCCTAACCCTTGTGGACATGGGGAACAAGAGACCAGAGTCAGAATCATACTAATTTTCTGTAAATCAGTGGCAGTAAGATGCAGAGCACATTCCCCAAATAAGCACTTTAAAGTTTAGTGGTGCAACAACTTGCATTAAACCTTCTACTTAAAACATCACTATTTCTCACTCAAGTGAATCACTGTTCTTTAGACTTCCATACAATCAGCCTAGCAAGTGGAAAGATTCTGACCACTACATTTTTTCATCATAACAACAAATATTTTTGCTTGATGATGCAATCAGCAAAAACACCCTGAACCTTCTTTTATTTTATCTCTCTCTCCTTTTTATTTTTCTCGCATAGCAAGTAGATTTCACAAGAAGGTTAGTAATGAAACCCTAAAAATAACATTTACAGGAATAAAGTGAGAACCTGGAAAGGTAACAAATCATCTACTGTAAACACAAAGAAATCGAGGGCCATTTAAGTGAAGCAACATCTTTGATCCACTGCCTCTCATCACCATTGAAATCTGAGAAAATACACAGAAACACGTTGTGTGTCCCCTCAGGAAACTGAAATACAGTTAATTAAGAAACAGATTTTTGCCTTTTGATCCTTCTAATAATTCTCCTCTTTCTCACTGACATGTACACAGAGAGATAAGAGAATGAAGGGTTTAGGTCATTGTTGCTAGAGGCATTATTTTCTTCAACCCTACCCTCCCACAGTGCTATGAAGAGCTTTCAGCTCTTGTCTGTCCTCACTACTTATTATCCGTCTCATACGCACACTAATACTTACAAATAAGGAATGTGGTTGACCTGGCAACAGGATTTTCATTTCCTATTTTATCCACCATTTCTTTTAATAACATTAGTCTCGGCTAACTAGAGAACAGTTCTAGCATTGCAGTTTTGCATGTGTATAGTTGTACCAAGTACAAATAACAATCCCCAAACCACTCCATGTTGTGAGAAAGACTTCACTTCAAGAACATATTTCTGCCAAACAGGAGAATAGACCAGCATAATCAAAACCTTTTGTCTAACTTGTATAATTCAGTATTACTTTTGGACATTTTTTCCCCAATATGCTTATCTAGAATTAAAAGGATGGAGAATTATATTCTGCAAAGAAGTCTCTGGGCAGGCAGGGGTATTTAGAGAGGAAGAAAAAAAGGAGTTATTAGACTAGGGAAAGCAAATGACCTATCCAGGACAGACAGATATATGAGAAATCTCTGATCAATGCAAAGGCCCGAGAAAACTGATGTGATAGTTTTGTAAGTAAAGGAAGACCATATCCAGTCTCTCACAACCTTGAAAAATAAGAGGAACATTGGTATCTGAAAGTGTTCATTTGGGGTGTCTAACCTGAGGTAAGTTTACAAGGCCTTGATTTTTCAGAAAGGATGACACACATCACCTGAAAGTGTAAGCTTGTATTTAACAAAGTCCCTGAAAAACACAGCAAAACAGGAAGGTGAACTCATGTTCATGCTAGGATGATTATTTTGCTCATATTCTTTATCAGTCCCTGGAGAAGAGGAAGCTTGATGGGAGATCTCATGGCAGTCTGCAGCTTCCTTGTGAGGGGAAGCAAGGTGGCAAGCATGATCTCTCATCTGTGGTGACCAGTGACAGCACCCAAAGGAAAGGCCTGAAGTTGTGTCAAGGGAAACTTAGGTTGGATATTAGGGAAAGGTTTTTCACAGAGAGGGTGTTTGGGCACTGGAACAGGCTCCCCAGGGAAGTGGTCACAGCACATCTTCAAGAAACATTTGGGAAACACTCAGGAAAATGGTGTGATAATTGGAGTTGTCCTGTGCGGGGCCAGGAGTTGGACTTTGATGATGCTTG
Organism: Cyanistes caeruleus; assembly: GCF_971803275.1. NCBI lineage: Eukaryota > Metazoa > Chordata > Aves > Passeriformes > Paridae > Cyanistes > Cyanistes caeruleus. Next base: position 43,373,377 of record NC_141705.1, read on the forward strand.
TGCATTCGTTCCAACTCAGGACATTCTATGGTTGTATGATGTTGTACAGCTGTAATGACTCAGTTTCAGTTTGCCATATGACTCAGTGGTCTCTGTGAGAAAGACAGCATCAAGATGCAGTTAGTTGTATCACAGGCAGCCTGCGCAACATCTTCAGCTTATTTTCTCCAAATAAGCATCACTATAGATAAGCTCTTATTGCTATCACAAGTGACACCCTGCTCACATTCAAACCCTTCCAGAGTCTCTCTGCAGGATTTATAGACAAAACCACAAAACACATTGCAACTCTCTTCTCCTAAATAAAGATGGTGGCAATCCCCAAGGCTGTTTGTGGAAGCTATTGTGGTGGGTACATAATGCCTACACAATAACACAGCACCTAACTTTGTACAAAATACGTAAGATCATTCAGTCCTTTTTGGCCCAAAGTACTTAGCAATCAGAATAAATATTTTATTTTGTTTGATTAATCCCCCAGCTCTTTCCAGTTAAACCAGGCTGTTACACATGTTTTTGACATATATAGCAAAGAAGTGTAGAACTCAACAACATATATTCCTTTAAACTGAAATTTTGTATCACCGGTTCTTGCAAAAGTGCATTAGAAAACAGCTAATTTGAAGGAAGTGTTTGCCAGTAAAGGCTGGAACACAGCCAGAAAGCTACGCTTTACAAAGATTTTAATAGCTATGAAATGTTTGGTACTTTGTGCTGAAATTAGTGAACAGCCTAATTTTTTCTCTGTAGGAGACTACACTCAAAAACCTGCAGGTGTGAGACCTGAGTGTATGAGCATGCTTGCCTACACCTGAAGCCATTTCCCCACCACGCAGTTTGAGCAGCACTGCACTGTTTAGGAGCTTTGAGGAGTAGCGTGTCTGTAAGTCAGGATTTTGAGTAGTATCAGCATCATACTGTGATGAACTTGCAGCACCACATCAGTTCACACTCCTGCCTGCCTCTAGACTACAGCGTCTGTTCTTCTCAGAGATAATGATTGAATTTGATGGCTATATCCTCCAGAGTCTCCTCCCTCCAGCATTGCTTCACACCTGAACAAACTCAAGTGTGAAATGTTTCCACTCTGATTTGGTAGCAGTTAGAATGCCATCTTTACAGGGCATAAAAAACATTCAAGACAGCAAAAGTTCAATCTCTGTACATAGTGACTCAGTAAGTCCATAGCAACTACATAAAAACACCTTCAATTTTTGCATTAGCAACATTACTTTAAACACAATATCTACCAGACTACCCATGGGCTTCCTTGCTGGATAAAGCTTTCCAAATAAGACACAATGCTAGCAATAAGTCAGCAAAAGTTATCAAAACCAATCCTGAAATAGCTACAATGCATAGTTGATAAGTCCTTACCAACATTTATCAACAGAAATCTCCCATAGGAATTAATCAAAAAATGTACACAAAAACTGTTAATTGATTAGGAAAATCGAACTTGTAATTACAAGCAAATTTTCCCTTAGCATGAAAGTTCATCTCTTACGTAATTGTCAGTGCAGAAGCAAACTGATACAGAAAAAAAACCCCTTGGAGATACCTCACCATCCCATTCTGGACAGAAAAATGTTCTCTGTACATAGGACATAACCACTAATCTGGAATTTTTTCAGGTCCTTATTTATAAAACGCTGCTAAAATGTCAAAAAAGCGCGTTTGACCGAAAAGCGTATCCAGTCCTTTCCCAACGTACTGCTGGTGTCAAGACTGTCTGCTCAGCACCTTTGTGACCATTTTAGCAACATCCAATGTCAGCACACAAATTAAAAAATAATTTTTTATTCAGCTGAGTCAGATATGGAGGCAGGGTTTGTAGAAAAGCCTGGAGGGCCTTCCTTGCAGCCAGAACAGTTGCCTAGCTATAGAATACTTGCCAGTGGCAGTGTCTGGGGGCAGGGTGTAAATCTAGGACAGCACTTTTGGTATCCCCAACAGTGCCAGGTGCATTCTGTCCTTTGACTACTTCATAGGTGCATCCACATGTTGTGCAAATGGCACTGTCACTCTGCACCGCTCCACTTATTCTGTATACACTATCAGACACGTACTTACTTACAGTCTTCTGGGTTTTCTTAAGAACTCCCTGACATTCCTGTTGTATGATGGGATTTGTAGGTTGCCAAAACTCCTGCTGCCTCTCAAGGGACAAAGTGGGCGCCAAATACAGAACTCAGGAATGCCCAATACGCACAGGACCATCCAACCGGATACAACACAGGTACACTCACTGTGAATGTGTCTGAAACACTTCTGACTGATAAGACATGTTCAGTGCTGCCCACGAAAATGTTTTCTCTTGGCTCAGCACACTAAGAAATGGCAGGACTGCTGTTGCCACCCAAGACATTCAGATACTGCTACTGCTACGTATAGGGGAATAGGTGGTGCTGCACTGATATTTCACATTCCAGCAATAGATCCTTCCTCATAGCTCAGCTCATGCCTTTCCAGCCGCCACCCATTAGTAGAACAAGAAAAGGAGGGAGCATGCCACTCCCTCGGCTGCATTTCTTGATGAGGCAGCTCCCTTTCTCCTCCAGGGAAAGTAAAGGAGTAAATGAGGCAAAAAGCATGGGTTCTCTGTGCTGGCCTGTTCATCTTGTTATGGAAGGAGATGATAAAGCTTGTTCCCCCAACACCTGCTTTTATCCAGGTGGGAAAGAAAACTGGTCATCAGAAACATGGATCCCTACTGAGCAAGGGAAATTAATTCACCCATGCTTATACCTGGTTCACCTTTTTCCATACATCCTTAGGAAATCAAAGGAGAATGATTTCTATAGGCTCCAACTGCTTATTACAATACTCTTAAACCACTCTTAAAACACTGAGCAGAAACCTCAGTTTTACCCATGACTGCCCCAAGAGATTCTTAGCTGCATTCTGGAATTTTTGCACCTGGAAAGCAGCAGGACCTGCTGAATGCAGATCATCAATCACAGAAATGTGGCTGCCCAGGTCAGGAGAAAGACCTTCTGAAACACGAGTACTTAGCAACAGACTAGAGAATTCAGAGTTAGTTAACTACCATAGCAGAAGATATTTTTGTTTAGTCAATTACTAGCTTATTACAACTAATCACTTATAACCCTTTAGTATTATCTGTTCTTATAAAATAATTTCTTTAAATGTGGTAGCCATCGCTATCTGTAAATGTAGTACTTAAGCATGGCACTTCTTTTATGATTTTCCTACATAGAGAAGGATTTGTATAGAATTTGTTAGGGTCTCCATCCCTCCTATAATCTCCTCATTCAAAATGCAGGATTGAACAGGATTTGAAGTAAGAATCTCTTTAGCACTCAGCCCTAAAGATGGTCATTTTAATAGTGACAAAATCTGTGGAGGAAACAGGTGAACTAAAATATTTAATGGGCAGGTTGTATTCTACAGAGCTCCACAGGGATCAGGTGATTTTACAATCCTATATCTAAACTTCTGTTGAAGATGGTTTAGAATTTCCATTTCAATAAATGCATAGTTTTTATCAGTGCTCTTTCCAAAGCCACATCCATTATATGGGGAAGCTAGATCATATAAACTTGATTTCAATATGTTAATCATTGTCTGGGAAAGGCAATCTCTATGACGTTATACAGATTATTCTGTAGCATCAGTAACAGACTACTGTGTAATCCTCAGTATCATCTTCTGTCCAAAACTTGTTTTCAAATAAACCACATTTTATAAAGAAGTTGAAACCAGAGATTTAGGGTAGTTTTATGCAACATTTTTGTTAAGGAAATTAAATAGGTGCTTTCTTTGAGGAGCTTTGGATTTGAAATCTCTCTAGAGGGGCAGTTTGGAAGGCTAGTCATTGTTTAATTAGTAGTCATCTCAATCAGTGTCTGGAGTTAAAGATTGACAGGTGGGTATATATTCAAGAAATTCTCAGAGGAATTCACCCAGTAACTGAATATTATATATATCCTACCTCACTTCAGCTTCTTCAGAGATTTTCTTCTTTTAGTTTGGCAAAAAAAAATTCAAAGTAAGCAGGGCTGCATGCTCTTCTTCTGCCTCCACACCTAGAGGAAACAATCCACAGCCAACTATAAAATCACTTCCTTTTTCAGTTCGCAAACTCAACACAAGCACCCCTAAGAACATATGCAGGTAAGGTGTGCTCTGAAAACAGTAATATCATTAACTAGGAAAGTTCAGTAAGGTCCTACTCAGGAATGCATACAGCTGGTCTGGGTATCAAAACTGCTAGGAACCAACCTCTGCTCAGAATCCTGGAAAAATCAGGATCTTGCACACAGATTTGGAAGCAAAGCTTAACTATCAGTTCAGCCATGTGGAGTTTTTCTCAGCTTCTAAGGAAACCACCCTCTCTAGCAGACTATGATTGTTTAGTGAGCCCACAATTACTACTTGTTGGAACAGCATACAGACAACAGGGAGAAGCAAACATTTAGTGAGGAGATTTGGGTGGAAAAAGCAGTTTGCCACTCACCAATTGCTAGTTGTTCTGAACTATTACTACAAGGAAAGACTCCATTAGATAGATTCTTCAGAGTTGTTATGCAAAACTAAGCCAAAACACTACACTAAGAATTACAGGTCACTTATTCTGATTTTCTATTTCTTTACAACAAATTCTTGTTTTTCCTGTAAAAATTGTAGTTTGCTTATGGATGGCTGTTTCAACCCACGGGAAAGCAAGCTATATAGGTTATCATATTGTTGGGATATGAGTAGCAATATGGGGCCAGATCCTACTTCACCTCACCTCTGGCAAGGACAGCTAAGCTGGCAACTACTCCTGCCCTGCTGAGCAAGAAAAGAGCTCAAGCATGTAGGCAGCAGTTATCTGGAGAGGAAAGGAAGGATTGCTCCTCTCCCTGCAACAGCAATGGCATTGCTGTCCTCACCTTCATCCTCAGAGCAGAGAATCAGAACTTTGCCTTCACATCTGAGATGCCTTAAGCTGAGATGTGGCTCACAGCAACACAGCTCAAAGGAAGCATACTGAAAGCAATAATTTTTGTATTTTATATTAATATATACAAGTACACAAACAGACCAACTATTTCTGCTTAAAAATTGTCTATGGCATCTAATAAACTCACTGTTAGGCTCGCAGCAGCCATGATGAGGAATCTTTCTGTTTAATTCATAACAATCCTGAAGAACAAAGTAATCCAACATCTGGGGAAATATAAGCCCCCATATCCTTAGCAAAATTAATTTATGTCAGTTGCAAGTAATTTTATTTTCTGGGAAAATACTTCCATTTTTATCATGCCAAAGACAATGGAAGACCACAGGTATTCCTCAAGTAGACTGGTTCTTTGCCTTCTGAAATGAGATTGGTCAATAAGAAACTAATTAGAACGCCAAGGAGAGTTGCCCAAGTGGGGATACAGACTATAAGCTGTATTTGCACCATCACCTTTTGCTTCCTTAGATGTAAATTCAGTATTCCAAGTCCCAGGCCACCTGCTGCCAAAGGAAATGTTGTTAAATCCTGAGTGACCACAGGAAAACAAAGAAGGGGAGATGGGAATGTCAGTTGCACAGCTTTTAAACAAATCCTTATCAGATCACTCTCAGGGCACAAGGCTTGTTCTCTCTTGCTTTATTAAGTGGAGATAAGGTGAATTTACAGGGAGTTAGCTATGGCTAAGAGGAAAATTTTGATTCCAGAACAAAACATAAAATCCTGGAGAGCCAGCTGGTAGGGGTACCCAATCTACTCTTGTATTCAGCAAGAAGGAAGATTTTTTCTTCTACTCACTCAAACTCCCCTCCCCAAACAACCCTACATGTCAGGTATCTAATTAATAATGCTGGCACTGGTGTGGAGGATGAGCTTGCCTCTAAGTTCAGCTCTGCCCCATGGCAGAGGCATGCTTTATTACTAATGGAACAGTTTGTTGCTGACCATGGTATATGAAGAGACTCCATCTCGATATATATGTATGCCTTGGTTAGTAGAAATAAAACCACCTCTCAAAATCCACTGTTGCAGGTCTACTCAAAGAGCCTCACACCTAAATACCAAAAAATGAATAGGAGAGAAATTCAGTAATACTGTGGTGCAACTAGGAAATGCTAATGATAGTGTATTTATTCTCATGGAATAAAACATTAGTGTTCAAAAAGCATACACAATATTATAGCAATCACAATCAAGCAGAATCAGAGCCCCAAAGATCCTACATTCTAATAGAACCATGTATTTACAAACACATCATTAAACCAAATATTTAACCTGCACTTGAGAGATGTCACTGAAGTTAGCTTTAGTTTTCTTTCATTCTGTAATTTCTACTTGCTGAGAAAAAAATGTATCCCAGGACACAATTCCTGTTGTTCCCCTCTATTTCCATTCATGCCCACCCATGTCAGTGCCTGCCCCTTTTTGTATTCCATCCATCTTGCTTGTTCCTGCTCTCTAATACCCTTGCTTCAATCTCAGCTCTGCTTGTCCCCATCCTGCCTGCTAACTCTTCTCCCATGTACCAGTCATTGGTCCCCCTTCCTCCTGCATCACCCTCCCCTACTTTCTCTTCCACCTACTTTACCTCCACTTTCCAGCTCCTACCCCTCCCTCCTTGCTCTCCCTAGTTCCCCAGGCCTCTCCTGGGGCTGCTGCACCCAACCCCTCCAACTCTGCATGCAGTCATGCCAGCTTCCCTTCAGGCTGCAATGGCAAAAGCTCTGAGAACACAAAGGGAAAATCAGTCCTGCACTGCACAGTGCCGAAATGGGGAAGAGATTAAAAACAGCAAACAACTCAGACCCCAAAGCTCTAAGTGTATTCAGCTGAGCAGGCACCAAAAACACCTGAAGGGATAGAGTTTGCTGTGTGGACAGAGAACCTTCACAGCCCCAGAGCAATGTGCACACACGTACTGAGGCTTACAGCTCCTACTCAAACATGTTCTTCCCTGCTCCCCAAACAGAAGGCAAGTCAGAAAACTTAACTCTTCCATGAATCTTGTACTCAGCCATTAGGTTCTGACAAGTCTGCCTTGCTGTGCAGGCAAGCTTAGATTTTCAAAGGCTCACAAACTGACCAAAAATGGAGAGCTTAACATAGCTGTATGTAGATTTGGATGGATGCCCTGGCAAATATCAAGTCTCTGCTTGAAAACTGGCTAGGGCTTCAAAAGCATAAGAGGTATGCATTAATTTCAAGACAGGCAAAACATCTTTACTCCTTAACCTTGTTCTCATAAATGGACAAACTTCCTTGAAACTCTCCCACAAAGCCACCTAACTGAAGGCAGCTGCTTGGCTTGAAGAAATTAATCCCAAATGCTTATAAATTCAAAAATTTGTATACAATTTAAAATGAGGTCATGAACACAAGCAAGTCAAAAGAAGGAATAAATTCACTACTTCCCATGGGCAGGTAGGCAGGTGCTCACCTCCAGGAGAGCAGGGCTCCTTCACACATAATGGTGACTTGGGCAGACAAATGCCATCACTCCAAATGTGTCTCCTGCTTCCTCCTTCTTTGCCCCACTTTACATACTGGTCATGATGTCACATGGACTGGAATATCTCTTTGGTCAGTTTGGATCACTTTTCCTTGCTTTGTACCCTCCCAACCTCCTATGCACTCCCAACTTCTTCACCAACATGTCCGTACAGAAAGCAGAAAATGCCTTGACTCTGTGCAAGCTCTGTGCGCTCTGTGCAGCAGTAACAAAAACATCTCTGTATTATCAACTCTGTTTTCAGCACAAAGCCAAAACACAGCCCTGTACTAACCAATGTGAAGAAAATTAACACTACCCCAGCTGGAAAGCAGCACAGTGGAATTTACTTTCACTATTAACACTGTCTTTATCTAAACCCATGAGTTTTCTAGCTTTTACCTTCCTGATTTTCTCCAAGCGGCTGCGTGGGGCTTAGTTGATGGCTGGGGTTAATCCATGACATGTCTCTATAACAAAAAGCACCAGATTACACTATCTTCACTCATAATTAGAACATATATACTCATCTTTTTAATTGCTTTTGCCACTTTCTTGTTATTACATCTACTGCAAACCTCACCTTTGAAAATTCAGCTATCGGTTTATGTCAACACTCTTTTGGGCTGCTGGAGGAACAGGCCAGCCCACTAGCTATTTAAACAGATTCAGTGACTAGCTTTTTCAAGAAGGCACAGACTGTGATTCCTACCAAAGATTCTCTATATTTCTTCTCCCAGGTTTCTTCAAAATATTGAAAAGGGTTATTTAGAAGATAAAGCATGTAAAGATATCTATATGTGGTCAAATTTAGCAAACAACTTGAAAGAGCAAGGAGCTAAACTAGGGTTTATTTTCTTCTTGTTCAATGTTCCTGTGACAATTCATTCTGAGGATTCTTGGTTGTCCACATACTAATATCATTAGTGTGATTTGATGGTCTTCAAAACAGTGCACAAATGGCTTGTCCATTTCAAAGCTGAACCTGATTATTTTGCCCATCTCCTCTTCTGAGGTATGAACTTCAGAGAAAAATGCAAAAACAACTTAAGAAATCATCTGTGTAGGTCACATGCGTATCTTTGTCATCCAGGTCTCCACAGAGCAAGAATTCACATCATGATTTACTAGAATTGTGAGGTTATCCACCATAAAGGTTTCTTTGATGGAAAAGGCATGTTACAGTAACCCAAAATTTCTATTGGTATTTATTTTAATGTGAAAAGGTCCATCTTTTAGGTTTCTTTGCAAACAAGCAAAAAAGGTTAGCAGGAATGTTGCTGCTTCCAACCAGTCCTCCAGGACCTTCATATTATCATTGTTATTATTAAAGGTGATTTCCCCTGACAATCAGTAAAACTTGTGGTGCAAGGCAAAGCTGAACTGCCACACAACTTTTTGCATGTGTGCTCTGCCAGATATTCTCAAGAATAGCACTGGAATATTGTTAAAGATGTTACAACCTGGCCAGTATTTTCCTCCTTCAATAATGTCAGCATAAATCTCAAAAATCATGAGTCAACCTCTGAAACAAATTGATATCTTTACCAGAACAGAAAAGATACTTTAAAACGGGTTGTATAGATCAATGCATCCATTAGAATGGGTCACAAGAACCTGTTCATAACTTTCTGTTGTAAAGGATGTCACGAGATTAAATAGCCTAAAACCAAACAAAAATTACCAAAGATTCACCTCATTATCTTTCTGAGACAGTTTCTGTTCAAACAACACAGGATATTTCAGCAACCTCTACAGTACTGTGAAGGTTATGAAGGTTCTGTGAAAGTAGTGCAAATAAAAAAAATAAATGAATAAAACATTTCCAGTAAAATGGAATTCTCTTTACTCAAACTTTCCTTCGTCAAACTTTTTAAAAATAGGTTATAAAGTCTCCTAATTATAGAGTACTGAACCTCATTCAGTCAATCACAGCTCTGGATCCTCTCAGAATAAATACTACACTACTGATAAATGTACAATATTCTTCTTAATATCATTTAGCTCCTTATATGAGCAAGGGCATAACTAAGGTGCTTGATGCTGATCTATGCAGAATACTCATGTTTAAAGAAGTCACTGTCAATATTTCACATTGCTGGGTGAAGCGTAACGAACACTAATGAAGAATTTTGTCATGGTTTTCTAAAGAAGTCTAATAGCCTGGGAATCCTGACACTGAACACATTAGTTCATTCAAATCTTGTTTTCCAGTCCTTCACCTCACCTACTCACCTTTCATTCTAGTCAGAGAAGTTAATCTATTTTTTCCTCTATCAAATATGTAATCGCTCTACTCTCAGGAGTCTGTTTCATGAATCCAGACTATTCATACACTCACAAGTACCTACCTGGAGGAGGCAAAGCAAAACAGACAGCATCCAGTACCATACTTACACAATGCATCAAGAAAACAGGACATTAAAATTACATATTCTCATTTGTTCAACACAGTAATTTTACGTCCAACTATTAGTGTTTTTACATCCTGTAGTATAGTTATATGTGCTTCTGTGATGCACATAATCCTCTTCCCTTTAGGAAGCTCCAGGAAACACACTTGTTGATTCACATCAGAGCAGAACATTATTAAATAAAACAAGTATTTGTGTGTAATGTGCAACAAGAAGCAAGTAAAGTGGATCCCAAAAGAGCATCTTGCTTATTTTTTCATCTCTAGTTTTGCTGAGTTTATTTAAAATGCTTCCCAGATACAAGAGATCTCACAGCACAGCTATTACACTTTGTGCATGCCATTCAAATTAGGTAATAAAACCTACTAAGTAGTAAGATTCTAAGTCTCAGTATTTGGTATTGCACAAGGACTCTAAAATAGCTTTTTTATGATACTTGAATGAGATGAACAGAATAACCCAATAAATATACAAAAGGGGTAGCTCTTGGTAGCTCTGTCCTACTTTTAATACTTTAACAGCAATGCTATTCTCTACCTCCCCTGTAGCAGATTGCAGTTTTCTCCCTTCTTTGTAGCATGGCTAATAGGTTCTGGGTTAGAGCAGCTTAGACCTCAGGCTACTAGTATGTTGAAATCAATTATGCAAAGCCCATTCATTTTGATACAATGTACTAAACTGCTGCTGTCACCGCAGTAGAATGGCTGCTCAGATTGTTGTTTTGGATTTCTCCCCCTTTTCCTTTTTTATCAATACAATGTCTTCAACCTTTGGCAAAGTTGGTGTTCTGTACTGAATATACTGCCTCCTACCTAGGATGCAGTGCCCACTTCAAGATGAATCAAAACCAGCTTGAAATTTAGAAGCAATGAAAGCTTAAAACATGAATTCTGTGCGCAATAAGATTAAGAACACCATTCATTCAGTATATCAAATTACGAATTTGGTTACAAATCACTATTCTAAGATAAAAGAAAGAAAATTCACTGAAAGTGTAAGAACTGCAAAAATTAAGAAGATATCTAACTTTTGTTTTTAAATGGATAGGCAATGTGTGTATTAACAAGGTACTGAGATATAATTATTTCCATACAAATTTAGGATACAAATGGATACCTTATAGTACTTAAAAGTGAAAATGCATTAGCTGTCTCAGATTGTCAAATTCATTTTTCTGACAATTATCCATTTGAATGGCAATCATCATTCTCACGTGAAAATATTATTTGTAATAACAGAAAAAGGAACAATAGTAAAAAAAAAAATTAAAACATTCACAAGAGACATTGTGACTATATACATTACATTTTTAAAAATACAACCAGAACAACCTACTATTTCAAAGGCACTGTAGGTGGACTTCTCAAGGTAATTTTCAACTTGCAACACTGGTAAGAAACTCTTTAATTTTTTTAAAAAAGTGAACCTGTCTCTGTCAGTTTTGTATGCCAAGTCAGCTCAGCATCGGGTGAGATGGGAAGCAGAAAGGAGGAGGGAGCAGGACTACCCTTCTTGGCAATTGCAAACCAGTTCATTGGCACAGCCAACTCACACAACCTTCACATTCTACCTTACTAAAGGCTGTGAAAAATGACATGAAAATACACTAAAGCCACTAATCATAATAAACTTAAAATTCACCATTCAACATTACATTTTACTCATAAAATAACAGACCTTAGAACTCTTTGAGCCCACGAAAGAAGTAAAAAGTTAGTAGCTAAAGAATCCTGAGTGGCTTATATGTTGCCAGGGAGATAAATTCAAAGAGAAACAGGAAACAATGCTTCAGTCTATAAATGTGAGATACTAATGTGGAAGGAGGAGCATAACATTCAACTTGCAGATCCCGAGTTTATACAAAGAACCACAAACAAAGGGTACACAAGAACACCTCAGGAGGGCTGCTGAAAACAAAGTACAAGCACTTCACTACGAAACTGAGTGTGTATTTCCAGGTACATTATTTCTGACAGCAAAGTCAATATCAAAAGTATCTGAGTTCCCTGAGCCGTTCTGCATCTGTTCTTCTTCATGTCTCCATATACAGCCCAGTGTTCCCTGCAAGGTGCCAATGTGACTGAAACGTCCCAGATTAAAATAGAGAAAACCCCCTTCTAATTAGACTCAATAACTGTGACATAAATACTTTCCAATAGTAAGAATGATACAGCACTTGAATACAGAAAAGGGAAATGCTCAAACTAAGTCATGCATCACATAGTGAAAGGCTGCAAAGTTAAAGAGCAGTTTCTCTCTAAATGTACAGTCCGGAGTTTCAAAGATTTTGTTTCTAAATGCCTCTTGGACAGACGAGCACGCAGTGTAATTATTCTGAGCCTAAGTTACTCCTTCACAAGGGTTCTTGTGAGCCAACAAAGAGAAAGCACACCAGCTAGGTGTAAAAGGATCACCCAGCCACACCATGAGCTTGGACACTGCCAGTTGCAACCATCCTAAAAGTTACACAGAGTGTAGGAAAGAAAGAAGGTACAACAGGCCACAGGAGAGCATTGTCCACTGCAAACACTGTGGGAATGTAAACACAGTGCAGCATAAATGCTGTGGGTGTTGGCAGAAAGCAGCTCTGCTGCTGGGGGACCAGCCTGCCAGCACTGCAAAACTTGTTCCTTTCCCATCTCCCAGCCTCCCCCAAACCCTTTCAATTCAATCTCAAACTGCAATGATCATTAAAAACAATGAGTACGTCTGGCGCAAGCAAACGTGCCTTGACTACCAACGATTCATTAAGTACCTGGCACTGGATCCATAATATGGGATTCTGACATGGAAAGAAAAGCTTTAGAGCTCATTCAAAAGTACGAGGTTTACATATAAAAGACTTAGAAGGTGCGTATTTGTATAAGAAGTAAGAGAAGGCTAAGTCCTTTGTTGTGATGTTGATAGTTTCATCCCCTGCATAAGCTGATTTTTCTATTTAGATACCACCTTTTCCAAATCACAGATAAATTAACTCAACTTTAGTTAATGTGGTAATGATTTGTAGTGAGTGGCAGAAATTCCCCTGTAATTATGCATGAATTGATGTGTGATTTTCTAATGAGCTTAAGTGAAGAAATCATCATTTTGTGATAAATGCTTTATTTCTTAAAATGCTTGTAACACATTTCTAATAAATTTAATCAAGCAACTCGCACTCATGTAACATTTACAATTATTAAGTGTGCAGTCTTTTACACTGCCTTATCGCTTTGGCTGATTGCTGTGTGTTAAAGTTTAGCATTTCATAAACATGGTTACACCAACCATTATGTTATTTTTGCTCAGAACCATGAATTATTTCAATTTGAAGTTAATTTACATTCTGTACAAGCTTTGTGCCTCAAAGGCAAAATTCTTTTGCCATTTACAAATAGATGTGTGCATTAGGAAATGAAATTAAGTGCTTCTACCTTTCTGGACACATCTTGTCCTTCAACATGTCATGTAAGGGACAGCAAAGTCTCAGTATAGTAAATTTATTACTGGATTCCAAATTTAAAAGAATTCCCAGAGTACCACTTCTTCATCCCACTGAAGATTAGCTACTCCAATTCTGCCAACTCTCCTGCGCTGAAAACCAGTACATATTCAACCTGGTAGCAGAGCTGAATTTCTGTGGAGGATGGAGAGTCAGAAGGCCTCCTAAGATGACCAGAAATCACCTTATCCTGTGGTCTCTTAGCTAGGTAAATTTTAGCTCAGACCTTTCCTCCTATAGCAAGCTGATACAGTGAATAGATGACCTAAGGGGAGTCACAGTTCTAGAGATTTCTATGAGTTGCCCCATCTTTAAAGACTGGAAATTGGACACTGCCTGCAACTCCACACATCCAGGTGCTGGAAACTCAGCTATCCCAAGTGTACCATATGGGTTAGCAACTTCCTAATAGGAGATCTGCCTGGCCAAGGGGAGCCTCCAGCTCTGCTGTGCTTCCTCACACTCTCTTCAACAACCTCTTATTAGAGCTTCTGAAGAAAAAGGTAAAGAGGAAACTTTTCTCAGCATTCCACATCTGTAACTAATTTTTTTATTCATTTCTCACTACAAATGAAAACCTCATGTAAAAGGAATATTAAACTTGAGATGTTGAAGGAGGCCAGTTTTAAATGCAGAATCAGTGTTAAATGGTACCAGTAGTAAATCTCAAATTCCTTACTCTAGTGCTGTCCCTAGAGCTGGAAAATGTATTTCCAAGAATCAAACATTAGCACCTCAGAAGAGAAGATCTAACATTTCATAGATGCATATACACAAATTTTTATTTTGATGAAAGGGTGGTTTGAAGCCTTTTAAATTTCAGTTGACATGTAGAATATAATCTAAAAATAAATCCATCCTGCTATCTCAAGAACAATAAGAAAGAATCTTGGAATAACTGCTTGAGCACACTGGAACACGTAATTAATGCATAAATATCAGTGAATACACTGATTTTGGTTTGAGCTAACTTATCAGTGTACCCAAGTTGCAATAGTCTACACCCAAAAGGATTTTATTAGATCGATTCCCTTCAAATACATAGAAGAATTGTAGCACAAGCATATCTTAGCAAGTTTCTCTCTTAAGAACCTCTATATTGTAGCTGTGACTAAATCCATCTAGATTATAATCTTTCAATCTTCCCACCTGTTCTCATAAGAGGTCAAAAAGGAAAGTGACAGTGACAAACTGAAATCCTCTTCCTTGAGCAGGTATTCATTACTCCCTCATCCTCACAGGCATTTTTAAAGTTTTTTCCCCCACTGGTATGAAGTTCAGTCACAGAAGTCAGAATCAAGCTTCAGACTACTCTGTTCTGCCAACATGTTATTACTAAATTTTGTCCTCCCACAGCCTGAATGTATCTCACAGCCTAATTCAAATCATTTAATCATCTTCCTTCAAATATCCAAACTCCTCCTCATCTCAGTTATGCTCCCTGATTTTGTATTTCTTAAAGTTTTTGTGTTACAATCAATAAGACTGGACTTTTTTTTTAAAAAAAGGATACTGCGGTCATGTAAGGTTGGAATTTTCAAAAGAGGAACATACTGAACTTCCACTGGATTCCAATGGGAGTTCCATTTGTTTTATATGCCTCTGAATATCTGAATACCTCAGGTTTAAAATACCAAAAACTTAGTGTGGGAAAGGCAGAAGGAAAGAACAGGTTTGAAAAATGCAGGAGCACTGCACTTCTCCTCAGAAGAAGATTAAAATAACTGTTAGTTCACTTAAATGCTCAGGCGTCAGCAAAACCAAACATCTCCTGACTTGACTTACTTTAGGACTCGGTGCTTAGTCTTAATTCCACTGCTTGCTCACAACAAAATACTAGAGTTTTGGTTTAAAGTTAACAAAGCTTCAGTTTATTGAACCTCAAATGTCAAAATTTGCATTATTTTCCTGCAGCCATGTGTGCTATTCCAACTGGGTCACACTTAAATGTTCCTAAAAAAGCCCATCAAAAAAGCAAACATGTGTAGTATTTTATTGAAAGCTGTTAAATCTCACTTTTCTGTTGTAAAATTCTTCTGAATAAAGTTGCATACATTTCCCCCCCGCCCGAAAGACTTATTTAATATAAAAAAAAGTAATCCTTTTGGAAGTATGTGTGGACATAGCAATGCAATTTTCATTTTCAAGGAAGCAAATAAATGTTCAATATTTTTTCACTTATATAAAAAACACACACTATATTTACACATTTTTAAATCCAGGCTAAGTCAGAGATGCTCTCTTCAAAACATTTTGTTTCATTTCTATCTCCAAAAAGGTCCTATCTCTGGAATTGTTTAAATTGTACTTTTCTTTATTAGGATTTTTATTCTCTATAAATCTAGAGGTAATATTTCTCTGATTTTGTATCCTGTATATGGGATCAGTTATGACATTAGTGACCATTTCATATTTCAGTGTAAAAACCCTTTTGAAAGGTAAAATACTCTAAAATCATCAGGAAATTGTAATATTAGCATTGTGCTTTCTTAGTCTATACTCACATTCTGTAGTAAAATGGAAACATTGTATTCATCTAATCTGTATCTCAGGTTAATTCATCAATAATATTTCACAATTTTATCTGGCCATCAACATTTTATGAATGTTATTTGCACTTTTCACCGAGCTGTAAAAATAATGAACAATATAAATTCTAATTTTTATGTTTCACTGAAGCATTGAATAGTCAAGCCAAAACATCTCTACAATGAACGAAAAAAGATGTAAAATAAGATCATTTTTAGATACTACTCTTGAGCTACATACTTTGTTATAAACTTAGATTAGTTTTGCAAGAAGAAAACAATGTTCTTCCTCCTTTCTACACAGTCTGTACTGATACAGGTACACAACCTGTCAGGCAGTAACATACACTTGTATACATTGTTTATTGTTTACCTGGTAACACTGGCTAACTAATTTTGGAATAGTGCAATCCATCCATCATGGCCAGCAGACAGTAACAACAATAGACATTTCACTTGAGCAAAAACCCTTGAAAATTCTGCCAAAATTAGGAGAGCAAAACAAGGAGTAGTGGAGCCATGAAGTGTTCTCTTATTGACTGGCACCATCCCCGCAGTGAACACCTCTCTGAACAGGCATAAGCCACAGACATTTCAGCACACACCTGCTCTCTACAGCTCCAGCTCAAGAAAGTGTTCTGGTACATAATTATATCTCTCAAAACAGGCACCTTTCTCATCAAATGTCTTGTCTGTATTGGCACATTCAATTTTAACTGTAAAATAGGACAAATAGATCAATACTAAAATATTTCAGCAGTAAGCATGACATAAACCCAAATACATTTTAGTATGTTGGTGCCATTACCTGTGGCAGTGAATGTTTTTATTTTAACTGAAAAATTTCACTTTGTCTTGAACAATGATGGCATAAACAAAATGCATGGAATGGATAAAATCGACAGAAAACAGGTAGACTATCCCCAAACCTATTTCCAAGAGTGAGAGATGATTCTTTGGATGAGTTAGTTGAGATTTTATTCAAGTCACAGCTCCTAGAAGGTTAGTGGTATCAAAAGAACAGTAAATAGCACTGTTTACCCCCCAAAATTACAAACCAGCATCTGCCTGTGATATTTAGTTATTGGCACACACTGAAGATTTATGAGCACACTAAAATGTACCTACCCCGCCTGTTTCAGTGCCACTTGTAGTCTAAATTACAGCATTAACTCACAGGCTCTGCATCCCAGGAACCAGCAAGCAATGCCAAAGAATCCTTGTTAAGTTATAATTACAAGATTTCTGTTTTGCCATCCACTTCAGGGGCAGACACATGTGATCTCAACATGCCAGCTCTTTAGTATTAGATGGAAACAGAATGGGATCGCTAATTAAAACTGGTTAAATAATGAAAAATTTAAAATGTTTTCTATGTATTGCTCTCATTTTCCAGTGTACAATATCTGCTGTCTGCCCTGAAAAACATTAAATTGTAATTGCAATTAAAGTTTTTCAGTAAAAGAGGAAAATATTTTTCTAAGAAAATATATTTTCATGTACCAAAAAAATTTAAAAAAGATATATCAGAGTAGGTGCAGTCCAGCATTAGGTGAAGTATCGTTTAGCTAGTTTTTTTATACTTAGTCTTGTTTTTGTCACTTTACTTGCTCTATGTGAAATTTTAAATAAATGCAGAACTATAAGGGGAATAACTTCCCAGCCTCATGCAGTAGTAGAAAGAAGGCTGACGGCAGTAACTTCTTTTTTCTTACATACTATAAAACCCTTGAGACATTCCTATTAATAATCACTGACAAATGCAGAGAAAAATAATTAAATAAAGACCTGAGTAAAGTTTTAGCAAGAAGGGGACTTATCAGTTGTGGAATTCATCTGGGTATGACACAGGTTGCTCAGACATAAAGCCATTGAAAGTCCTTGCTTCAGGGTTCTGGAGTATAAAATATTCATGGTGTATAATTTTGCATAATTTGTTTAGCTACTGAAGCATGGTTTAGTTCCTTGGTGCACAAAGAAAAGAATGAAGGAAAGAACAAAATATTTGACCAAAACTAAAGCTTTGTTAGTATTCTCTTGTGTGATGTATGAAAACATCCACATGCACACAAACTAGTCTTCAGATACTACAAATAAACAAATGTATATGGATATCAATACCAAATCATCCCTAATGTGTTTGGTGTTAGATTCTCAAGCTTTTGTTCATTTACTGAAGACACTGACAACCACACACTGTACTCTCAGAAATATATCTGAGCTGAGCATAGATCAGCTTCAGATTCAGAAAGGATCTTCTGTATTCACCAGCTCTGGGCTGCTTCCTACTTGTTCAAATGCTCTGTATACAAAGAACAAACACAGCTATGAAGAACCCATGAAGTCATGTTGTGGAAAGGGTATCCCAAAGGTACTGGTATTTCATCCTGAATTCCCTTTGAGCTAAATCTAATGCAAAATGAACTCTGCGATTCAGAACACAAGCCATGCACTTTACCCTGGATTTGTGAAATCAAGCACAAATGCAGGGGTGCCTGTGGTACATCCACACCTTCTTGCTGACAGTGACTCTGCACCAATAGTCCCAGTGACTAGATTCAAAAGGATACCACAATATAATTGCAGGTGCCCCTTCCTCTTTAACCAATCTTGTTTGTTTTCACATTTTTACTCAGTTGCGTAATAAAACCAACTGGCCTACACTTCCAGAGCTCACACTTAAAAATACAACAAAGAACAGACAGGGAAGGGAAAGAGTGGAAACTAGGTAATGAGAGTCTATATTAAATTTTCTTTTACTGAATTTGTGTGCTACACTTTCCAAAAATTAATTATTTGAAATATTTAATGGAAAACTGTAACTTTTTTCTATGTACAGAGTCAAAAAGATTACTGACAATATTGCTGTAAATCAGCCTATTAATTGCTATTTCAACATATACATATACACTCCCTTGGGAACACCTAAGTAAATACATCTGGATAGAAAGTATTTAGAGGGACTTTTAAGGTAAATATATTGGGAGATTGATTTTCCTTTGTTACAATATTTTTACAATCGTCTATAAATAGAAACCAAACACATTTCACTGGGATTTTGGCCTAATCAAGAGCTTTTGGATCAGGACACTACAAAATAAAATGTGGAAATAAAGCTACAAACAGCAACATGAATTACATCTTAAGGAAAAAGTGTCAAAAGTTGATAAGGGATCTAGGCTCTCCTTTTCTCCAAAACAATAGATCAAACAGAACATTTAAGTACATGTAGAACTTCTCAGCTATCTCATCTTAGGTCTTATGAAACTCACATGGAAAAGACAGATGAAACACAGATTGCAGATATTGTAGTAAGTATTGAATACTTACTTATACTTACTCTTTTTGAACTTACTATGATTGAATACTTACTTATTGAAGTAAGTGTTGCTCTGCTCTTTCACTTTAGCTACCGATCAGCCATGGAGGCCACAGAGAGCTGCTTTTCCCTGTCACAGCACAACAGACCCAAACACTGGGGAAAAGAAAGGATTAAAATCCTCATGAAGCAGGCTACATGCATTTGATTTTTGAAAGGCACTTTGCTGAATTCTGATACCTTTTTGTATGGAAAATGACTTCTGTATATTTATTTTCAGTCTAAGTTTCCTTACATAAAGAACACCATTTTCACTATACCAGTTTCAAAGTAACTAGTATGTCATAATCCATGAGGCCAGATGAGGAGAAAAAAAATACCAATAATTGAAACATGTTTTGACTTCACTGGGGTGTAAAAAAACGTGAAACAGGAAACATCTAGCAAGTGCAACCCCAAATGAGCTTCTGCCCAGCTATTGCCAGAGGGAACATAATCTTTTCATGCAAAATTACTTTGCTACCATTTTGAATTCCTGTAAAATTCAACCAGTATGTAAATCAGATGGGAAGACAGAAAGAGTAAACACACAATAGAAATTCCTTAACATGTTCTTCATAGCTCCCAAACAGCATTTCCAAGTAACTGCTTGTCAGTGCTGCCGTTGTACCTCAAGAAGTTCTGGGAGCAGGAATTAGTTGGGGTGGGTCCAGCAGCAGCAGCAGCCCCTGCTCTGACTGCATTTAGCGCCCGTTTGCGCAAGCAGAGAACGACAGCACATAACATTATTTAAAGTCCTTTGGAAAATCATGTCATCATTGCTGAGATTTTCCATACCTCAGGCTATATAAAGACATGTTAAGTCTTGCTGATTCTGAACTCTACCATTTTGTTTTATTTTACTGTGATGGGCAGGCTGGGAGTCACCCAAGACAATGAACGTAGCCATAGCCCTTCTTCATGGTAGAAGCATAATTTCCCCAGTGATCCAGTAAGCAATAACAAGAAGTTATGTGTAGTACATATAGTGTTTCTATTCCCCTGGGTTTAATATGGCTCACAGTAAAATTGATTTTCTGGAATCTTGCAATAAACCTCATCAAAGTAAATGAAACCCACGCTGGTTTTTTATAAAGTGATTGGATTTGCTGTGATAAATTAACCCTCACCGTCAGAGAGACTCCCAATAATGCACTTGCTCAATTAAACTCCTCCAGACTCTGTTTAGATTTTAATTTTTCTATAGGACTTATTTAACTCACTCAAAGCTTCCAACTTAATGCTTTGCAGAAAGGATAGCAGCTGAAAACCATTCTCTCTCTTCTCAAACTAAATAGATCAACACAATTTATACTTGCTGAGCACTTGCTTGACACTATCCTCTAATCTATATTTTAAAAAAACACTGATAGCTACTCATATGCTGTGGGAGTGAGCAGTAGGAAAAAAAAAATTACTTTCTGCTTACTATGAGCTCTTAATCGAACACCAGGAACTGAGGAGGATTTAATTCTTTTAAACTTTAGTACACATATGAAATCAACTTTTGTAAGAGATTCTAGGACAAAATCCAATGGATATCCTACAGAAACCTACAGAAGCCTGGCTCACACTGCACTATCCCTTCCCAGTAGATGATGTTCATCTAAAATTTCCACCTAGACTTACCTAGTCTTTTGCCAGTATTTCAGTTATTCCACTGTTCAGCTGCCATTTCAGCAGGAGATAAAATCTGTTAAAAAAAAAATAAAATTCAAAGTGACCTTCCCTAACATTCTTCAACAGCCTCTAGTGACTTCATCAAATAAAAAAGTGTCTGATGTCTATTCACAGCTACTGGGCAATATGTATGAAAACTATTTTTGTTGTCATATTCATTCCTGGTTAAATGAAAAAATTATTCATTTAACCAGGAGTAAAACCTCTGAGATTTTTTTCTCATTTTCCAGACTGTCTGGGGAAAACATGCTGCAGTAAACAATCATGCCCTATTTTATTCCTACTTAAATGAATTATCATAATAATAATTACTAACAAAAACATCTGGTTTCTGCTCAGCACAGACTGCAAATTCTTTGACACATTGCTTGCATTTCCCCTTCTTCTTAGTCTCCAGGCTGAGGGTCTCAGGCTTTTTTTAGACCAGTATACATGCCAAACTCACAGCAAGCCTGATGGTACAGATTTATGGAGAGACTCCTGATGACTATGAAATGCTTCCTCTGTTTTTTTCTGCCTCTGGAAAATTATGCCTTTGTAATAATATCTCCTCTTTAGAGCATCTCCCTGCTTTTTATACAGATGACATTTGCATGTAAACAAGTTCTTTCTGTTTTTCTTCACAACTAAAAAGCAGCCAGGAAAAGTAATGTTCCCTTTGACATCATAATGGTCTGTTACTCTAGAATGATCCTAATAGCACTGTTTAAGGTTTTGAATTAGAAAACGGGACTATGTAATAGAAGCAATTTAACTTTCAATTTAATCAATATTTCTAGTATACAGAGTAGTCTTATTTTTGTGGAAAAGAGAAAGAAAAATTCCAATAAACTAATTTATCAGTATGGGACTTGGAACAGTACTAATATTAAGTACATTAACAGCACCAGATTTTGCATTTCTACAATGTCTTTTATCAGAGGTTCTGCAATTGTGGCTCCTTGAGTTGCTTTGCCTCCACTGAGCAATGCTGAAATGTTGAAATGGAAAGGACAGCTCATACTCAAGAGCAGCCATAGTCCAAGCAGCACAGAAGCATGAAAATGTAGGGGATGGGGAGAGGACCTAATGAAGAGAAATACGACCTGCTGTCACAATCTCTGCACACTTTTTCTCAAGGTACAAGGGATGTTAAGGCCCCTGAGAGTCTCAGTGGGTTTTAAGGGGTGATATGCATGAAGAAGGCCCTTGACAGGGCCCAAAAAAGATGAAGAAACGGTCAAACAAGAAAGAGCTTAACATTTTACCTAGGAGCCACGGGGTTAAAAATACAAATCCCAATTTTGGGGAGTCATTCAGCATCTCTAGCCACTGGTGGTATGCAAGGCTTCTCAAAAGGAGCAGACAGCTCTAGCGAGGGGGACAGGCATTCACTTTCACAGTGTGGCTGCAGCCCGGTCTGCTCCAAACAAACTCTGCACAAAGCATGGCCTTTTCCAAAAGAGTCTGCCTGGGCAGTCACTGGAATTTCACCTTCATTTAATGGCCACATTTCTCACCTTTCATCTTCTCCAAGCCCTCAGCCTGGGGAGGTGCCTTTTCCCGAGCAGAGCAGGTGGGCAGGGTGCCCACAGCCGTGCTGGGGGCACACAGATGACTCTGCCCCTGGGGTGTTAAATGTTGAGCTGCTCTGCCCTGAAGGCTCTGTGCTGGTGGACACATTTCAGCTGCACAGCAGCCCTGGGCTCCCTCAGTAATACCACAGTACACCAGGTCACCCCAACCTCATGTCCTTGCCAGTGGGACTCCTATGCCAGAAGTACAAAGGGGATTTGCCAGAGCTTGGCTTGCAAACAATTTATTAATATCAAGCAATTTTTGGATCTCAAAGTGTTTGAAAATAAATAAATATTAGTCTCATTTCATAAATGGAAATGACAAGCACTAAGACATTCAATAATATGTAAGGAGCCAAGAACAGAGTTCAGGGATCTGGACTCCTCTATCTGACCACTCCTGCAATGGTCCTCTTTATGTTTTTCAAATAATCTGTTTATAGAGGCCATTGGTCTGATGGCCAATTCCTGAATAGCTTGGTCATGTAAATATTTGCTTTGGGTTCCCCATGATCCTGCCTTGCAATCTGTGTGGTGTCACTCACAAAAACCAGCTTAGTCCTGTACACACTGATAAAATCAGTATCATCTGTTTAATGTCCCTGTTTGAACTACAGATGCTTTACCTTTCTATCACCTAAATTTAAGTTAATCACAGCTGCCCATCATATGTTAGATTTGAAAGTTAATAATTATTAGCTCAAGTTTATAAAATCCCCCTTACAGGAAAGAAGCAATTAAAATTAAAAATGTATTCACTTAATAATAAAAGGCCTATGCTAACACATGGGTCAATATATTTAAATGCTTTTAGCAAATGACTATAAATCTTAATATAACATTTTATATTCTTTATATCTTTTTTATAGCCTTCTGTGACCTTTCAAGGTTATTTCCGTGTCACTTTTTCAGATTTCAGAACACTGAAAAGTTATCTTCAACCTACCATTAAACACTTAAGAAACAAACAACCCATACCCTTCTAAACACAAAATACTGCCAGAATTCTACCATGTAAGTACATTTTTACACCCATGAAGGAAATATGAGCGAACTGTTGTCTGTTATTTCTAATGTTACATGGATTTGAATATATTTACAGCTTACAATATGTGAACAAGAAATGAGGTTCTTGTGACAGTGTGTTTTATGTGAATCTTTACCTTTAGGTTTAGAGATAACCTCGGGTCCTGAGTATGAGCCAGCTGATTGATACCTAACTGAAGTTTTGTATTAATAGGGAAAGTATGAAATATTCTTCTATTAAAGAATATGGTACATGTATGAAAATCATATTTTTTTAAAATGATGATTAATTCAGTTCTATTCTGGTTTAAGACCCTAATCTTCAGGACATAGCAATACAAATAACCTCATGGATTCAACTGCATATGAGTATGAAGGCTTTACTATGAAATTATCTATTCCAAGAAGTAATGAAAACCAAGTGGAAATAATCTTCATTATCCTAAAAGAGAAATTAATAAGAGCCAAACATGAATTTCAGAGGGAAACAATTTAGGATTTATCCTTTCCAACACAAGCCTCAGGTTGCTTTAATTTTCCAAGGTAAACAAAAAAAATACCCACTATATTTTTAATTGCTGTTATGGAATATATCCATTTTACTATGTTGTCTTTCACATAGACAGGACAAAGAGTCATCTGCAGAGTGGTTTGATTTTCCTACTGCATTTCATAGATACAATTCCAGTGGCATTAACTTTAAAAAAAAAAAGTAGTCATTTTATAGCATTCCCAGAATGCAGACTCCTCAAGTGACTACACTTTGGGGCCAAAACCTGTGCTCAGGTATATATGTCAATAACACTTGATCTACCTGAGGGTGCATTCACTGCATCATCAGTGCTTAGATCTGGCATTCTGGTCCATTCACCTTCCAGATTATTGCATGGAGTGAACCTGTAAAAATACAGGGTTCCTCACAGCAGCTCGCACACTTCATAAAATTTCTACAGAAAGTCTTCACAGAGGTGACGTTTTCTTCTATCTCCTGATAGCAGAAAATCGGAGAAGACAACTGCTCTACTGTGAAGTCTGCTTAGAATCCATCTGAGAAAAATCAAAAACAAATAAACAAAAGGTCCTTCTGGATGCAGATACTGGTATGCACAGGCCAAGGTTGCAATAACTTCGCCTATATTTCTGTTGCACTCTTGCATTCTCTTAGAAAGGATTGCAGGTTCTTCTGTTGTAAAAACTAGGAACCCTGTGCATCCCACCTTCTGTGAGAGCTGGAGACAACCACAGGATCCATGTGGTATGGCAGCAGATATTCCATCTCTACAAAGCACACAACAGAGAGTGTGATACTAAGAAATTTGCAAAGACCTTCACTTTCTCATTCCAATCCCAAGATAAAATTAGATTCAATTAGTGGACATAAATATCCAATAGCAGCGGACACTACTTTTAAATCATATCATGAATAAAAACATGAAAGATGGAGGCCAGAGATGAGTCAAGCCCAACTGACCCAAAAAAAGATTACTGCAATTGTAGCTTGTTGTATCTAAATAGCAATTCTTGAACCACCGCATTTTCTAGTAATGCACTTCTGTACGCAAAGCATTTTCTTCCTTACTGGCATCACCAGAACACTCAGCACTGCTGAATATCGAACTGCTTCTATTTATATGCCTAAGCATTGACTTAGGAGCCTATTTTAAGCATCTCAGTCTGAAAAGGTTCCCATTTTCTCCATAAGAAAGGACTGAAAGCAGCACTAGGGCACTGTCAAAATGTATAGCTTGAGTAAACAAGTGAGCCCCAGCAAAACTCTATGCAGAAGCCCACTCACTCTCTTTCTATCTTCCCCTCTCCCTCAAAAGTTCCTTTGATTTCCAGGTTCATGTGAAGCATTCAGCATTTACTCTAAGAGCCCAGAACAGAAGGGTTAAAGGGTTGGCAGTGGAGTGACCATCTCCTTCTCATATCACCTCATACCATCTCATGACCATCTCTCTCAGCGGTGAGCCAGGCTGAGTTCCGAGGTGCAGACTGCTGGTTTTGTTTTCTCTCTGCTCAGACATGGGCTGCCTCTTCTGATGAAGCTGAGGCTTCCCACTTACACAAGCAAGGAGGACATACAACTGCTCTGTGAGGAGCTGGGCTATGCAGGGAAGGGTGCTCTTTTCTGCTCCAAGGACTAGTTAAGGCAATAGCCCTGAAGGTAAATAGCAAGTAGATGCTTTAATAAGCCTTGGACATAGTACTTCCTGTGAGGAAATTAAGTGCAACATTTGGGGAAGAATTAAGAAGTGTAAGAAGTGGGAAGTAAAAAAAAAAAAAAAAATTAAAAAAAAAATATATAAAAATAATTAAAAGTAGGAAAGAGGAAAGTTTGGAATACAGGTAACAAATACATGGATGTAGGGAAGTACAAATAATGGAAAGGCCAGTACAGGTGGCATAGGACAGCACAGCTGACTGGCTAATAGACCAATGGATTTCTAACTGAACTATAATGGAGGAAGGTTCCTCAGACAGAAAAAAAAAAAAGAAAAAAAAAGAAAAAAGGAAGCTGAAAGTGACCTCAATTTCACTGGGAGGTGGAGGGAACATCTCTTTAAGAACAGAGACTCAGGAAGGGAAGAGTCCCCTCAGTGGAAAAAATAGATGTTCTTCTGTTCTCAGACAGGGGAAAGATAGGAAACCTGCCCACAGAAGGGGCTTTGCTTCACATGCTGAAGGAAAAGATATCTCTGGGAATGCAGAACAAGCCCAGGATTGTAATGCAGCGCCATGACTCTCCAGTGGAAAGAACCATACCCATCTGGCAGCAATGGTGAAGAGAAGCCCAAGCAATAAATGTCACAACTCATTTGTTAGCAAACCCAAGCACCTATGACTGCAGCACGGGCCTGGTTCTCACCTACAGAGCAAGGGGATAATGGGAACTTTAATCACACTGAAGAATATCTATATTCACCAGGAACCTTATATTATCGCTAGGTAACATGCACAAGTGTAAAAGAGTCTTCTCCTGATGTGATTACAGTGTGGAACAAGATTTTTAGTAACTTTCAGAGCATAACTCCTTGAGATTCTCCCATTCCTTCAAAGAGAGTTGGCAGTACAAAGGGACAAGAAAATAGATTCAAGTGTCTTGCCAGGAGACACCTAGATGGACAAGGAAAATGGTGTTGCCTAATCAAAACCCAAATAATTAACTAGATTAATTAGTTTTTAAAATTCATCGTAAGGCTAATTCTAAAAACAATTTACTGCTTATTCTGAGAGAAGTCTGCCTGATTACATTCTAGGGAAGATACCTGTATTCGAATCATGGGACATACTAACTTTGAATTAAAAAATATCTTTAAATATATAAATAAATCACAAATCTCCTCCCTGCAATTACTCTGACAGAGATCCCAGCAACTTTTCTCAAATGTCTGCGGCAGGGAAAATACGAATTCTTCAGTCTCCCCTTCTTTCTTTCATCTGTAATTTCAGCAGCTCCTGCCCAGGCCAGGTAAGATAATGAAATGGACATTAGACTCTCCTATTTGGCATTCACTGTCCTATCACTGAGTGAGTTCTTTCTTTAGACCTGAATTTCTGGTAATACTTGTCAAGTAATCTTGTCTTATGCATGCCTCATTTTGTCCAACACTAATCTTCTACATCACTGCTTTCCCTTCCTCTGTTTTTCTTCTTTACCCATTATTTCTGTGCTTCCAGAGGGTACCTACCCTTCCACTCATCTAGACTCTTCTACCTCCTACATACACAAATTTTCCCACAATGTCCTTCCCAGACCCATCAAACCATTCTGGTCCTCACTTGTTCTTTTTAACTCAGCTTTATGACCTGGCCTACAGTTCATCAGCTTCTCTGCCCCTCTAAAGCTGCCTCCCTCCCAAGTATATAAACCAAATGTCTGCATCCTCCTCTTTCCCTCAGTATTTTATTGATGTCAGAGTAGGTGTCCATCTCCTGACATTATGTGAAAGCTCTTTACCAAGAGACTAGTGAAGATCCAGATGAGGGTCAAAAAACGTGTGACCCCCTAACCTAAAAGCAAATGCTCAAAGGAAACTGTGCCCAGGCTGATTCAGCAAAGTCCAGCAAAATACTAAGGGGAAATAGTTGATGCCCTGAACGGAAAACATATCCACATTGATCTTGATTATGTCTAACACAGAAAGAGGTTAACAACTAACAGTATCTCTTATCATGGGATTCATTATAATGTCAAAAGAGCTGGCATTTCTGGGACAATGGATGTATTAGTGCTGCACATCTTGCTACATAAAAAAAGGAGGTGGATTGCCAGCACCAAAATGCAGGAGATCCTCTGCATTTTTAGTACACTGAACAATACAGGGGATATGTTTTTTTCACTTTGTAGTGTGGGATTCTCAGCATGAATCTCTAAGAATGAGAACATCTCCTGGAAAGAAGACCTTATCTGTCATCTTGGGAATTGACATAAACTGCCAATGAATTAATTGGCATCTGCTAGAGCATGCTCAAGTCATCACAGGATCAGGATTTTACCTATGTGAAAATAAACAAATACAAATAAAGCATCTACCTGAGCCTCCTGACTTGCTTTATCAAATTCACAGCTGTATGGTTCCAGATAAAGAAGAAGAAATACTAGTTTTCTTATTAATTTTTATATCTCAGAAAATATGGAAGACTGAAAATTGTAATTTATCTGAAGACAGAGGACAAGAGGGAGGAGAAAGTAGAAGGATAACATAGCAAAGAAACATTGACAGTTTTCTATTTTTTGCCAATTTTTGCTAAAATGACAGACTGTGATTTTTATGAAATGTATAATTCACAGCAAAATTTTCTAGGTAACCAAGTTAAAAATGCTTTGTCTTTCCTAACAACATCATGCAGCAATCAGTAAAACCCAAAGTACATAATACAAACTGAAAATGCAAGAAAACAAATCTTTTCCCCTAAGTCAACAAATTTTCCGAGCCCAAATAAAATTCTTGGCTTTCTTTCAAACCTTCACAGCTTCTAATCAATAGTTTAGTCATACGATGAAAAATGATGTATCCATATTCTTCACCATTGACATTTGCTAACTGTCTCCAAGGTCGCATTGATTGTCAGTTGTTCAGTTTACCCAACTTCTGTTTTGAGCCAAATAATATGATCTTTGTTTCATTAATATTTAATAGTAATTCAGATTGTGCCAGATGATCTTAAAGCTCATTTAAATCAGCTTGAAGATAATATTAAGCTTTCTTCTAGTATAATCTATTACCATAAATGATTGTGTCATCTGCATATAAATGGTGAGTTGAATATGATAATGAAGTGCAAAGATTATCAATATAGAATGACAAATGCATCTGACTTAAAATAAATCCTTCAGGGACCCATTTATTCTGTTTTTAGTGGTAAAAGATGCATTGTTTCACTTCAAGTATTCTAGAGAAAACATAAAGGATTTGGATCATGAGTTATAATATTTATCCTGTGTGAAAAAAAATTAAAAATTCCAAATTATACAAGATTCTCGTTTCAAGTGTGGCAATTACAGATTGTATAGATCTGTATAGTTTATATGCTTTCATACATCCGGCTTTGATCAATTTGTAGATTTTTTTGAAAGAGCAATTACAACAAAGAATGTGTTTTTATTTAGACCTGATTTAGTTCATGTTTGTTTTTCACTAGCAGGTCATTTAAATTAGTTCATTTCAATTACTATTAAATGCCTTGCCCATTAAAGAAAAGTACCTGAATGCAGTTTACTGTACGAGACCCAAAACTGTTTCCTCTAAAAACAACAGCTGTGAGGGCTTCAGGGAAACCCTGTTTGGCAATAAGGCTGCGTTTAAAATAATTAAATTGTCAAATTCTCTAGACTCATGGGTTTAATCAAAATGAGTGGACAATTTCAGGGTCAAAAGGAGCTATTTCAACAGTGAGAAATACTAATAAATACATTTTAAAAAGTTAAAAACAGTTGAAGAGAATATAAGTGCATCTACCAGCAGATAATCATCTAAGGACATTATATGAAATAGTCATGACATGAAAATGAGGAAAATACAGCGAGGTGAGAGGGACTACTGAAACTCACACTTGGTGACAGCTGGAAGAACAGATATGCTGGATCTGCAAGCCCTCTCTTTTGCTTTGCAGTCCAAATCTTCCCACACAAAATTTTAGGTTTTGATATCATAGTGACCCTAATATTTGTAAAATTTTATGTATTTGAACTAAGCATTTAGCTTGGATGGAAGTACTTATGGAAAAAGATCCATTTTGGTCTCCTAGCATCTCAGCTCAAAAGCTCTCCAGCTCTTGTTCTGGCAGATTCATCTGTTGCAATAAACTGGTCATAAACAAATCTGGACTAGAAAGTGGAAGTTTTATTTATTCAAGAATAAATTCTGGAAAGGCCTTGTAAATGTGATCATGGGAGTAAGAAATGTGGGAAGCAAGACCCAGTTACAGAAAGGACTGTAAATTAAACTGAGAGAACACCGAAACCCAGAAAATTTATTCTGCAATGTGGTCTCTATGGAATCCAGTCCTCAAGCATATGCAGAGTTTTGAGAGTGAATAGGATTTTTGGGTGTGTGTACCACACTTAGGGAAGGTTTCTGGTCCTTGTGTGGACCAGAAAAGAATTTTCTTTTCCTTCCTTAGTCTATGATTTGCTTCTGGAGATTGGATGACAGAAAAACCAGGATGTAAACAGACTACAGCTGTGTTTCTAGTGATGCAAAATTCTCAGATGAATGGTGTCCTGCTCACACACAAAGGATTAAGCTATTCATCCGATTTAGGATCAGGAGGACATCTGTTCTCCAAGTCAGATTAGCAGGGATCAGCGGGGTTTTATTTGTCCTAACAATAATTTAGAGCATGATCAGCTTCTTGGGATCACACAGAAGTTAATTTTATAAATATTTTGCTGCTGCACAGACCTGGAAGACTAGAAATATCCTCCACTCCTGCTTTCTGTATGTGACGGTAGAGGTGCGGCTTTTAAATTTTTACTGCAATTCTGAATTTCTCTGAAGTGTTGAGAATTATGATATCTGGTGTTACAAGATAATTTTATGGATGTTTCTGAACTAGTATCTACGGTATATTTGTCTGCCAGAACAAGACGGGAAGGGTTCAGTTGCCCAGATGCTGCCTGCTGATCCTGCATTCCTGCTCACCTACGCATACGTACACCGAGTGCAGTGTGCTCAAATAAACTCCCTGTTATGCCAAAGATGTCCCAAGGTGCAGGAAGTAATATCAAGTCACCTTTATAAATCAGATCCTACCGGAAAACTTCCCACACATACGCCCCATAAATTATAAGGCTACGTACATGTCAACAGTAACACTACTGCAGAAATAAAAGCATGAGCACAGACAGATTGTCGCCTTTGTAGGGGACAAAGGGTGCACAATCCAATGTAGAGAGATGGTTTTTCAGTCCATATCACTTTTTCTGTACCAATTTCTTTCTGATTAAAATTTGAATGCAGCTCAACATCAACCGAAGCGCAAAAGAGTGTGAAAATGATGAATGATTATGGAAGCATTCTTATAAAGTTGAGCTATTTATTCTGTGACTTAGATTTGGCATTAATGATTGATTTTTAGTCTTTTTAGCACGTAGAGTTGTAGCATTTTGCTTCATTCAGGTTGTTCCCTTAAGAATCAGCTATGACACTGATGATAACTTTGAGGAAAAAAGTCACCAAACTAAACAACTAGAATTTAAGCTCATCATGTAAAAGATTTTGATTGTACAAAGTGCATAAAGGTCAAACCTTAAATTAGTAAATTTATCTTTCAAATTAAAAAATGTCTCACTTCTGAAATTATATTAGCTCTTAAAAGAGAAAATACAACCAAGCGAGTTTTTAATTTGTTGGTTTCAAGATCAAATCCAGACTACCTGGGTAGATACTAAAATTGTTGTCATCTCATGGATACCTGGTGTCTCCCTAAATTAGTTCAGTAAATCTCACCTCAATGCTTTGCAGTAAATGACAGGATGTACAGGCAACAAAAAACTGTCGTGGATCCTAAAAGTCCACACTACTTACTAACCTTCTTAGTAAGAAGGAAGGACTGTTCCTTTTTGGGAGTTGGTAAGCATGCTTCCTCCACACAGTTAATCCAGGCTCTTGCTCAAGCACCTGTAATACACAAAGGTAACCCACTGACACAAGTTGTAAGAAATTTTTAAGTCCAGACTGACTTTTACAGGCTGGAACTTAGTGTCACAGCTGTCCCCTCAGACTCAGAGGTGAGAAACATACAATGAGAATGAAAAGGGAGATGGAGAGGATGAGAAGGGGAAAGTCTTTGGTGTCCTTGATCTTCCTGCCTCATCTCCTGCAATACTTAAGGGATGAGGTGACACACAATACATACAAAACAGATTTCTACCAGATAGGTAAGAGAACTGCAACATTTTCTAACTCTCATCACCATAGATCCAACTGTGAGGGAAGGATGATTTTAGTAGCTGTGTTTTCTATAGCACCAATAACTATGACCAAGAAGTCAAGGAGGTCAGAGAAGACAGTATTTCATTAATCAAGGTGAGTAAAGAGGAGAACTTGAACAACAGTTTCAGTTCTCTGAACAACATGAAAAAAGTCTGATTCTCATGGTAGTGGTCTGGAGACACATTAAAATTCAGAACCAATCTAGATGGCAAGACAGCAAAAAAGGAAGAGCTGGAGGCAATTTGCAGGCTACAAAAGTTTCAGTGACAAAAGGTTAGGGGTACTGGGACAGTCTACTAATCTGCCCATCAATGTACAGCTTCTATTTAATGTTCTGAATATCTTTTGTACTTTGATACTCAGCAAACCAGTATGGATTAGAACTACTTTGTAGGGGAAAACTTAACCATGGTGGAGAGGGCAAAGTTGGGCCATCAGCTGAAATGGCCTTACTCTAACAGGCCACAGCTTTAGTCACTGACCTCTAGCAACCACCTGGCAGCTCTCTGAAGAGTCAGAACTCACAGCATTTCAGAAACAGTAAAACTCTGCAAAGAGAAGTGAAGGCAGAAGCTCAGCTGCTTAGCCCTGTGCTAAAAATGCCAGGACCGTGGGCTCAATCCCTCCATGGGCCATTCACTTAAAAGTTGGACTTGATAATCCCTGGGGGTCCTTTCCACCTCAGAATATTCTGTGATTCTGTGACGTTCTGGACTCTCTGAAAACGCTGTCCAGAACTTAGAAGACCTTCAGAAGAAAGGAAAGAATATCAAGGAAAGAATTTTTTTCAGGTGAGTATTATTGAATGTCAGTAATTCTCTCATGCTCTCTCTGTGTGACACAGATCTACCTGTCTTGCACCTATCTGAGCAGAGCTGAATAGAAAGCAGTCATCATCAGTGCCCTTTTGCCTCCATTTCCCAGTGGAGAGTGCTTGCAGAGGTGAAACTAGGGATGGTGCTTGAATTCTGCCAAAGCTCAGTTTTACTTTAGAAACAAAGAGGCTCATCTGGGGCTGGGCCTAATGCAACTGTGAAAGAAAAAGGGACAAAAGACTGTGGGAAAAACACCTACAACTTTTCAATTTACTAACCTAGTCCCATTGCTACAAAAACACAGGTCTACCTTGCAAAACAGGGGCATGAAGGAAAGACTTCAGGGCTTAAACTTAAGTGGCTGCTAAACGAAATGCAGCTAGTATCACTGAAAGAAAAGGCAAAATGTGTTCTTGAAGCTCCACTGACTTACTCTATTCCAAATTGTCTACAACAGGTGGCAGAGCCTAGATGCAATGTATTTTGTACCTTGCAACAGCTGTGATGAGGATACTGACTGAAATGTTAAAGAGATACTGCTTGTTGCAACTGTCTCACATGACCAAGAGCAGTTCCAGAATTCAAAATATTTCCTTGTTCTGAAGTTAAATTGGGCTACTGTGACATTCATTCTGAAATTTAATACTCCAGGCTATGAGGGACAAATAGATAAAAAGGAATGGGAGAAGAAACCTGCAAGATTTTCCACATTTTGATAGGTTTCTATACAATATTAGTACAAGACTAGGTAAAGCACTTTTTAATATTTTAGACTTCAGGCATCGGTTCTTCAGCTAGTACAAGGTGTTGTAGTTCTCTTGACTTCAGCTACAATTATTCACATTAGTCAACAGTTGCTATACCTACCCTGTGTAGTCCCATACTTACATCTTCACCCAAACCAAATTATAATGGCCAAATAAGAAATCTAGCTAAAACTCCTGTTAACTGACTTCCAAAGTAGAAGCCAAAACAGCTTAGTAACACCAGTATTGAAAACTACAGGGCTTTTCCCCTAAATAATCAGGGGAAATCAAAAGGAGGAAGCAAGTGAATGAATGCATGATTGAATCAGTGAGCTTCATTTAGAGGTCTTCACAGAACCATCTGTTTTTGTGCAACTTGAATATATATATAATATATATATTTTCTCAGATTAATACTGTAGGCTACCCACAGAAATGCACCAATTCATTATTGTCATCAGGAAACAATGCAACATATATGGCATCTTAGAGAAGACCATAAATATACGTTACAGGAACTCCCTTCTTTGTCTATATAAAGCTCTTCCAAAAGCAAAGACCCAGAACCAGAAGAGTTTTGTGTTGTCCCTTTTTTGTGTGCATGGGTGTGTTAAATAAGCAAGTTAAATTCTAAATCTGGTTTTTGTTATTGGCAATTAAATTGTAAGAATCAATACACACTTTCAAGAATATAAAGTTAATTTAAAATATGGGACTATGTGTATATATAACAGTTTATCTGCCTTCTATATTATAAATAAGTCTGGGCAACTGTCCTAGTACCCATTAATGTTAAATATAACTGTTTTCAGAGATTAGATATCCTACAACTTGATAAATTAAATACACTTATTACATTGTGTATATATAAGATGCATGATATCATGTTCTGTGCATAAAAGATCAATGGATGCTTCTATGTTAAATATAATTTTGAAGACAATTATAATTCATAATTTAATTTAACCCACCTTAAAGTGGAAATGTTTATTCACTACCCAGAAATCAATCTCTTTAAAAAATGTGTGGATTCACATTTTGCTTCTACCATCACTTATTTTCCTACTTCACCCTAATATTGAAATAAATAGATTTTAGAAAGATTTATAGGCAAATATACACATATATCAAGATTTTTGTATACACAGCTTCTACCTGCATATACATTTACTATTTCTTCACTGATACATTCATTCATTAGGTAATATATAAAAATCAATAAATTCATCGATTTTTATCCTTCAAAAAGATACTTTACAGCTTTTCCTCACCAAAAAAATGAGCAAAACTAAAGGAAACCACTGAAATTTAGTCACGTCAGCTGTAGTGCAGTGACAGTCAGAGAATCGGTGGTAAGCAAGGAAAGACTATGGGCTACATTGTGGCCATGTGGTCTTCATGAAACTCAACTCTTTTGAGGAAGACTCCCTGAAATCATTGGAACTACCAGTAACGTCTGTTTGTTGTGTCTCCATTTGATTTAAATAATGTGCTTGTTAGCACAGTTTCCCTGCAGCCTACATTATCCAGGCATCTTTAGACTTCCAGCAAACATTAGCACAAAAGCAGCCAGGAGGACTCCTAAGTTTCAGCTCACAGCCTGTGGACCACAAGTAGTCTTCAATGCA
Organism: Cyanistes caeruleus; assembly: GCF_971803275.1. Lineage (NCBI taxonomy): Eukaryota > Metazoa > Chordata > Aves > Passeriformes > Paridae > Cyanistes > Cyanistes caeruleus. The sequence continues at coordinate 43,408,504 of NC_141705.1, forward strand.
CGTGTGCCTGGACCTCCTTCAACAGCATTTCAGTCTGCCATGGAACTGGTGCCTGTCCTTGGGTAGGGTCTGCTCTCTTCTCTTCATTTCAAAGGGATGCCAGCACAGCAGTTCTGACACCACTGCCTTGTTCTGCTATGGTTAAAAGCTCGACCTGACTTGTGGTCTGCTCACAAACACCTTGCTCAGGTACCCTCTCCTGGGGAGAGGGGTCCATGTTCTCTCAGTCACCACAATGAGTGCTCACAAGGGGAAGGCCCATAGCAGAGCTGGGAGAGAACAACATCTTGGGCATATCAAGTTTGCAATAAAAGTGGAAGCAGAACCATGGTAGATGACAGATTAAAGATTATTTGGTTTGATCCTATGTACCTGTACTTCGTATCCAATATGGTCCAGTCAAAAAAGCCACTTGAAGAATCTTGATGTGCAAATGGCCTTCAGGTACTTAATTTCTTGTCCTTTTCCAAACCATCAAACTCCTCACTGATAAGGTCCCCTGACCTCTGCAGCAAAACAGGACGAATTTCAAAATCTGTGAAACACCACTTTGAAGAGACTTTTAAAGTAGGATTGTGGATTTTTTTGTTGGGCTCAGATCTCAAAGTTCCTCCATTTAGTAAGCTTTTCTTCAAAGTACTTCTGTTGCATTCACTGAATTATTTCATTTATGTGTTTAGATAAACTATTAAAATACCAGAGAAAACATACAGCAGTTCCATTAAAATGACACATCAGATTAAATCTTAATGTCTATGAATAACCTCCAACATTTTATCAATAGTGCACCATCAGTTTGGCACTTAGGCTACCATTCAAAAAATCTGAACAGTATCCAGACGTTCCCAAAAATCCCTCAAACCACACAAGGGATCAGACCAAATTAACTCCTTCCTATAGATCATCAGATCAGCTCTCTCCATTTTGTAGCTTCTAAGACATGCAGCTTTCCCTGTGGACAAGGCTGCCCTCTCCACCCTGTTGCTTGCAATGAGAGCTTCACTGGGGCAGGGTGCTTTGGGAAGCGCTCTGCAGAGGTGCTGCGGCCACCACAGCTGTGTCACCAGAACATTCGACCTGACCCAAATTAAGGACCCCATCCTGATGGAGGATCCTTTCACACATCCCTTGTATTTATGTTACTGAAAAATGAGTAATACAGAGCTCTTCCTGTACTGGCAATAAAGAACTCTCAGGGGAATTGAGGCTCCTTGAGCCTACAGGCTTTTTTCCAGTATAATTTACTGAAGGCTAAAAGCTGGCTACCCTAGAAGGTGACTGTGCTTAGCATCTTGAACCTTCAGAACCTCCAGCCATAAAATGAGAACAGAGCTATTACATAGAATAAAGCTATTTCCCTAATTCATGGGAATGCGAAAATCAAAACCGCAAGGCATCCAGCTTACAGGGTAACAGGGATAATAAATATTCTATAGAGGACTGTATGAAAAAATAATTTTGACAAATAAAATATTTTTTTTTTAACATTCCCTGGCTACTCACAAATGTCCACTGAAAACCAAGAACCCCAAAGTTTTAACAGGCCTATTTGTATTTACTTCAGGCTTTTACTCCCCTAGCTGGGGAGCCCATTTAGGATGCCAGTTGATCTTACAGTAAAACATACTCTACAGGACAGTAAGTGGAATTACAGATTAGAGTATCAGCTTCTGAATTCTCTATTGTTGGATTTAAAAGTGAACTTTATTGTTAGGTGGTTTTAATGTGGGTTTTTCTGTGTCTAATTTCTGAACTATTACGCAGATGTACATTTTCTAAAACTGCCAGGTAACTTGGTTCACTTGTAAAACTGAAATGTAACCTTTAATTTTACAGCCTATACTTTAGAAAATTATGCCTTTGAGTGGCTGAGACTTTTGGAAGGTGGGAGTGGTACACTAACCACATAAGAAGTGGAATGCCACAAGAGAATTCTTTTTGCTGTGAATAATGAGTCAGGAATACAGTTACAGCGCATAACTCACTCTTTCATCAACATGCAGACTCTTTCCTAAAGCTATTCTCATCTTCTGCAGCCACTGGTAAAATGCATAGACATAAACTCAGATCCAGTATAAACAAATGAAATGTAAATGTCAGTGTGCTTGTAGCTACCTCCCTGAGAGCTGATTTTGCCACAGGATTAGGCTGAATGTAAATAAGAGGGAAAGTACAGCACTATCAAGAAACATATCAATTTAAATGAAATAAGGCTACTTATTTTATCTCACATATCATGATCCAAATAAGATTATCTGGCTTTCTGGGAAACAAGCCCTGAAGAGAAATGAGTATTTGCCTTTTGTGACACTTAAAAAATCTTGGGACAAATTTGCAGCCCACTATTTGCAACCCAACTCAACGACAGCCTCTACTACTGAGCTCTCATTGCCTGTTCGTTTGGTGTCTGGTTTACCTTGCTAAACAGAGCATCCCCAGAAGTCCATCTCCCTGGGAGCAGAGACAAGTAGATACAGGATGACTGCCAGCCTCCTACGCTCTGGGGATACTTAATCCAGTCTCTGTAAGCATGTACATAGACACTCTCCCCCTCCCCAGACACCACACCCTGGAACAGCTGAAAGAACAGGCCTTAACTCTGCTGTAACTTGTCCAGCATGTTTGCTTTTGTAGCCTCCATTTGACTCAAACAAGGTTTAGTTCTGATTAAACCTGTCACAGCTGGTTTGCTTCCCTAAACAAGACAAAAAATGTATTGAACCACCTCATTGGTGTTAACTTCAAAGACAAACTTGAACAAGCGGAACAAGTTTACACAGCTGTAAGTATTACTGCATTAATATGATCCTTCTATCTTCAGGAACAAAATGTATAAGAACCATTATTTATAGTATGTGGTGGTGCTAGATTTTTTAAATCACAGAAAACTTTGTTCTTAATAGCATGTTTCCCCTGAAATTAGCATAAGCACTTTTTCCCTTTAAAAATCTGGACTAAGTAAGTGCCCTTAAAAATCTCCTTTTAAGTTTGGGTCTCAGCTCTTCAGAAATTTTTATTTGTGATTCTTGAAATTCTTCAGCCTGATGGTTTTTCCTAGAATCTTTTCTGCAAAATATATACATAGAGAGTTTTCCAAATAGACTGTTTTAATTCCATTGTTATATATTGAACACAATACTGTCCAAAATACAGGGTTTTTTCGGAGATGTGGTTACAATGGACATTCTGGGCCATGGCTGGTCTAGCTTGCTTTGACCCACTGATGACAGACCAGGAGCACATCAGTCCCTTTCACAGGTTGACAGTGCAAAGATGGCCTTTGAACAAAGGTTTCTGCAGCATCAGATGAAATAAGACTTGTGATTATTTCTAAGGTAATTGTTTTATACAAGATATTATAAATAGTAATAATATTTAATTTAAATAGCTAAGGTTCCAAATTACAAGGTATCCTTCTGATCAGTATATACTTTGTAACCACACAACCAGACAAGGGATGTTTTCTGAGCACATGTAAGGCTCAATTAGAGCTTCACATTGCAATATTCATATTGAAGTCTATGACAGTTATCAGACAACACATTACCAGGACCTGACATCTCTGACACTGGTAATACTGAGCCATCAGCATCAACGTAACAATATCCTTCTTGTTCAATACTGTTTTAAGGCAAGAGTATGGCAATTATGCAAGGAGAAGCATGCAACAAAAAGAAGGCTCAGTGCAAGCACCAGAGTGAGACAGTGGCTGGGAAGACCCGTGAGGCTGAAGAAACTGGGGGTGGACCTGCAGTACCCAGCTCTCTTCTCTCGGTGTGAGGCAGCACTGGACACGAATGAACCAACACAGACCCATCCAGCCAGCAATAATCAAATAAGGAGTGAGATCAAATCAAAGAAAGAATGCAGACATTTTATCCCATTCCCCTAAGCACTTGATTGTTAAAGCTGCTGTGATTGCCTTAGGCAAAGTTTGACCCACTGACTGTCCTGAAATCAAATACGGTGGTAACATTTTTGAAAAGTACAACCTCATCCACACGTCTCAGGCATTTTTCAGGGACATTTAGTTCAAGTAAACTGCCATGGAATAAGCAAAATTACATTTTCTCCTCCTATATTACCCTGCAAGTCAGTCACATTCTGGTTTAAACTTTTGACTAACTTAATTTTTATGCTGGTTGTTCATTTTATAATCCAGTTGTTATATGTTTCATTCTCTTTACTTATTTCCTTTTGCAATCATCCTAGGATAGGGACTAATTATTTTAATAGCTCTCATTACAACATGTTAGTGCATTAGCGTTTCTTTTTTAAATGGAGTTACATTTATACAACCTCTTTATTTTTCTTTATTCTCACTAAACCACAAGCAGAATGGCAAAATCCCTTATGAGTTACAGAAATAAACAGTGCTTTTAGAAAACTTTTCAACAACAAATCAGGAGAATGGGAGCGAGCATGATCATAGGGTTGGAAAGACTCATGCCCAAGGAATTAAAAGTGTAGAAAATACTGCAACATTGGTGCATCTAAGTATGCTAAGTAGGCTTTAAAATTCACAAATGCTTGAAAACAGGATCACTCTAAAATAACTTTATCAAATATACAAGCTTGAGAAGGACATGTGGACACATCTTGATAACAGTAAATGTTAAAAGGTTAAGTAAAAAAACCCCTGTGTGTATGCATACACATCTGCATGTATAATCATCTTAATTCCTCCTCTCCAAAGTGAGTAATTTTGATGATCAAACAGGTTTTCCCTTACCCACATCTTTGCTGCTTGAACAGCCCTGATTATAATTAGTCCCTTATGCAAATGGCATATGAAGCCTTGGGAGGAGAAGGGCCTTGGAAGCAGGAAGGGAGTTCCTTGAGAAAATATCAAGAGATAAAGAGAGGAGTCCAGATTCTTGGACATAACAGATATTTGCACTGCTGGCAGAGCTTACAGACCTCCTGTGTCATGTGGATCCATTTGTTTATGCCTGTGCCTGCATCTGTCACAGACACACACCTCTCATCCAGAGAGAAAAGATTCACAGGGTTCCCTGTCAGCCTCTCCCCCACATTTGGGGCAAACAAAGCAACCCAAGGCAGACACAAGGAGGAATGCAGACTGGTAGGGACCTCTCCAAGTCTCTGCTCAGCCTCCTGCTCAAAGCAGGGCTATCTCAAAAGCTCAATCAAGTGGCACAGGACCTTTTCCCACAAAGCCTTGAGGGTCTCCAGAGATGGATTTTCTGCAGCCTCAGTTGCAACTGCCTGACTCAGGGCTTATCCACCCTCTTTGGGAAAGCTTTTTGCCCCATTTCCCAGACAACTCTGTCCTTGCTCCAACTTGTTGGCTCCTGTCCTTTTCCTCTATGCACCTCTGCAGAGAGCCTGTCTTCTCTGTGGCTCCTGGCAGGTATTTGAAGGGAAAAAATTCCATTCCCCCTGCGTGCTCTTTCCTATGCTGCACCACCCTTGGGCTCTGCTCTGGATTTTCTCCAGGCTGTCAAGATTGGTCTTGCTCCAGGAGGTTCCACATCTGGACACAAAGAGTTCCAGATGAAGCCTCACCAACTACTGAGCCGAGGGCCACCATCCTTTCCCTGCACTTGGCAGCCACACTCGTGCTCAGGATGTGGTTGGCCTCCAGCACACCAAGGATCCACTGCTGCCTCTGCTCTCCCTGTGACCTGCTGGGCCCCATCCCTGCAGGGCTGTCCCTGGCCTGCAGCCCCAGCCTGTGGAGCCTCCCTGGCAGGAGCCCCCGCAGCCGGCAGGGCCTTTCTGTGTGACAGGCAGGGAGTAGTGCCAGGAGTCCCTCTGCAAGGCTCCTCAGGGCAGGTCCTTTTGTCCTGTTGATCAGGTTGTTGCTGCAGATGGGAAACAATGGCAGGCCCAGAAGTGACTCATACCAGGAATGCCAGGCATAGTGAGCCTGCAGCTAAAGTATGATAGTGCTGCTGGAATTTTAAGCCTGATGCTTCAGCCTTTTTCTTTTTTCCTCCCCATTTTGTAATTCTGTAATTCATATTTTCTGAATTTGACTATGGGGATACTACAAGAGACAGTGCTGAAAGCCTTGTTAAAATAAATCCACTGTTCTTCCCTCATTAACAGAGCCAATCTTTTCAGCACAGGAGGCATTCATGTTGATCACCTTCAGTTTGTCCTTCAAAATCTGCATTGTTTCCAGCCCCCATCTTATCCTCCATGTGCCTAGAAATAGTGTCCATGTCAAAATTTTCAGGGCTTAGGGGATGTAAGACTGTAATTTGCCTTTTTTTGAAAAAGAGTGCACCATTTCATTCTTTCCAGTCAACAGAAACCTCTCCACATTGCCACCTCTCAGGATAAGAACTTAGCTTTACAATGTAATGTGCCAGCTTCATCAGCATCCTTAGATGCCATCTGTCTTATCTGATGGATGTTATACATCCAGTGCACTTAACTTGGTCTTTTCTACCATGGATAGAAACTCTCTTCCCAAAAACCTCCCTTGTTAGGTGCAATCTAGAGACCTGGGAGGCCTGTACATATTTAGATGTAAATACACACTCAAGACACTACATGCAGAGTACTCAATCAAATGACAGATATATATATATATAGATATATATATATATACATATAAATAAACCTGTCTACCTGTCAGTGGTACTATACTAGACAATTAAATACAGCAAGAGATTTAATTAAAATTGCTTACAGTGCATGAGGGGACTTTGCCAGTACAAGGATACTGGCCTAAAGAAGCACTGCTCACCTGAGAGCAGAAAGATATGCCAACAACCTATCTGACACCAAATGACTTTATACATAGCTACTAATAAATGCAACATGATATTTCATAGGGGGCACTGCTTGTGTGCAAGCATTCATAGGGGTGAATGCCTGCAATGATTGAATTATTGTCCAGTCAGTGCATCTCACACTGAGGAAATGAACCCAGATTTGGGCATCCGCCAGTACAAATTTCAGTTTGGATTCTGTGCCTTTTTCTTGTTTTCCAAACTCTGTTACCCTGCATGTGTTCTGTGTTTGAAGCATGTTGACACTCTGTCTTGATGCAGCTGGCACCCCAGATCAGTTCCTGGATGCCCAACTTGAAAACATTTGAAAGGAAAACCACAGGGCAGGCGATATGGTTGGCTCTCAAGCCTGCTGGATTTTGGCTGACCCAGCATAGTTTCATCCCAGCAGAGTTTCTTTATTTTGTATCTCTTCTCTAAAAACCATGGACATTTGCTAATATCCTGCGTACTAATTTGATATTCCAGTAGCTATCACAACATCAACATCATAATTAAAAACATCATTTCCTAAGAAGCACTCTGAACTTTGAAAGCAGCCTTTTTTTTTATTTTTTGATTCCTACAGTTTAGTCCAATCTACCTCTAACACTCAAGTTCCTTTTGATCCTCCCCTGCAAAGATGGCCAGAGTAGCATTACCACATGTTGGTGATTTTGACCAGCAACTGAAAACACTATCTGCACTCAGATTTTATCTGGCTTTTGTTCTAGTTCCTCACTAGGAGGAACAAGAGGAACTAGAACAAAAAACAAGCTAGTTTGGATTAAGGCACAGCCCACTGCATGTACAGAAAGATTAAAAGATTCCCAGTTTTGTACATCTTAGCCAAAAAAACAAACAACCACCACTCCCTGCAGGAGCGATGGCTCTATTGAAGATGTGTTCCCAGCACCAATTCTGCAAACAAACTCTGTGGCAGTCAAATAACTCCTGCTAAAAGCAGTTGATGAGCTTAGGCTGTTGCTATCCCTTACATGCAGCAGCTCTGACGTGGGTGTGCAAAGTAAAGCTCTGCTTTCTACCAGCAAGGGGGACAGACTCCCATACTTCTGATGTGTAAAGACAATAATATCCTGCTCTGTCTCAACACCGAGTACAGCAGTGGCAACAGCACTTCTGAAGCCCACTCTCACTGTTTCTATGCTCTTCAGAGAGCCCCTCTTTAGATGCCTAGGTACACTAAAGCCCTGTGCCTGAAGCTTCATGTCAGTTCACAGTATTAATGAAGCCATTAGGGATTTTCATTTTAGAGAATGCTTTATGATTTTGATACCTGGTCAGCCTCTAATCAGGTAAATCTAATATGAGGAAAAATTTGAAAAGTTGTTCTCTCTCACTGTTCATTTTGTCTGCATGTAGTCATGCAGGGTAGTCTTATCTTTATTTAAATGCTAATAAAAAGAGACTGTTCCACATTATGAATATCTCCTCATTCTTCACGCACAGCCAACATTTTTATGTATTCATAGCCAACTTGAAGGCAAACATAAGGACCTGGCTACTAACATTTTTCATTAAGAGATGAGTGAGCATCCTTCTCCCCTTAGTATTAAGTTTTGCCATGATTTAAAGGACATTGAGTTAAGATGAGCCATTTGTCACTACTGTGTCACTACAGGAGAAAAACCTGCTTGTTACATTGAAATACCTAATGGCACTTTTCATTAATATTGAGTCCTTTGTACTCACTTCTCTCTGGTTCTGGCAGCAATTCCCTATGACCACTGCACAAGGTTTCATTATGATACTTATCCTTGAGAAGCACTTTCATTTGCCATAGAAATGACTGGAAAGATAACGTCGTTGTTCAGTAGTGGGCTCTTCTCTCCCAACCCCTTCCTACTCCTTTTATTTAATTTAAGGAAAACAATAAGAGAGACTTAATTCCACTTCTTTTCCTCTCTTTCAGATACAATGAAAATAAGACAAAAAACCTGTCAGGCCTGTCACTGAAATTTCAGTTTATTTATTATGGAATAATGTTGTTTTTCCAAGGAAGCATACTATTCAGCTTTTCCTGTCATCATTATATACTAAGAGGGAGGGGGGCTTACCAGATTTTGATCAATAAATTCTTTTGTGCCAATAAATGTGAAAATTTCAGGACAGCAATTTGTAAACAACCTACTGACTGACTTATTTTTCCCCTGTAAGAACCTCTGTGCACTACTGCCATTACTGCTCAGAGAATTTTGAGAAGAGATAATAAAGAATCCTGACAACCATTCGGACATCTCTTCTTCCCTCCCCCACCACCCCACATCTCTTTTCCTGTCTAAAAAAAGCATCCTCTTTCCTTTGGCTGTATTTTACATTCTTTCTGTTTACTTATCTGCCCCTTATTCTTCACCCCCGCCCCCACAAGAGCTTGGGGGCCTTCCTCCTTTCCTCATTGTGAATACCATTACCCTAGGGACATCAGGAAATTTTTCAGATGTAAACAAAAGCATAAATCCCTTTTCTTGTCTTTTCCTACTTTATTCTCTTCTCTAGTTCCCTTCCCCCCATTTCATGAGTACTTTTGTGTGTTTAGCCACCTGCAGAGATCGAGGGTGGAAGACATGAAATCAGAAGCAAACAAAACCTCTGCTTAATTCAGCTTAGTCATTAATAGCACCATTAGCTTATTGAACTCCAGGATATATCATGTCACAGTTCATGATTCAGGGTCTCTCAATTGCTCTTGCATTGTTTATATCCTGAGTCAGACTCTTTCAGATAATTTAGGCTTAATCATTCTTCTGCAACAACAGTCTTACGGGTACCATTTAATCAAATCTACCAGTTATGCTCTGAGACATCTTGAGGTTTCAGAGGAATCACCAGACACTGCCTTAGCATTTATTTACTCACAGGAGTAAAAATGCTCTTTGTGCTTCAGCTTAGTGAAAATGCTAAACGACAAGGAAGCTGTGTGAACCAAGGTATCTGTATCTGTTATGTCAGTGTGGGAACAGGGAGCTCGACCAGAGAGCAGAAATATGGGAACGAGGAAAGAACCCTGACCTCAAACAGCAGCCATGAACCAACCACTCTGAGTTAATGCACACATTTTCTTTGGCTTTCTTCTGTGACCAGACCAATGCAGACAGAAAACCAAGTAAATACTTATTAAAACTGTAAACAACAGAAAAAAAATCCTTTCTCCAATGTGTTGCTACAGCATCTGTCATCTGAATGCTTTTGAGAAGTGTTTTACAACATGGATGTGTTTATTCTTACGCTACCCCTTGCTCTTTAATTGAAAACCTCCACAGCTTGAACATGAGTTCATGTATGGTCTACAAGCTTACCTATTGCCACTTCAGTCTTGGAAAATTATTGAAGCAAAATACTGGGGAAATGGTCTAAGACTCTTTGCTGCAGGGAAGAGCTGTGCCCTTAACTTCAGCCTTCTTTTCAAAGAATTAAGAATACAAGGGGAGCTTCCAATCATTCTCTACAAATAGAGTTTTTGAGGCTTTTGTGTTGTTGTTTTGGTTTTTTTCTTTAAACATGCAGTCTTACTGTTGTTTTGTTGTAGGAAACATTACATTTAAGCACAGGTTGGCAAAGAAACCAGGCTCTAATGTGTTGTCTGCCAATTCAGACACACAGTCAACACAGATACACATGTATCCTCTACAGCCCAAAAGAATAACACTGGAGAAAATTTAATCTTCTGTTGTTATTTATGAAAGTGGCACTTAGGCATTTTTTTCCGCTTGTAATTGTATGGAGGAGTACCACATATGACCTGTCAAAACTAGGAAGTCTATTTAATTTAGATGAGAATTAATAGTTTCCCAAATCTAATTCATATCACTCACTTTTTAAAAAATTGCTCAAATTCAATTCCTCCATAGTCTCACCCAACTGACAACTTTTAGAGAAGTACTATTAAGCAAACAACATCCTTTTTTATACTCTCTACATACTACAGCAGGATGAGAAGCTTGTTCCCAAGAAAGAAATTTCTCAAGCTTTGAAGAACAAAATCTTCTAAATCACATAGAACCTACAGACAGCAAAGCAATTGAATTCACTAGTATTTCCAAATTTCTCTAAATCACAGTCTTTGGATTATAGATAGGGAAACCAACACAAAAATAATTGAGTTTCCCAATGTTCTTGCAGCAAAACAAAGAGCAGTATTAATACCTCAAAGATAGTAACTGTGTATCTGGAGCCTATAAACACCCTTTGCTAAAGGGTCTCCATGCTCCTGATTCATGGTGTTAGTAAGCATATGAAATAGTTTATGCAATGTGTTACCCTCTGAGAGACAACTCCCTTTTCACTTCTTAGAGGATCCTGTGGGTGACAGTTTCTTGCTCAATACTGTTGCCAGGTCCTTGGGAGCTTCTCAACAGCTGTCTGCCCTGGGACCTTTACTATCACCCTTTGAATTATAACATTCATCTGATTTGCTTTCAAACCATGTATGATAGGCATATGTATCTGTATCATCCACTTCCTCCTTTAATCCTGCACTAAGCCTCAGGTCTGTTTATCAACCACAGCATCCTGAGGTACCGGACTACATTCAGTGTTCTTTTCCACAGTCCATCAGAGATATGAATAGACAACTCCTTCCAAATATAAAGAACTAAAAGCATGCTGATAGCACAACTCTGTTCTCCAATGTTTGCTGCTTTTCACCTAGGCCATATTTGCCTAGAGTCTGTTAGGTTGTAGCTTCTGTTCAAAAGCTGCTGCATTTTCTTCTGTTCTCATACAGTCCCACCTTGCCAATGGACCTGATCAAAACAGCTGTCCACAATAGTAGCCAGGAGAAATTAAATAGGTGAGAATGCTACCTTTAAGCAGATTTTCTTCAGGCTGAATCTCTGATCCTTTGAAAAAGCAGAGGAAACTGCTAGGGAGGGCGTCTGCTTCATGTACTCTCTAGATGCCTTTGTTCTGCTGCTGTGCACTGAAAGATGTTCTTGGTTTCACGTTCTTTGTGTCCTGGAATGAATGAAAGCTAGCCTGCAATGCTTTTTATCACCCCTAATCTAATTTGCCTTATCCTCACTTTCACTTGCAGGTAGCTGACTATCACACACTAAGATGTTCCTGACATGAGCATCTCAACATTTTTCTGGCATTATTTCACTGCTTTTTTTAAAAACAACAACAACAACAAAAAAAAATCAAACCACTGTTTCTCTCTTCAGTAACTACACTAAGAGAGCAGCACTTCTCAAACAGTAATATGAGCACACCGTGGACCTCACAGATGTTTTCTAGAACAGGGTTCGCCACATTTGCTTCGACCATGTTTTTGCTGCTTGAAAAGAACAAGCTCACCATAATCTGAAGTGATGGAATGAAGTGGTTTTGAAATAATTGGTCTGGGTGGGGGGAAAAAAATGCCATTTAGGAAACAGACAAGACACTACTTGTTTACACATCTGTTTAGGAACAAGCTTGCACTTGCTCATTCACACCACCAACCTTGAACCTTTGCTTAGCAGTGAAGTTGAGCATAAGTAATTCAGCTACCATGTTACTCACCATGAAAACATTCATGGAAGTGCCTGCTGCTTTTGTTGGCCAACAGGGAACACTAGCAAGTAACCAGCACTTGCAATTTCTGGAAGTGGTGCCTTAAATTTCTGTTAATTTCATAGGGTTTCAAGCAATGCTGAAAATCTCATAACCATGAGTTGTGTATGTGTCTATTTAGTGATGTTTTATGGCAAGTATATATATAAATACTCCTTGGTTGTTTAATACTTTAAATTAATAAAATGCATATTTTTTTTCCAAGATTCTAGATGTTCTTGAAAACCTGTAATCTAGCTTTATAAAATGTAATAGTTTGAAAAATTAAGTTCATAGGTTCATTTGTCACAATGCCAGAAACAACTTGGCCCATTAAAATCATGCCCATACACATCAGAAACACTGTCAAAGACTAGAATGACTTGAGTGAGATGCTAAAACATTGCAAACAAAGTGAGAGTATGCTGTGCTCTGACTACCATTACAGAAATAAAACACTTCTTTCAGAAGGCAATGGCACTAACAATAAAAAGGCTGTGGAGAGGCATATCTGAGAAAACTTTATGAATAATAAGGATAGTAAAGTAAGGAATAAGTTGCTTAAACTGTTCTCAAATGCTACTTCTATAGTCAAATGCTTGTCAAGAATACTCAGATAAAGCTGAACCTGTTATGAACAAAACAAGATCCAACCATCTCCAGCCTTTCCTGGGTAAAGTTCCAGGGTAACCAACATGAGCTCCTTGCCAGTTTACTCTGCCTGCCTCATCACTCCTTATCCTCTGCTCCACCAGTCTCCTGTATGTGTGCCTTTTTTTGGTGTTCATGATTCCTCAGTCTCATGCCTAACCCTCAGGCCATGTCTCTCTCTCTCTCTCTCTCTGGCAGAGACACATAGTACCTGTAGGTACCTGCTCCCAGTATTGCCTTGAAACTGGGACTGCATTATGAGGGGAAAAAAAAATGTTAAGAGTTGATGCATGCTGAGGTCTCCTATCTTTGAGATACAGGGAGATACGCTGCTGCTTCCATGTGGTTTTCTTTCAGACTGTGTCCCTTTGTGACCTCCTGGTAGCACTGCCTTCCTCTGACAGTAGAGTAATGGATGCTCAGCCTAAGCTAAAATGGCTTTTACTTAGCTCTGTTGCATATCTTGACTTTAGCTGGTGTTCCTCAGCAGAAAAAACTGATGGACTAGGCAACCTCTTAATATCCCATTCAGCCATATTTCCATTATTCTCCTCTCCTAGCTAACAATAAGCTAGATTTATAAAAATTGAAAAAGAGACCAAATGGAAGGAAAAATCCCTAAAATAATTGCATGGAGGAATTAAAAACAAGAAAAGGAAGAAAATTTTCATTATAAAGAAACATAGTGGCCCAAACATTTAAGCATGCTTGTTGAAAATTTTCCTGGAATCCTGAATTTTCTCAGTGCTGAGTACTTTCACCTGCCAGTAGCCGTTACCTTGGTGCTTGCAAGTCCTGTCATTGAATTAACTGCTCTGAAAAACAAGACCTATTTCTTTTTTCCAGTGCCTGAAGTGACTGATGCGGATGCATGTGTTTAATTTTAGGCACACAGACTTGAAAAATACAAGTGATTAGTTCCAGGGTTAGTTTCAAGATAGATTTACTATAGCTAGACAAAAATCCACAATCCATCTGCCTTACAATTTAGTAGAAAAGTAGACAGGTAAGATAAAGCTGGTTTAGTGAACTACAGGAGAGCCTTCACCCTGCAAACCACCAGACTCTGGAACATCTCCCAGGTAACAGATATCTTGGCTTAAATAACATAATGCTACTCTGGTCTTTCATAGTAATATGAGGCACTTTTTATCATTTTAGTATCACTCATCTACTCTCACATGTGTATGAGAGCCTGGGCAGAATTAGAAGGAGCTGTGACCACTGGATTCCCCTTAAACAAAACTGTGGCTCCAGCTCCGTCTTTGATTGTTTAACAGGAAGGGGAATGGTTGCCGTTGCTTTGGACTATACACCAGGTCTGTGCTACTGGAAAACTCTCTCCTAAAAACTTTATTTCAGCCTTAGATTTAAGAGGTTCCTTTATGTTTTCTAGTTGTCAGTATCTGACACATGCAGACCTTCCTTCTAGAAACAGGCTTCAGGTGCTTTGAGATACAGATTAACTTGGCAAAGTTAACAAGTGTGGTGCATCTTTCATACTGCTGTGCTATATTAATAACCAATAACAATTTACATCCCTTCAGCAGGGAAAACTCTGACAGATCAAGTAACCCTGAAGCATTTGAGTGTGAAACCAACTGAACCTCTCCACGAAAGCAAGAATCCCTAGGGACTTCTCTGATTCATGAAAAAGTTACCTGTTAGAAATAGAAACCCACCTTTTTATTCAGATAAAACTTTACTTTGTACTGCATGTTGTCTGGCTCATGTGCTCAGGAAATGGAAGGTAAAGCCCTGGTGCATACGCCTGTGCTCCATAGGAGAATGTTCTGACTGAAGAATCTCCTCTTGGTGAGCTTCTGTCACTGACTCACTGATTCCAAAGTGCAAGGGGAAGCTCTGGATGCAGTCAAATGCCATCTAGGAAAGATTAGTAGTCTATTTTATGGTGCAATTTTTTCAGGAAAAAAAACAAACAAGGGACATGAACGAGAAAGCATCAATGGCACAGGGAAGAAGCACATTGAACTCTCTCAACCTTGCAGAGAACATTTTTTTAACCCTCTTGAGGGAATGGTTACTTTTCCCATCCCATTTAATAAAACTTATCACAGAGAACTAATTTCTGCTAGGTAAATAGCAACTGGTACATCAATTTCCTGCCAGCAGCTGCAGTTTCAACAGTTTCAGTCTTTCATTCAAATGTGTGAATGCTTTGCTTAAGCTGCACATTTCTCATTTAGTGTACCTTGAAAATACATGCTGTCACTCATTCTGTCTCTGAGAAGACTTTGGCTGTGCTGTGGCTTGCATAAAGCATCACTAGAGAGAATCATTCAAGTGGGTAAGAGGAGACATTAGAACACGCACAGATAGAGTTTGGGAAAATTAAAAAAAGCTTCTGCCTACAGTTCTGCGTAGCAAATGAAGCATCCAAGAGCAGAAGTTCTAAATCAGCTCACCAAATCCATCTGATTTCTCTCAAGGGTTAAAGGCCAACAACTCATGTTAAAAATAAATTATCACACAGACTCAAGGATCTTGAAAAGATAAAAGGTGTCTCTTAAAATAGTCCAAGCTGGAAGTCTTAAATGTAGCAATGAATGCATACAAATCTTCAGAAAATTCTACCTTGCAGGTCTGTTCCTGTAACCTTTCTTTTTGTCCCAAACTGCTCCATTATATTGACAGGAAGAAACTAGAATGCCATTTACTTAACCTAGCTAATATTTCTCATTTGTAATTCCTGGAATACCAGTTCTCTTCCCTCCAGCCTGGGAGCCATGTGAATTTGTGTGTTCTTACCACTGGCTGCTCTGGGGATTCCAGACCTTCCCCTGTACCATGCTGACATTTTGCAATCAGACTTTTTTGGAGCTCAAGAATAAGTTACAAGAGAGAATATCTCTTGGATAAAACTAGGGCTTTTCAAAAATTCCCAAATGAGGATTTGTATGGGTTAGCTGGGTTTTTTTCCCCACTAGATAATGCCTGCTCACAGATATTTAATCTTTTTACAGCAGTAGTCAAATTGGAAAAAATACACAGATTAGGCTGCAAGCCATTCTGTTTTCAAAAAAGTTGCTCAAAACAAAATAAAATTTAGAATTCAATTTACATTTGAGTTAAAATAGGCCTGTTTTTTCTACAATAACACTGTTTTAGGAAGGCATTTCACATGCTTTTCCCCCAAAGTCACCATTCTTATTTTTGATTTGAGACAAGACAGACTTTAAAGACACAAAAGTTCTTACAACATGAACTATCCAGTTTCTGCACTTTCAGAATACATCTATTTATTAAAAATATGTGGTGTTTGCCTGACCTTGTTCTTCTTTGACGTGTAATGTCTACATGTATATCTACGTTATGGCTGCAACATGATGCAAATCCTGGAAGCCAGGCACTTTGTTAACTTACCAGTATTGATAGCTTATCTGAAGTCATGGTTCATTAAGCATGGAGTTTGTGATCCTATGAAAGGGAGTAGCAGTTAAAAAGTGAGCATGTAATTAGACACATCACCATGACAAAACCCTTCAAGTACACATCCTTTTCCTTTTTTTCTTTCTAACATGTTAACTAACATCTAAGTGTTTTTCTAACATGTAGATTTATACTGTGTCTGATTTCAAGCAGTAGCCCAGCATTTACCTACCAGATGGCAGAGTTCCTGGGAAGAAAAAAGACTGAAGATCTGATAATCTGACCTCCCAGAAGCAGCATCACTTCATGTTTCAGCAAGAGCACTGCATGCAACAGAAGTGTGAGTAGAGCTCACATGGCAGCTATGGGTGCACTCCTCAAGGATGTCATCCGTGATGTTTCAGTTCCGGCTGAGTAAAGCAGGATGCTCCTTCCCAGCTACCTCACAATGTCTTTTCACACAATTAGCCATCCAGGGAGAAACCCTCCATATTGGACCAGATGGTTCCTTAATCAGTTGGTAACAAACTCAAAAATACAAGTCTTCCTAAAGCACTTGCACTGCTAGTATGAACCAGACAACCTAAATCTCATGTTTTGAGCAAAGCAGTCATGGAAAGAGATGTGCAGCTCAGAAAACAAATGAAAACACAGCCAAATCAATAGTTTTGCTTAGGAGAAATTACACTTAGTAAGAAATCAGAATTATTTCTGGGTCTGATTTTGTCCTTACAAGAGATTTAAGAGAACATGTGGTTAGTGCTTCAGTTAGGTTCACTTTCCCTGCTAGTACCTACCCAGAAAGAGGTTTTCACAGACTAACAGAAAAGGAAAACGTTTTTACAGATCCAAAGGTTCTTCCCACTAACAACATTAATGCCATGTTCGCTATTAGATCAGATGCGTATGAGATGAGGGGAAATGGAAAGTTAAGCATTCAAAATTCTGTCACTAGTAGGTAGAAATACATTTTTTAAAATGTATTTGGGCATGCTGGACAGAAATACTTGCCAGCTAGTTACTAAACTTCTACAGACACCTAATTTTTGCGAATTAAATTAGTAATTTAGAAGTACCATGGATTAAAAATACCCTTCTGCAAAGATCAATTGCTTAGCCCCATTGCTTAGTCTTTCCAGTCAAATGTTAAGTGCTGCTAACAGCACACTAAACCATAAAAGACCCTAATATGTTCTAACATGTGCATCAGCAAACATCTACACAGGGAAATCAAAAACCCATAAGGCCAAACTAAAAAGGGAAAATATTTCTACAGATTCAAAGATTCTCTCTACTAACAACATTAATATCAAGTTCAATATCATTGCTAAGGCACACATATTTTCTGTCCTGTCTGTGGAGTTTCATTTGTGCATGTCAATAGGAAAGGCCTTAGGAAAAAGTAAAATGCTTTTTTCTTTCCTAACGAATGATGTTTGCTACTTGTGCAATGGGAGATGGGTATTGCAGCACCATGTTACTCTTGGACAGTGGCATTAAGCTCTCTGGAAGGAAATCCTGGGATGACTGCAACAATTGTGCCAGGAACAGCTTCCATCACAAGACATGCATATTGGTACTCAGCTGGAGAAGCAGAAAGGAGATACTGATGCTTACCAAATTCACACTGGCACATTTTTTCCAGTGAAGCTGTGTATTACTAGCGGGTGTCGCAGGACACAGTGAGGAATTTATCTTCAATAAAATTTGTTTTAACAGCAACAATTTGGTGTACAGGTGCCCAAGCAACCCCAATAATTAACTGAAAAATCAGATTCACCTTTTTAATGACCAAAATTAAAAACCCTGAAAAACTTAATTTTCTCATAATATTCTTCATTTGTATGAAACAAAGAACTTCTGAATGTGCAAATGTGTGAAAAGGGGAAAGGGTTTTAATTTTCCAAAATTCCATTGAGAATGGTGCTACAAAAGCATGTAAAGAGCTCTAAAAAACTGGACTGAACCACTCTGAAGAAGAATAAAATGTGGGTATGAGTCTGACAACAAATTTTGGCAGCTGTCACAAACCTAGGTGAAGCCCTCATACTGCCTTCGTAGCTGACATGGCTAAATACATCTTGCTGCATGTAACATAACCAAATCATAAAACAAAAAGTTATATTGTCAGCAAAGAATTCTTTTCCTCTAAAATGACATGCCATCATCAGCATCCATGCTGCTAGCTCTGAATGATGTGCTACCTACTGTTCTAGCTACTAAGCAGAGAGAAAAATGGGAGAGAGAAAAGCTTCCCTACAGTTCTGCTCTGGCACATCGAAGGCAAACATTTTCAGACATGAAAATTGACTCAGGCCTTTCAGTCTTCAGTTTTAACCACAGTATCTGGAAGCCCTTTGGGCTGATCTAGAGGTTGAGGTGGTCATGTCTGCTGGAGATGGTTGCATTAGTCTCTTCAGAATTAAGAATGACTCCTTCCACATCAAGCTTTGTGTCTTGCCAAAGAGCACTGTTGGCAAGAGCAAAGGACTGATTCAAAACCTAGGGGCCTTAAATAAAGTTACAAAATAAAACAAACTTAAATACATACCAAAAACTCATCTGCTCAGGGCACTTAAATAAATTATTCTCTGATGCTACAACACTAAGTTGGAGTGTCAGACTAAACTGATTGTTACAGACCTTTAATTCTCAAACACAGCTGTACTTAGATAAAATAGATCTAACAAAATGAAACAAAATGGAAATTCAGAGTATGCTTAAAAGTAAAGCCAACCCATGTTCTTACAGTTCTTAGAATCATGGTGTTTTGATTTCTTTTTCCACCTACCTTTCTACTAAATCACTTAATGGAAAAATAAAATTTTCTTTATCTCATTTCTTTCTCTGTGACACACCCAGTCATGGCTTGCTGTCATCAGTAAAAAGTTCACGGGCCAGTGGTACCGTTTACTTAATAGGGGAAATAAATACCTGTCATCTGCAAAAGAGTCTCATTCTAGCTTCAAGCCATAAAAAAAACATGCCATTTCTGCACTCTTTCCTCCAAACATAACATTGCCTTTCATATCATCCAGTCATGTGGTTGTCAAGCACAGAAGTCCTTTTCACTCTTCTGTCTTCTCCTACTGTTCACAAAAAGCCAAATATCTTTGCAATGAAAGATCTCACATTTAGTTGTATCCTGAGAGAGCTCTCTAATCTCTCACCAGCATCCTGGATTCAGGATGTCAGTTCTCACTGAACCATGACGGCATCTTAACAGCAAACTAGTTTCTTCAAAATACTGTTTGCATATAAAACTTCCCCAAAAATCAATGGATGGCTTTTCCTCAACAATATATTTCTCTCTTAGGATGCAGTAAGTACTGTCCTGTTCCTGTCTATCTATATAAAAAGTTTTATATACAGTTCAGGCACAATAAATAGAAAAAGTAAGGCAAACTAGTCTCTTCTTCCAATTACCTAATCAAATTATCTTCTTTCTTTACTGGTTATGGTAGAGAGAATCACCTCTGATTCTGAAACCAAAGAATACAGCCAATTGCACAGGGCAACTGTGGGAGACTAGGTAAGAAGGAGCCTCTATTCCCAAGAGACAATTTTTTAGCTCTGTCTATAAAAAAATGAGGTTATAAATAAACTATATAAAACTATATAAACTATATAAAAAAAAAAACCAAAAAAAAACCCTGGAAATTTAAATTATATTTAATTATATAAATTAAATATAATTATATTTGAATAAATATTTTGCTTCTCCTTTGGCAAAAGGTCTCTCAAGAAAAAAAAAGAACATCCATAGAGACAAAGCAGTAGCTTGTGCTGCAGGTCACATTCTGAATTTCTTAGTTTTCAGGCCTCTCTGAAAGATTGCTTTCTCTTTGCCAGCCAGGCCTTTGATATGCTTATCATGCATTTAAAGCTATTTATGGATGGATATATAATCCTGTCTAAACCGATTAGAAAAAATTAAATCAATCCACCAGCATCTACTATATTAAATCATGTACTCATTAGGAAACATTTCTGGAACACCAAACCCACCCATTAACAATTTTAGTTGGGGAGAAAAGGCTGGGGTAGAATCCCAGACAAGTTCTCTTTCTCTCATCTCTCTGAGTGAATTTAACAAGCAACTGTTTTCCAGCAGTTGACCGTGAAATGGATCATGTTTTATTTATTCTGCACAAATGGCAAATCACAGCAAAGTGTAGCCTTGGGATTAATCAGTGGGCTTTTATCACTGGGGCACCGGTTGGACTTTGGTTCCTCTCAGAGTGCCTACAAATCACTCTGATTAGATGCCTGTCTGAAACACACATCGTTTGACTTTGCTAGCTTCGGGCATAATAACTGGAAGACTGTATAAAGGGGATGAGCTTCTACAGGGTGGGTCACTAAGGCTTGATATAAAGGCTGAAAATTAGTGTGTCTGAGAGAAGACTAATGAATAACAGCCAGCAATGCTGTGGAAGTCTAATCAAGAAAAAAAAGCCCAAAGCCCTGAAACACTGAGCTGTCCCAGTTCCTGGATAAAGGCCTAGCACTTTTACAGCTGAGTGCTGGTGGTAGGGCTGGGGGTCACACAAGTTGCAGCTTTCCCATCTCCACTCGGCAGAAGAAAAAAAACTACTATGAAGATGAATCAAAATTCAACACAAGCGTTACTGGAAAGTTGATATTGGTTAAGATAATTTGTAATTCATAATGACACCAGCTCACTTCTGTATGGCAGGCTGGAGCACCTGGCCTAATGAATCCACCCTGGAGATGTCCAAGCTTGCAGGCACTCAAGACCTTGCAGCTTCAATCATATGTCAGTGACTTGGTCTTTCTGGGAATGTAGGCAGAAGAGGACTTTAGCATTTAGCAATCCTGAAAAGAATATGTGTATTTTCTGGGCCTATTAAAATATGCCCAAATTTGGCTCAATTCAAACAAATGAAACATCCTGTTTCAGAGACACTGAAGTTCTTAACAAGGAATTTAGGTTTTTCTACAGTCCATTTCCATTGTCTATTTCCCTCTCCACTGATGATAACATGGGAGGTTCAAATCTCAGTTGCTTGATTTTCCAGTTGCCAAATCCAGAAGCTTCTCCACACTACCTGCAGAATTGATGTCCCTGCTGCTGTGCAGCTCTCCGTTATGACTCTTCACAGAGTAATGATTTACTGCTGCTACTGTCAGCAAAAGCAATACCAGTTGCAATCTGATAGTAACTGCATCAACACAAAATAACAAAGGTTGTAAATCTAGCCCTGAAGCTTTGGATTCAAATCCTACATAGCATGCCATGTGTCAAAATGGTTTATTGAAATAGTATGTACTTAATTATCTGAAATGTGCTTCATTTGATTGCTACATGATACACAAATTTTCGGAGTCCATTTCTGGCATTTGGGTTTCCTGACTTGGCTGCATATATTTTTCCTGCTTACACATACAGATCCTACACTGGCTATGAATTAAAAAAAAAAATACCTTGGGCTCAATCAGGATAGGAGGTATATATTAATGTAAACAATTTTTATTTGGAAAAGTAAGTATTACAGCAATATTACTTATTACCTCCTGCATGAACACGATAGATGTGCTTTCTCTTCCCTCTGCATATTACTCATTTGATTCCGTTAGCCTCTTGTCAATACCCATATTCACAGCAGCTGCTTCTGTTCACTGAGCAGAAAGGAAAAGTATTTTTCTTTGAGGATGATGTGAACACTGTTCAATGAATCATTCAGCAAGTACTACTGCAGTTCAGTCATCTTACAGGCCATATTAGACTCGGGACCCTTGAATCTATAGCCAAAATAAGCCTTAGTATAGAATGTCTTCTGTAGTTAAGATAAGCAGTAGCTCGCAAAGTATTAAGGGAAAATCCTATACTCTGATCTGAGGTATATTATAATAGGATCTACTTAATATTCAATGGAGTGCTTTCAACACACTTTCATTTTAAATACAATTAATGTATTGCAATCTCATATTTATCTCTCTGGATAGCCTGAGAATATTTCCTCCATTGTACTGCAAGTGGAAAAGAATCCTTCGGTGTCCTGACACATTCCTTTGGAGATTTTCAGTGCTTTGAATCAAAGCACCAAAACAAGAGTTTATTGTAGCAACCCAGAGGGAAGCATCATCTCCAATATCCTGATTCTCTGCAGCTGCTCATTCAGAATGGATGTGAGCTGGTTATTAACACTAACAAATGGGGACTTCCTTTGGAAGAAAGACTACACTGAATATTTTGTGTCCACACTGAATATTCTTTGCATGTAGAAGGTATCCATAAAAATTCGTGAGAATTTATATCCAGATGCATACCTATTATATTCTCAAATTTTATATGTATGAAGCTTTTATTACAGGAAAAAAAAAGTATGCAAGGTGAAAAAGGCCATCAAGTTGAAGAGTCAAGGGTTCAGAACAGGCAGTAACAGAAGCCTTACTTCAATTCCACTGTACATAGAGGTTATGATATTGTTATCAATGATATGCATAGAATTTTTCAATTGGACTCCTGTGTTATTTGCACTCAGGATAGATAGAGCTCAAGGAGTGAGCTGTTATAACCCCTTGGTTACTTTTACCCTAATTTTGACCCTTGACCTTACTACTTACACAACAGTCTTTCCTATGCTGTCTATAGAGTTCCTGATTTTCTCCTGGTTTTTTCTACAGTATTCTCCCCCAAACACCTCAACCACTCCAGTCCATTTTGTTACTGTCCCCTTTTTTCAGACAAAGCAATCAAGGTATAGCAGAAGTGAAAACTGCAAGAATTTATAACTTAAATTGATAACAAACTTTTATTTATCTGTTATATAGCCTTTTAAAGAACTTTGTATTTCAAAGCAGAACTCCAATAAGACATCAGCTGTGGTTGTGAGAGCTCAGCACTTTTATAGCACTGAGCTAGGTTTGTAGAAAGATCTATAATAAGTGACACTTATAAAAATTTAAGAAACTTCCCCAAATTATTTTGTGGCAGATGCAGGAAAAGACTACAAGGGATAAGAATGGCATTTATTTGCTTTTTCCATGACATCATTCTCCTAATGAACCCTTCATTCTTTCACCACACACACCTCATTTTGCAACAGTGAATGATACCATTTTTATTCTACGTATTTAATGAGGCTGAAGCATTTTGGAGGAAAGAAGTGTGCAATAAAATAGTGCATTATGGTGTTTATGCACATGAATATCAATTTAAGATTGCAGAGAATACTGACTGTAGTATTTCTTAACTTTTGGCTTCCTAAGTTTTACAACATTACCATTGGTTTAATGTATGAAATCACAGTAAAAGTGCCTAAGCTATTAATATAAATTTCTTTATACAGAGCAATACTTAATAGTGAGAGCTCTAGATATAGTTAGTACAAGCTTCTGCTGCTTGAATTAATGATGCCACAGAGGTAGCAGGCCATTATTTCTCAGGCGACCAAGTAGTAAGTGTGTTTAGAAGACAGACATTTAAAGTAGATTTCATAACCATTTACTAGTACTAGAGGATGCTAAAATTAAAAACTCCAGCATTTTTCAAATGTCTCAGGTTTCAGAAGGAATATGCTCTAATTTATTGCTTCCTTCTGTACTTTTTAATCTTCTTTTCACACTTGGCATGATGCATGATATGTACAAGGGGAAATTGCAGGAGAGGTTCTGATCAATCAGTGTAATCCTGGGACTGCACATATTCAGGGACATTGGGGCAGACTGAATGCATGCTAATTGCAGCTTGAGTAGTGCATCTTTCACAAAATTAAAAATATTAGATCTTTCTACAGAGAACAGAATCACAGATTTTTCCAGCAGTATTACCTGTAAATAATCAAACATTCTACTTAATCTACAAAAATTAAGAAATCCAATGCAGGAAAACAGAGAGGCATATCTTCATGAATCCCCACTTAGTTATTTTGGGATTTCAACAGAGATGACATGAGGTACCTTTGCTCTTCATCCAAGTGATTTAATTCCATTTCCAAAGTAGCACTACATCTTAGATCTTGGAAGAAAACCTAGACAGCAATAACAAAGCACCTTGCAGAAGAATTCCTTTGAGAGAGAGAGAGAACAGGAGAAAGAAAGCAAAAGGGAGAAAGGCTTGTCCATACTTCTGATAAAACATATCAGAATTAATTCAAAATTTCTTCAGGTTATTCATTGGTGTTCAGGATAGATTTATCAAGAGTACAGGCATTCTTAACTCTTGAAAAAAAATGACTTTTCAGGTACGTATCTATGCTGAATGAAGAATATGGATGGTGCCATATTTTAACTCTGGTGCTCAGAAAAACAGATTATCACAACTTAACCGAAATCAGAACAAGCAGGATATATGATGGATTTTTAGAACATAATTCAAATGCTTCTGTTCTGGAAAGCATAGAACTTCATGCAATGAGACGCATGTGCTTTCTAATAAAACCATACATCTCACACAGAAAACAATCTACCTCTACTGCCACGTACATAAAACATCCATCTTAACAGCTGGAGAATGCTGCCAGGCAGTGACGTGGGCCATAAGGAGCTTAGCAGTTGCATTCCTTTCCTGCCTCTCCCCTGCAAATACTCTTGGACCCAGATAAGCAAAGGAAAACAGGCAGATCGTAAGACAAGCCATGAGGCAGTAAGTTATTTCTGATGTAAAAGTATGTCTTTAACAAATGGAAACTAGTGGTGTGATACTCGATACAGCTTTATTTTCCTTTTTAAGTTATGGAAGCATCCAAAATAGGATTACAAAAAAAAAAATCACAAGAATGTGATACTAGCCCTCATCCCAAATAACAGCAGTGGGGAAATTGCCCATTCCACTCAAAGGCACTGAGATACTCTGCCTTGCATTACTATGTTCCCTGAAACCTGTAGTCTGCAGATGTGTTTTAGATGGGGACACAATCCCAAACTCAGCAGGGGCACTGTCTCTTGCAGAGACAAAATACAGCCCACCAGGTCCTCTACTAAGGCAAAAGCTTCCTGCTTACTTAAAGTTATCTGGCTGCTCTGTGCAGGGGCTATTCCTACTCCATACCAGTTTGCTTTTAGCACCCTAAGGAACTGGCTGAAGCAGGAAAGGCTGCCCTGCTTGGAGCAGCTGATCAGTACAAGCTGCTCCTGCCCCAGCAGTAGCAGCTCCTGTAGGTACTTGCAGAGCCACCACCTGCCAGGGGACAGGGGTAGAATAAGGCTTTTCAGTATAGAAGAATGGTGGCCTGGTGTAGAGCCTCCAATGTCCCATTTCAAATGCTACTTACAGCCAAGTTCAGCTGGCCCTGAATCTCCCTCTCTCTCCAGATGGTGATTATTGCCCACATGTTGGCCTCGAGCCATAAGGCAGCACGATCAAGGAAGGCCTGTAGCGAGATGTTCGCAGTTGAAAAGAAGCAGAGCCAATCATTGCAGAAGGAGCAGACAGCTGAGAGAACAGCATGAAGCTGTGCTCCATGGTCTGAGCAGTGCTGCCTGTACAATTAAGCGGCTTCCAACAAACCTGACCTCTGTTCAACCGACCGCAGAAAGCAGACAAAAAGTATCCTCCCCAGGAATAACTGCTCTGTTCTGCAACCACAAAGCAGAAATTGGCTCTACCTTAGGGGTTGTTCCACCACTGAAACCTGTTCACCTTTATAAAGCACAGCAGAAGACTTCACAGTAGTTTTTACTCAAAATCTAACCCAACTGGAAACTTGCTTATTAATAGAATGACCCTCCATGGATAGCTATAATGTGTAAAAAGAACTAATTGTGGTCAGACATTGGACTGGCATGGACAAGGCTAAGGAGTAAGTGAAGCACTGTCACCGTGGCTGATGTCCATATCACAGGAAAGGCAGGCAGAGATGCAGGTTTAAACACACAAGTTTGTAATTACTCTGATCACAGCCCAGAGGACTTCATCCATCTCCCACAAATACCATTTCCACTTCAACGTTTACCATTGTTCAGCTGGCATACCACTGACATCATGATACTGTTCAAGACATTTCTTATAAATCCATTTAATTTTAAATTAAGTGCAGTGCAAAAACTTGAATTTGACCTATGACTGAATATGTGGGGCATTAAGAAGGAAATTAGTCCAGACTGGTTTTTTTTAAAAGTTTGCATCATAGAAAAAGTGCACAGCATTTTGCACTTACAGCCAAGCGCTGATCTCAAGTACTATGGATAACTTGCAGTGCCTGATGGTTGTTCTGGATATAAAAAGAAGTTATATTTTGTCCATCATTGTCATTTTAGTCTATATTGCATCAAAGATGTTGCTCATGGCATGGCAAAGAACCAGGAGAGAAGAGAGATGATGGTGGTGGCTGTGAAGGCTGACGGCAGGTGACAGCTAAGAGAACAGAGCTATGTTACCCTACCGAGACATTAAATGTTACAAGACATGAAGGTCCACCCAAATAAAAAGAAAAAGGAAACAAAAAAAAAACCAAAAACCCAAAGCATGAAAACTTAAAGAGAGAAAAAAAGAAAAGTGTAATGAATCAAAAAGGCACTAAGAATGGCCCAAAATAAATTCTAGCGAAACAAAAGTGGTTTAATTTCCTATTTGAATTCCTAAATCAGGACTAATTTTGAGTACTGATGAAGTGAGTACATTAATACTGTATGCACTCCATGCCTTTGATTATCAGGACATTTTTAATTATACACAAAATTTTAGAGCATCATCTGCCTCTGTTTAAGCAATTAGGACTGGATTCCCATCCGTGTTCAAAGTTCGTTCAGGTCTGACTGTTACACAGGGGGAAAAAAAATGAAACTTCCTAATATCTGTACTTCCTATACTATACTACTTATGCCCTTTCCTCAGGAAACAAGACAGAGAGCTGCTGATAAGCCCTGCCTTCCAATGTCAGGTATATCTGAAGTTGTCTGGTGTTCTATTTAAGGACTCCATCAGCTAACAGCCCCACGCCACCTGCCATCAATCACCAGAAAACAGTTTACAGAGCAAGGATGGCTTAGACATTTTAAAAGTGACTAGAATATTTTCCAGCCTTTAATGTCTTTTATGCCACAATTTATTCTAAGATTCTTGCTGTATTTTGTATCTAAAAAAAGACAAGCACCTCCAATAAAGTTCACTTACTCTAGGAAGACCCTGGTGGGGCTATAAACTTGGTGACCACTGAATACACACCTCCTTACCCAGTGCATTATGTTCAGTATGTGAAGCAGTATGATTCAACAGAAGCTTTTCTCACTGCAAGATGCAGTATCTGTTTCTATGGATTCAGATCCCAGTGTGTGCAGACTTCATTTCAAAATACAGTTTGTGCTTTTCTGAATAAACAGGTTTGAATTAAGTCCGTAACTCAGCCTTTATAAATTGAACTATAGCACATAATAGGATTATTTACTGCTTTTATAAAGTGACAAGTGTCTGCTACACAATATTTGGGGAATTATACAGTTTGAATGCCTTCGGTTAAAAGCCAGCCTCCAGCCTCCATATTTTTATAAGATCAAAGCTAATATTTCTCTGTTTATCCCCCATTCAGAAAGATGATGTCAAATCTCAGCCAGAGTGGTTTTTTTGCATTCAGACTTTAACAGCCACTGATTATCGCCTATCACAGATAAAACTGCTGGAAGCTGTTTGGAAAAATCCTCATGTAGTTTGCATTCCCTGTGCCTTCTTCAAAATGCCATGAAGGATGCCAGAAGGCATCCCAACCCAAAAGGAAGCTCAGGCCAAGGCTGCCCCACAACCTTCAATTCTTATGGCTGTGTTGGAGACCCCCTCAACAATTCATACATCATAACTTTGTACTTGTTTCTGCAAGGATTCTCTGCAAGTACAAATCAAAGGTGTGAAGCAGGTTAAGTGTGATCCCATATTTGCCTCTAAACTACTACCCTTTGCTCTCCCATAGATGCTAGAAACACAGTTGGGTGGACTAACAAAGGATGGGGAGGAGGGCAGGTGATGGAAGGAAATACCTTTTTATCTCCATACTCCATGCAGAATAGGCTCATCTTTTTTCCTTGTACGAGTCTAACGAGAGGCAGTAGAGTTCAGTATCAGGTAAATTTTAGCCAAACAAATCTCCCATAAGGGTGGAAATGATCCCTTAGCCTGCTGAGACTAGAATTTCACAATCATGGGCAATAGATATCTTATTCACAACATCTGTTCCAGACAACACCATAAATAATGTATTTCACACACACAAAAACACCCCCACAGAAATTTAATGTGCGAAAGGAACAGTGTAGAAGAGACTAAGGTCCATGAAATGGCACTGGATTATTTAGATAACACTTAGAGTAAATCTGAAAAAGCTCATGACTTATATTATAGAGCTCTGCAAAAACCAAACCAAACAGCTAAAAACCCAAACAACAAAAAAAAAAAAAATCCACAAAAATCAAACAACAAACAGCTGTACCATTTTCAGAGCAAACTTCTTCCCAAGCCCAAATAAGAGAATGACAGTCTAAACAAAAACACACCAATCAGGTAATAATTCAGTGTCACAAGGAGCAGCCATATACCCTGACTTCAGCTCCTCTCTAGATGAAACCATTCTGATTGACTCAGGAGACAACAGAAGGCAAACAAGCCTCAAAGCAGGCACTCACTGCAACAGCCCTGTGCCTCACTGGGAAAGAGGCAAGAGAAATCACTCCTGACCCACAGAAGAACATCAAGAACCCCTGATCCCCTGATGCACAGGGATAAAAAAACATAAATCATCAAAATTATTCCAGTTATTCATGTTCCTTTCAAGGAAGATAACCCTTCAGTCCAGGAAGATAACCTCTCTTTTCCAAGGGAAAACAAACAAAGTCAGATAAGCAGGGACCCACAGCAAATTTCTTGTGTCAGAAATGTTCTCTTCTGGTTACATGACTGTATTTCCATAATATGATCAAGACTCATTTAAAATATTTGCCTTCACAGTACTCGGTGGAAGTGTTGATTTGCTGGAGAATGGATCTGGAAAGACTGGATCCATGTCCCAAGGCCAATTGCATGAGGTTCCACAAGGTAAAGTGCCAGATCCTGCCCTTGGGTTACAACAACCCCAAGCACCCTGGTTTTTATCAGGAACAGCGTGGCCAGCAGGACCAGGGCAATGATTTTCCCTCTGCGCTCAGCACTGGTAAGGCTGAGCATCTCATATCCTGTCTTCAGTTCTGGGCCCCTCACTACTGAAAGGACTTTGAGGTGCTTGGAACATGTCCAGAGAAGGACAATGGAGCTGGTGAAGGGTCTGGAGCACAAGTCTTGTGAGAAGCAGCTGGGGAATCTGGGGTGTGTTTAGCCTGGAGAAGAGGAGGCTCAGGAGTGACCTTACTGCTCTCCACAACCACCTGAAAGAAAGCTGTAGCCAGGTCAGGATCCACTTCTTCTCCCAGGTAACCAGAGACAGGATGAGAGGAAATGGCCTCAAGCTACACCAGGAAGAATGTTGGATATTAGGAAGAATTCCTTCACTGAAAGGGTGGTCAGGCTTTGAAACAGACTGCCCAGGGAAGCAGTGGAATCACCATGACTGCAAGTGTTATAAAAGGTTTGTGGATGGGCACTACTATATGAGGAACGGCGAGAAGTACGACACTAACTCTCTTAGCTGCATTGTCCAAGAGAGCAAAGTTTATTATTCTTGATCCTCTTTTATACACACATTTGAGAAGGTCCAAGAGGTAAAACTCTCATTGGTCATTAAAGCAACACATCTACCATCATTGGTTAAGTGGAACATCACTCCTTGACTGTTTCCCAAACACCACCTGCAAAGATTGTTGTCCTTTACCAAGGACTGTTTGGATTCTTTCTCATGCTTTCTCAGGCCAGAGTAAGAGGCCAGTGTGAGTTAGTTTCACACAGGCTCTGTTCCCTGCTTGGTTTTTGCATTTAGCATCCACGCTTGGGGACACAGTTTGTTGGTGAACACAGTGATGCCAGGTTAATGGTTGGACTTGATGATCTTAGAGGTCTTTTCCAAACTTAAGAATTCTATTATTCAGAAGGCCAGGACTCAAGTGTCTCCAAATTCTGTTTTTTCAATAGTTTTCAGGATTTTGTCCAGAATCATTATAATTATTTTTACCATGCACTAGCAAATATTTTATCAAATGTCTTGGAACTTGAAACCTGTCTCAGTTCCATTAAGAAAGGTGCGAGGAAACAACAAAAAGGACTACTGAAAGTTAGAGAAAATTAATTCCTTCCTAGAGCTCTGGTGGTAAAATAACCCTGAGATTACCAAGTTATTGATGAAACTGTCATTACATCTCCCTACACACATAAAATATTCTCTGTAAAAAACCCCCAAGTTTCTAAAAATTGGTTACGTACTTGTAGACAGAACAAAAAGTATAAATGTCACTTCATATAG
Source organism: Cyanistes caeruleus (assembly GCF_971803275.1). NCBI lineage: Eukaryota > Metazoa > Chordata > Aves > Passeriformes > Paridae > Cyanistes > Cyanistes caeruleus. The sequence goes on from NC_141705.1 coordinate 43,439,183, forward strand.
TCATTTTAGCACAGAATATGGTGTATTGATTTTAATGTCTTGAAATATGCAAAGCAAATGGGTTTTTTCCTAACTATACATCACAGACATGTAAGATACTTAACAGTTGTACAAATCAATGAAATGTCAACTAAGATCTGATCTGTGTGCAGTAAAGTTTGTGACAAATATTAAAATAATGGTACTCCTGTCTTTATATGTTGCATTAGGCAGATATGCAGAATATCTGTTTTGGTATAATTTAATGTACAGCATCAAAATGTGAAAAATTAACCACAGTAATGCTGCTGCTGAAAAGATGAGCCTTTACTTTCCCTGCCTGCTTGATCCCCCTGCCTCCTTACTGGCAGCAGTTTGTTTATTCGGGCATGCCATCATCTAGATTGAAAAACAGAACTGACAAAAAAAGTGCAGTTCTGAAGGGGTGGGGAAGGGGGGAAATAAAATAAATGCAACCCTGATCAGTCAAAAATCCATTAGGTTTTGATGAAATGAGCTCCCTGACCCGAGGTGCTATTACCAGGACTGGCAGGGAAGAAAAAGATCACCATCTCCCAGTACCTGTGTGAACCTGGAATATCTTAAACAGATCATAGAAGTCACACTTACTGTGGTGTGTGGAATGAAAATGTTTATTGGTTGTAAGATGGACAATTTATAACATTGTTACAGAACCTAAGTCCCCCACCAATTTATTCAGCCAAGAGTATGTAACGTGTTTGATGAACCTCATACAAGGAAAAAGAAAAAGCTATATTAGCAACAGGGTGTTGCATTATTTAAGTTCCTTTCTTCACTAATATCAGGGTCAGCAACTTAAGAAAAAATGCTACATTCATCACTTAGGGTAGTAGAAGCTGCATTTAGTCTTATTTTCAGATTATTATAGTAAAGTATTAAGAAAACAAAAAAGATCCTCTGTGAAATCACGTCCATTAATCCAATCTCTTGTAAAATGTTCTCTATGTTCTGCACTTGCATATCTTGTTCTTGCTAAAAGCATGGTAGCTGAGAATACAGAATAGTCAGCATTAAACAACTAGGTACTTTTAAATGTTAACTGTACATGGTAGCATAAAATTACAGATGGTCAAAGATCCTGTGTTTTGGCCAGAAGGAAGGAAAATTATACAAATGTTAAAAAGATTTTTTTTTAAGGTCATACTTGTAAAATTATCCAAGTGCATAGAAAATGCAGATAATATTCTTACCTAATGCCCCATTCCCTCATCTCCCTGCTACTTCAGTTGTGTAGATCTTGGCCAAATTTTCAACCTAACTATTTGCGAAGCTCTTTTCTCTCCTCATATTGCTTTTTAAAGGAAGCAAAACAGACTTAAATTAACCTCTGTTGCAACAGCAGCTGAGTCAGTCAAATGACACCATGGATTAATTTGCTTGTGTCTAACCATGAACAGAGATCTTTGGTCTGCTCAGATAAACTTTTGCAGAGTTGTTTTGTGTTTGGGATTTTAAGGTGAAACAGCACGTGCATTTAGGTGTCAAGGTCCACAGGCAGCTGGAACCATCTAAGTGTAAGGTAGATTTAATTGGTTTAAGGGTAGGACACTCCTTGTCTTCACATGCAGAACTCCCTTGGCTACAGAAATCAGAGCTCATTCACCAAGGGGGAACACAAGACTTTCCCTTTGTAAACTCTACTGCTGTGATAGTGTATCATGGGTTGGCATCAACTCCCCTGAGGCAAACAATCAGAAATATTTCAGAACCTCAAATAATTAAGCCAACAAGAAGCAAGCAATGATCCAAATATGCCAACTGTGAAAATACAAGGGACAGGTGGAGATCAGAGCTTTTCAGGTGGGGATCTGTCTATAGAAAAATTAGGAAGACCTGGAATTCAAAAACATGGAACCAGAATCTAGAGAGGAAGGATAAAGAAATAAAAAGTGGATATAATATGCACAAGATTTATTTCTGTTTGTTTGAAACACAGATTTTAACTTGTAAATTGAATTGTCATGCAAGAAACAGCATTCCTACAAAAAAACCCCACCCAGGTGAATTATGTTAGTATTGCTGGCATGTAGCACAGTGAAGAAATGAGCAATGATTCCCACAAGTGCTGGCATATAGAATTCCAAGGCTCAGGGCTGATTTGTTAGGTCTTTTCAATGCTTACTGACAGTAATATACATAAGTTGCATACCATTAGGCTACAAATACCAGGAATTAATTAACTGATCTGAAAATGTTTTTTGGTGGTATCAAACAAGCACAAGTTGGATCCAGGAACCAAATTACACATGGAAAGCAGAAAGGTGATGCCTAAGAAGAACACAAAATACAAGAAGGCTAAAAGAGGAAAAAGGAAAAAAAAAAAGAAAGAGGCAAATCCACTACCTAGACAGTGTGGTGGTAAATTACCTGTCTCACAGTGCTTCCCATAGTCTCATATTCATAAAGTTTCTTTTGTATTCTCACAAGCTCTTTCAGCATATGTCCTTTCAAAATTAATTTCTTTAAAAAGACTTATGCATGAACTATTCTTGTTAAACTGTTTAACACTCCAATTAAAACAGTATGAATAAAGAACATTTTGTAACTCAAGGTGACTGAAATCCCAAATGACTGTGTGATCTTAACTTCTAGTTCTTGCCTCTTTTTTTCATTATTTTTAATAGTTCTTCTTTCTTTTCTGTGATCCCTTCTTGTTCTCATCTTAATTTAAAACCCAGTCTGTCAACCTTCTGTATGATATCAATTGTCAGTAGGGTACTACTTGGTACAAATCAGTGTCAGATGAAACCCTTAAAGAAAAAAGTGCCTGTTTTGAGGAGAGCTCTACATGCCCACAGCCAGGTAAATGAAAAGCATACAGTACTAAAAAGAGGCACCTAGGACTATTTTTGGAGCTTATCTGATTATCAGCTTTAAATCAAGAAATTCTTCCTTTCTGACAATATGTTGCAACAAATCCTATTCAGCACTCACAATCCCTTAATCCAGTGGACTGCATCACTTACAGAATAACTTTAATAGAAAGGACATAAAATTCAATCATGAGATGAATAGATTAAGACTTTTCACAATGGTGTGTGTGCATGAAATAAACCCAGTGAGGATTTGTTGGAGCCAAAACTACTCTCTCATTTTTGAAAAGAAAAACATAATAAATGTTTACCTGAATTAATAGATTATCTACTCAGTCCCTCAGGTCCTTCCAGAGAATCTCATGATAGAAGACACTGTAAAGACTGAAGGGAATTTCATACAGAAGCAGTACATCACCAGAATGACCTTCCTAGAATATTAATGAGATTAAGCAAAAAACCCACCTATAAAGTAAATCCAGACCCATATATGCACTGCTACAATTACAAAAACACTTTCACACTTATTGCAGGAATTAATCACAATTGTCTTTCTCTAATAAATTAATAAATGGAAGGCAGATGCGGCATTTAACTTATTTCCGCATTTCAGCATGACAGGCTACTTATACCTGAGAACTGCCACCTCTATTTTCCTCCTCCATATTGTACAAACTATTTCTCCTTTCCTTTTCTGACCAATACTGCCATCCTATGACCAACCCCTTATTCTCCATAAATGCCTTCTTTCACCTGACTTTAGAACTCCCTGTCTCCTTTGTGCCCTCTAATCCCTGATTCCCATGCAGCACCTGCATCTACAGAAAGTGCAACCTCTTCTTGTTCATTGGATTCATCCTCTCTCTTCCTCCCCTTTTCACTGCCAGACTCCCACCCCATGATCAATACGTCTAAGTTGGGCCATAACTCCTGATCTGCTCTCACCATTCAGAGACCAGTTAAGCAGCTTAACTTTCTAGAAAACAACCCAGATCTGTGGCAGACAGCAGGGCTTAAAAAATACTGGTAATGTCTATGAAGGCTTCACTTTGAATCACTAGACTTGCCAGGCCCCACGCTCCTCCAGGAAACACAATGATTCATCTTCAACCTTTGGAGTAGGTGCGGAGGAAGAAATCTCAGCAATTTCTTGTTCAGCCCCAAAGCTCCATTTGCAAGGCTAATTTTGGAAACAAAATAAGAAGAGGGGAAATGCATGTGGTTTTACAAAACCAGATTAATTCTTAGTTTAATAGTTTGCAAAACGGCCTTCTTAGACTCCAAAGCCTGGCTATGCATCAAACCATAGTGTAATGAATACCAGAGACTTAAAGCAAAGAAAGTAAAACTGAGAAAGACAAGAGGATCCAAGATCTGTGTAAGAATATTAACAGGTTTTAAAGTTGGCATGTACATAAACACCAAAGAAAATCTAAAGCGAGAATAGGAAATTACTTGCTAACCTTTGCCCTGTCTGGGTCTTGCCTTTGTTCCTGCTTTTCTGAAAGGTGGAGTCCATGCTATTAGTGACAGATTTTTGTGGGAAGGAAAAGATTATTATCAACAAGAAATGCCATTATCATGCCAGAACAGGTATAGCTGCGTATCAATCATGGTAAAAGATACAGCTCCCTGCATCTAGACAGTAAAATGGAAAGAAAACATTTAGAATGCATGGGTTCAATACTGATAGGTTGAACTGTCTTGCTGCCAAAAAGTACAAGCAATGCAAGTGAAACATGTCTGCACGTGGCATTTTTCCTGCCAGTGGCTCACCTGAGCCATGGCTCTCCTCCCCTGCAACTACATACCCTGCACATACAATGGAAACAAGTCAGGTCTTGCAACAGTCCAATAATATGACTGTTAGCAGAAACCAGGAGTTCATATAAACAGTAAGTACCTTAAGGTGAACTATTTAATATCAGCTAGTTGGATTTTTTGTCATCTCACTGTTTCCTTTACTGTTCCTCCGTTAACAGAGAAGTCAGTTGTCACTTAAGGCTCCTTAAAGGAACATGAATAAATATTGAAATGTTACTGCTTTCTGCTTTTTCCTAGAATTAACAGCAAAATGTAGCAGCCACTGACTGCCTAGTAGTTCAGCAAGATTTGCTGAAGGGTCAGAAAAGTAACAAGAATTTCTAATCAAAGGCTAGACGAACTGTCTCCCATCCCCAAAGTCCTTCAAAAGCAAACATACTACTGCACTTAGAATTTTCCTTCTGGGAAGGCAATCAGACAGATAACAAACCACATATGTCAGATATTATGCACATCACTTGGCATCCTCTGGAAAGCATTCAGAGAAACTATGGTGATGAGTAAGGTACAAAAGCCTGAATAAACTCTTTCAAAACTGCGAAGAAAGTAGTAGCAAAATCTTGCTTCAAGGGAGCTTTCTTGTGGTTTATTTCCAGAAAGGTTTATTCCAGAACAGAAAAAAAATGTGATAAAACCAAATCAGATTTAAATGAAAATAGCATTTTCTAGGAAGGAAAGATGGTTTTTGCTGATTCTCCTGGACTTAGGCACATCACTCTTTAATAAAGAGCAATTTCTGATAGAATTGCCTGTATTAATCCCCAAGCTCCTGAAAGAGATGCTTTACCCTCAGCTCTTTACAGAGCTGTTTAGGAATGATTGTCTGCAGAAAATGAAGTCCATATACAGAAGGAAACTGTTTGGAACCAAGAAATCTTTCCACAACATGAATGTGTGTCTGGGTATGACAGCTTGAGAAAGCAACATCAACCTAAACTAACCTAACAAGTGAAAAGAGCACCAGTTTTGGTTGGGTTTCTTTAAAAACATCCCAGACTCCCCCAGAGAAAGGCTCTGCTTACAAGTGATGACCATGCATGATATGCAACTACTGGAATTCATGGAATGCAGTTTATTAAACAGCATATGAATTTACTTAAGATGTTAGCAAGATAAAAACAGAGAGAGAACACCATAATGTTAGCAAAGTTACACTAGTATGAAAGGTTGCACTTCCAATAAAGCATCAAATCTAACAGAAATAAATTATTTTATCGGTGACTCTAAAAAGAGTGCAAATGAAATTGTTACATAGATCTCAAAAGACCTTAAATTATATGCTAGTGAAGGTACAGTAAGTTATTTTGTCTCTGCAGTTAACTGTGAGGGTAAATTTCACATAAGTTTTGAAGCCAACTTTTCAAATCGTAAGTAGATCTAGGAATAACTATCAATACATGTACCTTAACTCAAAAAAAGCCCCAAAACACCAGGACATTCAATAGAAGTTTGATTACAGCTGTTTTGTAGGGATTTGAAGATAAGCTGTAATTAGGAGATAGTAGAGCTTCTAGAAGATACCACTAGATGAGGCTTTGAAATTTTAACCAGGAGGGAATTAACAGATGAAACAAAATTAAAATATTTTAGCAAGCAAATCATTAGCCATCAAGGAAGATTCTCCCTGAAGATTGTCTTTTAAAACAGGTCAAACAACCAACAACAGTAACAAAAAAACCCCCCAAAACCAAACCACAAACAAAACTCACAAACAAACAAACAAACAAACAGCAACAAATAGAAGCCTGCAACAAGTCCAGAGATGAAACAATTTTCCTCAGCTGAAATGCTTTTCACAAAATGATGTATACACCCAATGGAGTGTACTGGGAACTATCACTGAGCAAACATCATTTAAAGCCTCTCAAACTGGAAAACATTAACAGGACTACTGAGGCAGGGGACATCCCAGCATCTGTACAGGTAAAACAAGGGTCCCATGAAGGATTCCCAGGCACTGGCCCAGCCAGCTTCTCCCACACAGGAGACAGCAGGGGCAGAACAGAGCGAGGCATTATCCAAAGAGTGGCAGCTGCTCATCAGAAACAACAACATGACCCTGCTCATGCAGGTTATCAAAAAAGGGAACTTAGAGACCTTCACCAACTCATGATTGGGCCTGAGGTCAGGAACACAGTGCAAGGTATTATACTTCATCCATTATACCTCACTCCTGCGTCGGGGCTTAGCCTCAAGCTAGTAAAACAGTAAACTGATCCTGTTCACTTTTAGACAAGTAGTAGCTGTATCTGGCCTTGCCAAAAGGACATATGGTTTTCCAAAACTAGGGAACATAATCTAGCAGAATGGTAAAAAGTGCTCCTTGATAATGACTAAGAAGCAGTAAATCCAAGTGGCTCTCATAAACAGCTCTGTGCTATAAAAAGAAATTGGGGTGGTAATGTGAGTCAAATAGAGGCATTTTAAATTATAAATTTTAATTTCTTTTCTGTTTAGTTATCTCTCCAAGCTTTATAATTGTGTTGAGTTTGCTAAATAAACACTGTGAAATAAACACTTCATCTACCATTGGAAAAGCACAGTAAAGGACAGCAATTGATCGTAATAATATTATTGGCGAGGTGAACCCATAATCAGGATCCTGGTCTAAGTAGAATCCAGTGTATTAGAAAGCTCTTCCCAGAAATCCCTGTGAACACAGTACTAAATCTAAGCACTACAGAGAAAATGGAAGAGTTGAGTGTCCAGATATGGGACCTCCTGGAGCAAGACCAATCTTGACAGCCTGGAGAAAATCCAGAGCAGAGCCCAAGGGTGGTGCAGCATAGGAAAGAGCACGCAGGGGGAATGGAATTTTTTCCCTTCAAATACCTGCCAAGAGCCACAGAGAAGACAGGCTCTCTGCAGAGGTGCATAGGGGAAAAGGACAGGAGCCAACAAGTTGGAGCAAGGACAGAGTTGTCTGGGAAATGGGGCAAAAAGCTTTCCCAAAGAGGGAGGATAAGCCCTGAGTCAGGCAGTTGCAACTGAGGCTGCAGAAAATCCATCTCTGGAGACCCTCAAGGCTTTGTGGGAAAAGGTCCTGTGCCACTTGATTGAGCTTTTGAGATAGCCCTGCTTTGAGCAGGAGGCTGAGCAGAGACTTGGAGAGGTCCCTACCAGTCTGCATTCCTCCTTGTGTCTGCCTTGGGTTGCTTTGTTTGCCCCAAATGTGGGGGAGAGGCTGACAGGGAACCCTGTGAATCTTTTCTCTCTGGATGAGAGGTGTGTGTCTGTGACAGATGCAGGCACAGGCATAAACAAATGGATCCACATGACACAGAAGGTCTGTAAGCTCTGCCAGCAGTGCAAATATCTGTTATGTCCAAGAATCTGGACTCCTCTCTTTATCTCTTGATATTTTCTCAAGGAACTCCCTTCCTGCTTCCAAGGCCCTTCTCCTCCCAAGGCTTCATATGCCATTTGCATAAGGGACTAATTATAATCAGGGCTGTTCAAGCAGCAAAGATGTGGGTAAGGGAAAACCTGTTTGATCATCAAAATTACTCACTTTGGAGAGGAGGAATTAAGATGATTATACATGCAGATGTGTATGCATACATACAGGGGTTATTTAATTTTGCTTTTTAACATTTACTGTTATCATGAGGTGTTTCCACACATCCTTTTCAGGCTTCTGTGCTTACTATAATTATTTGCAGAATGGTCCCATGACTAGACACTTTCAGAGGTTTCTCTCAGTGTAATATTTTCCCCGATGCCATACGACATGAATCCTGTGGCCACTTATAAACACAAGAGAAAAAACCTCTTCCATCATAACAGGGCAGAAGCCAGTGATATAATTGCCAGGGACAAGATTCTAAACCTGTTGATAGCAGAGATAAGGTTTTGGGTAGAATGAAGAAAAGGAAACCTTATCAGAGTACCAATATTCTAGGACCTTCTAGTGGAAATTTTAGAGCAGTAAAGAGGAACGGACAAGTCTTTAGCTTTTGCTTCTTGCTGATAGCCAAAATAGGATCCAGTATACTGTTCTTTTCGAATCCCAGAAATCACAAGAACACATGAAATACTAAAACGTTTACACTGGCAAGGCCAGGAGATTAAACAAGCCCCAGTTACTTCAACAGTATTTTACAATAACAGTATTTTACAAGAACATACAGAGTTTCTCCCTGTAACAGCCTCAACTGACAAGGGCTGACTTTGGAAAATTTCCCTGAATCCTTCTAATCCCACATATAATTCTCATCCCTCTGAGAAAATGAACATGGATACAATTAGTCTGTTCAAGAAGAATTTAGCAGAATATCAGACTCGGTACTATAATAAATAGCTTCTCCCATTTCACTGAGGTCCTATCCTTACATCTCATAAATGCCACGGTAATAGCTGACAAAATTTTTTTCCAGTTTGCAATATCCAAGAAGAAAGCCAGACAATGAAGGGGCAAGTTTCACAACAAAACCCAGGCATGAACTTTATCGTTTACATGGATCAAGCTGCTGAAAGCTATACTTTACCGTTTCAAACAAATGACCTGGTCCAATGATTAAGCCAGACTCAATAGCAGATGCAAAAAAAACCCCATCAGCCACGTCACAAAACCCTATACCAGCAGCTGCTGTTTGCCTTATTTAACAATGGGGATTGCTACCAAAATCCACATGCTTCTCCCTGGTCACATTTCTCTGTAACCACCAAGATGTAACCATCTTAAACCCAGTAAAGTCCAGCTATGACAAGCTGTCCTCAATACCACACCATGCCCTAGATTTAGTATAAAAGATAAAAGATGTGGTGAGGCTGGCCCAAACAAGAGAGCCTGCTAGGAACCAGCCTGATTAGCAGAAACAATACAACACAGTGGCCTAATTGAGGTTTGAAGCATTGCTGTTATTTCATTCAGCAAAACTGTTTTCAAATGTAATAGTTAAATAACTGGGTTAAGTGCATTGCCTATGTTATGAACCTGACAAGAGGAACCAGGTGGAAACTGAGCTGGAGCTGAAGCTCTTTATCATCACAAGTGAAAAAATTTGGATACCATAGGAGACAAACTGTCACAACAACAGAGGGACTAAGAAGATCAGATAGTAAAAATGTTCGCAGGTGTCTTTTGGCTACAATCCAGAAGATTCAATCTGATTCAGCATGGAAAATAAAGTAACTCCACAAACTTACCTGCAACTCTATGCAGTGGAGACATTAGAAACTAAGGATTATCATTGAAAAAGAGGGGAAAAATAATGTTAGTAAGAAGACAAAATTGGAAAACGTTAAAGCTCTCTCCTACTGAACTGGAATGGGGCAACCCTGAATGCACATACAGACTGGGGAACAAGAGGCTGGAGAGCAGCGCTGCAGAAAGGCACCTGGGGGTGCCTTTGGCACCGACCTGCGGGTCGATGGCAATTGAATGTGAGTCGTTGTGCCCCGGCAGCCAGGAGGGCCAACCCTGTCCTGGGGGCATCAGCCAGGGAAGGGTGGGGATTGTCCCGCCCTGCTCTGCACTGGGGCAGCCTCTCCTCCTCCAGTGCTGGGGGCAGTTCTGAGTGCCACAATGTAAAAAAAAACAACATTACTTTGTTAGAAAGTGTCCAGAGGAGGGCAACAAGGATGGCAATGAGCTTTGAGGGGAAGGTGTGAGAAGACTTGAGGTCACTTGGCCTGTTCAGCCTGAAGAAGAAAAGACTGAGGGGAGAGCTCAGGCACTGATCTCTTCTCCCAGGTGAGCAGTGACAGGACACGAGGAATCACCTGAAGTTGTGTCAGGGGAGGTTTAGGTTGGATATCAGGAAGAGGTTCTTCACCCAGAAGGTGTTTGGGCACTGGAACAGGCTCCCCAGGGAAGGGGTCACAGCACCAGCCTGACAGAGGTCAGGAAGTTTTTGGACAACACTCAGGCACAGGGTGTGACTAGGGGTGGTCCTGCTCAGGGCCAGGAGTTGGAGTCAATGATCCTGAGGAGTCCATGGCACATGTTGAAAAGGGCCAAGGGAAAGTTCAATACATAAACCAGTTTATCTCATGTATTGACAGACTGGTTGAAGTGATTCCAAGACTCCAGAATTTTTATCATTCTCAAGGCCTAGGCAAGTTAAATAGGAAGTCATCTGAGCTTCAACCACTTTTAAGAGGATTAATACACCTTTATCTTCAGAGTCTGTATGTTGCTCTATAGTTAAGACAGTGTCAAAATTTATAGTTAATTCACATTCAGTTTTGAGTTCTGTGACATGAACATAAACACCTCCAATATTAAATCCATAATAAACATGTTTAAGTTTAGGACTCCTGTCAGGTGGAAAACAAGTCTTATCTGAGAACAACATATAGCAGAATTAATGGAGATGCACTTTTGCTATTTTGAACAAAGCTGCTGTCTTTAATAAATCTTAAAACTTTACAGAGAGTTACACTGATTTATTACTGTTTTTAAATAGTGCCTGGAAATGAAGACAGATATTTTATTAATTTTTCTTACAGTAAACTGTGTGTGGTCTATATTGCGTTTACAATTTCAAGTCAACATTGCAAAACAGACTACTACATCTCCATATGAATTAGAAATGAAGCCAATCATTGCTGCAAGAAGCTAAAATCTGAAAAACAGTATCAAAACTGAAGAGAGAGACTCCAACATTTTCAGTGCATGCTGTCAAAGCACACAATAGCACATTAGCAATAATGCAAAAATTATATACAAAGGCCTTCCTTAAGTTCATCAGCTCACCCCATGAGAAGAAAAATCAGTAGAAAACAGCAGAAACTAATACTTACAGGAATAAGTTCAAGTACCCAGAATTCAGAGAAGGAACATAAGCCATGTCTGCAAAAGGACAAAAAGTGATTTGGACTTTGAAACAAGCCTCTATGATACAGTGAAGATTTCTATTTTTGTTTAACCCTTTGCAGAAGTCCCTGCAACTAAAATCTTCTCACAGTTGTGCTGAAACATATGAAAACAAAGACTCTTAAAAAAATCACACTGAACAAGAACATGCAATCAGAACCAGAGGCTTGTGTTTGGAGGTATTTTCCAAGCACTTTACAAACCAGCACACTCTCCCTTCATGTCGCTAGTCTGCAGTCTCTGCTGTGATGATCAGCAACTGAAGACTTCATAACTCTATCAACCCAAGAGTCCAAGCATTCCTGATGAGTTGTACACCACCATGCAGCTTGGTGCAACACCTGCAGTACAGAAACTCTTCTCCATCTGATCTTCCACAAGTTATCTGTCTGAATTTACATTACTGAAACATGGCTGACACAGCAAGTGTGTGTTTTGGTATAATTTAATTTCAGGTTTCACTGTTCAACAAAAACTCTGGCAGAGAGGCATTATGTGGAAAGGTGAAAAGAGAAAAGTCTATTTGTATCAAATGGTTAAGAAGTTTATCTCCTTAGTTCAGGTATCTCTATGAAACACCAACTCATTGAAGCACAAAATAACAAATACCTCCCCTTTAAAACCCATTCCTTGAATTAACTCCATGACACGAGACTATGATCTGCAACTCTTGGAGATATCAGTCTTGCATCTCTCACTGTGCCTCAGTCATTAAAAAGAGGCAGGTGGATTGTCTGGGTTTTTTTCAGAGTTTATGCCATCTACTTTTTCACCTCAATTTTTTGCCATAAGCAGAAGTCATAAGAATACTGAACGACTCAGAACTGCTTGTAAATGAATATTCACCTATTTACCAATTAACTTTGTTACATCTGTCTCAATGTTACAGGACAATAACCTGCTAATACACTACAGCCTGAGAGCATAGGAAAAAAAAAACAACAAAGAAAACTCCACAAGTGACATCTATCATCTAGGTATGATTTCTCCCTGTGTAAAGCTAACAGAATCATAAGCTACTACTGACAAGGAGCCAGCTGAAAATGTGAACTGCAGCAAGAGACATAATCCAGATAAATGTCCCTTTTTTGTGCTTTAAAGAGTTCCATAGGCTCTTTCTTCTAAATCCTTTCATTAATTACACTGTCTAGTAGAATCCAGCATTTTTTGCAGAGGCTAAATTTTTCTTGTCGTGCATTGAGCCTGCTTTCCCCTTCCCCTGCCCTTCAGCTTAAAGAGAAAGTGGCTGTTCTGTGAAAGCATAAGGAATCTACATCCAGAAACATGCTCTGGGCAGTAAACAAAATTACTATGGGCTACAAAGTTGTACCTATACTTACAAACAGGGGAATTAGTTCAAACTTCTCAGCACTCAAATACACAATTTAATGTAGCAGTACACTGGTTACAGCTACTCTTTCTAGAGCTAGATTTGCTGCTATTTTAAGGTCTAGTTATGTGATGACATCTTCTGACACAATAAAATCATCATCGCCCTGTTCTTTCATGCATACACATTACAGAAAGGTACAGTAAGTGCAGCTAGGCATCATTTGTAGAATTATTGAGGATTTTTGGCATGGTAGTTTAGATACAGTTTCTAATACCATTGGGAGGAAATACTCCTCCACCATCAAATCTGTTTTTAAATGGGGACAAGTGCAATGCCATGGATACATGCATGCTCATATGCAGAGCCTTGTTCAGTCATAGAAAAACGTGATGACAACTTTTGCAAGCAGAGGTGGCTAATTGTGATTTGAGCAGGGGGTACTACAGCACTGAGTTATAAACAGACTTTGCTGAGGTGAATGTCACTATTGCAGTGGGACAGGACTGACATCATGCTCACTGGAGCAGCAGTTCTTCAGGGAAGGGAACAGAGAATTCTGGAGAACCAATTTGTTAAACATTGCTGAAGGAACACGGCAGAAATGTGGGTGTTCAGTGCTCTGATTTAACAATCATTTGAAATGAGTATGAATAGAAAGCATTACAAATCAGCAGGCTGTGCCTCAACTGAGGAATTAATTAGTGTGTCATGATTTCTGGAAAGCAGCACTTAGTTCAGTGGACAGAGAACTGCCCCAAAACAAAAGGACATGAGAGGAAGGGAAGGGAGAACCTCTGTAGACTAAGGTCTATCTTGTCGGTCATGGAGGAAAATTTATGTTATTTTTATTCCTTTAGAAGTATTTCAAGCAATTATATGCCATTTGCTTTGGTGCCAAACAGTGCTTGCTAGAGTCAGGTCCCCTCTACTGCAAACAGCCTGCAAGTTTCAAGGTCACGCAGTATTAAACTTGCAAACGCATTGGCACGAAGAAGGTAATGGATGTTGTCACCAATACTGACATATCTTCCTGAAATAATCCATCTTTTAATTTTCATATTCATTAGAAAATTCAAATGATTTTTAAATGTGTCGTGACACAAAACAGAGCCTATAAACCTACACGTTTCTCAGTTAGGGAAAAGTTATTCTTATCTGTGAGCTACTTAGAAATCTGATAGCAACTAAAATAAGTACTGTCATTTGACAGAAAAAGGAATCCAAGACATACAAATTAAAAAATCTTCTACCTTAAATAGACAGAAGATATGCTTGAAGTGTACAGTGCTCTGGGATCTGCACAGTATGCACATCCCTCTGTCTCAGAGGGTCCAGCACACAAAGTTCAGTATGGTGCATCAGAACACCAGCCAGTTCAACGCAGTCTTTCTCAATTAGTCATGGTTTAAACACAGATGTACATAAATTTTTAATGTAAATCTTTTAATATACATTCAATACTTCCTTCTTCTGTACTTTCCATGCCCCTTGTGGTACAAGTAAATCTAACTAAACTCATCTTCATTTTTTTGGCATAGTGAGGTCAGAGACTGTACGAACTCAAATCAATGATTAACAAATGTTCTTGAAGTGAAACAAATCAATTTCAATAATTATAACTCACAGGATTCAATATTTTTTTTCCTGTCCCTTTACAGTGCGGTTGATAAAGTTTTGCTTCTGTCTTCATTTTAAAATAAACAGTTTTGATTATACTCTTTTGGGGTTTTTGCCTTTATTAAGTGAATTGTAGCTATTTAGAAATCATTGCATCTTGAACCTGGAAAAACACAAACCAATGGATCCATACTTCAGTGTTTCATTGCTCTTCAGAACCATTAAAAATTACTTCTGTTTTGATTTGAATGTTCAATATATTAAATTAGCCGTTTGTTCAACACAAGTAGAGGACACTAGACAGAGGGAAACTTTTTTTGCTTACACAACTTGTTGGATACCTAAAGCTCATGAAAAGATTTCCTTGCCCAGCAGGTGTAGGATAAAAAGTTACTTCTTATAAATATGTACATTTAACCTTAAAGTATTGTGGATGATAAGAGTATGTAATAGTAAAAGCAGGAAAAAAACAGTTTCCCACTTTTAACCTGGACAAGACAAAATCCCACTCAGTCCCCAAAAGAGTGAAGTTATCCAATTTTTACTTGTACTTGTACATTGTACTCTCAGGGACTTCTGTATCCCAGAACTCACTACTGGGCTGTAGTTTGGGGATAGAATTCCTTCAGAAAAACCTAAAGAATGGAGTGAAAAAGGCAGCAAAATTGTAACCAAATAGAAACACTGAACATTACAAGAAGAATCACAAATGCATATTTGTGTTTTTAATAAATTACGGCTGGCCACTTTGTCTGCTTTGCTCAGTCCCTTTTTTATCCTCTCTCACTGCAGCTTTGGCTCTATTCCTATCTACTCCCCAAACTAAGGCTAAATGCCAGTGGTATTTGATAGCTGAATTGCAGTTCCCAAGGGCAGTCTGGATATAAATTCAGATCCAAAGTTCAACCCAAAATAATGAAAATCTTCCAGAAGTCTCACAAAAATAACTGGCTATTTCAATGTCTTTTCAACACCACTCTTGCCACTTTTTTGTAGATTCATTTATATTTAACACTATTCCACTATTAACACCATCTTTTGTTGAAGTCCCACACAACCTAGGTTCCTCACAGAAAAGAAGGAGCCAGTATTTTCCACACAACATGTGGGTAGTAAGTAAAACAACCATTACTCTGAAATTCTAGAGATGGAAAGGTCATAAAGGTAAGGGCATTCATAAACATTATACACAGGAGAAAAACATGCCATGATTTCTCACTATTTAGCTATAAAGTTGCAACCTAGACTTGTATTTTAAAGCCCTGAGTCTCCACAGACCTTAAAATTCTGACTACAAACACTGTTCTTCCAAATCTGATAGACAAAGGATAGTACAAAGGGCTGAGAAAGGGAAACAGAATCATTCCTAAGAAAGCCCCACCCCTCATAAGGCAGGGAAAATGGTAAGGAGTTTTCCTGCAGTAGCTTTGGGCATTTTTGTTATGTGCACATTCTCTTTGATTCATCTGTTCTAGGAGGATGAGGCACCATACAAGCAATGCCAGTGTTTTGTTTGCCCAATATTGGGTCAAACAAATGTGCCTGTGTGGAATTTTTATTGAAAATCTCATGTAACTAAAATGTTTGCATGGCAGCACTAAGATACAAGGTTGAGTACAGGGACATGCTACAGTTTATTCTGCCTTACTAAACAACCACAACAAATAGATTAAGGAAGAACTGTCATATAAGAATATGCTATGCTCTGTTAATAAAGTAACTGTCCAGAGCTACATTTCAAAATTATTCAACAAATAGTTTACTAAGTATTATGGCATTACAGACTCAGAAAATTGCATAGTTTATCCTAATAGACCAGCTTAATTTTTAACTATAAAAATATAGTAGAAAAAAGAGAAGACAACTGGATCAAAACAATTGATTACTCAATACTTGGTAAAGGACAGAAGAATAGTTTTTGTACTTTGGCATTTTGAGCCTGGGCTAGACAATTCAAGTATTTGGGTTCATATATTACTTGTCCTTCCAAAGGAATTTCCCCCATTTTTAAATTTTCAGCTCCTGTTTCTCAACATTTTCGTCTCTCTCATTACTATTTTTTCTATATAAAAGTATTAAAGCCCATAATAACAGAACAAACCTTGGCAGACTCATTCTTTATCATTGCCTTATAGGTCATCATTTGATGGCTGTTTTCTATAAATACCTTTAATTCATGCACACAGCATCTCCCCTTCTTTCAACTCACTCAAATTACTGAACTTTAAAATCAGAACTGTGATCTGGGACAGTCTAACAGAAAAACCATCATTTCTTCTTGAATAAAGGCATTGGATGACATAAAGAGTTAGATTGCTCTTGATATGTGTTGGAAAGAGAATCCAGTACAAAGTCCATGACTGAGTTCTGCACTGAACTACTAGAAACAGGTAAATTCCAGCCTAAAAATGGTATCACAGTTTTCATTAATGCTTTATCAGAAGAAGAGATTAATTATAAATAGAATGCGCTATAAACAAGCCATGGAATTCCTGTCAAATTTCTCTTAAGGAAAACTATAAGATTTACTAACAAGCATAGACACAGGAAAACCTAAATGAAACTTCCAAATTGAACTATGAACTGATTTTCATTTTGATGAGGACTGAAAATACCAGCCTTACCTCCCACTAGGATGTCAGTCACTATTTTGTCAACAACATAGATGTTCTGCAGAACCCAGAGTACAGTCAGTGATATTAAACCAAGCCCCCAGATTTTTTCAATGAGCTACTGGTTTAATCAGAGAGACTGAGAACTGCAAAATGCAGCAAGAAGCAGATTCCTATTTGTGAATATTCCTGTAAAAGTTTTGACAGCATTCAAAAAACATGGACAAATACCTTGTGCTTTATGTCTGATTCAGGTCATATTATTAGGCTAGTAATTTTGTATGGGAATCCTGAATGGTCTCTTTGTGCATGTCAGGATTGCTTCTTTCATGTTGTACATATAGTGCCTTTGAGGAATGCCTCATTCATCTGAAAACAGTTCCAGAAACAATGTTTTGTCTAATAACTCTGCCCCTTGTCATGCTGCTTTAGAAGTAGAGGAGGAGAGCTGATTCAGATAGGGATAGCTTCCTAGACATTTACTTTTGATTAAAGACAATATTATTCCATTTTATGCGGTAGGCAAAAAATTCTGCTCTATTAACAGTCCATAGCACCCTAATGAAATCTGGCAGAACAAAGAAGGAAAACAGGTTCCCTACTGAGTTCTCTGAAGGAACTGGAGTCAAACAGAGGGAAAACATGGGCAAGATGTTAAGCAGGAGAGCTCAAACACAAACCTGACCACAAAGAAAAATGAAAAGCTTATTCTAAGGGGTAAAAGTTTTCTATTATAAATAATAATATGACACTTTCAGTAGAAGCTTATTAAACATATGTTTTCTGCACCATTTGTGAGTCATATTCCCTTGTCCATTACTATAAACATAGTGTCACCAGTTAGTTTTGCCTAAGTAGCCCCCACTGGCTTGTTTAAACTGGAGCATTCCTTTTTAAAGACTTATTTCTTTTTTAGTTACTTTGCATGCAGTGCGAAACAGTGCACGCTCTGCTAAAACAGAGCTGCACAGGAGGAGGCCAACTGCATAATAATTCTTGAAGAGACTGACAATAGCTGGAATTAAATTATGCTTTCATTTTTCTTATGTGTTTCAATCTGATTTGTCTTAATAGCATGTTTGCAACACGTTAATTATCAGGACTTGACACTGTACAGTTGGTATTTCGTAGGAGAGTGCTTTGACTAGGAAAGTGAAATCTAAATAACTTATATGCACACAAATGCTTGGTAAAAAAATTAGATTTGCAATTAAGCAATCTCTACTGCATTACCTGCCTACAAACTCAGCATTTCTAAAAATGACCATCATAAACCACCATGTCTCAGATATCCTTTCATATGTTTAGGGGGGGTCCTACAAAATCACTAGAGACAACCTATGCTTCACAAAGATCTACCCATCACATAAAAGACAAACTAATAGTTAAATACAAAAAAAATCCACAGAGAAACCTCCAAGCTGAGCTGAGACCTGTTTCTGTGTTGTGTGAGTCCCATCATTGGCCTGTCAATGGGAGAGAGACCACACACCAAAAGCAGCACCAGCATTTCTCTGAAGTCAGAGAAACTGTACCTCTTGCAGCAACTCTGAATTTGGCTCACTAAGGTACAAAATGCACCAAGGAGGAGATAGAAGCCATCTCAAGTGCTGAAAGTAACATTTTCATGTATTCCTCAAGAACTTAGAAATTAGACTAAAATGTTATTTAAAAAAAGAAGTGAGAAAGAACTTGCTAACATCAATTTGTCTTGGAAATATCTTTAAGTAATGTAAAGGGCTTCCCATGATACTTCAATGAATTGTCTCTCTCACCCAGATCCCAGGTGTCAACTAGCCTCAGTTTCAAATATATTCCAGAAATGAAACACTTTGCACATCCTCCCTGCATGTGTTCTTTTTGGGGGTGGGTGTGCTGGACAGTTTGGCAGAAAGCATTTGCTGTAATTAGATAAACACTTCAGGAGAAACAGCCGAACAGATTTTCACTGAACCTAGTACCTAGTTAGATTTGTGCTCCTGATAATAACAACCTCTACCAGTTTCAACCCTAAAGATCTGAGATGCAAAAGACAGCATGAATAATTCAGTGAGCATGGGGTCCTGAACCCACCTTTTCTTTCATAAGGAAAGAAGTAATGCGCCTCAGGTATAAAGTTTTACTCTAACAGGGTTTAATCTTTCTTTCTCTTTCAGTGCTTTGTTACTAAGTGCTGTGTAGGTGTGAAAAGCCGTATTACCATGTAATTTTGTTGGGATCAGACTTCCAACTACCTGCTTCACTTCATGTTCATTTACACAGACTGATCAAATTCTGTTTTATTTCCTAACAATAGCAAATTTTGCTATAATTATTTTAAAATGGCAAATTTAAGGAATAGTGCCCTGGTTAATTCACACATGGCACCTACCCTCACACTAATAAAATACCATATTATTTATTACCTTTCTCATAATGAACTTTGTAATAAACAACTGAAAAACTAATTTGTTTTTTGACAATGGCAAACCTTTGAATAGAGAAAATCACAGAGTCGAACACAGAGTGCAGTCCTGTGTGGTAAGTGGTCTCCATAGCAACCAATAGATTTTATGCTAAGTCTGGCCTTTAAAAACATTTCACGTTTACCACCGAGAAAAAGATGGCCTTGATTTAAAAATGATACAACAAGTATCTTGAATGTGCATGCTTTCTCTTCTCTCTTGCAAATAAAATTAGCAGACGTCCCTTTAACACTAAATCCTCTGAGAGCTGCATGTCATCATTGACGTATGTGTGGGCCTCCTTTAGGCTTGGAAATTTTTTTTCCTTGCATATCATTGCAAGACTTGAAGCCCTTTCCCCCCATTTACCCCTCCTTGTTTTTCTTTATCCAGAACAAAAATAGAACATCAAGTTCTTATCTCAGTCAGTGATCATGGTGACAGTGAAAATATTATTGCATACTTATCTATAGCAGTTTCAATCATACAAGCTTATAATAACTTGCAATAATGGAAGAAGTAGTAACTATAGCTGCAATGCCTGCTACAGCCTAATTTATTTTCACTCCACATTCAAGTGACTGAAGCCCCTAAAAGGAAATGTATTTTTAATAAAGATTCCAACTTAAGAATGTGTGTATGTAATTACTGACAATGATATGCTATGAAGTGTTGTATGATTATAATCATTAGCACTTAATGAGAATTTTGTTTGCAACACTGGAATTTGAGTAACAGGACATGGGGGTAGATGTAGAGAATTATAACTGAATTTATCGTTATGTCATCAATTCTTATAACCTGACAGTATAGGGTACGTTATTTTAACATTTAATCCAAAGCAGAGCTCGCATGCTCAGGTTATTCCTCTTGGCATGGGTGTGGGATGCCTGTTTTTCGTTGATTAGGAATGCAGCCTTGAGAGCTTTGGATGAGTAGGAGGGGAAGATACAGAGATCATTTGTTGCTATTCCTGTAAAGGTAATTTCAACATGCATTCAGTCATCATCGTGACAGTAATAGCACTTCATACATAGCCTTTCACATCAGCCAGTGTTTGGTCTCTGTGTTCCGTTCCATCACAAATGCAGTAAAAGCATCACTCTCCTACCACACTGATTGCTTTCTCCACAATTTCCTTTGTGCCAAGTACACTTTCTTTTCACTCTAACATTAGAAAAGGTCCTGTGTTGAGCCTCAGTGAAGAAGGCATCAAAGAGTCAAGTTCTGTTTGCCATGAAGTAAGACAATATACCAGAATTTATTACCTTTTTTGTTTCTTTCTGCTATGCACCATTAGACTTACGTTTTTCCAAAGATGATCATCAATGCAGCAACAAAAATTAGAGCCTCCCCTGTGAAGAAAACAGGCAACAAAACAGAAGTTAAAAGCTTCTGTATGAAGAAGCATGATCTACATCTCTAGAGAAGACAGAGGTTTGCCCCTGTAGAAAATAAATATGCTACAAATCTAGTGAAGATACAGACAGTGCAGCCACAGCAAGGCCAGAGAATTCCCAGGTACCACGGTAGGGAAAGGCAGGGTAAACAGTGTCACTCCTTTTATTTCTTGCATCAGGATACACTAAGCACACTGAGGGGCATAATTAATCACAATAACAATGTGTGACGGCATGCCAACGAAGTCTCGTTTGCGGTGCATGCCTCGGCTTTAGCGCATCCTCACCACCGCCGCCACCCGCTCCTCCCATGCTCTTCTCTTCCACACAGATGGAGAAACACCGTGCCAGAGTTATGATTAGCATAGGGTTGGAGTTATCAGAAACAACTGAGCAGTTCCTGACAGACCCCTTTTCTTATTTAGAAATTGGAAAGACGCGTACTGCAACTTCATTGCAAAAGGATGAAAGACGCAAGCAGGAGGCTCCAAGAGAGGGTCCTACCTGTCAAACGCTTCCCTTGGCTCCAGATGTGCAGACAGACCTCCACAGAACTAGCAAGAACCACAGTGAGAACCTAAGATCTGCATTGCAGACCAAGCAGTACCACAATTTCCCTGGGAGCTGTGCTCTTACAGCTTGCCTTCATGCCCTGCTTTGAAGAGAAAAAGCGAGTATTAATACTGTGGGATGCAGCAGTATTTCCAACAAGCTTAGAGGGATACCACAGCAAAAACACATCTTATGCAAAATGTAGGATAAAGATGATGGCATTGTATTAGCATGCCTCCTACCCAAAATCTCTTTCCTCCACATACTCCTAGAAGCTAACTCATTTAATTTTATTTTTTTTTAAAGGTACTTACTCTCTTATCATCATATGTACTTTTAGCAACTCTGTTTAGATTGTACAGAACATTAATTTCCCCTAGTTCTCTCAGAGAAAAAGTTTCACATGGCCATCTATAAAACAAAAGATAATTGATGTGTTCTGAATTAAATATCTGCTCTTGTTTTGCGTTATTTAGAGAGACATGCATACCTAGAGAAGTGTTCCCCTAACGTAGGAGTTTCTAATATTGACTCATAGCTGTTCTAGTGAATATGCCTGAAGGTCTGTGTTTGGGGAAAATGAAACAGGTAAAGCACCTGAAACTCTCATGGGGCAGATTCAACAGCCTTTTTTTCTTGTTCTAGCTGGAGATGCAGCAATGAGATCTTTTCTCAAGCATGGCAGCATACTGATCATATTTGAAAGTGGCAACTTGTCATTAAATACCTGTCAAATATTCCAGCTTCCACAGTTAATTACAATATAATATTCACTGCCTTGAGAGAAAAAAATGTCAACATAAATTTGAATTGTGGGGTTAGAGGGAGCAAGACAATAGGCTCAGCCACTAACCATCAAAGTCTACATACTATATAGGCAGACCAAGGGTCCACCAGCTGCTGTCCAGGATAAAAATAGTCACTCAGAATTATTTTGATAGATATTATAAAAACTTGTAAATGGACCCAACTTAAAAGTTCTATTTTATTGTGCCACTGCCTCTTCCACACTGAGAATATGTGGTTGTTCCAATAAAAACAGTTGATTGTTTTACATAATGAAATATCCTAGACCCTATTAACTTTTACATATAAACTGTTTTAATGTAGATGTGTCAGGAATCTGAAAATAATGTCTAGTGACAGCTCTAGGATTAAGCTATTCTCACTTAGTTAGAATTGCTAACTTTGATTGTAAATTGCTCTTACAGAGCAAAGCCTATACTGTAAGTCCTCCCATTGCCTCCTACTAACTGACATCAACAAGGCATTTGGGACAAGTGTATGCTAGTAATTCATCTTAATAATCTGTCAGCAAAGCTGTCCTAATAGGATGTGTCTTTCATTTTGATTAAAATGACCCTCTGAAATGTGGTCCTCATAGAAAGTTGACAAGCAGAGGCAAATTTTGAACAGTCTGGCACTTCTAATTTTATCTCTGGAAAATGAAAGTGCTGTTAAATACTCTTATATAACTACTCCCTCTGTTCAGCTGTCTTTTCTTAGCTTCCACATGAAGAACCTGTCTACAACCCTTTGATGATCAATAATAAATAGTTCTCTTTGGTCCATGAGATATTCTTTTATTTTTCTAGTTTCTGCCTCCATTGCATGATTTCTAGTATTGCTTGGGGGTGTCAGTAATTCAATACTGTAGTTAAATGAACTACATGTTTTCTTAAACATATAGCCATGCTATGAAAACACTTCTCATGCCATCTGGAAGGCTTTAATCTTGAGAATTTTTTTAATCTAAGAGCTGATGGGGTACATCTTGTTGTCCCAATACTCATACACATTAAACTCTTTAAATATTAGATTTTTATTGTGCTGCCATGACATAGTATTTCTTTAGGAATCTCGTTTTTCCTATGTCCTAGGACTAATCATCTTGAATTGGCAACAGAAACAGATCTAACATTTACTGTAAGGATGTAAGACCACAGATTTGATATTAAAGTTGTCAACACAGACTTTCATGAGTTTTCTCATTAGACCATAATACACTTCACTTTATGATTCCTGCCACACATAAAATACAGTTTCAGTGTTACTATTTTAGGTCAAGTTGTGTGTACACTAGAAAACATTGATAGTACCTTTAGAAGCTAGTTTGAGGCATCAGGTAGACCAAAAGTTGCATCAAGAAAAGAGCCCTGACTTGGAAAGGCAGTCAGGGAAAGAAAATTATGCCAGTAGTTTGTCAGTAGGAAGGCAATCTCTGAGTAAATAGTAACACCAGGTGAAATATCTGTTAAAAAAATCCTCCAATTTTTTGTTTTTCAACTACATCTCACCAATTGTTAGAAAACACAGGTTCTAACACTTCAGCTAGCTCAAATGGCAAAAAAATAAGAACAAGATACATGAGTATTTTTGAGAGGTTTATGCAAATATCTTCCTCCACAATTTTGGAAGGGCTAGTTGGTAATTTCATTCATGCTCTACTTAAAATAATGGGAGAGTTTGGGCTCGTTCCAAGACAGTGTGATATAATGCATAGCATATGTTTCATCTTGAACATACACATGCTGTATTCCTTTTTTACTTTTCTAATCCCATACCTAAATCTTGTCAGCATCAGCCTTAAAAATAAAAATGAGGAAACAAAACATTATCCCACAAATTCTGATTTACTGTCTTTGCACATGAAGACCAATGATTAATAAGGTTTTGAATAATAACTCAATACCAGGAGTGTGGAAATACGGGACAGAAAAAGAGAAGATACATGAAAGTTCAGGTAGCAGTTTTAGTACAATTTACCTTCCTAGATAAAGCAGCTAAAGACAGCTTGAAACACTTTTTCTCCCTCTTCCTGTGCTAAAACTTGAGTTGTTCTCTCTGACATGCATGACAATTCCTTGACCATCATTTCATCTTTGGGTCAACTGAAGAGAAAGGGTTTATATGTATCAAACACAAGAAGTTCCAGATTCCCCAACTCTGTGCTGGGTAACGATGTTGTGTCTCAGAATCAGGGTTTGTACACCTCAATCTTATACTACAATAGTTATGTTACCACTCTTCCACTGTGTAACTCCCTAGTTAGGGACTGAGATCTTGGACTGTAGTTCTACATAATTAGGCAGCATAATATGGGATTTTTGTCAGAAAGCAAAGGCAAAAAGTATTTCCTTCCATTTCCTCCAGACTCACCTTCTTGTTGTAGCCTCCGCTCTGCCCCTTCTTCCTTTTGGCCAACCTTTCAGGATACGAGCTGAAATATGCCACAGAGGGGGGGGAGTGTGTGTGTGTGTGTTTGAAGGGATGCTAGTTATAAGGGCAAATATGGATGTTCAGCAGCTTATAGTCAAAGATTAAAATTAATTAATAAATTCAAAGAAAAAAGCTGGGAATGCACAGACAGCATGAAAGGAAAATCAGGGACCACAACCTGTTGTAGGAACATGCACAAAACAGCACCAAAGACAGAATGAGCAAAAGAATGGAGCACAAAAAGGCAGAAAACTTCCTTTTTCTATGTTTTGGGGTTTGTAACAAAGGCAACAGTCTGATAACAAGCTGGATTTTCCTATCTGTTTATAGTCTTCCAATTCTCAATCAGTGCTAGGATCAGATTTTGGCTGAATACCTGGATTATTCAATGGAATGTTCTACCCCTGCATGGATTCCACTTCTTTTGTCTGGCCTAGGATATCAAAACCCACCCTGAACCCCATTTCATGTCATGAATCACACATGGATACTTAAAGCAGTAAATCAATACTGTTCCTACTCTCTGCAAGAGGAAGAGGAGGCTTAGACAACCTGCAGAGTAAAAGGGAAAACCTGCCAGCCTGCCCAGAACAGGACTCCCAAGCATCAGACTCACAATCCCTGCAAATTTCTTCACTTAGCAGAAACAAAAGAATTTTAAAATACTACTTCTACTGACACTTCCCCTCTCCACAGAAATTAATTGTGTTTGCAGTATGCAACTTCCATAGACTGGCATCAACATTCCTGTTCTTCAGAGAATAACACAGGTTGAAGAAATAACTAGATCACTGAAGGAACAAGGGAGAAGCCAAGCATGTCCTGCTCCAAAAGGGAGTTGAAGCAAAAAGAAATTAAAAATTAAAAAATGAGCCACTGATTCTACCTTCACAGATAAACTATAAGTGCTTGTTGTCACAATCACTCCACAAAAGTAAAAAATTTATGAGGGAACAGGCAAAGCAGTAGAATTGATGTTCTCTGAAGTACCCAGTCCTCCAAGCATCTTGCCAGTAAGTTAAGCAGAACTGTGTGAAATTGTACACTCCAGGTGATATTTAGCAACACTTCAGCATTTTTCAATTTAATTTCATCAAATGGCTTTAGGGGGAAAAAAGCACCTTAAAAAAATTGTAAAAGCTTAGCTGTTTGAACAACATTTTCTAAATGTATTTTTAATTATTGTTCTGATTGACTTATTTTGAATTTTTCTTCCATTTATATTAAAGACCTTCAAATATTAAAAACCAATCAAATAATAAAGAAAATAATTTACCAAAGACTCATTTAACTCCCTAAATAAGTGAGATAGATTTAAAAATTGCAAAGAGATTAAATATTTGTCATCATTCCAGCTCCAGCACTGACAGGCTGACACAACTTTTTTCTTTCTTTCTACCACAGAAAATCTAGGAACATTAATCCCTGAGTTGTATTAGCAAGAAGGTGCTTGGTCCCCAACCCCAAAAGCACAGAAACAAATTGTTCTTTACACTTGAGAGGCTGAATCCTAGGAGAAATATTGTCTCTGAGAGCATAGCATGTGAGGGAAGAGACAATTCATGTTTACTCCACAATGAAGCATATAAAGAGGAAAGGAAAACCTTTTCATTAAATAGAATGAGCCATGCTAGAGCTCAGAAATCAGTTTTCTGGATTTGGCTCTACCTTTATGCACCCTGGGAATATCTGCAAGTTCTTCAAATTTTTGTCTGCTTTGATTTACCTCCATTTAAATAAACTAAAATAAAATTTAAAAAAAGATAATTCCTTTACAAAACAAGTCAAGATGTATAGATGAAAAACTCTGTAACAGGTATTAGAAGATTTTCTGCCTTTTGCCTAAGATCCAGAGCCTTAAAACCTTCTTTAATTCACAGTTCAGTGAATTATCCTGAAACATAAAAGTCTTTGGATAAAAACATTTGCATTTAGATACATTTAACCTTACATTAAAACCAAAAGATGAATAATCCTTTAATGCTCCTGTCATATTTATTAGCTCTGCTCAAGGTGAGCAAAAGCTCTTGGGAACAGCTGTGCCAGACATTCTTTCCCTTCCCCCATTCACTATTTTTTCCCTTCTTTAACAGCAGGAGCTCAGTTCTAGCACTGTTTTTTCATACTAGGTTTTTCCCTCCTGGCACAAAAATCAGAATGCAGCAAAGACATAAGGGATGAAGGATAAAAGAAATAAGACATACTCCAAATTAACTGTATACAGAGTGAAAGAGACACTAAGCTCATTGTTCAGAGATACATTCTGACCTATTCTATCATGAATCTCTACATCATTTAAATCCAAAGATTCTCTCCCAAAGCTCAGCCTAATTATTACTTCTATCTGTGTTCTCAGAATCATTTAGGTTGGAAAGGAGCTCTTGAGAGCATGTAGTCCAACCCACTGCTCAAGCAGGGTTACCTAGAGCAGGTTGCTGAGGGAGGTGCCCAGCCAAGTTTTGAGCATCAACAAGGCCAGAGATCCCACAGTCCCTCCAGACAACCTGTTCCAATGCTGGACCACATGTACAATGAAAAGCGTTTTCTTGTGCTCATTGCCACTCATCGTATTCTTGGGTGCTACTGAGAAGTTTGACTCCCTCATCTGTATTCCCTCCCATAAAGGCATTTAAATAGGTTTATGAGATCCCCCAAGCCCTCTGTTCCACAGGCTGAACAGTCCTGATTTTCTCAGGCTCAACTCACAGTAGATATGCTCCAGTCCCTTAAGCATCTTCACAGTTCCTGCTCTACTCACTCCAGGAAATCTGAATCTTGTATGGGCAAGCTCAGAACTGGACACAGCACTCCAGCTCTGCAGAGGGAAAGTGTCACCACCCTTGGCTTGCTGGCAAGCATCTTCCTGACACAGCCCAGGATTCTACTGGCCTTCTTTGCCCCAAGGGTGCATTGCTGGCTGTCACCCCACCATCTGTCAGGACCCCAAGGTCCACTCCACTGCAGAGCTGCTTTTCAGCCATTCAGCCCCCTGCATGTACTGGTGCCTAAGGCTGTTCCTTCTCAGATGTAGGACTTGGCACTTCCCTTTGCTTATCACAGCCCATTTCACCAGCCTACTGAGGCTCATCTGAATGACAGCACCATCATCTGGTCTATCAATCACCCCTCCCAATTTTGTATAACCTGCTAATTTGGAAAGGGTGAAAATTTGTCCTATCATCCAGGTTCTAAAAAAGATGTTAAATAGCATGGACCCCCACACTATATCATAAAAATCTATGGAGAATACATAGACACACAGGTTAACTTTATTTCCTTTCACAGGCCTCACAATATATACTCTATGGAAAAGAGTCTGCCTGCTCCATGATATTTACCTGAATCCCTGCAAAGCTTTATGCTTGTCAGTACAACAGAAGGGTAGGAAACACAGAGTAAAATTAACAATTATGGATTATACTGCATTGACTTATTGGTGGGCAACAGCTCTATTTATAAAAAAAGAAGTAGAAATACTGAGGAAAAACATTATGAAGAGAATGAGAATGGGAAACAAAATGAGCAAAAACTGTGGTGGAAGATGGAAGAATGAGCATGTCACCAGCATGAGAAAGGAACAAGGACAACTTGCCATCAGCACAGACTGTCTTCTGTGGCTGTGATGTGCTAAGGTCTTACAGCTCACTTACTTTCCAAAATCTGATAGTTACAGCTATTTCTTTCTTTTATAGCTCAATGATGACAGCTACAGAGATGACATCTATACCAAAAAGCCCTCAAAATACTCCCCATTCCTTCTCATTTTTCCCTTCTGTTTTGACTATTAGAGATGTGCTCACAGTTTCACAGCACGAATGCCATTGGTAAAGTGGGATCCCACTCCTGATCGCAGAGAACATTCAATCTTCAACTGAAAGTTTTCCATCAGCAACAGTGTACTAACACCCATTATGACCACTTTGTTTCTTTGTATCAGTACTGCCATCAGGGCTAAAATAGCCCACCAGTTTTACTGCTGCTGTTGCAAATCGAGCCAGTAGTTTGGAGCACTAACTTCCATCACAGAAGTCCATCTGCCGTCTATTACCAGAAATAATTGAATGCTTAACACTATCTACCAAGATATGTTAGTTAATTGAACACTGATCATCTTCAGGCTGCTCATCATTGTCCCTACCTCCTTCCCACCATCTGCCTTGGTTGAAAGTACATCCTCCTAAGATCTGTTGGCACAGTTGTACCTAGAGTTGCTTCCTAATAAGGCTGTTCCAGAATTATTTGGGTTAGTATGGATACACCCTAAATTACTTTTTCTATATTGAATAATTTTGACTGAAAAACACAACAGAACATTTACCTGTTCAGTCATGGAAACTGATCACACAGGACTGAATCCTATAAACCTGTCCTGAATTCAGGAAGATCATTATGTCTAACTGTAATCTCACTAGCAGCAGTAAACTTTTACATTACTTCAACCTTGCCATCTGCTAGACAAAATGAAAAAAGGACTTTTCCAGCAGTATTTTGGTATGATGGATAATGGGCATTTAACTTCTGCATTCCTCATAAGAGCTCATCCTCCGTAAAATGAGCCTAATGTCAGCATCTGATTTGCATATTTAGACTTAGTATGAATACTCATCATAACAGATCTGTTTTAGCAGTAACATGATTTCACCTTTAAACTTGAGATGGAGAGAGAGCAACAGGAGGCATACTGGGTGTGCTTACATAGCAAGGTACTCTGTCTTTATCTCAAAACCTTGAGTATTTTCATCCTGCTTCTGAGAATGGGGACAGAGAGCATTTGGGTGAGCAGCTGGATAAGGCCAGCCTGGCACTGAACCAGACTGGTATGGAAAACACAATGATGATGATACCAGAATTTGTAATTCATACCAACAAAACAAAACATTGGCCATAGAGCTCTAACTTGACTATATGCATTCCAAAGTATTAAGTAGTATAAACAATATTTTTCATTGCAACTGTACTGCAGATCTCTTGTTTCACATGGCAGGATTCAGAGCTTGCTCTTTACTAGGCACATTTGTTTGGATAGCATCATGACCCCACCTCGTTGGCAAGCACTTTTGAAAATTCACATTTGATGGGAATTTATTTCCATAAAAACCTTAAGGTTCACTAATGTTCTGGTCAAAGAAGCCAAAAAACTTAAACTGAGCAACGTGACTAAGACCTACTCTAACATCACGCAGGAGGCATAGTCTGCTGCCTCTGCAGGGGCAATCCTAGCAAATGGCTCCAATCATAAAGTTACCTTTCCTCCTACAGAAAATAATATGGGTCCAGAATAATAAGTCTAGAATGGGGTTTCTGGATTTACTTTCAGGAGTTTCTAGGTGCACTATATCTCGAAATATACTAAATGTCTTTGTTCGCTGACAGACCAACACACTTAGGATTTGACAGTCACGCTAAAATCATGTTAATTGTAATAATAAGGTGTTTCAAGTAGGGGCAAGCTGTCACCTGGAAACCTGTCTGCATTCAGTGGTAACCCTGGTGATCCACATGTATATTCAGCTGATCATCAGGATACAGGACACTGGACACAATCCATAAAAGCCCTAGTGAACAGCCATGAAAATTTTACATTTATTTCTACACTCTCTCTAAATACTGCTGAAACTCAGTTACCCTATCATTTAATGAACTCTGCACCTGAAGAGTTTACTGTGCTGTAGGAAATGGTATCTACAAAAACACATGATCATGTCAATCAGCACCCTAACATATTCCAGACCACAAAATTCCAGTATTTTAATAATTATTTCATTGGTATTAAAATTATTATTTCTTTTGACCATATCAACTGAATTTCTAAAGCCATTAATAATATTAATTAGCAAAAAATGGAGACTTCCTATTTCAGGTGACACAATGTAAAAGGTGAAGTATAGAGATTTCCTTTTCTTAGTTTAAATCCAAGAAAAAAATTGTTTACTTTTTTTTTTAAATAGTAACTTTTGAGATAGTAGCATTTTCTAGGGCTTAGTAACATTTTTATGGTGACAGATAAACAAGATTAACTTACTAGGATATTTGGTAACATGGAAATTGAATTAATTTGTCATAATTGATCTTTCACCTAACCATATATTTAGCCGTCAAATCCATTTGTAACCTGATGAAATATTATCCAAACATCGAATGCTGCTTTGGTGGATGTTTTGGCTAAATAGCTGAGGATACTGTAGCAGAGAACTGTATCATATATCCTGTTTACTGCAGCCCAAAGACAAAATTACAGGTTCTGGTATTTCAGTTATCTGGTATTCCTGTGCTCAGGAATTTTCCCATGGCTGCTTCTAATACAGCGAGGTTTAAAAGACAGTCTTTAGCAAGCTGGCCATACATTACTCTGGACTTAACTATTCCAAGTCTACAACTTTGGCACAAGAATTTAGAATCTCTCCATGGCCAAATTTTGGCCAAATTCTGAGGAGCATGATCACATTAATTTACTACAAGCCTGATATAACAACAGAACCCTCACACTTGGATAATTACTCAGCAACCCTGAGCAAATTAATGTAGCTGAGACTAAAATTTGTGTTCTTCTATCACTTCAAGTCCTCACAAACTTACACACAAACACATTAAGTGCTCTGCTTAAAGCTACACATTACAGCAAGAGGAAAAATCATGTTCTGAGACACTTCAGACAGATTAGTATCAATTCTCCCTCATAAACAAAGTGAAATAGAGAATTAGCCTGAGTAGTAGAAGAAGACAGAATTTCTATAATATTTTTGTGCTTCATGTGCTTTTATCATGGATCAGCTGTGGTCTGTGATCTTTCAGAAGTATTTCACACATGCTGTGTGGGTATTAATATTGAGGCCAACAACAGAGAAATACAAACTGGGTGCATACTTCACCCTGTGTGCCAAGCCAATCTAGAACATGCCATGTCAGCAAAACAGCAGTTTCATGAGATTTAAATTGTCTACATTCTGTAATTGCACATACAGTTATTTAATTCTAAAATAAAGTCACACAGAAGAAACCAAGCCTTAGCTGTGACTATAACACATTTGTTTTGAAAACTAATAATGTCATATCTCGCATTATAATTTCTAAATGCAGAGCTGAATTCATCTGTACATGTTAGAATTCATCAGTATCAGAAATTTGCAATATTTACAAATTCAAATAAAAAATGGCAAGAAAATCAGAAATAGTCAGATATGTAAAGACACAGCACCCATACGCCTGCCCACAAAGTAACCATGAATGCAGCACTTATTCAACTCAAGCCTTAGTTATACCAAATGATATAATAAATTACTTTGTTCTTGACAAAACCATCAGGCTCAAAGAGCTATGATGAACTGGTCCCCTTTCTTAACTAACTAGCTATGTGACTTATCACTTTGCATGGCAGGAGTTTGAAATTATGATATCTTGTAGCTTCCAAAGGACTTGTCATTTAGCATATGAGACAAAGCAAGGAACACTGTAGAAGTCTGGATTATTTTAGTCAGTTATACCCTTACACTGCTATAAGACTCTGCTAATAAACCAAGAACCAAGTATGCTACATATTGCACAAAGCTTTCATGTTTAAGAATTGCAATCTGTAAGACAAAAAGCAGATAATAAGGGAATTACAAGATCAGTAAGACACCAGTTTAATAAGCAGTGCTCTTGGTTCTGTGAGAAAATGTTACTTTTTTTTTTACAGGCATCCTGACAGAGAACTTAAGACAGGGTTTGAAATATGATTATAAGGTAGATTTATGGATAATTATATGAAGTACCTTCTAATCATGAGAAACACTCAGAAAAAGCAGAAAGGTGCTTGAGTAGAAATGAATGAGTGACAAGGCAGACCAGCAGCACCAGACAACAGGTGCCTCAAAAACCAAATTAAATACAGTAGATAGGGAAGTGGACAGCCCTGAAGGTCTTGAAAGCAACAACTTTCAGCAACAATCTAGAAAATTATTCTCTAAGTTGGTTCTACCAAGAAAGTAAAGTGTTCTTTTTCAGGGAATTACTACTGCAGCAGTACAAAATTCCATGAGTATCACACATAGCTTTTTCTTTCTACACATCTCTCTTCTTTAAGAGGCTTAGAAAAGAGAGATAGCCACGAGTCAGTCACTCTCTTTATTGGACTCAAATCTTTATGATTTAAAGGCGAGATAAATGGAAGAAGGCAAAAATAAAGAAACCTCTCTTGCCTCTGCCTCTAATGACAGCAGTTAGGACTTAGGAGCAGCTCAGGTTGCTGCAGCCTCCAAAATGCTCCCACAATCATCTGGTTTGACAAGATATAGGTTTAAAAAAAATAAAAAAAAATAAAAAAGTGAGAAAGCTTAGCAAGAGAATTCTCTAAAGTACTCACACCTGTAGCACATCTGCTGCAACAAGAACAACATGTTGTGACAGAACTTAACTGTGTTGAGGTGTAGGGATGCAAAGTCCTCCTTACGAAACAATTGCAATGAGATTTTTACCTATTAATATTTTACTCATATTCTAACTAAGTTAGTCTAAGACTACAGTGGGACAGTATCTAACACAACAAACCTTCCAATATACCAAGTTATTACACTTCAGTAATCAACTAGCTTAGATATGTCTTGAGGAAAGTTTTTGAGAAAAAAAGGATTGGGTTTTTGTGGCTTTGGAGATTTTTGGGGTATTTTGGTTGCTGTTTTTTGCTTGGGTTTTGTTAGTATATTTGTTTTGTGGTTGTTGGGGTTTTTCCATAATTTTGAATTCATTGAAATCATTGTTTCATTTTGTTGCCATTGCTGGTTTTATACTTTGCTTTCTTCAAGAGCAGTGGAACTGGTGCAAGACTCAAGGTACCAACAGCAGCCACAATCCTTATCCAAATGAACAGGAAGCAGGCAGGAAATGTATTTGCAAACACATCATGGGGGATGGCAGTCTGTGCCCACTTCCCACAAAATAATGTCTGAGGAACAACATTTGGAAGCTGAAAGCCCTGCCACTAATGCTCTGCACCCGACACTTGAAAAGAGAGTCATTGCTGAGATTACCTCTGAGGTTTCCTCCCAGTAATTAAACCACGTATTTAAGAACTTTCAAAGGATTAGCAGAAATAATCTATTTTGTTTGGGTCTTATTTTTCTTTACAAAACTTATTTTATTACCCTTAGAAAATAGTCTAGCAGCAATGCCTCCAGATGGGAAGAACAGCAATTCACACACTTTTTTTGTTTGTCAGTAGAACATTCTTTATATTAACGCCAAAAGATTTCAGGACAAAATATATTTCCAAGGAATTAATTATCCCTCAAGTATACAGACTGAATTAAGAACTACCACGAGTTTCAGTACTGTTAGCCTGATGAAAACCAGTGGTCACAATATTCTCCCTTAGTTTATCAGCTCTCAAGGAAGCCCCCATAGCAGTACTCTTCTTTTGTATTAATGGTTTCTTGTTTTCCACTGCTCCTTAATGCAACCGATGTGAGAGCACCTATGCTGGAGTCTTAATTGCTTTGCTTCAAAGCTGAGAACAGATCTGGAAGATTACTGTTCCTAAAATTTTGCCAGAATTTCCTTGGCACAGATAGGCAGGACAAGACATGACTGATGGATCCTTGTTATTGCTAAATAGGAAAGGACTAATTTAATTTTAAAATGCATTATAAACTTCATTACTCTATACTGCAATTCCAAGTTCTTGAGTCATTTAATGGCTAGATCTGTGTGTGTGTGTGTATTATTTGCATTTTACTCCAAACCTCCCAAAAGGAGAAGGACTAAAACAACCCTCAAAAAACCAAAAACAACTAAACAAAAGCCAAAATAGTTTGAAACTCTTTTTTTTAAAAAAAAAAAAAAGGTTTAAATAAATATGCAATTATTAACCTACAAACAAATGTGTATTCAGTTTTGCTGTCCTGATCAGCGGCAATTTTCTAAGTGTAATAAGGACACTCAGAAGTGAAAAGACCGAAATGGAGAAATAAGTCTTAAGACTATTAAGGGAATTAATTACCTTCCAAGGTTCACAGCTAGTTAAAATGCTCACTAAATGTTTAGAGAATAAACCTAAACACCTGAGAAAGCACTAAACCACTCTTTGGAACCGCCTCCATCCCTTAACACTGATTACAGATGCCTACAGAGTGGGATAGGTGACTAATATCCACTTCACCTATTCTTATATAGGTAATTCCTAAGCCATAGGCATTTTTAGGTTGATATTCACATTTCCCTATTTCTATATTGAAGATACGCTTCTATGAATAAAATAATTTTAATTTAATGAGAGAATCTAAATTCACCTTCTATCTTTGCTGGAACTGATTATCTTCAAATACATTTAATAAGCCAGAACTAAACACACAGAGACTGACTTGTGCTTTGTTGACACCTTTTCTTCTATCACTAAAGATGAAGATAAATGCATGTTCATATTTGGCTGTTTCTTTGCACAGTATTTTTACCACTTCTGCGCTGCTCTGACCCTGTGAGACTCAAATCTCCTCACTGTCTCCATTTACAAGTCTCGACAGCTAGATATATAGGGACTACTAAATTACTAAAAAAAATCACCAAACACTTTGGGTCCAGATTATTAGATACATTCCAGCTGCTTTGTATTTTTTGTGACTTCTAACTCCTGGTATCATCTGGCTCCTGGAATTTTGAATTACCTTTTTTATCGCAGATGATTACTGTTAGCAAGATACACCTAGGATTGTGCTTGTAATGTATTTTCCTTTTCACAACCAGTGTGGAAAAAAGCACACACCAAGTACCTATCTACATATTTCACTCATCTAGATTCCATCTGGTTCACATTGAGCACTTGTTTCTGGGAAGCAAGACAAGGTGGGTGACTCCAAATACCTTACTTCATTGTGAGAGCACATTTCCCACGGCATTAAGAGATGATTAAATAGATAGATAGATTAAAACCCCAGGCCTGTTATCTTGATGCATGTTTTATCCTCTGCATTCACAAAAGGCAGCACTGCCACTGGGCACTTTCTCCAAAGACTGGCCACTGAAACTGTTGAGGGATGCAAATAAATAGTCCACCCTGAATGTACAGCTGTACCTACAAGTTAAAAACATGACACTGCCGTAGCATCCTCACATCAAAGAGATAGTAATATGCAAGCAAAAGTAACCCTGAGGATACACTAACGTGAAAACAGAATGAGAAACACAGGAACAAATCCGATGTAACAACAAACAGGGGTACCAGTTTATGGGAATTTTAAACCCTGGCAGAAATTACCTGGGCAATAATATCTGAAATATCAAAGGTGTCAAACCCCATAAAAACCCATAAAAATCAGGACCAATGATATAGGATCAATATTTACTTTGGAGGAGACAAAAGTGATAGGGAGAGAACTGGCGAGTGGAAGAGGGGGAAGATGACTAAGAGAACAAAATCAGCCAGTTATAATTGACCATAATTTACCTGACAAGCAGTCACATGCTTGATCACCACAGTTTGCACAGGTCAATAAAATCACTTCTTCCATCATCCCTGCCTCTGATTTACTTGCAGGCTCAAGAAAACTCACCTATTTTCCTTGGCATCGTGGAAGGAATTCTTGGCATAGAAACACCTCACCTTTTCCTCTCTTACAGGGAATATTTGGAAACAAGTTAGCATATTGTAAACAACTTGAAAAATCTAGGTCAGATTCACCATGTTACAACAATTTTAAACTGTATCTTTAGCAAATCTAGTGTTTAGCAAAAATTTAAAAATTAACTACTCTACATACAGTAGTCCTCTATAATTCTCAGTGCATGAAGCCTTCTACAGAAAATGTGTAAGCTTTTTTATACAGAAAGTTTTGGAAAGCTTTTTTTATTAAAAAATTACCCAATATAAGGATAATATTTATTACATTTCATAAAAAGAGTTGCTTATGATGAGGGAGAGGAAATGGCTTTCTAATTATGCCTAGCAACATTGTTGTCACAGACATGTCACAGATAACAGCACCGGTCTCAAAATATTGACACTGAATCCATCTCAAAAGGAAGTATTTTCTATAGGATAAGAACTCAGAAAAACCCAGGATCCAAAGCTAAATGTGACTTTAACATTCTAAACATCTCAGATTCACAAAAAGCAGGTTTTTAAATCTCAACTTGCTCTTCCCCATGACCTTTTCAGCTTTCTTGGCTGGAGAAAACCTTTAGACTGAATGATTTGATCTTCAGGGATTCTAGACCCTTCTGATTTTAGATAACTGTAATTTTTCCATTTTCTTCCAGGAAGGTAATTTCCAGTTCAATGCACATGTTAGGCACTTTAAAGCTTACATGGGCCTAACACCATCAGCAGAAGGACCATGCCCAGCTTTTTGTGTCACCTTCCTGCACACTGCCTCTCTTCTGGCACATACATTCAGGGAGCAGGATAGGGGAGCTGTCCTAGAGTAATGTAAACAATTTGGGATATTTTTCAAGTTTTTAAATCCCCATCAACCCCCAGATCTCATCTCATCTCATCCCAGTCCCACAAATATTTGTTTATGCAGGGAGAAGGGGCTCATGTTCTTCAAGATCAGCACCAGTTTACGTCAACTTCTAAGGTCTGAGAAGGCAAGAATCAAGAGTTGCCCTAAAAACCCAAATATAAATCCCTCTCTAAAAAAACCCTACAACACCCCCCAAAAAAACCCCACCTCCCTCAAAAAACAAAAAAACCCAAACAAACAAAACCCACCAATACTCCAAAAAAACCTTCAAAACCACACAAAAACCTCAAACTAACAAATCCCTTAAAAATTA
Source organism: Cyanistes caeruleus (assembly GCF_971803275.1). Taxonomy (NCBI): domain Eukaryota; kingdom Metazoa; phylum Chordata; class Aves; order Passeriformes; family Paridae; genus Cyanistes; species Cyanistes caeruleus. Next base: position 43,476,582 of record NC_141705.1, read on the forward strand.
TTCTCAGATTTGAGAAGAGATTTGAGAACTACTCCTGATGATTAGAGTTTTGCACTAGTTTGAACTACTTAGTCTGCATTCTTTAAGCCTTTTTGGATGTGAATTAGCAAGAACTCAGCAGTAACAAGTTTGCCACTTTACACTAAATTAGTTGAATTTACTCCACTTTAAGGCTGAAATAACCATAACTAGGACAAACATGATCTTCTTGCTTACCTTAAAGGTTTGCAGCAGTAGAGCTCTTACCAATGGCTTCATATCAGTACAGCTACAGCAAATAACAAACCCAGGTAACCTCATGTTCAAGATATACGCCTAAACTTCAACTGAAACCTGTTTTCTCTGTTAATCAAAGGCTTTTCAGGCATTCCTACTTACATCACATCTAAGAATCTTTAAGACCTGATTTTCAAAGGTTTGACACCAAGAGTTTCACAGGGAAAAGGTGAAGAGACTTCAGAAGACAAAACCAATTCTTGGACCCCTGTTTTTTATCCCTAGAGAATTAAGTTTCACCTCAAGCATAAAAGACTCACTTAGGAATACTTTTTAATACTCCTACATCTAAAACTTAAAAAAAAAAAAAAAAATCCATAATCAAATCAGAGTCTAAGCATCTTTTCAGCAAAGACAAGGAATTTTTTATATATAACCTCATCCTATATTTCTTATAACTTTACCATATAGTGTGTAAAACTGAATGCTCACAGAAAAAAATAACAGGCACAGCATAATAAAACCCTGAAAATTCTTAAATACTTTTATATTTTCTGCCATATTGTGGAGAATATCAGATAGAATGGTCATAAATAGCAGATTTCAGTTTATATAAATTTGTTCCAAAAGCCACAGATGAAGTTTTTACTCTAACTTACTACAGAGGAACTGAAGGTCTTTCCATTGAGTTTGTATCAGGAAATGCAGACAGCGTGTACAAGAATCTCTTGTAACATTTCTCTCTGGAAAAAGTGTTTTCTTATATGATTAAAGTGTCATAATAGTAGGGGGGAAAAAAAAAAGTTTAATTCAGTTTGCAGAGTCCTATCCAGAAATCTCTTTCCAAATGTGTGGGTGAAAGCTCCCAGACCAATCCAGGCTTCGTGCAGTTCAGCTCTTGCCATAAATCACAGCAGAACTCAGACCATTCTCACCTTAACAGGAAAAGGACAATTACTCAACAGTGTCAACGGAGGAAAGTGAAAAGTCCCAATCAAATCCTGAGGGAGGAGTTGGGACAGTCCATCTTGTGCATCTCCATACTCACAATCCTTGGCTGACCCCTGCACATTCAGAAGAATAGCCTCTCTCACCCCTGTGCAGAACACACAAACCCAGCCATTTTCATACCAACCTGTATCACCACATCAACAGAAGTTCACATTTCATGGCTCCTTAAGGTAACATTAAAAATACACAAATCTCTAAAATACAATACCCCTTCTGTACCACTACACTGCAATTGTGAAACAAAGCTTATACAACTGAATTTTCGCAATAAACCAACTTCACAGAAACGGATACTACTTCATACACAATGAAAAGGTTTCTTAATGCCTTTAGCAAGGCATCACACCCTCTAAATCAGCAATAGCACTGTGCATTGGTGCAATACCTAAATTTTCGTTGAAAATGGTTACTAAACCTCTATTTTTAAAACAAATACAATTTTTAACTGGTCTCTAGAATTTATTTCTAAGCACTAACCTACAGGAATAAAACTCTCTCACACAAGGCAAATAACTGCAGCCTGTTTGCTAGTGCCAATAGATGCTTTACTGAAGAATGTCAGCCACGACTCGGACTCATTTCTTCCAAACAGGAGATCATGAGTTTTGGCATTTTTCAAGCCCTGCAGTCATTACGCTAAGTATTTTCTACATACATACACACGCACACACCCCTTTTCCCCTGTGTTCTGAAGTGGAAAAAATTTCTCAGCAGCAGCAGTTTTCAGATGAAGCTGAGCCTTAAAAAATGAAATAAATTAAGACACAATAAGACAAAATAAGAAAAAGAAGCAAGAGCTGGCAGAAGACTAGCTACAAGCTAGACAGTCTTGTTTCTGTGACTAATATTTAAACACTGTTAGAGTGTACAAAGGATGTTAACAACCTGCAAGAATCACAGTACCAGTAAACTCAGAGAAGTCATTGTTCATGGTGGGAGCCTCACAGCCAGCTCCAGCCTCCTCAGCAGGAAACTGAGTGAAACAACATGTTGAGTTGAAAGGAATTCCCATATTCTAAAAGACTTAATTATGGAAACCAAAACAGAGTGATGACATGCCCTTTAAACAGCAAACGGACACCTGCACACAGAACAGGTTACAGGTACACAGCAATGAGCAAGTGTCAGGATGAGCACCAGCTGCACCTCTTGGTCAGAGCCTTAAACATGGAAAGACATTCTAAGAACGTGCCTGGAAAAGAACAAGAACCCATCTTCAATCCCAGTGCCCAAGCTGAGGTAAGACAATCAGTAATTTTAACTGCTTGCTTAACATAAATTGCATAAAAGTCAGCTAATTAGATCTAACCAAAATTCAGACATCCTGCAGTTGCAGAAATAAATAGAGAGGAGCCATTTTCCACAGGTTCAGAGTGCTGCCACTGCAGGGAGGCTGAGCTCAGCTCAGCTGACAGCGCTGCTCGGTGCTCCTACAGAGACCTCTTTATTGGAGAAATTTAGGACAACGCTTAGAGTCGTGGCAGCTCTCTTTATTAAGGTCCTCACAGAGAATTGTTTGACACAATATATTTTTACCAGATCAAAGTATTCTATATGTATGTTAGGCAAAGTAGAGAGCGTGCTGTACTTCCCTCTCTTCTCTCAGAGTCTGAAACAAAGCATTAAGAACCAAGGTATGAGCCGTTTATCTGTCAAATAAAGATCAAGGATGGTTAAAAGCCTCTGGCAAATAAAGATCAAGGATCGTTAAGGGCCTCTGACAAAGCTGATGGTGCAGTGTGTCCCCATCCAGCTTTAAAAAGCATTGATACGGAGGCCCTTGCTGCTATTAAAAACTGGAAATTTATGGAAGTTTTTGGAAGTTTGAAGAAATTCCCTTCAAGATCCATGAAGTTCAGTACCTGTTCTTTGTGCCTAAGGTAACTTTGGATTTGTCTTTTCTCTGATATCCTGCACTATATTAATTAAAGTGTCTGTAATGGCTGATGAGTATTAGGCTGACCTTAATAACCATATTGCTACCCTGAAATGTTGTGTTCTTGTTATTAAAACAAAACAAACGAGCAAAAGGCCACCAAAAAAAAATCCTGAATAAAAGAATTTACTTATGTTTACAGTCTGATTCGAACAAATTCCTACTTAGAAGGTGTTTAAGAAATGATGAATCCAGCTCTGTTGATATAAGTAAGTCAAAGAGAAACAAACATAAAACCCATCAACTTTAATTTTTACTGAACACTTGGATTACACTAGAAGATAAACACTACAGAAATGTCTCTGGAGAATGCAGTTTGGGGATGCTTCATTATAGTCTGGGATGCTTTAACAGATGACAATTAGACTGATTAGAAGTTACCCAGTTGAACACTTTGGCTGTCAGAAAATGTGATCAGTGAAAAGAGAAATAGGTTGTAACTGACACTTTTTTCTAAGAGAAAAATATCAAAACAAACAGGGAACAGTGTTTTGTTTCCAAAGTTTTTAAAAGATAGGTCTCTTAGGGGATGCTTGTGGGAATTCTAGGATTCACTGCTGCTTAAGTGCTGTAGCTGTGGTCCACTGAGGAGGGTGGAAGCACAAGAACTTCCAATCCTGACAAGATACCAAGAAGTTCACCTCAGGTTTAAGATTCCAATACTTCAAGGCACTTCTTTAAATGAAAAAAAAATAAAATCCATCAGTATTGAGATCTTTTATCTGAGATATCTTACATCACCACTTACTTCCACTGAATGATATGGAGTGCAACTTCAGCCAAATCCTATTTCTTTGTACAGACTCAAGCACAAAACCCAGGACATCTCCATGTAATTACATTTAGACAATTCTTCATTCCTATAGCAGAAAGTCTCCTTCATTTGAAGGCATTATAGTCACTGCTGCTTAACAAAAAGATAAAGAACCATCCAGTTAACAAGTCTGTATCAAAGTCATGAGCAGCAGTGCTCCTCAAAATGCTGGTTACTCAATGCTAGAGGAGGAGAAAATTTAATTCCTTTAATTAATTTGATTAAAACTGACTGTAGTGTTTACTGCTATTATTAACAGAACATCTGCCATGGCCTCTCACTTCAGAAATTTCTTCTTGTTTAGCACCTCTCATGGGAACTGTGCTCCTGAATCTTGGTTGTCATTCACCAAGGATTCTTTTTTGGAAATCTATCATAGGTGTGACCATACAATGCAAGAAACTTGGGCATCTGAACAATTGCCTTTGTATTTGACCCAATGAACCTTGTTCAAAATTCCCAGAAGGCCACTGAATGATAGTTTCAGACTGAATATAGTGAGAACTGTATTTCTCATCCAAGCAGGTGTTTGCACACAAATAAAGGTCAGAACCATGCTAAAATCAAGCAGTAAGGTTCTTCTTTACACAGATGCAATCTTCACTTGTTCAGGTAGTGACAATCTGAATTAGCACCTCAAGTATATTTTTTATGGAGTGGCTCTGTATTTGTTTGAACTCCTTTTTCCTCTGATTTTGATTGTTTTTGAGTTGTTTTTTTTTCCCCATCTGTCCCACTCTTCATTTTATTTTTACCTCTACTCTCAAGTAGTACTCACAGGAAGAAACACTGAACACGCATGGGAACCTACCTTTAAAAACATTGCTCTGCAAAATCTCTATGGACACAGGTGTGGAAATTAAATTTTGGATTTTTGAATTATGGAATACCAAAGTGAAACATAATTCAAATTATTCATATTGTAACATATTATGCACTAGGATGAAAACTGAATTACAGAACAGATAAAGGTCTTGCAACTGTGGAAAGTAATAGAAGTAAATGGACATTTCATCCATTTTCAAAGAGAATTCAACTGTTTACATAATGTGGACTGCCCTTCAGAAATCTTTTTAACGTAAATACATTTATATCAAACAAGTAAATACAGTAAAAACAAAAAAAAAAACCACTTAAAATCAATTATTGTTAATACTAACCTTTGAGACTTTGTGTACCCTAATTTACCTTAGTTAAGCAAATAGCATAATGTTCAAAAATGCCTGGGGGGGATGTTGGATTTTTTTCACTCTTTTGTTTGGGTTTTTATTTGGTTTTTTTAATGTGGCATTTTGTGCCCGAACTACAAAATTTTCAGGTACCTGAAAACATAATCATCCAATTGAAATTAAAAAAAAAGAAAGAAAATAAAAAATTGAATCTCCAGATTTCCAATTCCTATCCTAAAACCCCTAAAATGCTACTTTTTCTAAACTCTTTGCAATAAAACAAAACTAACTGGCAGGAACCTTTTCATAAAAAAAAAATATTTTTTTTTAGAGAACAGACAGCAAACCACATTTCTTGGAGCTGCTGAGGCAGCTATGCTCTAGAGGAGAGCACAGATTAAGATAAAGTGGAAATAAAGACAGAAGACACCACAGTGGTTTCTATTTGCTCTAGATTGCTCCTTACACTGTATGCAAGTTTCTTTACATTGTCTTTCAGAGATGCTCTTCCTTCCTGTTTTCTGCACCCTTTTTAGGTGACTTCACAAACTCCTAAATTCTGTTTCCTGTGCCAGATGTCTAAAAATTCAGCCTCACAGAACATGATTCAGAAGCTCTTATTCAGACAATCCATATTTTGTAGGAACATCCTTTTAAGTGGCAGTGGTGAAGTTATATTTAGAAAGATGGAGAGGAAGAGAAGAAAGCTGTTTAGTAATAAAGCAGACAGTATACACCAGCAGTTTGTACATTAGAAATGACAATACATCTTTCTTCACCTACAACAAGAACAGTCAGTGATTTAGCTCTTTATCCAGAGGCAAAAATTATTAAAAAACATCTGGACACTCCTTAAGTGAAGTAACATTTCACACAGAGAGCATATATATTTATAATGACTCAGTCAAGTTTCACAAAGGGCATGTACACAACTACCACTGTCAAGCAATGATAAATTTCTACAGTTCTTTTGGTAATTCAACAAAACAAAACAAAATCACCTTAAGACAGCTAAAATACTCTCTCAATAAATACTGAAGGTTGATGTTACACCTCTGAGATGTCATTTTGTGGAATCAAATAAATCTTAAGTTTCAGACGCTAATTTAAACTTGGGAATAAGTGCAGATGCCTGGGACATTCTTAGAATTAAAAGGTTTTGAAGTAATTTAGAAAATCACAAGTGCTTGAATGTAATACTGTTGCAGTGTCCAAACTGAGCTTGAGAGGAAGTGAATCACAGTCTTTCTGTAACATGTTCAGAAGCCTCTCAAAACACCGGCAGTACCCATAAAATTCAAAAGACATTAACTCCTCTTAGAAAATAGGGCTATACAACTGCAGTAAAATCCATCTCCTAATCAGATAATCTAGTTATTGCCACAATGACTCCATTCATCCCAAGATATGAAATTACACTGAACAGAAAGGCTTGTTTCTTTAATTTGCTTCCTGCCTGCAGGCTGCAGTCCTGCACACACACACACACACACACACACACACACACACACACACACAGAGTACCAGTGACCCCTCTTGAGCCAAAGCTTGTGGGCTGCTTTCTGGTGACAGGCCATCTGTGACAGCACTTCTGTAGCTTTCAAGTTGCTCTATGTTGAATGTAACAGTAAAAGAGGATGTTTCTGGTTAGTGCAAATTTAATAAACTAATAGCATTCTGCTTCTGTAAAATTTAGACGCATATAAATAACAAACCATTACAGTGACAACTACTGAATTTCTCTGTCTATAGAAAACTGGCAGTTCATAAATATTAAAGTATGCTGTTAGCAACAAAGTACAACATATAGCTGTTATTTCTCTTAAAGCTAAGGAAACAGTAACCATTGCTGAAACTTTTCATTATTTATAGACCTTTGAATTTTAAAGCCTCATGTCTGCGCTACAATTTTTTCATTAAAATTCAAAAAAGTATCTGTTTGTTATCCCTTTGATGAATGTGCTGAAGGCATGGAAACAAGTAACTATTGCTGACAGATTTCCCAGTGATATAATGGTATTTGCCACTTAATCATCAATACAGTGTTTTAAATGAGCCTTAATGTTGCCAAATAACTATCATGTAGGTTCATTAAAGCTAAAACATAGAAATGCTGTCACAATTGGAGATTGCAATCATGCATCAATAATTTGCATCGGGGAAGTGTTACAGGGGAGAAACACACTCCAGGGCAAACTTCCCTTCGGGCTTACTACGGGGAATTTCTAATGCCTTCAGAGCTAGGAAGGAAAACAAACAAATTTTCTACCTAGACAAAACATGCCTTGGAAGTATTATGATGTTCCCAGAGTCCTTCAGCTAATTTGTAAAACTTCTGTAGTCAGAATATTTTCCCTTTCAAATTCAGTGTGTACTACCCACCTTAATTCTTCCTCAAAATAATTTCCTTTGGTAATGCTATCTGTTGGAAATCTCCTGACAGTAAAGCATGAATGGACTAATAAAAAAAAATACCCAAAGTAGTCAAACTAGCTTATACAGAAGAACCAAACTGGAAAACTAAATATATTTTCCATAGACTATCTTACATTGCTTTCATGGTTTTGGATGTTATAACAGACTCTGGTCATACTGGAGACTTTTCTTCTATTCAAACTGTAGGTGATTCTCAGATGAGTTTTTAAAATAGGAATTCTGGAGGAACCGTATCTTTTACTCGGGTTTATTAAAGCAAGAATTTTCCATCTTATCTCAAAAATTACTTCTCCATCAAACCTCAAGTAAAGTTTTCTTGAGGGATTTAATGATCTTCTGGAGATCAGGACTAATTACAAGACTCTGACAGACAGATTTTAGAAGTTTTATGGGTAGATAAGTCACACTAAGACTACTCCATGAAGCTTAACCAAGTTGAAGCTCTGGATCCAGCACTGTTAGCCATGAGCTGAGGTTACAGGCACAGTTGCCAAACAGTCCAAGCCTGCCAACAACCAGCAGATCCCACGGGCAGTTTTACTGGGTCAGGGTGTGGAACTACAACACTTTGTGAATGAACTGGCAGGCTACCACTTAAAACGTTCTCTGAGGCTCGAGTATCAGAACAGAAGCTGCTCACAATCTCTCCTGTGTGGAAAGCAGAATCTGGACACGGGGTGAGCTGAAGAGGCTGCTTAGTTTTTGGTCACATGTGGCATCCAGAAATCACCCTTGCTACACAGAATGTGTACATGTTCTATGGCTTCCACTGTAGTAACAAAACTCTTTTTTCCCTATGGATACCAGGAGAAGACTGCAGAGGAAGGGAACTCTTTCATGCAAAATAACAGGGAAAATTCCCTCCACCTACAATTAGGATGAAGACAGATGGATAGCCTACTGTCCCTAACAGTTACTCTCCTGTGTTTTCATTTAGTGGGCTTTTTGTTTGTTTTGTTTTAGTAAGAGTATCAGTAATGCTCAGCTAATAAGGGAAATCAATTTGCTTCTAGCAAACAAATATGACAGTAACAAAGGTGGAAATTCTCATTAATCTCTCAACACACAGTTGAGACTTGGAAAATACAGCTTATATAGTCCTTTATGTCAAATATATGAAGTGTGTGCATCTTCAGAAGGGCTTGGAATGTTCTTTTCAAAATATCAAACCTTGTCAAAACTCGCACAATTTCACATTTTACAGTAATCTTGAATCCTAGTCTGGGCTGTCAAGATTCTTTTAACTCAGTTCTGAGAGGATCTATGTTATGTTAAAAACCAAAACTTTTGTTTTTGATTTTTTAAGGTGGGAGTTGGATATTGGTTTTTTGGTTGTTTGGGTTTTTTTTGGCTGGGATGGGGAAGTGGGGGAGAGGGAGGTTTGTCTGGATTTGTTTGTTTGCTTTAATAAAGCAAACTCAACTCCAAATTCTATATATGTTATTCTAAAAAAAAAAAAAAATAAAATCTATATTCAAATCTATATTCAAAAATGCCAGAGAATTCATAACAGGAATCTAGAAGCAAAATCAGCTACTTGCAGTATATTCAAATGCTGCATTTTGGGGAATTTCCTCTAGTGAAATTTCTGAAGTAGTGGATTATTTGAACCTATAAGAATGCATGGTGTCTAAGTCTAGTTGTATGGTCTGGATGTATGGTACAGAGAAGGGCAGAAGAACTATAGCCAACATAGAAATTCTTCCACATCATCCTCCTTCATGTAATGTCCTCAGATTCACAGAAACCTCAGGAGATCACTTTGAGGGTGCACATTTCTTTATCTTTCTGGAGGAAGGGGTGTAAGGCCTCCATGTGTAACCATTTTTATGCTAAAGACAACTGGTGGAGATTCTTTTACTTCTTTATAGGAAATAATGATATTTTCCACTAGCAAGCATGGAAAATTCTGTCAGAATATGGATTTGTGCTGAACTGCAGCCAATATAAGGAAGATTTACTTGTACAAAAGGCAATTCTTAGCTACTATGAGAAAGCATGGTGCCAGTTGTAGTATACATAGCTCTAAAACAGAACAGAGCACATTATCATTTAAATATCTCAAAGGAATTTGCATAATCAAAAGCGAGAATAAACTGCAGAGTGCACTCAGGAGACTGCAGTCACTTAACAAAAGCAAGAAAAACCTCTGAGTTACACTGCAAGACCAAGTTGACAGCCTCAAAACCCCTGAAAAAAAAAAAATAAAAGTGGTGCAACACAAGTACTTCTCCACTTTTCTTGGTGAGAAATATTCAAGATATCGAGTCATATCCATAGTCTGAATTATGAGAGGTATCATTTTAGCAACAGAGATTGTTATTTTTCTATGGATTTATTCTTTTCCACAGTTCAGACTGGAAGCTGATTAACTCATAGGTCTGTTTCCCCTAAATCAGATGCAAAGAAAAACATGAGAACTGCAGTTATTTTTTTCTCTTAGCTGTATGTAACCTCACTTTAAATCTCACAGTATACTGCAGTACACTATGCACTACTGCACAATGTATTTGCAGCACAGAAGTGTTTAACCACCCACAAGCTGAAATAGCATATACCATACAAGGTTTACTTCACCCTGCCCTTATTTCTTGTGGAGGTATGTTTGAGCAAAGTTTCTAAGCCTTGCTCTCTAATTTTCTAAAGTTCAAGAAGATTCAGAACAAGAATATTTGTCGTGAAGACATCTCTGATTCACCTGCTTTGAAATTTCTGCCAAATACTTGGCTTTTTCCTCAACCTCTGCATGTCAACTAAAACCACCAAAAAAAACCATCTGCAACCTGAGTCTTGCAAATCCTTACTGACTCCCACAATACACTGTTGTAAGAGAAGATCGAAAAAGCTCTGAAGCCACAGATTAGTTAATGCCAGCACACGACAAGGAGCAAGATGTCCTCCAATATTTAGGTTGAAGCTGAAGCTGACAGCTATCCCCAGATGAGGAAGGAACACTCACAGAGAGTGTTAAGACCTAGATGATGTTTGCACAGGGACACGAGGAGCCTCCCTTCCTGGAGATACTCAAACACTACTGAACAAAGCCCTTAGCAACCTGGTCCAGCCTTTGCATTGTCTCTGGACTGACCAGGAGGTTTGTCCATTTGACCTTCAGAGATGACTCCCAATCTGCATATTTTAAAGATATATTTAATGGATGTTCATGCATTGAGAAAATGTAAGTGCAAACCTGAATGGTGCTGGATGACTTGAGATGCATTCACACACTCACTAGTTCCATTTCCTGTCAAGATTTTGTGCATTAAGAGCCTTGCCAGGAACTCCATAAATGACAGCTCACAACAGACCACAACGTACAAAGAATATTTCTGTGATTTTAGAGAAGCTACAGGATAACCTATAGCTATGTCTAATAGTGATTATATGAATACTACTAATATCTTACCTCTGCAGAGTCAGAACAGCTTAGAATGCTTACTTGCCAACCCTGATTTCAGAGCAGGACCTTCACTGCCTACAGGAAAATCTGCATTTATGTACCTATGCAAAATTAGCATTCACAAGACACCTGAGGCTCTCCTAGCTATTCACTAGCTAACTACCTTTTCTTGATTCATCATGTTGCAGCAGAGCTTCCCTGACTATGGACAATAACTGGTCTGGGCAAATTGCAGATTTTTTGCTTTTCTCAAGGCCAAGCCTGAGTTCTGCACCATAATCTCAAAACACTATATGGCATAAAAGAAACATGGTTTGAAAATCATCCCTAAGGAGGGGAAAAAAATAATAAATTTAGGTGCATATTTTTTATAGAACTTGTGTAAATTCATGTCAGTTAATGATGCTTAGCTGGTCTAAATCAGATGAGGAGAATCTGGTCCCGAGAGTCTTGTTTTCAGAATGTAATGAACTGTATATTTATCAGAGCAGGACTCCATTTTGCTAATATTTGTTTATTCTGTTACCACAGCATTTACCAAACTATTTTCATGTACAAGACATTTTGTGTTATTGCTTGTTAGGGTGTGTGTATAATGGAGCTGTAAGAGAGCTCAGAGTTCCCTAAAACTAGTTAGGCATGTTCTGTAATTTTATCATGGATCTCTCTCATAAAAGCAGACAAGCTGCAGTCTGTAAGCTTGATTCAAAGAAAGGAATAACTGTATAACATTAAAATACTGTAGAATGCTGGACAGGTGCTGAGAAACTGCAGCTCTACACAGTGTTATAGCCTTGGAAAAACACCCCTGATAGATTTAATGACACTGTCTCTGATTATCTCTTTTTCCTCTAAAGATCTGTCCTAATCGATTTTTCAAGGCTGGGTCTCTCACAAGAGGTCCTTTCAAAGGCCAGCCACAACTTTCCCAAGTCCACTAATTGCAAAACCTGCTGGACAAAGGTCCTTCAGCATGGAGGCACTTTGATTCCACACCACTTCAGATGCCATCTCCCTGTGGCACACATACACACCTCACTTGCTCTCCTAGTAACTTCCACAGTTTGTGATTCCCTTTGGAAGCATCGTCTCCCATTCACCTCCAGGGAAAGATGCTAAAGAATATCTTGCTTTTTCTAAGCATTTACCATCATGTAATGAATGGTACCTGAAACCCCTACTTTTTGTCAGGCTCATACAGAATCCCAAACTCAGAAGGCAGCTAACTACCAGGTTGCAAAATGAGAGAAGAGGGCATGAAAGGCACTAGCTCCTCATTCTTCCCAAACATAAGGGAAGATCAAACACTGTCTACTGGAATTTGGAACACTCTTAAAAAAGCAAAAGTCTACCTATGTGCCCATAGCCCATTTTGTCAACTTCTTGCATCAGCTATTTGTGCTACTTCCCCTTATGGGAGTCTTACACAGTCCTCCATCCCTATTAATATTTTTAAGGTTTACTAAGACTATTATAATGAAAAAAAGAAGAATCATAATTTAAGACATACAAGTTGCTATGTGTTTGGAAACCAAATAGAATTCATTAGAGACATACATTAACCACTAGCTTCTGATCTTCCTGCAATTACCTCTTCTTCAGAAAACCATAAGGAGGGTTTTAATAAAAACTGGTTCCTATATGCTCAGGCATTAATACTTGTGAAATGGAAACTACCTTATCCAAAAGAAGAAGAATAGAGTACAGGACAGCATGAATTACCTTTGGTAGAAAAAGCCTCTTGCAAAAACATCAGGCAACTAAGGTGCCTGATACAGCATCTGCTATACTTTTTTATGAATGGAGTTATTCTGTCGGTTTCCTTTTCTTTTCCCCAGTTTCTCTTATAGCATGGAGCCCAATCCAGGAAAATGACATGTATGCGTCAGGTTTCTGAAATTCCTTGAGATTTTATTCAGCTTTAAGCAAACAGGGGTTAATGGTCCAGCACATCTTAGTGTTCATTTGCATTCTTCCAAGAAAAATCCTATTTATATTTCCAGCATTGTGCCAATCATTACGTGGAACACCAGGAAGTTAAAAACACGAGAGAAGCCTGAATGAAAAATGTAATGCCAGACTTCTCTTAAGTCTGAATATATGTTCAAATTTTTGAAGTCATCATACCTTTCCAATTGATCAAAACAAATCCTACAGTAAATTCATGGCAATTCCAAATTGTTACAGGTGGTCAGTGACTGAGGGGACAACCTCATGTTTGCGTAACACACTTCTTGTTTTCAGAGCACAGTCAGGGCTTTCTGATGGCAAAAAGGACATGTAAAACTCAGGAACAAATTCAAAAACACAGAAAATCAGTTGTGCTATTCTATACCATTATTGGTGTAGATTTCTTCACACCTGTGAAGAAATCAAAACTGAACCCATGCATACAGCAAATTTAAAAGTACATGCAACAAGTGTTTCACACAGAAACCTGCATACTCCCTTAGCCCTTGCGATTTGAAGGTGGTTTACAGTCTGCTGTGGAGCACAAATAACTAGTGAGTACATTGTCTGTTTAGGGTTCAAAGTTATGGGTGTTTAGAAACATAATTTTCAAAGTCACATTGCTTTATGACTGTTCATATGTCTAAAGACTAATTAACTGTGACAAGCTGACCATTAGGGAAAAGCATTCATACACAAGATGGCAGATGTTTTAACACAACTATAATGCCAACTTAGTAATATATTTTAAAAAAAAGAGAAAAGATATGACAGGTTTAAGTTTCAATTCATTAGAGATGTTTCAGACTACAGTAATCATTTTCAAACTGATGAACCCTGTTAAATTAGGAACACAGTATTCCTTATTTAAACAGTGATTCTACTCTCAAAATCAAGTGATTTAATAAGAAACTTTTACTTCTGTGCACTGCAACCTATTCCCTTTCTCCATTCAGCTTTGATAAAACTGAATGAAGGTTTTACTGCTTTTGCTTTCGTTTACCTAGAAAAATGAGAGACAATAGGAAAGCAAAACATAGGATTTAATTTCAAATATCTTTTCAACCAGCCACATACAATAATCCCCAACTTTATAATCCTTAATTCTAATGCTCCACAAAATTGACCTTATATTTCTATTTCAGAAATAAAACCCGGAATATTTGAGGAGAGAAAAAACAAGTATTTTCCTTTCATTTGTATCCTTCATATCAAGGGAATGAAGGTTTTCCATAGTAATCATCTATCCTTACTCTTCCACATTAGGGAAGTTTTGCAACTGTGAGATATTCCTAACTGTGGACTATTCTAGAAGCATGAGAGCTATTGGGACAGCCTAGTGGGTATGTTTTTAAGATGTTTCTGATCTGACTGTCATAGCTTGACATCTGAACTATCAGAAGCCCAGCTCATGCCATAAAATGCAGTAGCTTTCTAAGGAAGTATTACAGCATCCAGCATCTATTGTAAGAAAGCCATAATTGCATATTTTCTTTAAATGAAGCAGCTAAGCTCATGTCCAGAAACTGCAGGCATGGCTGCAAAAATGTCATGAGTAGCCTAGGCAGCATTACACTTTCGTAAAGATGCACAGGGAGGAGTATTTTGTGGCTAATGCTTCTTGCGTGCAGCACATTCTCTTAGAATTTTTTTGTAGATTGAGATTTGTTTGTTTTGTAGTTGTTTTTTTTTAAGATTAAATGTTTTTGTTGCCAACTAAATGGCAGTTTTCCAGTGGGAAAGACTGCCCTCACCTTTTTCCTGGGCAAAGAAAATAAAATATAACAATCAAGTTTCAGCTGTTGAACCTCATGAATAGAAGCTCAGCACTGGTCTGTTACCATGCCTCAGAACATAAACTGAATCTAACAAAATTAAATTCCAAATTAGTATTTATCCATGCAAATTAGTATTCACTCACCTCAAGCCTTGGACATAAAAGCATTCTATAAGATTTCTAGTCACAAGATTGTACCACAAAAATCAAATTTTGTAAAACTCCCCTTCTTACAGCTGTTCAGACTTGACAAGAGCTCATAACATCCCTACAAGTGCAAAAAGAAGAGCTTGGGCTGCCACAGCATTTCTCTTACAGATCCTGAGCCATATCATGTGTAGATTAAATTTCAATACCACTTAATGGTCTGGGGTTTTTTTGTATGTTTGTTTTTAACAAACACCTCTGAGATGCAACCCCAGCACCATCTCCCTTTTGGGTCAATGTGCACAGAGCAGGAGACAATACCTTGCACTGTGGAATACCTGGCACAGTGGAATGTGTTCTTATAGACCACTGGTGGCCAAGAGTAATTCTTTATACTGTTTTCTAGCATTGAGATTACTCTAAGACAAAAGCAAAGTAAATTAGTTTTCTTAATTGCTACATCCTAAATGCACATTTTGTTCAATGTAGTAGCTCATGCTTTTTTCCCCCATTAAGGCTAGGCTCAACCCTAAAACATTTGTGTCCATGGGCATATTACTCAAAATCTAATATATTTGTTCAGGCCTTTAAGCCTATACCTAAAAACATAGGAAAAAAGCTAAAGGACTCAGCCAGTATGAGTTTAACCTGTGGTACTTCACACTGTCATTTTAATCCTTCTGAAAAATGTTACATATTTCAGGGTCTGGAAAAGTCAGCCATATTAACATCAATGTGTAGTTAGTAATACTATTGCCATCTATGATTTTGTTAGTTCCTTAACTACATGTTCCTTCTGTGGAATCTGGCATCTATGTAATAAGCAAGGACTACCTGTACTTATACTGCGCAACAGAAAGTATTAACCAAATTATACAGCAAAAATGACAGTAACAACTGCTTACAAAGGTTTAAACAATTTTTTAAAAGCTGTTTACACTCTCTACTAGTTCCAAACAGTGGAAAGCTGAGGTAACTCGACAACTTCCATATACTGCAGCAGTGCTGAGACTCTGAACTTCCCTAGGAGGGAGAAAGACATTGAGAAGCAGAATACAAAAAGAACAGAAGCAGGGTTTAAGAGCAGCTCTCCTTATTATAACAATACATATTATAAATAGGAGTTAGCTGTGGGACTTCTCTGAGTAGTTTTTTTTTTTCTCCAGATCATCATGTTTAATAGCACTCAATGGACAGTCCTCCATAAAATTCTCTTTTTTTTAACCATTCTATAGCTTTTCTGAATGTTAAGAAATCCTCTGGCAATTGATGGAATCTAAAAATGTAACCAGTCATAGTGCAAGAAAAAGCAAACAAAACCCATTTCGTTTTATTTGTCTTAAGTGCTCAAATCAACAGTTTCCTAATTTGTGTGCCATAGAAAATAGTGCGTGATCTTTCCCTGGCAAGTTTTTATCTTCTAATATTATAATTCTTAGTCATATTCTCCAAGGTTGACTCTTTTCTAGCAGAAGAAACTTCAGTCTCTACTCATGTAAAAGCTATTCCATATGCCTCTTCATCTATTTCTGTTCTACTGCATGTTTTTCAGAGTTAAGCATGGTTAAATACACTTCTACTTCATCCCATTTCCAGCTCATTCAAAAATAAGTTAAATGGCAAGCTCTCAGACTCAAAATGCTAGAAGGAAGATTCTCAGTTACCTCTCCCCATTGTGAAAGTTGACTATTTTTACTGCAGCTTCATTTTCTGTCAAGTAACTATTCATCCACAGGAAGGCCTTTCCACTTACTTCATCAAGCTTAATTTCTTCAAGAGTTGTTTATGAGGGCTCCTTTCAGAAAGCCTTCAAAGAATCTCAGCATACTGCCCTAAGCAGAGCACACACATTCATGCTCATTGACAATTCTAAAACTCTAGGGAAAAAACATCCAGTTGATTAGTGAGGTATAATTTTTCTGCAAGGTGTGCATAGAATAAAACAAATCCCTTTTGTAAGCATCTTTAAGCTGTGATATTAAAACAAAATTTAATTTCTTTTCTGCTAATATGACCAGAGAAGTCAGATCTTCTGGGGAGTTTTTTGCGACAACTGCTTTAAAATTTGCATAAATTTTCAATTCCATATTCTGGGGCCACTTAAAGTAACAGATTTCACCTCTTTGCTCACTAATTTCATGACTGAGAGATCTCTTAAAACTCATGATTGGATTGTGTCCACCCTTGAGATTTGTAAATATTAATTTTACCTTCTCTTAATTTCTTAAAGTACATATTACTGTTAAAATCTCTCTCAATGATAGTTCAGCGGGAGTAGTTCTTCAGACCTGCCTCATGCAGCCAAAAATTCCAGTGTGAGACCATGTCTATACCATCCTAACAATGGAAGTCAATTGTAATGCTCCCCAACTTGACTACAGACACTGGAATGTGATCATTCTGTATCTTAGATTAAAACAGACTGCACCTCTATATTCTGTTACTTATTGGGTTGCAGTTTGTTCTCTTTGATCCAAATGCCAGATTATTTAGATTTGCAGTAGAATTTTTTTGGTATGTACAGGTTTGGATGGGTTTGGGTTCTTTACTGAAAACAGAAATTTGGGTTTTTGATTGGATTTTTTTGGGAAGTTTGGTTGTGGTTTGAGGAGGAGGGATTTGTATGTTTGTTTCTTTTATTATTATTTTTTTTTTATTTCAGACAGCATATTGTACATGCATAATGTGAGCAAAATGACAAGCATAATGTAACCACATCTCCTGACCTCAGTGTCAGGTGCATAGTTTCAGAACAATATTAACTCCAGTAGCGTTTCTATAAATTTTCATTGGTGTAATTAAGACCAACGTTTAGGACCACCAAAATAAAACCAATTTTAAAAAAAGCAGACCCAGAACAACTAACCAAAACCAAACAACAGTCATACAATGAATTCCAAGCTTTACATACTATAATTTATATATTTATATTTATATAAATATTAATATATTTATTAATAAATATTATTATATTATATACTATAATATAATATAAATAATATATAATATATAATATTGTATAAATATTAAATATATTTATATTAATATAAATATAAATATATTTATATATTTATATATTTACTATAATAAATTCTTCTATGTAGTAAGATGATAGTCCTGGCCTTTTGATTTTAAAAGTATAATCCAACCTGGCCTTGAACATTTTGATGGGTGGGACAGCCACAACTTGTCTGGGAAACTTGTGTCAACATCCAAAATTCTGACAGTGCAGAATTTCTTCTTTATATCTTTTCTTCCTTTTCTCTGAGGTTTATATGTATACTTATTTTTTCAGAGCATATATCTTAAGATGATGATCCTTCAGCTACAATTCATTCTATTTTGGACAGAATTAAGGATAAGAAGGAAAGAAGGTCTTGCATACAACCTAATTCTTGAATGCCCAATATAAACAAAAGTTCTAAACCCAATAGTAGTTGCAGGTGATCTCCCTCCTGAGACCAGAACTTTGGCTGTGACAAAAAAATAAGAATTATCCACCATGTAAATTAAGCACTTTCTTCTTCTTCTAATCTATGTTAGCATTTCTTCCAATGCAAGAGTACTGTGCCCTAGGAGCATAATTATTTCAATCCTCTTTTTAAATCGCTACAGTTGTAGATCTTTTACTCCACTGAGCTCCACACAAACACTCAGCTATGCTACCTTTGCATAGACTGCAATAGGAGCAAAATTCTTTGCTAGGAACTTTGTTAAGGAACATCTGAAATTAATGTCGGCATTCAAAAGAGTCTGTTCTACAAATTTCTGAATCACTGCATTTAAAAACAGCATCCTTCTTCTTGTTTCTTACCCATTACTGTTTATATTTCATAATTCTACCAATTACATGTACTTAAAAACATTGTACTTTAAAATACAATTGCTTAAATTCAGTTGCATCAGCAGTTGAATGATCTTTCAAAATTCTGGAGTCAGAGGTGACCAAGTTTAGATATTTTTCAGAAAAATTGGCAAGGGATTAATTAAATTTCCAGCATTTTGATTTGCTTGTTTTGAACCCAGATAAACTTTTGTTCTCTTCCATTGACTTGCCTTCTAGCACTCACAAATGGAAAAAGAGAGATCAACATCATTAGCATTCTTTGCACCTCAATAATATATTAACACACTTTCCTTACTGTGTGTACAGAATTTTTCTGTACATCTTGAGGACTATATAGTAGTACATGATATTTCTGCAAGAGTTTTATGAAGGTAAAAGCAAATAAGGGGGAGTGAACATGACTTATCATTGCACAGCATCTTAGGCAATATTTTTGGTCTTAAATTTTATTACAAAAATTGGTAATAGGCCAGATTCACATCCAATTGTGGCAAAAGCAGTTGCCCCTAATATCAACAGGAATTGAAGTGTTGAATTTTGTTCAAGAATATTTTATGAAAGATCCTTGCTTATAAAAATCCTTTATAAGTTGCTCCTACTGTATTAATGCCCAAGGTTGGATCAGATTTTATCTTTTTTAAAAATTTATTTATTAGAAATTACCTAACTTACGTGGCTTTTCTAGTCTAGAATAACTGGAACTTCTTGTCAAATCAGTACCCAAAGCTCATTTTGCTGCACTAGCTCTAAATTTTTTACTCTGTCCACGACACATATAGGGAAGTTACAGCAACAGGAGGGACAGAAGGAAAGGAGACATTTACAGCTCCCCCCCTACTACTCTTTAGTTAGGAAATGTAGCTTATTCTGCTGTTCCAGAGTTGCCTCTTTCTTTCAACCTCAGGGGATAAGTTCTTGCTTTTCTCAGAAACTAAAACCAGTCCTCAAGACTACAGTACTCTGAATTTCATGATGCTTGTTCCTTCTCAGGACTTTTTCCTCTGTATGTGCAATAGAGAGAAGTTCTTCTCCCCTTTCTCTGACAAGGCAGGCAGAGTTAATAGGCAATTCTGAACAATTCTTCATATTGTATAGCTAAGCTTTTTTAGCAAAAGGAAAGGCATAAGCAGCTCACAAAATAAAATCTGTAAGGCTAGTGTCTCACTGTCTTGGTTTAAAACTGCATAGTGACAAAGGCTGTCACTGCAGAACTTTTTTTACAATAGTGTGTTTATGTATATTAATTCTGAAAAGACAGAAATGAATGCTCTAAAAATAGTGAACTAGGATATTTGGAAAAATAAACTACATGCAGGGTGCACCCTGAGTATCCAAGCACTTCATCATGATGTAAACACAAGGTTAGCTGAAATAAAGACAGTTGTCCTCAGCAGTTTTCCCTACAGACCAATAATTTGTCAGCACAAAAGACATTACTGTTCAGAGGATGCTGAGGCTGATATTTGTCATTCTCCAATGGGCAAAGAAGACAAGGTTAATTCTTGGGATCTGGTCCTCCACATAAGAACTCCTTGCTCCCTCCACAATATACTGCCTTAACCAATGGATTTTATGACCACGTTTGTCATCTGTTTCTGAGCCTGAGCCTTTTAATCTTGAAGCTAAAAGAATTCTCTCTGCCTGCAATATCTGCAGCACATATATTCCCATGCTATAAAAAGCAAAATTTATTGCTAAACTTACTCCAGTGTCTGTGAGGATAAACACTGCTTGGAAGTGGCTGGATCCAGGGACCTGTTGTCTGCCTCTATGAACCTGTTGGAGCAAGTCCAGAGGAGGGCCACAAAGCTGATCAGAGGGCTGGAGCACCTCTCCTGTGAAGGCATACCGAATTTGTTCAGCCTGGAGAAGAGAAGGCTCCAGGGAGACCTTTCTGTTCCTAAAGAAGGCCTACAAGAAAGCCAGAGAGGGACTTTTTATAAGGGCTTTTAGGACTAGGACAAGGGGAGTGGATTTACACTGAGAGAGGGTAGGTTTAGATTAAACATTGGGAAGAAATTCTTCATGGTGAGGATGGTGAGGCATTGGAACAGCTTCTACAGAGAAATGCCTGGAGATGCCCCATCTTTGGAAATGTTCAAAGCCAGGCTGGATAGGGCTTTGTGCAACCCAAAGCACAGTGGAAGGCTCCCTGCCAATAGCAGGGGACACTTTGAACCAGAAGGTTTTTAAGGTCCCTTCCAGCCCAAACCATTTTTATATAATTCTATGATATTATAAATGAACCAATGGATGGAGTTAAGAAGGACATCTGCAAAATAACAGAATCTGAGCATTCAGTCTGAAGCCTCCCCATCACTAGAAAGATTGCAAAGCACAAGGGAATATACTGATGTGGCAGGTGTAGTCCATAAACAATTTCTTATCCAATATTTATAGCATTTAGTATTTACCCTGCTGTCAGTGTTGTACAACTTCTGTGTGTTCATTACAGACAAAAGGTGAATGCTAAACCACAAGCAAAGCAGGATGACTTTCAGGACCACAGAAGGAATCAGTGTTTCAGAAGATGCATACAGGACCCCCTTTTCTGTTTCATGCAAGAATCCTTGAAAGTATTAGTCATAATATTCAGCATATTCCCTAAGGAGTGTCAGCAAAATGAGGATCTCTCCCCTCCTTCACCCTTTACATTAAGAAAAGCCATGATAGACAAAATTCACACACGAATTCTGTCACTCAGGTGCTAAAATACCTCTCCCAAATCTTAGCATGACATGAGTTACAGAAAAGTAACTCCAGGTCACAAACTGGAATGCCTTCTCTAACTGATGAGGAGTGAAAAGGGGCTAAAAAGCAAAATACTATTGCTCAGAGTCACAATGCTTTGTACTTACTCTGAGCTCTTCAAGTATACTTGTGGCTACAGACCATTAAACTAAAGAGCATTTTCCATTGCTGATAGTGCCCTTTTCCAGTGCTGTTCAAATCCTTTAAGTTTTCACAGTTTGGCTAATCCTATTTCTTTTTAAATCACATTAAGCCCTTCCATGTGTCTTATGAATAGTGAAAAGAATGAACACACACCTTGAAAAGACAGCAGAGTAAGTGTCTCACATAAGGAGAAATGAGCTGGCTAAAATTCAAAACTACATTTACCTTCAATAGCCAGCAGTGAAAGACATGGTTAAAGGATTGGGCAGTCTCCAAAATACTTTCCAACTCCATTACTACAGCTCTTGGTTATGCTAGGTCCCATCAACTGCCTAAGCAATAGACTTTGCTCAAGACCGTTTTTCCAGTGTTTTGACATCAGACATAATAATTTCTTTACCAGCCAGAACATAAACCTTTCAAATGCCATTGCTGTTGAAAATTAAAAAGAAAAATAAATTATAAAACACAGGACACTTGTGGGTGTGCTAACAGGATTCAGCTGAAGACAGTTTTGCCCTGCCATTCCATTTCCTATTCCAAAGCCATACATTGTTACAAGCAGACTATCTGTAATTCTTTTTTTCTTACACCTAAGCAAGGTTTTGTGAACAGCAAACACCTGGAGTTTAAAAGACAGAATTGCTAAGACAGAATTTAATTGAGAAGCTGAGCATAATCTGTTTCCAAATTCCTAAACTCTGAAACCTGTCACCCTTTTTGTTTTTGCTGGAGAAAGTAACACCTGTTGTAACTGACACAAGTGACTGAACCCTGTTACACTTTTCCTGCATACAGCCATACCTCCTCAAGTCTGATGCTTCACCATCTGAAAAATACTGGGTTTCTGTACATATCACTTGACTGCATATCCCAGTATGCTATTAGCTTTTCAAATACCACAAAAAACTAATTTTCCTAGTGATGATTTTTTCCCTCCCAGACCATGAGTCTCATTCTTTCTTAGCCACTTAATGAATATGTTTCTCACAGCTCTATTTAAAGCAAAATAATTTTTGTACATTTCAAGATTATAAACTTTTTATACCACAAATCATCTCAGAAAAATTTAGTAGGATATGCTAGGACAGGTTTCTACTACTATATTTTATAACAGTAGAACTCTAGCTTTACTGTATAGTGCTCTGTCTGCTAAATTCCAATGATAATCAGGTATCACTCATAGAAGAAGGATGCTCTGTCACTAACACTGCACTGACTAATGCAAATCAATGTTTCTTAATAATTGCTTGTATTAAAAAACCCACTTACAATCTCTTCTTTTTGGGTTTGTGTGCTTATTTATGTTGTCTATTGTAATTATTGCATAGGAAGATGCTGAGCAAACAGCATTTGAAGCCACACTTCAAGTCTGCCATACTTGCATTTTTTCAATTTTAGAAATTCCTATTCTTAGAATTACAGGGGAAAAAAACCCTAGGAATTGTAACATGGACAGTAGTTCCCTATGGGCCAGACTCCTCTTAGAAAACTCAAACTGAATAATCTAGGCTTGTTCCTTTACATTTAATTAAAGACATTCAACACCTTGCATAAGACATTCCATCTTTACCCTGAAGGGTCAGACATTTATTTGTAAACTGAAACTAAATTTCTCCTAGTAAGAAATCCTAGTTAAGTGTACATACTACAAACTGCTAAGTAAGATGCCTGGTTTTACCTGGAATAAACAATTTAGTCTAGCTAGAATGAAGACAATCCAAAGACTACCAGAAGCAAAGATATATAAGGGTGGCTGGAACTCAGACAGAATGCATCAAAGCAAGCAATTTTATAATTTACACACATGATCAGAGACATGGCACAAACAGACATGAAATAGAAATTGATTTGTTGAATAATACCCTCACCACCAGCATGTTTGAAAAACAGTCATGATTTCAGAGATGCCAAGAAGGGACTGACTATATGGAGTGTGATTTACAAACAGCCATAGAATAAGCTTTTTTGGCCTGGACATTATTTGTTTAGAATTTATGGGACTAGACCTTTCCTTCTAAGAAAAGGAACAAGGAGGTGACAAAAAAAATTCGTAAATAAACCAACCTGTTAATGATCACATTTATTGTCCGGTTATTGTCTGATACTCAGTGTTGGGCTCTTCTATAGATAACACAAAACTTGTGTCCATTATGAGTTTATGCTGTACAGTCACATTTTCTTTTCTTTTGCCAAACTCTACTGTTTTAAAAGACTCCTGCAATGAGAGAAAGCCCTACCCACTAAAGCAAAGACTGAGATATTATCTGTATTTTAAGTATACAGCACCCTATGCATTTCAGTTTTATGTCCTTATTAAATTGCTAGTCTAGAATGATGTGAGACAAATCACAATTAAAACAAGAAAAATCAGAAATAAGGCATTTATTTGAAGCAGAAATCTGTGCGGGAGGAAGATGACAAGAGCTAGGCCACATGTTTTTCTCTGAGCCAAACACTACTGTCTTGAAAAGATTTAGACACTGAAAATACATCCTAAGGAAAAGGAAGGTTAACAGCTGCTGTCCCAAGAGGTTTGGGTTTCTCCTGTCCCCATATTGCTAAGGATTAAAAGAAAGATTAAGGCAAAGGAAGTCAAACTATGTTAAAAACAATGAGAAATAAGGGTTAAATAGTACCAGTCTGTATACCCTCATGTAAAAAAATAAATAAATAAATAAACCATACTTTCTTTTGAAAAAGTTTCAGTCACTCTAATCAGCTACCAGTCTCTGGCTGCCAAAGGAGGAAGTAGAACTGTGGGGCATTTCCCTCAGTACAAAAGGCCAAACTGAAGGGCTGCTCTCTGTGCCTAAATTCAGCCAGAGAGGGATTGCATTGTTTCACCTTGAGATGAGATGTCACCACGTCACCTGATGGTTGTGCTTAGGAGAAGGTGAAAAGGGAAGGGCTCTGCCACTGTCACCACAACCTATGGCAGCCTGAGACCTCTCAGGGAACTGAAGGGACAGACTACAGGTTGGATACGCACCATAACGAGCTCATAAATATAGAAACAGCAAGAATAGCATTCCCAAATTGCTTAAACTTTGAACTTCTTTCTTATTTTAGGGCTTTCAGCAAGTACCCCAAGTCACAGTGCTGAAAATGACCAAAACCAATACTACTCTAGTCAACATGAAATCCAGAGGCAGAATGAAAGGGGAAAAGAAAATAAGGAAAGAAAGAAAAAGAACAACCCAGGAAGAAAGCAATTTGTTCTAGAGACTGAATGCACTTCCAATCAAATGTAAGAGCTCTTCAATCTGAAAATTACTCGGTCTAATAACATAAAAAATGCAGAATCCATTTAATTTTTTACAAGTTATTATGAACAATGCGATATTTACTTTTTTTTTTACTTTGAAATATATGTAGTAGCTTAAGAACATCCCATGCATTAAACAATAAAAAAGTTGAGAATTAAATTTTGGATAAGCAATAAGCTCCATTCAATTACTTGAAAAATTTTCTCCATTAAAGCATAATTTTTTGCAAACATTTTATGATACTGATAGGCAGGCATAACTCCACTATATGGTATACGCTATGTCCAGGCATCACCATTTTCAGCTCCATTTCAACAGCAGCAGCATTGCAAACCTTGTCTCACCTATACAAACCAAGTCTGACACCCCATCAGTTGCCTATAAAAGCACATTTATTACCACAGCGTAAGCGAGAGATTTAAACCACATCTGGCAAAAGACGCTAACAATGCTTCTCCGATTTAGAGTAGCAGATGGTGATAGCAGAGATGAAAACACATTTGGCAGGACAAAGAGGCAGCTGTCCAGCTATTGAAGCCCCACCATTAGTGGCTAGCAAAATTCAGTTTGATTGTGTGAAATGAAATCAAAACAACCAATGCTTGGGAATAGTTTGACTGCTGGACTTACTGATTATACTGATAGCAATTGTGACTGTCTCTGTGATTCTCCATAGTATCCTATAAATCCTTCTTTTCTTCAAGATACTGGTTTTCTTCCTGCAGTTTATTTACTTTATAAGTGATAGGTTTGGATGTTCATTCTTGTCATTTTATTTCCATTGCAGCAACTTACAAAAGCCCAGTTTTACAAGACCAACATTTTTCTACATTGACACTATGTTTATATTAAGCTTCATTGTGCAATTATTTATATAATAATTAAGATTATTATAGAATAGTAATTTACATAAATTATTGTTTATAGAATCAATTGTTTCTAGAATAAAAATCTGCTTCCTGAGCTGTCATGATGACTGGGGCAGCTATAATGTACAAAATTTCTTCTAAGGGATTTAAAGTACCATGAAAACAATGGAAGAGCTTTCCTATTGGACAGTACAGCACAAGTACTACAAAGCTGTAGAGGTATGCAGTTTATTGCATATTGTCTTTGACTTAGCTGTACTTTTTTCCATGTAAAAATCATTATTTCATCAACAGCAGCTGGCATTTAAAATGAAAATTCAAACTTGTTTGCAAGCTCACCCATTTTCTCTGTATTAAAGAGGATGCACAGTTGTCAGCGAGATTATGTGAAGTTCTGTCAATACAAAGTGTGCAGAAGTTTTTAGTATTTCAAAACTGAATAAAATCAAACTTTCAGTGTTATTTACATGCAACTTTGCTCCAAGAATCTCTCTCTTCACAGCACCTCTCACTCTCAATGCCTGTTGTCTCCCTCTCTTCCCTGTCCCTGCAAATAACTTCCTCAGCTCCCCCTTAATCACTTTCTCTGCTTCAGTAGTTTCCCTTCTTTCTGGATTGCTTGAAGATGAAGGTTTTATAATACAGCACTTACATGAAGTATCCTTAAGCACAGCTCTCCTTTAATAAACAGCAACAAAGCTCTCATTAAATAAATGAAAAATCTTTTTCATAGTAAAATAGGATCAAGTCCAAGCCCATTCCTGAAATGCAAAGTATGACAGAGAAATTATAAATTCTCAGATATTAATACAAATCTGAACCTAAAAATTATGTATAATATGTCCAATCTGGACAAGAATACCACTGAAGGATTTACTGTTATAGCTATTACACAGCCAGGCTAGACTGCTGACATTCCTTGTCAACATTTTCCTGGGCATGCTTCATGAAGAAAGAATGTGAAAACATTTGGCAATGCTGTTATGATTATAGTGTAAGTCTCAGTTTTCCTACTTGTTTTAGTGTAACTTTTAAGACAAATGACAGAAAAAATTCTTCTATTAAAATTAGGATAAACACTTGAAAATGTGCGTGTCCTGTTTGATGTGATATGCAATCTGTCCTTAGAAAAAGTATGAAACTCTCCCACTCATAAAAGCATACCTTGGCAGTGACTGGAACACTCCCCTCTTCCCACACATGCACAACTGGACATCAGCTTTCAAAGTCAGGAGCACTCTTTGCAGCAAGGATCAAAGGAACCATGCGAACAAAAAAGCAGGAGATGGAATGAAAAAAATTCTTCATGGATTTCAGTGAGAAATATGAGTGTTCCATCACTGTATTTCTGAAAGCACTTGGGCACTCACAACAAACCACTTTGACCTTCTATAATCCAGAAAACTAATTGTTGGTTTGGTTTTCAAAAAACACTTTGTCCAGCTTGAGCTCATCACTAGCTGTGTGACCCCACTTAAAAGGTAGTCAAAACACACCTACCTCTGATATCTACATCATGGGAAAAGGAGACAAGCAAAGGTGCTGGTCTACAGACCAAGCCCCACAAGGGCAGCTAGAAATAACCTCATCCCTAAGAATCTGTGCCTACATTGCCTTGGAGAAATATTTGGAAAGTGAAAAGGCAGAAAATCCTCAGCAGACATCTGTAAATCTTGGGTGTTCCTATAATCCCAAAACCTGAATCAGAGACCAAATCAAGTGGACCTGAAGGTTTCTAGCCATTTAGGCTTAACCTTATTTATCAGGTTTCCAAATTGTATCCTTCTGCTGTTTTATCTTACACTGTAGAATCTTAAGGTACACAGCTGATTTTAAACACAGACAAAGAATCAAACTACTAATCCACTGTTTACTTCTGCCTTGCTAAAAACTGAAAAATAACTTAGTTGAATGGTCTAGAAACCTCCATGATCTACCTGCTGGACAGTTCATTATTTCATATAGATGTCCTTTCTGGTTTGTTCAGAGCACATGAAACATGCATAAGCCCTTAGTGTCTATATGCACTCATTAGATAACATAATACCAATCAGCCTTCTCACGAGCAACTAGAAACCCAGCTGGATTTCCAGGGCGAACACCCAATACAGCTAAATGAGAAATCAATACAGCTCAAGAGCGTATTTTGCAAGACAAGTGCTGCTTTTACTCCTGACCCCATGCATGTAGCTTAACACAAAGATATCCTACCCGAGCAGAGAATGTCTCACCTACAGTCACAGCAGAGAACATGCTGTACAAGCAGGCTAAAATGTCAACTCAGTCAGATATTTGATTGCATGTACTTGATAGAAAGACAGAGTTTAATTTCCCTGCAGCAAACTAGATATTCTTGAGAAACTTGAATATGCACTTGAGTATCAGTTAGCAAAGATACTGTAGCTTATATGAAATGTATCACAGTACAACAATTTAAAACAGGAATGTTCATAATTTTAAAACAAAAATCAGTATTGTACATAGTAGTTGCTGAAGAAATATTCCTGGAAGATAGTGCAGCCAGAAATAGAAGTATATACATTATATATAAGGCTTGCATTGATCAAAGACTGTTTCTGCACAAAAGGGTTTGTCAGATAGAAGAGAATCATGGTGGTGTAAAGCTACTGATTTTAATCTATCTTCAGAAAAGATAGTTTTTCTCTTTAGTCTATATTATCAATGTGATGTTCTGCTCTTGAGATTCAGTGAGCAATGTACCAGGGGACCCACAAAACACACCCACGTGGCACGTCCAGTCTGTGATGTAAGGCTTTCTCACTGTTTCTACAGCTCCAGCACTGGCAGCTACCTCTTGTTATGCTGTGCTGAGCACCTCAGGCTGCAGCAAAGAGGAAAACACTCACCTCAATACTGATTCCACAGCACGTAGTTTAGGAGGTTTTTCTACCTTTACAGAGGACAGTGCAAAGGGGAGAGACTGGTTTTATTATACACTATAGTCTCTTGAAAATTACTATACTGTTACAAAGTAAAAGGCCTTTAGAAATACCTCCTATTTGTGGCTTGTCTAAAGTTATTTTTAATGCCTCCTCCTCATGCACAGCATATGTAACAAATACAGTACTGGAACCCTCACAGTTAGAGCCTGAGTAATGCAATTTTTTACCCTTGTTGCAACCATCTTGACAGGAATCTCAATGGAGATGACAGCACACGTATTTCTATGAAGAGCATATGTTACCTCTCAGTTTTTTCCCCAAAAATCTTAACTACAGCCTCTCTGCCCTAATATAGTACATGTCTTTGTCCCAGTTCAATAGTAACATGAATATGCCAAGCCCATATAAATTCTGTACTCATCAGTTAAGTTTTGTACCCGCAGCCAATATCTCCAGTCAGGCAACACCAACACTGCCACTTCCCTGCCTTTCATTGCTCATGGTGTGACCTCATGCCTCCCCCCTTGCACTCTGCCCCACATGGGCTCTTAAAACACTTTTCACACACACATCTTGCTTCTCTAAGTCTGGCAAAATGCAATTTCAAGGGATCTTACACTCCCGGGATTTTCATGGGCAAAACATCAACATACTTCCTCTTTTAGTGTTTACTGTTAGGTATCTAGAAGTAGCCTGGGAAAAAACAAGAACTAAGGGACAGACCTGGTTTTAACCCAATAAGTTTTTTTTTCACATGTTTTTGGAAAGCTACTTGAATGTGACTCTAGGGCAAATAACAATGAAAAGTTGGCAGTAAGGAAATGCTTTCACTGTCTTAGCATCACAGTCAAGAAATAGCTACACTGGCATCCTTGCCAACTAGGTTCATATGTCAACTGCTACTTGGATTATTTGGAGGCAGCAGTCCAAAGAAGCTGTCCCAGTGAGGACTGCAAATCAGTGGACCCTTATTCCTCATTTCAAAAACACTTAAGAGTACTGTATGAAGTATCAAACAAAATAAAATTTGGGAAACACCACTGCTATATGGGCCTCAAGCAAGGTAGCGCCTAGACTTAAGAGACAAATTTCTTGAAAGGATTTTATCTGAAAACCATACACAAAACTCCTATAAAAAAAACCTACATTAAGAACAAAAACTACAAGATTTGTGTTTCAGCCTCAGCTCCCCTTCACAGCTCCATCATACATAGGTAGCTCTGTTCATGGTTAAAAACCAAATGTGCAGGTTCTGTTTTTTGAACCTGTTTATAAAAAAAGCATATAGACCTATGTAAACTCTTCCAAAAAGATTAAGAGTGAGGACACCTTAATTTTAAACCAAACCAAGCTCATGTGTGGCCAGCTGTGACAATGAGCAGGGCAAACCTAAGTCCGTTTGTACCTTACATCTGTCCCAGAGGATGGCAGAGAAAGGATCAGAAGAAATGCTGTGCCAGCTCCCCCAGCCTCACTTCACTGCCTTCCTCCTGTCCTTTACAGGATCAAAAAGATGCTATTTCAGATTTGACAAAAAGATATGTATATCCTTCTTTTGATCTCTTTGGATTATAACTTTCAGTTCCTGTCCTCCCACACACTCCATTTCTGCGTGGTGAAACCATGCCAATACCACTCA
Source organism: Cyanistes caeruleus (assembly GCF_971803275.1). Lineage (NCBI taxonomy): Eukaryota > Metazoa > Chordata > Aves > Passeriformes > Paridae > Cyanistes > Cyanistes caeruleus. The sequence goes on from NC_141705.1 coordinate 43,506,860, forward strand.
GAAGACTTTTGCACTCCTACAGACCAGAAACTAGACATGCATTTCATAAAGGTTAAAATACTGATGCTGAACCGATCTTAGTAGTAGCAAGACAAATACAGTATTCCATACCAGATTTACTAAAATTTTTGAGAACAAGTGAAACCCAGTTCCATCCCACTAGGGAAAATAAGAATTGATGATCTGGGACGAAACCCAGCAAGGGCACTCTTCTAAATTAATGGTGTTATGGTATAACATATTAGAAGTGTAGCAAGAAACCCAAATACTCCACCCAACTGAAACACATGCAAAATATTCCAACTGAATTTGTCTCAGTATTTAAAGATCAAAGATAAAATTATTTCAAACAGGATGCTTCTTTTCCAGGCAACATGCTTAAGACTAAAAAAAAAAAAAAAGCCTGTTTTAATTAAGATTTTGGCACTGGCTTTTAAACATCACAAGTTTGTTAATTTTATGTAAAGCAAAATAAAATTATATTCTCAATGGACTTCAGCAAATTAAATGAAAATATTTCCAGCAGCTGACTTGAAAAGGGATATCATTAAAGCACTGAATTCAATCTTATCTGTAGTTACCACTTAAACTTCTAGTCACGACACATTCATTCAAAACAAAATAGCAGATTGTAATGTGGGCTGATATCTGAAGGCATTTCATAAGCATACTCATGCTGAAGTCTAAATTTTACATGATCACTAGAGAGATTACCTTTGAACTACTTACAAAAATGTTTAAATGCCTTTGTTCTGTCTCTGAATTAGCATGTGGCATTGGAAAATTCAGTATTATTTCTTACCATTTACTTCCCTTCACTAGTTAGCTAAAATAATATGCAACACAAAACTGGGGATCATTTTCCCTTCAAATAGGAGTGGTATTAGAGGCAGAAAAAAGATCATTCAGCTATTCAATTTACATAGCTTTCAAATTTACTGTCCAAAATTCCCAGGTTAGGGACATAAAGAATAGATATAATTGTCATTTGCTGCATTAGGATTATGATTTTCCTGTTTGCACCGGGTAATGCTGATACTTCAATATGTTGTTAAATGAAAAAATTGCTTTGACACTTGTCCCTGAATCTTAAGCTAGAAAATATGTGTGGTTCTTAATCAGAACAGACAAAAGTACTGTACTATTTGATGAAAATTACAATTCCTAACTGGCTCTGTGTAAACTGTTCCCACCTAATGCCAAGTCCTTAATGATAAGTGCTGCTAGGAAACACCACTGGGCAGCTCTGAGCATGCAGTCACTTAATTACGACTTCAGTGGAGAACAGTTCATGAGATTATGTACAGTTACAACACAATTAACTTGTTTATCATTTCTTACATACCTCCAATGTTTGTCTATGTGTGGAGCACAGATTGCTTGCATTTAATTCTAACCTTTGCTCAGAGGGGTCCAAATGTATAAGGGTTTGTATGCCTTTTCTTTTAAATAGGAAAACAGACTAAATCACAGTGTTTACAACCAAGCTTTGTCTCTGTCACTTGGTTTTATGATTCCATATATAAAAATTAGCTAGATCTGTGCTTACTATAGCCACCTGCTGAAACTTCAACACCAAAATAAGAACTAAAATTGGATATATAAAAACAGAAGCTCTAAAATTACAGCACAGGCCTAAAATTTGCAGCAGGGGTAGTGAAATTCTGCAGCAGTGTTTATATGTGACTGTCAGTGGTTGTACACCCACAGAATCTACCATTAGCAGTTAAAAAAGGCCAAGAAATAGAAAGATCCCTTGCACACAACCTTCTACTTTTAGCAGTTTTAACTGTCTGTCCTTGCAGGAGCTTTTCCCTGTTCCCTCCACTCATCTAAAAGAAGAGTATGGACCTCATGGTGTACAGGAGAAATGCATGCCATCTTCTCCATACCATGTCTGGGAATCTAGATAAAGGGAATATAGGAACATTTAGCTCTTCAAGACTTCCTCAAAATACAGCTGGAAAATACTCTCTTACAGCATGACAACAACATTATTAGCCAATATATTTTTAAATAGAACCCATTTATATTTACTAGCATGTCATATACTTCTGCAATTATTAAAATACATATACAAGACACAGGTAGAGAAATAGTCTCTTCTTCATGTACAGCCTTAGTTTGTAGTTTTATTTACACAATATCTCAGCATTTCATTTTTTATCTCCCACTGAGTATAACCCCAGAAAAGCTCCTTGTACAGAAATATTGGCAGAAGTGAAGGACAAAGTTTTAGGACTTAAGCTACTGCATCACTTAAATTCAACCAAATTTTGACTCAACAATACTAGTGATTAGAATAATAACAATTACTTATTACTTATTATAGAACAATTACAATTACAATTGGCAGTCTCTAGCTGCTACACACATAGGAGTTCTAAACCCATTGGAGAAAAATAAAATAAAATAAAATAATACCAAGTAATAGCACAGCATGGCTCTGGTATGTCATGGCATAATATATTTGATACTGGAGACATGTCCAAAGCTCAATCATGTTCTAGATCTTAAAGACCCTGCCCCAGGTGGCCTCCAAACTATGAAAGCAAACCTCAAAATTCTCCAACATATACTGGGGATCTGGTCCAAGGTCTCAGAACAAATTTCATCCCCAATGCTGATGGTAAGCAGAGAATTCAGACTGAAACATCTAGAAAACATTATGCTGACCACGTAGAGCTCTGGTATGACTCAGAAAAGGACAAATCTACTGCAGGCTCTTTTGAATTTAAAGCCCTACTGAAAAACACTGTGTATAGATGTTTGTACAGCCTCTCCTTCTGACAGTTCCTTTTCCTTTGGAAGCAGAGAAATCACTCAGAGCTGTTAACAGGGCAAGGTAGAACTGATAAAATTATTAAGGATGTTCTCCTTTCTGCCTGTCCAGATAAGGTGGTGTTGACTGGGGAGCTGCTCACACCATTTCCACAAGAACAGCTTTTGTCTCAGAGAAAATACAGAATGCTGGTGTTCTTGCTTCTCTCTCTGGCCTCCAAGAGAAGCAATGGCCCATAGTTGTCTGTACAAGTTACAATAGTGCAAGGAACATAAAAAAAATCAAAGTAAGCCAGTTAAACCAAGGGGGGGCCTGGGAAATAAAGTTAGTAAACAGAGGCAGGAAAAGAAAATTACAGCCTCAGAACCTAAGTGAAGCTCCAAGCTGCATATGGCAAGGACACACGAATGTGTGAGCTATCACTTAGTTACACAGTCCTGAGAGGGCTCCTATAAGCATCAAAAGCACATCACAGCATCAATCTGACAGCCAATAGCATTAGCTAACTTAGGGGAAGCCAGGAGTTCAAAAATGGAGGAAGTTTCATTTCATATTGTTAGCACAAGTATCAGCTTAAGCACCATGCCAGTCAATGTTGTGCCTGTGAATGCAGGCGACTGACAATCCTATTATTGACAGGTACTTGTGAGTTTCTCCAAATACTCTGGCACTAAACATCACTGACCTTGGGAGTTGTAACACTGCAGGTGTGCCTTAGCATAGGCAAATACTATTAGGAGGTTCATTAGGCCTGCTTGGGGCCCAGAAAAAAGGCTATTTATTTATTACATCCTGTTTCTAAACAATCTGATCTTCTGTTTCATGGACCTGTTTTCTGAATGCTGCAATATTTCCCTCACACCTCAAGCTGAGCATATACAGAAGGGCCAGCTCCACCAAGCTCATTAAGCTACCATTTTGTTTTTTGTTTTTCTGCACTTACTAGCATTTAGGCTTCTCAAAAATCTTCAGTCATGGCAGCTTTTATATCATTTATATGGAAGCTAACGCCTCTGATCCATTTCCTCACCTTTGCATCAGTCAGATGGCACAGCAACTGTCACTTACGAACATTTATAAAAAGTACATTTTAAGCTATAGTAACTGACTGAATAACTTATGAGTCCTAATATTGCAGTAGCAATGCAACTCTAAAAATTACTTTTTTCCATTTCTAGAGAAACTAAAGTATTACCATGGTAAATTAAAGTTGTATATTAGCTTAGAGATTTATTACATTGTATCTTTATTCTTTCTCTCATTTTGGACCTTATTGGACCCATTTTTGTGTTCAGAGGGACAATCAGCACTGTTAAGTGTGCACAGGTTATTAAGGATGGTAAATTTGCTAACAGCACATTTTCCACTGCACACATTCACATTTTTAGCCTATCTCCTTCACTGCTTCCATCCTCCAAACTCACAAACCAGTACTCTCATTCCCTACCACTGTGCCCATCATGGCATTTGTGCTGCCTAGCATCCTGTTACTCATCCTTTTCAACTCTCAGTGGAGCACTGTTCCAGTTGTCCATTTAACCCATGATCCTGTCCCTGAGAATGACTGTAAGGAATGCTATTTAGAAAATACGACAAAGAGTAACACTGCCTGCAACTCATTCCTCTAATATTTTTTCAACATCAGAAAGGGTTGCATAACATAGGTTAAAGGATACATCACTGCCTAACCCTTTGGTATCCATTTATAGACCTGTTGTATCTCATTTAATCTAATCTCTTGCAAATTTGCTGAAATTGTCTGCTTCTGGAACATGCTGAAAGGAGCTTGTATAAGTTCACTGCCTGCTGTGTAAAATGCCAGGCCTTCATATACTGCCAAGATCCTGCCCTGTGTCTTATTCTAATGACCCCATTTTGCTGGTTCTTTTGGCTGCTGCACATTCAGCCAGCAATTTCAGCAATCTCTCAACTGACTCAGATATTCCTCTTACGTTGCAATTGCTCATTCTGCATGGACATTGTGTGGGAATGGTTTGGGTGACTTAAGTAGATCCATTAGATCACTTTAATCTGTTCTGAAGTTTGATCTGCTGCCTTCCTCCCCTACTGCCCCTGCCTCCACCCCTGCACTTCCTGAGGTTCTGCTGGAATTCCTCCCCCTTAGCATACCCCATTTGACTTCTGAAACAAACTTAGTGACCACAGGCTTGGAGACTTCAGTGTTTATCTCCTCTTATTCACTGATAGTGATTCCTGATGATCCCTCTTCTTGCCTCTTTTTCAACCCATGAAGTGATGACTACTATTACACTCAGATGCCATAGCAACTTCGTTTCTTTGATCATTGAGAAACCTCCACCTGAATGTTTGCTGTTCCTTCAATCCTGGAAGAGCAGAGTGGGAAGACACTACAGAATTTTTTTCTCCCCTTGTTGATCATGATACTCAGGTTTCCTTGAGCAAGTAAAGCACAGAGCAGCAACACAACCAACCTGCTGCTTCCAAAGTGAGATTAAAACACTAAGAATAACAAAGACAGAAAACTGACTACTCAGATACCTGCCCCTCCCTGCACCTCAGGAAATATTACTACATTGTTAAGAGAGATCTTCCTCCACATTTCCCCAATAGTGACTTTTATCATTTGCTCTATTTCAGGCCATACAAACGAGGCAGGTAGACAAATTGAAACATTTATTCTCACAATAACTGAAACCTCTTCTATTATACAACTTGCACAGAATCACTAGGTTGGAAAAGACCTTCAAGATCATCCAGTCCAAACCAATCCTAACGCCTCAACTGTACCCATGGCACCAAGATTTTTTTAAACACATCTAGGGATGGTTATTCCAGCACCTCCCTGGGCAGACCATTCCAGTACTTCATCACTCTTTCCATGAAAAACTTTTTCCTAATATCAAACCTATATAGGTTGGATATTATATATCCAGTGTTGTATATCAGTGTTGTGAGGGCACATGTGGTAACCACACACAGTTCAAGGAGTCCTGACAAAAAACTGAGTTCTTACAGGAAGAGAATTTTTGAAAGTCATGCCATGCAGACACAGCTCTGCATTGTATGCAATGGAGCTGAACACTGTAGTGCCTTGTGGGGAACAAAAGGACCCACAGAATCAGGGTGTGAAAGAAGCAATCAGGCTAGCATTTACTGCAAACTAGGAGGAAGAAAACTGTTGACTTGGAAGAGCTAGAAAGATATGGGTCTTTTTCCTCATAGTCCTGTACCTATACAGTCAAATCATACTTGATTCTGAGAGGAGTGAGCATGTCATACAGACACACATATTTCTTTATCAAACAAATTCCTGTATAAAAGACCAAGACCTTTCCTTTAAGATCAGAGAGAGTCATGCAATGCCTGTGTCATTCTTTGACCTTTGGTAAAATAAAACTACAGGTACAATATCCATTGAATGTATCCAAATAATCTCAGCAGTGTTGTTAGAGAGATGATGAAATGGATGAATTCTTTATAAAAGCAGTGCTTGAAGAAAGTGAAAAAGAATGAAGAACAGTGTTCACTTCCTTAATGAAATTGTGGCAGAGCCTTCAGGAGAGTGATTATTTTCTTCAGTGGTGTCTCTTATCAGCAGCTTCATCTGTTTGCTGAGTTTGTTTGACTGTTAGCCTCAATTGGGATGTGCATTTGCTGCTTGACTGGCTTGATGACCTCAGCTACAATAACTATGGGCAGCAAAGGTCAGGAGTTTATAATGCCTTGTTCTCTTCCTAAAATGCCAGATTCAACTTGCCTAGAGCCAGGGATTCATATACGTCACATAATTACATTTTAAAGGGTTATGGTTGAGAGAGAAGGGAATGTGTGCATTTCAAAAGGGGACAGAATTATTCCTGTGAAACAGTCACTGCTTTCAGTTCCCCCTGGGAAACAATAAAAACATCACCTCTGCATCATGCAAAGGCAGATGCTGAGCACCTTGCAAACTAAGTCTTACTTCTTTAGCCCACTTGATATTAAAGCATGTAGTGACCTCAGCTCACCTCATTTTGTACAGCACCTGAAACTTCCCATCACACCACTGCTACAGCACATTTAATTTCCTTTAACTCTTCTTTTTCTTAATGACTGTAATAAGGCTTATCTGTTTGAGTAGGGGTTTGTACTCAAGCAATTAAATGAAATTTAAGATTGCAACAAAACCTACAATGCATCAGAGTTGGCATTCTTAACAAACACTGTTTAACAGGAACATTATTATTTATGGGGAAATGGTTCTGAAAATAAACTCCTACGCATGTTTAATGTCTTCTTTCCTTTATTTTTATTCTATGCAGCAGGAAAGATTTAGAAAAAGAACACAGCCCAAAACAATGAAAAACAACTTTATGTCCAGTAATGAATAACTATATGCAAAATTGCTTAAAAAAAAAAAATCAGTTCAAGAGTTCTTCAATCTACTATATATCAATAGATAAAACATGACAAAAATGTTCATTCAGAAGAACCTTAAATTAAATTTAAATCTAATAAGGGCCATTTGTCTTCTTGATGACTTATATCCAGGAGTGAGGAAAACAATGTAAATTCTCTTCATCACAATCCCTTTTTCATTTCTTATTTGCTGATGTATATCACATTATTGAATTTTAGAAAATGATGAGGAGAAGAACTGGTGAGTGCTTCATCCTCCAGACTTTTATTATTTTTTTAAAATTGGCATATTTGAATATGCTCAAGTTTCAAATAAAGCTGAAGTATTTCTTTAATTGAGCCATTTTAGGTCTTAACAGAAGGTCACCTGAAAAGCCCTATCTAGGCTGTATTTTCTTTCTTTCTTCCATAAATCTGCAGTTATGTACCTACACATCACCCAGAAACTACAAATTGCTCTTCTAGAGAGGAAAAAAAATGAGGAGGGGTATCAAATGCCACACTGCTTTTAAGAGAAGTGCACATCCAGATCATGAGCCATGATCCCTTGTTCTCCCATACACAACAATTCCCTTATATTTCAGTATGCAGTGGAACAATAGAGAATGAGGTCCTTGAATTTGGGGCTGGAAATAGCTCCTTTGGCTGTCAATCAATGCAGAAGCCAGAATCCACTTCACATCACATAGCTAATCATAAGGAACCCCCTGTGGCTAAGAGGCTGTGTTAACAGGGATGCCCAGCACTTCTATTGCACATTTCTGCTTCCTATTTACATGAGAAAAACAGGACTTGTTTGGATATCCCATTTCCAGTCTTCAGAAGCCATCCTATTGAAAAAAACAACTGGTATGAACAGCTACCTTTCCTGTTGTTCAACTTGATAGTGTCACTACATGAAAAATTGTAATATACCCAGAATTATCCTTATGGATCTCTTCCAACTAAGGATATTCTATGATTCAAACTTGTGAGGTACCTTCAGTTAATTTAACTGGCAAAACTGCCAACTGCAGTTAGGTCCATCACAAAATTAATTCTCAAATCAATAATGAGCCATAGATAAAATCACACATTCATCATATGAAAGTTAACCTACTTGACATTTATATTCCTTAAACAGATAGTTGGCATGTGTCTTTTCTGTGAGTATTGACAAGTCAGAGGGAAAGCACTGTTACAAGATTTTATGGTTAATGCTATGACAAATGATTTTGAATGATAAATCAAATTCTTGACATGAGATCTTTATTTTTCTAATACTTTCTACCACATCCTGTGATATGTCACATTTCTCTGCCTCAGTGTCCCCAGAAGGGAAATATCTACTCACCTCACAAAGCACTGTGAAACTGAATCAATTTATAAGCTTTGTGTAATCTATAGAGTATCAATACATGTGGAAGATTTTCAGCACTTAATAATGCTAGTACCTTGCAGGATCACATCTGTTAAGCTCCTTCAAGATCAGATACATAGTGACCAAATGAAATCTGAAGGCAAAGTTTACCTTCAAAGCTGGGAAGTGTTACATATACTTATTAATACTAGTCAAATCATCATGTCACTGGTTTACATAATTGTAATCACAGTAAGATCTCCAGATTTTTAAATTATACTAAAATTAGAGTTAGATTGAATAATGAAGAGTAGCACAATCAGATTTCAAAGGATTTGGACCATTTTGGTAATAAGGTCAGCAGATGGCAAATGCAGTTGAGTATAGAAAAACGTAAAATAATTGGTCTGGGAACATGTGCTGAGAGGAACAATCATGTAAGAAAAAACATTGTTTTTTGGGGGGGAAATAAACCAGAGAAAGAGGCTGTGAGAAAAGTGTGGTTTTGCAGCACCCAGGAACTAAGTACCATGCACTTGCTCACTCCACACCTCACCTGCCCTGGGAGGAGGGATAATGGTGCTGGAGCATGTCCAAAGAAAGGCAAGGAAGCTGGTCAAGAGGCTAAATCACCTGAGGAGCAGCTGAAGGATCTGGGGTGTTCAGCCTAGAGAAAAGAAGCCTTAAGGAGAGACCCTACTGCTCTCTACAACTACATGAAATGAGGTTGTAGCAAATGGGGGTCAGGCTCTTCTCCCACAGGGCAAGAGGAGATGACCTCAAGTTGCACCAGGGGAGGTCAAGACAATTTCTTCTGTGAAGGGTGGTCAGGTGTTGGAATAGGCTGCCCATGGAAGTGATGGAAACACCATCCCTGGAAGTGCTCAGAAAATGCATAGATGTGGTACTGGGGACCTTGTTTAGTGGTCAAGATGCCAGTATTTGTCAGGTTAAGAACTGAACTTAGTGATCTTAGTGGTTTTTCCCAATCTTAACATCTTCATGATTATAAAATGGGTCAATTTAGATCAGATATGAGGGATTTTTTTACAATGAAGGTGGTGAAATACTGGAACAGTTTGCTGAGATGGATGCCCCATCGCTTGAAACATCCAAGGTTAGGTTGGGCAGGGCTCTGAGCAACCTGACATAATTGAAAATGTTCCTGGACATTGCAAAGGCATTGAACTAGGTGATCTTTACATGTCACTTCAAACCCAAACTATTCTAGGAATAACAAGAGTAGTAATGAAGAAAACCTCAAACAAAACGAAAACCCCAAAATAAACAAACAAATTTTAAAAACCAAACCAAACAACAACAAAAAAAACAAAACCCAAAACCAAACCAAAATACCCCATTATCCTCAAAAAAACCCCACAAGTTATACATGATACAATTGCTCACCACCACCTGACCAATGCCCAGCTCATGCCCAGCAGCAATTGGACCCTGTCAGCCAGCTCCTCCCAGATTTATGGGCACAACATTTAACAGTATGGAATAACCCTTTGGCCAGTTTTGATCAGATGTCCTGGCCATGCTACCCTGCTACTTCCTCATCAGCCATCATGGGAAACTGGAAGTCCTTGTCTTAGGAGCAGCACTACTCAGCAACAACCAAAACATCAGCTCATCATGAGCATTATTCTCATACAGAATCCAAAACTTAGCACTGCTTCAGCTACCAAGAGGAAATTAATTTTATCCTAGCTAAAACCAAGACATCAATATATTAGCTAATTAAAAAAAAATGTTAAAAGGATTTGGTAAAAGGAATTTATTAGGAACTACAAGGTATAATGCATGTGAACCATTTTTTACAATCAAGGGATTCAGTGAGGAAATTATTTAATTAGGTAACAGAACCAACTAGTGTGAAAGTGCAAGTATAAGCAGAAGCATTCAACACCTAACAGGACATATTTGGCATCACATAGTATTAAATCTAGAGTCTGTAAAGTTCTTTGAAGATCAAGTGCAGTAGGATATAACTAAGACCTTTTGAAGTTTGAAACCACGAACAAAAACAAGCCAAGATGAAATGAGAAACACTAACGTACCGGATTAATATTCAATATCCCAATGAAGTAATAACTTAGGAGTGTGTTAGTATATGACACCAAAAATGCAGGGTCCTCATCTAAACCAGGCAGATCAAGGACTCTAAACACAGTCCTAATGACTATATCATCAGTTGTTCCAGAGCAAGTTTTCCAATTCTGTTCTAAAGCAAAGGTCCCTTTTCTTAACATAAATGTCATTTGAAAGGTTGTAAATTTAATTTTTTTCAGAAAACCTTGAAAATTTACACCCAGTTTCTTTAGCTATAAACATCAAGGATCACCAAAGTACAAAAATAATTCATGTGGGAATAGATGCTTGGTTACAAGCACTGTCTTGTCCTAAAAAGACAGATCAGGATAGCAAAGAAAGCAGTCAATTCTGTGTTCCAGCACTGTAAAAAGTGCTGCCAGTCCTGGTACAAAGTGGTCCTCTTAAAAATGGATACAATACAAATGTGAAGATGAGAGGCTGAGTTAAAAAGAGGGATTTGTGGTACACTTACAAATAGCTACACCTAAAGGATGTCACTACATATGATCACTGACATCTCAGGACAATGGAACTTATGCAGACAAGTACAGGTAATCATTGCCCATTCTCACTCAAAAAGATGGCATGGATATATGAAAAAAATGCCTATTTAGTCACAACTATGGCCTTTTGTTTGTTATTTTTTTTGCACACTAAGAGGCAAAAATATGTAATTAAAAAAAAGTCAATCTTGTTTGTGCCATCAGGCATATTCACAGGTCTACAGAACTGGAACGGGTTTCAAGTCAAAAGTTGGAATTTACAGAACAGCAGAAAGGCTGTAAAAAGCAGACAGGTGGGATTAAAATTTCAAATACTAAACCCCACATTTCTAATTCCAAATTATTATTATTATTTCTTGTAATAAAATGGCAAAATCCTTCCCTTACACCATTAAATTCCTTCTCACCTGAACCTGCTAACTTTATTTTGTGCTGGCACTATCATATGAAAGTGCATTGAGTGCTTTTCTCTGATTGCACTGGCAGAGTTATATGAACCATTACCTATCATTACTTTTATTTCAAACCTGTCAGTTCCTCCTCTTTGTAGCCAACAAGCTGTAAGAAGGGAAAAAAATGCAGTCTCCGTCAGGGAATAAAACCACACGTACAGAAATGAGCTGAAAGGAGCACCTGAACAAAGGAGAAGGGAAGGTGAAGAGAGAGAGATAAGAGATTGATAAATCTGCTCACCCTCTCTGCAAAGGACATTCTACTCTCCTGCCATTAGAAGTTAATAAATAAATAAACCCACAACACTAACACACAATGTATGCTAGATATGGCTTTTGCCCATGGCTCTTCTTAATTCTGCCATACCATGTACTTAAAATACCTCAAACATTCCATAAATATTATGCAAATAAAAATAACATCGATACCACCTCCTCATGCATGGAAAAACGCACATAAATTGAGCTTGAGTACATGAGAGATGATATGCTTCCCTCAAAGCTGTGTGTATCTTAGGAGGTGCTTTTCAGCAAATCCTTTATGAGCCGCAAAACGAGCGATGAGCAATTAGCGTTAATTAAACAGCCCCCCTAACTATAGTGCTGCCAGGGACAAGTTAATGACCTCAAAACGCACTTGGATTTGAAACTGCTTTCCCTCCGGGTGCATGCCAGGCTGCCTTACCTCTGTAAAGCTGTGGCATGCTCCAGCTGCCACCACACACGTACGGAATGTCATTCCCATTTGCAGTAACATGCACCGTCCGCCAGACACCGGAGCAGCCATTAGAGAAGGGCACTGCAGACACAGCTCAGAGACTAAAACACGCCAGCAAGTTCTCATTTGTCTGCTTGAAACACCCAGGGAAGCCACATGCAATGGCAAAGTGACAGCATAGTGACAGGCAGACCACCACGAAGGCAGCTGACTTAATGCAGCAGAAACACATTCCAGAAGCTTATTTATCACACTCAGTGCCCCAGGTTAGTAGCACACCTGCCTCTTAACATCTCAAAAATAAATCAGGAAATTTCTTAAGAAATTAAAATCTTAAGGAAAAAAAGAGTCAAATCTACCACCACCACCCCCGCTTCCCTCACGTAGTTCATGTAACACCATGGAATCAACAGCAGAAACTGAGGTGTCCTACTACTCAAAAAGTAGGAGACAAAGGAATACAAAAGATCAGTTATCCCCATGCATGTATAGTGGAAGTCACTGAAAATGACCAGAGGAAATAATGTAATGAAGTCAAAAACAGACAGCTAAACCTATAGCTGTTCCTAACATGGGCTTTATTTACAGACCAGACTGCAAACATTCATCAAAGGTACTCAATCAAACTGAATTAATTGTCAATAAAAGTTGAAGCTTAGTGGAGTGTTTGACAACTTTTATCTCCAAGGCAGAAGATGGAAGCATGTGGAATATGTGTTAAAGAATGAAGCTGGAGCACCTGCCATGGCAAGCATGCTGATGGGCAGCTGGAAGAATCCAAAGAGCTGGCTCAAGGAATCTATCAAAGAAATGAAGAAGCGGAAAACTCATGGGACTTCACAAGAAAGGATGTGCAGTGGCAGAACACACAGGGATTGCTGAGCCCAGCTGGTACTCCAGAGGTCATATGATGGCACAGAAAAGGTTTGTATTTCCCATCTTGTTCTGAAAAATACACCCATGCTCTACAGCTAATATATATGCTCCTCCTGGGCTGTGATTTACCTCAAGAAAATAAAGCCTAATCTCTACACAGACAGCAGTCATATTTTTCCTCATGGTTGTTTTTTGCTTGTAGGATCTCTACCTCCATCTGTCTTGAATGATATCGTTCAGCTAAAACACAAGACGTGAATCAGTTTAGACTTGTGATTTTGGTGGGGTTAGGGACAGTAAGGTATTTCCACCACTTTTCGAGGATCTAACTAATGGTAGAGTCAAGAATGTTAAGATGTTGGGAGCTTTTTTCACTGTGATAGCAAGAAGGACAAAATAAAGCTGTTCCAGGAGCACACATGGTGCAAGAAAAAAATCTGAAGAATAAAGTAGTAGCTTAAAGCAGAGAAAAGTTATGATAATAGCAGTATAAATTTCTTGCAGCTAATATGCAGCTTGTCACAGCCCCTAAAAATCACAAGTTAGTAAGTATGAAAACTGGAATGTAATAATGACACTGTGCATTCCAGCCAAAACAGAATTCTGTTTTGAATTTTATTTTCATTTCAATACATGAATAATGTCCACTGAAGGATACAGACTGCGTACAAAAGACCCAGGTAAGTTCAGGTACTTTCATTTGAAATGGAAAAGAAAGAATTTTCATGCTTGGATCCAAAAGTAATCAGTGAGAGAAAGGAAAAAACACCCTTATTCAGAGGAACAAAGGAGAAGACCATGAAGAAAAAAATAAAGAGAATTGGAAATTGCACTGTATTTAAAACATTGTAATTTGTTCACATTAAGCTTTGATACGTGTGAAATTCCAAATACAGCTAAAGCAAAATGCAGCCCACTACAGGAAAAATGAAATCTTTAATTTGCACAAATGTAACAAACATATCAAGCTATTGTCTGCTGCATTACATACAGTCAGAATATATCAAGTCTTCTTATTATTTCCATTATTTCATTTGAATTACAATTGCACCCATTGTCCAGAGGATAATTTCCAGAGATTCTATCAGTGCTTCAGAGGATTCAGAATCTAAAATAGCAAGCAGCATACACAAGAGAAATGGGAAAATATTAAAGCATATCAAGCGTTGGCTTCTTCCACCAGCAATCTATCCAGACAAAAAACTAACACCTGCCTGTGAGGTGTATCTACCTGGTACAAAACTCACATAATCTCAGGCTTGGTGAAAATCTATCATGTTTTCATAAATGCCCCCCTTTAAAGAACTGCATGTGGAGGAAATGAGAACTGCCTCCGATTTTCTATGCATCCAATAAGGCTCTACTGAGTGGCTCTGAGCTCTTACTATGCATCGCCATGAAATCAAGGCATCTGACATATTTAACATGCTGAGCTTTCAGAAGAGCATGAGAAGACAACAACTAAGGAATATCCTTTCTGGAAGTGCTCCATCTTGTAGTGCTTCGTTGAGTGGCACATCTGCCGCACACTTGTATTTTCTCACATGGCCTGCAAAATGGGATAATGCTGACTGACATACCACAACCAAAATCATTAGCTGCTTCTCATTTGGGCTCATATACAGAAGCAGAGATGTTAAAGTTCTGCCTTCCAAATAAAAGACAAAGCCCAAAAGGCAATAGGTACAAGCAAATTGTATTTCTTTCAGTGGGAGTCATTGGAAAAGTGATCTCTAAGTTTTTCCAGCAATCTGACCTGTTTGAAGACAGTGCTGTAGCAAAGCTCCTAATGTGACCAGGGAGCCCAAGTTGTGCACATGCTACAGCCATGAATTTACTGCTGGAATGCTAAGAGAGAAAAAACAGTCAGGTGAACTTCTCTTCTGCAACCTGTGTCCTCTGGGAGGTTTGCAAACTCAGCACACAAAGTGGCAGCTTATGGATGGAAAAGAAAGCTGTAGTTGTAAATACTGTCCCTAACAGCAAAGGTTACCATGGTCTGTGTGCAACTGAGGCCATTCTCTTCAGCATTGTATGAACAAAGATGAAGAAGGAAATATTAGTCCACTATCACAACCTGAACAAGACAGCAGGTAGCAAAAGGGTAAACCCCAAGAAAACAGTGGAATAACAGTGGCCTGTTGCTTACATGGTAGGTAATTTTTGCAGGCACAAGAAATAAAGAAACTTTTTAGAAAGGCTTTGGGGGAGATTTTGCAGACAGTTCTGCATCTGTTTATGAAATTGCAGAATTATAGCATTAAAAAATGTTAAAGACTTAAATGGTTTATGGAGATTACCAACTGAAGGCAGAAATAAATGTTTTAATAATGCAGGACATGAGATATGTAGGAGAGAATAAAGAGCCTTGAAAACAAATGAAAAACATCCTACATTTAATATGACAGGTTAGGTGGAGATAGCTGATGAAGTCAAGGAAAGAAGTGACAGAGGTCAAACTGAGAGCTAAGGAAATTCTCTTTAGAGCAGCAATTATCACTGACAGAAGTGGATCAAACCTGCATTGCCAAAACTAGAAGTGTTGTTGGCATAATCAAGGTATACAAGAGAAAGCTATGAGAACTGCCAGGAAGGCTAAGGGCTCTGTTTCAGCTACACAGAGCTTCAAGAGGTGAACATACAGGCCCAAGCAAAGATCAGACAGGACAAGACTTCAGCTTCATCATGGAAGTTGTAAAACCTGGATGATGACAAGACACAAAAGTGTGTTTCTATTCTGAAAATTCTAGAAGACAGATGACTAATAAGAGGGAACCTTTGGGATATGAATATCCAATTATGAATTATGATGGTTTTGAGGGGCGGACAAAATGAGGATTCAGGAAGTACAAGACAAGAATTCAGTGCATTCTATGTAAGAGCCAAGACAAGACACTTAAAGGAAATATCAGTTATCCTTATTAATTCTCTGTCTGTGTGAGCCTCACTATCACTCTGCATGCTTGTGTGTGCATGTATTAAAAACCAGAGATAAACTGGAATCTCAGCTAACAGACTGCTAACTCTTGACTAAAAAAAGGAACCTGGTAAACAACACAGGGAAAGCAAAAGGACTTTAACAAACCAGACCACAGAGAATGTAACCTGCTTGTCAATACTGAAACTGTTTTCTAAAAATGATTAGTAAAAGAAATTTTTTTTTAAAAAAAGCAAAGTCTCAAATGTCACCAGTTTCCTACATCTTATATCTCTTGTATGTGCTTTACAGAATCACAGTGTGACTTTGCATGAAAGGGCATGGGGCATCCGTCACCTCCAGGCAACGTATTTCCATGTTTTACCACCGTCATTGTAAAAAACAGCTTCATTATATCTAATCTAAATTGATTGTATTTTAGAACCACAGGCAGTTTTTTGGGTTTCGCATCACAAATCCTTTGGAATGTAGCAATGGACAATGCAAGAGCTGCTGAAGATTTGATAGCTTCATCACAGCCTGTGACTACTTAGAGAAGCAGGATTTTTTTCAAGTCCACAAAGTCAGACAGAACCTGAAGCCCTGAGGCAGCTGAGCCAGCCAATCTGATAACAACACTGTTATAATTAAATTATAATTTATGAAAATTTATTGTGATCAGGCCACTGATAAAATAACTGTTTTAAAAGTGTGCTATGCTGATCCCTAAAAAAAGTAAGGAATAGAATCCAAAGAACAATCTCACCTGAAGTCCTTGGAAATCATGGACCACCTCTTCTTTCCAAACACACACATTCCCCAGGAAGGGAAACAAGAAAATCAGCATTAAATTATTAAGCTTAAGCCACACTTAGCCAACCTACAGACTAACTACCTGGAGAGAGTAGTGAAAATAATCTCTAGAGTTTAGTAAAGTTTTTGGAAGCTTAACAAGTATGGGCTGGAAGAACAGACTCTTAGGTAGGCTGAAAATAGGCTGGACTGCTAGGCTCAAAGAAAACTGCTGGGCACCAACTGTTCATGTCTGGCAGTCAAAAGTGAGAAATGTTTGCCAGTGATTGGTACTAAGATCTGTATTGTTTAATAACACCTGGGCAATAACAATGAGCCTCCAGAATAGTGAGTGCAAAGCTTTGTACCTGGGGCAGAGTAAACCCATGCTGGGAAGCAGATGGGTAAGTTTCAGCTCAGTAGAAAAGAATCCATGAGATACAGCAGACACCACCCTGAACACATGCTACAAGCGCTCACTCACAATGACCAAGGCAAACCGAATACTCGACTGTACCAGCAGCATGGTCAGCAAAATAATGGGAGTTAATATCCTCCTGTACATGGTGTTGGCAACGCATCAGGAATCTGTGCCCATTTCCAGGCTGACGTGGAGAATTTGAGAATATGCAGAGGATGATCACCAAGATGGTCATGGCCTTACAGAACATGATTCCTAAGAATCAATTGAGGGAGCTGGGCTTCTCTAGGTAGATGAAGAGGCTAATGATTGCTAGAAGTACAATGCCAATGAAGTCAAATTCTCCTTGATAGCAGCAGATGAAGTAACAGTCTTGACCACAGTCTTCAGCTTTGGAGATTCCAATTGGACATGAGGAAAAGCACATTACAAATTTGTGTCCTAGAGCTCCTAAATTTATGCTAGAGGATCAACAGATTTCCTAGTCAACCACCTTGTACCCAAAGTGCAGACACTGATGCCACCAACCCTTCTGTTAAAACTGAGCTTCTATCTGAGTATTAGATTCAATAGGCCAAACATCTCCAACTGAAATACCTTTCTAAAAAAGGCATTACATAAAGTTCAACCTGCATAAGGCCCCCAAAACCTGTACTGACTTACTCTGAAAATGTTTTTGTGAAGGGGATGACAGGAAAAATGAGTAGAGACTGAACTACATACATAATATCCTGTGAAGTTACCACAAAGAGGGATTTGCAGGCCTGAGCTGTCATTGCATAACATTTCAAAGCCACAGTCTTCTTTCTGTGATTCCCTCCTAGCCCAGATCTGTAAGTTTCCCACTCAGAGAAGGAAAACCCAAGGCCCTCTGTTTGTAACTACACACTATGCCTGCAGTCAAACTGTCAACATCTAAACACTCATGTAAACAGGTACATATTTTAATTCTTTCTCTCACAGGCATAATAAGTATTATTAAGATGAGGGCAGACATCAGATTTTTAAAAGGCTTTAGTTATATCAATAGTAAGTTTGAATGGCTTTTTAGATTGCTGTAGTAAGGCAGTAAAATATAATAGCCTCTTAACTGACACATTGTTATCAGTCTTATTATGGCTTTCTTCATGCCTGTCAGTGGATTATTGTAATTTTTTTAGTCACGGGTCTAATCAAAGGAGAAGACTCTGAGCTACTGACAGCTCAGGGGAGATATAACTGCTTACATAATACTGTCATGAAAGTCTAAAGCAGGCAGAAACTTCAGCATCACTCCAGTCCAACTCTCCTCCTAGTAAAACAAAGTAACTGTTAGAACAACAGGTTCCTTTTTATGCCAGAGGAACAAAGAAAGTTCTATGGTTTCCCTCAAATCACTACAGTATTCATAACAGGAAACACTGTTCTTCTAGGCAGCTGGTGTGATGCAGTCTGGAGACGGCTTTGTGATCAGGATTGTAAACTCATCTTAATATCTACCTGTCCAAAGCAACTCTTCTGCTTAGCTCTGAAAAACTAGTCAAGTTAAACCATTACCCCACACGGGAAAAATTCCTTCAAAAGACTGAAGCACCACCTTCTCATTCAAGCAAGCAAGGTGAACTTAATTTTTTCTTCAAAGAACCAAGGAAGAGCTTGGTGCAAGCATTATACAGTGGCTTAGAAGGACTGTGTCCATGTGCAGGGTGTGCAGTGTGTCTGAGCAAGGGCTGGATGGTATCATGTAGGGATTTCTGTATTCCTCAAGTGGGTATCTACTCAGATACAAGCACTCAGAAGATCCCAATATTAAAAACCTTACGAAGCATAAACCTTTCTAAAGAACAGTATTTCTCATGTAATTTGTACTGAACTTCAGTGCCCCAGATTGAAAGTTGAATTGATGCAGATTTAGAGTGTATACAAAATGCTGCATGAAGGCAGTTCACAGCATCTCTCCAACAGAAGAAAGCAGAGGAGCTTTCACTTCCTTCAGGTGCACCTCACAAGCCAGCAGCAGCAATAGTCAGTGACCCATGGGATTATATACTAGTGCTTGAATCACAGCTGGTGGGAGTGTGAAGCTTGAAGTACTAACCAGCAATCAAAATGAAGAAAAAAGAAACAACCCAACAAAACAAAACAAAAGCAAAAAAGCAAGAAAAAAAAAAGTAAAAGCAAGAGCAAAAAAGTGAAAAAAGAAAAAAGGAGAAATAGCGGAAAAAGGAGAAAAAGGAGAAAAAGGAAAAAGAAAGAGAAAAAGGAAAAAGAAGAAAGAGAAAAAGGAAAAAGAAGAAAGAGAAAAAGGAAAAAGAAGAAAGAGAAAAAGGAAAAAGAAGAAAGAGAAAAAGGAAAAAGAAGAAAGAGAAAAAGGAAAAAGAAAGAACAAAAGCCCACACCAAAACCCACAAAACACCGGACAGTAGACAGGCAGCACATATCAGCATTCTTCACCATTGATATTACAAAAGACAATATGAACAAACAAAAGGAAAGGAACACCTGCTTCTGCTGTGGTAAAAAAGAACAACAAATTCCTGAAGTTAGTAGGAATGTTGCCACAGCCTGGCTTTCATTCATTTGCCCTTTGCATATAAAGTCAGGTTGTTAACATCCTGAAGCTTGATCCGATGGTGAGTGACATTCCTCCCATAAAATAATTTCTTGCTTTCCCCATGAATGTGTTGGATGTCAGAACACTCTCCGGCACAGGAGCCATGCACTACAGACGTGTCTATGAAAGAACCTATGCACAAGATGTAGCCATTCCTGAGCATGACAGAATGGGTCTGAAAAGAGGCCTCAAATACATCTGAGTATTTCCAAAATCTTCTCTTTCTCCTTCAACCATTTTTTATTTTGCTTGACTTACAGTGAGCTAAGAAAAGCCAAAATCAAAAACAAGTCTGGGCAAGCAAGCTAAGGATTTGATCTTCACATAAAATAATTCAGGCAGGTACTGAAGTGCTGCCTTACACTACATTTCTATTATCCACAATGGTACAAATCATGCCCAAAGAACATCTTTATAGAGAAATGCAAAACACTTAGAAAACAATATGGATTTTTTTTATTGTGTGCAAGTTGAGGAGAGTTTTATTTTTTAAAATCTGTTTCAATTCCTGGCTACTTCAATGGCCACAGTATTATCAGCCAAGTATAATAAGAACTCCACAGAGCTTCATGAGTCATAGTATTGGATACAAAGCCGACTGATGTCAAGGTGAAATATTATTTTCTCATTGACTTTAAAGGGTTTTGACTCAAGCTTATAGCAAAAGACATGAAGTGAAGCAACACAAGAACACTTGAAATAAGATAAAACATATCTTAAGATTTAAGACAGATTATTATACAATACAGAATCTCCAGCACTTACTGCTTATCCTTGTAGGATTTAATGCTATTTTCTATAGTTTCTATTCTGCAATGAACTAAGATTATCAGCAATAAAGATTTCTGTAAGACATTTCACCCTGCTTTTGCAAATCCTTAACCTTTTCCAGATTTTGTTCAGAGACTTCAGTCTCATCTATCCTTTTTAACAGCATACTAATTTCAGAAACTACTGCAGCAAGCTTTAGCATAAACAAGTCAAAGTGTAACTTGAGGGCAGAAAGCAGTGACATCCAAAATATTTTCAAAATAAAACTGACACAGGGTTAGCTTTTGTGGCTGAAGAAAAGCTGTTGCAAATAGTACAATGGGGTTCAAATTATACAGGTGAACAAATACCTTCTACTAAAATCCTTCTTTTTTATAGATCTCAGAGTTTACTGTCAGAATGTACAAGGGAAAGAGGAGAGAATCTAGTTCTTCGGTAACCAAGTTCTAACTGACCAGCACTACTCAACATGAATTCTAACCAACGTTAATGAAGCATCTTAAAAGTTGTTTTCAATTGGTTGATGATAGGCTCTGGGCAAATACTACATGAGCTTTTATTTTTTTTTTTAATGCATTCCTTGTGAATTAGAAAACTTATCCAAACTGAAAGTTTTTCAAAGCTCATATCAATACTCCTCTTCTGTTAATTGCTATAAAATTCCACCTCATTAACATATAATAGAAATACTATTGTACAGTTTAGTTAGTGTCCAGCAGTAATAATCAAGGTATCAATAGAAGTAAGCATTGCTTTTTCTAAGTGAAAACCACAGCAAATGCCTAAACTGAAAACTACTGAAATCTGGGGTTATCAGAGATAGTATAGTCACATGCCACACTGTAACATACACTAATTGCAAGTTCTGCTCTGACCACACCGTGGATCTTCTACTCACACTTTCCAGTCTGGTGCTTCAGTGCATGTAAAACAGCGCATTGAAGTACAACAGGGTGCTAGCTTAGTCAGTGCCAAGTCCTGCCACTGCACAGCAACACAGTAAAATTAACATTTTTATTTTGCTTTCCCCATGTGGTAATCTCTGTTTTCCCAGTGATAGGCTTCCCATGGGGGCACATGATAATTTAAGGTGCTGGAAGGTTTAGCTGACAGCAAAATATACCTCTCACTACCACAGCAAGGACAACGACTGATTGCAAAACTCACTCTAAACCATGCCCTTTAAGGATAACTGGACAAATGCTAACAACTCTTCCAAATTCCTTGGAATAGAACTCATTTCCCCCTCTACTCCGGTAGCACCCTTTAAGATTCTGTTTGTAAAAATGGCATAGAGCAGGCAATATAATTTATGCTGATATGGGCCCAATAAAGGAACGACAGCTAGCAGAAGGAGCTGAGAGGAGAAGGGTATACAAATTAAATATGGATTACTTGACATTAACTTTCACTAATGTATTCAGGGGACTCAAGACTTACTCCTAAGGGATTAAGGCTTGGAGGGGTTTTGTTTGTTTTGGGGGTTTAGTGGAGAGGGATGTTATTTGTGTCTGATTACTCTATTGTTGGTTTTTTTGAGTTAAGAGTCAGTGACACAGAGCAGTCAGCTTTGAAGGTCACTAGATAAGGACATGACACTAGAGTGTTTTTCTTCCTGCTGTTTTCCCTGTACAGTGCACCTAAAATAACAACATCATCATATGCTACTTAGTGGAATTGAATCAATTATATCAGATGCTGTGTTGTGCTCAAACACATGAAGCCAAATAATGAGCATTTGGCTTATTGTTCATCCTTTTCAGGAAACTTGGTGTCATGGGAAATTGACAACCAAAACAAAACACCATGTTATAGCCTGTGGGGAGTGCTTCTGCTCCAAAAATATGATAAATACTATTGTCTTTCATTGTGGAGGTATCCCCCACCAACACAGGCCACTGCTGATGGCAGGCAAGCACAGAATGAGCCACCTGTATGCCACACAACAGATTTCTGAACAATACCACTTTTAGAGAGCCAGAAGTATCAGGCCACAGATGGTGCTTTAAAAATCATTACTAGGGCAATTTGTTGCATCTCACCTCAATCTTTATTTTTGCAATTATGCAATAATTTATGCAAATCTGTCACTGAATTTTACAATAGCTAAAGTCCTTTTCCACAAAATCCATGGGATCACAATCATAATAATAAAAGATTAATAATCCACAACATTGTCTCTTGAGCCTGCAACACCTCCTCAGATCAGAGATCAGCTTGGTAGTGCAAGTCAATATGTCAGACATCTTGGTCCCTATGGAGGGCTCAAAATAGCATCTTTTATTGATGAAGTATGCTGATGGAAACACCCAAGTTACTGAGAGAGAAGAAAGTACTTAAGGTTTTGGACAGCTCCTAGACTCCTGGGTCAACTGGGTCCACTTCAGGCTTTTCTCTTCAGTTTTGCTGTTTGCTTGTGGTGCTATTTTGGTTTTTTTTTTAATATCCTGCTTAGAGGATTTAAAAACTTGCTGCTGTTCTATTTAAAGTCAAGCCTCAGAACAAAATCTATGCATGTTATGATCTGAGAGGAGGTTATGTTCTTTCTAGCAAATCAATCAAGTTTGCACTGTACGGGTTTCTCAAGTACTTTGGGCACAGAAGGCCTTACAATCTATTTATCATATGCAGTTCAAATGCCCCAGCCAGGTGAGCTACAAAAACTTGGGTTCACTACAGTCCTCTTTCCTAATCATTTTCATCCCTCTCTTGTTTTCCATAAAAGAATTTATTCTCTCTAAAACTAGCTTTTTAAATACATACATTTTCTAACACTCAAATCTACACTTGTATTTCAATCCTACAAGGGAACATTCTGAAAATGAAACAGCAGGAAAAAAAATTGATTGAAAAGGTCATCATATCACTAAAATTCTATTTGCTTCTGAAATTCTAATAGACAGTTTTGGACCTGACAGGACAACCCATGTTGTGGTTGCTCCAGGAAATTTTGCAGGCACTACTGCTACCTGGGAGTCCATTGTAAGCTTGCACAGATTTTCAAAACAAGTCTCCTCTTTCAACTATTTAAGAGTATGAGGGGGTGGGGGGAAAAGGAAAAAACACTATTCAAAAGAGAAATCCTACTGTGCAGTTGAAAAGTCCTTTCGACTTAAATACCAGGAGAATTCCCTAGAGAAACCTGACTTACCATCTTTTTTTTTTTTTTATTGCCATCATTAAAGTTATATCCGTATTGCAAGTATTTCTCTTACATGGAAATTAATAGAATCTGCCTTCTCTCAAGCAGAACAATTAGTCCATTCAGAAAACCTACATAAATTCCAATAGCAATGGTTTATACACTTAGGCAGGAATAATTAACTGCTCAAAGCACACAGTGGAGGATATCTTACTAGATATCACTTCTGTTGGAAGAATCTGTTAGTTACATCAGATCACAAATATTAATTTAATAATTGTTTCTTTGTTTCAATATCATAAAATAAAAAGCATAGATGTTTATGCCATTTAAAGCCATAAATATAAGCTGAAAGAAAAGTGAAATATCTCTACTCAGCACCAGTTAAGCTAGAATTCCCATAAAGGTATGACATTTCAAGAAAAACCTAGGCCACATGGAGAGAGTTCAGAGAAGAACAGAGATCAGGAACCTAAAAAATACCAGATATGAAGAAAGACACAGGACTATTTAGCTTGAAGAGATCAATGGAAATGTACTAGTGAGAGTCTTACTGGACTATACAGGACTGCTGCAAAGAGGAATGGATTAATATATCTGCTTATCCCATTATGGACAGGACAACAAGAAGTTGTCTTAATTCACAGGGGTTAAAAAAAAAAAAAGAAAGTTGCGGTAAACAAAATTTTGCATTAGTGAATATAGTGAAGGACTAAAAAAAAGTAGGAAATACCTATGCCAGTAACACCATCAGAGTACAGGCCGAGACACAGATGACTTTACATGATTCAACAGAATCTCCTGATTTCCTGCATACTCTTTTTCCTGTTGAAAGTGTTTTGCAGAATGTAGGAGTTATGTATTTTAGCCCATCTCCACTTTTAGGCCTAGGGTAATACAAGCATTCATTCCACTGAAAGCTGTAGCAGGGAGAACCACTAGGTTTGAGGACTGAAAAAACACGCCTAGTTTTAGCTGAAATAAAGCCTATTGGATTAAAAAAATATATATATATATAAAATACCTGAATTTGGGAGGGGAAAAAAGTAATACAAAAAATGAAGTAATAACTCTGGAAGTACAAGCCACTATGAGATTTCTTGAGGGCTAGTAAAGGCCTGAGAATATTCTTGCTAAACCAAACATATGCATACTATGGCAGAGAAACAATACATCAGACTTGTCAACTTATGCAGTATACTGTATTTTATTTATCTTTCAAAAAATTTGAATAGCAATGTGAATTCTAGAAAGACATATACAGCATCTGGCACCTGACACATGCACTTACTAATTTTACTCAATTGACTAAAATAAAGGAAGTTAAGAAAGAGAAATTTTGAAAGTGACAAAGCAAGAACACAACAATATTTGTATGCCCTATCCTTCTCTGGCTTCATTTGTCAAATAAATCACTACATCAAGCAGATAATCTGACTCCCTTCTCAAAGCATTTAAGAATTTTTTCATCCCTTGCACATTATTTACCAGCTCTATCATCTATTTGTGGAAGGAGCTGGTGGCAGAGAAGCAGAAGTTAAAGAAAAGGCTCATCAATGGATAGCACAGTTGCACTAATAAGTGTGGGGCAGATGGTGCAAATACTTTGGTAATAAATAATAATTATTTGAAGCATTGCACACAGGCAAGAAGTCTCTGGGGGTCTCTATAAAAAAAGCTCATGCACCACTGCACTGATTAACCACTTCAATTACGTTTCCATCTTTCAGTAAGAACTAAAAAACAACAGGATTCCTAGAGGCTCCAATAGGATGAACAGTACAAAGTTTCAGGCAGCTAGGTACAACAAACCTTGCAAGAGAATCAATATTATTTTATGTTAAAATCTTGCTACATGTTAAGCATAGTTTTATTTAATGTTTCAAGATACATATGTCCACTTGATTAAATAGTCTCTATGAACGTGAAATCTTATGGGACTCTGTGCAGTCAAAGAATTATCCAGGGTAGAAAAGACTGAAAGTTTCATCCAAAAATATTTTTTCTCCATTTTTGATAAGAACTGTGGAATGAGGTAACAATTCTAGTCCAATACTATTTTGAAATATGAAATTTCATCTACTTTTGTGAAGGACAGGGTCGAATAACATAGTCATAAAGAGTAGTAATTTACGCCTCAGTCTCACCGATTTAAGGGATCAGAGTGAGGCATGGAATAAGTGAATAGCTTAATTCTACTGCTGGAGCAAATGGAGAAGCAGCACAATCGGAATCTGAGACAGGATGGCAGAAGCATGACTGTATCTCAGGCAGCCCTCCAGCACATTAGCACAAACCTACCCTATGCCATGGCATGTGCCAATACGGCACAGCACGGACACGCGCCTCGTTCCCTGCTGCAGGGCAGGTGGTGCCCACACCTGGCACACTGGTGGAGAACAGGGCTGATACAGCAAAAGGTACCTCCCCAGGAGCTGCAGCAGAGGTGACAATGTTTATATTACCAACCAGACACTCATTAGGTGACTGTATTCAGATTGAGTCAGACTGTGGGCCAGACTATTTCTTTTTCTCTTGTGTGTAAAGGGAAGAAGAGACAGGGCACTCACTTCCCTACTCATAAGGAATTTCCCTAAGGGCCTATAGACATATATAAATGTATACACATTTCAATAAACCACATTTCCTCTGCTGACTACATTTTCTCTCTATTTCCATTTCAGCCTAGTTGAATGGGTTGTCAGTCACTGTTTGGCTAACCCTGACTTGTGCCAATATGTAAATTAGACTTCCCCCCTTTAATTCCTTAGAGTGATATTTTTTCTATATTTAAATAATTTTACTACATATTACATTACCCCATACCTGAGTGTTTGCCTATGCTAATAAATACATAACAATGAAACGAAGATTTCTAGTACTAGTGCAGTGACATGAGATAGGAAACACAATGAGAGTTCTAAGGTTTACTAAGGAAGTATTTATGAAATGTGGACAAACTGAAGCTGAAGGTTAAAACATCTTTGAATCTTGACCAAAATAAAAATATGCAAAAATCAAAATATGCAAAAATCAAAACAAAAATAAATACACAACATGCAATACCCAATGACTGCACTGCACCAGTAGTAATTGCTGAGGCAAGTCAGCAGTCCAAGCAGGATCAGCCCAAGCCATAGGACATCAAGCACTGCTTTCACCAGTTTACCTCCAGGCAGCAGAGCAGATGCAGTCCATTCATAAAATCCTCTGCCCAATAAACAAACCTTCTGGACTGAATCTCCACCTTGACTACATTCACCTAGCTCCAACCACACCACAGTTCTGTTCACTGTCACTGATCATGGGAAGCAAACATTCATCCACTTCCACACTTGACTGGCACAAAGAACTGTTGAGAAGCAGCACCAGTTCCATTCTTGCAGTAGGACTTAATCAGTTTTACTGAAGTCCAGGGTTATCAACACTCAAAGGAAGAACAATAATGCTTTATTTCTTCAGTCAAAACCATACCACACCACCCCTCAGCTTTCTCACACCAATTTTGTGACAATCTGCTTACAACTGCAATATCTGAACAGGCTTTTCTAACTGGAAAATCCTCATAGATTGAGTGCTTTTTTGAAGGCCCCACTCCAGGCCCTCAATACATTTCTTTTGCATTGTTAATGCTACTGAAATCTAGGCTACTGGAAACAATGTGAGTCTGAACCCAGACCTAGTGTAACTGTGATGAAAAAACAAAACAAAACATTAGAGACATCTGTGTGGAAGATTTATATTACTATTATCCTCTAGATAATTCCACAGTGGGATATGAAAGCCAATATATAAAGTGAATTTCAGCTATCTCTTACAAAATTAATCTCAGAGAAATAGACCAATACTGAAGGTCAATTTTTTTTTTTTTTTTTTTTTTTAAATAAGCAGGTAGATTAACATTATTAGAAAAACCTTGTTTAGGAAACCTAAGTCAACAGTATTTAAGAAGAAGTGTGGTGTGCTGGATAGACAGACTCAGACATCTTAGAGAAGACAGTATTTCTTGGTCTCCTGAGCCACTTGGTAAGTTATAATGGAGGGTCTTCTCCAGAGTACAGAATTTTTGAGAAAGTGAAGTTACACAGTCTGGGAAAAAGAACTGCTGCTACTTACAGACTTCATTGTTGAGTGGCAGTAATGAAGATTGGTGATGGAAATCTGCTGGGCTCACTCTTCTATCCTAAAAATCCTGGTAGTATTATGAGCTTTCAATTTTCTATCCCAAAGTGTACTTTTCTGGCCTAGCTTGGCCTGCCCTCTATCTCATATTAGTGGCTTCCAGCCATTGCAGAGGAAAGCTGGACTTCTTTCATGTCCAACCAGGTGTCAATGTGAGAGGTATAGAACAGATATGTAATTAACCCAAATAAGTGTGGGATGAGACAGCCTGGTATCTAGACCTCTGTGTGAAACCCACAGTTATAATCCATTTACAGCTGAAGTGTCAACATAGACAAAGAAACTTAAAGAACTCAGAAGTACTCAATTCTGAGTGTCCATGTGAACTTCAGCCGAGGGAGTTTAAGGGGATGTGCATGCGTGTATCACTCAATCAATGCTCTCAGTTTGGGACCGCTGACTTGCAAAAATGGATAAGGAAGGAAGTCTAGTGCAATTATTCCAGGTTTTCATCATTACTACGATGATCATGCCTCCCTATCCCTCCATAGATGAATTTAGGATAGCAACCTACAGACTTCTGTGTAGCTGCAAAGAACTTTAAAGGTTCAGCTATGCTCTGACCTAGTCCAATTACTGCTAGAGGTATTTCTGTGCAAGTGAAAAATGGGATGGATGGCAGAGAGGAAACACTATCTGCCACCACTATCACAAAACTTGTTGAGTTTGCCTCACTGATACCAGGACACACTGTGTAAATTACCTGCCTAGTAAAGTTGGTCCCTGGAGTTTAGAGTTTGGTATAAACTCTAGCTCGATTAATCATGTAGCAGTTCCCTAATCCTGCTCTGTTCACACACAGAACAAGCATTAGATACTAATATTTTAAGATGCTTTTTTTTTTTTTTTTACAAGCTTCTAGAGGCCCAAGTCCATCATTAATGCAGTTTACTAGTTCATTCCTAAAATCCAAACATCTGACTGATTGAAGCAGGTTACTGATGCCCTTGAACCCTTTGAAAAATTACAGTATGCTCTCGACTTGGTTTATTTCCACTTCTATCAAGAGCATTAAATCAACAGCTTCCATTATCAACTGAAAATACCTAGTGCCATCCTGGGATCTCAAATATTCAATTCTCTATACTCTCATCATACTTACTTTGTAACATTCATAAGAGCTAGTTCAGTATCTTATTCTCAGCTACCTTTCGATATTTGGTATTTTACTTTAAAGTCACAGCTTTGAGACTTTAACTGAGAGTTTGGTACCCCTAAAATTGACTTTAAAGTGTGAATTAAAGTGAGTTTAAAGAAAAACTGAGACTATAAATCTTAACAGTTTAAGAAAAATAGAAGCCAAGTAATTAACAAACATTTACTACTACTTCAAAAAGAAAAGAAAAAGAAAAAACATAGCCTTACATCCCTCCTGATTTAAAGTCAGTCTTGTGATGTGATTTGAGGGAGTTCGAACTCTCAACACTAAGAACTGCCCTTTAAATGAATTCACATCCCATGAATTTGGATCCATATTTAAAGGCACAATAGAAATTCAAGCCAGAACAGCTAAGTGAATACAGCCACACTGTGAAGAGATAAGCTATGAATGAATAGCTTAATTGGACACTTGCAAAATTAACTTGTCAAAAGTAATTACTCTATACATGATCCAACTGGAAATGTTTTATATCATCCACAAGTTGAAAGAGTATTTATGCTATTCCTTGGCCTTTAAAAGATACATTTACAATATGCTGATTATTTACTAAGCTGCTATCATGCATTTGAAAACTTGTCAAGCATTTTGGTAAAAGGAGACAAAAAATTCAATTTTGTTCAGTTCTGAAGAGGTTAGCAGATACACTGACTATATTTTTATGAAAATTCTCATTCTTCCTTCTCGTTATGTTAGAGAAAAATCATCCTGGCTACAGGTATATGTTTGTTTTCTGTATGTAACAATAAGAATTGATTTAAAATTAAACAGATGAAGGCTGGGAAAGACCAAGTAAACATAATCACAAGTAAGACACACAAGTAAGTGTCCATATTTCAAAAGAAGAAAAAAACAAACCAAAGCAAAACCAGACATACTGAAAGAAGAGTCCAAGAAGAAGTAAATATCTCTCCCTCTCAGGACCTAAAAGAAGCAGCAATCTTTGCATAACCCACACAGAAGTAAATAAAATGCTTCCTGAACTAGACAGTTTCCATCTAGTACCATGAGACAGGAGGTCATAATTGGAAAAAAAATGTTTTGATACACAGATATATTTCTTTCAGCCAGCTAAGGCAGCTGCATATCTAATCAAAATAAGGTGTTGAATTTCCACCTCAGTAGCACAGGAAGCCTTAATCCAAGTGTGCCTTTGAGGCCAGATACATCTTGTAACCTTCAGATATAGTTGCTACTGCAGGCCTGGCCCAGCAGGAAGATAATTCTTGTGTTTTTACTGCATGTAAAGAAGTCTCATGACTTGGCAGAGTATCCTTTCCCCCACAGATACCACCCTGATGAAAAAGGCTTCCTATGCCATCACTCATGCATTGCCTTAATCTACACTGTAGCAGAAAATGACAGGAGAGAGATCAAAAGCGTTGTTAGAACAAAAGCCAGCAATGTATTCCTATGCCATTACCACTACTTTTGGCCACTACTGTGAGCATCAACAGAAAGCAAACACTTTTAAAGAGAAAGCTATGCTACCATACTATAAATGTTATCATCTAGAAAGGAAAGAGAAGAACACACAGCAAAGCTGGAAAGGGACTCTGAAGTCCCTTTGGCAAAGTTGTTATTGCAGTTATCTAATACATGCTGCCTCCTTTATCAAAGGTTTGGGGAGTCAAACCCAAACTCTTACTCAAATCCCCAGAGTTCTGCTTGAACAAGTCCCGTAGAAGCAGCCCTTTGACACAGTCTGAGTATCCTGTGCTGGTGTTACTTCCCTGCATGTGCTGCTATCCTGGACAAAGCAAGGAGGAAACACAAACTTCAAAGATTATCCAATGTATTAAAACTTAATGAGCCATTGCCCCAATATGTGCAAAGCACATAACACACCTCTTACAGTCTGGCTTCAGACTGCAACTTACTGATCAGCTACTGAAGCTGAAGCACCTCAGTCCCAAAGCAGTTACTGATTGGTTAAAAGAAGCTCCTACAGAGAGAATTTCACTTCCATAACAGAAGAATTTAATCTAATCTGAGATGATGAAATCACTTGCTCAAGCACTTCAGTCCCAAAGTAGTTACTGATTGACCAGTTAATAAAAGTTTCTATAGAGAAAATTTCACTTCCACAATGGAAGAATCTAATCTCATCTAATCTGAGGTGATGTAAAAAAAAGAAAAAAAAGAAAACCCACACACACACAAAAAAAAAAAAAAAAAAAAACCAAAAAAAAAAAAAAAACCTCAACCCCCAAACAAGAAAAAAACAACTCTACATACAGGACAAACTTCACATAAAATCAAAATATCCCAAGCCCCAACTTCTTCCCCACAAAAAAATGCCTGAACAACAAAACCAAACCAAATACCAGCGGTTAATTATTTTCCTTACCTTTAAAATAATATTAAATTAAGTATTCTACTATCAATGTATTTTATACACTGGCACAGGACTTTAAAATGTCTGTTGCCCACAAGACTGCACAATCATTCATACTTTTTTCAAAGAATAAGATGGAAAACAAACTCTGTGATACAATATGTATGAAACACCAAGAGTCTTCAATGGGCCAGGTTATCCCATGAGCAATGAAGAACTCAGGTCAAGTTCAACAGAAGGTACAACTCCCAGGTGAAGTTCATAATAAAATAAAAGGGCTCTGGTTAGTTACCAGCCTATTTCATATTAGCTGTGGTTACTGGTGGGTAGCAATTCACACCAGTCAGCAAGAACTGATGGCACCACAGAAAGCCCAAGGACAGAATAAACGACTCAAGAGGAAACCCTTGATTGAAATTTTTTGGCAGAACTTTCTATTAGGAAACTAGATACACAAGTAACAAAAGGAAAAAAATATGTTTGTAATGCTTTTGTATGTTCTGGCCTGTTTTATACCCAAAGGCTCTCATTTCTCCAGGTTGTCACAATCTGTCTCCACTTGCACACTCTCAGTTATTGCCTGTGACTAACACGCTATCTTTACCAAATCCATGGAGAAATCATAATCTGGATGCAAAAGCAATGAGTCTGCAGGAAAAGAAAAAAAAAAAACCCAAAACCACATCAAATTATGAGATGGATGTTTAATTTCAAGGGTGCTGCCATTCTCCTTTCATTCTCAGGAAGAATCAATGTTTACATTTTTTATTTCGCTCTAAGAAAAGTTACCAAGCACATAGGTATGGCATAAATACAGTACAAGGGGGAAAAAAAGCCAAAGACACATCATAAACATTCTTGTCACTTATTACTAAAAAGCAGAACATAAACCAGATTTTGCTTTGAATGCCAAAGGCACTGTGTTAAGATGAAGACAGCAGTGCAACTATGCAATTAAAGAGAGAAAAATTTATGCTCCAAAGTGAAAACTTTATATCCAGCAGGACAAAGGTTTCAACATGAGTTCTTCAAGCCCACCTGGGTTATATATAACACAATGTATAGTTGTATACATTTGAAGGCAAAGAATATGCAAAAAATTGAAAAGAACTAGCTAACTCGTAAATCAATCCTAAATAAGTAAAACAGAAGTCTGTGTTCCTACAGAGGGAAAAGATAGGGCTGCCTCACTTCAGGATCTGCAACTTTATTCAAAGCATTTGAACACTTATCTGTGGTATTTTCCTTCATTTACATTTCTAGTGTGCTTTCAGTGAAGTAATAAATCACAAAGTTCCATCTGGGCAACAATTTTAGTTTGCATCTTTATTGCTCTAGACAATTAAAATCAATCCTTAGTGTTAAGAACAGTAAAAGCAGCCCTTAGAAGCATCGTGCTTTGTGGAAGCACTGTGGAATAATTTTTTTTTTAAATATCACCTTTTCAAATTGGCTTCAACCTACTTGTAATCTCATGTTTTAAAGAAATCCCTCTCTTACAAGCAGCAGCTTGACAGAATTTAACATTTCAGACTATCTTTAGATTGGTTTTGATTTAAAAAATTAATTTTAGACTAAACTATTGACATTATTATAACCAGCTTACTCCCAGCATTATGTTGCTTGACAATTCCTTCAAACTATTCCTTCACCTTATTCATGACAGAGAAGTCAATAATAATTGAAGGTTTTGTTGATTCCTAATAGTAAGGGCAAATCACTTTGATGTGTATTCCAAATTTGACTGTTCAGCGAAAATTTTTGTTCTTTAACAAATTTAGCATAGATCTTTGTGTCTATTTTTTCCTAGGTTGGGCCGTCAGCTGGAATCTTATAACTGAGAATATGAAAGTTCTTGTTTGAGTATCAGTTATGTGAAACTATATGCTGCTGAAATGTTAGATCCATGACTTTTATATATATATATATATATATAAAGTCACAGACAGCCTGCAACAAGAGTTATGGCTCTTAATTTAGGAAATAACAGGCCTCAGATATAACAGCTCTTTGAAAATTTCAAGCTGAAAATTATAATCAGAAGAAGAACATTACACAGAAATGCAATGCAAATGAAATACAAGAATAAATTAGTCTCACTTCTACTCTCTCTGCTTTTCCCTCTATTCTTTCTTTGGTTCTAAATGGACCAAAGTAAAAAAAAAAAACCAAAAGCTACAAAGACCTTTTAAAGGTTTTCTTGCAGATACCAATATGAATAGAAAGAACATGCTAGCAAAATTTTGATCAGCGGAAATATTATCAATCACTTCCTTCTGCATAATCATTACAGACATTCTGCACAATAAGTTTATTTAACTTTATTATAGATGATCTAGCTTAGCCTCTGCTGTTCCCAAATGCAGTTTCCATTGCTTGGAAAATACACTATAAAAGCAAACCACTATAACATATTCCTTATAGACTGAACTATATCTGAGTATAAACCTGACACAGTTCCAGAATTACAACTCCAACATTTAGAAAACATTGTGCAGTATAGCAGGTCCAAGTCTAATGGAGTGATCAGCCTGTAGGTAGATCATACTGATTTTCAACTAAAAGAAACAAATCTTTAGGCAACTAGGAGTCATACTAAAGGTAGCATAGGCTCATAATGTAGATTTTCCAACTTAATCAAGATGCAATACCAAGACAGCAGTGATATGCTAGGAAATCCTCTTATGCCTATAACAGTGGAACTTCACATTGGAAAAAAAAGGATTTAATTTATTAAATAATAAAATTAGGATAGTACTCACCCTCAGACAAGGTTAGTGGCACTAGACTTCCTCAAACACTGCTTCTGCCAAATGGGTTTACCCAGACCTCAGCTAAAACAAGCCCAGAAACCACTTCACTTCCAGCTCCTAAGCAAGAGTTTTCAGGATTGCCAGCACCTGATTCAAATCACAGATGTAGCCAATGCTCAGTGCAGCACTCCCAGGCAAGGCACACCAGGTGAAACCAGTACAGAAAGGTGGCAACACACAGTTGCTCGTGGCTGAACCAAGGATACTGGTTCTCTTCAACAACACAGCCTCTGAGGAATAATAATTCACCTTCTACACCAGGACTTTGATGTAACTTACATGTTTTCATTACTGTTTATAGAAATTGCTTGTACATACATATTTCTTGTGGTGTTTTATTTCCTAGCCAAGTCTGGCCCTTATTTTTCAACTCTTGAGTTGTTACAATTTTGGTAAATAATGTAAAATGGCACTATGTTCCAATTAGGAAATTGATGGCACTTTGACACAAGAACCCTCAAATCATGAGGCTGTTCATACTACCCAATCTATCACTGCATGCATGCATACACACACAGTCAGCAGATCATACAAGGCAGCTCTATTAAGTCCCTAAATGAATTGGCTTCATTACTCTTCCCTGTAGGCCAATGTGTGATTTTTTGATAGACTATGGATCTGCTCTTCCAAAAGTCACAACTCCTGCTTCAAAAATCTAGCAGAGATTCCTGTCTGTTCCTTATTTCACATGCTGAAACAAGACACTGCAGGCAGCCTGTGAAGTATCTAACAAACACCCCAGTCTGAATAACCCATTCCCTGCTATACCAAAAGGAGACCTCACAGTCCACAAAAGGAGTAAGTATGCCTGCTAAGCATGACTTGCAAAAAATCAGATTTTAGAGCTCAAACCCTAGAAACTAAAATTCAGAGGGATCTTCTTTCAGATAAATGGAATAGACTGATTGTTTATGGATTAAATTATATGCTGTTGGGTTTTTGCTCTCAATAAAATTCCAATTTCCTCTCAGACATTGGTTAAATTCCTACAGTAACAAGAGACTCAGAGCAAACTGCCCCCTGGGTCCACCCTCTCTAAGATATGAGTCTACATAGTACTGAACTATCAGAGCACAAATCTTTATGCAGTGCTATTTTCCTATTCCAAGCCTCAGCATGATCTATAAACACACTGCAATAAGGAATAAATATGTAGCCTTTCCCACCTCAAAGTAAGCTGCTGGGAAAGGCAATTATTCCCAGCTTCCTGTATATGGATGTGGGCTTTCATTTATTACCTACTTGGCTACTGGCAAAAGGCTGCAAAGGTTCTTCTGATGGGATTTTTTCCTGAGAAAGGAGTTAAAATAACATTGAGACAATTTAAATCACAAACAATGACACTTCCCAGTCTTCCTCTCTCTGTAAGACAACACCTAATACAGCTAAAAGTTCCAGAGGAATTGTTTGGGATGGATTTCAATCCTTTTGTGCTGTCTACTCCCTTCTAAATAATATGTGCAAAGGGCAGAAGTCTGTGCAATCAAGGCAGAGTAAGGCTTTAAGTAACATGATTTTAAAATTCATTAGGTTTTAACTTCTTAGCAACTATTTATGAAATCTTCTATTACATCAGGATAACAGGATTAAAAGAAAGTAAAATAATCTGAAATTTACCACTTTTACAGCAGTAGAGACACTTCAGAGCTATATTTAGAACCCATCCTGACAGCTGGGTTGAAATGACCTGCCAATCCCTACACAGGATCAAATAATACCTAAATCCAGAGTTCATGGAGGACAATTGTAAAGAGAATAAATTTGTTTCAGAAATAAAAACCATGTGCTGTAGCTTCACTCTGAAAAACATTTTTCATCACAAGACATTGCACGGGCCCCTGCTAAGTCCAAATGAAAATGGGATTTTCCTCAAATCAGAACTATCAAAATTCTTAAATATTTCATTGGCTTAAAGATTGCTACACAGGCTTTATATTAGTTTACCTCCTATGTGAAGTTTTCTTCAGGAGAGAAGGAAAAAGGCCACTTTAATGTTTTCCATCTCTGCAACATGTACAAGATGACCTGTGGTCAGTTCTTCTCTATTAGAAAGGGATTTTTTTCTTGGTCACTCTTTGTTGTACAAGGGAAGGATATTTCCCAAGAAAAAGAATGTGACAAACTAACTGAAACAAGATATATTGTACAAGTAACTATAGGTCAATGCCTGCTGATGGGATCTCTCAACTGGTTCTTCTTATACAGCACTTCCAGGCAATTCATTTAAAATATTAACATATCAAAAAATTAGTGCTACAAAACGTTGTCTGCAAGACATCTTCTTCCTCGAGTAAATTATCTTGTGCATGATTCAGAGCCATTCAGCATCTCAGACTGGATCTTGGGAAGACAAGAGGCCATAAACGTTCTAAGACAGCTCGAAGTGCCTGTGTGCACCAGTATCCTCTGCTGGAAGAAATCAGCCTCACTGATGTGTGTGTGACGGATCAGCTTCTGTTGGCAGGTGCTGACATAGTGCACAGATGACATAAGCAGCAGCAGCAGCTCATGTTCATTCCCATTTAGGCTCCACACGCCTGCGGCTTGGAACGGAATGTCATTAAATCTGTTATCTGTGCAATCTAGCTATGTACACATTAAAGATGTTTGCATATGCCCTGGACAAGACCCTTTATTACCACAGAACGTCCCCAGGCCCTGCCGAGACTGAACCTTGTTGCTCCACATAGGAGAAGTTAAGCCCCAAGATCTCAGCCGCGTGGTACTGCATCGTTTGATGCCCAAGGCTTGCAAACGGCCGCCAGTAAAACAGCAGACGGTTTTGTGTCAGCGTAAGCCCAGAAGGAAGCCACATACAACCCACTTGGAGGACCTGAGCCACCAAACGCGTTTTAAACAACAGCCAAGCAGCGATCCCCATCTCTCGCTCCAGCATTCCCGGGATAAGGAGAGGACACGCGGACCCAGCGCCACGGCCAGCGGCCTGATGGGAGTTGTAGTCCGCCCGCACAGCCCGCGCTCCGCGCAGCCAGCCCGGACTGCATTTCCCAGGGGGCGCTGCGGGCGCCTGCAGCCGCCAGCAGGGCAATGGCGGCAATGGCGGCCATGGCGGCGCGGGGGTGCAGCGGGGTCTGGCGCCGAGCGCGGCAGCACGGCGCGGGGCGGCCGGCGCCCGGGCCCGGGCCTTTCCCCCGCGGGCAGAGGGCTGTCGCCTATAACGCGAAAGGCGGGGCGGTGCCGGCGGGGAAGAGCGGGTACGGTGCCGGGACGGCGCGGGGAGAGGGGCCGGTGGAGCCAGTTCTGCCCCGGGGCAATCCCGCCTTGGGGCCGCGTCTGGGGCTCGGGGCTTGGGCAGGGCAGCGGCGGTGAGAGCAGCGGGGCCCGGTGTAAATTCCGGCTTCTGAGCGGCGTAAGGCATGCACGGCTTGCTGGCAGCGCCGGCTCAGCACTCGTTTATCTCGCAGTCCTCCCCAAGCTCTGACGGTAATTGCGGGGCTGTGACCCTCTGACACGCTGGGCTGCGATAAGGGCCTGCAGCTCGGGAGGCGTGAGCGCTCACGTGTGCCGAGGATCAACAGCGAGGGCCGCACCAGCTTCCATGAGCGTGTTTCCGAGGGTTAGTCTAGTCCAGAAGAGGCTTTCTCTTCCAGTGGAGTATTGTGAGATTCGGGCGGTGTGCCTGAAACAGAGCATTTTATTTCTGCTGCGACTGAAAGTCACGGGCTGAACAAGTTCTCCTGTTCTCTGGTGTCCCACGAGTTTCTACACAGCTGATCACTTCAAGAAAGTTGTGCAGACACCGGCAGAAGTGCGCTGCTGATTCTTTAGAGGCACAGATAAACATAATCCTTGAACAAACGGCAAGAAGCTCCAGGTGCCTCATCAGTGTTGTTAGTAGGATTGAAGAAGTGACTGGTGCACGTATCTTTCTCTCTGAGTGTAAGCCAATACACTGATTAAGGAAAGCCTGGTGTAATTTTTAATGCCATGATATGACAGAAAGGTATTTCTGAAGAGTACAGGAAACAATGGAATACATTTTCCTCCAAAATGTAAAAGAAAGCCCACATTATTTCTTAAACCTTGAAGCATTTGTATGATCAGTTGAAAACACTGAAGAGTAATACTATTTCAGTGAAAGAAAATGTGTAAACATCTGAATGTTTAAACATCTGAACCTTAATCTTTCATGATAACATTCTTCTTCCTAAAGTATCAATGTCATCTGCATCACTAGTTTGATGTTTGTAGGGATGTCCTCCTGTTGGAGCTGTCGGAGGGCACATGGAGAAGTAAAATCTTGGCAATGTAGAATGTTCACCTTTGGAAGGAACGCTGTACTTGATATATTTATTTGATGTTTTTCCATTGCTTGCTTATCTCCCATAGCTATCTGGGTACTCATACTGCTGAAGTATTCTGCCACAGAAATGTGATTTCATCAGTGAAATATTATTTGTGCCAGTTCATTTGTACAAGGCCAGATAATTACTTACAGAAACTGTCAAGCAATTCATACTGTAAAGGTGACCTTTTTCTCTTGTCCATATAAAGGTTATGGATGTGAGAATTGCAATTACTTTTTAGATGATATGGAGAAGCTTTATTCTGCGGAATACATTCGGAGAACAGTAGCTCTCTAGTTGAAATGATGATTTCTCTATTACCACATTACTAATGTTTATGCTAATATTCTACTAATGCTGCTCTGGAGAGCCACCTTTCCCAGCATGCAAGTGTCTATCTGACAGAGAATACATAATTTATTGTGCCACCTGTCTGTTGGAGATTTATCAAACTACCTGAGAAGTAATTCATATTTATGATGATTTGGGGATTTTCACGAGGCACCAAATTAGGGTTCATCCAGCATGCAAGTGTGCCTCATTAATTTCTCTGAGATTTCTCGTGTAAGGAAAAGTTAAAAGTTTTAAACCATTACATTTTTTTATGACATTCTTTTTTTGCATATAATGAACACTGCCATGTAGTCCCTGTAGCCTCTCCAGTATCACAGCACAGTTTTGCCCATTACAGTGTAGATGTATTTGCAACATTGTTTACAGTGCTTTTACAATTACAGTTTTGGGGTTTTTTAATAAATTAAGCATTCCTAATTCTTCTGTTTCTAAGTTTTCATGGGTTTTAATGTCATCTGTATTTAAATTGTTTCTCCCTTCTTCTCTTTCCTTTTCAGCCTTGCTCCATGGATACCAGTTGTGGGTCTGGAAATTCATGCACAGATCAGTTCCAACTCAAAACTCTTCTCTGGTTCCCAAGTCCAGTTTGCAGCACCTCCCAACTCTTTGGTATCTTTCTTTGATGCTTCTTTACCAGGGACTTTACCAGTAAGTTCAGCTGCAATTTCATTTATGTCAGTATTAATGTCAGACAACTTTTGCATATGTTTCTAATTAATATTTTATTCTTCCCCGGACTTGACGAAATTCATATATATGACTACTTTCCCTTACTTTTCTAATTTCTGATTGTTTCATAACATGAGATGCCTAGAACTGTTTCTTTTCAACTTCCTCACTCCCTAGTTATTGCCTCAGATACTTTATATCCCCTGCAAAGAAGAAAAAATCAGGAGTGTCTCTTCAATGCAGTGAAATGGATTGTGGTATTTCTTTGAGGCTAGAGTGGGTGTGTTTGGTTAGTATGCCACACAGGAAATTCCTTAAATAGGAGAGATGCCTAAAGCCCAGTGAGAGAAGACCATCTTAGATTTCTGAGTGGCTATTTGATGTTATTTTCCCACATGTTTGTTTATGTAGCTGTCATTTGCCATTTGGAATGTCTCACTGAGGAGTTACGTTGCTTCCTGAGTAGAAAGTCTCCAATTTAGGAAAGTGTCAACCATTCCTATTTCCAGAGCAAAGCAATTATTAAAAAAAAGTAATCTGTGTGAGACATTGGGGATTAATAGGTCAGAATAACTAGCTAGCACTTAGCAATAAGGTTTATTAGTGAAAACTTAATAAGTGTTTGAATTCACAGCTTAATTATAACTGTGATGGCTATGACAGTACTGCTGTAGAATTCTCTGAGTATCTAACAAGTTTAATTTAAAAATAAAAGTTAAGAAGTTATAACATAAGCTCTTACAATACAGTGAAAATAAATATTTAATAGGCTTAGCATTGCCACATGCAACAACTCTGCAGAGCCTATAATGGAGACTAATTATTTAAAGTACTGACTATATTCATTAAAGTGCAGATTTGAATTCCAGTTACAGAGATGTATTTAAATCTAATTGAAGCTTTTCATCACCATAAAACAGCCTCAGATAATCTAAAATTGAGAACTAATTAGTGTCTGTATTCCTAGGGTCTTGATATATGTTATGATCCTTAAAAAGAAAAATTATGTTGTTATTATTATTTTATTTTTATTTCTGTATTTGCAAAGGTATCGAAAAC
Source organism: Cyanistes caeruleus (assembly GCF_971803275.1). Taxonomy (NCBI): domain Eukaryota; kingdom Metazoa; phylum Chordata; class Aves; order Passeriformes; family Paridae; genus Cyanistes; species Cyanistes caeruleus. The sequence goes on from NC_141705.1 coordinate 43,547,524, forward strand.
TAAGGAAGTGTAGTTCAGATGCTGATAAAACTGGGACTTCTCTCTGGTTCCAGTGGCAGTTCAGAGCTGAGTTTCAGATCTAACTATATGGAAATTCTGAAAATTTTGCAGAGATAATGGGAATCTTATGCAATAATTTGGTTTTAGAAGAGTCTAGCTAGCCTTTAAGACAGAAAATTAGTTCCTTTCATTTGGGGACACAGCTAGGTTAGTCAGAAAATCCAAAAGAGTTCAAGATCCTGGTTTTGGACCTTCTACTTAACCTTCTGTTAATGCACAGAAACTCTCTTTAAATTGTCTAATGCTTATCTTCAGTCAAGTAGAAAAGCTGATCTTGAGTGAACAAAAATGAGCATTTGTGAGGAGTTTAATTTTTCTGTATGTTACTGTGTATCAAGGGTGCAGAGTATGTGTGTGTCTTTTTTCTTTATTAATGAGGCTTTAAGATGAAGCTTGGTATGACCTTTCTAAGAAGACCCCAGTACATGTGGGCTTTGGTAGAGAAAATAACTGTACCGCAGAAGAAAAAAATCCAGAATGGTTAGGTTAATTTTAAAGTAGTGATTCTATGTTAGGTTCTTCTAGCTGCTTTTATCTATACAAAGAAAAGAAAGATTTTTCTTTCTTACTGGTGAAAATAGAGTTGAAAGTGGATGTTACAAAATACATGTTCCTGCATGTTAGAATGTGATGCAAAATCCAGTCAGTAGTCAGAGCTTTATTTTCCCATTGTACCTGCTGCTGCTGAGAGACCAGCATTTGTTCTGGAATCAGATGGGTTTGCTTTCTTTGTGTAAATTTGTACATGGCAATAGTGTCTGAAGCAGAATTGGATTTTGGTAAATTTTGAGAGATTGAAGATTTGAAAATTCAGAGTACTTGTAGAATAAAACCAAACCAACAAAAGCAACTCTAATAAATGTTAAATTATAGCCTAATAAGACTGCTTAGAAGATAAATATTTGGCCTTTCCTTTGGACTCCATTTTGTTGAAAAATGAAAAAAAAAAAGCAGCAAAGTTTTTATACCGTAGTTGTGCTGTCTCTAGAAGAGAATGACTGCTATTTTAACCTGACAACTATGCTGAAATTTCAGTGTCACAGGGATTTAAATTTACTGTGTGACAACAAGATGGTTGTGATAGAGAGCTGTCCTAGTATTTGCTCCTTCACAGTGGGACCAGAAGTGATGGTGCTGAAGGGAGCTTTTCATGTTGCTGTGCATTTCTGGGTCACAGTGTTGGTGAGAGCCTTTGCTGTGCTTTACACAGGAGAGGTGAAACTAGAAGAATGTGTTTCTCCTCCTCTCCTCCTGCTTTCTTTTTTATATTTGCTTCCGGTAAGGTTACAGCTTATTTTATGCTTCTGCTGCAAGTAGGCCTTGGGAGGCTCATCACAGTGGAAGTCACTGTGTTATTCTCATAAAGTGCCTCTGAGAGACAGCTGCAGGCAAGAGGAGCTATGCAGGTGCCCTCCTATTTGGCATGAGAAGGAAAAAAATGATTATAGAATCATGGGATGGTTTGAGTGCCAGGGACCTTACACCTCATCTGGTTCCAGTCCCCCTGCCATGGGCAGGGACACTTTCCACTAGACCAGGCTGCTCAGAGATCCATCCAGCATGGCCTTGAACCCTTCCAGGGATGGGGCAGCCACAGCTTCTCTGGGCAGCCTGTGGTAACAGGCTCACACCCTCACAGTAAAGAATTTATTTGTAACATCTAATCTAAACTTAACCTGTGTCAATTTAAAACTATGTCCTATCATTACAAGCCCTTGTAAAATGTCCCTCTGGCTCTCTTGTAGGCCCTCTTTAGGTACTAGAAGGTGCTGTAAGGTCTTTCTGGAGTTTTCTCAATACTGAAGAACAGCAACTCTCAGCCTATCTTCATAGGAGAGGTGTTCAAGCCCTCTGGTCATCTTCCTCCTCAGGCCCTCTCCAGTAGGTCCATGTCCCTCTTATGTTGGGAGTCCCAGAGGAGGATGTAGCACACCAGGTGGGAGCTCACAAGAGTGGAGCAGAGGGGCAGAATCCTCTCCCTTGACCTGCTGCCTGCATTGCTTTGGATGTAGCCCAGAGAATGGTTTGCTTTCTGGACTACAAGTGTGCTTTGCTGGCTTATGCTGAACATTTCCTCAACCAACCCCCCTAAGTCCTTCTCCTTGGGGCTCTCTGCCCAGCCTGTATTGGTGCTTGGGATTTCCCCAGTTCATGTGCAGGACTGTCATAGTTTAGGGCAAATTAGGGAGGAAAACTCTAAATGGGGATTTCCCCAGGGAAACACAGTCCAGGAGCGAGGACTCCTGGTTTTCACTTAACCTTGTTGAACTTCATGAGGTTTGCACAGCCCCATTTCTCAAGCCTGCCCAGATCTCTCTGGATGGCATCCCTGCCCCCCAGCATGTTGACCACATCACACAGCTTGTTGTCATCAGACAACTTGCTGAGAATACACCTGATCTCACTGTCCCTGTCATTGACAAAGACATTAAACAGCTCCAGTTCCTAAAGTAACTCCTGAGCACCACTCTTCCCTGGTCTCCACTTGGACATTGAACTGTTGACCACAGTTCTTTTAGTGCCACCATCCAGCCAATTCCTTGTTCACTGACAGTTTGAGCTACATCTGACTACATACATTTCATTTCATGTAATGAAATTTGCAAAAGCTTGGGGTTTTTACCTTGTGAATGGACTTAGCAATGATCTTGGTGTGGTATCTTCAGAAAACCTATTCTATACATACTAGCAAATAGTGCATTAGACTGCAGACTGGACTAAAATTCTTCTGAGAATCCATAAAGGTGGTTGCCCTCCCAATATGAAAATTCTGAGAGGCTTTAGAAAGCTTTTTAAAGCTAAAACTGGGCTCACAGAGAAAGAATCCATGATTATCTTTTTTCATGATGAAGGTGGCTGACTAAAAGTTAATTATAGCTCAGCCAGAGAAATAAAATAGTAGATCTAGCAGCTAAAGGCTGAAACCTTTTTGTCAGTGTTTAGTCTTTGTTGCACATTTTACGTTTGTCTCCTGCATGACTGAAGTGAAACTGTGATCCTATTGTAGGCAATCCTTTGTATGCAAGAATATAAAGAAATAATCTAGGATTTACATAACCCAAGTTTAAATTAATAAGATTTGAATGAATATTAGACCTACAGTCTTAAATATTTTGAATTTTTTTGTATCTTCTCATGCATTTGAATTTCATTCTCGTCTTAGTGTGAACAGCATCTGTTTTATCTTTTTTTTTTTTTTTTTTTACAATAGGCTTTTCAGAAACACTTGGGCAATCAGATCACTCCTTTTCATGGAAAAGAGCAATGCTAGAGAAGCTATCAGCCCTTGTTCCTTCTGGCATTGCACCTCTGGTACTTTCAGCTCCAGGCTCGGACTTGTCCAAAGCTGGCGCAGCACTGCACAGTCACTGAGAGCACCTGGATCAGGCTGTTGCCTTGCAGTGCAAGGCTGCTGAGGGGGCTGCCCAGGCATGTCTCAGGATTAATACCCAGTTTGGGATTATAGAGGGTGTTTCCATCTGTTCTTAGCAGCGGCAGGTACCCAGTGTTTTTTCCAGATGTTTTGGGTGATGGATTACCAGACTTAAATAACATCTACAATTCATCAGAATATATCAGATTTATCTGATGCATTTGCTTTCAACGGCTCTGAGAGGTTTGTGAGATTTTGGTGGATCTGTCTGTCAGCTATTCATACTGAAACAGAAACAGCATTTGAGACCAGAATTTATATTTTACAGCTTGAAACTAGATTTATTTTTTTTTTATATATCCTGTGCCTGTTAAATCTGGTGATTGCAACAGCTGCTTTACCAACTTGTGATTTCAGTTTTGTTTTGACATTTCTGCTGGCATGCATGTGAATTTACTCCCTTCTTGTACTACTCTGTTTTGAAAAAAAAAGCCTGCTTCATATCTTGATTTTGATAACTACGGTTTTAATTGCATGCACTTTTCATGGGGAATGGAACAATCTTCTGATCATTGTATGGATGATTTTTAGCTTCCATTACATACATTTTCTTCTTTTCTTTGAAATGATATGATGGCTAGGTTTTTGTATCCATGAGCTCTCCTCTAAAAATAAATTAGTGTCAATGCCTGATGAAAAAAGTAAGTTCATGCTTGTTTTAAGCCATTTACCTATGTCTAGATTCATTTAAACTCCTCATTACTTATTTCACTAAAACTGTGGTAATTGTACTTAGGAGAAAAAAGAGTACTTTTTTTAATAGAATTTGATGGTACCTTTCTGTTGCAGTCCTTTCTTTCCTGATAATATTTGGGTTTGCAACATGCATTGTATGGTCAGTGCTTGAGAGCCTTTTCTCGCTCACACAGTCCCAGCTTGCTGGGCTTTCAGTCCAGAAAGCTTCTATAAAGAAAATCCCAGATAATTTAGAAAGAGACTAGAGGAGTGAATTAGCCTTTTAAACCATTGCTCCCTGAGGATGCCTTTGTGGTTCACAGACCCTTAAATGTCCAAGTTCATGATGAGTTTAAGTCTGCCTACATAATTTCAAACTATTAATCAGTTCAAAGCTGTTGTATTGGTCAGAAGAGGCCTTTGAAAGACCATTAGATGGCTTCAGGTGACTTTCAGGACTGGGTTATGGTGCAGGTTGTTTCTCATTCTATTTCTTTGTGTTTCATAGGATCATTCACAGCCCCAGGTTTACTTCTGAAACCAAACTTCTTCACTGGGGTCTGAGAAATGTTATATTTCCTCCATTGCTGCAGGTGCTTAGCTCAACTTGATATCATACTTAGGCCATTTTTTCTGGAGATGTCTCTGCTGTGCTGTGTATTGAAGTATTTTGTGACATTTGTTTCTTCTCTCTCAAGCTTTGAAGGAGTCTCTTGTAACATTTTCTCTCACTTTTTGCTATGTCTCATATATTTATGAGTATTTCTGACCCTCATTCTGGGTGTTTTAATCTTTTTGTCAAGGCTAACAATTCAGGTTGGGCTGTTTCCTTAGCACCTCAGTAAGTGTTGAGCTCTCTGTTCTTGTTGGCTTTACTGTTCATCCTTAACAGGTCCCTGTGGCTGATGCAAACTTGCCAGTTAGAATGGCATGAAGTTGATACAACATCTTACTATCACCTATTTCAGCAGATCCTTCAGTGCATCAGTGATGTTGCCTGTGTATTTTCTTTTACCTCTTGTGTTGTTTCTTTTGAATTGCTTTACCTTTTGTTTTACACAGGTATTTTTCTACTTCTTCATGTGGGAGCAGGAGTTGGCAGTATCTTGTTTCCTTTATTTCACACAGTCCTATTACTGGAGTTGTTCTGCCATCTTTGACACTTTTGGACAGCACAACCCGTGCATGACATATCAATGTCCCCCCTTTCTGAATTCATTTGGAAATTGCTGCTGAAATGCACATTAGCTTTTTGCAGTAGCTTTTCTCATTGGGCTGGGAATTTCTTTAAGTTGGACCTGAGAGGGGATTTATTTTTGCAAATTTCTATTGCCTCTGTTATCAGTCACTATAGGTGTTCTGGCATCCTTAAGATACTGATTTTATTTCATTTTCTCCCAGTATGTAGACAGTCTGAATCTAGAGATGACTCCATTTGAGGAAACCCAAGGTGCTATGTTGTCTACATGTGTATGTAAACAGCCCTCTCTTAAGCAAAAGTTTTGAGGTTCTACCAATTTCTTAGCATTTTAACTTTGCAAATGGACCTCTTGATACTTCATTCTTTTTCTTAGCAATTATTTCTTTGAAGAGTTTTTCATTAAAAGGTGTTTAGGGAAGCATTGTCCAACAGTAATGACAGATAATTGTAGATTGGGCCTCTGTTATCTTCATGGTTAGCTGTCTGGTGAGTAATGTTGCATAACTGTCAGGTTTTTGTATTTTGTTTGAAACTTATCTTGGCACAATTAGACTGTAATTGGTTCCTGGGGTAAAATTAATTTCTTTGTGTTCTCTCTGATTATCAGTCACCTTGCCACCTTAAATATGACTGTATTTGATTTTGAGAGTATTGTGTAAACTTCTGCAAGTGATGTTTATTAGTTACATATGCAGATTTCACCACAAGGAAGGACTGTTAATTTCTACACAGAAATGCTTGTTATGCAATTTTGCTGCCAAGTTCTGCCAAATTTTCCTCCGAAAATTTTAGGCTTGTAGAGAGTTATTATGAATATTATAGCAAGGATAAAAAGAAAAAATTATCAATTTAGTCTCCCCTGTGATGTCATTTTTTTTTGAGCTGCTGCTCTTCAGGTACTTGTGACACTTTATACTCATTTTGGGATGTTTGATGAAATGAGAAGATGGGGGAGTCACAGGAGAGTTTTGGGGTCACTGCTTAGGTAAAAAAAACTAGGGATATTATTTAAAGGAAATTAATCTCTGTTGGTTCTGCTGTTGCAAAACAAGTTTTGTTAAAAGTAAATAATTACCATTTTATCTGTTACAATTTCTCTCAAATAATTTCTTAATAGCTTTTGGCAAGACTTGTTGCATTATGTTTTCCTGAATTAGTAGAATCTTTTACCTAGGTGTAAAAGACCACTAGTGGTTTATTCCAAATTTGTATATTGTGCTCTCTTAAGAGATCTGGGTCAGCCTGATGGCTGAGAACAAATAAGCATGTTTTGGGAGATAGCTGTTGGAGAAAAAAGGAATGAGAGAGTCAGAGCAAACGGCTGAGAGTTTAATGTGCATTTAGTGTGGGCTCTCAGACACACAAAAATTGCAAGAAGGAGCAGAGGGCAGATAGCCAAGACTTAGAAATAATAGAAAATGACAGTAAATGGGTATCAAAGACCAGAATTTGTTACAACTCAGAAAACTATGGAGCTAGCTCTCACCAAGCCTACGAGCAAAGGACCATCTGCAAGGAGAAACAGGGTAGGAGTTGGTTTACAAGCTATTTTGTCCTAAATGCTCTGTCTTCATTTAAGAAATTAAAAAAAATCTATGTTATGTTGGAGAAGGCAGATGATATGCACATTCAAAAGCCTTTTTTTCCTGAAACTCTGTGTAGGAATTTAAGGTCTGAGATGGTTCTCCTTAAACATCTTCTTCCCTTTGGATTTCTTCATAGTCTGTAATTTAAGTTTTAGCCATTGCTCAGTTTCCTACCTCCAGCAGCAGTGAAATGTTATCACTGGATCTTCCTGCATTAAATGTGCCTTGGATCAGATAGCATTAGCAGTGATTTAAATTCCAGCTGGCATTAGAGAGGGAACATCCTTATGAGCAGTCAGAAAATGCCGTGTGGCAGATGCAGAAGACTAATATCAACAAGGGAGAGCATGGATGTTAGAGAGGTCCTGGACTTCTTTATGGGAACACCACATAAGCACAGCATTTAGTTATGAGTTTCATGAACCACTCTATCACCATTGTCTTGTCCTCTCTGTGGGCTCTCCTTGGAACTGGTTCTGCAGGGTAGAATTTTATTTGTTTTTAGATGTTGCTGATCAGAAAACATCAGAATATGATCTGGATTGGCTGCTACCCAGAAAATAAATATATTCTATTGACACCATTGAGCACTTTGCCTACTCAGTGGTCTGAATGGGCTTTTCCTTCTGTGTTTCTTCTAGCAACTCCTGTTGGGCTGAGAAACCTTAAAGTCTGTCATTATTGAAATATGTTTGTATCTGGTGTTACCTTCTGTTTTCCTTGCTCCCAGGGGTCAGCATTTCTCCCTACTGCTGCTGCATTTTTCTGGTCATCGCTAACACTGGAAGATGCTTCCTTCATCCTAAGCCTTGTGAAACAAGCTTTCAGCCAAGCTCTTCAGCTTTGAGAAAGTGTGCCCTCTTATTCTGTTGAGTACACCTGAAGTAGTGTGTTTGGCAGTTGAGTACTTCTTGATGGCAGAATTGCTTGGTTTTTAGATATGACTGGAATCGTTGTGTGCTGCTTCACCACAAGGCAACTTTGCCACTAGACAAGGTTAGCAATAATATGTTTTGTGTAGCAATATATAGCTTTGGTACTGGATTATGGAAAAGTAGAGTTACAAAGTGCAATAAGTATGTTTAATGCCTCTCCTCACTTTCGTTGTTTCAGCTTCTGAGCTACCATTTTGTTCTCTTAAGCTGGAATCTCTTTTGATAAAGCTAAGATCTCAGTTTAAAATGCCTGGTGCCTCTTCCCCTTCTGTCTTAACCCCTTCCTTGGGGAAAATAACATAATGCTCATACTGGGGCAGCAAACATGCTGTGAAGTAGCATAGTGGACTAAGTGCAGAGGACACTAAACTGAAGCTTTTAAAAATTTCTCTGAAATTTGATTCCTCAAGTTTTGGGATGTAGGTTCTTTGAACACATAATAAATGACAGGACTTAAATTATCTTGATTTTTAATTTTTATTGCGTGCTTTGGGGGAGGGAGTCTGATTGTAATCTATTGAAGTAAATTTGAGAAATAGTCAGCTCTTGTTTTATTTTATGTACATTCTGTACATGCATAGCTCCAGTTGGTCCCTTCTCTGTGTGTGGGAGGATGCCAAGGCAGAATGCTGCAGAGCAGTAAGTACTCATCTACAGTGTCAGACTGAACAGCCACAATTACACTGGGACTAAGTACATATAAGGGTGTTCTATTTTGAAGTTTAACTTATGATTGCACTTCAAAGAACCATATATTGCAGCAATTTGGTACTTTTAACTCAGCTAGAATAGTAAGACTGAGTATATCCATTAGTAGAAGCAAATAAAAATCAAAGTGAGATGAAATAGAAGTACTTGAAAATGTGATTAGATATATCTGTTGAGGTTTCTAAAGATTAGTGTCTGGTCTACAGAGAACTGGCAGAGTACATTGTACTACTTCCTTCTTTCAGATATTATTTTGAATGAAAAGGAGCTAAAATTAAATGTTTCTTAGATAAACAGTCCTGTAGGTAATCTGATTAATGCTGATTTTTTTCATGATTGTAAGTAGGATTGAAGGTCTTAAGATAGCCAGTCGATATTAAATCTACTTTATTAAAATGTGTGACCTAGAATCAAAAACTTCACCAATTTTTTGGGAATTCTTTTGATTTTGTCGTTTTTAGTAGAAGGAATATTTTGTTCTGTAAGATAGGCTTCCTGGGTGCAAATGTTAGTGCAGATATTATTGGGGTTTTTTTTGTAAAAGGTAGCAAAAATAAACTTTTTCCAGGAGAGTAATTTAGATACTTTTTCTTTCTTTTTCCCAGTTATCCTACCTACCCTCTATAAAATCTAAACATGCTAATTTATTAAATATAGAAACATACATCTTTATGTAAAAAGGTGCCAGCTTTCTTTAATATATTTCTATAAGGACTAAACCTGTTGTTAAAGAAAAAGATGTTAGAAAATTGATTTTGGTGGGAATTTGTTCTGCTGAAGGCATTATGTATAGTTTTGAATAGCTATTGAATATTGTGTTTAAAACTAAGGTCTTGACTAAATTGATCTTGAAAGTAAAGATAAATTTTTAAAAGGAGCCTTTCCACTTGTGGTCTAGATGTAAAGAATAGACAAGTAGCAGGAATAGAGAGATCTTGGTTGGACTGTTCTTTCATTCCTTTAGTGCTCAGTTACCATGGTGCTGTGGCAGGAGACCGTAGCTACAAGGGAAATGGTGCTGGTGTTGTAATGCCATTGTTAAGGTTTCTAATGAGTTTCCAATACAAACAATTTACATTTCCTTTTGTAATAGCTCTCTAGGATTTTCTTCAAATACTAGGAGGGATGCTTCCAATTTAGAAGAGCAGAAATTATGAAGAAGTCTTTATAGACTATTGTGTTTTGTCCATAGCTACTGCAGGAACTAAAAAGCTTGCTTTCAAGGCCAGCACTTTGCTAACATAACAGACAGGCAGCTTGTCAGTTCAAGCCAGTAATTTAAATCTTTGGTGCTAGTCAAAGCTGTCAACTTAATAACAGCTTACTGCATAAACAAGCTGGAGGACTTACTCTGGGTCATTAGTATAGGAAGTTTCACGAACTGAATTGATGTTTATCACTGGAGATTATTTGAAAAGCAAGGCTTGTTTGAAGGAAAGGTAGTAGTTTGCTTAAGCAATTCTGCTTTGTGCTTACAGCCTTGGTCATGGCAGTGGGTAGTAAAAGTCACTTCAGACATGAAGCAGTATTAGATAGGTTTTGATTTTTGAAGATGAGGGTCATCTGGTTGGGTTTGGGTTGTTTTTTTAAAGGCAAACAGGGCAGAGGAAGCGGATTGGCAGGGCAGCCATCTCAGTATGCCGTAGCAGGAAAGATCTGCTTTGCAAGGCCTTCTCTCACCACTGACATCAGTGAAGGAATAGCACGGGAAGTTGAATGAGTAATGGTGCATAAACAATGATTTGGCTACTATGATCTGGTACACTGGGGACACATACACATCAGAGTCACCTAAATGCTTAGTAATACTACATAAAAAATAATCAGTACTTCATGTTTTTATGCCAGTTTTTCCCCAGAGCCACCAAAATGTTTCATCTGCAGTAGAGCAAAAGATTCTCTCTGGTTTAAGTAGCATATATGTGGGGATTATTTCTTTTCACCTCAAAACAGTGTTATCCCTTAGGACAATGAATAAGATCCACACTACCCTGTTGGAAGTAAAAATTGAAGAGCAGTGAAGTTCTATGAAGCTTTCACTGATTGTGACTCGGGAGTTGAGTTTTGTCTTGTTTGCTGATTGCAGTCACAACCCCCACACCATCAGGAACTGTAGCAAGATATTTGTTCACTGCTTTGAAGCAGTGGTGTTCTGAGTCTCCCACTCCTTATGGAAGCTTAATGGGTTTCTGGTGGCCAGTTTTTAAAGAACTGACTGGCAAGGGCCTCACTAGTTTGTAAAGCTGAACAGGATTGTGCCATAAGGCTTTAGTAAGAGGAAATTTGCCTGTGTATTTAGAAATATGAAGATATTTTAAACATTGAACAGTTTGACTACCAGTGTTACAGAATTCCTTAAACAGTAAAAAAAAAAAAAAAGTGTCTGTACTGTCTGGAAGCATTTAATTATTGAAAACAGGAGTATCTACTATACAATGAACTGCAGTTATGCTACTAAAATAAATTATTATTTTGTAGTTACCAATTTTCTTTAGATTAGAGTCAGGACTAATTGTGTGCATTTTGCTGTGGATTGGTATTTCAAAGGGAGATTGTTCTTTCTTTTTCCTTGTCTAGAATTTGCTTTATGTATCTCTTAAATTTTTTAATAAGTAAAATATGCCTGAACAGATGATGTGTTCTAGTTAGCCATATATAGCTACACTAAAGATCTGAAAGTTCCCTTGTTAAATGTCTTAAATATTTAATTTCTTTTCTGTATAAGCAATTTTAAATTTTTTGTTACGTGAAGAGTTGCCCATATCCTCTCGTACTATTTTGATTTTTGAAAACTAAATGAGTAAAATAAAGAGATCCGTTTTCTGGCTGAAGATGTGGGATGATGGGAAATGTACAGCTGCTTAATATGTTTTCAGAAATCAGGCTGGAGAATATAAAAAGTAAATACTGTCAGAAACATGGAAGAAAACATTATTTAAGCCTTTTATGTTCTGGTCAATGCAGATGAAGTCATGTACATTCTTTTACATAATGTGCTCCTTTAATGGTCCTGCTGGAAATAGACTTCTTGGCAGCTGTACAGTGCAGAACAAGATGGATAAAGTTCTGTTCCTGTTTCAAAATGCTGTAAGTGTGAGCATGTCAGAATTGTACTAAGACAAATTCAGTCTTTTTTCCTTTTCAGTTTCATCCATTTGATGTTAGTTAAACGAACTGTTAAATTAATGAGAGCACATCTGAAAAAAACATCATTTGTCAGTAGTTTTTGGAGTGAAATTTTCTTTCTCCTCTGGATCCTGACCCTGCTGAGGAGATGGAAGGGTGTAGTGCTGAGAATCATGAGTCCATGGTGAAAAACTGCATTTAACTCTTTATTTCTTTGTGAAAACCTTGCTGGATCTTTAGATCACATGGCATTCTGCAAAAAACCTTAATTACACGGGTTTCTAGGGTGCTGGAAATGTGTATACTTGCAGCCATGCGTCAGTTGCTATCTTTTGGGTTCTGTTTTAGCAAAGGTGTAAGTGTGCATCATTTCATCCTGGTTAAGCAAAGCATTAAAATCTATGCTATGTGTAGATACTCATAAATTCACTGTGGTTCTGTGGTTACAGGTGTTCTGAAGTGTTCTATTGTAACAGCACTGCAGTCCCTAATGCAAATCCCCTGTGTTTCAAATTCCCAGTATGAGCTGACAGCTGGTTACAAGTCAGTTATCAGGGGCTGTGATTTGTCTCCTGTACCCTCAAAGATTCAGAAGCACTGAGTGTTTGCAAAAGTAGCAAGCCAGAACAGTGCACACCTCCATATGTGGTATGACAAAATGACTGAATAGCTTGTTTTTTCATCTTAAAGCTTTGCAGATTTATAGCTACCACAACTTTAATGATGAATAAGAACTACCCACACAAAGAAAGAGATCTAATGATGACTGAAGGCAAGTGAAATTGAATATATGCTCCTTATAAGGCAGTGTGTGGGAGACACATTTGTAACATACTGAGTATCTGAGCAAAACCATGTGTCATGTTTCCTTAGGTTCTCAACAGGAGATGTGTAGAAGCAGCAGTGATGACAGGCCTGGCTCTCAACTGCAGCATAAACAAGAAGTCCTTGTTTGACAGAAAGCACTACTTCTATGCAGATCTGCCTGTAAGTATGCAGCATGGCTGGTCCCTCCTGGGCTGTAGGAGGGACAAGTCTGGAGTAGGGATGGCAGTAGGGGAGGAGTGCAGAGATGCTTTTTCTGTTTTCAGTCAGTGCTCTGCTCATCCCAACAGGATGCTGCACTGTGCCCTGATGGAATAGGCAGCTGTACCCTGGTGCTCACTGATTGAATATGATTGCTCTGATTGCTGACTCCTTGCTTAGCTGCACAATTCCAGTAGCCTAATGTAATTGGATTGGGAGCTGGAACTGCTTTGTGCCTTAAGTTGTCCATTCCTGGTGTTTTGTACTAATAGTCTGTTAGGGTAAAAGCAATCTGATAAAAGTCCTTCATTTAAAGTGAATGTATAAGTAACACAGGCTCCAGTAGAATAAACACAGTAGTGTCTTTTTTGTGTGTGCTTAGGGACCTAAAAATATTTAATTTCCCTTCAAAACTTTCCCGGTCATGATTCCAATAAATGAAAAAACCAAAGCTATTGAGAAGTTGAGTCTTTGTAGTGTGGTTTTTTGGTTGATTTAATATTGTGTAGAAGCTAAGTCAGATGTATTTTGCTGCATTTGATATGGATGCAGAAATATTGAAATAGTTTAAAAACCTGAGTTCAGTCCTTGCAACAGGATGCAGTAGTGTTTGAGCCTTTTTTTCTCTGTAATGGCATTAAACCTTTCTGATTTTTAACTTTTTTTTGCATGAGCTTATTTGTACTGAATGTTCAGTTTAACACTGATCTGTCGAAGGGAGGAAGCTATTTTTAGTTTTGGTGTTTTGGGGGTGAAGATTTGATGGCATTAAAAGAAAAATATGTGGGTTTATTTTATTGAGGAAAAATCAGGCATATTAGCTTGTCCTCTCTTTAGGTGAGGAGTCTCAGACATCCAGAGAAGCAGAATGAGACACCTCTCAGATCCCAGGTGAATCTGTAGAGGTGCTGTATTATTAACCAAATTACTTTCTTTCCCACTCTTGTTCAGGCATTGAAAATATTTTGAGATTACAGAAAACATTTTCAAATACAATTGCTTCCCACCTTAGAAACAGAATTGTATTAGAGTTGTCCACTGGAGACCTGGATCTCAGAAGAGATTTGTTTTATTCTCTTCTGGCTTGGGAACTTTTGGCTCTTCTGTGAAGCTGCTATAATTTTGATTTGGTTTCTGGGGATAATGTTGCAAATATTTGTAAGTCATTTAGAGGCCCTTTTACTGGGAGCTATGCAGTGACCTGCTGGGAATGTGAAAAGAAAACTTACCAGTTTGAATTGCCAATACTTTTTTTTAAGCATATAGAACTATCTTAAAACCCATTTCAAGACCTGAAGGGTAAAAAGGTGAAATAGTGGGAAATAAATATGACTTTCGAAATTCCTTTACACGTCGTAAAGAAACATCAAAAACATCATAGACAAATTGTTTGCAAATTACCTTTAGCGCTTACTCTGTTAAACTGAAATCACTCATATTCTTGTGATATCTGCTGCTATCAACTTACTGATAGCAGCTATATGGGTGAATGTTGTCCTGGGAAAGAATCCACATCCATGTGTCCAAGAGAGCAGTTGAGATGGAAGAAACTGTGGGACTCTGCAGACATGAATTACAGAATCATCTGGTCACATAAGCATGGAGATTTAGTCAGGGAGATGCTGACACATTTTATTAGCTTGAAACATGTTATTCTGGCTTTTTACTGACTGACTTCTGCAGTTTAAGCACTGACAATAAACTGCCCGACCTGCATTTCATAGTGAGCAGTCTAGTCAGGAACCCTGTAATAAGATGCAGGGTTTAGGCTAATGAGCTGAATAGAACCGATAAATCCAGCTCTTAGGGTCATTTGACAATGGGATTATTGTTGCTCCTGAAAACAGGGCTTTGGATGGGAAATGGGATTCGTATTATTTATTGTCACTCAATATATCAGCCTTTTAAAAAATCATTTTAATGAGAACTTTTAGGAGATGAGAAGAGCCTGTGATTAGCATAGGCTGCAGAGTCAGTTATTATTTTTCTTATAGTGATCATGTCTAGTAGGTCATGCACTTCACTGCATATATAAATTGAGGTGTTGACAGGGCCAGACCGCTGTTCTCCATTCCAGTGCCCTGGAATTCACCATCTCTGCATTTTAGAGTAAGCTCATCTTCCCTACAAAATATACAAATACTCCTCCCAATTAATTTGTGTCTGGCAGACTTTTTTTTTAATTTTTTAAATTTTTTTAATTTGCCATAGGTAGGTGAGGAAGGAGGAAGCAAAGGGGGACCCCACCTCAGCTGCCATTGATTCCCTTCTCTATTTTTACGTCATTGCAGTTATTCCAATACCTTGTCACTGGCAGCCAGTGTTTTGGCCAGCAGTTTCCCCTTTGAGTGGAGTCCCAGGCGTGAGGTGGCATTTATCAGCCCACATGTGCCTCATGTGGGCTGGCAGTGTCTTATCTTTTAAATTGCTACATTAATGGAATGGAGCTTTCTCATTTTCTTGATTTCCACACCTCCACCCCTTCCCTCTCTTCCCCTCTAATGAGAACAATTTGGAACAGACAGAGAGGGATATGCAGACTGTTGGGAGGATGAGTGATAGCCCCACATTGGGGATGGAAATACAGTAACTGGCTTCAAACAAGATGTAACAAGATCATGGAACTACAGGCGTGGAAGAACCTCCTCTAGTCCATTTCCTGCTCCAGGGCAGTATCGGAGAATTGGCAAGAGATTGTGGAGTTGATTATTTCAGCATTAGTATGGTGTCCTATATTTGTCTATTATTGAGAAGTCCTTGTATTTTTTCAAGACTTCCAGCTTCTTACAGTTACGTTGAATTCTAGACTCATCTTCTAGCTTGCTTCCTTTCCATCTAAGCAAAGTAACTTTTGAATTTACACGTGCATGTATTCTCTTGTGTAGGCTGCTATGAAAGATGTTGCATTTTCAGTTTTGTTCTTGGTCAATTATATTTGCGCTTGGTCTGCTTTCTGAAAAGTGGATGTTTCAATTGATTATAAAGCTAATTTTGTTGACAGGCTGGCTATCAAATCACGCAGCAAAGAGTTCCTATTGCAGTAAATGGAAGTCTGTCATACAGTCTCTGCATAGACAACAAGATGAGCCAGATGGTGACCAAAACTGTGAGGATTAAACAAATTCAGTTGGAGCAAGACAGTGGAAAAAGTCTCCATGATGACACAAGGAGTCAAACACTTGTGGACTTGAACAGGGCTGGTAGGCTTGGATTACTTCCCTATTTTTCTCTTCCTTTTGGGTTAAGATGGGTCTTTAAAGGTAAATAGATGACAGGAAACAGGCAAAAAATAAAAACAGCTTTATGGCTCTCTCCTTGAAAAAATCATTTATGAAAATTACTGTTACGCTTGAAACAGATGAATACTTGGTTTTTTTAATGGTCAGTAAACCTTTCCCATTTGCTGTTGGTTGTTGGCAATTGGCAGTAGCAAGTTAGAAATCTCTTGGCTTCAGTTTGCTCAAAACTGTCAGTCATAGAGCCACTCAGCTATTTAAGCTCTGTACTTATGTATTGTTACAAAAAATAAGATGTAACAGATCAAGTGAATCAAGTTTGTATATAGAAAGACCAGCTGTTGGAATCTCTTGGTGCATGAGTCAGACATTTCTTTTAATTATTAGCTGTGAAGAAATGTAGATTTTTCTCTTTTAACTTGGAAATTGTAGATGGAGTGATCCAAAGGAGTGTACAGCATGGCTGGCCTAGACTGATTGGGAAGTACTCTGGTGTCTATTGAGGCTGAGGGCTGTGGCTGCTCAGATTCCTTGAAAGCTATGTCCTGAAGCTAAAAACTAAATCACATCTGTTGACAGTTCTGCTGCTCCAAAATTAGTTTAAGATAAAGTAAATTTGCATCTGGAACCCCACTGGCTTTAAATGAAAGTCCTTCTAGAGAAAGGCAGAAGAGGAATGGGTCCTTCTGATCTGCATGTCCTCAAAGGGTGGAGGGTTGTGAGCAATTCGTTACTTTAAAAAAATACACAAAAATTTTTTATAGCATCTAGGCCCTTTGTGACAGTTACTAAATAATATATGGGGGTTTATGTTTTTTTGGTTTTTTTTTAAGAAGCCCAAGTTCTTTCATGTGTTAGCCAGTTGCACTCTCATGTGCCAAGATCAAAAGCTATTTTTGAATCCTGTCTCTTTCTTTCATAGGAGTCGGTCTCATGGAGGTTGTCATGGAGCCTGATATGTGCTGTGGGGAAGAAGCAGCTGCAGCAGTCAGAGAGCTTCAGCTCATTCTGCAAACACTTGGGAGCAGCCAAGCAGTCATGGCAGGTACTGAGGGGAGAAAGGCATGTTCCCTTGTCACCAGTAATTCTCTGCATTTGCAGGAGTTTTACAGCTTCTGGTTATTTTGCTCTGTGGTTGCTTATAATGCATAGCCCTTTCTAGCTGTTGTTTTTACAATCCTCAGAGTCTGTCCTGATGCCTGCCATGATTATAGGCCTGCCTTTGTCTGCAGAACTTTGCTGTGCTAGATGTTATGTTTCCTCACACAATAATTTTACAGGATAAAGCTAGGCAGGAAGAAATGTCCCCAGGGTTCTTGTGGTGCTTCTCCCCATCTCTTTCCATCTTGCTTGCTACAGCACTGCAGTACAGAAGATCTGTAGCAAGGATTAATTGCAGAGTATCAAAGGGACAAAGTAGTGGGAGCATGGATCATCTTCTAAATGTCAGGACTCAGTCATAAAATTGATGTAGGCAGTAAACTTGTGCTGGTGTCATGGATGAGATGGAGTAAACAACAGCATGTACAGAAATGGGTGCTGGGGTTGATTTTAGCCAAGATTACCTATCTTTCTGAGACCACTTCCTCTTGCAGGAATCATTGCTTCTGGCACCAGCTCTTTCTGTAATTTCAAGGCCCTGATTTTCACACTAGGTGGTGTGCAGAAGCATAGACTACATTCAGCCTCCTAACTGGGGATTGTGTCTCATTAATTTTAAGATTCAGATCATGCCCTTTTTCCTCAGTCTTAATGTTACCAAAATTTACAGCCAGCCCATGGTTACAGGTAGCATATAGCAGACATCTGCTTAAGAATTTAAAAGTGGTTTCAGGCATTCATTCCGTCCATACATATCCACAATTATCAGCTGCTTATTAATGTTCACAGTGTAAAATATATTTTTGCCTGTGACAGTTGGCCTCAGTGTCTGGCAACAAATTCAGTCCATTATACAAGTGGATGTCTCCTGGAAAACTGAGTCAGAGTGCTCCATGCATCACACAATAAATGGGATCCAATAAATGTTGGCTACTGATGCAGCTTTAATTTAATGTAGCGGGAAATAATAATAGCTAGACATTATCTGTTTCTCTGAATCTTTTCTCACAGAAGTGTCCCACATGTCAAATAAGGCACACTTGTCAATATTAAGCAGCCAGTTTGGATGCTTCTTCAAGGGCCTTTGTGGGCATACCTCTCTACAATAATTTTTCACTACTGAATTTGGCCCTAAGATTGCCATTGGAATTACATTGTGGTATCTTTTACTGCAG
The DNA here is from genome assembly GCF_971803275.1 of Cyanistes caeruleus. Lineage (NCBI taxonomy): Eukaryota > Metazoa > Chordata > Aves > Passeriformes > Paridae > Cyanistes > Cyanistes caeruleus. Next base: position 43,565,786 of record NC_141705.1, read on the forward strand.
GGACATTTCTGACTTTATATGAGAATCCCAGTATTGGAAATATTTTTCTTCCAGGATAGTTAGCTATAAAAGTATTTGGATTTTTTTTTTTTTCCTAAGTGAAGGTTTTTGGGGCTTTTGCATGTACACTGAAGACTTGTGCCCAGTTTTGTCAGATGTTATTTCATTAACAACAAATACATGAAAAGATGCTTTTATTGTAAAGTGTAAGAAAAGTAAGCTGGGTTCAAAGAAAAAAAAGCCCTTTTTTGTTTATTTTTTTTGTTTGTTTGGTTTTGGGTTTTTTTGTTGTTGCTTTTTTTGTTTTGTTTGGCTTGGTTTTTTTGTTTCTTTTAGGAACTTTTGCAGCCTGGGTCTTTTGCTTATGCCTGATTAAATTCATTGTCTGGTCACCGTGACACCTACATCCAAGTAGAAACAGGTCACATCTCAAATGAAGCAAGGGCAGGACAAGACTATTCCTCATTTGGAACAAGTGCAAGTTTCACCCCAAAGAGGGTGCACATGCAAAACACTTCCCTTGAAAGAGATACTGGGTCATTCCAGCATTTTTGTCTCATTTGCATGTCTGGCAAGGCTCTATGAAGACAGAGGAAATTAGTGTGCTGTCATCCAGCCTGCTTTTACAAATTGTACCAAGGCCTTGCCGGTCAATTCAAATCCATTGACCGGAATGGGTTCTGAAGCCCTAGCGTCTTCAGTTTTAACCCTGAGCCATTTTGCACTCTCATTTATAATTCCATAATATTATAATGTATGCAATCAATAGGCATTTGTTTCTTTTCATCTGTATCTGAAATAAAAAATGAATTAAAAAAAAATACAGGGAAAGGCTACAGATGTTCACTGTGTAATATGGGGAAAATAATGTTTCTTAACATTCCAGGATGTAATACAACCTCTCCTCTTTGTGTATTCCCAGCAGCTGATAACTGTGGCCTTTTCCTATTGGAAGAGATGTCTTTAGATGGATAATACTTAGAAAGATACAATTATGATTTCCTTGTGGTTGAGTAATTAAAAATTTTTAAGGACATTAGTCCATTTTGGACTGAGAGTGCATGATGCTTTTATATAAAACTTTGTACAGTTTTTGGCAGCCAGGGACGTTTTGGGGCGTAAGATTGCAATTTCTTGAAGGAGAGGAAGAAAATTACCAAAAAAATCCACTGCTTCTCACATTTTGTCCTTGAGCTGTAAATTTCCAAGAACACCTTAGTAAATCTGTTCAACATAACCTTAAGCTCTTGTGTTCCATGCTAGGGTAGCATATATCCATCAAATTGTAATTCCAAAAGGTATTTTTGTGCTGCTTTGAGAGGAATGGAAGCTCACAATCCACCAGTTTGCTTGTCTAATTCTGCCCTTTATTAAAGAGCTGTGAATCAGAAGCTCTTTTCACTGTATGGCTTAGAGGATCTGTGCTGCACTGCACCACGCAGTTCTGAGAGGAATTATGAGCAATGATTTAAAAGTTTTTTGAATGATTCAAGGCAGTGCCTTGAGATGGAATCACAAACAGAAAGCTATGATGAAATGGTTGTTACTCCTTTCTGAACGTAGAGAAGTCTACTATTAAGGCTCTGCACATAACATGCAGTTTATTAATGCATGACATGGTTTTTAACTCTAGTGTACTGGGCAGGCTATTCTGTTAATAAAATTTCCTTTTACAGAGGGTCAGCTGAGAGTGGATGCCAATGTTTCTGTGCATCACCCTGGAGAGCCTTACGGAGTGAGGACTGAAGTGAAGAATATCAATAGTATACGATTTCTGGCAAAAGCAGTAGGTAAACAGTTGCTTCATTACAAGAGCATTGTAGGTATTTTATGTGGTCTGAGCTGAAAGATGGCAGGCTCCTGAGTGCAGTAATTGGCCTTAAATGGCCTGATCTTCACCTGAGTGTGCAGGAGCCCCATTTAGGCTCAGGCTGGGACCTTCAGACCCTGCCTGAACGGCTGTGTCACAGGTGTGCCAGTTTTAGTCCTGTCTCCTGAAGGACCTTGGACCTGTTCTGTAGCCTTGTTCCCAGTCCCGTCTCAGGACTTAGCTTCTTCTGCTTCTCCCTGAGCTCCCTGAATGGACTCTGGACTCAGCTCATCCCCTCACCTCAACTGGTACTGTCAGAGGACTCTTAGTAGCACCTGCCCCTGCCCACTCAGACTAGTGGGACTGCACCAGAACATCAGGGCATGGCCTTGGTTCTAGCCACCCTTCACTCCTGGCTTATCCCTCTTTATGGAGCAGCCCCACTCGTGTTGCTCTCTGACAGAATAAATCTTAGTGTGAAAAGCTCTGGAAAGAGCAGGTATGTTAGTTTGCGGGTTTTTTGCAGTAAAGCCTCTGCCTATAAGAAGGACGAAGCAGGTGGTTAAGTGCCTAGCATGTACTAAAATATGGTAGCAGCGGTTTTGTGTCCTCCAGTGGAGATGATTGCTTTCCACTGAGCATGGTGTGTGATGTGTGTGAAGTTCAGATGCCGCTTGGGTATGAGGAAAAAAATGCTGATTGTTACAACTCCAAAAGAAAACTGAACTGGATGACTACAAGGTCACCAGGAATGTATGGCTTGACTGCAGTGCCTGGGAGAAAATGGTTTCCACTTAAGGGAAATGAAAGCAGATGAGGAAAACACACAAAGAAAGAAACCATGCTGGAGAAAGACAGTGACTGATAATTCTGCCTATAACTACTGCTGTTGATTTCATTAAGGTTAAAACAACAAAGTCTTCCATTATGGCATGGCAGTGAAAAATGAAATAGTGGAGTGCAGTAAAGCTAATAGTGTAGTCTAACAAGCTTACTCTTTTTTCTTTTATTACTGTTAGACTATGAAATACAGAGGCAAATTGAAGAACTTGAAAATGGAGGGACAATTTTGAATGAAACAAGAGCCTTTGATTCCAAGCTTGGGTGAGTTTTTATTTTGGAGGAACGTAGGAATAGCTGCTTTAGAGTGCTCACGTATACATAGTGACATGATGAGGAACTGTAATACGATGTTGCTCAACTTGTGTCTTCTAAAGCTAATGTTCACAAGTATAGTCTTCTCATAGGGAGTAATTGACGACTGAGGCTTTTTCACAACAGATTGTGCGCTGCATCAAGCAGTGTCTGTGAAAATGACTGCCCTCTTACATGCACTTACTCTTTGAAGTGGTTTTAAGAGGCTCTCCTAACCTTCATGAGGCAGAGGTTCTGGGTTGTGGTTTTGCCATAAAACTGATTCTGTGGCGTCTCTCTTACCACATCTTGTTTTGTTTTTATTTTAGGTGCACAGTACCAATGAGAGACAAAGAAGGAAAACAAGATTACCGGTACGTTTTTTAAATAGACTTAACGTTTCACAAACTGAGAATTTATTAAATTTCTGAAGTGTATCCAATGTAATAAGGATGTAAAGTTAGTCAGAACAGTGAGTCTGTGTTGGAAGTTTACCTTCTACTGGAAGGGGCAGAGACCTATCAAAATCACTGCTCGTCTGCACAGTTGAGATCTGGATTTGTCTCTCATTTCTGGTGAAACCCTTGGACCTTTCACACCTAGGCTGTGAGTATTTCAGCTCAAAGTGGGAAAGTTGAAGGTTTACTGTGTGGCCAGTATAAGTGTATTCTTAAGAATGCCTGACATAAAACATCAGAATATTCTGAGTTCAGCACTGCACCTGCTTTAAGTAAATACAGAGGGAAATGGTTTTCAGCTACCAGGCCCTGCCTCTTCATGCTTAGATTCTGTGATCACAGATCACAAATGCTGTTTGAAAATCCTAGCTGCTATTGAAAGGTGTCAGCATTTCATGGGCAGATTTCTACCTTGAAGTTCTTCACAGACCTAGTGAAGGAGTTACCTTGCTAAGTACTTTGCTTCCCTAAGTGTAAGATGACAGTCAAAGAACCATAAAGTCACCCAGGAAGGATTTAGCTGTAGGGCTGAGGGGACAAGGCATGAGCCTTGTTGGGAAGAAGTGCTGCTGGGAATGAGTTCTGAGGGAATACTGCAAGGCAGCAGCACAGCTGCTTAGGGCCATCATAGTGCCAATCCTCCCAGTAGTTCCGAGCTTTGCATCCCAGAGAGAGCTTCCTGGTACTCCAGAATTCACTTTCCAGCAGGAGACTTGTAGTTCTGCAGGACAACATTCAGAGCCACTTAGGTTGGTCAGCTCTGTGCTCCTGTTAGATCTTCTTTTCTACCACTTGCTACAGCAGAGCAACGATTTTGAAAACATCCCCCAAACTTTGAATTCAAATCTGCTTTTTAGATTATGTTTTTGTAGAAATGCAGCAGTGATCATTTTGTGAATTCCTTGTTATGGTAGGGGCGGGCATGACGCTTATTTAAAAAAACTACCTTGAAAAAATGCAAAAGAACCTTAATTAAAACCTAGACAAAACTGACGAGTCTAAGATATTTCAAAAAAAGACTGTAAAGATTATTACTGGTGCTACGATTATGAACAGTATTGAACTGTAAACTGGTTTTTAGGTTCTTTTGTAACTTAGTGCTGCACATTATGCATTAATCTTAAAATCTGTGTTTAGGTAGATTTTAAATAGAAATCATTATAGCCTAATGCCCTTTATTCTGGTGGTTTTGAACCCCTTGTTTGATCATGTAGGAGTGAAGTTTCTGCTTCAATCACAGTTATTTGAGTCATTTGAATTGGCCTTCTCTTTAAGGGAGCCTTTTGTTCTGTGATAGCACCCTGCTGAGCACAGTAACTTTGCTTTTAGCCCAGCATGAGATTTCATCAAGATTTTTTAAGTTTGGCTGGAAAAGGTTACAACCTGCCCAGATCATTCCTGGCAGTTGGCTGTCAATCCGAGTTCTTCCCTGCCAGCCCACTCCCATTTTTGTCCAGATCTGTAATTCATGCTTGATGTCAAAAAGGGTGGGCTGTTTCAGTATCTTTTACTGGTGCTATTGGGACTTATTATTATTTTTGGTGCAGAATTGTTTGAATTACCCCTTTTGTATTACGAACTCTTTAACAATTGGTGGAAAATTCCTGAAGAAAAAGGAGGCTTTGCAACAGTTTGGGGCCTGATCTTTTACTACTTACCAGTGATATAGCAAGTCATTAATTATTAATATTATGTTTAGTTGAAAGGGTGATGGAATTTTCAGGGAAGTATAAACTTGTGATATAAATTTCATTCCTTGTTTAGCTTCTGAGTGAAAATAATTATAAAGGAGTTTTTCTTCATTTTTTACTAGGTTCATGCCAGAGCCAAACCTTCCCCCATTGATTCTGTATGATGCAAAATCTTTGCCAGCTAATATGAACCATCAGCAAGTGATAAATATTGATTGGATTCATGAGAGACTGCCTGACCTCCCCAGTGTGAAGAGAGAAAAGCTTGTTGAACAGTATGGGATTCTTCCTGAACACAGCTTCACCTTATTGGTAGGTCTATTGATCAAGTGCTAAAATAAGCCTAGAAACTTCAAAGTTGCACAGTTCTTGAAAAGATTTACAAATGTCATATTAACCAGCTGTCAGTCCTTATAAATATTCTAACTTGGAAGTGTGTCCAATTCATACTTCGTACCATGGAGACATACACATAAATTGTGGAATGGTGGAAAAAATGAACCAGACACAGTGTGCCAAGAAGTGTTTCTCATGCAAAGTGCAGTCAAATAACTGGTACTTAATATTGATCTTGTCTGTCTAGACATTGAGGCACCCCTGACTGACTGCAACAAATGTACAGCTTGTGGATGCAGACCCTTGTGTGCAAGTGTCTGCTCTTCAGCTCTGGGCCTGCTGCAGGGCTGGGCACATTGACTGTATTTAATGAATGCGAATCAAAATCCAAAGTTTAAATCTTTCAGCTTCATGTGCTCCTTGACCTACCTTCCACGTTATTGGAAACACTCCCCCTTCTTCCCCCCAGGTTTATTTTTAGGGAAATATACCAAATGGTGTACAGTGTCATCTTGGACCTCATAGTGCAGTTTACCAGGGATGGGGTAAACTATCCCGTCAGAAGAGGGGATGAGAAGGGAAATGATGTGGCAAATGCGCTTATAAATAGGGAAGTGACAGCAAAATCTCGTAACTCCCAAAATTATTCTAGAGGACTACAAGCTTCTTAAATGCAAAGTGTCATCTCTCTTTGCCAGTGGTAAATCTGGGGAGGGACTTAGTATACTCAGATTAGACATTTCACGTACCCAGTGAAGCTAGGAGAATGTCCTGCTTTGGTTACCACTGTCATTAGTGGAGACAGAAGGAAAAGGACTTTTTCAGAGTGAAATTCAGAGCAGAACTGTAAGTACTTTAAATTGTCCTCTGGAGGAGATCCTTTCCTTTGACTATAAATTAAGGGAAAGCAGTGCAGATAACTACCTCATATCCCTTCTTTGTATGTCTGTAATTTAATACACTTGTACAGAGGCTGATTCTACAGGAAGAAAATGATTCTGTGTTCTGAGGAAAGCTGTTAGGAAAACTGCTTTTATGCTGCTGTGCCATTTTAGTGAGTTGCAGACTGTTTGGTGGGCAGGTGAGTCATAATTCTCATCAAAATCACAAGACTGCAGTCATAGTATTGAGAGGTGTCAGCAGTTCTTACTTTCCTGTTTCATTGTATAAGCTGCAAAATATGCTTTTACAGCCAGTATTCCTGTTCATGCATTCATTTGTTCACGTATTTATAACATATTAAAATAAAAATAATAGTAGAAAGGGTAGATAGGTCCTGCATCCTTTTTTTCTGAATTTTTCTAGTTCTTCTCTGTAGTACATTGGTCCTACCAGCTGCTAAATACTACAGCTGCTTGCTCATTTTTGAAGCCAGTAGTACAGGGAGGAGATTAGGGAAAGCAAAAGTAAGGCTGGTGGTTTGAGAGAAACACTTAAGTGAAGGAACAGAGTAGGGGAAACCCTAAGAATGATGCAAATACAATCACTCACCACTGTTACAAGTAGACTGATGTGCTGCCAGTCTGCAGCCAGTGACACTGACTACATCCTCCAAAATGCCCTTGTCTTGGTTTTCCTTGTTGAGCAGGGCATGGAATATAACCAGTTTGGGTTGGCTGTTAGACTGTGTCCACACCTGGTTTTGTGCTCATCCTTGGCCTGTTTGCTCTGGGGGACAGAGTGGAGAAAGAAAAGTGCTGCTCAGCATCAGCCAAAACACCTGTGTGTTGTCAGCATTGCTGTGGTCACAAATCCAAACCACAGCACCGTCTTTAGAACATAAACTCTGTGGCAGCCACACCCAGGGCATCCACTCCTTTCACTTGGCATCAGCCCACCTTTAGTGTGTATCAAGTTGCTGGCACAGGTGACTTCTGTCATCTGTGCCAACTAGCTCTATATATTTTCCTCATCTGACCTTTCTTTCAGCTGTTCTCTCAAATCTTTTGTTGCCTTTGCTTTTCCCCTTTTCCTTATTTTCCTTTTTGCGACGTGTAAGCAATTAACGAGCTCCAAGCTGAAATTTGGGATTCAGCTTGTAATAAGCTAATGCATCCATTTGAATGCATGAAGCAAACACGCTCTTCGTTGCGGGTCTCCTTTTATCGTGCATTAGAATGTCAGCCTGCACACTCTCCACCAGAGCTGCTTGCCTGTGCACTGGGACACCCGTTAACCTTAATTCATGGGGAAGTGCTGTGTCCGTGGCTGCGTTCAGCTTGCATCGGAGGCTGCACAGGATTGCTGATAGGGCCAGATGCACACATCTAATGAGCATTCTTTCAGGTTAGAGTGCCCAGGAGTGCTCGTTAAATAAATGGCAGTTGTAGCGGAATGGCTCTAAAATGCAAAGTCTGTTCTGCACCAACTTGATAGAGAAAGCATTTTGTGCCAAAGTTACAACCAAATTTACATACTCCAGCATGCAGGGTACCTCCTGAGCTTGCTTCCAGAGCTTTGTCCTCATACACAGGAGCTGCTTGTGCATACTGTGGTGTTGAGAAACTGAGATTTCTCCTTTGCCTCATTACAGGATGTACTGAAAGGGAAGAAGTACTCTATTAATATCTTGGTATCCGAAATGCCTTAAGTGTAAACGGCTTCATTTTTGGCAGTTTTATATAAATTGCAGAAATAAATGAAGTTTCTGATTTTTCTTCATGCAGAACTACTCTTCTCATAAGAATATAATTCTTTGAGCCTTGTAGACTCCATGGTATTTGAGTACTCAATTTCTTCATGTAATTTCTGCTTTGCTCTGTAAACTGGTAAGCTGGCAAATATATCAGTCAAGAAGGATCTCTGACAACTTTGCCAGTTATGGTACTACAGTATTTTCATTTTGCTATCTGTTGAGTAAAAAAATAAGATATATTGGCATAGACATTAATGTGTTAATGCAACACTTCATTTTCAAAAAGCATGCTGACACCCAGGGATGTTCAATCAGAAAATACATTGATTGTCACAGTACAGCATGAGAAAAAACCAGTCTGATCACTTCCTTTGTCATGTGAATTCTGAGTCTTCCCATGCATCTACTGTTCTTCTGCTTACTAAGATAAAAGTGGCTGTTCCACTTGGGCTGATTGCCCTAGTAGAACAATCACATTGGCAACTCCTTCCAACAGTAAAAGTGGGTTGCTGGAGAGGTCGGTTTTGACCATTTTGTTTTATGCCATGCCATTGTCATACATGTTAGTGTGCAGGTGAACTTCTGCTTATTTTTAGAATTAAAATAATTTTACAAGAAGCTTTAGGAAAAAGTTTGAAAGAACTTTCTTTGACTGATCTTCTTGTCTACTGGATGTTCTGAGTTTTTTTCCCCTGACAGTTTTGTACATTTTTGCAGCACTTATTACCTCACAGTTGGTTATTGTAGGAGTTGTGATGGTAAAAACAGGAATAACAAAGCAGCAAATGACATTTTATTTGTGAACATTGAAGCAGTTTTCTTCCTTAGTTCTTTGGGAAACGTTTCAGATCTTTTAAAAAATAAGTTTGCATTACATTCCCAATGTCCCTAAAGATTGTACCCATGGTATTCTGTAAAATAAAGTATTGTTTTAAACTTGTTTAAAAGGTACCTGAAATCAGTACGCCACTGGGGTTTTTTATATCTCAGTGCTATGAAATGATCATTTTAAACCATGTTTAAGGAAGAAATTTGCATCTGATTGAAATATTGGTATGTCAGGTTTCATGCCAGTGAGACTTGCATGAATAAATTACAGCATATTTGGTGTGCAATGGGAGCACGGTGTGGCCTGGATCACAAACATGGTGCTACTATTCCAGATTTCTGGTTTTATTTCAATGAAGTTTAGAGTAGAGTATTCAGAATGAAGCGAGAACAGGCAGTCAGCATTCCTGTAAATCCAGCATGTTGGAGCATGGGGTGGTTTTCAGCTCAGATTTGCCGCAAGGGACAGGTCTGTGAGTGTGTTGGTAGTTGGAGTGAATTTGGCAGGAAAAGAGTTTACCAAAATGTAAACCTAATTAAAGTCAAGTAGTACAGTATCTAGAAATTGAAACTAATCAAGTTATGCCTACATTTTTTTTAATATGACAAGAAAATAAGGAAAATGTTTAATTTCTGTCAGTCATTCTGATGTTTTGACACACTGCCTTATTCATTTCAGTCTAGCATTACTGGGTTTTCCTTCTCTTTGGCTACAGAAAATGACAGTCACTTTAAAAAACCCAAAACGAAGTACAAAGGAATTTTGGGGAATGTGTCTGGTTATGTGTGCACAAGTAGTGAGTATGGGGTTCAGAGACTTGGTAGCATATGTAAGTCTGTCTCCCTGAGTTTTCCTGGGCTGTACTGCACTTGCTGCCTGGAAATCATCTGATTAAAATGCGAAGGCTGCGTATGTTTGTCCTTGATTTTTCAAAGGTCTGGCAGCAGGATCAGAACTGTAACTCCAGCCAGGCTGTAAGTATCCGGAAATCTGGATGTACCCACTGCTAGAGATATGCTCTGTAGCCTGTACATGATGGAAGTGCTGGATGTGCTGCATCTGAGCTGTGTAGCTGCATTCAGACATGTGGCATCTGCAGATATTATTTGCCTGTGCATAATGTTGTAGCTAGACCTACTCTGCCTGGAATGTTTGTAAAACCTTCTGCAGCATGTGTAGAGAAACCAGCATTCAGAGATGCTCACTTTTTCCTACCTAGGTTGGACAATCGTTGCTGTGTAAAGGAACCCACCATTTAAATAATGAGTGTTTGTTTGTGCTATTGAATCCTGAGGTGAATTAGAAAGAGTACAGTACTTGGCAATACATCATTCCAGGAATTCTGCTTAACACACACGGTTTTTAATCAAGTTTACTGTACTTTGGTAATCATGTCATTCCTTTATTTATTTTTTTTAAGTCGAATTTATTCCTTTAGTCTATTTAGCCTTAGTTTTGCATAATTTGATTAGAGAGTAACTGCTAGTTAAAACAGAACACTGGAGAAGAAGAGAATGATGTCTATGTGTATGAGATAGATAACTAGTGGGAGTTAAAAGGTTTACCTTGGTTCACAAAAGTGGTTTCCCAGGCTGAGAACTTGGTTTCTTTGGTCATGGTCTCAAGGTAAAGGGAATGGGTCTGATTTTTGTCACACCAGTTTTACAGCACAGACATTAATCTAGGTACATTTTGTTCTGTTTCACAGAACAGAGATCAGTAGTTTGCAGTCTTCTCAAAAGCCATACATCATTATCAATGAAAAATGTGGTATCCGGAGCTTTTGGAAGTTTGTGCTATGAAACTGCAGAGAAGGAAAGTCTAAAATTCTGTATGGCTATGGCAGAAAATGGCTTTTAAAAAAAGGACAAATGAGACTGTTTTGATGGGATCTGAGTGGAGAACTCAGGCTTTGTTTTTTAGTTACCCTGCTCTCTTTTTGTTCATAACTGTTCAGAGATCTGGCTGCAGGCGGTATCTGCTTGAGAAATGTTTTTGCTGTGATGACTGTATACTTAGAATAGCTCCTTGGCTATCTCTAAGCTGTTACCTCCTGACTTCTGTGAGCTGGCTTGTCCTCCTGTGTGTTTATGGCACATACTGCAGAAGTCCAGTGGCATGCTGGATTTTGATGCGTCCTTTAAAAGGTAGGAGCTGTCACTTCATACCTCTTCAGCCTTCAGTAAACCTAATGAGTTCTGTGCTGCATTTAAAGGTCCATCAATGCCTTGATGACAAACACCACAGCATTCAACAGACTGTGCAGTATCTGTTCTTCTAAAAACAATCTCAGATTTCACTTAGGCTATAAATTGAATCTCCCACTGTCATATCTTCTGAGCTTTTAGTGTGCTGTGTAAAAGTTTACCATAGCTTCTCAGAAAAAAAAAAAAGGAAAAATAAAACTCTGCTTCTTACATATGACCTTTCTATATCACTGAAGGGTAAATGCAAGCTAAACTTACTAATTCAATCCAAAATAAATAGAAGTGATTTCAAGATCAAGAGGCAAGTAGCTGCAGACAATTTCAGGAAAAGGCTGTTCTTGGTAAAAGGTAGCATGACAGTTGTGAGATGGCAGCATTGTATTTTATTTTATAGCATTATACATAATACACGTGCAAAGATGAGAAAGCTTCTGTCCAAATGCTAATTTAGGGAGGCATTAAGAGAAAAATGATCGCTCGTTTGTTGGAAGTTCCACTGAAACAGGCAGGATGACAGATAAACTGTATGTTCCTGCTCTAGGTGTAAGATTGTTTGCTGTTATGTTAATAAAATTGCTCCAAAGTCTCGTGACTTTGCAATGAATTCACAACTGATGTTTACTTTAGAACTGAGCATTTATATGCTGAGTGTAATTGTATAATTAATTGTAACCTGTAACCCATGTCACCTCTTCCAGGTGACCCTGCCTTGGCAGAGGGGTTGGACTGGATGATCTCCAGAGGTCCCTTCCAACCCTAACGATTCTGTGATTCTGTAATCATGTTTGCACTCCAGAATTGATACATTTAACTTTTCTTAAACAGAATGAAGACGGACTAGCAGAATTCTTTGAAAGTGTGGTAAAACACACCCAGATGAAGCCAAAGAAGGTGATTGGCTGGATCCTAAATGACCTGCTTAGTTACTTGAAACAAGATTCCCTTACAGTAAAGGAAAGGTAAGTCTTCTTCATTGCTACAGTGGTGACACAAAGTTTGTCATGATTGGCACCCTGTCACTCTATTGCTCAGGGCTGCTTTAGTTGCTACCTGTGAAGCTTGTTACTCCAGGCAGTCGTGCACAGGCCTTGGCTCTGTCCTGCTGAAAGAAGTTAGTCAAATATGTGGCAGAGAAGAGGATCATGTAGTTAAGAGTAGCAGTCAGTCTTTAGAGTGTGATGATGGTAAGGCATGGTCAGGCCATTTGTACTGAACATGAGGAAAAATAGCTTGTCATACTGAGCTGTGTGATCTTTATGCAAGCAGCAGTAGCACAGATACATTACACCACCTTATTCTCTGAGGTAACTTCTGCACACTTTTCCCTTAGCCCAGTCAGTTCTTCTCTCCTGGCTGACCTCTTGAACCTTCTAGAAAAAAAAGAAATTTCTTCTACAGCAGCAAAGCGGGTAAGTACCTTTTTGATTTTGCTGTACTCTGCATCTGTGTCTGCTTACTTCAGGTGTGTAGGGATTTTATAATCATTGTGTACCAGAAGTTGTCCTTTATCAACACTAAATAATTGGTACCAGGTTGCTTTAAAGGGAAATTATTTAGTGTTGATAAAGGACAACTTCTGTATCTATACTATATAATTATAATAGATGCAAATGCCTTATGTTTGTATATAATCTTAAAGATATATCTGCATATTCACTTTTAGAAGAGGGCTGAAGCCAAATAGTAGACTTAAACAATGTGAACTTAACTCAAATAAATCCTGCTTCTGAACAGAGCAGACAGTAGATCTCAATTTCACTATTCCAGTCAGGCCTGCGTGAAAGGTCAGTGGGAGCTAATCCATGGCTTGCAGTTAAGATCAGAGTATCAGTTACTAGATTCCTAGGGACAGTAAGGTCTACATTCCCAAGCATTAGCACATAGGAAAGGATAGAATTCATCCAAGTGTAGTCACAAAAAGAGTTCTGCATTGGTGTACCTGACTCAAAACGGGGAGAGGTCTGGCCTTTCTTTTAACCTTGCTTCTTTGAGCAAGTGCTGTCATGAAGCTCTCAAGCAAGTAAAGCTGGGGTTTATTTTTCATCTTGCCTAGGACAGTCTGAAAAATCAGCTCTTGATGATTTATATCTGTGAACTGGTTATGATGGGAACAGTACTGATTTGTTTGTAAACAAAATTTAGAGGCTTTTTTGTGATAGGCCATAATCAGTCATTCACCTTAAATTGCTGCAAGCTTATTTATATGGAATGATTTGTCTTTTCAGACTAATTATTATACTCTAGATAAGTGCATTAGGTGACTGTTTCAGTGTTTATCAGTGAAACTGTTAATGAACCGTGAATGAACTTTCTGGTTGGTTTTCTTTTTTTGGATATGCATGTGGTTCTTAATTAATTTGGTCTGTGTCTGTGGATAGCCAGCTGCATAAGACAGGCATCATAAATAGGGATTTAAGTGCCTGGTTTCAGGCATGTGTATTTGGAAATTTTGTATTGGGAAAGTAAAAGCTTCAAAAAGGAGATAAAGTATTAATAGGAAAAGCACTGGAATGCAGAGCAGCTCTGTGCCTGCAGGGCTGTGGCACACCCATCAGTTTGGTGTTTGCGTTTGAAAAGGAAGCTTCAGAACTCCAGTCTGAAGTCTCTTCCTTGTGGAGGTAGGGACAGGGTAGTAATGCTCTTCTATGGGATTTTCTGCTTTGTGATATATTTGTGTGCCAGGCACTTCTGACAGGTTGTGAAGCGTCAAGAATTTCAGAAATGCATTTGTTGTTTAATTACTTACTCCTTGTAACGTGCATGTTGTCCTCAGTGATCTGAAACTGGACCCAGAAATCGCAGTACTGTTTGCCCTCACCGAGTGATGATGCTATCAAACTGCAGAGACCTTGCCACATTTAGAAAAGTATTTTGGTTGCCTGGATGTCAGAAGAGTAACAAATGTTTATAACAATTCTCAGCAGTAGGCAGAGGAGCTGGATGGCCCGAGGGCAGAAAGGGCTATATATACACAGCAGCAGATGAATTGCAGCTCTTGGGGAGGGGAACATGATCTGCAGTGGCAGACACTGATCCAATGTGGAGGGACGGAAGGGTTCGATGGGGTAAGCACACAGACATGTGTACACATACGTGCTCGCTGCGGGAAGCTGTTAACCACTTAAATTATTTAAAAGGTTTTGTGTTTGGGCTCTGCTGTCTAAGGCAGTAAAACAGGCAGATAAAAGCCGTGAGCACTGGCTGTACACACCGAGCATTGCGTGGTGGGATGCAGTGCCAAGCTAAGGGCACTGTGTGCTCACATAATTACCATGTAGGTAATTACAGAGCTCATGCCCAACTTGCCATCAAACATAGCGTCCCACTCCAGAGGTGTCCGAAGCAGTTCCAGGCTGGAGTGCCTGTGCAAAGGAGGGAGAAGCTTCCAGCTCTGCTGGCGTGCAGAGCTGTGGGCAAACACATCCTGGATCACACACACTGCCTGTGGCCTAGCCCAGAGGCACCGTTTTGAAGCCCATAGTGCAAGGAGTCAGTGCTGCTCATCCAGGGCTGAAATCAGTCTGATGGGGAGTGTGCCTGCAATGGGGCCTTGCTCCTCAAGTTGCCAGGCTGGCAGCAGGTCTATGTCAGGCATAACAGACCTGCCTGTGAGTTTTATGGGAGTGAGCATTATGGGAGGAGACTGGTTCCTGGGCCAGGGAAGTGGAAACTCGTCCCTGCTGCCATGAGCCATGCTGGAGCAACTCCGTGTGGACATCTTGGTCACTGGTTCATGGGGGATCCATGCCCAGCAGGCCATGGAACAGAGCAGACCTTGGGTATTGCTGGCTGCTGCAGTTGCTTAGGTCGTCCACATAAGAATAACTTCAACAGACCTGCTTGGCATCCCTGTTTTAAAGTAGGTAGCAGGAAATTTAGTACAGTACCCATATCTAAACAGAACCATCTGCTTTGACAATTATGACTTATACACCATCTGGGGGACTGGACCCAACCTGTCCCCCACTTCTCTGAGAGGCTGAGGGACACCTGCCAGACACGAAGGCTTCCGTCACTGGAAAGGAGAGGTGCCCACAGGACTTGCTGGAGTGGTGCTGCCTGCTGCTTTCATCCTGCCCTTGGCAGCAAATCACTGCAGATAGGGTTTCCAGTTGGAGCATTCTTAGGCACGGCAGTCAGCTGGCATGGTCACCAGCTGCAAAATGTTTGATATGATGCCCACAACAGCCAGACGTGTAAGTCCTGATTAATTCATCTTGACCAATGCTGCTATGCCTGCATAGGTGAAGATCACAGAACATCATTAAAATCTAATCACGCTCAGGCAAGAATGAATAGTAGAAGCTACTGAGATTTCAGTAATGGAAATGAGGCTTGAGATTCCCTTTTTGGCTCTGGAGACTTCATAATTTGATCCTCCTGTGCTGGTACAGGCAGTTTGTGTAAATGAGTTGAAATCGTTTTTTAAACTGCTTTCTTTAGATTTGTACTCCTTGCCAAGTGGAGAAACACATTTTTTAAAAGTGCATCTTTGACAGGTCTTGGCCACATTTCTTTCTGCTTTCCTACATACCTGTAAACAAGCAAGGGCCTTGATAACATTGTTGCTCTACTAAGTGGAGATGCTTGTTACCAAATGGGAAGGGATACATGATGCAGCTGTCACAGAGAAAATCTGGTGCCTTCAAGGTTTCTAATGGGCAAGCTTTCCTCGGTGCCAGGAAATATTTGGCATACGCATAACAGGGAATCAGAGCTGGATCTCTGACTGTAAAGCTGTCCTGCCCCTGATCTAAGTCAGCCTGATGTACATGTTGCTCCTGGGTAACTCTGCCATGGTTGGCTGCATAGATTTTGCTCATTACAGATTTCCCCTTCCTCCAGCCTATGGCATCCTGCTTGAATACGTACCAGTCCTAAAAATCCCATATGTCTTTTTCCAGGAGAGTTAAAGGGCTTATTCTTTGTCCACTGTAGACTGTCCAGGGTGTTTGCTAGAGGCTGTGCTGTGCCTGGTGAGGACAGGGCTCATTCTGAGGGGTGACATACAGTATGGGTGCCTCAGGAGGCCTCCAGGACAGAAACTTCCCTGCTTCATCCCTCAGGGAAGAAAAGCAGAAGGGCTGCCTGGAGTAGCAATGGAGTGCAACAACAACAACAAAAACCAAACAAAAAAACCAAAAACACCACCACAAAAAAAGGCAAGCAGCTGCAGACAGGCTGAATCTCTGTAGGATGTGATGTATTTATTTCTAGGCTTATTCCAGGTAGCGCTGTCATGATGATTCTTAAATATCACACTAGAACGAAGATCTTGTAGAAGACATCATATGCAGCACTGATTTATTCAGTGTAAAGATCTGAAAGATTTACTTACAGCTATTGTAACTTTGTCTGATTATCAGTAACTTCAATATTGTGATCTGCCTTTGGCCCTCTCACAGAGAAGAATTAAGATGTAGCTGCCACAATACAGCCGTGTGTCATTACCCTCTCACAAGATCTCCAGAAGAGTTGATAAGATCTCATAAAGAGCTTCAGGGTGCCACTGGCAAACAAATATCCTCTTGCAGCAACAGTATGAATGCACAGTTCTTAAATACTTGCTGTGACTAAAGACCTTTAACCAAACTTCTTTTGTACCCAAAAATTTGTCATGCTGAAGCAAATTGCTGGGGTAGTTTAAATCCCATCCCATGTGCTTCATTCTGTGTCCTCTGGCTGCCCTACAAATTATTTAACATGCAGTTTGAATGCCCCTCCTTGCCTTCCCATCCCAGCCTCTTCTTCATCCTACAGGGAATATTTAATGCTGAAACTTTGACATGACATTCATTTCCATATTGGGACACAGCAATGGCCCAAACATACAATTATATCTTCAGCTCAGGATGGAGCACAATGAGCTGTTTTAATAAGGGTTTTCTTACTCTCCTCCCACGGCCCTGAAATAAAAGCAAAGGGAATACAGAAAATGACTGCCCAAGGAAATTGGTTTTTTATAAATGTTCTCTCCTCTCAAGTGTATTCCAGGGCAATAGCCCTTCTGCAGTGTAGGAAAACACTAGCATTAACAAGTGATTATTCCACAGGCCTGGGTTTGCCCAGCAGTCCAGTTACTTGGAGATGATGCATAGGTGGGCTGGGGCTGCTGCATTCATTCTGCTTGGCACCATTTTTCTTCTGCTTTGTCATACGTACCCTCATTACAGCCTGCTGGCGAGGACTGGTAATGGGATGAGTTACCTGGGATTGGACCTGGTACAATAGTCAGCTAATCGTCAGTTCCCGGGCAGAGCCATTGCTCATGGAGATGCATTTCCTTGCTGCTCCCCGGCAGTTCTGTGAATGATGTGAGAAGAGCAGCAGTACTGGCAGAGGAGCAGCCTTGCAGCCATCCCTGCTGTGGAGACTCCTCTCCCGGTCAGGGAGTGGCAGCTCTGGGCATGAGGAACAGGGGGCTGTGCTCAGCAAACCCCTCTGGAGAGCTCCTGGCATGGGGGAGTGGGCAGGGCCAGGGCTGCAGGAGGCTGCACGGCACCTGCTGCAAACCATTAACCTGGACTTGTGCAGGAACTGGCAATGCTTTGTCTCAGTACAGGTGGCAGAAAAGGAAAGAGGTACAAGGGCACTTTCAGAGAGGCACATGATTAAATCTCTGGCTTGTTCATGTTTAGGCAATCTGCGCTTAGTGAAAATAGGGCTTCTTGGATCCATAACTGAAATATTGCACGTAAACAATGTTGGTAAGTCAAGCCACTGACCTTTGATGCCTTTTATTGTGATTTTCAGGTGCTTGCGGAATTGTGGAAGGGAGAAGGGAAGACTCCCCTTGAAATCGTTAAAGAACAGAAACTTGAACTGTTACAGGATCAAAAAGAGCTTGAACAGATCTGTCAGGCAGTGATTGATGGACAAGAAAATGAGGTGATTATGATGGTGCTGGGAACCTTCTGCACTGTGGCACTGAAAGGGGGTTAAAATAGCCTCTCTTTTTTTCCCTTTCCATAGCATTTGAGCTCTAGGGCCAGAGCAGTAAAGCTGCTGCCAAGATATTATCAGGCTTTTCTTCTCCTTTCTTATTTTACTAAGTGGGTTTTTTGAAACTGAAGCTTATGCAAAATGATCTGCAAAACAAATTACCAGTCTGGCTGATGTGCTAAGTCATTCTGAGAGCCTATAAAACTTTAATGCAGGAAAGCAAAACTGCAGGGCCCTGTCCCTCTCCAGCTGTACTGCCATTAACCTGACCCTGCCACCCAGCCACATAATTCTGATTTTTATGTCATCTGTTGTGATATTGGGGCAACACTGTTAAACTGTTCTGAAGCTGGAGATTGAAGTTACCTGCCAGCAAGGCATATATTAGTTATGGAATTAGAGACTGTATCAGAGCTGGCAAGGCAGAAATTCTACTTGCATCTGACTTTTTGCCATGTCCCTGTCTCCATCCACTGCCAAAGAGAGGAGCCTCACTGGCTGCTGCCTGACGGTGGCTGTGGGGTGGGGAGGAGCCAGAGCCCTCTGGCAGCAGCAGCAGCTCCACAGCTGCTGCCCACTCTGCTGTTCTGCTGGGCTGTGGCAGCAACACAAACGCTTTCCGGTGGGGGATGATTGGCTCTTCCCCATCTCCTTGGAAAGACACACAGCAACCAGTGTGGCTCAGTCTAACAAGGTCTGAGCTGGAAAAAAAGGGAAAAACCCTTGTTGATCATGAAAGGGAGGAGTGGGAAGGGATCTTGACAGAGTCTATATAATCTGCTTTATAAAAAGCAAAATGAAAACAAGTGCTTATATGTTCTCTGGAGCAAAAATGTAAAAGCAGAAGTGAATAGCTTACTTCTAATATAAACAATGTCTAGCTCCATTTGCCATTTGGAAAAAAACATTAACATCTTTTGAGAACAATACCACCCACTCCAGATCTCATTGGGGGATGCTAACAGCTCTGCAAGAGCTTTTGATAAAATGAGCTTGCAGTAGGTCGGCGTGACCTCCATCCGACTTGACTCATTTGCAGAGCCTGATAAAAGCGCTGCTGTATTTCCAGGCTGGTATGAAAGCAAAGGCAGGGAGGGGAAGAACATTAGAACTGACTGGGAAGTACAACAGCTGAAGGTCCATAACCACACTCCCATTTCAATGTGTTTTGAGAGTAACTTTTTTCAGAATGAAATAGCTTCTAAACAGCTGCTCAAACCAACACTGAGCACTTCATGACAATGCAGGACCAGGACTGTACTGCACTCTGCCCCACATCGGTAATTTCTAGCAGATCCAGAGTAATGAGTCCTTTCCACTGTGCAACGTAACAGAGAAGACTTTAGACTGACAATAATTTAGATACTGTAATGAGAAGCAGTATTTGTATATGGATTTGGTATTGGCAGTGCACAGATCCTATGTTTGCAACCCTTCCCTGAATATCTGCAACTCTGTCATCCTGTTGCATTGCATTGCATTTATTGTGTTCTGCCCAGTAACTCTGACAAGGTAGAGAATGCCTTCCCTGCCACACAGACAGTAGGACAGCCAGATGCTTGTCTTTCAACAGTAGCATCTCCTTTAGGAAGGCCCAAAGGTGAAATTTCTGATCTTTTCAGCTTTTAAACATGGCCCTTACAATGTACCAGGAGATTGTGCATCAAAGGCTGTCTGATAGGAGGTCATATTTGACCAGTTAATTAATCATCATGTTGCAAAGATTTTGCACTTAAAGAAAGAAACACCTACATCTGTGCAGGACCTCACCAATATTATCAAATAGATTTTGATTTGATTCAAATTATCTGTTATAACAGGACATTATTCAGTGAAATGGTAGATCCTATTAGCAAGGAAAGTCCATCTCATTTCTCTGGCTCTTTTCCATGAAGTTGCTGTTCAAGCTGCAGACACTGCAAAATCCAAAAGTGTTTTCTGACTCTTTCAATAAGAGGAGCTCTTCCTATTAGTTGTAAGGCCTTGCTGCTGTAGTGACTTGCTGTTCTCTCATGGGAGCAGAGCAGGAGCTTATTGCAAGGCTGAAGGCAGTTTTTATAAATAACACTTTAGCCCAAAATGCAGTCTTTTATCACAATAGTCCAAAGAGCAAAAATATTCATACCTTGGTTGGGAATAAGTGAAGATGTTCGGTTTTCCTGTAACAAATGTGTCTGTTGCATTTTTTTTTTTCTTTAAAGGTTATGGCAATAAAGACAGGAAATCGAAAAGTTCTAAATAAGTTAATTGGTCTGGTACAAAGAAAAACACAAGGACGGTCCAATCCTGTTCTGGTGAAGCAGTTATTAGAGAAGAAGCTATCAGAGTAGCCACAAGAGAAAAAGCACACAAAGAAGCGTGAAGCACATAAAGAAACATGTGCTTCGTTCTGTCTGCAAATGAACTTCGGTGTCTCCTTGTGCAGCATTGTGCTTGTTGGTTATACTTCAAGCAGTTTGAAGTCCCAGTCTTCCCTGAATACATCAGCCAAAGGCAGATGGGCCAGAGAAAAGCAGGATACAGCCATTTGCATCTCCCACGCTTTGATGTGGCACTAGGAAATGTGATTTCCACACAGCCCTGGGAAACAAGCTCCCAGAGGTGTCTGTGAGTATGCAGAGAGCTGAAACTGCATGGGTTCGTTTTCTAATAAAGCGGGTACAAACTCAGCTTTTCTGTCTGCCTGTTTGTGAGAAGGGACACTCACAATCTCAAACACTCAGTCTGGGTGTACACTCTGTAACTCACTGTCAGTGTGAGCACAACAGTGACAATGATTAAAACACCCAGAAGTAACTGAGGAGACCGTGTGTGCCTCGATGCCTAACAGGAGGGAAAAAAAAGTTCACTGCTACCATTCTTCCTGTTTTCTGAGGAAAGGGGAAAGGATGAAAACACGAGCTGCATAACTGTGTGCCTAGGAGTAGTGCCATAGACAGAAGTGCTGGCATGTCACCCTGTCAGATTGTTTGCTCGCCTTCTCCCAGTTCTGCACCCACATACCTGCTGTGCCTGCTCTTAGTTCTGAGGAATGCCTGAGGGGTGTGGGCCTGAGCCCTTCTGAGGGTCACATCCTATTATGGCCTCAGAAGTTCAAAACACAGCAGATGTGCTTCTGCCAGCCCTGTACAATCTACAGCAGAACAAGTAGAATCATAGAATAGCTGGAGTTGGAAGGGACCCAAAAAGATCTATGGAGTTCAGCTGCTGGCCCTGCAGCTGGACAGCCCCAGCTCCAGTTTGGTTTTTTTTTCTCTGCAGGCAAGAACTTGGCCCCGTGTTACGAATGCCCAATACCCAGGGCTTCTGCTTCTCTGGTATGTGGTTTTCTCCTGTCACCTGTAACTTCACTGCTTTGAGGAAGGAATGGAACATGCAGTTGGTTTATCAAAACTAAGCTGGATTCAGCTGGGGTTCAGTCCTTCTCCACTAGTTGATTCTAAGGGGTGTTTTGTGCTGGTAGTTTTTATTTTTGTTTTTCAGTTCCTGGCATTCAGTATTCACTGAAATGCAGGGATCTGAAATAAACTTCCCCATCCCAACCAGCTTTAGTTGATCGAGCCATTAACAGGAAATGCAACAAGAAGGAGCCTGTCAAATTGTCATGTAATAGGGAGATAAATCCCATTTAGTACCAGATGCTTGAAGTTTTTAAATCCCTCCTAGAGACTGCTAAGCCATACTTTTTAAAGATCACACCTACCTCAGGCCTCATAGCTACTTCTTCAGAATTGTTCTTTAGGATGTGCCTGCAGGGCAACATTGTCACAGGAGTGCAGCAGGTATGGCCCTGGGACTTAGGTCATCTTTGGCAAATGTAATGCTTGCAGCAGAAGTTCAAAGCAGGCTGATGGCAGTTCCTCCCCCTGAGTGGCAGCTGATGTTATGTCTTGAGGAGGACACTGCTGTACAAACTGGCTGAGGTTCAATTGCAAACTCCTTCATTAGAAGGAAAAAAACCCTTTGGTTTTCAATACATTTAATGAATAAAATGTATAGCCATTATTCAAAAAAAAGTACCTTTACAATTCAAACATCATCATACAGCTTACAAAAAGCAGTAAAAGCAACTCCAGAGGAGGCAATGAAGGTGATCACAGGGCTGGAACGTCTCACCTGTGAGTACAGGCTGGAACAGTTGAGGTTGTTCAGCTTGGAGAAGGCTCTGGAGAGACCTTCCAGTACCTCAAGGGGGCCAGCAAGAGAGCTGGAAAAGAACAAGGGCATGTAGTGGTAGGGTGAGGGGGAATAGCTTTAAGATGAGAGAGGGCAGGTTTAGATTGGATATTAGGGAAAAAGTCTCTACTACGAAACACTGGAACAGGTTGCCCATGAAAACTGCATATGCATCACTAGAAGTGTTCAAGGCCAGGTTGGATGGGGCTTTGGGCAACCTGGCCTAGTGGAAGATGTCCCTGCCCATGGTGGGCAGTGGGGAGAGGTTAGAACTAGATTAAGGTCCCTTCCAACCCAAATCATTCTGTGATTTACTTTAGGTCTCAATCTATTTTCATCTCCACCTGCCAGACACAATGGATAGCAAGATTAAAAAGGGATAATTGTAATGTTCTTCCAGGGAAGGGAAGAGCAGCCATAATCTATAAATTTTGCACTATAATATGAAACAGTCACTTATAAAATTTTTAAAGAACTCTTTTGCAGACACACACAAAATGTAAATTTCTTTTTGATAGGGAAAAAAAGTGGTTTGAGTCAATTGAGATCAAGATAATGAAGCTTTTTAACATTTGTGGAGATAACCAGCTACCAACTTCAAAGCACTGGTAGCTGGCAGTGCTCAGACCTAGTGATGGGAAAGCTCAGTAGGGCCAGCTCACATTGCTCCCACTATCCCAGCCTGCATTAAGGGGTTCATCAGTCACCCCAGACCCTTTTGACTGAACCAATACAGCCAAAACATGGGATCCTTTTTGCCTGCCAAGAGCCTGAGACAGCAACCTAAATACGACCACCACCTTCCCATTTCCCTAAATGGAGCTCAAGGAAAATTCTAAATACTCAAGTGGAGCACTGTACTGAGCAAAACAAAGACCTTTGGTTTCTATGTGCTTAGTAGTAGTTGATGAGCATATAAAAAAAGCAGAAGCAGCAGCTTCAAGGAATTTAGTGTCTGCTATTGTAAAGACAAATAAAACAACCCTACAGGAAAGGTGGGTCTGCAGGATAGAAAGCAGAGCCTGACTCTGAAGTGTTGGGACATAGAACATCCTGCAGACATCCTGCTGTTCCAAGTGTGGCTGTATCGAGGCTGGAACTCCAGAATTAAGATTGAGGCTTTGACCCCAACTTGGAAGTCTCATTTAGCTTCTCTAGTGCTCTCTGATCTAATGATTGTAGATGCCATCTGTGCAACAGCATCAGGCAGGGTGAATTAAGGACAGTTTCATGCAGATTTTCAGCAGTTACTATCCACGAACAGAGGACCAAGGAAAATGCTCACAAATTAAAAGCTGACACCAGACACTGACACAACCGTCTCATCTACTCATTGCTGAAAGTCTTTTAGGAGGTCAGGCCTGAGGGTGGAGAGCTGATACTTACTATCTCATATAGCTGAAGTATCCTGTATCTGAGGCTGCAGAAGAAGAGAAGAAAGTTGTCTGAAAAGATGCTGGCAATGCTCTAAGTAGTGAAGAAAGAATTTCTAACACTCAGCCTTGGCTGCAGAGTTTAATTTTAACTTTGTTAAAAATAGAAGCACACGATAGGAACCTTAACTACAAAATTACAGCAGAGCATTCAGCTGTGATTTCAGTGCGGCCCCTTCCACCCTGCTTTGCGGTGTGGCGCCGGGGTTCTGGGATGCTCTCGTGTCTCTTCTGAGCACCCTCTACCTACACCTACACAACCACTGACCTCAGCAGCACCCTCCCAGGGATTTATGCCCTTGTGTGCATGCTCAACCTGGAGAGTGTTTGTTTTTTCACACAAAGGAAAACAAATTGGGTTTTCAGTCAGCTCTCTGTTCTCTAACTGCACAAGGCAGAAGAAGGAATAGCACACTCCTGGGTTGGTTCACCCTCGTTGCTGGCATCTTCTTAAAATGCTATTTACACATACTCATACACACACATTAGATTCTGAATGAGGCAGTGGTCACTTAAAACCAAGTTGCAGCAGACAGGAGGTCTACATTTATCAACCCAAACTGACATAAGCTTGCCTGCATTGGGTTGGCTTCAAGTGCAAGTTTTCCCATCCCCGCAGAAGCTGCAAATGTGTAGGTAGTACACAAGACAGAGAGGATTCGAGAGGATTCTATTGCTAAACAGTATGAGGAATGCAGTAAAATACAAAATCCCAAGCTGTCATGATCTGTAATTTGCTGCACATTTTTCTGCCCATTGTGATGGCAAATTTAGACTCCATCTTCAAGAGCCCCTGGGCCAAGCCACATCAGTAACTAGGGATGATTGCAGTGGGAACACAAAACCACTGGGAACCACTTCTCTCCTGACAGTACTTGAGCCCACATCCCACATTAGGCTAGACAGACTGAATTTTAACTGCAATTAAGCACACTATAGAAATTTTCAGGTGCCACCATGAGGGAACAAAGCTGCAGAAAGAAGGTAGTTTAGTGAGCAACACAGCTGAGCATGCTCCCAGTGCAACTGAGCCTTCCCTCTAGGACCATCCTAGTCCAGATCCTTAAGATCTCTGGTAGGTCGTATAGGCATTTCACAGCTGTCTGCAGCACTTGCTGACCAGAAATATGTGGTGAGGGGTCTTGGCCTTTGGTTTCTCCCCTTTATCTGTGGGGGTTCCAACTCATGACCCTGTGAACAGTTCCCATCTTGCCTGCTGGCTTTGCCCAAGAAAAAGATTGGTGACTGTGGCAGATCCCACATGATCCCACCTCATACACAGGCAGCAAAGTAACCCATGCAACATTCCCTGCCTTGTCACTGCAGCTGTTGGAGAAAGGCCTCCATCTGAGTCCAGTACTTGGAGCTGCAGAGCTGTACTGCTGTGATCTTCAAAAGAGCCAACAGCTTCACTGTAGGGAATGTTCCCTCCATGCACAGCCTTTTGTGAAAGCACAAAGCAAAAGTTCTCCCAATGTATGGCTGCATCAGCCACAGCTGTAATTGTCTGACCCACTAAGCAGGCATAACCATCAGTAAGTTGTATTTTAGCTGCTCAAGAGGCCACACTTTCAGGCTGGGCTTAGAGGCTGCTAGATTTTTTTACACTGAAGCTCAGAAACCAATGCTATGACCCCACAGATTTACAAAAGGCACTGATCAGTGCTTCTAAACACCAAGCTGTGCTTGGACACCACGAGACATGAGTTGTTGGCTCAAGCTGCAGCAAGGAATACTGAGACTCAGAGCCACTCCCTCTCCTTTGAGGACGAGCTGGCATTTCGTCTGAGCTCTGGCCAAACTGACACAGCAGCACTGAGCTGGACATGGTTTAGTCGTCTCGGATTTGAATCGCCCACGTTATTTTTTGGTCTAAATCCAAGCTAGTTATTTTTAAAGTAGACTGCAATAAAATACAGCTGCTGTGGAATTGGCTTCATCAGAGACGTAGGTTTGCAGGTATTTAGTCCACAATACGTTAATTGTATGCGGGCAGTCTGCTGAAGTGCCAAAGTTGAGAAATGCAGCCTTTGCACAAAAGTTCCATCAGGGCTTTTAGCCCAGAGACTTCAGTCTTAATTTAATCCAGCTGCCACACAAGAACCATTATAATGAATGAACAAAAAGAAGATTTGCACAGTCAGCAACAAAACGCCACTTAAAGCACCTACATATTTGAGACTCCAAGTAATGCTCCTTTTCATAAATAAGAGGCTTCCAACTGAGCATATAACAAATAAAATACATTGATGCTGGGCCACAACATGTTTAGAAAAGCTGGAGGTCACTGAAAATTAAAGTGCATTTAGTCAGAGCAGGGCTTTGACCACCAACATAGTCACAGAAATAGTGCAGCATTCTGTGGCTGTCTGCGGTCAGACAGCTGGCACCATCATCTTACCCAAGATTACACCTATTTATGCAAGTCTGACACCACCTTCACAAGAAGCAATTTTTACTCTCCTCTGCACATTTCTGTCCCAAAACATCATCCCAAAACTGCTGTCCACTTTGACAGGTACTGTAGGACATGGTCATATTCATTTTTCAAGTTTGAGCTTTTTCTTTCTGGTACCTGATAAATCAGAGCAACACAAATGTAAATTCTGCAGTTCACACAGAGGGAAGTGCCCCCTGCTAATCTGTGGTGTTTTACCTTTGGTTTGCTCATTAATGTAACCAGCCCAAGTGCCATGTATCCTCCATTTCTGCTGATAATGCTCAAAGAGTGCAAGGAGGAACATACTCTAATTATCTAAATCGGATCTGGACACAGCAGTATCGTTACTGTACAGTGCCAGAGCTGAATTAAAAGAAAAGGAAGAGGAAAATCCCTGCATTCTACACATAAACACAGATGCAATTTAAATGTTACAAATGTAATGGAAGCTGTCATAAGAACTGCAGGCATGACATAGCAATTTCAGTAAATACGGCAGAGTAAATTGCTTATTAAATCAAGTCATCCTCAAACAGTAGCTGTGGCTACAAATTCAAATGATACAATGACATAATTTAACTGCAACAAATAACACTGCTCCCATCCTTTTCTTTCCAACCCAG
Source organism: Cyanistes caeruleus (assembly GCF_971803275.1). NCBI lineage: Eukaryota > Metazoa > Chordata > Aves > Passeriformes > Paridae > Cyanistes > Cyanistes caeruleus. The sequence goes on from NC_141705.1 coordinate 43,592,500, forward strand.
AGATTTTAGAGCATCTTAGGGGAGCTAAAAAAACTTCCTGAAGCACAAAACCTTCTGAGAGGCTTAAGCAGAGTGCACAAAAGGGTAGTGAGTGTGTACACGCTGTGCTGGATGGTGAACTTCTCTTGGTAAATAGAACTTAACCTCTTGAACTTAAACCCTTGGACTCTGCAGGATGCTGCAAGTTTGTTTGCAAATGTTTTTCTCTGAAGAACTGAACAGACCACTTGGGCTTTATGCACGGGCCAATGAGTGGTGTTGGTGGCAGGAATGCTGCTCAGGCTTCCTGTCTATCCAGTCCTGCTGCCATTCCAAATCATGGACCCCTACTGATGTCCAAGGTCCACTCAATCATACTTTGTTTTCTCCCATCCTAGGAAATTTACCAATCTTACTAAAAATACCAAATCACACCTGAAAGGCAAGTGCTCTGTACCGCAGCATGACACCACTGAATTCAGACTTTGCAAACTGACAAAGCCCAAAGAAAGAGGAAACAAGTAATTTATGAACTAGATGCTTGGAAGCATGTACCTGGGCCTGCTGGTGGGAGGGACAGTCCATGCCTGATACTGGAATTTTCTCATCTCCACAGAATACATCTGAAAACAGAAGTTCTCATTTCTGTTCTTCCAAACCAAGGTCAAAAGTTACCAGGACAAAAAAAGACGATGCATTTTTCACACCCAGAACTGCAACACTTAACAACTTGATCTCATTCAAAATTCCATAATATTCTTTAGGGCACACATGGAAAAGATCAAATTTAAGAAAAATGCCTAGAATACAATAATAAAGGTAGTAAGCACAGCCAGCAACACAAGGGACTGCACCTGACTATACATGTCCAAAGATCCAGTGTGCTGGTGCACAAGCGTCAATGAAACTGCTGAGTGCTTCAGTCCAATTAACACAAACCATGTGTATGTTTACTGAGACTAACCCAGAAAGCATCCAAAAATGGTCAAAGGTAAAAGAGAATGACTACAAATTTTTTAAGACAAAGTGCTCACTTTATAGGTAGGTTGCAAAAACAAAATAAACAAAAACCAAACCAAACACACACACACAAAAAAAACCAAGTTTAAAATGTTGGAAAGATTCCTTGCTATAGCAGAACAGCTTATAAACACACTCCAAGGCTACATAATTGGAAATGTGGCATTCACAGTTTGAAACATATAGTAGGAGGCTGAAAATTCACTTTGGTATCACTGAGCCACCACCTGCAGTCTTTGGAAGAGATCTGCCAAGGCACTTCATTTGGGACTGATGCTGAGCCAATGTACCAAAGAAGGACTGCTCCAGTCACACACCCACCCGAGTGTGGGGAAAACCAGATCATAAAGCACTTCCTTGATCTTGGTAAGAGCAGCATAAAGCTGTTAACCTCCAGGGACCTACAGGCAGGACCACAGCTTGGACCACAGGCACAGTCTTTTTTTGGGAAAGGATGTGTCATTGGTGAGAGACAGGATAACACATTATCTAACTAGAGGGAAGAAGCTTATCAGAGAAGCATTTGGCTGAAGAGCTTATGCACACAGATGTGATTCATCTGAAAAGATCAACATTTTCAAGCTAAATCACAGGTTCTGCATTTTGAAGGCAGGAAGAGGCAATTCCCATCAATAGTTTTTTGTGCTGGCTGCCAGACATTATACTGCTATTATATCTGAGACACAGCTGCAAATCTGATCCCACTCAGAAACCAAGCAGTGTAAAGGTACATGTATGATCTGCATTTTTACACTCTAAGCCAGGGTCACTGCACTCACTGCACTCATCCACCTTTTGGGGAGCTGACAGACATTTCCTGTTTGAAAATGTTTGTTTGTGAGGGGACACTGAGCACAAACACAGCTCTGACCTTTCAGCAAGAAGCCTTCTGCACAACTCCAGATTTCAAAGGCTGACTTTATCCTACTGGATGTAGAACGTAAGCTGTACCAAAACTTATGAGGAAAATCCTCTCCTTCCTCAAATTTACAGATGCTTTTATGAGCAGTCCACATTTTGAAATCCTCATGTAGCTTAACAGACCTGCCAAAATGAAACTGCAGTGATTTTTTTATGTTTTTTGAAAACACCAGTTAACAATCTCAAAAGGAATCCCTTCTACCCAGCAAATAAAGATTCTTAGTTTAGAATACAAAGAAAGGAAAGGAGTGTTCAGGTAGTAATTTACTGCCTTGAGCACTGGTCTGCAGAGTTCTTTATTTTTAAAAAAGTGAAATAATATAATTCCTTTCCTCAAAAAAGAAAAAAAAGGATTAGATTGCTTCTGCATTTTAGCACTAGTTTCTGAACCACTAAAATCAGTGATCAGTCTAAAAACTAAAATTTGATCAGTCAGCTGATCAAACTTTCCTTTGGCTCACATGCAGTTCTTGCAGAAGAGGTGAGAAGCAGAGCAAGCACTGACCCTACAACCATAATGCTAAAACCCTTCTAACACACACACACTGAATCCCCTCAGGCCAGGCCTATGAGCACAGCATGGAAGGCAGCAGAAATGGGAGAGCTGGGAATGACCCATGGTGCTGTAGGACAAGTTTAAAAAAGAAAATTTTTTAAAAAATAAATCACTCCATCTCATTACCCATTTACAACAACAATGCAGGGGTGGGTGAAACTGAAAAAGAAAGAGCTCTCTTCGACCTGGACAACTAATACTTAAGGAAAAATCCCACAACTTTGGCTTCAGCTTCCAAGAAAGCTGGTGAGGTGAGAGAGGGCCATGTGGAGGTCAGTAGGTGATTTACACAATAGTGATGCAGTGGCACCTGACAAACTAAACAGGTCACAAATGTAAGCAAGCCAGAGAGTCAGCTAGAAAGCAGCAGGGTGCTCAGCCATCATGGAAGTGAAGACTGTGCAGTAAACAAATAAAGACGGACCCAGAGAAGTTCTGGAAGTGATTTTGTTGAAGGTAGACTTGGGGATTTTTATATTTTTTTCTTGGAATAGCCTACAGCAAGCTGACACAATGAATGCAGACACTTCAATCTATACCTTGTAGATTAAAGGCCGAACTTTTCAGAACTATCTCAAGGATTTAGGAGCTTAAACTGCATTGCACATTCCAGAGGAATTTGACGTGCAATTAATTAGACTGTTCTGGAGTGTCTTTGGTTTTTATTTTTAAACTGTTTTTTTTCCTTGAAATCTCTGAGAAAGTGTGTTTCAAATTCAGGATGTGACTAACCAGAATTCCACATTATGGAATTACAATGAGCAGGAGAACTAATGTATGCAAGTGTTATTTCTGATTTCTGTTTCTTCACATTTTTTGGAGTCACTGTTAGTTTGTATCCTGGACAAAAGGGTTTATGGCTTTCTTGAACTAATCACCTCTTTATGTAGCCAACTACAACACACTGGAATCACAATTATGCAGCTAAGATAAGACAAAATGCAGTGGTGATGCGCCAATTCATCATGTTTGGGTTCTTCTAATGAAGCCCATTACTCACAGAAGAGAATTTTCTCAAGCAGTTAGTCACCAGCAGACAGATTTCCCCATTACTCCTTCCTTTTCTGCAGCTGGTGAATAGCCTGGTCCTCCCCTCACCATCCCAGAAGTGCAATATTAGGAAAAGCCAACACCTAAACTAAAAGTAAACAAAGAGTAACTTAACTTTCCCTTAACCAAAATTAATTAACAATAAAACAGTACACCTTTCATAAGCAAGCAAACATTTTTCATTTAATTAAAAAAACAGACAAAAAGACAAAAACAGCCTGCTGTCCATTTAACACTACAGAAAGATACTGAGTATCTTTCTTTAGCTTATTAAAACAAGCATACAAATAAACTAGACTCTAATAACAGCTTGCATAGAAACATTTTGTTTTGTACTTTGTGCAAATCTTACTAAATAAGGCATGCTTGTAGGCTTAGGTAGCAATGCAAGAGTTATCAAGGAATGCTGAGGAACCGCAAGGAAAATTCCAGGCAGTCTGCAACCCACATCCACTTACACACTTCATTGGACTTCAAAGCCCAACAGCTGATAGCTGCAGATCTGTCTTCGACATAAGGCAATATGGTATGTGTAGGGCCCAGCACCTGCTTTCAGCTACTCATGGGTTTACTACACATAAGATCACTTGAATTCAGAAAACCTGAGCCAATATTTAAAAAAGGGCTTTTGGATGTGGATTGGTAAGAATCTGGCTTCAGGGTGAAGCAAGGGAAGAGGCAAAGAGGACAATGACATCGAGAATGATAGTCCTTCACATAAAAGGGTATTCTGCAGATTCTGCATATCTTTTTATACTGTGAACTTTTCCCATGGGGCAATGTTTCTTCAAGCAAACTTGTCTCCTAACAAGTTACCCAGAAGAGTATTTCTGGAACAGAAAAAGCCAACATGTTTGTGTCTCTCAGCCAGCCAACAAGTGTCTATTGCAGAAATTCAACAGGAATTAGTGACACTGAAGAAGGGTGGCTCTTTAAAGAGGAAGGGATGAAGAAGGAAGCTGCAGTATGAGCAGTATCAGAAATCTCAAATAAGTTACGTAGCACTGAGGGAAATTATAAGGCCTAACTGGAATAATATTTTGCCTCCTTTTTCCCCCTCCAAATCAAGTATTTTCAGGAAATATTGAAGTACAACCTTCTTTTGAAAGCAGCTTTGCATTAAAAATCTGTTTAAACTCCAAAAGCTTTTTCAAAACACATTTAAAAAACCCATTAATAATAATCTTCAAAATCCCCCAGTATTTTGTAACATAAAATGGAATGCTCCTGGGCTAGAGCTGCCAGCTCCTTCAGGAACTCTGGGAAAAGGGCAGCTGCAAGTACGGCGTTCCTCACGTGCGCAGGAAGGCTGGGATGAGCCAGGCCTTTCTTTCCTTTCTGTGCCAGGAAGGGCTGCAGTACAGCCGGGTAAGCTTCCGGGAGATTCCTTCCTTTCCCTGTGTTGCTGCTGTGCTGGACATTACCTAAAAACAATAGGAGAGGGAGAGGAAAGAGAAAAGACTCTCTATATTAAGCACACAGAGTATTTGTACAGTATCCAAACCCAGTTTATAAGGATTGTGTTCAGAGCTGTAATTTGCAGTACCCAGATTGTGCAGGCAGATACTCCACTAATCCAGCATTTTAAAGTTCTTTGTGACCTGGTTCTATTGCATTTTTTATTACCTGTCTTTCCCCAGGTTATATATCATTCAGTTCCAGCTCTGATGAGAGAAATATGTGGGCAGAAGAGGACTCAAGGGAAAGAGTCATATGGATTTACCTTCTGAAACAGCAGATAATATCTACCCATCTAGAGCCAGCATGGTTGTCTCCATTTCAACAATATTATGCACTATCCCTCCTCCAGATCACACTGCTGTTTTCATTTTACTTCTCTTTCTCTATCTTCACCCTGTGAATCACCATGTCAATGGGTTCAAGGCCGAACTATGACCTCACCGCGTGAGTTAGAAGCAAGTTGAAAACTAAGGGAAAAAAATTTTAAAAATCAGATTTTTCTGCAGCCATAGGCCCCACTAACTACACTTACTTCCCTGTAAAGCAACTAACCATTAAAAGAGAGCAAGTGAAAGCCCCTGTGTGCTCTGCTATATGATCTCTGCTGCCAGAGTTCAGAGGATCAGAGCTCAAGTATCAGAATGCATGGAATTACAGTGACAGAGCACTTAAATTTCAATCAATTGCTCCTTGTTTCAACCTGAAGCAGAACTGCCCTTTAATTAGATGATAATTAATTTAGTGAAACTAAAAAGGTGACAAAATTTAATGCTGATGGAACTAAATACTCTACAAAGAAAAATTAACCTGTAGAACTCTCTGCTACAAGGTATCATTGAGGCCAACAGCAGAGACAGATAAAATCCTGTCTAACTTAGAAGTAGGATGTTCTCCTGAGATGTATAAGTAAATCATTAAAAAGAAATAAAAGGGCTGTTATGTTAACTCAGATACTTGCAGACAAGCCCAAAACAGCATCTCTGCCTTCAGAAGGGGTTTCCCCTACAGCACACACAGTTTATGTTAAAGTAAGTCTCAAATGATGCCAGACTTGCTCTGAAACCTCTCCAAGTAGCAAACAGGGGGAGCTGTAGATGAAGGCCTCACTCGATGCTGCACAGCAATCCCTCTGTTCAACAGCTCTGCACTTTTATTCCTTGCCTGTACTTCACCCAAGGCACAGTGGAACTACTCTACTCTTCCAAACATTTGAAAAAAGAAAATTTCATCTCAATCATTTAACAGACTTGTACTTTTCTTGAGTTTAAAACTCCCTTCCAACTCCAGACTTATCAATCATTCATGTTGTTATTCTACAAATTTCTACCTACTAGAGACAGAGTACAGGAATTTCTGTTCTGTGGGAAAATCTGACTGTGGGAGGAAAAACAACTTAAATTATAGATTACAATGAAAAAATAAAGTTTTAAGCTTCCCCTGAAGATTTTTTCCAGATTTTCTAATGTCAATACGTTTCATAATTAATATTTTAAGTTTTTTAAATAGTTTAGGCAATATAACCAGAATGCTAGTATACTGTTAAAGCTTTGCTTTTGTTTATACTCTTACTTTTAAAAAAATCAAAACTGATACATTTCTAAAAATAATTTTGGTTTTGATTCAACTGGTTGTTTGGGAGAAAAAAAACCCCAAAATACCAGAAAAGCATAGAAAGTTGATCTAGGAACCAGAGATTTGATTTTATTTTCTTTGATCATGATTGTTCACTTCTCTCTAGGGTCAGGATGCAATCTGAGTCATACAATTGAAAACCGAGCAAATGAGTACTCTGAAGATTGTTACCAACACACTGAAAGAGGGGCAGCTTGCACATGGAACTACATCGTGACAGCTCAAGATGTGTAACCAGAGCCCAAGCTGCTGTGGAACAAACCACACACTACTGCAAGCAAAAAAGAACAAATTGTACCATTTCTGTTCAAAAACCTTCAGGACCTACCCTGTAAAGAGAGAGAAAACACTCTATAATGTTTTGGTTTTACATTTGCCTTCCTCACTAACTCTGGCTTCAGGTTTTCATATGTGAATTCTGTAGGAGGCTGTCTATGCTCAGATCTGCAGAGAACTCTGGGGTTTATTCACCACTTCTGTTCAGGGGAAAAATCCCTCAGAGAGCAACCAATATGTCTGACAGTCAGAGGTGGTGGTCAAGCTAATGCAAAAAAGTCCATGGGGAGTTCCTAATTTGTTGTTTGGTTTTGTATTTTTGTTGGTTTTTTTTTCATTTACCATTACTGCAGCAGTTCCTACCTTGCAACTTCTTAATCAATATAATGAATGGTTGATGGGCTACTGAGCCAACACTCCCCCAGGATTACAGCTTGATGACTTGCATCACTAGTCCTGTAGGGAATCAAGTCTGCATTTTATCCTGACATTTACTTACTCCCCACTTACTCGTCAAGAGAAGCTTTCTTTGCAGGAGTTGCCACTATGCGGAAGAAAGTGTACTAACAGGGTGACTAAGCAGCCTTGTTTCAAATTCCTAAATAATGACCAGCATGAGTCAACCTGGCAAATTTTGAAGCCCACAGAAGAAAACTGACGTAAAACAGGAAGTATAAATAAATGTCATTGGGAATGCATTATGTAAAAGTTCTTATTGCCAGCACCTGAGAAAAAAAGGACTCTGAATGTTGCCTCCTAATCTCATCTCCCACATGCTAGCTACAAAGCCATTTAATTGCAAGGCTTTCTACTCTATGGCACCAAAATGCAGAGCCTAAAACACTACTGACATGTGCAATACACAGCTTGTTTCCAGCAGGCACCTTCCACAGACCAATTCTTTGGGAAGCAGCCTTAGCAAGATTATAATTTTATGGACTAGATGTACTGCAAACCTTAGAAACACATACTATGCTGACTAGAAACTAGGTAGATTATTCTTCAGAGCCTTGAAAAATGAAAACACAATTAAAATGGCACATAAAGAGTCCCGATTTACACACCTCTGGAAATCGAAGAAAAGCATCAACATCTTCACAGAAGTGTGGGCAGAGTGGGTGATTATTAATGATTCTCAAAGAGTAAGCATACACCTGTAAATGCAGCCTCTCTTGAACCCTCTTGCAGAGTCAGCTCTTCATGACTCACCAAATTTGACACATTCCCATCATGTGGCAAGTTGGCTTTTAAGAGAAGTCTGCATCCAACATTGCCCAATTAGCAGCAAGCTGAGAACAAGCACGTCCTCAGGACAGGGCTTCAGTTCTACCCATTGCCTGCCTGTGTCTGGAAGGTTCTTAATTGGCAGCTAAGATTTCATTTTGTTTATTTTTACTAGCTTGACCCACAGTGGTACAAATAAGTACAGGTAACTGTAAAGACAGCTGCAGTGTGCACTGTGCTTGAGAGGCAGCAGATGTTACAGAGTCCCCTGCAAAGCTGGCTTGGTGGGATGATACCTGTCTAACTCCCCCCTGCTCTTAGACACACACCTTTTGTTTTTTTCTGTTTCTTTTGCTTTATTTGTCATACAAGAAAGACACTAGCCAGAAAACTTTCAGTGTCTTATCTCCCTCAGTGGTAGCCCAAGCCACGATACCAAGCCTTATTCAACTGTTGCAGAAACCAATTCATCCTGGACTTCTGTCCTCTCTAACATTTATCAAAAAAGAACCAATGACTGGCTGAAGGTCAGGCTAAAAACAAAATGAAAATCATGCACATATGCCACCTCACCTCATGCTTTGAAAGCGAGTTTGTTTACTGATAGCAAGCCAAGAACTGATTTTGTTACTTCTTCAAACAGATGTTTTATATACCAAATAAAAATTTCTAAACAGCAAAGAATATCCAAATAGACACATATACTGTGGTCTACACAGTGAGCATCATCACTTTAAAGTCAGAAGGATACAGCTGGCTAATGACATTCACAACATACCACACCTTTTAATAACCTGGAGAAAAGGACAGGGGTAACTGGCTCTCCTCTGAGCATGGTTATCATTTACCTTTGGTGAGCAATTCTTCTGCAGCATCAGACATGTCCACACGAAAAAGCAGGTACTGTTGGGCCTCCAGGAGAAGACCTGGGAAGTCTTTTTCAATGGAAGCAAAGTGTTCAATCTTATTTTTCACAGATGCCAGCACCTGCCAAAACAACAGTAACAATTACTTCTTTCTCCTTTGTTCCCAGTGTAGCCACAGACTGAATATTCAAGTTTCTCTACTTGCATTAGAGTTCTGACAAAAGCTATGGTCACACAGTTTCCAGTTCTTTGCACAAATGTAATTAAAATGTGGAAATTAAATAAGAAGATCTCAGACAGGTAAGAAAGCTTCATGTGAAACTGAAAGGAGCTAATGTAAGGCTTATGGGGACACTAGAGACACTGCTCCAGTAGGCATGGCTAACTCCTGTGATAAATACCTGATAGAGTGAGCGCACACTAGGCTGAAACACCATGTTGGTGTTGAGCAGAAAGGAGCGAAGAAGTGGCTGTGGATAACTTGCCAGCTGAGTAATAATCCCAATAAGCAGCAAATTTACATGCAAGGAATTCTCCAGCATGTTCTCCAGCTTCGACAACACTACGCTGATGAATGGTCCTGCAGAAAAATAAGAAGGAATCAATGTTTTTGCTTACACAGAAGAAAAACACTAAGATCCAGGAAAAAAGCATTTAAAGGGAATTTTGACCATCATAACCAAGCAAATTAGCCCTCCCACACACCAATTAAAGACAGCAGGGAGAAAACCCAAACTGTAGATGAACAGAGAAAGCAGACTTAACAGAGGTGTTGAAAGCTTTTTTGGTTAGCAGCACATTTGCTACCTAGCCAATCAGTTTACATTAACAGCATATTTAACATGCGTGACTATTCCACTTGCATGTGCCAATAAGGATTTAGCGTAGGACATTACTGTCTACCACTCTATTCCCCTTGAATAAACTGGAAGGATACTACTAGCTTTAATGCAAATAGAATCTGTTCTTTTTACTCTTCCTGTGCTTTATTTCTATGTAAGGACTGGACAAAGTGAATTATTGCTAGCTTTCTTGTTCTATCAAAAAACTGGTGTTCTACAGAAAATATGAAAATGCTATTCTAAACATAAAAATCAAGCTGTGATAGTCCCCATCACAAGAAAAGGCATCTTCAGTACACCAAACAGTCACACAAAGCAGGGAAGACATTAAAATAGATTTATAAGCATAATTGTGGGTAGACATAGGCATCATCATACAAATGTCACCAATAAATAATAGCTTTAGTTTGTGTATTCATGCAGAAGGACAGCCACTGAAATACAGAAGCATTTACCATGAAGTACATAAACCCTTAGTGCTCAAGCTTAAGAAACCTTTTCAAGGCTGAAAATGACTTCATCCAAATACTACACTGTTAGACTACACAGCTGGGGAGACACTCGAGGCAGCCACTACAAGGGACCTACTCACAAGTAAAGTCTTAGAAATGTCCCTTGTCCCACCCACAGTCCTACCACACTATTCCGGTTGCATAAGAGCTAGGAAAACCATGCAGAAGAATCCCTGGATGATTAGCACTGCTATCTTTGAATATCCCACCCTCAAATCTGGCAAAAGATGAATGCCATGGGCATTTCTAGGGTCAAGCAGGTGGCCATAATCCCACACCATTCCAGCTCCCCTCAGCTTGCACATGGCTGCCATCCAAGCTGGCTGGGTACAGTGCAGCCCAGTTCAATGTGCCTACTGGAAACTGTGGCAGAGGCTAAGGCACTTCTGGGCCAGAGCAACAGGAAGGATCAAATGAGGAGTGCCCCTGTTGCCATTCCACTTAATAGAGCTCCTCTGAAGGCTGGAATCTATCATGCTTTACAGCAACTGTGAGCACAAAGCAAGCGCTCCTTCCAGACTCATCTCTCAGGGCTAATACTGGCACAGCTCTGCTCACAAGAGGAAAGGTGGGAGGGCCACTGTTGACAAGGCTTTATGTGGCTGCTGCCTTTCAACCACCACAACAGCCATCAGAACCCCTGTCCCCAGTGGAGCAGCCCCAAACACTTTGGCTGAGATACTGAGTTTCTTCTGTCCCAACATAACCTATCCTGTTCAGGGTGACATTTTCACATAGCTCCCGACGGGAGCCTTATTGTATCAAAACGGATGGCAGAAGGAGCTCAGATGTGTCACTGTTTCTTTTCTCTAGGTAACACTTCAAAGCTCAGTAGGTAAAGCTGCAGCTAGGTATGTGAAACAACTGCTGCTTGCCACTGCAAGAAAGGTTACCAAATACATAATTTTTTTTTTTTTAAAGTGATAGTATGACTTTTACCCCCAAGAATTTATTGAAAAGGGAATCAGATTATGTAAGCAGAACTTAGGAGCCTTGTAAGAAACAGGGTAACTGGATGAGAAGTCAAAAAATTACTCTTTTCATGGCCATAAAGTCAAGTACTGATAAATGGAGAGAAAGGAAGCAAAATATAAACTCCTGTTCCTGAACACCACAGGTGAAAATAGGAATGAGAGCATTTAATGCTGTTACAGTAGATATAAGACACTGAGAGTTCATTTTTCTTAACAGATCCATAGACCTGAAGGGAGCATCTTCGCATTGCTGACACTTACTAGCTGTGGGAAACTTCTGTCAGAGAGAGGCCCCATCCCTTGATGCCCTCCCAAAACAGTAAAAGCAACCTAAAAACTTTTAAAAACACATCTACAAGCATAATACAGCACCTCAAATTAGATACAGAATCACAGAGTGGTTTGGGTTGGAAGGGACCTCAAAGACCATCTAGTTCCAAGCTCCTTGCCCTGGGCAGGAACACCTTCCATTAGACAAGGTTGCTATCTTTGAAAGGCCCTGCAATTTAAACATTTTCAAGGTGTTGTTGCAAGTACCTCCTTACATGCAATCACTAAGATCTCCATTACAGCAAGGTAAGGATTCTAAGAATAAAACACACTGTAGACAGGTAGCAAACATCTAGGCTTACTGTGTTTAGCTTTTTATCTTCATTTTCCTCAGTTTTGCGGTTTTCATGGGTTTGGGTGAGGGGTGGGTTTTTGAAAATGAGCAAATGGAGAGAGTGACTACATAAAGAATGAGAGACAAAGAGAACATTTTTGAGCTACATCTGACAGCAGATAATGGGAAACAGAGATTTGGATACAATTAGATTCCGGTACAAGGAAATTGCCACCACAGCAAAAATAGCAAATTAGTTGAAAAACAGACTGGATTTTTCAATTAAGAAACAGTGCCAAGCATTCTGGCCACAGCTGACCTAAAAGGGCTGCTTTTCAATAAACATGTTTTCCTCCTCCAAATGAATATGAAGCCATCTTACAGAGGTTTTGCATTGGGTGAGGAAACCTAGTACATGATTATTTTTTATTATTTGCATTACTCCTGTATCTAGGAGACCTAATTAAAGACCAGGAGCCTGCAGTGCAAGGAGCTGCACAAATACAGATCAAAAGCCCACTATGACCTCCAGTAGTAATGCCATTCCTGAATAGCTTGAACAGTCAGCAGAGATCAATCTTAAATTGCTGCCTGGCACTAGACAGAAAAGCATGCCAACAGCGAGGGCAGACCTGACACTGGAGAACAAGATGCCCGGGCAGAGCAGGGAGACAGGCACGTACAGACAGGGCGCCAGTGCTGACACCTTCTGCTACAATGTGGAATAGCAGAGAGAGAAAAAATGGCACCTTGATGCTGCATCCATCCCATCAAAGTTACCAGAAAAACAAATTATTTACCCGGGCTCTGTATATTAAAACAGCTACTCTCAACACCTTTCAACTGAAAAAGCTTCCTCTGGAGTGACAGAGCTTTCACATACAAACAACATAAACCCTGCTCAATGCTTTAAACAATTACCAAGAAAAAAAACCTGAAACACTACCATTTGCTTTCACCACAGTGATGACTTTGCTGTATTTTCACACTGTACTTCACTCTCCTTGGAGTGGTTTCAGCTATATTTAGGCTATACCCTGTTTAGTGCCAGGACTCTTCCTTGCTCTGTGCTTGTGTGCCACACAGTGTGATCTCATTTGACCACCTTTAATCACCATGCCTTCCTATATTTGTTATGTACATAATTAACAGGACATTCCACCTGTAAATGGAGCACTCTGGCTTCTTGGAGAGTGCTTGGGAGAGACATCCTCTTTTGGTCCAAAGGGAGATGATATGTTCTCTGCAGAAGGGGTATCTGCTGAGAAATTCTCAAAGTCCTCCTCTTCTTCTGCTGGAGAGACAGGATCAGGAGCATCCAAATTCTGCTCCTCCAAGCTCGCACTGTTTGGATCCAGTTCCTTAATAATTCTATCATACTGTGCAATGAAATCCTCACCATCTGTGCTCAGCAGTTTTACACTTAAGTTACAATCTGCCTCCTGAGAAGAAATCTTTAACTCTAAGTCTGGCTGTGGATCAATCTCAGTCATTTTCTGGTTTATTTGTTCTCTCATTACACCTTTAGCTGAGCTTGAATTTCTCTTACTGTGCTCATCCAAGTCCATTTCCAGATTAGTCTTTGCCAGAGACCCATTGACTATGGTCTGGCTCTGCACCTTGTGTTCTCTGGCTACATTTAAAGCTTTCTCCTTGGAGCTGTCATCATCTTGAGTATCCTTCTGGGCACATAACCTGTAAACCATAACATCATCCTGAAAGTCTGACTCCTCTATGTAAGAGCCTTTGATGAGCATAATGGCATTTTTTTTCATTTCTTGAATGTGTTTCGGTGGCTCTGCAGGTGGCTGCATTTCTGTGCTTCCCAGATCATCATACGGTTGTGGTGGGCTCACATTAGAACCAGGAGAAATCCCTGTGTCATAGCTATCGTCCCATTCTAGCTCTAGCTGCATCTTCTCACTGAAAGGAGTTGCTTGAGCAGAACTACATGAGCTAGGTGTCCTTTGCTGGAGCTGAAACATGGGGTGTTCCACATCTGTACTGTTCTCCTCTGCAAGCGTCTGGATAAAGGTGTCTGGATCAGGATTTACTCCATCATACAAGGCAGACCAAACCTTACAATCTTTCATGCACTGGATGATGGCTTCTTGAGCTTCTGCCAGGTACTGTAAGTAGCTGATGTCCACAGCCCTTCCATATTCCACAATGCAAGCAGATTCAGAAGAGCGTCTACCAGGATCTGGAAGTAAAGAAGATGACTTGTATCAAGAGTAGCATATCAAATTTTCTCCAGCAAAGCATCCACAACAACATTGCAGGGAGAGTCTTTAATCCTAACCAACCAAAAATGCAGACCAAAGCACAACAACTGAGATTTGCTCATAAGCACACTTTCCACTATCGCAAAGACAGAGCTGTAACTCAGGATTCCTGACAGCAGCCTGCATTCAAAACTTAATGCAGCAACCACTCTGAAGTAGCCAGAGTTGCTGCCATGTATCAGTACATATTGTCATGAATGCATATTCAGGCTGGATAGCTGTTAAAATAAGGTTTTGATAGACCTGGACATACAGAAGGAATTAAACAAACTTTCTAGTCCAGGCTTGCCTGGTTTATTGCTGCCCACCACATTTCCTTCCCCTTCTATTTTTATCCAGTTCCTCCCATAAGGTGCTACCAGGTCAAACTCAATTAATGATTTGGTCTTCCCCTGAGCACCAATTACCTTTAGATTGTGCTGTTTTTGTCCAGAGAATATAGTCTTTCCCTTGGCTTTCAAGTGTCAAAGTGATTCCAGTGGAGCAGCAGAGAGGTGTCAGGGCCAGCAGTTTTGCAGCAGATACAGAGTAACAGTCTCTCTCTTTCACAGCACGCCGCTGGCTCAGCATCATGTGGTTGCAGGGGATCAGATACCTGAAACAGCAGTGACAAGCATCACTCACCATTCTTTCATGTTAGAGAAAGCAACAACACACAGAATTCCTTTCCCACCTTCTTGCTTTCTCAAATGAAAAGAAACAGCAATAATATTCCCCCTGATCCATTTTCTAAACCTCTCGAGAGCATGAAACCATGACTCTTTATATTGTGATACTTGTATTGATGAGGAACTGTCCAGATGCACAGAGATAGGAGACAGCTGCATCAGAACAGGGAATCCTTTGCAGGTCAGAGCAAATCGGTTGTAAAAAAGTATGGAGGGAGTGCGGGACAGGCAGATGTCAAAGGCCAGCAGAATGGTTTGGTCTGACTATGAATGCATTCTGTCTCAGAATCTTCAATTTATTTGTTTTCCTAGGAAATCCAGAGAGAGGCAGTTTGTCAGGCAAGCAGCCAGAAAAAAAAAGGCGGGAAGGGTCATCCAATCATTTTACTGCAGTAGATCAACACTGAGCTCTTAGGCAGAGGAGAGAAGAAGCTAGAGGAAGCTAAGGAACAGAGAAAGCACAGTCTCATGCTGAACTTCTTTTGAGCACTTTTGTTTTACTTTTTAAAAGCACTTTTATAAGAGCCTCAGTGTTAATTGCAGCAATGATCTGCCACTTAAAATGCAAATAAATTCTAAAGGATTCCCTAAATAAACAAAAAAGATCAATCACAGCACTCTAATGCCAGAGTGGTGATGTACTTGTGTTCACAAGGTCCTAGCAGTATTTCCAGGCACCACTGCCAGATCTATGGGGAATTTCACCTTAATGCCTGTGTGGGGAGGAACAGACAGTATCTGGAATAGTCATGTGATCTGCAATGCTAAAAGCTAAAGTCAGTTACAGCAGTATTTCCAAATAAATAACCAGTTCTCATCTAATAAACATACCCAAATTATAAGTATTTTGAAGCAATGTATAGAATCACAAATTAAAACCAAAGATTATCACTGCATTTAGTATATCACCTAATCTCCATACAACAGTGCAGGAACCTGAAGTGTTCTCACTGAGTGAGGAATCAAAGAGGTGGAAAACAACAAGAAGGGTGGAAGCTGCAAACAGTATATAGGTCTGGATCACAGTGCATAATACACTAGAGAAAACATGCAGGAGGGAAGAATTATGCATTTAGAAGCAGGGAATAAGGACTTCGGAGGTGATAAATATATTCTTAGCTTCTCTCACTTTTATAGAAATAAATCATAAGAAAAATCTCTTGCTCTGAAGATCTCAGGATGTAAATCTACTTTGTCGGTCTGGTAGACTTTTGTCGGGACCATAAATATTCTTATCTCTGTAGTTACTTGGACTTCTGCTCTCTTGAAGAACTCCCACCCAGCTCTGCATCCACAGACAGAGGACATATGTCCCAGGGTTAGGATGGAGAATGGGAAGAGTTTGGGCTTTACCTTAAAACTAGCTGCAACATCACATCTTCACAATGCAAGCCAATGAGTGTTCTGAACAACGCCAAGGAGACCACACAGAGCTGGAAAATGATAAACATTGTTAGCTTTTGATCTGGAAGTTGTATCTTTCCAATCTTCCCTGAATACTACATTACAACAGGGCTCTTCCAGAACATCATGATTTATAAGACACTCTTAGAATGATATTTCATTTAGTCAGCACCCTATGAGATTTTTTTCAAGTTGTCTAGGGCTATACATGTGATATGTTACATTTTAACAAAACACAATCCTAAACAGAATTTTCCTTCAAATAAGCTATTAAAAAAGGCAGTCTTAAATATTATTCAAATGTATTCATTTGACTTAGCATGAACTGAACCCTGTAACTTCCAATACAGTGTTTTAGTTTTTACCTCTGACACAGAATTTGAACCAACTAAAGGTCTTTTCTGAAAGGAAAATTATAAATCACTTTAGGTTTCTGTTGCTTTAGGTATAAGGAATTATTCGTGTTCTGCACATTAAGAACCTGAATGGTTGAAGAGCCTCCCAACAAGTCTTTGGAAGAAGTCAGATTCTTGCATGAAAGGTGTGTTTTAACTGGGGGAGGGACATATGAGAAAACCAGGAAACTTCCTTTCCTCTGTAAAATTTACAGGGAGTCAAGTATAACTTCTTCATTATGTGAAACTTCAAAAACACATGCTGCTGCCTCAAATTATCCTGTATTTAAGAAATTTCAGTTACAGGGAATTTCCAATTACAGGGATATAGTAATCATTAGTCTTTGCAACCACTTTCAAATCTGGAATCTTCTGAATAACTAAATCCAAGTCTATTTTTTGTACTCTGTAAAAATAGAAGATTTAAAATACACTCTAGAAACAAAGAGGATAGTATTTCTACAAGTTCTTTCAAGCACCTGTCTCTAAATAAGTTTAACTCTGTGAATTATTAATCAGTATTTTCATCAATAGTAATGTACACAGCTTTCGTGCTATGTTTGCACTTGGCTGAGCTATACTGCAGAAAACTCCTCCAGCATCAGAGAACCACTCTGGCAGGGATCCTGAGTTGCTCAGGGCTGCAGAATTTTTTACAATTCCCATCTCGTTTGCCTATGGAACAGTAATTAATGATTAGCAGAGACAACAGCATTTGCATTTTTGTTGACAGAACTGTTTCAGTTTTCAGAGGTAATCCATCTTAGAAATGCACTAACAGCAGCATACGTTGGTATTTGCATGCACCTACATTTCAGAACAATTTTCAGATGAAGCTACTGTCCCTAATACACAAATTTAATGCACATGCTGGTGTTCTGCCTTGTCTAAAATATTACTGCACATTCTAAGCACTAAAACAGTATTCTTGACTTCATCCATGAAGCTCTGCATCACCCAAGAGTCAGCCAAGGCTGCTAGTCAAGCAAGGCTCACTCAAGTAGTCCAGTGCAACAAGCAGTCATTTTCTCATCCAGAAGATCCAACTGCTGGCAAAGGTAACTACTCTCTCTGGCAGGCAGCTCTCCAGCCACCATGCTGCACTGTGCCTAGACTGAGAAGGGGCTCAGCACAAACCTGAGATAAACCCTACTGTACAAGGGAGTGAAGGCAAAGAGAAGGAGGCAGCAGTCTCATCACCTGAGCAAGAAAGCATGTTCTTTTAATCAAATAAAGCAGGCAACATCATAGTTAAGTAAACATGCTACAGTAATACAGACTACAGATTCCTGAGAAATACATCAGCAAGATTGCAGTTAACAACTGGGATTCATTTGGAGACATCCTTAGAGGGCTCCCATTGTTTCCCCAGATGGACCATTTGAAAATGCTTGTTGCTTGGCAAAATTCTAAAGATCAAAAATGCTCCTCACCACAAGTATATTTGTAAGTCCCAGGGAGAGTTATCTATGGTAGCACTAATCCAGCATTGTTCAGAATAAAAATACTTCCAAATTCACGTTTTATCTTCCAATAGGATTCAGACTTACAGAAGCTCTCATTACCTCTATCCCATTTCCTACATATGTGAAACTACCTCATAGGTTTATTATCTTCGTATAGCAGTTGCTAAATGTCAAAACATGCACACAAAAAATTAAGAGGGTGGAGAAATCACACCATTGTGCGTGGAGGGGAGAAAATTCCTAGTTAAACAAGAACTTGACTGTAATATATGAAATCTCCCACTTAAACACTGAACCTACATCCATGCTGAGTACCTGGACCTCCTTTCTGCTTGTCTTACCCGGAATGGTGTGTTGATTCTGCTGGTAAGTGTATCCAGGATATGAACATTCTCATGTCGGTGCAGCAAAATAAAGCGGAGGAAAATCTTGAGGAGGGCTGGCTCTGAAACGCTGCGCAAGAAGAGATCCAGGTATGCAGTTGTAGTCATCACTTCCTCCACAGTCACCTGTAGGCAAAAGTAACATAAATACTGCAAACACAAACATACTGCATACACAAAATACCCACCCACCTATCCTCTGCAATGGTATATCCAGCAAAGCTCTCCATCCATAACACTGCCACAAAAACACTGAGTATTCACTCTTAAATTTGCCTCACAAGCATTTTGAACATATTTCCTACCTGTCTTGCATCCCCAGAAAAAAACATCCTCCCTCAAACCGACACCCCAGATCTCACACATAGTGAAAAGCAAAGGACCAAATCAAGCTAGAAGATCCCCTTTCTGCCCATGTCATCTCCTTTGCATCACACTTCCGCTGTCCCTCAGAAGCATTTTCAGATGTTGTGAATGCCTGCATCTACCACTTAATTAAAAATAAACATCAGAGCAGAATCAAAGCACAGTACAAAGTCATGGTCATGAAGCTTTAAAGAGAAAATTCCCACAGATGTCCAGAATTTTGTCGTGATTTTCCTACTCTTTATTTTGCCACAGCACAATTTCTCATTTTACTCAATTTTTAAAAGGAGTATATATACAGAAATATTCACACATAAAACCCAACCGAAGTAGATCAAAATAGAATTCACGATCCATGTGACATTTGCATACCATAACCCACGCTGCTCTGCTTATTGCAATCCCTTGGAGATTATCTATTCACAGAACACACTGGCAAAGCACAGAAAATTCCAAAGCCCACCTCTGCACCACGTACTGCTCTTGCAAAGTCAGCATTTTTTAAATAGTTACCCAGGAATCTAATAAGCTTAAGTGCACAAAGATAAACCCTTAAATACAAGAATCTGTCCATATGAAAGGAAGTATTAAGCATCTTTTGTTTACCAAACTTGGCTGGATAAATGAAAAGACTGATTTTATTAAAAAAAAAAAAATAAAAAAATCAAAGCTGTCACTTAAGACCTAAGAGGATTTAGAAAATACTCAGAAGGGCAACATTTACGTAACATGCTGTAAATATTAAAATCCCTGTTCCATTATGCTGTATGTTAGACATGTACACAGTAATGTCATGATGCAAACATTCTCTTTAAAGCATTTAAGATCACAAGCTGCTTCTGGGTGGTTACACAGAGCATAGGAATGGGGTACGCAGCCTGCAGAACTTACGGAGAGAGACGCTCTAAAGCTAAGGTCATTGAATCACTCACAGTTCGAGGCTTTATTCTAATACTCAGCTACACCACCATTAATACAGTGGGATACTAACTCATTTTGGCGTTAGAAACAAATCACCAGTGAAGTAGCAACAGTCAAATTTTTCATCAGGAAATAGAAACAGCCCAGCTCCAATCAGAAACTTTTTTTTTCTTGGAATAGGTTTTGGGAACTAAGAACTATTTTCTTGTGCTTTTTCCCCCCCCTACTTTATAGCAGTGAGTGGTAAAAAGCAAAGCCCAAGAAATCCATCATGTGACATCATTATGACACCATACAGTTCATGGACAAGTTTAAACTCTTTGCCAAGGAAAGGCCAGACAGCAGTAATACATCGTTACGTCTCCACGTCACTTCTTCATCTTTTATGGAGAAAAGGGAACGTGCTCCTGGCTGCCAGTTTCACCAATGTTTGCTGACAGAATGTACATGTATCAAATACTGCAGCTGGATATGAAAGCAAGAAAAGCCAGCAGATTCACAAGGGCAGCGACCTTTTTCTAAAACCCACACTCTTTGGACAATTCACCCTACAATTTCTATCAGTGAGAGAAACCCACATGCTTTTCAAAGTGTGTATCATGAATGAAACACAGAACAGCAGCAGAAGAAATCCAGACAGAGAGCTGCTTAGAAAAGAAATGTTAAATTCTGTGTGTGTCCAGTGCTCCTAACAGTTTGGGCACTAGACAAAAAATGAAATCATATTTAATAGACAACACTCCACTTCACTGGTACCGCTAGGCAGAGCTAGAAGCACCAACCGATGATTAATGAAGTCCTAATAGTTTGCAAAGAGGTTACTTGTAATCTTGTTAAAACCTGATTTTTTGAAATGAGGCAGTTTTGTGAAGGGTACCATGTTACACTTAATTTTTATTTTTTCTTGGGAAAAAAGTTGGTGAATCTGATTAGCCATTTTCCAAGAAAGAGACAAGATGACTAACTTTTGTCAAGATTTAAATGGATTTGTCAGAATCTTTTTCAATTTTCAGTGAAAACCTTATCCACAACACAACATAACACTCCTTCAAATTTCCTCAATAAATGAACTTAGGGTCTATTTTGCAGGGTCACTGTGCAACACTCAAAGCAGGCATGTTAAAGTTGCACAAGCAATTTTTATGCTATCATGTTCTAGAAGTTCTAGTGTTCTCTCAGCGTGCCTTTGTGTGTAACTTGTCCCTACAAACCAGCAAGGAGAAGAAACTGCTTCATTGCCAGGTCAAATCAAACAAAAATACTGCTGTTGGGCACTTAAATGCAAGCCAGGTATGCAGCTTAGAAAGAAGATCGATTAACCTGGCAAGCAGATGTCTGTACTTTTACAATTACTGTATCTTATTTTTCCATCTTGCATTCTGTGTTTGCTTCTCCCTTTTAATATATCTGATGGAAAGTGTAACTTCTGAAGATTCAAGGCACCTAGAGAAGTATTCAGAAAGCCAATTTTAACTCCACAAGGCTAATTTTCCTTTTACTCTATGGGATACATTAGTCTGCTCTGATTGAGCCTCTGGAGAACTGACTCTTTTTGCAATTAACTAGAGAAGGACACTGGAGAAATCAGTTAGACGAGGCTAAACCCAGCCCTGGCAAAAATCCTTTTAACTCTGCACACCTTCTCTACAGACTGCATCATACATAAAACATGGAGTGTTGAAAGTAAGACTGATTCAATTTGTGCAGTTATTATTGAAGGTCTCTGTTTTCTATGATACCAAAGCCATGCTATTAAGCTTCATTCAGACTACCTGCTGGCTGTCTCTTCTTAAACAAATGTCTCGTGAGACAGATTTGGGGGAAGAGGGAAATCATTTCTAATAAATTCAAATCAGTACTTAGATAAACAACAAAAGAACAAATCTTCCCAGAGAACTAAACAGGTGCTACCCATGTCAAGCATGTCCACAACAGTCAAATCCTGAGGCAGTTCTACAAAAACTGTTCTTGTAAACATTGATTACAGTATCATTTCTCCAAGTAAGCTCTTAGCTACTAGCCCTCAGAATTGAACATCTTTGAAAAGATTATAAATAGCAAGCCAAAACTTACAAAAATCTGATATTTAATTTGAAAATTCTTCACCTTTGATAATTCAAATGTCAAGAAAAATACTGTAACAAAGGGAGACTAATAAACTCAAGACATGATAGTTTTCTAGAAAAACCCTTTTTTAATTAATTAAATTTCAAGTTTGTTTTTGATAAAATTTTGATAAAATGTTGATTAAATTTCAAGCTATGTTCTGATAATACCTTTTTGATAAAGGCATTTCAGCAATACTAAATTCCACCACTTCCTCAACAGCAAAAATAGAAACCCACCAGTAGCATCCCTTGCGTTAGATCCTTTCTGTTAATGGCAGAGACCAGGGATATCTCTGCTCTTAAAATAAAACTATAGGATTTGCTGAAAAACAGGAAAAAAAAAATTATGTCTATTGTATTAATCACACCACTACTCCACCATTTTTAGTTTGATTACCCACCAATTTAACAATTAAAAGCCACTGGATTTTTTTCAATATGTATATAAAGTGTCTATCTAAAAATAAAATTTAAAAAGCCTCATCCCATGTTTTTCTGTTCAAAATCAGCTGTTACAGATATTTTTTGAGATGTAAACTGCAATAAAAAGGACTAGCTGATAGTTTTCATGGCCAGACAGATACTTGTCTGGAGACTATTGAAAAAAGAAGGCCACTTTTAGCCATGTAATACCCTTCTATAGTTATGTAATAATTTTCAGCAAATCTTTTCTTGCTTCCTCTGATGACTGATTGGATGGTGAGGCAGAACACAGTAAAGAGATCCAGCTTTTATAAGTTACTCTGCCAAGTAATAGCAAAGAGCTAGAAATTACTGTCATTGAAAGTTCAGTTTAATGTATTATACTCACTGTGTTAGACCAATCACATGGATCCTTTACTACTGGCCATTTTCCCTTGGGAATCACACAATGTATTTTCTAATTTACAGCTTTATACCCACTTATAGGAATATGCCTACATGATTCCTCCTTTCCATCACATATCCCTTCTTACAAGGACTTCATACTGCCCATGAAAAGACCACAAATGTTCTTATTTGAACTTATTCTCTAGGTTCATCCACAAACAGTTTTAACCTAAGTTCACCTCACTGATAAAAAAAATCCAACCATTTCCAGCCTCTTCTATTAATTTTCAACTTCTTGCCCCCTGCTTATATAGGCAGAAGGGTTCATGCTGCATGATGAATTGGATCAAGAAACTGATTCAGATTAAAACTACTCACAAGTAAAGGTGAGTTTTAACCTCAATCAGTTTAAATTATGAACAACTGTCCCAGCAAAAGAGAGGGACAAGCAGGATCAGAGACAGAGGATGTTTGCCCACTGGGAAAAAAAATAAAAAAGCCCAAAACCCAAAAAACCCAAACTGTTTCAGCTTCCTTAAGCTTTCATTTATAAACTGCTTCAGTTTATACCAGGTTAAAATTCAATTGAACTGCATGGCTGAAGCAAGAAGTGAGAAGCATCTTTACATACATCCACCTCACAACTGATAAAATTAAGTTTTGTAGCTATTAATGGGCTTCTGCAAAGCACAAGGCTATTCAAAGTTTTCCATTGACACTTGGTTTACACGTTTTTACAGCAGCTGTCCAAATGCTTTTCAGTAAGGTGAAGGATGGTATTATTCCTAAATGGGAACTGACAGTCTTGTAGGATATTTATAAAGATGCTCATTCTAATCTGCAGAGTATAATTTACAGGTCATTTCCCCCTAGCTGGGCTGTGTAATCATCAAGCAAGTATTATTGAATTATCACAGTAGTACACCATGTCAGAGGCTTTTTTTTGGATGGGTTAGTGTGCAGTAGACTTGAGGTCCATTTGATAGAGCTTATTTGACAGGACCATGCCAGCACCTCTGCAGAGCAATTCTGTTCACTTGGCCAACAGCAACATTTTACACTAAAAAGCTGGTACAATTTTCCATTATTCAGACTAAACCAAGCCTATTCAGATTAAAACAAGCTTTCCAAGTATAAAAATAATTAGATCATAGTAACCAATTAATTACCATGTAGTAGAGGAGTAAATGCTGACATTAAAAATTTCCTTTTATCGTATAATTTGTCAAATTTTAGTGCTTTCTTCAATAAATTGAAGTACCGCAAACTGCATAAACATACAAAATGGTCTGAATAGCTGCCTTTGTCAACCAAATTCTCTGAATGCCAAACTAAATGAAATCACAAGTGTTTACAGTGAAAGGATGTATATAACCAATCTGAATTGTATCAAAGGAAACAAAATATTTATAAATACCAAAGTGTGGCTCCTAATTATCTAGCACATGGTTTTGACTGCAAAATAAATACATATTCAAGACCTTCTGAAAAGGCTTTCACTTAGATTTCTACAGAAGTGCTGTAACTACGTAAAAGAATAAGGTAAATAAACACAGTCTACTAACAAAAACATTGAGACCAAAAAGACAATACAGCCTCTAACGGACCAGTAAAAATTACTTCAACAGGGTTATTCTGGATTCACTCTGGGATTTCAATGAGGTTTCAACCGAGGAGAAAATTAGTCTTATTCGATTACTTAGACCCTTGTATAATCTGGGCCCAGAAGACCTTATATTTTATTGATAGAGCTCAATGTTAGTTTTGAAAGTGCAGCAGGAAATAGCCAGTGAAATATCACAGAATCCAATGGCTCTGTACCATTCTCTGAACAGAACTATACCTTCTCATGAGTAATTTTTCTTACATGTCATAGGGGAGAACATACAGAGCTGCATAATTTCAAGTTGTAACTGACATGCCATCAAAAGTTACTAGTCTCAATTAAAGAACAGTTTCTGTCAGATAGTCCTAATTTTTCTAAATCCCAGACACTCACACCAGAAAGAATAAAAGATGGTTTGGGCAAAAATTTAAATAATGGAAAAAGCCTACCAAAGTAACATTTTCTTTAGCTCTGTATCTTTACAGACAAACCATTTTATCCTGTTTTCAGATGAATTTGTGACCTTGCACAAAGACATGCTCTCCCCCCTGCTCCACAAACAGTTTCATTGAATCACTCTTTTTGATGGCTCAAACAACTCCTGTGTCGGAAGCAAGGGAGGTGACTCTTCTGTAAAAAGTACAATAACATCCAGATAACTGAAAAACAAGGCAGGGCTCACCAGCACAATCAGTTAACGCACATCCCCAGCTACATAATACAAATCTGGGCTACCCATTCAGCAATGTGCAGCTTTGGAGATAGGAACACACTTGTCAATCGCTCATTACACGTGTAGGTGGGATAACCCACACAAAGTGACAAGACTAGGACAGATAAGGTATAAATTAGGCTACAAGAACATGCTATATTTAGGATACTTATCTTTGAGAAATGAAGTTAGGGAGTCATAAGCTTGAGAATGTTTGGGTTATTTAAGCACATCACAGTTAATCTGCTCCAAAAATAACCTTCACAGAGCTCACTGCGAAAAACAGGTTATTTCAAGCTAGCTAGCCTGCCCAATCAATTTGAAACTTCCTTAACTGGAAAAAAGCCTGAACTAGAGAACTCTTTCTTTCAACTCCATACTAGCTTCCCAAGATAAAACCAGAAAGATCACACCAAGAAAAATATATCAGTCTCCCCACCCCCTGACTTTTTCATAGAAACACATCTCCATCCTCAAGTCTTGTACTGTTTCATTCACACAGTGAACTGTGTACATAGTAAGTATTTATAGGGAGACAATCTGCAAAAATTTTTAAAAGTCAGAGCTTACTACACAGTTCCATAAATGTTACAAACATTTCACGATCACATATAAACGTATCTTAAAGTTTTGAACCACATATTGAAACTCTAAACAATTTTTAATTAAATTCTACTTACTGAAATTCTTATGCTACTTTAACCAAAAGTTTTTTTTGATAGTCAGATGTTTTAAGTTGGGAGATGAGAAGAAAATCAAAGAAAGTAGGTAAGAGGTCTGTGTGGATGAATTAAGAGATCCTAAAAGGTCTGAAACATTAAGAGACAGAAGCATAGAAAGATGACCCAAGAGGAATAAGGAAAAAGTGCCCGAGTATGCAGGGAAAGGATTAGGAAAGCCAAACCCCAGCTGGAGCTGAAGAGCTTCAACAGTAAAAGAAAGACCATGAAAAATGCATGCTCACTGCTGAACGGGGATGGGCACCTGGTGACAAAGCACATTAAAGACATCACAGTACTCAATCACAGAATAGCTAGGATTGGAAGGAACCTTTGAGATACTTAGTCCCATCCCATTCTTGACTGGAACTGTCTTTGCAAAAACAATTAATGCTAGTCTGTGCCTTGCTGCACAGCAATTTTTTTTTCCTCAGAACATACTTCTTATAGAAAAACTAGAATATAGTACAAAAAGAACAGGTTTGTAAGTAGTCTGTGTGACCAAGCCGTTCAAAGGCAGAGCCAGGAGCTCATCTCCCTCCCAATTTTTACATTAAGATTGAATCATGAGTGAGATTGGATGTGAGATGTTAAGACTAGTATGCCACATGAGGTCTACACTGACTGACTGACTTCCTTCCTATCACCATGAATTATCAGAAGCAGCTGTTCCACACCAGTTAAATTCTAGAAACAAGATTTATAGAAAAACCTTAGGAAAATGTACCAGTAATTATCATCATCTCTTCTTAGCATCCTTTAACCTTGCACTGATCTCTCTTCCTGATCAGGTATTTATACCATGCTCCATTACACACTGCATTTGAACTCAAGCCAGAATGAAGCAGAACAATCTGAACTGAATGACTGAATTAAAACTAAAATCTGCAGCCACAAGTAGACTTTATGACACCAAACTAACTACAGTGAGTTTAAAAGAAAAGAAAAAAAAAAAATCAAGATCCATTTAGTATTGTGCTAAATGAAAGAATTTCTGTTTTAAAAACAGTCATGATACATCTGGCCTCTCATTTCGGCCCTTTCCAATTTTTTATTAACCTCAAGGTTAATTACAATATTAAGTCCCCAAATGGGAGATACAGTTTTCAAAGCCCACTCTTCCCCTTAGCATCAATGCTTTCAATGGCAACTAGAAATTATTTCAATGTGTGAAAGAGGTGTTGCAGCATAATTATCATAGTGCATAGACATATGTTCCAAAAGCAAAAAGGCAAAATATTTATTTTCTATTATTAATATGAAGCACAGGATAGAAAGACTGAAGAGGTCAAATGTGCCTCAACTTACTTAATTCCTTTTTCTATAGAGTTTTGGTCTCACAGATGTGAGAGCCTTGTATCAGATCCACTAGATGGTGCAATCCATCTTCTCCATTAAAATCATTTGAAGGTTATACACAAGAAGTTCATTTTTAATGAGGAAGAAGTCAATTTTAATGCTAATCAAGGAAAGGTTTACTATTGGAAGAACAAGGCACCAAACAGAATATCAGGGTTCAAGAAAGATCTAGGCTTTGAAAGTCACCTATGTTACCAGCCAACATCCCCATTTTCAAGAGAAATATGATTTTACGTACTTTCAGAGCATAGAAACAGAATTTTCATCAAAGGAAAAAAAGGAATCACAACAGCCATCTTTAAATTATTTAATATCAACAGGGAAGTAATCAACCCAATAGGACATCAGGAGATTTACTGACTGATAAGAATGGCTTTCAGAGGCATGAAAGTATTCAAAACAATCTAAGATTAGTCTTGAATACTTCAGAGATAAAATAGTACTCACTAAGACTAGAATCCATTCTGATATCTCCCTCATTATCCATAACCTTGACCTAAAACTGGTAAGGCTTTTCACTTCTAATTCCTAGTCTTGGTAAGGGATTAAGTCCAGATACAGAAATAGAAAAAATTACTGCCAGGTAAAGAGGTGAACTACCTCAGGACAGACTACAGCCTTGATCTGGATCACAGTCAAATCTTACTTCAACCCTCACCCAACTGCCAAGTGTTTGAGGTCTGCTAAATAATTGAAAAAAAGTCTACATTGCTGATGACTTTCTTGGTGACTATTTACCATGAAGAATTCCGTGTGCTACCAAAACAAATGGTGAACAAGAAAGCAGGGCACGCTGTTTCACTGTCCTCCAGAAAATGGAACAGCTGCAATGCTTTGTGCTTGGTAGGTTTTGTGAGATTTAGGAAACCTTACAAAAGTAATTGTTTAGTTTGCTTCTGCAAGTCTTTTGTGGATTTTTACACTCAGCTGTTCCTTCATATCTCCTTAAAAGAGGTGTTCTTTTACAGAGCAATGAAGACTGTCAACTCATAAAATCACAGGACCATGTGATGACCTGGGTTGGAAGGGACCTTAAAAATCATTTAGTTCTAACTCCCCTACTGATGGTAGGAACACATACCATCACACCAGGTTGCTCAAAGTCCCATCCAACTTAGCATTGAACACTTTCAGGGATAGAGAATTGACATAATTGACATATTCTGCAACAGTTAGAAATGCAGCTTTTTGCAGCCTAACCAAAAAAAAAAAAAGACAAACCATATTTCACTAACATTGGTGACACATTTTGCAAGGGATAAGCCCTAAAATTCAATTAAAAAATGGATTTTTTTCTTCAAAGTAACATAAATTGCACTCTAATATATCAGAAAACTGATACCAAACTCTGCTTTAGGAAAATAACTCTACACAAAATGATAAGGAACTACAGATCAATAACATCTTTGCTAATACTAGCATAATATTTCTTGACTAAAAATTTTCCTTGTAGATATCTTCCTTTAGAAAAATTCACACTTAGGAAAAAATTGCTCATGGAAACATGTCTGCCATGATGAAATGTCTAAAATGTCACTACTTTGTTGATGATATGTGCATCTAGAACAACAGAAACATTCAATTTTTCATTACACTTAAGGATTTTAAACATTTTCAGAAATACCTATATGTTGCTTAAGAAAGCATATAGAATGAAAAGAAGGAAAGTTAGTCTAGAAACATATTGAATTGCATGGAACTCACTACTGACAATATGTCTGATAGTATCTTTACACAGAAATTTCCATAATACTTTTTCCTCATTATTCTTTTGTGCCAAGTTTGCAGACATCACTGACCTTATGGAGTGCAGGAGCCATTACTGGCACCAAAAATCCATTGTAAATGTAATTCACAAGCTGGTTGCGTATCAAGGGATGTGCCACCTAAGAGGGTGAGGGAGAGAAAGACACAGAACAGTTCCAGTGAGATTTCAAAGACAGGGCACAGAATGCCGCTACCAAAACCCTTTCCCATTTAACAAGACATTGGTTTGTCCTTCTCACCAGCGTTTGATATGATTTGGGTTCTTAACAACTGTTTCTTCTACAAAGAAATACACACAGCATGTTTAATTACATTACAGTAAGTCTGCCAAACTTAGAGACATGGCTTTTCAATCTTCCTGCATGCTGACAAAGATGAATGGATGGATGGATAAGTGTACACAGCCACATATCAAAGCAAGAACTGAAATTCTAAATTCAGCTCCTGCAACCTTGTTGGGCTAGCTTGAAGGTGGATTTGTTAACTTGTCCTTCTACAATAAAGAAAAGCAGAACAGCTGCTTTCCTATAGTTCAAGAGTAGGTTAACCAAAGCACTCTCTAGCTATGGGGTAAGAATACACTATTTACATGCCCTTCTCCCAGCCACTGTAAGACAAACAGAAATTAAAACAAAACCTGTACAATTTATTGAATGGGATGGTTAAGAGCTTTAAAACAAACAAACAAACAAATACCCCCAAAATATTATTAGAAGCCAAAAACTTACTTTTATAATTAAATATTCATTTTGTCTTTGCAATGAAAACACATCAATTCATGTATATAAAAGCAAAATAAAATTCCATTCAGAAGCTTTCAAAGCCAATATACTATGTTTGAAATTCACAGAGACTGGAGTGTCACAGCCTATATGTGGCCTCCAATATTCTCCAACCTGCAATTCTTATCAGACTTCATTTAACTTGTAACTCTTAATTTGGTAAGAGGAAGAAAAAGAGTGGCCCTTCCTACACTGTGGTCCAGGGAAAAAGTAGTAAATGGAAAGAGATCTTGGCTACACTGTTCCTTTTTAATCTCTGGCCAAAATCTTTGGGTGAACACGGACCAGTCCACGTGCAAAGCAAAAATTCCTACAGTAACTGATCTTTCAAGTTAGTTGAAAACTATACAGACACAATCAAGCAGCAGTCAGAAACTACTCTTTCTGCATGTCAGCTGATATGGTTAACCATTTTGCATCTATTTGAACAGTATTTTTAAAATAATTCATTCTTTAATTTTTCTGCAGTGTCCTTTATATAATTCTTTTACAATAAAGGTATCAATTATGATCTCCTGCAAATGTAGATCTGTATAATAACTGTGGTTAGACACCAAAATTAATATTGTCTCCTCTTCATGTTTAAACATGCGTGCTAAAAATCTTGTATAGTGCATTTGAACAATGACAGCTACTATTATTTTTGCTTGTTCAAGACTTTAATAGTCAATCAGTTCTTTTACTGTACTTAGCACGCATTGCACTGAAACATATCTTTTATTTAACAGTAAATGTGACTAAATTTTCAATCCTATCCAGCACAATTCAGTACAAATAATAAAAATCCACAGTTTCTGTAGAATTTTTATCCTGTTTTAATGAAATACTGGATTTGGGTTCTACTGAGCATTGAAGAAAAACAATATATAAAGACAAGAATTTTATTTTACATTTAAATCGGAAAAAAACAATAAGGGAGCAAAGCACTAAAAATGAGCCTTGGATGAACGGAATAGACTCAAAACAAGCCAATCCAAAATGGATTTACACTTCTAAGAGGAGACCTAAATAATTCTGCTTGGAAGGCTTTTTTTATGTTGTACTCACCAAAAGGCAAAACAGACTATTCTTGCTATTTTCTTTTGGACGCCATTACAAGAGCTTACCCAGATAGAGATATAAACCCTGCATTTTTCCACATGTAAAAGCATTCAATTTACTTCTAGGATCAACAGTGGTAATAAAATGCAATAAACATTTTTTTTCCCTCCTAAATGGAAATGGTTCAAATAACATAATGTAATATAAAGCTTTCATTTGAAACATTTGGCACCTGAAAACCACAAATATATTAGTTCATCCTTATAACCAGCACAAGGTTGTGTTTACAAGCAGCTAGTTTTAGTCTAACTTTAATAGTTTATGCTATTAACAAAAATAAATAAACTCTGTAGCTTACAAACTTCTGCAGGAGATGTAACTTACTACTACTTCTAAAAAACAGTCTAACTCCATTCAATTACCTGTATCACAGCATTGCAAAATTCAAGGGAATTCATGAATTGTACAAGGGCTGGTGACAAAAGCCAGTCATCTTTCATCAGACAATGCCATTCTTCTCCTTTTTCTTCCAGCTTTGTAGGCAAAGAGGAATAGAGGCCACTTAGTCCTGTTGCTAGCACCTGTATTTCAGAAACAGAAGAGGAAATAAGTCAACTTTCCAACTGTCCATCTGCCTGAATGGCAGTACCCCAAATGGTTTCTCCTATTAGTTTTAGTAATAAAAGAGAATGTAAAGATTAATTTAAATTCCTTTCAAAAAAGTCCTGTGGCAGAAAGACAAATATTTTAAAAAGCCTACCATATAATATGCTTCTTTCAAGATCTGGTATTTAGAAGAAGGTGATGAAGAAAATAAGGTTATTGTGATTTTTTGCTTGTAATCCAAAGTTTTTATTTCTTTTTAAATTTTTCTAAACTTATTTTGTGCTTTCCTTCAGTCCCATTTAGAAACAGGCATCAGTGAGATTATCTGCAGCTTGTCTTGTGCTGCTGATTCAAACGTCACTGCTCCAACATGTATGAAGTCACTTCACTCAGAAACATGAAACATCAGAAATGGAGGGGGAAACTGCCCCATCAACAAAAATGAAGTTCAGCCCCACTTAGACCACAGATACATGTTGTCTTTGATTGCCAGGCACTTAAACTCAGCTGAATCCACTTTAAAAAAAGTAAATTTAACTGTTCATAATTTCCCTTTTTCGTTCCTTATTTATCTGAAGAAGGGAAGCAAAAAAAATTTAAAAAGTCTGAAATTGGTTATTATTTAAACAATGTTTCCAGTAATTTTAAGCCTCACAGATGATTCATGTAGAATGTATCACTGAAGAATGAGAGCATTTTTAGTTACAATTTAGAAAGCATATTTCCAAAAAGGTTTTTAAATTTCGCTGAGTGTATCTAGAGTATTGTATTTTCAGCTGTACTTTTTAATTATTAAAGTTATTCAAAGCCAGAAACTTTTTAAGTATTACTCAGGACTCTTATCTTTCTGAGATAATTTCATAGAACTTCACAATAACTTTTTAAGATGATTCTCATTTTAACGGGAACATTATAACTCAGCCTGATGGAAATCTTTTTAGTTTTCATTCATCAGATTCTTCTTAGAATATTTCCTCTTACAAATGGCTACTTGACATCTACAGGGCTAGACTGCCAAAGCTCAGATGAAACTGCTCTTATCTGCTAGAAAACACTGGAAAACAAACAGCTGAAAATGTCCGGATCAAAGACCGAGGGTTCACAGAAGGTGATCAGGTTTAGATCATGCACAAGCAATTGTAACTGTTAACCCATACAATCAAAGGCTGTCTTTCTGAATACCTTTTATTCCTAATTCACACATTTTTGAATATGGATTTGTTCCGGCATAGTTAAGCAAGCCAAATATTAAAGGGGAGGGAGAAAACTGTGGAAATTGACTGCTTTGGTACAGTGATATATGCACAATTTTATATACATAGATAGATAAAGGACAAAGCTGGACATACATTAAAAAATTGAGAAGTTAAAGCAATTGAGCAAAGCTTTATTCATACAATCTTTCTTCTCCAACCAGAATCTCTTTGGGATTTTTTCCTTCTCACAGTAGAAGAGCTCAGAAAAAAGCTCTTATAGAACTACCTGTACATAACCCACACAAACACTTATTCTCACAAACCCAAGGTTACAATAGTGAGAGGATTTGACATTTGTTTGTCTTGTGAACTTTTAATTAATGCACACTCAATTTTCCATTGTCTGCTTAAAATTTAAATGCTATTCATAAACACAAATGCACCCTCTCAGTATGCCATCTGATTCTCAGAGCTGTCCCATCCACACTTCTCCTTCATATGGGTATTAGCCCTTGAGCACAAGAAGCTGACCTTGAACAAAACATACTACTCTCCACTAAAATGAGCCGTGAACACACAATCAATCAATGTCTGAATTCTTGAGTTTGTCAGACTTACTGAAGTAAGAAGTGACACATGCAGATGCTAAAATCCGTAAAGTTTAGGAAGCTCTTATTTTTGCTATGAAGTACAACAGAAATGGCTGAATGGAATTATGTTTCTTAAGCACAGAGACAGAGTAGCCACAGGAAGCAAGTTCATCTCTTGAGATAAAAAGTATTTTCAAATGTTCATGAAGTATAAGGTACAAATAAGGCTACCATCTGAAATTACCAACAAAACAGATTTTTATCAGTAATGAAACATTAATGAAAAAAGTAATCTGAAAGGGAAGGAAAAAAAGCAAGATTTATTTTATTTTTTGTTTTACACAAAGCAGTGTCCTTTTAAACTTCATCAAGAATTTATCATGTCAGCCCTACATTCTCACATACTTTTACAAGTTTCTTTCTGACCACTGAATCATGAGTTTCTCTACAAACCAGTTTCTTTGATTTATTTACTTTCTCTTGACTCAGAGAAGACACTGACTACATGATTTGCAATCCCAGGCAGATTATGATTATAATGCACTGTTAATGCATAATCAATTTCTACCTGGGCAATTACTTCCTTTTAATAATTTGCTCTCCTCCCACACCGGTAGTCTGTCTTTCTATCTCTATGCAGCCGCAATCTTTTAAGGGCACTGCAGAGCCATTGCTCCTCCTGCTGTAACAGTTGCTTTCCTAAGCTGCAACATATTTACAAAGTTTTGTGGGGGACTTTGAGATGTTACCCTGCTCAAAATTCGTTTGAAACATTTTTTTTTCCTATTCCGATGCTGAACAGATAATATCTTCAATCATATCCAGAAAACTTTCATGTCAAAACATGATAAAAATTATTTAGTGTAAAATAAGAAAACTTTACCAAATAGTTTGCCCACACATTTAGTGTTAAAAACATTTATTAGTGATGTATCCCACTGCAAACGGCCTCCTTCTTTCCTTTCAGTTTTTTCATCCAAAGTTTTGAATACTGCGGATCTATGGACAATCCAGTTTTTAAAAAGCTGTTAACCAAAGACAAAAAACAGTAACAAGAAAACCTTCAAGTTCACCTTGGGACAGATCTAACACTGATCTGGGTACAAGAGGCAGCTGAGACTTATGGCCAGACCTCACCCTAGGGGCTGCCTATATTATGCAATAAGGCATGGCAAAGAAAATCCTACATGCCAATCTGCCCCCAGAAACAGAGATCACATCACATCAACACAGTGCCACCTAAAATGTCTTTGCAATCAACACAGGACTGCATTAGCTGTTTTGCAGAGTACCTGAGGCAACATTTGCACTGATTTCAGTGATACACAGCAATGTCACTGACACCTACAAAATACTCATTCAGAACAAAATCTGTTTTTCAGCTCATCAGAACTCAAATTCAAAAAAGATATTGCGCTAGTAAGCTAAATATATGGCATTACATTGAAGGCTTATTATAGACTTAGGCCAACCTCATTACTGTTCAGAAAAGTCTGATTTTAGCACATTTTGACAAGAAGCCCTCCTAATTGGAATGATTGTCGATCATGGCTCCCTGCTGTTGAAAGCTGGCTTTTATCTTCAATGTAATAAGGCTGGTTATTTTTTTCCTTTTTAACTAATTGGAAAATGTAATTACGGAAGTTATAGCATAGATCCAATAATGGTATCTGTCCTGGGGACAGTTTGAGAATCAATATCATATTCTTTGGCAGCACCTATTAAACAAGGTCAAACTGGAGCCTCAAATTGATGCAATATTTACAACTGACAAAAGAAATCATTTAAAAGTTTTGTTGTGGAATTTCTAGGCCTCACCTACCCTGCAAATGTGCCCTACTGTTCAAAGCAATGTCAGAATACACGGAAACCTAAGGCTGGAGTAGCTGTTGAGCAGCGTCAAGGATTCTAGTGCACTCTCTTCTACAGCTGTCTGCTTTAGTAGCCATATAAGACTCTCCTCCACTTCATTTTTCCAGGATTTATTAAATTAAAATGCAAGTCATGCAGAATATAAAAGAATCCATTCAAAAACTGACCCACAAGAAAACTTCTGTACAGAATGATACTTGGGTTTGAACACACCCACTGCAGATCTCAGACTGAT
The DNA here is from genome assembly GCF_971803275.1 of Cyanistes caeruleus. Classification (NCBI taxonomy): domain Eukaryota; kingdom Metazoa; phylum Chordata; class Aves; order Passeriformes; family Paridae; genus Cyanistes; species Cyanistes caeruleus. The sequence goes on from NC_141705.1 coordinate 43,627,708, forward strand.
AAGACATAAAGGAGCAGGTGTTGTTATTCCAGTCTGCTTTAACTTTAAAACTGCAGTAGCACAGCTTTGTTAGTTAAATCAGATTACTTACTTAACAGTAAGGTAAGTAAAGGTTTTCTATTCATGTAGTAAGATCAATTTGCCAGGTGCAACAATGCAACAGTGCTACCAAATTTCATAACAGAGAAAACCATAGCAAGATGGTGGTTAGCCTGAGACAGCCATAGAAATACCCAATTTTGTGGCAACAAGCAAATCTCCCTTTAAGCTTGCAAAATTTACATTTCTGTAACGCTCTCACTATTCCTACACTACTTTTTTCAACTGTTGAACTGATGTCAGCATGGGAAGCACAGACAGCTTAAGCTTGTGCTGTCACCTGAAACAATCACCTCAGGACACCTTACCCCCCCTTTCTCACTCCCTTCAGCCCCAGAATCTTAACGGTGCCTCACAGTGAGACAGAACTGATTTCCCTCCCACTGTATTCTGCTACAACTTCCATCAGTTTTCCAATCCAATTCGCTGTGTGACTGCGAAAACACTTGTGCTGGCCCAAAAGCACAAGACACTGGTCTGGAAACAGGAAGCAAGACTATGTTTGGCACCAGGGATTGTTTAAAACAGCATTACCATTTGTGAAATAGGTGTTAGCAGAAACAAATGTGTTACAACTCTTCTTTACCAGAAATGACAGAAAAGGAGGAAAGAATGCAGGAAAGACAGTTAGTTTAGTGCTGAAGATCATGTAAAATAAGAACAACTTACTGGGCAAAAATAGGTGTTTTCTGCTATGTGGTTTGCAACAAGGTTGTTTTCTGCAGACAAAGACATTATGAAAAGCAGTGCATCCCGGGCCTGTTGGCCTACTGTTCCTTCTCGATGGATGAAAGGGATGAGCAGGGAAAAAATGAGGAAATTGGCAGCTCCTTGGTCCTCACTAGTGTGGAAAAACAGTTCTAAAATAGAGGGATCTTTGGCTATTATAGAGCAGAGCTGGTTCAAGAGGACAACCAACTCTGTTTCCACTGTTGGAGTGGTTGTTCCTGAGCAGGAACTCAACAGCATCATCAAAGGCTTCAAAATGGGCTTATGATGCAGCAAAGGCTGATGAGACTGGGTTACAAGCATTTCATACATTTTGAGTTGCTCAATTTTTGTTTCATCAGTGAACTCTCGCCGTAGACTCCAAAGGAAAAGCTTCTCCATTATGTTTTCTGAGACCACAAACTCCAGAATAGGTCCCATCGAGGCATCTTTTGCTTGCTCCTCAATTAATAAGAAAAGCATGTGCTCCACATAATTCTGGACAGTGCTGGCCTCATCAGGTGAGATTGCTCCATACTTTGCCTGAGTATTTTTCAAAGGATCATGCTTCTCTAAGATTTTCAGAACCTAAGGAGAAAGAAACAAAGACAGATCAGTTTTAATGCACTTGAATGCATCATAAAAAGCAGGCTATACCTATCACTACAAGGAAAACAAATTAACAAAATTATTTAACACAAAAAGCATTAAGTCTTTTCATGTTTTCAAATTCAGGAAGTTTGACAGACAAAATCTGAAAGTTTCACATTTGGCATGTACAAGGCAAAAATATACTGCTGTTGTTTACCTTTTTTAGTAAGCACCTAAATTTGTTGTATCTCCTACTCCTGATAACCAGGAGTTCTCTCAAATAGGGATAAACTAGGTTTCCTTAGTGTTCAGAAGTTGAGTTTTCACAATGTTTAAAACAAGTTTGTCACAGAGGACTGAAATCCAAGGGCCTGTTCTCCAGCCAGAGCAACTGTGCTCAGGAGTAACAATATCATGGGATGATTTCCAGTAGTAAGAATAGCAGCAGCCCACAGTGCTGCTCTTTACCTGACACCTTTTACACGATACCCAATGCCCACTGATGCCCACATACTCTTGCAATTTTCAATATAGTAATAATAGTTATATCAGCACTTCTAACCCTGAATTACATTCTGTTGTGCATGCAAACAATAAAGCTCACTGTCTGCAAAAAACACATTGTCTTTAGCCTTTTTGTGGAAGATAATTGCCACAAAACCATAAAGGAACAGTGGCTCCCCTAACACAACACATCACTAGTTAGGTGAGAAAAGGTGACTCTTGAATGACAGCTCCTGTGACTCAGGAAACATCTTACAAACACCACCATTTGTCTGGGAGGCTTCTTGGGAAAGCCAAAGAACAGGAACAGCAGTACAGAAATCAATTTTATCTAAATTGTTAGGTTATTTATATTACTGCAGAAAACAAGACCTTATATTATGGTGCTCACAGCAAAACATCTTTGCTCAGAAGCAATTACAATCCTGATGACATGCAAACATTTTTTAGAATATGCTGAAGTATATAATCTACATCTATCCATAGTAAACAAGAGTGCATACAGCTTTGCACTGTGCATCTAATTTACTTTCCAAAGGATAGACAAGACTTATACAGCACAAGGAAAAGAAGCACAGAAATCTGCAACAGAGTGCAAGTCACAATGAATCAATAGGAAAGCCAGTAAGAAGATCTAGGCCTTCAATAAGATATTACCATGTCCTACCACTTCCCATTTAGATGCAAATCCAGAGTTCTAAGTGTGATTAGGAAAGGCTAACCATACCTTCAAAGGTCAATTGCGTTTTAGAAATAGTTCAGCGTCATCTACTACATTCTACATGAAAGACATTTGTTCCTGAGCAATTCAGGACTATCCAAAAAAAAAACCACAAAAAAACGAATGAAGCAAATTTGTATCAATGCAGCTTACTTCAATCAATAAAACTAATTAACTTTACCTGTGCCCAGTGTGTTCTAAACACTATCATACATGTTTCTGGGTCAACACCCTGCAGGCTGGGAGCCTGCCTATTTCTGCTGATACTTGTTCCAGAGGACATTATAAAATTTCCACAGGTCAAGCCAACTAGGTCATGCTGAATTTCTTTTTTAAATCCTCCAGTGAGCTACAGATGTTCAAGCATCATTATGAGATTGATACTGTGTCCTGAGCTTTCATATCCACAGATATCTGTTAAAAAGAAAAACCAAAAAGAAACATAAATATACCAGTGCACATCAAATTAGTGTTAAACAGAAAAGAACATACTTAAAGAGAACACAAACTTTTCTTCTTTTAATTCACTTTGAGGACAGACTTTCTAAAGCATGTTTTATGTAATCCCCTTAGAATTTTGCTCGCAATAATAGCTTATAATGCTCAAACTTTTGAGACCAGTGACTGAAATAAGGTGCTGCTGAAATAAACAAGCCCAACAAAAGCTTATGCAATAAACATTTTATGCATATCACTGCATTTTTAGTTTCTTATTATGACACTTTTGCCATCTGACCATGTCTCTTCAGAGTTGCTTAGTAACTAATGTTGCATAGACTGAACAGGTAAAAAAAATAGCAGTTCTGTATTTTTTTTCATATCTTCTAGTAATAGATATAATTACAAGTTCTTAGAAGTGTTCTGCCAGAAAACATATCAGAAACAGTTGAAAACATCTTTAGAGCACCATATTCACATGGAAGAGTGCATCTGTATCAATACCAAAGGGGGGAAAAAAACCAAAAAGAACAACATAAAAGATAAAATCTTTATGTATCCAAAGCTAAATAAATTGAGATGTCATATTAAAGGACTATGAGAATAGGATCCAGCATTGAAACATTCCTCTCATCCATTATTTAATATCCTAGATATATGAGTATCAAAGTAGTTGCACACCTGCAGGGGAAAGTTAAAATGAAATAATGATTGATATCCTGCAGATATTTGAGAGACTTAAGAGAACATATTACTCCTCATGCACTACCCCCCTCCCCCTTTTTTCTTTTTATAAAGTTTTAATTTTTATTCTCTTTTTTTCAAACCAACTAGGCATTTTAATTCATTTTGGTTTGGGACCATAGTGAAAAAAGCCCAACCAAAAGCACCCAACAACAAAGAGAATTTTTTTGTAGCATAAGCTGCCAAATCCCATACAGCAATTCTTTGCCAGTATAGAAGGGATTTCTCTGTGCATATCTTAAAAGATGAAAATTTTCTCTGTAGTGAACATCTCTGCTCCCTGTATCTGTGCTCTGTTGATATTCTTGAAACTGCTAGCACAGGAAAACATCCAGCCTGTCTCAAAAGTAGCAGCGACTTTTGCCATTTTAAGAGTCCAAAAATATACAGGGTACAACAGGTTAAGATTTCTGAGGCAAGCAAAGAGGTTATGCACGCCACTGTACATATATACACACACATATTCACATGTTCAAGATTCAATCGCATGATCAGCCTCCCCCCTCCATCCTAGCCCTACTTCTTTCAGCATTTATAATGCATTGCCTATGCATTTGCTAAGCACTCTCACACAATACAAGTAACACAATCTAGCCCATCCTTTTTGTAGATAACATATTCCATGTGTGGAGAAGCCAGCATAACCAGCATAAATCCTGCACACTTTATCTGTTCCACTTCCAGAATGAAGCTGGCAGTCCATACAATCTACTCTCCAGGTTATAAACCACCTGGAACCAGATGCAGTGGAGAAGATTGCACACAACCAGTAAGAACTAGCTCATCTACTCGTTTACTTGAAGGTATTTGCCAGTACACTACTGTTTCTTAAACAGCCCTGTGAAAATGAATTGTATGTCCTAGTTCTACATCACTGATGTTCCTGCAGAAGAAAATAAAAATTATTAATAAAAATAATAATAATAATAAAAAAAACCCAAACCCAACAAAAAAACCCCAAAAAACCCACAAAAACAATCAGAGTAGCAAGTGGATTTGAGAAGCCAACTTGAGAGACCCAGGATCTGGGTGCTTTTATCATTACTTACTTAAGTAGATACCACTATTCTGAGTACTCAACATTTCCACCAAGAAACACTGAAAAAATGCAACCCATGCTTACACACCATGTAGAAAAAGACTGCTTTAAGTACTTTGCCTATTACCATAGCTAATAATCCAAGGAATATTTATACTTCAGATCACCTGCCCTCTTCCTGGTAGTTCCTCTTTGCCAGCATTCTCCTGGCAAACAGAATCTTTCCATGTTAGTAGAAGTCCAGCAGACTCCTCCAGGCAAAAGTGTCCTTCACTTTACAACCCTAATTCACCCTTTTAGCAGATCTCTCCTGTGCATGAAGCAAGCAGCTTTGGAAAAACTAATATGATCATGTAATTAAAGATGGTATCAGAAGGTGCAGTAAGAGAACTTAATTAACCAAGCAGAGGCAAGCTCCATTCTGGAATTTTTAAGTGCCTTAATTTGAAAACTGAGAGGTTGTTTCAATGTAGCCATTGCATGTTGTTTAAGAATTTAACTAAAAGAAACTGATATTCCACATCAGGTGACAAATCAGAAACTTCAGATCAGCCTCCAGTACTTAAGAAAATAAACAACAAGGGAGACTATAGCTTTCTTCACAAATTATGATAAAAATCAGTGAAGATGATGCACTCTCCAGACACATGCAAAGCTCTAGGATGCTACCACACAAATGCAACCCAAACCTATTTAACCCATTACCCTCTCTTCTAATCCCTTTTAATTCTCTGTCCTTCTTACCTTTGCAATTTTCTTCATGCATTTTCATGCATGTCTTCATCTTTTTTTCTTCATGCATCTTTCCTATCATGGTCTCAGGTGCTGCTCCACAAACATTAAGACAGGATTCTGTCTCTCACTGCCAGACAAACTCTGCCCCCCTATCTTTTATCTCTCTAAGCAGACTGCTTTGGGATAGTTCCATATTGGTGCTTCAGATTAATGAAATATTACCTGGTTCTCTGCAGCTATGAAAAGACCTCAAGTGAGGACACCCATTCAAAATCCACCAAGATCCAAGAGGTCCAGTGATAGAACCACTGTTATGTTTTTGTGTGTCCAGTAGGAAAGCTCACTTTCCACAACAATGCTATTTAATTATCAATGTTTGTGTAAGAATTTATGACCATCAGGGTGGGACTGAACATTCATTCAAGTCCTGCCTCTGCTAACAGCTTACTGCCTAGAGAGATGACTGCTACAGCCTGCACTTGGAGAATGGACATTTATCCTACACAAGGATATCCTAAGTCCAGCTTCCACATAGGAAGAACAGATAGAGCCCCAAGGAAAGAAGCCTGCAAGACAAGCAAATTTCCCGTCATCTCCAGCATACCAACCCCTAAGGTCCTATTTATCCAAGATACTTAAGAGCTTCTTACAAATTCCAAGGCCCAGTTTGGGCACACTCAAATGACAACACAGCAAATTCTCAGATGCACAGGTCACCAAAAACTGCCAGCATTCTAGTTCAAATTGCATCTTTGTCAGATCATCTAGATCAGAACAGCAAGGGCTTTCAGTGTTGCCAGCTCTAGAAATGTCTATGCTATCAGTCACAAAAACCTTTTAGGAAGGTCCCCTCAAGCTGATGTTTCATGCATCCTGCCTGGTCTATTTACTGTATTTGTTACTATAGACACAAACACCACCTCATTGCTTGATAAAGATCTTTGAGAATATCTGACCAACAAACAGCAAAATAGCAAATTCATCTCCAGAATTTATGTTCTATAACTAAAACCTGCACCTAGCAATATCCTACATATACATGCAATCCCAACATTAAAGCCACTTACCTCTTTAATAAATAATTATCAAAAAAAAATTGTCCTGTAGTGACAAACAATAACATCTCTAATGTTTCACTCTGAATGTTTACTCCTACTTCACAAAAACCATTATAAACAGACTATACAGAGCATCAAATGAAGAACAAAAATAGCAAATTTAAATAATTAGTGGAAAACAACTTGTCTGCAGCAAACATTGTTGACAAGGGCATAGTTCACTTGCCTCTATCCCAGCTTCTGGATCTGAAATCTCAGAGCAGTTGAAGAACACAGACATTATCCTCACAGCTGCCCAACTATGGCTTTTTAATCATCTCTAATCTAAAAGTAACAAGACAGCATTGCAGACTGCAATGTGCAATAATATTTCTAAGTTCAAATCAATTCCCCTAAGGAAGCAAATATTTCCAGTTTCAAAAGCGTCTTGGGATGCTGGGATTTCCTTAGTAATACAAAACACTAATAGATTGTGTAGGCTTCAAAGACTTCAAACTCTGTAATAGTGTTTCAAAAAGCTTTTGACAACTTAAGTGGTCACAGAATAGATCCTAAAAACAGAGTCCCTATTTAAAAAAAAGGTAATTGCATTGGAAGAGAGTCTATCTTGTAAAATACATTTCAATCTAACTGCATGCTGTAGCTATAGCAGTAGCAGACAGACTACATTCATTGTAAGCAGATTTTGTTACTGGATTAGGTTTTCTTGATTATTTTGCAAGACCAAATGTGCAACACTAAATGTAACATCACATCATTCCCTGTGAATTAAATCTCACTCCAATTAAACAAGACAAATAACCTGAACATAATGAGTCCAAAGGTGAGGAAGTAAATTAATTTATGAAACACCAATTCATGGAGGAAACAGTAGAAGTGAACTCAGGGGCCACTAAGAACAAGAGTAACCATTTATTTTAATCAGTTCATGATTAAAATTTTACAGTAATTTAGCCTTTTGTCTCTGCTAAGTCCTGATCAAGTTATTACTCCACCATTTGATAACCCTGAGAAGTGTGAATATACCTCTTATGCAGTCCATTCAAAATTCTATTTGCAAAAGCCACTTCTCAGTTTAATACTTTGCTTCTGCCATACAGTAACAGAACCTTCTTAGCAGGTAAGTCTTTCATATCTTATCTATCAGTTGTTTAAACCCATCACAAGGTCAGGCCCACTTACATATGCCTTCTAGAGGTATTTCAGAAAGCTTTAGTACAACTCAGCTTATTTTCAGCTGAAGAAAAGCAGCAGTCCGCAAGACTCAGTCATTGGGCTGATGGGAGGATATCTGCATTTAGTTTTCCTTCAGAAGCCTGGAAGCCATCAGCTCCTTTCACACAGCTGATTACAGTGCTAAACACCTCAATCAAAAGAAGTTCTGATTTTACTGCAAAGTACCCCAGGAAGAACAGCCTAGCAGAGAATACTTTGTAAAATCTTCTCACACTAGAGTGTCTCTTCTTAAAAATTTCACTTTTGCATTAAAAACAAAAACATACCAGCACAAAAGTTTGCAGGATTGGGGTTTCCCAGGCAATGCATAACAAAGACAAAAGATATGCAGCCTAATACAGTAACACAGTAAAGAAGGCATAAAATATGCTGCAAGGCTGTGCAATTTATCAAGGTTGTCTTCTGTAGGGACATTAAGATGCCATGCTAAACAATTCACAAACACAAGCAAACCTCTGTTACCAGATACTGCAGAGTTTTGCTCTCTACAGGCCAAAGCTTTCAGCCCTGTCAGTCCAGGTACACAGAGGCAACAGAGAAGCCTCGAATGCAGTGAAAGAAACAGCACATATCAAAACCTTTTCATGGATCAGTGTAGCATAAAGGGGCTTGAAATTAGACCACTTCAAAGAAGCACAGGGAAATTATACGGTCTTGCTCATAGCTATGCAATCACACCTCTGCAGTGTCTGATAAGTGGATAAGGGAAGGTAAGAGAAAAAATGAGTGGCAAATTTTTGCATGCCTCAACTTAGTTTCAACTTAAAAGGGACCTTGTTCAGGATTTGCTCACTTTAGATTGAAAAGAAAGCCTTCTGCATGAATTTGTCAGATTTTCTTTAGGGACTATGATCAGGGAGAGGGTTTAAATCTTATTAACAATAGTGTTTCAAAGGAAGACATCAATCCTTCCAAAGAAAAGGATTCATAGTGCTTGTGGCAAAGTTTTGCTGCAAAAGCAAAGCCTATGAGGAACAGCCACATCCCCACCCTTAATGATCCTATACAATCACCACAAGAGTGTAGAAGGATTGCAGCTTGTTCACTGGAGAGCAGTAGATCTGTCTAGACAACTAAAACTGTCAGTAGTTAAAAGTCACTGCATCAAGGAATCCTCATTTTCATTAAGTCCTACTCACCTTCAGAAGCTCTACTAGCAAGAAAGCTGAAGCAGATTACTAGAGGAATCATTTAAACTAGGTGAACAATTATCTTACTTTTTTTTTGTCCTTTCAGATCTCACTGCCACAGTCCCAATTTCTCCTGTCCTTTGTCTGCCTCAAGCAAGCATTTCACATTTAGGCAGCTTTCTTCAATCCAGCTTTTCTACCCAGTATTTGCAACGATGCTAAGCTTTCCATGTGTAGGTAGGATGTGTAGATGTGCTTCACACTGATAAAGCTATCTGCCTAAAAGCCTAACAGAGAGCAAGTCACCACAAACTGTAATGTAGTTAACCAAAGTATCAATCTGTTCTCATCGAGCACAATTTAATCCAACCCGCTAACATGAAGGTAAGAATGTCTTGTGCCTTGTCCCCACAGAGACTGCCTAACGATCTCTCTCATGAGAGAAACTACACACAGTATGTTTTATAATGAGACAAAAAAATCTTCCTGTCCCATCTACAGTCAGTCTGCTTCAGTTAAAAACCACAACTCATCTTTTATCAAATGTCTGGGGAGCTAAACTACTCACATATTTATTGTAGATTCACATTAACTCAATCGGGCTACCACTAAGCTCTTCATGTGATCTGTATAATCCTATGGTATTATACATTAGGAGGCCCAGGTTCCAGCATTAAATAACTCCGTGGTTCTCCAGACACATGAACAGGCAATTCTCCCACAGCAGCAAGCAGCAGTCAAATCCCAAGGCCTAGCTGACAGCCTCAGCCCAGCAGTGCTACACCGGCATAAACAGGCTTGCTTCAAGGGCAAGAAACAGCATCAACTCCTGTACTGGGACTGTGCAGCAACTATGCACTGGGACACAGGCCAAGCTACATCCCAGGCCCTCAGAGACTCCTGCCACATGGGTCAGCCAAAATGAAAAAACAGAGATGCCAGTTAGTATGGTCCAAAATGCATTGATGGGTTAGGCTAAAATTACACACAGTGTACCAAGGAAGGTAAACAGCTAATCAGCAAAGATGGTCCATCAAAGGTCACATTACCAAAGCTGGGAAATGGCATTGACTGCTCAAGAAAACAGGAATTAAGCAACATAAAATACTTGACAGAAACCTTGATCTGCTCAGGAAAGGCCTGATTTCCCTGTTACACCTCAGGCTATGTTCATCTACCACACTCATTTGCACATAGGCAACTTCACTGGAACTTGAGAGCATACAATTACTGAAGCCATGTTTGCAAAGTCCCAGGAGGAATGAACTACACGTTCATATCCCTAGGTCATAATTCTAGCTACAGAAAGAAAAAAAATATGGTTGTTATTCTAATGGTATGACTTGATCCTTTTTATGGGAGATAAGGAATATAATAAACCTGTTTCTCTGCTGTATTTTATGTCCTCTTAGCCAAATACAGAAAGGCAACAATGCAGTAACAATTAGTGGTTCAAAACACAGATTACATTGGTTAAAAACATAATAATAAAATACCAGCTAGGGTTCTTAAAATCCAAGATAGATACCTCTCTATTCCCAATAGCATTCTGGCACAGTATGACTGAGGTATCCAGTCTGCTACTAGACAAAAGGATATTAAAACTGAACTTTGAAAAAAGGCCATAAAAATAGCAGTTCAGGAAAGCTCTTTTTTACCTACACACTAAAGAATGCAGGTGTCATTGAACTGAAATCAGCTCAAAGGCTTTAGCTTTGCTGGTTCATTCCCACATCACTAACAAAACTGATGACCCCAGAAAAGACAGCTTCCACAGAAAACCAAGTCATAAAAATGTCCAAGGCCCACAGATGAAAGCATTTGGTGTTGTACTGCGTGAGACAGATATTACAAACAAAACAAACCTCAGTTTAAGACTTTGTACTGCAAATGTTTCCACACCAAGTTTCAAAGAGAAACATAACAACCCCAGAGGGCACAGCACACCTCACTGAGTGAAAGAATCTATTTTCTATTACTTCACATCTAGTGAATTACAAATATCCCATGCTATGTCTAGACTAGTAACATTTTTCCATAACTGAAGTGAATTATTGCTAAAAAGTTGTAGCCAAAGTCCTCATCTTTACTGAGAATCTGTACAGGGTTTATTTCAAAATTCATTGCTATCCAGGAGTGGGAGGGAGCAACACATCAGAAAGCAGACATTTGACTAAACCTACTTTATGTTCTGACTATGCTAGAGGAAGAAAGAAGTCAAAGTGACTCTGCACATCAATTTTGCTTTCCAAGATAATTCTGACACCTGTGTGATGCACAAACCCAGCCCCAACTCGTAATTTAGAGAAACCACAGGCTTCCTGAAGTTGTGATGCTGAAGTGATGGAACATTTTTTGCTGTTTAGATTGTTTTTGAGAAAGGTAAAACAGTTTCTGTAGCTAAAAGTATAAAATAAATTCATAGGAAATTACTAAGTTTCCTTTCTAGAAAGCCTTCCTGACAGGAAGATGAATGAGACCAGCAAAGTGTTAGAAGACACCATACTCTGAAGATTTAAAACTATTTTCAGAACACTAGCAGACAGAACAGGAAATACTACCTTCCCAAGAGAAAGATGGTCTAGAAAAATGTTATCAATATACCTGTAATTATCATATGTAGATTACAGAAAACAAGATTAAGCTATATATTTTATGGCTACAGCAGTAATATGTAAGACAATTTTTCAAGTGATTTGTACAACATGTCAAATTACTCATTATAATAAGCGTAAGAAGTCCAAGAATAATGTTCTCAAGCGTACAGAGTAACATTGAAGAAGACATGTGTGCTTTCAGCACTAATCACAATAAACTACAAATACACATGTATTCTAAATATTATGTTCCTTGATAGAAAAGCCACAAACTTTTTTTTTTTTAATTTCCACACTCTGAGTTGATTCTGTGGGTTCTAAACATAGTTCAAACACAAGAATCAGCAGTAAAACACCATTAAGATACCCTGATTATTTGACCAATAAACAAAGAAACCAAACAACAAGATTCCCAAGAGGATTGTTGCCAAGTTTGCACTGAGAAAAGAACTTCCACTCTGCAGATGGAATTGCTGTCACATGCACATGATGCTTCTCTTTATGTTTCTCTTTCAAACTAAAAGCCCCAGAAAAGGACAGAATATTCCATAAAATCAGAACTGTTATGTATAGAATGGTTATTGCATAGTTGTTAACATAATAATGTTATAATGTTAACTTATAACTTATAACTTATAATAATGTTAACTTAATCTATAAGCATATTTATTTCTCCTCCCAAAACTTCATTCACAATATAAAGTTCTCTTTTTCCTGGAAAAAATCAGTTTATAACTCTATCTAAATTTAAGTCACTAACACAGTAAAACCCTTCTATACCTCTCAATATGTTCATTATAGTACATGGACTATAATAATTGACTAGATATCTTGAATCTGTCATTTATCTTCTGTACACAGTTACTGAAACTACTCATTTTAGAGATAATTACCACCGCAAGCTGATTATCCACCAAGTCAACATTATTTCCTACACTCAGAAAAAATAGCATGTTAGTGACATGATGAACTAATGAACAAAGAGAATGAGCAAAAGCATCTTGTTACAGAGCTTCAGGACAACTGTTTCAGTGCACTGTAGGATGGCAAAAGCCCATCACAAATTACTCCTCAAACCTAGTCAACTTAATGAGCTACTAAAATCTGAAAGGTTATTTTCCTACCTCTCCCTGTGTAGCTCTACTGCCTCATATTAGGTAGGCCTTGTGGCAAAATGTTATATTTAGTGGATTGATACTTCTAAACACAAATGTATTTTTGTCGGTTTTCTTTCCTTCCTTAAAAGAATTAAAAGAAAGATAGAAACAACAGAACTCTGTGAACCAGTATTGTTTGCATCAGATATTTCCAATTTAGCTTGGAGAAAGCTCCAGAAACTGGTGAACCTCCTTTGTCCTAAATTATGTTCAAGTCTGACAAAGAGAAAGCCCCTTGCAAAATTATTTTTATGATTTGCAATTGTCAAACTTGGAAAAAAAAATGGCAAAATGAACACTTTCTTACAAAATTCTGTCCTACTTCTCCAGCTCCCCATTCTCAAGGCACAAAACCCCACGTTTTGGGAAACTGCACAGAAAACACTGCTTTCCCTCTTCTCCCTTTCTATTCCAACTCAGAGCAGACAAGCAGAAGTTGAAGATTCATGTTATATTAATTCCTACAACAAAGTCAAGAACCTCAATAAAATAACACATCTGTGAGCAGAGTTCCTTGAAAAAACAACCTCACCTCCTGCAGTGACACTCTTATTTAAAAGTATTGGTACAGATTTGCATGTTGGGTGGACTTTGGCAGATTATAGCTTTCTATATGTAGGTTAAATTTTTTGCTTCTAATACATATGCTATTAAACAAGAAAATCCAAAACTGAGTGTTGGCATTTTTATGATGTTTACTGCATAAAAAGTCAGATCAAAGAAAAATCTATATGTTATTTATATTTCCATTTCTATTTAGTTACATTGCATTTTATACAGGTGGCAGATGTTTTTCCCTTGAAGCTTCTCCAGCTTTCCTAGGAATAAAATTATTTATATCATGTATACAGTGTTAAGTTTTCCATTACACAGAGTGCAAATTAATTCGGCATCTCTGATCTCCGAACATAAGGCTACTCTACTATGAAAATATTTTACACTCTTACACCACCTAGTCTTCTGCAACTGAAAACTGAATATCATTACAGCATCTCCCATTCCTGTGAATGCCTTTCCCTGGATAATGAAACATATGAATGCATTGGCCAAAAACGCAACACATATAGTCTATACAACACCTGTCTCAGACATGTTGCCAACATGCAAAAAAAAATAAACTGATAAACAATCAGAGGAACAATTTAAAAAAAAAAAATCCATGTAATCTGGCACTTTGATAATAATTCTGTCTAATATTTTTTTCAGTCTTGCCTTTGAACCTTTGAGAAACCATGAACAGAAACACAGGTGTCTTTCTAGTCTAGGAAGGAATGCAGATAAACTAGCAACTGTCACACCCTGGAGAGTAAAAGATGTCAAATAACCTAACAAATTGCAAGGGAAAATAATTCATCTTATAAAAGGCATGCTCAAAAACACAGAACTGCACAAATGTATCTACTAAAAGGTGAAGCAAGTATCAGATTCAAGTGAAAATAAAATCTAATTACTATTTAAACTTTTTTAACACTTGGAATCACCACTACTGAAAGCCTAGTAAATCAGAGAGATGGATGTCAGCCCTGGCAGGAATGCTTCTTGGCATCGGTAACCAAAAGCCAAACCACAGCCTCTCCCATCTAATTTTGTAACACCTATGGAGGCTTCTACTGGCGTGGGAAAGCACAGGTTCCACCCATCACCAGGTTGTTCATTCCTGCCTGCACAGTTCTGAAAGTGGGGAGTGTCTGTGTATGCCTGGGAGAGCCCTGTGGCTTCTCACCTCCTCTTCTGTCCTACCAGGTAAGGCTGTCAGAGCTGCAGAAGCTACAGTATCCCACAGTCAGGTCTGACACAACAGTCCTCAGAGAGCTTCCAAGCTGAAGACAGAAGGAGTTCAAAGAGACACAAGAAAGTCCGTCTGTATGCACAGACCTTGAACAGCTGTCAGCTGCAACCACAGCACATTTGGAAGTGAAACCTCCAACTTTATTCCTGAGGACATGGTTCTTGACACTGAATTAAAAAATTTATGATTGTTTTTCCAACCTCTGAATTGTAGAAAGCATATGTCAAACCAATTTTTTGTTTTAATGCATCAGGTATGAAACTATTGTAGAATATGCAAAGCTGTTACATCATTTACCAGCTATCCCTCTGCTAAAACAAAACTCACAGTATTTCTACTATCACCACTTATTCTGCCATCTCCTTTCTGTTTTATCTTCACCTCGCCCCACAGATAACATTATTCTTGCACAGAATGCCCAAGCCACTGCAATAATAAAGCCCTTCCCTGCTGTTTCAGAACTGTCAGGCAGTTCAGACATTCCTGCTGATCTCAAGCAGACTTTTACTCTGAAATATATTACCCTCAGTCCTGAGAGTCACAGAATGTCTCAGGAAGCCCTCCGGTGACTTTATGAAGCATTTGCATACAACCAAGTGTCTGTGCTGAAAAAACTAACTGAAAATAAATGGTGTTACTAAGTCAGCACAAAACCAAATATACATGACTAATGATAAATTAATGAAGGATAGAAGAAAACCCTGCCCTTGTGAGACCACACCTGGAATACTGCACCCAGGTCAACAGTCCTCAGCACAAGAAAGACATGGACCTGTTAGGGCAGGTCCAGAGGAGGGCCACAGAGATGACCTGAAGGCTGGAGCACCTCTCCTACAAAGACAGGCTTAGAGAGCTGGGGTTGTTCAGCATGGAGAAGGCTCCAGGGAGACCGCACTAAAGCTTTCCAGTATTTTAAGGGAGCGTACAAAAAGGAGGGAGAGCAATTTTTTTTACATGGACAGACAGGGATAGGACAAGGGGAAATGTTTTTGAACTACAAGAGGAGGGGTTTAGATTAGGCAGTAGGAAGTTTTTTACTCAGAGGGTAGTGAGACAGTGGAATATGTTTCACAGACAAGCTGTGCATACCCAGTCCCTGAAGTATTCAAGGCCAAGTTAGATGTGGCCCTGAGTAACCTTGTCTAGTGAAAGATGTCCCTGCCCATGGTGGCAGGACTGAAACTGGAAAATCTTTCATGTTCCTTCGAACCCAAGCCATTCTATGATCCTATGAAAGCCTCTCTTCAGGAGTGCCAGTACCAAAGGCACATACAGCTGCAATTATGGATACCACAATAATCAGTCTAATTAGAAAGAGTCAGTCCTCAAAGTTGCCAACACTTTAAAATGAAAACCACTGGATTCCATTTGTACATATGGGGTTGTGCCAATGCCCCTCCATCCTCTAACTCAGTAGGACTGGGAGACAAATCCGTGGTTTTCTCTAAATAGGGAAAAAACTTGAGTTTTCTCTGTGACAATGTATTCTACAAAACCATCAGTAAGATCAACATAGAAAATACAACCCAGTACTGTGAAGGATGAGTACTAGAATAGTCCATCTATCCCCAAAAGCAGTCAACAGCCTCTGTGCCCCTGTGAGGGCAACATCTGTTGCTATTACAACACACTGCTAACATCCCTCAGAACACTAGAAAGAAGTTTAAATATCAGTTTAACACACTATGGTATGAAAAGAGATTCCCCCTTGTACCCCTAGCAACCATTTAAACAGATTCTGTCATGACAGACTATATGTATCTGAAATACTGCTTTAATGTTACTCTAGAAAGAGATGCAAACATTAGAAAATTCAACCTGAGAATGCTAGTATGAATTTTTCAAAATAAAAGATCACATGGAAGCAAACCCAAACCAAATCAGTTTACAAGTGGAATGTCTGAGTTTTGCTGCCTCAGACACCAGAATCATCCCTGCTCACTCACAGTTAGTGCATCTTGCCAACATTTATTGAGAAACCTTCAAAGCTTCAAAGTCTCCAGAAGAACTGAACAACTTTCTTTAGACATAGACAATGCTATACTTTCTGGGGAAAGTATACTTTCCCCAGAAAGTTGCTTTCTGGGGAAAAGCATCAAACCTGGACTTGATAGAACAATTACTTCAAATGTGTTCATCTTCCACTTACTTGCTCTGAATAACACACAGGGCACACAGCAATCATCATCACAAGTTGCAATGGCAATTCCTTGCATACAAGTGCTCAAGCCATGAGATTTTACTTTCTCCTCCAGTTCTGTTCCCTTTCACATGGGCCTGAGGCAAATCACTTGGGTCCGTTTCTCCTTTAATACAAGAGCCACACATTTCTGGAGAGTTCTGATTATTAGTAAAGCAGCAAGTCAACATTATTCAGTTGGCTGTCTGGCCATTTACCTGTCCCAAAACCCCTCAGAATCCCAATTCACCACACTCTTAGACTTACAGACTACACACTTACACTTATAGACCCTCATAAACTCCTATTTGGCAAACACTTTTAAATCCAGGGCCTACAAGTAATGACTTCTCATCTTACCTTTATTTTTATATTTTGGCACTGTGCAGAAGAGATAAGACACAATCAAGGCCCCCTAAATGAAAAAAAATAGATACATGAAGCATTTCAGAACACCAGTGGGAGAATTTCATGCAATGTATGGCTATTATTAGATTGCTATTTTGCTTAGCAGATCAGAGGGTATAATCAGCAGATGATGCAGCCATGATTTGCGAAGCACAGCCTTATTAAAGACTAATGAGATAAATGAGTTAAAATTTACATTTTGCTCCACTGATAAGGTTCATTGGCACACTTAACTCCAACACCATGGTTTGAATATTAAACCCACTTATTAATGTCTAGTAAAGCTAATTATAATGCTGAGTGGCATTAAACTATAATACCCAAGCACGATGTTAGAATCACATCCTTTAGAATTACTGTAGCTCTGAAGTTAAGTGTTCTGCACCTGGAAATAAACACCTGTTGAGGTCATGCTGTGAGAAAGCACAAGCCTTCTGTGCCTTCTTCCTCATCCTTCTGAGAACCCAAAGCCATGTTCTTCTAAAAATGCTACATCAACATAAACATTGCTCATTACTATGATTTCAACGGTATCTGTCTGTCTTATTGCAGTAACATCAAGCATTAACTGACAAATACTTTTGTATCTACAATATATTAAATCACACTTGACATATACTCTTTAATTCTTAACATAAAAAGAAAGCACTTGCTCAAAAACAGAAACTGAGATACTAACAAAATTAACAACAAAACCCTGGAAACCATACCTGTTGGTTTTTTCTCACCTATTTCGCCATCTTCTGTCAAAATTATAAATATAACTATAAAAACACCTCCATTTACTGGAAAAGGTACTGGAAATACACTTTAGCCTATGTATTTTTATGCCACATCTATGCAAGCACTTAAACTGACAAAAAATATTTTTAAGGATAACGTAAGAGGACTAAGGCCATAATATTTTTTCCATTTTAATCTCCACAATGTATTTGTCCTGTGACAGCAATGGAAAGAAAATGAGATAGGATAATTAAGTGCCGGCTATCCATGGATCAACAGTACCCAATGTGACGACTCACATGTGCCAGTCCAAAAACAATTTATAGTCCACACAAGCTTGAAATACACAGTTCCTCTGGGAATCCCCCCATCCCAACACAACAGTGGTGCCAGCTCTCCTTCCTGTAGGAGAGTCATACACAGGACTGCATAAAAACCATCATTACCTTTTCGATGTAGAATATACAGAATGACAACAAAAAGCATAAAAACACTATAGATAAAATATCCACTTTTTATTTGTAAGGTAATACTCAAAAGCAGACATTCATTACATGTGTAAAAAAGGCACTGCAGAACAATTAGATTTTTTTCTTCTGTGGGGAAAAGTGAAAAAGCACTTGCACTGTGACAGTAAAAGAAACTAGCTGAGCAAATCATGTGTGAAACATTAAATGCAACTGCTTTTTTGAACACACTTCTGTTCCTTTCAATTTATCACCCAGTTTAAACATTTAGCTTGTAACGCAATCCATTCCACTTTCTTCAGCCCAGCTTTAAAATACAGGCATGCCATGTTTCAGCAATAGGAGCAACGAAATTCTGTGGAGGTCAAAAAGAAAAGATTTGGTACACTGTGGAGCAGTATAAAAAAAGATTTGGCTTTCTGTGGAGCATTCCACTGCATCCCTGCTTACAGGAAGCTGTGAGTACCGCCCAGCATCCCCAAGCCTGTGCTGCAGCTGAGCAAAAACAAACAAACAAACAAACAAACCAACCAGCAATTAACTTCAGTAGCAGATTCTAGATGCCACACACTCATCAAGCCAGCCACAAGCTCACCAGGCCAGCTGAGCCTCTCCACCAGAGTCCTTTAGTATGAGTTATACCAAGGGAACACAGACCATGTCCTTCAGTCCCTCCCTCCCTCTCTACCATGCTCTTCACATGGATCCTGTGGCACACATCAGGTCCTGAAGCCAAACCTAGAAAAGAATGTTTGTTGAGGGCTCAAAGTATCCCTCAACAAATGTGTACTGAAAATTGATACTTGTGACTTTGAAAAGGCTGAGCCATCAAGTCTCTTTCCCTAAGGGAAAAAACCCTGCCAGCCTGATTCCACAGGAACAACTCTTTTAAACAGGCTCTTCCCACAGAGAAGAAAGTGTCTCTGCAGTCTTTTTCCTGCAATACATTGTGCTGGATGTGGCTTTTCCCAAGCCATTTTATGAGTATGGTTTGTTTACTAAAAGCATAATCAGAGAAGCTCCTCCAATTACTATTTCAACTACACTAATATTTGGTATGCATTCTGAATCTAAATGTTTCAATACTTCACTGCATCTACTATCAACAGATACACCTAAAGCATACTGTATTTTTAAAGAAGAGACAGACAACAGCAGGGTATTCCCACAGGCAGGGTTGTCAGGAAAAGGTATGTGGTAAATAATTAATTTTCCTAGGTTAACTTGAGTTGCAGACTAGCATTTGTGAACATCAGTGCCATGGAAAGGCAACTAACAACTCTAATTTGTATTCCTGTCCAGCACACAGCTTTGCCTTACGTGCAAACACTGACAGTGAAAGTTTTATCATCTCAGAGACAGAAAAAGTAAAGAACACTTATACACGTCCAGCAAAATCTCTTCTGTGAAATTCAAAGAAATCAGAAGTCTTTGCTTGGCTACTATTGGTTTTTTAATTATTTCCTTCCTTGACATATAATGGGCCAAACACAGATAGATGCTGAGCTCTGATGTCAGTCTGCAGCACACAGAAACCTCCAGTATAATCCACCCTACAAATAATTAAAGGCATAGTTCGCTGCTTACTATGCTTTCTTTTTTTCTGCATTACAGATGTTTGGTGGGGACAATTCTAAACACAGGGAAAGGGCAACACATACCTGACAAATCTTTTAAAAATTGATCTTAAGCTTAGCAGTTTAACACATCAAGGTTTCAAAAAGTTCATAAAATGTTACAAATACTGCCAGTGTATATTCAGTATTCATGGCTTGAAGTGACTGAGCTTTTACGTAGTCTAACAACTGTGATCTAATTATTTTTCCACTTCTGTTTGTTGCCTCAAAGGTGCTAGCAGATCATAACAAAAAATAGTTCATACAATCAAGAATAAGTCAGCAATAAAGAGAAGATTTCGTAGAAGGTAATTCATTTTCCCTGGAAATGGTTCCAAAAATTGACTAAAAAATATAAAAAAAGAAAGCTTTTATTATCATTTTATTATCATTTAAGAAACAAACTTTATTAACATATTGCTTCTACATTAATTTTCAGACAAACTGGGTGTTTCTTAAGCAATTCTAGACCTGCTGGTACCCACAGAGAGAATGAAAAACCCTCATAGGCTTAGCTTCCTCTTCAAGTCAGGGAACTCAGTATAATACCCCTGAAATTTTTCTTCCAAATTTGATTTTACTTCTTGTGTTCCTAAACTGCTTTGACTGTGTGATCAGGAGCAAAGTTGATGGACCTCAAGATCTTATTTCCTATCACTTCGGTCAGCTGAACTTTTGGAGGATCAGAATACAGTTATACATTCCTTTATAACAGAGCTGCATTACAACCACGATAAAGAAATGGGAGAAATGTTCTGCTCTGCTCATTACAATCAATAGATTATTCAGCTCGGTCACAAAGCAGAAGGAATTATGAAAAAGAAAGTAATCTTTAAACTATTAATATTGCCAGAACTACTTTTCTTTTAGATATGCAGACTCCCACCTCCCAGGCACAGCTAATAATGTCAGAAACTCTGAGATTCATATGGTCAGAATGACTAATATTTACATTAAGCAAATGTATTGCCATAGTAACATAGACACCACAGAGCTATCTACCTGCCACAGCTCTGTAAATTATTTAGCATGCCAGTACTACAGTGACACTGTGTAAATGATCACATTCATTAAGAGCAGAGTATGTGCTGAAAAACTGAATGTTAGACAGTCATATTTATTGCTAGGAAAAAAACAACAGCACCAATATTCAGAAAAAAAAAACCAAACAAAAAAACCAGAGCGGTATAGAGAAAGGCTCCAGCCTGAAGCAGAACAACACACCTTGAAAATCTTCCTCTAAAAAACACATTCACATCTGCATCCCTGTGCAAAGAAGCACAAACAATAATCTCACAGGACATAAGGTGACCAGAACAAACTGAGATTTGAGTTACATCCCAAACCACATTTTTGGTATAGTCATTAAACTTGTTTAATTTGCATTTTGTATCACCAAAATATTTTTCTGCATTGTGGGGTTGCAAGAACTAATGCACAGAAAATAGAAATAACTATGACACATCTTCAGAACATGGTTGTTCTTCAACAGTTGGCAGATTTATGATGAGGAGAAAGGTGCAATACTTTGGATGATGGTGTGCCACTCCCTCAAGCAGTAGATGATGGCAAGGATCTTTGTGTAAGCCACTATTCTCATCCTGAATTAAAGCTTTTGGAATACTCAAGCACTTCCTGTACTGAAGATATTTTCTCCTCATCATATGCAATAGCAGAATCAATGACAGTGAAAACAAATGACAGCTCAGGTCAACTCTTGCAACCAGATGGATTTCTTCCTAATTTTTATCAGCTATTGTCCCTTATTTTGTTGGACACAAATAATGCTTTTTTCACATTTTTCTTTGAATTCAAAATAATAAAGAAACCACCTAAGAAGCATAACACAAAGATCCAGGCACAAAATTAACCCAGCCCAGCTCTAACCAATTCCTGTTCTCTCTGATTTTTTTAGTTCTTCATAGTCTCAATTTACAGCATGTCAATGCAAGAGAAAGCTTTAAGTAATTTCTTCTACTACATTTTTATGAAAGTAAGCCTGGCATACACCCATATCTTATTATTCATTTGCACTGAAATGCCACTAAGTCCTACCTAAAGACATTTTCATGGTACTAGCAATAATCAAATCAAATCTCAAACCCATAGATTACTGTAACAGGGACTCATGTAGAATTTGATCTTCAGAGACAGAATTCTCAAAATAATGAAGTGTTTGGAACATACCCTTCTTCAGATAGAATACTGCTTAAATAATAAGAGTCTGCTTTCCTTAAGCAATTTACTTTAATTAAGAATTGTTCAAGAAATTACTTCATCCTCCACAGAATGTCCAGAAAGTATAAAGAATGGGACTTTGCTTTGAAAGCCGTTTTAGAAAGCAGCCTCATGGAACCCAACAGCCAGATCAGTGAGGGTACCTCAAATATAGGTGCTGGAGAGCACAGGGGTGATGAAGAATACCAAAAGGTTTACTGCTTACAGAGGTCAGGTCATCTACCAAAAGTATTTAGGCTGTGAACCTCTGTTTGGAGTCCTCACTCAGTACCCCACTTGAGACTGTGAATTTACCAGAACATCTGCTGGTTTTAGAGAAATGTCTGTGAAAGATGAATACTGCTTCTTAGGACTGTCAAAATATAAAGGATCATATGAAAAGCAACTGACTAGTGGACTAATTAGCAGTAAGGAATAGAATTATGCAAAGCCTCCAGATTCCAGGCAGAGCTATCAATTACATTTACATGTTACAAATCACCTTGCTGATGAAGTGCAAGCTGGAAATAGGAAGTCACCTTCAAGTATTCAGCACCTTAAAGCACATTTGTAATGGAGCCAGGGGGGATATCTGCTTAGTTGCTGGAACAATTTAAAATGTGCACTAATACTTGAAATGATTCTATGACAATTGAGCATTCAGCTAAAGTGGCTGAGATAAGCCTTGACAATTCTAGATAAGAAACGCTAAGCAATTAATAGAGGTATCCAAACGCTAACCTTTAAATCCACTTAGGCTGAATTTTCTCTCACAACTTGTATCTTACAAGCTTATAACTGAGAGCACTAGGAAAGTCAGTCCTGCTACATAAACCACAATTAATCCTGAACACAAACCCTGGGTTTTGTTTTCAAGCCAACAGTGAGTAGATGAACCCAAAAGGCTTTCATTAGGTTTGGCTCAGCATCACTACAATTGAATCCAAACTGTTTTCTACAGAACAATTCAAGTAGCAGAAACACAAAGCACTCAGCTCCACAGGAATCTTTCATGCATCAGATGTGGTACCATTCACAAACCAAGTCTGTATTTCTGCATGTTGCTAGATAATGTCCCCTCACCAAGGCAGTCCAAAAAACAGAAAAGGCCTTGGCTCTAAGTCCTGCTCAACAATAACAAAAACATCTCTACTATCATCCAGCACAAATCCAAAACACAACCTCATACTTGTCACTAACCATACCTGAGCCCAAACCAGCACAGTATGGAAATCCTAGATCTGCAGAGCACTTTGTCAAAGAACCAAGTAACTTCATACAAATCAGAGTTAAGTGCTGATACTGAGGTTTTGGGGTTTTTTTGAGGTGTTGCACTATCTGGGTAAATACAACTTGCAAAAACATCCCATGTGTTCAAATGACTCTTCAAAATCCACAGGAAACAACCAGAGCAAACACTCTAACTTTAGCTGGGGTCTGAGACCTGTTTTTACTAGAAACCCAAAAATCCTACTTCCACATTCTCCTGTCCTTCTCAGACAGGATGGGAATGGAAACCTTTGTCAGGCTTAGCTCAGTCAGTGGCCTCTCTCACCCTGGCAACTGCTTTTATACACAGCAGGGATACTGAAGAGGTAGAGCAAAGCTTAGTATTAGTCCCTCAAGCTCAGTACTCTGCACAGAATACAGTCTTTTCCCACTTTGCATACCACAACAATTCAAACAACTCCCTAGTGCAATGAACTATGTCCTTTTCCCCTTCCCTCCAGCCTCCACAATGAAGAAGTATCATTGCTGTGTCCTCTGACAGAAACTTCCCATCCAGACTCAGCGAACAGAATTAATGCAGAAAACAAAACCAACCTTATTTTTTTTCCCCAGGCAAAAAGTGATAGGAAAAAGTAAAGAAAAAGAAAACCAGAAACCAGAATATAGACTTACATGACTTATAGTGATTAAAACACTAATCAGCCTCTTCTGTATTGTATAGCAGTGTTAAAGCCCACCCCCCCACCCCCCCCCACACACACACAGAGCAATACACACCCAAGCCAATGCATCTTGCTGTTAGGAGTTGACCTGCTGCATACTTAATATGGAGGCAGATTTATTGAACAGGTATTTCAAAATCCACGTTCAAACTCTCTAAGTGCCATACCCAAAAAGAATATCAAGTCCTGCATATCTACACCTTGAACATAAAAAACTGCAATTTGAGATGCAGACATCTTTCTACTAAAAAAAAAAAAAAAAATTAACAATTACATATGCATCAAATAAACCTTACACCATAAATGTCCTTCATTCTTTGTGTGCCAAAACATTAAATAAGAAATCCAACAAATCCCCCACAGAATAAAAAGCAAATAAACTAACAAAACCCCCAGACATGGGGCCAGCTTACTATACATTATTAAAATGCCAAGCACATTAGGTTGTTAATTTTTCACTTGAAGTAACTGCATAACTTGGTTGGGGAATTATGCAGCTCTAAAAACCTCTGTAGCCATTTCATTTCACCTTTCATTTTCTATCATCCACAAGTCAAAATCACGTATGCAGTTTAATGAAAAGTGCATAAGTCCTTGAATACCAGATACAGACAGAATGAGCTCTGAGTGATTCTCACCAAATAAGCAAGAAACCAAAATAAAAATTGAAATATACAGAGATACTAGTATAAGCATAGTAAATCAGTGGTATTTTTATCAAAATGAAAAACTAATTCCTTCTTTCTATAAACCCAAGATACACTTTCAATCTTTTTGTCATCTATCCATGCTATGCATCATGAAGATAAATGGTGATAAGTGAATGGAAATAGAATGGTGATAGATTAAAAGTAGTGACACTTAGGAGTACAAGCAGCTTCAAGATTACTTTGAATATACATGTAAGTGTATGAGCAAGAAAATAATTACCTATATTCCACAGACAAACATAGCACAGCCCCAGGGACAGATTCCTTTTCAGTGAACACCCTCGTGCTAATAACTGTGCAGGAGTCAGGGTCTGGAAAAGATGCAGAGTCAACTTGTGGCAACTAAAATATTTAACCATAACAGACGTGCATTTACCTGACAAACCTAAGTGGGAATCCCACTTGCAGGGATCAGTTGTTCCAACCACTTCCCTATAGATAATTTGAAGACAATTATTCTGAGCATCATAAGCATCATGAGATGCTTACTACTTTTGTATGCTACTACAGCAAATTTTATTAAGAGACTCAACTAAGATGTTATACCATACATGTTTAAAAGGTAAGATCTGGAGTACATATTTGTAAGATAATCATGCAAACACCAAAAAAATTTCCATAATAATAGAAAAAAACAAAGCATTCGTAAAAGAGAATAGGCAATTCTGCTCCAGATTTGTTGGTTTTGGTTTGATTTTGATTTTTGTTTAAGGTGGTTTTTTTATTGTTTGGTTGAGATTTTTTGTTTTCTTCCCTGCTCCACACTCAGGAAGTGTTTCAGAAAAAGCCACAAGTTCTGAGCAGGGTCATTCATGATACTGATTCAGCTGCTGCCTTGCCTTTCAGAAGTGCTAGACCAGTTTTACCTCATTTCTTTTAGGAAAGTAATGCAATGGGACAGTAATTTCAGATCCCAAATTAACTATCGTTGGATACCCAGCTCTAGGTACTTGGCTTACTCAGTGCACGCACTTTATTCCTACCCTCCTACTTGTTTGTATTTCTCAAAATGCAGCATATTACTCACTTTGACTGTAGTTGCATCATACATGTTCATTCATCTTAGTTTGACTCACTGGATTTCTTTAACTGCATCTCATTAAACAGCCTGAATTTTTCTTTCCAGCTGCATGCTAGGCTGACTTTCAGTGAAATGAAGGTAGATTTACACCAATGAAAGGAAAACAGAATGCAGTTGCATGGTCTTAAACTTTAAGAGGCAACAAAGATTTCTAGGCTATGAATATTAATACTCAGAGATTAGCAATTCATCTTAGTTTTCAGCTGTGTCCTTCTAAGACAAAATGGTTTAGAGAAACCCTGATAGGTTTTTACTAAAAGCATTGCTTCAACAGCTGTGGTGAAACAGCAGAACAGTTCATGGCTCACACAAGAAAGAGGTCCTGTCTCATGCCCCACACCTCTGGCACATTCACGCTGTAGCTCCTGCTTAGTTCACAAACAAGTCAGTTCAGCAGCAGCTCCATGAAGAGTAAAACAGAAGGGAGTGAGCCCACTGCAAACTGGGAACAGAGGCTGGGGAGGCTGTGCAGCTCCCACCCTGGACAGAGACCCCATCAGCTCTGCCGCTCCTAGAATTATTTCCTGATTTTTATTACTGTAACTGCATATTTAGAGTCAGCAAGCCAGACTCTGAAGACTTAGAGACAGTAATTAATGCTGTGTTAGTTCTTCTGCAATAATATTAGAATAATTCGAACTTATTAGCAGCAAACATGTTCAACATGTCACAAGAAGCACCAGACTCCAGGTCTCATCTAACTCTGAACTGACTAATGCAAGAGCAATATTCTCTGCCCCAGTAGCCACTGGTCAGGGACACAAACTGATAAAGGAGATGTAAGGAAACATTATATTAAACACTTGCAGAACTGGACAAAAATTCATTTGCTATACTGAATATGACCACTAAGGGACACATTCCCAGAGATTCATCTCTTTTTGCAAATAAATCAATAAAAAATCATGATTTTTCTAGAGTAAACTTTTCACATCCTTTCCTCTGGAATTGGAAGTGTTCTAGTTTCTCAAAGATTGCTTTCCTGTTTCATTTCTCCAAAATTAAACCTTCAACTCTGCATTGAGCCAATTCCAAGCTAAATGTGACCCTTGGAGGCCAGCAGATCATCTTGCATCTCTTCTTCCATATTTTAGTATCTCTGCAGCTAAAAGGTAGGACTGTGCCTCTCCCTACCTGGCCAAAAAGAAAAATAATCTTGGAGAAAGCAACTCTTTATCTATTCTATCCCACCCTCAAAGGTCCTTGGCATGGAGGGAACCAATTCCAAAACACATCTACTGTGGCACCAGTAAATAGACTAGCTCCCATCTTAAAATGCACTTTGGTCTACAGCTGACACAGATTTGAAAAGGAAAACACTGATAATCTTGAAGCCTTAAAATAAGTGGAGAAACAGAAAAGTAAGTTGTTCCTCTGAGGCATAATAATTTTCTGACTTGCTCCTGGAATGATGCCTAGCATTACTTCCTTAATCCCAGCAAAATTAAGTTTCTGTCTTCCAATTCATAAATAGCAAAAATTTATGCTGAAGTTTCTAAGGTGTTTTCAGAAGAGAAATACTACTTCTACTACAACTACTCTGGTTTTTGAAAGATTTTCCCTGTGTCGTGACCTTCATTAGGACTTGGAACTGAAAGATTTCCTTGGTTATCAAGTACTCCTCATGTGTTATCATAATTCATAATCCTTCAGAAATTGATGAGGCTCCAGCTTTTTAATATTCTCCTGCATTCACTGAATATAGTATGACATTTCCAAAGCTGTGAACTATTAGTCCACACACTTTTTGCCCAGTATCACATTGTAGCCTACTTACTCACTGCATCACCCATAGAATGAGACTATAGTCAGTGTTTTAGGAGTACGTTTTTCAAATTAGAAGGTAAGTAATTAGATATTTAATGACTGTACTGCAACTTAAATGTTAGAGTTACTGAATTTACATGTAAAAACTTTACTACCAAAGCCTCTTTAAAAGATTCTCCTTTTCAGTTCCAAATGGTTGCTCAAGGGTGCACCTGAACAATTTCATCATGAGGCTGAAATGAAGGTCCCTCTCTCCAGCACTTCCTACAACAGTAATACTCTGCTGCTGATGTGTAGAAGGTATATTTTGCATAGGTCGCTTGAGAGTCCAAAACATTTTATAGATCAGCAAGGTAATTTCAACAGAGAGAACAAACTCTCAACTCAAGCAAAGTTCATTAGGAGGTAAAAACAATCAGCAAAACAGATTAAATATCAACATCCTGAGATAGGATTGGGAGGTAAGGTTTTTTGAAATGATGTTGTTATATGTCTTTTCAGTATAAGTGAGTAGCCATTAAGTGTATAGCTATAATGTGAAAAAAATGCTGTTGAACAAAATCAATATTAAGTGGTACTTAGGCCAAGTTAGTTTCTAGTATCCCTTTTTATATCTGAAGGATCACAAACTTCTTCAGAAAGCACTCAGATTTTAATTGATATAGTGATCAAACTAACACCAACAGCTCTTCACTGAAACAAAATATTGATGTTGGTGAACTAAACCCCAGCGTAGAGCCAATCAAGTCAACGAGTTACAGGAATTTTATCTAGAAGAACACCTTTGGTCAAAGTTTCAATATAATTTCAGATTAGCCTCCTTCTGTGGTAGGGTAGTTACCAAAGATTTCCCCGTAGTAAAAGATTCAAAGACATTCACATATTGTCATACACACTGACTCTGTGACACACCTAGAATACAGTGAGACTCTCCCTTCCTCTTGAATATTATGTTCCTACTAGGAGAGAGGCAAAAATCCCCTATGTTCCATAAAGCAGTTTCTGTGCAAGCTGCAAAACAAAAAAATCTTCAAATGAGACTAGCAGTCAGCTGCACACCTTTGGAATACATGAAACAGCCTACAACAGAACACCCTGTGTATAAAATGCACTGTAGCACTTCACTGGAAGAAATGGGAAGCTTTCATATTGAATGGACATTAAAAGAATAGTACAATAAATCATACTGCCAACTAGATGCTAGTTTCAAGAAGCAATATCCTTCAAGAATGCATTATATTTTAAAAATCACTTCAATCTTTTGTTGGTTAAGATAAGCTACAGTTTATTTTAGTTAATAGAGCCACAAAGTAGGATGAAACAATTATTCTGCTTAGCTCTCATTTTTCAAACGTAAGCATGCATACTGCAATGGAATCAATTACTTTACTCCCACCCAATTTCTTTACTTTAAATCTCAAGCACTGCCAGAAAATTTCCTTTATCTGATTTGAATAGCAAAAGGGTTTTTCCAAATTTCTTTTTCAATAATGTTATACTTACAGTGTACAAATCCTTGTTTTAAAAGACTTTCAACAGAAATACTCAATGTGCATTTCACAACATTGAATTTAATATGAAACAAAGGCCACAAACACTGCTTCAAAAAGTCCAACACTACACTTGCAGTAGGCGACAGAAAAGTTTTTCATTAATCCAATTCTATTTCAAGTAAACCAGAGTTTTAAAAAATTGCTGTGACTCCAGAAAGTTAAATGACAATACACACTCATAGCTCTGAAACATACAATAGGCAGAGTCCTTAAAAAAATTCAAATTAGTATGTAATACATGATTTAGACACCCAGAACTTGGATCTTGTATTCTCCTCCCACTGCATAGCTCTTCTTCCCATCTCTGTTCCTGCACAAGTGATAATTTGTGACAAATTATGGGACTCATTGTTACAGGCCATAAGAGTTACCAAAAGCAGTGATGATTTTTTAAACAATTTTGAAAGCAAAAGACAAAACCCACTGAATTTATGGAATGGAAAGACTACTACGTAATACCATAGACTGCACATGGCCAGGGACACTGCCATACGCTTGGACTATGCACATGTTGTCCTGCCCCCTTCTGTCCCATCAAGTCCTACTCTGAGGACAGCTCAACTTCAAAATCCTCAGTGATCCCCACTGCTCCATACACAATAAATACATTGAACATCTCCATTGCTTGGCTCATGAACAAGCAGCTTGTCTAACAAGAGCTACAGAGGGGTTTCTAAGATATGTTTCTGTTCAACCAAACAGATTCTAGCATTGCAAAACCAAATCAAAATCTAATGAACACTTAGTCTTCCAATTCAATCCGTTCTTGCAGGCCTAATCTCTTCTTCTCTTTTGTTTATTCCAAGTTTATATTTTGAAATAATAATGCATACTTTAAAATTATTTAACTAATCCCTACTAGTTTTACCTCAAAATCCTCTTTTTCTTAGAAAATATTGGGATCTAAAGAACAATGATGCACAGGAAAACGTGTAAACACATGAGAATTTGATCTTTCAAGGTTTTGTTGTACATTCTTTTTTTGTATTAATCTTTCTCCTTCTAAGATAGCTGTCACCACAATGATGGCCATTAACACTATGTTGATAATAATCAGTTTTACTATGAAAAACATTATCACTTTTTTTCCTGGTTTGCTCTTTGCGGTTTCCTTATGTCTACCATAAAATATCTGAATTTCTAACATCACATTAACCAAATCTCCTTTATTCAGAATGCTTACATATTCCCTTAGGTTTTATAGAGCCACTACCAAGGACAATTTACCCAGATTTAGGGCTAAGGTGTAGCCAGTTTTGGAACAATACCTACTTACCTAACTTACATGTTATTTCCATGAGACCAAAGTTAAGAAAAACACTTGTCCCTATGATCAGAAAACCAGTCATACTTTCCCATTTCCTCATGCCAGTGGCCTCTGTCTACCATTACACATTGCTAACTCCCTGCACTGTGCTTAGTTCTTCAGGGCAAAATACACACCTAATTAAACTCAAGACACATGCAATGACAAGTAAATCAAGATGGTTGGACAAAACATTCTTTATGACATACCCTGGACCTTTACAATGAATAGCTCACATTGTGTCATACATACACAAGTTCTTTCCTTGTTTATCTTGAGCTGAGAAAGAAAAAAAACAACTTATGCATTATGAAAGCCATGTATACATCTTTATATTCTGTGAATTGTCAGGTAGATGTGTTCTTTACAGACCTCTCCCTCAGCATCACAGGGAGAGCAAATTTGTATGCTAGTGTATAGTGAGGAAAGATTAGAAATCAGAACCACTTAAATTATTTATAGAACATCACTGATTCCTCAAGAAGGCCATGTAAAGTAGCCTGCAACTGGACCAAGGAATCCTATGAAAGAGTAAAATCATGTAATAGCTATTTTCTATTAACATTTTGTGAAATTCAAGGCAGTTTAAAAATTACCTACCTCAGTAAAATGGGATCTTTCTCTAAAATATTTATTTCAGATAACTGTCAGTAACCAAGATTTTATTGGCTTGCTCCTAAGATCAAACTCCCTGCTGAATGAAGAAGACGTTTTCCTCCTCACAAGTCTGAGTTTTCACAATTTTTATAATGAGAACAAACTCAAGACTCTACAAACTGACACCAGGACGAAAAAAAAGCAACAAAAGCCACTAACACAAAATCAAACAACCTCAGACCACAATGCAGGAAGAATACAGCTGAAAGGAAGCATGATCCTAAGGTACTGCATATAAACTAATGGAATTTTTTGACTTTGCATCTTTTGTCATTCTAACATTCCAACTTGAATCTATTAAAGTCTTACTTTGAAAATTTTTATTGAAAACAAAAATATATGGGAACACATTTGTTCCAGATGCATTAATATTTTCCAATAAAAAACTCTAAGGATTTAATACCAGTTGAGACTAGAGTTGGTAATCACAGATACTTAACAATCTTAGACTAGATACTAAAGCTCTTGTGTTAAGGAATTAGGGGTTCCTTTCATTACTGCTGTTAGCTAAACCAACATTTCAAACATACTAGTAGAACTAAGGAGTTACACAAACAGAGAACAGGAAGACATGAGAACTATAGAAAGACTCCACATTATTGTGTTGGTTCATGTTACTTCCTGCCATCGGTGACTGTACTGCCTTTCCATGAACATAACTAGATTTTAAGTCAGGGAAAGAAGAAACAGCCAACTGAAAGCTTTACACTGCTAGAAATAAAGTTACAGAATAAGACCAGACTCTAGTTTAAATGAAGAATTGTTCTTTAGTTTTCTCTCTGGAGAAGGAAATACACATGTCTTTATTGTGCAAGATATTATATTCTAATGTTAGAAACCATCTCAAGAACTCTTACCTACAGCAACTGTGACTAATAGTCACTGTGGCAACCAAAGCTACTTCCATATAGCCACAGAATCATGGATTAGCTGTAGGTCAGTACATGTAAAAGCTTACACTCTAAATTTTGGGAAAGGTGTCATTAGTCTTGGGAATATGTAGTCCTTCCAAACACCCTGTTATGTGAGCTTTTACACAAGGCTTGATACTCTGAAATATTCTAAGGAGCTGGGTTTAATAAAACAGGTTTGTAACATTGTCAGAGTTGCCAATTCATTCAGAGAGTGGAAACAGTAACATACTGAACATTTGGCAAGCATCAGACTATCTATCTACAACCCCTCAGTTTCCTAAAAATACTTTGATATGATACTTTGGAACCTTTTACAAGCTATTATAGAGAAACCAGACCCCTCCCTAACCTTTACAGAGCAGCACAGGTTAGGATAAGAAGAAGAAGATCCTTGCTTCTCCCTTGACTAAACAGCCTCCTATCACTATCAAGAATTGCAACAAACTGCATCAAAAAAGAGGTGGAAGCACCGCAGCGTGCTTCATAAGACCAGACACATGCTGTATGAAAGGCTGCTGAGAGATGGTGCTCATTTTCATAAAGCAAGTGTTTGGTGGTTCAAAAATAACAAAGAAGGCACAAGAGTTTACCAGAAAACTAATATTAATTATAATCTACCAGCTATTTGTACTTTTTCTAATCAATTTGAAAGAAAATCTGGTTATATAAAAACCAGGAACTAGTGGTATTATAAAGTATAATTTCATATTTCTTTCCCTTTCTAATGCTGTTTGATTGATATAAATACTCCACCTGATACAACAAACACATCTTGGGAAACCAAACACACTGTCAGGTTTCCTGTGATTTTAAGCTTGTCTGTACTAATCCCAGTCTCATTTCACACCCACATATCAGGCTCCCTCCCTAGCTAGCTTGGGCTTCTCTTCTGTACACAGCTTCCTTATGACAGTATTGCAATTAACACCCACATCTCCTCCCCAAATGAAGCCAACTCTTCTATGAAACATTCAGGCTATGAAAACCACACCCCCTTTCATGCTCTTTCATCAGCCCTTTTTCCAAACTGAGAATAAGCATCTCTTGGGGAGGTGACTCATAAGTGTTCAGCCCTTTTCACGTTGTAAAACAGCTCATCTAATAAAACAAAACACATGTATAATGCTGCATCAAGAACCAAATTATATTCATGCTTGTAGATCAGGGTGGGGAAAGACTTATCTGAATTTTCATCTGTCAGCTAACTAGTTCCACTGCAGAGTAAGATAAAGTAAGATGATCCAATGACAAGCCAAAGCCTAGGACCTCTGCCCCTTATTCAGCTTTTGTTGTAAAAGGTTTTCTAAAGTTTCTGTTCAATTTTTAAGCTCAGATAGAGAATACTAGCATTTCCTCTATCAACTCTTTTTGTATCCTACATTGTACCTGTTAGAAACAGGAGTAAAAAAGAAAACATACATTCTTCAGATGACAAGCATTTAAATTACTTCCTATCCCATAAGCCAAATAATGTGGAGATATTCTGAAACAAACAAACAAAAAAAAGAGGAGTCTTGGCAACTCAAGAAAATCCTGGTGCACAAGCTGCTGGATTCTCATCCAGGTTACACTGGTAACCTACTTTTGACATACAGGCTATGTAGATATATCATATATAACAATATATTTATTGTTCTCCAGAGGTTACAGGGCACTAAAAGACAGCTAAAGCACCTTTGATAATTGCTGTGTATTCTTTTCACATGTAAGCAATTTCTGTGATTGCCACAGGAATACTGCACAACAGTTACACTGTACAAGTGAACAGAAGTGAAACACAACAGAAGTGAAGTGATTCACAGAAGTGAATCACAAACAGAAGTGAAACACAAAACACTGGCAGGATGCTCCAGAGCCCATCGTGTCTAAATGTAGCTGAGTGCTACTGGAGACTCCATCAGTCATCTGAAATAAGACTGAAGTCTCAAACTCACTTTTCATTGTCCATACCACAAAAACTGATTGTGACACCCAGCACTGCAAAGTTCATGGCTCAGCAAACAGACTTCTCTGAACTACCTATTACACACACACAGACACACACGTATCTTACCTGCAATTAAAGCAATGTCAACAGGTCAGCAAGGAAAAATTGGCTCTGGCAGCCCTTCCATTTGAAGGAAGATTCCAAGAATCTAGACTTAGTTTCTTCAGCTTTCAGCAGCATTCAGCTTTCCACTAGAGAAAAGGAAAGGCAGAGAAAGTAGAAAAGTAAAAATTATCATTCTCTATTAACAGAAATCTGGCAGCTTAAAAACTGAAAAGGAAAAAAAGCTCCATCTTAAAGAGAACAAGATAATAAACTCTCCAATACACAGGAGTAGCAGTAAGAGAGCTTATGTCACAGCAAGAGACACATCCACACAAACAAGGTCAGAGTTTCCAGGCCTTTCACCAATACCTTAGTGAGAAGCCCTTGAAAAGACCCTTGACTAAGAGCCCACACCACAGCAGAAACAATCCATATTTGCCTTCCTTGCTGCCTTCTGTTCACTGCTGCAACTCAAAAACAATCGTGCATAACACACTGAATAAGTCTGAAGCAATTAAGAAACTGTTCTGGCTAAAAAATAACCGCTGGGGAAAAAAAATAAAACACAGAAGTAGAAAAAAGTGGTATTACACTGAATTCTAAAGCTGGCTACACTGACAAAAAACTGATTACAAAACTCACTTTTCAGACAAGAAATGCATCATAACAGCATCTTGTTAAACAAGCTAAACACATGCAAGGGAGAAAGAGAAACCCACACCTTTCTGTCAACACTGAAGTAATTCATATTAAATTTATATTTGACATGTAACAAGGCTGCACACATACAGAAAAATGCAAGTATGAAAAGGGTGTCTATTCATTTACGCAGTGCTTAGCATTCCAAATTGATTTTACAGACATCCTGCTAACCTGTCTGACAGAAATTCCTCCAGACTACACAAATTAACTCAAAATAAGGAGAGTGTCATTTTTCTGTGTCTTATAAGCAAGCAGGCAAAACTCTGAAAGCTTTCAATTTGCTGAAAGAAAGCCTGCAAAAGTTTAAAAAGTATATACATCAAGACAAAAAAAAAAATTAAGAAACATAATTTTTGACCAAGAAGTCATAGTTTAAAAGAGGTTCCTAAACAGCTTTCCCATCAGGAGAGCATGAACAAAACAGCCAAAAACTAAGGGCGTATGGGAAGACACTGTTTTTATATTGCAAATACAACATAGTTTCAGTATATGCTAGACTAGATGACCCCAGAGATTCCTTCACATTTCATGCTCCTGAATTTTAGGGAAGATTATATCAAGTTCCTCCACAGATGTTACCAGAAATTTCATATGAGACTTTTAGCATCATTTTCCCCCTCAATTACAACAAAGACATTTGTCCTAAAAATTAGCCAGTTTCCAAGTGAAATGGAAACAGGACAATCTCTCTGTCTTCCAGATCATCTCGAAAATGTTTCCTGTAGTAAAATACCGTTCATAAAATTCTACCTCACTAAACCATGCTATTTTTAATATATTTTCTTGTTACTCAAAAAAATTGCAAGTGAGGTCCCTAAAGAAAGGAGATTTCTCCATAATTTGTTATTAATACTAACTTTCCTCCTGTCTGCTTTATATATCCATTGCATCTGGTCATAAAAATAAGGTTCCAAGTTTAATTTGTTAAATACATTCTCTCTATTTTTGTTTTTCTGTACCATTTATCAGGGTATTTTTTCAAGTGGAGCCTGTAATTATGTTCTTGACCGGACTGGCTTTTAGCTTAAACAATTATTTTCTCCCTGGGATTTTAATTCTTTAATTTGCAGCACAGCTTAAAAACTATTGTCATATACATAACAAAATAGGTGTCGTGTAAATTACATCCTCATGTTTGAGGTTTGCAAGTTTATCAGCCTGGTATTTTTATTTCCTTTTACTACCCATGAAATAATTCATCAGAGGGAACAGAAAAGAGGAATAGAAAAAATATACTTAAAAGAGAAATTGCCCCTACCCAGAGTCCAAACTAAAGTCCTAAAGGTAACCCACAGCCTCTCTAGAAATCATTCTTTCCAGTAGATGTGGGAAAGGACTATGCCATAAGCACCTGTGGAGGGGCTTCAAGTGATCATAATGAAGAGGGCATTGGGGGAGGGAAAAAACCTCTCAGCACATTTGTTTTAAAGATTCCAGCATGCTTCCATCTAAATATCATCTTTTATCTAGAACCACAAGCCTGAAACTGAAAATTAGTACAAGAGACTGAAACCAGAGCAAATGAAGAACAGTCACATGAGGGACAATCCCATTTCTGATATGGCTAGTGCATGTTTTCAAATATATGCTTAATAAAATATTATAGTGGTGCCATATTATCCAAATTTATTCAGTGTTTCAGCTTCAAAGTCCTGCAAGACTCACTCAATGAATCTTTGTTACTACTATAGAGGCAGTAAAGAAAATCACAAAGGTCTGTTCTTTTGTAGGCTACAAAAAATTTCTCTATGATATGCAGTTAATGTTCAAGTTTTAGAGAGAAGGCATTCAGAACATAGAACAATTCCCTGATCAAACATATGTAAAAAAATCTGAATCTGAAACCTCACCACCAAGCTATGGAAAATGTCCAGAACCTAAGTGCCTTTAGCTTCCCAAATAATTTGGGGAAAAAAAGCCAAACAAACAAAGCAAAAACCCACATAAAACCAAACCTACACAGACACCCCTTAGGTTAGAGTGCAAAAGAAGACTATGAAAAAACAAAAATTTGAATAATTTAGAAAGTTCCAATTTTGAATCATCCTTTTTAATATTATTTTTAAAGGCTGTAATTAAATAAAAGCAGCATGGTGATAATTGAACAGAGAGCTTCCTGTAGTTGTGGCCCAGGAGAGTCATATTAATCACACAGTATCATCAGTTCAGTATTGCCAGATAGGAAATAATACATCCTTATCTCCAGAGAGCACTGACACTGGGATCTCTCTGTAGGCACTGACAAACCATTACTGCCAAGCACAGTCTTGCCTTATGTAACATTCTTGGAAGAGCAAATATTTTGCTTTTGCATCAAATACACCACTTTTTAAAAGCGGGCAACACCAAGTACCAGGTAAAAAAAAATACATGCTTGCATTCTGTATCCTAGAAGGTAAGGAGGTAAAACAGAGGGAGAGAGAAGAGATAAAAAAGCTTCTGCCTTCTCATTTCTGAAAAGTGAGACAGGTGAGGAAACCATGAAATGGTAGAAGAACTGCTTAAAAACTTTGAATCAGATACAAAAATGTTATATTTTATCCAATATTTTCTGTCTCATATGATTGATATTAATTTTATGTATTTTATGGATCACAGTATTCATACAAGTCATATGATTCATAATTATAGGAATATAAGAAAAAATATTATATTTCAGCTCACATTGCTTGGATAGCCTGAAATTCTGTCCTAAAATGGGTGTGGTGAGGCATGCATATTAAAAAGCTTTAGAACATAATCAATTCTTAGTAATACCCTTCATGAATTGGGATGCTCTACTTTGTATCTTGAGATCATCAAATCATAACAGACAGCAGTTTTCAATGTTTCTTCAGTTCACAGAAGAGCAGACTGTCAAACTTTCTTTTAACAGGCAGGTCACCAGGACATTCTCAGAATGGCAAAACCCTTTTCAAGGATTTATACATTCTCTCTCTCTCCTCTTTTTTTTTTTTTTTTTTTAAACACAATTAATTTTGAGCTCAGGGCTATGCTGCATGTTATTTGAGAGGAAAGTTGTCCTTAGAGACTGTATCGCATCCCATGCATCTTAACCTACACCACTACCCAAGCTGGATATTATGAAAGATGCATAGCTTTGTGGTTTGGGAAATTCAAATTGCTTTCCTTATCTTTCCCCTTCATGTGAGAGCCCAAGAAAATAATCCTAGAAACCACAGTACACAGATATATGAATCAATACAAACTCCCAGTACCAGCAGATGCCATTCAAAAAAGCAGATGGACTTTAAAACATTAAGAGGTAAGTACGTTCCGGTTTCATATGTGCATGAATTAAGATAACAAACACATCATAGAGGTGATACCTCTTGGGAAATCTCCCTCTGTGAATAAAAAAACCAGAAATCTTCTAAACTGCTAATTTTACATAAAAATGTGCCTATTTTCTTTTGATTTAAAGATCAGTTGACACTGCAGGACTTCCTCAAATCTTTGCTTTCCTTCTGCTGTTCACAGTTTTGCCCAATAACATGCAGCTGAAATTAAAACCTTTGTTTAATGTCCCTGTTGTTATCCCTATCATTTGGACAAGAAATATGAAGAGCCTCTATCTGTTTTGGGCTGTTACTGGACAAATAATTAAAGAAGAATTAGTTTATTCAAGAAAACACAGGCTACAAGGGAAGCACAATAGAGGGTTGTTTACAACATACAGCAGATTACATGAAAGAGTTTTCCAAATTTTCACTAGTACAAGCTGATTAAGTCTGTGTGGCAGAGAGCAGACTTGCACAGGTCTGGAAGCAGTAAAACCCCAGTGGCTTGGATGCAACACCACACAAATATGACAAAATTGTTTCCAAAGCTAATCCAGCCATCTTCACACCACATTTCCTTGCACTCCCTGTTCTAGGATTTGCTCCTGCAGAGCCAGTCTGGGTATGGCCATGCTCACAGTCATTTCTTAGAGATTGCTACCTCTAACAGGGAGTTCTACCTACTCTTCAACAGCCACAGCACTGTGAAGTTACAAGTGTCCCTCAACTCCTCCAGGTGAAAAAAAAAAAAAAAAAAACAGAGAAAGACGCATAATGTTTTGATATATTCTGGATCCTCCTTGTGAGTTGTAAGAGTAGCGGTACCAAGAAAATTAATTCTCAGTACTGTGCTCTCCCTGGATTTTACACATCGTGCTGTACCACAGTACCCATCTCCTTTTTGCCCTCAAAGGATAAAAAAAATCACCTCAAAATCATCTAGTCCTTCCCCCTGTGCCATGATAACATCATGTTCCTGTCACAACTCACAACTGCTTTCCTTACTTGTTCTTAAAATCATACACAACTTTTCCTGGTAATATATTCTAATGCAACAATGTCTTACCAAGTAACAAAAAAACCAGATCACTTTGAAAAACATATTTATCTCATACACTTAGACAAACCCTCACTTTCTCAGTTTTCCACTATCTTCTTCACTTCTTTGAAGCTAAAATAATAGCTCCCAGTTCATTCAGTCATTCCTCCAGACATCCAGGTATTCTTACTGCTCTTCTCCAGACTCCCTACAGTGGGTTCATATTACCTTCTTTTTTTCCTTTTAAATTAATTTTAATGAATTCCATCTTCAAAACATAACACTACATCAATATTGGCTGGAAAGATTACTTCATGTAACTTGTAGAACATAATTCTATTTACACATATGTGATGCAGACACAGGATACCACAATAAGAACTGGAAAGGTCCTTAAGGTTAACTGAAGCAGGCCTCAGGGAGAAGCATTTGGTCCTTCTGGCCTTCTCCAATTGCTCCCATCAACCAGGAATTACTTTAAAGAAGCCTTGCTGTGTTTGAAATAAGGAACTGTGCTATAGGGTTTTGCAATGCAAACTTCAATCCCAACCTAAGAACCAGCTCTATTTAAAATAACCCAAAACCTTCTAAGAGCAGAATTCAATCATTTTTGGACAGTATCTTCATATGACATTCTCTAATTTTACAGTTCCATAGCAATGTTGACTTCTGTTATTTTTGTTGCCTACTAAAATATATAAATCCTTTATGTATATATCTAAAACAAACCTCTCACCCCTAACAAGAACAATACTTCATGACTCCATTTCTAGGGAAAACAATGTTTTTCAAGCAGTTTAGAACTTGCCCACAGTCAATTTCCCCAGACATTCTTTAATAAGAATGAAATGTTGACAGTTTCTATCACAGAGTCAAGCTACCAGAGATCTACTACTCCTCTTCTGTTAGCATTTTGGAAAGATAAATTTTATCAGCCTAGCAGTGTTAATATTAAAAATAGAATCACATGGACTACTGTTTTTGGGGGTTTTTTTTGTCATCTTCTACTGCTTTGGGAGGGTTTAATTCCTAAGAAACATACTAGAACAAATAAAGATAAACAACTGAGTCTACAGTTGCTCATTTCCACTTGCCCCTTGCCCCTGACACCCGTACAGACAGACACTACAACCCCTCTTCTCAGTGGCACAGTATTACACATACCCTCCATGCGTTAAGTAACTGCAGCAGCTCAAGGATTACATCAGCCAGCCCTTACCCTTTCAACAGTGTTTTTGTAAACACTTGAAACTTAAACTTACCTAACTGCTCTAAAACTCACTCTTTCCTCACACCAGCTTAGGGTTTTAGCACTTGCCTTGGACATCATGTTCACCTCCAAGTCTCAGTATCTTTTATTAGACCTGAGGTGAAGAAAGAAACAAAAAAATACCTCAGCC
This sequence comes from Cyanistes caeruleus, assembly GCF_971803275.1. Taxonomy (NCBI): domain Eukaryota; kingdom Metazoa; phylum Chordata; class Aves; order Passeriformes; family Paridae; genus Cyanistes; species Cyanistes caeruleus. Next base: position 43,668,258 of record NC_141705.1, read on the forward strand.
TGCTATATATTATCTGTCCACAGCTCCATTTGTCAAACAGGAGTAAAACTCCTCTTTCTTTTTACTAACTTTATATTTCTATAATGATTTCTCATGCTTTGAGTTGGGTCATTCTGAATTTTGCAACTTAATTATATTTGTGTGTGTTTTATTTTTACACTTGTTCTTGGCAATCTGGGTATTCCTTTCCCTCCTTGTGTTTGATGTTGAAGAGCTCACTATTAGCCAAGCCAGCCTCTCACTACTTTTGATATTCTCCCCCTATGGAAGAATAGTTTCAATTTCTGCATTAGCATATGCCACAAACTCCAATATTCCTGCTTCTGAATAAATCATATTTTTATCTCAGAATATTTAAATGTACTTTGAATTATAACTGATTAGACCACATTGTCTCCTGACACTGAGCCCAATGCCAAGTGCTCCTGAAATGCTGCTGTTGATTTGATGCCTCTTTTAAATCTGAACTGTTGTTACTTTAAATGTTTGCAAAACAAATGCACACTAGTAAGAGAATATGCTTTTCTGCCAATACAATGAAATTTTATTCTCATCACTTGCTGCTACTTTAAAATCAAGCAGTAGCATTTCAGCTATTGAATGTAAGTTGCTAAAAACACTACTAGCAGAAGATATAATTTGTAAATAAGCATGGATTACAAATGCAGAGTCTTCTAAACTGCCTTAGTTGTTGCTCTCTGAACATTTAATTTTATTTTTCCCAACAGTAAAGGTTCTTGCAAGAAGAAAAAAAAAGTTCTCCGAGTCCAAGGATTCCAATGGCATCCAAGCAAAACAAACTACCTAGCTGAAGGAAATTTTTAAAAATAATCTCAATTCTACTTTTGTGTTCTGCTTTTATCAACACTATCAAGTCAGGAACCCATAAGCACTGAGCTGCTGCTGGCAAACATCACATCTGTAAAAATCATGCCAACAAAATATGCTGAAAGTGGATGCAACCCCTGACAGCCATAAAAACCTCAGTCTTATCTGGCAGCAAGTTTAGGGAAATATCTTTTAGCGTTGTTCACACTACTGGGACCAAAATATTAAGAATAGAATCATTGCAAAGGCAAATCAGTTTCTGCCCTCCATGCTTTTCTTCCATTCAAAATGTACTCTCACTTCACAGGCTTCTCATCCTATGAATATGTTTCAAGAAGCTGATAAAGAACTTTATAATTGTTTACCTGAAACCACTCCAAGCAGGCAAGCATAATTAATCTTAATGCAAGTCAGCAATTCAGAAAGGAAATTATCCTGTTACACCTATTGCTGACTATGTGTTCTTATGTGTTCTCTGCTTCCGTGTACTGAATGGCAAAATTGCCAATTAAAAGAAAAAAAAAAAAATCCCAATCCATACTAAAGGCACTCCAAGGACTTTGGGTGATTTGAGAACAACATCAGAGACAAAAAAAAAAAAAAAAAAAAAAAAAGGAGAAACATACACTTTTCTGAAGTTCTTTATGGTTTGCTGTAAAATTTTTGGCTGCTTAGAACCTGTTGTCACTTTTACCTTAGTAGGGCACACAAGGCAGAGAAACCAGCACAATTCTAATCCCACTCACAGAGAGGAACAGAGCCCTCGCTTCCAAAACAAATCCACATCACGCTGTGGTTCGGGGTATGAACTTCTTGCGAAGTGCAGCACTGGAAATCAGTGAGTTCCTCAGAAGGGGAGATAAACTTTTGACTTCTGTAACTTTTCTTACAGGAATGCAGAATTCATAATACTGAACTAAAACCTATTTATGCCACAAGTGAAGTGTAAAAACGCTACAAACGTGCAAAGAGGAAGCAGCACAGCTGTGTTTACTAAGATCCATGGGCCTAGTGTAGCAACTTACTGATGTTCCACCTCCAACTTGCAATTATGAAAGGCACACCTCCCTACTCCCTTGTATGTTTAAGCTATACATACTTATGGTATGCTTACAAAAGCACTCATCAATGTAATGCCAGTACAGTGATGAAGCAGAAACCCAAGTTATCTCTCCCTCTCAGATTTGCTGCACTAGGGCAGGAGCCTGCCACAGCAAAATGAGTTAACACAATTCAGTAACAGCCTATGCTATTTTTTGGACTTGGCCGCACAGTAACAACTTTTTAACCACAGCTCGCTGACTAGTGTGTAAAAAACGTAAACATCTGAAAATAATTTAGTTATTACAATAATATTAACTGTTAATTGTTAATAAAACTAACTCAAAAGTGTAATATTCTCTTCCCTCCTGCTCAGGGGCATCTGAGGTTTAACAAAAGATTTTGTGAATGCGAATGGGATTGATTCTTCATCAATCTACCTCTTCAACTGTTAGCCAACAGCTAAATTTAAGTCACAATCCAAAGATTTACTGGAATATAAAGACTATCAATACTTTAAAAGTTTTATTTTTTTCACATACACTAGGAAATCCTTCCAACTGTGAGCTTGTTCAAGGCCATCATTTGATCAGTTCTGCAGGCAAACTCCACTACTGCTAGAATAGTCTTCTTATATAAAAATTTTCACAGAAAGAAATCCTGCCCTTCACCAATGTACAATACAGGTAACTTGCAAAAATGAGCTAGAATCAGAAGGACAATGGGCACAATTGTCTTTCAGTAATAGTTACTAACACAAAGAATCTAGCTCGTTTTTATTACCACACAGCTTTCCTGTCTAAAAATTAAAAAAAAAGACAAGTTCTTCAAAAGCATACAAATGTTTAAATAAACAAAACCATGTCTGTCATATGCTTGAAGACTACAGTAGAGGTACAAGGGGAGAAAATAATTGACTCTGCTTCTAAAGCTAAATGGCAAAAACTATATGATAAGAATTTGCATTGTACTTTTAGCACTAATCTAGCTATGCTATGTATGTTCTCACACATACATAGCATACATACAAAAAGTAGGTAAAACCATGCTCATTATGTTTAGATCAGAATTAACTGTCACAGTCAAACATTACTGTACACATAGGCAATTCAGTACTGCATCAAAATTTGACCTTTTTCTTTGTAAAGAAAAGAAAAAGATAAAGAAGTCATTGATTTCCCAGTAACTCACCACCCATGGGAAGGCACCACAATTTGAAACAGAAAAAATTTCAGGGCAATTTTCCAATTTCTAGAAAAAGGTGCTACATGAGTCAAAATCCCAGCTAGATGCTGGGCCTCCTGCATGCAGACAGCTATGCTTGTGTCATATTTCCAAACTTTTCTTTGCAAATTAAAAGTAATCCCACTTGACATCATAGGTAACACAGATTAGGTCTTCACATGCCTTAAGCCTCTCACCAGTCTCACCAGCTCTTATCTTACCTGCTCTGTTTCAATTCCACATGGAATTGCCTCACCTGGATATGCCCTTCAGGATCTCCTTAGACCAGAATTTTTTGGCCACATGGTTTAACACACAAAGCATTCTTAACATACCATCACTGAGTCCTTGACTGAGAGATACCCACCTGTACTAATAGGAAGTCTCATGATCAATGCCTACAACAGAAAGTAAGGGAAGATGCATTCCCAAAGCTTCTCAATGTTCAAAACATTAACTTCAGCTGGTGAGTGCTTCCTTACCATCACAGCAACTCCACAGTTAAAGCTGACTCTTTAAAATGTACTGGTGTGTGTACACATCTATTACAATGGAGTGATATTAAGCCAGAAGCACTTATTGTACACATTCACAAGGGCATTCAAAATTGTTTTTTTAATTCAACAGAATCACAGAATTATTAAGGCTGGAAAAGACCTTCAAGATCAGCAAGTCCAACCTGTGACTGAACACCACCATGGCAACTAAACCATAGCATCAAATGCCACATGCTCTCACTTCCTGAACACTCACAGGGATGGTGGTTCCATCCCTTCCCTGCGCAGCCCATGCCAATGCTTAACCACATCTAAAGAGAAGAAATTCTTCCTGATGTCCAGTCGGAACCTCCTCTGGCACAGCTTGAAGCCATGTCTTCTGTTACTGGTTGCCTGGGAGAAGGGATCAACACCCACCTGGTTACAAGCTCCTTTCAGGCAGTTGTAGAGAGAGTTGAGGTCTCCCCTGAGCCTTCTTTTCTCCAGGTTACACACTGCCTGATCCCTCAGCCACCCCTCCCAGGACTCACTCTCTAAACTCCTCACAAGCTTCACTGTCCTTCTCTGGACACGCTCCAGAACCTCAATGTCCTTGTGAGGGGCCAAGAACTGGACCCAGGACCTGAGATGCAGCCTCAGGAGCTTGATCCAGGTCTAGCTGACCTGCTACCCATGACACAATGAAGTCCTAGCTCTATTTTCTAAATAAATTAATCAGATCAGAAAAATGAACTATTTCTTCACCAGTTTTACTCTACAGAAAGCTCAGGCTTTCTAATGAAATTCCAGAAAGCTGTTTGCATGAGTTTTTAAAAATGCAGACATTCTTACAGAGCAGCCATACCTTCATCTACTTACAAGTCTTTATTTGGCCACTACAATGTATTGCAAAAACAACTGAAAAAAAAATCAGAACCCCTAGGTCATTCATACCCCAACTTTTGACTAGTGTAGACCTTTGTAGTCTCTTCTGGAAGCACCCCAAGGTTTCTTGTCTCTACTTAATATTATCAGAGCATTAAAAGTGCAACCACAACATACCAAAAATACAGGCATCTGCTGTTGTGCACTGCATTACCTGAAACGCATCCAAAAGCACTATTCTGCTAAGAGCCTTCCTTGATGTCCTCTTTCCTGGTGCTTATTCTGATGCAGATACAGCACATGACTATTTTGTTGGGGTGGAAGCTATTTAATATAAAACTGACCTATCCCATTAGGCTGAGAAGTGACCATAAGTAAGGTAACAATGCCAAGCCAGCATGTCTGAGTAGAACAGCCTGAGTGTTTGTCTGTAAACCAAAATAAAAATTTGTTAACAAAAATGATGACTGGAACAAGAGGTCAAAAAAGTCTTGTGCTCAGCAGCACATAAACACCATGAACATACCAACTACACTAAACATGCTATGGGACAGAGAGAGAGAACACATCTCTCTCATGTCTGAGGGAAACTACTGCTCACATCAGTAACATCAGATCAGGATGTGGAGAACTGCATCTTTGGAGTCAAGTGTGCTACTCAAACATTATAGATCTAAACAAGATTCCCACCAGACTAATTAAAATTTGGAGATCTTTGCAATGAAACCCTCTGCAGGCATCAAAAAGCAGCATCTATATATAATAAATAAAGATATGCAAGGAACAACAGCAGCACTTATGAATAAATTCTTTGTTAAAAAGAAGTCTTAAAACGATGCATATCAAAGTAATCTTAATCCTACAATGTACAATTTAACAGAGAAACTGATGCTTCAGATGGTACTGAGAGTCTGTAAATATCAAGATTCAAGCTTGACAGGTATCAATACATCATTATGATCTTTTTGAAGAGAAAATATAGCTATAAATTTCTAAAACTCAGTTTCATGCCAGGATCTAGTAAAACCACATTAGCAGCAGTTTCTCCAGTTTTGATTGTCTTGGCTTCATATTCTATGAAGGTTTGTATCCTATTTAGGGGAATAAAACCACAAAAATAAAACAAGAAAAACAACTCAAAGCCAAAACCCTTACAGAGGACAATCCAGTTTTTACCAGCACCACCATATAGTTTACACCCAGTAAAGTTTAAAGAAGAAAAAAGGGGAATATGAACATAAAGCTAAGTTTCTTCCACGCACTTTGCCCACACATTTTTCATTGTTCTAATAGGATTTGCTTCCTTTTCAAAGCACATATTGTCAACCACCATGGGTCAATAAACAGACTAAAACAACTGTTAGCAAAAGTCAATTGAAAACATTTGTTTTGATTGAGACAGAGGAAAAGGTATCTGGATGTTCCATGAGTTTCACCAGTGCCATCCTCACATCAGTATCTCACTGGTACAATCCTGCCCTCTACAATTATTTATACTTCACCTTACAGATTGTAAATTTTTCTGTCTTTTTTCTTGTCCTTCTCCCTTTGCCTTCCATGTTCATTAAAGCAGAGCCAGAGAGGAAGAAATGAATTACAGTATTAGGTCCTAATTCTTCGATTAATTTCAAATCAGGTAGACTCTTGTACACATATACCCCAGCAGAAGTAAAGCACCACGGATAATGTGAAAATTTTAATTTGACATCACTCATTCAGGTATAATAAATCTTTCCAATCAACACTTCTTCTAAAATGTTTACTTCTAGTAATTACAATATAAATAAAGCACATGGGCAGAGACATGGGTCTATATTGCACAACCTAACACTACTTATTACCTTTTTGGTCTATGAGAGAGCTCTTTGAATGGACAATTTATTATCACTACCTCTTCTCTCCGAAAATGAAAACAAAATTAAAACCTCATGCTTCCCCACTAGGATGAGGCCCTAGATCCTTCTTACTGCTATATGGGAGAATAAATGCACTGTTGTACTAAAGGAAAAGGCAACTATGAACTCTTGCACAGTATCAGTTTCATATTGATCAACAGAAAATACCTAGACAGAGAGGGCACTGGCAGATTCTGAAGTCACATTTAGTTCAGCCACAAGTATTAGGGTGGCATACAAAATTACACAATCATTTTTATGCATTTTTTCTTCTTATCGTCATTGTATGAGATATGTTAATGCTAATCATAAAACCAATCAAACAGCCAAGGGAAGAGAAAAATAAGACTGAAATAAAAATCTCCAAATACCATCAAGTATGCCTCAGCCTTTCTCAGTTACAAGAAACCACATGCCCCAACCTGGCAAACTCCTATACTGGCAAGGCTAGCCTTATGTACGACATCTCAGCAGACAGTGGTCATCTGCCAGCACCTATGTATTTATCCACATGGAGCAATTCAACCATGCCCAGCTGCTACCTACACCCTTGTGCAACAGAAAGGTTCTCATGACCTTGCTAATAGTTCCTTAAAGGTCAGAGAGAGCAACACAGCAATCACTTTGTCAGGGAACACTGCCTTCTCCCGTTACCCGGGCCCCGAAGTTGCCGGGACCTCTACTTTCCTTTGGCATTCACAGCAAACGCCAAAACAGCCTTCGGTGATTCGGCGAGTGACGCAAGGAGAAAGAAATAATCAGTGTTAACTAACCTGTTAAAACAGAAGTCCGAACCCAAAGTGAGCACACATGCAGAGGGTCACGCGGGTGACAGCCCTACGCAGGAATACCTGGCACTCCGTCAGGCGTCGCACTTGGGAGGAAAAGCCTTCCGGAAAATAAAAGCACGTATCCCATGCTCTCACCTCGGCACTTGCCCGCTCACACAGCCCTGCGCGAAGCCTGGGTCCTCTCTCCCCCTGAAGAAGTTTGCGACCAACGCTGCCCAAGGGTCGCCCTACAAACCAGCAGCGGAAAAGCCGAGCCAAAAAAGATAAAGGGGATTAGGCGGGCATTACTTCCACTGACCTATATACTGCCCTCAGCCCGCGGTGGCCCATGCGGCAGACGGCAGCTGCTCGGCCGGGGGTGACACTGTCACGTCCTGACAGCCCGCCCCGCCCGCCGATGAGGCCGAGCGGCGGCGCGACACCCCCGAAAGCCGGTGCGGGGCCCGTCCCAGCCGCCGCCGTCCCCTCACGGCTCCCGCCCCAGCGGGACCAGCCCCTACCTGGCGCGGGTGGCGGCGGAAAGTTTCTCCGGGGAGGGGCCAGGCGGACTCCACTCCCTCTCCGCCGAAACCACCGGCTCCGGGAAGGAAGGAAGAAAGAAAACAAGGAAGGAAAGAGGGAGGGAGGTGGGCACCCAGGTAAATCGCCGTCCGCGATGGGACGGCGGGGCCGTCGTTACTCCCTCGGACGGGAGCGCTCTCACGGCCGCCCGCCCCGAAGGCTCCGTCCCTTCAGGGCGGGCATCTTGCCCCGCGCCCCCCCCCGCTCCCTCACAGCGGGCGGCCCCAGCTCGGCACCGGCCGCCGGGTTTGTGCAAGTGGGGCCGGGCCGTGAGTCAGAGCGGCGGGGAGGAGCCGCGACCTGCCGGGGGAGGCCCGGCCCAAGGCGGCCCCTGCCGGGCGGGCGCCCGCCGGGAGACGGTGCGGGGGATAGAGCCCGACTTTGGAAATAATTACCCTGCAATGAAGAAAGCTTCCTCCCATCTCTGCCTGCCTACATGGAAAACCCGCGAGCCAGAAGTACCACTTTAAATCTATCCCGATCTTACAAATGAAAATTAGAGGTAGTTCCCTAATGAAGCAAGCTGCAAGGTGGGCTGGAGCACCTCTCCTCTGAAGAGAAGCTGGGAAAGCTGAGGTTGTTCAGCCTGGAGAAGAGAACAAGGTCTGGGGAAACCTTGTTGTGGCCTTCCAGTATTTGGGAGCATCTCTCATGAGGAAAGACTGCAGGAGCTGGGCCTGTTAAGTCCAGAGAAGAAAAGACTGGGAGAAAATCTCATTAATACATAAGAATATGTCAAAGGCAGATGCCAAGGGGATGGTGCCAGACTCTTTTCAGTGGTGCACAGCAACAGGATGAGGAGCAATGGACATAAACTAAGACACATGAAGTTTCACCTCAGCATGAGGAAGCACTTGTTGAGTGTGGTAGAGCGCTAGAACAGAGGTGGTGGAGTCTCTCTCTCTGGAGACCTTCAAAACCCATTTGGAGGAATTCCTGTATCATCTGCTGGAGGTGAACCTGCCTTGGCATGAGAGTTTGACTAGATGATTTCCAGAGGCCCCTTCCAACCCTGTCAATTCTGTGATACTTGAAGTAGGCTCATAAAAGAGAGTGAGAGGAACCTTTTGGATGGGCACATAGTGATAGGACAAGTCATAATGGTTTTAAACTAAGAGAGCTTTAAATGAGATATTAGTAAAAATTAGTAAAAAATATCACCATATTCAGAGGGTGGTAAGGCACTGAAACAGGTTAGTCTCAGCTCTAGATATTCCATCTATGGAAGTGTTCAAGGCTAAGTTGGATGTGGCTTTGATCAACCTGATCTAGTGAGTGGCATCCTTACCCATGGCAAGAGGTTGGAACTGGATAGTCTTTAAGGTCTCTTCCAGCCTAAACCTTTCTGTGGTTCTGTGATACTATATAGTTCTTCTTTTTAAATACCTCACTGTAACTGTGATACTATATACTTCTTATTTTTAAATACGTCACTTAACTGTGATAGATTGCTGTGGTGAACAGTTAAGCATAGTTCAATATGCCGCTATGTTTTTGTCTCTTTTTTTTTTTTTTAAGCTTCAGATAAATTAAATAGATTGTAAGTGTTCTTCTTATGGTTTCACTAAAGACTCAAAATAGGAATAGATGCTGGCCTATTAGAGAAACAGCTCATTTAAAGAAATGTATAGTATAATCTACCAAGTGTAACGGTGTTGTCTCTGAGCTCAGGAAGCGTTCTTTCCAAAGCTCTATGTAATTAAAGAATAATTTACTGAGATTTCTAACTAACTAGACTCACACAAACTAACTCACACCTAGGTATGCCAGAGTTAAGTTTTCCCAACCCAGGATAAAACCGTGATCCAAAAATCCACTAAGAAATAAAACTGATCTAACATAACTGAGGTTCCTGTGCTCCTCCACTTAGGAAGACTGGAAGAATCATTGGTTCTTGTACTATATTTTGGCACACATTGAAACCAAATCTAAACTTTAAAGAGCAGGGAGTACTGCCATTTCTAGGGAATATAATTCCTCCCTCACATGCTGTTGTTTATTGGTTTTGGAACTGCAAGATGAAATAGTAAGGCCATATAATTCTTTATTGAAAATGCTATGGCAAAGGTGCTTGGTGCTCAGCAGAGCTAGTAACATCATTCCCTCATAGTCTGAATCCAGAATCTATTGCCTAGATGTCTGAGCATGCATGTCTCTCTTTGGAGAGCTGTTTTCTAGCATTAGATCTGGTATTTCATTACATAAATTCAGGAAGCAGCTTCCAAGTGCTGCTATTGAGCCTGGGTGCAGAGATGGATGGCATTTGTCTGCTGTCTAGGACAGCAGAGCAGAAGCCAGCTTAGGAATTTGGTAGACTTGTCTAGAGGACTTAGGAGAAACTGAGAGGATACTTCTGTTTAAATTGTTTGCTCTCAGAAGCACGGGAACCGTGAGGCAGCACATGGAGCACTGCCTCTCACGGATGCCGACAGAATCTATTTTGCTTCTTTCTATTGCTGCTCTAAGCATTTTTAAAGCACTCCATAATTATTTTTGCTGTGATAATTAGGTTGAATCCAAGATTGCCATCCTTTTACATCCCTATCTCTTAATCGTTTGATAAGCTGTTCTATCACAGAGAGTTAGAAGAGATGGAAGTGTAAAGATGGCTTATCACAAGCTCACACTAATCCTCCTACTCACCCTCTTTGTTCTGAAGGCATTCTTAGCTACTGAGAAATACTTCACCCAAGTGTAAGAGTTAGAGGCATAACACGTGAACCCAAACACAACTGACAGACAGCATAATTGCAAGTAGTAAAGGTAACATGAGATTTCATGACCAGCAATTGCCAGTCTTCAATGTTGTGTCGTTGATATAATTGTGCAGTACCTCTAGTGAAGTTACTAATAATTACAACTAATTTGTAGCTTGTGTTTACAGTAGTTAAAGAACACAGCAACATGTATGCTCATACTTTTGGTCACCAGTTTTACTGTACGGAAACTCTAGAAACTTTACTCTTCACATTTCTAATGAAATTCCAGAAAGTTTCTGCTTTCTGTGACCTAGGGCATGCCTGCAGCATAAGAAAGATATCTATTGTTGCAGACAAAAAAAACCCACCAAGTGTACCTATTTAGGTAAACCAGATAGCTTTTAGAAGAACTCTCTTACAATAGATTTCTAGGCCATTCTTTCATGTTACATATTTTACCCATTTGTCCATAAAGAAGTTTACTTTATGCAAAGAATTAAATTACACTCTCCAATTACTAGTCACAGTTGTACTACAAAGAGAAGATCCCTGAGATTGAAATAGTTACGATTAAAGAAACCCAAGTTACTGACAACAAACCAGAATGCTCACTGTAAATCAAGTGACCCCTGAACTGCCCCATTTAACACAGATTTTTCTTAGATTTTATCTAGATATCACCTCTTTAAAACAAATCTATACCACATTTACTTCTTAGCAAGAGATCTGATTTCCAGGAAAGGTGTTACAAGATAAACATTTCCCATTTAAGAGTAAAGAGAAATACAGGCATTTTCCAAATCATGTTATGTGCTTTGCTACAGCCATTGTTCCTTATCTTCTCTGAGCAACAGTAAAAAAGAAAGGTTGCTTTAAATCTTCAGAAAGGTACTTCAGAATTTTCTCTATGCATACCTTAAAACCTTCCTTCATACTAAGAAAGGAAAGCACTCTAAATGCCTATGAAAAACCTTTAGTCACTTCTACCTAAATAATATTTCATCTGAATGGTATAGGCCACATTCATCCCTTAATGTTAAAAGATGTTCCCAAGCTTTTTTTGAGATATGGTCTTGCAGATATTTTGCTGCAACACACAATTTACAATGTAGTAAAGTACACTTTAAGTGTTTGTACTTTGATGAACAATAAAAATGTTAAAGATTTCATAATCTATCTTAATTAGTATGTATTGATTTACCTGTTTGAAGACAACTCTTTAAATAAAGGAAGATTTGTTTAAAAAGTTATATAACAGGATTTAGTTGAAGGGATTTACCTATGACTATTGTAAATTAGTGATTTATGAGACAAACCAAAGTAAGTTCACTGCCCCTTTAATAAAATTATTTTTCCTCTTTAAAACCAGATTTAGTTATCTATGATACATTGTAAGGGCCTGACAGTAATTTTGAGAATACGTTAATTCACTGTGCTCCAAAAGTCAGTCCACTCACAGTCTGTAATTTCTCATGCTCTGTAAAATGTCACAGGTCAGCACTGCTATCAAAAGAAGTAATCTTGCCTTCCTCCACCCATTCTGTTCCTCCCTACATTTCCATCTTCCCTGATCTATACAGCTGTTTAATAAATGAGATCAGTTCCACGATCCAGATTAAAATTACACCCCCCCCCTTTCTTTTTTTTGTGCTTAAATTTAACATGGATCAGTTTTTTGATCTGCTTCACCTGCCACCACATAAATCCTTACTCTGGCACAAGAGAGGGAGCAGCGTGAGGGCAAGAATGAACTGGGGCACCATAAATTAGCGCAGAGAATATATAAGGCTGAAAATGTGATTTAAAAAATAGCTTTTAACAGATAGGCATCTAGAAACAATTGTACTCTATTCTATTGCTTGTGAGGTTTTGTGGGTTTTTTTTGTTTGAGATTATGTGCCCAAAGCATACAATGCAATATTGCCACTCCATTATCTGAGAATTTGCCTATGTCCTCTTTAGGTGCTCACCTTTTCTCTTCGTGCTTTAAAGACACAGAGATGAACCCTGGGCTTGTGCTGTAAATCCTTCAAGCTGTGTCTTTGGGGAAGAGGAAAGCAACTGACAACTTAGGAAAAAATCTTCCCTTCTGGCAGAAACAAGACAAGACATCCTTCCTTCTCCACAGGCTGCTAGTTTTGCAGGATAGAAAATTTTTCTGTCTCTTACAGATTTCTTTGAAATTTGCTAAATCATCTTTGCCAGGGAAGATTCATGTCTGGACCATAGCAAATCCCTTACTTTAAGAATACAGCTGGAGGATATTTAACAAAAATATATCCCTAGAGGCTGAGTAGCAGTAGACAAATACGGCTCGGTCCTCCTTTTCTAATTACAAGTTGTACTCCAAGGTCCAGGGGGAGAATTGTCCACAGAACTACATAACACATTTCTTAGTGAAAATTAGGGTATCAGCATTATTCTGTTGTTCTGGTTATAAAAACTGTGATTATAGTAAACATTATAGCAAAGGTATTTGAGCAAAGAGAGCCAAAGCTACTTCTCTATAACTATCTGTGTCAAAATCAATAGTGAAAAAGATCCATGTTTTCTAATACTACCCCCTCAAAAGCCATCTTTAAAAACCTGAATTAAATAATAATAAAAAAAAAGGAATCTTGATGGTTCACCAGTGGGAAAACTTTAGTAGACCACGACAGCAGTGCTGCACATTGGGGCAAATACAAAGCCTCTTCCTAGCTAATTACAATGCAATCTATGGAGATTGCCTAGAGAAGCACTTGCTTATTAATACCTACACAGTGTTCTCTGTTTCCATAACATCTCCCTTAGTATTCACCATTATATTGCCCTTTCAAAATCACACCTCTCTCTGCTTTCATAAAACCTTCTAGTTTGTCCTCCTGATAGACCTTTTGGTAGACTCTAATTACTGAGCTACTGCCAATGGGGAATTAGTTACCTGTGATATGGGAAAATGCCAAATCCCACTCCAGTCTGAATTACACAAAGCCTATCTACCAAGTGTGAAATCAGACATACTGGAATCTTGGAATTTTATTTTTTTAATTTTTTTTTTCCCGAGCTAATATAGTTTTTCATCTCCTGGAAACTGAGGAGGATAATATAAAATATACTGTTGTACCAGCCCCCTGCTCTCTGAATATAATGACTGTGCAGCTGCATGCCTGGGAAGATGCAGAGACAAACAGGCAATGGAAGTTCATATAAGCTGGCATGTCTCTCTTACATTACTTGAAATACAATGAAATATTATTAAGTAGCATTCTTCTGTGAGTATATGAATGCTGATTTTCTCTATGAATAGGCTAATGCTAGACAGGAGATGAACCATTCAGCTGCAGGGCAAAAAAAATCTAAAAATCAGAGAGCAGTTGTTAGTAATGCTTTGTTTCTCTGCAAGGACTTTTTCGTTCCTTGCTTTGGTCTGGAATAAAGTGATTCTTCACCATTTTCAGATACTTTGCATAGCCAGTAGCTGTTACTTTCTACAGACAAAATAAGAGACAGAAGTAAGACTTGCCAAGAAAGAAAGCTTTGCTTTGCATTTCTTGCATAGGATGTACAAAAAATAGAAGTTTATTTCCTTGAAACTGAGTTGTTTGTAATGTTTTGCATTGTAGCTTAAGTTGTCTTCAGAGTTTGTAGGTGACTGTTAAGAGTCTTAAGTATAAAGTACTTAATTGATAATAGTTTTTACTTAATCTTTTGAAAAATTGTTTTCAACTTTTTTCCAATAATTTGATTTATGCCAAATAAATGTTTAGTTCAAGAGAAAAGATGAGCACCTATCTTGGTGTGTGATTAGACACTTTAGAGTCTCAGAGTAGACAGCTGGAGAGAAACAAAACCTCCAGAATGACTACCAGCCAAATCATACATGTAACACCCACATTTTAAGGTCTTTCCTTGTTCTGCAAGGTATTCAATAGGAAGTTTTACTGAAATTCTCATAAATTTGCTGAATTAGAGGTCAGTGGCTGTTGGAAATTTGGGGGTCAAATATCTGCATTGGTAGGTGCCTAAATTATTTGAAATGAAATCCTGCTGGGATTTTCAAAAGCCTCTAGCAGGTAAGAAGCACTCACAACCCTTTGCATTTTAAAATCACTGGATAAATTTCAAAGACCAAGCTCCAAGTCTCTTTCTCACACTTTGAGAGTTAGTTCCTAGTTGCCAGCTGGTACAATCATCCTCCTCTTGCTTGCTCTTCCAGGCTTGTGCTCTTTGCAATATAGTACTCCAGCTCTAAAAGACTCCCTAATTTCCCTCTTTGCATAAATTGATGGGTAAGAAATACTGATGCAAAGAAGGAAAGGTGAGGTTTTTTTTGTCTGAATTAAAATTAAGTTCCAATCTTTTCTATTGCAGGCAAAGGATCTATTAATGTACTATATCTAGAGCCAACAGCAGCTCCTCAGCAGATATGTTTTGAAGGAAGTTCCCCTCTTTCCTTTCTGAGAGCAGTTTCTAGACTCTGGGTGCTCTCTAAATAAAAAAAAAAAAATAATTCTCAGCCCTAATTTGTACCCTTAATCTCCATGGAGTACAGAATTGCAGTTCCACTGCTCTGTATGACACAGCCTTTTAGCTGGCCCAGAGCAGCTCCCTGCTCAGTGGCACTTGTTGGATGGCCTGTGTAAGGGCTTGGTTCTCCCCACACCCTCCACAAGGGACACATAGCTCAGGGGTGAATCTCACTCCAGCACCTGAAAGTTAGGCACTGTTACTGCTGGTGGAAATCTGGTCTGGCCATTAACCATCTTGCTGAGGGCAAAATAGAGCCAGAAATATGCACAATTCGAGGGAATTTGTCTTACAGCTACCTTTTTGAGTATTTCTGTTGATTTTTTTTCTCCTTTTGCTGTTTCCCTTACATTTCTCTCCCCAAGATGAGATTCTGTAGTATTTTACTTGCATTAAGGGAAACTTGCATATTGTTGCCATTTCCCAATACAAATGAAAACAATGCATAGTTACTATCCTAAATAATTTGGGTGATATATTAAGATGTTATTAATTTTGAACTTGGACTATTACAATTCAAGAAATGTGCCCTAAATGTACAGCATGAGTTGTATACACTTGTTTCTGAGAAATAAAATTGCATGACCAAGAACTCATATATTTAGAATGTGAGTTGCCAGATACCAGTATCTTGAGATTGGTAATCAAAATAATTATTTAATTTCAAGTTTGACACACTTGTTTAAAAAAAACAACAATTTTAGGGACTCTGTCCTTTAAGATGTAGTCACTGGAAATCACAGTCCTGATGGAATTAAACGTTTTTTCTTTGTTGGCCCTGGCAGCTGTGTATTAGTAAAATAAATAAATTAAATAAACAGAAACATCTGTTCCAGTCACTAGAGGCTTATTGCTGGAGTTATCTGCATCACATGGGAGGAGACGCTTTAGTACAGGAGCTTGGCTTTCCAGAGCAGAGATTAGTGAAATCAGTAGGAATAAATATGTAGAATTGTGTGACCTGTGGGAAATATCTCACCTGCCAAATGATGACACTAACAAGTGTTAAAGTTTGAAGTCCTCTAGCATCTATTCTGCATTATTCATATGAGTAGAAATCCCATTATATTCAAAGAGCTAGCACAGTCTCAGTCTGTATCTTATTAAAAGAAAAATCTGTGGCATAGTTGAGAACCTAAGCTTGTAAGTTTTTTCTTTTAGTTCATTATTATTGGATCCAGGATACCTTACTCCATACATGTGTGAGAAGAGTATAAATGTGTGTGTGTATATATATACATACATATATACATATATATATATATGACTATACACATAATTTTTTGTGTCTGAGTGCACTGGATAGTTGTCATGCACAGAAAGTAAGAAAAGGCAGCCTAATAATGCCTCAGAATTCCAATTCCATGAATATCTCAATAAATCTGGGAGAGCAGACAAAATAGGTATTCCTCTGCAAGTATTCTTATACTGGTATTCCTACATAAATTAATCAAAGATCTGGTACAATTTTCAAGAGGATGCAAAATAAATTCTTCATCAGCTGGACACATGTAACTTGACAATTTCATGAAAATAATCTGGGAAAGCTGTATATAACTGTAGGAAAAAAGTGTCAGAATGAACTAGAATGTTTCACTTTTTGATTGTAATCTGGAAAGTCAAATGGAAGTTGCTTACTGGGTTTGCAACTTTATCCAGGAATACATGATAATAATAAATAATAAAATAGGAATGAAAACAGAATTTAAGTTTATAGACTTCTTCTGAAGATGATTGGGCTGCTAAAGGGCTAAAGTTGTATAGTACATGGTTATTTCAAATGGCAAAACCAGATTTATTTTAAACTAGTTCTGTACTGAATTTGAAGCACTTCAAAGTAAAATAATTTCTGGTAGTTAATTTGTTCTTACCTGGAACTCACAAGCAGGCTTCTTTTGATAGAAATTGCTCTCTTCTGGGCATCATGGAACCATAGAGTGCACCGTGTGGGAAGGGACCTTAAAAGTCATCCAGTTCCAGCCCCTCTGCCATGGGCAGGAATGCCTTCCACTAGACCAGGTTTCTCAGAGCCACATCCAACAGTCTTCTGTCACCCTGAAAATGAAGCTTTCTGACATTGTTTTCATAGTTTCTAAACACTTTCCCAGAAAAGTAACTACAAACATAGATGTTTATACGTTCCATTAAAGATACTTCTTTTGATGGATGTTTCTTACGACCAGTGTGGTTAGGAAAGTGACCTAACTATCCAATCCCTGGTTGTTGTCAAGAATCTATAAATACTGAAACGACAGAATAAAGCTTCTTCTTCCTCTACCACCCATCGAGCTGTGTCTGTGTAAATCATTTTGTGTGTGACAGTGACAATCTTGAACGCTTCTGGTGGGTAGTGCAGCCACAGCTGCTCTGGGCAACCTGTTCCATTGCCTCACCACCCTCACAGTAAAGAATTTCTTGCTAATGTCTAATCTAATCTAATCTCAATCTACCTTCTTTCAGTTTAAAGTCTTTTCCCCTTGTCCTGTAGACGCCCAGATAAAAAGTTCCTCTCCAGCTCTCTTGCAGGCCTTCCTTAGGTACTGGAAGGCTGCTAGAAAGTCTCCATGGAGCCTTCTCCACTTCTCCAAGTCAAAGAACCCATACTTTTTCTCAGCCTTTCTTCCTAGAAGTAGTGGTCCAGCCATCTGATCATTCCATGGCATTCCTCTGGACTCGTTCCAACAGGTCCACCCACATCCTTCTTGTGTTCCCCACTTTATTTGTCACCTTCTTCTGGTTGAATTGTAACAACCAGACTCATGGAAACACTTTCAGAATCTTTCATGTTGGAAGAGATCTCTGGAAGCCACCTTGGTCAAGACCTTGCTCTAGAGCAGGACCAATTAAACCAGATTGCTCAGGGTTTTTTCCAGACCAGATTCAAATGCTTCAAAAGTTTCTAAGCATGGAGATTCCACAAGCTCTCTGGGCCATTGTTCGAGTATTGCACTGCCCTCATAGTAACAAAGTTGTTTCTGATACCCTGTGGGAATTTCTGTTTTCTAACCTATTCCCATTGCCTCTTGCTCTATCACTCTGCACCTTTAGTAAAAGGTAAGGGCATGCTGCCAGCTCACACTCAACTCAGTTTCAAACAAACTCCAGCAGTATCTCCAAATCCTTTTATGCAGAGCTGCTCTTTACCATCTGGCTTCTAGCCTGTCCAATAGTATGAAGTTATTCCACCACTGACACAGGACTTTGCATTTGCCCTACTTAAATTTTATGAGGGCACCATCAGCCCATTCATCCAGGATACAGAGGTCCTTCTGAGTAGCAGCACTGCTCTTTAGCTATGCCCTCCAGTTTGGTATCACTTACAAACATGCTGTACATACAATGCATCCCATCACCTTGGTCTTTATTAAAGATGTTATACAATATTGACCCTAGTATCCAGCTCTACCTGAAGGCCCTGCTAGTAAGTCACAGCTATCTGGATTTTGTACCATTGATCCTAGAGAGTTTCCTGAGGCCTTTTGATTTCATTCCCTTAACTTCAGTCAGTAGAGTCTGTGGCACCATTATTATTGTAATATAAGCACTAGAGTGCTACCAATGAAGAGATCTGGTTGCAGGTTTAAAGCAAGTGAGTGAGCAGCAGGCAGTGGTAGTGTGGGGGATAGTAACCAAAGCCTAGAAGGAGGTCTCAGGATCAAAGGGGAGGAGATAAAATGGAGGACAAGTCTCACTGATTAAAATTCATATGGAAAAAAGTACTTCTGGCACTTTGTCGGTTCAGAAAGTTTCTGAACACCATACTGCCAAAGAGAGAGGTTACTCAAGCTATTTTCATGCTTTTCCTGGAAGTATGGACTAATAGCTATTGCAGAAGATGGGATATCAGGCTGGACAGACTCACCTGTGGCTCACTTTGTGAGCCATTATTGCTTACTTGACTTTCATCTCTTTTCACATTAAAAACATGAAAGTATCAAGAGGCTAAGAGGTAGTGATGTAGAAGCTGGAGAAAAGAGGACGTTTGCTTTGTGTTGATAACTAGAAGAATATTGAGAGAGTTGGGGGTTTCCACTATCTTTTTAATTCTTTAGAAACATCAATTTATTGCAAATAGCTGTTACAGTTCTAGGAAGTATTGTATTTAGCAGTTCTTTGAACTTTAATCATTGAATGTCAGCCAAGTAAGTCAGATGGATGTGTGTGGGTAAAAGGGATATGTGGTAATTTGAAGGAACATGAGTTTGCCAGCAAAGGCTGCCTCAAATTTGTGTGAGGGTACTCTTTAGTTTTCAATTTGTATCTCAGTCTACTAGGTAATCTTCAGTCTTGCTGAAGTCAAAGTTGTTAACTTTAAAGTATAGTGCAACCAATATTTGATTACTAATTGGTTGGCATTTATCTCTCCACTTTTGTCAATTTTGTATTACTCCTGGTGTCCAGAGGTCATAAGTAATACCTGTGGGCATCACAGATTCAAATATCAGGAATAGTAGCATGGAGATATTTATTGTGTAACAACTAAATTTGATAATTGCAGCTATTTGAAGTAAAATTATAAATGGTTCATATAAAATAATTTCGGTTTTAAGGATAATGAGCTGTATAATTTAGTAGCACTGGGAACTAACTTCTTTAAAAGTAGCTGTGGCTAATGCTTTTCTCACACTAATTTCATGCTGTTGAAACTCCACCAGCATTAATGGAGTTAACCCTAGTTTTCATTTACATAAATGCAAATAAAGCTCAGCCTCAATGATTTTTTACATACTGTTTCAAGGGTGCTTGAAATTGCTAAACCCACTTAATTCCACATAAAAATAAAGCTCAATGCAGAGAGATGTAATTGTTCTTATTTCACACATAAAACTCTATGTCAAATAACAGAACAATGAAATACTGTTCTTTGACATTTTAGATTTGCAATGCTGGGTGAATATTCAGAGGCTTTTCGAGCTGTATTTTTTTCAATGAAGTCTGTGAAACTGCTTAACTAAAAATTAGCTTGTGTTAATGCTAGCTTGTCCACTAGTTTCCATGGATGATGGAAGTGCTTAACTACCGGTTAACCAAAGGGAAGAAAAAGCATTTGATTTTTAAGACCTAAATCAAATACTTAGTTTCTTACTCTTTGATCACCTTTACTTATACGGGCAGGTAATTTGACCCCCTTTGCTATCCAATTTTCAACCTTTCCCCTCCCTCCCCTTAGTACTGAGCTTTCATCAAGGCCAGATTTCCCCCTCCCCTTCCCCACTGCTCCCCCCTCCAGGAAGTAGTCATACCTCCTGCATTTTTCTCTCTAGTGTTTAGAAACCCCTCTGAAATGTTAAACCGTTAGGAAAACACCCACTTCTTGCTACTTCAAGTGCATTTTTTTTTATTTTTTTTGTTACTAGGCTGCCACTCTATGGCCGTGCACATAAACTACAGCTTTAGTTCCACTGGAGCAAGTTGTACTGGAGTTTCTGGGAATGAGAGAGAGAACATCTGGGCTTCATGTCCTACAACTCGAGTATGAGTACCTTAAAAGGGGATGAAGGAAATATCTACCATATCATGTTTAGGCATCTACCATCTTAAATACTTTACACAGAATTTTTTGATCATTAATAATGCACATACTGTAGTGCACTAACGTGGGCCCTGCTTGTCCAGGCTTGTCTAAAATAATGCAAATTTGAGTTGGATTTTCAAAGGAAAGCGAAAGGATAATGCTTTCAAAATATTCTGGCCAGGAAATCATGTAAACACTTAGACTGACTCATGCCTGGTATCTTTCATAAGTGTGAAGTTTTGATGATTTTGAGTCTGTGCAGTAACTAAGTCACAAAGTGAATCAAGTGTTTTAAGAGTAGACATTTCTGTGTCGCCATACACAGTGGTTTATAAACGGGTTAAAGGGGCATTAAACTTTTCTTAAGAGTGTTTTCACTTACACAAGGTTAGAATATGCTGCCTAGTAACTTATTATATAAGTCAGTGTTTTCATATCTGCATCTGAAAATTGAAAGGATTGAAATTTACCAGCTCTGCCTTCTGGAGTACTGTTAGAAAGCTGTAGATTTGTCTGCCTGTAAGCACCTTTACTTGAGTCCTTATAGAGTGAAGACCTTTCATAGCCAAAAGTCATGTTTAGGAGAGTGGGAGTGGCACTCTATATGTGTGTACTATTATTCCCCATCCTTAGGCAATTTTTCGTGTTTCCATTCAGAAAGTGGAACAAAAGCAAACTTGAGATGTGTTCCTGCCTTCATTTTTAGCACACCCAAGTTAAGAGGAAAACTCCAAGGTTGATGGAGATCTTATTTCTTGGAGATGTTAACTTCTAAAGAACAGAGTCCCTGGCTACAACTTATTGGTGACCATCAGTTTCTACCTAAAATATTGTAAGGGCTTCAAAATTATACTATTTTCTGTATAAATAATACCTACTGTTTGAAAGTGACCTGAAAAATTGAGCCCAAAGCAAATTCATTCATGTGAATGAATAAAAGAGGTCTTATTGGCCAGAGAAACCCAGTAGATGGAAAAGCAGCTCAGAAGTTTTAATATGTGTTTTGCTTTGAATATTCTCCTATATGCACTCCTAGATTTGCTGGAGGGCAGACAGGAAGAAGGATTGTTAAAAATTAAACAGCTTGCTCTTACTAAAATAAAAATCCATTGTACAATTTTCATTGATTTAAACTAAAACAGGTGCTGACCTTTGCCCATGTTAGTAACATTGTTCCAGACACTCTCTTCAGCATTTTAATATATTTTTTTAATGTAGGTTAATATTATAAGAAGGGAAAAATCTTCTTAGAATAATATTTTCCAGGATCTTCAGCCATAATGCAACTTTGGTTTCTGAACAGAGCCAGCTGTTAAAAGTGCTAATTAGATCTGCCAAGAAGGTAATAGTGCCTATGTCCTAACAATCCAAACGGTTATATATATTAAGAGGCTCTCAATTCTCATTTAGGAATATTACAAGAAAATTTTACTATGAATAGGAGATTAAGAAATAAGGGAAGATAATATATATATATATATAAATTAGGAGTTCAGGAAAAAGTTGGACAAGAAACATAATGGATATAGGAAATAAATGAGCTTAAAAGGACATACAAGATTACTTCATTTTCTAAAGTATTTCTACGGCAGTCAGTGCAAGCAAGAGCAACATAAGTGGTGTGACTTAAAACCATATGCTGACGGTTCAAGTGACAATATTGAAAGATAATTAAAGCATTTTCAAAGAACAGGGATGTTGACCAAATAGCTAGAGGCTGGAATGCAAAAGAAAGTGAGTTTGCCTGAAGCACGATGCAGGCAGCACAAGATCTCTCTCTGTAGTTTATTTGTTGCAGCAGAAGCACCAAGGTCCCCAGCTACCATTGGTACCACATAAAAATCTACAAAGTGCTGCAGTGCTGCAGTATCTAACACTTAACACATGCAGCTGAAATGCTCAAATCTACCAGCCAGGCTAAAGAGTGAGAATTAGAGCAGTAGACAGTGAAAAAATATCAACACATTTTCTGTTGGCACTCTGTCAGGCAGATGCACATCAAAATACATATGCAGAGACACAGAGCTAGCAAAAGCCAGGTTAACTTGTCATTTGCAATAATTAATTTAACTGTTGGTTCATGAAGGTGAATTGAACTGCAAACCAAACCTGGTCCTGTAACAGTCAACACTGTTTTTGAGCTTCTGTAATAAACTGAACTATTTCCTGCACATGGAGCTCCTAAAATGTCCATCTTGTACAAAGTGTTGTATCTTTACCCCTGAAACTTTTGGAAAACTTTGTCACCAATTACCATCATTTTTCTCCCGCATTATTCCTAAATGGTTGGAAATGCCATTGCACTGTATTCCAGATACGGCTGCAATAGGGCTGCAATAGGACTCTGTAGAAGATTATTTATTCTTCTGAATTCCAAATAGGAGCCGTGCCTATTCTCAAAATGCCAGTTTCTATGGTTATACAATGGCATCGCATAACAGACCTGTATTTAATTGCATACTTTTCACCTGTCTGGTTTGGCTCTGCTTCTGAGACCATAGGTGGCCCGCACTGATAGGTCTTTTTAAAACAAAATAATATGCCCTCAATATTTTGAAAATGTAAAAATGTCTTAGAAAGGGACTTTGTCTTCCCAGTGCATCAAAATTAATCAAAAGGAGAAAGGGCCTGTAAAACCAAATTAACATTATTGTCAAGACATGAAAATATAAATAACAGCTTTTAACTTCCATTTTTTTTCTCTTGTTCGGTTTACTAGAAATTAGTCTGTTGAACAGATTCAGTGTATTTATCTTATCACAGTGTCCAGGTGATTTAGTTATATCCAGAATCTTGTTGTGGCAACACAGAAAGTGCCTAGAGGATGCAAAAGTAGATTTCCCAGTCTTCCTGACCTTTGCCACTAAAGTTGTTGGATAGCATCATTGAACTAGCAAGGGGTACAGCCCTGGGGAGGCTGAGTTAATTACCTGCTTCTCCCATTCCTGGTGAAATGCTGTTTCACTTTTCTGTATTTCAATTTCCTCATCCATTATATTTCCTTCTTCTTGTCTTTTTTCTTATTAGTTTGTTTGTTTATTTGTTTGCTTTTTGGTGTTGTTGCTTAGGATTTTGTTGGGTTTTTTTTACATATTTGTTTGTATAATAAGCTATTCAATGTAGGAACAGTGCTAAACTGTCCAATCTAAACTGTCCAGTATGAGTTGGAAGCTCTTTGTGTCAGAATAATCACACTAATAAATTCTTCACTCAGCTACTCTAGCTCACTTTATTTCACTGGACATAGTTCCTCACAGCACTTCCTTCTTACTAATACTCTGTTTTAGTGGGGATGATCAGATTAAAATGAGCCTGCTGGACACCTGCTACCACCCTTGCAAAACAGTGGAAGTTACTGTCCTATCCAATCAAGAACACAACCCTAAGAGATACCAAAGGTAGTATCCCCTCCAGCTGCCCAGTGCTCTGCTCTCTCTCTCACCTCAGATCAAGTTTTGCATTGAAATAATCTTCAGCCCTGATTCTCCTGATTTGTTTAATTATCTGTACTGTTTGTACTATTTGTTTTCATGTTATGTCTATAAGGCTACCATTTCTTTTCCTGTTGGCTTGATTGCAAAACTCTTATCCTGAATATGCATAGAGTCTAGCACAATTTGCAGGCAGTGGTGAATCTCCTATACTATTATTTATAAAAGATATTTTGGGGATACTGTACACACAGTAGTAAATTTATTGAAGTATAAAGAGAAAAATGGCTCAATACAATGCAACACTTCAGGAACACATTTTGATATAGCTCTCAATCACACACAAACATGAAGTTATACTGGCTGTCATAAAAGAATTGGATGTGATAAATTCTGTGAGCTGTATATTAAATATAAACCTCAAAAAGCTAGCCAGTGCCAGCTTCAAGAAACTGGTTGGACTTTTCCTCAGACTTATATTTTAAAAATTGCTACAAAATTATGTGGGTGTTTTTTTCTCTTTCTGTTAAAAATACAGCTTTTTGAAGCACCACCCTTTATTACTCTCATTTCACATCCCAACGGATAAATATTCATATCACAGAATTTCCCATAGCTGGCAGAAATTGCCAGCCCTGTTGTTTGCTAGAAGAGAGGCAAAGGACTGAAATAGAATGGCCCTTTTGCCCCACAGCTGTGGTCACAACAAATCAATCTGCAGGTCTGGAAAATACCAGTAGTTTTCCATTGAGTTACTTCAACATTGTATATGTTTTGTGGATAATATGAGGATTCACATGCCTGACCAAAAAACAGCTGAAGTTTTTAGAAAGACTAATTGTAACTCTTTGGAGTATGTGTCCTCTTTTGCTGACAAGATTAAAATACATGTACAGAAATACCTGTGCCAAGCTCCTGTGCCTGTTTACAACACAGAGAAAGCATTCCTATTTGTACTGTTTTTTTAAGTGAGGAAACCCAATTCTGATGTAGAAAAGATCCTGACAAATTAAGTAAACAATAAAGCAGGGCTACAGAGAAATTTTACACTGCATATGTAGGAGAACTGAATTCACAGCCTTAGGGGAGGATAAGCAAGACTGCCTTTAAACCATCTTTGTACTCCTCAGAGTCTGGGTTGCTCAGCAGTCTGAACTGGCTTCCCACTGGTGCTGAGATTCTGGGTCTGACAGCTCTTGTTTTCCATGAAGCCTTTGGATAAACAGCCTTTCTATTCCTTATACCTCCTCCCATTGCAGAACACTCCAGCTATCATAATGAGCATAAAGTGCTCATTAAAAAAGTTGAAGATATTTAAAGTGCAGAAGAATTACTTCAATATTATTGCAATGCCCTAAAATATTTCAGTGAGGCTCACTCACCTGGAAGCACTGTCCTGATACATCTCTGTTGTCGCTGTGCCCGTTCATCACTGAACTTGCTCCCAAGAACAACAGGAGAAATGGAGAAAACATGAAACTGGAGGCTGTGGTAAAACCTACACAGAGCTTCTTAAGATCAGAGTCTGGGTTATTGTGGACCGTGTGGGTTCATCATAAATGTGCAAGAATATTTATTATACAAAGAACAAATACACAAACACAACTTTTTATTGTAGACAACAAAAAAAGGTAATGTAACCAGGAGAACAGTAAGAAATTATTCAAATACATGGTTGGTGGCACAGAGAACTATGATATCAAATATAAGGCCAGAATTTCTGTGAAGTAGCATTTTGGAGTGTCTTTTTCATTATTTTAATTTCCTGAATTAACATGTGAATGATCAGGAGATGCTTGGGGCATTTAGAAGCCTGAAATAAACTAAAATGTATAGCTTTATATAGTTTGTTCTGATCCTCACTTTTCTACTGCCACTCCTTGCCTTCTGTCTCTCTCCCTTCCAACTCATTGTTCCTTAAAACTGCTTTTCCTCATTGTGATCATGTCATAGCCCTTCACTGATTATACAAGACAGTTCCGCTAGATGGTTTCTGATTCTATAATTTTTCCTGAATCCTCATTTCTGATTCTACCATTTCTCCTGATTTCTCACTAGCCTTTAATGAAAGTAATACTTCTGCTAGCCTCAGAATTTCCTGATTGAAATAAACTCTCAAACAGCATGTGTGTATTAGCCAGACAGAGGAACTATGTCAACTGGGAGGCCTTTCAATGAATATTTTCAATATAAAAGAATTCATTTTACAGGATTCTGGAACCAAGACATTGGAAAAATCAAAAATGAAATCCAATAGACATAATTTTTAAAGGTTTTTACTTTGTTCAATAGAATCTCTTTGGTTTTCTTTCTTAGGAGTGCTCTGATCTTTTGTTTTTCCTGTTTCTTCTTGGCTGTTTGTATTCTGATATCACTTTGCACAGAAAAAGGTTGCTTCTTGCAGAGTTCAGTTACATGTGCTGTTCAAGTGACCCTGACAAAGATTAATTGTAATAAAAATGGTTCATCCTTTGAATGTGATTTGGATTACACTGCAGAAATTGTATATCAATATTGGATAGAGCCGTAAGGGGGCCATACACAAGAAATATAGGGTTGTATCTGAACATGATTTGTCATTCCCTTCTTGACACCACTCATTCTATGTGCCTGTTCTTTATTTATAGCCAAGAAGCATGCTGACATTTCAATATTCCTTCAACTCAACAGTTCAGAGTACAGTCACAACAAGAAAAGCAACATGTGTACCCATGAATAGCCAGAGATTAATTTCACTGGATTTTCCAAGAATTGAAAGCCACAATGCTAATTTTACAGACTTTTGATAAGGAGCAGTCAAACTTTCGGACTAAAAAAAGAAAATACATATGAATAGCATTCATAAGATAATGAAGAGATTGGGAAAATAGGATACAAAATTCCCTTTACATATTAGTAGTAACTACAGGAGAAAACAGATGCTGTCCTGTCATGCAACATAATGTTTTATTTCATTTAGTTCTGGGCTTTAATTGCATTACTAGAGACAAAAGTCAATCTTAGTTCATTTCTATAAATTATGTCTTCATTACTGACAGAAACAGGAATGACTATGTGTACACAAAGAGATGCAAAAGACACAAATAAAAATCATGCTATTGTAATTAGAAGGATGAAAAAAAGCTTAATTATTGAATTAAGCTTCAGTTAATTTAATTAACATGCCAGGGTATTGTGATCATGAGCACATTAGAGTGATGATTTCCATCACTCATGCCTTCTTCAAATATATATTTTGCCATACATTAGGAAAATATGAAAATTCATAGTTGTTCCCTGAAAGTCTTGACCAAGTAATGATGCAGAATGAGTATAATACTTCTGGTAGAAGACTAAGAATGTCAAAGTATTTCAGAGTATCTAAGACAAAGATTACATCTTGCAAAAGCAAGATATTTTTGTATTTTAAGTTAATAAGAACCTTTGCACTCATGAAAAAATTCACTTCCCAGGGAGAACAGGAAGTGTAATCAGGCCAGTAAATTTTCAGAAGCGTTGAACAAATTCCAAAAAAAGACTCAGAATAGAAACATTCAGGCATATAATGTTTCCTGTTTTTAACATACCATTTATAATGTTGGCATATGTGAACCTGCATAGTGCTAAGCAGTCACACTTTTTTTCCAACAAGATATTTTTCATCAAGAAACAAAAATAAAGATCCTACTAGATTCAGAAATCTTTGTTTCAGCCAACATTATGTCAATATTATTTGGCTTCTGTTGCTAACAACTTGCAAGTTGGAGAATTAATAACTAGACTTCAGTTCCTACCATTCGCTAATGAGGCTGGAACGTGACCTGTACACCTAACCAGCTGTGAATAAAAAAGAAAAAGCACAAGACTCACTTAAAACTGTCAAACTAAGGCATTTTCTTTAGTGCTAATCCAAAGATGGATGAGCCCTAGTGCTGCAGCAGTATATCAACATTCAGCCAGTGTAAGCACCAGAGTAAAATGAGACACAGTTTGCTTCAGAAGTTCTTAATATGTTTTTTCTTTTTGTCTTGGATATTTCCTATGTTTTGCCCTGTGACTGGATGATAAACTCATATTAATCCCTTTGGAAGGTTGTATTTACCGTAATTGTGTGAGATGGGACCAAGGTTTTATCTGCATATTTTACATTATGCTTTAGCAAATTTTTGCATTCCTTTCTCAGTTTTATATCATTGCTTTGCCAATAGTAATTGTGTATGCCAGAGCTATCAACAGTAGAAAATTCCATATGTTGTTGCACAGATAAAGTACAGACAAGAGAATAATTCAAATCTACCTTCTTTATATGCATCCCTCCAAACTGAGCAAGAGAGTGGTCTGTGTAGATTTCATAGCTGAATTCTAAATCAAAAACTCTGTTTTAATTATATGTTCAGTTCAATCAGAACATGTCACTTGTTTTCTCTCATCTTGAAGGAAGTCTGAAATTGTTTGTCCAGGTACAAATTTGGGGCATGACCACATCACAGACTTTCAGAATACAAAGGCTTTGTTAGAATCCTGAAGGTTTTGTGGAATAAAGTTGTGTCTGAAAAAGCTGCTTCAGGACTGATAGGTTGCTCCTGGCTTCTGCACAGTGCTGAACACATGGCTTTT
The DNA here is from genome assembly GCF_971803275.1 of Cyanistes caeruleus. Taxonomy (NCBI): domain Eukaryota; kingdom Metazoa; phylum Chordata; class Aves; order Passeriformes; family Paridae; genus Cyanistes; species Cyanistes caeruleus. The sequence continues at coordinate 43,696,709 of NC_141705.1, forward strand.
GTAAAAGCATCCCAGAAACTCCTTCTGACACTCTTTTCCTTATTTTCCAGACCATTGAACTCTTACTGATCGGGAATTGAACACTGTAGAGATCCTTTAAACAACTTCTGGCATTTAGACAGCACTGGGAGGAGGGGAGTTCACAGTAGACATAAAAGATTTTTTTCTGTGAAACAGTTCCTGAATTGATAAAGTTATCCTGAGATAAGTATTTAGGGTATTCTGTCAATAAAGACGATCTGGTTAGTCAATGGGAACAACCATAAAGAGTGCAGAAAGCACAGGTGAATGTGTCTGGAATTCATTTTGCCCTGCTAATTCCTGGATACCATTTCCTGACTCTAGAAACAAGAAAAAACTCATGTAAATTGGAGTGAGGCCTTTTTTGGAGAGAGGAATAGCCAATGCCTGCTTCCATGGTGTAAAACCCCAAGAAATTCTTCTCAGGCTTTTCTCTGCCTTTCATGCATTCCACACCTAAAGCTTTCTGCTCAGCAGCCCCTTGAAGAATGTGGCATTTCACAGAATTCACAGAATGACTAGGTTGGAAGAGACCTTCAAGATCATTGAGTCCAACCCAGCCCTAACACCTCAACTAGATCATGGAACCAAGTGCCACATCCAGTCTTTCCTTAAACACATCCAGGGATGGTGACTTCACCACCTCCTGGGGCAGAACATTCCAGTACTTTATCACTCTTGGTAAAATTTTTTTCCTAATATCCTACTTATATTTCCCTTGACACAGCTTGAGACTGTGTCCTCTCATTCTGTCAGTTGCTATCTAGTGAAAGATACCAAGCCCCACCTGACCACAATCACCTTTCAGGGAGCTGTAGAGAGTGATAAGGTCACCTCTGAGTCTCCTTTACTCCAGGCTAAACAACCCTGCTCCCTCAGTCGTTCTTCGTAGGGCTTGTGGTCCAAACCCCTCACCCTCACTTCCTTTGAGCTAATGAAATTGCAACAAGCACCTGTAAGATTTGGACTGTATAAGCTGTTTTTCTGTGAGGAAAGAGTGCATTTTCTTTATGGTTAAAGAATAAACATTGTGAAGAATAAACAGTATGAGTAGCTGTAGCTGAGGAAAACAGAGGTTTGGGACAGACTAGAGGAATTACAATATATGCACATTGGGGAAGAGTAAGAGAGATGTCAAATGCCACAGAAAAGAAGACGTAAGGGAAGTTTAAAAGGTTTGAAAATTATGTCTTAGGGAAACCAAGTTGCTTCAGTTTTCTGTTGCATACAGATCTCACCCAGAAACCAGCTACTGTGAAGCTCTGAGTCAAGGTGTGAGTTTGCTGTGAGAAATTTTCCTTCCTTGTCAGGGTTTTGCCAACAGCATCTTGCAAAAATGCTGCTTCATCAATCAAGACCTCACTGAGAGCTCCAGACATCTGGCAGATATTTGGATTTCACTTCACTGAATCACAGAAGGATTAGGAGAGACTTCTGGACATCATCTAGTCCTGACGCCCTAGGGCCACCTAGAACAGATGACACAGGAACATTTCCAAGTGGGTTTTGAGTGTCTCCAGAGAGGGAGACTCCATGGCCTCCCTGGGCAGCCTGTTCCAGTGCTCTGCCACCCTCAACATAAAGAAGTTCTTCCTCACGTGGAGGTGGAACTTCTTGTGTTTTAATTTATGTCCATTGCTCCTTGTTCTATTGCTGGGGACCACTGAAAAGAGTCTGGCACCATCCACATCCATGACTAAACAAGGAAATTTGGTTACTGTTCTTCTTATCACATTATAAACTTTAGCTTTGTATTTTTTTAATCATATGAACCCTTTTCTTTTGAATGATGCAATCCTATATACTTTTTATACGGAAAAAATCACTGAATCCAGTGAATGTGTGTATGTATAGACAAAGTAATTAAGAGATAGTAAAGAACAGGTATAGGCTTCCTTTCTTGCTATACTGCTACAAAAACTCAACATTGAAGAACTCAGCAAGAGGTCATTGGTACTAAAAACACCAAACTGCTTTGTAGCAATGTATGAATAACATGAAACTGCTTCTGGGAGTCAGAAGAAGGAATAGTTCTGGAGCTCAGTTTTTCATCTTTCTAAATAGTATGGATATGCCTTTGGGAGTTGCCAGCTCAGAAACTACAGTTTTTTAATAACTGGAGTGAAGCACCCCTAAAAGCCTAGCAAAATAGATTATTGCAAGCATGAGTCTGAAACACATAAACCCTTTAGTTGATGTCAAGTCTTAAGCCTCTTTAAAGCTACTATGGAGGCCCTGATGATGAGGATTCTTCTCATCATTTATTCCTCTAGTGATATTTGGTGATTAGAGTAAGAGTTGTGGTATAAAATTGAAAAAGACAGGAGTGACACTATCTTGTGGGATTATTTTTCTTTTCCCTTTAATTGCTACCGAGGTATGCAGGTCCTTCCTTCTTACCAAAGAAATTGAAAAATAAACACTATTATATCTTACATCATGTTTGGCTGTCTGGCTTAAAAAAAGCATGTGTCATCTACAATTTGTCAGGGGTCCTAGCCAAGTACTCAATCAAACCTGTCAAACTGGTTTTTTATTCAGTTTTTAATAAAACAAAATTGTCCTAAGACGTTGTTGAATGAATGAGTGAAACATAGTGTCTGGAACAGATCAAAGTAATTTATTTTTAAAATTGGAAACTCATAATATTCTATTTGTCATAGTGTATTTGAATTGTTTTAAAACTTCCACATTAGACAAGTGGTTTTCCATTAGTAAACACACATTAATGCATCTAGACTTTTACAACCTCATTAATATTAAACACCTGAGCACTGAATTAGTAATTATCATACAAATATTTAATTACAAAGTTATTCTGTTGCTGTATATTAATGTCGTTTTGTGAACACTTCTGTTAAGTGTGAATTCTGTCAGTGTTCACCACAAGAAAAACATGAGAGAATACTTAAGTGCTCATAGGTGGTACTGTGGAGGGGAGAAAAACCTCAACCCAACCAACTAAACACACGTACCTCCAAATAAAGATAAACAACCAAAACCAGGAGACTGTAAGTTTTTGTGTTGAACTGAAAAGATTCTCTACCTGTATGGTAGAGATATATATACATATTTCCAGTGAAAGTCAGTTTAAATACATTTAATGACAGAAGAATAGAAGAAAACAAACTCAGAGCTACTCATACGTTTAGCCCATTTCAGTACTGTTAGAAACTCCTAAATTTACTTCAAATGACAAATTATTGCAAGAAACTCCAAAATTTACTGCAAATGACAGATTTATGACCCCATTTCACCTTTTGAAATTTTTTTTAGTACTCTGTTTGCTCTCTCCTTTAAGTTTTTCCCTTGTCAGCTCTTTGCACTGAAGTGCAAGCTGCAGCAGGAAAGCTGCTGGATTCTCTCCTGGGGCTAGCATTGTATATTCTTAGGCATTAGACTCACGTGTGTCCAATGTGGTAATACTTCTTACATCATGTCAGCTTGCTTAGCACAACATCAACTTTGTCCTCTGATAACTCTGTGGTTATAGAGCAAACATGAGCATACTTCAGCACTCAAACTATTAATCAATTTGGCTTTGACAGGCTCTCATTCTAAGAAGTATTGACTTCTGAACCAGCTCTTTTCCCGACCATATTTTCTCCCTTTTTTCTACTTCTTTTTCTTAGTCTCTCTAATCATGAAGGCAGTAGAAACAAATTTATTTATTACCCCACAAATGATAAAAATAATAAGGGAGAATTATACTTTAGAAAGATGTTTGTTAACAGGACAGGAAAGGAAAGGGTTCTTTTAGCCTACAAAATTAGGAAAGCAGCAAAAGTAAAAAAAAGTATTTGTAAAAGTAATATTAAAAACTTAAAACTGTAAGAATCTCTGTCTGAACAGGTTTTCCCCCCTTGACTTCCAAGTTTTGGTCTTTTGAAATGATTTGATTTTCTGCTTTCATGCAGAGAAATCTTTCCCATTTTTTTGAGAGGAGTCTCAAAATTCCTAGTTTTGCATCAAGGTGATTTTCTAGGGTTTCAGTAAGAAAGATTCTTATTCAAGGAAACCAATGCACTTCTATTTTAATTATCTTCATTCATCACAAAACCACTTACCTTTAGACTGTCGTCATGCTGATATGCTAGGAGCCACAAGTAGTTGTAAAAATGCAAGGAGAACCTGCATTTAGCTGGACATGTTTCAGGAAGCCTGCAAGCTTCTGATATGTCATTCTCCAGCTACACTAGAACTCATTGGATCAGCTGAACACAAATGGAGATCAAATTATCAGATCTTGGCCCTCACCAATGTCAGCTTCCTATACTGGCTGTATTGCTAACGTCATTTGCCTATTGAATGAGAACATTGCTATTTTTACTCAGAACAAAAATATTGTTGTCGTGTCCAAAGGTTACATTTTCTCCTTTGAAAATACTCTTTTTCATCCTTTGCATTTTTTAAAAATCCTTTGTCTGCTTTCTTTTGTGGTCTGAGGCTCCTGTATCTCAGCCAAACACTGATACATTCATTGCAGGCTTCAGCTGCTTTGCAGAGCCTAAATAGACATTGAGGCTACACGGGCAACTTCAATTAAGCAGTTCTATAGAACTGACATTTTTTGTTGAAAAACAGTGTCTTTTTGCAGGGCCAAACAAAGTGGCAATTCCAAAGATGCAAATCAGAACAAAATACTTATAAAACAATAACTGCCAAAGCAACTAATTGTAAGCATTCAGCAGAGAGTACAAAGATCCATTTACCCAGTTATTTCCTTCTTTTACTCTACCATTGTGAAATTACAAGTATGTACATTACAGCAAAGATGCATATGATAAAGTAAAATTTCAGTGAGAAATTTCCAGATCTTAATAATCAAATTGCAGATTTTTTGAGACAATAAAGTTCTTTTTCTTGGAGAAGTGTAGCTATGAAAATATACAAAAGCCTTTTATTCCTACGCACATGTATGGAGCAGAGATTCTCACTGAAGTAGAAGAATGCAATTATTTTTCCTTTATCCTGCCTGTAAGACACAAAAACATTATACTTCATGAAAGGCCTTAGAGCAACATATGCTACATGCTGATGCTTTCCTCTCAACCACCTTAGACTACAGCAAGTGTTTTCCTTCTTTTCCAGTTCTTTTTTTTAAATTCAACTTCTGCAACTTGCATCTATATGTACCTTTTCTTCCCATTTTGTTTCTTTTTATAATTTCAATTGGTTTATTAGCTGAAAAGTAAAAGAGGAGCTTGGTTCCTTGACTTTCTGAAGAGAATTTCCCACATGGCTTTAATTCCTTCTGCACTTCAAATCATTTGGTCCAATTCATTCTCTTTGTTTCCTTCTTCCCTTGGGCCCATCAAGCAAGCAGCAAAAGTCTCTGTGTGTGTGTATATTCTGATCTGAGCCAAATGATCGTGAATTACTCTGTCTGGCCTAGGTTATTATTAGACTTGCCAGCAACTGTGGCTCTTTTGATTATTTCAACAGCTGGTTTTGTTGCTTGTCTAAAGACTCAAAAGCACAGCTCTCTCCTCCCTGCAGAAACTGCTTACCCAGATAAAGGGCTGTATCAGGATCCAGTCCAAGACTGCTAAGGTAGATCTGCCGTTGCTGCTCAATCTACCTCCTGCAGACTTGTTAAAGCCTACCTCCCTTCCTAGGTACCTCTGTTATTTACACACCTTTATCAGGTATCAAGCCAGTGATGTGTGGCATTTGACAAAGAAACCCTAAAGCTGTTTATCACTTGAAAATACCAACATAAACTAGAAGTAAGTCAAAGCTCACAGACAGAGCATGGATGAATGCATCTGGCAAGCACTCACTATGAAAGAATTACTTGCAAGAAATTGAGGCATTTAAAACCTAAAAGCCAATTCCAAGCTTGGATGCTTGTGGTGCTCCTCAGGGGTCCAAATTGGGACTCGTGCTGTTTAACATCACTGATGTGGACAGTGGCATTGAGTGCACCCAGTGAGTTTAGCAATGACACCAAGTTCTGCAGTGTGGTTGACAAGCTGGAGGACAAGTATGCCATCCAGAGGCACCTGGAGAGACTTGGGAGGTGGGCCTGTGCAAATCTCCTGAAGTTCAACAAGGCCCAATGGGAGGTCCCACTCCTGTGTTGGGACAATCCCAAGTGCAAGTACAGGATGGACAGGGAATGGAATGGATCAAACTACCCCTTGGGAGAAGGACTTGGGAGTGTTAGTGGATGAGAAGCCTGACATGTCTCAGCAACATGTGCTTGCAACTCAGAATCCCAACCATATTCTGGGATACATCAAAAGACAAATGACCAACAGGTTGAGGAAGGTGATTCTCCCCCAATACCTTGCTCAGGTGAGATGCCACCCAGAGTGCTGCATCTGGCTCTGGGGTCCTCAGCAAAAGAAAGGCATGGACTTGTTAGAGAGAGTTCAGAGGAAGGCCACAAACATAACCTGAAGGCTGAAACACCCTTACAAAGGGCAGACAAAAGCCCTGAAAGGATTGTTCAGCCTGACAAAGAGCAGACTTTGAGTGAAGGGAGACCTCACTGTGGCCTTCCAGTACTTTAAAGAGGCATAAAGAAAGAAGGGAGAAGGACTTTTACCATGGGCACATAGCAATAGGACAAGGGGAAATGTCTTTAAGCTAAAAGAAGGTGGGTTTCAATTAGATACTAGAAATAAATTATTTTATGAGAGGGTGGTGAGGCACCACAACAGGTTGTCCGGAGAGGCTGTGAATGCTCTATCTCTGGAATGCTCAATGCTTCCATCTCTGGAAGTGTTCAAGGCCAGGCTGGATGAGGCTCTGAATAATCTGGTCCAGGGGAGCAAAGGCATCCTTGCCCGTGGCAGCTGGGTTGGAATTGGATGATTTTTAAGCCCCCTTCCAACCCAAACTGTTCTATTACCAGTACACTGGCAGTGTGATCATGCCTACAGATAATTATCCTGAAGAATTCTATCTACTAGGAACCAACCTTCTTTTAGGGAGATTGAGCATTATTGTATATTTTTTGCAAAAAATTCAGAAATATGATTCAAATATTTCATTGAACGCTGCCTCACATTTTAATTTTGTTTAAATGTTGTGAAATTTTCTTGTTTCCAGGAGTACTGATTGGGAATTGTTTCCAGTACTGTTTACAGTACTATGTTGGTTATTGCTACCTGAATGTTGTATCCACATATTAATTTTATCTTAGTTAGATCTCTTAATTTCTGGTGAAATCCATCTTCAAACAATTACAGGCATTTTTTGAATGGCTCCTCTAGCCCTAAATACAGTCGCTGTCCCATGTACATTTCCAGCTGGCAGAGCTTGATACATGGCCAATTGGTTGCTTCAGGGACTTTATAAATTTCTATATTTTGGTAATTGCACTTCCATTTTTAAATTGGATTTTCACAGTAATCACTGACAAACTCTTGATGATTGTCAATGTTAAACACCCATGATCATTCTATACTGTATTATGTGATATTTTGGGGAATGTTTTCTTAGTAATAGCTGGAGCTACTCTGTTCAGCATGATTTTCTTAGGCCTAAGTTTTGTCCAAATGTATTTTTCAATTTTATATGCTTGGAATATTGGTCAATTTCATCAGCAGCAACAAATGAAGGTTTAATCCAGTTTTGGAGGGCTCTTTGAACTTGTTATGTTCTATGGTTTATTTCTGTTTTTTCCTTCCTCAGTAGTTTTACATCATACCAAGTTTCCTTTCTGCCAAACAGCAGTTAAACACAAAGTATAAAAACGAGATATTCAGGAATTGGAAAGTGGATGGTCCTTGTTGTTCTTTGTGGTTAGTGGATTTAAGGAGCTGATACAGGTGCTGCATTTTGGCTTCACAGCAGAGAACCAGAACACAAACAACACACAGTTAGTTTTACATGGGAGAGTCTCTTCTGTCTCTCACACATGCTCATACCAACAGCATGTACCTGTGACAGCAGTGCTCCACTGAAGAGTTTTGTATCCACTCTAGATCACATACAAGGCATGTTGATCTTGCACTGAAATTTGTAAGGTATTTCCTTGGACTACCGTGCAATCTATCCATGCAGAGGTCATCCAAAGCACGAGGCTTTTGAGAACACATACCTGTAGGGGAAGGTTTCATTTGTCTGTTACACAGTCCTGCTGTACATTCAATTTTATTCCTGGCCTCACATCTTTTTACGGTATAAAGCTTTATGTCCTTCAAAGCCTAACTATTATACCACTTGAACACTAAGAGCTGAAGTGGAAAAAAGCCTCTCTTAAGGAACAATGATTGTAAAGTCAAGCACTGAAAAATGCACAATCATTTGTATTCATGCATTATATATTTTTCAGTTTTGTGACGACTTTTTTTCCAACCTGTACAATATACTGTATTCACTGGGAGCATAGAAAGTGCTCAGTGTGTCAGCATAGATATAGCTCAACATTAGGATTACTCACTGTTTAGTTACATCTTCATGCTCTAATTTGTGATCATATACTTTATCGGTTTACTGTCCCTTATTCACTTGCTCTGAAGCTGAATTTATCTTCCTTACAGCCTGTTTAGTAGTACCTACAATGGAATAATATGTTAAAAGATTTATGATTTGGTTTTGCAGCTAACATGTGAAGTGAAGAAGTAATACAATTTCTATTTAGATATGGGCAACAGAGGCACAGGGGAAAAAAAAGAAAAACAGAAGTAAAACCACACAGGTGTCGACTTAAAACGTGGCAATCTTTTTCATATCACTTCAGCGCTGGTAAGTGCGTACCTCACTGGTTTCAAGTAGATAACTTCTTAAGTACTTCAAACCACAGTAATGAACTCAGGCCAAGACACACATCCTCCTAGCCGTGAACAACTGCTGCCGGTCAAAAGCCTGCTGCCCCCAGCCCTCAGCCAGTATCAGGGCCAAAATCTGCTGCACCTACAGTTCCTACAGCTCCCGGGGCTCCCGACTTTCCGGCCACGCACAGCCACTGCCCTTCTCACCTCACAGAATCACAGAATTGCTAGGAGCCCATCTAGTCCAACCCCTCTCCAAGGCAGGGTCACCGAAAGCAGGTGACACAGGGACGTGTCCAGGCGGGTTTTGAGTGTCTCCAGAGAGGGAGACTCCACGACCTCCCTGGGCAACCTGTTCCAGTGCTCTGCCACCCTAAACATAAAGAAGTTCTTCCTCGCGTGGAGGTGGAACTTTCTGTGGTTTAGTTTATGGCCATTGCTCCTTGCTCTGTCTCTGGGTACCACTGAAGAGTCTGGCACCATCCTCCTCTTGGCATCTTCTTGCCCTCGTCATGAGGCGAGGCAGACCTCTCGCCGTCCCGCCGCAAGCCCCTTCTCCCCTTCGGCAGGAGCCGCCCGGGTTCGCACACCGCGCTCGCTGCCGGGCGGCGCCGCCCCGGGCCCCGCTCGCCGGCCCATCCCCGCGCGGTGCCCGGCGGAGCGCGGCTGCCCAGCGGCGGCAGCCAGGTACCTCCCCCCGCCGCCGCCTCCTCCGCCCCCTTTTGTGGCGGTGCCAGGCGGCCGCCGGGTTTCCTGCTGACGCCGGAGAGCCGCGGATGGGCAGGAAAGGCCGCCTCTCCTCCCGCCTCGGCCCGCCGGCAGCAGCGCAGAGCGGTCTCCGGGAGGAGCGCGGCGGAGAGGGCGCAGGTGCGGGGCGGGCCCGGCGGCCGCGAGGGCCGGGCGGCCGCGCCGAGGAGAGGGCGCCGGCCATGGCAGCCCCCGCTTCTTGAATGCTGCCGGCCGCCCCTCCGCCGCCGATGGCCGAAGCCTGGAGGCTGGAGGAGGACGAGGAGGAGCTGCGGGAGCTCGGCAGGAGGCACCGGAGGGTCGCGCTGAGCTCGGCGGCAGGTGAGCGGCGAGGGCGCGGCGGGCCGTGGCGTCGCTTCCTCTGGGCTGGCCCTGGCCCGCTCCCCGTGTCTGGATTCCTATCGGGGGCAGGGCGGCATTGGCGGTGCCTCCCCGAGGTGTCCCGGCCCGGGCGGCCTCGCCCTAGGGCAGCTCGGTTCAGCTCAGGTGCATCCGAGCCGCAGGCGTGTGCCCGCGGGCCGTCCCCAGAGCCTGCTCCTGCTCCGAACTGATCATAGTCATACAGTGGTTTAAATTAGAAGGGGACCTAAAGATCACCTGGTTCCAGCAGCCCTGCTGTGAGCAAGGGCGCCTTCAACTAGACTAGGTTGCTCAGAGTCCCATCCAACCTGTCCTTGAGCACGTTCGGGGGTAGGGCATCCACAACTTCTCTGGGCAACCTGTTCCACTGTTTCAGCACCCTGAAGCTAACACGGGCACGTGTAGACCAGCACAGACATGTCCTAGTGCATAGCATGTCCTGTCAGGAAATTAAATGCCCCTTTTTTTCAAATTGCCACGGTAGAGAAACATCTAGATAGCAAAGTTTTTCACATTTAGCTGTTTCTCTGTAGGTATGGACAGCAGGCCCTGGTGAACAGGCAAGAACCAGTGCATGTGGGAAGGAATGGAGCTAGGGAGTGAGCAGACCTGGACAACAGCAAGCTTTTGTTTGAAATTATGAACTCGAGTGGACCCTGGCAGCAGCTGAAATTATTTAATTCACACATCATTGTTAACTGGGGGCCAACGGGCATGTCACTGTCCTGTAGTCCCTGAGATGTGAATGCAGCATTTCTTTTTCTATCACTGTAAAATCCCTTCCAGAATGAATAATTTTCATAACGTCTGTTTCCAGGTAAAATCTCAGCCATGCTACATAGTGGAATTCCAAATATTCTGATATTTAATAATTATGATACAGCTGTAACAATATAGCACCTACAATTCATATGAGTTTGCATCCATTTGAGCAACAAGAAATTGAGTGTCCCTTTGTAGTTGACAAAAACACAGCAGCATGAGGGATCTTAGAAGAAAACTTTCTACAGTCAGGCCTTGTGGCCTTCAGTGGCTCAAGTTATGTCAATGACTATCTGTGCAGGTGCAGGATTAGCAGGGCCTTATTGAAACCACTGTGGTTTGGCTTGTCTGCAGGGTTTTGCCTTGTCTGGGGTAGAGTGCAAAAAACCAGTGTTGGTTCCCATATGGTTTCCTCAACAGTAGAAAGTTCGTGCTGCTGGTTATGATGTCTGTTTTCTAAAGGTGTTTCTTCTAGAGGTTTTTATTAGCAGAAAACAAAGAATTGGTTCTACAGTTTATATATGTATATAACCTTTGCCACCTTCTTGTGAAACAAAGCTTGTTCACAGAATTTGTATTTGGCACAATGCTATTAACCAGTAACGAAAGGTGTTTTTTTCAATTTTACTAGTATTTTTTCCTGACAGACACCGTTTGAAATCGGGCCAGCACTGTTTGTTTTCCTTACTGGTGTAAAGTGTGTGTGAATGAACAGCATTCTGCTTGAGCTGTCTCGCCTTCTTTCCATCTGTTTGCACATCTCTAGCCTGGAAAACACCACCAAGACTCCCAGTGGAATATTCTTAAGGCATCAGTGAAGAATATCATCTGAAGTAGACGAGTTTACTGCTGTTGCCTCACCTGACCTTTATTTATGTACTTTTATTTACAAATGTATTGAAAATGAGTGGGGCTTTTTTGCATGTAATGTGCGGTTACATTGCCAAAATGGTAATATAAATAGGTGTTAAATAAGCCTGTGAGGTATTTTGTTGTATGGTTTAAAAAATGTAGTGGCACCTTAGCAGGCTGTCAACTTGAGTATTTCAGTCTGTTAAACTAATTGTGAGTGCAAGCAGCTTAAATTTCTGCTATGTTCAGTCTGTGCATGGAAGTGCATAAGGGCAGTTGATCACCTTTGTCCTGCTGGTGCAAGGTCTGTGTGCAAAGTGGGAGCTGAAAGGTGAAAGTTCACAAGTGCTTCTGGCTTACTGAATGCTCAGGCTTTTTTAGTGTTTTATTGGGGAAGCAGCGCGCAGGAGGCTCTGGAATGAATGAGTAGTATTTTCCCTTGAAGCCAGTCACAGTTGTGCTGTGCCATGTACTGTAGGATGAAGCCATCTAGACTGAACTAACAGCTTGCTGCTGCTCTACAGGTGTGATCTCCTTTGGGGATGTGCACTTCTGCTCTCTCTTGTGTGTCAGCTCTGCTGCTTGTCCAACCTGTTGGTGAGTGAAGTCACTCGAGTTGTGGTTTGGTGGTAGCCTGGGCTGATGTACTGGGTGGCTGCCTCACTTGCAGCCCTTGTGCTTGCTAGAACCTGCACCGACCTGTTCTGGTGCATTGTCCAAGCAGAGATATTTTTCTAGTTCTCTTCAGTGGTTGAGAGTCTTTTGATTCAGCTCACTGAAATGGTTTTGGGTGAATGTTGAAGCTGGCACAAGGGAAAGAGCAGGAATATGCAGCCAGAGGGAGGTAAGAGCCTATGCCAGTCAGAAGTTAGTTTGGCTTAGATTGCTGTGAAACTGCAGCCTGAGAGCTGTTAGAGACCTACTCATGGTTTGTTTGGTTTTTTTAAATTTGATTCACTGGAGGGTTCATTTGTTTGGTTTTTTGCTGTGTTGGGTTGGGGGCTTTTTTGCTGGTTTAATGAGCTGAAAATTCTTGCTTAAGCACTAGACTGCCAGAGCAGATGTTGAAGCAGGGAAACTTGGAGGAATGAGATAGGCAGAATCATTTATGTCCATGGGGTACTTGTAGATAGCTCAAGTGACTTGTCTGACTGCCTGTGTCTACCACACAGCATTTCATGATCCCATGTCATAGCATTATTTTCTCTGAATTCAAGAAAGTTTTGGTTTTTTTTTCCATTTTCTGGAAAACCTGTGAGAAGATATTAAATAGAGCAATTTGAAACTTCAAAAGAAATTATTTTCCCTTTGAGAAAATGCTGATTGAATTTTATATATATAGGTTTTTTAGGTTACAGGGAGGAGAACTACAACACATTCTTTAAAAACTGAGAACAATGAAAGTTGCTGCATAGGTTCATTAAAACTGAATCATCTGGTAACCTGCTCTGGGAAAGGAAGCCACTTCTGTTGGAAATTTTAAAGCTTTTTTACTGCAATATAAATAATGTGATCGATTTCTACCTCCCTTGTTGCTTATTTCTGTCACACACATTATTGTTCTGGAAAGTTATAGAGACCACAGGATCTTTACTGGATTTTTTTGTTTAGAATGTTAGTATTTTTACTTAGTTCATTTTCAATAACGTGGAAACAAAAAAATTCCAAACAAACCAGAACAGCCTCACTAAAATGCTGTTTCTCCATAGGCTTACAGGTTCTCTCCAGTCTAACTCTGGGCCTTAATCTGCTGTACTTTATTACTTTCACTACCTTTTTATTCTGTGACTGTTAACTAAAGTGGACTCGCAGGAAAGTTTATAGTGAATATAGTAAACTTTAGTTATGAACTGCATTGGTTGATATCTGTCCTTGCTGTCACATTAGGGCTGATTACTACAGTATTCTGATATTATCAAAAGCACGCAAGAAATTTTTAAAATATTCAGTATCTGCATTATTTCACTTTGAATTCTGGCCAGTGTTCCCCAAGAAAGAAAAGCCCATTATGGATGTGGCAGAAATTTCCTTACTTAAAAATAAAATGAAATTACCAAATATGGAAGCCAATAATGAAATTTATTTGAGTTGATAATGAAGACCTATGTGATTTTTACTTTAACATGTGCTTAAAAGTACAGGTGGTCAAGGCTTTGGTTTAATTTAATATTACTCTGTTTTACTTATCACAAATGCATCTGTGGTTTGTTCTCTTACAGTATCTGTAAATTTTGTGCATGAGTTTTGCTATGCTGATTGGAACATCTCTGGCTTGAGTTTTGTTGGGGTTTTTTCCCCTTCCCCTATTTCTGTTTCTCCATAGTAGTTCAGATGCTTCCTGGAACATTTTTTAACTCTAGTGAGCAGTTTTAGATTATGGATGAAATCATCTATTTTTGTTCAGTTGATTGACTGAGTGCTTTGGGATTTTTTATGCCAAAACAAGATTTAGTTCAGAGTTGGATCAATTCATTACACTCCCACAACTCCCACATCAAACTGGCGCTGACTTGTTTTTGAAGCTGAGAACAATGAGCTGTATCCAGTATAACAAATTAAGGTTGAATATTTCACTGCTCAACATGCTGAGAGGTTATGGGGGTACATTTCTGTGGTGTGTCTGACAAAGTTCAGTGAAAATTAATTTGCAGGCATCATGGACTTCTTACAGATAAATGAAGAATTTAATACAACAGTGATCAGCAGTTGTTCCCATGTTAATGCAAAACTATGTATTTGGCCTTAAGAAGTAAAGAATAAGATGGTCTGATATTCTTCATTAAATTCTTGGGTCTAAGACTGTTTTGGTGGCGATGTCCTTTAGGGTTCAGTGGATCATAACAAGAATAGCTCAAGCTTAGCACCCAAGAGGTGCCAGTGACCCTGGAGCTGGGAGAAAGCATGGTTAGGAAAAGGGTAATTTGAAGACTTAGTTGCTTAACTGACTCTTTTGTTTAAGAAATATTGGCATCTTGCAGAAGAGGCGTCAGCATAGGTTGGCTGGAAACTTCTTTGTGTGCATGCCTGTGTACTTCAGTGCTGATCTGGAAATTGTTCTGCTTGTCCATACCAAGTGTAACCATTTATTCTCTTTTATTAAGGAAAGAGAAAAAAAAGTTCCTATCAGGTAGATCCCTTGTTTTAAATAAAATCATAAATCTACCTATGATCTCCTAGTCTGCCCCTGTGTACACAGGAAGCCCTTAAAAAGAAGACTAAGAGGAGGATTCAGGATACGGGAGTGGGCAACACTATTTTATTTTTTATTTTGTTTAGTCAGCTGACAAATTCAAGAAGAGGTGGAGTTGATGGCCAGCTGACCATTGCTTCCCTCTTTTCTCTGGGATTCAGGCTGTTTTATTTTGATAGTCCCAATGCAGATTTAGGAGCTTCAGTTTTAATAACTGCTTCAGGCACCGCCACAGTAAAACTCTTAAGATCCAAAGAGCACAAATAATGTAATTCTCCTGTTATAATCTCTGACTTATACTGGTATATTGTATCTTGTAAGTATTAAGAAGATTACCTGATTAGGCATTTTTCATAGCCCATTGAAGTTACTGCACACATTCCTACTGTATTTCATAGTCTTTGACTGTAGCTTGCTTGAGGTAAATATAAATACTAACTGAAGCTTTTCTGGAAATTAAATAATAGAGCCTATAAATAGGAATTCTCCAACATATCTTGAAATTCAAGTTAGTGGTAAGAGAAAACCCACTTGCAGTTACTTAGCCAGGAGTGTAGACTGAACCCTAAAGAATGTTGTGCCCTCTGAAGAAACAATGCTTTTAAAAATAAAGGCTGGTCTTAGGAAAATAATTAAATAATTTCTGGTAGTCAGTGGGGTGATTTCCTATCCAAGGAAACTGTGGAAGGACCAATAATAATAAGTTTCATTATTAAGTGATTAAATGGACCGTCTTCATTTAGGTTACAGCCAAAGCAAGCCACAGAAATACATAATTGCTTAAGGAGAGGTGAGTTTGTAGCCAGAGAATGACGCACAGAGCTAAGATTGCCCAAAGACCTTGCTGTTACCTGTGTTGTAAGCAATCATTTCCTGTCAGGGCAACAAATGATAACTCTGGGTTGCTGTGTAAAGAATGGGGATAGACAACAAAGCGTAAAATGAATCATAACCTCATTGCAAGAAGCTTTTACCAAAGTGGTTGTTGTTTACAGATTGGAAAAAATGTAATATTTGTAAATAAATTTGTTAATATTTACTTTTGAGAGCATACCCTTTGTTGTCCCAAAATGGGTTCCTTCACCCAGTGTGCAGGAGGCCAATCCACACAGAATCAAGGTATTTGATTTATTTAGTTCAGCTCAGAAAGTCCTAGCTGGCAAATTCACAAAACCAGTACACCAATTATCAAAACTTTGCGTTATTTATACATTTTGACAAACAAAGGCATTAATGTTTATTTGCTATAATTTATACAGTTATTTTATTAATTAGTATTTTATTTCTGTTAGTTGAATTACTTTCTTCTTTACTTTCTTCTGCTAATCAGCCCACATGCTCAGTCTTCTTTTGAGTATGTGGGTTTTTTGAGTTGGTGGCTGTGAGTCAGTGGTTGTGGTCTTCCCCTGTCAGAGTTGCATTTTACCTAGTTAGTGCATTAGTTTGATGAGTTGGCTTTGCTTATTCCTCCTAATCTGGTTCCTGCTGGCCTTATCTTGGACATTCTGCCCAGTGTCCTTGTAGTCTATCAGTTCAGCATTCTGTTGTGATTCTGTTTCTCAAATTTTGTACTCTGAAGTTCTCCCTTTTTTTCCTTTCTCTATAGCTGCAGTCACTGAGGCATGTTAAGCTGCAATTACTGAGATGTTAAATATAATTTATCTATTTGGAAGCCATGCATCACATTGATTTAAAATCTGGAAACAATAGGAATAGTGGTCTTGATGCTCTCCATTAAAATTTGATGTAGTTCTGTGTGTTTTGTTTCAATGAGCATCTTCCACAATATGTGCCATATGAAATTTTACGTTGATAGCACTAAGATAATTTGCCGTGAGCTGCTTTTCTTGATGCTAATTATCTATAGTTAAACACAGTGCTTTAGCATTCTTTAGTTTCTTTGCTTTGCTGACTTAGTGTTTGTGGCCACAGAAGTGTTGTCTGGATGGGATCTCTGGGGTCACTTAGTCCAGCCTCTTTCTTGAAGCAGGCCTTTTGCCAAGGCTAGATCAGTCCAGCCAAGGCTTTGTCTAGCAGTGTCTTGAGGTCTCCCAAAAGAGAGGGATTTACATCCTCTGCAGGAAACCTGTTTGTGCTTTACTAATTCCTAATGGAAGAACTTTTGCTCATCTACAGCCTGAACCTCCCAAACTACATTTATTAACCATTTCCCCATTCAGAATTGTCCACTAACACCAGAAAGAGGTTGCATTTGTGATCTTTGTTGCTACCCTACAAGTAGCAGTGTGCTGTAGTTAAATAGCTTCTTTGCCTTTTCTGGGTTAAAGGAGTCTGGCCCCATCAGCCTTCTCATTGCACAGTCCTGCCTTGCTTATTCAGATCCTCAGACTGTACAAAAAATGTAGTGGAAGTGTTGTTTTCATTGATGGCCAAGATTTTTTACTCTGCTCTTGAAAAACAGTATGCACAAAAGGCACTGAAGCATTCCAACAGCAGATTTGGGAACACAGTATATCATCTGTTGATCTGTGGTTTATACTTGGCAAGCATCCTTCCCTGTTAGAGGATGAAAATAAGTTTTGTGGGAAAGCATAGATTTTAATGGTTGATGGCACATACCAAGAAAAAATCCCATTTTTCCCCTCAACGTTGTATAAATTTTGACAGACACAGGATCTTATGTATATCAATATTTTTAAATTGACCACTTGATGTAGTGCTGTTACACTAATTGCTTCAGGTGGTTTTAAATCTGTAGAAATTTGTATGGATTTTATGTATTATTCTAAAAACATCAATTTGACATTGCTACTTGAGAATTTAGAATCTTCTGACAGAAGTTAATAGAATAACTTCTAAATAAGCTAAATAAGACGCTTCAAAGATGAAACTAATTGGTTTAGAAATTCTTACACGTGTTACAAAACAAATCTATCCCTGCTTTCCAGCTTTCTATGGCTGTATTCGGGTCCAGCCTGAAGGGCTGGATGACAGCAAGGCTGAAAAGGTTCACATTGGAGTAGAAGCTGAATGCAACAAATGTTGCTATTCTTTTTTTTTTTCCTTTCCCTAACCTTTTAAAGAGATGATGGCATTTATTTTGTGTGTGTTGCTACCCCCGCCAGCTTGTTCAGGCTTTTGAAGAAAATATGATTGGATCAAAATATGCTAAAGATTTCAAATGATTGACATCCTTATTCCTGTGGTTAATAGTGGGCACACTCTCAGCCTTTCAAAGCTGTGCTAGTAGCTTGTATGCCCCAGCACACAAACTGAGAAAACAAATGTCGTCAGGAAAGTATGCAAGAAACACCTCCTAGGAATAAATTTTTGTTTCCAAGAGAGATTCCTTCCCCTCTGCAGTCAATTTCTTAGTAGCTTCTGGGAGGCTCCATATGAAAGGCCCTGCTAGATTGCTGCCAGTGGACTTTCTTTCAGGAATTCAATTTATTTTTTGAATCCACTTAGACTTTTAGTCTTCAAATCTTCCATGGTAGTGAGGAACATGATCATTCAATACATTAAATCAGTTACTGCTCTTTACATCCTAGTTGGTATTTCTGTTGGGTATTTACTGGTTCTTGAATTATGATGATACATTTCTTATCTATATTCTGCTTTTTAATGTGGTCTTGATTATGGTGATTTACTTCCTTAAAAACTTAGGTAAATTTTCAAACAATGTGTTTCCTGCAAAAGGGTTTCTGATCCATTCTCCTAGACAGAATACTGTATGCATAAAAGAAGCCATTTGACTTTTTTCTTTGGTTATAGCATTTAGATTATATTTATAAGAGATAAGCTAAAATTAATATAATTTGTTTTCACAAGGCGATAATTTTGTATTCATCATGAATTCCTTCTTACATTAAAACCTGAGTGCTTTGTATCACAGATCTATGCATGAAAATTGGTTCAGGTTGTCCACATCTGTGCTAAATCATTTACAAGTAATTTTTAGTGTACAGTGTGCTGTGATCTTATTTGTTATTAAAATACTGTTGGCTCATCCTGTTGGAGAGGTACAGCATAAATGTCTGGAAACAAGCTTAGCATTTCAATAACTTTCTCATAATGTGCTCATTGAGATGCTGTATTCATTTTATAACTGTCTGCACTGTAAATGTAGGGTACAAACTAATAGAAATGTGAGACTTGGCATCAAAGAAGAAGTTTTATAAGAAGTCTCTCTCCTTCCACCTAGTACTTGAAGAACAGCATTGCCAGAGGCCACAGTTCAACTGATGGCAAATGCTGTACACTTTGTCATTTGTCTTAAGCTTGCCATTCTTCCCAAGTATGTCTGACACAACACCCAGTGAACTCCAAACTGGGATGATGAAGTTCACCTGGAAATGGAGTTCTTGAGGCTGGGCACCTGCTACATCCTACCTGGACAGTCTTCCACATCCATTTTTTCAAGCAGGTCAGGTCCATGCTTGGATGGGTGTCACAGTGGAACAAGTATCACTGAATGATGAGGTGGGATTATGCTGCAGACATCATGTATTCAGCACTTATCAGCCTAACTTTATGAAAAAAAATTAGTTTTTTCTGTTCTAGTGTGCAAAGCTTACTGCAGATCACCAGTATCATCTCTGATATAATGCATGGAAATGCATAGTAGTAGCTGCCATGTCATCAGGTACATTTCATTTCTGTAATTGCTGTCCACTAGCTTGATGTTTGTGGATCCATTATCAAGAACTATTTGAAGTATGTCATTATAGTATTTTGGTACCATAGCAATGTAGAGGTACTTATTAGTGTATTTACAGACACTGAATGCCTCTGACAGGATCTCTAGGTCTTTTTGGTGTGTGCACAAAATTGTGTAGAGGTCTAGGAGTACATGGGAGGGTAGTTATTTCCTCCAAGGTACAAAACAATTGGAACTGCTTCTGCCAGCAACAGAGTGTCCAGAAAACCTGTGGTTATTTATCTGTGGTAAGCACAGGATTCTTTGTTTTGAGGGTTTCTGAATGCTTAATAGCTTTGCCATCCTTTTGCTTGATCATTTTAAGTTGTCATATGATTTTTGAAGCCTCTCACTGAACTGTAGGCGAGACTGCTTTGTGTTACCTTGAGTAGCAACTGAATGGATGAAATTTGCATTTAGAAGACTGAGAACAAGTTGCAATAGCCTCATGTCAATCGTAGAATCGAGTAGAGAATTACTTTTATAATAGCTGCTTTTTCTACTGTGTTTTTGAGAGTCTGGGAGGAGGAGAAGGTACATTGTACATTGTCAAACATTTGGAAAAAACAGGTGAGGAGGCTTTGTGAAATACTGTAATGTTCCCAGAAATAAATACAGCTTTGTCTATAGTACGAGGGCCATATGTGAAATATGGAAGGAGTTTATATCTGAGTGGTTGTTCAAAATGTGTTTGTTAGAATTATGACTTACAGCTTTCATTTAGTACACAGTATTTGAATATGTTTTGTAAATTTTACCATGTTTTCATTTTTTAAATAAAAAAATAATGTACTAAACGCTGTGTTGTGAGCCATACTTACTTTTGCTGAGCATGCTTGAACTTGAAACCAAGTGGTGTAAAAGCCCTGTGCTTTTATAAAACCCCAGGAACGGTTGGCTACCTCTGTTTCATCACAGCTGGTGGTATTTCTATTCTGTGAGTTGCTGTCTTCTGTATTCCCTCTTCATAAAATATCATTATCTTCTGTTTTGGAGTTTTGGGGGGGGGGGGGGGAGGGGAGAATGTTTCACATTGGTTAGGCAAGTGGGCCTGTCTAAAGAAGGTTATGGCAATGGTGTCCAGTGACTGCATCTTTCTATCCTTATCAAAGACACTGAGGACCTGGGGGCTTCCTCGGTAATCCTCTCCTCTTTGGCTCTCTTACCAATTAGTCGTGACTCCCAGTGTGCTCCCACTGCTGGAATTGACTTTCCATTTCTAAGTTGTAGTAAGATCCTAATTTAGTGTTGTTCAGATAAGTCTGCACCCCTTCATTTTCCCATGGACACAAAAAAATGTGGCTACAGAGGGATCAGCTGGACAGAACACATGGGCCTTCTGCACAAGGTGACATCGTGGTGCAAGGAATCCAGCTGTACATAGTGACTGGTCAGGATGGTCTTCCAGGACCAAAGGGCACATGTAAGCAGATTTACATGCACACGTTAGGGCATGTAATGAAGGACTCTGAGGTACCTTAAAGAGGATTTGGTAGATGTTTAACACTTAGATTGGAGTAGATGTGGATAAATTCAGAGCACACCTCAGTAAAATGTCTTCAGAATGCCAGGTGATTCAAATCTTTAAAAATGTAATGCCAATTACTACATTATTAAATAATATGCATTAAAACATTACTTTCTTTAATACTAGCAAAGTGCTTGGCTTCCTGTTCTGTGGAATAGTGGTGGAGAGTTGCACAACTTTAAGCGTGTGCTCAAAGCTGATAGATGAGGGTTATCCCAGGGTACAACAATTTATTCGTATATGCCACCATCATTAAATAAATCCATTTTTTGAACCTTCACATTAATCCCTTTTATGGCCTAGGCCTGTAATCTTTGTTTGATGATAAAGTGCAAGAATCCTTTTTGGGAATAATCCATTTTATGGTACTTCAGAAGAATCCAGTGCTTGTGAGAAGCAATTGTTACATTCAGTTTCACAGATATTTTTATTTCTGTGTTGGGCAGAATTTCCAATGTCACTGGAGGGAAAATATTTTGTTAGCAGGCTAATTTCAAATGCACATAACTAGAAAATTAGTACTTGTAAAAAAGTCGGTGAGATTTAAGACTGTTCTCATTAGGTGAACTGGGTAAACAGCTTGTGGATTCTTTAATCATAAATGATGACAAAGGACCACAAAATATTCCAAGAACAAGCTACTGAGTATTTCAGTGGTATCTTAAGAGAAATAAATACTTTCATTTGCCTGGTACATTTCTTCTATTTTTAGAGATACTGCTTTTTTTTCTGGTTGAGTGTATTACACTTTCTTTTCATACATTATTTTCTTTCTCTCTGTGTCATTTCATCTTCCCATTCACCAAGTTCCTCCCGCAGTGCAGACCTGTGCACTTTCTTGCACTCGGTATCATATCTGATATCGAAATTGGGAGCAATGTCACCTTTATTCTCTTGGTGGTTTCACAGGATGAAATAGTCAAGAAATAAATTTTCTTGCTTGTTTTAAAGCAAGATTAGTTTCCTAATATACAGAAGGGGGAATATCTTCTGTATTGCTATTCAGCACTTTACTGTGATTCCATGTCTTGCCCCACATTGAATACGATTTCACTTCCAAGTGCTTAATCTGTAAGATGACACTGGGAACTTTTGTTGTTGAGGTTTGCCACCTCAACAGTAGGTGAACACAGGTGTTCAAAGCTGGAGGTGCTTTTGGTGCTGGATGTTCTGGTTCTCAAGCAGGGCAAACCCCTGAGGAGGAAAATAATGGAATAAATCTGGATATTGCATATAGTGTATGAATGTTTATAAGCTACTCTGTTAATACAGTGTTAGAAGGACAAGTTTATTCACATGTCTAACTGCTGCGTTTATTGCATGTTGTGTATCAGCATCTTGTGACAGGCAGACATAGGAAGGACTGAGCGAACTCTGTGGTCTAGCTGAGGAATATGCAGAATCTCTGCAGGCATGCTCAATCTCTGATTTGGGAACAAAAAGGTAGTATGGTGCTCTTGAAAGATAATTTCCTTTTAATGGCAACATCAGAGAATTATTTTTCAGAAATGTAGATTTAATATATCTGAAATGCCTAGAGAGGAATGTGTTTTGTGATTATAAATCTTCCATTCATCAAAATGTTGAGTCAACTGATACTTTCCTTATGAAAATATTAAAAAAATTAACTAGTAGGACTCATCTAGAATAGCTCCCACTGTGATTCTGGTGGTGTGCTGATACCTGTGTCTAGTTATACCTGAAGTATGTAATCTATGAATTACATGGCATTGATCAGCTGGGATGTCTTTTATGAAGGTACGGGGATTTGTACTTTCAGGAGTTGCTAATTTTTTGAAAAAACAGCTTTAGAAGCAGCTGTATCTTAAATTTCCTTCTTAAACAACTGTGGTAGAAGGCAAAAGTGTGGTAACATATGTATGTAGTGGGTGTATTTGATTGCTTATATACTTTGTTTATCATTTATGGCTTAAGAACAAGCCCAGTTTCACTGCTGAATTCAGTCTAGGTTCTTACAGCACAAACGGTTTAGAGAAATGGTGAGAGCTTACACAGTCTGTTTCCTTTCTCTTTTGTTTTCTGTGTCAGCCCCCTCTTTTGCTGGCACATATGCTCGCAGTGATGCACACACACTTTCACTGTTGCAGTGCAGGAGAAATATAGGAGCAAGAATGAGGGGGTGGAACTTCAGAGTCACAAAAACAAATCAACAGCAAATGTAGCATTGGCAAATGTGGCCTCTGCTGTCCAGTAAAATCCTTTTTCACTTATATGTTGTGCACTTAGAAGTGCACTAAAGGCTTTAAAGATTATTATAGTTTATTTTTAACATTTTTAGCAAGGTAAGGATACTATAACTTAAAGTCTTGGGATAATTACACGCTTTATGGTGGTCAGGTTTCAAAATTAAGTACTGGACTGCAGAGGTTTAGTGTGTTCTCAGCTATATGTTGATGTCTGTCCCCAGCCATCTATCAGTTGTTTTTAAGAGTGGGGGAAAAACCATTTCTCCAGGTATAAAAAAACTGCAGGAATGCTTTGTGCTTAGAGACTCAGTTACTGTTTAGCACTAAAACTGACAGACTACTATAATTTCACTGGAGGGGGGTGTTATAATGTTGTTTTCTTCCTGGCAGTGTACTGCTCTGGAAGTCAACATCACACTGTAGAATTTAAAGTAAATATAAAAGCTGTCTGCCTTTACAATTAAAAATGCTGAGCGTGTCCTGATTTTGTAGCCTTTTGCAGTAAAGGGAAAGCTGTGCATAAAGTAAATTTTTAAAGTTTCTTCCGAGCCTCTCATTAATCTCTGCTTGAGCCTTCTGCCTTTGAAACAACTGATGAGGGACTCTGCTGTTAAAATATTAAAAATACATAAACAAATGTTCAGTTTAATGGGTTTTGTTTTATGGGTGTTCCTAACAAAATTGCCCAAAATTTATAGTAGATTCTATACTGTGGAATCAATTTGCATTGTTCTGATTCCTTACCTGAGGGAAGTGCTGAAAAGAAGGAAGTGGCTTTGAGCCACAATATGCCTTAACAGAGACAAAAAGGTGGCAGTATCAGTGGCAGTTATTGCTTGTCTCAGTGTAAATAAAGCAACTAGTGTTGAAAATCACACACAAATAAATGATGATCTTTTTCCCAGAAAATGTGCAATTTGTTTGAGGGCCCCGTGTACACTGGCAGTTAGAAATGAAAATTTGGGATTCTTAATGCAGTTGGCTGGCAGGGACTGGTGCACCATTTAGCTAAGGTCACCTGGGTCTAGATGTATATGACTAAAATAGTGGTAGGAGCCAACATTTCTGCACAATGCCTTGTAAAGCTGCTGTATGGGTCTTAGCATTGGGGTTTGTTAAGGCCTGACAACCTCCAAAGCTCCTTGGGGATTGATGCATTCAGATGCATCATCAGATGAAAGTTGTACAGCCTCTTCCAATAATTAGATTATCCTCTTATTCTCTCTGTGTTTTGGTGTTACCACCATTGCTTAAAAGCCCCTGTCTGCTGGGCCCTTGGGAGGTAAGAACTATTGGGATGGAGACTGGCTGGTTGGTCTTACTATGTGTTTTCCTGAAGAGTGTTAGTGTGCCACCTCTTTTGCTGACTGGTCAGTTCAACAGGCATAGTGAAACTCAAAGATAAAATATTTCCCAGAAATGGGAATGGTATGTGCCCCGCTTTCCTCCCTTCAGCTTCTAAGAGATCAAGCTGTGGAATGGGTTAAAAGTGGGAAGTTAACTAGCCTCAGGAGGTAATTGCATTGGGGATGCCCATCTGCAGTCTGATGTGGCAGAATGTGTGTTAACTTTCCACTCATTTTGCAACAACATTTTATGTTTATACTTGAATTTTTTTCTAGTGAGAGCAAACTTTTCAGTTGAAGTCACTCTTAGCAACAAGATGCTTTGAAGAAGCTTGCAAAATAAACAGAGGAAAATAATGGCTCTACTTAGTGTGAGTTACCTTTTCCTTTTCTTTGCTTGTCTTCTAGAAACAAGAGTGCCTTAAAAGATACTGTTTTCTGCATTGGTGGTCTTTTGGCAAAAGCTTAAGCTGCTCTGGGTTTGTGGAGCAACTGAAATGATGTAGACCCAGTTATTTTTCTCCTGATGGTTATGTTTATATTTTTCTTGAGAAGAAAAACTTTCTATCGTATTAAAAGCAAACAACAAAAGAAGATAATTTTCCCAAACTTGGAGTGTAAAAGAATCACCTTTTTCTTCTGAAAATAATTGGAACATGGCATTTCTGTCTGTCACTCAACCTTTGAATGCTGAAAAAAGGCATAAGGTGTCCATGCCACTGCTGAAATACTAAGAGCACATTTTCATAAGTAAACACTAGATTTGCCAAACAGTCTGAAGAGCAGATCTTTTGTGCACTGATGTTTTCCTTGATTCTTCTGCTGTGCTCAGAACTGGGAAGCAATCTTCCCAGATTCAGCCAGGGAAGAGCCAGGAGTCTCTGACTTCGTCCACCTCATCTGCTCCACCTGCTAGCTGCTTGGCTTCTCGCATTATATTCTGCTGCTGAAGGCTAATATATTTCTCAGTCTCTCTTGTATGGCTGTAATTTTGAGGGCAACAAAGGTTTGTAAATAGAGGATGTGAGTCTGAGGTGGAGAAAATCTTCGAGTATGGTCTGCAGGAGGTTGGGGCATGGTCAGTTCTTATGGATTGAGAGACTGCAGATCTCTAGCTGTGCAAATTGTGGATTGGAGAAGAGGCAGAAAGAACTTCACTAACTAAAATAAACTTAGGATCCTGCAATCCAGTTCTGTAGTTTGTAATACTAGCTGCTTATGAATTCCTAGCATATTTTACTACAGCTACATACAGTGTAAGGAATTCTATTCGTTTTTAGCAACAGAAGGATAGGGAGGACAGTACTGGTGTCTCATGTCTGGAAGGTAGTATCTGTCACTGGAAGTGGCATTTTTTCCTGTGCATTTCCCATGCCACAGTGCAGACTGGACTGTTTGTTCCCTGTAAGTGCTAGTCCAGCAGCATTCAGTGTTTGCTCTGATCTGACATGTAGTTTTGGCTTCCAGAGTTTAGAATTGAAGAATGTACCGTTTTCTGCTAGAAGGACATAATGTCCTGTAATGTTTTATAACAATTTATATCTTTCATATAGAGGAAATTCTGTAGTGCAGGATTTAATTTTCAGATCTTTGTAACTATACAGTCTTGTTGCTTATTACAAATAGATCTCTCTCTGCTGTTGAGGTAACATATATAGAGAAAAGAGAATCAGTTGTGGGGATGCACTTTTGAGACTCAGCTTTTTCAAGTCAAGGATTTGCCGGTAGAATGGAGAGATAAATCTGCGTGTGTGTTTGTGTATTTTAAAAAAAAAAAAGCCTGTTTTTTTCTAGGCTTTCAAATTCTAGTGTTTCTAGAGGTGTGTCATTATTTGAATTGATGCTTATGCCTAATGCCAAAACAGCATTTAGAATTGCAAAATTTACAGAATCACAGAATCAATTAGGTTGGAAAAGACTTCTGAGATTGAGTCCAACCTATGACCACACCACCTTGTCAATCAGATCATGGCCTTGTCCAGTCTTTCCTTAAACACCTCCAGGGACAGTGACTTCATCACCTAATTGACTCCAAGCACCTAACTGAAAGATTGAGCTCTTTGAGTCTCTCATTACGCTTGAAACTAAAACAAATTTAAAAGGTTAAGGTCACAGCAAACTTAATGAGGTGGAGGTTTTAGTTCTATTTTAAAATGCTGGCTCTTGCTTGTAGGATTACATCTTGTTCTTTTCAAGAAGATCAAGTATGCATGTGGATGGTGTGCTCTGACTAAGTTTATCAGAAAATAAAATGTGCAAAACCTAATGTAGTTTTGAAATGTTGAAACAGGAATGAAAATAAAAGGGGAAAGGGAATCTCATAGTTTTCCTGAATGAGCAGGTTGCAGCAGTGTGGGCGGGCTGTGGTGGATCTGCTGACTGGACAAGGGCTATGTGGGAGAGCTCCCAGATACTGTGCTTACATGTGCTCTGACTCGGTTTGTTCCTTCTCACTGGTTTATTCACACCATCGTTTTAGCAGCGGGAGGGCTTTGTCTGAATATGGTTAGCTTGTGGCTGTACACAGAGCAGGAGACACTGATAACAAGCAACAGATGGCAAGCAGATTTCAGTAGGAATTCCAGTCTCATTTTTTTCAGTGCTCAAGGTAAGGAGGTTACATGGTAAGGATGGAGGGAGTGTGTGTTCGAAGAACTACTGCTGCAACTCTGGTTTGAGCTATTCCAGAGCTATACCATACTGCTGCTGCTAGCAGAGTTGCAGACAGTGTGATGAAATGGAGATCACTGCGAGTCAGGAAGACAATAAATTATAACTGTGCGGCTGTGACAGCTCAGTGGGAGCACCTATGGATGGAAAAAGGATTACATGCTTTTAAGCACTGTTGACATGAGATAATTTTTTATCATGTTAATGAAAGCTTAATCAAATGAGCACATAAAGCTTGGAGAGAAAAATATTTATTTTTTACAGAAGATAAAACTGCACAAAAAATGTGTACTGTCAACAAATTTTATTTCAAATGCAGAGCTTTAAGATTGAAAATACAGTCTATGAGTGTGAAAATTTTTTTAGGAAGACTCTTGTGTGTAGACAAGCTTTTCAGTAAAGTGTTTATTAACACACGAAAGATAGCTTTCTGTTTTAAAATACACACAAATCAAATTAGAAGCAAAATGACCATGGTCAGTGGAGATTATATGTAGCTGTAAAAATTGCCTTCTACTTATAGAGTGGATCTTTCTGCATTAAAAGATTAAACCCCTCTCTAATTTTAGAATATATGCATTTTAGGTCGACAACAGTCTCAGTTTTTCAGGTAGTTCAAGAGTTATACAATAAAAGATACTCTGGACTTAAAATATAAATGGTAATACATGAATTCTAATATCATAGCACTGTGGTTATTTTGTAATGTTTAAATAATAATCATAACCCTTGAGAGAAGTATTTTATACTTTCTTTGCATACTGGAACTTTATGTGTAGATTTTTGTGGGTCAATCTCATTAATCCAAATAAGCTACTTGAAATACTTACAGGATAAACAAAACCCTTTCTAAAAACACAGAAAAATTCAGTATTTGGAACCCTCAGAAGCTGAAGAGTTAATGGTGGGGTTGCACTGGATTCAGTGTATTTGCAGATGTTGCTGCAACCAACTGCTGATTTTTCTCCCATCCTGTCAGGGAAGTCTGCCAGCCATGATTCATGGAATGATTTTTTTGCGCTGAGTAATCTGTGGTTTTTCTTTTTTCCTCTTCCCTCTCCCTTATTTTTATCCTGAACTAAAGCACTATTCATTTCAGCTAAAGGGAGGAGAGGCTTCCAAAGCATTAATACAAAACATTAAATACACTGTGTTTTGAGTGGAGGAACTGTAACAAATGTGAAACTTGCAGTAATTTTTCTTGGTCTTAAGTAGTCTAGTCCAGTGTGTGAAAACAGTTTCAGAACAGAATCAGCTTTTGGTTTTGCTAGTCTTATGGTTTTACAGTTCTCCTAAGACTTCTGTACTAGTATTGCTAAAGAACATCCAACTTCTGTGCTGATACTATGCCTCCTTTCTCACAGATCGCTCAGAAAGAAATAAACCAGACTGCCGCTCTTCAGGGTAAGAACTGTATTTCTCTATTTATTCTTCCCTTTGCTTTTTTAAATTTTTTTCTTATTTTTTTCTTTTATTGGATAAGCTAGGAAATTGGCCAGAAATATAAAAATGTCATTCTTTCTGCCTCTCTGTTTTGGTAACAGTAATGTAACACCAAAATAATTTTGTGTTAAAAATAATTGGTTTATATTCCTTATGGGCAAGGTTTTTTCCAAAAATTAATAGAACTTGTTACATTGTAATTGTGTACACTTAAACTCCAAATGCTTGTTTATGTATCATGCTATGGGTTGTTTGGTAAAACTGCTTAAAACAAGAATCCCCTTATGACTTTTACTACTTTGTTTCTATAGCAAGGAAAATAATTATTGGTTAAGTCAAAAATAGCAACACTTTATTATTTATTCCACTAACACTGATCCCATCATACCTAAGGTTTCACAAGAAGCAAATGAAAGTGTTTCAAACAAAACACAAGCACAGACACCAACATGTGTTTATTTAGAATTTCCTTTAGGACTTGTCATGAACTTCTAGGCTATTGATTTGCAAGGCCGTATTTTCCCTTAAGCTTCTGAATATTGTGTAGTTCTTCTTATCCTCTGGCTTTTAAATAATCTCTTTTTCTATTGCCTCATTTTCAAACTCTCTCTCTTTCAATTTTCCACTTGGGAATAGGATTTTGTCCATGTCATGTGATAGATAGTGGAATTTTAATGAACTAAAGTAATAGAGCAAACCAGTGAACACTGGCTCTCCCATTCCTTTATGAAAAGTCTTTCCAAAAAATGCCCCTGGTGTCCAGGCTTTGGGCATGACCTGACCTTTTCATTTGATTTTCACAGTCTACATTTTTTTCCTTTTTGGCACATTTTTACAGTACAGTGGGCTAGCATTTATAGCTGGAAGAACAGAGTAGCATTTTCTTACAACACACTTGATCTGCTGTATCTGTTGTGTGAAGTGATGGGAGAGGATGTTTTTCCCTTCCCCATCTGCCACAGCACTGTAGCTGATTCCAGAAGCATGTTTAAGTTGCAGGGGAGTATTGCATTTGTCTTTGAATACTTTTATCTGCTTAAAAGCCCAGTCACTGCATGTGCTGATTTCCTTTAATACTTAAAAATACGAAACTTTTTTCTTTTCTTAAAATGAGGTGGTTATAGTCTTAATATTAGAACTTTTATTAAATCATATCATATTACAGTAATGTCAAATCCAAATCATTATCAAAAGGAAATCTAGTTTTATCAAAATGTTTAGTTTAAGGTTGAAACAGCTTCAATCTCTTCCCCTTTCTTCTCTCTAGTTGTTTCCACCTTTTTGCTCTGGAGTGTGTTCTAAAAGTTTGAATTTGGACCAAAAGCAAAGTAAAACTTTGGGTTTTTTTCCATGGGATTGAAAAGTCAAATGTGGACCAGCCTTGGCAATAAAACACTTCCCTATGTTGCCTGATCTACAGTCTCCAAATTCTCGTGTGGAAAGCACAGAATAATTAACGGTACAATGTAGATTGCTCATAATGTTGAGAGAAATGCAGCTTTCAGTAGGCTTTCATTCCTGTCAGTAGTGCATATGCTTCCTGACCATATCTACGTATCTTCTACCCCCATCTCCATCTCTGGCCATTGTGTCATGAGCTGTGAGGAAGAAAACCCACCATTTAAAGGGTAGTGTTGTTTTGTGCACGTCTCACTGCTGTTTCTAGACTGAACAGGAGCAGCCTACCTTACTTAAGTGATGTACTCTGCTAATTGATATTGCTACACTCGGTGTTTCATCTCTCATTGTAATTGGAAGCATTATTCTGTGGTGACAAATTGCTGGGCGAGATTCTTATCCCAAGTCTGGCCATATCATGCCCAGGAAAAGAGCTGCAGTTGCATCAAGGCCAGAGCCCCTTGATAGAAGACCTGAGGGAAAAATAAATCATGAAGTACGCATGGCTGAAATATAAGTTCTAAGCACACTTCTCTTGTAACATGGGCAGTATTTCCGAGCTGTTTGAATTCTGCTGGGGACAGTTTTATGCCATTTTATGGTAAGCTGCCTCACTTAGGTCACTGTCCCTCTGGGAGCAGTTCATGACAAGGGAAGAAGAAAATACAGTGGTCCAGAGGCATCTTGGCTACTTATTCCTTAAACTACATGTTGAGGGATGCGTATCTTAAAAACACAATTAGACAAGACATTATTCCTCTCATAAGCTCAAGTGGAACAAAAATGACACTTCAGTTCTTGAACTTAAGGTCTAGAAACCAGAGTTTCTGCGCTAGAATTCCTATGAAATACTGGAGGTTGACATGGGGAGACCAGATGACAAGATGGGGAATAAGCAGTGAGCCTTAAGAAAGATAGATAGCCTAAGATGAAATAGCAGGTGTAGATGTTTCCAAGAGGAAGCCAGAGAAGTAGTTTATTGTTTCATGCAAAACTATGGTGAGATCTTGCCCAAAAGTCTGTCAAGTGCAAACATGGAACACTAGGATAAGAAGAGACCAAAAAAAGCACAGATATCTACCACCAACTCTTCCTCATGCATTGTAAGGTTAGGTTTTGGTCTGGAACATGATCATTGTTATAGGTTTTGGTCTGGAACATGATCATTGTTATAAAAAGATCAGATAACAGTATTTCTTATGATTTCAAGGGTCTAAAGCTTGCCCTTTCCAACCTCCTGTTATATATTTTTTTGCCTGTGTACTTCTACATGTATTTCAAGCTTGTGCTTGTGTCTTTGCAGTATAAGGGATGAAGAGTTTGTATACACTGAGACAGGATCAGTTTTAAAACGTACCTTGGACATAACTCATTTGCAATGAACGACATACTAAAAAACCTGTTCTAGGTAGAACAGTATATAAATGGTCATTAATATAGTTACTTTATTATAGGGTGGTGCCATTTAGAAGAATTTTTGCAGCAGTATCAGGAAGTCTGACAAATGTTCTGGTTTTGTTATTAGCCTATCAGATGTTTAGCATGGGAGAAATGCTACAGGAAGAGGGAGCCTTCTGAGGGTGATACAGGGATCTAGCACAGCATGGGGAAGACATCTGAAGAGTGGATGAACCAAACACCACAGATAATGATTGAATGGGTGGGAAACAGATATTAAGTAACATTTACAAAATGTGCATTATTACATTATCTTTTGCCTCTTTTGGTAATTAGCAACCGTCTGACACTCAGGAGAGTTTAGATAAAGCAAGGAGTAGCAGAACAGGCCCTGTGTATCTATTTCATGTACTGCTCTGCACGGATTTTTTTGTTAAATATATCACATTAGTAAGATCAAAACTATTTTGATCAAAAAATGTTTGCTAAATCCAAATAATACCTATTGCTATGTTAAATTTTTATCAAGAGACATTTAGTTTCATTACCTAGTAGCCATCCTTCAATTGTTACATTTTAGACAGTATTAAAATATGTCTCTACTGGTAACAGTGGTCTGTAATTATAATTCTTGATTTTACTGTCAGGTCATGCTTGTACTGTTGCCTCCGATAGTTTCAGGTCATACACTGTTGTAACACAGGTCAATTAGGTCAAAAGAAGTAGGTCTTTATTCCTCTAAATGTTTTCAAACTGAAAATTATATTATAGTAATAGAATAGAAGAGTTCAGGCATCTACATATTTGCAGTTAGTCCCTGAACATGAGTAAAGCTTGCAGAAGGAGCTGGAACTTTTTTTCTTCTTTTGGTTAAGAATTATGGATCAAAAAGTCCTGAAACACTGTCCTATAATTTGATATACCTCATTTTAGTTGCCTTGACCTTGGAGATGAGAGGAGGTAGGTAGCTAAGAATTGCAGCAACTTATTGAAAGATTTAGTAGGGTATCAATCACTTGAAGTCAAGTAAGAAATTTTTATTTTTAGAATATCAGTGTCTACTGTGA
The DNA here is from genome assembly GCF_971803275.1 of Cyanistes caeruleus. NCBI lineage: Eukaryota > Metazoa > Chordata > Aves > Passeriformes > Paridae > Cyanistes > Cyanistes caeruleus. The sequence goes on from NC_141705.1 coordinate 43,729,084, forward strand.
AAAATGGGGAGGGTGATAAAAATAATTTGTTTCTAGAAACAGATCCTGGGTTTTACTGTGTATAGTCTGCCTGCTGACTGTAATGTGCTTAAGTTCTTTTACAGCTGGTTGCCTTCATTTAATTGCAGTAAATTGAGCTTTTTTTATTTAAAATGCATCAAGTCAACAATACAAATAGACAAAAGTCGTCTTTTGTTCCTTTATAAACAAGCACTTGTAGTGGCTGATAAAAGGGGCTACTGATCCCTTTAGTGAAGCTCTGTGGTAAATCAAGTGATCATTTTTATGAATGGTATTTTGTATCCAACTTCGGTTTTAGTTGTTTGGGGTTTTTTTCATGCACCAGAATTCCACTAGTGAAAACTTCTCTGCATTTCCTCTGCTCTATAATGTTGATTTTCTGAAACTGTGTTTAAGAAATACTGCAGTATCAGTCTGACTATATCTTAAGAATGTGTTTTCCCAGATCATCTGGGAAGCCTAAAAAGACACCCTTTAATGAAGATCTTGAGTGTTTAACAGAGCATGAAGGGAATCTTAAGGCACTGACTTGAGAATATGGTGGAAGTGTCCCCACTTTATAATTAAAATAAGGTGGTTTTACAAATCAGTGTGCTTTTGAGGTCTTGAGAAAACAGACAATAATAGGTTTTTCAATGTTGTAACCATTAGAGTCAGTTATTTAATTGTTTCACAGGATCATAGAATATCCTGAGTTGCAAAGTACAAGGATCATTGAAATCCAGCTCTGGGCCCTGCACAGAACTATCCCCAAGAATTACACCATGCCTGAGAGCATTGTCCAAATGATTTTTGAACTCTGTCAGGCTGGTGCTGTGACCACTTCCTTGGGCCTGTTCCAGTGCCCAACCACCCTCTGGGTGAAGAACCTTTTCCTAATACCCAACCTAAACCTCCCCATCACAATTTCAGGCCATTTCCTTGGGTCCTGTCACTGCTCACTGCAGAGAAGAGATCAGATTCCCCTCATGAGGAAGTTTTAACTGTGATGAGGTCTCCTCTCAGTTTCCTCTTCTCCAGGCTGAACAGACTAAGTGACCTCAACCATTCCTCACACAGCTTCTTCTCAAGGCCCTTTGCCATCCTTGTTGCCCTCCTCTGGACACTCCAATAGCTCAATGTATTTTTTTATGTTGTGGCACCCAAAACTGTGAGGCTGCCCCAGTGCAGAGCAGGGCGGGACAATCCCCTCCCTTCCCTGGCTGATGCCCCCAGGACAGGCTTGGCCCTCCTGGCTGCCGGGGCACAATGACTCACATTCAATTGCCATTGACCAGGACCCCCAGGTGCCTTTCTGCAGCGCTGCTCTCCAGCCTCTTGTTCCCCAGTCTGTATGGACATCCAAGGTTGCCGTATCTGAGGTATAGAATCTGGCATTTGTCTTTGTTAAACTTTATATTGTTGGTGATTGCTGTGTGTTAGTCAAAGGGACAGTGTGGAGAGACTTCTGCTGCTTCTGTATTGAGAAATCACAGCATGGTGGGAAGGTCTTGCAGGTCATATAATTAAGCATTGTGCTTATAGTGGAAAGATGCTGATGCTAGATCAGGCCCATGATGTTTTTTTATACCCAAGATTTGAAAATCTCCTAGGAGCAAGAGATGGAGCCTACTTACTTTCATCCTACTCAGAGTCTTCTTGTCTGTTATTTACTGACTTTATTTCCAAATGATAGTGCTGTGCGAAGCACTACCAAAAGAAGCAGTCTAAACACTGGACTTCTTAATATCCAGGAGGACTGAATTCATTCACACAAACATCCTGAAGTACAGGTTTTCATCACTGTTGTTTAAAACCCTTGTGTTGTCTACTAGTGATGTCTGGACAGCCTTGTCAATGTTTCTGTTATAGGAAGGAAAATTTCATGTTTTTGCCCATCTAGCCAGTGTTACAGACTGTAATACAGATCTGAAGTTTAAGACTTTGAACCTTGCTGGCAATCCATCAGAATGGGAAGGGTTGTGTGTAGAGGAAAAAATGAATGTTGGGGGATGTTTTACTGTGATGTTCTTATTCATTACATTTAGCTTTTGCAATATTTAAGGCTAGGGAGTATCAGGTTACATCTAAGTATGCTTTTAGGCTATGAAAATAAAAATGCTTTTGTACCTTCCCAGTAGGTCAGAAGTTGGGGTAGTTCTAAAAAGTATCTAGTCTTCTTTCCAAATCCTTGGGCTGCAGTTTCACAATTGCCCTGAGCTGAGCTAAGCTTATGTCACTCCAAGAAGGAAAGGTTCATTCTCTCCTTTGGGCTGCTGTCAGTGCTCATGTGGTTAGTTGGATCAGAAGGCTGATCTCCAGGGGAAAAAAATAGCTGTGTCTCCACAAATGAAGCAGGTTCAGCATAGTGGGGGCAGAGTGATTTCTTGCCAGTTCCACAATCAATGGCAGAACTGGAAGCAGGGGCTCTGAGTTGTGACTTTTCTTGTTGTTGTCTTAAAAGTAGGGTCATGTGACTCCTTTTTTTTCATTCTGAGAGGTAAATTTTGGATTCACTCATTCAATGCAATCCCAGAGGTTAAATATAGATTTGAACTGGTGCAATGTGAGATTGGAATCTAATTATGCATCTTTCTTTTGTTTATCACGTGTTTCTCATCAGTGCATGCTTTCACATCAGAGCTGTTGCTTCTGGGAGTAAAAGTAAGCTGGAGAAATTTTGTGCAGCATGTTTCTTTGGTAGTTTCTTTGCTGCAATAAATGGTTATGCTTAATTTTTAATTTGCACTGTTAATTTTTACTCTGCTCAGTTTAGACTTAGGTGTAAATGAGGAAAAAAAAGAATCACAGGTAGAACTGAAGAGTAAATAGCAGATGGGTTCAGCTTAGGTTTTGGCAGTTAGGGATCACAAGAGTATCTAGAGCCTGTTCCTGGGGGTGTTTTAATGTTACCAATTCATCACTGTTGTGTTGGGGATTTTTGCCTATTCATCTCACAGATAGCAGTAAAGTTTATTGTGAAGGGTATATCCTAGCCAGCCTCCTAGTTGCCTTATTCCTAAACAGAGAAGAGGGATTTGTTTTAATCAAAGGAGTGCTCTGTTTTTGGTTTCTGCAGAGAGAATTCTGAAGGACTGTTTGCTCTGGTGCCCTGAACAACTCCTTCCATTGTCTGGGCTGCTCTCCAGTGCTTATTCTAATTCATAATGGAAAATAACGCTGCAAATGAGATGGTTGTTGAAGGAATAAAGAGAAAAAGGCTTACCCTCTGTCTTCACTGAAAGAATTTCCCTGCTTCTTTGGGCATCTTGTGTACATGACCAAGTTTCACCATCCCATCATCTTTCAGAATAGACTCCTATAGGAAGTACTGAGGACCATCCAGACACATGGCCACACTCCTTGTGCATTAGGAGAATTACCTGGGGCATGAACAACCATAATAGACATTAGTTCTAAAAAAATTGGTTTCAGGAAGGATGCAATTGCAGATTTTTTTCAAGGCAAATTAATCAATCATGGTTATAATTCTGCTTCTTTATAATTTTTTTCTCTCCAAGACATCTCAGTGAAGAACAGCAGATAAGATTTGTGGTAGCTGGGAAGGAGGGCTGGGATAGAATTTTTTCCAAAGGTATTTGTAATATTCTCAAAGAAAACAGAAAAGGAGGAGGAGCTGCTAAGGGAAGCCTATAGGATATGTGTCAGGGTTGAGGAGACAGACTCAGCAGGTTGTAAACTTACAATGCAGAAGTAGTAATTGTTAGGTTGTCTCTGAAAGAATTTCATGTTGATATTTTAAGAGTGTTGGAGCTTTCATTTATTTCCCTAAGGATTTATGTAGGTTTCTGTCTAGGCTCAGTATCTACATTTTCCTTTGCCTCTGGAATTTGAGTGGGAGAGCTCAGTTTGCAGTTATATTGTATTCGTTTCCATGGCCTCTTACTCTGATGTGCGCAAAAGAGGAGATTGTTATTTCATTCTTTTTTTTTTTGTTCTCTTTTTCTGTACTGCTCACCTACTTTATAATTTCATTGTAAGTTATTTCTTTGGTGTCTTTGTTCTTTATTGAAGTATAGGGAATCAGTTACTTTAAGTAGCAGCGTCTGATTTGGCAGGTTGAACATTGAAATGATTGATCAAGTACTCTTTTAAAGCATGTTACAGTTGCATTCTTACTATATCATGGAGCTAAAGTATTCCTAGTGAGGCCAGTCATATTGATAATTTCTTTCTCTTAAATGTATTTTAGTATAATGTACAGTATAATGTTCAGTTTGCACAGCTGTACTTTAGACTCTGATCCTGTCATATGTGAGAAATTGTATTTCTGATTTTGCTACAAAATTTTTCAGTTCAAAAGTGGTATTTTTCTCAGTGCAGACATCACCATTTGAATTTAAGCCATGTTTGCATACTGAGTTTGTCCTAGTTTTGGCCATCTGTGACAAATCACAGGCTCAACTGAGCTAGTATTAGCCAAGTATTAGCTAGCATAGACAAAGATGAGCTGCTTTTTCATCCGTTCCAGCTGCTTCAACTTCAAGAAGAGAACCAAGATCCAGTGATATAAAAAGTCATGTTGGCTTCTCCCTTGGAGGCTTACAACCAAGGCAGGTCACAGCAGGTCTCATACCACAGGAGGGTCCCCTGCTACAGAGGACTGAAGCTAGACCATGCAACCCTAAATGTGGAACGTATTCATAGCAGTATGGTCTTTATAAGTATGCATAGTTGCATGTTAATCTTGGGAGCATTGTTACAAGAGGCTTGTCATCTGACTGTGGTGGACATTGCCATCTCCTGAGGCTTGAGGCAAAGGTTAACTTCTAATTAAAGAGAAGGTCCAAATCTAATCAGGGTGTTCCAACCACAAGCAAAAATTACTTTGTTAAATCTCTCTCTTGATCTGCTGCATAATATCTGGTTAAAGCAAAAGAAGTACTGTGAATCAGTGATACCATGTTTTTATTAGGCAATACTTTTGCTTGGAATAAATGCTTAGTAAAAAGAAACAGCTTTGGTTTTACTATTATAATTTTTCTATTTCATGTCATTTGACTTCTGCTTCCCCATCCACTTACCAGTATATATGAGATACCTTATACCAGTATCCAGTATCTTTATTAGAACCTGAAAGGAGATTGTAGAAGTGAGAGGACTAGAGAAAATGGCCGTAAGATGAGACAGGGGAGATTCAGATTAGATACTATAAAAAAATTGTTCACTGTTATGGAGGTCAGACATTGGAATAGGTTGCTCAGGGAGGTAGTGGAGTCACCATCCCTGGAGGTGGTCAAGAGGTGTCTGGATCTGGTGCTGGATGATACAGTTTGATGGTTTAGTGGTTCAGGGTTTATAGTGGTAGTGCTGGGTTGACAGTTGAACTTGATGATCTTAAAGGTTTCTTCCAACCTTGATGATTTTATGATTCTATGAATACAGTATTAGTTCAGACAATCCTGATACTGTTTTGTGATTGGACCAGGTCAGGAAGTTTCTTTCCTCTCCCAAAAGCACAATTTCTTTGGACAACTGTTTTTAAAACCATTGTGTTGTTTTATTGCCTTGTTTCCACACCCTCTTCTAAAATAATAGGTCCACGAATAGCTAAAAAAACATGTTGTGCTCCTGACAGGTGAAGGTTGGACAACTAGGAAGAAAGAGAACAATATGATGGGACAAGTAAATTAGTGACAGCTGTAGGAGAGGCTTTCTTACCACACCTTACTGGTATATAGGACAAAAGATTATTTGCTTTACTATTCAATCTATCTTCTTCCTTCTAAGCCTTGTCTAAGGCTGTTGACAAGGAAATGAGTTCTGTTAAATGAACTTTTTACAGTGTGAACTGGCTAGAAATGCTTTCTGTTAATAACACCATTTATTTTTTTCCGTCAAAGATCTGAAATGACAACACAGTTCTCTGGTGCAACTCGAAGCCATTTCCTCTTGTCCTTTTGCTTGTTATTTGGTAGAAGTGACAGACCCTCACCTTGATATAACCTATTTTCACGTAGTTGTAGAGAGCAGTAAGGTTTCTCATGAGCCTCTTTTCCTCCAGGCTAAACACCCCCAACTCCCTCAGCTGCTTGTCACAGGATTTGTACTTCAGACCCTTCACCAGTTTTGTTGCCCTTCTCTGGACACTCCCAGCACCTCAATGTTCATCTTGTAGTGAGGGGCCCAAAACAACACAGAATTCAAGGTATGGCCTCACTAGTGCTGAGTGCATAGGGATGATCACTGTGCTGGTCCTGCTGGCCACACTATTTCTGATACAAGCCTAGAAGGCCACCTGGACTTATGCTGGCTCATGTTCAGACACTATCAACCAACATCCCCAGGCCCTTTTCCACCAGGCAGTTTTCCAACCACTCTTCCCTCAGCCTGTGGCTATGCCTGGGGTTGTTGTGACCCAGTTGAAGAACCATACTCAAGCAGGGTGATGCTAGAGCGCATTGGAGGGATTGTGTCCAGGCGGTTCTTGAGTACCTCCAGTGAGGGAGACTCCACAGCCTCTCTGGACTATTTATCACAGTCACCTGCACAGTAAAAATGTTCCTTCCCATGTTCAGGTGGAACTTCCTGTACATCAGGTTTTGTCCCTTCCCTCTTGTCCTGTTGTTTGGCACCACTGAGCAGAGCCTGGCTCCATCCTTTTGTCAACTTTCCTGCAGATAGTGAGACATTGATGAAGTGCCATCTCTGTTTTCTGAAGGCTGAACAGGCCCGACTCTCAGTTATTTTAAGGTAGATTCTTCAGTCTTATCATCATCTTTACTATCCTCCTCTGGACCTACTCCAGGAGCTCCATGTCTCTCTTGCACTGAGGAGCCCAGAACTGGACACAGCACTCCAGATGTGCCTCACCAGAGCTGATCAGAAGGGCACGGTCACCTCCCTTGCCCTTCTGGTATTGCTCTCTGAGAGAAGCGATACTTTGGATTTGTTAGCCAACAGTGGGTTTTCATTAGGGTTTTTTTGAATTCATATACACTTTTAGCACCTACAGTGAGTGTATTGTGGCAAGCAGTGCCAAAGATGAACCTTACATTGCATGTTGAAAAGTCTCTTTGGCTTTTTTGAGTTTGGTGTCTGCTGGTTTTATATAATGCTTTCTACGTTCTGTAGTGTAAGAGACTGAGCTGTCATTCCCTATAGCTTTGCTGCTTCTTGAGAAAGTTAAAATGGTGTTGTTCTGCTTTTAAATAGATCATGTCAGTCAATTAGGTAGTCTTAAGGAAAAGGTCACTATTTGGAGGCCCAGAGGCATTTTAGCAAGCGGCAAGAAGGTTGACTAATACGAGAAAAAGGATGGGAATGATTTACTGCCATTGGAATTAAGGGCATCACTGAGAGTGGAGATTACAGAAATTACCTGCTTATGTTATGTGAATCCAGGGCCTTTAAGTTGAACTGGAGATTGAAAAAAAGTAATTTCTATGCCTGTCCCTGTAAAAATTGTGGATCAAGGGTTAGAGGTCAGAGATGAAGTGGTTGTTCTAAGAGAAGGGTAACCCTGCTGGTCCCTGATTATTCTGGGTTTTTTTTAGTTGCTGGAATAAGCTGATAGTTTGTGGCTCTTTTTAATTTCCTCTGCCTAATTTACCTGATGACGTGTGGCACGTTGATTGAAGTGCATGGAGGAGCATATGATAGAGTTATGTGTTTGAGTGGTACTTAAAGGCAAGGGAAGCACGCTGATACCTGTGGCTGTGAAATGTTTTGGAGAGGTATTTCTTATGGCTGTTGCTCCGACAAGGTCCGGTTCAATCTGTTCTACTAGGTGTTTGTTTCTGAAGCTAAATTTAGTTGAGTGGCAGAAAATGATAGTGATTATTTCTTCCAAGTTGTAATCATCCATTAGAGAATGCAGTATTTACTGACTTGCCGTATAATTTGAGGTCCATGATGTTGTAAGACAGCCAGGATATATGATTGAGGGGGGAGGAAGTTCCTTTTGTCCTGTAGTATGTTTGCATGGTGACTTACTCAAAGATGAGATCTCTGGAGAAATGTCCCCGGAGGTTAAAGGCCTTCTCTTGGTTATTGAGGTAGGTATTTTGTTCTTACAGCAAATTCAGTGCTATTCCCATCTATCAGGATTTTGCAGTGGGATAGGTGCAGGTTTTGTAGGCATCAGAATGATTTTAAAGATTTCTTTGGCTCTATGGGTTGATGCTTCTATTTCACTCTTGGAAAACAATTTGAGTATGTGTAAACTTGAATGCTTTTCTCTAGCCTGGGCTAGCAAAAGTGTTAGCTTTACCTATACACTATACCTTACCAACATTCTTGTAGAATCAGAATTAAAAGACTTGAAAAATAATCTTTGCATGTATTTATGAAGTGGTTGACCTTGATCTCAGAGTTGCTGGATCACTGTGAATGTATAAAAAGGACTGAAGTTTAAGGTCATGTTTAAACTCAGAGGTAAACACTGCAGACCTACAGATATGTGAATTTCTGGTGAATAATTTTCTGTATTTTGTAACCAAAAACTTTGTCAATATCTGTAGCATAGAAGAAAAGGAAGCATTTCAATAAGGGCAAGGGAAGACTGTTCAGGAAAACATGCCATTTCACTGACTGAGCTGTGTGCAGGGTACCTTCTGGAAAGATGGGTCCAATGAAGGGTGTGGTTAGGAGATTTTATTTGACAATTTCTGTGCACTGTGCATTCTGTAAGGGCCAGTGTTACAAGTTCACGGATCGCACATACTGTAGGGTGTAACTGGGTGAGTCAGCGGTACATTGCAACAAGATGTGATCATGCATGAAGATAGTTTTACTTTCGTGAGATTTTAATGTGAGAGGGTTGAAAATTTGTATTTCTGCTGCTTGTTACATTATTTGTTTATAAGTACAAATTACTTATACTTGTTTGAAACCAGTATTTTTCTTTATATGGATGATCTTGTAGTACATCTTTTGGCTGTTTGTTCACATTTATGTTGTAGAAGGGGTTTTGGATTTGTTTCTCATTTTTAAGTGCTCATTTAAAGCTTCACTATGTTTGGTGTATATATATTAATATTTCTGTCATGTAGGCTGTCACTTCACAACAAATGCCTTTGCTCTCAACACACATCTATAATTAAAACAATGAGGAAATTCCTTTTGATTCCTCACTCAGCTAAAGGTTAAACTCCAGCACATTTCATTGCTGCTTGTTTTACTTGGCTGGCCCATAAAGAAGTTGAATTAGGCTGAAGGAGCACAGAAATCCTATGGCATGGGACTTGTCAAAGAACTTAGCATTGGCAGTTGTTGTACTTTGAAATTCTCAAAGGTGCTCAACTGATTTTTTGGCACTGAGGTCACACCAGTACTGAACACTTCTCATAATCCCAGTTCTGTGGGTTAGGTTGAACTTTACATTTGAGATCCCAGACATCTGTCTTTTGTATTACAGTGCTGGAATCGTGCTGTTAATCTTTGACTAGGCAAGATCCAGATATTATTTCAACTGCTGAGTGTAGAACCTATTTAGTAGTGTTCCTGGGAAGTGAGACTCAATAATTCACCAGTCAGAGGCCTCGGTTGCCTCAAGATTCCCCAGGAACTCCTTCCTTATTACTCTAGTTTCCTCTCAAAGGATGCACAGTAATTGAAGCAAATGGACATATATTTTACAGATTTTTACACAGGAAACAAGCATATCTAGGCAAAATAAGAAGCACCTTTACCTTGTTGCCTTGGACTGATTACTGCTGTGATATCTTTGAAGTCTGTATACTTGCAAGCACCTGAGCTTTCTCCACTGGATTTCTCACCTCCAGCATATGCATCATCTGGGTCCTGCTGCGTTCTTGCCCTTGCAGTCAACACTCTTTTGTTCTTGCTTCTTCTCTGGAGCAATCCTTTTTTGTGTTTGTATTCTGAAGCTTCTCTGTTTTCAAAAGCCCGTCTGAAATATACCCATCTTTTCATTTCTTTGGGTGATTTCCCCATGCATTCCCTATTGTTTTCTCTTTGCTGATCTGCAGATAAGTGATTTAGTAAGGATTTAAGATACTCACTGCCAAAAAAGTAACGTTATCTATTTTGTTACAGTCATTATTAATGTCTCTAGTCAGATGAGAACATTGACATACCACTTTATCCCTTTATAATACTTTAAAGATAATCTTACCACTGTATTCATATGTTCTATGAAATATATAAACTATTTGAAGAAAATCTAATATTCATACTTTATAACAGTTAAAGCCCTGTAAAGACATCTTGAATCCTGTGGATCCAGATATACTGCTTTTCTTTATGCCTTTGTCCTGCTTATCCTTCATGATTAAACCAGGTTTTATTCAACTGTGATGTCAATTAGGTTCTGGAGCTCATTTAGCCACCAGGTTATATTTGATGTACAGAGATGTATGAAGCAAGCAGAATGTCCCATCAGTGGCTAGAGAAGGCTTTGATTTACTGACTGAAATGCAACTGCAAATAGTTGAATCAAAAAACCATTCTTCAGAAATACACTGTTTTGTACTCTTTCTTTAACAGTAAAAGTAGGGCAGTGTCATCTTTCCCCATGTGCAAATGCAGAAACTCTGTAGACTTTAATGGTAAAATATTCCCATCAGCAGAAGCTGCACTTTACAGCTAAATTGTTGTATTTGAAAGCACTGGTTCTTCCCTTCTGTTTTTTAACTGTTAATTTTGTGTCTGAATATAATGCTGGCTGGGCCCAAATATCCTGTCCCTATCACTATAACAATTCAGAGATACTTTCATTTACATTTACAGTGCTACATTGCTATTATGCTATTATTAAAATTACAGGTGTTTTCTATGCCTAGAATTATTTACTACCAAGAGTAAATTGCCATTAATCATAAAAACTATTTGCTGATTTTAATCAAAACATACTAGCAGGCTTATCATAACAGTGAGTGTGATATGTTGATAGATGGCATAGCAGGGAGCCTTTTTAGCTGTTACAGGAGGGCCAAAGTCTTCTTGTAGCATACATTTTCTTGGGAGTTGAAATCAGTCAATATGCAATGAAGAGTGACAATGACTTGAATCAAGCTCTAAGGATTTGCCTTTCTGGAGTGGCTGTGTTTATAGAGCCATCTTGGGGTTAGGGGCAGTCAGCTCAGACTGTTGATTGAAGGAAAATGCTGTAGGAAAGTTGTCTAGAATATCTGTAGCTCAGGAAGGAGTTAGTTCGGGGTGCACACAAGCCAAGTGACTCAGATTCACAAAAAATGCAGGTGGTGTTTCATCTTCAGGGTCTAAGCTGGACATTATTAAATATGGAAGCCATTGTAACCTCATGACTTGTACGTTGCTGTGAGAATTGAAGTGTGAAATGTTATCATCTGCTGCCATGATTTGCTTTGACTTCCTGCCTGTGTTCTGCTTTAAAATTGAAGGTTTGGTTGCTAAAATACGATCCCAAAGTATGACAGTGACAAGCACATGAATATGTAATAAGTGGTTGAAGAAACAGCTAGAGAGCGATTCCTGAAAGGATTTCCCTATGCTGATCAATGTGAGCTGTTTTAATTAGTGGAGCAGCTGGATTTTAGCTGCTGCTTAACTACATCTTCACTTGTCCAGACAGTGGGAAGTCGCGGTTGTGGCATTCATTAAGTGATGCAGAAGCAGACATCCTCAGCATATTGATGAGGATTGAATTGTCACTGGACTTAATTACTGGTTCAGTATTTCTTGCTTATGGGGCTGAACCCAAGAGAGAAGTGAAGTTGTGCAGGGGTAAGTCTTAATTTTTAGATGACCTATCTGTACTATTGAGCATGTGACTAGATCTTTTTTAGCCTGCTGTACCCGCAGGGCCAGGACAATACCCCATGATCTAGCAGAGAACATGTAAGTGTTCATTTTACAGAAAGACTGTGGGGATAGGCTGCTGCCAGCCGTGTTTTTTTCTGGTGCTTGTCTGATCTCCTAGTGAGCCAATATGGATGATCAGCACTAATAGGAAAAAAAAAAAAAAAACAAAGAGTGGATCAGCTGGTACTGAAGGATGAGAAGAACAGCTGACATGAGGTATAGCCAGCATTTGGTGATTCACCATGAGATTAGTGGCAGAGTCATGGACTTAAGGTTTGTTTTGTCAGTGGAGGCTGAGCTGCTTACCCCAAGGACTGCTGCTGGCCTCCCTGTCCGCTCGCATCGCTTCTGTGGTGCCACCCTGATGCTCATGTGGCTCTGCAGCCAGCTGGAGCAGTTGGCCTGTCTGGCTGGAAACTAATCAGGGTATTTGGGATGGGATTCTTTGTTGTTAACAAAATCACGTGGCTGATCCAGCAGACTTGCGACCATGCCAGCACCAACACAAGAGTGCTGTTGGAAACATGGGGAAGGCGGGAGTACTGTCTGTGCACTGTCTGCTTCCCTGACATTGATGGGGAAGGTCACAACCTGGACTCCATGTGCCATGTCAGCTCACTTACACTATCAGCTAGAGCACTGGGGCTCCTCAGCAGCGGAGGCATTGAAGTGGCTGACCATTGTGGGTACATTTTCAGTGTAAGTTGACTTCCACAGGATTAATACAATTTTGTCTACTGCATCACATCATGAATTTGGGATAGCTGTGAGTCTTCTGTTTTTAGCTTCAGGAGCTTTTTAGGTAGAAATAGGAAGGCTGTCTTTGGCCTGCAGGTGGTGGTAAATCTAATCTTTTGCTCCATCCCTAATTTAGCTATAAAGTTCTTACCATCCTTATGTAATTCAGTCTGCAGTGAAATAATTTAGGTGACATTTAAAACATTTTGTGGTTGGAGTAATGTCTTCTAATAAGTTTGTAGAATGCTGCACTGTAGTACACTGGCTGTTATAAAGATGGCATGATTTCTAAAGTAACTGAGAGGAATATATGATGCTTTTTATTGAACTAGTGTTTTGCCTTTCAGTAATTTCAGTGTGAGCTATTTTAAAATTCTTGGCTCACATTCCAAGAAGTCACAAGACATTAAAAATAGCAACATTTTAATTATTTTTACTCTGTGTGTGAGTATAAAGCAGGGTCAATAACCATCACAATTAGACATACGTTCAACTTTTACATGGGTATGTGAACCTAAGGACTGATACTTTATGAAAAGCTTTCTGTAACTTGACATAAAGGATAAATTTTGAGACCTTGGAATAGATGCTTCAGAATATTAATTTTTTTAGAAGTAGTGATCATTCTTTTTCATTATTTTTGTTGGCTTTTTTTCCCCTTTAGGCTTTTATTTATGTCTAGAGAGATGTATGAAAAAAATGCAGTCAGTTTTCCTATAGAATATTCATTGTTATGTCACTTTAGATAAATAAACTAAAGGTCCTGGTTCTGATAAAGGGAGCAGGCAATGTGAAGGGCTGCTCAACTCCTGCTGAGAATCCCATGCAAGCCAGTAGGAGGTTGTGGAAGTACATGATGAAGAGATGCTGAGACAGGCTAGTAGCTTGGGATGTCTTTTGTATCCCAAGCAGTAGTACAACCTGTAGAGCAGAGGACTGTAGATAGCTGGAGAGACCTTCCCTAGATGGCTAAGGGTAGGCTCACAGGCAGGAAAAGGACAGTCACAAGCCTGCCTGTGATCTCCAGAAGCAAATAAAATCCATCAATCTGTGCCTGTTTGCACTCAACAGTCAAGCTGCTTCACCATCAGCCAGCTTGTGAGAATGTGCCCATGAGGTGCCCTCCACTGGGCTGGGATTCTGCTGCTCCTGAACCAGCTAAAGGATCAGGTGGGTGAAAAGATAGCCCAGAACACCCAGGCCTCATGGCTTAGGTAGCTGTCCTGCCCTGGGCAGACACAACTCCCTGCGTGCTGCCTTGGAGATGGCTGTGTGATTTGAGCTTTATTCCACTTAAACAGCACCTCCCCTTCTCTGGTCTGTGGGGCCTGCTGAGGTGAGTGATGCTCACACAGCCGCTGTGTTGGGTCAGGAGTCACCCTGCAGGAGCAGCCTTTTGAGAAACCTGGTAGCTACACTGAAATTGTTTGAAGAGAAACAGTGCTCAGTCAAGGAAGTGTCGAAGCAGAGCTCCTGATGAGGGAGAAACCATGGTTTATGCACAGCAAGTGCACTTTATCCACTGAACAGTTTACAGCTCTTTACCCAGTCTACCTTGTGGCAATTTTATTTTCCTAAAGCACAGATCTGAAATATGCTTTTGAAGCATTTTCCTCAAGTATTTATATTTAGAAAACCTGTCCTTGAAACCCAGAGTAGAGCCTGCCAGAAAGAGTGAGTAGGTGTTTAACAACTTGAAACACACCACTCCAGGTTCTTTATCTTTCAGAAATGGTGACCCATGGGACCCTTTTCATATTGCTGCCGACTTGAAGTACCCAACTGCTTTCAGCACAGCAGGCACAGCAACTTACAGATCTCCTCTGAACTTATTGAGTGGCTTTTTCTGGGTGCAAAGTCGGTTTTGAGGAGCTGGCAGGGGAAGCTCATCAAAGCCATTGCCTTAGCTGGAAATGAAGCAAAGTTTGTGGTTTAAATTAACAGCAGGGTCTAGGATAAATGTGTAGATGTCAGAGGAGTTGCTCTAGTTGCCCACTCCTGCATGCTATAAAAAGGTGGGGGGGTTGTGGGTGACTACTTTGCATCTTTACTTATTCCATATTAGTTATGACTCTGGTGTTGCTAGTATTTATAAGATTCTTTAATACTTTGAAACTTCCTGCTGTCTGCATCGTTTTCTTCCAGCAATATGAGTTTGGACTTCACTTGTGTGCATTGCAGGGTGGCACAGGAGCTGCTGTCTCCCATCCCCACAGCTAGTTATTGTCACACTGTCGCCTCAGGTATTCTCATGTAATTGTAGGGGGAGTCACATTTTGGATGAATTAATTTTCCCTTGGCATGTGCATTTGTGAGGATTTTTTTTCCCCTGGCTTCTGGTTCATTGCTGTGCCTTATGAACAGGAGGAGGAGGTGGGAAAGAGGCAAGGACCATGCAGTACAGTAATTGCTGCAGCTCCTACCTCATCAAATAGGAGAATTAAATTTGATTTGGTTATGTTAATTATTTGGATGGCTTCAGAGAAAACATGCCATTAACTGTGGAGCAGAGGAGGTTATTAGTAACCTTATCACTTCTCTCTTTGCAACACAGAATAAGAGACTAGGATTTGCTTCCTATGGAGCAGGGATGGGTAGGCTCAGCATAAGGTATGGGTAAAATCAGCTACCCCAAGAAGAGCATCTTATTGAAATTACTGGGGTTTAGTATATAACGAAGTTATGAAGTTTGCAGTTCCATTACAGGGCTTTACAGGGAGGGGGGGAGGGAAAAAAAGCATCTACTGTCATGTCCATGTTTTTAAAGGGCTTAAATGATTGTAAGCTAGATGTGACTCAAACTCTCCTGGGGGTAGGAAATGTAGTGCTTTGCCAAAAGGTTGTTGATGAGAGACCTGTTAATGGAAAGTGGAAAATAAAAACTGTCCTCTAACAGCTTGTTTTGCCTGCAAGCTCGTAAATTTTCTAATAGAACCATGTTACTCTGGGTTCTAAATTACAGATAGTTGCATATTTGAGCTGCCTTGCTGCCCTTGATATATCCATTCTTCAGCTTCACTAGATTGGTTTCATGAGAGGCTTTACTTCTTTGTTTTATGCATTTTGGTTTAAAAAATGTTGTCTGTGTATCCTTTTAGTCCTCCTGCTGCATGGAAAGCTTGAACTTGTGTCTACATGATGATTCCTATGATTTCCAGCCAAAAATACTTGCTTTTATATGAAAATGTTTATCAGATTCTGAGGCAAATTGCAATGGGCCAAAGGGATTTTGCCAGTGAAAGAAAGAATTTGTTCCTTTTTGTTCTTAGTGATACTTGAATGTGCATACTTGATAGATTTCCTAATTTCTGCCTATATGTCTTAAGTAAATCCTGAATTCTTAGTATAGAAAGTTATCGCTGCTCCAAGATTTCAGATTGATGTTACCAGACTTGGGTCTCCTTCCTGTCTGATAATAAATACAGTTAAAGCCCTAAAGATTGTAATTATTCAGAGAAATGAAAGCAAAAGAATAAAACTTCAAAAACGAACATCCAAGAGAAAGAGACTTGAGATACAAGGAGCTAAGAGAAGAGTCCAGGGTGCATCTGTGAGGAACACACAACTAAAAGCGTTTCTTAAAGATAAGGCTGTATTATGATGGGACACTCTGAAGAGTACTCTGAAGACACTCTGAAGTTAGAACTCCTTTCTGCTGAAAATGCACAGTGAAATATGACTGATAGAAATGTTTTCTAAAGCAGCCTTGCGAGCAGTGTGGATTGGGGCCAAGCCACATTTGAACTGTTTCTGAAACCAGACAGATAGGCATTGTTTATCCTAGACTAGCCAGACTGTTTCAGAAAACAGTTCCGTCAGAGCAACATGCATTTCTAGTCTTAATTAGTTTCCAGAATGACTGTAGAGGGAGGACGTTTTTCATCCACATCCTTTTTGACTGTTTCTTTCCTCTCTCCTCCAAATCCCCCAACTCTTCATCGCACTGGAATAATTGCAGCCGTTGTGTGCATGTGGAGCTAAACTGAGCCCTGACAGAGTTGGTGTGCTGCACACCAGCAGAGCAAGAGCAGACATAAAATGCTAATGCACTCCCTGTACTAACATTCCTACTGATGAAGCCTGGTGCTGGAAGGTTTCTGGAAAAGGCTTGATTAGTATAACCTTGTTTTTTTGTTAAGATACTGTATTCATTTGAACCAGATGCGGTCTATTTATTTTCAGCTTTTAAAAACTCCATTCAACACTGACAGAAGCTTGTCACCAATAAATATTCTTTATCTCTTGCATTTAAAACAGAAAAAAGAGAGAAAACCCTTCTTTTCTGAACTCGTTTGTTTGTTTGTGTTGCTTTAATTCCTCTGTAGCTTAGAACAAAGTGGAAGAATATTAATACCATGTTCTTCAAATTGCAGCATTTCTGAAAGTGATAGTCCCAAATTAGATTTGATTTTTACCTGCATAAATAGTAGGGACTGCTGTATCTGTTAAATAGGGCATTCAGAGGAGAGGCATCAAAAACCTTAGTCTTACTAAGAAAACAGATGAGTTGGCAAAAGGAAACATTTTTCTGTCCTTGTGTATCAACAAATATTTGGTCATGTTGTCTTCCTAACCCCACCCACCAAGTTATAACTTAAAAATGTTATCTCAGCTGGAAGGGAAGACAAGTTGTGAAGTAATTGTTAAAAATATTTAGCAAAAGGGTTATAAGTTTTTATTTCACTGTGTTTTATTTATTTATGAGAATGTTAAATCATAAAATGCTTATAATCTGTGAATATGCACACCCACATGAGGCAGAATGTGAACTTCAAGACAGAAGTATGAGAGAAATAATGGATTTAATAACTTGCTTTCCATCTTTGGTGAGTCTTGAAGCCAATCTGCAACCTGGTTTTCATTAAAAGGGGTTGCATATGTTTGTACAGTCCAGGAGTTTTGGACAAATTTCTGTAAGATAACAATGTTGGGGGAAAAAACAGGCTTGGCAAACCCTTTACAATATATGGGGATTTTTTGTTACTTAATATTACTTAATTATTTTCTCTTTGAGACATTAACCATGTTTTAATTTTTTTTTTCTTCAATAAGCCAAGGACCCTTGTCATCCATAAGAGCAGCAATCAAGAGATGTAAGTTTACTTTTCCTTTTTGAGAACTATAATGTTGTGAGATTGCTACATCTTTATTTTTAGTAACTGTTTAACTTGGTATGCAAAAACAAAGTAGCTGTAAGTAAGTAAGCAGTAAACTGAGTGGCTGTAATTTCTTTCTCTTTCTTTTTAGACCCATTTTTTTGTTCCTTCTTTCCAGTTGCTAACATTTTCTTATTTTTGCACTAATGCATCTGTGCACAGATGTGATCCGTCTCTGAAGAGCTTGGGTTAGATGTGCCCAGTTTTTAGTTCATTTGGCAAAATAGAAGATTGTTTTATTTTAGTAGAAATTTGCAGCAACTGCTTATTCACTGTACTGGGACAGAATTAAACTCATGTACTAGGCTTGTTTTGGAAAATAAAAATCTTGTTTCTTTGGAAATTATAAATCTTGAATGAAAGTCCAAACTCTTCTTCCCTGATTTAATTCCTTTTCCCCTTTCCCTGCTCATGTTGTTTCCAGGCAGAGTTTCTTTAGATGCATCTTTCAAAGCATTTTATGCTGTTACTTTCTTCCCCTTTTCAGTTTTACTTCCTTTCTGTCCATGGCTTTAATTTTATATTAATGAAACAACCTTCAGGATTCTGCTATGGGGAAAAATAAATTAGTGTATGTAGTACTGATTTGTTTCTCCTGGACCTATTAGTCAGGGATTCATTAGTGTGGATTAGATTTGAGGTAGTGAAAGGGCATCATGAAAGCTTTACTAGAGCGAGTCTGCATGATGCTGTCATTTAAATGCAGCACTTAATTTGGGCTGTTGCTGCCACAGATGGAAACTGGAAAACAGAGCACCAGATCACAGAGGGCCTTTTGTGGTGGAGTCAGAAATTGATTCAGACCGCCTAAGCCCCAGTACCTTGCCAAACTGAGAAATCATCTAAGAGATCATGAAGCATTTCATATTTATGTTTTTGAAAATGTAGTAGCAAGTGAGTCTTTATTCTGAGGCATAATCACATCAAAATCCACCTGTGGCTCATGTTATTTACTTATTAACATATTAATAACTATGATGAAATATACCATGTGAATTGTTGAGATAATAAGCTAGGAAAATAATATCCATGTACATAGCAAAGCATTTTATATGAAACTGTAGTTCTTTGTACACCAGTACACAATGCTGTTAGGATGGACTTATATTACAATGGACACTGAATAATTCCTAACTCCTCTTGCTATTAATCTGGAAAAGTATGGTAGTTTCTGGACAAGTGTATTTTTCTAACAGAGTTAGAAATCTGTCTTTTTTAATTCCTGATTCTTTGGGCTCTTTTTCTCAAATTTTCAAGAAACATGGTAAGTATGTACAGGCTTTCAACTTACCCAACTGTGGACAACACTGTGTATCACTTTTTTTTGGTAAGTCTCTCTGTTTCTTGTGGCCAGGGAGAAAGAGGTGCCCTGACCACAACTCCAGGTAGAAAGACACTAATGAAAGACAGAAGGTGTCATTTTCAGTCCTGTGACTGCTCCATAGGCTTCAGAAAAGTGAGCCCAACATAACTTGGAGGAAGCAAGCATGTGAACACAAGATCTGCTCAGGAGTAATCTTTTGATCTCAGCTCTTAAAAAGTTACCCCAGGATCTTTAATGATGGTCTCAGGCCTGGACACACCACTCTTAAAGAACTCCCGCTGAAATCACTGAAACTGTTTCCACCAATGCCAGCACAGCAACCTGCACAAGAATGCCAAAGAAAGTAGAAAGAGGCAAGCCAAATGCTGCAGCAGTGAAACAAAGGGGAACAGTGTTTTCACTTGCTTCTCCGCTCTTCCAGACACGGGTGTCATTAGGATGCAGGGCTACAGAAGCGAGTCTCTTATCCTAAAATGTTGGAAGAACCTGTGGGCTTGTTCTATTCTCATTTTGTCCTAAGTAAATACGTGGCTGAATGAAAGATGTGTAACAGCTTGTATGCACTCTGAGGCTGTGGATTTCCATTTGGCAGTTTTGCAGCCGTTTTTGGCTGTAGGTTTTGTTTGTTTTTCATTTTGTTTGTTTTGCTTGGGGGCTTCCTAGGTACTTCTGGCTCCCACTTTTTCCCAACTAGATCAATTCCATGACCTCATCCTCTTCCCCATCTGCACAAACATTTGGACTACCATAATGCAGGGAATGGTGCAGAGGCAAGAACATACAGCCCAAGGAAAGGTGTAGGAAGGAGTGAAATGCCTTCATAAATCATGATTGTCAAATATGAGTAAAACTACATGCTTGCTGTAAGGGTGTAGTTATGAAGATTTTATTCAATGGCAATGCCAGCCTCTATGGTGCCTAACAGTTAAATCAGCTGTGAAATGGGTATAGAGGACTACCCTGGGGGTGGGAAGAGGAATCCCTGTTACCCCCATAGGTTATTTTTTTATCAGTTCTCTCCCTGAAGTTGCAGAAAGAAGCACTGGAGCCAGGAAACAGAGGCAGGATAGAGAATGCTGTTGGGGGTGGCATGTTCCTTCCCCTGTGCTGCTGGTGGTCTGAGCCCAAGGTGAGCAGGTTCAGGGAGGTAAAGTGAGACAAAATCTGTACAGACAGTGGTTATTCTTTTAGCACTGTGAACTCGCTATGGGGTCACATGGGAGCTAATGTTCATTCATGGGGAATCAAAAATCCAGGTTTGGAAGGGGAATTGGGCGTCACCATCTCTTCAGCTATATTCAGGCATTAAATCAACCCAGCTGTAATGTGAGACAATCTAATGTTTCCCTGAGATGCCTGGAAACAGAACCAGAAAAGGAGCAAGACCTCCCCCTTGTGCCAAGAAACAGTTTGGGAGAAAACTCTCTTATTGCAGAGATGCATGAAAAATTCCAATTACTTTGAACCTGCATGTCTTCACAACCTTTCCTTACAGTAATAGTCTAATCATATGTTGGGTGAAAATCAAGGCTGATGATATTGGCTTGAGGATTATCTGCTTGTTTTAGTGTTCCCTGATGAAGGATCTCTGCAGTCATGTAAGACCTTTGATATTTCAAAGATTGCAAATGTGGCATCTTTCATGGGAACATCCTGTCAGTTCTTCAAACTGCATTACTTTGTAGGTAAGGGTGGGAGTGTTTGTCCACCCTTGAGGCTTTCCTTGAGATACTGTAATGAATAAGCTTTATTCCTAGACATCTATATAGTGAAATTACTTCTTAGTCTAATAGTCTCCATATTTCATAGGTTTGGAAGAAATGTCTATCCTGGTTTTAGAAAGCATTGAAAGAAGGTGTGTTTTTAAATATTAGTGCATGTCCTTGTTGTAGAAAGGCTTGGCCTATTTGAGGCTACCTTTCCAGTCTTTAATGCAAAATTAAACTTGCTTTTAAAACACTCTGCAATGACAGAACTGTTCAGTATTTCATACAGGTTTGCTAATGGAAGCACACAAATATTGTTAAGCAGTATGTACATTGTGGAAGCATTCAGTGCTCACAAGAGAACCTTATCTCTGAGCAGATCCTTGATAACTTCAATTGTCTTTGTATTGCCTTAAAAGGTTGCCTGAAAGACTGTGATTTCTAGTGCAGCTCTCTTCCAAAGGCTGAAATCTGCATGTCAGACTTCTTACAGCTTGTCTGTAGCATCGAAGTCTATTGGTTTGTGGTATAGTGGTGGCTGTATTCATACAGCCATTTTGATCCCATAGTTTAAAATACCCCCTGCACCATAATCTGTATGTATTTCAAATACAAATGACATATTAAGTACACTTGAAAAGTAGGACCCTGAGAAGAAACAGTAGAGGAAAAAAATCTGAAACGTAAGTATGCAGCACAAATATAATGTCCTTTGCCTCCACACATTTAAAAGTAATTGGAAAAAGCCCACTAAATAGTTCTTCTAAGAAATATGTACAAAAGAGGAATCTATAAGTCTCTGATCTGCCTTCTGTTTACAGTATTACCATTAATCCTTTATGCTGTATAAGGTTAAACACATTTAGATGCCTCATTGACATTAGCTAATAAAGTGCCTCATTGACACTAACAGAAATAAATAGCAGCAATGGTATGAGTTGATTTGATCCCCCCCCCCCCCCCAGACCAATAAAGTTATAAGATGAATAAGTGAGGTTTTTATGCACTGAGGTTTCCCTCTCCTTCCCCTTCTGAAGCTACTTTGCTTGTTGCTTGTTTTACATAAATACCCCTAAGCATAAGCTTTTGGAAATGTTAGTGATTCTCATCCTGAGCATTTCTTATTGTTAAAGTTGAGAAACCAACTGTTTGTACAGTTGTCACTGTATAAACCAGTGCTGAAATACATTTCCATTGACTCCTCTGATGGAAGAGAGGTTTTTAAATCTTAAAACTGTCATAATATGAAATCTGAGGTAAAAATTAATAGTATGCTTTTTCAAGACAATCCACAAAAGGAAAGAAGAATGGATTTAAAGGATCGAAAGACCACAAGCCAGAAAAATGGCTACAGGTTTCTTTCTTGTGTTCTTTTTAAGTCAGATGTGTACTATATTTTAACAATTCATGTCTTCTTTCATGCACTTTTTAATTTAAATTCATTTCTTTGAA
This sequence comes from Cyanistes caeruleus, assembly GCF_971803275.1. Taxonomy (NCBI): domain Eukaryota; kingdom Metazoa; phylum Chordata; class Aves; order Passeriformes; family Paridae; genus Cyanistes; species Cyanistes caeruleus. The sequence goes on from NC_141705.1 coordinate 43,751,226, forward strand.
ATAGTGAAGGAATAAAAGCTGTGTAAGTCTGGGGACAAGGATCATTTAAAAAGTTTGTATTTTCTTTTCCCCAGCATTTGTGGAATACCTGAGAGCAAAGATGCAGTAGCTTTCATCTCTGTTTCTACTGTGGATTTAAATCCTCTTAAGAGCTTCCAAAACAAAATATATTCTAAAAGTGTGGTTGTAAAATATTGAGACAGCAAAAGTAGAGGAGATGTTGACAGAAGGGAAGACCTTTGTCAGTGTCATTAAAAAATAAATGTTTATATGAAATGTTTATACACATGGAAGTAACTTGATTCCATTAATGCTTGAGAGATATTTTTTCCTAGAAAAATGAGTACATTCTGAAAATATACATGATGGCTTGGGCATTAGTCCTTTTAAATAGATGTGTTTATATATATATTGACTAGTAAAGTTATTTTTATATAAATATTTTAAATGTGCTGTTTTCAAGAGAGTTTATTTGTTTACTTGAATTTTGGAGCTTGATGGATTGCATAATACCACACTGGATTTTTTTTTTTTTCTTTTTGCCTATGTTAAGAAAGGAAAAAAGTCTTTCAGGCTGTTTTTTGGTTTTTACTGTTTAATAACTGTGATAAATAGAAGCACATTTAGAGTCTCACAGGAAGAAAGAGCTTATAGAATTTATCCAGAAATTTAGAAAAAATGAAGTAAGGTGACAGGTTTATCAATTCTGTTTTACATTCCTCATTAATTAGCTTTTATTTCTCCTGCCTTTACCATTGGAACTGGGCTATAACCCCAAGCAATTGTATGGACTACATTTACCAAAAGAGCACTTTCTTCCATCATCTTTGCAAAAGTAGTGTTGGATTTGATTAGTTTGAGTCAGTTAGGGTTTTTTTTGGTCTAACGTGTGTGTTAGATCAGTGCTGTGTTGACATCTCTGAAGAAGAAAGTGAAGGCGAGGTGTTTATTTACTTAGTCAAACAATTTTTACAGAACTGATTTAGATGTGAAATCATTTGAGGTATGCCTCTTGCTAGGATCAACCAGCCTTGCCCATTCCTCTGTGGTAGGTGAGAGTATAAATGATGGGATCCTAACTTCTTTGCACCTGTATCAAGTCCTCAGTGTAAATTATTATTTTTGGAAGGGAGAAAAGGCAGACCCAAATAAACCAAAATTTTAAACTAGAAAAAGTATTCAAAGATACTTGATTTCCCTCTCCTCATTCCCACTGTGTTTCTTTGTTGAGCCATACAGTGGACATTTCCGTGTTCAGTTATATCCTTCATGGTTAATTTATTTCAAGGTAAACTTCTAAATAGCCATTGTTAAAATTGGTATGCAACTAGAAATAAAATGTGCTTTTATTTTCATTTTTATGGACACTATGTGGTGAATAGACATTACAGTTATCTCCTTGCAACACTGGCACATGCACTGTCCTTGCATGACTAACCCATTTGATCATGGCTTCTGGCACTCTGAAGCCTTGGTTTGTTCTCCTTCACCTCCTCTTTGTCTCCTGTAACCCCTTCTTTTTTTCCTCTAGCACTCATGAATAGTGCACATCCAAAATGCCCTGTCGAAGAGGTATGTCTGACACAACACTCTGCAGCTCTTCAATCAAGTATGCTTTGCTGATTTTGGCTAATGATGCTGTGATGTTGCACAATAAGATGCTACCACTTCCTTAAATTGCACTTGCTATGCAAAAAATTTTTCCCTTGGATAATTTGTTTTTCACTCTAAAGAAATCCAAATGAAAATGCAATGTGGCCATTGAAAAAAAATTTTTTGAATGTAAATATGGCAAAACCAGAAAAATAAAGAGGTCAGGATTTGCTTATTTTATGTAACTTAAAACACGTGGTTTGAAAAAAAAAAGTTTCTGACTCTTAATCCACAAGTGATTTAAACTTTATCAAATAATCTAGCTGGGAACATTTAATATTTTATTTTTACATGGAGGAGGGTGAAATATCTTTTTAGGTTCTGAGCCTTACCTTTCCCTTCTATAAAACAAACAGAAAGAGACATTAAATAAGATTAAAGAGCACATCTCAGAAATTATCCATCAAAAGGAAAAGCCTGATATGTTTAACACTTCTTTTGTTTAATTCATGTATCATTTTAATGAAAGGAAAGTAAGTTTCAACTCTAGAGTCCCCACAATGCAGAGTATAGGAAGATGTGGGAAGGAAGAAGACAGGGGACAGGATCTGGTGGTAACTTGGACATAGGCTTAAAATGATTATGAAACCCCACTCTGAATATTTTAAAATCTTCTCACATTTAATACAAATATTTTTTTTAAACTTGGCCAGTCTTAAAATCTGGGATTTATGATCAGATGCTCTATGTTCTGCATTTCATTGATACTGGACTGGTAAGGGCTCTGCTATTATCCTCATATTGCTGTGGCAGTATATTTTAACCTCTTCAATACTTTTGTTTCTTTTCTTTAAATAGCTTCTCGGACCTCTAGCCATAGTGATCAACAGAGGGATAGAAGGTATGGTGCTGTTATTTATATTGCAATTCGGTGCTACTATAAAACTTGTTAGATTGTGTCACAGTATTACTTTTTATGGCTTTCTCCTCTAGTTTATTTTATTCCTTCTCTCTATCCTTAGGGTGTTTAGAGTAGACTTGGAAAAAAGTAGAAAGACTTTGATTTTTAAGCATGATAGGTTAAGAGTTTGAGGAATTCTCTCATCAACTTTTGTATGTGTCCTCAAAAAGGGAATGCAACCAGCCATCAAACCTCTGCAGAACTGTTTTATTTTTCTGACATCTATGTACTGGATCACTTCACAATGAAAATAAGCACACTTTCAAGCCTCCTTTCAGCTTCTCAAAGGGTATTGAGAAAGGAGGTCACCAACCTGGATGGCTGGTGAACTGAGTCTGCCATTATTTTAGATGTGAAGGAACTGTACCCTTCTTTTTTTTAAATTGTTTTTTAAATAGTTTTATAAGTTATGCTTCTGCAGCTTTATTTCTGTCTGCAGACAAAAGCTTCTGTAAGCAGATGCTTTATCTATTCACAAAAGTCCCTTTAGACAGTGGAAGTTTTGTGAGATTCTGGATGGATCAGTGGTGCTGCAGGGACCATGGCCTGGCAGCACAGGCCACCCCTGCAGCTGATGCTCTGAAAGAGCAGTGACAAACCAGGGGTGCTACCTGTGGGTCCTTCACTGTCATGGAAGTCTCTGTAATACTGGGTGAGGGAAGCAAATAGGCCCCAAAGGCCTTGTGAGGCTTGCTCTGCCCCACTTTAGCACCCTGGAAGGTTTCCCTTGGGATCTGAGGATACAAAAGTTTTTAGGTATCCAGCCAAGAAACAGTTTTAACTACCCTACTGTTTTCAGATTGTAGCAGACTGAGGGCAAACACATGATTAGTTCTCATTATCCTGTGAAGAACTAAGACTTCTGCCATCTAATTGAGTTACACTTGTGTTTAAGTGCTTCAAGCATTTAAATTATTTCACTGAAGCAAATAAACCTACTTTTTGGCTAAGGCATTTAATTAGGGGCTTTGAATGGAAGCATAAGTGTTTGTTAGAAAGGTCAGGTAAGCTGCTTTGAAATGATAGAAAGATACCTTTAGTTAAATCAGAAAGACCTGAGCTGTTTTTATTTCCCATTCTGTGAAATCTTTGGACTGTTATACTTAAAAGAACTATTTGTAAGTATTTTAGGTAATTATTCCCCCTTGCCTTCATTTCCAGGCGTCCTGAAATTACAATAGTTGCTGCTGAACCCCTCCGGCCATCCTCCTGGTTTCCAGGTGCAAGTCCTGTCACTCCTCAAGGATTAGGATTCCCTTCTGCTTCATCTCATGCTCAGTGGAGGAGAAATGAGCATCTTCCAGCTGAGGTGAGTGTGAATTTACATGAGGCATGGTTTGATTTACAAAGGTAAAAAGCTCATTAGGTTAGAGAGGAGCAGTTTTTGCTAGCTCAGACTTTCATCACATTGAATAGAAGACTATGACAGTGTTCTTTTCCTCTGTATATGTTAATTAAGTATTCTTTCATTCACATGCCAGTTTTTATTTTTTAAAGTATCTTGTCTGGATGTACCTTAATATTTATCTATTTTGTAGCTTCCGCCATCGTACGAGCAGGTGATAAAAGAAATCAATCAAGTGCAAGTCAATACAACAAATAACAATAATGCTGCTGCTCCTAGACATACCACTACTTCTGCAACACAAACTGACTTTCCAGAGGAACTAATCAGTCATTTGCCAGGAAATAATGTAAAAACTAGTGTGCCTACACACTGGGAATCTACAGGCTGTCGAGGTGAGGTATTTTGAATTTCTCTGTGATGAAAACCTTACTCTGTCTCCTGAAGATGCACTTTATTGTTGGTCTGTGCACCATTTAATATGAATAACAGTTAAATTTCTATAAAAATCCTTTCTTCTGAAAAGCTACTATTGCATTCAGAGTATCATTAGATCTTGAAAGTTATATTCAATTAATCTAAAATGAGTCAGAACTTTGGGGCCAGAGGAGCTCAGACATCTTATCAAAATAGAAATACTTCATACATTCAGACTGAAAAGTGCAAAACAAGCTTGGGAAGCTGCTGTACTCCTCTTTGGTCTGGATTTTGTCTGCATGCCCCTCAATGCTACAAGTTAACAGGAGGTTTTGAACTCAACTTGTAGATACCATGCATTTCAGCAATCTTCAGCTTATTCCTAAAGTTTATATATTTTTCTATTCATCTTTTTAGGAACAGACTTTATTTTTACAAGCACCAGTAGAGTTCTCAATGAAAGCCATCATGTTTACTATTCTGATGGCTGTCAAAAAACAACACAAATTAAATGTTCTGGAATAGATAAGTAAAACCTTTTATTTTCTGTTAGCAGGGCAGAGTCCTCTTAAACCTCCTAGACCTCCTGTATCTCTTCTGAGTAAGTCTTCTGCAGAAAATGAGAATCCCTTAATAGTCTTTGAAAATCCTGAAGGTCAGAGGTGCCAAGAAAAACCCAGTGCTGTGATATGTCCTGTGCCAAAGCCAAGATCAAGAAGCAATCTCAGACCTGTGGTCAAAAGTACTGAAAGTAAGATAGACGGTGAAGAAGAAGTGAACCAGTCTACTGCAAAACAGCAGCAGCCTCCAATTCAGCAGTCACCTCTTTTAGATGAAGACAGTTTACTAGACAATCACCTGGTGATGGACAGCATGAGTACAGAAAGAAGCCAAAATAGTATTGTTTCAAGGATCAAAGTTTTTGAATCCCAAGGCACTAATGATACCTCAGGATTATCAAAAAAGCCAGAAATTGCCCCTCGTTCGTTTGTCCCAAGATCTGTTACTACAAAGAAGCCAGTGATTGCTCCAAAGCCAGGGGTGGGCAGAATTTCAGAAGAGTGGGATGCATGGACCGAAAACAAATCAACACCTTCCAAGGAATTGCAGCCTCAGCCTGAAATAGTTGGGAGCAGTGTTGTAACCAAACCTGAACTGCCAAAGAAGCCAAAACCTGGCCTTGTTAAAAGTAGCAGTAGTGATTTTCTCGATGCAGGGAGGGGATCAGTTGCAGAAAGCAGTGATGGACAAAAGAGATTTCCTGTTCCTGCTCCAAGGCCTCTTGTTCCTAAGAAGTCATGTTATTCAGAAAATCCTGCTCTTTCTTTGGCCTCACTAAAACCAGTTGCTGCTCCTCCACGGCCTTCTGTATCTGCCCAAGAAAAAGTTTTTACGTCTCTGGGGGAATTGTCCCCTGCAGCCAATTCCTCAGCACCTGCTTTGCAAAATAAACTAGATGTGGAAGGAGATCTGATCAGTTTTGATGATGATGATGATGTTTTACCCCTAAGTCCAGCTGGTGGAGTTAAAAATAGCATCAGTTCTGAAGCAGCAGCAGGTAAGAAGAAATTTTTTTTCAACTGTCACCATGGTTCTTCTTTGCAGGTATATCCTGTGTGTTACATCTGCCTGTCTTGTTGGGGTTTATGTGTGTAAGAAACTTCTGGTTTTCTGTTATGTCAAGATCCCTGTGAAATTACATGGATTTTGAGACTCAGTAGGTTTCAAGGCTGTATAAATCTCAGAACTTGTCGGCTGGATATATTATGTGATTGCTAAAATGATGATAAAAGATGATCGTATATACTAGATGTCACTTCCAGATTGTGTCACAGTTCTCTCTGGGGAACTTGAGACAGCTTATCTCTCACCATCTAATGTGACTAATTTATCTGAGTGCCTTAAGCTCTGTAGTGGAAACCTAGTCATCTGAAGAAGGAGCAGTGTTTGTGGTATATGGGAACACTCATGATCAAATATTCTAGGGTGGTCTGTCCATCTCACCAATGCCTACTTATTTTCTCTGTCCTCTCTGTCTTGTCTTGTCATATGACTGTTTTGTAACACAACTACAGCTTCAGGAGTTTCTTAATAACTGAAAATAATTATTTCATGTGGACAGATCAATTACTAGAACGACATTCCTTTCATTAACCTTGTTTGATACTATTAGGCACTTGGGGGTCAATTTTTTTACTGCTGTTTTAGGTAGTTTAAGACACAAGTGGGTGTTGGGCTGTCATTACATTTTATAGCAATAGGTTTTGCCATCTTAATATTCAATATGTCTGGTTTAGTTCACCAGTCCCACTGCAGGGACTCTCCAGGGTTCTGTTTTAAAACAAAGGGTGAGTCATACAAAATGCTTGTTTAAGGAATTAGCTATGATTTTAATTTTTTTTTAACCTCATCTATTGGGTTTTTGTGGCCAGGTTTTGCTATTGTGGGGTCTACAGGCGTGGTTTTTCTGAGAAGCTGCCAGAAACTTCCCCCATGTCCAACAGGGGGAAGTGTGCTGAAGTAGGGGAAGTGTGGGAAGTTCTCTGCCGATAAGGAAGGAGCAGCAGAGACAACATGTGATGAACTGACCACAGCCCCCATTTTCATCCTCCTGTGCTGCTTCAGGCAGGAGGTGAGAAAATTGCAAGTGAAGTTGAGACTGGAAAGAAGGGAGGGGTGAGAGTACTGTTTTTAAGATTTGGATTTATTTCTCATTACCCTTCTCTGATTTGATTGCTAATAAAGTCAAGTAATGTTTCCTCAAGTCAGGTCTGTTTTGCCATGATGGCAGTTGGTGAATGATCTCTCCGTGCTCTTAGCTTGACCCAAGAGCATTTTGTTACATTTTCTCTCCCTATTCATTGGAGGAGTGGAGTGATAGAGTAGCTTTGGGGGGCACCTGACATCCAACCAGGGTTAACCCACCACACATCATTTATCATCTTAACTTTCACAAAAGAGCAGTGTAGATGCTATGTAGTTGTTGTGGTAAATCAATATTAATGATCGTTAACAAATGCAATTTCTTCACAGTTCGTGAATTATATTATCAGATGAAGTTCCAATTTGCAATTGTTTCTCCTCTGTATTGTCATAAAAGCCCCAAGGCAGATGTAGAAAGTTCCCTTAAAGTTTTAAATTGCTAAGATTGGTGTGTACAGACATACAGTTCTCAGGGGAGCTTATGAAAGCAGTGAAAATAAGGCAACAAAAGATCCTGCAGGAGAGTTGAGTATTTCAACATGGATACAAGACCAATTTTTTTGGGGGCTGACAGATTCCAGGAACCAAAACCAAATATCACCGAAACTGAAATGAGGCAGGAGTACAAGATGACTGGAGAGGTGTTTTGCACTTATGTCAAGGAAATGTATGGCTGATGGTGTTTATGTAGGAACAGCGGCATGATCGTTGTGTCTGGAGACTGGAGTCGTGGAGTACATGTGGATGGTTTTAGAAGAAAAGTCATTTAGGATAAAACTTCTGTAGTTTCAGTCATTTTATTTTGATTAATAGATGTAACAAATAGAAGAAAAATGTACCTTTTCTAAGTAGTAGGCAAGGAAAGACAATATTTACATTTTGAAAATGGCTAAAAAGGAAGATCACGTTTTAGCTATGTACACTAAAGGACAGACTTACCCCCAACCTCCAAAAATTATTTAACACTAATTCATCCCTTAAATCAGAGGTTGAGTGATCACAGATGAAAATCACCTGAGAAATACAGTTTTCACGATGAGGTGATAAGAGTGTCGTTCTTACTCTTTCTGGTTGGTGCCCTAGGTGTTATTGGTCATTTAATTAAGAAGAAAATGCTTTCCATCCTCATGGTTAACAGAGGAATTATGCATACAATAGTTTCCTGACTTCCTAAGTTACCTGGCCATGATTTTATTTATTCAATAAAACGTCATCTGTGCTGCAATCACTTCTAGCCTACTGAAGAGAAAAACTTATGGCAGTTACCACTTTATCACACTGTAAAATTAGGACTAATTCCTGATTTTTGCTGGCATTTTTGAACTCAAGACCATACCCTGTACCCTGGATAACTAACACTGCAGTGTCTTGACAGAGCATCTACAAGAACAACACTGGCTCTCTGAAAATGAGGCAGCACAGAACACTAGCACTAGCTATTTCTCATGTTCCCATAGGAACAGCTTAGGATGTGCAAGATGAATCCATGGTAAAATGTTTCGTGAAGGCAGGAAGAGAAGCTCTAATCTTGCCCCCAGTTCCCCAGACCTTTGCATTTCTTACATATTTGTCATTGTCATTGCTTAGCAAAATGACAATGCTCTGCTTGTTGTTATGGCAACCCTAGGAAAGGAAGAAGGCTTTTATGCAGGGGCATTGGAAACCAAGCACCAACATCTTGTTTGTCAGAGAGCAGCGTTATGTCGGATATTGCAGTGTTACCAGAGCTGCTTTTTGTCTGGTACAGCACAAGTGTGATAGGCCAATGTAAACAGAACTGGAGGGATCAATCCCTGCTGCTGCTGACTCCTGCTGTGAAAGGAGGAAGGGCAGGTGTTCAGTGGATGATGAGGAGGGCACAGAAGGCAGAAGATGAAGTGAGCATATGAATGAAAAGGTGAAAGAGGCAAGACGAAGTTCAGAGTCTCCACAGCAATTTAGTTGACTGATGTAAGACATCAGCTTCCTCTAACAGAAAGCCCCCACCTCCACAGTAAGTGGAAGATATTTGAATACTATAAATGTGCTAAGATTAACAGTGTTGGCAACAAACCAGTTTAGTTTCACCAGTCTACATGTCAGTGTTTAACTGGTAGTTCAACTACCAAAACTAGCTGAATGATTCAAGTTTTTGTCAGTGTTTCACAGCATCTCCAGCAGCACAGCTGTTACCTGAGTGATTTTACTCTTATCCAAACATAATAATTTTATCCTTGTCCAGTCTGTATGAAGAGGGGGACCATTCTGATGCAGATAGGGACTCCGGATCCTGAGATTTGTTATAAAGCTTTCAGCAGCCACTCAGAGAGTTGAAGTCTGTGGGGCCTTTGGAAGCTGCAAAGTTCAGAGGTGAATTGTGACAGAATCTTGCAGCCAACTCATGATGCTGGCCCAAGGGAAGAGCCAGGAAGGAAAAGTCAGTCAGATCTGTAGAACTGCTTTGTTGTCATCCAGAACAGTTTTAAGTGCCATAATTTTGGACTCAAAGGCTAATGTTCAAAGCCATTTGTATCCTAATGAAATTACTATTTGAGTCAGTCATTTAAAAATGTGGAGGCATCTGTTTGGAACTCTACACCTTTTGGTTTTAATGCTTTAATGATAGTTGTGATATTTTGGATCATCTGTGTTATTTTTGCTTTTCTTTTATGTCTGATAACAGTTGTACAGTTCCTGGTGGTTAGAAGTTTTGGTAATCTATCAGGTGGGCTCACTTCTCTCTTACCCATTTTTGCAAGGGCTTGGAAATTAAATCCTAGTGCAAGTTTAACTGTGTACATTTCACAGCTTCAGAAGATCCATGATTTTACCTCTATCTTGTATTAGTTGTTATCTCAAAGCATGTAGTGTACCTGCTTGCTAAAAATTATGAGAATGTACTTTTTGAACAAAGATCAGGTAATGATGCATTTAGAGCACACATTTAAATTAAAACTTGGAGGTGATATTTCTGAAATGTTTTTATTTCTTTTCACATTTAGGGAGCTCTTCTTCCTTCTCTTCTCTTCTTTCTCTCTGAAACAGCATATAATTCACTGATTGCTCTGTGCCTGACATAGCAGAACTCAATTTGAACCAGATGCTTTGAAAAGTAGTTCAGAGAGTGCCTTACCTTACCAGCAGGAGACAGCTCTACATTTTGATATCTTCATTACGTTCAGGTCGAACAGAACTACTGCATTTCTTAATTGTCTTACCTGTCTGTCTAACTACTTTATTGTGCTATAAAGGTCCATTTCTGTCTCTGCTGAGAAAAAATCCTACCACACCAATGCTTCTATCCATTTATATGTATTGTTGCTTCTTGTGGCATGAATGGTGGCATTTGTGTGACATTATAGACCATTCAGAAAAACTGCTGCTTGAGTAACTCTAGATTTGTCTGCTGTGGGGGTATTGCCCAGATGCTTGATTTTAATTGCTTCCTCAGGACGCAAAGGAAAGGGAAATGAAAAAAAAAAGGAAATATTTCTAACTGATAGATTAGTCCAGACATATCATTAAACTAATGCAGCTTTTCTTAAGGTTCAGCTGTGTTTCTGATGACTCTTATTGTGGCTATTTTCAAGACACCTGTCTCCTTTTTTACTTACTGACAAATTATCACCCCAGAAAAGAATGAGCTGTCTCATCCATTTTAATCTGCTCTTTGGCATAAAACCCTGTAAAAACAGTTTTTACCTGAGGACATGCTGCTCTTGGAGACAGAGGGCTGTGCTGTGTCCTGTTGGTTCTGCTGCAAGGTTCACAGTCTCCAGGAAAAGTGATAACAAGCATCCATTAACTCTTCAGTCACTTCAGATGCTTGCTTAGTAGATATAAATTTGTCTTTGAGGACCTTGAAAACTGGCACAGGAGAGGGCCTTATATCTAGACTCAGGAAACAAATAAGGTTTTTAAATCATAGCTACGCAATAGTTGAGTGGCCCTTTAGGTTGTCAAATGCAAATTAATTCGGTGTGAGTTCCAGGTCCATAGATGCTGTGAAGTAACACACAAGTAATAATGTTCTTAAGATCTGTCTTCTCTGATAATTGAACCTGTTTATTTTACTGTATTTAAAATGGAGATATCCTTTGTTCACAGTTTGTCAAAGAACAACAGTATGATTATTTAAAGGAAAATGTTTATTAAAAAAACTTTTTTTTTTTCTGAAAGCATGTGAGATTATTGCAAGAGAGTAGATAGGTATTTTAAACAATGCTATAAGCTACCTTGTCCTTCACATTTTCAATGATAAAAAGTATTTTGTATGTCCAACTGTTTTCCATTACCTGCTTTGGAAATTTCCAACTTGCCTGTTTTGGGGCATTTGAATCTCTTGGCAATAAAAAGTCATTCATTTACCTGGCAAGAATAGACAAGGCCATGTTTCTTAATCTTCTGGGTAATTTGGGGGTATATTTTCTTGGTCACCTACTGTATGTCCAAATACCTTTCAGCATCTAATTTTTGAAGTCAGACCAGGTTATTGCAACCAATTTCTAGCAACATGCCCTCACAGCTGACCTGTTCTGTGCAGGAGGTTTGATCAGAGACCTCCTGAAGACTCTTGCAATCTGAACTATCCTAGTCTTACTTCAACTAGAAAATTAGATCAGTGATAGAGGAGTAGCCTCCAAACTCTCCCATAATAGCTCATGCTGATATGTGCAGTATTTTTGTGCCAAAGGCAGTGTAATTTCCATCACTTTACTAGTGCAGATGAACGATGAACCAAATGGTTATACTTTTAGATGCACACAGGTGCGAAGTGTGGGCATTCCCACACTTAGAGAGAAGCGCTGAAAGCTTGGAAAAGGTCCATCTGTATCTCTCTATATGTACAAGTAGATTGTGTGTAGTTTTCTACCCCATGAATGCTTTTATTGCCATTAAGTGTTACAAAAGTCTGAGAAGTTTTGCTATTCTAGTAGTAGATTTTATTTTATCTGCTCTCCAGCTTTCTGACTACATGGATGAGATTTCATTCATTGCTCAGTTAAGGATAGCTTGCATTTTCAACAAGTGCATTTAAGTCAAATCTTCTGTGGCATGTCTTGGCACTTTTTTCCTATAATTTACAGAGAACACAAAACTGTACAATTCTTTGTGCGTTTCTGCTGCACTGATGGCTAGGCTCTTTCGGCAGAGCAGATTTGCTTGCCTCTCCTCCAGTTTTAAGTCTGAAGCAGTACTGAGTCTCCTCCCAAATGATGCTGCATTCCTTTTATTTGAATGAGCTGGTCTAATCTCCTAGCATTAGGAGAATACCAAGAAGCCTGGGTGTCACCTGAACTTACTTTCAGGTTATGCACAGATGAGATGCTGAAAGAGCCTGCATCCCATTGTCTCTCTTTTTTTCTTTTTTTTTTTTAATTTTCTGGTCTCCTAAAAGTTACAGTCATGAGTAGAACATGACAATGTTCCATGCAGAGGGAGCTGAAAATTTCATAATTTATGAAAGGTGGTGTAGTCCATACAGTTTTCTCTGTGTCAGAAATCCATTTCTGAAAACAGTGAACTGTTAATTTTCTTGATGGAAAGTTCTGTGGAAAGCAGATTGGTAAAAACACTGATGCTGAAATTTAGATACCATACCTGTCTAATATATCTCTTTATCGTTGTAAATAGGTTGAGATTTAAAATGTCTGAGTGAACATCAGACTTCTGATTGTGACATTTCACAGTGTTTCTTGAGCATGAACCCCTTTCTTTGAGGTGTTACCTGTCAGGTTTCCATTGAATCTCTAGCTATACTATTAGGAGGGGCCTGTTGTTGATAATCTCCCCCAAGTATGGGTTGATTATGCTTCCATAAACACCAGAGTGCTTCTATGGGGCTAGGTTTTAATAAAACTATTAAACCTAATAAAATTTGATGAGGTCTGTTCCTGGAAGACTCTGGTAATAATACTGTTCTGTGTGAAGGGAATGTGGGAGTTTTGCCTATAACAGCTGGTTTAAGTTTTTAAATTAAAGCCCAAAAGTAGACACAGTTGCATGCTTCTGTAGTGACAAGTGTTGTAATATCAGCATCCACACCTTTGTACTCCATTGTTCTCATGTGTGCTGAGTACTTCTTGCAGGACTGAGTATCTTCACAACAGATAGTCCTGTCTGGGCTTTGTACCTTTCCACTTACTGTTTGCTTGAAGATTCCCCTTATTGCTGTAACCATCTTTCTACCTCTCACTTAAAGACTAACAATAAATATTTCAGGAAGATACCCATCTGTCCTTCTTGCATGGGGAAACCTACTGCTTCTTCTGTAACCTCATTTTTCATTTTAAACAAGGGTGGTCTATGTCAATGGAGGGATAAAAGATTGTTTCTCCAAAACCCTTGAAAGAAAGGAGATTATGTATGGTTTATTTGAATACATAGCTTGTGTTTGTCTTTCCTGCAAACAAGCACAGTAATATATGTTATCACATAACCCTTTGAAACAGAAGCTCTAAAAAATTAGACTAAGGAAGCCACAGACTTTAAGTATTATTATAAAACTTTAATAAAAAAAAAAATCAATAGAAGTCTGTTGATATGTCTTATGAAAAATTACTTGCAGATTAATTTCCTTGAGCTGAGAAGCTTTAAATGACTACATTAACAATTCTGTTTTCACACCTCCATGAATTATGCTCAAACTATGCCCAGTTGTTGTTAAACAACATAAAAATTTGATATGTTGTCAGTCTCATTGCACAAAGCAGCACAGTCATTTTCTCAGCCAATTTCTGCTGCAAGCCCAGCACTGGGGAATGGAATAACACAAACAAGGTAATGAGTTTTAAACTAATTATGAGGTGACAACAGTATAATTGAACATAAGATAATGAGTGGAAAACTAACGTTCATCAAATGGTTTTCTCAGCCTTAGAAATTGCTTTTCTCAGACTTAAAAATTGTCAGATGTATTGATGTAGAGACCTCTGCCAACTGCTGAATGGTCAAGAAAACTGTTTCTATACATAGCAGTGATTAACAGCTGACAAACAGTAATTTTGTACAGTTTTTAAATCTCCTTTAAATTTATGAGACTACAGAACTGTGATTGTTTGGGATATTTAGAACATTTCCACTTTGTCTCTGTATTTTCATAAGATGGAGGCTTTGGAAAATTGTCTCCTCGTTTTTCATGCAGAACTTGCAGAACCTTACCCTGAGAGGTGCTCTGTGTGCCAGAGTGCTCCTTATGGCCATACTGTGTCAAGGAGCCTGTGACTTAGCCCAGCTCACCTTTCCTCTGCTCATCCTGCATCTCCAGCTTCCCAGTAGGCAAATGCAGCTTTGAGGCCACGCTGCCTCACCAGGGTCACTCCTCAAATCTGATGTAGATTTGCCAGATAAAAGAGAACAAAGCTCAGTTTCAGGGTTTGTTTTTTTTTCAGCTGTACTTAAAGTTGCTCTGAACACCAGGACAAAACTTAAGGTTTGATAAATCATCAGTTTTTTTTTAATGCAATTCAAGTGTCAGCATTGTAGCTAGCAGATGGAGGTATAAAAGGAGTAGAATAATATTGCAGGCATGCTCCAATGGTCCAACCTCATGTGCTAATCCATAACTTGAACAAAATGTTGTTTCACCCTTACATTCTAAAGCATTGTGGATTGCCTGTACATCTTTGGGCACAATATGATGGAGCTATCTTTTGTCTAGATGTTAGTTACTTTTAACTGTAGCCTGTGTACCTTTATCTGTAGACAACTTGTTGACCTGACCTGCCATGATCCTTTGTACCTGAAGTGTACATTCACAGCTGTTGTACAAGCAACCTGACAGAAGGAATTGATTTGCTCGATTCCTGATTAAAATGTGATCTGAAGGTACCTGGGTGGGTTTCTGGGGAACCTGTAGGCAGGTTGGCTTTAAGAGAGGCCATGGCACAAATCCACACAGCACACCTGTGCGGAATGTATCTGCCTGTGAAGAAAGCCTTAAGCAAGGGGCTAGTGGGAGGTGGACATCTGAGCAGGGTGAACATGCACGGGCCCTGTGGCATGTTGTCCCTGCTGTTGTGACAGCTGCACGCTGGCAGCAGGAGCTGGGGGCACTGCCAGAGGGGGCTGATGGCAGATACACCGGCAAGGGGGAGCTGTGGCCATGGAGTCATGTGCATGTGGGAGGTTCATAAATAAATACTGCATTTCTGGACTTTCTTAAATCTTACATGAATTGCCAGGCACAGATATACAGTGTCTTGCTTGGATTGGATTGGATTGGATTGGATTGGATTGGATTGTGACATAACTGCTTTTTCTAAGTGTCAAAGATAAAATTTCATCAAATACAGATTCTTCCAACTTTGTCAGGAAGTCTGGTAGTAGTTTTGGGAAAGGGTATGCTTATATTAAAGTCATGAGGAATTCAAAGAGATGCCCTGCATACTTTCTCTCTTAGACTATGACACTCCATAAATAACATCTCGTTAAACTACACATCTGAAAAGGCCAGCAGAAGAGATCAGACTCGGTTGTTGTGGCTGTGAATATGTGTCAGATTTATCATCCAGAGTCCTTCTCCAGTTTCTACTGTACACTTTTATGATACTGTTAAGCATTGCCATTTTACTGCAGAATTTGATAATGTCAGTGTAAAAAGTAGCAGTTATTAAGAAGAGAGAAGTATTGCTCTTTGACATGAAGGTGTATTTGAGAAAGAACACATTCATTTGGTCTTTATTTATGTACTAGTATTTTTGTAGCTGCCTTCTGCAGGTAGAGATACAGGCCTCTGTTGCCATGCCTGTTAATAAGAGATCAGTGTTTAGGGTAATGAAGCATGGGAAACATTGCTTCTGTCTGACCAGTGGAATGCTTGGGCAGGCTTGTAGAGGAATGAGTGATATAGGCAGGGGCAGAGCTCAGGCACAACTGCCAGACCTTGGTCTGAACCAATTTCCTCCATGTCACCGGTTTTTATTGGTTTATAACCAATAAAATGATGCAGAATCTTCAAAAGAATTAGTTGTTCTACAGCAAGGACGTTTTGTAATCAGTAGTATTTAAATGGTTTGTATGTTTCAGTAGGTATGTTATCTGCTGTAGTGCTGATTGTTTAGCTTTGACAAGATTGTATTGATTAAAACTTTTCAGTGAATGTGTTCACAGCTATGTCAGTGCATTAGATCAAGTGCTTTGTAAACATTTCCCTAAAGTCATTCTGATTTCAGCTTCCTATTACCAAGCAATGCAGTTCCTCTTGTTCAATGGCTCATATAATCCCAGAAGGTACTGGAGCATGTTTATGTTAAGTCATGTATGAAAGCAGATGTACAAAGAAGACCTGTTACTTACAAAGAGCTGGGTATGCTAGTTGCATCAGCTTGATCTATCTTTTTTTATTACTGTATTGGGTGTGAAATGTAAATATCCTTAATAATGAAAGCAATATTTGGTAAGATTTGTGTTCAACAAGTATTAAAGATGTTGGGTTTTTTTCCTCCTTTTAGATCCATTTCAGTTCCTTACCAAAAATGAACCTGCCAAGGAACAGATGGCTCAACCAGCTTTAGCTCGGAAACCCACTGTGATCCGAATCCCAGCTAAACCCGGGAAATGTAAGTTCTTCTCCCAAATGTCTGAGGAATGTGTTAGAAAACTGTTTCAATTGGGACATAACATTTAGTAATTGATTTGCTGTTTAGTAGCTAATATCAGCTGCCAAAGGAGTCCCATGGTACGGTTTGACAAGACAGAGGAGCCAACCTAAGGGCTGTGTTGAGTGGGAGGTGTAGATGAGTGTCTTTTTTTCACTCTCCCTGCTGCCCAGCTGCCTTATTGGGATCCCTCCCTTGAGTTTGATGTCTCTCAGACCTGATGGAGCTGATGCATCTCAGAGGTGAAACTGTATGTAAGGGGCAGATCTAAAGGCTGAAAAAGAAGCAAGCTTGTTTTGTCTGCTAAACCATATTCTGAAGCTGAATCTTTGGCCAAATTGACTTTGGTGCTCACCTTAGCTGAGGTTTAGTGCTGCTTCCAAGCTTTCTTGTTAAAAGAAAAACATTGGTGCATTAAACTTTCCTTCAAATACAGCTTGGTTGGGATGTTTAGTATAGTTTTCATAGTTTAAATCAAAAATTTCCCTTGATCCTTGCTAGTTTTGAAATCTGCGGCCATTCAAGCAAAAATGTTCAGGTAGCAGTTTGAGGGAATAAAAAAAGGCATCTGAGAGCTGCGATGCAAAAACCTTATGTGTTCAATTTTATGTCAGGATCTTGTAGTTTTCTGAGAGTTACTATATTGCTAAAACCTGCCACCTCTAATCCTTTACAGCTTTACAAATTACACTGACAGTGTCTGAGTGGAAATTTATCAGAGAGCCACAAGGTCTTTGTGTTGGTCTTTGTATGCTGGAGTGCGTACTTGCAGAATTCTGTTTGGCCTTATCTTTGATCCTCAGAGCTTAGGGAAAAATGTCAAAAGATAGTTCTTAAAACTTACATTTCAAAATCATGTTTTGCCACATTTAGTAGGTGTGTAGTCAACTTATAGTAACTATATGTCCAGGTGGTTTTTCTCCTAAGAGTTTCACTCATTATTTTCAATCTGCCCCTGTCACCGACCCACTGTTAAAACACTAAATTTTCTTTTCCCCTGCATATGTGAGAAATGCAATGGAAATTATTAAAAATGTAGTGAAGACTGAAGATAAAGCTGTGAGGAAAAGTCTTTCTGTTAATACCTGTTTAAAAAGAAAATGTTTTTTCAATTGGAAGAATATGTTTATGAACTACTGTAATGAAACTATGACATATTTATTCTCTATAAAGGAAATTTTAATTACAATTAAAAGTAAAATGAAGCAGAAAGCCAGCCAGCTACCTGACATTTTTCTCTTATCCTTTTTTTTTTTTTTTTTCTGAGATGGATTCCCTTTTGAACTTGTAGATAATTGGTCCCTTGCTGCTCTCTAGTGGTAATTGAAATTTCCACAAAGGACTGCCAGTCCTGTATTTAGCTACTAGCAGCAGGAGGTTGTGAAGGGCTGCCTGCCTTATGGGAATCAGTGGCTGGAAGATTAATGGAATAGGGAGGAACAGAAGCAGATTCCAAGAAAGCAGAGTAGCCTTTTGTCAATCAGGAGCTGCTGCAGAAATGTAACCTGTTAAAAGTTGAAAGAGAACAGTACAACTGGGCCAAGGTATAAATGGATATAGTAGGATTTACATTGTAAAGGGGCCACATAATCTCAGTACAGGGGAGTCTTTTGCCATCTTGTTTATGGAGGAGATAAATTCTGTCAGGAACCAGCAAAAATGAAAATAAAAACCCCTGTAAACAAACAAACCAAAATAACACAAATTTTTAAAACCCTCCAAGAACAGCCCACCCAGCACTACCAAAAAGGGGGCAGAACTGCTTAAGAATTTGAACTCCAGTGAAGTTTTCAATTAGGATTATCATTTTTGTCGAGATGGGGTTAGAAAGGAAGCATTAAAATTCCACTTCAGTTATTATACTTAGAAATCACTGGAAATAACACCTGCCTTCTTGTTTTTTGGGATTTTTTTTGTTTGGTTTTGTTCCTCTAGTTCCTTTAATTCTGACCTTAAAAAGAGTAAGGGAGAGAAAATTAGGCTGTCTATAGCAAGATTTGAAGTGGTAAATAAATGTCTCATTGCTTTTTATATCAGTAAGACACAATAAAGGAAGATTTCTTTTGGAATTACTGCCAGGTATTGTTTTTCACTTTTCATTTGTCACAGTACCTTAGAAAAGCGATGAACTTCCCAACTTTTTTCCCCATACCTGGTTACTGCCAACACAGTAACTATGAGCTGCTTCTAAGAATTTAACTGATCCATTTTTAAACATTACAGCAGTGTTTTACATAACAGTAATGCAACAAAGGTGTTGAAAATATATAACACTTATTTATGTTCTTTGTTGAGAGTAATTTTCATGAAATGAGCGACTGGAGGTTTTGTTTTGGATAGCATCTCTGCTCCTTTTTTTTTTTGGGTTTTTTTTCATCAGTCTATAAATGTCCAGGCTGTCTTCACCTATTTTTATGTAACTCCAAGTCCAGCTGGCAGAAGAGCTTAAGTGTCTGTAGTTCTTTCTATGAAATTAATTTTCTTGATATACAAACAGATTGTAAAATAGATGACATGGTTCCAATATATAAAGACAAAATGTTTGGTAAATATGCTGGCAAAACCTGTACAAGTACTTCCCAGGTTTCAGTGGCAGAGACATTGAAAGCAAATGTCATCTATTTAGAAGGGTCTTCTTTATTGAGCATGAAGACATCATCACTCTTCCCTAGTATGATCTGTAGTGCTTCCTCTTCCATGTCTTAAACTTGCTTTGTGCCTTAAAGACTACCTGGGAAATTCCATCTCTGTTTTCTGTCATCCTGAATTTCGTAGCAGGCAATAATTTATTTTCTTGTCTTTACCTTTCTGGAGATTCTTCCTTCCAAGTCTCCTGATCTTTCAGGGTTACTTGAAATAACCCTCAGCTGTTTTCCAGCCTAAAGGATATTCCAGGAGCTGACAGCTGAAAAAAAAAGTGAGCCAGTTTAGAAATGTGGTGATGGTGTTTCAGGGTATCCAGTAATGAATCTGACATTCCAAGGGGTAGAAACTCTTTCTACTCATCTAATACCGTATCACCAAATATTGCAGCTGAAACCCTGAAACTCTGAAATGACTTGATGGTGTCCTGAGAGTAGAGTGAAGATCCATTATACAGGATGGGAAGTACTCCTGAATTCCCCTCATGTCCTTTTTCTCTTCGCTATTTTTTAATTGGTTCTTCCCTTTGGCTGCTCTGGATTTGAGGAAGTTAGTTGTATTCACACCAAAAATGCCCCAAACCATCGTGTATTCCTTTACCTATTGTTGATCCACTTAAGGAAGGTATTAATTAGACTTTAATTTGGGATTTTTTGGGTTTTTTACAGCTTTAAATGACATCCCACATAGCCCTCCACCACTTCCTGCTGAAAAGCCTATTGGGAATACATCCAATATCACAGTGGGGAAACCCAACAGTGGTGACCTAGTGAAAAAAGGGGTAAGTTAGAACTGTTTCCCTGTATTACAGCTTTGTCTGCTTTGGTTAAAAAATCTCTTGTGATCTTCAAGTTATTTGTAAAGTAAGTCGTTTGAAGGAGCAGAGGATGAAAACAACTACTCAAAAAAATATAAGGCTTTTTTCCTTTAATTCTGTTCTCTAATTAATTAGGTAATTTAGACTGCTGTCAGTTTTGAAAAGCACTCTGGTGATTTTACTAAACTTTGATCACATCTATCTTCAATTTTCTGTATTCACCACCTGGAATCAGAATATTCTACAACTTAGTGTTAAAAGCATTGAAAAGTGGCTCAAATTCCAGTGGGATTTACATGGTGAAATGTTGTCAGAGTGCTTTAGAAATGTATTTCTTACCTTCATCCACACAATTCCTCTTGGTGTCTGTGCTAATTTGCAGGCAGAGAAAACTTTTCTGTAGAATAATGAAGCTTGCTTTTTTTCATCTCTTTCTTGTTGTTTCTGCTGAGTAGAACCATCTATTTAGGGAAGTAAGGCTCTGCTGCTTGCTCCAGAGCACATACACAGTAATGATAGGTGTTGTAGCTAAATGACATTTGACACAGATTTTCAAAGGGAATTAATATAAACTGGAAAATTACAGTAAAATTTCCAAATACTGAGTTTTCTGATGGCAAGAATGGCAGACAATCTTGTAAAAGCAACAGGCAGTTAAAAGGTCAAATCAAATTAAAAGCCCTTACTAGATGGACATTGCCAACAAATGCAACAATAGCTACCTCTGCCATTAAGATAAAGGGTATTAAAATGTTGTGATTAAAAAGGCTTCAGAGAGGTCCCACCTTTTCTGGATAAAGAAAAAGAAAATTTACTGAGAAAGAAAATTTATGAAACAGGACATTAGATGACATTTTATGCAGTGGAACTCCAAAACTTTTACAGTGTCGTCCAGGTTATTGTGACAGACATGTATAAGCTTCAGGAGATATTTTTTTCAAAAAGATAGGATTTCAGTGTTCCAGTGGATTCAATACAATCTTTGGAAGGGTAAGAAAAAACCCTGTGCTTCTAAAACTAGTATTGCTTGCTAGTGGAAGTGTTTAAACAGCAACAGCAAAAATTGTTGACCATAAGCAGTAGTTGGCATAGATTTCCTCCTTTTTACACAAAAGAGGAAAATTTTTGATATGAGGATAACATCTTCATCTGAAAGTGGCAGGTTGTTTTCTTTCTAGTAGGGTCATTTAATCAGAACATTAATTTGGGGACTCAATCAAGGGTCAGGTTTTGTCACAAAATATATCTGTTGTTTTCTAGGTGGGAAAAGTCACAGAAATTGTTTGAGTTTCGAGCACATTCAAGCACCTAATTAAGTAAACAAGGCTGTTCAGACCTATTTAGAAGTACTGGTTCAGAAAGGGTTCTTTTGAACTCAGATTCAGCACTCTGATTTACAATGCTGTTCCAGAAGCAGCTGTGCTTGTTCTGCAGAGCTGGCAGAACTTTCTGGCACTGGGATGAAAACGAACAGCAGGAGGCAGTAAGGATGGTCACTTGTTAATCCATCACTGTGGTCCAAGCCCTTCAGACATGGCACATGTCCTCCTCTCTGACTGCTGTACTTTGTTAATCTCTGGCAGGGCCAGCATGGGCACCTGGGAGGAGTGATGCCTTCATCTGCCAAAGCAAGATTCACTGGGATTTGTCTGTTAAATCTCTAGAAAACATATCTAGATGCCTTCTTTAGTGGGAGTTAATGTTATTTGCAAGAGATGCTGTCCTGTGTGAGTTGCATTAATGTAATGTTTTCTGGTTTAAGCCTGTTCAGAGTGTTCCTGTGTAGAAGTTAGATCAAAGTTGATAGTGTGAATTCCTGTGGGCAGTGTAAATGTATATTTGTATGACTCTCCTGAAATTTGCTCTTAAATCCTTGCTGCCATGTAGTAGGAAAGGAGGAGTTGGGTCATACTTAATGCACAATTTAAGCTGTGTTTCAGGTAGTAAATCAGGTTATTTACCCTCCATATTTCCCTCCATGTTCAACACTTTTAAATTGCAGAATCACACCATAATACTTACTACTTTACTCCCAGACCTTCATAAACTCTTATTTTCATATCCTTAGGATATAATTTAATATAAGAATCATATAATTTAAACAAGATCTTTTATTTTCCTTAGGCTTAAAGAAATATCTTTTTTCTTTTGAATGGTTGTAGGAGTTGGATCACTCAGAACAGGGTGGAGCGCCTCAGCTAGAACCTCTACTACCCCCAAGGTGAGTGGTTTCTTCAAAAATCCTTAAAAGTGGTGTTTCTGAGTTAATTTGCATAGTAAGTCTCACAGTAAGTAGTGCAGACACTACTGACTCCAGCCATAGCTCAATAGTCTTGGCTGGGCTCTATGCGCACTTAATAAACAGGCAGGACCAAGTTGGAAGCTGTTTAATACTTGTTTGTACATTATGGTATGAGCAAGGAGATTATAGAAGAGCAGCTGTTTGACTTTTCAGCTAATGTACAGTGGCTGCTGACAGTCATTCCTTTCTTAATCTTTAACCTTTTCACCCACAGCACTTGCACTTGTGGGGTTTGGGTGGTGAAGGAATGGAGGTGGCAGATGCTGCCACCCTGAAAAGGGCAGATGCTGGGCCAGCAGCTTCTCAGAAGCACTGGCTAGTTTAAACACTTCAGATCTAAAATGCAGGTGCAGGATCACTGATAACCTTGGGGTTTCTTCTTATTGTGAACCAAAAGGAAAGAATGTCTGCAACAGCAAAAGTTGCTGGACCTTGCTTTAACTCATGTCCATCAATGCCAGAGACAGTGGATGGAGAGCTGGCATTGACTAGCCAGCCCACTGTGGGTATCTCAGTGTTTGCATTCTAAATCTGCAAGTTTAATCACAAGAGTTTGCTCTGTTGTTAGGACAAGAGACTCTTTCTGTTACTGAAATTAGTCTATCAATAATAATAAGTGTTAATTAACAGGAAAGAATGTGAATGTGCCACAAGGAAACACCTCATTATTGCTCCTCATTGACTTGTTCCTTCCCCACATTCAGTTTAGCATAACATTCCTGATTCTTATGAGGGTCTCTGAGACTGCAGTAAATATTTTGTCCTTTCACTCTGCTGCTCAAATGGATTTTTAGGTTTTGAGTTTGGTTTGTTTTTTTTTAAGTAAGCAGTAATAATTCACTGAATTGCTTGTTTGGGTCTTCTTGTTTAGTTGAGTTGCTTTAAAAATGTTTGGGTTGGTCTGTTTACAGATTTAAAGCAGTTTAACTTGGAATATACCCTTCTGTCAATATTAAAAATGCTTGGTTTAAGATGAGGCCAAGAAAAGGGAGAGATGGATGATGAAGAGAAATGGAAAATTTTTTTTTAATTTAAAAATAGTAATAGAGAACTCTTATCAGGAGCATTAGCAGAGCACTAGTATCTTCTCAAGCGATGGGTGACACAAAATGTGCTAGAATGATACTTCAAAGATCCACCAATGCACATTTGTTGGAGTTGATAATTTTTGGAGACCCGTGAGGATTGCACATGAACAAGTAATTGTGCTGAATTATATTATATGAAAAAAAGAGTAACAGTTGTAGCAGAAATTTGCAGTAACTGGTTGAAGATATCCCAATAGCAATCAAATGGTAATGTATTTTTTAAATATTACTAGCAATATTAATTGCTAGTAAATATTACTACTATGACTTGCTAGTCTCTGATTTTGGTTTCTAAACTGCTGGTCCTCTAATAGGAGTGTGGGACCTCCAGCCTTGCCAGAGAACTTGAGTATTTTCACCAGTGTTTTCTTTCCATGGTCAAGATCTGTTACATAAAAATGGTAAATTCTGGTGTTGATGGCAGTGTGCAAAGTGGTGTGATATGTTATGAGTTTCATCAGAGTCAGCTGAGGTAAGTGACATCTCAAGGAATGAGCTAGGTTGATTCCTGAAGACCAGCTTTCACAAAAGCTCTCCAATAGCAGAACTTCATCCTGCAGCAGCTACAAAGAGAGCTCTTTCTAGAGGATTGCTGAAACAAATCCTGCTTATTTAGCTGGCTCCCCGGAAAGCTGGCAGGCTTGGTGAGCAGACTTGGAAATATGTAGTCAAAGAATCTGTCAAAGGACTTGATCATCTGGTCTCAGTGAGTATCTAAAGAGTTCGTGTATTCCTGGAAAGGTTCAGATACTACACACAGCCCAGGTCATAACAAATCTTGTTTCCTTACTGCACACTCTGTTTCTAGGATGAGGTGGCCGGCTTATTAATATGCATATTTCTCTGATGGTTTGCACAATTTTTAGGCCTGTGGATGGAAAAATTATACCTGCTCGACCTCCCCCACCTAAAAGTGTTCCTGGAAGGCCACCTCCACCAAAATTCTCTGCAGCCAAGACCTCCTCCCAGAAGGATGTTCTTTCGCGATCTAGTTCTGACAGCGCTTCTGATAAAAAAAACAAGTTCAGGTTGGGACCTAAGAGAGCAAAAAGTGCAGTCTTTAAAAGTCCAGATCCAGCATTACCTCCTAGACCTAAACCGGGTCATCCTCTCTACAATAAATACATGGTGAGAGTTGAGATATGCTATCTGAGTACATTGTTTTTATAAAACAGTGCTGGTTCATATAGTAGAGAAAAAGGTAGTTAAAGCTACTAAAGTTGGTTAGTGTTATGTGGCTTTCAAAGTGCATCTGTCAGCATAATTTTCCCTAGAAAATGGTACTAGGTAAATAGTATTAAGTCCTATAAGGCAATACTGGAAAAAGCAATAAATACATGTAAAGTATAGATCTATGTGATGTATTTTTGTGTATATATGTAATTATATTATATATATCTTTAATACATAGCTCTTTGGGTTTGGGGGTTCTTTTTCCAGTCACTGCTTCTGAATTCTTTTTCAGAAATGATGCTGAATAATTGGATTTGTATATTGATTTACCCATACATATCAAAGTGCTTAGGGAAATTGGGAAAGCATTGGAACTTATAAATTAACCTTACTTAATCAAGCTTGCAAAGAGTGAGGAATGGAACATTGTTAATCTTACATTTTCATCCTATTGATGCCATCCCTTTCCATTACAAAAATGGTTTTGGTATTGTATGTGTTATTAGAGAATTTTACATACAAATGGATCAACACTGCAAATAAAAACAAGGTCTTTACCCAGAAATTTGAAATTGGTCAGTGATAGAGCTGGTGGCTACTTGAACCAGTGTTGTCAAAAAAAGCAGCCATAGCATGAACAACATCAGCGTTCCATCAGCATGAAGTGGAAACTTTCTGTTGCCCCCTTTTTGATCTTTCACTTTTGCATTTAGAGTTTTGTGTATGAGATTTTTTTCTGTAGAAGATTAGTAGTAATTCCCTGCTCCAAAGTCTTACTGTCAATGAAAATTTCCTCCCAGGATGTTTTCCTAGTGGCCACCATGACAAATGAATATGTTTCTGCATCAGAGTGTCTTTCTGAATATCATGTACTGTATGGTGTGATTACTAGTTAGGTGTCTAAGACACTTTTAAAGGGGGTGACACCACCTGAGTTTCTCAGAGTGGCAGTTGGTATCACCAGCACTCTGTTCTGAATGCCTTCCAAAGGAGCCTGTCCTCTTCCACTGGACTCCTAATTACCTGTAGTAGGTGGTTTGAATAATTCCAACATCTGACTGTTATCACTTGCAGTGAGAATTGGAGGTGCTTAGAAGTAAAAAAAAAAACTTTTCCATTTGCCTCTGTTTCTCTTCAAGCTGCTTGTGTCTCATGGAGTTGCTAAGGAAGATTGTCTTCCCAGGAACGCTGGAGAACTGCCCTGTAAGGTAAGGTGCTTTTTTCTGCTGGCTTAAATATTCAATGAACAAGACTCCTGTTGCAGTAAAGTATCAAATGTTTTCTTCCTCAGAGGTTACATTGAGAAATGTAATAGTGATTTATTAAATCCTTGTGTTTCTGTAATCAAAACAGCTGCCAAAACAAAACCCAATAATGGTGATTTGCCTCATAGCACAGGGACATTCAGCTTATGGAACAGAGCAAGAGTAATTACTTGGAGTGCCAGAAGGGAGAGGAAACTGGTAAAGTTCCTCCATCTCATAGGAAAATAATCACTCCCTTGGCTGAGTATCTGAAAATTTAGCAAAAGATAAGCGAGTACTTTATGAAGTGCTGTGCATGATACATCAGCAAATTGGCTTTGACATATGGACTTGAAAGTATTTTCTTCTCTCTGCTTCTACAGATTCTGACTTGGTTTTAGAGCATGACCCTATTAATATTAAATAGCTAGTGGAAATTATAGCAATGAAAAGCCTTTTTGACTACTACCAGAAGCCCACAAAGCTGAAATAGATTTCTGTGCAGTATGTTGTTGTCTCTCATACTACTCTGGGCCTTTTTGGTTGGGTTTTGTTTTTTAGTTAGTTAGTTAGTTAGTTTTTGTTGGGTTTTTTGTTTTGTTTAGTTTTGGGTTTTTTGTACACAGTGAATTACTTTGAGTGTAATTCACACACTATCATTGTCAGTACAGCCTAAAAATTCCTAGTGGGTGGGATAGAGAAGTTGGCTCAGCATTTTGAATATAATTTCTCTTTATGAAGATGCCACAACAATACTGTCAGCTCCCCTCAGTGTTACTTTGTGTAAGCAAAGGCATAGTGGCTTCCTTGCTCCTCTTGGAATGTTTGTTGGCATGTGTGCTGGCCCTGCTGAGTGTGCTGGGTGAGAGTTGGTTTGGGTGTTCCCTGGGCAAGGAAGAGTGATGGTGGCACACACTAACAAGCACCTGTGCAAAATTTGTCCACAGCCCTTGCAATGAGTGTTGCTATCAGTGCTACAGATTTCTGGCCCACAGAGATAGCTGAGGCTTTTTCTATACTTGGAAAAATTGCATGTCTTCCCTTCCAAAAGTAGATTTTGGTGAAATGTATTCTTGTTTACACTGGCAAAAGGCATACAGAATTCAGACCCATAGTTGTGTGAGCAATAACCATTTCCTTCTGCAATACCAGCACAATTCCGTGTCCAAAGCCAGAAAATTAATTAAGGAGTACATAACAGAGAATCTGTTAGTATCTTCTATGATTTATAAACTACTTGCATTTATTTGTTTTTGTCAGGATTCAAACCACCCTCCAAAAGCTTCTGACACAAGTGCACCTCATGCTGTAGTCCTGCATGATTTTCCTGCAGGTAAGTAAATGTGAATATTCTGGAAGCATGTTTTACTCCAAGACTTTCAAATGGATATTTCCTTAGAAATTAGAGCTTAAAAATGGTGTGGAAGCTCAGTCTGCAAGGTCTGCGCATAGAGTTGTTCAAATCAGTGGGTTTAGCTGTAGATGGGCCAGTCTTTCAGTTAAAGCTGATTGATTTATTTATCAAGTAAAATTAAGACTTTTTAAAAACTGATTCTGGTTTTGTCTGTGCTATTTGTATTTAAGAAGTTTTTACTTAGAGGAAATTAGTGAGTGTGACAAGTACTGCTAACTGAAATAACGTTGTCTTCCAGAGCATGCTGACGACTTGGACCTTCATTCTGGAGACACTGTTTGTCTTTTGGAGAAAATTGATACTGAGTGGTACAGAGGAAAATGTGGGAATCGCACAGGGATATTTCCTGCCAGCTTTGTTAAAGTGGTTGTATGTAGGCTTTGTGTACATTGCTACATAAGATCCTGTTGCATTTGTTTTCTGGTTCTATTTTAGTAAGGCTCCTGTGTTGTGTGTTTAATTCCATTATGTGTTTAGATAATCTCTTATCCCACTGGCAGCACAGAAGACTCATCAACTTGTTTGTGTGGTATTAGAAAGATGCTTGATTTGGCACAACCAGCTTGTGTTATGGGGAATAATTTGCTATCAATTTAAAGCCAAGTGAGAAAATCATTGCCCCTACCAGATTCTCTTTGGAAACATCTGTAGTTTCTCAGGGTCCTCAAAGCAGATTTTGTTTTGACAGCAGCATGTCAGAATCAACACTTGGTAAAAGAAGGTTGATTTTTTTGCCTCCCTCCAGCTCCTCATCTTCTGTTCTTTTCTTATCCCTTGAACTTTGCTGGAATCACCACTTTTTTAGCCATGTAGCAAACTAGGTCAGAGTAGCAATTTGGCCCAAAAAAACATGTTGGGTTTTTTTTCATCCTAGAGTACTGTTTTTTCCAACAGGGTCAATTTACCTAAGTGGTTTTCTAAGTGGCTGCACAAATGGTTGTACTGGCACAGTGCAAGGAGATTGTGTTGTTGCAAATGAGCAGCTTAAAGCAATCCTGTTCCTGAATGTGACACTTGACAGTGAGCGGAAGGCAAGAGACAGGTGCTCTTTTGAAGCCCGGTGATAATTAATTTAAAAGGGATACAATATGGTTCCCTGCAGACAAATGCTGGGTCAAACCTATTGCAACCCTGAGTCTGAAGTCCATTTTGTGACAGTGGAAAGGGCACTGGGCTGTCCACACCAGCCATATGGACATGGAGGAATGCCAGAGTGTCACCAGGATGCTGGGTGCATGGTTTAGTGCATGGCTTGGCAC
This sequence comes from Cyanistes caeruleus, assembly GCF_971803275.1. Classification (NCBI taxonomy): domain Eukaryota; kingdom Metazoa; phylum Chordata; class Aves; order Passeriformes; family Paridae; genus Cyanistes; species Cyanistes caeruleus. The sequence continues at coordinate 43,779,763 of NC_141705.1, forward strand.
TAAAGACAGGAAGTGTCTGTAGCAACATTTCCTGGGCCAGCACAGCTGGCAGAGTGAGCCCTGCTGCTAAATAGGCAATACCAAGGATTTGGTAGGCATTAGAGAAGGTAGGGTGCCTGTTGAGTTTGTAATTAGTATTGGAGAAAAATTTTAAGATCTGAGAAGTGCTGAAGAATAAAGCTAAGCTCATAGTAGTAATGGAACAATGCTCGATTCACTTTCACAAGAAAGATTTGTTAGCTAAAGTGATTGGCTGCTTCTACACAGACCAACAATTCAATTTAAATGCTCTTGCTTCTACTGATAGCTAATGAAGAAAATATTTTATGTTAAAGCAGTGGAGTGAGTCTTTGGGGCTCAAACTCATCATTGATGCAGACAGATACAACTTCATAAAAGCTGGAAGATGTGTATCTATTTTAGTTATAAAAGATGATTACCCTTTGAGGACAAAAATCTTTTGTTTCAGAATTTGTGTTTTTTAAAAAAGAAAAAAGAGTGCAGTACATGAGGCTAATTTACTTGAGTGAATTCTCCTGCTAATTCATGTCAGATTTCATCTTGATACAAGGTCTCCATACACTACACTACACTACAGAGTGTTTTACAGTATTGAGCTGGGTAGTAGCTTGGATCTGGACACCTAACAATAATACATACTTATGACTTCCCATAGAACCTTCAGAGCACCACAGACACCAGCTCCTTCAGCAAGAGCAACTCAGAGACTACTTGTCCTATAAGGCATTGTGGTGTCCTCCAGTGCTTCACACAAGCTAATGAAACATTCCTGTTGATTTTATGGGAACTGGCTGACACAATAGTGAGCTGTAACCCAAAGCTCCTCACCAGGGCCTCTCAGCTCATAGTCCCGTTAATCTCCTGTGTATCCTTCATGTCACACCAAAAATACAATTGAAATCCTCCTGTGATAAAGGACTTGAATGTTGTCTCTTTGATATATCTGTGTATTGATTTTTTAAGTTGTATTACTCCAATTCAAGTGAGATTTGTGAGATGTGTTTTTGTTTGGAGAGCAGTTGGCTACCAAAGCACAGAAGGAATAAGCATAAACAGTAGTTTCATCTGTTGTGGTATACTGTGCTAGTAAATAATTAAGAGCAATTACCAGTTGAGAATTGGGATCTAAATTCAACAACATGTAGTAGAATCTAGTTACATATTCTGTCAATCAACCATTCCACCAGTAGAAACAATAAAACAGCTTCATAAAACAAAACATTAAATATTTCTCCTTGTTTGCACAAGATTAAAAAATGAGAAAACAGGCATAAATTTACATTAATGTAGTCATGTATCAGAGTATGCCAACGATTACAGAGTGTCACACATCTGAAAAACATTATTTTAACCAGTTTCAGGCTTATTGTGGTTAGTTGCCATGAGGTTGCAATGGAACATACAATTTGTTTTATTGTCTTATTAGATTGATGTTCCAGAAGAAGCCAACAGGAAAAAAATACCCTCTTCATCAAGATGTATCAAGTGAGTCAGATGAATCTTATTTGCTTTCTCATGTTGATTTATGAGGAATGAAGAAGAAATAATAAATTTGAAGCAGAGGCTCTCAGCAGTGAGGTTAATAGGGCTAACAATTTATTCACCAAAATATATTGTAAAAATGAAATTAAATTACATGTTTTAAAACCCTGGATGTTTATGATGTTTTATTAAGACTCATATTTAGGTAAAAAAAGCCTAAAACAGTACTGTCATAAAAACTGGCTCCAGGGGCCATGAACCAATCTCATTAACTTCAGCAGCACTGTACACTCCTCTCTTTGCTCCTGGCCTTGCTGCTTTCTTCCAGTGTTCTTACAAGATGGAACATGGTAGGGCTCCTACTTATGTGAAAGAACAAGATATGGGACAGAACAGAGGTACTTTAAGCAGAGAAATCTGTCTGTCCTTAAGGTGTGCAGCTGTACAGGTAAATCTAAAGCTCCCCCCAAAATTATCAAATGAATTGCCAGCACTTTCATTAATGATTTTCAAACAATTTGTACTAATATTTGTGGGCAAGAAACGATTCTTCATGCTATTTATTTCTCAGTGGTATTGGATTTCATAATCATTCATTCCAGGAATTAAAGCAAATTCAGGCAGGAGCAACTAATGTCAGTGGGATCATTCAGTTGTTCTTTAGATGAAGCTTGGTTTGTCAGAAACAAAACTTTATTTTAAAAAGCTGCTTCTGCAGCTGTGAAAGAAACAGAAAATCTCTGTCCTGAAAGACAGATCTTTGCAAAGTTACTGAGTGGGGGACAGGGGTGGGAATCAAGCTTCTTACTTTGTGTGCTATGAATATACAGAAAGAATTTAAGCCTATTACTGCTTTTTTCCAACATGGCATTTCCGATAAAAAAAATTTTCTTTGGTTAATTTCTTTAATTTTTAGGTTCTTAAATAATGAAATTTATATAAGTCGGGGGAAAAATAATTAGGTTTTTTTTTTCAGTACTGTACCAAAGTATATAAAATATATCAGATGCATTGATGTTTTTCTTTGATAGATAAGCTTTTTCCCCTATAAGATTATAGGGATGGATTTTACAAAATAAAGTATTTTAAAGTAAATAAAAACTAGCTTCTTCCTATGAAACCTTCATATATTTGGGGCAAATACACAACACTCGCCCTCTCCCCCATGTTTGATTGCATCTAAATGGGGTGCTAGCTCGAAAAATAATCAAACTCTTAACGAAAGGGTATCAGGACACTTGCTTGGATATAGGCAAAGATAAGAAATTGGACTGGTGACCCAAAACCAAGGGGATTTATTGTTGCTTGGAAGGGAAATAGGGACTTCTGCAAAATACAGCCAGCACCTGGGATGCAGAAATTGCATCTGGCTCCTCCAGACTCTGTACTCATCCTCCTCAGAAAGCAGAGATGAGAACCAGGGCTGGCCCCCAGTTTTCCACCTGTTTTATCTTCAGTGCATTTTTTATCATTTTAATTAAAATATCAATCCATATATTTCACACAATGCTGTCTTATTATTAAGTGAACAGTAATAATAAAGAAGCAAAGTAAATTTCTCTTTTGTTTGTGCAGAGGTCCAAAATGTGTAGCACGATTTGAATACATTGGAGATCAGAAAGATGAGCTCAGTTTTTCAGAAGGTGAAACTATTATCCTGAAAGAATATGTAAATGAAGAGTGGGCCAAAGGAGAGCTCAGAGGCACATCTGGAATTTTCCCTTTGAACTTTGTGGAAGTAATTGAAGATCTGCCTGGAACAGGTATGAATATGCTTACAAAAATCTTCAAGAGCATGGTTTTGTACCTAAAGCAAGTAGGCAGCATATAGGAGAAAATTCCAAAGGGACAATGATTCCAGAAAGGAGGTGAAAAGAGGGGGAAGACTGATAAAAAAAAGCCCTCAAAATTAACAGTAGAACTTCATAAGAAGCTATTCTTAAAAATGACTTCAAATATCTAAAATCTCTGTCATTAGTAACATTCTGAATAGACATTGCTCCTCTTCTTAAGTTGTGCTTTATTTATGTAGGTACAGAAGCAGCACTGAAGAATAAGGAGGTTTCGTCTTCCCTTCCTCAGGTAATAAAACTTTCTAGGTGAGAGCCAAAATTTATGTACAGATTTAGAGAGACTCTATTATTGTGAGAGGAACAGCAGAACCCGACACCACTCCCACAGCACACAATGCTGCATTGTCACGGCTCAGTTCTGACACTTGGCCTAAGCTGATTTAATTCAGAGCTTCTGACAAATTACCATTGGTAAATTTTTATCCTTTGTGCTGAAGAAAATTCTTTTTAGCTCTATTTTAAGTATTTCTGCAGTGATCTAATTTGGAATTTATTAATCCTTTCCCCTGCCACCAGAGATAAAAGGAATGTGGCTGAGCCTAGATGAAATTCTGTGGTGGTAATTGCTGAAATGCCATTCTAGTCTACATCTGCAGCAGCACTGTTGTATTGGGAGGGTGTTGGGACACCCATGTGCTGTACAGCTGCTTTCAGCAGCAGCCACCAGTTTTTGGGCTTTATTCACACATCTAAAATTAATTCATCTCTTCTGTTAACTTGAATAGAACAACAGATGCTCAGTAGAGTGGTGTGAAGCGCTTCACGATTTTACAGCAGAAACCAAAGATGATTTATCCTTCAAAAAGGGAGACTACATCCAAATACTGGAACAAGTAGATTTGGAGTGGTATAGAGGAAGACTGAATGGAAAGGAAGGGATTTTCCCAGCAGTTTTTGTTCAGACCTGCTCAGGTACAGTACTCCTACTAGATGGCAATTCATTATTCCTTGGGTTATGTCAGTCATGACTTCTGTGGGAGAACACAACAGCATCAACAAGTCACACACCACCAGAGCTTTTAGTATTCTAAAGCTAAACTTAAATTTGAACCAGCTTCTCTAATAATGGCAATATAATGTTCTAGTCAATAAGTAACCTGTGAGGTGACACAGACTCTGGGATATTTTCCAGTGTGGTTAGGGCATAGGCAAAACAAGGCCTTTAGGAATAATTCAGGAGTATTGATGCTGCTTCATCTTAGAGCAGAAAGAGAGAAAGTCAGCATTTATTATGTATCACCATTGGGATGTTCAAGTTAAGCGAGTTTCAAATTTAGTCTGCTTAGAAGCAGAACTGTGAGACTCTTTAATACTATAAAATGGACTGGTGGCAGTAGAGTTGGTTTTTTTAATTCTGGTAGGACAGTGAATTTGTTACATCAGTAGCAATAACATTTGGAGAACCTCTAGCACAGTAGCGGGGAGAAAACATGAGAATGACAGGAAACTTCTCCAGAAACAGAGATTTATTTCACTCCAGTGCAAGTAACTTCTCTTGTCCATGTTCTGTAGCCAGGGTAGAGCTGTCACAGCCTGGAGGAGGGAAGAAAGGAAAAGCCAAAGCTCTTTATGATTTTCATGGAGAAAATGAAGATGAGCTTTCCTTCAAAGTAAGTACCTCTCTTAGACCAATTTCCAAGAGGTCTCGTGCTCCTAAGGAGTGCTAAAAAATAAGGTTCATCCACTGTGAAAATAGGCTTTAGACAAGAAGGATGAAGTGCATAGATATTAACATAGATACTAATATGCATAAATATTAATACATTTAATAAGTGGTCTCTAGAAAATATTTTTTCCTTATCACTCCTATTTCCTATCAGCAAAAATCTTCATTAGAGACACTGAAGAGGTCAGGAGTTGCAGAATTCTTGACTTCTCTGATCTAGTTAATATGACAAGATAAACAAACCTTATTTTGCAGTGCATTCAGTTCCTGATTGGTTGATATGGTCAAGGGAGCCTCTCTTTGGACTAAAAAGAAAACTCTGAGCAGGAGGTAATGGTGAGAGTGACAGTGCTACAGCAGCCAGGCCTCTAAGGGAAACCTAGTACAGCAAAATCTTGAACTGGCAACACAAGACAGAGTTGCCATGGGAATGGGGGGAAAAATTAAATACATGCTGAATGCCCAGATCATATTAAGCATGAACAAGAAACAGAGTGCCCTTGATTTAGATAACCAAGTTCTCAAAAGCAAATTTCTGAGAAATGGTAGACTTTCACAGGAGCTGAAACACACAGTATTTTCTCTTCAAAAACTAGCGAAATAGTTTTAGCATTAGCAGCTTGCAGTGCTGAAAGGATAGATGATTCTTTAAAGCAGAAAAGGGGAATAGAGGTACTGAAAGAAAGGCCAGTACTTCAGATGAAGGGCGTGGTATGGGACAGTGAGAACAAAAGCCAGGACCAAACACAGGAACTGCAATTTAAATGGTCATACTGAGCTCTTAGATTGCATTTCTTTTTTTGGAGGGGGGAAAGTTTCCAAGTGCTAGAAAATACCAGGACTAAATTTTAAAAAAAAATAATCTTTACAGTGTTTTAAGAAAACAAACCCTGGAAACACACACAAATAAACAGTAAAGCAAGGACCCCATGAGCCAGCTCTTAACATACATGGAAAGCCAAACCAATGTGAGAAGTTATCCAGCAGTGCTCTTCTGTCTCTCCAAAGGTGGTGATTTTTCAGCATAGACAAGTATTTAGCCTAAGAGAAGCTTCAGCTGGTTTTGGCAGTCTCCAAGAGATGTAACCAATGGAAGAGACTAGCCATGTCTTACTCCTCTACTCCTTGATATTAATTGCTTCTAAATGGGATCAGCTCTGCACGCATTGACATTGCTCAGTAACATTGCACAGTAAGCTGTACTGACTCACATTTACTCCTTCTCTTACAGGCAGGTGACATGATAACAGAGCTGGAATCTGTAGACGAGGACTGGATGAGTGGAGAGATACTAGGAAAGTCTGGGATATTTCCCAAGAACTTTGTTCAGATTTTAAAAACACCGTGAAGTGTTGCCTTTGTAATACTCCCTGCGTGTGGGAGAGAATGTTTTCTACCCTAAAGGCACAGCAAAGACATCAACGAGTGTTGATTATCAATGTTTTGCACTACTTTTTCTAGACAGTCATAGTAGTATCTTGAAGTCAGATAAGAAAATTTGAGTCTTTTGTGACAGTGTATGTAGTCATGTTTCATGAATGCTCAGAGAGCAAAACAAGCAGGCTCTTAGCCATTTCCAACTAGGGAAATACTGTGGTGCAACACCATTTTAACTTATATAGCATTCTAGTATGTTTACTCTCTGGTATTACATTTATCATGCACAAAGTCTGCATAACACAAGCTGCTTTGGCCTTCTTTGAACTTCTTAAGATCCAAACTTTAAAAATTGTTTTAATATATAATTACAGCACTCAGTATGTAGATGAAGTTTGATATTCAGGTTTCATTACTGCTTGAGTTCCACATTAGCAGTAGAATCCACTTGTTTTATGACTTAGAGGATAAGAAAAATAACTGGTATTTCATAGTAGAAAAGTATCAAATCTAATACTGGTAAGAGGGGAAATGGAGAAATAAATCCTTGTGTAGTATCCTTCTATTCTTAGCCCAAGCTGCTCATACAGCAAGATCACAGAAGTAAAATTTTTAAGTGTTTTGCCTTTTAATGAATTCTGTTTAAATTGGTATGAATCATCTTAGACCTTCCTCACTTTCCCCAAAATACTTTGCAAGTACAGGTTCAGTTTTTTCCTACTGCCCACTGATCTTTGAGCACCATCCTACCCTTCTTTCCCAGCTGAAGTTGGTGACAGTGCTTTTTGAGCTTTCTCAGATCCAAGCCATGGAGTAGCTGCACTATTCCAACTATTTGCCCCTCCACTCCCCTCTTGGAAGTGGAAAGCCAGTGTTCACTCAGTCTGCATTTTATTTGTCACTCAAGCACTGGAACATACTTCAGTAACACTATTCCTATCCTTAACATGAAGGATATTATACAGCCTTGGGTTTAGTTTTCAGCAGACATGGGATTACTTTCCAGTTTGTTGCCACATACCAAATACTCTGAGCATCTTTATAAATGGTCTGTCAAGGCCTTAAGGAAAACATGGCTGGCAAGAGGTTACTCCCAGCAGCTCTAACCAAGGCACTTGGTAAAAAGCAGCAGTGTAGCTTGACTGACCAACTAAAATGGTTGAGGTAGTTTCACATTATAGAAACTTCCAATAGTCAATTCCTTTCTGTAAATCTGGTTTCTGACAAAATAGTTAAATAGAATCCTGATTAACTGCTAATTCCATCAGACTGGGATAGAAGAAATTACGCTGCAATTGCTTCTTTCACTGCTGCCAGTATTCCACCCCTTCTGCACTGTTATCACAAAAAGGAACCTATAGGCTGATGAATCATTGCTCCAGAGAACTGCAGGTCACTGGGTGTCGAGATACCTTCAACAAGACTTTCCTTCATGGGCTTGGCAGAGGGGCCAACAGCTGGAGATGGATAGACTGGAAACCAGAATCATGATGAGAGACCTTGAGTTAACTTAGTCATATCCCTGCTGACAACTTCACTGGTGTGAGCTCTAAGCATCACAGCAACAACTATCTGCTGCTACGAGGGACTCAGGTGCACCTGAACTGGGGCCTAAGCAGGTTGGAGAGGGTGCATTGTCCTCCCTGTGCACTGGTTACCATCACAGCAGGCAGGAATAGGCATAGCCAGAACTGCAGGCCTCCCCCAGCAAGGAATGGGCATCCATTCCCAGTGGGAGACTGGAGCGAGCCTGAAGGACCTGCAGTGCAGACATGGCACCATTCACTCAGCAGGCACTGCTGGGCCACAGAACCTGCAAAGACAGACCCAGCCCCCCAGCTTTGTGTTCTGTTGTGTTTAAACTACACCAAAACCCTTCACACAACAGGGCGATGAAGACCACACAAAGTTTTAATGAGCTGAGGATCTGGACTTCTACTTCCATTAGGGACTAATACAGTAAATAAAATGCTGAATTAGGTGCTGTTCTAGAAGGTTGGAAATGCAACCATGGGTACCAGCTGTTATTTAGTTTTAGCAGCCCCAGCAAGCCTGTCAGGAACTCCTGTGGAATCACATGGAAGTCCACAGCCAAGGACAATCCTTCCCACTCTCCCAAGTTTTCCTGTTAATAGATTCTAAAGGTTCTTGTTTATTCAAAAAAAAAACCAGTCATCTCCTAGGGAAATCCAAGGAATAGCCAGGTCCTTCAAAGACATACCGCACCAGTGTGGTGGTAGATGAGGCTAAAGTGTATGATGTTTACTTACTGTTTGTCTGGCAGTTTTCTAAGGTTTTGATACAAATCTCAAAAATAGAACTGATTTTTTTATATTTTTTTTCAATTTCCTCTTTCCCATTTTTATAGCTGTGTCTTGACCAGTTGTTTTTGTAACTTCACTGAATGTTTAAGTCAGTGCCTGTTCATTGACAAGACCACTCTGCTGTATGTAATCTCCTCCTCCCTGTGGGGCAGGGTAGGAGTAGCAGCAAGGCCTTTTACTCAGAGCACCGAGTGCCATCTACGGGCTGCTCGCATGGCTGCAGGCAGCTGAAACGGCGTCTGTGTGAACGCTGAAGCAAGGGAGATGCTCGGCTTTTACAGGACAGGATTTTCCTAAGACAGTGCCCAACACCACCGTGAGACCACATACAGATCACAGTGTAAAATTCCTAAGGTGTACAAAAAAGCCGAGACCGAGGTGGAGTGCAAATTTTAACTGCAATGTAGTAGCAAATTTCAGCTGTTAACCTTGAAATCCAGCTAGATCTCCATGCATTAGAATAAGAGCCTCACCTACCAAAATATTTTGTTTGACCCATCCTCTGGAAATATCTTCAGGAAGATGTCTTTGTTCTCTGTACAATGAACAGTGTCCTAAATAAACCTTTGTTAAGTCCAGTAAGTTTGTTATGGTACCTCTGTAAATTAAGAATGTATTTAACCAATAAAGTTTTTATAATTAATGAGGGCATTTAAATTCTTATGCTGTGGAGAGCTGAGCTTTCTACTTGACAGAGAGATCTTATTCTGCTTATATATTTAGCCCAGCTGGAGAGTAACACTCCACCCCCAGACAAGTAGTCCAAACCCCTCAAGAGAATCTGGATCGTTTGAACAGGTTATTCAAGCCTTTAGACTTGGGTATGCCTCACACTCACCACCTACAGCATTCTCCTACCTGCAGCAAGCAGCTGTCAGCACCGGCTGTCACACACACTGTGGTTCTCACTGTGATAACGTTGTGAGGAAGACATGGCCTGATCCTGCACGTAATTTAGGTGTGCTGTGCTGATGGCTGCTTTCATACTCCACTGTTTTTCAGCTAATACTCACTGAGAGAATACAGGATGCATGGTATTTCTTTTCCTGCTTTCCCCCCACCAGAAATCACATTACAAAGCCTACATTTACCCAGAATGCCTACATGGCAATGCACTGTTCCAAACAATACATCTAAAAGCCCAAAAAAAAAAACCCAAGTCCTTGTTCTTTCCCCAAATCTTCTTGGACTAATTTTTTGGCACCATACAGTCCTCAGATATGCAAGTAACAAAACCCCTTCAATTATGTGCCTGTCTGGGACTCCTGGAGGCAGGTGACACCTGCCTCAGCAGTACAGATGGAAAGAACACAGCAACATGATTCCTTCCCCGTTCCAAAGTTCTGAGTATTGAGCACTCACTACTCCTCCTTCCAGTACACAAAGTGGAAAAACCAGAACATACTAAAACTGTAACTTGGAATCACAAAATCACATCACCTGTGGCACTCTGAAGTAAGTTCAAAACCATTCTCAAACCACTTTGCCTATTATTTGGTCCAAACCAGAATAATCAACTAGGAAAATATGAAAATCCCTGACAGGGAACAGTACTGCCCTCATGGATAGCAGGGCCCCTTCTCCTTTTCCCCAGTAGCTTTGTTGTAACAGTAACATTTTCACTATTTTCCTTTATTGTCCTAAGCTCTGTGACAACCAACTGCAAGGGCCAGCAGTTTCAGTGAACTCTGCGTTTTGTTCTCAAGTTTAAATGACTAACTTACCAACAATTTAACAGCACTAAGTTTGTTGCCCTGTTCTAACAAATAAAACACATTGATAGCACACAAAACTCATTTTAGCCAGGAAAATCACTCTTTTAGCCAACATAAGTTGAACAAGAAGCAAAAATGCTGTTAGATAATGGAAAACAGTCTTAAAATTACTCAGCAAAAACAAGTGCTTTGTTTTCAGAATGCACAGCATTGCCTTTTTACAGAATTTTTTTCCTCCCTGAAGTACCACAGGTTCTCCCTTACGGTCATCCCTCAGTTCTGACAAGTTAAAATCCAACACCCAACCCCACTGCTCAAGCACGTTCTGGATTTCTGCACTGCTCGAAATTAACACTGCTCCCATCATCGTAATTACAACTTTAACACCTTCAAACACCTTCTGACCACCAGAGACCACACCAATCCCATGAAAGGTTGCATAAAATTACCAAATTTAAACATAGGCACATTATTCTGAAGCAAGTCATATGGATAAAACGGCAAGACTTCCCAATAATACCAAATTCTGACACAGGTTCCCCTGTGCAACTTCTGCCTTCCCTGTACTCTCTGAGGCACCTCTCACCAATACAACCTCTGCACACATACACAAGGTTTTTTGGGTGAGGACTAAAATTACTGGGAAAAAACCAACACAGAGAATCCACAAAAAGGACAACCCACCTTCTTCCACCCATCTCCACAACACAACTGGAGAAGTATATGAGTACTTTAATTTTTTTTTTAAACCAAGACCGTAAGTTTACCTTATTGAAAACTCATCCACACATCCAGTACCAATATTGTCCAGTAGTAATACAGGCAACCAAGCATTAGTTCTGTATATTAAAACCTTTTATTTTTCCACCAATTTTTAGTTTCACACAGACTCTTGCACGGGCGGCTCATATCCATCAGCGCGCTCTACCTTAGTGCCTGCCTCATCCCCAGAGGGCTTTCCAGCACCACCACCTTCACCATGCAGCTCCATCAGCTTGCCCACTGAAAAGAAGCAGTGACAGAAACAGTGAGAGATGGACCTGTTAAAACCATTTTAAATTACTCAATTACTCCTCATACACAAGTGAAACCACCATTTCAGAATGGAAAGCAGAACGTTTTCTGTAGGTAGGACTAAGTCCACTGCAGACAGCTCCTGCAGATATGCTGCTGCAATGACAGTCAGACAGAAACAAGCAGTGAAGTAAGGCTATGCAATCAAACTACAAACCACACCTTTTTTCTAAAAGGATCTGAACTCAGGAACCTACTGCTGCATTACATGGGAATGTCAGAAAAAGGTGAAATGGAATCATTCCACATCATCTGGGACCGAAACATTTTGTCATCATTCATTCCCAAAGCAGAGCTCTTCAACACTCAGTAGCATTCCAGGCGAGAATTCAAGCAGCTTCAAACTGAATGCTCACTGCTTGGCTTTCAATCCTGCGAGGCACACGTGGCAACAAGGACACGCTATCTCCCTTCTACAACTACTTAAGCTCATTGATGCTGCTGTAACATCTTTATCCAAAAGCAAATCAATTTAACTCCTTTCCACACCCTCCTCCAAATGTCTGCAGTAACACACTTACATTCAAACTTGGGCTTCTTGAGCATCTTCACCTTGCGGACATAGACGTCGTGCAGAGGGTAAATGGACTGGCAGGCCTTCTCGATGTCCTTGCCAATGCTGTCTGGGATCCTGGGAAATCACAGAGCACCACAATGCTAAAAACTCCACCTGCTTCTGCAGCACTAACACAGGCTTTAAAAAAACCCCTTAAGAATACTAAATACTCTACAGAAGTTTACGCCATCGCTTTGACAATTTTCTTCAAGTACAGTTAGGTTCTAAGACACCACCCTTCAATGTTAGAAGGGACGTAGTGCAAGTGTGCTCATTTTGAGAGCAAATCTGCAAACTTTTGGAAGCAATCAGCACACTTTGAAAAACTCTTCTATCAGAAGAGCTCGGAACATTCACAGTCCCAACAGATCAGAATTACAATTTCAGTTTGCAGAAATGTGAACCACTAATCTTCTGCAGTGTGATTTACATTTATGCAAACATGACAGCAGACTGAGGTCAGACACAATGCAGAGACTAAGAGGAAACACTTGCAGAAAAGGGTAATTTGCTTTTCCACACGAGGGGCTCCTTGCCTGGTCTCTGACAAACAGCTTGGGATGCCCCAGCATTCCCCAGGCACTCAGCAACAACCAACCCCCAAGTAACAATTTAAACTGCAGGGGAGAAAAAAATAACAGGGCCAAAGCTTACAGCTTATTGACAACTTCCTTCAGGTCATTGGTCTGCACCTCCCGGGTCATGATTTCCATCATTTTCTTGCGGATCTGCCGGACCTGCTGGTGCTGGGCATAGGAAGTTTTGCGGATTTGGTTATTGCGCTTCTTGGTGAAGCCCACGCAGAAGAGGCGCAGCAGGTACCCATCCGTAGTTTTGACATCCACGTGGGCTTCAATCATTGTCTGAAAGAGGAAGCACTGAACCTTTACCACCCACACAGCAGACAGGCTGCCCAGCCCCACACCCCCAACGCCGTCTGATGCCGCTTCAAACGCGGCTTTGCCAGGCACCAGCGCTTCCCTCCCTCCCTGAAGGCACAGGCAGCGACACAGACCTTGTTTCTTACACACCTGCCATTTTTTGACCATGGAGCACATTTTGTCCCGTGTGAGGTCCATCCCATGGAAGTTGGTCAGACAATTTTTGCCCTGAACGTCCTCAGTGATCAGTTTAAATTTGCGGAAGGCAACCTCATCATTCTGCAGATCAGCCAGGCTCACTTCAAACACGCGGCCCTTCAGCCCGTCAGAGGCAATTTCTGGGTGATGGAACAGAATAAAACCCCTTAGATTAACATTAGAAGCACATCCTTCATATCAGACACTGAATTCCCACTGGAATCCCGGTCTCAGAGAACCAGCAAGGGTGCAAATTCCTCCCTTTGGGAGCAATCTTTTTAAGGTGATAGTATCAGGTGTGGGATATGAACAGCAGCATACAGCAGATTCCACCACGTGTAATAATTTGGTTTGTTTCAAGCATAAAGGGGTTACAGAGTATTTGGAAATTATGAACAGTAATGAAAAAACTAAACATAAAATGGCACAAGTGCTCAGCAGAGATGATGCAGCCATGAACAGGCCAGCACAATAATTTCACAGCTCCTCCTCCAACAAGGAACCATTTTAACAAAACTGGCTGGTTCACACTTCGTTTGGCAGTGACCCTCATTTTATTTGTTTCACATGTTACAAGTCAAACAATCATCATCCTAACAGTGAGTGCAACCAGCAGAGTATCATAAAGCTACTTGACCATTCTGCATGGCTAAGCTTCCAAAAATACAATTACCTCTATCCAGACACCATATATCCAGATCACATAAAACCAAAGTTGCTCTCCAGTGATACAGCAGTGCTCACATTAAGTCAGCAATTCCACCTCTTACCTTCACCCAAAATCTTTCAATCTCAGATTTTAGTGTTTTGACGTTACAATCTCATTAAGACTAAGGTCTCCTGTGGCACTGTCACACATCTCCCTGTGACAATCAGAACTACTGCTTACTTCTTCAACTTTTCCTAACTGGCCAGGTTACCACAAGAGAAGCTCATTAGAAACTTCAGGCCCTTCCTTCCATGGTTTGGCTTTCTTGTACAAACAAGGGCCCAGTGTATGAATTTCCCTGCAGCTAAGCTCATTTATTCAAACAACTTGGTCAATTAAAAAAAAAAAAAAAAAATAAAAACACTCAAATCATCCAACTTTTTTAGCTTCCAAGTTCATATCAGTACAAGCAAAAGCCATTTTCAGCAGTTTATTGTCCAAAAAGTTCTTTAACCGCTTGGAGGCAGCACACGGAGCAAACACAATCCCCTGTACTGCAGCAACCCCAAGTACTCACTAGTTCCTTGAGTCCTGGTGACAAGCGTCTTCCCGATGTTTCGGATATTGAACATCGCCGGTGCTTTGACATCGTACCAGTCCTTCTTGGAGAAAGGGTCGACCCTTAAATCAAATGAAGACTTTTTTTAAACGACTTTCTCAGGCCGGGCTGCAGTAAAACCTTCCTCTCCGAATGCCCGCCGCTGCTCCCGCCCCGCCGGGCCCACACCCGCTGACGCCATGACAGCATCTGCCCTGCTCCGGCCGGGCCGCCGCCGCCATCCGCCCCGCATCCCCGGCATCCCGCCGCCGCGGCGCCCCGCCCGGCGCCCCCGGACACCGCCCGCCCGTGCCCCGGCGGCCCTCACACTTTCTTCTTGGCGCCCTTCTTGCCGCCCTTGGTGAGGCGCTTGTTCTTCCCGACCGCCATCGTCCGGCCCGCGCCGCGGAAAGGGCGGGGCGTGCGCGCTCCCGCGAGATTATACGAGACCGGCGCTCGCGCGAGACCTGCGAGAACGGGGCCGCCTCCAGCGCCGGGAGCGGGGGCGGCCGCCCGGGATGTACCACGGCGGGACGGAACCAACGGTACGGGGGGGGGGGGGGAGCCCGTGCCCGTGAGCGCCCCCGCCTGGAGCCCTGCGGAGCGCCCGGCCCGGGACGCCCGATCCCTGTGCCCCGGCCCGGGACGCCCGATCCCTGTGCCCCGGCCCGGGACTCCCGATCCCTGTGCCCCGGCCCGGGACTCCCGATCCCTGTGCCCCGGCCCGGGACTCCCGATCCCTGTGCCCCGGCCCGGGACGCCCGATCCCTGTGCCCCGGCCCGGGACTCCTGGCCAGAGCGCGGCGCAGCGCTGCAAATAGGGATGCCCTAGTGGGGCCGCTGTGCGGGCGGGCAGAACCACAGGGACGAGGTTCGCTACACCGACTGTGCCCGGGCGAAAGGCAGGTGTCACCTCCTGCCCATTCTGATGTCTTCAAGCTGAATTATTTGTCCCCAGACTGAATCTTGTCACCTTTTGTAAAGGTAAGTGACGTCGTCTGGTATTTTCTGCAATTGAAGTTGTTTGATGAACTTTGTATTTCAAGCATCCCGTAAGAGTACGTCATACAAATAAATATGGACCGATCGATGAGGAATACGCATTAGACAGGCGGGCTCATGTAAATTTTACTGTGTAAAAGATGTAACTTTTTACCCCGTGGTGTGTTTGATTTGTCAAACCTCCACCTTGCATCCCGTGCAGAATAAACCGTGTCTCCTTCCTAAACTAGACTCTGTGTTTAGAGAGCTGCTAAAATCGGCAGCTCTCCCAGGCCTTGGGGCACCGAGAGGACAACCAGAAGCTGGTGGTCTGGGCTGCCCCAAATGCCTCGGCCGATGGCTCCTCTCCCCACCGCACAGGGCAGGAGGAGGCTCCGCTCAGCACCTCCTGCGTGGGCAGGGATGGGACATGGAGAAGCGGTGCCCAGGACAGCGCCAGGCAGCTGGGAGTCCCCTGGGACAAGAGGTGACCACAGGCTGTGGTTCACCAATGCGTCTCACAGCAACCTCTGTTCACGATATGCCTGAGCTCTGCCGGGTAGGATGGGATCCAGCACAGGTACCTGCACCATGCCAGCTAGAGACAGCCCACTGCCAAGCATCCAGGCTTGTTCCTGCTCCTGTGGACATCATCGCTTTTCCACCCACACCAGGACAGTGGAAAGCAGAGTGTGTCTGAGGGGTCATGATTACAGACCCCATCCTCCTTCCATGCCCAGGAGCAGGCAGGGGGCTGTGCTAACTTTCCATGTCTGTGAGGTTTTGACCAGATGCCTGAGCTGTTCCCACTGTAGGGACTGTGCACCTTTGAGGAGGATTTCTTCAGAAGAAATGTAGAAATTCCACCAGAGCCAGGGCAGAACCCTCTGCACCTTCACTGTGGCAAGTCTTGGAAGTGTTACAACTCTTTTGGGAAAGGTGCTCATTCTCTCTTTGCCACTTCCCATCAGAGTCTCTCTGATGTCAGAAGAGGAGGATGGAGACCACTAGCACCCATTCAGGAGAGCCTCTCCTGGGCACTGCGTGCCTCTCCCTCTGGAGGGGACGTGCTTTCCTTGGGGCTCCATTATGATGGTCAAGGGAAAGGAGTTGGAGTTTTGATGGACTCAGGCTGGCTCCTGGCTCTTTGCTTTGTCTCTGCATCAATGGAGCAGCTGGGAGCATGGGAGGTAGCAGTGAGGAAAAATGCATCCAGGCACTTCCCAGGAGTATGAATTTGCCTGCAAGGGGACACAGTGAAAAGGAACAAATACCCTTAGCACTGCAGAACAGCCACAGATGTGCCACATCTTTCAAGAGTTGTAGTAACATCTGCCAGCTGCCCCAGAGGCGATGGTGACATCCTGCTGCCCACCAGGGAACCACGTATCTCGCTCTGCAACCCAAAAGGTCCCAGGTATCCTGCCTTTCATGGGACCACTGGCCAAGGCCAGAGTGGGCAGGGGCCACCTAAGGGGATGCACGCAGACAGTCACGTGGTTTGTTAATGACTGCCTAATGACCTTGGAGGCCATGAGAGCGAATGGGGCCTCCTGGATACCTGGTTTTCCCCAGACATCCACTGGACCTTGCCCTTTACCCTGCCCCTCCTCCTGGATCCTTGCCCATTGGGCACAGCTGGGGCCAGTATAAAAGAGGTGCAGAGGAGTGGGAGGGATCCTGGAGACCTTGAGGACATAAGGGAAACCGAGGCGCACACACAGGTGCGGGTGAGGGGTGCATCGGGACCAGAATGTCTGTGGGAGGGGTCTGTGAGGAACCCAAGCATGCAGTGGGGAAGGGAGGCTGAGTATGGCATCTGGGTATTGGGGCATGGGCTAGATCTATAGGGGAACCAGGGGTCTGAGGAGCAGGTAGGGGGTGTTCCATGCAGGGCTGAGGCTTCTGGGGAGTGCAAAACTTTAGGGGACCCATGCATCCAGGTGAGATCCACAGAGAGCTCAGCTCTCCAGAGATGGGCCCCCACACATTGGGAGGGGAATTGTATGGGACCCAGGGATTTCAGAGGGGGAATTTGTAGAATAACCAAGCCCCCAGGGTGGGATTTCCAGCTAGGGGCCCAGGGGTCCAGATGGCCCTAACCTCACCTTCCCCAGGTTTCCATGGCGGGCTGGGTGCTGTGCATGACCCTGGTGCTGGCAGCGCTGGCAGGGGCGGCGGGCGAGACCCGCTACGAGAAGTTCCTGCGGCAGCACGTGGACAACCCCCGGACATCCACGTTGGCGGCGCATCGCTACTGCGAGACCATGCTGGCACGGCGGCGGGTGACGGCCCCGGGCAGGCCCTGCAAGCCCTCCAACACCTTCGTGCACGCCCCAGCTGAGGACCTGGTGGCCGCCTGCTCCCGGACGCCCGACGCCGACACAGGGTTCCACAGCACCCCGGGTGCCTTGAGCCTCACGGCCTGTCGCCTGCGCGGCGGGGACACGCGGCCGCCCTGCGCCTACCGCGCCCGCCAGGTGCAGCACCACGTGCGCGTGGCCTGCCGCGACGGGCTGCCCGTGCACCTGGCCGGCACCTACGCGGCCCCGCAGTGAGGCCCACCACGGCGGTGCCATGGGCACATGGTGCGGATTTGCCCTCCCATCGGGGGCTCTGTTAGTGCTGGCAATAAAGGAGGTGTCAGAGGCCTGGGCTCCGGCATCAGCTTCCTGGGGGACCCTGCGATCATACACCTCCCTGGGTGCCCCTTGGGTGACCCCAGCCCTGTCCAAGCTGTATTTGGCACCCATGTGCTTTATAAATCCCGGGGTTTTTCCAGCCTTCTGGGCGTCCCATTGCCTCCTGGGGTGTCTCTGCCCTCTCCTGTGTTGTCTCCCCTTTCTTGGGTGTCTCACAATTCCCGTGGGTGCCTCATAACCACCACTTCCCTCCCAGCCCTAGGCCCCTGGGTGTGCACCCAGCCCTCTCCTCAATATCCTGAGCCTTTGGGTGTCACATTGCTTTCCTGGATAACTCTCACGGTGTTTCCCAACCTCCCACATGCCTTATAATCCCCCTGGGTACCCCCAAATTCCCCCATCTCTGCCCCATAAACTGCCAGATGCCCCATCTCCCACAGGCCTCTCACCCCATCTGTGACCTCTCTGGGGCTGAAGCTGCTCCCCCTGGGGCCCCCACAGGACCGAGCCCCAGCTGGGGCCACACAGAGCCCTGAACCACCATCCCACACACGCTGAACACAACACACACACACACACACACAAAATGCACACAAAACCTGCACTGTGCACACAAATTGCAGCCACACTTACAACACAAAGCATTCAATACGCACAGCACAGTGTTAGCACACACAGGACACATGCACCAGCACATACACACGGTATGCACACACACACACAGGAGTTGTATTCCTGAGTCTCAATGGGATTTCACACATTTCAGCTTGTTTTCATCACCTTTTGTCTTTCGTTCTCCCTGTCAGTACTTACCAGTACATTTACAAGCTCCCCCTGTCTGATCCTTTTCTTCTCCAGGCTGAACAGTCCCTGCTCTCTCAGCTTCTCCTCTGATCAGACATGCTCCAGTCCCTTCATCATCATCATCCATTCCTTGCTGGACTCTCTCCAGTATGTCCATGTCTCATGTGCTGGGGAGTCCACCACTGGATCCAGCACTCCAGGTGTGTCTCAGTGGTGCTGAGCAGAGGAGCAGGATCACCCCTCTGTATGTGCTGGCAGCACTCTGCCTAATGCAGCCCAGTAGGCTCGGGGACCCCTTTGCTCTGCTCCTGTTGCTGTGGGAGCACTGAGAAGTCCCGTGGGACTGCTGACATCCAGCTGCTGTGCTGCCGCGAAAAGGCTGCCTAAATGCATCTAGAAAGTATAGCTGAGGAGGAAAAGGAGTGCAGAATATGGTCTTCCCCATCCTTTTCCTCTCTCCCCAAGATACCTCTTGCTTATGTGCCTCAGGCACTCCTTTTCTGAAATTCAGGTGAAAGACATTTTGAGGGAGATCCATGGATTGGAGAGCTCCAACTCTCAGCACTGGCCCAGTAAGGGGAGCACTACTCTTTGTGCACTGGGAAGGAATTGGGGTATTTCAAATGTATTTGGGGCATTTCTGGACCAGCAACTTACAGCAGACTCACTTCTCCACCCTGCTCACTCCTGGCCATGGGAGGAGCTGACTGGCTCAAGAGGGGAATACCCAGGATCTCTGCAAGTACAAGGGTTTGATCCTTGCTTCTTGCTACCTTGGCTCTTCAGGGCTTGTGGAGGGAACATCTCCACTTGTTCTGTGGTAGCTGAGATCATCCTGGCAGTGACAGAGAAAAATATGATCACTGTGATTTACCCCACAAGCTTTGTACTCTGAAGTGCATGGGAGAGGTGACACCCATCCTGGGGAGACAGCTCTGAGCTGCAGCCCCAAAACAGCAATGCTATTTCTGGGATGCCCAGCATGCTGAGGCTACCTGAGTCTGCTGGAAAGTCTAGATGATTCCTGGTATCTCCCATTTGATGGCAGGGCAGCTCCACCACTTCAGCACATCCCATCCCACTATTGCACTGTTGGTTCACTCCCCTGCTGTGTTTTCCCCTAAGACGCAGCTCTGTTTCTACAGCATATATATTTGTGTCTGTTCTTTGTGAAGGCTAAAGGGGAAAAAATAGCCACAAAAGAATCAGGATCATCCAGAGGGTGTTGTGGCCTTTGCCACAAGCAGCAGTGGGCCATTTACAGGCAGTGGTCAGCAAATTTGTACTGGCAGCAAGTAGCAAAAATCCAGGGAGTGACTGGTGAAATGACTGAAAATAAAGGAATTTTGCAATATCATGTTTAAATAAATCACTGCATTTATTTCTTAATTTCTTCCTCATTTAGGTACTTTCATGTCCTGCCTAGCACAGTCAAATGTAAAGTTGTGAGGTTTGTGGTTGATTCTGCTTTGTAACACAGAAACTGATCATCTCTGCTTTGTGGGTGGGAATTAAGCAGCTTTCCCAAGGTCACAAGAAAGTCTGAGACAGGAGCTCAGTTCAGACCTCCTCAGCTCTCCTTCCCATTTATGTGCTTTCTTTTTCTGGAGAAAAGAAAAAGATGCAATGAAAAATGTTTAAGAACAGCACTACATGCCTGAAACTTGTCTCTGAGTCATATCTGCTTGACTTTCATGCCCAGAGTTTGCTTTAACAGTGGTCAGCCTGCTCTGCTCACTCACTCTATTGTCAAACAATCAATTCCTTCACAAGAAACTGGCTGTTGCTTGTTTAGCACAGGGAAATGAAACAAATAATGCTGACTCACACCCTTCATTATGGCTCATAAGCTTCCACCGCCCAGCCTTTGATGGTGTAAGATGAGAGGCATGAGCGGTGTGTCAATATTTCCAGTGCTACTGTGGAAATTTGTTCCTGCTCCTTGAAAAGCATGGGCATTTTTTTCAGAACCATAGCAGAGATTTGCTTAAGCAGGCAAAGACCTTCAGAAATATTTACTCAGAAAAGTCAAATATCAGCTCCGTGGATTTGGCAGAACGAGTAATGTGAAACCAGGCTGTTGCTGCATGCCATACATGCCAAAATTGACAAGGAAAAGGCTCTTTCCAGTGTATCGCTTGCCCTTAAAATATGCCCTGCACAAATACAGCAAAATACAAGACAGTTTCTGTGCAGCACATCCACCTTTCTTGTGTGTTTGGACCACTGGGAAAGGGGCTGCCAGGCTGCCTGGGGGCAGCACGAGACAAGAAAACACCTCTTTCCCTCTCCACAGTACCTCTGAGATCCTGGGGTCTGTGGTGCTCCTCCGGTCACTGCTCCTCAGCACTATCCCTGCGGCACACGGACCTCGAGCTGCGTTCCCAATTGGACATATCCTTTAATCCTCCTTCCCCCTGAGTGGGGGACACACTTGGCCCCCAGGGTACAGGGTCATCTGTGTCCCCTGCTACACAGGGAACGATCCATTCCCTCCACCATTCCTGCAGAGGTTCCTGGGCATGGGGACAAGAATGCCTGCTAGGAAAAGGGGAGCTGCTGCTCATGGCATGGTGGGGACAAGAGAGGCATATGAAAGCAAAGCCCTCAAATTCAGTTGTGGCACCCAGCTGAGGCTTAGGTGTCACTTTCCCCACAACAGCTACACATCAGAAATCCTAATGCACTTCTCCAGTTCAAGTATTGACCCTAAGACCTAGAACCTGGGACTGTTCAGGCTGGAGAAGAAGCATGAGCTACCACAGTATCAGGAAAGTATCAAGTGCCAGGAAAGCCAGGAGCTAAGAAATTCTGTTTATATGAGGCCAAGAGGCCACTCACCCAATCTAAAAAAAAATATAGCTGAAAAATACTATTGCTGGCCTCTGGTCTGCTGGGAATGCTGCTGCAAGGTGCCAGGACCAACACCAGAACCAGACTCAAGTGCCCAAACTCAAGGGAAATAGTTTTGATCAAGTTAACATCCCATACCACGCAGGCCCTGTGCCATACCTGTAACAGTGTTTGTCTCTAAGTTGAAACGCAGCATGCAAAATCGATCCAGTCTCGTGTGTTGTGGGGTGGTTTAACGTTTGGCTACCTCTTGAATCCCACTGAGTACCCAGCAAAAGCTTTGGAAGCCACTTGCAGATTATCTCCCCCTTGCCAGCACAACATGGATCTGTCATGGCCAGTCCCTGTCTCCTTCAGCACTCTCCTGCAGAGCTGCCACCAACCTCTTCCTTCATGCTTAGAAACTGAGTCATCTCTTCCTCTTATCTCAAAAAACATGCTGGGCTCCTTCAGACATGCTCTCCAGCACTTTCATCACTCTGCTGGCCCATGTGAGACCAAATGCAGCAAGTCAGAGCTAGACCTTCCAGAGTGTTGTGTCCAGGATGATCCATGGGATGGACAGTGATTCCCAAGCCACAAAGCTCCTGCTACCTGTACCAGAGGCAAGTGGACCCGAAAGCCAGATGCAAGAAAGCCAGTAAAAAATTCCCAGCGGTCACAGCTGGAGCCATCCCACATTCTTCCAGCAGGCAGGGACGTGCACAGCCTCCTCCCTAAGGGGATCAGGGGAAATTCATTGCAAATGGGTGCCCAGCCAAGGAACTATCCCCTCCCATCAGCAGCAACCATAGCCAAAAAGATTAAAAAAAAGAAAAATCCGTGTGAGAAGCCTGGAAAAGATTCACAGAAAGTACACAAAGTGTCAAGAAGCAAAGTGTCAAAATTCCCCTAAAGACCAGGCTGTGTCTGGAGGTGAATCAAGGCTGGGGGAAGGTGCTCATGAATTTCCCTGTTAGAGCTGGGAGGTGGGTAGCTCAGCTAGTGACATCCTGTCTCAGATAAACTGATGCTGGGCCCTCTCCAAATGTCCCAAACTTGGTGCTTCTCCAAGGGCTGCAGAACTGATGTCAGGTGCAGGGCAGCTCATCTCTGCCTCATGATGGTGTGGAATAGTAAAAGAAGCCTCGCAACCTTTGAAAAATCTTTTCTTCTCAGCAGCACCGCCTCTCTCCCAATCTGAATGGCTGCTCTAGGTTTGGATGGAGAGGAAGGGGCTGAAGGGAGCCAGGCCAGTTTCTCCACCTTTCATTGTGCTGCTCCTGCATCCCATCTGTTGGAGAAATGTGTTTGCTGTGCACCCAGCCCTATGAATTTCTAATTCAAACACCAGCAGCAATAAGACCCTGCTGGCCTGCAGTGGGGGCCACGTGCCAGCTCATCTCTCGATAAAGGAGTTAAATAAATGTTAGACACAAGGGACAGGTGACTTACCAGGCGAAGAGAGGGAGCTGGAGGGATGGAGAAAGCAAAACAACCCGGCCCTGATTTTCCCCTCAAGGCCTTGGAGGTGAATTGGGGATTTTCCATTTCATTAGCTTTACAAGGGGTAATTCCCAGCATCATCCTCATGAACAGACCCACCCTGAGCTTGCTCTCACCCCTTCATATCCAACAGTGGTGCTCCACTACAGCTGCACCACTAGACAGGAAAGCCAGGCTCTATTAATATCTAAAGGAGGTAACAGGCAGCTGATACTGAACTGCCCACAGAGAAAAAAAGAACTGATACACAGAAACAGGCAGTAATTTTTGTTCTGAAATGGAGAAACAAAATGGATGCCCAAACCCAAAAATTATGTGAATTTGAAAGCCCAGGGTTCTCCCTTGCAAAGGAGCAGTATGTGAACTGCCCTTGCTCCTGAAGAGAACCAGTCACCTGTTCATTCCTGCTTCTTACTCTAGAGCGTGGTGCTGTTCCCAGGCAAAAAGGCTCTGATGCTTTGGGAGAGGTGGGGATGGGAGGACTGTCCCACAGGCACAGAAATCAACTCGGTACAGTGAGGTCATTAGAAACATGCACACACGCAGGCAGGAGTTTATTAGTCCACATTTACCATACCAAAAAACAAAAACCCCCCAAAATAGGGGTAGGTTCCCAGTTTTGCCTGCTCGCAAACTAACAGTGCTGAGGATACTAAACATGCCTTGTGCCCTCTGACTGGAGTGCGGGGCAGGAGCTGAACGTGCATTCACAGCTGAGATTCAAACCTCTCACGTGTGAAAGGGCTGTGCACCTTTAGCCGCAAGGCGGTCAGGAGCCCTCAGCTGCCTGCAAGACACTTCCAAGGTCAGAGCAGCTGCAGCAGTTTTAATGTGTGCAAGAGGGAGGCTGGCTCAGCAGATGCTAGGTACTGGCAGCACAGCCAGTCCTCCAGTTCAACGCTCCGCTCCGTGTCCACGGCCCTCTCCGCAAACTTCATCATGAGCAGGGCACGCTTCATGTCCACCCAGTTCTGCAGCACCTGGCGCAGGCTTTCCTCGTGGCTGAGGGGCTGCTCCATGAGGTCTTTCCGGGGCCCCCAAAGCAGACACTGCAGCATCCGCTTGGCCTCGGTGATCCGCACACGCTTGATGGGATCTGCTTCCAGCAGGAGGTGGGCCAGCTGCTGGAGACCCCGGGAGTAGATGGACAGGCTGGGTAGAGCAGGGAGGTCCTCAGGGCTGTAGTCCTGCTCCCTGAGGTGCACCTTCTCCTCGAAGGGGTTGGGCTGGTGCAGCAGTTCATAGATGAGAATACCAGTCTGAAATTCATCAAACTTCTTGTACTGAGAAGCCGACACAATCTCCGGGGCCAGCCGGGCCTGACTCTTCTTCAGCTTGGAGTCTCCAGTTCCAGTCTTCTGTTTAGCTTTCAAAAAATTGCTGATGATGAGGCGGGGTAAGTGTTTGTCATCTTTGGCTTTCACACAGCTCATGGGGGGCTTGCAGGGCACAAGCAGGAGGTTCTCCAGGCACAGGTCACGATGGATGATGCCATGCTCTTTGAGATGCTCCAAGCCATTGCAGAGCTGGAGGAGCAGGAAGCACACGCGACGTTCATACAGCTCTGGCTTGGCTTGGTGGAGCATCACCGAGTCCCTCACGAAGTCGGCAGTGGTCTGGCTCGGCACCTCGCGGGTGATGACCACCACACAGTCATGCTCACTGGCAGTGCGGGAGGGATGGAAGCCATCTCCAGGCATGCTTTTCCCCACATCTGAGGCCAGCAGCATGCTGGAGGGGACGGAGGCCACGAAATGCCCACAGTCCTGCTGGATGTTGAAGTGAACTGGCACCGCAGGGCTGCAGTAGGAAGCAGCTACCTTGGACTCCTGGGTTTTACAAATCTGTGAAGAGACACCAAAAGAAAAGTCTCATCAGCCAGTGAAAGAGACAGGACAGAGACCAGAAGTTGAGAAGTGGGATGCTAAGCTTTGATTTGCAGATGCTCTGGAAGACAATAGCAGAAGCAGGATGTGCATTGGTCCCTTAAGCACTTTAAATTATCTGCTGGCTTGAGGATTGTTTTTGTCCTGCAACAGCCCAACCTTAGCCACCAGATGTCTGGGTTGCATTTCTGGGCATGCTTCCTTTGCCAGGCAATGCCCAGTAATTGGAGGAAAGGAAGACAGCAGTCCTACCGTGAATAACTTCTGAAGATTCTGTTTCACTGCCAACAGAAGCAACATAGCTTTTACATCACAGATATCATTGAGATAAACTCCTGCAACCCAAGAGACATTCCTGGAGGGAAAAGAGCAAAGCCTGTGGCAGAAGACATGCTGTCGCCATCTCTGGAGATGGTTAACACTCCTGGAGGAGGCCTTATGTAATGTGAAGTGACTGTGAGCAATAGTGCTGTTTGTGGTGAAGGGTGGACAGAGGCCTCCAGCACTTTCTTCCCACCTGATCCTTCTCTGGTCCCAAGCCCTGGAGCCACTTGCACATCCTCCTCAACCATTCTGCTTCCTTGTGTCAGCAAATACTCTCAAGCCCCTGATCAATGGCTAAGGGAAACCAGCAACAAGCTGTACTCCTCAGCACAGGCAAAAAAGCCTTCAAAGAGAAAACACGAGCTTACAACAGGCCTAGAAAGAAGTAAGAGTGCAGCAAACTCTAGGGAGAAAAATGTGTTTTATAATATGGATTCTCTTTAACCTACATGACTTCTTATCTTCATTTTCTTGGGTATTTCAGCTTTATACTGCATTAGAGACTCAAACCCAGGTTTATTATAGGAGTATCCATTAGCTCATGGGGCCTTCTGGCATTTCTATTATACTTTTTTTCCCCTTTATTTAGCGATGTGTTTATATGTCATCCACAGGAATAAGCAACAGGCTGAAACTCAGCATAAGAGGTTTCAAAGCCTGGAGCGTGCCAGTGCCAGTCACAGCATGCGTGCAAAATTGTAAGAGAAATCAGTTTTGCCTCCCAGTTAAAATATACACAAGAATAGAGAGGAGCTGAAGAAGAGGGGTGCTTTTGTATTCCTCTAGCAAGGGTTTGAATCAAGGCATTTTCAGATAATTCACTCAGATGAGACAATACTTCGGAGATGGGGCATTTCAAATCCCTACTGTCTTCTCTTTTGCAAACAAAAATACCCTGCCCTGGCTTATTTGTGGAAAGACAAGCTTTGGAGAGCTAGGCAGAATGCAGATGAATGCAGTGGGACCCAGGATGACGCCAGAGGTCCCCAAATGCAGAGCAGACCTTTCAGCCCTCTGGCTAACAAACCTGCTTGTTCCTCCTCCCAGAGGAAAGATGTGTAAGGCATAGGGAAAGGGGGGGAATTCCTGGCAAGAGAGAAGTCTCTGGAAGAACATCTACAGCCAGATGAATACAGGGAAATCTTCCCCATCCAACCATTCTTCTTGACTTTGGCTGCACCAGAGGCATCCTCCCCACTTAAAGCTCCAAAAAGGAGCCTGGGCTTAGTCACACACCTCTAGTGGAGAAAGAAGCCAAGGCATGGAGCGTATCTTGGCTTTATTCCTCTAAAGCCATTTCCAAACTGTTTCATACATAGCCATGTGTGTCTGTGCACAGCTCAGACTCTGGCTCCTGTTTCTCAACAGGCTCCTTGGCTCAAGTCTGATCCTCTGCCCATTTTGAGCTCTCCAAGTCTAATTTTAACTACAGGTCTGTGATCTCTTTCATGTCAAAAAAATCTATAGCAGAAGCCAGGAGGGGCAGCTAGGGATCAGCCAGTTGTAATGTTTCACAATTACTCATTCCCTGCTTTGGCTGCCATAGGGATGGTGGCACACAGGAATCGTATCCATGCACATGGATAAACACATACACAACATCACGGTGCTGGCACAGAGTATGGCCTTGTTGCAGTGGCTTTGGCTTTGTTTAGACGCTCTGCAGTGGACCTAGGGCACAGAGTAAGCCCACTTCACACACAGGGACACGAATGCAGTCCTGTTGAGAGGCTGAAACATGCTGTTTCTGCCTTGGCAAGAATTCATGCACTACAGCCACAGAGCTGAGCTACTGAACCCCACATAACACAGCAGGCAAAAGCAAAGGTGGGGCTGTGCCACAGGGAACTGCAGATTGAAAAGGAGCACAGCAGCTCACTACATAGTTCTTAGGCTTCAGGAAGAACATTGTGATTTAGGTATAATGCACAAGAAAAGCTGCAGCTCTGAGTGCTGGACTAAGGGTAGTGGTGCAAGATCTCATCTGATTCAATTTTGGTTATTTACAGCCCCCCTGTTGGGTTGACTGTACTTCCTTTAGGATATGAACTGGCTTTTAAGCTACCACTTAACTAGAACATCCCTTAGGATAATAAGGGCATATTGGTGGAAACAATTCAGCAGAGATTCTTTTTATTTTTTCCCCTTCCTTAATGCCTCTCTGACAGTGCTTTTTTGGGAATTACTTTAGGCTTTGAAAACAACCTGAGGAATAAGCAGCAGCGAGATGTCCCCAATGTTCAGTCAGAACGGAAATGAAAATCTCTGTATTCAAGTAGTAACATCCATCAAGAACCCAAAATCCACAGGATGTCCATGGAACTGGTTAGATAAGCTTACTTATCCAGGTTTCAAAGAGCTGAACTATTGCACCTCGAGTTTCCATTTCAAAACATGTATTCCGTGGAGTTATAGAAAATATTTCAGACCTGACCTTACACAGCATGTCTGGGTCAGCCTTGCATTGTTTAATTGGGATCTGCAATATCTTATTGTCTGTAGTTTCAAGATCATACAAGCACTCAGTATCTGGGTCAGAGCTTCCACTTAAAAGGCAGGCAGAGGCAAAAATGCTGTCTTTTGAGCAGCCTTTCATCAGCTTGTGTCATCAGAGGCGAATGCCTCTGAGTTTACAACAGAGTATTTGCACAAAGATGTTCTCAGAAAGAGAAAATGGTTGGGTTTCATACCTCTTAGCAATAAGCTAAATCTGACTGGCATTTGTTACAATGAAAACTCCTTCTCCAAATTAACCTTCACAAGCAGTAGGGGGAAAATGGCAATTTTGGAAGGGGTTTTGCTTGCCTAACTTCACCTGTGAGAAATACAAGCAGAGAAAACGAGACACCGTGTGCTGCTAGGGCGCACATCTCCACCTGGGAGATAGAGATAAGCCTGGGTATCTCCTGGCTGTGGTCTTACCTTCACAGCATAGGTAGTAGAAGGGTCCTTGGAGCAAGTGGCACAGTAATAAATCGCGTCCCCCGAGTCGCAGCAGGGCTTGTTGCACGTCAGCTTGAAGAGTGACCAGTTGTTCTCGCTGAAGTGCAGCTCGTTCTTCTGCTCCCGCATGAAGCAGTCCTCGCACTTGGCGACCAGGCGGCGCAGGGACTCGGCGTACAGGGCCCCCAGCTTGCTGTACACCCCCTCCTTGTTGTCAATATTGCTCAGGAGGTTGTGGAGGCTGGAGGCCGAGGACACCTGGCTGGACACACTGAGCTGCGAGGAGGAGAGGGACTGGGGGTTTCTGCTGGGGCCGCAAGCCCCTGTGCTCTTACCAGTGCTTGAGCCCCAGTAGCTGTTTCCTTTGGAACTTTTCTCCAGGGACTCAGAGGAGGAGAAGGCACCAGGGCGGCCCCCCAGGCTGGCTGGGTGGATGAAGGGAGGCTCCTCTCGGAGGCACATATTGCTCTCAGAATGGCTGACATTCAGCCTGGGGCTGGCAGCACCAGCTGCTTTGCCTGAAGATGCCTGTCCCCCAAAAAAGCCGTCTGGAGAAGACACAGTTCTGATCACTGTCTTCTTCTGGGGCAGAGGGGGCGGGCAGCTGGGGCCAGAGGAGGGACCATCCTCAGTGGAGACAGGACGGAAAGGTACAGGGGGAAACACTCGGCTCTCAGCTGGAGGGGGCGAGTGGTTCGGCTCAGATGAGTGTCCTAGGAGATAGCAACACACAAGAAGATGTTATGAGTGGCTCCTTCTCCATATCCTTGCCAGCCCCAGGGACCTGACTGGGAAGAAGGCAGCAAGCCAAGTTACATCTGAATCCAGTGCACAGTCTTCAGCTACTCACAACTGCAAAGTTTCACTGGAGGGGTTAGGGATTTAATCCAGTTTAACAGAGCAGGTTTGCAAAGCAGGCTGCAACCAGCCATCCAGAGAAATGCCATCCAGAGAAACTTCCCCACCCTTGAAACCACTCCCCTATGAACTGCATATACAGTAGTAAAAAGGTAGTACAGGGTAAATATTTAAGCTGTGATGTCATCCACAGGGAGGCAAGAATGAAGCACTTGATACAAGGACAATCTTTTAAACACAGCCTCTCTCACCTGGGAACTGCCACCCAGTACTTCAGCAGCAGGGCATGATAAGGAGAGAGTGACTCACGGCACACAGCTCCAGACCTCTGGCTGCACTAGAGCACTCCAAGTATATCAAGCCTTTCTCTCTGCTTCACACTGGGGAAGGGTCGCTGAGCAAGCCTGGGATTTTGGCAATTTCCATCTTGCTGAAAAAAAATCTGGCCTTCCCCCCACCGCCTCTTTTTCTGCTTATTGCCAGACTTTGCTCAGAGGGCAGGCTGGCCCCACTACATACCACAAACTCCAAGCAGCTCCACATGCCAGCTGCACGTGGATTGGGTTGGGATGGCTGGCTCATTCTGGGCAGCCATAGCAGCTGCTTTCCTACCTGGGCCAGACCAAGGCGGGTAATACACTTACATGCCATGAAAGGAGTGGGACATTAAAAACAAAGGACAAAAAGATGATCTGACATTGCAATGAAGAGCAGTAATTTCAGGTCATAGAGACAGAACAAGTGAGGAGTGGTGGGGAAATTAAAGAAAAAGAATAATCTAAGGGAATTTATCTGTGCCACTTCAATGACAAACGGGACTCTGCTAACAACTTGCATGCTAGTGTAAACCTGGAAAGGTGAACAGTGGGGTTTTGCTCCAAGCAAATAGTTTAGCAAACAGCAGGATCTATTGCTTTCTTTAAATCTATTTTCCAAAGCTGCAGAGCAAATGATCCTTCCTCCTCACAAAGCTGCTGCTGAGGGTTCAGCTGCCAGCAGGCACTTTCTGCCTGCTCCAGAGGAATGCCCTGGGGCACTTTCCGTGTCAGCCCGCAGAAGGCACTTGTCTCCCCACAGCCCAAGTGACTCACCAGCAATCACGTACAACCTCCAAGTGCAGGGGCTCAGGTCCCTGAGTTCCCAGCCTGTCCTGGCATGTCACTTGCAGGTTTGCACCAGCTGTGCCACACCAGCAATCCCTGTTGGCTGCTCCACCACCTGAGACCACATGAGGTGAGGGCAGATCCCCTGGTTCTCAGCTACCAGAATGGATGCTGGCACCATCTGGCCCTATCCCTCCTCACCAGATTTTGGTAGAACTGGTCAATTTTCATTTGTCTCCTCCACTGCCAAGTCTCTCTGGATGCACCCCCTGTAATCTATCCCATCACACCCATACCACCGAGAGATACCTCAGAGCATTGATTTTGGCTTCTGCAGGTTTGTCTCCCATGCAAGGCTGTTTCAGCAGTCCATTTCTGACAATATGCTCAGAAACAGCTCTGTAGGAAATGTGAATCACCACATGTCTCTTTTGCCCCAGTGCTTGGGTGCCAAGCTATCTGACTCCTGCTGGACCCTTGCCCCAGGTGTGTGCCTGCATTATACACCCAGCTGCCCAGCAAGCGACTTCTCTCCAGTTTCAGCTGAGAAATATCTGCCTTAACAATTGAGATTCATGCTCCTAGCTTTAGTGAAAACCCATACATCTGCATCATACTCAAATAGGTCCACAGGAAAGATTCTCTCCATTAAAACCCTGTCAAAAGCCACAGGCAGGGATCATTCAGCATGGAACCATTTGCCACTTGCATCCACAGGACTTTGACAGAGGATAGAGCCAAGAGAAATTCTTCAGTGTGCAGTCTACAAGTACCTCACCAGAGGCATCTCTGCCAGGACATGCAGCTGAATCCCTGTTTCAAGAGACAAGATTTACTTGAGAGAGTCTTAGGAAACAAACGTCAGCACTGGAATCTTTGGCAACCGGTCCAGGTGCCTAGCCCACAAATGCCAAACTGCTCTTAAGTTGTTTTTTTTTTTATATGCTGCTGGGCTTTGCCCCAGGCAGAGGGTAATGAATTAAACTCTTTCACAACTCTCCTAACAGTGCTCTGCACCTTCAGCATGCAGTCCTTCTGCGTGTCAAGGGCTTAAAAGCTCCCCTCCACTTCATATTTTAACATCTGACAGCACAGCCAATTAATTTGAGCTCACCTCACTCAGTGACTGACTGCACAGCTTCTTGCTTGCATCAGCAAGACAAACTGCATTTGAGTGTTCATTTAAAAACTCATCTTTCCTATGATGAGTTTAAACAGTTGCTTCTGTTAGTGAAGGCAGAGAGATCCTCATGTCCCTATCATTTTTGACAGCAAATTGCTTCTGTGCCTAGCAAGTAAAGATCCAACATAGGCGAGTGCCTCTTACCCTTGTACAATTTCCTGGCAAGGTCTCACTCTCAGACTCCAAGTTAGAGGTGGAAAAATGGAGTTTCCAGAGCTCTGGCTCTTAATTTTATTGCTGCACATTGTTGCTCTTGGAAAGACAGAACTTCCACTACATGAAGGTTGCTCTTGCTAAGGAAATGCTTTCTGAGCTGCTGAACACGTTAGTGCATGTCTAAGTTACGCACTGATGAAAAAAAGTGACTTCATAGTAAGTATTTTTTAATCTCAGTTAAACGAGTGCAGGCAGATTTTTTCCCCTTAAGAAATAACTGGGAACACAATGAGAAGGAGAGATCACCTCTAGTACAAAACTCTTTCTGGTACTCCTCAAATCTATCTATGCTACTTTCTGTAGCAGGGGTACTTGTGACATTGTGAAATGCATGAAGCACAAGCAGGACTGTTTTCGTATGGAGATTTTATCCGGACCAGAGGAGATCTACAGGGTGAGTGATATTGGCACGTGCTGAACGACGGAGGAAAAAGCCTGTGATGTTGGTCTGACACTGCCACATTCATCTAAAGTGCATCAAGAGGCAGAAGGGTAGGAGAAGAGGAAAGAAGAAGGGTCACTGGGGACTGATCCCTGCTGCAAGGATGCTGTCCCAGCAGTGGGCCTAAGGTTCAGTGCTACCTCTCCCAGAGGCAGTGGTCACTTACTGCCATCGCTGCCGGTCTGTGTGTCCGAGTCGAGGCTGTCGCTGGAGCCAGCCGTGAAGCTGACGTGGCCGCTCCTGAAGGGTGGGCTGAGGCTCTCTGCAGAGCTGTTGCTGACTCTCTCCAACTCAGTGTTACTTGGGTTCATTTTCAGTGCGTGCCTAGAGAGAGTGAAAGAGAAGTCAGGAGACAGATGGCAAAAGGATGGGTATCCTTTGCATGCACTTTTGCATGGAGACTCAAGCTGAGAGCAGCCTTAGTTCACTCTTTGCCTATCCACACACTGCAGAATCTCTTATCACAACAGACTACCTCATTCCTGTGCACTTTTCTTCTTTCTCCAGTACCTGGGGAATTGCATCCCACAGACTCTGAGAAGGTTAAAGGCTTGTAGTCCCCCTGCCAAACTAAGCTGAAAGCTGGGCTTGAGCAGAGAAGGAAAGCCAGAGAGCCACAAACATTCACCCTCAGTCTGCATCTCCTTTGCCTAGAACATGTGAGGTCCAGGACCACATCCCATTTTTGCCACTGCCACTCACAAGTGAGGACCCACCAGTGTTTGCCTCCAACAAAGTTCTCAAGGGAAGGAAGCAGCATCACTCCTCCTCCCATTTTACAGGAGGAAGGTTGAGGCTGGGTGTGTGAGCCCCACTGCTCCGTGACAGAGGCACAGGTAGCGGAAGAGTCCATCATCTCCAAACATGCATCACAGTAACAACCAACACCTTACAAAAGAAGAAGCATCTCTGCAAAAAACATGAGTCTGCCAAACTCAGGACCTACTACACAGTTTTTAATGTAAGACCTACAGTTTTCCGTGCAGCTTCCATCTAAAAAAATAAATAAACCAACCATAAACTGGGATTATAACCTGCTAGGTCATGGCTTAAGTGACCAATTTAGGCAAGCAGGATTTCTTGCGAAGATAAAGAATTTTCCCTGCATTTTCTTCATGTTTCTGCCTTGGAAAACAACAGAAACTGTTGCAATCAGGCAGCACAGAAGAGCATAAACACTCCTAGCCTTGTTACAGTTCTCACTCTGTCAGCCAGAAAACAAAGGTTATCAGTCCACATTTTTTAAGTAAAACTGCCAATCTGCTGATTAAGTTCAACACATTGATTAAGAATGTGAAAAGGTTAGTGGCAGACTTGTACAGAGGTAAAAGGACTTGCACCAGCTATCTTGCTGGAAGGTATCTGGCGTTTCCTAATCAGACGGCTGAATGGCTGCTGAGAAAGACAAACAAAGACATGCACGGCCGTTTTCTTGTGGCACCCCGGTCACATGCACGGGACCCCTCCTCATCCAAAGCTCCCGAGCACAGCAGACACAGATTTTTATTTGAAGATTGAGAAATGTTTCATTCCCAATCCAGACAAAGCACTTACTCTTGTGTCCACACCACCACATGGAGAGCAGAGTGTATGAGAAGCCCGGAAGAAACTTCTGCCAGACTTCCTCATTTGCCTGAGCAGCCTTGGTCTAAAAATACTCAATGGCTGATGAAAATAAGGCTCTAAAAACTAGTTCAGGTATACTTCAGCAGAGACACTGATCTTCCACCAGTGATGAATTTATCACAGCAAGCTTCTTGGGGACAATTTACAAAACTTCACAATGCACCACACAAGTCACAGTTTAAAAAATGAGAGGAGAAAAAGAGAGACAGAGAGTTTGAGGGGTTTAGGTCTGTTATGACTAATGCTGTTGAAAGAAAACAACTGCACTTAAATATTTTTTGTTTTACTATAAAGATAAAACTTTATCCTATAACTTTCTCAGATGTTTAACATTTAGTAATTTGGGTGGAAAAAACACAAAGGGTGCACACCCATGCCAGTACACTGTCTGACCCAGCAAGAATCAAATAAGCATTTGAATCCACCAGAAAAGAAGATTTAGCAAGATATCTGGTCTTGATTCAGATGAGATGTTTTCTAACACATTCCCTCCCTCAGCCACCCCCCCCTCCAAAAACTGGGTGCATTTCTGTTTCTTTCCCATCACTAAACACAAACTCACGGAGCTGCCTTACCATTCCCGCACTCAGGGAGAGATGAGACTTTGCTCGGCGCGGTCCAAGGTCCGCCGAGCGCAGCCACACCTATTCCTCCAAGCAACCTGGGCGCAGCACGGCGCTGGCCAGAGCCTTGCTGTGCCGGCTGCTGCCCTTGCTGCACTCAGTGTTGGTGAAGTCAGATGCAGAGAGAGCCCCGTTTCCTCCCCGCACCGCCGTGACTGATGGAAAGCGCAGTTCCTGAATAGGCGCACCGAAATAGAAATTGTTTGCCGCTTAAACGACATCCTGCTCTTGTTTCAGATGTTACAGCCGGGCCAGCTAATCCCTCCTGGAAATACCTCTGCCTCACATCTCCCTCTTTCCCTGTGAGCTGCTTGAAGCACAGGGTGCACATCAAAATACTACCCTCTCTACCAAAGAATTACTGCTGAAAACTTGCTAGGGTCAAACTCTCCCATTTCAGTGAAATTCCACCCCAAGAGCTGAACAGCTCATTGCTGCAACAGCCTGTGGGACCCTGATCTACAGCTAACCCAAACATCCCCTGCTTTGCTAGTGTTCCTTCTACCTCACCTGACTGCAAGGGCACAGGTGGCTATTTTCTGTCTTGCCCTTTTCACCCCCAAAGGATGGTGGAAATCACCAAAGAGTGCTGGAAATAAAGAGCACAGCCCATCTTAAACCCAAAGAAAACACTGGGTTTGTACCCTGCACCACTGACCTGTAAACATCTGTGGGCTGCACTCCTCTTCAGAAATATATAGCAGTACTTAATTTACATAAATTTAAGAATGCCTTCTCAGCACCTAAAACATAACCAGCAACTTCAAGAGCAGCACCAGAGCCAACATCGTGTGCCTGTGCATAAAGAACAGGTCACCAGAGTAAGCTCTCCCAATCTAATAATGTAAAGCCACAGGATTTCACTGATTTTCAGCTCTCCAGCTATTATGGTAGCTTTAAATACACTTCAGTTACTCAACATCCTCCACGCAACAGCCTGGCATATTCAAGCAACCCTTCCAGTTCCCTATTTCCAAGTTTTCCCATCATAAACAATTTCATTCAGCTGACTTTCCACATGATTCTCACAGTCCTGCCTAAAACAAGTCAAGACTGGAAAGAGTGGTCTTGTAAAAAAGCACACCAAAACAAAACAAATCCCCCCAAACCCAGTCTGGAGTTCTCTTAACATTGAAAAAGGACCCGTCTCATTTCCCTTGTCTCAGGTTGCAACTCTGGCCAGGGCGTGCTTCATCTTTCCTGTGTCTCAGTTTGACTGGTAGCCATGTGTACAATTTCACATTTCTTCACAGATCAGGGTCCCACCTAATGCTGCTGTGGGACTCCAGCATCACCAACTGCATGCTTTGCACTTCTCAGAGAGACAGTGGAGATGGGCACCAAAGCTTGGCTCTCCTCACCACAGAAGACACACGTGCCTTCCTGGGGATACTGCCCCAGGAATCCCTGGACCTTGGACATACCTTCGGCTTGAATTTCCTGTCTGAGATTTGACACGGAGATCTGGTTACTTTCCACAAGTGCAAGGGGCAGGTTTTGAGAGCAGGAGGCCCCTCAGACTAAAAAGCTGCCCGCTTTCTCCCTTCCCGCAGCCATCCCACGGGCAGCCTGCTGGCAGCACTGGAGGATGCGTGAGGCACCTCTGCCTGGCACAGAGCCCTGATCACTCTGCAGTGCCATCAGGGGGTTCCCCCAGCCTTGCTGTGCCAGCAGGAGGAGGACACTCCTTCTCAGCCCAGATGACAGAACTGAACAGATAACAGAGATGCTGAGCTTTACAAGTCATGTGACAGAGGAACGAGGAGAGGAGAATAGAGAGCACACAGATCACGACACAGCAAACTGCATTCCAGGAGGGGTTTGGTTATAATGTCAACAAGACATCCCCTCCCAGTATAAAATAATGGAACTAGTGCATAGAAGAGAGAAAAGCCAGACTGCATTACAGCATCAAACATAACATATGGCTAGGCATAATTATTACACAAGAGGAAGCACCATTGTACCATATGCTTGTCTATCATGAAACGTGAATAATTATATCTTCCTCCTGTTGCCACTTACTGCTTCTTCCAGCATCTTCCCCTGGTTGCAGAGGGATATTAAAACCCAGCATACAAAAGCTTGCAATATTTGAAGCTTAGATTTGTAGTCTTCCTTCTGCTATCAGCTGGGAAATGTGGAGAAACCGAAACTGAGGTAAGGGAAAGGATTTTGAAGAACTCCTAGCTTTGTTCAGAGGGATACACCGTTCCTCCCTGTACTAAAGGGGTTCACGTAGCATGGGTTAAGTTGAAACAAGGGTTTGGAATCTGGAGATGCACAGGAAAATTCAGATAGGGTACAGAATTAAGATGGGAGTTGGCTCAAAAATTAAATCACT
Organism: Cyanistes caeruleus; assembly: GCF_971803275.1. Taxonomy (NCBI): domain Eukaryota; kingdom Metazoa; phylum Chordata; class Aves; order Passeriformes; family Paridae; genus Cyanistes; species Cyanistes caeruleus. The sequence continues at coordinate 43,816,470 of NC_141705.1, forward strand.
GCATACTCTAATGTGGTGAAGAAGGTAAAGAATCTCATTTAAATTTCTAACTCTGTGCTTTTTTTAGTGGTAAGACAGGAAACACATAAAAGAGTGAATGACCTTAATTTTAAAAGAAACAAACTCTCCTAAAAGTTAAGCTGATAGATCACAAGCTTTTAAACCAGTATGTTTTGTCACAGGGATAGACCCTGACACGGAGCTCCAAGGAGAAACGGGTGCCTCAGGAACGGTGAGAAAAGAGGAATATTCTGCCTCAGGTACAGTTGCTGCTCCATCACAGACTGATTCCCAGCAAGAAACACACAGCACAGCCCCACCAGCCAGCACCACCTCCCCAGCGAGGAACAAACCTGGCTCTTTTCCTGACGATCCGATTCCCAGCATTGCAGTTTTTCTGCAACACTCCTGTGCTCTGTGTCCTCCGGCAGCAAGCGGTGGCAGCAGCACCGGAACAGGCAACCTTGGCACCCCTCAGGCTCTTTCTCCCTGGCTGTATTCAGCAATGACAGGTGTGGGGAAGTGTTGTGCTGCACCTTTGCTACCCCACACCGGCACACTCAGCAAATTTCAGAAGCTTTTTTTGGCACTGCCTTTTGAAGGTGGCACTAATTGTGATGAAAACAGTTCAAGATGCAAAACAGCATCACCTTTTTCTTTTTTTAAGAGGCACACGAAATAAATTAGCCATCAAGGTTTTGGAGGCTAGAAGAAACCAGAAGGATCATTTAAGCCTGATTCTCTGCATAAGAGAAACATAAATTTCAGAAAAGATTCAAACCTTGTGCCAAGAAACTGAAGGCCATACTAGAGCATTTTACACCAAAGAGCTTTTAAATCATCATTGCATATACATGTCCTGGGGATCCTAGTTTCCCTGGTAAGCTCCTTCCCTAGCCAGCTACCTTTTCCAGCTTTTGGAAGAAGATCAGCAGCCAACATCTTCCCTTTCCAGCCTTTTTCCCCTTGTAATTATACTTATTTATCATTCTGTTTCAGACCAAGCAAACATCAAGTATCTATAATATTTCAAACAAGCAGAAAAATAGGATTGTATGAAGAAACGGTTGCAAGAGATCCAGAGTAGGTTTATATAAGACAAAACAGGCACAAATTAATTATTTTCCTTTTTTTGTGACAACTTTTAAATTCCCCTGAAATAGCTCCTTCTGCCATCCTAAGAGACAGCTTACTTCCAAACCAGAGCTTCCTCAGTCTCTGGAAGGAATTTACCCTGTAAAAATTTTTTCCCTTTTAATTGTTAAAGCCAAGATGGACAAAACAAAATCCACAGACTCACTTTTTCTTTCTCTGCTTTATAACTATTCAAACACACATGCAAGTTTTCCCTAAAATAAGCAATTAAATTTCATTAGGAAAGTCAAGCAGGGGAACATAATTTTCCAGCATGAAATCAAATGCCTTGCTGCAGCTTGAGATCTACAAGGAAAAAGGATGGTTACATGCCTTTCCAGCAGCTGAGATGGACCCTGATTTGCTGAGCCCCCAGCTCCAAGCCTGTGCCACAACCAGGTCTACACTGGCTTCACCTCCATCAGCCAAAGGAGAACATAAGCCTCACAGAAGGATCAGTGGTTCTTCCATCGGGGACAAGCACATGTTCACAGGCTGCTCGGCACTAGGAGAGTATGGACGTGCCTCAGAGTTATTTTTGTGATTCTGCTCCTTCAGGTATTTGGCTGCAGCCCAGGATGAACAGAGGGGATGTTCCTCCAGCACCAGGCCATGGCCCCAAGCTGCAACAACTGCCCAGGGTGACACAATGCCACTGTGGTGGTGTTACCAGCTGTGCGTGCAGCCATCCCTCCCACCGCCCTGGTTCCTGCGTTGACACGCTCGGAGCAGCCACAGTGCTGCTTGAGACAGAAACAAAAGCGCCCTCAAAGCGAAGAAACAAAGCAGGGCTTGCAAAACCTGAGTCTGATCAGATCACTCCTTACTGCTCCTCAGCTGTCTGGGCTTTGGCTTTGGTAGCTGGAGGCAGGACTAAGCTCCTTTGAGTAAGGCGCCCCACGGCTCAGCTACGGGCAACAAGGCCCTTGGGAGACAAATACCTCTAGCACAACCTGCCCTGCAGCCACAGGCGGTAACCAACACCTACCTCAAGCACCTGGCAGGGTTTACAGCTCTGCCAGAGCTCCCAGTCATGGATGCCACGTGTTCCCTGACCTCAGTTTCCCTGCCTGCTTTCATACAGGCTTTCTAGCACACAGATGCTTTCATCAGGATGACTCAAGAGCAACTGCTAGAACTGGCACAGCCCAACAGCACCAGGAGCATCAAATAGCCCCTCAAAGGGGCAGAAAATGCTCCATGCTCCTCTGGTGTCATAACAGCACACAGAGGACAAGAGCAAATACATCTGTCTGCTCATTTGCCTGTGGACCTTTTGTTTCCTCTGACTCCAGCAGGCACATGGCATTACAGCAAGGAAGCCCAGCATAAAGGAGAACTAAAGCCACTTGTTCATCTCTTCCCTTCCCTTGAGAAACCTCATTTGTTCACCTCTTGGCCAATTTAAAAGACTAGATCCCTGGGCTAAACAATCTCAAAACACACTGAAAATTCACAGACTCAACCTGGAGGTCATTGATACCTACACATAAGTTTGACCATGGATCCCAAGGCCAAGTTCTGCTCCAAACACCCATCCCTTCTTCTCTTGACTTTTAAATCAAGGAGCTGGAGTCAAATCTCTTGTGCAATGCACAGTTTCAGGTAGTAAAACTGCCACACACAATAAAGCAAATATGGGATGCTTGCACAAGGCAAAAGTACCCTTCCTCACTATGTTCAGACAACATACTTGATGGAGAGAAAAACAAATTTTCTTCCCCCATTTGACCTTCATTTTATTTCTTTTTTTCCTTTTTTCTTTCTTGTTTTTTTTCTTTTTTTTTTTTTTTTTTTGGTGATGCACACAGCTGCAGATAAATGCACCAAAGTATTGTAAGCCTGAAGTTTTTTTTTAATTGCTTAGCAGGGCTATTTCCTTCCCAGATGGACAGCTCTCCCTCCCTCACTTCTGTTTTCTGGGGCCCGCAGCTGCCCTGCCTGCAAACCTGACTTCCAGGAAAGCGGACAGCAGAAGGTTGCCTGAAGCCAGGTGGCTCCCATACGTAACAAGCCCACATCAGGCAAGCTCCAATTACCTGCTTGCAGGCAAGGAGCCCTCCCTGGGAAACTGCAGCTTTGAGAGCTCGCCTTGAAAGCAGAAAGTCATTAGAGCCGAACTGAAAATGTTGATTTTGGAGGCCCTTGTGACTAGCATCAAGAAAAGCTGCCCAGTCCCACCTACAAGAGAAGATTGCAACCCCGGGTTTTCTATGCTATTCCACATTAAGGAACTGCCAAGACAGAACAAAGCTGACCTGGGAAACACTAGCCATCCAGGGCATGGACCTTTTTCTCACTTGAATATTGGGACTTAAGGCCATATCTTGCATCCCTGAAGGGCTTTTGCAAGTGCACATGACATTCAAACCAAGACTCGCAAAGATCAGACAGCTTTTCAGAGTAAAAAGACAAACAGCTTTTCAGCTGAGCAGTCACCTCCCATAAAAGCCACCTTTGGACAGAAAAGGAGGAAAAAAAGAATGGGAAGCACCTCCTAGTCAGTGAAGTCCTGCAGCAACCATCCCAATTGCAAAGGGTTAACAGACCACCATGCACACACTCACGGAGCTGTACCTAGACTGCTTTTTTGGCGGCGGCGGCGGTGGTGGCGCGAACTCCACACCATTGCTCTTGTCCTTCGGGAAATCAAAGGAGAAGGAAGAAGATTTGGTCATTCCAGTCTGGCTCTCCAGTATTGGACCATCATCCACAAAGTCAGCACCAGCTCTTCCACTCTCAGCTCCCACTGTCCATGAGTGGTTTAAGACCTCCTGCTCCTCCTCCTGCTCCTCCTCCTCCTCTATTCGGCACTGTTTGGTCCATGTTGGGTTATAGTATTTCTGCCTCCTATCATAGGATGAGCCTGCCAGGCCTTTACTGGACTCCTCCACAGAGACCCCATTCACAAGAGTGCAGGGAGAAGGGGTCACCCCAAAGGCACCTGTATCAGTACAGCTCCTCGGCAGCAGCTGAGCACCAGCTCCATCATGGCTGCTGTCATCACCAAACCTTCCCACGTGGGAGCTGACTGCGGGCACACGGCTCCCCTCACTGCCTGGCTGGCTGTTTTTGGACATCTTTGGGGGGATGGCTGGACTCTCAGTAAGTGAGGTCTTGACAGGAGCTGCCAGATGAAATCTTGTGCTGTTTTCACATCCAGACGCTTGAAAAATCTGTCCAGACTCAATAGCAGGTGATGAAGTCCCAAAATCGGGGTGGGAAGTGGGGCTGACACATGGCCACTGAACTCCTACTGCTGAGTCAGGGCTGCTGAGGAATATTGTCTTGTGATCATCCTCAGCGTGTGCTGTCATTATAGTTATCTTCGCTGCCACCTGGCCAGTGGAGTCCTGGTGTTCCTTCTCACCTCCCAAAGCCCAGCCACCATCCCTCCACAACCCATCAGCTTTCTCCTTGGCAGTGCCATGGCCCAGCTTCTCCGGTTTCGTCTGGCTGCCAACAGCCTTCAGCTGTGCCTTCCTCCTCTTGGTGCTCTCGGCATAGATGGGATCACCGCGGGCTGGCTCGGTGAGGCGAGGGCGCTGCGGCTCCACCAGAGCCTGCTGAGGGGTGCTGGAACCCTCAGTGCAGAGGCCTCCAGTGACAGAGGGCTCCCCAGGGAGAGGTAAGTCCTCATCCTCCCGGGATGTCTTGCAGCTCCCCGTGCTCTCAGGGACGGTGGCAGGCTCCGTGTGGAGAGCCGGGTTTTTCCTGTCTGAACACAGGGCATAGGGAAGGGGATCACCCTGGTCTTTCGTGATGCAGAAGGCCACGTTCACAGCTCTGCGCTCTTCTTCGCTGAACTTGACTGCCCGGCCACTTGGCCTTGGAATCTCGGGAGCATCCCGCTGCCTCCATCCGCTGGGAGTGTGGCTGTCCTTCTCACACTGTGCAGCCTTTTCCTCTGTGCAACAGGGCTCCCACGGGGCAGGGTGCTCCTTGTGGCACTTTGTGATTGAACAGTACTCACCCCCTTCGCTTTCCAAGATGGAGGAGATGTGACCACAGTCACCCCCCGAAGGGAGTGCAACTCCTTCTCTGGCTTGGGAAGAAGCGTTTCTGCTGGAGTTAGTGGTGCTTCTGTCCCCCAAGGCAGATGGATTAGGGCAGGGGACCTGATGAGGCAGGGCAAACTTGTCTTTAACTCTGTCCTCCTGCTTGCCCATCTCACCCACAAGTACCAGGCTGTGGATGGAGACGTTTCTCTCCACTCGACTCTCCAGGCCACGCAGACCCACCATGGAGTAGCTGGGAGGACAGCAAGACAAGCGGTCGCTGGGCTGGCTGTGAAGGAAAGGCTTTCTCACACCACCATTGCCAAAATTGTCAAGGCAGATGCGCTGTGCATCTCCTGATTTCAGGAGGAGCTGCTTGCCAGAAACCATGCCCCAGCTGACCTGCATGGGTCAAAAGAGACAAATGCCCTGTCAGAACACGCATATGCAAAATGAAATACTAATAAAATTTAAATAAACCCACAAACTGCAAAAACAAAAACCCAGGTCTGCAGAACAGTCCTCTGGAATACACCATCTGTTTTGCTGTGCTCACTCCACCACTAATTTCCACAAACCTTTCCTGGTAAAACTACACTTGTCGTATTTCCTGGACCATTTGTAATCCTTGCATTACCAACAATGGCAATGCACTGGAATAAGACATTCTCCTTTCTCTTCCTATGGGTTTGCTGCCAGAAATATGTCCAACCTGTCATCCTGTCTGTGAATCACTGTGCAATTAAAGATTCAGAGAGCGAAGGAATATTTGCACCTCTCTCTGCTTATTTTCATTTCATTTCACACTGCTCCAGAGTGTGTGACTCCAGAACACAGACACAGAGCATCACAGGTTATCCCGGGATAGCAGCTTGGCCGTGCTCAGAAGCAGGGACTGGGGAGCAGGCATGCCAAATCTGCATGCACAGATCAAACACCACCAACAATGGCAGCTTACACTCGTGTGCCCTTCACCCTTTAGAAGAAAAGAAAGGGACAGCAGTGGGAGGCGAGCCGGGGAGCCCTGACTCTCCTCTGAGGCATGGGGAAATAGGAGCACACCTATGCCACAGGCAGTGGGGCAGCAGCCTGTGCGTCACTCTGCTGAGGTATCTGCTGGTATCAACTGGTCAGGGCGAGGAGCTACACCCACAGGCCATTCCTGCTCTGGCAAAGATCGGTAGGAAGGAGGAGGAAGGTAGGGCACTTTCTTCCTCACCCACAAAGACCGTGGATCCAGTCAGCACGGACTGCAACCAGACAAGACATCTTTTCAGTAAAACTTCCCAGGAAAATAACCCACATCCTCATTTGAAAACTGGAAGTTCCTAAATAAACAATGTATTTTTAAGCTCCTCTGCACATGGCTTGTGAGAAACAGCTCATTCAGCTTCACTCAAAGATACACCAAGAAACCAATATAGGGCTTAAAAACCTGAAGTCAAGACCAGAAGGAAAAGCAAAGGGAAGGAAACATTTGTAACACATTCCTAGCACTCCCAGGATAGGTAAGTAACGGGAAGTCATGCTTTGACTGGATTAATCATTACCTGTGACAGATCTGCATTCATATTCACATCCGCCCACGCGTCAGAAACATCCGAGTTTATCATTGTTGGCTTCACAGCAATTGTTGGCTTTGAGAAGGGGGAAGTATTTACACCTTCGTCTTCCAACACCAGGCTCTCGGGCTTGGTCCTAGCTCCATCCGGGAGCGCGCCACAAGCTCCCGCGCCTGGGGGTGTTTGCAGCCGGTGGGAACTCTTTGGGTTGAAGCAGTTTTTGCAGGAGCCGGGCTTCCAAACGTGTTCCACAAAGTCACTGCACGCAGACATCTTCAAATCCTCGTGGGTCAGACTGAGAGCCCACTGCGTCTTCTGCACTGCCCTCCGCTGCTCATTTTGCATTTGCTCCCGAGCCACTCGAAAGGATCACCTAGTCATCTGGAAAAGCACAACACTGTCTGATTAGCTTGATTATGCCTCCAAATGGGAAGATTTTTAATAGGACAGGTGATAATTACACTTACTCTGCCTTCATCACAAAGGCATATTGTTTACGAGGCTTTTTTTCACAGCTTAGCTAAAGCCCACACAATCACTTGAAAAGCCTCAACTTCTAAGCATAGCTCTGTAATAGAGAAGACATCAAGTGAGCAGCATTCCTCTGTGATTTAATTCCCTGCTTAATCAGCATGTATAACCAGCCTCATGCAAGGTTTAGATCAAGGGTAAAGAAAAGGGGTCTTGGGAAAAAACTGTTCACAGCCCCACAAGCAGCGCCAGGCAGGAAGAATTTCTTCTCCAAAGTGGCATCCTCTCTCTGGAAAATAAAAAGGCCTGGAGACACAAGGACCAGAATCAGAGACTGTGTAACCAAGGGGACCAGCAACAACCTTCCTTCACCCAGAAGCACCACCGTGATTACTGCCGTGGTACACAAAGGCTTCTCTCCCACCCAGTGAAAGGCAATCAGCAAGGCTGGGGCTGGCACTGATTTGAGCAAGTGTCTGGCAGAATGCTCTTATCTGGTTTGCCAAGAGCCACAAATAACAGTGTCAGCTCGCTGAAACGATTCATTGTCTGCAAGGGGAGAAACGTTTTGCTCTTGGATTACTTACAGACAAGGATTCCTTCCCATCTTCCTTCCCCAGGAGGGAAATGCCCCAGGAACAAGACATTCCTGCATTCTTGTGTCTCCATCCCCACCACCCCCCTCCTGGCCAGGTCTGATTGCACTTTAGCCAGTAGCTAGATACCTGGAACTAACAACTTCGGAGATACTTCCGAGGAGGACTCCCACAAAGCTCAGAGTTTTAGGAAAGATCAGACAGAGAATGCAGCCGGCTGCTCTGGGTGTCCGGATGCGCAATTCCCCCACGTGTCTCCATCCTCATCTAACCAAGTAGAAGGCATCATCCCCATGCCAGCTGGTCCCCAGGCAAACTGAGGCCCCTTTCCTGAGGGTCTCCAAGTGAACAGGCACTTTTCCACTCCAATCACGGAGGCACACGAGCAAAATTTACCAGCCTGATCCTTAAGCAGGCATACTAGAACACCGTCAGAGCTATGGACACTTTTGCAATTGCATGCACCTCTAAAGTAGCTTGCACTGCAGTAAAGATTCTTGTCTCTGGGCTCAGAGATGCTCCGGGCAGCCTCTCCAACAGCCACGCACACTGCATAGCATAAAGAAAGACAACTAATAAGAGCCTGGGAAGGACAAAGTGAAGGGGAAGAGAGCCACTGACCCACAAGCATCACCGAATTCAAGTGCCACCTAGGGGAAGGGTGTCTTTGATCGGCTAAACCATTAGCACCTGCAGACTCTTCTGCTGGCAGGCTAATAAATTAAGATCTGTTTCTTGAAAAAGCAGGGGAAAAAAAGTGAATATCGTTAGGATTCACCAATCAGATTGCCGTGTGTCTCTTTTTAGGGGAGACACTGTTTTAGACATTGTTTTTTTTGTGCATTGAGTCTGAATTAACCAAAAAGCAGCGAATCACTCTCAGGCATATTCCAACACCTTCAAAGAGGTTAACAGTATTAGCAGGGGAAAAAAAAAAAGCTTTAAAAATATTTTATCCTTTGTTTCCTTTCAGATCTAGCACGCAGTGTCCAGCATCACCCCAAGCTGAACAAGCGTCCTGATGAGAGGCAGCAAATTAAAAAGAAAAATCGAAGGGAGGGAAGCAGGCACCGGAGCCAGAAAAAACTCTTCACTTCTGGTTTAATATTCGGCGCTGCCAAATACCTGTTAAAAACCATGGTTTCCCTGTCTCCAGCCGTCATTTCTCGCTGCCCAGACCCCGGGGCGGGCCCGTGTCCCCACGCCGGGACCCACCCGCACCAACCCACGCGGCGCCGCGCGGGGAAACAGGCGGGGACCGCCGGCGGTAAGGGACCGAAAGCCAGGACCCGGGTCTGTCCCCGGACAAGCCGAAAGCCGGACCAGGGTCTGAGGCATGCCCGGAGCCCCCGCGCGTCCCGGGGCACCGGCGAGGACCCGATGAAAGGACCCGGCTACCTGTTCCCTAGGACAGAGACTCCAGGCTGCGGCGCAAGGATGCTCCGGGGCAGAGAAAAGCCCCAGACCCCAAACCCAAGTAGCTCCGGGGCGCCGGGCGCCCACCGGGACCGGGAAAAGTTTACCGGGCAGAGCCCGCCGGGGCTCCCGGGGCGGGCGGCGGTGCCGGTCGGGACCGGGGCGCGCCCGAGCCGGCTACAGACCCCCGCCCCGGCCCTCCTCCCGCATGCTCGGCGGGCAGCGGCACAGCCCCGCCGCCCCGGCCCCCGGGCAGCCCCGCCCCGGCCCCGAGCGGCGGCGCCGGGGTCCCTCCCAGCCGGGCTTTGTCCCGGGAGGCGGAGGCCCGGTGCCCGCCCCGGCAGCAGCTCCCCGCTCACCAGGCTCCCGCGGCGGCGCCGGGCTCCGCTCGGCTCCGCGCTGCGCCCGCCACGGCCGCCGCCGCCACCGGGCGAGTGGCGAGCGGGGCCCCGCGTGGGCCGGGGGGCAGCGGCCGCCCCGCCCCGTCCCGCCCCGGTCCCGCCCCTCGGGCACGGCGTGGGCACGGCCCGGGCGGGAGCGGCGCCCCCCGCGCGTCCCCGCTCCGCACAAAGCGCGCAGCCACAGCCCCGATCCCCGCTGCGCCCCCGCCCCGGCAGCGCTCCCGCAGACGGCCTCCGACCCACCGACATCCCGGCGGGCATCGGCCCCCGCGGCGTGCGGAGCCCACGAACGCGGCAGCCCCGCGCCCATCCCCTGGGGTCCTACGCGCGAACACGCCCCGCACCCCGACACCGACCTTGAGGACGGTGTCTTCCACTGGAAGGCGCGGGGAGCCAGAGGGTTCACAGGCTTCACTCATCTTCGTCGAGCTTGCCGGACAACGACATGGTGAAGTTCATCCCGAAGGGATGCTGTGGAAGGGAGAGAGAAGTTTGCTGCAACTGAAGTCAGAATTTGACCCCACTGTGTAAAAACTGCAGACAGCATCTCAGGAAAATCTCCAGCCTCTGCTGGTGTGGGAGGCTGGGCTTCACGAAAAGGGAACAGGATGAGATTTTGTTCATTGTAGTGGCTGAGCTATGCTTTAGGGCAAGCTGGAAAAGACTACCAGGATAGTCTTCGCTTACCCTGGTACTTGTGCTATGGTGTGTAGTTTTGAGCATCTAAATTCTTTGAAACTAGGAAAAAACAAAGCAGTTCTCCCCCTGCCCTGGTCAGGGCCTTAGTTCAGTTCCTTGCTGAAGTCGCCGCTGCTTTAACGCAACAAAGCGTTCCTAGTCTCATACATAATAGTGGATTAAAAAGGCAAATAGGCTTGCATAATGGAGAATCCAAGCCCCAAATAACAAAACAGAAACTGGAGATATGCACAGCACTTATAGAAAAAAAAATATCTTTCTCAGGAACCAATCATCCCAGTAAATTCTTCCCCTTCAGGGAATTTTGGCAGTAGCACAGTTTGCAAACATCCTGGCTGGCTGGTCTTTTGCAGTTGTGTCTGTCTGCTCATGTTCTCTCTTCCTTTTTGATCAGTTATTAAAGCAGTCCAGAGACCCCAGAACTCCCCCACTCAGCTTGTTGCATTGCTGTGAAGACATCTGCCTAACAGCCTCCTGCTTCCTTTTTGAAGCAAACCACTCACAATCAATTTGCTGCATCTTTTTGTATGTGGGATCCCAGTGCCAGCATACCCAGTCGTACAAGTAAATGATCTCTCAGAAATGCCCTGGCTGTGACAGAAACCTCTCTCCTAGCACAGATCAGCTCATCTGTGGGAGGGAAAAATGAGCAGGGAAAACGAATGGCCCGAATTTCTGATATTTTCTCTGTTTTAGAAAGTTTGAAGGAAAGAGCACAGCTCTAACCAGCCCAGGTGAGGTTGTGGCTGCATGCCTGGCAAATCCTGGAGGATGGTAAACTTCCTCAAATTCAAGTATCTGAATTACATACCCGAAACTTTAAAAAGGGCCTTCACTCTTTTCAATAGGAGCACTATCATTTTCTCAGCAAGCCTTCTTAGTGAAGAATCAAGGATAGCTTTGAGAAGAAAAGTCAGATTTAAAATTCATGCTTTGTTCACACTGGAACAGCACTGGAGTGAATTCTCCTGAGATGTTTATCCCAAGTAGGAAAACTCTTCCCATGCCAGAGGCCTTGGGATTACAGGATAATTAAAATTTCTTTTTTTCTAATGAAGCCAGCCTGTTAATGGCTAGAGATTTCAGTAGAAAATTGAACACCCTCTAGTTTTTATAAAACGCTTATTCTGTAAGGTCTGAGACCAAGCATGATGGATTTTATGTGCCTCTAAAGTCACGTGGTTTCCCCAATACAGTATTCACCATTGTCCAGTTTTGGTATTTTCTCAATGTCCAAGAAAACTGGCAGAAAAGAAGCTCTCTCAAGTGGAAAGCAGCACACAATGCTTGCTAAGACATAACTACATATCCTGGCCAGCCATATGTCTCCCAATGTATTGTTTTCCAGAATACTGTCACAGCAACGAGGCACATGGCTCAGAGCAACCCTGACAGCACAGAGAAACTTTAGGACGACTGGAGCTTCAAGCACCTTCCCTCACTGGCAGAAGGGAGACCATCACTGAGTCTTGTTTTCAAAGTGTCATCTGTAAGAGTAACCCCTTGGGAACAGGCAGACAAACAGGCACAAACCCACACTGAGCGTCTCTGCAGGCAGACAAATAAAACAAAGCTCTCTGGAGATGGGTTCAGCATCACTCATGACCAGCAAAGTTGCCCAGTTACCAAGACTGCTGGTGCTAATAGTGTTTTTTACTCCAAGAGACTTAAAAAATACCCAGCAACAGGAAAATTGTGATACCTTTTATCAGTTATGGTCTACGCTGTGTGGTTGAGCAAATCTGAGTTTCCACTTGTGGTGCACTGATCTCCTCCTGGTCCCTGATGTGCTGGGGTGTCTGGCTATCTCTGTTGGGACTCCAGCCTTGTCCATGGTGTCCATGGTAGATCTTGTCTGTGGAAGTGAGGTGCCACTCTCTGTGCTGCCACCAGCTTGCTTGTTCATATGCAGCAAGAAAAATGCCCCTGTGATGGAGCCAGGGGCAACTATGCCAGCACCTGCTGCCCGTGGGGTGAAAGGGCAAAGGGGCACCCTCCAGCAGGCTCCTGGGGCTGTTAGCACCTGGAGCCAGTCACAAGTTGCTTGAGTCAATGTGCACTACTCTGGAAGCTGCCTCTCCATGCACTACAGACCCTTTGCCCACTCCAGGGGTTAGTGGCTTTGTTTCTGTGCCCTTTTTCTCCTCCAGTCCAGGAAGAGCAGATTAAAAGCATCAGCCATAAAGAATGAAGGATGTGGTCTCTTAACCACCCTCCATGGGAGTTCCCCTCACTGCTAACATCTGGAGGCCAAAAGTATGAACTCCATAGGACCTGTCTACCTTGTAGGACTGGAGGGAAGGCCTAAATTGCTAAAGCAAGCCCGAGTGCAGGCAGCAGCCCCCATCCCAGTCTGGCTGCCGTGATGATCTGCAGATCAGAATGCCAACCAGCGACAGGCACCGCTAGTCCTTTGCTCGGGGCAGTGTCAAAGGGGGAGCTTGGTTCTCCATACCCAAGAGCAACAGTGACTGTTAAGAAATCATGGGATAATAGCCCTTTTGATGGATGCTCGGCTTGCGCTGTTGGGATGCAGCGGTTGTGGTGGAGCTGGGAAGGGGGAGGGGGCAGAGAGGCATATGACAGTGCTGATAACAAGTGGGCTTTGTATGCTGTGGCCAGGGACTCCCACAGCTGCTCCAGTCCCTGCTCTCTTGAGGTAGTTTGGGTGGGAGAAAAGGCTACAAAAAGCTCAAGCAAACGAAGATGACATAGATAAGATTTTAATGACTCAGTCCCTGCTTCTCTTTAAAAGACAAAACTGCAGCAGAGCACCTCCTCCTTCTATTCAAGCTAGGTCTCTAGAGGAGAGGTTTCTCTGGGCTGGTGGTCTGTCTGCTGTGGTTCCTCCTGGACAGGGAATGCTCTCAAGTGGGTCTGTCCAGCTTGTTTCCTTTCCCTGTGTAGCTGGGGAATACTTGGAGCCCGTGCTGGCCAGGGGCCTCATCTGCTTCTTGCCATCACTTGAAGGGTCTTGGTGATGTTGATGCAGAGTCTGGTGGTAACCTGGAGCAGGAAAAGGGCAGGGCAGGTCATTGCCTCCAAATTAGCTGTCCCAGAGATCTGTGTAAGAAAAGGAACTAACCTGGGGGTGGGCACCATGACAGAGGTGGGAGCACACAGCATCTGACTGACATTAACTCTGGGTATCCCTGGCTCTACATCACCTGTAGACACTTGATGACAGTGTCTTTTTTCTTATGATGCATATTCTCTGTGGCATGGGAGATAGTGGCTATAGCATTTGGCTATAGATTGCCAAGCAATCTATACCCTCTATACAATCTATACAATTTATACTCCCTCCTTCCCCAGCCCCCACCCCCACAAAAAAAAAGGCTGAAAAACCCCACTCCGAAACTCCAAAACTCCAAAGCTACACAAAACTACACAAAACTACACAAAACTACACACACTTTGTTACAGTAATCCCTGTCCCTACAGGAGACAATCACAAACTCCCAGCCGGCGTGTGTGGTTGCTCTCAGTAAGCTTTGGACAGCTGGGGGATTTGGGGATGGGATTAGCTAATACAATTCAGGCTCAATTAGCAAAGGAAACATGGAGATTCCAGCTCCCACTGGGACAGATCTGGGCAGGATCCCTCCAGAGGGTTAATCACAGAGCAACTCGTGCTTCATTCACAAATAACCAAGCTGCCTGCGTGTGCCATCCCACCTACCGCTGGGCTGCCACTGGAGTGGGAATGCCTGCCATTGCCAAATACTCCCTTAGCCCTTGGACCCGGCTAAAACCCGCTTTCCTGCCCCTGGGCTGGGAGAGGGAAGGGCTAACCACAGCGGGGAGGGGGAGCAGGCATGCACGCAGGTGCAGAGAGCTGGCAGCCAAACAAAGGGAGATCGCAGGAGCAGATAGGGGCGCTTGCAGGATACAGTCACGGATTTCTATGAGCAGGACCGAAGGCAAGGGGAGGGGGGCAAAGACGGCTTCTGGTTGATGAGAAGGTGCCGAGATGCACCAGCAATCGGATGCCAGTGCTGTGTTTAAAACTGGGACCCCTGGGCAGGCCTTTTTTGTCAGAAATGCTCTTTACTTGGCCATCTGGGAAAAGCAGCAGGCTCCCAAAGGCTGCTGGGTCATTTATCAGGACAGACTGCCAAGCAGCCCTGAGCACCTTGGGATGAAGCAGGGCCCACATCTCTAAACAGCTTAGTGAGCACCAGCTTCCAGACTTCCCCTGACATAAGTCTCCTTGAAAAGCTGAACCAAATCCTCATGGATGCCTGCTGAGCATCCCCAGCCTCAGCTGTCCTCAAATCTCTCATGCTCGGGGTGTTTTAAAGACACACAGCTCCTCAAGAGCCGAGACACAGACTCCCTCAGCAGACAGGCCTCTGCTTGCAGAGCTGGTGAACCGGTTCCCAGGGTGCGAGTTGCATGGGCACGCTCTCCCACGCATGGATGGGTTTTGCACGGCCCTGCTGGAGACTGGCTGCTAAACACCGGCTTTCTGTGGAAAGCACATGGACTTGGAGAGGATGGGGGGAGGTCCCAAAGCACTTGGTGCTCTGGGAAAGGTTGATCATGGAGACTGGGCTGATGACTGGCAAAGGGCAAGATGTTAATTGATTTTTCAGATCAGTTTTCAGACAATTCTCGACTCTGAAACAGGTGTCAGGAATCCACCAAAGAAGGGTGGCGAGGGACAGGGCTTGAGCCATGCAAAGACCTGAGAGATGGAGAGAACCAGGCTTGTTTTCCCAGCCTTCCTTAGATAGAGTAGCAAAAGTCTCACAGAGTAAGGTAATAGTCCTTGACCAGTGCCAAGCAAACACAAAAAAATGTCACACAGCTCCGCAGGTGTCAGCTTGGGAAACAAACCCACCAGCCTATTCCCAGTTCAGCATCTGGGACTCTCACAGAAGAAGCAGCAGCCTTTGGCATCGTGGAGCAGCTTTGTGGAAGGCAGCAAACACCACCTGTCCTCATGCCAGAGTACTCCAGAGTCTGACACTCCCACCACAGCCAGAAAACACAGCTAGGCCTGGAAAAGCCATTGGCATGGAAGGAGCAGACACACAGGCACGAGGCACTGCGGGAGTGCACGCCGCTGATTTCTGCCTCTCTCCAATGAGACTGGCTTTTTCCCTTGCTCCTCAGCAGTGTTTGGGGTTTGCAGGCACTGGGAAACATTTGCTCCTTGCACTCCTTCCAATGGAGCGTGGGAAAAGCTCTCACCCAAAGCAAAAAAAAAACCATGGGAATTTGCTTTCAAGTCTATTCTTCTCACTCTCTTTCTCTCCAAGTGAAAAGCCCTGAGCTGGCTTTTTTTCTTTGCAAGGCAAGTTTTCTGGCCAAGGCAAACTGGTGTTTGTGTCTCATGCTGTCAGCAGAGTGACAGGCATCAGTATGACGAGGGGCAGTGGCAAATCAACCAGGACAGAGGGAGTGGCAGCAGGCTGAACTAGGCCTGTGTGCATCTTCTTTATCCCCCATCCCACGCTTTTAGATAAGGGAGACAGCACATTTCAGCTTCAGTAGAAAGAAATAGGCCTCATTTTGAGGGGCATTTTACCCCCAGAGGACATATCAAGCCCTTGGTTTGATGCTTGGCTCACTGAGGCAGGCAAAGAAGAATGGAAATTTAGCATTGAGAAAAAACAAAAAACAGAGGCTTCCCTCTCTGCTTCCTCGATCTGGAGTGAACGGGTAGTGAGCAGAAATAGAAAAGCATCCTCCCCTGTCAGGAGCAGGACTAGGGTTTCTCCCATCCACACACAGGCAGCAAGTGCTGTCAGCCCTGTGTGCCAAAATCTCCAGAGGGCCGGGTTGGAAACACACACTAGTCCAGTTGCTCTCTCCTTGCCAGCACCTCAGCCTCCAGAGGGCTGGAAGGAGTCGCTTCCCACCCCACCAGCAAATGTCTGACTCCTCTCCTGGCCTCTCCACCTGCCCAGGAGACCTGGCTCTGTGAGTCTGCAGGAGGGCAAGTGGCTTCAGGCAGCCTATTTGCAGGGAGGCTGGGATGATGCAGGGAGTCAGGGAATTTTCAAGCAAGAGGAAGAGGCAAAGACATGCACTTCCTTGCCTTGGGGACTGGAACACGCCTTCTCCAGAAAACAAGGCTAAAGGACCCAGCAGGTGTCTGCAGAACTCAGGAGACCATGTCAAACCTGAAGAAAACAAAGCCCTGGGGTAATCCTGAGGAAATGTGCTCAGGACTACCTGAGCACTGCAAGAAATGTGCTCCCTGTGCCCAAGGATGCTGCTGGGAGGGGAATAAAGGCTGCCCTCTCTCCACTATTACAGGGCAACCCTGGGGAATGCCAGAAGGACAAGTGCAAACCCTGAAACGACCCAAGAGACCCACTCTATGCCCGTGTAAAAGAGTGAGGAATACCCATTTATACCCTGAGGTTCGAGGCAGACCTCTTAGTCTTTCAAAGGCCATCCTGAAGGTAACCTGATGCCCCCAGCTATTTTTCTTGTGTGAAACTCCCTCCGCAAGAGGTGCCTTAGGTGAGCAGCTGCAAAGACAGCCAGATCCCAGAGGAGGTGTTTGCTTTCTCCATCTTCCACACTCACACACCCTCTTTTTAATTGTTTGCACATCAAGAAACGACTTGCCGTATTGCAGCCTCCCAAAGGGAGGCAGGCATTGAACTCGTAACCTGAAACTGCCTCTCAGTGAGACAGCCAGCACCCACCTCCCTCTGTTCCCACGTCCTCTCCCCTGCTCATCCCCGCCTGAGCAGCAGCCATGGCCTCCCCTCGCTCTGTTCAGCCCTTCAGCAGCTACACCCTTCACTGATAATGAGCACAGAGGAAGAAAGCACAAGAGCTGCCATTCAGGGCCTTTCTCAGACACCGAAACATCTCCGTGCATTAATAATCCCTTTCAAAAGCCACTTCCTTGCACACATCCCACCCTCCCCCTCTAGCCCCCGATGCTTTTCAGGAGTGACTGATTCATCTGAGGTGCGAAACAGCACGGTAAAATTTTAATACAGCCTGAACATGATGTGAGAGCGCTCGAGTGCCTTTTAAGCAGGCTGCCTCTTTCCGGCAACTGCTTTGAAGGCAAGATCGCTTCAGCGCTGTGTGAAGAGCTTCAAAGAGAATATTTGGGACTGATTTTGACATGACTCAGAGAAGGCAGGAAGCCTTCTAACACAGTTCCCTCAAAGGATGAGCACCAGCAGGAGAACGTGCAGGCTCTCACCATCCCTCCCTGCCGGGGGTTGGCCCAGCTGGACCATGTGGGAAGGTGTGGGAGGACCAGAGCTGCGTGTGCCTATAGGACACCCACCGAGTACGGTGACCATGTCCCCATCTCCACAGACTGCTGTGGCAGAAACGTCCCTGACCATTGGTTTTATTGCTGATAGCCCTGGGACCAATGCTCTGCCTCCAGCTGTGACTCCAAAGATTGGAAAAGCAGACTCCTCCATGCCCCTGGGTAGGTGTGATGATAGGAAAAGTATGAAAATAAGGCAAAACAATTGGACAGGTCCAAATGGAAAGAGATTCTGATAATACCCAAGGACTTCTCTACAGCCTGTACACAAAAGGGAAACAAAACCAGTGTGCCAAAAAGTGGGAATCGGAGGTGAGTGAACACAAGGCAACAGCAGAGGCGGGTAATTCCCAGGAGAGGTTCTGGAAACTTCCATGAGCCAGCAAACATCTCTCAGCTTTGCTGCTGTTCAGTGTTGCTTGGGTCCCTGGGCCTCTCCAGACCTGCAAACAGCAAAGGGCTGTTCTCCTGCAGTGAAATGCTCTGGCCTTGGGGACTCTCATACTCAGCCAGGGGACACCAAGGCCAAAGCAAGAGGCTGAGCTCCACATCTCCAGGTGTCCTGCCAGCTGGTGTCCAGCTGGCAGCTCTGGTGATCTTGAATTGTCTCTGCCTCCACACCACAAGCAGAACATCGACCAAAACCACCTTGTCTCAAGTAGGAGGGATCTGTGTTGGTGCTGAAGAGCTCTCACAGCTCCTTCCCAGGCCATCCATTCCCATTTACTTGACAAACCAGGCCCCGTAGTACATGCCACCCAGGGCTGCATCTGTGTTGACATATCCCGAGTGTGGTTACTGAGAGAAGAGTGGCTGGAGCACTTGGCCTGGCTGTCAGGGAGCAAGTGCAGGGAGCATCCCACCCTAGGCTGTACCTAGCCTGGGAAATCCCCAAAGGGGCTGTTTTAGAAGAAAATCAGTGGATTTCAGAGCTAAACTGTATTTGCCAGAGATTTGTCAGGCATGCCTCATAGGACATTTTCAAAATGGAGCTCTCCAAGTCAACTGGGAAGTGACTAAGGCATGTGTATCCACAGCATCAACCTTTGACCAGAGTTTGCTCTGAGAGCGAACAGAGGCACCATCTCACCTGCAGCAGGTGACATCAATGAAGTCATCAACCACTTAGCCTTCAACAGGACTGGGCCAGCCCTAGAACAACATCAGCAAAGTGCCTGGGCTGAGGATGAATCTTCTTATGCCCAGTTTGTGCTCTCACAGCTGCAGGAAGACACCAGACAGAGATCTATCTGCTTTCTGGAAGTCTGCTGCTCCTAAAAGGTTGCAGTCACAATGGAATGCAAACTGTCTTCGGTGCAATTAAAGCGAAACTCAATGAGCTCAATTAGCTAATGGGCACACTGACTGTCAGCTGACACACCCATGAGCATGGGCACGGCTGCAAGGAAACGTCAGTGCGTCTGTGAGCTCAAAGCCACCGTCTGAACTGGGAAGGACAGGGAGAGAAAGCAGTCAGCAGCCCCGGGAGGGAGTGGCACATGGGGTGGCTGAGCAAAGGGTGGTGTGACAGGAGGGCATCGCAAAATCACCCACCAAGCTTAAGCAAGGACCTGTGGGACTACATGGAGAAGTCCCCCAAAGCCTCTCCAGGGACCCTCTATCACATCTGTACACTCGTGTGTGCAGGATGGGGAGTCAGAGACATGTGTGCAGCTGCTAGGCTGCAGTCTTGTGGTAGGATAAATCCCATGGGTGTGGCTACAGAGGGATACAGGCTTTTAGGAAGGACAGAATGGGCAGATGAGGACGGGGAGTTGCTCTTCATGTGCGTGAGCAGCTGGAATTCATGGAGCTCTGCCTGGGGATGGATAAGGAGCCAGCCATGACTTTATGGACTAGAACTATAGGAAGAATGGGCAAAGGTAAAGTTATCGCAATGGGTGTCTGCTAGGGACCACCTGACTAGGAGGAACAACTGGATGAGGCCCTCTACAGAATGGAGTAATGGCATGTCATGTTCACAGGTCCTGGTGTCCTTATGGGGGACCTCAACCAGCCTGATATATGCTGGAGGGACAACATAGCAGGACATGAGGAATCCAGGAGGTTCCCAGAGTGCACCTATCCACCTGTCATAAATTCCTCTTCCAAGTGACAAAGGAGGCAACAAGGAGAGTTGCTGTGCTGAACCTCATACTTTTCAACAAGAAGGGGCTCAGAAGTGAAGTTCAAATCAGCCTTTGATTCATTGACCATGAGATGGTGGAGTTGAGGATCCCAAGGGGAGGGAGGAGGATGAGAAGCAAGCTTCAGGAGAGTAGACTTCGTCTTCTTCCAAGATCTGCTTGGAAGAGTCCCAGGAGATAAGGCCCTGGATGGAAGAGGTTGGGAGGTGAGGGGGAGGGCTGGTAAAAAAATCTGGTTAATATTCCAAGTTCATGAGACCTCCATTCCAGCAAATGTACAACCAGGTAAAATTGCCAGGAGGCCCATGTGGATGAATAAGGAGCTCCTGGCCAAACCCAGATACAGATACAGAAAGGGAACCCCCAGAGGGTGGAAACCTGGGGGAACACAGAAACATTGTTTGAGCATCCCTGTCCAAATTCAATTCCAGTTGGACTTTAGCTTTCCTAAATCCAGAGGGTGAGGTGGATTGAAAATAGGATGAATGGCCTGAGCCAGAAGGTGTCAGTTGAGGGTAGGGAGTCTTCTTGGATGCAGTTCAGTAGTGGTGTACCCCAGTGTTGAGACTGGGTCTGATCCTGTCCTATGTCTTCATTGATGGATGATGGGGCAGGCTGTGCCCTCTGCAAGTTTACTGGTGACACAAAACTGGGAGGAGTGGCTGCCATTCAGAGGGACAGGCTGGAGAAATGGGTTGACAGCAAATGAACTTCAATGACTTCATGAAGTTCAACAAAGAGAAGTGGAAAGTAAATGCAACTGGAAGGAAACAATGCCAGGTGTCAGTACACCCCATGGACCACCCATTTGGAAGGCAGCTTGTCAGAAAAGGGCCTCAGGGACCTGGTGGACACCAGGTTGAACGTGAGCCAGCAGTGCATCCTTGAAGAAAAGGCTAACACTGTTCTGGGCTGCACTGGCAGGAATGCTGCCAGGAGGTGGAGGGAGGTAATCCTTCACTCTGCTCAGCACTGGTGAGGCCACTCTGGGTCTATTGTTTCTGTGGAGCTCTGGGCTCCACAGTACAAGAAAGACATGGCCATGAAGATGATGAAGGGACTGGAACATCTTCCCTGTGAGGAAAGACTGTGAGAGATGGGGTTGTTCAGACTGGAGAAGGGGAGACTCAGATGGTACCTTATTCATCTACATAAATACCTGAAGGGAGGGGGCAAAGGTGAAGCCAGGCTCCTTTCAATGGTGCCCAGTGACAGGACTGGAGGCAATGGGCACAAACTGAGGAGGTTCCATCTGAACATAAGGAAATACTTTTTTAATGTGAGAATGACTAATCACCAGCACAGATTGCCCAGAGAAGTTGCACAGTCTCCATCTAATTTCTCATACATGATGGAGGCTGACCATCTGTAAGGCAGCTTTGTTATAAGGGTGGCTGAGCACTGGCACAATTGTCCAGAGAGAGGCTGTGGAACCTCCATCCTTGAAGGTATTCCAAAGCTGACTGGACATTGCCCTGGGCAGTCTACTCTAGGTGGCTGTGCTTGACAAAGGCAATTGGACTAGATGACCTCCAGAGATCCCTTCCAGCCCCAGCTGTGATGGGATTCATTCCCCCTGCGATGGAGTGAAGCAATAGCCCCTCACAGGAGGACACACTTATGCCATGGGGCTGTGCAAAGCCAGTTGATGCTGCTGGACAGCCACGGAGGAGAGGGTCAGTACCCCTCATGAGGTGACAGACTGAACTGGTTGAATGTTGTCCACCTACAAAAAAGCCACTGCAGACCTGAGTTCTGCAACACCTTGTAGGCTTTCTGGCACAGAGGGTGTGGTGGCTAAGAATACAAAGGGAACACAGAGGTACAAAAAGGTACAGCAATACTGAACAGATCTTCCCCTGAAACCCACACAGGATTCCTAAATGTTTATGCTACAAACCAAGATGAAATCTTCCTATTTCTTGGAACAGAACCATTTGATAGTACTGTTGTGCTTCATCCAGGGCCCACAATAACATTCCTACCTAAGTGCACCCAAGGTGCACAAAGGCCATAAAATCATGGAATTGTTTAGGTTGAAAAAGACCTTTAAGATCATCAGGTCCCAGGGGCTGTGTTTACTAAGATAAAATCTGACTTCTCAAGAGTAGAATCAGGCAAACCCAGCCCCCCTTGGTATTTTATCACTGGACAATGATTTATGGAGCAGTCTAGGAGCCAATCCAGCCAAGGTAGAAAAAAAAAGCAGGATCAGAACTGGATCCTCTTTGGTTTTGCAGCTGTAGCCGACATCAAGTTGAACATCTCTCTGAAAGGTCAGCCCTGTCAAGACAAGTCTGCTGGCACATTATTGCACTAGAGGCACCAGCCACCAAGTGGAATTCTCTGCCTGGTGCTATAGCAAAAAACTCGGAACCAAAGGGAACATCTACCTTGAAAAAAAATAAATCTAAAAACAAGCCTCAGGGATGGATACCAGTCTCTTCCTGAGGAGAAGGGAAACCCTTGGTCCCGCTGTGAGATTTGCAGCTGCCCACCTTCTCTTCAAGCTATGTGGGCCTGTGTCCCTCACTGAGATGGCAAAAATGTGACCGGGAGTGGCTGCATATGTTGTGGGTAAAAAATTTTCAGCGCAGCTGAGAGTTGGAATTTATGCTATGAGTAAGACGAGCTCCTACAGAATGAGTTAGCAGATGTTTTAGGTGATTCATTGTCTTCTGATAACTGCCCAGCTCCGGAGGCATTGCTGGTATGTGAAAATGAGGTAGGTCTGGGTGAATCAGAGGGCCAGGGGAATAGTACTGGTGGTAGTTTGCAAAAACATGCACAAGTTTATTCAGGGACCAAGCTGTAAACTGCCATACTTTCCAAGGTCTGCAGTGAACTTCCTGGAAAAGAATGGGTCTTTGCCGTCAAATTTGGGGTGTGCCTTGGGAGCAAGCCCATTACTCTGGTCTCCAAAGTCAGGCACTGGTGTGAAAGGCTGGAAGAGCCAAGCTGAACCATCTTTGCTGATACCTTCTGCCCACCCTCGAAAAACTTGTCCAGTGAGTCTCTGTGCCAGGTAGCACTGGTGCTGCCTGGAAGATCCGGGGTGTTTCTAAGAGATGGGGATACCTTTTCTTTCATCTCTTGCTGACCTCCAGGACACATCTCCAGATTTTTTGGCCATGATTTCTCCACCAAGCACCTAAACTACAATAATTTGTTTGCATCTACAGTTGCCATATTTGACATCTTGAGTACCCATAGGCTGCTTTAGAGAGGACAGATGAAGGGTGTGTAGGAAGAAGAAGGGAGCATGGAACTTAGTGCCAGCTCATACCTACATTGCCACTAGCTTCCCACTTTAAACCAAAGGGTCTGCATTTGTCACGGAGCTAAAAGGAGCAGAAAACACAGGAGACTTGGCAATGCAGCTCAATGGCCTTGCATTTGTCCCAGAGCAAACCTTGTAATTATACCTTATCCTAATTACTGCTGCAGTAGCAAAGACAGCTAAATAATGGAACAGGCACCAGCTCCCAGGGCATCCAGGCAGTCTAGGCCATGGGAAAACATGGAAGCATTCCCAGCCCTACTACTGAATCCCAAATTCTGGTGCTCAGGAAGCTCAGCAACAGGCTTGCAAGCTCAGACATTTCAGTAAGGCTATTCCAAATGCAGTGACAGGCCTGAGGGAGGAATGCAAGGCCAGCTCCCCTGAATGTGCTGCATTGCCACTGTATCCACAAGTTACATGGGGCCACCTTGCAGAAAGAGAGGGCTGCTGTCTCCATGTGCAGTGCAGATGTGCTCCTGATGTGAGAGAATAACCCAGCTTTAGTATGGGCTGAATATTTTCTTTTGCAGACCCATGGCAGCATTGTCTGGAGGAGCCCTCCCCAGTCTCTGGTCCAGCCTGCCTCTGGGAGCAAGACTGTTGCCAGTGCTGGTGCAAGCCAGGTGGTTTTGTCTAACCAACATTACCAAAATCCCAAAGGTGACAGGCCATCTCTGCTCTGAGGAGCTGTCCCAGGGCTGCCTCTCCTCTTAGGGGAGATTTTTTTTCCTAAAATCCCAGTGCTACAGTAGTAGAGGGGGAAAACAGAGCAGAGGAAAGATCTGAGAATTAACAAAGCTCAAACATTTGCAGATGGCTTTAGACTGAACCAGGTAGCTCTGCACCCAGTGTTGGCTTCCAGTGAGGAGACAGTTTAAGTGATGGAAAGATAGTGATGGACATGAGAAGCAAGACTGGGAGAGTGAAGAGGAAGGACCAAGACGTGGGTAAAATTATCACTCTTATTCATTTGAGGAAGGCACATGGAAGAAACTGATGGCTCTGCTGTCTTTCGTGCATTTAGCTTCCACATAAAAGTTGAATCTAGAGGTGAATACCTCACTGAAGAGATCCATTACCCTCCACAAACCACCAAGATAAAATGATGACTGCAGTCTTGTCTCTCTCTTAGGCACCCACAACCGAACTCTTGCCACAGCATTCAGCCTTAATGATGAACAGAAAGGGGTCAGGAAATGAGCCAAGATTGTGAAAGAAGAGGTTCATGAACTTTCAGCCAGGTGAAATGTGTATAATCTACAGCAACACTAATTATCAGAGGAGGAGGAGCTGTCTCCAGTTCCCAAGATCTGGAGGGGAAACAAGGAAATGGCACAGAATGAGCACAGCATCCTGTTTAAAAGGCTTGAAGTCAAGTTAGAGATCCATAATTCAGTGTCTAGAAAATTGACACAAAGGATTAGTTCAGAGGGACCAAGGGGCTAGTATGGAGACTGAGAAGCAAATAACTGCAATTTCTTAAGAACTATTTTATACCAAACCATTTAAATTTTCTCTCTCAAAGATCTGGCAGATAAAGGATAAGCAGCAGATGTGAAAGTTTTGACCTCTATAAAGGACTTTGTGTTATCCCATTCAGGCTTCTTGTCAGAAAGGGAAATACCATGCAGATGAAAGATGGATGTAAAATTAGAGCAAATAAAGCACCTTGATCTGGTGACAAGAGCTATTCCTGGCTTACAGTCAGACTAGAAAGACATATACAGAAGGGAACCACATGGAAATGGTCCTGGCTTTCATACTATCCATTGCTTCCATACTCTGGGTTAGAAGTCATGACATACTGTCTTAGAAATATTGTGGATAAAGTTAAAGAAAACAAGGCCAGAGGAATGCCAGAAAGTAGGTCCATCAGACAACCCTAAAGACCTGGCAAAGACAGAATTTTACGTAATCCAGATGAAATTCAACACAAGTCAGGTATAAAACACTTTGAAATTGGATCAATCCACCCCAAGGAGAGAATGGGATGTGGGATCTGCTGGTAGGAAGGCTCTGGAAATATGAGAAATATTCTGAAGTATGAGAAGGCCAAATACCGGGTCCTATGTCTTGGCCACAACAGACTTTGGCCTCTTCAGGAATCTGCTTTGTAGAGGCCTGAAGGGAAGAGGGACAGAAAGATGTCTAGTATTCAAGGATGACCTCCTACAAGCTCCAGAGCAATGTATCCCAGTGAAGAGAAAGACTGGCAAAAACACCAGGAGGCCCATGTGAATGAACATGGAGCTCCTGGACCAATTCAAACCTTCATGTAGGGAGGCCACATAGGGTGGCAGCAAGGCCAAGTAGCCTGGAAGGAATACAGATAAATTGCAGCCACAGATCAGGTTAGGAGCTGCCCATCCTGACAGAATTAAACCTGACCAGGGCATCAAGAGCAACAAGAAGAGCTTGCACAAATACATCAGTAATGAAAGGAAGGAGACTTGATTACCCAGGAGATAAGAAGGTTGAAGTGCTCAATGATTTTTTTGCCTCAGTCTTCACTGCCAAGTGCTCCAGCCACATCAACCTACTTGCAAAAGGCAAAGGCAGGGATTGGGAGAATGAGGAACTTTTTGTTGTAGGAGAAATGGTTTGAGATCATCTCAGAAACCTGAAGTTGCACAAGTCCGTGGGACCTGATGAGATACATCTGTGGGCCCAGAGGGAACTGGCAGAAGAAGTGGCTAAGTCTCTATCTATCTATATTTGAGAAGTCATGGCAGTCTGGTGAAGCACCCACTGACTGGGAACAGGGAAGCATTTTTTAAAAAGGAACTAAGAAAGACACAGGTAACTACAAGCCTCTCAGTGTCACCTTGGTGCCAGCAAGCTCATGAAGCAGATCCTCCTGGAAACTGTGCTAAGGCACATGGAAAATAATTAGGTGATTGATGACAGTCAACATATCTTATGGCTTCAATAAGGGCAAATTGTGCCTGACAAATTTGGAAGTCTTCTATGGGAGCGTTACAGCACTGGTATAAGGGAAGAGCAACTGACATCATCTGCTCAGACTTGTGCAAAGCATTTGACGCTGTCCCATGAAACATAGTTGTCTCTAAACTGGAGAGATGGGGATTTGGCAGATGAACAACTCAGTGGAGCAGGAATTGGCTGGATGGTGACACTAAAAGACCTATGGTCATCTGTTCAATGTGCAAGTGGAGACCGGTGAGGAGTGCTGTTAAGTGGTCTTGGCTGGGGCCAGAGCTGTTTAATGTCTTTGTCAATGACAGGGACAGTGAGATCAGGTGTATTCTCAGCAAGTTGTCTGATGACAACAAGCTGTGTGATGTGGTCAACATTCTGGGGGGCAGGGATGCCATCCAGAGAGATCTGGGCAGGCCTGAGATGTTCAGCTAGGCTA
This sequence comes from Cyanistes caeruleus, assembly GCF_971803275.1. NCBI lineage: Eukaryota > Metazoa > Chordata > Aves > Passeriformes > Paridae > Cyanistes > Cyanistes caeruleus. Next base: position 43,842,811 of record NC_141705.1, read on the forward strand.
AGTGCAAGATCCAGCAGTTGAGTTGGGGCAATCCCAAACACAGATACAGGCTGGGTAGAGAATAGATTGAGAGGAGACAGGCTTAGGGATTTTGGTGGACAAAGAGCTGAACATGATCTTCAATGTGTCCTTGCAGCCCAGAAAGCCAATCTGTCCTGGACTATATTTGAAGCAGTGTGGGCAGCAGGGGAAGGGAGGGGGTTCTGTGCCTCTACTCCTCTTTGGTGAGACCCTACCTGGAGTGCTGCATCCTGCTCTGGGACCTCCAGCATGACAGGGACATGGACCTGTTGGAGCAAGTCCAGAGGAAGCTCACAAAGATGATCAGAGGGCTGCAGCATCTCTCTTTTGAAGACAGGTGAAGAGAGCTGGGGTTGCTCAGCCTGGAGAAGAGAAGACTCTGGGGAGACCTTACAGCAGCTTCCACTATCTAAAGGGGTCTACAGGAAAGCTGTCAAGGAATATTTTACAAGAGAATGTAGCAGTAGAAGGTGTTAATGATTTTACACTGAAAGAGAATAGATTTCAATTACATATTAGGAAGAAATCCTTTACAGGGAAGGGGTCAAAGCACCAAGCCTGCCAAAGTTCAAGAAGTGTTTGGACAATGCTCTCAGGCACCTGGTATGATTCTTGGGGCTGTCCTGTGCAGGGGCAGTAACTGAACTGGATAATCCTTGTGGTTGCCTTTCAGCTCAGGATATTCTATGATTCTATGCTGTGAGGGTGGTGAGTCACTGAAGCAGTTTGCCCAGAGAACTGGTGAATACCTCATCCCTGAAAGTGTTGAAATTAGATGGGGTTTTGGGCAACCTGGTCTAGTGTAAAAGGTTCCTACCTGAGGTGGGGAAGATTGAAAGTAGATGATCTTTAAGGTTTCTTCCAACCCAAAACATTCTGTAACTCCATGCAATAACATGGGAGCAAGATGCAGCTATCTCTCCATCCACAACTATTAGAGTAAATTGCCATAGACTAGAAGTTTCACCATTTCTCAGCCTCCAGAACAGGCACAGGGCACAGCTGTCTCCCACCCAGGGCTTTCTCAAGAGGAAAGGTTTAAGCAGGTCTTTTCTACTGTGGCCTTGGCCATATGTCCAGTGCTTTGGCTCACAAAGCTGACCAAACTCCCAGCAAATACGTAAAGGCACATGCATAAGCCATCTGCGCTTTGGTTTTGGGCGTTTCAGCCCTATGGGAGATCAAAGTCCGTGCAGATGAGTCACATTTACAGTGTAACAAGATGAACCTCCATCATGGAGCACACTGCTTTTGCCTTGCCAGTTGCAACATGCTGTGCACCCACAAGCATTAGCTTTGCCCTTTAGCTTGCAAGATCTGTGGCCCAGAAGCTGGACAAACATGCAGCTTCCACAGGCAGACACAGCTTTAACTGCTCTCTTATTCCTGTCTGCACCTCCAAAACAGCACATGTCTAAGCTACTCTCAACCATTTCAGGACTGAGTTAGAAAAAAATAGATATAGCTGAAAAAATTCATTTAGTATCATCCTTCTCAGAACTGAAAGCAGCACTGGGCAATCTGGCAAGTCCAAGTGCGGCAGTTTAGAAAGTGAGGGAGATTAATGGATGAGTGAGTAACTGGGGGGCATCTAATAAAGCTTTCAACAACTCATTCCCAGGATCCAGTCTGAATAGTGCTCAGACTCACAGCTGGGCTGCAGAAAGAGAGCAGGAACAGTCTCAGTGCTCACTGATGGATTTACTGGTCCCTGCAGGCATTACAGGATGCTGACCCCAAATTGCAGCTCCCTCACATTTTGAGCAGGGGAACCAGCCGAAACTGCAATGGTCACAGGTATGTTAAGCCACTACTGGGTCCCAGTGACTCAGTGGGAGTGAGACCTGCCAGTATGGGTGCTTGCAAGGCCTTTAATGCCCAACACATCCCTGCTTTCTGATAACCCCTCTAGAGTGCATCCTCAGGGCTGCTGTACCACCATGGTCAGCCCGGGAGGGGGGGCAGGTCAATGGGCAAGTGGAAGGAAAATAAATCTGTTTGTGGAAGTGCCACCACAAAGGCTGGGTAGCTGGGGCATGGAGCTGCCTGATGGTGCTGACCACTGCTGTCTGCGCTCTGGGCAGCACACACAGATCTCTCTTCCCCATTCGATCAGCCAGGGGGATCACAGACCCTGTCCTGCCTGAGGCTCATCCTTGGCTTCCCAGCAGGCACAAAGACAGCAGTGTGTGTGTCCAGGGAGGAAGCTGGGAGCTGGGCCCATTGCAACTGCAGCTGTTTGCACAATGCAGAGCGTGTTCCAGTTGCACTCACATGCTGCAGGGGCCATGGCTTGAGAGCAAGGAGAACCCTCACTTTGCACTCTTAGAAATTGCACCATGTGAAATGCTAGAAGAAAAGGCAGCAAAATTGAATGGCCAGAACAAAATCATTCAGCCTGGACACCTGGCTAAGGAAGTTTTCCTTTGGGATGCAGACTGAGGGGAGGCTTAGACAGCCAGGTCTAATGCTAAAAAGCACAGCATGGGCTGTTTGAGCCATCGTGCTTTGCTCCCAGCCTGCAGGGCTTTAGGGTTTCAACTGAAAGGCAAATGCAGATGGATAGTGGAGCTACTTAAGTGTCTAGACCAGAGGAAGTTGCAGCCCCCTAAGTGCAGGTCCTGCCTGCACGGGCATGGTTCTCAGCCAGTTCCCATCTCCTACATCAGGCAAGACACAGGGGACTGCCACACTCTGCAAAGTGAATTCTCCTCAGGTGAGAGAGAGGACGAATTGTACACAGACAGGGTCAAGTACCGTGCCTGCTGGCTCCTGCCAGTCACAGGGCAACCCAGGGTGGCACAGCACATGTGCTGCCATTTGCCACGTCCACAGACATGGCAGCCTTGTGGCTTGGTGTCCAGCATGGCCCGAGCCCACTCTGAATCCAAGAAGGAATCAGGTACAGTATAACTTGCAGGCACCATGGTGGTATGGGGGCACAGTGCCATATGTGACACAGGCAAAGCCACAGGGTCAGTGGGATGTAAACAGGAATTACCAGCTGCTAAACAGCCCTGGCCTCAACTGTTCCCCACACAGCAAACAGGATGCTGAGAGATCCTGCTGCTGCTGAGGATCCTGCTCCCACAGCTGTGAAGGGAAGGGAGCCAGAGCAACCTCCTCGTAAAGGACCCCCCTGCCCCCAAGTCTCAGTGCCATGATCTCAGCTGATGACAGAGGGGCAGAGCTAGCTTTCATGCAGGGAAGCTTTTCTCTCCAGAGACACATTTTGAAAGCTCACTTGGGCCTAGAAGTCTGATCAGACTATGGATCACATAGGAAGCTGTGGAGATTGTTGTGTGTATGTGCTCTTTGGCAATTGCTGGCATCAGGCAAACTCTGCTCAACTGAGGTGACAATGGGGTAACCCAAAAGCTACTGCTCCTATCCACACTGACCTCACTCTGTCACCTAAGAGACAATAGCACTTGTCCAGTCTAGGGTGACATCACCACCAGTGGCTGAAAGCAGACAGCTAGACGGGCAGGGAACAGGTTGAACACAGGAATATTGCCTCAAATTCATTCTCAGCCTTCAGTGATTCAGGGTATCTGAGTCTGGAAGAAGCAACTCAACTAAATACCTCATCACGTTTTGGTTTTTTTTTAATTCTTCCTTGGAATCAGTCTCAAGTTCTGACTATCCTGCCCTAGATCTTTTCCAGGTCCAATTAGCTCAAGGCCTTCTGCTGCTCCTCCAATTTACAATGGGGTGTTAAAAAATAGTAATAAAATGCAAGCCAACTCAGCCAGACCTGGATTAAGTTTCCATCACATTCTTAGAGAGATGACTATGACAATGTAGGGAAAACTAAGTCACAGCCTTGGAAAAGTAGGAAACACCAAGTAAGGTGGCTTTTCCCGCTCAGTAGCTAGGGCAATGTGGGAAGGAAGGCAGTTTCAGCCAGACCATTTTATCTCTGATACCAGATGGCTTTAAATGCTTCCCCAGAGCTTGAAAAGGGCCAGGCACTTCTTTGAATTGCTTTTCATACCACCTCATTAGAAAGTAAAAGGGAAGAAATGAACAATCTATAACTTTGTGGCAACGGGAAACAGCTCTGTTAATCCCATTTCCTTCCCCAAGTTTACTCAGGGAAGGTCATCCAGCATCAGGGCCACATCACCTAATCTGCTTATCATTGTCCCACAGTCAGGAGCCTGGGCACCAGCCCAAAATGCAATGCATCCTCCTGGGCATTATTGATAAATTGGAAAGGCACAGGTTTTTAAACCTACCCTGGTACACAACTGTGATACTCCTGGCACCCAGCTTCTACTGCAGCTGAAGATCCAAGGAGTGGCCACCTCCCAGACTCAAGCCTGCATGAGCAAGGGCAAGAAGGGCACAGCACTGCTGGAGGAACAGATGAGAGAAAAAGGAAAGTGCTGCAGATAGAGAGATCCTAGGGCAGGCACTGCAAAGCCCAGGGTAGGCATTACCCTCAGGTTTCCTAGCCTTTCTGGGTAAAATGTGGGCAAATCCAAAAAAATTGAGAGTTTCTCCCTTTCCATCAGGGTTGGCACACGCCCCACCCACACATCCGGGATAGGGAGAAAAGCCCTGGCCAGCCATGCAGGACTCAGGGCTTGCTATCACCTGCTCACAGCTTGGCTTGGCTGGTCCATGGGCAACCTAACAGCTCTGCCACCAAGCTGTGATTTGTCACCTTAGTAAAAGCCTCCTGAGCTGGGGGGAGGCAAAGGGCAGGCCCTCATCCATGGCACTGTGCCACCCAGCTTGCTACAGCCCTTTCTCTCTGCCCCACTCTCCCCCAGGAGCACTCCATCTCACAGCCAACCTCCACGTGGTGTCCAGATGGAAAGGTGTCCAGACACAGCCTCAGGAGAGAGTCGGGACTGTAAGGTTTCAGGGTTGCAGCACCTGCTGCTGTGCAGGGATCCCATGGCAGAAGGCAGACTCGGGAAACACATCAGTCCAGCAGTGTTTGGTGTGTTGGTTGGACACAGAGCTCCCAGGGCAGTAGTGAGTGTCTTGGCACAGAGTCAGTGGCTGGAGTAGGGTAAAAGTTACAGAAGTTAATTGTACAGGAAAGGAATCAGCAACACCTAGCTTAGATTCCCAGACGAGGAGTGCCAAGTTTTAGCAAGCTACAGTCTGCGGACAATAAAGCCAGGTGTTCCTGTTCTGGAGCTGTGCTCATCTGGCTGCTCTGCAGACGTGGCTGGGGACATGAGCCTTTGCCTGAGTCCAACCCACCCCTGCCTTCCAGCTGGACTAAGATCCAGTCTTCAACAACTTCAAAATCCCTCCCCAGAATTATCTGGCACCCATAGAGCTGAAGGGCTTCAGGACTTGGGGAAATAGCTGTGGGACGGAGGAGCGGGGAAGGGAGCCGGGAGCAGCTGGTCCAGCACAGACCCTCCCAGCCCTCCGGGAGCCAGCAGTGCAAAGGTGCCCTGGGGCACACACAGCCAGCCAGCCTTCCAGCTCAGCCGGCGCTGCTCATCCCAAATGGATCCAGAGAGGATGCTGCCCTCTCCTGGGCTCAGTGTGACTGGCAGAAATTCAGGGGAACGTGGTGAGGCCCAAGACGAGTGCTTTGCCGGGCTCAAAATCTCACTCTGGGGCTCTCAAACGTGGTGCTTTCCCGTTCCTGTCCCAGTGGACATCTCAGGGACTCTGCCCACCGAGGCTGCTGCGTCTGCGGGTGCCCTTTAAGGGCAGCCTGGGACGGGAGGAGCAGGGCCAAGCTCAGCAGCTCTCCCTGAAGGACAGGGAGATGGGGAGTTCTCTTGAGCCAGTTACCAACTCTGAGATCTGCCAGACCCTCATCTTAATTATTCTCATTAATTAGTTAATTAATTTGATAGAAAAATAAGCTCGCATGCAGTTAATGAAGGAGGGTCCCATGCCGCCCCAGCAACCCGGGCACGGTCCCCATCCCTCCACCTGCGAGGGGCAGCGGAGGCCGGAGCTCCGGCGCCCCTGGAAGGCGCTGTCCCTCCGGCAGAGCCGGCCAGCCCTGCCCGGGCCGGCTCCGCCTGCCGGCACCGCCTCCTGCCCGCACCTCCCCACGGCCGGGCCGGGCCGGGCCGGGGCGGCTCCGCCGGGGGAGCTCCGGGACTGTCGGGGCTCCGGGACTGCCGGGGGACCCCTCGCCCTGCCTGCACCGGTGCCGCAGCTCCTGTCCAGCGAGCCCCTCGGGCCAGCGGGAGCCCTCTGGAGCCCGCCTCACCCACCGGCCCAGCATGCGGACGCCGACGGAGATGATCGTGGGGCTGGTGCTGTGCCCCTGCGGGCTCCTGCTGACACTCACGGGCACGCTGGCACCCGGCTGGAGGCAGGTGAGCCTCGTACCTGACCAGCCCATGGACGTCGTGTGGGAGCAGGGCATCTGGGACATATGCAGGGAGCGGCAGAGCACCCATGACCGCCTCTGCGGACAGGCTGACGAGCTGGGCTACTTTGAGCAGGTGCCCGTGCGGGTGGCCCAAGGGCTGATGCCCTCCTCGCTGGTGGTCACCCTGGTGGGCTTGGTGGTGGCTACCCTGGGTGTTCGCTGCTGGCAGCCGGAGCCCCGGCACCTGGTGGCCGGCGTGGCAGGGCTGGTGCTGCTCCTCTCTGGGCTGATGAGCCTCGTGCCCAGCTCCTGGTACACGCAGGAGCTGTGGGCGCTGCCTGCACCGCCTGGCAGCACGCTGAGCGTAGGCTACAGCTTGGTACTGAGCTATTTGGGAAGCTGTCTGGAGATCCTGGGAGGGCTGGCCCTCGCCCTCAGCTTCCATCACTGCTGCAAGGAGCGCAGGGCTCCCAAATTGCCCCCCACCCCTGTGACAGAGGCTGGGTCGTGCACCAGTAGAGCTTACAGCAATCCCTGGGATGTGCTGGAGGATGAGCAAGACGGACGGCGCTGGGGGAGCAGACCACCTTGTGACTCTGACTTGTAGCCCCAGCACTGGGACAGCAGTCACCTCCCTGGCATCAAGAGCAGTGCTGGCCCCTGCCACTGCAAGCCGTGCCCTTCTGCTGGGGCCCCTCTGAACAGGCTGGAAACAAGACCAAGGACCTGTTCTGAATATTTGTAATGTAACTTCATCAAAAGCCTGCTGTGCTCCAGGATCTACAACTGTGCCAAAGCCATGCTGGATTGAGGACCAGAGGTGGCTCCAGTCCCTCCACACCACGTTTACCTCATCTTCCTGTACCGTGCACAGCAGCTTGGGCAGAGACAGCTTTGGTGCTCCCATGTGCTTACATGGGAACAGACAGGTCAGAAGCGTCTAACCTTCAGAGCTGGCAGTAGGGGAGGGGAGCACCTGTCTCATGTCTCTGCTCAGCTCAGGACCGTGCAAACAGCGAAATAAATGCAAAGCCATGGGTTTGTGCTGTGGGATGGTTATGGGCTTTCTGCCAGGCAGATTGGGCTGAGAGCCAGTGGGCACGGCTCACTCAACTTCCCTGTGTTTTGCCTTAAGCAGGGAGGAAAGGTTTTTTAAAAGGGCAGAGCTAGCTTTTATAGCATTTTCCCAAAGGACTTTCCCCACCATGGTCAAAATCAGATCTAGAAGAGATTTCTGCTTCCTTGAGCACAGCCACTTCAGGGTGCAGTAGGGAGGGTGGGGGGAGGAAGATCACAGAGAAAAAAATAGCATTTATTTCCCCTTTCAAAAGTAGCTTGGTGTGAGGCGGTAAAACTGGTCTCACTGGTTTGTAAGGGACACTCAGGAGGTCAGAACTGCACTATGAAATCTTTCTCAGCCCCCTGCATTACAAGGTAAGAGCCAAGTGAGCTTCCTTGTAGAGTTATTTGGCCAGATCCTTATACCAGGCGAGCCCAAAGCACTCTGGTCAGCAAGCTAAGCCTTGCTACAGAGGGACAGTACTCAAGGGACAGTCCCAGAGACTTACTGATAAACCTCCCAAACGTTTTTTGTCTGTATTCTTATGTTCCCTAGGTCTTAAACATCTAGAAAGAGCAAACCAATCTCCCCTTCCCAGCCCACACACAAACCACAATAGCACAAGAGATGCTGCACAATGTTCCTTTATGAAAATACGGTGTTCTTGTGAGATGGTCCTTTCCTCAGCAGGGCTGGCAGCTCCTGCAGAAATCAGAGATGGGTGTATCAGGGGTGAGCTTGATACCTCTAAGCCCACCCCACACCTTAGCACAGAGGGTCCAGCCACAGCCAGAGTGGGACAGCCCTCTCAGACTCTAGGCACCCCTGGTCTTGCCCCTCTCCTTCAGCAGGAGGGCAGAGCTTGCCTCAGGAGTGGGCACCATGGGGCACTGCAGGGTGGCTGAGGGGTCCCTAGCAGGGCCTGCTCCAGATGCTACTCACTTCTTTCCCTTCATAAGCTTCATTCACAAATGTATCACTCTTGGGGGGAAGCTCTTCCTCCTCCTCCTCATCCTCTTCCTCTGGATCACTTTCACGGTGGTACAAGGTCAGCACCCGAGTGGAAGCAGTGCTCGAAGTCCTGGGAAGGGAGAAATGTACACTGAGAATGGCATGGCCAACTTCTAGAGATGGGGCAGATCCCAAAGTCCTGCCACAACCCCTGGTAATAACTTGCTGGGGTGACTGGAGCTTTCCATATAACTTAGGAGTGCATCAGGACTCCACACTGTCCCTGGGCAAGGAGACTGTGCCTCTCTGTTCCCACTTGTACCTGGCCCAGCTCAGCCCCAGAGCTCACCTCCTCCGCCTGTCCCGCCTCCGCATGTAGGCCAGGGCCCCCACAGCAGCAGCAGCGAGCAGCAGGAGCACAGCCACCCCCAGGACAATGGGTCCTGCCAGGGGCTGCACCTCGGCCTCCTCGCAGTAGTCACCACGATAGCCCAGGGCGCAGTGGCACGTCACTCGGCCAGCCTCGATGGCACAGTCCCCGCGCAGGTTGCATGTCTCGCTGCTGCAGGGCACAGCCCCCAGCACCTCCTCTGTGCTGGGGGGTACCACGAAGGGCTCTCCATGCTCCTGCGGGCCAGGGGCTGCAGATAGGCTGGGGAGGGGCTGCTGAGGCTGGGGTGCCGCTATGGATGAGACTGGTTTCTGTTCTACATGGGACATTTCTGATGGTGCCACTGCAGGGACCTGCGTCCCCACCTTCACTGAGGCGCCTGGAGGGATGGGCATAGATCAGCATAGGCTCAGGTAAGATCCCCTTCCCAAACTGGGGGCAATTGGGCAGGCTGCCCTGTGCCCAGGATGCCCTGGCTGTGGGCAGGCACTCACAGTCAGACTCGTCGGAGCCGTCGGCACAGTCAGGGCGCCCATCACAGACCTGCTCTCTGGAGATGCAGCTCTGGAGGTCGGAGCAGGCCTGAAGCGGGGCAGGGCAAGGCGGTGCCAGCGCACACGCTGCCCCGTGCACCAGGTGGTACCCGGGAGAGCAGCGGCACTGCCGCCCTGCAGGGTTGGGCAGGCAGAGCTGGGCACAGCCCCCATTGCTCTTTGCACAGCCATTGGTGCCTGCCAAAACAGTGCTGGTTAGCACGGCCACCACAAGGCACAGCTGAACCCCACAAACACCCTGGGCTGGGGCAGTCCCAGACCCACCTTCCTGTGAGAATTGGCTGTAAATCCTCATGGCTACCAGCTCCTGCTCCATCGGGAACCACCAGTTCTCAGCCTGCTCCAGCCGGCTGTGCCAGACCTTGCTGGAGCCTGGAGACACACAGGGTCAGCACCACTCCACCTCCTCCCACAAGGGTGCCTGAGATGGGAGGTGGGGGTCCCCTAGTTTGCTCTTCACCCCACAGAAAGGCAAGCCTGCACCCTACAGGGACTGTCGGAACCTCGTGTCCTAGTGCAGTAGGAGAAGCTGGGCAAAGCACAGCAAACAGACCTACCATTGGCAGAGGTTGTGCTCCAGAGCAGAAAGCCTTCTCCTATGGCAAAGAGCGAGAGACCATGCAGCCCTTCCCGCACCACCTGGAACCGGGATCCATCCAGCTCAACGCTGCTGATGGTACCTCTCTCTGCAAGGCACAGATGGAGAGGCTTCAGTGTGGCGACAGAGAGGGCTCCGGGCTGCCCCTCAGGGCTGTGCCAGGCCATGCTTTGCAGACTGAGTGCCTGCACCACGGCAGTGCCCTGGCTCAGTCCTCACTCACCGTGGTCTGCCCAGTACAGCCTGGTGCCAGCACCCCCAAAGGCAAGGCCAGTGGGAACCCGGGCTCTCCTCCAGACCGCTCTGCGGCCGGTGCCGTCCATGGCCGCACACTCCACCACGGCACCACGCCCACGGCTGCCAGCTGCCGTGACAAAGCACATGGTGGAAGCACGAGGACACAGCGCCAGCCAGGCAGCGCCCTGCAGCCCCTCGCTGAGTAGTGCCAGGGCCCACCGCCCCCTGGGAGCTGCCACATGGATGCTGGGCGGCTGGCCCCCGATCCAGTAAAGGTTCCCACTCAGCCAGTCCAAGGCTAGGGATGTCACCGTGCCCTCCACAGCTACTGCCTTCTTCCAGGACAGCCGTCCCCAGTCCTTCAGGCGCAGCAGTCCGATGGAATTACCTCCCACTTCTGCAAAATACAAACTCTTGTCTTTCACTGCATAGTCGACGGCTGTCAGGCGGCTCACCTTGGCCAAAGGCAGGGCCCGGTGCGGGGGAGGCCCTTGGGATCCAGCGGATGCAGGCAAGTCCCTCAGGTAGACCTGGAGGAAGGAGGCAGCACTAAGATGGGAACCCCTCTTCCCTGACAGCTGTGACAACAGCAGCCCCCAGGGCTGGCTCCAGAGGATGGTACCTGTGTAACAGCTGCCGGTGACACCAGGAGGGCAAAGGCCGAATTGCGCACAGGCAGGCAGGTGGTCTCGTTGGCGGCCAGCATCAGCCCGGTGGGGCAGCGGCACTGCCCAGTGTGCCTGGAGCTCAGCAGGCACAGGTGGGAGCAGCCACGCGTCTCACAGGGGTTGGGGGCTGTGGGGCGCAGGGCTGGGTGCATCACCTGTGGGACAGCAGGCTCAGCCTCAGCTCTGTCAGCACGCGCCGGCAGAGCTGAGCACGACCGACACCACACCTTGCTCCCACGGCCCACACGCAGCCCAGCTCAGGGCAGGATGGTGAGGCAGAGATGCTCCAAGAGGACCAGAGACACTTGGCCACAGAGACTGGGATGGGGGTACAGCTCCCAGTGCCTCCACACTCAGAGAACAACGGGGCTGTGCAGGATGGGAGATCAGCAGAGCTTGTACAGCAGGGTTTGGGGCTCCCCAAGAAGGTACCTGGAGTCCATGGGGCTGCCCGTGCCGTTTGAGCAGCACAGTCCTGTTCTTGCCGCTGGCCTTGTCCACCTGCTGCACAGACCACATCTTCCTCTCCGACCAGTAGAGCTGCCCCTCGCACACAGCTGCCGCAAAGGGGCTCCGGACCCAGCGCAGCTTCAGGACCTGTCAGAGAAGCTGTCAGTGCTCGCCCTGGTCCCCATCAGGGCCCCATCACCAGTGCCCCACCACACCTTCACGCTGCTGCCATCCAGATGTGCAGAACCAACGCTGCCCAGCTTCTCATCCAGCCAGAAGATCCTCTGGGTGGGGAGGTCGAGGGCCAGTGCTGTGGGCCAGCCCAGTCCCTGGGCCAGCAGCACGCGCCGCCAACTCCCATCCATACTGGCCTCCATCAGCCGTGAGTGGCTCCCCACCTCTGACCAGTACATCAGCCTAGTGGGAAGAGAGGTGAGGGCCTATGGACCTAACACAGCACCATCCCAGCACCAAGGCAGCCCAGAAGAGCAGCCTGGAGCTTCCCCTCTCATCATGGGTGTATTGAGAGCTCCATGCAAGGGTAGGGGCAGGTGTCTGGGCTCTTTCTTCCTCTGTCATGCAGTCCCCACAGCACCAATGTGAGGGCCATTCCACCTCTTCCCCTGCTTCTCCCATCCTTTCCTCCTTCATGGAGGAAAATGGGGCAGGGCAGGGATGGCAAGGGGATGGCCATGTCCTCTTGTCCCAGAGACTTACCCTGCCAGAGGCTGGAGCACCAGAGAGTGAGGCTGGTCCAGGTCTCCATCCAACACCACAGTGTACTCTGGTATCCCTTGCCAGGCAGCCCCCAAGCGAGTGGCCAGCACCTGCCCTGCTACCCCGTCTGTCCAGTACAGGTTCCTCCCAAGCCAGTCCACTGCTATACAGTCTGATCTCACACCTGAAATGTATCCGAGAGGCAGCATCTGTGTGGGGTGACAGCTGTACACAGCCCTTTGGCATAATGCTCCCAGCCCAGGTCCCTCCATCCCAGGAGCTCTGGGTCCTCCTGACCTTACTCCCACTAGCACTTCTCCACCTAAGGGATCACAGCTTGGCACCCCACTGCAGCCTGGATACTGCTCAGTGCGGGAGACAGCCCTGCTAACTGCATGTTGTCACAACCCACCTTTCACCAGTGTGCCTTTCTTTCCCGAGTTCCCAAGGTCCTGCCAGCGGATGCTCTCTGTGGCCAGATCCATCCAGAAGACTTTCCTCTCCACCAAGTCATAGTCAAGTGAGAAGACAACGCGATCCTTGTCAGTGGCCAGCACCACCTCCTCATGCCCACTCCGCAGGCCATAGGACAACACCTCGGATTGCACGGCCACCAGCAACTTGGGCTCTGGTCCTGGGGCAACACAGAGCCATACAGACCCTGCTCAGCACTAGTGGTCCCATGGTCCCAGCACATGCAAGCAAGGAACACACAGCACTCGCAGGCATTGGAGCTTGCTGAGACTCAGCCCTACCACACAGGATGTTCTCAGATGGATTTTCTGACCAGCCATTCACAGGACTACAAGGCTTCCCATGGGCACCAGACACAGGAGGACAAGTACTCACCAGCCCCTGGTGTATCTTAGAGGGCCAGGGATCCTTAGCGCAGCTTGGCTACCCCAGGACTTACCAGTGAGTTTGCAGAAGTGGCCGTCGGGCTCCAGCAGGTAGCCAGGGAGACAGCCACAGCTGTAGGACCCTGGGGCATTGAGGCATGTCTGGCTGCAGGCTCCCTTGCCCCACTCCATGCACTCGTCTATGTCCTGGCAGGACAGACCATCCTCAGCAAGCTGATAGCCTGGGCCACACCAGCACCGCTGTGGGGAAAGGGACCATCAGCTGCCTGCCCTGGGGACACAAGGCTCCCTTCTGCAGCTGAAGCAGGGCATCATGGCATGATAAGCCCCTGCCCCAGGGCTGCTGGCACTCACAGGGCCCTGGGGCGAGGGGTAGCAGAGATGAGTGCAGGACCGCTGGCAGGGCACAGAGCAGTTCCCCCCCTCGTCTGAGCCATCCGCGCAGTCCTGCCGGCCGTTGCACACCAGGGATGCATTCAGGCAGGACCCCAGCCCACAGGGGTACTCGTGACTCTGGCAAGGAGCAGGATGGCCTGCAGGGACATGTGGGGAAGGCTGCCCTGAGCCTCGTCCACCAGCTCCTTTTGCTCATTTGGGGCAGATTTAGCTGCTCCCAGAGGCTGCCCAGAGCTCACTGCAGCCACATTCAGAGCTGTGCCAGTAGCCTGACTTCAAGCTATATTAAAGGCCACTGGCTTCTGCAGGGAGAACAGATACTCAGGACCTGGAGCCACCACAGCTGCTGGGAATAGGCAACCAGCATATGGGGCCCTTCGCCTCAGCACAGACACCCATCTCCCTCTGTGCTGGGCACCCACCGACCTCCCCTGGGTGAGAAATAAAATAAAGGTGTTGCTCACAGCCAGCCTCATCACTGCCATCTGTGCAGTCAGTCTCTCCATCACAGCGCCAGACATCAGGGATGCACTCATGGCCACGGGAGCAGCCCCACTGCCGGTCCTCACACAGCTCTTCCTCCCAGGGGCAGCCCTGCAAGGCAGAGGGTCAAAAAGGCTATCCCTGCCCTCCTGGGCATGAGTAGGGACAGGCTGTGTCCCCACTGCTCCACTCACCTGCTCGTCTGAGCCATCCCCACAGTCAGCAGCACCATCACAGCGCCAGGCCTCTGGCACACACTCCCCACTGTGGGAGCACGTCACCTCACCCTCACGGCAGAGCAGCGGCCGGGGCACGGCACAGCCCTCCTCATCCGAGCCGTCCCGGCAGTCGTGGTCACCATCACAGCGCAGAGCCAGGGCCACGCACTGCCCACTCCGACAGGAAAACTCAGCTGGACCACACTCCTTCAGCACTGTGGGCAAAGGCCAGGGCTGAGCAGGAGCACTGTCCCCATCCTCTCAGCAGGGACACTGTCCCCCATCCTCTGCCCTGGGCAGTGCCTGCTCCTGGACCCACAAGAAACCTGGTGGGTCCACCTGTAGGGCAGGCAACCACAGCAGTCCATCCCATCCAGCCCCAGGGTCTTACCACAGCCCTGCTCATCGGTGTGGTCCAGGCAGTCAGCATGGCCATCACACAGCCAGCTCCTGGGGATGCAGCGGGTGGCAGCGTCACAGCGCAGGGCACACTCCTGCGTGGGGGTCCAGCAGCCCATCTCATCTGAGCCATCGGGGCACTGTGGCACCCCATCGCAACGCTCTCCCGCCCCGACGCACACGGCTCCGCTCGCACAGTGGAAGGCCCCTGGGGAGACAAGGGGCTTTGCACTGCCTGCAGAAGGCAGCCAGGGTGCCCAGACCCTCTGCTAGCTCTCCAGCAACCAAGGAAGGCCCCACAAGTGACAAGGCTTGGTCCCTCCTAGACAGTGCATCTCCAGAATCCTAGATCCTGAGCAAGGCGATTGCAGCAGTCTCAACTCAGCCACATCTAGGCCACTATGAGCAGTGAAATCAACTCCATCCCTTTTCCAACAGCACTTCAAGCCCAGTGCCAAGCTCAGAAGGAACTCAGTAAGTTGCATCACAAGCATCAGAGCCCAGGACACAGACTTTACCCAAACCTCCCCACTAGGAAGCAGCCGGAAGCCCTGGCACAGGGTGACCCAGCTGCACAGGAGACAGAAGAATCGCTCCTACCTGGAGTGTTGCAGAGCTGGGCACACCCATCCTCATCAGAGCCATCTGCACAGTCCTTCTCCCCATCACACAGGTACTCCTGGGCCACACACCCAGTGCCATCACGGCAGGGCACATGCGTGCGAGAACAGGACAGATGGAGAACCGGGGTCAGGGGGTGTGCAGGTCTGGACCAGAGGGGTGGGGTAGGTGTCACTACCCATGCAGAACCGTTTGAGCGTGAGGTGGTAGTGGTTGGCTGTGGGACAGTGATCTTAGTTGTAAAAGGTGGAGTGGTGCTGGTGGCTGGCTGCACGGTGGTAGCCTTGGTCCGTGTGGTCCGGGCAGTGGTTGGTGCAGGAGTGGTCTTCTTTGATGTAGACTGTCTGGTGGTGGTTTGTGATGTGGTAGCCTTGCTGGTTGGTGCAGGAGTAGTGAGTGCAGCAGTGGTCTGCCTTGGTGGTGCTGTGGTGGAGGTGGTAGGCTGAGCAGTTGTGGTTGTGGTTGTCCTCGTAGTGGTGGTCACAGGTGGAAGGAGTGGTACGACAGACCCTTTGCTTGGCGGCACTGGCAGAGGATTTGGGATTTATTTGGGCCATGCCGTTCCCACACTCCAGACACTTCCCAGAGCACCCCCCACGACCACCAGTAGCCAGGTACCCTGCCACATCTCAGAGTAGCACGGGCCACCCAGCCCCATCAGGTATAGCAGCAGTGCCAGGCACAAGGCCACGGCCACTCTCACCTGCCTGCAGCTCTGAGCCCACGAAGGCCACCACTCCCTGCACGCCTGCTGCTGGCATGGACAGCACGAGGGACAGTGTCCTCCGGTCCCACAGCAGCAGAGCTGTCCCATTTGCTGACAACAGGTATGGCTCAAAGGCAGCCACGAGGCCATGGGACCAGCTGGGTGCCAGCGTGACTGCTTGCCGCTTGGTCAGACTCAGCGCCTGCAGACCTGTGAGGTAGAGGCATGGTAGGACCTGGAGCCTGCCTGCACCCCTCATGGCTCACCCTGCGCCCCACAACCCACAGCTATGGCAGGGACCTCATGGCTGAGAGCAAGATCTCAGCCACTGGACAGAGTCTGCCCCATGGGCATCCCGCTGCCCAGGCAGGGACCTGCTGCCTGTAAGGGCATGGCTAATCACTCCTGCCTACATCCACCACCTCCACTCCCTGCTCCAGATTCCACCAGGTCTCACCCAGGGCTGAGCTCCAGATCACACTGAAGGCTTTGCTGTCCATGGCCGCAGGCAGGTCTCCAGGCCACGTCTCATTCCAGGCATCCCATGGAGCACCCCCCACCAGGCTCAGCGCCTGCAGGGGCTGCCCTCGGGCCAGCCAGTACAGAGCACCACGCTGCCAATCCAAGAAGAGGTGCTGGATGCTGCTGCGGGCACGGTGCAGGATGCGCGGGGACATGTCAGATGTCTGGGTCACGCCGATGTCCCTCCGGTTACACGCGAGCCAGTACAGGTCCCCCGAGCGGATGTCCACACGGGCAGAGCAGACTTGACAAGAGCAGGCAGGCGAGCAGTTACGAGGCTGTCCTGTGACCCTGCACCTCTGCCTGGGTGCCCCTAGACCCTAAACCCGGGGCACAGCTGCCCACCGCCTCAACATGGCCTCCCTGTGGGCACAACCAGACCACTGTGCTCTGCACCCAGGAGATCCTCAGGCTTCAGAGAATATCAGGAAGGGGAGAGGGCTCTCCATCGCCCCATAGGGTCTCACCTGGCAGCCCAGTCACAATGGCCTCTCTCCTGCCAGGGTGGCCCACGACACGCAGCAGAGTCCCATGGTCATCTGTCCCATAGAGCACTGACCTCTGCCAGTCCACATCTTGCAGGTGGAAGGGCTCCTGCCACTCCTGCACCTGTTTGGTGTGTGCTCCAGGGCCCACATGCACCAGGGAGATGGCCTTTCCTGATGCATACACAATGGACAGCTCTGCAGAGCATAAGGGCAGTGTGTGAGCACAGCCCCAGGGACACTGGTCTTGGTCACCAGAATGAACCAAGACAGAAATGTCACAGCACTGGTGTGTGCTGGGAATCTCATCCCACCAAAGTCACAGCCCCCTTATGGCCCTCCTCCAACTCCCATACGGATGTGTACCATCCCAGAGAGTGGTATACACCCTACCCACCTGCACACTTCCCCGAGGGCAGGAGGAAGAGGCCCTCTGGACATGCACACTTGTAGCCCTGAGTATGCACAGGGGACAGGAGGCAAAGATGACTGCACAGGCCCAGAGCACATGCAGCAGTGTCCCCTGGAAGCAAGAGGGTGTTAAAAGCTCAGGCAGTCATGACCCCAGTATCTCTCCCAAACCCCAAAAACCACAGACTGTCCTGGGGCTAGAAGCAGGATAGCAGTGTCACATGAGTTAAGGGGGCTCAGATCTAACCAAAGCCATGGGCCTTGGTAGCTTTCCTACAGTTTTATAGGTCCCTTCTGTACCAGCCCCTCATCACAGAACCAGGCAAACCATTGGGCACGACCTGGTGAGCTCCGGGACCAGTGAGCCTTCCCTAGCATCCAGGGATGTAGTGAGGGCTGCTGCCATACTGCCAGCCCTGCAGCAGTGCAGCACCTGCAGGGTACTCACTGGGAGGCTGCTGCAGTGCATGCAGCACAGTGAAAGCTGAGATCGAGGCATGGAGCAGCACTGCATGCTCCTGGGGAGAGGCCCAGGTGGCTGACACCAGTTCTGTGCCATCGGTCCAGAAGAACCGGCTCTCAAACACGGCCAGGCCCAGCGGTTCCGCGTGGCTCCGCAAAACAGCGTGGAAAGAGTGGCGCCCGCTGCCATCCACCCGCAGCGTCTCGATGGACTGGGGACAAGGCAAGGCACGGTGGCCATGTGGCATCCCCACACTGGCCCTTCTCCTCCCAGACCTAGGCTCTTCAGCCATGGACACAGGGGAACCAGAGCCATGCTCCCAGCTCCCACCTCATCATCTCCCTGGGCAGGAGAGAGCCCTGCTGTCCCTCATCCCTACCTCCTTGTACTCGCTGATCCAGTATAGCCTTCCAGCCACATGGTCCAGGCTCAGCCCCACAGGCTCCTCCATGGACACAACCGTGAGCTCCCGCCGGTTTGAGCCATCCATGCCGGCTGCAGCAATGACTGTCCGGCCCCTCTGTCCACGGTTGATCCAGTACAGGGACCTGGGGGCAGGCACTCAGCACTCATTTCACAGCATAATACCAGTGGTGCCATAGCCCCGCAGCAGGCATCACATGGTCAGCACCAGCATCGCAATCCCAGAAGCCTGGGCCAACCCTGGCTCATTCACTGCTCACCTTGCAGCTGGATGTACTGTCAGCTGCTCTGGTGCAATGTCCTTGCCCAGCACTGTCACGTAACCCCGGCCATCACCCAGCCCTGCACAGATGGCTGGAGGATGGCTGCTGGCCCAGTACAGCTGCCCTGTGAACCAGTCCACAGAGATGCTGTTCACCTCTTTGGCATCTGTAGAGACAAAGCAGTTTTAAGGCACACCTGCCCAGGCTGTGTGGCAAACTCGGGCTGCCCCTTCCTCTGTATAGGAAAAGCAGTACTGGGGTTGGTAGGTCAGCTCTCAGCACCCATCTCAGCCCTGCTACAGCACCCAGCACACTCGGTCCTCCCCACCTGCATAGAGAGGCTGTGTGCCTTTCCCTGGGTGGTGAACACGGAGCTCTCCATCCTCTGTCAGCCAGTAGTAGGTTTCTCGGAGCAGGTCATACACCAGGGCACGGGGTTCGGTCTCAGTGGAGAGCAGGGGCCGGTAGGCTTGGGTCCGTACATCCAGAAGGGCCAGGTCCTGCCCCACAGCCACCAGGATCTGTGTTGCATTGTCTGTCAGGGTGAGAGGAAAGTCATTCATTAACTGGGGACATGGCTAGCTAGGGGCACAGCCCAGCCCTCAGCCGGCCTGGGCTCCTCTCTCTCCCTACCTGCCACTTCACAGGTGGTGCCATGCCGCAGGGTGTAGCCCTGGAGACAGGCACAGCTGAAAGCGCCTGGGGCGTTGGTGCACAGCTGGCTGCAGGGGCTGTACTCCAGGGAGCACTCGTCCACATCTGCACAGAGAGGTGGGGTTGGCAGCCTGCCACAGAGCTGCTCCAGACAGCATTGCCCCTGCTCCCCTGGGACTACAGGAAAGCTCTCTAGATACCCTCAGCCCCAAAATGCACCAGCTGCTGCTGGGATATTATCTAGACACAATCTTTATGGGACCAGGTGTGACACACAGGCAGGAGCAGGGCAGAGGCAGGTGCTCCCCCAGAAGGACAGGCACCATGGAGACACTATCAGTGGCCAAGGCCACACGTGATGGAAGCACATGCACCCTGACCTCTCCTTACCAGCACAGCTTTGCCCATCTGCCTGCAGCACCCAGCCAGCCCCGCAGGAGCACTGCACTCCCCAGTGCGTGTCAGTACACGTCTCTGCACAGCCCCCGTTGCGTACAAAGCAGCTCCGACCTGTGGGGACACAGCAAAGGGTGACAAGGCAGGACAGCTCTGTGGCTCCCCTACCCCTGGCCCCACCCAGATGGGCAGCAGCCAGCAGCTGCTTGTAACTTACCACACGTGCTGGGCTCATCCGTGCCATCCAGGCAGTCATCCTTGTCATCGCACATCAGGGACTCCAGGATACACTTGCCCTCATCACACCGCACCATGCCAGGCGTACAGGGGGCTATGGCACACACGGATCATGGGTCCCAGACTCATGGGGAGGCCCCACAAAGCAGCAACAACTTCCTGGGAAGCTTGCCACCATCCCAAGGGAAGGTGGGGCCCAGGAAAACAAAGTACTCCCTAATTCACACATGGCCCAGACAGGTCTCGCCCCACTGAGGGGCATCCAGTGCTCTTGCTTACCGCAGACATCTTCATCCGAGGAATCACCACAGTCGTCAATCCCATTGCACTTCCACTCAGCCATGATGCACACCCTGTTCCTGCACTGCCACTGCCCAGGCAGACAGGGCTGCTGGGGACACCCCTCCTCGTCCCAGCCATCCTCACAGTCTTGGTGCCGATCACACAGCTCCCAGTGCGGGATGCAGTGGTGGGTGCCAGGACACTGCACCTTCTTTGTCCCACACACTGAGGAAACAGTGCTGCACTCACCAGCCTGCCCTGCATCCCCAGCCTCCCCCGCTCAAACCCCCTCAGCAGAGAGTACACACCACAGTCCTGCTCATCAGAGCCATCCAAGCAGTCAGCAGCACCATCGCAGCGCCAGCTGCTAGAAACACACCGGCCATCATCACACTGCCAGACATGGGGATCCCCGCCACAGGCAACATCTGCAGGGACAACAAACAGTCACTGGGACCTACTGCTATGGCAGAGCAACGAGGGTCCACTTCATCCTGGCACAGGACAGGCGCCGGCAGTGCCCAAGGAGCATATGTGCCAGGATGTGTTCTCTTGCCACAGATATTCCCAAGAATCTCTGGAGCACATATGTCCTTGCAGGACACAGGCAGAGCCAGCAAAGACTGAGATGCCTCTGGCCTGTCCTGCCCCACCGCTCCCCAGAGCACCAGGGCCCCGTGATGCCCGTGCAGCACAGCTCCCCAGGCCAGCCCATGACACCGGCTGGGCGCCACTCACCGCACAGCTCGTCCGTGCCGTCAGGACACTGCTGCTCGCCATCGCAGAGCCAGGGAACGGGGATGCAGCCGGAAACGCAGGCGGCCTGGCGTGAGGCCGCACACGTGGGGCTGGCAGTCGCTGCGGGCAAGAGGGAGCCGGGCCCGGGATCAGGCGGGGCTGCCGCACCGGGGGCACCTGCACAGCCCCGCTGCAGCTCCCTGCCTGGGGGTCCCGGCATAGCCCGGCGCGGGGAGGGACCGGTCCCATCCAGGGGCACCTCTGGATCTCCTCTGGGGCTAGAGGGAGAACTGCACCTCTCGTCCCCGCTCAGGGAAGGCAGGGACCGCCCCCCCAAACCCGCTCAGCAGCGGTACAGGGTGACAAGTATGCCACAGGATACAGCACCGGGAGATGAGTAGAACGGGGACAATCCTCAGTGGCGGCCCCTCCTCAGTGCCCATCACGGGGGGATGAGCAAGCTTCCCTGACGCCCACCGCAGCCCCTCGGGATGAGGATGAGGCAGGGATTCCCCCCCCACCGGCCCGCCCCCCTCGGTCCCGGCTCACGGGCGCGGCGTGTCCCGGCGCCAGCGGCGCTCCCGGCCAGCGGCAGCAGCGGCGGCAGGAGGATGCCGAGGAAGACGAGCACCCGGCGGAGCGGCGGCGGGGGGCGGCCCATGGCGGCGGCAGGGAGGGGCGGCTCCGGGGGCCCGGCCGGCGGAGGGAGCGCGGAGCCGCGGCCGCCGCTTTTATGTCCGGGCGCGGGCGGGCATTGGGCACGGCGGGCACCGCCCGCCGCCTGCAGAGACCCCCGCCCGCCCCGCCACCGCCGCGGGGGCCGCGCCGCGCTGCCCCGGGAGCCCCCGGCCGGGACACGGGGCTCGCCGCCTCGGGCCGGGCAGCTGCGGTGCCGGGCCGGGAGCTCTCGGGACCCGCCGAGAGCCGAGGGGCACGGGGGGACCCCTGGCCCTCGCTCCGCCTCGTCCCGCCGGGCGGGGGTTGTTGTGAGAGCCGGCCGTGAGAACCGGGCCCGCAGCACCTGCGCCGGGCGTGGGAAGGCAGCGGCAGCCTTGAACGTGGGGGCGCCCCCGAAAACAGAGGGCTGCGCGCACCCCCCAGCCGGCCGGCCTCGACCTTGAGCGCTGTGAAAGAGCCGCTGGAGCACAACAGGGAGAGGGAGAGCAGCGGCCGGGGGAGGAAAACAGCCCGGCGAGAGGATAAGGCACCTGCCGCTGCCTGGGAAAGGATTCCCGTCCACCAGGCAAAGCGGGGGAGTTGCCCAAACCGCGGAGATGGCCCCGGGGCACGGGAGTTTGCAGACCTCTCGCCACACACCTGAGGGAAACTGCCGGTGTGCTGCCCCTCCATCCCTGTTGGCTTGTCTCCTGGCCAGCTGCGTGTGGTGGCATGAGTGTCTATCAACCCCCAAGACTGGTCCGTACTCCAAGCACATCCGTGGCCTGTGGGTGCTGTGTGCTCATCCTCTCCAGCCTCCCCATCAAACTTCCCTTGCACGAGAGCCGAGTCTAGAAAGCTGCTGCAGTGGGTGCACACTGACACCACTGTCTTTCTGCGAGACGTTCTGGCATGTACACGTTTTCTGGCTTGCTCAGAAAGGGGAAGCTCCAGGATGATCTCCTGCGTGCTGCGGAAGAGATGGTACCAGCCACAGGGCTGGCACAGGAAAGGCTCTGACATAGCCAAGTAAGCTGGAAGCTCAGGGCAAAGACATCCTCAGGCTGATGGAAAGACCAGGGTGTTGCACAGCTCTGGGTCAGGAGGCCCAGAGCGCTGGCACAAGGGAGATACCTCAGGCCACTGGCATGGCATTTGTCCTGAGGTGCGGTGCCCGTACCCAGCCATTCACTCTCTCTGGGCAGCATCCCAGTAACTCTGGGCAATTGACTTCCTCAGGCACTCCCCAGGAAACACAAGTGTGCTGATCCCAGGGATGATGAGCACCCTTGTGGCAGGAACACCAGGCAAAGTGGTTCTAGTGGTCAGGGGAGAGAGTAGAAATGACAGAGCAGTACCCAGGCAGCCCCAGGACTATCCAGAAAGCTCCCATGCCCTCCTCACACCTGTAGGCCGATGCTGAGATTTGTGTTAGGTCCCTGGGAATCTGCCCTGTACCCTAGCTCTGCCACCCCACACTGGCTGTCTGGAAAGGGAAAGTGGCAGAAGAGGGACTGTGAAAAAGTGCAGAAGTTAGTGAGTACAGTAGAAATGCCCAGTGCACCTGAGCATTAGCTTGGGAAGCTGGGGCAGCAGTGAGGGAGAGGACACCTAGTGTGACCAGCCTCTTAAAATGCAGGAGATTTTTTTAGAAGAATGATGTAAAGTCAAAGTATTTTAAACACATGTGTACAGATAAAAAAAATACAGATTATATGTATGTATAGATAATAGCCCACTGTACATAATTAAATTTATATGTACCTACAGTGACTTCTTCTCTATGAGGTGTTGGTTATTTTTTTTCCTGGACTTCTGGAGAGATTTTTTTGATATTTGCTGTTTTTTGTTTACAGTTGCATAAATAGGGAAGTCTCCTTTTATCACTGACATTTAGATTCTCCCTCCTCTGCCTGCAAAATTTAAGGGGGGGCTTAATGATAAGAGAAGGCTGACACCAAAATGAGAGGGAGCAAATCTGTGCTCGTGTGAATGGCAGCATGAAAAATGCTATAAAAAAAGTCCAGGACCATGTCCCAATAACACCTTTAACTATTCCAAGTACAGCAAAAACTCTTTTTTCCCAAACATTCAAAGGCAGTTTCACATTAAATTGTATGATTGATTATATAATGTTCATAGAAAATTATATGTATCCTTTCTGCTATATGATTGATCACATTCTCTTCTTGTTATTGGTGTACTCCTGTTCCTTTCCAGTCACTTTTAAGCAGCCTTATCCTAAAGATTAGAGACATCATTCTGCAAAAAAAAAAATCTGTGTGACACTGCCTCATATCAGTAGTCAAGCTTCTGCAATCTTGTTTCCATAAAGAAAGGACAACTCTACTTGCTTCTGTGCTGTGTGGCCTGAGTCTCCTCAAAATAAAAACTGTCTACAATCTATTGACTAAAATTTATGCCAGTGGGAAAACCGGATTTCATGAAACACCTATTTCTTCCTAAGAAATCATCTTATTAAGTGCTTAAATTAAAAAAGAAATAAATTTGGAGAGCATTACAAACTATTTTTCAAAAATTGAAGCTTTTTCCAGGTAACAAAAACCTTTTTCAATCCTGTGCCCCCAAGAACTACAACTTCTATTTCAGGGACTGGCCCACAGCCACACTGACAGCAACACTTTCATGAGACTTGCAGAGTGGTGCCCTGGTCTGGTGTCCAGACTCCTTGACAGATCAGGTAATCTCAGTAACTGTCCCAGGACAGCCTTGCAAAGTGGGTGACAGATGCTCTCCTAGAGGGATAGGAAATGGCTGAAGACACTGTCATTTATTTGCCATTTTTCTACTTTTCCCTCTTAGCAGCATTGTCTTTTGCTTAAATGTCCCTCCAACCTACCTCCTCATGGCCAGCTCAGTGCCCAGCAAAGTCAAACAGAACCTGCCTCAGGGGGCATTTTAATGAGCAACAGAGTGGTCTCACAAGTGGGACCTCAAGCCTCCAAGAGCCTCAGCATAGGCAGGAGGAGCACAAACATTGAGATCTCTGTGTGGGTAAATCCTCCCACATCCCTAACGCCAAACAGCCTTGAAAAATCCAAGTTTACAAACTCAAGGCACCACTGGGAAGATCTGGGAAATAAAAGCACCTGCTGTGATACAGCCTGGCAAGATGCTTAAAGAAACAGCATTGTTTACCACAGTATTCTTTCCCTTAATTACAAGGGGTTTGAGAGGAACAACATTCAGGCAATTTGGAGGACTAATTTTATGAATACACTAAGGAAATTATTGTTCTCTGCAGTAACAAGAGCTTCACTGCTTTCAACACCCTAGGCAGGTTGGAAATTTGATGTGTTTGCCTTCACACTTTTTATTTCAGAACACAACCGGAGATGAAGATCATTTTAAGAAGCAAGTGAATTATCAGGATAAGGAAATCGAGACAGTTTTATGCTTTCACTGATTTGGAGAAATAAACCCACAAAGTATTGCCTGCTGTCCTCAAAGGTTCCAAAAGTGTTTGCTTCTTTTTAAAAAACTCTAGGCTTGGGATTATATCTCCCCCACATCCTTGTCACCCTACTGTTCCCCTGCCCGCTGAGAATTAACTGTGAGATCTGGGGAAGATGGAGAAAGAAATCACGACCTCCACTTAGAGATGCGACAGTTCCCCCACCGTCTCCCGTTCGGGCTTCCCCCTTCAGGATCCGCCTGTGGTGCCTCTCCACGCCGCCACTGGGGAGCAGCAGAAGGCTGCAGGAAAGTCCTGCCTTGTTCTGCTCTCCCAGGCTCTGCCAGTTATCCGTGAGTCCTGGAGGGAATGGAGAAGGAATTCAGGATCTCCCCGCCTGCAGATGCCCATGCTCAGCCTAAAAGCAGCCCTGTCACACATCCCAACTTTCAGCCTCACAGCTTGTCACCAAACCCTGCTCAAAACTTCCTTGCACCCTTGCTGGGGAGGTGGGACAAGGTTGCTGCAAGAAGGCCAAGCCCAGGTTTAGCCAAGGACAAGATGGTGGGGGGTGAGTCTCCTTGCCTGGAGCTCTCTCCAGCTCTCACCTGGCTCTGGGGTTCTGATCTTTCCACACTGAGAGCAGGAAGGAAAAATCACTGCCAGCCTGCACCAACAAGCATCTCCCCAGGACTGCAGGCACCCAGGGCTCTGTGAGACAGCTGTGCTAAGAGGGCATGAGGGACCTGTCACTTGGTGACACACACATTCATCTCTGTGCATACACACATACTTATTTAGACAGTCACCTATACAGATTCACACACACCTACATGGATGTTGAAGGACTATTTCCAGTCCTTTGATACCTTTCTTCACTGAGGTGTCTCCTGCCAGGCAGGTCCATGAGGTCAGCGTATCCTGGACATGATATTTAGAGCAGTGTGGTGTGCTACTGTTCCCCACTGCTGCAGGGCAGGGCCAAGGAAGGTAAGCAACCCATCCCTGAGCAGCTGAGTGTCTCCTGCACAGGAGAGATGGGGGAGATTGCCTGCAAAGATTGAACATGTGGCTGGAAAAAGGGCAGCATTCACTGCTGCTTTTAATGATTGGGATTGAATTAATCATTATGGAAGCCTTGTCAGCTGTCATGAGCAGTCCTGCTTTCAGGCAAGATGCCACCTTGGACCAATATGTTTGTAACTTTTGTGACCAGGATCTGGCAGTTTTTTCCTTTTTCCAAGGAAACAAACAGCTGGGCATACCTTCCTCTAATCCAAAGAAAATAAAACTCTTCAGAAACAAAAGGGGGGGGGGGGGGGGGAAAGAAAGCAACACTTCTCCTTCCTGTTCTGTTTTCCATTCTCTCTTTATTAAGTCCGAGTTCTTTTTTGTCCATACCCTGTCTCAGGTTCTGCACATATCCCTTCAACACAAGAGTGAGCAGCAGCCCAGGTAAAGATGCTTTCTCACTGTATCCCCTGGCTTATCTATCAGAGTTAAAACTCAAATAATGGGAAAAGGTCTTCCTCTTCCAGTAGTACCTAGCCCACAATTGTTTTGTCATCAAAGATCCCTGTTAGCATCACTCATCTGTTTTCAGCTGCTTAGTAAAGCATACCAAGAAAATAATTGTCTTTGTAATTTCTCTCTAGATGCATATAACTTCTCAAGAAAACATCTGATTCCTCATTGCTTGGAAAACTAGCCTGGCTTTAACCTGCCCCCAGAACAGTTCCTCCGCACCCACTTTTGATCAGATCTCTTCAGGTTTGTTTAGAAGGGAATTTGGCTCTCTCATTTCTATCTGCCTGCAGATTTTTCCTCATTCTCTGTATAATGAAGGCTGCATCTGCACTTGGCCACTGATGCAAGGCTCAGCTGGAGCAGGTAGCAAGTATATCATGGCTTCTCATCCAACCCACCCGTCATGTTCCCTCCATGAACATCATGGAGCAGGTTGGGATCCAGGTGCATTTGGTCCTCACTCCCAGGACCACAGTTGGTGTCCTGGACCATTATTCCCCTTGTCTCAAGATGTTGCCCTGGAGCCACTGATTGCTGCTCTCAGTGTTTGCATTAAAGCCTCACCTACTTTGCTGCAGGCCTGGGGCGGCAGTGCAGCCCACTGTGATGTGAAGCACATGCTGAAGCCACTCGTGCAGGAAGCAACAGCAAACCTCATACTCAGCCAACACTTTTCAGGGTCACTTCTTTAATGACTGAGCAGTACCGAGAGCTGAAGGGAGACAAAGGAGGCTATAAAACAGGCCAATCTGCCCTCCTCTCAGGCTGTCACAGGTCATCTTACTTACTGCCAGTGAGCAGTAAAGCATTATAACCCTGGGACAGCCTGTGCTCCACATATTATCTGTTTTCTTGTTCCCCAAGGAGCTTTGAACAAAATTAAGGGGGAAAAAAAAGCCACAATGAAGAAGAAATTGTGCTTAAGGGAGAGAGAACTGGGAAAAGGTGCAGTTCTCTCTGAAACCTCGCCCAGGTTTCAGTGATCAGCGTTCCTTGAGCCAGACATGGTGTCTCCATCTAATAGCCCTTGATGGCTTTTTCTTCAAGGTATTCCTTTTTGAACTCTTGCAAACCTCAATATCCTGCAGTGGAGACTTCCTCCTCTCAGTTCGGCTCTGTGGAAACCAGCTCCCCTTGCTTCCTTTCTAACAGGACACCCAAGAGCTTAACTGAGTGAAAAACAGTTCCTCCTTGCCTATTCACATCTGCCCTCTCAAGGTCGAATATACCTACCCTGTTCACAGTGTAGAAACCATCCCAGATCTTTGAAAATCCTTGGTGCTCTTTGGCTCTGGAGAACCCACTGTTGTGTAGAGCATCTGAGACATGGACACACCCTGGGCTGCAGATAAACTGCAGCATTTTCATTTTGCCCTTTTCCTGGACATTCCAAAGGCCTGTCTCAGACAGGACAGGGGTTAATCCATGCTTTGACATCCCGAGAGCTGCAGCTAGCAGCCAGGTACCTGTGAAACAGGGCATCCCTGCTGCAGCTGGCACATACTTGCACAGCTTCCTGTGGACATCCTGCTGGGACATGCTGTGGCCAGCCCTGACTCTTCAGGCAGAAGTGGTGCTTCTCACCTTGCACCATCAGCCTGGCTCTGAGCCCAAGCCCAGTGCAAATGCCAGATGAAGGATTTCATGTGTAGGAGTACCCCTTGCATCTCTATCTGTGTGTTCCTCTTACCTAGCAGATGGCAGGAAGGCGGGCAGTTGGAGCAAGATGGGCACCGGCTGAGGCAACTGCAGCTGTTTGTTACTGTAGGGTCAACCTTTTGTGATGGGCTTTGGTGTGTGCTGCATTTAGTCTTTATTGTTGAGTGTCTGTTTGCCTTGAGCCTAGAACCAGCAGAGAAATCCCAGTATTCGAGCAAAGGGGAGGAGCACTCCATGAAAATTTGATGGGAGAGACATAAATAGAGAGGGTTTGTATGCCTCCCTGGAAAAACACTGCATAAATCCTTTTAACAAGATTCCAAAAGTCTCATTCAGGATGGGCATTTTGGCTTTATTTCATGATTTATGGCATCTTTGCTCTCTGCCAGATTCAACTGCACTACACACAGCTTCACACTGACTCGGCTTTTAGCCCCATGGAAAACACTGCTGCTGCAGTACTGCCCAAAAACAGGCACCCAGGGAGCTGGGGCTGCGTCCAGAGCATCTTGCTTAATCTCATGAATACCAGTCCCTACAAAAATAGAAACAATTGCCTTCTCACAGAGGAGCTTGCTGTATCAAGTTCCTACTGCTCACAGCAACCCAGTTAAATTAGTGTTATCTTTGTGGCTGGTAGATTAAATTGTTTCTTTCCTGTAACATTAAATAAATAAGGGACTGCTTTTGTGTTTTAGTGAGGTAGGAGGTTTGGGTTATCTCCTTACCTTTATGACATACTGTACCCGCTTAATTTTTTGCATTGATGACATGGAAATTGTGCTTGAAGCCAAAAATGGAGTGTGTTTGTCATACATAGCAAGTGTGTTGGCAGAGAGGTTGGTTCAGCTAATTAAGCAGCCCACATTATTTAAAACAATTCTAAAGTCCCCAGAGCTTAACATCTGGGGCAACTCTGCCACTGCCATATCAAACTCACTGGGAGAAGACTGGAAAGCAAGTGGAGCAGAGAGCCCTGTAGCCATGACTCTGACACTGCCTCAACTTTCTCATAAGAAGTATTCAAATGAGCTTTCTGCTTTAGAGGCTAATTCCCCATCCAAGGGCAGGGCTTTCATTTCCAAGATGTAGTCTTTCTTTCATTTAACTGCCAGAATTTTAATTTAATCAACTTTTAATGAATAAATGCAAAAGATTTTGCCTACACTACTGCTCACTGTAACTTAACTTTGTCTCAGGTGGCTGTTGGTAAGATGCCCCACCAGATCTCCCTGGAAAACCTGAGGGAAGATTTTTGAATCTGTAACCTGGCCTGTCTGTTCCAATGGGATGCCCAGAAGCTACCAAGGTCCTGATTTTTAAAGTGTGCAAGGCTTTTCTCAGAGACTGGCAGTCTCCCAGGAGGTGCCCAAATGCATGGGGAAGTACTGACATCCACCCTCCAGGGCACAGCCACCTTTCTGGAAGTGGTCTGTCTTTGCATTTTTCCTTCAGAGCAATGTAGGAGTGTCAGCATTGAACATTTGGTTGTTCCTTGCAGGGACTGTGCCACTAAATCCTGGGCATGAAAGCACTGCACTCATTTTCTCCTTTCCGGGTGGTACCATCTTCCATTCTGCCCAGCTCACTCTGGTTTAACCCCTTTTCCTACAAGCAGGAGTTTGATACTGGCCAGTAAGTCTGTGAGTCCCCTTTCTCAAAACCTTTTAACCCACAGGTCAACAGCCAGCCATAAGCCAGCATTAGACCCAAGCACAGGGTCTCCAAAATATCCTGGTTCCAGGAAGATCAAGCCCAGTAGAGGCAGCAGATCTCCTGGCAGGACCTCACCTCATCTCTACAGTGCCATCAAACAAAGAAATGGAGCATCAAGGCAATGGGTTGCTGGCTCTGCTTTCCAGGGGACTACTTGCTCCGAGCACCCTTGGAATGTGCTCTTGCCATTGCAAAGGAAGAGCTTTGCAGGGAACAGTAGCTTGTGACCTTCAGCACGCCTCTCCTGCAGTGAGTGGATGCTGCTAGTCCCTTTGGAAAGCCCTGGGGTTGGCAGTAGCAATATATCTACTGCAAACTAGAGCTCTGGGCAGCCACAGATTGCAGCATCTAGCACAAATACCTGGCCTAGCTATGTTCTTTTTCTGGGAAACAAAGATGTGTGATCTTTAGGACTAGCTTCATAGGGGTGTAGCTGTGCAGATCCAGCCAAATATGTTCTCTGTAGCCTTGTGGCTTTTTGGGAAGTACCAAGGGGCAGATGACACTACCAAAAGCAAACAACACTGCCTGAACTGTTTGGGAGGGAGATGGAGATGGCACATGGGATGCTCTCATACAGGAGATTCTGGGTGTGATAGTCATTGCTTCCCTCGTGGTTGGGGTGAGAATCTGTCCTGAGCAGGCTGTATGGTATGAATATATCAGGAAAAAAGAGAGGGCAGACCAAAATTTCAGCATGTGTGAACTGCCCACATATCTAAGGTATGCCTCACCACAGTCTACAGCTTCCTCACATGGGGAGGAGAAGGAGCTGGCATTGATCTCTTCTCTCTAGTGACCAGTGGACAGAGCCAGCGGGAACAGCATGAAGTTGTGTCAGGGGAGGTTTAGGTTGGATATCAGGGAAAGGTTCTTCACCCAGAAGGTGTTTGGGCACTAGAACAGGCTCCCCAGAGAAGAGGTCACAGCACCAGCCTGACGGAGTTCACGAAGCGTTTGGACAACACTCTCAGGCACATGCTGTGATTCTTGGATCCTTGATTCTCCTGTGCAGGGCAAGGAGATGGACTAGATAACCCTTTGTCATTGCCTTCCAACTCAGTATATTCTATGACTCTGTGATTTTAGGCCAGGATATAAATTGCCTTATTCATGAAGAAAAAGCACATATTTAACTTTGCACACACCATCAGGGCCCCCCATCTCCAATTAAGGCTTTTCCAGGCCTTTTTGGGGATTATAAAAGCAATAAAGGAAGCAGAAAGTAATTGGGAAAAGCTCAAGGGCTGTGAAACCTTCCCCCTATTAGCTGCACTTGCATACAATCTTCCAGGCTCTTTGGTCTTTAAGAGATAACCCTGGGGTTACACACTCAGGAGCTCAGTCTGTCTGAGCCTTCCAGCACCTCCCAGCCACAATGAGAGCCCCAAACCCAGGCAACCTCCAGGGCAGAGCACAGCCCAGGAGGAGTTCCAGAGGCCATGGTAAATAACTGTGGTTTATTAAAACAGCCCCAGCCTGGCAGCAAAAAGTAAAACAGCAGGAGTGAGACTTTGGTCTTGAAGGACTACCATGAAACCAGCTGCCAGATGTTTCCTTGAGTGTATCTGCTGAGATCTGGAGGAAGGGATGAAGTAAGATGCTCTGTCTCAGTGCAGACACCTGGAGTTTGGTGTTATGTAGCTGCTGCTGAGCCATACCAGCCCAGCAGGGTACAAACATTTCATCCTGAGGGTACCTGAGAGACAATCAAGTACCTGCCAAGGCCTGGTCCCATCCCAGCAGGATGCCAGGGAAAAACTTCTTCACAGAGAGGAGACTGACCCCATCCACCCAAGAGGGACATGGGACCCTGGTGGCTCCTCTCTCCAGCTGCAGCTGAAGGTCTGGTAGGGGTCTGTGCCCACTTTGTGCTCTAGGGCTGCACAGGTACAAGGCTCACCACACTCTCCAGCAGCCTTGTTCAGCATAAATCCAGTACTTGTTTCCATTGGAGGCCTAGATATAAACTTGGAAAGTGGAGGGGCTCTTCCAATCACTCTGCTTGACTTCAAAACATTGACAAATAATTTACGTCATCAGTGCAGTATGGACTGGATTAAAACATTGTAATATATGATATTTCTGTGGATATTGGAAATAATGGCATTTATTGAAAGTTTCATGTACTATCTAACAATTCAATACTTAAAAATCAAGTGAAAATTGAACATTATAGAACACAAGAGAATAGTAAATTCTGGAAAGAAATACCAGCCACATGGGGCCAGAGCTGCTAAAGAGTACAATCACATGTTCACCATCTCTATGTGGTCAGCAGCCAGCACAGACTTCCTGCAAAGAGGGAAGGGGATGCTCCAAACCGCCCCCGCTGGGTCTGTACCATCTACCATAGGGGAGCCTCAACACCTTTCTGCAGAACCCCTGTTTCACTATACCAATCCCACCACTGGGCAAAGCAGAGTGACTTCTTCCATCAGATCAGCACTGGGAAGAGTTAAGGTGATTTTGTCTGAAATTCCTTAATACTTCATCTCTGGATTTTGGCCACAGTCAATTTCCTGCACATCTGTGAAGGTAGAAAAGCATTCCACTGCTGCATTCAGCCCTTGTTTCACTTTGCTCTTGAACACCACTATGTGGGGAAGAGAGAATGGAAGCAAAGTGGGCCAGGAGCAGATAAATATGCCAGGATACTGTTTGCAGTTGGTTTTCCAAAAATTTGAGTTTGTGGATAGGATTGATGGCAGGGAATTTTTGGCATGTTTACATTGCATCTCCACTGGATATAAAACAGGCAATTTACTCAATTGGATTATTTGCCAGCCTTTCAGCCTCTGCTGGGGCTCCCATGTTCCTCATGCATTTGCAAGAAGGGAAATATGGGTTTCTGCTTCCATCCTCCAGGCCTGCCTAGAGGAAAAGTCTGGGTTAGACTAAACTCTGCAGTGACAGAGAGCCCAAGGAAAGGGCTGCACAGAGGCACTTGATTAAGGTACAGGTGCTTGTGCCTGAGGTGGATCAGCAGCGACCTCCCAGGAAGCCCAGACATCCAGGAAAAAGGAAATCTTGCAGTCCCCAGAGGGATGACAGGGAAGCCACAATGCTGCTTGCTGGAGGCACCTTCTGGAAGGCATTTGCTCACCACATTTGTTTGAAGCCTGGAGCTAAGACTGAACTAATCAGACATGAGCCCTGTGCACTCCAAAGAGCACCCACCACCAGTGCAGGGGACTTGGCAACAATGCCCATGGGGCACACATCTTTGTTGGCTACAACTGCTCAACATGAGCACCCAGTTGCTTTTTCCTCCAAGATGAGTTCAGGCTGAGACTGAAAGGCATTAAACAACTAAAAAAAATTAGAGAGAACTTGAATATCCTTTTTCACAAGATGAAAGGAAGAGATAGGATGATATTTATTTAAAGGTTAAACAATAGTCTTCAATACTCACATGGCACACAGTAGCCGGCTGCCACATTGTTTGGTGCTGGGCTTATCTAGCATGCTGCTCCCGGATGCCAGCTCATGCCTGTCCCTTGCAGTCACTAGCTCATCAAAAAAGGAGTTTGCCTTACCTTGTACTGGGACCCATGGATCAAGATATCTCAGACAACCCAGTAAAAGAACACAGGAGAGCTCAGGAGCTTCTTTTGGAAGATCTTTGGTCACTGTCAGACTTGGTCACTGAAACAAATTGGGTCACAACCTCTAGTAAAAGCAAAACCTATCCAGCATAGGAAAGACAAACCATGACAGAGCCTCCAGGCACTGCTCCATGCTTTGGAGCTAAAATCTGACTTTGATCTGCCCCTGAATTTACACCTTGCTCTGATGGCAATGTCTGGACTGGCTTTGGGTCAGACGCTTCAGCCCCAGTTTTGGATTGCCTGTGGACAGGACAATTATAAATACCACCACAGAGGTCTGTGAGACACAGAAATGTAGGAAAACCATCTTTTCACCTCTGCCTGTGATGTTCCCCAAACTAGGCCAACAGAATAGCAACTCATGATGAGAATGCTATGACTGGCTGTATCTCCAAAACCTCACCCAAGGAGGCAAAGATTGAGGCTGGGGAACTTGGAAGGGCAGTGCCTCATCACAATCCTGGGACATTCCAGGGGGAGATCAGGGAGGGCTGCACATCTGCTGGGGCCCTACCATGGTGGCCAGGCTTGGGCACCTCTTAGATGACAGTGACAGCAATGTTTTTGCATTTGACACACAATTCTAAGGGCTGTGTGGTGTGCATGGCTGGGCAGGCAAGGGCCATTCTTCTTCACTTGAAGTTCCAAGGAGGCTTGCTCAAGCTCTGGGAACTGCTGGGGAAAATTACCCCACTGCTGCTGCAGCTCTGTGTAGGGCAGGCCAAGGGTGGTCTACACAGTGCCTTTGAGACACAGCACATGTCACTTGCCCCATGTGAGTCTCCTCGGGAGTGAAATGTGACACTGAGTGTGTGGGGCAGGTGTCATCTCCTTGCATACCAAGCCCCATTGCCCTAGCCCATGTATCCATATGAGGCATTCCCCAGCTGCCCTTATCCCTATTTCAGGACCACTTGCATTCCTGGCTCTTATCA
Organism: Cyanistes caeruleus; assembly: GCF_971803275.1. Lineage (NCBI taxonomy): Eukaryota > Metazoa > Chordata > Aves > Passeriformes > Paridae > Cyanistes > Cyanistes caeruleus. The sequence continues at coordinate 43,876,842 of NC_141705.1, forward strand.
GGCTTTTTCTAGACGCATGAGCCCTCGAGCTCAAATGTCACTAGCCCACATCTGGGCCCTTCCCTGTCCAGGCACTGAGCCAGCTGCACAGAAGTTGAGGTGCCAGTGTTTACAAAAGGGCAGCTTTTGGATGATAATTTGGGTTTTTTCTTGGAGAGTCACAGAACTCAAAGACTTTTAGGCTGTTAGTTTTCATGGTCCTGTGTATTATCAAGCAGAGACTCATTTCACCTGCCACACAGCAGGCATCTTTGAGTTTTATGCCAGTGGTGCTCACCAGTGCCTTTGCTGCTGGTCCCAGCTGTCCCAGTACAAGGTGGTTGGAGTTACCAGAGCTTCCTCAGTTCTCCAGCTGAATCATGTAGGGGGGGAAGCACTAAGATGCTGTCACTATTTGTCTCCACAGGTGATTTCAACTATTTGAAAACCCCAAGGGTTCACTGAAAAACTGCCAGTTCAGCTTATGGCTAAATTTACCTGAATGGTGCTATTAATTTATTGGCTTCCTAGGAGCCTTGGTACTTTTAACACAAAATGTCTTGTTTGTGATCATCTGACCATCAAAATCAGAGAATATGGCTTTCACCTGCTGAGTGTAACATCTAGAGGATATTAAAAGTCATGTAGATATGGTTCTTAGGGACATGATATAGTGCTGGATTTGGCACTGCTGGCTTAAGGGCTGGACTTGAAGATCTTAAAGATCTTTTCCAACCTCAACAATTTCATGATTCTACACAGTAACCCTCAGTTCGGGAGGAGTTGGGATGTCTTGCTCTTTGCTCTGCACCTGTCCCTCTCTCCCCATAGAATTTTGCCTTCTGTGAAGATTTCTAGGGAGAAATTCCAGTATACCTCTGCCACTGAGTAAGCTTTTTTGTGAAACCTTGAGCTCTAGTGTTGTCCATCTTTCCCCTCACCCTGTCTGGGAGAGAGCTACAGCAGATGCCTGAGGAAAAGAAATGCTGGGCAAGCCTGTAATGATTTCTCTTCTGATTACTTTCCCAGCCAGGTTGATTTGCAAATCAAGGATTTCCTGGAAAGGTGGGATGGTCTTTGCAGGTAACAGTGGCACTTTTAATTCTGTGAATATATCTGGTCCCTTTTTGATCTCACATTGGTTTTTATTAACTACAAGGTCCTGTGACAGGGAGTGGCACATTTTACATACACCTCCTTTACAAGTGGAAAAAATAAGAGCGGGCTCTTGATAGCAGCTGATGAGTTGACAGGATCCCTGATATGATTTTCATTCATGTAGAATTAACTTCATTCAGAGTGAGTAGTGAAACAAACCAGCCAAACTTATTTAAGACTGCAGTGCAGATAGCAGATGAGTATGTTGTGGGGAACAGTGGTACCCAGCAGGAGCCCATCTGGTCTGCAGTGGGAGCTAAGGCAGGCAGGAATCTTCAGAAGCGCAAGAGTCACATTGTGAGCTGTGGGCAAAGGTCTGTGAGCCACTTCACTTTTGCACAGCTGGCAGAGAGGTTTTATTGCTTCATGCAGAATAAGATATCTCTGTATTAGTAAGGGATGAATGTGTTTACCTTAGACCAGGATATCTTGCTGGATATTAAATGACATTGAATATTAAATGTGACATCTTGCTGGATATTAAATGTTACATTAAATGCCATGCTGATACATGAGTTCTCCATGTCCTGTCTGCCTCTCATCATTCTGTATTTGCTCACTGTAGCACATACTCTTAATTTTAAGCACTGTGGAGTTTTTTCTGCTCCTATGAGAGCATTGGTCCACTGAAATGGGTCTGTGAGCTACCACAGACCACATCAGGGGACTCAGTAGCCATCAGTGCTTTCAGGAGGCAGCAGTTTCCAGTGTGGGAATATAATCATACAATGATGAACGGCTATGTGTGGAATGGTGCTCTGGAGGCATCTGTCTCATCCTCACTCCTTGTTTGAGTGACACTCACAGTCAGCTCAGGTTGTTTGGGCCAAGGCAAGATTGGTTCCCAAGAATGGAGGTGCCACCACCTCTCTGGGCCATGCACTGCCATCCCATTGTTCTGGAGCAGTGGTTTCCACCTGTCTCATCCGAGGTCTCTGTGTTGCAGAAGTGCCTGTTTGCTCTTGTTCTTTCACTGGGAACCTCTGAGAAGGTTTGGCTCTGCATTCACTGCCTCCCTCTCACACAGTGAAAGATGCACCTGGGGCACTATTTGTTGTTTCTCCCCTGGGCTGAAGAAGAAGCCCATCTCCCCTGGTGTCGCCTTACACACCACATGCTCCACTCTGGTGGCAGCCACTGGGCTGAAGCCTGTCACTGTTTATCTCACACTGGGGGCACAAACTGGGCACAGTGTTCCATGTACAGCCTTGGCAGTTCTTGGCAGCAGGGAACACAGCCTTGACAATGATTTAAGAGGCTCACACTTTGGAATGACATGGAGAAAGCAATTAAACCTGGAGTGGTGTGCATATTACAACCACAATGTCTGATCATAAGACAACAACACACTCATAAGGGAGAGTGAGCTACAAAACAAAGGAAGTCAGCTCAATGAATAGGACGTGTGCTCATGCAGATAAGAAATGCTGGGGGCCAACAGCACCGTGGTAGGCAGTGATCAAACCCATGACAGACTATGCACTGCAGCACCCATACCAGGTGGGGACATTGCTGGCTTTGCAATGTTGGTGTCAAGCATCCTCCCCTCCCCAAGGCAGCTGCTTCCAACCCTTTATCAAGAGATTTATTTGAATTATATTATTCAACTTTAGAAATTACAGATTGCTTTGCACTTAAGTCTTAATTTGAAATTTTTGCTTTATATTTTCTCTTATGAACTGTATGTTGTAATTATGTACAAGCATTTTTATTGCCATATAATAGATAAATATATATTTTCATATTTGGAGGTATCAAATGGAACACATTCCCACTCCTCCATTACCCACACTACAAGGCAGCAATAAACCAGGAGTACTAATGAACTTGGCCCTCAGTCAATGTGAGAGCTGAGGCTGTGGGCAGCCAATCACTCACACACTGAGCCAGTTCCACGATCAAAGCACTGGGTTAACCAGGGGCCACTGGTTGCTATTTATAGCTGCTCTAGCTCATGTTTAAGCAGAGGATTTAAAAATCTTGGAGGCAGGTTGGGTGCCAGGGTAGCTCCATCCTGCACACGGTTCCCTGGACAGGAATGGTGCAAAGCCCCAGTCGTGCTGTTGCACAGGCTGGATCAGCCCTGGCTGCCAGGGAAGCCACAAGTAGCTTGGATTAAGCTGTTAATCAAACAGTATTTGGTTATTTAATTTGATTGAGCTAACTCTGCCTACCTCTTGGAGAACCTAAGCAAATTCCTTGAGCAAATAACTTGAGCAAACCCCACCACAGGCACAGTTCTAGAAGCTGTGGGACCAAGGGCTCTGAAGATTGTCCCAAAGCTGTCAAACAGCTCAAAACCAGCTCACATCAGCCACAACCTGAGGTGCATTAGGCATTGTAAAGACTCCCAAGGAGAATCCCCCCAACAGAGGGAGGGGAACCAACCACACCTTGTGGGAGAAAAAGTCAGAGGATTGGACTTAAGTAATTTCAAGACTAAGCAACCAAAGAGAGCTGAGAAACTTGGCAGGGTTTGAGGTGGGTTATTGCTCTGTGGGTCAGCCAGCTTAGATATACAGCCCATCTCCAGGATGTGACAGCAACTTCCTGTTTCTGGAATGTGCTCTTGAGGAAATCCAAAGTGCTCTATGAGTCTCAGATGATAAGGTTACAGCCACCAGCCTCAGAAAATAGTGTTTGGTCTTTCCCTGGTTGTTGTCTTACTGGAAGCCTGAATATCACAGAAGACCTTGTATTCTGAAGTAACCCTTAGATGAATGGAAATAATTAGTGCTGAGTGTTTGGTAGTGTCTGCAGTTTTCCAGCACTGCACTATGAGTTTTGATGGAGTGGTACTGCACAAAATTGGACTAATGCAGTGGGGGTCAAAGTATTTTTGAAAAATTAGGAAAGATGGCCTATTGTGGCATTTGGCTTTCAGGCAAAAGTACCTAAGTTATCACTGCAGTTCTGGAGGTGAAAAAAAATCAGAACCCAAGGTGTTTAGCTGCTATGCACTATTTCACCTCTTCAAGATTTCTTTCTCCTTCATTAGGAGTAGATAAGTCAGTAAATTCAATTCCCAGCCTATTTGTGGAGACTTTCAGAACCATAATATTTATTTCAACCTTGTGATTTTTCTGCAGCCCCCAGCTATTGCTGTTTTTAACAGGTTTGCTGGTGTCACTGGATTCAAATCACAGTAAGCTGGTCTCCTTTTTACAAAGTCAAAGACTTTCTCTTTCACCACCTGCTGTGTCTGCACCATCTTGACTTGCTTTAACTTCTCCTCAGGAATCAGTAGCATTCAGAGAAACCTGAGGGACACCATGCAGCTTGTCTTAGTTTTGGGAGGAGGTTTTCAGCCACACCAGGGTCCCTGTAAGCTGCTGCTGAAGGGAAGCTTGGTAGATCAGTAATATGAGATGAGCAAAGACTAGAGGAGGAGGAGAGCTGAAAGAGACATATAAAAATGCTCACAGGCTCTGTGGGCTTGGGACTTGAGCTATTCCCAGCTGTCTGCACTGTAACGCTGCTTACCGTACCATTCGATGGCCTGACTCCCTCCTCCCCAACCAGAGACAGAGGCAGCCTTCCTATGAATAGCTAGCCTGTTTTCCAGATCCCGTTAGAGTTATTCCTGCCCTGGGTGTGCCTCTTGTCTGCAGGCACATTTCCTAAATTCTGCTTCATCCAATCCAAGTTTAGAAGTCCTTGCTGTGGTGCAAAGTCACTGTGCATAATCCTGTGAGGTGGAGATGAGATTAGCTGGATCTTGTAAAATCAGGCAGGGAGAGAGCTGTCCCTTCATGATCCTAAGTACTCAGGAGATGAGGCAATACCAAGGTACCTGCAAACATTGGAGGCATTTGTTATGCTCCAAAGCTGGGATCTCAAGTGATCTACTTAGTGGCATTTATTGTGCAGCTTCAGAAGTACATAATCCCCAGAGAGGGGTAATTTTGCTAGCAGTTAGCTTCTGCAAGGAGGATACTTCAAGATTCTGGTTAATTGGGTAAAAATCCTTTAATAATTTCTGCCCACATGGGATACTTCCAAATAAAAAGGCCAGGTTACACTTGAAAAACATTTTCAAGAAATGCAAAGGCTGATGACTGGAGTAGCTTCAGCTGACCTTCCCCATCACCCTAAGTTTTTACCTTTACTGCTGACATTGCCTTTGGCACTTGCTCAGGATACTGTTTAAAAGTCAGGCATCTTGTTCCTGCTGATTGTCAGATTCTTTCTATAGTGAACGCACAAAGATAGGCAGATCCAGAAAGCAACAGATCTCATCTTTCAGTGACACTAATCTTCAGATGAGGCAAAATGCTTCATGGAGAGATGGACCAGCAGAGGGCCTGGATATTCAGAGAGGCTCAGCTGAAGGGCATGAACCCCTGAAAGGAGCTTAGGTTCATATTTATCATCAATACACGCACTCATCAGTCTGGCTTTTTCTCTCCCAGTCTTCATCAGCATGCAAGTGGCTTTCAGGCAAAGCCCAGCCTCTTGCGCAAAGACAAGCCCTCTGAGTCCCTAAGCCTGGATACATACAAGTTCCCAAGACAACTGCTCCACCAAACAAGGTTTGCAAACTTTGTAGGGCACCAAAGTTAAAATATATATTGCTTCACCATAACTTATGCATCTAGGGCAGGTTCAAGTTCAGCCAGTTGGATACCTGTATGGTATAAAAAAGGCAAGCTGTCAATGCAGCTGGGCTGATTCAGCCTGCTTGAAAGGAGCTGAGCATCCCTCTGGATTTGCAATCACACCAGTGTACCCACTGAAACAGAGTGCAAATTCCTTTGCATACTCTTGCCACTCCAGCCCAGTCCTTGCTGTCTCTCTCCTGCAGGAGCACATGGGAAATTCAGAGGATTTGAGGTTTTAGTCCAAGCTGTGTCTTCATGCTCCTTTCTTCCATCCTGTTTACAGCCTTTTTTTTTTTTTTTTTCTTTTTACACATAGTAACTGCACAACCAGGTACTCCTGGGTTCAAACAGCAGAAGGGATGGAAAACCAACATGTTTCTCTGCAACAGCTGAAGCATAACAAAGAAAAGTTTCTGGGAGGTGAAGCCAGGCATGTTCGCTAGAGGAAGGGAGGCTCTCATGAAAAAAGAAGGATGGGTACACAGTTGTTACACTGTTTTATGCAATCTTAGCACAGACAACCAGCCCCCTTTCTATTGCTGTGATTTTTCCAGAATCTTGCTGATGGGAATGAATTCTGTAGACTGCAGGAAGGCAAGGTCCTTGAGCAGCTCTCTGAAAAGAACATTATATATGTTGAAAAAGCAGGAGGTACCATTCTCTTCCTGCAGGGACTCACCCCCTCTTGTGTCCCAGTCTCTGGAGAAAAGATTTTTTAACTTGGTACCCAGCCTCACCTTAGCACTGATACAACATTTTCAACAAGCATGTTGTATGCCAGGCCACAGACTCCTCTCTTTTTTTTTCCTGTCTGCCTGTCATTTGGTTTCTCTACTGTCATTTGTCTCCTTGTGCTGCTCTTTGAGCTCTTCCTTTGCTGAAAGCCCATTCCCCTTTTTCTCTCTAAGTAGCAGCTTTCCTTAAAGCATTTGTTGTGGCTAATTTGTCTTCATTCATTCCTCCATAATTTCCCTTTCTTTGCAACAATTTTTAAGGTCTCTCTTGTTGGGAATTTTGGATATTAAGAACCACAGTTTTGTAATACCCAGTCTTTCTCTACAGCACACAGTACCAGGCCAGGCTTTGTATCTGGCCCCACACCATCTTTGCTGTGCATGTTGGCCTGGAAGGGCAGGTGCCGTGTTCTTCAGTGGGCACAGTACACATTCCTCGGGGTGTTTGACCATGGGTGCACACGAGATCCAAAGGGAGCCATGCCAAGATAAATACCTCACCTCGGGCCTGCAGCCTGTAAATTGAAGCAACTCCTCATTTCTGGACAGGAGAAGCAGTGGGCCCTCTGCTCTGAAGCACAGCTCCCCAAAGTACAGTCAAGAGCCTGAGCCAAGAGTTGGACTTCCTGTGATACTGTGGCACATTGAATGCTCTTTGCTTAATTTCCTGGGAGAGACACAGGAGTTCAAGATCCATGGAAAATAAAAGAGGAATTCCGTTTCCCAACAGGACCTCTCAAGTCTGTCCTTTGGTGATGCTGTGTTTGCTGTGACACTGGAGAAGCCAGACTGGGGCCTGGGAGCACAAGGAGCTCCCAAGCCACACATCAGGCTTCAGCACTCACAGATGATGGTGAGAGCTACCAAGCTGACTGCAGTTACCAAGCTGATGGTGAGGGAATCCATGTTTCCTACAGCTTTCTCTCACATTAGCCATAGCCGGCCAAGGGGCAGTCAGCGCTGGCTGGCCAGCAAGTGCAGACATTGATCAGTGGCCATTGGCCAGCTGGCCTCTGCAGCCAAGCCCTACTCTGCTTCTGGTGGGCAAAGATGTCCCTGGGTCTCTCCCCATCAGCTGTTGAGTCTCATGAAACCTAAAAGGGGTGGGCAGGGACAGCTGATTTGAGAGAGGGCATGAGATATGGGATAGGCTGCCCCATGGCAGTAGCCCCTGCACAGCTCCCTATTACATCAGCCACTCCACTGGTTTACAGCCCTTGCCCTTGAGCCTTGGCCCTGCAGCTTGATGTGGTGTGGACACATTGCACAACACTCTTGGCCCTCTCCCCTTTTCCTGCTGGGGCTGCCCACTGGCTGGCTGCTGGGAAGCTGAGTTGTTGCAGCAGCCTGCAGATTCTCAACATGGAGGAGAAGATGCTCCATCCACCCATGTCTCCAGCAGGGCACGGAGGAGGTGGCAGGACCAGGAAGGGTCCCCGAGGACCTACTCAAGCCTGCTGGTAGAGTGGCTCCTGAGGGAGCATGGCAGGGGAAGGAGGGCCCCTCTGGAGGGTTGGAGAAACTCAGCCTCCCCTCAGGCAGCAAACCAGCAGGGCTGCATCCAAGAGGTGCAGGAGCCACCATGTCCTGTACCAGGATGTGCTGGGATAAATACCCATTGAATGAGGAAGAAAAACCAATTGAGACATGATGGGAGAGTGGGACCCTCCTTCCAGAGCTGTCTGTCGTGGATGGGACCAGTTCTACAACACTCCCCCAGAGAGAAGCAATGTGCAGCCTCTTCCTCATGCCAGGGAGCGAGCTCTCCTCATCCCTCTGCAAAGCAGAAGGGGTGTGGGGAAAGCTGTGGGGAAATCACAAAGATCACCACACAAGGCCGAAGCACTGAGCTAAATATAGCCACTATCTCAGCTTCCCAGAGATAAGAGCTTGTGTCCACAGTCTGCCACGATGCCCTGCCCAGACTTCCACCTACCTTTGCTTCAGGGGCGAACACTGAGCCAGTTGTGCAACACCCTGCCCCGCTCACAGCAAACAGGGGCAGAAATGCACCTTGAGCCACCTCATATGCATTCTGTGCCAGGGGCTGCGGGCTGCATGCAGCTGTGCAAAGCCCACACAGCGCAGAGGTGAACCCAGCACAGAGTATCTCCCTTGGCACCTCCATGGTTCTGAGCTGCCAGCAATGAGCAGGAGAAACTTGTGGTGGACCAGAGACAAGTGTAAGTCAGGGTGGGGCTTCCACCAGTTTTGAGGCTCACCCCATCAAGTCCACCACTTCCATCCAAACCTCTCTGCACCAGTGATGCCTGAGCTAGGGTGCAGTGGCTCTGCCTGGAGAAGGGGAAGCAACACTGGAGGGGGTCCATGGGCCATGACCGCCTCATCCCATGACATGTCTTCTGGGGAAATCTGAACATGGGTCCCTTCTTTTCTTCTGTAAACCCTGCCATTAAGTAATTCATGCTAAAATCCCACCATATGCTCAGCACATGAAATATTACTGTAAATCTGCAATGGGTACATCTTTCAGCTCTCTCTCCCCAACTTTAAATACTACAATTGCTTTTATTAAAAAATAGTTTATTAAACAAAAAGAATATTTTTTTCCCCCAAAAAACCCCTTTTGCCTTGCAGAGTAGTAAGTTTATTAAATGGCAGCTTCCAGCAGGAAGTCTCCAGCTTTAACAATAGCTGTCTGTGTTTCCACAAGTTAATGGAAAACAAATGTTGTCACTTCAATCCTGCTTTTCTGCTTTGTAAGGAAGGTGAGAGAGAGCAGCATTGCTTGTAGCTGTGCAGTTAGAAGCCAGATATGGCACAAAAAGTATCCCTACTGCTACCATGGGAAGAAGGTAAATGCACCATCCCTACCTTCCAGCAGGCTTTACAGCCTCTGCTGCTTTCCCATGGAAGTGACATTTGTCCTCAGAGCCACCCCCCTAACAGGGAGGCCAGCTCCATGCACACTTTCCAAATGATTGAGGACACTGTGCTCTGTGCTGGCACTGACACAGGAGCAGCCCAAAGGAGCAGAAATGGGAACTGGATGCAGGAGGACACTTGGGAAGACCCCTTGGCCTAGCTGGTCCTGTAAAGAAATGGGGTCTATGACAGAGCATCAACTCACCTGGCATGATGTTTTCAGGATTTTGAAAACACCTTTTCAGCTCTGCACATGTGCTGGATAGGGATTCCCATGGAGTTGATCTCTTTGCCAGCCAGAAACACCCTGTTGGTGTTTTTTCCTCATAGATAGAAAGCACCTCTACAAAAAAAGGCATTTTTTTCCACTGCACATTGTAAATTGTCTGGAAAACAGATTTTTTGATTATCCTCTGGAGATTTCTATTCAGGGCCTGTGGCCCTGGCACTGTGGCCACAAGATACGAGTGTGAGCGCTACCTCCTCCCCACCTGGCCCTGAGCACCCAAGCACCCTGGGCCAGCTCAGACAGGAAGACTGGTGCCCCAAAAAGGCTTTCCTGTCTCAAGAGCACATTCCCGTGGGTTTAGCTGCTTACTTGCGGCACCTGGAAAGCCTATTCTGCCCTTCTCAGTTTTGGCCCCTCAATTCAGGAAGGACACTGAGGGGCTGGAGCGGGTCCAGAGAAGGGCAGCAAGGCAACTGATGGGTCTGGAACACAAGTTCTTTGAGGAGCGGCTGAGGGAGCTGGGGATGTTTAGTCTGGAGGAAAGAAGGCTCAGGAGAGATCTTAATCACTGTCTACAAGTACCTAAAAGGAGCCTCTCCTCCCATGTAACCAGGGACAGGAAAAAAGGACATAGTCTTAAGCTGCAGCAGGAGAGGTTTAGGTTGGACATTAGAAGGAATTTCTTCACAAAAAGGGTAGTTAGACATTGGAATGGGCTGCCCAGGGAGTTGGTGGAGTCACCCTCCCCAAGGTATTTAAGGAAAGACTGGACCTGGCATTTAGTGCTATGGTTTAGTCGACATTGTGGTGTTCGGTCATAGGTTGGACTCAATGATCTCAGAGGTCTTTTCCAGCCAAACTGATTCTGTGATTCTGGACACACAGGGACAGCAACGTGGCGAAGGAACCGACGGATAGTGAGGGACTGGGGGCAGCCGACGCCTGACACAGAGCTTGCCACTCCTACCACAACGAGCTTGCCCTGCCGCGGAGGGAGTGGTGGCGTTGGCTCAGGGAGGTTCCCCCACACGGGAGCTCGGCGCTGCTCAGGGAGGTTCCCCCACACGGGACCTCGGCGCTGCTCAGGGAGGTTCCCCCGACTGGCGGGCCCCCAGCCCCGGCGCGGCCCCTCAGGACCCGTTGGCCACCGCGGCCCCGCCCACCGTGCCGGTCCCGCCCCCTCCCGTGCCGGGTTCCCGCGCTCGGAGCACGCTGATTGGCTGTCGCCCAGCGGGGCGGGGCCGGGCGCCCTTAAGAGGCCGGCGCGGGGTCCCGGCGCGAGGCGGTGCTGCCGGGCGGGCCCCATGCAGTGCACCAGGTACGGGCGCGCCGCTCCCGCCCGCCGCGACCCCCGGCGCTGACACCGCTCCTCCCCTCTGCCTTCCCCGCCTGCCTCCTGCTCGGTATCGCAGCCTTCTCGTGTGCGCGGGAGCGGGTCTGGCGCTCCCCGCCGGGGTCCCGTTCCTGAGGGAAAACGGGATCCTGCGGCTTGGCTCCTGCAGCCTCCCGGCTGAGGCGGAGCAGTAGCCCCGGGGTGGCGGGGCTGCCCCTCCGCGGGGCTCGCTCCTGCCTCTCCCGGGTCTGGGCGGCGCGGCTTGGCTGGTGTTGAGCGGGGGGCGGGCTGTAGCGAGTGAACACCGGCCGGGCAGACGCCTGTGGGGAGCGGGCTGTGCCCGCGGGGCGGCCCGGCCCGCCCTGGAGCGGGGAGCGCGGAGCGTCCGAGCGCCGCTTCAGCCGTGTCGCGGCTGCGAACTTTGACTCGGCAAGTGCTGCACGCCCAGCCCTGGGCACGGGGTCACCTGGCCCCAGGTAGCGTGGGGAAGAGAGCGGAGGCAGCCGAAGGGGTTCGATAATGGAGGTGTAAGTAATTCCTTGGCTCTGGCTTAATTGTCCTTCGTCGAATGACAGGAGGGAGGAATGAGTGGCGGCGGACATCCTTTTCTGGAGAGGGTAAAGCTACAAGAAGGAGTCCTGGCAGAGTCCAGTTTGCTCCCCTTTTGAGGGGTGAGGGAAAGGAATTGGCCCCTGTACCTGCAAAGGGCTCCCTGCTTTGCACTTCTTGCTTCCTGAAGCTTTATTTCCTGAATGAGCTCTCAAAGCTATATTCCTGCTCTCACCTTCAAAGCATTCAACCCTCCTCAGCCCTAAAAGGGGAAACCTGCCTCTGGCTGAGAGCTGGGCATCAGCAGACTCTCCGGTGCAGAAAAAAGTTGTCTGGGATATCAAATGAACTGGCAGCTCATAAAAGCACAGGGCTCACACTCATAGTTGGTTATGAAAAGCTCTTGCTATAGTTTTTAGCCTGGAAAAAAGCTCCAAGTTATGCAGCTGGGCTGGGTATTTTATGTCTCTTCATTCTAAAACTCTGAATAACCAAGGCTTACTATGAAACCTGACTTCTGAGAAGTTACAGGAATTCAGCTGAATAAATTTCCCTGGGAAAAGATGCAATGCAGATGAAACTGACCCAAGTAAGAGAAGAAGCATTGGAAGCTGCATTAATTTAAAAGAGGAAATGACCTATATAAAGTGTGTGTGAGCAAAAACTTGGCAAAACCAGGTAGAGATGAGGAGAATAGTGTTTGCAGGCAGGTGGATCTGAGGTGTCTGTCTTGTGCAGCTGCCCTTGAGCTGAAAGGAGGCACTGCAGAAGGAGTTGGCTGGTGGGTGTGTTGGGATGCAAGCCTTGGCACATGTGCTCTGAATAAACAGATACCCTTGCTGAGTAGATGCTGTGAAAGCCTGCTCAGAGCTGCTGTGTTGGTGTTAGAGGGTGGGGAGTTAAAGGAGAGTGTGGCTCTTGCTTTTTCTTGGCACGGGAGCAGCAATCAAGTCCTAGAGCTGGCTGTGCATGGCTTTGGCAGCCAGAACTCTGCTGCATCACAAGGCCAGTGGTTCTGCTACTGTTGCTGCCTCATCTCTGTGTGGTGGGAGCAGCTTTGGAGCTTGGCCTGCAGCCAAGCAGGATTTTTATTAAGGGAATACTCTGTGTTTAAAGTCAGCTGCAATACAGTTGACTTAAGGGGGATGTGTGTGATAAATCCATCCAGCGATTTATCCAGAGCCAGGCCAAAGAGAGTCTGCCAAAAGCATCCATCTGAACAGCAGTGTAAGGGCAGGAGTGATAGGTGCAGTGTTCCAGGAGCTGCCTGGCTGCAGAGGCAATTCCAGGGCTACATCTGGCAAAGTGCCCTACAATGGATGCATGGAGGGAGAGATAGTGCTGCATCCCTGGAGGAACAGGCTGGGTGCTAGAGGAGAGGCTGCAGTGGAGGGGCACGCGGCCTGTGCCTTCTGGGAGAAGGACTTGCTTCCAAAGTCTCAGTGAACCTCGAGCAGGTGAGTTGTGTTTGGCAGAGCCCTGTGGCTGTATGGATGTTTTCCAGGGGCTTAGCACAAGCCCTGTGGAGGCTGGAGGTGCAGACTCTGTGCTGGAGGTAAAACTAGCTGATGTGCCTGCTGAGCTGATGTTTGTTTTAAAGTGGAGGGAAGAAAGCTCCAGAGCAGTCTTGGCTAAGCCTGTGTCCTGCTTCTATGTCATACTGTTGCTATCTTTACAATACTACTTGGAGGTACTTTGGATGGAGCAGTTCTGGGGGACAGTGATGAGCGAAGCGTGTAGTTCAACTGAGCGAGTGTTTTTTGGCTGCCATCTGGGGTTCTGTGAGAGGTGAAGTCAGTTGTGTATGGCAGCTTGTGACAAACTGAGTTCTTACTCCTACAAAAGCTTGTGAAGCCCTGGGAAGAATCTGTCCTGTGAGTGAGGAAAGCACAGCAGGAATACTGCTTTACGTGGCATTGAAATTTGATAATCTGGGCGTTTTGTGAGCATTGGCAGGACTGAGCCATGGGCTTTGCTTTGGATTGCAAATGCTCTGGAGCCTGCTATTGCTAGCCTGATAGGACAGTGCCTGCGTGTGTGCCTTCAAAGGGGGGACTCTGTCCCTGTAGAGTTGGAAGAGCTGTTCAAGGGCACAATAGGCTCTGGTCCTGCCAATTCTGCTGTAGTGTGTTTATCACTGTCTGTAAATCACACCATGCAAGTACCTGCCTTTAATTAAGATCCAAGCTTACTTGGGATGGCTGGGGGAAAGTGATATATCAACTGTCTGACAAAATTTGTATTAAAGTGCTTTTCTGGCATCAACTGACCCTTCTTCTTGTCTTCCAGAGTATTAGACTATTTCCCTCACAAGCAAGCAATGGCTGTGGACGTTGCAATGCAGCTGTACCTGTGCTCCTCACCCATGCGAAGAGAGAAGTGTGCCTGCAAAATTGCTCCAAAGCCAAGCAAGCCGCTGCGGCCCTGCATCCAGCTGAGCAGCAAGACTGCACTGAGTGGACCAGAAGAGGCAGCCAGCTCCTTCACACACATCAAAGCAAAGAAGAAGGTGTCGTTTGCAGATAGCAGAGGCTTCTCTCTGACAATGGTGAAGGTGTTCTCAGAGTTTGAAGATCCACTAGATATTCCTTTCAACATCACAGAGCTGATAGACAACATCGTGGGTTTGACAACAGTGGAGAAGGACAGCTTTGTCCTGGATTTTGTTCAGCCCTCTGTAGACTACCTGGACTTCAGAAACCGCCTCCAGACAGACTGTGTCTGTCTGGAAAACTGTATGCTAAAGGAGAAATCTATTGTGGGAACAGTGAAGGTGAAGAACCTCGCTTTTGAAAAGATGGTGAAGATCCGGATGACGTTTGACACGTGGAAAAGCTTTGCAGACCACCCATGCCAGTATGTCAAGGATATGTACGGAGGGTCAGATCAGGACACGTTTTCCTTTGACATCAGCTTGCCTGAGGGAATTCAGTCACACGAAAGAGTCGAGTTTGCCATTTCCTTTGAGTGCAATGGGAAGGTGTACTGGGACAACAACCGGGGCACAAATTACAGGATCATACGGTCAGAACTGAAGTCTGCCCAGGAAGCTGTCCGTCCCCCACAGGCTCCTGACTTTGGCAGTGCATTTGACCGGTTTGGGAGCCCTCGGTGCTCCTATGGCCTCTTTCCTGAGTGGCCCAGTTATTCAGGCTACGAGAAGCTCGGGCCCTACTACTGACCCAAGGACAAAGGCCAGGCTGACTAACTTGCTGGTGTGTCTGCAGGCCTTGGGGCTGGTCTGAACACAGGTGTATGAATAGGTGGAAGAAGTATGGCTCTCTGTAGCTTAGCACAAGCCTCCCAGCAAAACCAGATGTGTAGTGCTCTGCTGGCAAGGGGTTTGTAGTCAGAGAAGCAAATCTGGCTCTCCCAGATGATCAGAGTACCAGGGACTGTTCACATCTCTTCAGCACTTCTTCTTCCTCTTCAGTAAAGATGCCAGTGTCCAAGGAAACACTTCAGTGCTTATATTGCCTGTTCAAGCTGTGTAGTGATGGCTGCTTTGTATTGCCTGCCTAGTATTAAAAGGCTCTTTCAAAATATGTCCTAGTATTATACTGTTAGTGGGCTCTATTACAGCTGCAGGTTTCTCCTTGCAAAGCCAGCCTGTGCCTGTCAGAAAATAGTGTGGTTGGATTGCTGGGAATGGAGACCTCTTTGCACATATCCTTGTAGTGAGGCCCTTCCTACTGGAGGCAGAAAGCATGTTTTGGAAGTGAAAATGCAATGTGATGACAGGAAGTATGGCCCTACAGCCTGCCATATTAGGAGATGTGCCTGTGGGAGAGGATCTGATATGCTTAGTCACTGGTTGTTATATCAGATGATCTTGAAAATCTCTCATACCATTGGTGTTACCAAAAATAGAGATTAGCTGTAGCTCTGTGGTGCTTGTAACAGCTGTGGGTTGACATCCTTGGCTGCCTTCTTCAAAACCTTCCTATTTCTTTAATCACAAGTGATCAATGATGCTTTTTCCCCTTGATGGACATCTGAAGTTGGCTGTGGTGGACCCTGAAAATGTATTTCACCCTCCTGTGGACTGTAAACCAGGGTTTTGTCCAGCTGGGGCCCAGGGTCCTGTGTAGGAGACTCTGCTGAGGTGTTACAGGAGCTAAACACAAACAGACCCCATGGCTGTCTGTGTTGTGTCCTGGACAGGAAGGTGACTGGTGTGTACCTACCATGGTGGAAGTGCCTTGACTGAGAAAGGGGTGGTATGTGCAATCCCAGCAATGCTTTGGGATGAACAGGCTTTGGAATTGGTGCTGCTTTTAAGATCTGGTGATGGTTTGCTACTCTGTGCCATGGACTGCCTGGCAGATGAAGTTGTAGCACTGCTCGCGTCTGAGGGTGCTGTGGCTGTCCTGGATGAACAGGTCCTGGTGCTTGGGCGTCCCTTGCTGCTGGAGCAGTATCTGCCAGTTTGACCTGCAAATGCCCAGACTTTGCATTTCTGACCATAAAAAGTAGCTCACCCCACCTATGCAAAGAACTAGCCGTGAGGAGAATGAGATGTGGGGTTATCCTGACAGCACCCCTGCATGTGAGACAAATCACAGATGTGAACCATCCTGATTAAAGAGGTGTCTCGTCTTCTGGATGTGTGCTGAGGTGGTGAGCTCAGCAGTGCCAAACAGCCTCACAGAGCTTCTTGGGTGCTAACTGAGCAGCATAACTTAATCTCTCAGCTCAAAGAGAGAGTGCTGAGCAATTGGTAGAAATAGAGGTCAAGGGAATACTACTTTTTCTAGTGTATAAGCTTTATATAATTTTGTGTGCCTCTAGTAGCCTGTGGATGTGCTGGAGACAAGCAACAGGCTAGACTACTTAACTTTGGTAGCATAGCTTTTAATTCTGGAGACTACTGTATAAATACTTAGCTGTTTTACTCTAACCTAGAACGGATACTGGGATCACGGTTGGATATCAAAAGGGACAGGAGCTTGCAGGAAGAACAGCTGGCCTTCAGTTGCTGCTTTTCCAAAATACAGAATCAGTATGTGTCTTCACTGTGCCTGATCACTTAGTCGAGGTGGTGAATCTACCTGCTAGCCCAGAGCTCATCAGGTTTGGTTCCTCTATTTAAACATCTTCCCAAGTCAGCCCTTAGAGCCTGCATCTGGTCTCTCTGTAAGGGACTGTTGCCTAGCTTGGCTTGGTTTTAAACTGAAGGCAAGTTTGAGTGACACTGATACTTTTTATTTATTTAGTGTATGGTGTTGATGTTGTAAGACACTAACTGTAGAAAAGTCCTGTTCTCCTGGCACCTTCTTGTGCCTATGGAGCGCTGTTTGGGAGCTAAAACAAGGCATGTGGGTCTGGGGTGCTGTGGATGGTGGTATCTCCTTGCAGGCTTGTTTTCAGGCTGGGCATCGGGTGTGCTTAGGGAGGAACATGGAAGATAAGCTAGAAGAGCAGTGCCATAAGTAAATTTAGGTTGGGAACTGACTATTTGATCAATAGCAGTTTAAAAATACTACTTGTGGCCTTTCCCCTTTTCCCTTTTTCCATTGCCAATGTGAACATAGAAGTGAGGGGGTTGCTCTCCTTGCTCTATGCCTGGAAGTGCCTTGTAGGATGTTTTGCATGTTTGTTTTTAAAAGATATTTTTGTACACAACATTCAAGTGGAAAATGCACTTTATAATTGCCATGTAATGACTTTTAAAAATATGGCTCTGTTTTTATCTGATTGTTAAAATAAAGGTGGAACAAAATGTTGGCTGTGTATCTTACTTAAGCACCCATGGGGCTGGGGAGGCGATTTGGACACGGGTCCAGCTTCCTGCAAGTGGCGATGGGCAGGGAGGAGCACACATCCACTCTGAGTTCTGCTGCCCGAAACAGGAAAGAGCTGCCTATTCCTGCTGCCTTCCTGCCGGCACAAATGGCTCCACTGCTTCTGCAGCCCTGGGATGGGAGGAGCCCCGACCCTTTTCTCTGTGCTCCGAGCTTTCCCCCATTAATCACTCTGTTCCCCAAGTACTCTTCACCATTCCTCTGCTTTGCAGTGCTGGGAACAGCCTTTTCGGGTTTCTCTGCTTTTGTCTGGAGTCTGTCTCCGTCCTCCCTCTTGTCCCCTTCCCCCATCCCGGCTTGATCTGGGATCAGTGCTTTACCCTCTCTGTGTGTGCTGGGCTGTGCTGGATGCTGGGAGAGGTGTTGCAGAAGGGGGACAGGCTCTTTTCTTAATACCGGGGTCAAATGAAAGTTAGACCCTTCTTTACGTCCAAGTAATTATCCCTGTTGTCACTACAGTAAGAAGCACTGGCAGGAACCGTGCCCCTTAGCAGAGAGGGGCCAGCTGCAGTAAATGCCAGCCAGGGCCAGTTTCGGCATTTGACCTGGCTTTCACCACAACGACTGAGCCTCGGCGATGCTCTGAAGGTGTTGTATTTCAAACAATCAAGTGCTGAGCTGGGTGGGATTTGCTGCTTACAGATAAGGTAGGACGGAAAGCTGTGGGGGAAGGGAAGGAAGGTGTGTGTTGCTGTGTGCTGGTTTGGGCAGCTCTGCAGGCTGTGCTTCCCATCCTACTGCAGAGCCTTGCACAGAGTGAGCTTGGCCTTGGCTCTATACAGCGATAAAACCAAACACCTTCTGATTGTGGCTCTTTTCAGGTCTCCTGCTGTCATAAGATGACTTTTTTAACCCCGGCAGTTCTTTCAATCAAACATACAACACAGGTCTCTTTTAAAAGGTAATTGGATTGTTTTTCTGGCTGCATGAAAAAAAATAAAATTAAAAGGTGTTTGTGCCCCTGCCTCAGGTGATTGGGGTGGCTTGGCCAGGGCTGTTTTCACGTCTGAATGCTGGCCCAAGCTCATGAATGAGAAAACTGCAGCAGACATTTCCTGTAACAGCTTTGTGGCTGAAAGCCCCGTGTGAGGACAGTTTCAGTTTAGGACATAAGGGAAGTCCAAGGCATCCAGCACAGCTGAGGAGATGGTGCAACGCTAGAAGGGCCAAGAGAGCTCAGCTCTGGGGTTTCTTACCTAAACCAGGTGTTATATGCTAGGTGATACAGATATTGCAATTGCTGCGTTCATAAAGCCTTTAGTGACAGGTGGCATTTTGTATTTGCTGGTTAATATACGAAGATTTCTTAGAATGCTCGTGCCATTGCACCCCCTCCCACTTTTCTCTGAAGTTCCCAAGCCTCTGTAGCCTGAGGGATTTCAGTGCTGCCTCTGGGTAGAGATAACTAAGCTGTGGTATCATGTAGATGTTGGATGTGTTTGGAGGTTCAGGTTTCCAAAGTTTGTGTTTCGGGGACAGTTTGGTAAAAGGAGAGGAGGGCAAGTATTTCCCTGCTCCACATCCACCTCCCTTTGCCAATCTCCCATCAGCCTGGGGATGCTGTCCTACAGGGGAGCAGCTCTGCTGAACCACTGCTGTCACAGCAGCCTCTAGAGCACGCTGGATTGCAGGTCCTGGGTACAGTGATGAAGGCAGGACGCTGGCTCCCTGCACCTGCAGCCTGGCAGAGCAGGGTCCACAATGTTGTATGAGCACCCCACATTTCTTGCCTTAGGTGTTTGCCAGGGGGACCCATGTGGGGATGCTCTGGGGAAAAACTGCCCAGAATGAGATCATATGCAGATGCATGTGTCTCTTCCAAATCATGAGGAAGTAAATGTGTCCAGATAGTACTTTTCTGCTGGACCAGATTTTTCCTTAGTTTTAAATGTAGCTCTTAGAGTCACTTGCAGTGAAGAGTGACCTGTGGGAGATGTGTCTGCCTTGCATCTGGAGGGCAGCTTAAGAGGGGAGAAAACTAGAGCATGTCATTTCCCAACAGCAGTCAACTGTTCTTCCTCAGTTTCCTCTCCACAAAGTAGCAGCAAATGAGCCTCTCTAAGAGACTTGGTCTTTGGGGGGAAGTCTCTTGACCACAAGGCAAGGGATAAAGGGGGCTTTCAGCATGTCCCATGGAGTTTTCTGTTGCTCTGTAGTGTCTCCCTTGCTTGGGCACTGCCCTTTTCTCTCTTACACACCATGATGCTGTTTCCAGTGTAACCATCACCAGACTCAAGCATCGGTTTGATTTCACAGTGTCTTCCACAAGCTTGTGTGTGGTCACAGGGGGCAGGAAGGGCACTTGTATAGTGGGAGGAGGCTGTGCAGAGGACACAGCTCTCAGCAGCACCAAGAGCACCCTGTACCCTTGGGAACAGCACAGAGTTTTGCCAAAAAGCCAGCAGCATGGGTCTGGGTTGTGATGCTCCCAAACTCCCCTGGTGTTTCCACAGACTTGTTCCTACTGGGCAGTTCAGCTGGCTCTGAACTATTGCAATAAACCATATTTATGTCCTTGGGGTTTTTTTTTTTTTTATGGAACTAAGCTTCAAACCAGCTTCTCTGGCTCAGCAAGGTTCTGCTGCTCTGCAGCCAGAGAAGCTGCCTAGCCCGTCTTTATCCTCCCCCTTGGAGGGGTACCCTGCCAAACAGTTAGCTGTCTTTAAAGACTGGTTATTGACATTTACACAAGGCTTAAAGAAAGAAAAAGGGTGTCTTTGTGGAAAAATAATTGCAGCTGGCCTGTTCCTTTGGCACAGATAAGTCAGACCAGTCACCAGTTTAAGTACTTTGGCTCCTGGAATGGGATATGGGCAAGCCCCTCCAGCCAATGCATTAGTCACAGATCTCTTCTCCACTCTGATGCTGCTATGCAGTCTCAGGAGAAGGGAAGGCTCAAACTCTGTAACTCAGGAGAAATATGTTTCAAAGGCATAAGAAGAGGGTGAAACATGCTTAAATGCTTTTATAGTTCTCACTGTTTCTGGTGTGGGAGTCTTGTTGAGACCATGGTCATGTCTTCTACCTAATGAATCCTTGACAGGCTCAAGTGGGAGGAAGTCTCTAAGATGTCTGCTCCGAACAAAACCACAGCTAACTGCAGTCACTCAAGGCCTCATCCATGTGGATGAATTCAGTGATGTTGTAGTCTTGACAAAACACCTGGTTTCTTTCAGCTCCTGGACAGATTCAGGACATGCAGATGTGGGGATACAAGGTAAGAAGCCACAGGACAAAAATATTTCAGGGCTGGTCAAGTCCTGATTTGTGTAGTTTGGAGCAAGGGAGCAGCTGCTATGTGCATGCAGCAAGGCACTTGCCATCCTTCAAGGCATCCTGCAGTAAAAGGTAGAGCAGTATTCCCAGTATAGTATCTGGAAAACCCCACTGTCAAGAGTCAAAGGCCTAAATTGACCTACAGCCCACCTTCCAGTCTGAGCAAAACAGAGCCCAGTTCCCTTCCCAACACTCAATATTTAGCAGTTGGGAACTCATCATCTCCTGCACCTGCCTTCCATCATTATGGCCCCTGCCAAAACAAAACTGGAGCATTATCAGCAGGAGTTAAATTCCATGGTGTTTGTGTGGTGACACTCCAGTGCTAGAGAGACAGTCACTTTCATAGGAAGAAATACAATAGCCCTCTCCAGTCCACTGAGGGTTTTATCCCCCTTTCACATGGTGTTCCCATGGACACCTGGCAGGTGCTGCTTCTCCTTCATTTCCCTACTTGCTATGATTTATTGGCATCTGAGTGGCCATCAGAATTGCAGTGTTTCTTTATCCATGAGCTCGGCAGAATGTGTCCCTGATGGTGTTGCAGGCCAGGGTTCAGGGCAGCTATGGGTGGTGTGACACCTTCCACCCCTCGTGCAATAGCACACTAGGTCACTGGGATAGGAGTTATTGGAACAGGTCTCTCTTGGGCTGAGGACTGTCACAGTCCAGCTTTATTTTCTCCAAGAAGCTGTCTCTGAGCAGATCAAGTCACAAAAAGAGGCAAACTAAAACCATATAAATCTACCAAACCCTCTACTCCTCCACAGTGGCTTTGGCAGGAGAAGAATTTCACTTCAGAAACCAGAACAATTATCTCTTTAATGTTTTATAGCCATGCAAGCAATCATAGCAGACACACACTAACTTTTAAGTTGGTGATCAACAAGATCTCTTAGACAACCAATGAATCTACGCACAAATCTTTCAATGCTTCTAAATGCCCTGCAACAGCAGCCCAGTGCTGATAAACAGTGAGCCATAAAGCCAGCAGGGATGCACTCCTGGGGGGTTAATAGCAGGATGACTGAGCATTTTAATAATTTTCCCTTTTTTTACAGGACAGCAATGCAGAAGCAAGGCAAGTTACAACAAGCACTCAGAGATAATGCCTGGTCTGGTGGACATCTGCAGGTGAGTGATCCAGGCTGCAGGCCTCTCCTGGAGTGGAGAATATGGTTTCTCAGTGTAGGGCCTGGGACAAGCTCCTAATGCTGGGTTACACAACCTGGCATCAGAAACACTCACTGCTCTTGCTTTCTATGTGCTGGAAGGGCTAAATCTATCAAAGCTGCAGCTGGAAACAGCTTGGGAAAATCCTGCATCACATTTGAATGTCTGGGATGAAAGGGTGCCAGCATGCTTGCACATCATGCCAATCTGAGCCAGCAGAGGCTCTCAAGTTTCTTCTGTCTTTGTACAATTAAGGTCATGCTCAGCATTAAAGCACTGCTCAGATCCCCAGACTTTGCAGCTGCACGGCCACACTGAAGAAGGTGCAGCTCCTTTGAACACCTCTAAGCCAGCTGTCAACTTAAGCCATGCTTTTCAAGGGGCTGGGAACTGGCTGCAGGTCACTGCTGACTGATCCCCTTGGTCTTCTGTGTCTCAGTGGTCCCTTTGCTGAGTGGAGTCATGCCAGCATTCTAGCCTAGCACATGCAGTTATTCCTCTCTTCTTGCCATCAGCCAGCTCCCTACAGCAAAGGCCCCCAGTGATGACAAGCATCTTCCCCCATCCTGCAGAAAGAGCGAGGGAGAAAGACAATTAACAAAATGAGAGACCTGCCAGAGTCTGGAAAAAGCACCCATCTGGCAGGATCTAGCAGCTCCACCCTC
Source organism: Cyanistes caeruleus (assembly GCF_971803275.1). NCBI lineage: Eukaryota > Metazoa > Chordata > Aves > Passeriformes > Paridae > Cyanistes > Cyanistes caeruleus. Next base: position 43,899,229 of record NC_141705.1, read on the forward strand.
AGGGAATCTGCATTTCTGACATTCAATCTGCCTGCTTGAGGGAATACCCTCCTAGAATCAGCCACAAGCAGAGAGACTTGTGAGCCAGTTCTGTACAACTTGGTCTAAGTAAGGGTCCTCCCAGCTCTATCTCCAGCCAAACAAAAACAAAGGCTCTTTTCTTCTGAAATATACAGGAGGTCATGAGCTAACCTGCAGCTGTATTTTCAGCTCTGACACTGCTTTTCGGCTCTGCTGCTTGTGTTTGTGCTTGGCTGCTTCCTCCTTTCCAAATTCAGAGGTGGGTTGCCTTTGTTTCCTTAAGAAAGAAGGAAGATATTTGGATATGGTCTTACAGGAAAAGATCAGATGCAGTTTATAGCATCTTGCACCAAAGGAGCACTGAGAACAACTAGAATCATCAAACTCATCTGAGCTTGAGTCAGTAGCCAGATTTTTCCAAGGTGCAGGTGACCCAGTAAGAGGGATAGGTGAGCAGTCACCAAGGCAGGTTCCCAGCTGCAGTATAGACCCTGAGAACAGAAAATTTTCAATCCTGGAGACATCTCTATAACTAAGACTTTTTCCACTGATTGGAGAGAATGATCTCTTCTTTGGTATGGAGCAGCTCTGCAGACTAGCAGACCAAGCTGTAAATGGAGCCCCAGGGAACCAGACTACTCCAAACTGGTGCAGTTTTTGAACTGTGGGGATGAATCATCCAAATAACTTTCTTCAGGCAATACAGGGAACAAATGTCACTAACCATGTGAAAATTGAGACCATATGCTTCTAGGATGTTTTTAGAAAGGAGTACCCTTGACAGAGCTAGAGTGACTTCAAGGCTGGTTCCCAGGCCAGACCCCAGCAGAGCAGTCCCTCCTCTGCTGGTTCCAGGGAGTCTCTCTTGACTCTGGCCATTATTTTCACTGCAGCCAGTATCTATTTTTCTCCACTACCTGGTGAAAGGCTGCAAGTCCTTCAAGGCCAAGACAGAGCTTGTGTTTTGTTTGTTTGGAAAAAAATAAATGCCAGGAAAAAAAACAGATGTCTGAGAACTGCCTCTGGCATCTCCCATCTGTGCATGAAGGCAACTCCTCCACAGCAGCAGCAGCCTCTCCTTCCACTTGGCAGGTGTTGTCTGGACCAGAGCCATAGGTACAGGATCTATTATCTGTTGAATACGCAAAGGAGAGGTGGTTGCCTGGCACAGCCTTGTACTTCAACAGCTGATCTGATAACAAAGAAGTGTTGACCTCTGTTCTCTGTGCTTCCTTCCCTGAAGAAGCAGGGCTATCATTACTTTTTCTTTCCATGAGGAAGCTGTTGGATATAACCTGGCACCTGAAAGGGTTTTTTTTCACTGTGCAATTAGGAATTTGGGGTACCTTCACATTCTGAAAGGTGGCATTTTGCCCCTCTTGGGAGGCCTGTCCCTCATCATGCAGCTCTCTGCGTGCCACTAGTGCAACCACATGTGCGTGTGCCAGAGCCTCCCCAATGCTTTGACCTGGTTACCCCACCCTGAACAACCTTGGCTACAGCACCCAGAGTTCCTGAGGGCATGCACCAATGGCTGGGAATCCGGGAGAAGTCAAAGTGAGCCCTAATAAGGCTAGGCAGCTAGTTATTACTAAGCTGCTATTTCTACTGCAAGAAGCCCTGGAGCAGCAAAACTGCTCACTTCATGTATGTTCATTAGCAGCATGGATAAGAGCAGCATTGATTGCAGGCTATAATTAGATCTCTGGGACCTTTTTGGGCCGGCTTTCTCTGGCATTGTGCTACTTTGAAAGGACTTCCAGTTTCTTTTCTGAATGGTTGGGATGGCATTTCCCTATTCAGCAGATTTGGGACCGTTTCTGTTTTCTCCATTGTGGCTCACAGAGCGCTCCCAACTTGGTGCCACAAGCCCCACTCCACAGAATTAGCAAAAGCTCCATTGTTTGACCACTCCTGGTCCCTTGAGTTGTAGAGTTGGCCCAGCTGCAGCTCTCTTCTTAGAACTGCATGGCCTACCTGCCAGGCAGCCCTCCCTGCTTCGCTTAGCTAGCCAAGATGTAGTTTTGTGAGTACCTTCCTTGTAGTGATGACTGATTCTCCTGGAGCCACTTTCTTAGAGTGTTCTGTGCAGCCAGCCTAGAGCTTTCCCAGAAGAAATGGATGCACTAAGCCAGCACTAAGCACGTACTCGGGGCATGGTGGCCTACATGGAAATTATTACTCCTCTCTTGGAATGCTGGAAAACAGCCTCAGCATCCACTCTGTGAAAATCAGGGCAGGAAGAGTCAAGGGAAAGATGCACAGCATGAAGGACTGGAGTTGAGATATCAACAGTCCACGTGGCAAACGGGACCCAAGGGTGTCTCTGCTTGTGGTTTCCCCTTCCAAATGCTGGTGTGCTGGAGACAACCATTAAGCACGGCCCTGTGGTGGGCATCTTTCCTTGCCATGTTCACAGACCGTGCCTAGATCTTCTCCTCTCGATCTGCCCACTCGCAGCTGGCAGGCAGGGGCAGAGGTGCTGGCAGCCCATCTGGGATTAGGAAACCAGAGGCAAACATGCACACAACTGATCTTGGCTGAGCTATGTGCTGAAGGAGGCTATCTGAGGAGGGAAGTTTGCACCTCTGGTTTTGAACCCAATACACCTGGTCCAGGTAGCTCGGTTTGCAAACTGCAGTTTGAGATGCAAATTGAGCCCTGGATGGGAGCCCAGGGAGACAAGAGGCTGCGAACTGCCAACCTTTGGGATAACAAAAGGCACAAAGACGGGTGGTGCCAGCCAGGTGAATGGACACTTGGGAGACACAGCAGGAGCCGGGAATTGCTGACCTTTTTGATAACAGAGCAGATGAAGAGGGGTGATGCCAGCAGAGAGGAGGCTAGGAGCAGGGGCTCGGGAGGAAGAGCGATGATGCTTGTGTGTGGGTAGATTTTGAGGCTATAAAAGGCCAGAGGTTCCATTGTTGGGAGTCCTCCTCGAAGGCACCAGCTCCAGGTGTTTCTGTGTTACTGTGCCATGAGTAAATGGTTGTATGGAAAGAGACATCTGAGAGTGCTATGGGAAAGCTGGGGTCAGACTGGGAAGGATCCTGGTCTGACAGTGTGTGAGTGGGGTGTGCAGGAAGTCAAGTGGGGCACCTGCTGGGTCACTGGAGCCACTGCCATGAAGGGGCTTCGGTCCCAGCAGTCTGGCCTTGGGAGCGTGGCTGCCAGAGTCTCCTGGAAGGTCTGACTGGGAGCTCTCCTTAACACCCAAGGCCAAACCGACTGAGATTAAAGCATATTTTTGAGTGGCACTCTCTTTGAGGACAGAAATTCACCCAGGACCAAACGTTTTGGAGACGAGCCTCTTTAGTGTTCCTGCCTTCATGTCGGAGATTTGTTGACCTCATGCTGATGTGTGACCTGAACCAGAAATGAGTGCCTGCCTCTTTGCAATACCTTCATGCAGCAGTACAAACTCTGACCCACCCAATGCAAGTTAACCGTGCTATTTTCTGCAACGTCAACATGAATTTTATCTATTGTTTATCCTTCAAAGCTATGCAAATAATTTGAAATAAGTTTATCTTTATGCCATAGCCTCCCCTTCCTTTCTCTATTCCCTGATCTTAAACTGCTGCTCTACCAGCTTAAAGCTAAAGCAGTTTAATGTTAAAGCTCTGCTCTAGCAAACGACTTTGTGAAACTATTTGCTTACGTTTTATATTTGTTCTCTGTGTGAGATCTAAGCCAGATCTGCTGAGGTTAGTGACTCTCACAGGGGTTTATTGCCTGTTACTCCTCTGAACCCAGGAAGAACCAGTCCAGCAAAGGGAGCAGGTGTTTTATTCTGATGGTTTTTTTAATTACCTATATCAGCTGTTCACGTGCAAACCACACTGTCTAGCCACAAGGTCATCATTGGTAGAGCATGGCTTGGCTGGACCTGAGAAACTTTATGATAAGCAAGGGGTGAAAAAGAAATTCCAAGCCTGAGTTTCGGAGGCCAGCACAGGTTCTGACCCAGCTCATGCTGATCAGCTGCCAAAAATTTAACCAGCAGAGAATGAGCTTCTCCCTGCCAAGACAACCGTGGGTTTTTGGCAAATTGGTCTGGCAGGATGAAGGGATGGCCACAATCATTTTGTTCCAAGGCATTTGATACGGCAATGCTTAGTTTGCACTGGAGCCAAAGTCCTTTAGTTTAGCAACAAAAAGCCGGCAGACTTTCTAATGTAACCTGATACCACTATTTAATGTCTGCTCTGTCAATTATTAACAGAATTCCACCCAATGCCTTATCACTGGGATGCTGAAAAAATTTACTTCCAAGGGCAGGATCGATACCCTTTGCCTAACCTAGATTTTATAATTCCCCCAATACCTTAGTCTTACTGACACTTTTAAATTGTCAAGCACAATGTAACTTACTGCCCTTCCATGAAAACTAGAACAAGGGGAAGAAGGTCACTGCTCTGTGTCTGCTGGAAGAGAAAAGGCTGGTGGGGAGGCAGAGAGGGCAGTTCCATTTTCTGTTGGTGTAGTTTGCACTGAAAATGCACACACCTAAAAAGAAATTGAATGTTTAAGGGACACTCAGGCATGTTTACAAGGTAAAGACAAATCCTTTTCTGGCTGGACAGTAACTCAGGCTGTCTCTGCCTTTTCCAGGCCACTCTCTCATACTATCTCCTCCTTGCCCTGCACTCCTGTGGGAAATTCCCTGATAGAAATCCCAATTTCAAGTCTTCCATTCCCCTCCTGGTCTCCTCTCCCTGCCTTGGTTTCTCTCTGGAAACCTACATCTACTAAAGGAGCACATCATACCCTCCTCACTTCTACTGGGGCAAGCCATGCCCTAGGTTGCTCCCAAGATGTCCACAGCTAAGTGGTACCCAGACATCTGGGTGCTCCTGCTGCCATGCAGGCTGAGCAGCAAACCCTGCCCTGACGTGAGAAACGTGACAGCCATGCTGCTCAAGGGCCTGGCTTCTCACCCAATAATTGACTTGAAGAAGGAGAAAAAATTGTTTGCAAGAGTATCATGGAGAGACATCAGGACAGGGTTATTAATAACAGGCAAGACATAACCTGCAGGCCACATGTCACAGGGCTGCGTGGTGAGGCCATCGTGTGGGATGTGCAACTCAAAGTGACTTCATGGCAGGAGAGAGAGGCAGACCTAACCCTTACTCCTGTGGACCTGCACCTACTCAGCCTTTACACTGAATATCCTGCTGCTTTGTGATGCTGTTAGGCTGGCAGCCTGCCTGCCTGACCCCTGTATCTGCTAACTGTCGGGGAAGTCCCTCTGTCCTCAGGACTGCAGATCCAGGTGCTTTTTCCCCAGAGTATACTGCATTTATTTGTGGCACCTCAAGAATTTTCCTTTCCCTGTTTTCTGGCCAGCTTCCCAACTTTTCCAGGGCAGCTTGGATTATTATTTTGCACCATGTTCAAAACCCTAAAAAGTTACTTGAAGTGAGTACACTCACTTGCCATTGAGACATGCCATCTCAAACTCCCCTTTACACAGCCCTCACTTTTGCACACAAACCACAGCTTTCTTTCCATGGGATCTGCTGTCCAGCACCTCACATGTCTCTGGGGATAATCCACCATTCCTCACAAATCGCTTCCCCATGGAGTTCAAATGTGTCCCTTTACTGCCAGCACTATGCTGACTCCCGCTTTACTGCAGTGAAAACAGATTTCTTAATTTCATTATATCACCAAAAAGTGAAATTATTTCACAGTATTTACAAACTACCCTTCTTCCCAGACATCACCATGACCAGGAAAGGGAGGAAGATGCTACCCTAGTTTCATTTACTTGAGGAAGTGTTTGGCATGAGGCTAAAGAGCAGAATATGGGACAGTTAAACAAGAACAGTGTGTATCTATAGCCAGGCTGCCAACAGGACCAAACAAATCTGCCTAGACAAACAGCCTCTTACTTTCCATGGGGTAGCTCCCAGGAAAGACCCAACTGCCCATGTGGGAATCACCTTCCATGTGGACAGCTTCCCGTGCTAGGGACGGTCTCGGGGGTGACTCCATCCAGATATCCACCCTGCTGAGACAAGATGCCCTGCACAGGGGCCCAGCTGAACACCTTGGGCCCAGCTAAACATCTACTCCTTTATGAAGAGGACATGGAAAGGGGCCAGTGATCTGTGAGGGACTGGCAGCCATGCTGAGGGACAAAAAAGACAGCCTAGGAGAGGCTGGAGAAGGCTGAGAAGGGAAGGATTCTCCTTGGTGGCTTTGCTCTCACCTCATGCAGCTTCCAGTGCACAGCCACCAGGAGAGCAGTGGTGGATTGGTGAGAGGATGTTCTTGTGGGCTGGGGGAGTAAAGAGGGACCTGGAGAAGGAGCTCCAAGGCTCCTGCCAAGAAGGCAGGTAGAGATGCCCCAGCACCACAGAATGGAAATTACGGGAGATTAAGGCTGAAGAAGGAAATAGTAGTGAGAGGCCTTTTCTGTTTCCAATGTGTGCCTTCACAAGTCTGAGGAAGGACAGCCGAGTTCCTCAGGCTCACCAAGGTTATCCTACTCCACCACAGTGTTCCACATTAGAGGAGAGTGAGGAACTAGGGAGAGGTCACTCCTCTCCCCAAGACACAGCAGCAGCCACAGACAAGGATGCCTCAAGGTGAGGCAAGCTGCACATTTCTCACCTAACCAGCAAGCAGCACCGTCCACCAGATTCCCCCAAGGAAAGGAGGAGAAAAATGTGTGTCACACCCTGACCAGAAGCCAGCCAGCAGCTCTCAATCACAGCAGCTGTCATAGAACTGCAAAGTAACCCCGGGGTTTAGCTGAGCCAAACCCTGTTGCACCAAAATTACTTTAGTAAAGTTGCTTGTAGGGTGGGTTAAGAAGCCTTTCCTTAGGTGGCCATGAATAGCCATCTAAACACAGGGCAGCAGAATCAGCTGTGGTTTTGCTGAAGTCAGCTTTTGCCTTTTTGGAGGCAAAAAGTTCTCCCCATGAATTAATATTAAGTCTCTTAGGACTAGGGTTTTCATGAAAATAGTCTGGGCCAAGGAATGGGCTGGTTAAGAGGAAAATTAAGATATTTAAAAGGCCAAACATCAAGTGTTTGAAAACTGCATGATGAAACATGTGGAAAAATCCAAACCAAAGTATCCCCTGAGCCTTGATTCATATTCTCTTTGACCCTCCATCCTGGTCTGGGGTGAGGAAAGAATGAAAACATTGTCATTTTCATGGCACAGGCAAACCCCTCCCTACAAGAGTGTTTGAATTCAGCACGGGAGAGGCCTGATGGCTTGCAGGGAGCAGTGTCTGTCTATGGCACAGCTATGTCTTTCTTCCCACTGAAACAAACCCAGGCACTTCACTTAGGCTTTTCATTCGCTCTTCAGTGAGTTTGTTTAACCAAAAAGAAAGATTAGAATGGAGAAAAAATGTTTCTGTGGGTGCTGCATTGGAGTCCGGGGCTTCCTTGACTCATAGTGTTGGCAGAGCAAACCCTGGGCTTCAAAGTTGGACCCATGCCTTGGAGTCTTTAAAATCCCATTGGAACTCAGGCCCCTCTGTCTGGAAAGGCTCTGAGCCAGGCTCTAAGCCTGATGCTTCTTACCCAGGGCAAGGTTGTTGCTGCCTGTTGGCTCCAAACCTTTTCCCTGGTGAGAGCAGTCATATTTTCCCTGGCTGCTGCAAGTTTCCTTTCCTCAGTTAACCCTCACACCAGAGGCAGCTGTGGACTCACAGGATACCTATCCTCTCCCTTGGTGTGAATCCCCCGGAGGGAGATGGGGAGAAGACAGCCTTCCTTCTCACTGCCTCCACAGCACAGGGTAACATGAGCATGTGCCAGTATTCCCCTCTCTGAGGTAAAATGGACATTTTATTTGCAGACACAGAATGCATGAGCCAGCCTTCCCACCATTCTCCTGCCTCCAGCAGTGTTGGGTCAGTGATGCTGTTGAAGCACGGAAACAACTGTCTTGCGTGGAACTAACACAGATTCACAGGCCTTCACTGCGAGGACTGAGCCCAAGAAGTCCAGCAGCAGTCAGTGCTGAGACCCAGAGATGGGAGGAGCCTGGAAAGGTAAAGCAGGTGAGGTTTCCCAAGAGGCAAGGAAGGAATGGCATCTTTCTTCAGTGAATTCATGAGGCTGAGATGGCAGCCTGCAAAGATGGGCAAGGACGTGCAGTGCTGGGCCTTGCTGTGGAGGATCTGTTCCATGATCTTCCCAGGCACAGGGGTGAGGCTGACAGGTCAGTGATTCCCAGGGTCCCCCTTTCTACCTTTTCTAAAGATGGGTGCAGTATTCCCCTTTTCCAGTCACCTGGGGCTTCAGCTGCCTGCCGTGCCTCGTGGCAGGCGGATCCAGGGGTCGGTGCGGCTCTCAGCAGCCTTTGCACAAATGGTTTAATACAGAGAGGGTGAAGGTCAGACAGGACACAGAGAAGAGGGAAGCCTGGACAGCTGCCCAAGACCACTGAGGAGCAGTCTGACTGGGAAAGATCAGCCCTACAAAGCTCTAAGACCCAGCACTGCTTCTCTGGGTTTGCTCTTGCAGCAAGAGATGTGTGACAGTCTCCCCGCCCAGCTCTCGCTGATGAATGTGACCGCAGAGGAATGCTGCAAAGAAAAGGCATTCATAAGACATGAAGGCTATGGTGGACTTTTTGGTGATGATCACCACGTTTTAAGCCTGTTGGCAATGTTTTCAGATTTGGCATTGTCCCCATCAACTTGTCTAATGAGCCTGTGCTGGAGTGAGAACCTCACCATCTTCCATATAGGGAATCAAACCTTGTGTCACTCCCTGCTCCCCTGCCCTTGTGTTTCTAAATCCTATTTAAAAACAAGATGTTTCTGAGTTCAGACTCCCTTAGTGAAAGCCATATGAACTGCTGCTATCCAAAACAGTTTGATTGAATTGTGTACACTGAAAGACTGTAAAACTGGAATCAGAAGGCCAGTCACCTCAGGAGTGGTTAAAATGGCTGCAAAACTATTCCCTCTTCATTTCTGTTGCTTTCTCAACTAGTGCCTGCCAAAGGAGACAAATGCTTTTTAATTATTAATTCCTCTCAGTTGCTAAGTAGACTAGTACCAAGCTAGCTGAAGTCTGACATATTTGCCTTTTTAAAATATGTTTTTAAATAAGCACACTACATTTCCTTCAAAAAACATCTTTGCTGTGCAAAAGAGCAAAAGCCAGCAGTCTGTGTTTAATTGAGTCCCTCTGTGTTTGGCTTACGTGCACTTTAGGAGACTGACAGAAGTATGCAAACATGGGAACAGAGCCAGCTTTTGCAAAGTTAATGAGGAAAAAACCCACAGTCACTGCTTCCGCAGAAGCACTGCCTCCCATGAACTGATACTTACACAAGCAACAAAGAGAAGACAAGAGAAAAGCACACAGCACGGTCACTTGTGCTGAGTTCTCCTTCTCTTCTCCCTCCAGCAGCACAGGGACATCGGGTCTGGGTAATTTTTTAGCCCATGATGATGTGAGATGGTTTGTTCAACTCTCTGTACCTATCTGTAGTCTTTCTGTCAGATCTGCCTTGGTCAAACATTGCTCCTGGGAAAGGTCAGAAGTCTGCAGGAAGGTGAGAGCTGCTGCAGTAGGCTGTCAGTCTGCTGTAGCAGAAAGCACCTGTGAAACTTCTTCTCCAAGCAGAAATCAAGGCTGAGCATACCAGTAGTTGGAATTCTCCTCCAGGGACATCACACTCCATGAGACTTGGTGCAGGACCATTGGTGGTGAGAGATTCCCTGTGGCTCCTGGGACCAGAAAAGCCAGACTGGAAGTGTAGAGATCAAGGGTGTTGGTGTTGCTCCAAACACTTGACACTTGGCAAATCTGATGGCCCATTACAACAGTTTTCAGCTCTTTTCCCAGGAAGAGGGCAGGGGAGGAAATCTCAGTGCCAAATCTGAGATTACATGACCAAAAGCCAGAGCCTCCACAGTGACTAGAGGTGAGAACTAGCTATTAACTCCTCAGGCAAGCATGGCAAGTGTGGGCTGCTCTGGTCAGGCCCTTGTCCACCTCAAGGCACCAGGGTTGCACAGGAGACCCCCGAGAAGGAGTCACTGTGCAGCTGACAGCATGTCCAAGCTGTAAAACCAGTGTCAGTGCTCTCCACTCTCAGCTCTGAGCTCTTGAGCAAGGGGACCTTGCTGTGTTTCCCCACTCAGAGACCTTTTCTGTGTTGCTCTGAGGATGAGCTAAGGACAGACCACCTTGCAGTCAAACACATGGCCATGGGCTTTCCATGTAAAGCATAAATCAGTATGAGCACAGCTTTCCAGCAACTGGAAGCCCTTCTCAAGCAGAAAAAGGCTCTCAAAAGTGTTCAGAAATATCCAGAGCCCTACAGCCTGGTGTGGTAACACCAAGAAGAGAAGATTTACTTCTGGACAAATACAGAAAAGGGACTGGCCCTGAATTTCTTAACAACTCTGAAACTCAAAGCTTCCTTCTCAGATGTTGTTTTCTGTTGTGCACAATCCTTAAACAGAGAGTTTTCATCAGTACAAGCAGAAACTATTACAGCTGGCTTAAGTGATTGCCAGCATGTTGAAAATGGCTGCAGTGGCACAAGCATCCAGTGGGATCTATTTTCTGGAGCTTACTGACCTCAGATATACCAGTGCTTTTCAACTCCTACTGCTAGTTGTGCTTGCCTCTTTGTGAAAGATTGCCTGAACTTACTTGGCCAACATTTTGCTCCAGTTAGATCTGGAAAAAAGGACACCTGAATAAGCAATGACCTTTCTCAAGGTGAGACCCTTATTGCCCCAGTGACATTTCCAGTTATTTGACATCTTGAGCAATGCATGAATTTATCCCCTAGCTGATTCTTACAAAGTAAACAAGCCAGAACACAATGCTTCTACAAAATTGCTACATCACGGGACTGCAAATATCTAAAAATTGAAATAAAGAGCAAGGTAAACATGATTTCAATACTTTTTGATATTTTCCTTCCTAGGGACAAAAATACTTTCTGTATATTAATAAAGCAAGAATTCTCTGTTTCAGGAGTCCACAGACAAATCAAGAATCTGTGGTATCAAATATCAGCAAGTTTAAAGAAGAACCTAGGGATGGGAGAAAAGAGCACTAGCAACTTCAGAAAAAATGCTGATACTTTTTTAGGAATTTCAGGAAAGGCTAAAACTTGAAATTGGCCTGAGCATTTTGAGTAATGCTTATGGCTACACTCACCTTCCTGCTCTTTCTGGAGAATTGGCTACTAGCATTTCCATGACTTGGAAGCCATTGGTCCTTCTCACCTCCAAGTCCTTGTTGGTTAACCTTGGAAATGTACTCAGAGTCATCTTGGACACCTAAGAAAGGGCCAGATATAGGCAGTGAACAAAACTATGAAGTTCTATGTCCTGCCTTGACTTTTTCCTCAGTCCTGCCTCTGTCTGAGCACATTCAGACCCTTCCTGCCTGACAGGACACTTCCCCCAGTGTCAAGAGCTCAGAGGCACATTGAGCAAAAGATGAGAGAAACATTATTTCCCCACACCCTGCCTCTCCCCTAGTCATGGCTCAGAAGAAAGGCATGTCTCTCCATCACACATGCACCATTTATAACAAAAACCACCCTGTCCAAGGAGTGTTCCTGCCTTACCAGTAAGGACTGTGGTTTTCTGCCAACTTGTATTTTTGGAGGCTGTTTACATATAATGACTGCTCAGATCACTCCGGTTTGTTGACATCTTTTTTCTGGAGGTCCTCAAACTGGACACTGTTCTTCTGAAACAAAACTACAAACACCAAGCAGATGGAAACCAAAATGTAAATATCCTTTGCTCCCATCAAGTGGGTGGGAGCTTATCAGGAGAAATCACCTCTGAGGGCAAACAAAATCTAGCTCTAGAACATCAAGGGTACTTTCTGTCCCGTCCAAAACCCAGAGTGAAGCTGGATAAGCACCACCAGGAATTGTCCTTAGAGGTGTGACAAGCTCTGCAGAAATCAGGGCAGCAGCTGGGAGAGAGGGTGTACTTTTGGACACCGAATCCATGGTAACATGGACTGCAAGAAAGGCTTAGTCACTGGCAAATATGCATCTGGGTTTAAGGTTTATGCTACAATTACATTTGCATACTATTTATTCAGAAGTCCTTTTCTTTTCCATCTTGTGCAATTCTGAGTCCCTCAGCATTCACTGAAGACCCCTTCTTATATTGACCCTGCCAGTTTTGGGGTTAAGATGAACTGGAATGAATCCTATAGTGTTATATACAGAGGGTGTCCTACAGTCATCAGAAAATGCAAAGAGAAAGGAGATGCCACCTGGAGAAACCTTGAGATGATCCAGAATCCAGAAGTAGATGCCAGCTGAGATCTCAGGGGACCCTGAGCAAATACCACCACCAGTGGCAAGGTGGCATTGGGAAGAAAAATTACTGAACTCCAGGAAGGTGTTTCAGATGCCCACCTGCAGCCAACATCCATCCCCCCACCTCCAGTCTCCTCTAAAACATCACCTGCTTTACTAGTCTGGTATTAGCAACCTGGTGAAAGAATTTGTGCCTGATTTGCCAGGTAAAAAGGAACCAGTTTGCAGCGATGCTGTCACACAAGGTCAAAGCCACCTGTGAAATAGTGCAGGCCCCAGGCCAAACATGGAGACAAGTCCATAATAACATTAGCTGCCAAATTTGGAAAGCCCTTTGACTGCAGCATTACTACCTAAATTTAAGGGTAGCAGGACTGGTTGAATTATTCACTGCAAGCAAACTCTCTGGCAAACCTTAGCCCTGTTACCTGTTCACAGGTCTGTTTACAGATGTCTGTTACACAGAACAGTACAAACTGTTCATGCAAAACACATTTCAGCCCAGGAGCTGTCTGCCAGTCCTTTACTTCTGTAACTCCCTGCCCCATGGGTTGTGCCAAGGGTGGTATCCCTGCTCCCTCCAGTACCTGTAAATCCTACCTATGGGCAGAACTGAGATACAGCCCATAGGGAGGAGCAGGATTCTGCCTGTAGAACATGGCTAGGTTTCACCACCATTTTTGCAGATGCTTATGCATGTATTTGCTGGTATCCACTTTCTTGTTCTCCTCTGTGGGACCATCCTCTTTCTCTGGTGGAGTATTTTTGCCTGTCTGAGGGACCAGACTGAAGACAGTGCAGAGAGTCTATCATGAGATGCACTTCTCTTACTGCTGTCCCTCTACTTGCAGCCAGCCCTCTGTCTCCTTCTGCCTTCAACAGTCTCACAGTCATTTCCAATTCTCCTGGCTAAAGAATTAAAACAAAGCACTCCCATGCTTGTGGAGGAGGCTAGTGCTGTGCTGCCAGTGTCACACACACATCTCTCTGAGGCCTTGCACTACCTTTCCCAGAGGCAGGACTGTTACCAGGAACAGTCTCTAGTGCAGGAAAACTGCTTTTTGAGAAGAAGGAGAGATGGAGCTGAAGGCAGCCCAGAAAGATTGGCTGCTCCAAGATTACAAAAGGAAAAATAAATTCCAGGAATATTCTTTTTTTTTTCCTTCCATTTTTAGAGGGCATTCTTTCTTCAGTGGAGGGACAGTTCTCTTGACAACCCCTTTCACCTATAATGAGCTGTGTCTCAGTGTCTTGCAAGACTGGGTTCACTGCCCAGTGCTCTGGTTTGCTTCGCTTGTTTTCACACAGTTGCACAGAAATTAGCTCTGCCCTGCCCATGCAGGATGTACCTTTTCATGTTCCACCAGGAAGGACAATAGTCTCAGTTTTTGTGGTTTGTGCAGACAACCACAGAGGTACTTTAGCAACCAAAAGTTGCCCTGAGAGGGAGTGACACCTAACCCTGAAAGTACGAAGACCAGGCATCCCAAATGGGATTGAAGAAGAACCTTCAATCTAAGAATCTGAAAAGCTGAATTCTCTTCATCCCAGCTTAAACAAAAACCACTATCAAAAAATAAGCACCACACTTCCCTTACTTCAGCGAGTGCTTCAGAATCTTCTCAACTCTGAGTCAGTTCAAGACTTTCTAAAGGCCAAAGGCTAAGCACCCTGACCTGCAATTGAGGACCTTGGCAAGTAATTGAACTCCAGATCAGCTCCTCCACCACCCCTGTGCAAAGTACAAAGTATAATAGAACATGATCCCAACCTCAGCAATCGAAGAGCAGTTGTCACTATTAATTTTCATTGAAGTGCAGAAACAAAACACCTAAAATCCAGATCTAGCTGTCTTCCTCCCATACTTTTTGGGAAGGCTAGTGAGTGCGCTGAAGAGAAAGAACATCCCCATTTTCCAAAGCCTTTGATGTCTGGGAGATCATGTCTGGGCCTCACAATCCCTCTCCTGGCTACCTGAAATCCCCATCTCTCTAGGGAAGCTTGGATGCTGCACGGCACCAGCAGCAGCACAGTTCCCACCTCCCAGCTAGGTCATATAAAGAGGCAGCAAAGACCAGGGGTACAGTTCATCCTCTGGCAGTACCTGCCTCTTCCTGTTAAGCTGTCTGGGCCATGGGATTGCTCCAGGGACACCATTCCAGTGCCCACACACAGGTATGAGCAGCAGTGCTACTGGAAATGTCTCAGGCCTCCAGGCTGGCTTCCAGCTGCTGCTTCAGAAGACAGGAGGTCCTGCAGGTCCCACATGCTTTGTGCAGACAGCTCAGATACCACAGGGCACCAGACACCTATGTTTAGGTAGCTAAATCTTTCCCCTAGCAGGCCCTACAGGTCTAATTCTTAAGGAGCTTAAGATAGAGGGACTTACGTGTTGTTTGTGCCAAGCTGTTCTGAGATGGGAAGAAATAAAGTGGAATTGGAACAGGACTAGATTGACAGCTGTTACTCTATGGCAAATCCAGCAAGTGACAACCATTTCTAATCAACAGGCATCCTTCTATCTTCTTGAGAAAACAACTTCCTAGTTGGTCTCCATTCACCATTAAATCTCTGCTGAAAATGTATGTTTCATCATGCTTCAGTACACTACATCTGGAAAGAATCACAGACTCCTCTTCCATTTCAAAGTCTGTCATTGTAGGCTGTACCCTTCGGAGTGGATCAACAAAATTGTTTTGTAGTAGGACACTACGGTCCCCTGCCATCTTTTGAGTTTTCTCTCATGTTGGTAGATTCTGGAAGGATGGCTCCAAGCACAGCCAGATTGCCCTCTGTACTGTGTGGGATCCGTACAATCCGGTAAGTCATCGGTGCCTTTTCAGCATCTCAAATAGTCCACAGACACCCTGCAACCTGAGGATTTGTCTGCATATATGCTCCCAAGACCAATTTTCATGCTTTCATGAAGCCAAAATAAATCAACATGGATCAGTAGAAGATCCTGGCATAACTATAATCCTAGGATTATCTTGTTTTAGCTCTGTGAATCACTAGGGTATACTCACTGTCTTTTGTCTCTTTATCTCAACAACTAATTATACCAATCCCATTCCTTTATTATCCAATCACCTTATTTTTATGCCTTGGGATTTCAGATTTGTCTTGTCAGGGTCTAGGCTGTCCATTGTTCATTCCATGTAGGTATTCCTGGGAGTGTTCAAGGCCAGGTTGGATGGGTCTTTAAGGAACTTGATCTAGTGGAAAGCATCCATGCCCATGGCAGGGCTGAAACTAGATGATCTTTAAGGCCTCTTCCAATCCAAACCATTCTAGGATTCTATGAGCTGTAGGTGTGCTAATTTTGGTGACCTGTTAACACATGTGCCATCAGCACCCGTCATTTTCAGACACCTCTCATTATTTCTTTCTGATGCTTCTGGACATTGCTTTTCCATTCATGCTAGTCTGTCTTCCATAGTCTTTACAACTCCTGACAGCATAAGAGAGTTGAAGAGAAATTGCTCATGTTCTTTGCAGTCAGCACAAACACAGTCCAGAGGGTTTTATGCTGTCAGCTGAAGTGACTGCATGCACTCAGAGCTCTTAGAAGTCTCAGTGCTAGAGCCAGGGCAGACTGCAATGCTCCATTGCTCAGGAAAGCATTTGCAGAAGACACATCCTGCCTGTCCAGAGAGGACATGCAGAGCCAGCTGCTTTGGAGACCAGGAGCTTGCATGGAATTCCCTCAGGCAAAAGCTGGTCTTCAACAGTTCAGTCAGAATTACAACAGCAGTGGCACAGCTTCTTCCTCTGGTGGCAACCTACACTAAAATGTTGTCTACTGAAAAGAAACAGTAGAGGGTTTAGGGAAGAGAGCAGCTGAGGAGACAAGGCAGCTAGTTTCCACTTCTAGCACTTTCCTTAGTCATTGCATAAACTTGAACAGCAATTTAATTCTATGCCTGGATTTCCTCTTTAGAACAGGGCTAGTAGCTCCTAAGCCACAGGGTCAGTGTCAAAAAGTCACTACACTTGTCCATTTCTTTAAAGCAACCACAGGGCTCAGCACATGCTTCAGGAGGTTATATGTCTGACAGTGAGGAGCTGCTTAACTATGGTAAGATGCCATGGTCAGGACCACAGCATAGGGAAGCAGAGGAAGGAGGTAAAACAAAAGGGAAGCTGTATCCCAGACATGCAGAGCAGAGCTGGTGCAGGACAGAGTGGAAAGCTTGACTAGAAAAGCAAAAGGGGGACAGAAAGCAGGCAGTTATACATCAAGGTATGTATGTTACAGACACTTTGTCCTGCCAAAAAAAGGGAAGTTTTTTAACATAAGAGCAGTGGTTGTCTGCCAGATTGAAAGTTAGGTGGTGTGGATAGAGGAACAGAGGTCAGCTAGAGTCCATCAAGATCATTCAGTCCATTTACACATGCTCCAAAACACAAAGATTAGCGGTGGGGGGAGCACTTCAAAGATTACAACTGCATATATGGCTCTAGAGCACAAGGAACTGGCTGAACTGCAGGATGTGCTAAATTAAAATATTCTGCAGCTGGCAGAAGAGGAGGAACAGATGGAAAGCTCCCCACAGCAGTGGCCATGTGGCTGCAGCCACCAGCTCAGTTAAGACGTGAAGACATTTCATATCCAGTATGAACACAGTGGGACAAGCTTCCTTTATACCCAGTGGCACACAAGCCAAGATCTATGCTCTTCACCTCTCAGACACAAAAGCTGATGTTTCCACCTCAGAGCATTTTGCTCATTGCCACAGCTACCAAGAGGGTCTGTGGCCTCCTGACTCAGAAAAGCAGCTCTACAGCCTCGAGCATGACTACCTTGGTTCAAGACAGAAATTTCATCCAGTATGACACATCTGCTGCAACATCTACGGAAATGTTTCACGCACAGGACTCTACGAGCCAAGCACAGAGGAGGTCATTCACTCTCTGCCAAGCCATCTCCCTGAACAACAAAACCTCCCGTGTCTATGTCAGTCAGTATCCACCGAGGTGAGGCAGGTCTCATGGCTGGAGGACAGCATGGCAGCATTTCTTTTTCCTTTGCCTGAAACTGAGCTAAATCATAGGCTTTTACAATTATATTTTCATAGTGAAAGAGCATTGTCTGGGGATCATTCATTTTGGAAGCCTTGATCCAACACTTGCAGGGACATCACCATCTCCCAGACTAGCCTGGAAGAAAATTTCCAGGCTACATATATTAAAATCATATGTAGATCTCTTCATCTTCCCAATCCCACAAATACATGGTTTTAAAGATT
Source organism: Cyanistes caeruleus (assembly GCF_971803275.1). Lineage (NCBI taxonomy): Eukaryota > Metazoa > Chordata > Aves > Passeriformes > Paridae > Cyanistes > Cyanistes caeruleus. Next base: position 43,916,799 of record NC_141705.1, read on the forward strand.
TTACTAAGTTTAAAAATACCATTTTCCTCTTTCAAGGCCAACACAAAGTTTTCCATGCTTGAAGACTAATGACAATGATCAGAAAAATCAAAGGCCTTTGAATAGGTTAACTTTTAGAATCTAGTAAAGTGTCATGCTACCTCCTCCAATGCAGCTCTAGTGTGGAAACAAATACCAATCAGACAAATACCCATCACACATCTAATTTAATTGTCATTTAATTTCAAAATTACCCTGTCCTTCCCATAATTTTTAATCTCTAACAGTGGCAGCACCTGCAGCGATGTGAACATGATAGAATGCATGAATGAAAGCACCATTAAGCCATGAGAATTGGCCACAAGCTGTTTGCCATGACATGTGAAGGAAGCCAATAAATTCTCCATTTACTTATACTGTCTTCCCTACTGTTGGTGTCTGCTAAATGGCTGCAGCAGCATTCAGGAGCTCCAACACCGCACTCCACAAGGCAGCAGTCCCTGATCTGATAAAGGTTCTGTAAGATCTGTTCATAACAGCGGGGCCAGCAGTGCAGACAGGATTACAGCAGAGAGTACAGCTGCTTCCAGACATGGCTTGTTAGAAAATCAGTACAGGCAGGGTCAGAGAAGGACTATTTCATGTATCCAAAGCAAACAAGAAAAAGGAGTGAACCAGCACATTTCAGAGAAGCCAGCCCCCAAAACCAGCAAACGTGAAGTTTTGAGAAGGGTCCAAAGAAGAAATGCCCATACGGCTCTGCAGATTAACAGGGGGAAAACAAAGCATCAGTATAGCTGAAGAAAACGGCTCCCAGAGATCTGCAGCACACTAACAGATAGGCTTTGCAGGCACCACTGCAATTCCCTCCAATGCAGGAAGCCTGATTTCTGTTTCAGCTGTGCCCCTCCCAGGCTTCTCAGCTCAAATTAATGCTCCTTGTCTTTAGGTCTGTCTGTTTACTGAAGTCTGCCGAGTGGTGTGACCCAGATTGTGCTTAAATACAGCCAAGCTCAGCACAGTAGCAGCCACTCACGCTCTCTGGACATGGTGCTTAGCATCTCAAAGAGCCTGTTGTCAAAGTTCAGCTGCCTCAAATGTTCAGACTATATGGACAGTTAATATCTGGCCTAGACTGCCTAGATCAACTGGTAAAATGTCACTTCTCCCTTCTTTTTACTCTTCTGTCATCTTAGTCCCTGTATGCATGAATGGAAATGAATCACAAACTAGGAGTGTTTTCAAGTGAGCAAAGAGGGCACACTGACTCTCACAGCTGGCTGCTACACCTGCCTCTAAATTACATATAAAGCACTTTCACGCTGCACAGAGTGTAAGTATTCAACTACTTATCAATTCAAGCCAGGAATTAATATGAAATACATCTTGCTCATCATGGGATTCTCTGGGAAGGAGTGTCATGCTTCACAGCCCAGGTCCTGCATGCCACTCCAAACCTGAACACAACCACAATGAAGCAATTCCTGCTTATTGGGACATCTCTGGCTCATAGAGATCCATTTGGCTACATGTGCTTTTTAAAAACTAACATTGCTGAAATAGGGCACATAAACAAAGGAGGTCAGAATCACCTGCAAGTACTTTACCAATGCAAGACCATTACTACCATTCACTTCAATCAGCAAAACCTCATAATTAGCACTAATTTAGCCAGGAAAGTAGGCAAACTCCCCCGCCATGATATATCTGCAAGAGGCATCACAAGATTTACAATTAAGATGTGCAGTCATGACCACACCAAGTTAAGATCACAGGAGAAGGACATGGTGCTACCCATGGGCGCTCCTGAACTGAGTGGCCACAGAGGAGACAGATGCCTGAGCCATGGAATCACATCCCTAATCAGAACACACCTAGAGGTCACCTCTGCCATAAAGAGGTGTTCAAGGCTTTGGTCATTCACTTGAAAAAGACTTTTTTCCATATGGGGCCACCTTAGTGCAAAGCAGTTACACTTCCTTAGTTTAAAGAGCACATCCCCTATGCTGCTTCAGGTTTTCCTCACACAACACCAAGTCCTCCAATTTAAAAAGGGCAAAAGCCAGTCAGCATTGGAGGCTGTTGAAGGTGAAAGGACTGAACTACAAGGAACCCAAGAGAAAAGCAACAGCTCGACCTCCAAAGCCTTGTCAGCATGCATACTTGCAGATCAGCACCCCATTTTCTTTTGGAGGAAGGTGTTCTAGAACGAAGTGTTAGCCCACTCCTAACCATGGCCCGGAGGCCAGAGCTCAGTACAAGGCAGAGCAGAAGTCTGTACTGACCACACCCATATCTCCGCTTGGGGAGTCCTCCTGGTGAGCTGTCACTGCCACCCCATGGGGCTGCCAAACATCAAGTCCTTGAAAGGAGGCTGGAATGGTCTTGGTTGCAGCAGAATGATTTCTATACATTTAGCCCATTTCAAAAGACTGCAGTCAGTAACTGGGTCTCCTCTACCCTCCACATGTAAGACTTTCAATTTCTTTATAAAGGGCCTGTTGGTTACTATTAGAACACACACAGATCTTACCTGGCACAAACTTCTCTCCAGAAGAGACAAATGTTCACTAGTGAAAGAAAAGGAAAAGGAGGAATTACAAACAGCCATGGGAAGTGTAGGGTGAGAGAAATGAGTGAAAAAAACACTGCTTTCTGAAGATTACTGAAGAACCGTCAAGTCCTGCAGTGAAACACTGAGAACTCTCCAAAGGCATGAGAACGTAAGGTGAACTGAGATTTTTACTTACTTCCACTGCTGAGAACAGCCCCCTCCTCATTGCAATGTTAATTTCCAACAAAATATGGAAACAACAAATACCTTGTTAGACCAAATTATTAAATTACCTTACTATCAGACAAGCCCAAAAAAGCAAAAGCAGTTTCTTTGGACAGCTGACCTGCTGTGAGTGGCCCCTGCAGCCACACATCACAAGGGGTTAATGGGAGGCTATGAACTGTTGTGACCTCTCTTTCCCATTTGCTCAGAGGCTGTTGCTCTTTAACCTGAGGAACCTTTTTTCCTAACATAACCCCAAGACTATGTGAATCCCTCTCACGTTCATATAAATGTATATATTAAGAAATCTACTTGAAAGCACTCATGTTGAAATTAGTCTGCAATGCCTTTGTTTAAAGTTGCTACTATTCCACAAATGCTGTCTGCAGTAGTAGTAGAATTGCTCAACTACAGCTCCTGAAATGTGAAATAAAAAGCAACAACAGAACAAAGCCTCTAACTCAATAAACAAGGCAATAAATGTCTGCATGCTTTTTTTCTGCATAAAAAAGACTGGATTGTTTTTTACATAGTTGTCAATTAATTTTTCCAATGTAGGAAGACTCCTCTAATAAATTAAAATATTCATTACAGCAGATGCTCTCAGCAAGCTTCTTTGGATGAATAAATGAAATAAACCTGAAAAAACAGTTTGGCTGAACATCAGCATCACTATTAAAATCACCAAACCATTTTCTTTTTTTCCTCAAGTGCCTCCTTCCCCCGTGGCATGAAGTATCCAGGAAAATTTATCTCATTACTGAATGTTGTGAACTAGTCACATGCATGGGATTTAAGCCATCCAGCCATGGCAATGTTGCTGGTCCACTAGAGAAGACAAATCATGAGCTGAGCTGATGCCAAGACCCCCAAGACTGCTGAAATAATCTTGTGCTTTACAGACCAAATTCAGTACCTGACATGTTTAAAAATATGAAATTATTTTAATAAGTTTTTTTACATTTCAAACAAATCAGCAAACATTGTTAAAATTCACTTCATCTCAAAATCACAGAATCAAATATTCTGTGAAAATACAGCTTACAGTTGGACATTAATTCAAGAGATAAAAGAGTATCTGGAATGATTCCACTGATTTCTGCAGCTTATACATAAAATCATGTCAACCTACTCAAGCAGTAAACAGAAAACAATTATTATTTAACCCTTCTCTCAAAATATCTTTTTGAGGTTATTTAGCAAAAATAAACAACTCTGTACGTACAATTACAACAGCTCTTATGCAACCTATAGTATAATCTGTAACAAATAAAAGTTTCTCATTTGACTGTGAGCCTGGTTCCAGACCTGTAAATAAAGACCAGTGATAAAGTCTCTGGCTACCACCATGCCCAGGGGAGATCTGCTGAACTAGACTCAATTTTGTCACAGAAACTTGCACAACAGTAATTCAGACACAAAAAGAAAAAAAATAGATTAGCGTGGTACTTCAGAACAAGAGGATACTACAGTTGCTACACTGAAAAGGAGGTATTATAAAAATTTGTACAAAATATAGGCTGACAGATAAATGGTATTTTAGGAGAAAGCATTTAGAGATTTGTATTTTACCTTGTGAAAATTCATCAAGTGGATGGCTACAAAAGGAAAAACAACAGTAAAGTTCAACAATACTCTACAAGAGAACAACTAGCTGCTTTCAGGGAAAAAAAACAACCAACCAAAAACATAAAACAACATTCTGAAGCAGTTATGGCTGTCCAAATCTGTGACTCAAAAAGGAAATCATATGAAGCAATTGACTAATACTTCTCCCTTCTGCATCAATTTAAAATGGAAGTTTTCACAGTTCCATTGATGCCATTTAACAGTCAGAAGAGCAAAGTGGGGCTTGGAGGAGTTTGATTAGTCAGTGTTCTTAACGAAGTTTATGAATTGTTTGTGTCCTGAATGTAGGAGGTAAAAAGGGTGAATTGCAATATAGGGATAGCAATTTCTTTTTCTTAACTTAGAGCCATCAAAATACATTATTCCACTTTTCAGAACAAGCCATTCTAATGCAAAGTTAATCATGTTAATGGTGCACTTTGTAACATGGAGACAAAGCAAATTAATACTTTGGCCTCTTTTGAATATGATCTTATCTGAGGCCTGGGGAGAAAGCAGAAGTTCCTAGTAATTAGCTGTGGCCTTTAACAATAAAATTATATTAATCTTCCAATGTTAGATTTTGTAATAAAGACATAGCTTCATGGTGGCAGAAGCACAAGAAGTTACCAAAAATAGCTGAACACGTCTTTAGTCATGAATGAGAAGCTTCTTGTTTGTTTTATGTAATAATCACAGAGCATGAAATTTTGACCAGGGATGTTTTGAACTTACTTTTACTTCACTCATTTTTAAGACCAAATGGCAGACGGTGTCTAAAAACAACATTAAACGAAGGGCAGCTATGCAGGAATAGGAGATGGGATCCTTAAAGTGAAAATCTGCAGAACCTTCTCTTTTGAAACACAGGTTAGGAAAAATACCATCATAATACATTAATGAAATTTTTATTCAATACCAGCTCTTCCATTAGAAGCAGCAAAACATATCCCTTTAAAGAAGAACCCCCAACAACAGTATTCCTCTACTGCTTTAGAGCTGATGAATGCACACCCATTTCTCCTGAACTTTGTAAAAAACCAAAAAAATTGGTAGGAACCCTTAGCAGAGTGCCTTATCAGGAAGGGCCAGCCCAACCACTGCTCTTTCAGTTCTTCCAGGAATGGCTTATTTGTGTGCAATGAATAAGCAGATGCTAGGTATCATTGGAATACATCAGTGAACAAATACTGCTCACAGGCTGAGGTGGAACAGCAGCACACAGACCCAATCCCTCTTAGCAGGTGTTCAAATGACACGTTCTTAAAAGCTTAGCACTTTGTCTGGATTCCAGATATCAACCTCACTGCTAGCAAAGCTGGAAACAACAGAAGTCATCAGTACAAAAAGAAATTGCTGTAACAGGCTTCAAAGAACAAACAGCTTCCACGCTCCTCTTTATTTCAACTGAGATGATTAGTTAAGGTGCTTTAGGATTCTGCATGGCAGACAAGCTGGCAGAGGTGGCCATTTAATAAGCTCTGGAGTCTTTAGCGGGTATCTGAGGGCAGCTCCCGAGGCAGAACCCTGAACTGCTAGTTTCTGTAGCGGGGCATCTGTGGAGCAGGGGCTCCCTCTAAGGGGACTGAGGAGGAGACTGTCATCAGCTGTCCACCGTGAATTCTCTCATTCACCCGCAGGTCACAGCCATCCTGCAGCATCCTTATAGCTATCCTTGCAATGTTTTTAGAGTCATCAAGTCCACTGTGAGGTCTCCCATCATAATTCATGCCCAGATTTTCAAGCATGATTGCCAACTTGGTCTGGTTCCTAGGAACCTGATGGGAGAAAGCAAGTAACATTCAAGGATTAGGTTCAGTACAAAGTCTTTTTAATCTAACACGGGCAATAGAAACACATGCAGATTTTAAGCCAACTTAAGTCACTTATTACTTTCATGTTGCCTTCTGTCAGATCACTAACCACTGAACTTCAAAGCACCTTGGTGAGACAGACACTCTCATTTTTACAGAGGAGACATAGTCAACAGGAGTTTGTCTAGACCTGGGATCATGTCAAGAGCCTCTTACCAGCACCAGCTTGAGATACGCTTGTGCTGGCAAGAGTGGAAGCCGTGGGCTAGGTAAGTTTAACAACCTTTATAAAAAACAATTTACCATCCCCAGTGGCATTGCAGAGGGAATCCAAGTTTGGTTTTTCCTTTTAAATTCTAAGTGATTAAAGAAGAATCAGGCTCCTCATTCTCACTGACATCAAACTCCCAAATGCCTTCAACCTTCACAGGACCTGATCAGAAACACCTACAGCAACCCTGTAATATTTGCCCAACACAAAGTAAAGATCTTCCTGTATTAAATGTCAATCTCTCTTTTATCTAGAGGTTACATTTAGTATGAAAAAGCCCTTCAAAAGAAGACCATTAGCTAGGCTGAAATCCCTTTCAAAAAAAGTATTTTAGTGTAGACTGATTGGGAATTTGTTAGAATCTCCAATAACTCATTTTAGGGTAGTCTGACAGAAAGCAACTATAAGGTTCAGCACTGAACTCGGTATTACCTTTCTCTTGACAATTTGATTCCACTGTAGATACATCCTAATCTTTCTCTGTCCCCATTACACTGTCAAAAGTCAAGATTATATGAGGGTAGTGGTGAAAATTAATTTTTGTAGTGTATTGCATGAAAACAGGAAAAAAATATTGAAAAATCAAGACAGTCTTTTCAGCTGAACTACTTCAAGATACACTTGATCTAAGAAGACTAGTATAACATTTTTAGATAATCCTTCAAGGAACACAACCTGACTTTTAAAAACAAGATTAAAATCAAAATGCAGTAGATTATATGATCTTCAATTAATGAAGTGAGATCTGCACATGAAACACACTTGAAAACCAGGCACCAGGCAACTAGTTGTACTGTAATTTTACACTACACAAGTGGAGATGACAAGCACAACAGGACATTCTAGACTTTTAAACCAAATTTTCCCATAAAGAAACAGCAATCTGTACAAACCTTGTAGAAATTCCCATATGATTTGCGAATATTGATCCACTTTTTGGCAAAAGAAGGGTATTTGATACGGCTAATACGGCACTGGATGTTCAAAAATTTACTCATATCCCAAGATCTTAGAAAGTCAAAAGAGGAAAACATTAGTCATATATAATCCTGTGTTCTACATACTGCACAGCTGTGGAACTAAAAGCTGTCTTGTCTCTGGTGATCAGCAGAAGGAAAACAATTTAGGAAAAGCTTGTTTGCTATAGTCACGGTAAAGAATTTGTTTATATGAATTTCTTAATATTGGGGAAAAAAAACAGCACACCAACTACTCTACCTACCACATCAACATTGAAAACTGCCAATAAACTAGATGCTTACATGATCCTTGGGGAAGAAAGCAACACCTTAAATCTTCCTGTTTATTTGGGTATGCATTTATCTCTCTACTTCAGACAGGTTATTGAAACTAGACTGCACCTAGTTTTATGAGAAACCAGATCTCTATGAAAATATGAAGAAATTATAATCTTATTTATTTAGCAGCCTGCCTTCCTGAAGGAAACCACCCCAATAGGTTTGTAAGCTGCAAGCTAAAGTAAAGCTTTTTTCCCCCATCTCTTCTAGCTATCTATGCAGTCTCATCTATACAACAGAGATTTCAGTGCCCCTATTTTCCTTAAGGAATTCACTGAGGGGATTCCTCTCAAGGGGAATTCCAGAGACATTTAAGCCCAGTAATATAACCAGTCTTGCATCAGCTTTCCTTCAGCATTTTCTTTTTTTTAAATTCACTGTTGCTTCCAAAGATAGCAATGTAATTACAGGCTAAAAATTAAAAATTGCAGAGTGTTATTTTCAGGTATTGTGTGCTAGATATAAATGGAGGATTACAGCAACAACGAAGTCTTCAGCATCACTTTGTTGCATACAGACCACTAGGAAAGAAACGGCGCCATCTGATGGATTTAAGCTTCATTTTGAATAGTTCAGTTCAGCTTTACCAATTTTACAAAAAGCTTCAATTAAAATAAAACCAGCAAAATGGCAATGTCCTGATCCATCTTAGCAATGCTCTCACAAATATTAAACATGGTTTTGCAGTTTTAGATTGTGCTGAAGGCTGCATAAGGACATACCCGTCGGTCAACATGCAATAGCTGTACTTTGTTCCCAGCTCTCGTTGTCTCATCCACTCTATGACATTCTGCAGAACTTGAGGAAAAATATCAGCTTTATCAACAATGTCCTTAGAGGAAAAACAAAACAAAACAAAACAAAACAAAAACCAACAAAGTAAGGAAAACTTTTTCAGAAAAAAACCCCTCAGCATTAAATGTATAAATTGTATTGGTATATGAGCAATTAAAAAGTTTGCTTCATCAAAATCTCCTTTACAAAAGCAGATTACATGTTAACAGATGACTGGACAGGTTCTTCAATACTGAAAAAATAGCACCACAAAAGCACCACTACAAGAGCCAACCTCCTAATAGCTTCTGTAAAGGTAACAAGGTTAGACAGCATTTGAACTTGGATTAAAACCTTTGAGGTTGTTTCCCAGGCTCCATCTTAAGTCACTTATCACAAGCCATTGCCATCCTAAGACTCTAAACTCTTCAGAATAAAGATCTTAGGAGAGGAACTGATGCAATTCAAAAGGTGCTTTGCTCTACTAAAGATTAAATTTCTCCACATGAATTAAAAAGAGAATACTTTTCCCCACAAAATGACCAATTTAGTGAAATCAGCTCTGTGATAATTGGAAGAGGGGAAAAAACAAGGATTAAGAGAATAGGCCTTACAGAAAAATAACCATGAAGGACTACCATTTAAGGTTACCAGTCTGAAAACATCAACACCACATCCCTTTTTTACCTATTTCTCCTTGAAGAAACGAAAGTGCAAATTACCTGGGTTATTCCTGTCAGACTGATGCAGAAGTCTGAAAGCTTGGGATTAATCTCTGGCTTCACGTATTGCTGAAAGGTATCCTCCTGTAACAGGAGAATCGATCACTCAGCTGCAGCACACTATGCAGCCTGCAAGGCAACTTCTCTGGCTCACCTGCAGCCCAAAGGCAACAGCAGCTACTTGTCCTGCTGCAGGCAAAAAGGAGTGTGCACCTCCTGAGCCAGTATGAGCCTCCTGACTGGCCATCATCAGATTCCTAACGGGACAGAGAGCTTCCCAACCAGAAGATGGCCTTCCTCTCAGCCACTAGGCACCAAAGAGTGGGAATGTGGATTTAAGAGGGAAAAAGGACAGACTGCAAAAAAGCAAAGAATTTGGGAAGAGCGAGGGGCAGGTAAGAAGAAGTGAAAGGCATGAGAAAAGCCTTATGTTTTTTAGGTGGTATCTCTAAAGGTTCACCTGCAGTTCAAAGAAAGCAACCAGCCGCACACCTCAGAAGCTTTAGGCAAGTCCTACACCTCTGGATGCCAGCCAGGCAAACAAAATCTCACTCTGGAAAGCTGAGCAACACAAGAGTGAAGACTGAAGGCAATTTCATGGAAAAAAGAAAGCCCCAAATCCCTGCTGTTACACAAAACCTCTTGGACAGACAAAAAAGACACTCTAAGAGCAATAAAAACAATCCTGGTAATCTGCACAATCCTTTTTCTGCAGTTAAGTCATACATGCAGCTACACTTTATTGTAGCGTCACAATGATTACTGAAAATCCTCTTCACATTAAGAGGTTTTCGTACATGAACCATTAGTCAGAGGTGTCTGCACATCCTCTGTTTCAATGGGTCACTCAATTTCAGTTAAGCAGCAGGTAGTTTATCCTAAAAGAAAGCTGTACTGGAACAGAGCACTCGAGACTACCAAATGCCTGCTATATATGTCTAAAATTGGGTTACACAGCTGTCAGTCTGTTGGGTACAATGTGGAAACAGCTGAGCCTGACAAGAAGTGGAGTTCACTCAATCTCACTTTCTAGACTTCTGCATTAGTGTCTTCTACACTGCCTCACACACCACTACAGAAATTGATCATTTTTTGATTGTGATGAATCCCTTGAGTCCTAGAAATAGATTTGTGGGCCTTAAAGCAGGGAAAGAGAGGGCAGGTGGGAACACACATGGACAACTGAGAAACTCTTATCAATACAGGGAGTTGACTGCAGGAGAATGATCTACTTGGATGATCATCTGGAAAACGCTTTCAGAGGAGAAAGTTTTGTTTGTACTTAAGGGGCAGAGAGGGTAAGCCCTTATGAAAAAAAAGTATGCTATTTTTAATGAAGTTCAACATCTGCTTAAAAACTAATCTAGACTTTCTGATGCAAACAAGTTACTTCAAAGAACAGCATACCAACACAGCCATTAGATCACTTACTATTTCCAGGGTACGCGTGTTTACTAAGACAACAGGAAATTCAATTATTTCATGTACAAATTCAGGTGGGTTTCCTTCTTCACACGTTGCTTCAAAGTCAACAACACAGATGTAGTCATAGCAGCTGTCTCCACTAATGTGCTCCTTCTGCATCAGCTTCTGTTTCTTATAATAGTTTTTCAATCTCTTTTTCAGTACATCTTTCACTCCTCTAAAGAAATAGGAAAAGGGACAAAGATCACACTCTTGTTTAATTATTTCATTGTTAGAAACTGAAGCTATATTTAACATCTGGAAGTTCAATATTTAACAACCTCATTTTGAACACCAGCACCTGTGAAATCTGAATTCCATTTTATCATAGAGGAGCATTATCCCCATTATCTACCCTAAATTATATCCCATTTACTGGGATATCACAGAGGCTGTGATACCCCCCACAATACAATACCAGGGACAGACTGGGAAGCACGGCACAGAGACACTCTGCAGTCACTGCTACATCAGCAAGACTTGGTATCCAAAGCCTTTCCAAAGCTCCAGTCTTTGTAGGTTACTCCTGGTTGACCTCTGGCCCTGGAAGATGTACTGCTTCACCTTATTCCCCTGTGCCCTCTATATGAAGTGATTCATGCCTGAAGCCTTTCTGCATCAGTGGCATAGATAACACAGAATCCATCTTAAATGTCCACATTTTACATTTTTCTCAATTTAAATTTAAAATTGAGCTTGATTCACTCAAAGTATTTGAGATTTCAGTTGTCAGAAAAACCTCTTGGTCAAGATCCTGCTTTTCAGGAGGTTTGTGGCTACAAATAAATTCACATAGCAAGCAATTAAAGTAACTTACTCTATCCTTTTAATACAAACATTATAATGTATAAGTGCATACGCCAGTACTGCCATGTGCCAAAACCAGAGCTGAATAAATGAGGATATTTTCCCCTTCCAAGGAAGTTATTTTCAAAATTATTCACTGCAAATGAAATCAGAGAAGCTGTAAGAGATACGTGTAGCAAATTGTATTATCAGAAAAGCAGCCCACTGATCCACAAAGAAGAACTAAAATCAAACTAGTAAACATGCATTTGAGAATATCAGCTGCTTCTGCAGAGGTAACTCATCTTCACTCTGGTTTATCGATCTAGTTTAAGTCAATGACCAGTTCACTAAAAGCTGAGACAGTATGGGAGCTGATGAAGGGGGAAATTACCTCTTTTTTCACCAAACTTATAAAAAAATTTGAAAATAGGAAAGGACATTCTGTGATAATCTGCTCAATTCTCTACATTAGAACTGATGCACCATTTATTTACAGGTAAGACATATTCTGACTTGACTTATTTGAATATATTGACAAAAAAAGCCCAGCTTGGGTAAAAGAGAAATTTTAAGCTTTCAGCATTTACAACTAAAATAAAAAACTCATATAGAAAACTTACAGCTTAAGAGAATGCCACATATCATAACATCATAAACTGTTTGAATTCTGCTTTCAATTTCTAAATCAGAGCAACTGCTAAACAGCTATAGAAATCTAATGTTTTACCAAAAATTTTCTCAAGTAATGATGTTTTCCTCATGAGGCACTAAATTAATTTAACCAACAAACTCCCCACCACTACTTCCTCATTCCTGCTGCCTACAGAAACACAGTTTATTTTTCTCAGCTGACCTTCTTCACAATAGCTCAAGTTTGCCTGGTCACAGAATTATTAGTCTTGCAGGTCATTTCCAGTACAGCAGGAACTACACTATACCCCCTTGCCTCTGCCCCAGTGAGCACAAATCCAGTTTATAATAGATAAATTTTTCACATTTTCCTAACACGTGTATTCAAAGTAGTAAACTCTTCATCTAAAGGTAATTATCCTCTGCATTGATTAAATCCTGAACACCATCACCAGAGTCTGTAGCAAGTATCAAATCTGTACTAGTACAGTAAATAAAAATATGGATATTCCTAAGCAAGTTGCTATAGGATGAAAGTCTGCAGCACCACCTGAGAACCACTGCAGTTCTTCTTTCCCCCTTGACCAAAAAGTGATAAGAAGTACCTTACATTTATGTATTCTTTCATTTCTTTGGGTTGCCAGTTGAGCCAGCACACATTAAGCAGTATGCATTAATCCTGAAACAAAAGCTGCAACAAGATTGCACATAAAACAATTGGTGTCTGGTGCTGTGTCTGCTTTTCACTTTGTGCTGAGTTTTTAGAATTTAAAATAATCATCCCTCCTGACTCTACTGCTCTCAAAGATAAATCAACATGTTTCCAAATAACCTGGTTTCAAGCTTGAACTCTGCGAGTTTACTTCTGAGCTCTTCTCTGGTCATTCTGTTGATATAACCATTAGTTATAGCAATTTCTTTGTAAATCGGATCACTGAAGTCATTTGAACTGGCAGCAGAAGTTTTGTCATTAGCTTCTTGATCACTGATCCTACAATGTTGCCTACCCTAGAAGAAAGAGAAATCAGGAAGTCGGTTAAGAAGGTCAAAACAAGATGCTTGAGCATTGCACAGATCATTTCGGCACCAGAACGCAGTAAAGCATCACACTGTTACACTTGTGATAAAACTGAGTGAACTAGTTTATAGACAGGTAAGAGAATCAATACTGAAGCCTGCTCTGAAACACTGTTTTCCTAAACAGCAACAAACAGAATAAAGGGATGCTAATGTACGTGTCTTGAGCCATGTCGAACAGCAGCTCTCGGTGACAAAACTTGGATACGCATCCTAATCTCAACAGAAAGAGTTCTCTGGTGCAAACGGGCAGAGCCTTCACGAGCAGCGAGATTACTCTCGATGCTTGAATTAACCAGAACCCACACGGACTGGGACAGGCGGGCCGGTGCCCAGTAAGTGCAAGATAAACAAAGCAATAAACCAGCAGGGAGAACTACGGGCACTTCGGCTCCCCACTGCTACTTGCGGCCTTCATGGGGCGCGCACACGGCGCGGCCTCGGGCGGGCCTGCGGCACCGGCGGCGCCACTCGTGAGGGCGAGCCCCGGCAGGGCCGGGCAGGACCGAGGCCCGAGGCGGGCGCGCAGCCGAGCAGCCCAGGACGAGCGGGAGCGGGGCCCCGGCCTCGGGCCGGCACTGCCCGGCCGCACCGCCCCGCGCACTCACCGGCGGGCAGGCTGCGGGAGCGGCCGCCGCCTCATCCCGGGCGGTCTGCGGGCGGTTCTCTTTCTGCTCCTCCATGGCGGCGGCGGCGGCGGCGGGAACGGCGGCGGGGACGGCGGCCCGTCGGGGGCGGGAGAGCGCGGAGCCCGCCCCTGGGCGGAGCTGCGGCCCTGACAGCGCCGCCGCCGCGCTGCTGCCGCTCCGTGAGACACGGGCAGCTCCGGCTGCGGCTCCCGGGCTCGCCTTCCCTAGCATCAAACGCTGCGGTGGGCATGTGCCACGCCTGCCCGGAGCGCCTCACCCCCGGCTGTCCCGGCAGCCCTCGGCCCTGCCCCTCTGCAGCGGCACCGCCGCCTCCTGCGCCTGCCTCAGCCCTCCCGGGCTTCTGCCCTGCAGGCCCCCCGCGCTTTGGGTCACGGCAGCTCTCCGGAAACTCTCTCCGTGTTACGGGAAACACACACTGGGCAGGCACCTCATTGATGCCTCCGTCCTCCTTCTTATGGCACTGACTTTGCTCAGAGCACCCGAAACACGGATCTGGGACACCCGGGCCTTGTTGGGTGCCCGGTCACAGCCACGAGCCCCTTCCTGCCAGGGAATCTGCCGTGCCTGCTTTTCCCCATACCCCTCAATCCACAGCCAACAAACAGGGTGAGGTGGGTGGCACGAGACATGTAAAGCTCTCTGGATCTTCTTAGCCAGGAGGTGAAGGCAAAGTGATGAAGCCTCTGTCCATCAGTTTATTTTCCACTGGTGCTTCCCACAGTCCTGAAATGCAGTCCAGTATCCCTCAGTGATGGACCTGGATATGTACTGGCAAATAATGCAACCATACCAATACTTCCACATCTGCCAGACACTAAACAGCCCAGAATCTTCTCTCTGCTCTGTTGTGCCTCAGCCCCTGCACCCACCCCCAGTCGGGCCTCCCATCTCACTCTGGCACACCAGCACCTCCTTGCAGATGCTGACATCCCTAGACCTGCTGTGCAGCATTTGCCATCTTCAGTGGGTCTGCCACAGAGGTCCATCTCGTCTTCTACACACTGAGTGATGACACAAGTGAGATCATGCACAAGTGCTTGGGGCTATGTGCACGTCCTGGTTTTGGCTGGGATAGTTTGCTTTCTTAGGGGCTGCTGCAGAGCTGTGTTTTTTTTAATTTAATATGAGGATATTGTGGATAATACACTGATGATTCAGTTTTTGCTCAGAAGTGGTCACTCTAAGTCAAGTCCTTTCTCATACTTGGCCAGTGAGAAAGTGCACATGCTGGAAGGAAGCAGTCAGGAAAGCTGACCTGAACTGGGCAAAGGATATTCCATACCATGGAATATTGTCCCCAGTATACAAATAGAGGGAGGAGGAGGAGGAGTTGGCTGGGATTTGCTGATGCTCATCCCCCATCACTGGGGGAGGGGCTAGGCATCAGTGAATGGTCAGCAACTGTATTGTGCGTCACTCATCTTTTTTGGGTTTTATTCCTCTCTCTTTCATTGCAATTACTATCATTAGTATTATTATATTTACTTTACTTCCATTATTAAACTGCTTTTAACCCATGGGTTTTACTTTTTTTCCTATTTTCCTTCCCACCTGGAGGTGGTGGTGAGTGAGCAGCTGTGATGATGCTTAGTTTCCAGAGGAGGTTAAACTGCAGCAGTGGGAAGGGATTTGCTCCCATTTTTAATTCATCCTCCTGGTGCTGCCACAAATGCCCCTGCTGCCAAGCTGAGGACTACCTACCTTACAACTCTGCCTCCAAAACCTGCTCTGAACATGAGCAGGGAACCAAGCTTTCCATGAATGCAAACATTACCAATGAGAACCACTGAGCTGGCCTCCCAAACCCACAAAATACCTTAAAAGGCAGTGGTGAAAAAAGCTGTTTCCCAGAAATCACCTGCCTTGCTAGAATGGGCAGTGGTTCACAGGTACTAAATAAGGGTCCCCATACTCATATTCACTCAGTGGCAAATCTCTTTGTGACTTTGCTACAGCACAGATCTACAACTAGGTGCAGACCCTTCCAGAGCTAGAGGCCAAGGAGGCACTGCAAGAGGAAAAACAAATCACACAGCCAGGACTCTCCTGGAGATTGAGATCACTTTTATTTTCAGTTATTTTGGCGAGGATGTGTGGGCGAGTGTGGGTGTGGTGCATGTATGTCTGGGCATGCATGTGTGTGTGCGCAGAGTCCTGCCCAGTGATGTAGATTATATGAATACCTGCAATTACAGTCCATGAACTGAGCCATGAAGCGTGTGATGAGTGCTACACTGAGGCCCACTTGCTCGCCTCTTCTTGTGCTTACTGCAGTGCAGCATCTCCACTTCCCGGCACTGCTGTTCCAAGGATGCCAGCCCAAGATCCCATCCAAAGGGCACGAGAGGAACTGAGCTCCGGGATCTGGCTCTGCATGAGTGAGCCAGTGGATTTTCATCTCACTTAGTGAGTTCCTAAGTAACATTTGCAGTTCCCTTTGACACAACCGTTATCTAACTCCTCACAGTGAGGAGCCTCAACTGCTTTGACAAATTTTAACTGCCTCAGGGGTACAATGGGGAAGAGAACAGGGACCCCACATAAGCTCCAGTGCTACAGCACAGCCAAGCACATCTTGAGTTCCTGGGAAAGCAGCACCTAAATACATACTGAGTTTTTACAGCCACCATGAAACTGTGGCACGGGGGATGCTGCAAGGGAGATGACCCATGCTTCTGCAGCCCCCAGTCTCTTCCATCTGATCTGAAAGACCATAAGGCAGGGTAAATCCCAAACTAGGCTCTATTTCAGTTTAACCTTTTAAAGCTGAATTCCCCAAGCTCAGAGCAGAGACAATGCAGAAAAAACAGCACTGCCATGAAAGGAGACTAGTCAAAGGCACCCTGGCCTTGTGGCAGACTGGAAACAATTTTCTCTGATGTTTTTGCTTATAGCACAGTTAAAACAGAGGTGTCCCATCACCCAGGACCCTCTGCAGCTGCCAGAAGTCTCCAAGTACTCCTGTAAGCCCTAAAATTACCTAGATGTGCAGTATCACCCTTTGGGCTTACTCCCACTCACCTCTACATATTTGTATGCTGCTTAGGGACATGCAATTCCTTACATTACACAGACCCAGAAGAAGGCAAAGCTGCTATCCTGGGAGTTTCACTTGGACGGATGCAGGTTTGAATCCCAGGTTTTGCTTCAGAGCATTACACAAGGTACTCCAGGACATCTTCCATCTGCTGAAAGTCCTGGAGTTCAAAGCTCACTAGGCTCTGCTTCCAAATCTGTCTGAACCAGTTTCAGCAAGAAATCAAAAACCGGTCAAGCAAGGGGTCTGCAAACCAATAAGCAAAACCAGTACAATCATCTTGAGTGAAGTAGGCATCTAGGAGATAGAGTAACCAGGAGATTCTCCTCCTATTCCAAAGGAGTTAAATTCCTTGTCAGCTCCACAGGGAGACAGCTGATGCCCCAGTCCTTTCTCACCTCTTTATAATACATCTTCAGTAAAGGCTGCAGAGTGCTCCACAGAGGCCTTAGTGATTTCTAACAGTTTGGTAACTGTCCAAGCAGGGACAAGAACAGGAACATAATACACACTCTGAACTCAGGTATCTGCTGTTAGGGCACTGCATTCAAGCCCTCTTTCCTTGTGGCTTGATTCATGAAAAATGACAGATCCTTCAGAAATACAGGGCCATCATCCCTGGGGCTCAGGGATATTAAGTGGGGTCTGAGGCAGGAGCTCAGCAAAGGGACACTGTATGAGGATCCCAGGGTGCATCCTTAAAAGACAGTGACAGCAAAATCAAAAGTACTATGAGCCGCTTGGTTTGGTTCTCCTGCATTAATCTCCCACCTGGCAACTGCAAAGGGGAGATGTTTCTGAACTGCATAGAAAATTAAATGGCTTTTGCATATTAAAAGAATTTGGATGAAAACACAGTTACACCAGTTACTAAACAGTGGGTGGATGAGCAATCACCGTTTCATATTAAATAGACCCAACTAGATTGATCTCCATACTGCCACGCTCCCAGCATTACGGCTTCAGTGCACAGCAGCAGCCTGAGTGCCTGCAAAGGCCAGGGAATGCTCCCATGGAGGTGGCACACCCCAGCAGGAGGGCTGCAGTCCCAAGGAGCAGGCTGTATGATGTCTGCTCTGTCCTCTCACTCCTTCAAAGCTCACGCATCCCAGACCAGATGGGCACACTGGGAAACAGGCCTCCGGCTGGAAAAGGATTCCAGTTTGTGGTTTCTTTACAATGTGGTTTCCACGCAACTTCACAGCAACAAATCGCTAGTTTCTTCCTATGGAGAACGGAAAGAGAGGTGAGTAGCAGCGAAACAGGAGGAGAAGACTGCCCAGCACAGGAGGTGACAGTAGGGAATGCTCTAACACAAGTTCTGCCTGCACCAGGCATGTTTCATGAGCAGCAGGACTCAGGACAAGGGAGTTTCCTAGCATTATTCCTGAGCACCATTCAAAGATCTCATCTCCCTTTCACCTCCTCCAGCCACCACAATTTTGAGTCTCCAGTTTATCCACAGCAACACAGAATCAGAATCAATTAATGATTCCCACTGACCTAAGAAGGTTCATTGCCAGAGGCAGCAGGTCAACACATGAAATCTGAGCCCAAGCTACCCTCCCCAAGCTGGAACAGTACCCCGAAGAGACAGGAAGCTGACTGAGCTGCCAGCTTTTATTTGGCAGCTTTTCCCCTTGAAGTAAGGTACATGGCTTGATTTCTTCTACCTGGCCTCTGGATCTCCTGCTGGAGAGGATTCTGCCCTGCCTTCCCAGCACTAAGTTCTTGCCAAAGGGAAGATTTACTGCCTTGCATATGAGACTGGCATTTGAAGGATCAGAAACCAAGGGAATATCATCTGTGCAACAGCAGCAGGTCCCAGCAGGACACATCACTGTCTTGCAATGGTTGCAGGCCTGGCCAGCTCACATCCTGGTGGCCACTGCCTGCTGACTTGTACCACCAGTCGCAGGTCTGCCATCACAGCCCAAAGAATTAAGAGCTGTACATTAACACAAGCATTTTAAGTCACTCATCTTGAAGCCCTCCCCCAGCATCTGATGAAAGGAACCTGGCTCTGGAAATGCCTGCCTCCTATTGATTTACACTTAATAAATATTTGCATGGAGCAGGACTCACACAGTGCAGTTACCAGGGCTCAGCTGCAGGGCACAAACTAACAGCAACATCTTAGAAGTCCTCAAAGCCACATAGCTGGGAGAGAAACCAGAACTTTGGTACCAGTGCTCAGCCTGCCCTTTCCCACATCTGGAGAGGGAAAATGGCTGCTCATGAAGCATGGCTGCCAGGGTCATCCCAAGGGGATCAGGATCAGTTTGTACCTCTCAGCCACACACTGCTTCACCAGATCTCTGCACAAAGATGTCTGGGTAGCTTTCTAGAAGGATGACCAAGAACTAAATTTTTAGTGCTCTAGTGGACACAATACATGGAGAGTACCACAACGGCAGTACCAGAGCATCCAGACATGGCAAACCAGCAGGTGTTCAGGGATGATTGTAACACTAGGGATAAAAAATAGCACGTGCCAGAGGCACACTGACTGCCCTGCTTTTGTCCCTGCATGATTAGAGCACATCCTCACCACTTCATGGCACAACATATGTGAACACACAGGGCAGGAAACGTTTCCCAGCCTGCTTCTCTGCCAGCCTCCGCTCAAGATTGCTGCATGGGACACAGCCAACTGTTTTGTGGTGGAGCAATTTTAAAGGCTTCACAGTACCAACCCACTCCCCGGCAAAGCCTTGGCCAACTGCCATAAAACTCACTTGTCCAGGAACAAATCCAGGGAATCCCGCTACAGCTCATTTCAAGAGACTTTCCTCCAAGCAGGTCTGAATTAAATGGGATACCAAGAACATTTTTACATTCATCATGAGATCCAAATGGGTTTTCAACACGTGATCAATGGGTCCACAGAAACCTATCCCCAGTGCTTTCCCTCCGGCCAGCGGCCCTGCTGTCTGCAGCAATCATTTTCCTTCATGCCTTGTCACCCCCAACCTCCAGATGACTTCATCCACTCCAGCCATGAGGCCCCCACCTGGGAGCTGCCCCTGCCCCACAGCATTTCTTTCAGGGTCCAAAGTCCAAAGTCCCATTGATCCCCGTCAGCATCAACTCCACAACTGGAAAGATGGGAGCACTGCAGAGCATCAGTCATATTCTGCCCGGTGGAAAACCTTTGGCACCAGCACTGATGGTTTATCTGGAAGAGGAAAGATAAAGAAAAAAATAATATAGCAAGGTTCATAGTGCTTGTGATGAATAACCTAAGACACATGATTTTCTCTAGGTTTCTAAATAGGGAGTGTGAAGTAAAGTAAAAGTAACACAAGCCTTTTTGAGAACACAAGTTTCCTGCCAGCAGAGTGACTGTGAAACTGGGACACAATTAACAGACATTGTGGAAGGCAGGCTAGAGGACAAGGAGGATAGGTGGTGTAGCCTCCTTGTGCTCCACAGAGCAGACAGCACAGGACAACAAAAATGACACCTGCAGGTTAGAAATGTGCTGTGCCAACTAGACACACACAGGAGAACCAAATGAACGTGCAGCAGTGACCTGTGGCTCAGTACCAGAGCAGATTTGTTTTCTGCCCAAGGTGGACACTTCAACCTCACCTTCACACACAGCTCAACAACCACCCATCACTGAAACTATTCTCTACCAGGAATGATATTTTGGAATGGGAGGGGACTGAACAGAGAGAACAGCATCTAAAGCTACTGTCAAGATGTTAAAGTGAAAGTAATAAGTGTTCACATACAGCACAGCAGGAGACACCAGCAAGACACTCAGCTGCTCGTCTAAACTCCCTATCAAATTCCCTTGTGCTGCTCCAATTACAACAGACCAGAATTTCTGTTTTTCTGGGAAACCCATGCATCAAAAAGCCAAGGCACTGGCTGCTTTTGTGAGTGTTGTTCCACATTTTTCCCCACCACAATACAGCTCTATTTTTCAGGCACATTCCCACTCTGTGAAGTACATATAGGCTATAGGTACACAAGAGGGCAGGGCTGCTGTCCAGGGGGACCTCACCAACTGGAGGACTGGACCAACAACAGTGCTGGAAAATTCAACAAGGACAATTGTAACTGTACTCCTACAACAGGACAACCCCATGCACCACCATAGCCTGGAGTCCTGCTGGCTTGGGATGTGGTGGAAAACACAAGGCAGTAGTAGGGAAAGGGAAAGGGAAAGGGAAAGGGAAAGGGAAAGGGAAAGGGAAAGGGAAAGGGAAAGGGAAAGGGAAAGGGAAAGGGAAAGGGAAAGGGAAAGGGAAAGGGAAAGGGAAAGGGAAAGGGAAAGGGAAAGGGAAAGGGAAAGGGAAAGGGAAAGGCTCAGATGGAACAAAAGGAAAGAAGTTCTGTCCCAGATTAAAGTCTAGAGAGGTGGTAGCACCTCCATCGTTGTCATCCAAGGATGACACCCTCACATATATAAGGTCCCAAGGAACCTGACCTGCCTGTGAGAGTGGTCCTGCTTGAAAAGGGGGTGTACAGAAATCTCCTGAGGTCCCATCCCTACCAAAACCCACCTATGACTGCATTATCTCCCGATCTGTCCTGCCCAATGTGTGTCTTGCATCTGCCACAACACAGCTCAAAGAACATCTCAGCCCATTTCACTGTACTTCTTATCCTCTGAGTGGGCTGTCTATAGCCACAAATAATTAGAACAGTCCCCACGCTGCCAGGCTGACACCTTCCAGAGACAAGTGCTTAGTGAGGGCATGTTTTACGTAGGCTTTCTGGTGTCTACTGACAAGGGAATAGGTCTGCTTTCTGGTCTCACTTGGAACAAGGGCTGATCACAGTAGGAGTGGGGGGGTAAACCAAGGCAACATTAACTCGCTCGCTGCCATTCTTGGGACAGATGATCTCCGTCAGTCCCTCTGGTCTCGGCTGACTCAGCAGTTCTCCTGTGAATAAAGGAAAACAATGAAAACTTTTAAGCATCAGCAAGGCAATTTTTGCTTCCCCCATGCCCTTCCTCTTCTCCTCACCAGGTAAGCATCCATGAGTGACACAGGCAAGCACTGCAAGAGGGCTTACTGGACCTGCAATGCGAGCAGGTCTCATACATGTAACCATGTTGAGTGTCCTGAGTGCAGCTTGGAGACATGCTGCTCCCCACACACAAAACATCTGCCATCTTTCCAGTCTCTGCTTTGAATCACTGCACACAGCCTCAAGAGCTCCTTAGGGATTCATAGCATCTAGATGAAAGACTCCCTAATGCCTCTCTCCCTGGGTGCTTTTGCCACAACTGCCATGGGTCTGCTGCTGCATCCTGTCAGGACCCTTGGCTATGCTATACTCTGCTGAGCATGCAAATCCCAGCTCCCAGCTGTCAGCTCTTCTATAATGAAGGCAATACCAGCTCTGTATTGAGTCAGTAGAAGTGGGGGGCTCTCACACTGCCTGGTATCCCTCTGTGAAATGAGTTGCGTCAGCTCCGCTGTTCAAGAGCCAAGTTGGCAGCTCCTCACTGCTGGCAGCCTTGCAGAATGTAGTTCAGGGCAAGACACAGGTCAGCACAGTGAGAGGGGAAAGCCAGTTGCTGAGATGTGCCCAGCCCTGGGGATCACTTCCCCAACAGCTTGCTCAGAGCAAATCAAGTTTCCTCCTGGCTCCATTCCAAACATGACTGGCCCCAGCAAGGCAGATCCCCCAGCCATCAACATGCCATCTCCTCAGAGTAGTCCAGCTACAGCTTAGACACCCAACAGCACCAGAATCACCTCTTGATACCTGTCTGGGAGGTAGGGTGTGCTCTCAAAGGCAATATGGGATGACCAGCATGGGCTCAATTCTTCTGAGTGCACCTGCATAGGTGCCAAACAGACCTACTGAAGGCAGAGGCACCAGGTCACAACTGGCTTGATCAGTGACATTCTTTACAGAGGCGGGCCAGCTCTAAGTGGGTTGCAGTCACAGGTCCACACAAAACCCTCTGGACCTGTCAATCATGCAGCCACTGTGAGCTGTCCCCACTTCCACTAAAGACAAGACAATGGTCCTTGGACTCCTCTATTTTTAAATGCACTTGCAATAAATGCCTCTACTGTTAATGAACATCAGAAAATGTCTCCTCTGTCTAGTGGCTAATGCTGGGCACCCCAGGAAAAACAGAAAAGAAATCACACTTCAAAGTACTGCTCAGCCTGTGCAGTAATAGCACAACAGGCAGCCCCCATCACAGGGAATGAAGCCCTACAAATGCTGCTTCCCTCTTCTTCTCACACTGCTTTTCTTCTCACTTTCAGGAAACAGCACATCATTTCATACAGTAAAAACAGAGGGGAGGGCTTGTCAAGGACTATGCACAGTTCCCCTTGAGAGACACCCCACTGCTGGGGCCAGCAATCCAGTTTGCTCCTATGGTCTGCAGTCTGAATTCACATTTGGTTTGAGTATCTCCCCTCACCTCACACCTACACTCAAACCTGAACTGGCAGAGCAGCTTTTAAGAAAGGAAGATGCATCTTCCAAACCAGAAGAAATGTGATAGTATTTGCAATTCAAAGTTAAGTCTGCAAGGTGGAGTCTTCAATTACATGAGCTGTCTTACTTTGAAAGTAGCATTGCACCCCATCAAGTATGTACACCACAGGGCTCCATCTCCCAACAATTCCCAGGTTGTCAAACCCAGGTTGACTTCCAAACTGCAGTATTGATAGCTATACTGAAAGCACCATCTCTGAAAGATGAGTGAGAAAATCAGTGCACCATTATGCACTTTAATGACAGGGCTAATATCCATTAGATCTTAAATCAGAGGAGTGCAATAAGACTGGTCTGTCTGCTTGAGCCTTCATTCCGATTTCCATCTTCCCACTTCAGAAAACTTAGATGGTGATTTCTCACACAGAGGAGATTGCTGTAGGGTAAAACAGATGTCTGATTTGCAGGCAAAACCCTTGCCATGGCTCTTCAGTCACCCTCCTTTTCTTCATGGCTTTACCTTCCCCTCTAGGCTGTCTCTGGGATAAAGCTCACCTTACCTTGTACACAGCCCCAACCAAATCTCTTCCAGCCCTGTTCCCATTTCCTGCTGACATACATGCTGCTCCCCAGAAGAAAGACTTCTTACAATTTCTCCGTAAGACACATCATGCACCAAGTGGACAGAAGGTCACCTATGTGTCCTTATCATTCTTCCCCCTTTCAACTAAAAGATGTCCTGTTGCTTTACTATACTGTTCTCATCCCCTTCTCATTGCAAACCGATCATCTTTTCTGCACAAACTCATCACAGTACTAAATTAGGTATAGCTACCCAAATCACACCTCTTATCACTACTCAATAAAGACAGTGCAAATCCCATTTCAATATGCAATGTAATGTATGCTGTAACAAACTAGCACTGACACATCCTGCTTGGATACAACTCTCCAGGCCCAGAATCTCTTGGAGGTTTCAGAAACCTCATACTTCTATTCAGAAATTATTCAAACTGTAGGAGATTAGCAATAAAAGGCTTCAGGGTCACAGCAGAGTGGGAAAGAGTCAATCCAATGAGGTATTGGACTGATTGATACAAAAGAAAAATCTAAGTGCCCAGCATGGGGAGGTGTTTGCTTGGTTTAATTGTTAAGTTTAACTGCAGTTTAGATGTAGCACCTTGTGTCTGCAGTACTTGTTCTGCTCCTATATACAGGCTGTATTTTGCACATTCCTCTGTGAGCACGTCTCAAATTTTACTAGAAACCTCAGTTCTGCCTACCATCTCTGAAAGGTTGCCTGCAATAGCACACACACAACCACAAAGCTTATCCTAGTCTCAACATAGACTTTGTTTTAATGTTAACTTCCACAGAAGCCAATAAGGTTTTAAGCAAAACTCCAACTACTTTATCTTAAGGCTAAAGACTATAACAGTCAAGTGTGTGAAGAACAACTTCATTTTTCAGTAGACAAATCTACGTGACTAAGATTATTCATGTGATTTAAGAGTATGAGCCTTATTTTTAAAGGCACTTTAATGTTAGGTACTTGAGGATCAAGGCCTGATATTTAGATGCATCTAAATCCCAGATCAGTTGATAGTAGGGAGGCACCTGCCAAGCCTGGTTAAAAGCACCTGCAAACAGAGAGCAAATGCTTGAGAAGATGCTCCTTTGCTGCTCCATTGCCCTGTAATGGCACAAATGGTGCAGAAACGTTGTATCTGTCCCATGGCCACCCTCCTGGTGTTTTGGCACAGAAATTGGTCTCCGAAACTTGGTAAAACGCACTGCACAGCAAGTTAAGGTTTAGACACAAACCAAAACTGTGTCATGAAACTAACATGGTCAGTTTGGCTGCTGCCATAAGTTGGTTTGTAAACTCACCCAGACAGATGGGCTGAGTGAATTGTGCTGCCCATATAATTTAAAATAAATGTGCTACACATGGGCAGTCCCAGGGAAAGGCAGGAACAAACCTTCACCCTTTCATAGCACTCTACCAGAAAGGCCTGTTTCCTTTCAGCATTAGCTAGCTCACCTGCAGCAGTTACTTCTGTCAGCAAGATGTTCTTCACTGCCACTGTTTTATCCCAGAACAGACAACAAGACACACTCAAAGCTCATGCCAGTGATCAGACCCATGCATGCTGCAAAGCACACTTCACTGGCCTTTAGAAAATACCCGTGAAATGCCAGATACCCGTGACAAATCAGAGAGCTCGGAGAGAGGCTGACAGCAAGAAAATCGAGTACTTGTAGAAGTGTTTGGTTACTCCATGCTGGCAGCCAGACAATGCCAGCTGTAAGCCTACTTGGCTGCCTAACAGAGAGGAAGGTTTTGCATACAGGAAGAAAATCCCACCTAGACCACTTGCCTTCACGCAACTCCCACTGTAGTAGATGTGCTCAGAGCCCCCAAAGTTCCCCATTAATGTATCAAGAATCTGCTACAAGGGCAGAGGGATGAGATACTCTAGTCCAGCCTGTCATGCCTCTCATCTCCACTCCCTCAGAGCTCTCAGGACAACACATTTGCACAGTATCAGCCTGATGATGTTTATCATTGTCATGCTGTTTTTCCTGCTGTGAGGATCTGGGCCCCATTGGGACAAACAGGCAGCAGTGGATGAGCAGGACCTGGCCCCAGCTCTGTGGTGTTGCTTCTTTCTCTTCAGTGTGCCAGGAGCCTTGAGGATATACAAGGGCATGAGAGCCAAAAACAAGATGGCTCTTACATCTTGCCCTGCTTCAGCACTGACCCACTTACTCCATCACATATATCCTAGAGCTGCTCCAACCAAAGACCCACTGGTTTTTGCAGCCTCAGTGCTCATATGTTCTCTTACTCCAAATCCCTTCTCACTCTTCCTCCTTGCTGAAGGCCTTACAATACAAACCACTGCAAGTGGGGTTGATTTGAGATCCTTCACATCTCAGCCTCAACTGCTTCTCTATCAAGCCTCCTTTGACTAATCTTTGCTTGTGACACCTCTCAGCATAGCACTCAGCAGTCATACCTTCATTAGAATAGAGAACAGAACACTTCAACACTGCCTGCATACCCAAAGCACCAAACACCAAAGTGTTCCATGCTTGGTTTCCAACAGCAGTTGGAAAACAGGGCTCACACGAGAGCCCTGGGTCTCAGAACACCCCTCTGTGTTACATGCAGTCCCATCTTCTTTCATCCATACAACTGCAAAGAAATATGGGCTGGAGAAGCTACAGCTTCTGTGCCTGGCTGTCTGTTGTTTTAAGGTTCAATAGCTGGAGCACTTACACAAGTACATCAAAGCTGTCACAGAGGCAGGCTGAGGTGAATACCCATATGCACAGATTTCCCCTTCTGCTTTAAGCACAGGAAATGCCCTCACACACTGGGACTTTGCAGCCAGCTCTACAAGAAATCTTCCAGGAGTTGTGGCAGAGGGAAAAGGAAGGACATGGTGTCTCACAACAAGCCTGCTTCTACTCCACACCATCTAAATCTTCTCTGCCACTCTCTGCTTAGATGAAACTAATTACTTGCTTCATACAAATGTTGCTGTGCATGACACACAAGCTTATTCTCAAGCACTGTGCACAGAAAATACTGCTCTGTACTGGTATGAATTTTTAATATGCTCCTTGCAGCACTGCCTGCATGTCACGCACAAAAATATTCCCCAGAAAGATAGACCACTGCACTTGATTTATTTCTGGAGTCCTGAGCAACCTGACCTACCCAGCCTGCTTGAGGCAGAGGCCTGGATAGAGATCTCCAAGTTAGGATTTAAATTTTTTCCTCACTGAAGGTCATTCTCCTGACTACAAATATAGAAAAAAAAAAAAGAAAAAAAAAAGCTGAAAGCAGAGACATCACAAAAGGGAGCAGGGCAGGCTGAAATGCACATTATGAACTGAAGTTTCATAAGCTTCATGTTGCAGTCCCCAGTCAGAGGAGCTTAGAACTAGCAAACAAAAACATCTACAAAACTCCCAGCCTGTCCAAGAGCCCTACTGGGAGAGACTGCTGTGCAGAGAAGAAAAGAGAGAGAAGAACAGAGACAAAAAATTCTGTTGGTGAGTAATGATCACAACAGCATGCTGGTGAGCAGAACCACCCATCAGGTAGAACACATGCCCAGGAGCAAATGAGCTTGGGATTTGATATTGTTTAAATAGAAAGGAAAGGCTTGAAAACAAAAAGAAAGTTTGTTCTGGAGATGGGGAGTGGGAAAGGCAGCCAGTTGAAAGGCAAAGGACTAGTCTACAGAGGTGAGTCCCCAATATCAGAAGCTGATAGCACAGAGAAAAGGGTGCAGAGAGCAAGGGTCAGAGCTTTCCAAAATGCGCAACAGGAACCAATTTCTCCTTTGACAGGTTCAAGACCAAGAACACCAACAGCTTCCTTGAGCACAGAGCAGTCTCCTGTGTCTGCCCAGCTCCAATCTAGAGCATCCCAACTGCTCGAGGGGCAGGCTCAGCCTTGGGGCTGCTGGCTGATTGAAGCATTAAACAACTTTCCAGCTCCTGCATTCACAACATCAGCTCTCTCTCGAGCCAGCACCTCATCTGTAGGCCTCACAGCTCTGACTGTGGACATATATATGGCTCACCTTGCATACTTCCCCCAGATGGCTGTACAGGAAATTGTTTTCTCGAGGTTCTTAAGTCATGTGAGGTGAAAGAAACACAAAACAACCTCTGGAAACACAGCAGTGCTTTTCAGCTTGGAGCTGACAGGTCACGATTCAGAACCTAGAGCTTCAGTTCTCCAGGCCAGGAGCCCCAGAGATGCTGCAGAAGCTGGGCTCTCTTCAGCTCAAACCTAGGCAGCTTTTCCCCCAGCAGCTGTGATCACCTTGCACTTTACCTCCTACCTGAGGAGCTACCAGGCTAATTACCCTGGCAGGAAGCCCAGGGCTGTGCCAAAGGCTGAGGTGCTCTGCAAGGCCTGTCCAGGAAACACAGGCAGATAGATGCTGTACGTGGCAATCACTAACTCTATTTTCTGCTGCTCAGGGAATGGGAGAGTCACACAAACACCAGCTATGGTCTGAAAGACTTAAGAGGGTTAAATACCCTCCCTCTTCCCCAAGTCATTATAGGGTCAGCTAGCTCTTAAAGCATCACTGTCACAGCAGAAGAAGACATTGACGCACCTGAGCATTTGCAAAAGCTCTGGGGAAGCCCTTGGCACTGCATGGAGCACACCTCTGGGTGGAGAACTTGAGTGGAAAGTGTTCTGGATGTTTGACTCAACAGCTACAGGGGGTTAATTATTCAAATTCAAAATACCAAATTACAACTCATACACTAGTTTTCCCCTCACTTTTTGTTATTTGAGGTCATCCCTTACCAGTGTGGCAGTATAAGGCTTCCAAGTACAAAACTTGGAAAACTCTATGTTTTCCCAAAACATTAGTTAATTATATTTTTCTCAGGCACATAGAAATTAACTATAGATAGAAATGGAATTCAATTAAAAGCAAATTTAAAAAAACCCTTACATTCCCCAAATCACACAATTTAGTACTTCCCACTTGCAGACTCACAAATACAAATGCAGAGAGCAGTAAATGATCAAAACAGCTCTATCAAAATAACTCCAGGAGCAGTTGTGAAAATTCCCTTCTGTCTCCTGCTGGCAGTACAAAATAAGCAGTTCTGAGAAATAAAAGATGGTTGCCATTTAACCTATTCCTAAGCCAGCGTGGGTAAGTGATCAACCATCAATGTCACTGTACAATGAACGCAACCTCCCTCTCCTCCTTCTGCAGTCCATGAGATACCAAGGGCAGCCAGCACGTATGCCAGGTAACACTGACATCTCAAATTTGCCATGAGAGAGGGCTGCGACTTTTGACACTACTGCTCCTGCCAAAAAGATGAGGAAAGGGGATGAACAAGATTTTCTCCACTCTGTTCCATCAAACTCAATTTATTTCAAATAGTATTTCAGCATGAGTAGCCTCCCTTGCCCAGCTTCACCTCTACCTATTCTGTTGGGTACTCCATCTTTCTTCTCCCTGTGCAGCAGGGAATATGGGAACAAGTCAGCTCTTCCCATTAGAGACCAGAGCAGACAATGGAGAAAGGACGTGACCAAAGGGGACAAGCAAACAGCAAAACATAAAGTCTTACAAAAAAATGAGAGGGGGCACTGGGGAAAGATCGAGAAAATAAAACATCCTTCAAATTGCTGAATGTTTTGCTGTCCTTCTAATAGCTGAAAAGCTTTTTGAATTGACAGGCTGCAACACAGCACTTTCTGACAACTGCAATACAAAGCCATGAAAAATTGATTTGTTTCATTAACATTTTAGGACCTTATTAGCAGGAACGAAATTGACTGTCAAGGCATTTTAAGGGAGAGTCATGGTGTAATGAGCTCAGTGCGAATTATCCTCATCCCAGAATAGAAACAGGCCTGTCACTGAGTAACCAAGCCCAGAGTCTACCTTTTGGTTATTTTTAATTCTACCCCTTCAGCCGTATCTGCCACAAGCACTTTTTCAGTTTGCCAAGGCAAGGCACCAGCTGGAGAGAAAGCTGCAGCCAGCCCCAACCTCTCTGTTCTCACCCAGTGACAGCAAGAGACAACTGCACACAGAGCATCCACCTGAACACTAGACACCACTGGCTGCAGACAGCCCAGACAGCAACAATTCCCACCAGTCTCAGCCCATCTTTCCAAAAAGTAATTTCAAAGCTATTACTCCTCCATCACAAAGGAGGTGCTGACCCTTTTTTTGTTCAGACGATTAGCACACTGCAGGTCCAACTAAACAGGAAAAAAAAAAAAGCAGTTTAGAGAAGTTCTCCAAGTCATTATTACAATAAACAGTTAACAGGCAGGGTCCACTGAAGTCTGCAGGGAATACCAGGACTGGTTACCATCCTGCTACCTCTGTCTCTCTGTGTTTAGGTCACAACACATTAATAGGTGGCCATGTGAAAAGCCAGCCCCCAGAGCAGGCCATAAAAGACCCACTCATAAAAGTCCCACTGACTTCCAGCCTTATGCAACTGATGAGACAGAGCCAAGACTCCGCCTGCCCTTTTGCTAAATTCAGAGAATTAGTCAAGTCTGTGAGACATTTTTCCTCACAATAGTCTAGCTACTAATATTGAACACAGAACTGGCTGATTGTTTTCTGCCTGCTCCAACACAAAAACTAGAAAGCCTCAATGCAGGTACTACATGGTGCACTTGAGGAAAAGCAAAAGGAAGCACCTGATGCAGACTGCTGCAATACAAGGGTTCACAAGCAGATCAGACCATTAACTGGAAAAGTGTCCTTAAGCATTACTAAAGAGACAAATCCATGTGCTGATGTCATCTGTTGATGACAGACTAAGGCTGGGGGAGCGCTTGGGACAAGTTTTTTCCCCTGATGGCTTACTTTTTTTCCCCACAAGATGTTCATGCATGCCGTGGTTGAAGGTAGGATTCTGGCTATGAAGCCACTCTTCTAGAATTTGACAGATTTCCAGCTGGGAAGTGAAAAATCTGGAGTTTTCCCTTGTACAACCTTTTACACTCTGTCACAGCATCCTTTCTTGTCTTCTTTTATTTTTTCCTAATTTTTATTTTTTTTAAATTTACTTGCCTTTTGCCAGCCAAGAAAAAGGAGAACAAACCAAAACACAAATACAAGAATTGCATCTACATTTTCTGCCCAACAGTTTTCTCTGAGATTAAATAAACTCCTTTCTGGGTAGAAGTAACTGGACTCCATGAGTTGCTGTTGCCTTAGGGCCATTCCAAGATTTCAGTGTGTTTTGCAAACTGAACTGGACGGAGCTGTATTTTCAAACCTGTGGTGGTAAGTATTCTCTCCCAGATCACTTAAGGTGAGATGCACGCGCAATATTCCTCTGTAAAGCTATTTTGGTCACCCTAAAACACTCGCTGTTCATTAGGACAACCACAGAGCCCGCTTAAACACAGGAACCTTTCTTTTTTTACCCTTCAACATCGACTGGTCTAAGGAGAGAAATCTTTACACCAAAGGTCCTGCATATATTCAAATGTTAAATCAAGTGTTTTACCTGGTTATTGAACCAACTTGAACTCACCCCTGCTCTAATCTATCAACATGACTTTGTATTGAAGTCACTTTACTGGTGAATTTGGTCTATGCACATACATCACTAAATTTATTCTAGGCTCGTGCTTAATGGGAACAAAATGCCTCCTTGGCTTTTTTTCTTCAAAGCTATCCACTTTATACATAGTAATAACTAACCTCACACTGCATGCTGTCCACAAGTATGGCTTTAGCTGACCAGGAAGCTGCAGGATCAGAGAAGTTTCCCTAATTATAAGGACATCAGATGTAACTTCCTTCTTTGCATATATTTGTTTCATTTGCACTCTAGTTTGTTAAGTACATCCTTAGTCAAGTGTTTTTTCCTTGTGAAACAGAATGTGATGTAGATTTGCATAAAGCTATATGGCTAAAATCAGAGGGAGCAGAGCATTGAGACCAGTGGGCAATTCTCCTCTTGGTCTCATGCATAAGTCCACTATAAAAGCATTGCTGATGCACATGGAAGTGCCCAAGCAGCACTCCACAGAGCTCAGAGCCTGAGTCTCCCTATGCCAGCAGAAGTGGAAACCTGATTTTTGTTTTGAATCTGCTCTATTTGTTTGGCTTGAAGTATCTTTTGTTATTACGAAAATTGCTGTCTTTGAAGTTTGAGTGGCCTGCTGGCTTTCTCTTGCTCAATGGTAGAATAAAGCTCCATCTGTCCTTTTACTATTAACAGCTTTCACTTGCTCCCTTTTCCAAAGGGAATGAGAACTTACCTTTTAACTTTTCTTTTTGTGTTGATTTGTGATTCCTTAACATTTTAAATAATTTAACCACTGTTTTCTGAACCCTCTCATTCCCCAATATCAAAACAGACGACAGACAACTAATTGCTGTAATTCAATGCAATAGCTAGCTTTTTCTTACAAATATCTTTTTCCCAATGAAAAGTGCTTATTTATGAGCTTAATACTATAGACTGTTTCATTATCTCTGCTGAGACCAATGCTTATTGCTTTTTATTTTACCATTGGAATGCCTTCCAGTGAGAAATCATGCAAATATAGAAACAATAGCATTGCAACTTAACTCTTATGAAGTTCATTGCCTGCTAAATGCCATCTGGTCTGGGTTCTCAGTGCCCAAAAGTCAATTGCAGCATCCATCTTTGCTGTTTAAAAATCACTTCTATGGTAGTCACGTTTCTTACTGGACAGGAAGGAGCTCTGGGGCCCAGAAAGAACTCATCAGCCTCCAAGTGCTGCCAGGAGAACATTGATCTGCTCCACCATTTCCTCTACTCCCCTGGACCTTTCCCTCATAGGAAATTCTGTCCTAGAGTCCCAGAGCTCTCTCCTGGTCCCGTCTGTGCTGTAAACCAGTATTACTTGTAGATTTCTACCAGGTGGATAATTCTGGGTACTTATTCACCAGTGTCCTTGTAACAGAGCCCTGACCCCCTCCTCCTTCAGGTGTTTTATCAACTCACCTGAACTGCAAGCTTACTGGCTCTCCTCTGCATGCCATCTGTCTTGGGGAGAAACCACCTTAAAACTTCCAAGTCATCAACTTACACTGATCAAAGAGGAGACTCAGGGACATCTTAAGCATACATCGGATGTATCCCAAGAGTGAGGACTATTAGGATTGAAAAAGAACAGGAAGCAGCAGGATTCTTGTTCTCAAATGCCAAGTGCCAGAGTTCAGGTCCCCAATTATGCTTGCTCTGAGGGGAGGTGAAGCAGGTGTAGTAGCTCAAGAGGTGGCTACTGCTAGAAAAGTGGGGAAAATGCTGGCATACTGAAGAAGAGGATACATTTCAGAGCTACTTAAAGAGTTCACATGCTGTTTTAATCAGTGCACTTTCCACAAAACAATGGCAGAGCAACAGCCAAAGAAATAAGGTCAATCACACACATGGTATGCCACTGCCATTCCAAAAGAAATAAATGCTGCACTTTGTCCAGGTCGACAGTTTGTTCTGAGATGCAGAAGGCCCTAGAGGACTACCAGTGTTTTGGACACAGAGGGTTAAAAGACAAGGCAGAAGCCAGACTGTCCAGACTTCCTTCTCTCCAACACCAGAATCTTGCTCTATGAGTGAAAAATTCTGAGAAAGCACAGACCTACAAGCTGCTTCTATCTGTGCATGTAAGGATTTTACATGCTTGGTGCTAGTGGAAATGAGTCTCACAGTTCTGGACTTCACCAGCAACCACCTGGGAGCCAGACAGAGGCACCTGCCTCCCTCCTCCCTGAGCTGATCCCCCCCACCTCCCTCAGTCTCCTGCATTTTGTTCTTAAATGCTCAAGCCACTAGAACAGCCCTCCAAGCAAGGCAAAGCTTTATTAAAAATGACTTCTGATTAAAAAGGGGTTTAAATCCTTTTGTAATGATGACCGGATTATCCGCATCACGCAGCATTATGCAACCGAGAATAAAGCAAGCACTGAGCAAGGGGTAAAACAGCTGTCTCCAGCAGAACCATAACTTTGTGGGTAGTTCTTAGTTCCAGTGCTCACCTGCAAGATTGAGATGGAATCAGGTGCTCTTGGTACATGCCAAAGAAGCAGGATCATGCACAAAACTTGTATGATGCAGCAGCTGCAGAGCAGAGGCTGATTTGTGACACAGCTTTCAAACAAAGGTGCTATTTCAGGGAAATACTGATGCTAAATGCTTCAGAAAGCACAGCAAAAAGTAATAAACTCTGACCTGAAGCCTGGGCATGGGTCTGCCATAAAACATGACAACTTGTGTTGGCACACTGGTGATAAACCAGAGGCTGGTCAAAAACTGCCTTCCAGCTGCCCAACCTCACTACAAGGACCAGGCTTCCAGCATCCACCCTGGTGTCCAGGGGCAGGAGCAGCCATGCAATAAGCACCTCCTCTCATCACATCCTCTCCAGCCCAATAGTTGGTAGGGGTGGGGTTCTTTATTTAACTTTTTTTTCTTTTTTAAAAATGTGATCCCTGTCTGAATCACTAACCTGAACATGATCTTGTGATATTTGGCAACATTTTCTTAACACTGTGTTAAACCTCACTGTAGGCACTCAAAAATGTGCATGTGCGTATGTACATAACATGCTAAACACTTCTGTCAGACAAGTAAGATGTGATTTATTTCAAAGAAGGACAAAGAACAAGTTAAAACTAAAAGCTTCAAAAGCTTTATGGTAGCTTTCCATTACAAAAGACACAGAGAAAGGTAATTGTTTTTTTCTGATCCCAAGGGAAGGTTCCCAAACTTTTCTTTCATCCAAGGAAGTCTTTAGTTTGGCTGAGCCTTTGAGGCACAAACACATTGCTTAGGAAAAGACGCACACAAGACTCAACTCTTGTTTATTTCAGCACCTCACCCTAGGAAGGCTCCAAGCTGACCACAGCAGCCACTTGCTGAGCTGAATTATTTGCCTATGCAAGCATCAGTTAAGATCTTGCCAAAATCCAGTAATCATCACCTCAGAGGCTTAGAGCTCCCTCTGGGCACACACATGCTCCTTTGAGAAACTACAAACTTCTTGCTTACTCAAGCTGCCATGAAAACGTCACCAATGCTGGGTCACAGCATAATCCTTCACATGACAGCATGAGTGACAGCATACCTGCCCAAAACTCCTGACAGTACAGGTTCAGGTATGCAGAACTGGCTGGACCTTTTAGTGAGGACAAAACACACTGGAGTTTCACTCCCTACATAGCCCTCTGGCACCATCGTGAACCCGACAAAATCCCTTGGAGGTGACCAAAGTTCCAGAGTGAGGCTCATGTTGCCTCCATTTTCACCCATTGAAGATTTCTACACAATTGTCCACCAGAAGCTTAAAATTATGATAAAGTAAGAAATAAATTCTAGCTCAGCAGATTTCTAGGATATTGAGGTCAGCAAAAAAAAGGCATCTCTCCCAACATCCCAGTTGTCTTCCTTCATCTCAATATGAAAGCAGGCGTGGGATGTTCGGAAACAAGTCAGAATGCTGTTGAAGGAGAGCAGTTAGCTATAATAAAATATGAGCTTGAACCTCCACAGAGAAAGTTTTAGCAAAGGAGATAGCTTTAAAAACACCCAAACAGAAACCCCAAACCAAAATTAGTAAGAAAGTTTGAAAGCTTGAATTACATATTCCCGACACCAAGAGCTAAAGGTGCTCAGCAGGGCATGATTGCACCAGTGCTTTTTCCAGGCAGGGATGGCTCAGTCCTGGTCCTAATGGTGTACAGTGAAAGATCCATGTACTAAAGAGACCTATTAAACCAAAGTCATGACTAGTTTTCACATAAACTCCGATTGTGTCTTCTACTTTGCTGCCAGTCAAGCATCTTTCCTATACTGTCCTTGAATGTGGAGGATGAGTGAAGTAATGGGGGGTGTGTGTTAAAATCGATCACCACTCACTACATTTACACTACATCTACAGAATGTTGAAGAAGTTCAGAGCCATCAATGCTCTGAGCCCCAGAGACCCGCTACTGAGCGGGCAGGGCTCAAGAGAGCTGAGCAGGGCTGTAAGGGGGCCCCAACATAGCACTGGCACATGCTCAGCATGAGCAGGCTGCCCTCAGAGCCCTGAAGCTGCAGCACAGCCGCCTGACTTCACAGAAACAAATTTCTTTCACACTGTAGCCATCACTTAGTGCCCAACCAAAATAGATTTAAGCTGTTCCATAGTAAAAATAACAGCGACCAAGAAACATTATGTCAGATCACAGGAAGGGGAAGCTCTTTTTTGTTAGATTTTCTAAATTTAGCCACTTTGATATACCAGAGTCATATGCATATGAGAATTTTCCAAATCTAGTGCATGCATCACTGTCTGAAATAAGAGCATGAAAATCTCTCGGACAAAGAAAGAGGCTGTTCAAAAGGAAGATTTAGAGAAATGCACAGGGAGCTGAAAACCCATCTGATTATGCAACGAGTGTAAGTAGGCCTGGTGCTTGCTGCTGACTCCCTGGTTTGGAAGCCTGCCACCAAGCACCCTCTGCTTCAACACATTCAACCCCATCCAGCAGTTCTGCCTATAAACTTGGGGTGGGTTAACCCTGGCTGGATGCCACATGCCCACCAAAGCCACTCTATCACTCCCTTCCTCAATGGGACAGAGGAGAGAAAATACAATGAAAGGCTCACTGAGATAAGAGCAGGGAGAGAACACTCACCAGTTGCTGTCATGGGCAAAATAGACTCAACCTTGGAAAATTACTTTAATTTTTTTACCAATCAAATCAGAGAATGATAATGAAAAATAAACCTAAATCTTAAAACACCTCTGCCCTACCTAGTCCTTCTTCCTGGGCTCAACTTCACTCCTGACTTTTTTTCCTCCTAATTTTGTCCACCTCCTCCCTCTCCAGTGGCACAGAAGGTCAGGAATGGGGTCTGCAGTCAGTTCATCATAGATTGCCTCTGCTGCTCCCTCCTCCTAAGAGAAGGACTCCTCACACTTTCCCCCTCTCTAGTGTGGGGCCCCTCCCACAGACTGCAGTTCTTCATGGACTTGGGTCCCCCATGGGGTTATAAGTCCTACCTACTCTAGTGTGGGCTCCTCTCTCCATGGGTCCACAAGTCCTGACTGTAGCCTGCTGCAGCACAGGCTTCTCAAAATGATCACAGCCTCCTTTGGCCATCTACCTGCTCCAGCTGCATTAGCTGCTGCAAAGGGTTTTGGTTTTTTTCCCCTTCTTATATGTTATCCCAAAGGTACTACCACCATTGCTGATGGGCTTGGCCTTGGCCAGTGGTCAGTCTGTCTTGGAGCCACCTGGCATTGGCTCTGTTAGAGAGATGGGAAAGCTTCCAGCAGCTTCTCGCAGGAGCAAACTTTGTAGGGCTCTACTCCTGCTACCAAAAACCTTGCCATGCAAACCCAGTGCAAAAATAGTCACACAGCAAGAGCATAGGAAGCACCATGTAGACCAGCAGAAGAAACACAAAATTCTCTATCTCTTTCCCTCACTGCAATAGCACAGACATATAAAAAGGATAAGTTTGTCCATCTTCCCCAGCCTGGAATATCCTGGAAATGTGGAGAGGTCCACCTGCTTGTTTCTCTCTGAACACAGCATTCTGACTTCCTGAAGATAAAGTCCAGATGAGACTTCTCCAAGAAAGCCAACCCATGCAAAGGTCTACCCTTTGAATACGTTGAGCCAGAACTGACTATTCCAGCTCTCACTGCTTGCTCCCAGTTGGGCTGCTCAGCAATAAGATGGTGCAAGATGGAGTGACTCAAGGAGTGGGACAGAGACTGGCTGGCTCAAAGCCCACATTAAGGCAGTGGAGGCCAAGCCAGCAACTGTTCTCTCAACAACCTACAGCACACTTTAAAAAAACATTTTAGACCCAGAAACAGCTCCCTATCATTAAGTGAGAGTTTGGCACTACACAGCTGTTGCTCAGTCAGACACCAGTTTGTCTGGATTTGCAATTTCCCATGCCCCTTGGCTACTCCCGGGTGCGTCTGCAATTTGCAAGACGCCTTCTGTAGAGCAGATCTCTCAAAGGCTTGCAGAGAAGTCCGGTTGCCACCCTACTGTCACTTCTCCTCCTGCTCTTGTGCGTCCCATCATGGCTAAATTCCTCTGCTAAGGAAGGTCATTGCTCCTGTGAGCCACTCACAGCTTCACAGATGAAGAATTTCAAAAGTAAGGGGACAACTCAGTTACGTAGCTGTCTCAAGTCCCCCTCTAGTCCCACATACACAAGGTCACAGCTGTTCATCTTTTTTTGGGGAAAAACAAACAAAAATTATACATAAACAACTTGAACTATTCCCTATCACACATCACAATAAATACAGCTGCATATTATTATACATTTGAGAATGTAATCCTGAAAAGTGCAAAGATCAGCAATTTGACAGACAATCATGCTATTTTCCCCATAATGTAGTAAAAGAGAACATGTGTACAGACTGGTGAGTTAGATAAAATATAAATATAGAGAGAGGGTGGAAAGATAGAAACTCAAGTGTCGGGAAGGTCAAGATGACTGCTTATCAGAATGGATTTCTATCACCATCCTTTGGTACTTCATTCTTTATTGATCTCAGTTTATCTGAGAATTTAAATGAGAGATGGAAATGCAACTGTTCAGACATGGCCAGCAGGAATATTTAGAGTACGAGACTGATGTCAGGCAGCCATCCTCAGATAGAGGTCCCTGCCTCCTCATCCTCCACACTGTACAGCCTGTGCATTTCAGCCCTGCACATTGCTAACTTCTTGCTTTCTAACACTATGTGTTCAGACAAAAACTGCTTGCCATCCATACCTGACTGCTGCTTTAAGGAAAGAGGCCACAGGGAGTGGAGAGAGGTACTAAATAGCCAGCAACAGAGTTCCACAACAGCTAGAGATGCAGCAGTGAGCTGCTGCACCATGCAGACTTGTGGTCTGTACTGCAGGACAATTTTGCAGTTCTGCTGTGTCCATCATAAACTTTCAGAAACAGCATGATAAAGATGCCTTTTTCCTCTGCTGCAAGAAGCTCACCTCTGTATATTGCCCATGTAGCAAGGGGGCGGGGGGGTCATCTCCCTAAATGTGAGAACACTTGTTTTGGGATAGCTTTGGAACAAATCAGCCCTTCTAGCAGTCCTCTGCTGCCAACCTTGCACTGATACAGAAGAACCAAATGCACTGCACACATCTTTCAAAGTCAAGCAGGGACAAATCACTGTACACCTTCAATATTTTTCCACTGTGTGGTTTCATGGGGCAGAAAGCACTAGATGCACTGTAAGTAAATTAGGTCATGCACCTCTGTCTCAAATCAAACCCTGCAGATTTTGATGCTGTGGAAACCACAGCCAATTAATTTTTCAGGAAGTTCATAAACAACCCTACCCTGCTGCATGGCAAGATCTGTCCCTTATCAGATACCACTGCTCACTGGGTATTGCTGGAGAAAAAAACAGCTGCTAAAAATGTAAAGAATATGCTCCAAGAGGAGTTCAGCACACAGACTGGAAAGTTACTATGTACAGATCATTCAAGAAACAAGTAAAGTGTGCCATAATCTTGTATTCTGTTAGAACAAAAGCCTACATATTAATATTAATTTTATCACCAGTAATTTGTGGGCATGAGGCACTTAAATCCCTGTCCTACCACTGTTGTACCTTTGTTTTGTTCCTCACACATTGTAACAGGAAGAGACTGAAAACTCTACAGAAAGTGAAGGGTACTGTGAATGAAGGAGGAAGGAGCTTTACCAGAACAGTGCCAGTTCCTTCAGATAACACAAATAAAAATGCTTCTCTGAACTGGACTCTTGGCAAACATCACCCTAAAACTGGGTAAAAGAGATATCCCGGTATTGCTTTCATAAAGAGTCTTGCAGAAATGCACTTAGACCAGCTTGCAAAATGCCACTAATAAAAGCCCAGCAGAAGTCTCGCATCATCTTATCAGCACAATTCAATGTATCCTAGATCAACAATAATACAGCTGCTTCCTGGAGTGTTCAAGCACCAAATCTGAGTCAGCACTTGGCAATACAAGGCAGGTCTGAACAGGATTTGAGATGGAACTTTATTTTGTGCTGAAGGTTACTTGCCCTCAGAGTTCAGTTTAGTCTGACCTTCACAAAGTACTCAGTTTAATGGACTTAACTCCACAAGCTCCAAAGCACCTTGCTCATCTCAAAACTGTTGTTTGGTTCATGCAGAGCTTGCCATGGTTCAACTGCCAGTTCAAAATTAATGCTACCTTATAAAGTCTGTAGGTCCTAGGCCATTTCCACACTCATCCCCCAGGAATCCACAGCTAATTCTAGTAATGAGTGTACTCAGTACACCTTTGGGTAAAGCTCAGAGCTCTTGAAAATGACCACTGGGAAAACAAAAAAACAAATCTGAAATTAAGGTCTTGCTTTAAACCACAACCAACTCCAGCAGGCAAGCACTCCAGCACTCACAGCTCAGTCTTGAGCACAGCCTCCATCCACTGGGCACAGACAAGTCACCCCTAACCACAGAACCTGCACAAGTCTGAAACCACGGTACCACTGATCATGTTGGCAGCCCAATCAGCCTTACCACCAAGCTTCAGCCAGGAAAATACTACAAGTGCAAGTCTTTAGTCCAGCAGCCTCCTGAAGAAGAACCATAAGCACTCAAAGGTGGGGATGTTCAACCCATCTGAACATCCCAAATTAAATTTCTAACAAAGCCAACCAGACATTTTCTTTCACAGGTCTTGTAACTCCTGATCTCAGTTCTTACATCTGGTTCCCCAGAAAGAAACTGCTAGAGGACAGAACTCTCCCAGCTGGTCTAGCTGGAACAAAGGTCACATTCACACAGGTGACCTTGCCATTCAAGACTGTAAACTTCATCCATGCAACAGCTTCTAAAAACACCACATCTTCCTCATCCTCTGAGTAAGACAGCTCCTTCATGGTCACCAAAATCCCATCATCTCTCCTGATGTAGGCAAGACCACCATGTAACACACCATGGAGGCAGGCTGAGACTCCTGTAACCCAACTGTAATACTTTCTCAGACACAGGTAAGCTCTTAGCTAGTCAAAAGCACTGACATATTTTGTTTGCAGCAGAGGAATTTGGTGGTTATAATTTACATAGTACTTTAGGCACTCCCTTCCCACTCCTTGTTCCTACAAGGAGCTCCCTGAAATAGGCATCCCACAAGCTCCAAAACACCTGAGAAGAGGTGATCTTATTTGGCACCAGCCTCACAGTTGTCCACATCTGTG
Source organism: Cyanistes caeruleus (assembly GCF_971803275.1). Lineage (NCBI taxonomy): Eukaryota > Metazoa > Chordata > Aves > Passeriformes > Paridae > Cyanistes > Cyanistes caeruleus. The sequence continues at coordinate 43,957,871 of NC_141705.1, forward strand.
TAACAAGTACAGGTACCATAAATAAGGAGAGGGAGATAAAAGGACATAAAGGATAAAAGGACATCAACCCCCAGAACACAATTTTGTTTACATATCAACAGATGTTATTCCTCTATTCATAATGGGGGTGGGGGGGAGGTAGAAAAAAAAATTGTACACTGATGACTTCCAAGAATTCAAACCCCACAGAGGACTTTCCACTAAAGAATTTTTTCCTCTAGAGCATGCTAGGCTACCACAGTTGCCTGCTAAATACTTCAAAAGCAATGGACACCATAGCATACAGGAGAATTACCTACCAGAGGCACTCTTATTTTGTTTTTAAACTGATACTGTTTTTTCACATCTTTATCCCAATGTCAAGTAACATCTTCACATCCCCAAATGACAACAATGATTCAGCACCGTTGGTGATTTTCCACCACCCTCTCCTGAGATGCATAAGGAGTAGGCCCCTGTAATAAACCTGCATGTGGATCATTCACGTGCTAAATCTCAACTAAATTTACATGGGAAAACTTTTCCCACTTCAGTGTTTGTAGAAGCAGGTCTCATATCACCAGATGTGTGAGCACACAAGACAGTGTAAAACATGTTCCATGACACCTGTGTCCTCATCATCTAAAGCAGCAAACAAATCAGTCCTCAGGTAATCAACTGACTCCAGAGAGGGAAAAACCTCCTTCAACAGCTTACCTCACCCTCACAGTCAGTAGCTTTTAAACAGATCTCATACAATGAAACAAAGAATCATTTCATACCCAGCAACTCTTTTATAGGCCATTTCCTGCAGAGACAAATTTCAGCTACTGTAATAAAAAACACAAACCAAAAACACAAAATAAAACAAAAAAAGTAACACACTGAAGGCCAAGAACTCTGCCTTGCCTCACTAACCAAACCAAAAAGATCCACTCAACCAAATCTAGCATCTCCCTGGTTCAGATCAAAGTCCAAAGGCTCAATGCCCAGAGATGACTCCCATGGGGAACAGGTCATGGCAAGACAAACCAGAAGAGCTTCCCTGTACCACAGCTGACAAACCAGGAAAACTTTCTTTCAGCAGAAATGAATAGGAACTTTTTGTGTAAGGAAGAGGATTCCTTCAAGCAAGAAAGAGGATTTCTTCAAGCAGTGTTAAGTGTGCATGTTGCCATTCTAATTTCAAGTAATTTCAGCAAGTTCTATATTAAGAGCTTTAAAATAAAGCCCCCAAACACACACAATACAAGGTAACCAGACATTGCCAGACAGCTTTAAGAAGCATTCCCTCCTGTTCCTGCATCCTTCCAAGCCAGACTGCCAGGCACAAACCCAGGTCTGCACTGACTATTTCAGTTCTCTCTGAAGACTGATTCCCACATCTGTACCCCACCAGGGACAGTCCCATAGCAGCCACCAACTCTGCATACCACACTCTTCCTCTGGCAATTTCTCAGCTTCCTCCAAGACCACAGAAACATCTGTTGTCCCTTTCAACATGTTGTTTAAATTAGAGGATGCCACAGCCACCAAACTAGAGGACTTCAAATAATGACCTTGCAGCACACAGGTTAATATGAAGGAAATCCCTAAAAATCTGTGGTGCCACATTAAGATACTCCTGTGTTTCTACACTGTTGCCTACAGCAAGTCACACCAGTCAAGGCTGTCACTTCAACAGCACAGAAATCAGCTCCAGTCAGTAAACTATCCATGCTAGAGCCACAGAATGACAGTAGTTTCCCTAAGTCCAGCAACCAATCTACGCTCTTCTTCTCCCAAATCCTGGGCCCTGGTCAGCTTCATCCTGCCACCCAGAACATCCACGTCCAAAGCTCACATGGTGCTGAAGTCTTGTCCCACTGTCTCCAATTATGCCACAGTACTCTGCTGAAACCACAGCCTTCAGGATAGTGTGACAACAGTCGCAAACCAGCCATAGCATCTACTTTGAAAGTCAAACAAAAAAGACTCCACCTGCAATCAGAGAAAATAGAAGGCTACCTAATGCTAATGTTAGGCTCTGTAACAAGCAGGTGTTACTCTACTGCAATTGTGTATGAAAAGAACCCCAGCTACTTAAAGCATGACTACAAAGTGGAATTAGACACCTGACGTGAGCCTTCCACTGAGCAGCAGCTCAGATTTTAAAACAACTTTCGAGTCCTTCTGAAAAAACCAGTCTCACCTGCTCTCACCTCACCTTGCATGGGGTGACTCGACAGCATGACACACCATAGTATCTTCCACCTCTCTGTCTCCTGACTCCATCCCAGCCACCAAGCAAGGTCATGGTAGCTTTTGACTCCAACGCAGAGCTGATGAGCATGCTTCATTTTGAATCGTGCATAAGGTGGCCTAGTTAACCCTGCTTTAGTCATGAAAGAGAGACTTGCAGGGGAACTCCACTATGACACCTCCATCTGTACCTCTTAAGGTGACTGGCAGTATAATCCCTGCTTCTGTTCACCCTCAGTGTGGGAGACAGGCAGAGCAGAGGCTTGTGATCTCCCTCCTCCCTGCTCTGATACTTCAAGAAGGGATAACAAGGCAGGTGGCAGATGCACACTTTCTCTCCACAGGAGACCTCTTGCTAGTCCTCCAGAGCCTTTCAAAGGTCCTCAATAGCTCTGGAGCATCCTTTTGGACAGGGGCTGCTAGGCTCACACATTACCTTTGCCCATGGCTTTCTATTTGTTGTCACACATCACCTCATCTTGTGACAGCATTTTGTCCACCTTCTGCAATGGACACAGACCCTGGCTTTCTTATGTCTACACTCACACAGCCCTTTCACAAAGCAGGAATAAAGGAAAACCACTGGTCAAACATGATCCCTCCCAGGCCAAACACCAGAAGAATCACGGACAGGACATCAGGACACTGTGTACAAAAGATGGTCTGGAAGAGCCTGGGGTGGCCCAGACCCAGCCTAGTACAGGGCAAGGAGAAACAGCAGCAGGCAGTAAAGCAGGTGCCTATGAATGCAAGCTTAGAAAATCCAATCACACTTGTCCAAACAAAGCACACGTGTCTACTATCAGACAGATGGCAAACCACCTCCACCCCCCAATCCCAAGTCACTTAATAGCTTACAGGACATGAATAACCTAAAAGCTCTCCAGTCTGGGGGCTAAAAGAACATCACATAAAAATGAGAGCATTTCACAATGCCTGTGATGACCCAACTGAGGCCTTACTGTCTTGGAGAGGTGAACCATTCCTGTTGGTCACTGAAAGATGGATATGACTTTCTTAGCCTGGCAGGGACACTTTTATTTCTATATAGTGCAAATGTAAAAGAAAAAAAAAAAAAAAAAATTAACGCACTGAATTGTTACCAGCCAAATGGATGACTGCAGCTTCAAAGCACACTGAGATTCCAGCTCAGATGCCAATTCAGTTACTGTTTCACACAGCTACAAAACTGTTTCAAACACAAAAACTTCCTTAAAAGGACCCTAACAAGGCATTTTTATATCACTTTCATTCACTGTTTGCAATAAGCCCTCAGAAAACTGAATCCAGAATCTCAATTTTTATTAACCATCTCTACACACAGTAGCCCTATTCCTAGATTATTTCTGTGCATATTATCAATGGAAGCTATAGTGTGCAGGACAGAGGAAAGGGAAGGAGAGGAAAAGCAAAGATTAATCCTTAACTTGTGAACACCCTTTTTGAAGGGGATTCTAATAAAAATTTTGGATGACCAAAGAATGCACCATCAGTTTCATGAATGACGACACAGATTGCACAACCACACAGAGAGCCAGACTGCACTTCCATTTTTGAGCACAAATTTGGCAGTGTCTACACAGAAATATTTCCCTTATTAAGGTCAACTGACTGCAAAGCACTTCTTCAGTGCAGTCCTAAAAAGCCCACAGACCTATTTAAGTATTAGGAGCATTGTAATTGCCAGGGATTTCCACTAAAAAGAGCTTGGAAAGAAACACAGACATCTCCCATACTACATATTTTCGAAACATTAGACCCCTCTCTTTCCTACACCTTGTCAAAAATGACACCAACCATGACTCACTTGCATGACAGCAAGCTTGGCAGCATGACTTAAACATGCACGCCTCCTGATCAACAAAATCGGGAGGAAAATAGTCTTGAGCTTCACGATTACCATTTAGGGGCTCCTAAACAGTCTTTTATTCATAGGGCAGATACACAGCAAGGAATATTTTAGATTAGATGCAGACATACAGGCCTTCCAAGTCAAATCACAGTTCACATTTTTCATATAGTCCAGATCAAACATGGTCTAGATTTAAGCATCATCCATGACAACAAGCAGGTTTCTCAGTAAATTAATTTAATCACTCTTTGGCATTTCCACAGATCAGCCTTGCCTTTTAAATATGTTTGTCTAGTGTCCTCCCAGCTGGAGTCACACAGTATCCATGTTTAAGAGAGCCATTCCCTGCCCCAAGGCAGGGTCACACCTGGGATACTATCCTGTGCCCCAGATAGCAAGGCCTGAATTCCTTGCTGGAGTGCCTCAAAAATGCTGCAACCCCCTTTCCACAGGCAGCATCACCCAGGTGCCATGTGGAGACCTGGCACACAAGCCCCAGCTCCTCCTGTGCTCATCACACTGCTTACCTGTGCCTTCCCTTCCAGCACACTTGGCCTGGCTCCCAGGTGAGAGCAATCCTTTCCCACCTCTAAGGAAACATATGTGACACAGCCAAGTCCAAAGGAAAAGGCCCTTCAACGCCCCTCTCAGGCTTCTGAACCCACTCTGACCATCACTGGGGTGAGCAGCAACACCAACAGCCTGTGGACGGTCTGACTCCTCTGCAAATTTCCCATTTAAAGCATCATCTCCTCACAGGGAGAAAAGGGACAGCCACAAAGCATTCACCAGTTAAAAATAAATAAAGGAGATGTGTGATTGGAGACTGTAATTCACAAGTTAAATCTTCAATAGGTGCTGATCACACCGTCACACTGCACATCCACTGTGCAGCAGTCAAGTCTGCTGTCTTGACTAATTTTGGCAGGTTTTTGGGGACGGTTGTTGGAGTTTTTTTCATGGGTTCTGTGGCAGGTTTGGCTTTTATAGTTTCCTGGGGTTTTCTTTTTGGAATGCAGATCACACTGCCTTACACATGAGCAGCAAGTTATCACACAGCATGTCTCACAGCATGAGACCCCCCCAGTCCCATGGCTCTTACATAAGTGAGCAGTTAGAGGGAGATACGGCTGATGGAGCCAGGACTCAGGCTGAGGAGCAAACTGCATCTCCTTATTCTAAACATCCAGAGGGAGAAAAACCCAATAAAAAACCCAAGAAACCAAACCCCAAAACAACCCCAAAAACCTCACACCTTATTAATCACATTTGCTTAAGAACAAATTCAGCACCACTGCTTGCTTTAAGTCAAATAATGCTACAGTTCCCTGCACAATTTCAGGCTACCTCTTAATGGTCCTGTGGTATTCCAACACACCTCCAACATGGTTGTTAAAATGCAGATTTCTGGAGCATTGCTCACAGTCCAGAGTGTGTTTTGATTTCATGCAGATTTACACATCAAAGCACCTTTCCCATGGCACCCTGCAAGCCGCAGAGCAAACCCAAGTGGAGCAGGGAGGACACTAGTTAGGAGGCAGTACCTGCATACACAAAGTAAAACAGATGCTGCTGGGAAACATCACCGATAAAAATCACAGCTTTAGAGGTGACAGCTTTTTAAAGCAACATGACCAGTCACGTTCCAGGGGAGAGAGGTTATGCTTTTTTCGTTTGAGGAAGGGAGAGAGTGGAAGGGAAATAAAATGCTCTTGAGAACAGCTCCAAAAGGCAGAGTCTGGGAATCACTTCTAGGTGAGACACTTAAACAAAGAAGATGGAGTATTTTCTCTTCAGGGAAGAATGCCTCCTGCTAGAGACAGGGCTCAGAGAAAGCTCTTTTTACACAGGGCTATGGAGACCAACACACCCATTGTCTACCAGGAGGAGCTTTCCTGCATTCAGAGAGACTGCAGCATAGGCCAGGTTTTGGGGGTGGAGGGTTGAAGGGGGGGTCAGGGAACACCTGCAATGTTTTATGCATCTCTATTCATGTTTACAAATAGCTCCAAGGAAGTGGGAGCTGCAGGGTAAAAGGAACTAGGGGGAAAAAAATCCCCCAACACCACAATCCCATTCAAACGAATCAAAACAAGGAGGACAGGTCAGAGACTTTTCAACAATAGCACCGCCAACCCTCAGGGCCAAAACCCAAAAAGCAGAGAGAAAAGGCGCAGACAAAGGGGAATGTAACACCCCCTTCTCAGAATAGTATTATTTTAAGCCTGTCTCCTTGGAGCTACCCTAATATTTTCTCTCATGACTCAAACCACCAGGGAAAGGAGAGCAGAGAAGGAAAAAAAAAAAAAGAAAAGAAAAGAAACAGAGCTAGGGCTGACCTCATAAGACACCTTTCTAGAAGGGGCAAAGCTCCAGAAGAGATGAAAAGAGAGCTGGGCTGTGCCTTACCTGGAAAAGTGTGTGGGTTGGGTGACCCTCTTTTAAGGCACTTTGAACAGAGGACATGCACAGTGTAGTACAGGCCCGGCCATTCCTGGAGCAGGACATTCAGTTCTTCCACTAAAGGCGTAATAGCTTGCCAAGCTGTCCAGATATTTGGTAGGGACGCATGACTAGCGATAGACAGAGTGTCTGGCTGCAGAGCTCCCCTGGCAGGCCGGTAACTCACCACCACAGGCACCTTTCCCCGGTAGGCATAAATCTGGTATTTGCCATCTGACCGCTGAACCACGTGGCTGTTAATCTGGACACTGTAGCGTGCAAACAAGCCGGGTGGGAAAATGAATGGAAAGCTATATTCAATCTGCAGCTGCTCGACCACGAAGGACTGTCCGCTCAGATTGGTGCCGTTGATCCACGCCTCTGCGTGGGGCACCTCGTTTTTCACGTAGCAGGGAAACTTGTACCAAGCAGCCGCCCCATTTAAGGGCTTGCATTTGGGTTTGTTGACACAGTAACATAGCCCCATCTTCTCCAGCAGCTCCAGAATGAGCTGCAGATCCTCCCGACTCTGGACGTGGGGCTTAAGAAGGAGACGGATAACATGGGCAGGAAGGAGGCCATGCAGCAAGAAGCCCTCCACGTAATGATGGAGCTGAGTGGTCCTCAGTTCATCAATCTGGGTGTCACTGAGCAGTTTCTGGAGCAGCACAGTGGCATCCCGCTGGCAAAAGACATTGAGGATGTCTATGAGCCGCGGCAGGTTGTGGAACACATACTCCCGCAAGGTGAGATGCTCCTCAAAGTAGAGCAGCTTTCCACTCTCGTGCAGGTAGGACAGGGCACTCTGCAGCCGATCCTCCGTCAGGCCTGCCTGCAAGCCTAGCCGGGCAGAGTCCCACCAGCTAAGCCACAACTGCTGAGCTTGAGGTTGGAAGTGCAGCTCCTCCAGCACTTGCCAGGACTTGGGCAACACCCGGTGCAGGTTTGGGAAGATATCTCGATGCTCAGCCACCGAGAGGAGCTTGTCCCGCAGGCGACGCACCTGGCAACGGTCCTGGCAGCTGAAAGGCAGCACCGGAGAGAGGATCTGTGGGCGGTGGTTGAGAAGATACTGAAACTGGGCTTTCTTTCGCCGCAAGTTCTTGTCTGAGACCCCGTAAAAGGCAGCATGCGGGCTGGAGCAGCGCAGGTCAAAGTCCTGTCCCAGAGCCTCATCCACCTGCTGGACTAAGCTCAGGAGTCCCTCAGCATCCCTCTTCTCCTGCTGAGCGATCTGGTGATGGATGTCCAGGCACTTCTCTTCCAACTCCCGCTCCGCACAGAGGTCAGCATGGGTTCCCACCATGCACACTACAGCATGGGGCACCTTGGAACTGAGCCAGTGTAAGAAATAGCCCACAGAAGGGTAGAAGTGCTGAGGGACGTAGGCACTCAAATTCACCACCAGCACATACAAGGCTCCAGGGGAGAGGAAGAAAGACTGGATCACATCATAGCTTGGGTCCCCCGCCAGCTCATACACAATGAATGTCAGGCCCCGCTCTGCATCTGCTGTCCAGTCCATCACCTCGATGCCCTTACTGCCTCCTGACAGTCCTAGTCCCAGTGGTACTCGGGGGGCATTGGGTGGCAGTGATGGTGCAGGGGATGTTTTGTCCCCTTTTGTTTGGTGAGAGGGCACACGAGAAGGGATATCCTGCCGCTCAACAGGGAGATATTCCACCTGCTGCATGACAGGTACCCGAGCTGAGGAATTGTCTTGAGGCTCCGGAAAGGGGCAACACCCAACTGTCACCCTCCCAACGTCCTGCTGTTGCCCAGAAAACCCTCTGTGCTGGGTGTTCCCTGCCTCCAGGCTTCCCATGTCCTCCCTCTGGTCATTTTCCTCCATGAGGCACCTTCTCAGCAGGGTCTTTCCTGCATCCTTTCGGCCCATAAGGACTAGTTTGAGGCGGGGTTTGAGGGCAGGCTGAGAGTGAGCCAGCTCCTGCTGGTAAGCTGCAATGTAGGGGATGCCTTTCATGCACACCTCATAAGGGGGCTGGATGAGGGGGTTGTCTTTTATCTTCCATAGGGTGACGCGGGAAAGCTGCCCGAAGCCCTCTGGCAAGATGGCGATCTGGTTGCCTTGCAGGACCAGCTCCTCTAGGCTGTGGAGGAGCACGATGGAGTCAGGCAGGTAGCGGATGCAGTTGTTGTCCAGCCAGAGAGTGCGGAGTTGGTGGAGCTGACAGAGGTGAGGGGGCAGCACGGTAAGCTGGTTGCGGCTCAGGTAGAGCTCCTCCAGACTGGGCAGCGCCAAGATGGCAGAGGGGAACTCCCCCAGCAGGTTGGATGAGAGGTTCAGCATCTTGAGCCGCTGTAGTCTGCCGAAGCCAGCGGGCAGCGCCTGCAGCCGGTTGCCGTCCAGCATGAGGCTCTCGAGGGCACTCAGCTGGCAGAGACCCTCGGGCAGGGACGCCAGCCCGGTGCCGCTGAGCCAGAGGATTTTGAGGCGGCGGAGGGCAGCGATGCCCTCGGGCAGGGCCCCGAGGTGGCGGTTGCCGGAACAGTCGAGCTCCTCCAGGGCGGCCAGCTCCAGCAGCGGGGCAGGGAAGGAGGGCAGCAGGTTGTGGTCGACGTCGAGGGTGCGGAGGTGCCGCAGACGGCCCATGCCCTCGGGCAGGCGGCGCAGGCGGTTGAAGCTGAGGTCGAGCTCCTCGAGGCAGCCCAGCTCGGTGAGGCGCGGGGGGAGCCCCGGGCCCTCGGCGCCCAGTTCGTTGTGGCTGAGGCTGAGCTTGCGCAGGCCCCGCAGCCCCGCCAGAGCCCCGCCGTCCCCCAGGCCCCGCAGCCGGTTGTGGCTGAGGTCGAGCTCGGCCAGGCGGCCCAGGTGGCGCAGGGCGGCGGCGGGCAGACGGCTCAGCCGGTTGCGCCGCAGGCTGAGCACCCGCAGCCCGCTCAGGGCGGCGCCCACCTCCTCGGGCAGCTCCTCCAGCCCCCTCCCGCTCAGGTTCAGCGCTTCCAGCTCCCCCAGCGCCGCCGCCGCCAGGGACGGGCGGCGAGAAGCGGCGGCCCCGGGGGGCGGCGGCGGCCCCCCCGGCGGCCCCGCGTCCGGCTCGGGCTCGGGCTCGGGCTCGCCGGGGCCGCCCCGCAGCTTCCGTGCGCGCAGGGCGGCGTCGCGCCACAGCCGCACCGCCTTCGGGGGCTCCGTCTGAGCCATGGCCGGGGGAGCGGGCCCCCGCCCCGCCCGACCCTACCTGCCGCCGCCGCCGCTGCTCGCCATGGGCGCGGCCGCGCTGCGCCTCGCCGCCGCCGCGACGGGCACGGGGCTCCCCGCGGCTCCGCGCCGGCACTGCCGCCGCGCCGCCCCGCGCACGTACCGCCGCCGCCGCCGCTGCCACCGCCCCGCCGGGGGCGGGACGCGGTCACGGCCCGGCCCCGGCAGCGCCGCGCCGCCCCCGCGCCGGGGAGAGCCGGCCCTGCCTCTGTGGGGACACCCCGCCCTTGCCGGCCGGGTACCGGCCCCTGCTCCCCGGGCAGGGAGGGTCCGTGTGAGACTCCCGGCCTGCGGCTCCTACCCCGGCGACGCCCGAGAGAGCGCGGCCCTCCGTGTGTCCCGGTGGGGTGAGCCCGCCTGGCCCTGGAGGCGGTGGGGCAGCAGCGGTGGCGGTGGCGGCGCTTCGCCGGGACCCCGGTGTGTGACAGCCGCCGCCCCGGGTCTCGCCCTGCGCCTCGGCTCCCGCCCGACTCACCACGGAGTTACGGCAAAAGCTGTTGTGTTGCCCCGTGTCATTTTTTCTCGAAGCAGGGGCTGATTTTTCATCCAGCCCTGCAAGAAACCGAGGTTAACCTTTCTTCCCATTCAGTAAATGTTCTTCCGTGTTGAGAGAGTGCGAAAGCCTGCAGCCTTCTGGTTAATCGGAGCAACTCTGCCACCTTCCTGCCGTGCTTTGTTTCCTGTGCTGCATCCATCTGGCCAGACCCTAAACACTGCCTTCTTCAGGTTCCTCAGACAAGCTTTGCTCCCGGGGGTCGGAGAAATAGGCGTGGAAATTTCCACCTCTGCTACCGAGGGGGAATAGAGCCCCTTTACAGCAGAGCCGCGAATCAGGCTGATGGAGGCTGTGGGCGCCCAGCTTTCCCGAGATGTGTGACCTTACTCTTAAAAATGTCAGCGATGCACCGTGGCCAAAGGTTCAGAGATTTTAAAACGCTATTGTCTTTGTTCAGCACTGGACACTCTCGCATGCCTTGGGGGCTTTGTTGCTTCCTCTCACGGTGGAAGCAACCTTTCACCTTGTAACAGCTACCATTAAAGCGTGCTGTAAGCTATTACTTCAGACCCATGAAAAGGGGGGAAAAAAAAAAAAATTGAAATAAAAAGTAGTCCATAGGGCAAACAGGTTCACAGTCTTTACTGTCTTCCTTATTGTGGAAAGCCCTCACAAGAATGACACCTTTCCTTTTGGGTGATCCTGTGCATCTAACTGTGTCTGGAGAGAAGGAGAGAGCTCCAACTTCATGTGGAGCAACAATCACTGCACTAAATTATTAAATTTACAAATTACTAAAACTACAAGATTGAAAAGGCTCAGATTTAGTTTTTGTCTTTCCCATCATTGGCAGACAAACCAGGATAAAATAATTCTTCATGCCCTCTGAGTTCTAGCAAACCTTCACCTGGTTTCTGCTAAATGCCTGAGAGTGACATCACCCTATGTAGGGAAAATCTTCCTGTGTTGGCTGGTAAAGCCAGACAAAGGACACAAAGGACAGGGAGGAAGGTCCACACTGAGAGAAAGCATGGCTGTATGAGGGTAAAATTCATCTCCAGGTAGAATTCAGGAGCTGCCCAAAGCCAGCAGAGGCAGTCCTGGGGGCTGGGCTCATGTTTTGGCTCTAGGGCCACTGCTTGACTTCAGCAGGAGAAGAGGTATGTAGGGATACTCACAAGGGCTCATGACTCACAAGGGCTCTGCTGAGCGGGCCTAAACCTGGGGGATAAAATTCTTCCAGATCCTGACCCTGGGAAACAGAAATACTTCATGGCCTCTTGCTAAACTGTGCCCATCTAATACTAGTTTCCAAGCTTGTACTCATTTATTTTCAGAGCATCCCTGCAGTGGGTCAGTACATCTTTTATTTGGGCTAACCCGGTTTTTGTTTCTTTGCTTTTCTGTAGATCACGTGGGAAGTAACCCTTGTCTCTCCAAAAGGAGTACTCTCCTTCTCCTTTTCTAAAGTGGCACATTCAATTCCTACCAGGGAAAGAGTCATTCTCTTCTCCCATCCTCTTGCCCAATAGCTGTTGTTGAAACCAAGTTGATGGTTTAATTTCCAGCCCTGTACATGCAAAACCGCCCAACCCGCTGCTATCAAAATCACATTTTAAAATCAAGACAGTATTTCTAGAATGAAAAGATCTCTGCAGTGAAAGTTGACTCTGGCTTCAAATATGCAGCAAATTTTCTTCTTTCCAATGCCGTGTGCAGGTAAAGACAGCAAAAGCAGCATCATTATTGAGGGCCACCCACCCCATGATTCCTGTGGGCACTGCAGATCCTCTCTGAGGCCAGGGCAGGATCCAGTTGCTATATGACCTGCAGCAAGTGTAACTCAAAAGGCTGCCACTGCATCATCCTCTCGTTTCCCATGGGAAAACTGGAGGAGCTCCTCCACTGGGGATGCTCCAAGCAGCTGCTTGGATCAGCCAGCTGAAAAACACCAGGGAGAGAAGTGCTTATCTCCATCTGCCTGCTATTAGAGGTCATAGCCTGTATTAAACATATCTTTCTGGCAGCATGCAAGGACAGACAGGGTAAGTTTTTTCACAAAGCAGGGAAAGTTTTGACTGCCAACCTTCCTATCAAAATATGCAAAATAGCAGGAACTGAATGCCTCCCCATCATAGTGAAGAGAATTCATGCAGCATTATTCAAACTTTAATAAGCTCCTGCAGGCGATGAATGAAACTAAGGCAGAAGAAAAAATGAATAGCATGGTGACATAAAGACATCCCCAGTGCTGCTTGAAGGTTGTCCAAAGAGGAAAGCTCTGGTGCTTTCCTATGAACCTTACACCTTATCCCACTATGCTTGCATGAGTATGCAAATCTATGATGATGTCAGCCAGGGATGTTTTTTCTTTGCTTTTTCAACACCTTCACCACAGTTAAAGCTGCCAATAGGGAATGACATAGGTAGTTTCTGGGGAAAAGGAAGATTTTATTTCTTGTAAATAAATATATATTTATTGGAAAATGTGGCTTTTGGTACAGATCCCTTATCTTCCCATCTTCTTAGGCAGAGAAGACTTATTTTTCCAAACACGACTTCCTCATTTCCTCTCATTTTGCTCATCAGCTTACTAGAGGTCCATTAAACATGAGCATCAGCATGCTGGATGATGGTTTTGGAGCCATTTCCTAATTTTTGGAGGTTAAAAATATTCAGAAACCACACCAAACCCCTCTCTTGATGCTCAGGATCAGCTGGGACTTACAGCCAGGTGGCTGTGAAATTGCCAGGAAAGATATAAAGCATTTTATTAAAAAAAAAATCAAAAAAAAAAATCCCATTTCAGTGGGTTCCATTATATGTCAGAATTGCATTTGCAGTTATTAATTTTAAATAGTAGTCCTGCAAAGTCGTATTGATGGAATTTAATTATTCAGATGAAATCTGAAGTGGTTCCACTCTACTGAGCCCTGCACCTGCATCATTAATAAGATTTCTATGTAAAGATGTAAAGCACCTTCCTCCTGGGTCAGGCAAAAGGCACTGAGTAATCAACAGTATTTTGGAGCCTGACTCTGGCCCTTGCAGGAAAAGAGGTGCAAATGTAACCAGCTGCTTGTGACAGGAGATGAACTTAAATCAGCTCAACAGAAGCGCCAAGCTGCTGTGGCAAGCGGGTGCAGGGCGTGCTGCAGGCCAGTGCAAAGCTCACAGGCTCTGGCACTGGCAGCAAGCGAGGCTGGCAGGGTTTTGGGAGACTGAGTGCCCTCTGCACCACCAGACACATAGCCCAAGTTGCTGAAAACCCCAGAGTCCTGCTTTGGCACCAATTCAAGAAGTCCTGTTTCCAAGGGCTCAGTGGCTGGCTGGGGAACAAGTAATGGGTTGACTGACTGCTTTCAATGATCCTCCACATGTTCTTCTTCAACCTTAAGTACAAATCCCATGAGAATAAAATTTTCCCAGAACTGCATTCTCCACGCTATTTTGCCCACCATTTCTGCAGGAGTGCTGTGAATCTACCCCAAGGCTTAGCAAGCCATATACAAATGGTGATGGCAGCACTTGAAGAGATCCTGGACATGAGGGGGAGAAAGAGAAGGGCTAGAGTGAACAGCACTACTGTTTGCCTCAGCTCTCTGTAGGGGAACAGTGGGGCTGTACATGTGGGGCAGGAAGACTAAGGAGAAATTATACCCATATGGGTATATGTGGGAGTCTGAAGAGGAGGCACATCCCCAGAGCCACTTTGCTTCAGCCCCTATGTAGCCCATGACCAGGCCCCACTTCCCCCTAGGTAGGTCTCATACTATGAATCTAACTGCTTTGCTTGTTTCTTCCTAGCCACAGGAATTCCTTTCATAGAATCACGGGAAGGTTTGTGTTGGAAGGATTTTAAGATTATCTTTACAGATTATCAAATTCAACCACCTTGCCTTGGGCAGGGATATCTTCCATTAGATCAGGTTGCTCAAAGCCCCATCTCACCTGGCCTTGAACAGTTCTGGAGGCAGGGCATCCACAATGACTCTGGGCAACCTGTTCCAGTGCCTCAGCACCCTCATGGTAAAGAATTTCTTCCTAACATCTAATCTAAATCTCTCCTCCTTTAGTTTAAAACTGTTCTCCCTTGTTCTGTCACTACCTGCCAGTGTAAAAGTCCTTCTCTTTATCCTATAAGCCCATTTTAAGTACTGGAAGGATGCAATAAGGAGTCCTGGCAGGCTTCTCATCTCCAAGCTAAACAACCCAGCTATCTCAGTCTGTCTTAATAGGAGAGGTGCTTCAGCCCTCTGTTTATCTTTGTAGCCCTTGTCTGGACCTGCTTCAACAGGTCTAGAGGACCCCAGAGCTGGATATAGTAGTCCAGGTGGGGTGTCACAGAGAGGATTAGAAGGGCAGGATCTCCCTTGACCTGCTGGCTGTGCTTCTGCAGCCCAGTACAGCCTAGGCTTTCTAGGCTGCGAGTGCACATTGCTGGCTCATGTCCATTTTTTCATCCACCAATACCCGTCTGCCCTTCTTATCAAGGTTGACCCAGAGTATAGCATTCCTTACTCAATCCTACAATTAAATTTTAAGGCCACCATGGATCCCCAATGTTAAAAAATATTACTCATATTTTTAAAATTCTTTCAGGAAGTAGAACAAATGATTGCATATCAATACATCTAATAAAAGTGATGCTATCTATTGCCTTGGTTTATGAGAAATACAGAGAAATCAAAGGAATATGATTTTTTTGCCACTGGTGCCACAAAAGCAACTAGAGGGTGGGTGACATATAAACTGCGGAAAGCCAGTGGTGAATTGAACAAGTGCATGCTGATGCTCTGACCTCTTAAATGTCTTACAAAGCTTGGTTCTGACAAAGGGGGATGTCTCAACTAGCTTGCAAAGCCCTTTTGGAATTTTGAAATTAAAGGCAGCCGTGAAAGCAGCAGCTGTCCAGATTCAGGTGCCAGGGAGGTCTTGCTGAGCTCTCTCAGTGCCTGGTCAAGGCCCATGCCTTCTAAGTCAGGGCATGAACAAGAACTGAGCTGGGCACATTCAAATGGATCTTCATTTACTTCTCCACTAGCCATGGGGATTGATTTCATGCCTCCCTTCTCATCACCAGCAGAAAGGTACTTGGTAGCACTAGACCAGATCCTAATTTCTTCTGAATTCCTCTTTTCTGATTTTCTATGCTCCCAACACTAGACCTGGTCAGTGCTTCCTCAGCACATCACATGGTGCTATGCAAATGCTTCCTAAAGCCCTTTTGCTACCAAAGAGCTAAAGGCAGATGTATTTGCTAGGATGAGGCTGGCTGGCCTTAGCCACATTCACTCCTTTTAACAGGAATTCCTCATCACTCTCTCCATTCTCTGACCTGTGGCTGCTGCCCCACCAGGTGTACTGAGAATTTTCCAGAAATTGTTGGTATTGATATTATTCTTGTCAATGGAATTTCCCTTTTCTCACAGATTAAAATTAAGTGATCTCTTAGTAACAGCTATTGGAGCTTTCTGACTTAAACGATAATTGGTGTTTGTATCTTCCCTAGATATCAGAAAGCCAGGAGAACTGTGATCTGAGCTTTCTTCTGCTTTCCAAATCCAAACCAAAATCCTTATTTGAATGTTTCTGCTTATGCCCATGTTGTTCAGATCTGTTCGTTCTGCAGAGGGCCTTAAGGGCATGTTTTGGTCCTTGATATCCCTAGATTTCTCTTTCTTACCTTTAAGTACTGGCAGCTATCCTTCTGCCTGGCTGCCCCTAGCTTGTTCCATCTCTCCACGCTCTGTTTCTGAGCAGATGGAGTGTTCCCCACTTGGCCTCTCTGCCATTTGCTCCACGTGGCTTTTTAGTGACTGCCTTGCTCTGGCCAATGGGCTCTATGCCAGTGCTGCTTTCTTCCCTGGAATGAGTGAAAAAGTGGCCTTTCAGCTTAGCTAATAAACTTTTAAAGAACTGCCAGGCTCCACTTAGGTTTCTCCATCGGCTTTCTCTCCTGGTTTCACTCCATCATTTCCTGGCTTTAGGAAAGGAGCTGTACCGGAATTAAGCAGTGCTCAATGCCAGGCTGGATAAAGCCTTGAACGGCCTGGTCTAAAGGGAGGTGTTCCCTGCCTATGGCAGGGGATGTCGGGACTACATGATCTTTAAAGTCCATTCCAAGCCTGTAACTTTCTACGATTCTGTGGTTCTGTGATTCTATGAAGCTGCACTGCCGGCTGGATCGCCTGCAGGGGAAGGGGGGTGAGCACCAGGGCAAGCGCTGGCTACCCACGGGAGCCGGGTAACCCGCCCGCCTCTGGCGTACCCAGTAAAGGAGCGTGATTTGTTTGTCACTGATGCCACAAAACCACCTGGATGGTGAAATATAAACTGTGGAAAACCGGCGGTGAGCTGAACAAGTTCATACCGATGCCTCTTAAATATCTCGCAAAGCTTGGGTCTGGCAATGGGGTGTTGCAATTAGCTTGCAAAGTCCTTCTGGAGTTTTGGCACGAACGGCGGCTGTGAAGAAGCAGCTGCCCGGATTCTGGTACCGCAGCCGGATCGTGCCGTGGAGGCGGAAGACGGCTGCATGGCCCCTACCGCGGCTCCGCAGGGGAACACCGCCCCTCGCCCTCCTCTCCGAGGTCACTCCTGCGGAGTTGCCGTCCCGCCCCGCTCCCGGCACCGGCAGCCGCGGAGGGGACGCGGTACCCCGGCAGCGCCGACCCCGCCGGTGGCTCCACCCGCCCCACCCGGGCTCGGTCCCGCCCGTGGCTCCGCCCGCCCCACCCGGGCTCGGTCCCGCCCGTGGCTCCGCCCGCCCCACCCGGGCTCGGTCCCGCCCGTGGCTCCGCCCGCCCTGTCCCGCCCCGCTCCACCCGCTCCACCCGCTCCACCCGAGCTCGGCCCCGCCCCGCCCCGTGGCTCCGCCCTCCCCACCCACTGCTGCCGGCAGGGGGCAGGCGCGCCCCGCCCGGGGCGGTGCCGGTGCCGGTGCGGCCGCGCCCCGCGGGCCCCGCGCGGGCGTCACGTCCGTGCGCGGCGCTCGGGGTTGGCGGGCGGGCGGAAGCGCGGGCGGGGCGGCGCCGTTGCCGCAGTGACGGAGCCGGGAGGGGCGGAGCGGCGCGAAGATGGCGGCGGTGCCGCCGCGTCGCTCCCAGCACCACCATCACCACCACCACCCGCCGCCCGGCCCGGCCTCCCCGCCGCCCGCCGCCGCCTCGCCGCCGCGCAGCCCCAGCCTGGCACCGGCCGCGCAGCGCCACAGCCTGGCCGGCCCCGAGGGCGAGGCGCCCCCCGACGCGGAGCGGCCCCCGGCCGCGGAGTGCGCGGAGGGTTCGGGCGCCGCCGCGCCGGCCCCGCCGCCGGGCTCGGGCAGCAGCTCCAGCGGCTCTTCCTCGTCCTCGTCCTCCTCGTCCGCGTCGTCGTCGGCGGCGTCGAGCCCGGCGGCGGAGAGTCCCGAAGCGGCGGGCCCGGGCGCGGCGAGCGGGGCGTTCCGCGAGCTGCTGGAGGCCTGCAGGAATGGGGACGTGACGCGCGTGAAGCGCCTGGTGGACACGGGCAACGTGAACGCCAAGGACATGGCGGGGCGCAAGTCCACGCCGCTCCACTTCGCCGCCGGTGGGTACCGGGGCCTCCCGTGCCCGGCCAGGGCAGTGACAGCGAGCGGGACAGGGAGCGTTCCCCTGGAATGGCTTCGGGCAGGGGGCCTCCAGCGCCTCGGTGATTCGGGAGTGGGCAAGCCTGAGCTGGGAGGAAGAGTGTGAGCACACTCTCTTTCCCGGCTGTGTGTCGCTACACGCTGCTGGGAGATGGCTGTTAAATCCCCTTCCTCTGGGTGAGACGAGTGGGAGAGGAGATCCTGGAAGCGTAAAGAGACTGTAAGATCTAAAAGTGTGGACAGTGATCTCTGCGTTTGAGATCCGTGGGCCGCTGCAAACTTGTGCAGTGGATTTAGGAAGCATGAAACTGAAATTCAGGACAGAGTTGACTTGACGTAAGGGTTTCACGTGAGTTGTTACAGCTCTGTGATGCACCTGCACTTCATGGGAATCAGTTTTGATGCCTTGTACTTCGTAGCTTCTTTCATTTCGATATGGTTGCTGCTTGATATCTGCCTCTCTTGTGGTCTGAGTAGGCTGGGGAAAGGGGTCAGGTGGAACAGCTGAACTGTAGAAGTTACAGATGTGTCCAGGAAAGAATACACCTCTTTGTGCAGAGAGGTGTCATTGTGATCAGAACTAATGGTGTAAAAGCAATTTACCAGTAAGGTCCAACAGTGTAGACTAACTGGAAGTAAATATTATCTTTTGGCAAATAGAGCTGTAAGAGATTACTGCAGTTAATGAAAAAAAGTATTTCTTACAGGGTGTGTTCTGGGGGCACAAGGCACACAAAATTAGTGATAAAAGTAAAATGAGGAAGGTCTTTTAAACCATTACTCATAACTCAGGACTTGTACAGTTGCTAGGTTTGTGGTCGGTCTGAGAGCTCTCTGAGGTGTGCCACAGTGTTACAGAACTGGACCTTACGTAGTGAAGCGCACAGATCTTGTTTGAGCTTTGTGGTGCACTGGTACATGTAAATTAAGATAATTAACAAGTCTGTATTGAGTGGTCAGGGTTTAAATACAGTCTCTAAATCACTGTTGAAATTAGTAGCAAAATGAACATTTTATGGTGCAGTTTTGCCTGGTACTCTGAATAGTGCTGTACAGTTTATCAGTTAGATAACACACCCTGAGATTATGGGTTTGTTTTCATTTTCAGAGTACAAGAGGCATTTGACAATGCCCCTAAGGGAACTTTTGTTTCTGAGCTGTTTCCTTTTCTCTCTCCTCTGATCCCTGAGCTCTACTACTGAAACGGGGGTTATGCAAGGGGAGTTTAAAACTTCTGGAAGAAGTTCTGGGAGAAGTTTGGAGATGGACTTAATTTTGATGAACCCTGGAACATAATGCTGGTACTAGCTGCATGTGTACTTATGAGGTTCTCTGCCAATTTTGGATTCAGACTTAAAGTTAGATCTTGCTGCTTCCCCTAAAACTCTGAGATCTCAGGTTCTAACTTAAGTACCTCTGCAAACTATAGTGCTGAAGCTGCAGTGGGTAGTATCTGTTCTGATGGAAGAAGAAATGGACAAAACTTACTGGAGGGGGTAAGGTTTTAAAATTGGATAATGTCATTAAGATGTTACTATAATAGCAATGCAAGGTGATTCATTATAGCATGAGGAAAACAGCAGATGAAGTTCTGGTACCAAACAAATTCTCTTTTTTCCTAGATTCAGAGACTTTGCTTAGATACCATATCTATTTTATCTCAAATTGCTGCATGGATTAGACAGTGCCAGTGGATTAGACATGTAAGAGCATTAGGCAGATTTCTTACTACAAAGATCTTAAGGTCCTGCATTTTGGAAGGGCCTGTAACCAAGCATGTTGTTTGAATGCAACTGATCTGAAGCAGTGTATACCTGCCAGTAATGCAGTGTGTTGATTTGAGGGCCAAAGGTAAAATAAAAGTTGTTTGCTTATGAGCATAGCAGTCTGCTGTGTGTAGGAGACTGTTTTTTTGATAATAGCCCATGCTATTATTATTTAATTTTATTACTTTATATTACTATTATTATTATTAATAATAATAATTTTATATATTATTAATTACCCATACCTGAGTGTGAATTGTATGGCCTTCAGTAGGGGAATGGGTGGATGAAAGTGCAGGATGTTGTGTTTTAAACTGCTTTTTTCAAACTTCTTGAAACTAAACTCTTAGGTGAATAGTTTCACTTCTGATGTTGTGATTTGTGAAAGAGGAATTCTTCTTCTAATTTCTTCTTCATTTCCTGTTTTTGGGTCTGGATTGTTTTGTTTTTTTTTTTTTTCCTTCCCCCTCCCACAGGGTACTTGACATCTCCCCAGCTCAGTCTATTTTTTCAGATGTCTATCTTGGCACCAATAGCAGGCAGTTAAGTTCTTTTGCTGTAATAGGGAAGGATAACTTCCCTAGTTATAGTTCCTTGTAAAAAGGACTAAGTTTGGATTCCTTAAGCTTTGTGACATTTCTAATTTGAAAATCATCTTTATGTCCTTTCTTGTGGTAGGACAATACAAAGAGGGACTTCTGAGACCACTCAGAATCCTTGGCATATGTGTAAGCTGGAGCTAAGACATGAGCTGAAATCTGTTACCAACTGTTTTAAAAGCTGGGGATAGGTCTGAATCTGTTTCTGAAGTTGGTGTCACCTGTCCATTACTCACTTACAGATAAATTGTACATGGCTGCATCAAACTGGAGCAACAGTTTTATTCACATTTTCTCTGGTTGGGTACCTGAACTGCCAGTTGAACTTAATGAAGGGGAATTGGTTCTTTAGTTCTGTGTTGAAGTGTCAAGTAGTGTGCTGAAAAAGGCTGACCTGCTTTGGTTACCTATTAATAAGGGAGAAATTAATACTGAAGCTGATATCATGGCTATAGAAGCCTCTCTTGCAAGAAGGAAGAGGTTGAGCAAAGTATAATTTTCATAATTTTTCTTTCCATTCTCCTTGCTTGGAAAGGGGTAAACTCAGTACTTTCTCAATTGCTGTGTGGATTGCAGGATATTTGGGTCTCTGGTACCAGTGCAGGCTTTGGGTATTGTCCAGCAGCACCCAAAAAGCAGGTTCTAAAAACTTTAAAGTGATTGAGTTGACTTTAAAACATTTACAAAAAAAAAGAAATTAAGTGGAGGTATTAATGTATGCATAGTTTTCACATTCACATTTCACATTCAATTTATTCAACACATTTATTTCAACAAAAACTGGCCTACTAAAAAGTTTAAAAAGCAACTGTGCTAAGCATGGACAAAGGTATGTTTAGGTTAACTTTTTATCCATCCTGGTGGCCAAAAGTGGATACCTAGGGAAAAGTTAAACACCCTTTTCATATGACACTTTTGAGTCCTCTTGTAGTTTGTAGCTCAGCAATTGTTTGAACATAACTCAGTTTTTAAGTGTTATGAGAGGGTCATCCTGTGCTGAGGAGTTCATTAAATAATTGGACTGTTAACTTGTGTTAGAAGTAACTTGTTTTCTCTTGTACTTTGCACCCTCTTCACTGGAATATTCTGAGTTCTGCTGAACGATTCTCTTCTTCAAACTGGGTTGAATGAGACAGCTGTTCCACTCGTCTTTTTATTGCATTCCTTTGATCTAAAGATGTGTTACCTCTTTTCCTTGAGGAAGATCTTAACTGTCATTGTTTATTTCACTAAAATAAGAACATCTTTACTGTATTATGTACCCCTCAGTAGCTGAAAATACTTTCTGTTCTTGTAAACTGGCCCGACAATTCTGCGTTTGATGGTGTTGTTGACACATAGCTGATAAAATACCTTTTTTTTGCCAGCATAACCAAATTATTTGGTTATTCTGTGTCTGAGAGATAGATTTTTTTTTTTTTCCCTGTCAGGAATGCTATTGACTTTTTTTAATAGTTGGATGATTTTGGTCTTTGTGATGAAGTATCACGTTTTAGGTGTAATTTGTGTGGGATATGGTGTGACTTTACTCTCAACCTAAGCTATATCCTGTGCATCATCATGTAGTTTGCAAGTTGAAGTGCCTGTAGTGGTTCATTGTGTTTGAAGCAGGTTGACAGTGATGCATTCATGGCTCTGTGTGATTTATCCTCAATGCAGAGCACTCACATACCAAGGCTGATTTTCTGTGACTTTTCTACCATTAATATACTTGGATGGGGAGGACTCCTGTGAGTGTTTGTCTGAAATCCCAGCTTTTTCTGGAAGCCAGCTTGGTAACAGGCTTGCTTTTTCCCTTCTGAAATAGCATTGAGCCCTACAAAAGGATATATATACACATGTATTTCCTGCTAACACCTTGGTTCATATATTTTTAGGCTTGGTCCTTGCTGGTAAATCATTAATAATAGCACCTCTTTCACAAGTGACTAGGCGGATGGACCTGGTAGAAATAAGCTGAGTCCTACTCAGTTTCTTCATATAGCCACAGTCATAAGCTTGTCCAGTTCCACACCCATTTAATAGGAAGTTAAACTTTTTTTTTGATCATGAAGTTAGCCCTTCAGGTACAACATGTTCTTTTAGCTATACAGGTGCTCTCTTTCTTGTTTTTACCCAGGAATATAGAGAGTACTAATAATAATTGCTGAACTTCGTGGTTTAATGCCCACTTCTGCAGCAAGAAGAGGTTGAAGCTTCTAGGACTGGTTTTTGTGAGTTACGGAACTGGGATCACCGAGTGGAGTGTTCTTGGTCTCACTAAGGTCAGGCTTGGACAAACCTGATTTAAGTTGACTTGTTGAAACATCAGTGATTCAACTTGTTTTCTTTCTGCTTATGTGTGTAGTAATGGCAAAAAGCTGTGGAGGGGAAGCAGTTTTATTCTAAGCATGTCTTTGGTTTCACTAATAATAAATGTTGGAAGTCTTACCACTTTGTGAAGGCTAGCATGGATACCTATGCTCTAGAAAATTTTTGGAGTATACAGCTTTAATGCTGAAGCAAGGGGATCTCACTTGGGTTGGGAAGCAGTCAGTGGTCAGAGTTTGAGAGCTTATCAAGTTGGTTTGTCAGCTAGCAAGCTGTTAATCATAAAAATACAAGCCACTTTGACACATGAGTAAGATAAGCAACTGCAGAGCTGATCTAAGTAGCTACTGAATGTTCCTTGAGGGAGAGCCAGGAAATGGCAAGAAGTCGTTGGCAACTTATGACACACTTCCACTCTGTGTGGAGACACCTGAATTGATCACTCCACCTGTGCTGCAATGTAGAGCAAATTAGATTACATTGCTCTGGAAAGCTTTGCTTGAGACATCCTTCTTGAACTACTCTGACTCAACTTGTGGCAGGTGTCCCCTATGTCCTTGTCATAGAAGAGATGTCTGACCTCATGCAGGTGTTTGTAAAGCCAAGTTGTTGTTTAATTCTGCCTCGTACAACTTAAAGTGGGGTTAATAATTTTTAGCTGGATTAATATGGGTACAATGAATAATACATATTGTGTAGTCAATTAGGAAACATCCTGGCAGTCTTACAGCCTCAGAGCACGCAAATGCACACTCTTTCATGTTAAAAAAAGATCAATCGATAAATTACTGGCCTTGACTTTGAAATTTTTTTTAATGTTTCTGGTAGCATTTGTGGTACATAAACTGTTTGTGTCACAAGTGTTATTACTTCGTAGAAAGTTTCAGCTTGTTTTCTCTTTGTGACTACTAACTTGTTCTCTTGAATTATCTTCTAATACTTTGTGGAACATGTCTCCTTCCCATTTAATTTTTTTTGAAAGAATTTACAAGAAGGTATAAATGCAGAATCTTAGACCTCCAGTAATAATGAGCCAGGTGAACTTTTCCCATCTTGAAGGCTTTTCAGTTTATTTAGTTAAATCACTCAGTTTAATTATTTTCTGTCTAGTGAAGTGGGAGAAGTGCTTGGGAAAGTCTTGGGGACAAAGTCTGATCCCCGTGTGTGCAGTAGTAAAGCGGTGATACACAATGACTTAGCCTGAACTTCTTTCTTCCTTTGCTTGTAGCATAAAACTGTTCTGATAGGGTCATGTGTCTAGGAGTGCTCCTCTACCTCAAGGGCTTGTATTCCCATATAAACTGTGTTTAGTGCTCTAACAAGTGGGATTACATTTAATAAGAGCATCTTTCCAGCTTTGCTTAAGGTCCCAGTGATACCTACAGGTGTGTTTAACCTGTGATGATACACTTCTGTAATTTAACTCCTTTTGGAGTCTTGTTCTTAAATCAAGAAGGTGAAAGGAGGAGGAAAAACACCTAATGAGAGTCATAAGTCTTCCATGTCATACGTCAAACTGTGCACATAGCAGCTTTGCAGAGAATGGAATTGGCGTTTGGAGTTCTTGCTATGTTGTGATAAAGTGTCATTAATTGGGCAGTGGGTGAAACAGTTCAGCCGTACTTAAACTGATCAAACTGAGTACTTAAACTGATCAAACTTGATGTATTGTACTCACCAGGGAAAACATTCTTCTAGTTCTACAGGGAAGTCAGTTATTTTTTTACCAAACTTTCTGAAAATTTGTCAAAGAATTATGTGTCTTTTGTGAATATTAGTAATTAGGCTGTCTGTAAACTATTACCATGTGAAAGCTTTTGACCAATGGAAGGAAGGTTTCAAGTGGAAACCCTAATGTGGGTGTATGTAATAGGGGGTACAACTGATGTTCCTGTTACTTTCCTTGCATCCCTCTCTCACCATTCAGCGTGCTCAGCCTCTGTAGAACGTCTTAATGAGTGGCAGCCAAGCAGGCTGTGATACAACGCAGTTCAGCTCTGTTGAGACTCTAAGGGAATTGTCCAGCTGTTGTTTGAGCAGGTGAACAGAGTCTGACTTTATGGTGGAATGGACCAACAAGTAGATGACGGACACTGAACCAAGAGTGAACAGTTTTAGGTGCTATATCATGTTGTTTTGCCAGACAAATGAACAGAAATATGTTCTCTTGCAGGATTTGGAAGGAAGGATGTTGTAGAGCACTTGCTGCAGACAGGAGCCAATGTTCATGCTCGTGACGACGGAGGACTGATACCCCTGCACAATGCCTGCTCCTTTGGTCATGCAGAAGTGGTCAGTCTGCTGCTGTGTCAGGGGGCAGACCCAAATGCTAGGGACAACTGGAACTACACTCCTTTGCATGAGGCTGCTATCAAGGGGAAAATAGATGTGTGTATTGGTAAGTGTCTGTCACTTAATAGGTTGCTATTTTACCTGATTATGTTTTGTGGAGCTGTAATAGTTTATATGCTGAACTTGGGATGAAAGATATTGCTTGTTTTAAAAGTGAACTACTTTTAATTTAGCAGGTAGGTACAGTGATAGTAATTTAACTTTTTCTTGGTCTGTAATAGAAGGTTTGCAGAACTTATATCAGAAAAACTGTCCTGGAGAGACTGGATGAAGTTTCCTTGTTTGTTAAATTACAGTATTTAAAATGTGAATATGTAGGTTTGTTTTTCTTGGTTGCTGTCAAGAAAACTAGCTTTACTAGATAAAGTCTTTAGGTTTTTTTTTGGCTACTCTATATGTTATAGTAGTGGTTAGGAAGATGGTAAACCTTTCATTCCATGCAGTATGGAGAAACAACTTGGTCCTAGGGAGCTTTCCAGTATGTTTTACAGGACACTACTGTTCAGTGGTAATCTATCATCAGTATGTGTTCTGTAGACTGGAGCTAAAGCAGTTTCAAATAAAATTGAACACTTCAACTGTTTAAAATTTGTTGAGATCATACAAAGAGCTTTTTAGTTGGGATGTCTTTAATTTTTGTGGTTTTTCTCTGTACTTAGTATTAATTTGTTTCTGAATAGCAACTTCTATTTTTTTTTTTTTTACACTCGGAGCAGTTTCTTGAACTTACACTCCTTTAACATCTAGTAACTTGAATATTATTATCTGCTCAGCATTTATTTTTAATCAAACCTGTAAAGGAAAGCCTGAGTTTTAGGCAATTAAGTTAAAATGATGAACTATATGTTCTATGTCAAGACAAGATGACAAGATGACAAGACACAATTACCAGACTTTCAGATGTCTTTTTTTCTGAAAGTTTTATTCCACAGAGTTCCTTCAGAGAAAGCTACAAAACTTACAGAACATAATCTTGCATTAGCTTTATTGCAATATTTAAGTCACTGCTTAAAATAAACACCAGAAATTGAGTAAAGAAAATTGGAGGAAACACCAGAATATAATCTTTCAGTCTGTTTCTTCTTTTCACAAGCAATGTGATGGATCCATTTCATCTCTGTATGCAAGGTAAAACATAGAGAATATTCTCTAGAAATTGAATATAGTTGATTATGCAGCAGTGTGTGGGAAGAGATCTATTGATATAGTAGGTTCCAGTAACAGTCTACTATGACAATGTTTAATGGAAAAGTAAGTTTAATTCCAGTCTGTAACTGTAGCCTAGTATGGGACTTAAAGGAAGTAATTACTTTGGTCTGTTTTTTGCTGGAGTCAGCCTGATTTTGGGAACTGCTGACTGAAAATCCAAATTAAATGGGAGAAAGTTTGAAAGTAAGAGGCTGAATAGAAAATTGATCCTTTGCTTCAGAAAAGATTTGTCTTTTTCAGTGTTTGAAACCTTGTATTGGAGCATGAAAGGGTGCAGCAGCACACTTTTGTGTTTATAGATAGGATGAAAGATGGTTGTGACAGAGGTTTTAGGATTTGGCAGGGCAAGATAGCATGGGTAGTGTTGCTTTGGGTGGTTTCTCTAAAGACTTTGGTACTCTGGAGGAGTTGGGGCAGGTCAGCTGAAGAGGCAGGTTATTTGATACATTCATTTTGATGTAAAATGCTGGTAGTCATTTAAGATTATTTAGATCTAATTTCTAAAATTAAAGAACTGATGGTACCTTTAAAGTTCACTCTTAATTCAGCAAGAAGTTACGGACTTGGTGGAAGGAAATACAGGATTCAGTTTATGGCTTGTATTACACAGAACTTCATTCTGTATTCTGTGCACAGATTAGATCTGTGACTGTAAATGTTGATGCTAGACTTAGGATATGATCCATGTATATGTAAATGTTCAGCATGTAGTACCTGCTGATCAAATCCCGAGGCTCTTCTGCTGTCTGGAGCAGTTTTAAGGTTCCTTGGAAGCAGTGAGCAGGCTTGGAACACTACACACAGTTCTTTTTCAATCTGCCTGCAAGTAGCTCTGGAGGAATTTTGGGGCAAGTTTTTTAAAATTTATTTCAAACAAGCAAGCATGATGCTGTTGTGCTCAGTTTAGTTACAGTTATCCATGTATGTTGTACTTCAGTCAGATTTAATTTTTCAGGGTGAGAGTTCCTACCAAAGGTACTGTCACCAGATTATTATGTGCTGTGGTATGATGCTACTTTGGGATTTACTTGATTCTATAAAACTGACAGGACATGAGTCTAAACAGAGAAGTCTGTTCTTTCATGTTTGCAGTGATTTTGTAATTTGTATCTAGTGGGCAAGCATGTTTTGCTGTCTTGAGCAAAATTCCTGCTTCTTTCTAGCAGTTTTATATAAAACTTATATTTTAAGGTCTTCACCTTTAATTTCAAAGTCTTTTGAAGGAACATGTTATATAAAGGGAACATGTTTTTAGGGCATGAATTCTAACTAGGAATATTTTAATAGCTTTTCGGAATACATTGTATAGTACTGCTGTTTACACCTGAAGTGTATGCTGTTGCAACTGGAAGAAACTGGTCTGTTAAAAAATACTAAAATTCAAAGAACACATCCTTTCAGTGCTTCTTTTAAAACAAGCACGGCATGCTTTTTAAAAAGCATTGTTTGAAGAATGGGGAATCCTGACATAACCTAGAATTTTTTGCTGAATTTGAATATCTGAAAAGTGATAGACTATGTAGAAATTGGTCATCTAACCTCATTTTTTGGCTACCTACTCTTGGCATCTTCTTCCAAATGATTAAATGAATGAAAATTTACCTTCTCTCCTTTTCTTCTTCTGTGCCACCCCAGCCTGAATATTTTCTGTATCACATCTAGCATAGAACACTTTTTTTTGGTCACTTTACATGTCAGAAAGGGAAAAAGTGATAATTGAACAGTGTGGAGATGCAGCACATTCATGAATAATGATTTTCAGAGAAAAATTCAAGACATTGAAGCATGGTAGGAAGACCAGCAAAAGACAGGTAGTGACTCTAGCACTTTGTCTAGCACAAGTGTTGGAATGGAGTGTCTATATTTGTGCTAAAGGTACTGTGGGTGCTCAGCTTTTGTGCTGAGTTTAGAGTAATAGGTACAAACCCTGCCACGGGGGGAAGCTTGAGTAGAAATAAGAAGGATACATGAACTGATGAAAACTCACCAGATTGTGCACCCAGGAAACTGTAATACAGCAAATCGTTGATGTGAGTTCTTTTTCTTCTGTTTTACTGATTGCATATTGCAGTCATAGGACAGTGTAGGGAGAGGTGCTGAGTTTGAGAGGAGTGTTGGCTCTCCTAGGTGGCATTTGCTTTTGTATTGGGGGTCTGGAAGGGAAGTTCTTGGTAAGCAGTACTCAGTTGGTTTGCTGACCATCTTTTGAAATGTATTCAGTCACTGCAGATCTGTTTAGTTGCCAAGTAATAACACTTGAAAACATTGTTTGCTTTATGTAATCAGTTTTTGGACTAAATTTATTGAAGCATTGGAACCAATTGTTAGTGTTCTCCAGTATTTATGACTTCTAGGATTGCTTCATCTGTCAGGAAGATGCATTTTCAGTGTCTGTGAACTGCTTCTAGAGTTAATGAAAAATGGTTTTGTTTGTCAATGTTGTATTTTGTCCTGGAATAGTGGATGAGTGGTCAAGTCTGCAGTGTGCATTTGGAGGAATGCTGTGACATCAGGGTAGTGACTGTTCTGCATGTTGGGGGCTGTGGAGAAGGAATTATCTGTTTCTTCAGTCTGACTGCAGTATAGATTTTCAGATGATGATCCACATAGCTAATTTTTTTCTGAAAATGACATGTAGCTCATGATGCTCAGAGATTGTAAAAGCTTTAAATGTATCTTTCTTTCTCATGGCAATCAGCAATTTAGGAACTTGATAAAGAGGCTGCATTTGAACTGTGTTGCATAGTAATTTGTGTACAAAATTCCTGAAAGCTCTAATTCATTTCTTAATTGCTGGCATACTTTTGGCTTTGAAGGTGGTCTGTGACAAGAGAATTTTATGGTTTAAAAGTCTTGCGGAAAGAAAACAACCCATCCTTTTTTTGAAAAGGAAATTATTCTTGATTTCTTGATGACTTTTATTGCAAATTGTTCAGGACTTTGGTGAGAATTAGTGAGCAGTCATTTCTGTTCGCAGTTTGCATGTCCTGATTTTATAGATATCTATCTTTTTTTCTTCTATCAAATGTCTCTTTTCTCTGTTTTTGTTACCAAAAATACAGTCTTCTGTTAAGTCATCCTGTTGAATATTCTGGTATTTCTGTCTCCTGCCTTCCTTCACCCCTGGCCATTTTTTTAAGGGGAAGTGGTTGGTATGGGTGATATGGACACCAAAAATGATTGATGTAGATTTATAGAGTAACCTAATTTTCCCTCTCACTTAGTTTTATGCTTGCTGAACACTGCATGGGAGTAGTTCAAGGTAGCTCTTGTGTGCTAACAGCTCCTTTAAAACTATTTGTGTAGCACATTGTTGTTTTTTTTTTGTTTATTTATTTATTTATGTAGTTAAAAATAAAAAGTAGGCTAAAAATAAGGTTACAGAAACTGTGCTTATGCTGTTTGTCTGTGTTTGCTTTGCCCTCCAGTGTATTTGTTTCTGCAGAAGCTGTAGCTTTTCTTGCAGAGATTTTTTTTTTTTTTTTTTTTGTCCATGTAGATTTCCAGTTAGGTGTTGATATCTATAGGACTGCTAGGCTAAATATTATCTCAGGTGTCATACACTTGCTTAGTTTTTAAGGGCATCTTTCAAAATATGCAAACACAAGCACCTTCTGTGGTGATGCCATGATCTGTGGATCTGAACATACAGAGTACTATAGTAATTTTAGGGAAATAAAACATTTTATCTACTGAAAAGCTCCCTTCATCACTGTACAAAGATGTAAAAGTTTTTAAAAATCACTTTTAGCCCATGCAGTGCTAAAAGGACCCATCCAGAATTACTTAATGTGACATGAGACTAGTGTTTTTACTGGCTTCCTCAGACTAGTTATAAAATCTACTGCAAAGATCCTGTGGCATGATGAATTTACTGTTCCATTGCTATGAAGTGACCTCTAATGGTACTGTCAAGGTGCATTTGTGTCTTTTTGACCTGAGAACTTTTGTGTAAGTTGTTTTTTTTTTTCCTTTACCCTTTTTGCACTTGAAAGATGGAACAAGCAAGCAAGCTAAAGCTTTTTTAAGCTACCAGTTTTTCTGATGTATAGGTCGTGCCCTTAATATAGGGATCACTATTATTTAAATGCCTCTTTGTAAGCATGTCAAAACATTCCTTACCCTGCTATGCTTCCTCAAAACTGAGGAAGGAGAAGAATTCATTAGTTATTACTTTCTGCTAGTATGCATGTTTTGACTGAAAGGTATGGAGGGAGTATTATGTGACCCCTTTGTACAGGGCAGATAAGCCTTCTGTTAGGATTAAAAAAAAAAAATCTATGAAAGGTGGTTTCTGGGTAGAAGCAACACACAGTAAACCTTAAAGGAATTGTAGGAATGGTAAAATCATTGAACTACTTAAAATCGTTGAGCTACTAAAAATCTTTGAATTACTCATTTGTTTGGTCACCTTGCAAAGATGTGTACAGCAAATAGTGAAATTATTGCAGTTTATGGTAATTTTGTCCTAAGAGATTTTAGAATGCTCAGAGTGTTTCCAAGCAGAGGAACTGCATTACTGTAAAAGTTAAAGCAGTGTCTGATTTTACTTCCTGAAAAATAATAATAAAAAGTAAATCATAAGAAGTGCTATCAAGTTGTATGGTAGCCAGTTCTTTTTGGAGGTGGGCTGACAGGGAGAAGATTTGGTATCTTAACTGAAAATTAATTATACTGACTTAGATTTATCCGTTGGATAGACAGAAGCCTGTAAGAAGACTAGTAGCTTCTTAACAGGAATTAGAGGGGATATTGGTAATTGAGGTCCATTGGGATCTGGTTATGTACGTTCTTTGTGGGAAAGATGTGCTGAATTCCTGGAGACTCTCTTGAGGAACTGGTGTTCTAGAAGGAAGCTTAGATTCAAAGAGGCATCCTGGATATTTGGTGTTCAGAGGGTTGTAAAATCATTGGAAAATACTCTCAAGTAAGTAGTTTAAATACTTGGTGTAAAATGTTTTAATTGTTGCTGTTTATATCAGAAGATTCTTAGTATTGTTACTATTCCTGCTTTGACTTTTGAACTACTGAATTGGAATACTGCTGCTACTGACTGTTCATAGTGTGTTGTGGGGAGACAGTGACTTCTGTTTGAATTTTTTTAAGTTGCAGAAAAGTTTAAAGAGCTTTAGATTCTTCTTGTGTACCAGAATTGTGAGTTTTGCTCCATTAGGAGGACTTGAGTTAATCCCTACAGTGGGGAGCTTTCCTACCTGGTAGCTGCAGTTGATACGAAAGATTGTGATTTGATAAGCTTAACTACAAGCAGTCCTTGTTAACAGCATCTATCTCTTATATGTCACAGTATGCAAAATAAGAATCCCAGCTATTCTCAATAATACTTATTATTCAGATACCGATCAAAACCAAATCAGTTGTTGTGGAAGCAAGCTCATCAGACTATAAGGTTAGGAATCATTTTGGTCTGTTTCTGCTGTAAGTTGCAGCGTTTGCTTGGAAGCCTGCTTCTTTGAGTAGCAAAGTGGTTTTAAATTGGTGCATATCCAGTGACTCAAACACCTTATATGCTTCCCTTCTCATACTGTTTCTTCATGGGATCTTTCACAAAGGAGCCTTGCATGATAGCAGACACAGGATGGAAATTTCATGTTTTAGCTTGAGTGGAAGAATACTTTTGTTGTCTCAATTAAGTACTTGTTAAGTACTGTTTTTAAATAGTTTCCTGTCCTCTAACCACTTGTTTAAGCTATGTTAGTCTCTAAATGTTAATATTCATCACAGAAATGAAAGCCTCGAGGGTTGAGTCTCACATTTTTTGCATTTCCAGTGTAGTTCAGGAGTTGGTAGTTCGGACTTGCCCTATTGAAAGAGAACTGAGAATAAGGCTGCCTTCTCTATGAGCTGTTGGGGGTGGAGGAACCCACGACTGCAATAATACATGGGTAATTGGGAGGAATTGTAATCCTGTTGTCATAGTAACAATGGACTGGAGTGTGAAACAACAGGGCTTTTGTCAAAAGTGACAACAGAAAATGGTTTGGGGCATTCTGCCATGGCGTATACAATTGCAGTGCTCCCTGGTGGGCTTGGACAGAAAGACATGAGGGAAATGGATCAATTCCTGTATGAGAAGGATACCTCTTCAGTGTGTGACATCTGTGTGCAGATGGGTCTGGTATGGAGTGTAGTCTCCAGGAGTTACTGTACGCTGGTGCCCGTGCATGTGTAGCCATGATAGACACTTTAGGAAGAAATCTCTCTGAGCAGTGTCAGTCACACCGAAGTACCCAACAAAGAGAGGACTTGGAGCTCAAGGAACCTTAAAATAAGTGGATCGTTGATGCAAGGTGGAAGTGCCGAACCACAACACTTTTTTACAAGGACCAAGCATTGAGCTGGTTTAATCATCAGGTTAAATCCTCTTCAGAAACAAAATCAACAGTAAACTTTACAGCAGCAAGGATGATGCTTTGTACAAATCAGGTGCCTTGTCTGGGATTTAATGCAATGCGTAATTTGAAAGCTGTCTTTCTTTCTGTTAGGTTTGAATTGTATTGACAGTTAATATGTTATGACCTATCTAGGTTTTAGAGTTTTTCCCAGTCCTGTTTCTTTATCAAAATTCAGGTGTCAAGAAAACAACTTTTTTCCTTGTTTGCTTGTTTGGCACAGGAGGATCTGTGGAAGACTAAGAAAAGAGTAATTTATTTTATGGTGCTTCTTTACAAGTGTTCATCACATCAGAACCTGATTTCTTGCACTGAAGGAGGTGGTACGATAATATGCAAACACTACTGGAAATCTTGCTATAGGGTCTTTCTGGGAAGTTAGGGTCTTCAGAAGTACTGATGTTAGCTATTTGCAAATTGAGAGGGAGGGGAAGAAGTTGCATACCGTTCAGAACAGTGTAATGGAACAGATGGTCCTCTGGCAGACACTGAAACTGCTTTCGGATGTCCAGTATGAGTTTAGAGTGGCTTTCTAAGTATCTTCCAGAAATAATTGATGTTATGGGACAACACTTCTGATTACTGTAGCAATATCCACTTTTAGCTTCTCAGCGGAACCATGTGGTCCTTAATGCAGTTCATATGTGGTTTAAAAACAATCTGTAGATACATGTGTAGATGTTAAAGGAATAAATGAATGGAGCATATTCTAGCACAGGTCTCAGATGTTTTCTTAGACTAATG
Organism: Cyanistes caeruleus; assembly: GCF_971803275.1. Classification (NCBI taxonomy): domain Eukaryota; kingdom Metazoa; phylum Chordata; class Aves; order Passeriformes; family Paridae; genus Cyanistes; species Cyanistes caeruleus. The sequence goes on from NC_141705.1 coordinate 43,991,097, forward strand.
GAAAGCATTGATTAAAGTATTACTACAGGATATAAAGGTCTTGCTTTTAAAAATGTGTAGGCAAATAACTCTTTGTCATACAGTGAATAAAGGAAGGTATTTCTTTTTAATGATTTGGTTTTTCTGTAAAGCAAGTTTGCAGAATAAACTGTGGGTGCTTGAAGCCTACTGAAAATACTGACCTCCTGCCTCTTGATCTGGGTGGTTTTCACTTCAGCTATTCCTAGGACTTGTGATTGATAAACACAGACTCCTGTAATTCATTGTTTCACCATGTTTATACAAACGCACCATGCAGCAGTGAGGCTGAGGTGTCTGATGTGAATCCTGCTATTCATGCTGCTGTGTGTTGTCTTTGTGTTTTGCTGATGTCTTGTCCAAGCAAACAATACTGAGCAGTTCCTTGGTTAGGCACAGTACTCTAGGCCTAACTATAGCATTGGATACTGAACGTGTATGATGAGGGATGCAAGAAGAACAATTTGTTTTATATTCTTGTTTGAGGTGATGCAAGGATGGCACAGGACATGGGTGACCCAGGAAGAGAACCCACTCAGACTGATGTAACATGCATCATTCCCTAGTGTGAGACCTATGGCATTGACTATATCTCGCCTGACAGATGGAGATTTTTGCATTGTAGAATATTTGCTTGTCAAGGACCTAATGTTAAATACACTAGGACTTGGGCTGCTCTGTACCAGTAGGCTATAGTGATGGGCAGTTCTAGGGCTGCAGGAAAAACCATGGAAATAGTGCTGTACTTTAAAAAATGACAGCAGTGTTACTGTTCTACTTAATAACATGATCTGAGATAGTTACTGGGGAAAGTTTATAATACTGATACATGTAGTAAGTTGCTAGGTAGTCAATTGTTAGTAGAGCTCCAGGTTTGCTTGAACTTAGTATGTTCTTAGCTTCCTCATTTTACTTCATAAACAGAATTTTTGAGAATACTCATGTCATCTGGCTAACCTGTAGCTTTAACCACATTTTCATGGACTGAACAACTTGTTATTCCTAAGATTTCATATGTTACTTGTATCTCTTAAACATTTGGTATCTATGTTATGGACTAATGATGAGTTTACAAAATGGACATAAGGTTCAAGTTTATGCAAAAATTATTTTACATTTTGGGGCTTCTTTAATCTAAAGAGTTTCAGGTCTTAATCACATCAAAATGTCACTCTTTGTGCCATAGAGTGTGTGATTAAGACAACATCTGTGTATTGTTGAAAGCTGATGGGCACTGAAGTTCACTTCTGGAAAAGAAAGAATGTGCTCGTGGAATGGGACAGTTTGGGGTTTGGTGATTTTTTTTTTTCCCCGTCTTGTGCTCGCTTCACTGAATGATGGGATGAGAGCTGCTGTTAGGGTTTAAATCCTTTCAATTAATGTTTTTTCAGATGCTTTTCTGTTTTGGAAAAATGGTAGATCCAGGACAGGTTCTCATAAACTTTTAAGATCCCTTTGTTCATATTGGTTCTCGAGTTTGTTAGATTTTGGTTGACTGGAAAATAGTGCCTTCTGATAGCCACACAGCTAATTTCACATGCAATCTATAACTTGACTTCCACCAGGACGTTTTTCCCCTCAAACTTCACAGGGAAGAAATGATTAGCTTGTGCAGGATATTGGAATTCATCTTTGGTTTCTCTTAGCTCTCCTCAACTCCTTTTCCTTTTAGGATGTTCTTCGTTGACCTGATTTGCCTCAGTGACTGCTTTTGCTTTTTAAGGACTCTGAAAGCAGGGCTCTTAATCTGTCAAGTGGGATGTCAGGATTATAACTGACATTTGTTTGAATAAAACTTGAAGTAGAAAGGTGAATTCGTTCAGAGAAAAGCTAAATTGGGACCAAGGAACGAAGACGTGTCCTTAAAGCAGCTTTCAGCTTGGGATATAGGTGAAAACAAATTGCTCAGACAGGAGGGCAGCAGTTAAGATTTCTAGCTGTTCAATATGATGTATTAAACCAATTGCTTAAGTAGTTGCTGAATTGCTGCTTGCAAAGAAAGGGGTTGTGGTTCAGTTGTCGCATAGTGAGTCCTCAATTCTTACCATCTACAAATGGGCTAAATGGTTTATGTTAGGTTTTCTTGGACCTCTTTTGGTGAAGGGGTCTTCTATTCCATTTTGCACACCTAACAGTGTACATGTTCCAGATGACTATTCAAACACACTAATATGTGATTCTTAAGCCCCTTTGTGAAATGGCCACAAATCCAAACAGGGGAGGTTCCTTCTGAACACCAGGAAACGCTTTTTGCCATCAGAACTAGTTGCCCAGAGAAGTTGTGGAGTCTTCTTCCTTGGAAACACTGAAAAGCCATTTAGACAGAGTCCTGGGCAACTGAGTGTAGATGGCTCAGCTGCAGCAAGGAGGATAATCTACAGAGGTCCCTTTGATCACAACTGTTCCATGATTCACTGTGATTTGCTGTTAAAGGAGTGCATGTGCATGGCTGCAAATAAATGGGATTAAATAAATGCTTACTGTCTTTCATTGCTTGTCAGCTCAATGAAAAGTTTTGTTCTTTTTTTTTCCTTTTTATTTTTTTTTTTTGCTAGCTGAAGCTTCTAGAGTAGTTGCATTTTGTAGGTTCATTGTGGAACTCCCAAAACTTCCTTTACACTACACAGTTTTTTGTGCAGATAGTGTTCTTGGGGGAAGTGTTTTGGAATGACAGCACTGTCTCCTGTATGATGTAAAAAGAACACAAAAAAAAAAAGAACTGCAATTGCGCTTAGGTTTTGAGGTGGCTTTCTAGAAGACTGCATTCTGCATGACCTGCATATACTTTTGTTCTCACTCTTAGCTGGAATGGAAAATTTTAGCTTGAAAACTGTTATATCAAAAAAATGAAACAGGGATATTTACTTCATTAAGTCCAGGCAAGATCAAGGCTTTGAACTGCTGTTCATGTAGGCTGAGCAATCTACTCTGGCTCTTTCTCTGAGGGCAAAAGGATATTATCAGCCTCTGCTGTGCTGCCTACAGGCTCTGGAACTTTCTGCATGTTCTTTCTTTCTATGCATATTTAATCACAGGTAGGCAGAACTGGCGTACCAGGGAGCAATTTCGCAGTGCTTCCTACATACAGAAAACTAATCATGGTTAAAATCATAGAATAAGTAAGATTGAAAAGGACCATTGGAGGTAATCCAGTCCAACTTCCCTATCAAGCAGGCTTCCCTAGAACATGTTATTCAGGGTTGTGTAACTCAGGATGCACCTACTTATGGGGCAATCAGAGAGGGAGGAGGGAGCCTTTCAAAAAAAGTATCTTCTTTCCCTGCTGGAAGAGCTTTTGTTGTGACAGTGATACTTGTGGTTTTGGTTGTCTGGTTCAGCCCCCTTCCCCTTACCTTGCTTTGATTAGATAAATCTGATCTCTGGAACATCTAGTGCCAACTTAAGTCTAGAATGCATTGAAGTCTTGAGAAGTGAGGTTTATGGTATGTAGATATAGACAGGAAGTTAGTTTGTCTTGCTAAGAGGTTGAAACTTCATTGAGCCAAGTCTGAAAGTACTTCTGGGGTGAACAATGACTGAGACAGAAGAGATTTTCTGAAAAAATTAGGAGTTGCATTGTTAAGATCCTTTCAAAGCGATGCTTTGTATTTTTTTTTTTTTGTCTACATCCTTTTTTCTCTTTAAAACAAATAAGCAAAAAGATGGTACTGGGAGACATTGTTCATGATGCTTCTTTGTTTTCCTACTGCTGCCTTGAGGCCTGTTTCTGTGAATTGCTCAAATAAGCTGAAGGAACCTGATGTCTGAGTGTTTTTTTCCACTTAATCTTTTACTTGGCTTCTGCTCAATTTGGTATTGCATCCTGTTACTGTGGGAACTAACGCAGTTTCTGCAGTGTATGGATTCATGAGAACCTGCCTTTCAAGGATAACATCTGTGTCAATAAAGGGAGATACTTGATATGGCTGTCCTCTGACCCTGATGGATCAAATGGTCATTTTAGCTGTAGAGCAAGAAATGCTTCTGCTAGGAGAGCCTTATTCCGAGCTGCCTGTGTGTATTGTCACCTCCCACATGCTGATGCCCTCAGCAGTTGCTGCAATTGTTTATCTAGTGACAAGGTAACAGAAACATGCAAGCAAGTGCTGTATTTATCCAGATCACATGAAATTTGGTCAAAGCAGCATTTTTAAACTAGAGATGGCTTTCTTTGCCTTGAAAATGACCATTTAACTGTATAAATTTTAAAACTGTGGGTCTCCAGGAACTGGCCTGCAGGATTACAATCATAGAATGGTTTGGTTTGCAAGGGACCATTAAAGATCATGTAGTCCACATCCCCTGCCATGGGCAGGGATAGTGTACACCAGATCAGGTTGCTCAAAGCCCTGGGCAACTTGACCTTGAACACTTAAAATGATGAGTTCCACAACTTCTCTGGATAACCTGTTCCAGCTTTGCAAGAAGTTCAGGTGGATGACATCTGCAGCTTTTTCTCTTTCAACAGATGCATTAATTTCATTGTGGAAGGCTACCAAATTAGTCAGGCATAATCTGCTCTTTCTGTCTCTAAGCAGCTCCCTGTCTTCCCATGTGTTTTGATATGTCTTCCAGGAGAATGTTCCATGATTTTACTGGATGTGGAGTGAGGCTACCCGGTTGGTAGTTCCAGGGTCTTCCTTTTTACCTTTTTTCAAAATGGGTTTGACATTTTCCTTTTTCCAGTCTGGGGATTTGCCTTACTGCTAAGACTGCTCAGATATGATTGAGAATTGCTTGGCCATTTCAATATCAGCCTATTCCTTCAGAACCCTGGGATACATCACACTGGGTCCTATGGACTGATGTATGTTCAGGTATCTCAGGTGGTCTTGAACCTGAGTCTCAGGAGAGAACTGCAGTCTACAGTCCCAGCCTTGAGCTTCAGGGAACTGAGAGATGTGGGAAGAGAGATTCATATTGAAAGCTGAGGTGAAAAACTATTGAATAGCTCAGCCTTCTCCATATCAGTTTTCACTAGTTCTCATGTCTTATTCATCAAGAGCAGGTATGTTTACTTTAATCTTCCTTTTTCTAGCCAGTGATCCTGTTGAACTGTGCATTTCCTTCTTACACTTTAGTTTGATCAGGTGGTCCTTAGTTAGTCATGTTTGTCTCCTGCTTCCCTTGCCTGTTTTCTTACACATGGTAATTGAGAGCTCCTGAGCGATATGAAAAATGTCCTTAAAGGGCTGCCAGTTCTGTACAGCTTCTTTGTGCCTGAGGGCAGTTCCTGGGCGATCCCATCCATTAATTCATTTAGCAACTGAAAGTGTGCTCTTAAAACTTGGAGTCCTTACTCTGTTCTTCACCTGGTCTATATCCATCATGGCAGTGAATTCCACGAGGGCATGACCACTGCAGCTCAGCCTGCCACTAAGCTTGACACACCTAATTAGTTCATCTATGTTGGTAGGCAGCAGGTCTAATAATGCTTCCCCTCTAGTTGTGCTGTCTGTCACTTGGATTAAGAAATTATCCTCATTGCACTCCTGGGCTGCAAGGTCTCCTGGACTGCTTACAGTTTACTGTGCTGCTTTTCCAGCAGATGTCAGGGTGATTGAAGTCTCCCAGCAGGATCAGAGCCTGCGAACAGGACACCTCCTGTAGCTGAAGGAAGAACTCATTATCAACAAGCTTCCCTTGATTTCCTTCCCTACTTTACTACAGTAGACTGTAGTAAACACTAGCCATGAGGTTTCCTTTGTTGGCTTAGCCCCTAATTTTTACCCATAAGCCCTCAACATTTCCATTGCTGTTTTTCCAAGGCAGCTCTCTGGAGTCAATGTTTTGGTTTTTTTTTCCCTTGGAGGACAGCCACCTGCTTGCTTTTTCTTCTTGCCTGCACCTTCTGAAAATTTTCTAGTTGTCTATTGCAGCATTCCATTTGTGTGGTCCTTTGCAGGATGTTTCAGTGATAGTGATTAGATTGTAGCTCTATAGCTGCAAAGTGGTTTCCAGCTCCTCCTGTTCGCTACCCATGCTGTGTGCATTGGAATAGAGACACTTCAGCTGTATCACTGACCTTATCACCTTCTTAGAGGACCATGCCATAATTCCTTTGAGGCTTTTCAGAGGCGTTTCTCTCTTGGTTCCTAACATAGCAGCAGTCCTTGACTTTTCCCTGTTGCTTGGAATTTTATCACTTTTTCTCTGCTACTTGTCTGCTGTTTCCCTCCTGATGTCAGAACTCATGTTTCTGTCTATCTAGGCTATTGGGGAACACCACCTAATTCCCTTTAAAATGTTTTGTTTCAGCATAGTAGGGCCTAACATTGCTTTTGTAAGTTTCTGCTTCATACTGCTGTAGTTGGTGTATTTGTCTCTTGCTCTGTCTGGCCCCAACAAAGAACAAAACCAACACGCTGGTTCACTGAGAACGAACTTGTATCTGGGATAATGGAAAACTGGAGTGCCCTGAAAAAGGGAAGCAGAAAAGGCAAAAGGATGGGTAATGTTAAGGAGCTTACACTGCTTAGTCCAGCAGGACTTTAGCTAGTAATGTTAGATATACTCTAAACTAGAAACACAAAAAGAATCTTTTCAACTCCTGCCACCGGCAGGTGTCCCTGTGTTGTACTTTCTTGTGCCAGCCAGAGCATGTCATGTTGTTAGATGAGGGTTGGGCAAGTGATTGCTTCTCTAATCTGCCTTGTTGCCTGACCAGATGTTTGCAGCTGCAGCCCCACAAAGTGGGTGGGCAGCACAGGGCTGGGTATGGCAATTCTGCCAGTGGGGTCTAGTTGAAACAGGTTGCCCAGAGAGGTTGTGAAGTCTCCTTCTCTGCAGATACTCAAAAGCATTCTGGACATTCCTGTCCCTGATCTGCCACCAGGTTATCATGTCTTCTTGCCAGTAATTTACCTGTAGTGCTTTCAGGTATGTCTGGTTATTGCCTTTATCCTATCCTGACTCTGAACTATGTACTTTGGTATGCTTAGCCTTTCTGCTCCGTAATCCTTTCTTTATTCAATGATGACAATGATGACTTTGATGGTATTCACTACAGAGGTCAATAGCATAGGACCCGTCTCTCCTGTTTTTTCCCAACTCCTCTTGACTGAGCTGGCCGTGGTGTTTGAGGCCATGGATGTCATCAGGTCCAGCAGTGATACTTAAATCCCTAGAGCTCTTCCAGCCTATCTAGTGATACGGTCTCTCATGTTTTCTCCTTGCAGTTCCAATAAGTGCAGCCTGTTTCTCCATGACACAGACAGCACTGGATTTGTTCACAGAGGTGAAGTTAATCAGTGATACAGTGGTGGTTAATGTAATTAACCATATCTGACATATTCTATTTTATAAAGCTAAGAGTAGGTAGGGTGCAACAACTTTGGTTTTATATGGTCACTTAGCAAAAAGACTTACGTATCTGGTAACTTGCCAAAATGGGATTATTGGCTTTAAATCACAGAAGTATATTATCTAGGCAAGAAACTGGTGTTCTTGTAACATGAGAAAAGCTTCAGAATTTTAGTGGTTTGTTTCACATGTACTGGTACTTACGGGAGAAGATGCATTTAGCATTGGCTGAGAAAAGTTAATACTTTGGATTCCAGTGTGTTATGTAGATATTTTCAGAATGTGGAGGTAAACGAGCATATTATCTTGTCAGCTTGGAAACATATCCTATATGAGACTTAGAGAGGTGTGTGTGTTCCTGGGACATAAAGTTAGTGAGAGATTCACCAGCTCTAGAGGTGTCATTTAGAGAAATGGAGGATAGTGCCTGTGTTGTAAATCAAAAAGTGGCCTTTTATTAGGCTGTATCTTCTGTACCTTGATTCTTTGGGAGTAAGTAGATAAAGCTAAAGTAATATAGTTTGAAAAGAACCTTTAGAGATTGTCTCCAGAAGTTGAATTTGAAAGGGGGGAAGTAAGAATATATATACTAAAGCTGGAGTAGCTGGAAAGGACCCCAAGCACAAGGCAGTAAGACAGTGATAAAAAACTGGTGGGAAGAGAGTAGGTAATGGTAGAGCTGTGAGAAACTCTAGAAATATAATTAAAAGCAGTAGGCAGCTTGAAGTACAGATACTTCTGGGAGGTCTGCCTGTTGTTCTTGCATTTTTCACTCAACAGTCAAAAATTTGGATGTGCCCTTTTTTTTGTATTTGTATGCATCTGATTTGAAACCAAACGTGAACTTTTCTGTCAGCATTCCTGTAGGGGATAGTCAGGAAGCTGTGGATTTGGGGCCTAGAGAAGTCATAACTGAACTTTTCTGATCTTTGTGCTAATATGAACAAAAAAATGTATTTTTTATCCCTATTCTATTTCCATTGTATTTATGTCTTTCAATCAAAAATGTTTTCGTTTGGTGCACTTTCAACTGTGGCAGTATGAAGCAGGAAGGACTAAGTACTTAGGTGATGGTTTTATGTAGACAAACTTCCTTCCCCCAGCCCCAGTAAAAACACACTTGTTGCTTGTTGATAGCTACTAGGGAAGTTCTTGTGATATCTTGTTGGTGAAAATGTGACTGTTGAAACTAAGAAAAGTAAAGATGTTTGTTCTTGACAGCCAAGTGAAGTTGTGTTGGTTAACTTCACAGTTGAAAATACCTATACCAGGAGGCTTGGGCCAGGTATTTCATTTTAGGATTCATTGTGCTGTAATGAGTTGGCAGTAATCTGAAATGATTAGTGTAGTTGTAGTATGTGCTCTGTGCAATACAGTAGCTCTTTAAAAAATGTAGTAAGACTTGCAGCCTTTCTTGTCTATAGTACTGATCTGGTATAATAGCAGTATAATTAAATGAGGCATTTCAGATAGTATATGAAAACCAGAATCTGAACTATTTTAGCAGTTGCAGTGAGGATAAAAAATTAAACTCTGGACCAATCTATGTTTGTACTATAGTTAAGGTTACAAGGTTTTGATGTCCATTTGCAATATGAAGATTCATTAAAAAGAAGAGCTTCTTTATACTGTTTGTACAACATGGTCTGTAGAAAAGGATAGCCTGTTAATGGTGTTGCTGAATTATTAAGGGCACTGCCTCCAATACAGAAAAATAATATACCCCAATGTCCCCATTGTCCAGAGGAAATAAACCAGCATAACCAAGTATGTTAATTAACAAAGTTTAAGAAACTGATTTTTGTGCACAGCGTCCTTATAATTGCCTGTTAAGCATACAGAACTGGAACAGAAGTTTCTTGATAAGAACTATTTCCAAATTCTTTTTTCAGGCTACTCAGAAACCATTCTCTAAAACAAGTGTGCAGTATCTGAAATTCAAAATAGCTACAATTAGCTAGAATGGTTTGTTCTGTTGTGTTTCTTTATCAAGGGAGTATTTTTTCCCCACACAGGAGATCTGTCTTGAAATTTTTACACATCCCTGGTGTATTGAAAAGGAAATGTAGATGCCCTGTCATTAGAAGAGACTTTGTCTTGGGCTGAAGTGTTAAATGTTTTGAACATGCAGGAGAACATTCAATTAGAAGCTACCTGGGGTTTGCCAGATATTGAAGTACAGCTGTGTTACACTGATAGACTGAACATCAAATGACGGATTTCTCTTGTTAATTCCTGTTGATGACAATATTGCTCACAGGGATATGTTTTTGTTAGATTATGTACTTAATAAGTATGGAGACATTAGAATCAAATAGTCAATAGAGGAAATATAAGAATAAGATGGCCTTTGTGACCTGTTTGCTTCCTTTATTCATATGCATTCTAATGCAGTCTTTATTTATATAATTGGTTTCTTTTCCCAAGATGCCACTGCCTTCATTTCATGGTATAGATGTTTTTCTAATACTGAATAAGGGCAGTATCTGCAGGATCATACCCCTGGCTGTTGGAGAAGTTGGAAGACTAGTGGGATGAATGATTGCAGAGACAAGAAGGATGAGTCTCATGGTTACAGCAATTGAGTTTAGTAGGTTATTTTTCTGAACCTCGTTTGGCCACTTTAAATGTGTGTTCCACAGGCAGTCAATAATTCTGGGGTTTGCAGACAACCAGCTTAAGCCTTGTTAGTAAATTTTTAATGTATTTGCCTAGCTTTTAAAAAGCCTAAAAACTGGACACAGAAAATTTATGTTGTAAGCATTGGCCAAATCCTTCATGGTTCATTAGCAAGACTGAAAAGGTTAGATAATGGCATAATCCTTTGTCATTTTATCCAGGAGAGCAGCTCGAAGCAGTGCTGTGTGTGTTGTCATCTGTGTGTGCCAGCAGAAGTGGCAGAGAAGCACTCCTCATTGGTTTGCATAGGATGGAAGAATCAAGAGACTTGGAAATGTGCTTTGGTTGTAATACTGAGCTCAGGCAGTTGCAGACGCCTTTGGGAATTCTAAACCTGTTACCTGGCGTTTTTTAAAGTCACTTTTGTTGCCCTAACCTGTCTCAACTTGATGTCACATGCTAGTCCAAACCTCCAAATGGGACAGATCCCAGTCATTCCTCTCTCTTGGTCTTTCTTCATGGACATTTTTTCTGGGCTATTATCTTTTCCCCTGCGACATCCTCTTCTTCAGTTTTCTCCCCTAGCTCTTTGTTTGAGGCTGTCTGCCATGTGAATCCTTTGTTGGTTTCTAGGCTGGTCAGTGCTGTGTTTCATCGTTTTGTACTGCATGCCTTCCCTTGACAGACAGTTGGTTGCTGGTAATGTCCTTCAGGCTACTACTCTTACACTGGTGCCTCTTGGGACAAATGGCTTGTCCCTTCCCAGGTATACAGAGTCACTAACAGGGCACAAGAGAAGAGACATGGGACGTACAGAATCTGTCTCTCCATACTCAGTTCCTATACTGCCTATTGTGTTTTAACAAAAACTGCAAAAGGTCTTGTTTGCCTGTTCCTACTGGAGTGTGCCTGAGTGGCTTGAGAGGCTGGCTCAGTCTCAAACCTGTCCGTGAGTAAGATCTCTCAGTGGGTGGTAGCATGTATGGCACAGATGGTGTCTTCAGAAACGTAGGTGCTAGATCCTAACAAGATTCAGTGAGCACGTGCTAGCTGTTTTTTTTCTCTGCCCCCCATTTTGGTGTTTTTGTCTTGACACGGGGGAAGAAAAACCCACTAACAAACTAAAAAGCTTAGGTTTTTCCTAGGCTTCCTACTTGAGTCTTTCAAAAATATTAGGTAATTGTGCCTTCTTATCAAAGCATAAAGTAAGTCAATTTATTTCACTGAAGCACCAGACTTCTGCAATTATTCAGCTTGGAGACAAGCATGTAGCACTGCACCTTGAAAGCTAAAATATGAGACATTTGGCAATGTTTAAAGAATTTGAAATCAGAAATGTATAACGAAAGAGGTTTGAATAAAAACAATACTAGCAGTTAAATTTTTAATTTAGAAGAAAAGGTTTTCTGAAAAGCAGTTAAAGTTTTTTTTAATATATATGTATGTATATATATGTGTGTATGTATATATTTATACACACAATATCAGTAATTAGTTTTATTCTGAATTACATTATGTTTTTTCTGGAGAATTCTGTCTGTGAAGTATTTTTATACCCTTAGTTACAAAAACTGTTTGCAGCTATTTCTTTGTCTTGACTTCTTCAGTCCAGCTGGATCTCAACAGATGTTTTTATATGAGCAACCATAAATATCTGCTGGTTTTTGTTACTCATCTTCTTGACTTTGAGTCTCTGTATATTGGTCTGTTATTCTTCTCACTTGTATGAAATAATTGTGTTGCTCTGAATTTGTCATATGTTGTGCTTATTTTGTATGACAATTGGGGCCTTTTTGTCAGGCCTCTGATGTTGCCGTGGGCTTTATTTTCCAGTTCTGTACAAAATGTCTTGATATTGAGAGGTGGTGATCTGTATTGCATTGTGTTGTTTCTGATCTGAAGGGTCCACAGATGAAATAGGAGGACTTTGTAAATGAATTTTTCTAGTTGATAGTTTACTGTATTAATGCTTTCCTAGCCTTATGGTTGTATATTGCATTGTAAATGTTTTTATGTACTTGAACTTTCATGTGTTTATAAGGCTTAGTAGGGAGAAAAAATACCAGTGAGTATAACAGCCTCTGAGCATCCAGTCTGCAGGGTACCAGGTTACAAATCTTACCCTATTAGTTACACTTCTTGGAGGTGAGCTGATACGCCATGGTTAAGATTTCCTACAAAAGTGATGAGCCACTGAAAGGCTGGAATCTTGCTGATTTATAGAGGCGGGGTAACTTGGGATGTTCAGCTGGGAAAGGAACGGGAGTGGTAACAAGCAGCAGTAGTGGTAGTAAAGGCAGAAGCAGGTTCCACAGCAGACTTCCCAGTGTGAGTCAGTGAATGCACAGCATACCAGCTAGCTGTCAGGAGGAACCCAAACCCGACTATTGCAAGAGAGTCAGGGTTCATGTTTATCATGCAAAGTCATGTGGTCTTACTATATCTTAACTTGCCAACTTAGCCTTAGTCCAGAGAAGATCCTTTGCTGCAGTGCTTAGCAAAAAAAAAAAAAAAAAAAAAACCCCAAAAAAAGGGGAGAGAGAGAAAAAACAGAAGGAAAAATAAAGAAAATTGTGCAATGTCTGTTTATGCCTTCATCATGCCGAGGAGACACTTAACAGTAAATAACCTATGTATACCTGAGGTAAGATACTGTTTCTGCTTTCCCTGCACAGTGCTGCTGCAGCACGGAGCCGATCCAAACATTCGGAACACCGATGGGAAATCTGCACTGGATCTGGCAGACCCTTCAGCAAAAGCTGTACTCACGGGTAAGATGCATACATCTCTCAGCAGCGTAGCCCGAGTTTATTTTGTGTGTATAAGTTCAGCATCAGAAGAGCCTTCTGTCTTTTGAGATTTTCTGTTGTGTAAGAGCATTTTAAAACTGTCTTTTACCAGCTTTCATGTTGATGTAATTGTTGTTAATCTGCTGTGCTGCTATAGGTTTGCTTATTCTACTTATGCTAATGCTGTAATTTTCTGTTATAATATCATTTGTTATTTACTGTATTTCTCTGGGGTTTTTCTTTTTAAGTGATACCCGATAGAGAGATTGAACAGAATCCCCTAGCCCCTGAAAAAAAAATAGGAAAAGAATCAGGTCAATTGTGTTAAGACCTTCACTGTTAGGCAAGCAAGGACATTTGTGTAACTATAAAAGTACCTAGGATCTGAAAGACAACCTGCTACCGATTGCAGAGATCAATATTTACGTTAGATTTTGCTGCAGATTCACATGCTGCTCTTTCCTTCCTCTTACTTGTTAGTCATTTTGGGTTGAACCCTTTCTCATCTACCAGTTTTTTTCTTTTTTAGATGCTATTAGCTGCAAAACAGTGTTTCATGAGAATATCCTACAGATATAACTTTGCTTTTACAGAGCTTTGATTTTTATTTTTTTTTATTAATTAACTGTTGTGGCATACCAGTGAGCATGAAAACTATAATATAGTAGCTTGTCAAATCAGTATCAAGAAATACATGGTCCTCTGTGCTGATTTGACATCTAGGAAATAATGTTTAAAACAAAGTAATATTGAATTTTAAAATATATACAATTAGATTTATAGAAAGGGATTCAGCAGCTGAGGTTCATTTGCAAGAATAGCTGTTTTTCTTTTGCCTTTATTTTCCCTATTCTCTCTCTGTTTTTATTGACAGCTTAATTTATAGGTTATATGCTATGAAACACCCGTATTCTTTCTTCAGATTATGTTCAGAGCACACCAGCTCCCTTCACTTTGTCAAGAACATTTCCTCATCTTCTTTTTTCAGTGTGCTGAGTGCTATACATAATTATCTACAGTGCTGCAGTGATTTCAGAGTGCCTTTGGAACAGTGTACTTTAAATACATATGATTTACTTTAATTACTCTGTGTCAAATTTAAACACGTTCCTATAGTGTTAACACTGATGTTAGCTGTGCTAAGCAGGTTAATCTGACTTTTGGCTGTTAATGGGCACAGCTGTACAGATGCTGAAGATAGAGAGTGCAACAGGGAGTCAATGTATCTGAGAAGTGTCAAAGGATATATGCCATTTACTTGTGGGGAGCTTGACATACCTACAGTGTGGGGGTTACAAGCCCCAAGCTACTCTTCAGGCTATGCAACTTCAGGGGATTGTAGATTAGGAAAGTCTGTGACCTCATGTCTGCTCGACTGATTTCTCTGGGCAGTAGATCACCTTGTGCTTTAGGCAGGGGAGAGGGCAGTGTGTCATAGCAGACAAGTGGAGATGGATTCAAATAATCCCTCTGAGAACACCCTGTGAAATGCAGCCAGCACCCATCTATGGGCTTGCCCCTAATGCCTCACATACAGCATCAGTGACTGAAGCTGTCTGCAGCTAGTGAATGTTACCAGGGTGTGCATATAGACCCACATGGTGCTATATTTCTGTTTAGTTGTTCATAAAAAGGCATCATTTTTGTATGTGTTTGTTCTTCCCAGCAAGAAAATCAGCTTTTGTTTTATCAGCTTTGTCCTCAAGGTGGCTCTTAGCTACACAGGGCTCTGTGCTGTGTACCTGAGTTTCAGACTGTGCAAACAGGGCTGGACTTGGGCTGTAGCTGCCATGTGATGAACAATAACTGAAAAACCTAACACTGAAGATGTCATTTAAATGGAAGATAGCTATTAAGAGCTGTATTTTTCTGAGTGTTGCCCTGTTTTATAGTCTCTCTGTTAGGCTTCTATTTCTCATGCATTTTCCATATGTTGTTAACTTCAGGTCTTGCTTCATCCCTCTGGAAGAAGGAGGCTTAAGGGATTTCTTAGGATCTCTCTGACTGGGGATAATCTTTAGCTACAGCAATGCTTTGCAATTAGGTGCATCAGAACTTAAAGGTATTACTGGATTAAGGATGAGTAGGATATATTAACTTAATTTTCAGTATTTAGTATTGAATGGTGGGATTTTAGGAATGCTCATATTTAGAGCTTTTGGAAGGACAGTCCATAATTTGTTACTGTATTTGCATCTTTAAGCAGCATGCATGCCAAGGTTGCTCTCATTGTTATTTTTGATTCCTTTTTCTATCTGTGTCTATCACAGAATGTCCTGGGTTGGAAGGGACCTTAAATATCATCTAGTTCCAGGCCCCCTGCTGTGGACAGGAGGCACCTTTCATTGAACCATGTTGCTCAGACCTCCATCCAACCTGGCCTTAAACACTTACAGAGATGGGGCATCCACAAATTCTCTGGGCAACCTGTTCCATTTTCACAGAAAAGAATTTCTTCCTTACATCCAACTTAAACCTACCCTTTTTCAGTTTGAATCTATTTCCCTTTGTCCTATCCCTACACTCTCTTGTGAGAAGTCTCTCACCATCTTTCTTGTAGGCTCCCTTCAGGTACTGTAAGTCTTCAATTAAGTCACCCCAAAGCCTTCTCTTCTGCAGGCTGAACCGTTCCAGTTCTCTCAGCCTTTCCTCATAAGGGATTATGATAGACTGTATGACCATAGCAGACTTTTCCACATTGCTGCTGTGTTAGTTGATGAAGAACATGGATTCCTCCTAAAACTTTTTTTGACCAAGTATTTGCATAGGTTCTTGCATCTGTGTTAATTGCTTTGCAAATGAACTGTGATTACAGTGTCCCTTTGACCTCCAACACAGCAAAAGTAAACAGAAAACTTGTTGGTAATTGATTAAACCTTTTCAATTTGACAAAGAATCCTGTATGTGTTTTAAAAGGGAAATTCCTGCTGCATAAAAAGCGTTTCTGCTGTTCTGGCAGCAAATGCTGAATCTACAATGACTCGTTCTTTTCTGTCTTCCAGTCTAGAATAATGTATACTCTCCTTTTCACCTGGATTGCAGAAAGGAGATGTAATGCAGTAGTTTTTGGCATGACTTCTAGCCATTTTCCTGCAACATCCTCTTAAAATATGTGTTTTATAAGGAATGATACGTAATGAAGATGAAAGGCTAGTATTTTGATGGAAATGGACTTTGAAAATTTCTTTGTAGAATAAAGAGAATTTTATCAAAATTAAACAACCAGTACTATCTTTTTTTTTTTTTTTAAAAAAAAAGTTACATAATTAAGGAATCTGCTTTTTACTGTGCAGAAAGCAGCCTATTTTCCTCCTTTCACAGGATAGGCAGCATTTGTGTGAACCAAGCACTTCATGTTTGAGAGGGTGAATATTTTGTTTCTTCTTATTTAGCATCCCATACTCTTCCTGAATCATATTGTCAAAAAAAGAATTGTACTCCTCTTTTTCTCTAGGCTGAAGTGGTACTACAGGCTCCAAAAACGTATCACATCAAAGAACATCTAAGAGCTGTTAATTAATAACCAGATTAATATCCTAGTTTATTTTATTTTAGTTTAATTGTCTTTGGGGTGTGTGGTTTCTGAGATGGGGACTGATCTTTGTTGCCATACACAGCACTGGAGCACTCCCATCCAGAACAGGGCCTTTGGGAGCTTTTGCACTCCTAGTCATATTAGTCTTCATTATTTTCTTACCCTGATGATTGCCTCTTTAAAGATTAACGTAATTTATATCTTCCCTGTACAGTATATGATGAGCCAACAATATTGTTAATGATTTATGTGAATTATATATAATTTTTTTTTTCGCACAGTGATGCTTTCTTGCCCCTTATTCCCCATATTATCTACTACTCAGAAATGCTTTCTTTATGTGAATAGTTGTTCTTTGTACTCAGCAGTTTCCAAAGGAGCTGTTAGCAGGAGCTGAAGGCATTTTTGTTGGATAATATATTTTTGTCTGCTTCATGCCAGTGTTTTGTGGGGTTGGTTTTTGTTGGTTTCAAGGATTACTCCCTTGAAACAGATCAAAATGAAAAAAGTCTGAAAACTGCTGCATCTCTAGATTAAAGGAAGATTTCTTAGGTATGAAATAATGTCTTGTTTGTTAATAGAATCAATTTTCAAAGTTAAACAAGACTCTGATCTTCCCGCTTACTATGGAAGTAATGTCTTTTACAAACAAGTGCTTTAGGTCGTATTGAGCATTTCTCACTCGAATTTTTTGGATGTGGAGGACAGCTTGATGAGTGAAAGTATAGCTGGGCTAAGGTTACTAGAGGTGTTAATGAGGATTCATGTTTTCATCTATTTGTCATGTCAACTTCTTAATTTAAGCAGGGAACATAGTTCATATATTGAAATATGTTTGCACAATTCTTTTTGAAGTGAACTGCCATTTATGCATAATTTTCCTTCAAGGAAGAGAAAAATCTGATATTTCACTACAGTAAGTTGACTGAACTTCAGAGAATGGAAAATGGATTTTAGGTACAACTTACCCATTTTAAAAATGGCAGTAAGAGAAGAAATTTTAGTTTGTTAATTTTGTTTTTCCTGTGGCACCTTTACAGCTTGACTGTATCAAATCCTAAACTATTTCCTTCTGGGTTGGTGTTATTTCCTTCCTGGTACTCTTAGGATATTGAAAGCCTTCCAGATAGACAATAAGACTTCATTTTGGGAGGTGCTAACCTTCTCCCCCTTTCCTTTAATTGATCTAATTTTTACGTAGTGTGTGCTAAATCAGATCATTTGGACAAGGTTTAGCTTCTGTCTTTACAAAACAGTATAAGAAAAATCAGAACAAAAGAAAAAGTGATTTCATGATAAGGAGGGCAGGTGCTGCTAGAATGTTTTGGGCCACCCACTTGTCTAGGTCATTGTCCTTTCTGATGGTAACTCGGGATCTGCTGCCTTACAGAAAAGAGCAAGAAATCCCGCACTTGAGGAATATCACTGACCTGCAGAAAACATACACTGCATTTCGTATAAGCTGTTAATACTCATCTTGAAGCAAGAGGTCTAAAGAGCCTTTTCCAGAACTTGCTTGAGCTTTGAATGTATGTGTTTGTGATTGTTACTTGTTTAGCATTCAGGTGGTTTACTCTTCCTTTTTTACCGAGACCTAAGAGGTGGAAATAAACCATATTCTCTAGTTCACCGGTAGAATGCCATGTGATGCTTTTACATTTGGAGTCCATGGTGATTTGTTACATTTACTTCCTGGAGCATTTTGAGGAGTATCAGCTTTCCTTTGGGAATGCTGAGGCGATTCCTCTTCCAGTCTTTGGAAAGATATAGGAAGAAGGTACTTGTGGCACAGATATAGGAACATAAAGTCTACCATTTTGGTGGCCCTCATCTAGAAGCTCTAGTTCTATGGATTTTAAATCTCATCTTGTTTTTTAGAGACTGTTACAATGATGACTATCTCGATGTATTTATAACTGTATAGTTGTTAAAAATCTCATTTAGTGTATGGTCTAATTCCCACTTTACTTTTTGAAGAAAGTGCGCAGGTTGCTTAGCAAGCCAGGAGTTAAATGCCATTTTCTCTCAGTTCTGGCATGGTCACATTTCAGTTCTATTTCACATTTCCTTTTTTTTCTCATTGAGAGGAAAGTGGAAGAAACGGTCCTCTCTTTGTTCTAGGTGTTGTACCATACTTGGTGTGCACATCTGCTATATTTCTTCTTCAAGAAGAGCAGTTCTTGATCTTTAGAATGTGGACATACGAGGTTTCACCTCAATGGAAAGGAAGTTGCACTTTGGCGGTACTGCTGGAATCGCTGATTCTCTTTCCGCTTCCAGCACTGCATTATTTCAAGATAATGTATCTTGATTTGAGCACTGTGCTCTGGTATAGCTTCCAGTTGACTTCTGGAGTGATGATTTAATGGCTTTCATGGCATTTTGTTATTGCAGGTTTTATTCAGGCTAAGTTTGTTTTTTATTATGTCTCTGATTGCAGAAGAACTAAATGGTTTATGGGAGCCTTTAAAGCAATTCTGAATTCTGGAGTTTGTGGTTTATATTCCAGTATAATTCTAGGTGATTTATGTTATGCATGCAGTGTTTATCGTTTTGTCAGTACTCCATTTTGTTGCTCATTCCCTTGGTTTCTTTTAGGTACTTCTAGCTTCTGCTGTTTTTTCTCTGGTAATTAAATAATTTAAATATTTCCTTCGGTGTGGTAGGTTATTTCACACAAGTTGCAGTGTATTTTATCATATGTATTTATGGAAACAAGTTACTTCAGCTTTTAAGTGTCTGAAGTGTTTTGGTTCTGACTCCATAACTGCATAATTTCTTTAATCTCTTATTGAGGGACTTGTGCAAGGATTTGTGTGAGCTGGTGTGTACTTTTGCTGCCTCAAGTCCGTTTCCATGTCTTAATGTGCTTAGATTTCTTCCAATTGTAACTTCAGCTCTGGGTGCTCATTTCTATAGGGCTTAATTTTAGGATAATGAGAGCTTCTCTCTTTCCTCCTGCTCCATATTTTAAAGTTAAGTGCAATTATCCTTATCTTTTGTTTAAGCTTAGATGTGTATCTTGAAGTGGCTTCTTTGGAATGTGGGTGTCAGCCTAGATCAGACAACTTTTCATTCTTCTCTGTAGCTTTAATTTAGGCAAGGTGGTAAAAGTCTGTAGTCTGTTGTGTAGGTAGTCAAGTAAGAAGAGGCACTGTGGGATTTAGGATTGGTGCTTTTATGAAAAGCATGGTTTTGATTTACACCATCCCCCTGGCAAGGATTTTCACTCTTTTTTTCTTTTTACTGTTATAGCAGTTCAGTAGTATTTCTCTTCAAATGGAATCAAACTCTTAAGTAGCCAAAGGAACAAATTATCTTGTCCAAGTTTTCACAGAGCACCTAAATCAGGTGTTTTTGCTTTGTTTTTCTCAGTTTTGCTGTTATAGACTTGTGGATGCTTTGAAAGCTTTCAGAAACCTAATGCACACAAATTTATTTGGCTTATAGTTCACGCTGAAATTTTACAACGTCGAACCAGAAAAAAAACATTTCTTCCCAGGGTTTGTTGTTATTCATATGGACAGAATAACAAGTAAGATCTCCGTAGCTTGTAAGTAAAGAATACAAAATATATTTTTCATGTTGCCCTAGGAAAAATAATTGCAGAAATGTAAGTAAGAAGCCTTTCTATTTTCCTAGTACATCAGAACCCTCATCTTTTTGTTGATCTGCCTTGAGCACTGATCTATCTTATATTTTATTGATTTTTTTTTTTTCCTTCTCTAAATGTTGATTAGGTAATTTAGTTGATTAAGTTTAGGCTTTGTTTGTTGGGTTTTTTTTATATTCTGTGTTGTACATTTCTTATTTTCATAGCAATTTCTGCCGGTCTTAAGACCAAATACAATTTTAATCTCTGCTACATTTTCCCATTGTCTATGGATAACCATCCTGGGTTATTGTACCAAAATGGCCTTTTCACACTCTATACTGCATGCGATAGTAAGGCAGGTACAGGGGTAAGAATTGAGTGGATGGAGAATGTTACATCACGTACCTTCTCATTTATTTGGTTCTGTTTGTAAGTAGCAATTTTGACTATTTTAATGTCGTTTTTGTGTATGCTTGATTCTAATACATAAGCCAGCATAGAACTCTTAGGAAAGAATTTTTAGCTGTCAGGAAAATTCCTGCATACAAAAGCTTCCATTGCTTTTCTATCTTGTACTGTAGCTTCTAGAGCAGTCTTTGATACTTGTTTTCTTTGTTTAAATATTGAAAGCGATGAACCAGTCACAGCTGAAATCTGTGGAGTCTGTGAATTCATGGACAAAACATTTAAGATGATGTTTTTCCAGGTTTAACAGATGAATCTAAAAGAATGCTAATGTGACATAAGGAAAATATACTGACTAGGAAATGGGAGAGGCAGACAATCTTAATTTTGCCTTTTGATGCATGTATTAGGACACACCCTGCTTATGAGACTGCTTACTGTTCCCGACTGCCTCATTCAACAGGATGGATAGCTATGCTCTGGGGAGGAATCAGGACTGCACAGTGTGGTTGTGCTGGGCACTCTTTCTGTACAGAACTGCTGTACCAAAGTTGTGGTGAGAGTGGGTGTGTTCTTGCCACCTGATAATTGCTCCTGCCATGATGAGTAATGGGCACAGGATGCAATTCAAGTTCTGTGATGCATAGGGCACCTTGTTTGGTCAGAAATTTTGTTTCCCCTTTGGCTATACTACCCAGGTGCTTGATAGAATTTAAGTTAAAGTGTAGGACTTTGCCAAGGAGTATTTTGCATATTTCAATACTCTTGAAATTTAAAGGGACTTGAAAATTCTCTTGGAGATCAGAAAATTGATACTTAAGACTGTAACAGTGTTCTGAGGATTTGTTTGAAGCTCTTTGCAGTTTCCATGCTGCAGGTTTTGTATTGCTCTTTTGCTGGGTTTGAAGCACACCATGTGTGTTTGTCTTGGATAACCCATTTAACCTTAGGATGCTCTGTCATAAACTGATTGGTGATGTGCACTGGATTCTGCTGCTAAGTTGCTCCTTACAGCAGTTTCTATGTGGTTTCCCATTTATAAATAAAGCAGGTGTCCTGCAGATAAGATTTAGTTTGTTGTGCTGGCCTTATTTATGGTACTGAATGCAGAGAGTCAATCAGGGATCCTGTGAAAGTGGTATGGTCGTAGTGGATTGCACAAACAACACGCAGGTTGAGTTTAGCATGCATGGAAAGTCAACCAGATATTGGAGGGGAATGTGTTTACTATAAATAGACTCCTGTAGCATCACCTTTTTTAGACTTTCCTCAGCACTCTCCTTTATTCCTGTCCCTTATTTGTGTAGGTATCTACTCACTTTTCCCTGCATCTGTGTAATCGTAGCAGTAGTCTTCAATAGTTTAGACATGTGGACTTGGATTTATCAAGTTGGCAGTGCATTTTTTCTAGGTCTGAAATGTGGCAGAACTCTTGGGTCATTCAAATCTCTCTTCTAAAATATCTAGACATTAAAGTTTCTTCTCAGAGAGAAAAGAGTTCTATTTTGTGTTCAAATACGTAAAGTATTACATACGAGCTTTGTGGACAGCACAAACATTTTGTTTTACAGATGTGGTGAATTTATAATTTTAAAAAACTAGATTGAGATAAGCAAGAAGAATTTCAGCCTGAAGGATTCAAAGTTGGCAGAATTATGATTGGGAATTAGTTTAAATCATTAGTTTAAATTATTATTTTAAATCATGGTTGTTAAGTAACCTTTAGTTTCTTAGCAGCTATCACAAATGCTACCAGCTCTGTCTACAACTGTTTTATTGTAAAGAGTAATTTCCTTGAGTAAAGCTTGTTTTGCTTTCATGTGGTACTGTACTTAGACCACCTACCTTGAAGTCTTTCAAAATTAATTGGCATAGAGAACTTTTATAATTGTAGAAATATGTAATGGAAATGGAATTGACCTGACTTGTTTGATGAGGTGATCTGATTCTTTAGGCTCAGATGCAGTTTATATTTCAAATGGGTATGGGATAGATCTTTCTTTGATATACAACACTTCCCAGAGATGAAGGAGGTACAAGAAGCTTACACTTATTGTCATGGTACTTACACTATCACATAGGCCAAACACCACAGGTCTGCTGTGCATCTTTTGTGCCATGACACAAGACCGGTGTGCAAACATTTGAGGCCATCCACGCAACTTGTTCTGTTGTAGGGGCAGTACATGGAGGAGAGAAGGGAAGGGGTAGGAAGGTAATCTAAAGCAAATGGCTGTAACCTCTTCCTCATTGGGCAGGTTGCAGAGAAGTTGGAACCTGTAAGAGACTCTGTTTTCTTCCTAAAAATATTCCAGATACCCCTCTACAGCTGACTGTGGCATCATATGGAGTGCTAATGTGGAGTCTTGGTATATATATCTCTACTTAAGGAGTGTCCCACCTATAAGACTGAAATAGAGCTGCATCGCTTCTGTTGTATTTTATGTATGCTTTTAACTCTGGAGAAGAGTTTATGCTGTTTAATACTGGGGCTGTAGTGTGTGGGAGTGTTGTAATTATCACGTGCACACATGTGTGTGTGTGTGTGTTTATATTATCAACAAAAATGAGGCACTTCTAGGGTTAGGTAATGACAGTATTATTTTTCATAGTTGAAGTTGCAAGTGTTGTTTTTCATTGGTGCATGAAGAGGCTTCTAGAAATATGCTTCTCTCTGAACAGGTATTTTAGTGTTATAAGTTTATGAATAAACTAAGACGTTTCTGTTAAATTAAGGAGCCATTTCACTGGCTGTTTCATTCAAACTATCACACATAACATAAGTATTGACTACAAAGCTTGAAGTCACAGGGTTTTGGAGTCTGGTGAACTTTCTTTTTCATTTGTGGGGTGAAAGAAAAAGCAGTCTTGATGGCTGAGCATTTAAAAAAGTATTAAATTGTTTAATTAACTCTTAAAATTATTTAATTGTCAACTAAAAATAATCCCCCGCTTACCTATATTTAGAATAGAATATAGCTTAAAAATACTAAAACCTAAACAAACCAAACTGTATTTATATCCTCCTCAGAGGCTGCAATAAGGAAGGAAAAAAACCTACTTCTGTAGTATTTGTCTAATTTCCTAATTTATCACTGGAAGGCAAACAGATGCTGTGGTGGATAGTGCTGATGCATGAACTTGAACTTTGTAGAATACAATGTATTTTATATTGTATAGGTAGCAATAGAAATAAATATTTTTAAAAATTATTCCAGTAGCTGGGTATTCCAGTTTAATTTGTGTGGTGCCAATATGTGGATCTGTAACTGAAGAACATGGAAAATTTAGTCTAAAATGAAGAAAATTGGATGGAACTGTTTTTGAAAACTTTGAGTACTTCCGTTTGTTGAAAATGTCAGGCTCAACAGAAGATTTATTAGCTTCATTTCATGCTTTCTAACTATTCGTTGTGATCATTAAATAACAATCAAGGCTCTTTCTGTGTGATGAGAGATCACTTGTTATACTTCAATTTTCACTGGAATGAATAAGTATTAGCATTTAAATGGAAATTGCTAATTTCTTCTTGCATATCCATAGGTCTCAATCCTGCCAAATGCTGAACCACTCTAGCTATGATCCAAGAAAGATCTGGAGTTAAGCTGGGGTTTATTCAGATGTTTAAATGCTACGTACTGAAGCAGGGCCACAATGCTCACCATATCAGGAAGGAAGATGGAGACCATTCCAGTGAAAGTCCCAGTGGGTGCTGTTCTCCTCTGGGGTAGAATGGGTGACATGAAGGCTGTAGTTGCATCTTGTGAGTAGACAAGGCCTTGTTACAGATTTTATAAAATGAAGCAAGTCACTTATAAAATTAATTTGTTTTTGTCTGTGTGCAATTATTTTGAAGAATTATATGTGTGTATGAAGGAATTATGTAGGTCAAAGCAGTATTTCCCATCAGAGTAATGAGCATGCAGACCCATTATTTTGCATTTTCTATTTTTATTGTCTTCATGAACAAGGAAACATGGTGGGTTTTTTCCTTTAGAAATTGAAGTAAAATTTCTGAACTGTAGTGAGTGTGGTTGAGATTTTAACTAACTTTGAGCATTACCCATGATTATTGTTTATGAAAGTGTTGTGTTAAGATATGGCAAGGCAGAACTTGCCCTTCAAACCATAGATGTTGATGTGAGTCAGCTTCTTTTTTGTGTCTGTCCAACATACTTCTTAGCTGCAAGGTGTTTGGCTTGGTGCTCCCTGTGGAAATGGGACCTTACATGTCTGATCCTGGAATTAACTTAGGATCTCTTTCCTCTTTGGCTTTCTCCCACAGCCTCCTGCAGTCACTGCAGTGCAGTCTTCCACTTTGGGCACGTGGTTCTTCATGGTAGCATTGGCAGGAACCTCTGATAATTCAAGGGCACACCAGTAGCCTTGAAAATCTTCCTAATGTTTATTTCTCCTCACTCCAAGCAGCACAAGGGGGACGTGGAACCTCTTTTTTCACCGTATCTTTGGTCTCTTTTTGTAGAAATGAACACTGCTGCTTTTTCTTTTCAAAGTTCAAGAGTTCTTTTTAATTATTATTTATTATATTCTTATCTCATGGCTAGAGTTATTGTCTCTAGGTGGAGAATGAGATTTCTTCTCATACTTACTGTTCATCCTTGCCCACTTGATGAGGCTAATTCCTGATTTGTTGTTGTTGGTTGGTTGGGGTTATTTTTGTTGTTTTGTTTGTTTGTTGTGGAGTTTTTGTTTGGTTGATTTTTGTTAATTTGTTTTTGTTTTTTACTGCTTTTCCAAGAGTAGGGAAGGATTTTACTGGGTAGGGGGGCTAATGTCCGTCTCTTGTGGATGTATGATGAAGATTCTCTCTGAGCTATAGGAGTTTTCTCTGAAATTAGACTGACTTTGTCATTTGTATGTGGCTGCTTATCAGATTTGCATGAAGATTCAAAGTTCATAATATAGCAAAAATTAACTTACTATCAAGCTTTATGCTGAACCTCTATGTAATATTTTTTGAGGTGATAGTAAAAAGCTTGACCTCACTGGGAAGTAAGAAGTCACCTGTGTCTTTGAAAATGCAACAGCTGTGGTCTTCCTTTACATCTCCCATACATGAAAGACATACTGGCAAAAAAGACTGTTTTTCATGTCTCACAAGCCCGTTTGTTTCCAGTGTGCTTTAGAGACATTTCAAAATTACGTTTTTTGTGATTTGTACCCAATTTAGTTGCATTTAATCATATGCTTCATAACTTCCCCCTACAGTGCAATGCAACTGTTCTTATGCTTAAAAGAACTGTGTGATTAAGTGCTTTACTTGCTTGGTAGCATTGAACAGTTTCTAATTTTAACATAATAGTTAATCTATTGTCAGACTTGCACGAAGACACAAAATTTTGAATTGGTACCACATTATTAATGGAAATCCTTCATGCATCTGGCAAGCTATATTATAAGTTAAGCAAAACTCTTTTGTTTTGGAAATGCAGTGATAAATCATACCCTGTTATGTTGCAACACTCACAGAACTAGAATTAGAAAACAGTAGACCATAAAGTATGTGTGCTATGCTATTGATTATCTCTCCTAAATAGTTAGTATGTATCTGAAACCTTTGTTTCGCACAATGCTTTTTCCTGTCCCACAAAGACAGCTACACTTCTGTTCAAAGTAGAATAATAGTTTTCAATACTGATTGAGAGACAGAGTCCTGAGACTTGTTACAGGTGTTAAAGGTACCATTTATAGACATTGGGGAGGCATTTCACTTTTCCTTGCAACAGCTTACAGGCCCAAAACTTGGACAAAAGATGTTTTATCCTATGTTGCGATTCTTGTAGTTTAATAATTTCCTTTCTATTACAAAAGTGGGCTGTGCCTGATATTTTATTAGTGTCTGAAACATTTTAAGATTAGGCTTCCCTCTTTGTGGATAAGAAGCTTATTTCTCTGCTGTTTTGTTTCAGACTCCACAGATCCTGCTGCTTTGGGTGATAAGTGTTTCCATAATGTTAAGCACTCATTAGACCATAGGTGGCTCATGTATTTTTCATTGTTGCATGTATTAGTCCTTTAAACAGCTTGGGAACTGAAATTTGGCAACAGAAATTGTGGGATTAGTTTGGCTGAATTTGATCTTTGAGGGTTGATCACAGGAAGCAAGTTGCAGGGTTAGAGCCTAGATTAGAAGTGAAAAATGCAAGCTATCTCAGTGAACAAGAACTATGTTATAAAATAAAATACAAAATCACCTCCCTCATACTTAGCCAGTAGATAAAAAGGAGTATAAAATACTTTCCCCTTTCTCTTTGAGAACATGGAAGAGAGCCTGTGAGTTGAGTCTTTCCTCTTCAGATTTCCCATGCTTCTGTGCATGTATAATTGCTGGCTGAAGAGCACTGTGTCAATGAGCAAGCTGGTTTTAGCTGTCTCCTTTTAACACTTCCCTGGGAAATTGTTTTCATATCCTCAAGCTTATTCCTTTGTAAATGGCAATTTATATAGCTGTGTCTGAGAGAGTTAGGACAACTTGGTTGTTGGAAGGGGTACCCTAGGTATCCATGGGTCCGCACATGGATACTTGTGTTATGATGTATGTGTTACAAGTATATGTCACGATACTTGTGTCTGGATGAAAATGTTCAGAAGCAGAAATAAAATAGCATTGGTATTTAATTGACCCTAAATGTTACGGTCCATCTCTGTAAACTAACTGCATCTTCCCTTATTAAAACCTCAGGTCCAATATCTTTTATACAGTTATTCCAAGGAAGTTACTACAAAGCTTTCCTTGTCAGTAACTTCCTTGTCAGTAAAAAGTTGCACCCATAGTAATTCAGCTTGCAAGCACTGATCATCTAACAAAATCCAGACCTTGGAAGGAAGAAACTGACAGCAAAGCTCATGTCACCGTTTCTCTCCCCCTTCATCTTCTTCACTTCCCTACAGTACCTTTATGGTTTTCACAGCTTTCACTTGGTTAGAAATTGCAAGAGGACCCTGAGGGTATTCCCTTCATTCCTCCTTCTTATTCTCTTCACTTTTCTATTTGATACACCTTATCTCTAGAGGATGTTCTCGATGGACTGCAGTGTGGATGGATATCTGCTCTGGCATTGTGGGGGAAATCTCTTCTTTGGCACCTGCAACACCTCCTCCCCCTTCTTTTTCTCTGACCTGTGTGTCTGCAGGACAGTTTCTTTCACATGTTCTCACTCCTATTTCACAGTTGCTGTGCAGTGTTTTTTACCCTTTTTAAAATATATCAGCACAGAGGCACCACCAGTGCTGCTGATGGGCTCAGCTTTGGCCAGCGTTGGGTCTGTCAGAGCCAGCTCTCAGTGGCTGTGTCCAGCACAGAACAGCCCCATATCCTTTCTCAGAGGGGCCACCCCAGCAGCACCTGCTGCTACTCAAACCTCGACACCTGCACACAGTTCAGGCTGGAAGCTAGGTAGACAGAGTCTCCTACTGACCACATTTGACTCCAGCTTGTTAAAATCACTGTTAACCTCAGCTGCCCAAATGAGCTGCTGTTGTAATGTTTGACATCTGCTGTGTACCATGTATACATAGCTGTCAGCTAATTTGAAATACAGCCATCTGGAGTTTAACCTCAGTTATTTAATACTGCCCATTCCAGAAAGGCCCTTGAGTCCATGGTGTGAATGTATCAGTCATTTCTGCTTCTATCCAGAATGTGATTCTTCTGCAATTTATTTGTCATTAGAAAAAAAGAAACCCAACGTATTTATGTGAAGAAAGGTTCTCATCTCTTCTTTTTCACAGTAAAACAGCCTAAATTTGCAAATGTCTATCTTCATATTAAAACCTAAAATAATTTGGGATAGTGCAAAAATGGGCAGAGCTCCACGGATCCCAAACGGTGCAATTTACCTTTTCCCATTTTACATGTATTCTTTTGGTAACATTTTTACAACGTGGATTTTGGATTTTCCATTTTACATTCGTAACTGTCCTCGAAAATACTTCGCCTCTGCAGAAGTAAGACATGAAATATTATTTAAATTTCTGTGATTTGAGCTTTCAAAAGAATGAATCCTGAATGTGAGTAATGATACTATTTACTCAAGCTGTATCTCTCCTTGGAAGATACATATATTACTCTAAAAAATTTAAATAGATCCTTTCTGCCATAATTCATGAGATTTTCTTGAGCGTTTTAGCTGTAATTAAAGACACGGTCTATATCGTTACAAGTAACATGATCTTTCAGCTCCTCAAAAATGACATCAATGTAGAATGCAATAGTAATTTGTCAGCGTGCATGAAGAGGAGCTATAATTTTACATTTAGCATTCAGCATGTACACATTTTGACTACTTTGAATTTTAGTAATTTCTATTGCATTATGCTTTACAGTCTGGTAATAATTTAAAAAATATATCTGCATTTCATTTGGCATTGCTGCAGTGATGATTGTTAGTACTTATGTAAGCAAAAACATCTATAATGTTAAAAGCAGAATTTTATGGTAATTAGGATATTTTCTGTTCTAAAGAAAGCATTTTTTTCCTCCATATAGAGCAAATACAAATAAAGCTGAGGATATTAAGTGTCACATTTAATGGGTAAGGAAAATGTCATGCTGTGTGACTACTTACCAGAAATTTTATTTCCCGGTATTCATCCTGTCCCAATAAGTCTTTAACATTTTCCAGAGGCTTCACAGCTAATACTTCAGCTAACAGTTTTTGGATTTTGGTATCACAGCCAGAATAATCATTTAGAAGTTCACAAATATGCTTCTAAAATGTGTCTCACCTCCCCTTCTCCAAGGGCTGTCACTAGGAAGTGTGTAGTTTCCTGTCTGTTGTGATGTTCTCACATCCGTTCTGGTTTTCAGGATTAGTGTGTATAGAGCCGTTCATAGTGAGTATACACTGTGATGGAGAAGGCACAGAGGGATCCACCTGTGGCTTTTTCTGATGCAAGAAGAGACTAGAGACCAGTGTATTTTCAGTGAAGGTGGGATCTATTAAAATATATATACCAGTGTGCCAAAAGAAATCCTGAGAAGCAAACTGTTGTCTAAATACCTTGGATATCATTAAGAGTGCTGAAAGTGAACGTTTTTCTGAGGTCCAGCTACCAGAGCTTAATGTGGTGCTGCCACTTGTGTTTTTCCTTTGTGCCAGAGTATCTTGTGTTTCTTTCTACAGTGGCATACTTTTCCAGGAGGTTATCATTTGCCCTGTGTTAATGGTGTTCTATATATCATGTGTTAGGTCTGGTAAATTTGCCTCAAAGATATTCAAAAGTGTAGGGTCTGGGAAGGTTTGTACAGGGGAGGTTTTTCTGCCTCCCTTTGATGTACATAATTTAATGTTGCTGCAGGCAATGTGCACAAACCAATAAATTTGAATATAACTCTTGACCAGGGTGGTCCTTCTGAGAGCATCATGGGCACGTCAAAGACATGATTTGGCATGACACTGCTGCATTGTATTCATGCCAGCATGCTGCATGACCTACAGAGGTACATTTTTGAAAGCTGCT
The DNA here is from genome assembly GCF_971803275.1 of Cyanistes caeruleus. NCBI lineage: Eukaryota > Metazoa > Chordata > Aves > Passeriformes > Paridae > Cyanistes > Cyanistes caeruleus. The sequence goes on from NC_141705.1 coordinate 44,020,843, forward strand.
GAAAAATGTCTTCTCAGTTCGGGCCTGCCTGTCCTGTTGCTGTAATGTTCTTCTTGTTTCTGATTGTTGATCTCATAAATGCTTGTCCTGGTTTCTCATACTTGATAGGAAAAGCAAGGAAGTGTTGTCAGGCTGTGCAGTTTAAATTGAAATTTGTTATATAGGTCTGTTCAGAAAAGACAGCTTAAATTGAAGAACTGAAATGATTTAGTTCAACAATTCTGCTTGATCTCATTTCTTCCTTCTTCGTTGTTATTTGCCCTTGGGTTTAACAGAGATATTAAACTTTCTGGGAGCCAGAAATACATGAGATTCATTTATTGCTGTTTCATTTAAACCTACTATTAAAGTTAATGGGTTTTTGTTCTTTCTGCACTGTACAGTTTGAATATAGATCTAAAATCTGGTGTGGTGTCACAGAATTGCAATAGCTCTCGGGCTGGAAGGGACCCCTGAAGATAACCTAGTCCATCCCACCTGCTCAAAGCAGGGTTGACTGGAGCAAATTGCTTAAGACCATGTCCGGTCAGGTTTTGAAAAGCTTCAAGAATGGAGACTCTGCAGATTCTCTTGGCAGCCTGATCTAGTGTTTGATCATTCTTGCAGTTGAAAAAAAGTAAAAAAGGTTTAGTGGCAACAAAATGAGAACAAGTTGTTTTCTCAGTGTCTGAAATCAAATATTTCTGTTGAATTGTTTTAATATATCCTTGGTTGGTGCAGAAACTTCATATTTGGCAGGTGTCTGTGCTGCATTCAGAGGTGGGCCTTTAGCTTCCCCAGTGGAAGTCCACCTTAGTTTGAGTGACTGTAAGTTTCTGAAAATTTTCGTTCGCGAAACCTCCAAAGAACTTCTTATCAGGTTATGGCTGAAAGGTGGATACTTCATTGCTGCTGGAAGTATTTGTTCCAGTTGACTTCCTGAAGGTACCAGCTGTGCTCCAGAATATGCTAGCAGGTATTGAAATGGTGGGAAATTGAGGAAGCAATGCAAATACACACCAGCAAGCTTGACCATGAGTTGTTAAAGACCTGTTCAAATTATGCAGTCATTTGGTGTAAATAAGGTGTATAGAGTTTAGTAGTTGTTAGTGAAATGCTTTGAGCATGTAGCAAGGTGACAAAGCAGTTGACAGGGATGATTTTTAAAAAACTGCTGTTGTCAGAGGCATATTCATTCCAAATTAAGGAAGCAATTAGCATGAAGCAATTAGTATGCTGTAGTATGTGCTATGTAAACTCAAACTGGGTTTTATTTGTATTTACTTCGCATTTCTTTCCTGACAACAAGTAGGATCTTCTCTCTTGGAAAAAAAAAAAAAAAAAAAGCTGTGTAAGTTATATTTCTTCAATTTCCTGATTCCTCCACTTACCAAATAAAACCACCAAATCTTGCAAATGACAGTTGGTCAGTCACAGCATTTAGTAATGTTTCTCCAAGACTGCTGCTTCTTGTTACACCTCTGCCCTGGAAAATATGTGTAATCTGCTGGTGGAAAACTACATGACTAGAAGTTTGTCTGTAGTTTTGCTTTAATTGAACCAAACTCAAACTTAGTGAACTGTGTATAGGAGTGGGGAGAGGTAGGAAAATTGCAGAAATATCTTAAGGCTGAGAGTCAGGCATGAACATATTCAGAAATGTCAGAATTGAAGTTGCACAGGTAACGTGGGTCCTGGTCTTGGTGTTTCTTTCTGTCATAGCCAGTAATTATTTGGGCTCCTTATGTCCTGATAGCTCCAGATCAGAGTTAAGGTAGAAGGACTTGTATCTAGTATAAATCAATTGGTGAATGGTAAGTTGGAGAATTTTCACTTTGATTAAGACATAGCTAAAGAGCTATGGTGGGAAGCGTCACCTCTTTTTTTAAGTAGCCAGGCTTTATAAATATGGTATCAACAAAGGCTTATTAAAATGTCAAAGCTTCTTGGTTTTGTCCCAGGCATTTTGTTTACAAATGTTGATTTCAGCATTTAGAAGCATCAGGCTCTTCCCAATCCTGGCTCCAGGAAGCCTAGTGAGCTGTATTAGGATGGGCAGGGAAAGGCAGCTAAATGTTGCCAGACTTGTCACCCTGATATGCTGAGTGGAAGTATACTATGGGAGAGTGCGGGGTAAAGGTTAAGTTTCTTAGTACTGGGAGACAACTTTGAAGCAGTCCCTTAGCATACTCGGCTGTTGGCCTTCTTGAATGTGTCAGAAGAGCTGGCCTTAAGAAAGCAATACCATCCCTCTGTATATACTGATGAAGTCTAGTTTTAGCCTCCTCTCCTAATAAAGTGCTTATTTCTCTACTTCCAGTTTCTGTTACAGGGTGAGATTATATAAAATACTGAAAAGTTCTGTCTTTTGTTGCTGCTTTGTATGAAAATTTAAAATGTCAGCTCTGTCATTGTGAAGACATGTTAATTTTTCTCAAATTTATATGCCTGGAAACAGTTTTCTTTACTTTTTCCCTGATTCATGTTCCTTCACCCTTTATCTTCTTTCTCTTTCCTCCTTTGCGTTTTTTTCAAGTTAGGATTTAAAATACTGAGATTGGATGATGCTGAGCATGACAACAGTCGAGTTCAGTTCCCTGCTTTGGAAATACAAAGCCTTAGAGGTCTTTGCTATCTCTCCTATCCACAACTCATTAAATATAAAATTTTATGGGTTTTGTTTGAGGTTTTTTTCAGTGTAGGGTAACTCTGGTCTGGTTCAGTCCTGTGGACTTGGCACACACTAGCAGTTACTAAGTATGGGTCTACAGTGCATTCTTTTGAAAACTTCCTGAAGCATCTGTGTGGTGCCTTCCAGGACTGCTGTGGCATATGCACAAAACTGCACTAAGTCAGGATTATGATTACTTTGAAAGCCCTCTCCAGATGTAGAGTAAAATGCTTATGTAGATACATCAGAATTCAGAAGTATCAGAGGCACCTGTCAGCCTGTTTTGTTACAGCCCTCTGGTTAAACTCTTCTAGGTCATTGAACCAAGATAGACTTTGACATTAATTGTATGGATTGGCATTGCTTTTGGCAGAAATAACGGGGCGTGTTTCCATGTGTGGCCAAAGATACTTTCTTCTTAGAGGATTAGGTTTATTCAGTCACTTTGCTTTGCATTCTGTTAATGCCAGTTTTATTGTCCCTAATTCATTTGATCCGGCTGTGCTGTGTTTAATGCTATTCTTTGTTATTGAAGCAGCCAAAGCTTTTTTAACAAACTGAAGAATGGCATCAGTATGAATTTGCTGGCCTTTGTGTATTGCATAAACACAGCTGTATACTGCAGGTTGCAATGTTGCTGTTGCTCTTATTCCTTCAATCTCTGTAGGTGTTGGCTAAGCAAATGGAGTACAGAGGCGTGATGAATCTTGCTCTTGTTTTGAGGGGTGAAGACTTTGAGGAATGTCACCAGGTCCTGAATATGTTCACCTTGCCATCTTGTTTGAATGTATTGTAGCTGTCATGTGAATATGTTTTAAAAGCCCTGCTTCTCAGTACAGTCTTGTGAGAGAAAGACTGCCTTGAGTGGGGCTTACTACTGGTGAAGGTAGTTGGAAGAACTGTATCTGTAACAAGTATTTCAGTGGTCAGTGTTTTATGACTACAGTCAAGGGTGTCTTAAATGTTTGGAATGGATTTGAATGCAAAATCCCTACTTTTAATATTTCTTCTGTTTATATGTATGCTCATGGTATCCAGTGAGGTGTGCTGCACACCAAGGAAATATGTATATACCTTAATTCACCTGGAGGATTCTTAATAAAAAGTCTCTCTTGATATTAGAGTAGTTCCTATCTGTAACTCTTCTTTCTGTTGTCTGGGACCAGCTCTGTCTTTTCCTGTTTTGTTTCTTTTCCCTGACTGTCATAATTTTTAGAACAGCTTCTTTCTATGTTTCTAAGTACCTGTATACTTTGAGAAAGTCATGTCTAAAACAAGTCCTTATTTTTTCCCTTTTTTTCCTCTTCCTCTTGTGGTCTTCAAAGGGTTGAAGTGTACCTCCCCCTGCTTGGCAATCAAGGAGAGGTTACAGAGGTTTGAAATGAAACTGTCTGAATGCATTGAGTCTGTATCAGGTAGAAGTTGAAAGAAGTGCTTTTCCTAGCTTGTCAGAAGAGAAGATGATTTGGTACTCAATGCAAATGTAGGAAGAGTCCAAATTTTCATAATTCAGTACTCAGAGTTGCTTATTGTCCCTATAGACTACTGAGTGCTTTAGATAGACTGATAACTCTTATTGTTATTGTGCTGCTCCACCACTATAGAATGCATTCGTAAAACATTCGAGGAAGAAAGGCTGGCTGTGATAATGGCACCAGACAGAGCAATTGATTATGTGCTTAAACTGAAGAGTAGGGCACCTCTTTTTTTGTGGTAAAGAAACATGATAGCCTGTCTTTAGCTGCAGCTCAACAAAGTGCATTAGACATGAGAATATCAAGGTCAGTAGGGTTGCTCACACCCATGCTTAAAGTTAAATATACTTTAGAGTGTTCTAGCTATGTTAGTTTGGGGACCTGGAATAGCAGTTTTTTTATCTAAGCTTCTCAGTAGTGGAAAAATAAAAATAAAATTTGAAAAGTTCAGATGAAAAGAGCTGAGTTTAGCTTGAAAGACTGAAGGTAAAGGGTGCAAGTAAATGCAGAGTGAATTGATTTTTAATTTGCTTAAAATAATCTTGTTCCTACTTTGGTGGCCTAAGGGATTGCAAAACTGACCTTGCTGATTCTTCTGCATTGCCAGAACAGAGGAAAATTATTTTATTCCAGAAAATAAAAAGATGATGGAACTTCAGTAGAAATATGCAAAGATGGGAGGACTAGTAAAGAATTGTGATGTACAGAAGGCTTTCTGGCCTTCTGCATGTTTGGGGGGAAAAAAAAAAATGGATGAAGTAATGTTGTAGGTGTATACCCCTGGAGCAAAATTTGCTAACATTGTGTGACCTGGCCTAGTTCCTTCCATAGGCACAGACAGTGTGGTTGTTGATGGCTCTGGAGTATCTGTCTCTCCTTTGTCACATCACAACTTCATGGATTTGATTGCATTCCCTTTTTTTTTTTTTTTTACGCCTTGCTGTTGTAATTCAGTTTAATGGCAGCCTTGATATTGCTGTGACTGTTGCAGTGATCAGCCTTGCCAGAGCACTGCATGAACTGGCACTGAATTGAAGTTACTGGGAATAAGTAATTCGAACCACAGAGTAGTAGTCTGCCCCCTACTTTTGAGATTAGTGGTTTGCTTTTTGCTTTTTTTCCAAGGATAACATGATTTATCTGCTTTTCAGAGTATTTCTTATTCTTAGAATACCTGTATTAATCCCCATCTGAACTAATAATTCCCCAGTTATCTGCATGGGTAAGGCATCCTGTGTTTTCCTTTTAACTGTGGCATTAAAGATTTGTTTGGGGCAATTTACCTTTCTGATGCTGTCACGTACTGCATCTGTCATCTTTCCTTGAGAATTATTTTTGACCTGTGTACTTGCCCTTGGGGTCAAGAATGAGGATCTGCAGGTGCTTGAGTTGTTCTCCCTCCCTTAAAAGGAGGCACTGAACTAGCAATGTCACCTGTTGTGATGAATTTATGGTACTTTCTTGCCAGGTCTTCAGTAAAAATGATGTACTGTTTTCTTCAGTGTTCTTGTGGGGTGCACAGATAGGCAGGTTCATGTTCAACTCTCTTCTACTTCTGTGACATTGTTCAGTTTCCTTTTCTTCATAGTACTGTTTTTCTTTTGTTTCCACATTGTTTATTGCCATGCTGATTAAAAACCGAGGCAAAGCTGCTGTGAAGAAAGTTAGTGCTGCCAAGCAGAGAAGAAGGATGTTCTGTGTTCAGGTAGCATTCAAGGCAAGAATGAGTAAAACATTAAAACCACATTATTTCTTTATGAAGGAGTATGTCTTTTCTATCCATAAATTGAAGCTGGTTGTCTGCAGCAATGAAATGTCTGTAGAACTTCACAGGTGAACCATCTTCAAAGAGCAAAATGAAGATGGTGAGGTACCAGTCTAGAGTCAGTGAATGAGCCAGGGGAAGCTGAAAAACTGACTGGTGGTTGATGGCTTCCTTTTTGGTAGAAGAGCAAAATGCTTTGTTCCAGAGAGAACATCACAATTTTTCAGGGATTGGGAAAATACAGGCATGGAATTTTACTCTGCAAAGAGTACAAGCAGTGATTTGAGGCTTTTTGGAGAATGGAGGGAATGGGACTGGTTATATAAATGTCTCAGTATATAAGGACTATTTAGAATAGTTTACAAACACAGAAAAGTTCTCAAAGATATCTCCAGGAGGCTGTTATTCATAGATAATGTTCTCAAGTATCTATTCTTTGAATAGAAGCTTCATTCTGTGCAGTACTGCACTGCACACTGCTTTGAGATAAGAGGACTGGCACTAATGTTTTCAAACATTTATTTTGAAATGTTGTCATCAGAGCATATTTTAAATAGCTGCCTGTTCTGTAGGGTACAGGCTTTGTACGTTTCCTTTCTCTAGTCTTGTATTTCCATTTGGTCATCTAAAAAGTAAGTACTTTACTCTTTTGAAGGCATTCCCTTGTGTTTTGAAATGAAATCTTCTGTATTTTCGGCTCTTTCAGTAGCATTTTCAATTCATAGTTTAATTTGATTGTTTATTGGCCATAGAACATCATGGCCCGTATCCTTCTGTGCTCTGTAAATTTGTTTTTGCTTGCCTTTTAGGAATACAATGTTGTACTTGTCTGTATGATGTTTATTTTGTATAATGGCAAGAACATTTTGGCATAAATTCAGAATTCAGTTTGTTCTTTCAATCTGGGCAGGCACACAGCTCTGTCCTTACTCAAGTAGTAAACTCATGGCAACTTTTGTCTGACTGCCACCTTCAACAAAACTGTTACGTCTTGCTATGTGTATGTGTCTGACATGGCCAACCCAGGTGATACAAGTGACTGACAAGGGTGCCAGCTGTTCTCAGGAATAAGCCTAATAGAATTGCTAGAGGAGCTTGTCTCTGTCTAAAAATTAAAACTCCTATAATGCATGTCTGTACCTTTGAATACCTCTCAGCTCCTCATATCATTGTCAGCCCTAAAGTAGCAGCGTCTTATGACAAATGACTGATTCTGTACAGAACCCCTTCATTTTCTGTATGCAGTCTACTGCCTACTTTTACTTTCAGGAAGGTAACATGGGAGGGGAAGTAAGTATTGAAAACCAGACTTACGATGTCATCATATCCAGGGAAATTGGGCTATTAATTTCTAAAAAGCTTTTGAACAGATCCATGTAGGGAGCTGGACTCAATAAAATATGCACCTTGCCTTTATGAGCTCTGTTCCTTCAAACAGTGGGAAAGGAAGGTAGAGCCCTGAGCATCTTCCCTCTGATTAGCTGAGAACTAAGAATTTATTTTTTTGATTAATAAAATTCAGCCTTTCATAATACCTTTATAAGTAATTTTGGATGATCATATTACTCTTGCTACTTCATTATATTAATAATTACTACTCTAATAGACTCTAGTTAGAGGATTAAGCACCATGGCTTCTGTAGCTAAATACACTTTTGCAGTCATTGACTTGCCCTGAGTCATAAGGCAGGTTGGTGTGTGTTCTCCTTCTGCCTCATTTCCTGCTGTGGGCTTTCCTGGAGTGCTGGGCTCTCAGTACCCTGCTCAGGTATGAGGCAGGGTGCAGGCTGCACTGGTGTCTTGACTTACATCCACTGGTAAACTGGGCAGTCAAGAGCTCACTTCAGTGTATGGTCAGTCTGAACTAACCCTCTTCAGGACAGACTTCCTGCTGTGGCCAGGCAGAAATATATGCAGGAAATCTACATTTCAGCTACCTTTGCCTGCAAGGTAAATCTTGCATGTTAAAGGCAATTTTGTGCTGAAATTGAACAGATAGGCTGATGGTGACTGCTGCCAGTTTGCAGAACCATCCAAAAACCTGGGTGTTCATTTTGCAGTTGTAAACAAACTTAGTTTTTTGTTCTTGTTAAGCAAGTTCTTGTTAAAATGTGGGCGAGGCAGACATGTGTGAAGAGACATTATTTTCTTGGTAATATACTGTTTCATGTATGGCTCTGCTGGTTAGACTCTTGTCATCTATTGCCCTGGAAGTGAGGGATTTATTCTGTCTGGGAGAGCAGACAAAAATAACCTTTTCTTTGAAAGGAGGTGTGCAGATTCTATTTACTTTATAGCAGTCATAGCTGAAAGTCTTTTGTGAGCCACCTTTCCATTAGAGAAAGACAGTTTCTTTCCTATATGCACAAGAAAAAAGAATTGATTATAAAATTAGAGGGATGGAAAAAACAAAAATCCAAACCAGCATTGTGTGTAAGTATAAGATTAAATATACTTGTCAAAGAATGGAGAGAATAACATTTCTGTGTTTTCATTGCTGATCTTCCCCACAAATCTAAAAGATAAGTATTTTAAGTGATGCCTTTTCAAATGGTACATTATCCTCAAGGAGCTAGATGAGAACTCTGATTGTTCTGGAAATTGTTGATCTAACTATCCAGTAAATCTTCCTCTTATGGATTTCTCTTCTCTTGAAATCATGTTGTGCTATGCAGGGAAACCTGTTCCTGCTTACTGGCAGGGCAAATGTAGCTCCATCTCCAGAATCTGCCTACTTTTGTCTGCCTGCACTGCTGCAAGATGGTAGGTAAGTGTTTTTCTCCTGAACAGCTAGCAGATCAGAAGGAAAATAATTTATGACTTACATGAATTGTGGCTTCTTACCATATGTGGCCATAATTTCCGCATACGATATTCTGTCTTTGCTAAGGCTGGGAGTAGCATCTTGGAGAAGGTTAGAAAAAGGGGAAGGAAAAGAGGAATGTGTCTGTTGGTTGAGACACTTCTTAGCTGCTGGCTAGGAATCCCACTGCCCAAAATATGAAAGTACCATACTTCCAAGTGTGGTTAGACTTGCTGAAGGACGCCACTGAAGGAAATGTTCTCACCATCTATATGCTCAAGAATTATGTGGGCTTCCATATCTAAGCATAACCTTATATTTGGACTAAAATGGTAACTACAAAAACTGTCTGACAAAAGCCAGAGACATACTGACATCTTACTCTGTTGGACTCCTAGAGAGCCCACTGCCAAGGGTCAGGGCTGCTGGTGTGACTGTTGAATGGAAAAAGAGAATCCAGAAAGTTTTTGTACTTCCTCTCTTTGAATATTTCCTTGTCTGTTCCTTTCCTTGTGTCCTCTATCTAAATCCAAAGCCATTTTGATTTCAGTAAAGGATGTTATGGTTAGAACTGTTTTAATGGCACAGTGTGATCCAGCAAGAACTGTCCTTTCTCTGGGCGTTTGTTCCTCCTCCCTGCAGTTTTCGTTGTGCTGCTCTCTGAAGACAGACCCAGTTCTCTTATAGCTTGTCTTTGCTCTGCTGAGGGATGCTCAGAGGATGGTAACAAGGAGAGTCAGGATTGGGAAGGAAGTTCTGTCAGTAATAATCTCACCATTTCCTGCATCAGTAACTGGGCTTTTATGGAAAGGGATAAGCAGGTATCCTAAACTGGCATTGGGGAAGGTACAGTATGGTTTCTCCTTGATGGTATGTACTCTCTGGGAGGAGTTGGCTCATGCTGAACTAACACACTTAGGGCACAGGAGAGAGAACCTGTGTTAACTCTTGCATGGTCTTTCCTTTTAGGTTAAATGGAGATTTAAAATACAACTTGTACGAAAGATAACAGTGAGCTGTATCTTAGAATAACTTTGAAATACAGCCATTAGAAAAATAGATTTGTTTAGGAACTGCTGGTAATTACATTACCTAATAAAAGCATCACTTAAACATATTTTCTTTAGTATTTTTAAGATGATTAATGGTTGTGATGAATGGGGAATGTAGGAATACTTTCTGGCCAATTATATTTTGAATTATTTGACATAAGCAGAGTCGTTAAATCTAGTGAGATTTCTGGAAGTGAGTGAGAAAGCATTATTTTTTCCTACTTCATGCAGAACACAGTAAAACTATCTTTTGCTGTAGGTTTACACAGAAACCTGCAGGGTTGTCATGCTGAGGATACAAGCAGTTTATGTATTTCCTTTCTGTCCGGCAACAGAGGGAGCGCCTGTTGTGGAAGATGCTTTATTTATGGATATACCTATGACAGTAGAGTTCTTGTACTTAGTTTTCCAGTAGCAATAAAGTGTGCATGGTATATCAACAGTTTCCATTTGGGCAGGATGGATGACTGGTGTCCATAGTCACCTTCTATAGGATATGTCTTGAACAGGCAGCCCTGTACAGCATCTGATGAAACTTGCTGGGAATGAATGAAAGTTGAAGAAGGAATGCTCTCCTTATAATAACAGCGGTCTGGTAAATTAAAGCTCTTTAATTAACGAGTTAGTATATCTTTCCTCCTCTCAGACTTCTTTTTTCTTGTGGTGCTGTTTCATTTCCAGTCTTTATAATGAGCTATATTGTCATTTAGGGCAATAAATTACTGTTTTGAAGGAATCATATGCGTAATCCTGTTACCTCTGAGGAGAGCAGCTAAGGAATTTGGGTTTGTATAGTTTGAAGAAAAGGGGGCTGAGGGGTGCCCTTACTGCTCTCTTAAGTTTCCTCAGGAGGGGAAGTGCACAAGGAGGTGTTGAGCTCTTCTCCCTGGGATCCAATGACAGGAAGCATAGGAATGGTTTAAGGTGTGCCAAGGGGAGGGGTTTAGACATGTGTTAGCATTTCTTCACTGAGACTGGAAGAGGCTCCTACAGGACGTGGTCAGTGCCCCAAGCCTATCACTGCATAAGAGCCATTTGAACAATGCTCTTAACCACAGGCTTTAGCTTTTGGTCAGCCCTGAAGTGGTCAGATATTTTCAACTACAAGATCAGTGCAGGTCCCTTCAAACTGAAATAGTTTGTTTTATTATGCATTTAACCAGTAAAACATTTAAAACAATAGAGTTGATATAAGGGACAGAAACCATTTACGGAACTTGAGTTGTGTGTAGTATTTAATTATTCTTTTGTTGCTGGTAAATAACATAACCCTTCTCACACCTCCAGGACACTGGCAGTAGATACTGTTATTGCTGTATTTCCATCTTGTGGTATGTTATTCCAACAGGAATAGCAGAAAGTACCTGAGTGAAAATAGAAAATGCATTTTTTTCCCCAGTTTTAATAGTTACTTTTTAGTGAGAATAGCAGTTTGCATATTTAGATTTCAATCATTTTCTGTAAATTGCAGCTTTCTTTTGTCTTAGAATGTGCCCTTAGTCACATTAGGGCACAGAGCTGCTCTTTGCCTGAGTGAATATGCAGAGACCCTACCATGGCTCAGATCAGGAGAAACTTGAGTTGAGTTACTGTGACTGAGCACTGCTACTGCAAACATCTTCAGAAAAGGTGTTAAAAGATAACTTTAAAAAATGAGACAAAACAAACGGAACCATTGTATTTAATTAAATAATATCTATATCACAAAATCTGATGGGGATGATAAGGGAGGGGAAGAACGTTCTAAATTAAGCAGCTGCTCTTTACTCTGGGATACCAGCACCAAGTCTTTCATATCAATCCACTTATCCTGTTTCCAATCAGGGCATTTGTCTCCTTTCTTCCCCTGATACGTACCAATTTTTCTCTTATTTTCCAGCTGTCTTTTGACTCTTAGCCAGCAAATACGAATCCATGAGGAGGGAAAGTTTGCCCACAGCAGGAAGGCAAATTGGTTACTTTTGGGGAGTTATTTTGTTGCCATCTTTCTGTGGCTCAGAAATGCATGTTTTTTCAAGATGTTTAAACTGAGCTGTTGACGGATTAGTTTTGTGTTTGGCACGACAAAAATGGTTCATTATAACAAAATCTATTACCTCTGTTTCGTTATTCTTCTATTAAGGACTTACTTGCTTTACTTTGCTTTAAGTGTTGCATAAATATATGTTGTCTCTTTCATTGCTGTGTGTTTGACAGGTTTGCCCCATTTCCTCCAGTTATAAAGGAATTCCTCCCTTCTGCTCACTTGTCTGGGGCCCAGCAGGCAAAGGAAATGTTTTGTATTTTTGTCTAGGAGCTAGAGGACTGATTTAACTGGATTTGAGTTCCTTCCAGGATGTGTGCTGCAGGGCAAGCATGGCAACACACGTGCATTTTTTATGAGGTGGCAGCCTGTGTTTTCTTTCTTGTAGGGTAAGTTTAGATACACAGGGCAGCTTCAGACATACAGAGAAAGGATTGTACTGTTCAGTAAAAAAAATACTTTAGCACATATGTACATCTTACATCTCCTGTTCATGTTCTAGCAAACATTAAAAATCCCCACTTATTTAAATTTGAACAATTTGTTAGTACAAAATCTGTCATTTTTGCTGTAGCTAAGAGAATATAGATTTTTTTGGTTAAAATAAATGTTTCAGTTTTAAATCCAGCTATGGGTTTTCAGACACACTGTCCCCAGCTTGATAGCATGTTTTATCTACAGTGGGAAAATTGGACAGACTGCAGAATTTTGTCTGACTATATTTACTCTGGAGTTCTTTTCAGAGAAAGATGAGATGATGAAGCATAATTTTTGAGCTTGCCTTTATATAGTATGGCATTTCTGAGGGTTACATTTTATATTTTTCTAACTAGGTTTTTTTCCATGCTTTATGTCAGTTACAATAGGTATTTCTATGGTTTCTCTTTAGAGAATATTCTGGAGAATTGAATGATTTACTTATTTGTGGATATTGTTTGGAAAGAGAGGGTAGGGATATGAAGCAAGAATTGAAAAGGATGTAGTAATATGAGAGCAGTTTGGCTGTCCACCTCTCCTGTTCTCAAGTCTTTGACAAAGAGAGTTTCTTTTGTCTTCTTCCAGAAAGTTTTTGTAGAAATCCTGCAGAGAAAATGCATATGCAGGCACGTTACAGAAATGAGGAAGTAATTGTGGCTGAAAAATGGAACCGTTTATTAGTTATTAATATTGAGCATGGCCAAAGTAGTGTGAATTACAGTGGATGATTGTTTTTGCTGATAGCAGGAATTAATATAAGAAATGCAGAGCCATGGGAATGTTGCTTTTGCTGTAGGCATCTTGGGTAATAGGGAAGGCTCTGAAAAATCCCTGTGAGATTTCTTTTTCATTTGTAATTTCACAAAAGATTTCATGAGTATTGAACTTTGGTGAAAACATGAGCCTCAACCCCTTCAATTTTTCCATCACATTAGTGTGTTTTGAATTGCTGAAGGTTTGGGTTTTCTTCCCAGTTACTTGACATGATATTCCACAATCCTTTTAACTTTTTCAATCTCAGTCTGAAAACATGACAGATGAGAGTGGTGGCGTCTTCAAGATAAGTACAGCATTCTAAAATAGTACAGTTGTAGTGAAAATACTAATTTTTTCACACTAAGAATAAAAAACGGATGTGTGTGTGGTGTTTATATGAGTAACATGCACTGAAACTGCTCGTACAGGTCCACTAAGTTGAACAGATTCTAGAATGTTTGTCAGATTTATTATTTCAGAAGAAATTATATTGTAGCGTGTGGTAGCATTGTTGAAAGTAAAATTATTTTTTATGGATTGCCACATAATGGGTGGTTGTAGGGGTTTTTCGGGTTTGGCTTCATCTTTGTATCTAATGATTTATGAGTTAAGACACTTGAAATTCTCTGACAAAGGGACTTTTTCATCATTCTGCTACAATATAGGAAATCTGGCATCATTGTTTTAAGAGATAGATCAGCACCAGTGAAAAAATGTGTTCTGAGAAACAGAATTGTTGTGTGTCAAATGTGAATTTACTGGTGCTATAATTGCACATGCACTGAAGACCCATTTTGATACACCCCCTAATCTTTCTTGGTGACCAAACCCCTAATGTGCAATGTGTATAATTTATGCCTCAATATGAAGACAGCATTTGGTAACTGCAGTATCTTGTATATGCTTATGTAATAGATGTCCTTTGAACTGAAGACTTAATAGACAAGAATCTCTTCTATCAGTTAAGACCCTGAAAGAGGTTTTGCCAATCTGCACTATATAAACCTGCAGATTTTTTTATGTAGTGCTTTCTACAGGCTGTAGAAGAGACTTTTTCCTCTAGAGCAGTAAATGAGGAATGCTCTGCATTTGAGCTCTGTCCACTTAACTGAAAGATGCTCCAGGTAGGATGCTTCTAGCTCAGTGGTTTGGTAGAGCTCTGGTCAAAACCAAATTGTTTGCTCATTTCTTTAACTTCCACACCCCCTCTTAAAACATATCCCTGAAAGACTTCACTATTAGCTGAGACATTTTCAATTTTTAAATTTCAGTTAAAAGTGTTTCATTTGAGTCCACACGCACAGTGCCTGACTCATCTCCCAGATGAGGCAGAGTTAAGGCACCAAACCTTTCTTCCTTGGTAACATTGCTTCTTGCTTGTTCTTGAAGGCATTATCTTCTGAGTTGTTTTTCTGTCATTTGCATGTACTAGTGTTGCTTTGGTGTTTTTCATCCGTGACAAGAGCTTAAAATTAGGATCTTGCTGTGTTCCTGGTTGAGCCTATTAGACAGCTTATAAAATCAGCCCATTTACTTGTGAGAGACTGCTGAGTGGAGAAGGGCAAGAGGCATAAGGAAATTAACCCTAAACAAGTGGGAAGTGAAGTATAATATAATTATTAATAAAACCGAAATTGTTATTTTTTGCTCCTCTTTATTCTCATGTGTTTCTCTGAGTACTTACTTATAGATGCTTTTTCCAAAACAATATTATTTCAAGATATCTTTGTTTTCTCATTGACTTTTTTTTAGCAGTTATTCCCAAAACCTTGTGCTATTTGGATGGTTAAAAACCTTCTTGCTCTGATTTAACTCCATATTTCAGTTTTACCTGCTGGTTTACATATAAGAAAAGTTAAATGGGGAAGAAGGAATTGATGAATATTTTAGTGGTATGATTGGACCCTTCCAAAAGCAGTCATTTTGAAAATAAAACCTAAGTTGGCTAAAAAATGAAAATTTAAACTCCCAAGCCCAAAAAACTCATCCCCTCCCAGTAACCCTAGTAGTCTGTCAGAAACACAAAAAGCCTTGTGCTCTGATTATATTTTGAATATTTGTTTAAATACTTAAATATTACTTTGAAGACCCCAGAGGATTAAAAAGAATAATGGTGTATGTGGGTGTGTATCACTGATCAGTCACAGGTCTGTGCAGTCCTGGAGTGTAGTGTTAGAGAAAAGGTGTATTTTAATCTATTTCTATGGAGTTTATTTCTTTGCTAAACTCTGGACTGTTTTCTTTGTAGCAATGGCAATCCAAATGTAGAGTTTCCATTCCCCTCCCTCTTGTCACAGCACCATCCTTGTTCAAGGTCTTCATTTTCAGGGACCTGTTTGGGTCCCTGGCCATGGAGTAGTGAGCTGGATGAAGTAACAAATCTGATGGAAAAACAAGTTCTCAACCCTCCCAGATTCATCAGGACTCTGTTTAACCAACAGCTCCATGCATCCCTGTGCTATCAGAGTATATGGCTGGAAAGGCACCAGAAACATTTCTACATGAGGAAAAATGAGAGATTTTGGTACCTAATGTCTCTACTACCCTGGTATAGAGCCCAAGTGCTCTGTGACGCTGGGTAATCATGAATATTTGTTCGAAACAAAAGAAAAAAACCTGCTGGACTGTTCACAAAGATCTTGTCAATCTTCTTGTGGGATGTATATACATTTTGAAGAATGGAAGTTCAGGTTTTCAGGGCAGGCAACCAATAACAAGTGTTAGGTCTGCACGTGGTCAGAAGTCAAATGTAGAGCTGCCATCTTTTCTAATGGAGCCGGATTTCACCCCTGACTTCCAATGCTGCTAGACCGGAGCTGCCACAAGAGAACAGGAGGTCCTGAGGAGATTTTACCTGAGATTATCATGAAACTTAAGTGTTGAGCTCAGTGGGACCAAACACAGGCACAGGTTGACCAGAGGGCTGGTGGAGTCTCCATCCTTGGAGAGATGTAAAAGCCACCTGGACACAGTCCTGAGTAGGGTGCTCTAAGGTGACCCTGCTTGAGTCGAAGGGTTGGATGAGAGCCCTCCAGCGGTCACTCCAATCTCAAATTTGCTGTGTTTCTGTGATAGTCATGAATTTTCCTTCCCCAGCCTATGGCCATGGTTGCATATTCATCAGGCTCACGTTCTTTCATCACATGTCAGAAGCAGGGCACCATTGGCTAGTGTAAGAATTTTCACTGTTTTTAAGTATTCTGGAGAGCTAAATTCATAATTGTGATTCCATGTGATGTACAATTTTGTATGGAAAAACCTCTTTAGTTTTTCAGTTTGGTTGAGAAAATGTTAATCCATTTTGTTCCTATTATATGTTGCCATTGGATAATAATGGCTTGATTTAATTTGTGTGGCATTATTTTTTAGGAAATTGTCTTTGCCGTGGAAAGCTGATGTGATATGGTAAATCAAAACCTGCTTTGTGCAGCTTGACATTTTAAGTCTGGCTGGTTTCTGTATTAGCTGATGTATATGAAGGGATAGGAAAGGCGTTCACCTTGGTTTTGACTGTACATGCATTGAAAAAGCAGCTGTTAATTTATGCCATGCATTCAGATAGGTTTTTCAGCTTTCAGTATTCAGTTGAAATTCCAAGACTTTTATGAGAGAGTGAAGGAGGGTTGTCTGTAAAGATAGAATCATTATGTTATTTTTTCCCAGCTTCCAGATACTGATCAGTTCAACTGCCAGGTGCAAGCAGCCAATGATACCTGATAGTTAATAAGCATTTGCTGTTAATCAGCTACTGCAGAATGCAGCTAGGGCCAGACAGCAGTGGCATTGTAGCGGCAGCTGATCAGAGGTCTTGGAGGTAACTGGTTTTTTCCTGGGAGGGGAACAGAAATAGAGCTAGTTAGTTGCCTGATGCTAGCTGTGATCTGAGACACTGATTATCTGTGGTTAACTGTGGTGACTTACTAGTTCCAGTATAAATGGAGCAGCAGTGATCTGGAGCTGGGTTCAAGTAGAGAACTTTATTTAAAGAATGCTGAGCAAGCTGTAGACAATGAACTTGATCAGATGCAGTGAATGCCATGGAGTGGTTTCTGCTTACCTACCAGCTTTTGTCTGATGACATAGGAATAGGGACACTGCTTTGCTATGCTGTTCTCTGCTCCCCATTTCACACCTTGTCTTTGCCTTAAGAAATTCCCCGTCCAGCTGTCTCTGAGCTACCTGATACCTAGCAGATATCCTTTTACAAAACTATAAATTCCAATCTGCCCAAAGGAGCTCTTTAAGAGATGTTAGCTTAGTTAAAGTCAGTTTGATATTCTTTGAACTGAAGTATTATGTGAGGTTGATGGTCTGTATTCCTGTACTTCTTAGAAATTGAAATTCATCTCTGCCCATGCACGCATGGTTTGTTTTCAAATGCTTGCAAATGAATATTTTATTAGGTAGCTGTGGCCAATTGCTGCAGGATGGCCTTTGATAAGCTGCGTAGCCAAGCAGTGTTAGCTGTGTTGGCAGAGCCCTCTGGTGGGAGCACAGCCTGTGCCAGCAGTAGTCGGTCCTGCGGCCAGCACCACCCGCTTCTCCCAAATGCCATCAGCCAGACCCCTCTCTGCTCTGTGGCATCCCACTAGCTGGCTGCTCGAGTGGCCAAGGGGTTCCTCTTCATCCCACAGAGCCTTTCCTTTTCATCCCACAGAGCCTGTGGAGCTCACTTGACCTTTTTACAAAATATTTTTAGCAAACCTGGTGGTGTGCTGTAAGTGCTTATATGATTTTAGGTTTTGATTTGCAAAACACAGTGGCTCTTTAAGAGTAAAAAAGTTAGCCAATTACAAGATAATATTTTCCTAATCCTGATCAGTGTGGGAGAGCCATGATGAATTTCAAGAATTGTGTGTATGAATTCCTGCCCTGTCTGTAAATATCTTTTTTTAAAAAATACTGCATAGTAAAACTAACTGATCTAATTAGACATTTAGGGGGACATTTCTAAATCAAGAGCCACAGCTTTCCTTTTTAATTGGATAGTAACGCTTCTGCTAATCAAAGTATTAGAGGAAACAGGTTTTGTGTGATAAAATACCAACTTAGTGGGGATGAAGAAAAATGTTATTACACTTCTCTAACCTAGTACGTTCAAAAGCCTGGTTAGAACTACTACATGCATTGCCAAACCAGAATGTGCAAAGAGGTATTTTAATCTGGTTAGGTCTCTAAAGTGTTGATATAATACAGGCCAATAACTCTACTGCAGGAAATCCAGCTGTTTGAGATTGTTGCACAAACAATGCAGCAGTAATAAAGAGTCATTTTTTCTTCCTCACATGCTGGCCAGAGCTTTTCACTTACCATTGATTTGAAACATTCACAACTGTGCCCAGCATTTTATCTTCATTAAAATAAAAAAAGAGGAACATGTACCATGGCTTAGAAAAGGCTGTTGCCTGTGGTGGATGTGCCCCCCTTCTGCTGAAGCTGGAGAGTGGTGGCAAGTCAAAGGCAGTCATATTTCTGTGTCATTTGATTTGTCTCATGATGAAGCTTTCCTTAACATAGACGTACATTCTTTCAAAAGCTAGATTAACCTTCCTGGCCTGTATTTGGAAAATACACTTTCACCTTTGCTTTGAACTTATCTGCTCCATTGCTGGGGCTCAGCAAGACAGAACAGCTCTGTTAGGAGACCCATCATGTGAGTGGCATGATGGAACTCCTTGTTGTAGGTTACTGAGTATTCCCAAAGATGAATATAATTCAGAAAGCAATTAAATACCAGTATGATGAGACGTAGATATTGCTTTTGAAAATTCCCAGTCTGCATCCAAGGAAATGGGCAGGAAGTGCATGGCTGTGTGTACTCACCCTCCTTATTACCCTTGTGTGAAGGCAGGATGCTGAAATAAAAGGGATTCCTTAAGGAGAAGGCTGGTTTTGTTGTTTGTGGTTTCTGTCAACCTCTGCTGTTAGATGGAGGAGCCGTGGTGGGGGGAGGACCAAACTCTATGTGATGGGTGGGGACTCCAACCCTCCTCCTTCACCTTACAGCTGTTCTTTAAGGGATGTTTTCAGATGAACCTTCCATCTTACCTGCCATCCAATCTGGCATTTTCCTTGGTCCAGTATCTGTCCTTACCTGTAATGAGAGTTTCACTGGAGGCTTATTACAATTACACATAGGAGGCAGCACAAAAGGGGTTCTTTCCTTCTTTCATGACTGCTTCTTCTTCCTATTTTTCTTATAGCATTGTGGTTAGAGGCTTTAATTCTCTGGCAGATGGTATACAGTATGTTTTTCAAACCCTCTGCCTTTTGGGTCTAGGATACACTCTGTTCTGTGACTGCATAAAGCTGCTAAAAAGCTATTTTTCCAATTTCTGAATTGAAATTCCATTCCATTTGTATTGCACAATGTCATCATGATTCAGCTTTGTAGAATACTGTCTTACTTCCATAGGTTATCTTGTTCCATGCTCTTTTAAAAATACTAATGTACAATTTTAATCCTGTGCTGCAGCAACCCTTGTGAGTTGTCTATTTTAACTCAGGACTTCAGATGTAATTGTTGCTTTAACATTACTTGTGGTTATCTCTAATCTCAGAGTCTCGTAGCAAAATCTGTTGCAGAGTTCATCCTCTTTTGTCTGTGCTTTTAATTTCAAACGTGTATTTTGTTGGGAAGTGGCTGATGATATAATACCTGGATTTTTTTTTTTAATAATCCCTGCTTTTCTAAAGAACTTAGTGAAGTGTAATATTACCATTCAAATAGGCAGGTGAGAGCCTTGGAGATCAGTAATTTGTACCTTTTCAAAAGCCGCACTGCCTTGCTTTGTCTTGGAATTTATTATGCTTCCCAAGTATAATGTGACATACTGAATAGGGCAGGGGGTGGGGACATTGTCTTCAGCTGACATGCTGTTATCAGCGGGACTGTGTTTCTGGACACAAGATTTCGCAGTCATTGGTTGTCCGAAGAAAGCCTTTCCATCTGAGGATTGGACAAGAAGATGCGTCAATTTGCTGCCCGTCTCCAAGGTACTGGTGATGCTGCCTCCACAAGCTGGCTAACGTCACAGCTCCATCACCCAGCGGGGTGTGGGCTTTTTTCTCCTCTTCTCTGTTTTAATTCTGTATTTGCTTCCTACTGCATTTCTTAATCTGTCTTCTGCCAAATGCTAACAGCATGATATTTTGCAATCATTTAGGTGAATACAAGAAGGACGAACTCCTGGAAGCTGCTAGGTGAGTGCTGCTTAGAATATAAAACATATTTGGGGGTGGAAGCAGGCGAGGAAAAGGGGTTTTTAAAATAGTACTGTTTTGTCATTGCCTTTCCATGAAATGCTGCAAGCAAACCACTTAATTAGCATAAATCTCTTCAGACTTTAGTCTGGTACAAATGTAAAAGCCTGTTTATGTAATTGAAATCCCCCAGTATGGTGGTTATAAGGTTAATATTGAGTTTTTGCTTTAAGCTGCTTAAATCGTCTTTATTGTTTTGTGACTGTTCTTTTTAGGGGCAATTTAAATATTGGAATCTTTATTTTCTCTGGGTTTTTACTGCTACTGTAGGATGTATTTTGAAAATAGGTTTTATCAGAACAGAGCATAAGGAAGCCTATACAAAAGGTGTAAAGTTCAATTGTATATTGCAAAGGTGCTTTTCATCCTTCCTTCTGACTGCACAAGACCATTTTATATAGACCGTTAACCCTTCTAAAAAAATTTCTGGGTGTTGGTATATAGTTGTTTCTAATGTTATGGACCATATGCTATGAAAATATGTTAAATTCAGAACATTTATTTTGACAAATGGCTTTCAGAGGATCTGTAAAATTAGAAAAAGGAAATACGAGGTTAAGGAGAGAAATTAAGGTGTTTTTGTATGATCTTTTGCAACACATTTAACTGCAAATGTAGTATTCTTTTCTGTATTTACCATTGGTTTCGAAATGCACAGAAGATTCTTTAACCATCCAGCATTCTCCCTGCCACAGTACAAATTTCAGTATACTATACTTTACAAAATACTTGATAGGGAGATGGATATCAAAGAGCTCTGCCCTTTTTCCACCCTTTCCATAATCTTCTCCTCATTTACAGGAGTGGTAATGAAGAAAAGCTGATGGCTTTATTGACTCCTCTAAATGTGAACTGCCATGCAAGTGATGGGCGTAAGGTAAGTTAATACCTGCTTTATATTTTAATTATTTAAGAAAGGCCAATTTATGCATACTGGTAAGCACAGATGTATAAACCAAAAGAATGGGGGTGGGGGGGGGACACACGACAGTAACCTGTGATGCCTTTTCACCATAAAATTAAATGCTATTATGCTTGACACTGGCAGTTGTGACAGATAAAGTCAGCAGATGTGGGTTTTGTGTGTGTCTTTTAAATATTGAACCCTGGTCAAAATGTAAAAGAAACTTCAAGACCTTTTGTAAGGAAAACAAAATGCATTGTTGCAGATGGATAAAATAACTAAGGGAAAAAAGTTATTACTTGTATTTGAACACTGTCTGGGTGAGGTGCTTGGTATTCAGCTTAGCTTCTAATACACTGCCACGTAGACTGGCACTGTATTGCTATGTTTAACACCTTCTGCATTTTCTTAAATTTGACATTATTGTTTTGACTTTTTCTGGCAGAGATGTTTGAATGAGTTAAATTAAGAATTAGGCTGAAACTGGAGGAGGGAAGAACATACGGAGTGAGAAGTAGATCCTATGATTTTTGATGTTTTAGACTTTGAGATGATAGTCTGTCTAGACTGTTGATTTACAAATGTTGGGATTTTTTTTTTTAATGTTTGATTTCTTAGTTGGTTTGTTTGGTATTTTTTAACTGTGTAGCAGAATGTTTTTAATATGCATCTGTTTAAGTCTTTCACCTGCAACAGTACATCTCATTTTTGGAGAGAAAAGCATGGGAGTGTTTTCTATTTTTTAAAAAATTTTTGGTGGAGTGTGTTGGAGCACAGTGTAAACCTATATACCTCTGCCCATCCTGGACCTGTTGTGGAACAGCCCAGTTCCACTGAAATCAGTAAAGATAGGCCAGTTTACACTTACTTTTGATTAAAAGGTATGTTGTTACTGAATATAAAAAATATAGCTCTATTGTACAAAAATTCCTACTTTTTATGCACATTTTAAAATGTTTCTCAGTTGTAATGTACCATACATATTATGTGACAGAAAACCCAGCCAGTTTTTTGCTTATTTACATTTATCACTGATTGAAAGTTGATGCATCTTCCAGGTTTTGAAAGCAGTTGATTTTATGAACTGAGGACAGGCAGTTGAACAATTAAATTTATTCAATTTAGCAGTGTTGGAACTGATGAAACTCTCCCCAC
Source organism: Cyanistes caeruleus (assembly GCF_971803275.1). Lineage (NCBI taxonomy): Eukaryota > Metazoa > Chordata > Aves > Passeriformes > Paridae > Cyanistes > Cyanistes caeruleus. Next base: position 44,043,166 of record NC_141705.1, read on the forward strand.
ATTTTAAGATTAAACACGTTGCCCTATTTTCTTGAATTTCCTTTACTTTTTTTAAAACTTTGCTGTTCAAGTAAAAGTGTATTTAGGTATTAATAGTGTCCTGTGTTGTAATTAAACGGGGTGGTGTACAGCAGTGCGTTACTGGATAATTGAGCCCCCATCACTGTTGATCTAAGGCCAAATGCAGAGTTACGATTTCTGTCAGCAGGGCAAGGAGTAAGCCCTTGCAGATGTTTTTTTGAACGTTAATCACTTCAAAGTAAAAATAATAATAATAAAAAAACCCAAAGCTTTTAAAATTCATATTGAGATAGCAGAAAGTATTTAGGTATTATTGCAGCCTCTGAATTAGTTAGAAAATTTATCCCCGAAGCTTGGAAAGCATATTGCAGTTAAAACTCCTGTGTGTGAACACTTGAAAAACATGTTTGGTTGGTTGGTTGTTGGTAAGTGAATGTTGGTTGGTTGTTGGTTTTTGAAACTCCTTTTAGGATTCCTTGCCGTTGATTAGCTTTTTAAAAATTATGTCTACCAGATATATTTTTTTCTACCACAACATATGTACAGGCTGTGGAAGGTTTACTAATGCTTTGTAGTAAGCATGCTGTATAACAGTTAAGTATTTAATTTGTAAAGCGAAACAGGTCCTGTACTAATGCAAGATCACTTGGGGTTTGATAATTTTAAGCTGTGCTGCAAATTAGGTGAAAATGGAAGTCTCCACTGGTGTAGCTGCCTCTAGTTCATCTGTGGTTTACCTACAGATTTACACTAGATGAGAATTTGTCCATTTTCAAAGTAGTTTTTTGCATTGCTTGATGCTTTTAGTAATAATTTTTTGCAGATCTTCTGAGCATTCAACCCTCACAAACTTAGGACAGTGTAAGGCCACAGTTTTAATGCAGCTCTCAGGACCAGGAATGCAGACTGTGCGGATTGGCCCGAGATTCTCAGCATCACGCTTACTCTGCAGTACAGCTGTACCTACAAACTCTTTCTTCTATCTTTGCATTCCTTGATTTTCTGAGATGTGCAGCTCTAGTTTAGTGATAAGGGAGCACTTAGCTGTGTGGGTGAAGAAACTGAGTTCCAGTACTAAATGGGTAATTATATTTTCTTTATTAGGAGATGGTATTTTTTTCCCCATACTTTGGGGTGCAACTGTATGCAGCTTACTTTTTTTCCCCTGGGGATTTTTCTGTGTCCCATGCATACCAACATCTGGGATTCTGGATTTCTCAAACACCACATGTGAAGTTGTGGTTTATAGAATGGGTAAAAGGGGTGGAAAACTCAGACAGTATCTTGCTGTTTTGAAACCAGCTAAGGCTGGAAATAAAAAAGATTTATTGCATCATGGGTGCTGCTTGTAGCCTTTTTGAAAAATATTGGCAGCCAGAGTCTGATTCCTACTGGACAGGATTCCATGATTCTAAAACATTTACATCTGGTGCTGATAACCATTGCTCCATCTCCATTATTTAGGATAGAGATCAAGACAAATAGGAATGAAAACTGAACTTCCTTCTTCGCCTCCAAAGTCACACTTTAGGTAGGCTGTGGTCATTGTAGAAATGTTCATATTACTGAAGCTTTAGAGCTGTTGTCTGAAGAGGGAGTATATTTTTTATATATATGTGTGGCTACTCTTGCCATTATCTTCAGGAGCGAAGAATGAAGGAGTATGCAAAACAAAGAGCGAATTTATACATCATCTAAAGCATTCCAGCACACCAAGGATCATGATAGTCCTTTTGGGTTTTGGTGACCAAAGAAAATCAGCAGTAGCATCTCAGAAATTGTGATTTCATTGAGCTAGGTAACGGTTGTGCAAGTACTGGCTTATGTGCCTGTTGAATGTATATGAGGGCACAAACAATGAACTGTATAGTGCAGAGCTATATGGTACTATGAAAGCAAATGACTACTACACAAGGATAAATTTCACAAGACCTGTTTTTTAAAAACTATCTTATTTGTTTACTTTTTAGAAAGCAATGCTTGAGCTGAAATAGAATAGGAATTTTTCATGGCAATTAGTCTTGCTTTGATTTTTTTTTTCTTAACAAAAGACTGAAAATTTGCACAATTTGTTAGGATGTGGTGTTGTGTGTAAGGCAACATTTACATGTTGCATCACTTCTGTTCACATTGCTTCATAAAGTATTTGCTGTGTCAGAACAGAACTTAGACACAATGCACAGCACCTGCGTATTGCTGTGGGCCTGAAATTTTCCTGCATCCTGCCTGTGTGTTCTGCAGGTCTTTTTGGTCTTTGCCTTATCTATAGAAGTAATGACTTCTAGAAGACAAGCCTATGGTGTTGGTGTTAGCAGGTGGTACTGAATTTCACACTGTTAAGAAGCCAAGACATCTATTTATGTGTCTTTCTATGTAAAGGTATGTGGGCTTTAGAGCCCCTGTTATTTTCCCTCAAATATTTTCCTCTGGGGTTGTCTTTTTCAAGACCTTGTTATGAGTGAATTGTCAGAAAATGTTTTTGACTATTTTAAATCAGCAGGTTCCTCTCCTCTGCTGGAAATTAAAGCTGTATTACTTTGTCATGGGATCTGGATTTCTGACTTGTTACTACAGTCACTGCTTACCTAAATCAGTGGCAAGAGACAGGTTTAAAATCATACATATAATGGCTGCAGATTGAGTAGAAGCTGTTGGTCCACTCATTTCCTTCAGAAAGCTGCTGTGAACACTTGAAAGCTGTTTAAGGAAGAAATTGATGTTGCCTCCATTTTAGAAATGCAGAAATATCTGAGCTGATAAGAAAACATTGGTTTCAGCAATTCAGATAAGAACTCTTTTCTACAAGATTGTTCCCACATGACTAATCATAGCTTTCCAAAGTGATCTGCATCCAGCTGACATGGTAGCTATTAGCAATAGGAGGTTGGATTTTTATTTTGAAGTTGGATTCTTGGTTGTACATAATATCCTACTCCTGTACTGCATTAAACACACTCAGATCATGCAGGCACTGAAATAGGTGTTGGTTGAGTAAAACCTTATGCAAGGAAATTCAACTCCTGTGAGTTGGTTAGGAGTTACCCAAAAAGAAGTTTGGTGGTCTTCTCAAGGTGCATCTCTTGAAGTAGAACAAATATCTAATAATTTGAGCTCTTAGGAGCATAGAAAAGTGATTATCTGAAAAATAAGATGCTTGCTTTGTACTTTGAAGTAAAGTTTCTGTTGCAGCTGCGTTTTGTATTTACATTTTGTATCAACCATATGAAAAACAGAGAACACAGTGGCATTACCTATGACAGTGTGGTCTCACTCTCAATTTGAGGCAGGAATTGCTACCAGAAGGCAGCACAGAATGCAATTCCTCCACAGCTACATTTGTTTTCTGTCCCACGCCATCCCTCCCTGCTTCCTTTCTTGGAAGCTAGAAATGTTATTTCTGCAACAGGTGAATCAGGGATGCTATTAAAAACGCACCTCAGGTTTTCCTTGCTTGAGACCATCCAGTAGTGTGGAAAATGTAATGATCCCATGGGGGAAAAAAACACAGACAATTAATTAAAATGCTGTTTTTATTATGCATGTGGTCCTACCTCACTTATTTGCACTGTTGTCTTCTGACTTGTAGTGTCCCTTCCTTTGTTTATTCCCAGTTTTCAGTCCTTAAGAGCTCTGAGTACCTGTTTTTAGTATTTTGCTTCTGCAGTGCCTTTGTTGTTACACCTTTCCAAACCAGCTGTAGACAGCCCTGCATCCAAAACACCAGTAAGAGGCCTTTTCATTACACTTTGTGAGTCACAGGAGACATGCTTGCCTCTTGGGTTTGACTGAGGCTGTTGCTTCAGCCTGTTCTTTCCTGCCATAGGGATGTTGGTTTTTCTCGTGCGTGGCATCATTCCGGTTCATTGGCACAGGGCTCAGATGTAAGAAATCCAAGTCTGAGAAGGTCTGCAATGCAGTGCTGAGTAGCAGTATCCTTGGTCTGAGGTAACCACTGCAAAAGATCTTGAGAACAAAGTGCCCCCCAGCTTTTGCTATAGGACATCCCTGATACCGAGTAGCACTCTGTTGGATGGAATTGCAGATTCTTCCTCTTGCTTCCTCCGCTTCTTTCTCTTTATTTGAGAGATCAGACTGTAATCAAAGGGCTGGGAAAGAGAAATTAAATTCTAACAAGATCAGGTAAGTTATGTCTCTCCTTACCAGGGAGTCTCCAATTTGCTGCTGGTAAGTGAATTTGCCTACCCCTGTTCCAGAACTCTGGTTGTTTGCAGCCATTTTCAAGAAAAATCCTGCAATTGGAAGGAAAATTGGTCTACATTCCAATTTCTGAGTCTGTATGGAACAATCAATCCACATTTTCACAAGCTTTCCCTTTTCAGTTACTAAGCCTACAGACTTGGGAAGAGGTGCAAATTCCCTTGTAATATTCTTGGCTGTAGGAGCTGGGGGTTGAAGAAAAGTGCCACGTACTGCAAGATGTGAGCACGTGTGCTAGGGAAACTGTAAACCTTCACAATTGTGTGCATTTTCTTGTGCTGTGGAATAAAAATCAAAACTAATACCACATAAATACATAGGTCTGTTTGTTCTGTGAATCTACATCATAGAGATTATATTCAGATGGGTGTGGAATATATTTGGAGTAAACTATTTCACATACAATAAAAAAAGTTGTTTGAGTACTGGGAAAATCTGCTTTTCTACAGACAAAAGCTGCTCATTTGAGCAAAAGACTTGTGGACAGATAGCCAGTGTAAGGCCTTTACATGCCCAAGGGTATATCTGAATGTCAGTGTGGACTTCACACGTTTGGAGTTTTTTGTCACATGTAATACCTTACCTAGTTTCACAATTTGCATTTCACCTTTCTCAAAGTCTTATGAACTCTTTGGCTGGTATATGTTGTGTGGCTTGTAAATACAGTCTCTATTCTTGAGACTTATCTACAGCAAAAAAATAACTAGTGCAAAGGAGAGGAGCAATGGAATCATGCAGAAGAACAGTTAACTGTGTATTATTCTTGGTTCAGAATGAGTGCCTTCTCCTTCATTAATCTAAAAAAATTAAAATATTAAAAATTATTTAATGAAATATCATTTTGTTTCAGAAAAAAGACAGCTCCACAAATCCAAAACAGTTATTTCAGAATAACTGGATAGACAAGTCCTTGCTAAATCTGCTCACTTGCTGCTTACCAGCATGCATAAATGTCAGTCTGGTTTTGATGAAGTGCTATAGACTCAATTTGTAGGTGGGGAATGTGCAGGTTCTACATTTGTAGTCCTGCAAAGATTTGCCAGAAGTTTCCTGATGTGTGATTACAGCAGTGTGGAAATGCAGTGATCAAAATAAGTGATAACCATGTAGGATGTCAGCTGATGTTGGCTAGTGTAAAGCTGGCTCTGGCTGATGGCTTCTAGACACTGCAGTATTTGTTGGCACTGATCTTGTACATGTTTCATGAAATAGGTGTGTATCAAGGTTATATCTAGGAGTGTGAGCCAGTAGATTGATAAATAGAATCACAGAATGTCCTGGCTTGGATGGGACCTTAAAGATCACCTAGTTCCAGCCTCCTGGTGTCCAGCCATGGGCAGGGACACCTTTCATTAGACCAGGTCAGATATTTGAATCAAATATCTAAATCAAATCCTGCATGCAAAATTGAAGGTCTTTTCTGGATTTATTTAATGGCATATTGTAAAAAAAAAGAAAAAAAAAAAAGTGTCATTTCCAATGTTACAAGAAGATTACAAAGCAAATGTCATAAGGTTTGTGTTGTGCCTTGGGCAGAAGTACCCATTGCCATATACGTACAAACATTCAAAAATGGTCACAACTGTGTTTTGCCTTAAAACACCATTTTGTTAGTTATAAAAAAATAGTTCCCAGGCTTCATGCATGTTAGAAAAAGTGACAGGTTACGCACTTTCTTAATCTGTGATCCTATCTTACTTCATCTGCCAAGCATGGTCAAAATGGGTAACCCCTCTGCAGACTTTGTATGGTATAGATGACTTGGCTTAATTTCTATCCCTGCTGTCACTTAAAGCCTTTTATATCCAAAGATTATATAAATAAAATGTAAGACTGATTTTTGAATAAAATGTATGACTGATCTACTTGCCTCTAAATTTCTGTTATGAGATTTTAATATTTTCCCTAAAATATTTTAGTGAGTATACCTTCACCTATTATTTGAAGTGTACTCTGTCACGTCCAGAAATAGAAATTGTGTACCAAAGGACTAGAAAGAAATTGTTTACTCAATACAAATCTCTTTGTATTGTTCTCTAAAATTCAGGAAATCTCATTTGTTAGATCTTAATTAATGTGCTCTTTAGGAAGCCTCAAATGTGTTGGAGGCATGGGGAGTTTTTATACCTGAACTGTTTTCCCCTTGGTGATTAGCTTCACAGAGGAGATGACTTCCTGCATTAGGCCATTATCCATCTCTTGTCAGGAGAAAACAAGTCAAACTGGCAGATTTGGGCAGAGCTGCCATGTAATATTTTATGCACATTAACTAAAAGCTGTGTTCTGGTTTTGGCTCTAACAACTCACAGAGCATCCAGAAGCTGAATACTGATAATATTTCTTCTCCTGTGATCTCAAGAGTGGAGCCCTTTCCTTCACAGAGCTTGCTGAGATTATATTTTGAAATGCAGCAGCTCAAACCAGGAACTGAGTCCATTTGACTTCTTATGGTTGACTATAGTGAATACTGCAGGTGATATTTCCAGACTTGGTGTTGCTCTCCTCTCAAAACCCCTGCATGTGAGCATAAGAAGTACTGAGAAGTAAACTGATGTGCTTTCGTGTTGCTTTTTGCATTTGGGTGTGGTATTATGTGCACTTTGTGGCCTCCCTCTGTTGAGACATCTATCATTTAGTTGTGTACTGTTTCCCATCTCTGCATCCCGTTTGCAACCACCTGAGGACCTAACATCATCTTCCTAATAAACCATTGGTGAGGATTTAGTTAAAAAACCCATTGTGTACCTTCACTGTAACCTGTATCACTTGGCTTACCCTTACGCATGTGCTTGTTGACTGCTTCAGAAAACCCAAGTTTTAAACGTGGAACTTCTTTTAACAATATTTGACTCTTCCCAAGCAGATTATGTTTATGTAGGTGTTCAATAATTCTAGCTATTAAATTGTATTTTTGCTTGTACAGACATCAAGATTACAGGCCTGTATGTAATTCCCCAAAATGTGCATTAATGATCGGTTTGTAACTTCCATGTCTTCACATACCAAAATAATCTTAAGAGAAGGTCATGTACAACTAGTAATTCACCTGTTTCATTCTCCTGTGCTCTCTAGAGTGGATCCAGTTTGGTCTTGGCAATTTGTTATGTATTTTGGTTGTGGGGATGACTACCTCTTTCTTAATATTGTTTCAGACAGGTCTTTTGCCAAGCTTCTCCATGCTCCCAAATATGTACATGGTCACTGGCCAGAATACTGGAATAAGACTTACTGTTTCTTCTAAGATGTATACCATACAAAAAAATTCCTTTAGTTTTTCACAGTGTCTTACTGCCTGTAAGACATCCATTTCTTGCCCAAGCATCACCTTGTCCCACTGAACTGGCTGCTGTGTTTCGTGCTCCTAGTGGATTGCAAGAAGTTAGGTCTGGTTTGAATTCATTTCACCGGTCAAAATGTTTTTGCCTGTCTACTTGTATTTTCACCTCTAAACTACTAGAGTTTGTGATCCTTGTGTTTTCTCAAGGTTGTAAATTCACCTTTTTGAATGTTCTCTTAATTCTAGTAAACACTTTCAGCTTGCTGTTGGTCATACTGACTTCTTTTACCATATCAATCCCATCCCAATAGCAGGTACGCATTAGCAAAATGTCCCCAGTATGATCTTTATTAGTAGTTTTATACTATCTGTATAATTTTCTTACCTACCAATTCTAGTTTATTTTTAAAAACTTGCCATTTTTTTCATAGCTCCACTATGGTGGAGTTGGTGCCTCCTGTTGGATTATTTTAGCAAGCATTTCCCCTGTAGATAAATTGAATCTGAGTGTGTTGTAGCTGCTGTTAAAGACAACTTCTACTGAAAGGTTTTGCTTCAGGTGTCACTTGGTCCCATCCTAGTAGTTGCATTTACCCTTGTGGCCTTCCTGGCCACTTTCTCTGTAGAAGAGTCACTGATAGCATCCAAACATTTCGCCTCTTAGGTCACCCAAAGCCCTTGTGTTTTCTGCCTTTGCTGCCTCTTTGATTTCTCCCAGCACATCAGTTATCACTTGCTCATACAACCCCATCACTGATTTGAGAGGTTATACGGATTATTTAGAATGATCAATTTAGTTCTAAATGAAAAGAACTGCAAATACTTATGTGCAAGGAGAGATGTATTTACATAACCATTTCTAAAAGTATTGTTTAAGTTGACTGAGCAGGCTGTAGATAAAGGATAAAAGGGGAGGAAAATGCCAAAATAAGCCATTGTAATTGATGATGGATTTGTCATTGATGAACAAGAAAATTGAGGTGATTTGATTAGTCTTTTCCAAGTAATACTATATGCGACTACTTAATAAAAGAAGCTTATTTCTTGCAGATTAAATTCTTTAGAATATTCATATTCTAATAACCATAACTTTTCAATTGGAATTACAAGACAAATTCTCTGTCATTTTCCCTGTATTTTGCAAGACTGCTCTTCAAAAGAATGGTGAAGGCTATTTGATTTGATTATAAAGTAATTTAATTCTAAAATTTGCAAATTATCACTGTAATGCGCAAAAATAGTATTGTGTGTATCTAATTTTATTAATTATTTTGTATTTAATGTTATAATTAAATATCAAAATATAAGGTATAAATATTTCATATTTAGCACTGGAGCTGAAATGCTGTCCATATGCAAGCATTGCATAACAGTTTATTCTGACCCCAGTTTCAATAAAATGAGTGAAGTGCTGATTTAGCACTTCATCAGCACATGCTGATGAAGCCATGTTAGCAGAGAGAATGGTCAAATTTATTTATTTAATTAGTTTATTCCTTCTTAATAATGTGAAAATACTATAAACTGAAGCCTGGAAAGTTTCTAGTTGGAAGGGGAAGGTGGGGAAGCAAAGTAAATACATAAAGATTAATAGAAGTAGTAAAAATAATAAGATAGATAAAAAGGAAGAGGGAAAAAAAAGATTGTTAGTTGATGATAGTAGGAAAGACATCGATGTTGGTACGGACTGGGGAACAAGAGGCTGGAGAGCAGCGCTGCAGAAAGGCACCTGGGGGTCCTGGTCGATGGCAATTGAATGTGAGTCGTTGTGCCCGGCAGCCAGGAGGGCCAACCCTGTCCTGGGGACATCAGCCAGGGAAGGGAGGGGATTGTCCCGCTCTGCTCTGCACTGGGGCGGCCTCACCTCCCATTCTGGGGGCAGTTCTGAGTGCCACAATGTAAAAAACACTCTCAGGCACCTGGTGTGACTCTTGGGGTGTCTTGTGCAGGGCCAGGAGTTGGACTCGGGGATCCTGATGGACCCCTGCAACTCAGTGTATTCTGTGGCTCTATTAAGATTTTGATAAAAAGTGGTAAAAGAAGAGAGTGTAAGCAAAAAAAAACCCAGCAGTTTTAGTTCTCTGGTAATTTGGTGTGCATCTTCAGATTGCCGAAAATGGCTATGCTGGACACAATGATACTTTAAGTAGTTTCTGTGTAATGTTCTACCATATCTTTCAAGTCAGCATAGATCTACTTTCAGTGTTAAATAACATCAGCCACATTCCCTTAGGAGAAGAGAGTGGATCTTAACTGTGATTTTTTCTTTATGTAGCTCAGCAAGCCACTATTCCCTCAGCTGTCAGCATCTATCACCAAAGAAACAGCATATACTCCTCTGCTTCTCTGATAATCCATCTCAAAGTTCCTCTCCCTGTGTCATTGAGTGCTGCCAGAGACGTACTCTGTGCTTCTGAATCTGGGAAAACTACAAATGCTATGTTGTGGTGAAAACCCCAGAATTTCTTTTTCATATTGCAGTTCCATCCCCAGCTACACCTTCATCCTATGCATGTAGAAATGGAAGAGATTCTTGTATAGATCAGTTTTCTGAGAATACTGTGGTTTTGTGAGGAGTGTTACTCAGTTTTTCTGACACATCCTCTGTGGATCTGTTTTGCCAAATGGTGTTTGAGATGCATATACAGAAGAGTTCCAGGGAAGAGAGGAGGTGTTGCATTTTAATTCTTGTTTAGCAAGAGGTCAAAGATTACTAGTGTCCCATTTATGGCATCTGCTGTTTGTGAAACCCTTCAGAAATCAATGGTGTTCTATTTAAAGATTTAAGTGTCTCTCACAGCCTTTTACCTTTTTCCCCTTAGTCTGTGTTTCTAGGTTTGTCTCTGAAAGTAATGACAACCCCCTGCAGCTCTACAGGCTGAGGACAGAGTGGCTGGACAGCAGCAAGGCAGAAAAGAACCTGGGAGTGTTGGTTGAGAGCAGCTGAACATGAGCCAGCAGAGTACCCAGGTGGCCAAGAAGGCCAATGGCATCCTGGCCTGGATCAGGAATAGTGTGGCCAGCAGGAGCAGGGAGGTCATTCTTCCCCTGTATTTGGTGCTGGTAAGGCCACACCTCAAGTGCTATGTCCAGTTCTGGGCCCCTCAATTCAGGAGGAAAGTTGAGGTGCTGGAGCATGTCCAAAGAAGGGCAGCAAGGCTGTTGAAGGATTTGGAGCACAAGTCCTGTGAGGAGCAGCTGAGGGAGCTGGAGTTGTTTAGCCTGGAGAAAAGGGTGCTCAGAAGAGACCTTATCACTGGACAATTGCCTGAAGGGAGGATATGCCAAAGTGAGGATCTGTCTCTTCTCCCAGGCAACCAGCAAAAGGACAAGAAGACAAAGCCTTAAGCTACACCTGGGGAGGTTTAGGTTGGACATTAGAAAGAATTTCTTCACAGAAGGAGTGATTGGTCACTGGAATGGGCTGCCCAGAGGGCTGGTGGAGTCATCATCCCTAGAGGTGTTTAAGAGGAAACTGGATGTGGACCTCAGTGGCATGGTCTAGTTGACAAGGTGGTGTTCAGTCATAGGTTGGACTCAATCTCAAAGGTCTTTTTAAACCTAGTTGATTCTGTGATTTCCTGCTCCACCTTCATTTAACCTTGCAATGGAGACACTCCAGCTATTTCTTTGTCTACCCCTGTGCAACATCACGTTTGTCATCCTGTTGTTCCTTCCCTACACTAGGCATGTAGGTGATTGAAAAAGCTTTTCTCTCATAAATCTCCTGCCCCCTTATTTATCAGCACTTAGCCCAAGTTGCAGTACAACAGAGACACTATGTTAATGTATGGAACTGATGCCAACCCTTGTCATGAGGTCTTAGAGGTTCAGACATACAGTCAGAAAATTATGTTGTCTCTCAAAGGTCAGATCTACTAGAGAAGCATTCAGTAGTTACAGACAGTACAGCCCCCTGAGAAGGAATAGATTTGAATACTCCCTGGATATGAGGAGCTGGTCTGCCCACCCAAGTAAACCTCTTCCAAATGAGGCATTACTCTGTCACTGTCTTTTCAGTATTTTAATCTTCTCTTTCTGTGTCTTTTAACTCTTTTCCTCGAGTTTATGAACATTCTTGCCTATTGATGCTCTGTCCTAGCATTGCTGTGTCTCTGAAATCTAGCTGGTTTTGTCTTTGCTGGTTTACAGCTCAAAACAGTTGGTTCCTCACCACCACCACCACCCCCCACCTGCCAAGAGATCATCTCATATACCAGACCTCTAAATTCAGATACTCTGTGACTTGCAAAATCTGAATTGGTGAGCTATTCAGTTCATTTCCCCTGTCACTGGCTGTTAGAAAGCAGTATGGGAAATCTATGACATGATGTTTTTCAGAATTTTACTATACTAAGCCTGTCCAGTTCAATAGTCTAATTAATTATTATTGGCTGTGTTCTGAAGATGAAGCAGTTAAGTTACCACTAGAAACAGTAGAGTGAGAAATGTCTTCCTTAAGCATTTTATAATTCTTGTCTTTAAGAATTTTGTTTGTTTGTAGGAGTGTTTGTTTTTTTCTTGTTTATTATGGGTTTTTTACATAAGAAAAGTAGTTGAAGCTCTTCATCCCTGTGCTTATCTCCGTAGTTGCAGCTAGCTCATCTACAGTCAGCAGTCTGACATTACTTGTTTTCCTGAAGCAGCATCTATAAGTTTGTCCCTAAAGCATAATTGTCAACCATGAATTAAATAACTCAATACTGCTATGAAATGACCAAAAAAAAAAGTTAAAGTGACAAGTCATGAGGCTGGTGAACAAAAGCACAGCCCCTTTCCTGCTCATTAAAAGCATAATTCTTCAGCCAGGGCTAGGAAACTGTATTTCTGTAGTACCAAATGTGTAAGAGCATTATAACAGGAATATAAAATAATTATTTTGAGTTATTTGAAATATGTGTTTATAGAAGGAAATATTTTGGATGTAAGTCCAGTCTTGGCATGATACAAATAAAAGTTAATGAGCTATTTCCCAAGAAAGCTTCCAAATTCATTTAAAATGAAGGTGTAAGATGGGTGCACTGTTTAAAATTAGAATGCAAGTTGGTATCTGAGCAGCAAAGGAAAAGCCTGATCATTTCCATGGTGGAAAAGTTTAGGAATGTGTCTGCCAGATCGTGGTGGTGTTGCAACTTGTTTTCGTACCCCATTAATCAGTATGATAAAGTGGAGACAGGAGGTACTTCGCTTGCATCCGGAATGTCTTCCTGATGTAGCCTCATGATTGATGTGGTTCATTTTAGAGATGCCTGCAAGAGAGCAGCATCAAGCACAGACTACTGTGATTGGAAAGAAAGATTCTGTCATAAATTCTAGCACAGTAAAGAGGAAGTTGTTTGCTTTACCAGGAGTCAGGACATCTTTCAAAACAGTTTTATGCAAAGCTATGAAACAAAAGTGTCTTCTGCGATTAGAAACCCCTGTACTCTTCCCTTAATTCAAAGGAGGTGAAACACTTCTCTGAAGGGAGTTAGTATGACAAACTACAAGAGTTTTAAGATATTTTTATTGCTGTTTTCTAAGGGCAGTATGATCTGAATAAAGTAAAGGGTTTTTTTGAACTACGTTTGTTAAACGGGAGTTTGCTGCATACCTGCAATTTCCAAATCTTCTGAATCTGAAGATAATTACAGATATGATATAAAAAGCCGCAAATATTAAAGTCTGTAAAAACATTTTAAAATACCTCCTCAATTTTTTTTTTCTTGCTGTATGTCGTCTGTCAGCAGGGTGTTGTAGAAGAGTTAACAATAAGCATACGAGTATCATTAGGTATTTTTTGGCAAGCTTTACTTGTTTCCCCATCTGTGTAAGTGCCACCCTTACTCGTGCATATCCCTGTGGGGACCTTCTGAGCATGAATGTGGCCACATGTCAAGGGCAGAGCTGGCCGTCAAAATCAGAGTGTTGCCTCTTTGTTATGAGAATGCCCTTCCTGTAGACAATTAAATGAATTTATAATAATTCTAAATCACTGTATAGGGATGTAAATAAAATGTATGATGATACATTATTTATGTAATAAGATTGTTGATTTTAGTAGCCTTTGGGATGGCAAGTTGAGAATGAGAAAAACACATAGATTAAGATTTTTATCAGATAGCATTATATAAAGATTTTGGCAGTAGGAAACAAGAACAGGAGATATTAGTTTTTAAACAGTTCCTGCAGCTGTTATTAATCATGCAGATAATGCATAATATAAGATGGTTACATAAGATCCCTCTGTTTAAAGTTGCCCTTAAAATGTGTAATTTGAATCTGAAATGAAACTTTCATCTGAGGCAGTGGCAGCATTACCGTCTGAGGAGCTGCTGAAGACTCTTTAGCAAAATAGGAAGGCAAACGGATGGTGCTTGGAGCTAACACTCCCACATTGCCTGTGGACAGTTTGTTGAAACAATTTTTCAGATTTTAGCAGAAGCTGCTCAGAGCCTGCAGCGCCAGAGATCCCTCAGGGCCCCTTTTGTTTGATGCAGGTGAACAAGGGATGGCAAGTCCAAGGCAGCTGACCTTGAGCAGGGGTCATCAAATCAGCTGTTGGTAATGAAGCAGTGCAAAAATACCTAAGGCTTGCTGAGAACAGTATCAAATCTAACAAATGCATTTCTTGTATTCCCAGGCAACACATTATCAAAAAGACTGCAGGCAAAAACACCTACCTTGCTATAAATAGTAGGTATATAGGTTGACAGCAATTGCCATCTTGTGTACAGTGATGTTCCTTAAAGTGCTCAGTACTTGCCTTGGCTCAGTTACAGCTGCCATAAAACTTTCAAATAATATGAGCATCCTGCATGATAGTCTACTTAATAAAAATGGAGTTACATTCTCTTTAATTACACTAGCACGTAAGACAGTGTGATTGGCCTGGTAACTGTGAATGTGAGTCTTGGAAGGTAAATGCCCTCTAAGGATTTTTGTTAGTAAGTCTTGCCAAGTTTTGCAAGATATGGGAGGAGGGGTTAATTGATAGATGTTTTTTATTAAATCTGCTTTTTTAATATTAAATAATTAATTTGATATGCCTTTCAGGTGCAGTAGACATTGCTGTGAATGGTATTTAGTTTTTACTTCCCTGATGCTATACAAATAAGCACGTTAATTTTAAGAATCACTCTCTACTGCCATTGTTCACTTCTTTTTTTTCTTTTTTTTCTTTTTTTTTTGAGGGTTCATAATGTCATCTAATGAGTATGTGTAGCACAATATTGTCTTACCTAGATTCTGTAATTATCATACAATGTTGTAACTCCAGATTAGTATTTTTACTTATTAAATCTACAGCGTTAATGAATACTCTTTCTCACAAGAAAGGAAAAGAAGTTTTTAAAAATCATGGAGATAGAATCTTCCTGCTTTCTCCTTCCTGAAGCATATGTAAGCACAGCATTTAGAAGAGCCATTTAGCCAAGCTAATAAGCAACTGGGAATTGCTGGCTTGTGGATACAGGGGGAGCATCACTGCAGGTTTTCTGCTCCTGCACTTGTATGTGTGTAACTTGTCCTTGCCCATCAGTTAAGTGGTCTCTGGCCCTCCAGCACTGGGTGTTTGCATTTTGCAGAGTTGAAGCATGCTGCCTGGTGGAGATCTCAGCCCCATCTCCAGGGATGGGCACAGGGAGCATCAGTAGACCCCTCCTTGGAGAGGTGGCACAGCACACAGCTTCACTGAAGCTGCTGTGGAGCCACAAGGCAAGAACACCAAACGTCAGGTGCCTGGCTGCAGATGCATAATTCCTGGTGTGCTGGGCAAGACAAGATACTCTGTATTTCAGTTTGGGGTGTCTGCATGCCCTTGCTTGACTGAAAGACAGGGATATAAGTTGTATGAAGATTTGGGTTAACACTGATTTGCCTCATTTATGCCATTTGTTGTGCAGCTATAAACCTGAAAATTTTTGGGTTTCTTCTCTAATGAAGTTATTTAGCAAATGCAGGTCTACTAACCCTAGAAATACAAAGTGCGCAGTCCCAGCCTGAGTCATAATAGTTTTTCTTTTAATTTTAAGGAGTGAGCAAGTCTCTGGGGTTATGTGTCTTTATTGAGAACATCTCTGTTAATAATGTTTCCTATGAGTAAAGCATCATTTTGGAAGTGTGCCATCATTGTTTTAGAAGTGGCATGCAGACAAGAATGGATGTAGTTTAATTAGTAGTGAGGTTAAAGGATCCTGCAGTGTTCCAGACATTTAATGCTTGACTCCAGTTTCTCTGGAGTCTAGACCTTTGAATAGACAGACCTTTCTGTAGTCCATTTCAACTTAATTTTAGGTTTTCTGAGTTACTGATTCAATTGATAAAACTGGATTTAGTAGCCAAATCAAGGCAACTGTCAGAATAAACAGTATTGAAGTATTCTGCTAATGTCAGTAGCAGCATCATCCCTATCCACATCACATTTTCATTAGTGTTTATGATATGCAGGGGACACTTTCTTTATAATAGGGGCAGATATAAAAAGGATATATTGCCTTCTAGATCAGTCTAAGTTGTTAATTCAGTAGTAGAAGCCTTAAACAGAGTAACAGAGTCTAATAATTTGTGTGGTCAAACAACTAAAAGGTTGGACATGTTTGCTGTTACTGGTATTTTGTATCTTGGGAACACTCTGGGGATCTTGATGCTAGGAATGTTAGAGGTCCTTATCTTGAGTATAGATAATTCTGAAGACAGTTCTCATGGAAACTTCCATAACTGCTTCCCTAAATTTACTGAGTTTCCCAGGTGTTTTTCTAAGAGATACCCTATGCTGTCATTTCTGATGGTACAACCTGTGTCCTCAATGTGCTACGCAGGACACTTGGTAGTTGTTAAAGCAGTTAATCTCTCTTAAGCAAAGTAGTAAAGTGTTGAGACTTTAGTAAAATATAATACAGACTGCTCCCAAGTTATGGACATATTAAATATGTGTTCCTGGAAATCCATACTGTTTGTGGATATGTAGTACTTGCTGCTGTTCATCACAGATGAGACCGTTTGTCTTAATTTTTTTGTTTTTTAACCTCTTTATAATAGTGAAATGTGACATTTCCCCTTGTAATACTGTATAACAATGTTTTAATGCTGAAACTAAATCTATACTTGTCATAATACAGTGAGATATGTAAGTTTTCCCATGTTTCAAGCTGCTTTATGTGTGGGATTTTACTGTAAGAAAATTGTATCATTTGGCTGCATGCCACAAGATAAATTGCAACAAAGATCCCTTTAAAATCCTCAGCTTCTCAGCCTTGGGAGGGAGGAAACAGCATCATCCATTTCTGTAAGAAAGCAGTCCCCCCAGGCTGAGACAGCACATAAAATTTGTTTCATAATAAAAAGCTTTTAAAAATAAACTTCAAGGGGAATTACTGTTGTCAACTCAAAAGCTTTCAGTTAAAATTCATATGAGTTAGCCATGGAGAAAGGTGTTATTACTCTGTTCTTATGCAGCAAGGTGCATTACTGCTGAAGACCTGTATTTTGCAGGAACCTGCAATCTGCATTCAGTTTGCTCTTTGTCTTACCACAGCACAGAACATGTATAGATATTTTTTTGGTGCTGAGATGATGATAATGATTTTTAAAATTAGCTTTAAATTAAGAAGCTTTTACTGCCTTAGGGGTGCCTGTATTCCTACCCACCTTAAGGCATATTCTTTTGGTTTGACAACCAAAAAACGAGGGGAGGGGCTTGCATGTGCTGTGTATTTGTTAATTCAGCTAACCACAGATGGGTACTTTAACTTATCTTGGCGCAATGTATAAGAGAAACTAAGAGTATTTCAATGTCAGGGAGTACAGGACTTCAGATTGATGTGGCTCCCATTCTTCATCTTCTTTTGTTTTGCAGTCCACTCCTTTACACCTAGCAGCTGGCTACAACAGAGTTCGGATAGTCCAGCTTCTGCTTCAGCATGGTGCAGATGTACATGCAAAGGACAAAGGGTATGTAAAATTAATTGATATATTGCCTTTTTGCAGCAGTGGTTTTGTATTAGTCAGGATAAAGAACTATTTCTTTGGTTTGTGTTTCAGCATAATCTCAAATACTGTCTAATATTTGCTTCCAAAATCTGAGTGTCCTTCTGATTAGTTGTGATTGCACTTAAGTTTTAAGTATTTTTCACACCTTTAAAATTTTTCCCAAACTTTGATCTTTACTTCTATTCACAGACTGCCCTTTGAAATTACAGACTAGAGCATTATTTTTAATTATTGGAATTAATTATTATATTCTAAATTATTCTATTATTGGAAAGGTAATGGGGAGAAGAAACAAGGGCTTAGTGAAATATGGGCATTGAAAAACTTATCTATGGTCTGTTATCCTGTTTCACATATATGGATGTAATTCCAAGTAATATCAATAATCCTTATGTGCTCACAACTAGTGGTCCTCATAAATCTATCTTCATTGAAGCTGACAGCAAAAATCAAGATACAGTAGAGGCTAAATGATTCTATTTTTGCATTAAGGGTAGTAGTTATGTAAGATATCAGCAAAGTGCACAGCAGTAAGAAATCTGAAATGATAACATGCTGTGCGTTGTTCTCAGCCGTATATTTCTGATCTCTAAGATGATGATTTTTGTGATGGTTGGATTGAAAGGCTTAGTCCTAATATTGTAGAAATTGGGCCCCTAGTTAAAGGCATACATTTTGTATTCAGAATCCATAGAAATAAGATGTGTGTGCTGTCTCCAGCAGCAAACTTGAGGCACTTCCTTAATTTTCATTTTCTGCTGAGTCCAGCCTAGTGTTAGATTTAAATTTTCATAGTTTCTTCCTTTCTTTCCTTTCTCTCCAACTTAAACTCTTAAAGTTTGACTAAGTGTAGCAACTTTTTCATTTGTCCAGTTACCCCAATGGCTTTTTTAGCAGTGTTGTTGTTAAATGCATAATGATGTATTATGCAAGTCAAAAAATAAAAATGCACCCAAAAAAATGCACAAAAAACCCAAAACACACCACAACCCCCCCACCAAAATAGAAACCACAATAAAACACCTTCCCCCTTGCCCCCTCAAAAAACCCCACAAAAAATAAGCCACAAAAGTCCTACAGTAAAGCTCCATATAATACCTAATTAGGTAGATCCAGCATTATTTAAGCAAGTTGAAGGTATTTTGCACCTTTTCAAAATTTCAGCATCAGTTGGTAGAAAATTCCAGTGTAGATGCTGTAATGAGTTTTGAACAATTTGCTTGCAATGTGTGAAAGGTAGTTAAGTTGAACTTGGGGCTGGAGCAGGAAGGTAAGGAAAGCAAACAAAGAAAGGACAGCCTTTCAATACTTACTCTGTACTGAACTTTGAAACAACCCAAACATATTTAGGAACATCAAGCTCCCACTTTTTTTTTAGTGGCATCACACATTTGGAATCAGTGTGGTGTTTTGTTTTACCTTGCTGTTTCTTATTTATACATAATTTATAAGTAAATAGGGCTATAAATAACTGTCACATTTCATTTAAGGAGCTAAATTAGGCTACATTGATTTTATAGAAGTCCTTGTTTCTCTTCAATGGAGTCAGTTCAGAGAAAGTGCTTAGGAATTGTTCTGTATTTTCAAAATGGTCACCACTTCTAGTTACTCCCAAGGAGAAGCCCAGCCAAGGAAGCAGCTCTTTCTCCACTGGTCTCTCCTTTCCATTGCAGCTTCTTCTCTCCTTTCCCTTACAGCTGCTGTGCTGGAAGAGGGAATGGGAGGGGATGCTGCACAAGTGGCCAGGTGCATTGCTGCAGCAATTGTCTTTGCTGACAGGCCTTGAAGTCCCTTCAGTTCTCTGACATGACCATCATTTTGGAAGGGGGCAGGTTTTCTAAGTGCTCTGTGGAATGGATAGTCTCTCTCTGTCTCACACATGCACCCATAAGTTGTAATTAAGGAAAGTAATGATGGAAAAAACAGTCTGAAAATTTTCCCCAGAACAAATTTTCGTCTCCTGTGACAAATGTGTTGCTGTTTCTGAGAGCATCCACCTTAAAATTAAGTTTATTTAATTGCTGTCTGCTACTTGCTGTCCTAATTCTCTCTGAGTTGGTTTTGCAGTCCTGGGAATTACCCCCTGTATTTTTCATAGGTATTATGGGGTTAATTATGGTCTTCATGTATTATGTGTACTGATCTGTTGAGCCATAACTAGCCTGTCATGCTTGGCTTGAATTAAACTCATTTTGTCCTCTGCAGTAATTGCCCATCTCGCATCTCCTTTTCAATGCATGACTTCTATTACATCTTGTGCTTGTGACTAAATCCCTGTTATTTACTTTGCTAGTGTCATTTTTAAGTATGGCCTGCAGTAATATAGCTCTACAAAAATTACAGGGACTCTCTTAGAAGTATCTTGAACAGTTAAATAGGTTGTACTGTAAAAAATGGAGGAAAATCAGGTCATTCCACAGTCTAGAGCAGCAATTTGAGTCTGCTTTCTATGGATATTTGTACATCTTCATAAAATACCTAGGAGTTAAGTTAGTGTTATCTGGGGAGTTTTGCCTTTCGCATAGCATTTTAAACAGGAGTTCCTATTTAGGCAGAAGCAGAACACTGTGGAGGAAATTGAATGTGGAATGGGACTTTTCCCCCTCCCTAACAGCTTCAAGAAAGATCACGTCAAAGCCACTTAATGCTAGTCTTAATGGTAGATTAAACATCTGTGGCCTGTTAAGGCAAAAAAAGCCTACAACAAAAAATCCCTCCAAAAACCAAGCAAGAAAACCGCAAGTTTTAATGCCACTCTTAAGCAATGTGTTGTTTGGGGAAGTCAGATTTTCCCCTTAGTTTGTAAATCCTAATTTTTAAATACATAACTATTTGAATATTTTAGCTTTAACTTGATTTTTTCCTCTCAGTAGGGAGGAAATTGTTCCTCCTTTAAAAATGCCACTTAAAAAAAAATTCATTTGCTTTCTTCTTCCATGCAGTGGTCTTGTGCCTCTTCATAATGCATGTTCTTATGGACACTATGAGGTTACAGAGCTGCTGCTTAAGGTAAGTACAAGGATGGAAAGTAATTACTGTTTACTACTCCAACTACTCCAACTACTCCAACTGTTTATATTGGAGTTGAAAAGTAGGATTCCCCCCCCCTCCTGCCCCCCCCCCCCAAACTAGTAACAGGTTTCAAACATCATATTGTCATTTCAGAAGCCTGAAACTTTGTCTTTGTTGGAACAGTATATGTGTTTTTTTTCTTTACCTTATTTCTTTGGCCTGATAGTAGAGTTGAATCTTTCTGTTCAAAAACTAGCTCACATAGAAATTTCAATTTTGTTTAGCGGATTCAACAGTATTTTTGTGTATACTGGTATTTTTAATTAAATTTTTTGTGTATGTGTGTTTATACATGAGTGATTTGAACCAATTTTCATAATAAAATGAAAATTTATAAGCTTTTTAGTTATTGAAGATGTTTTCTTACTAATCCAAGGCTTTTTTTGCTGTGCTAGCATGGTGCCTGTGTGAATGCTATGGACCTCTGGCAATTCACCCCGTTGCATGAGGCTGCTTCCAAGAACCGTGTGGAGGTCTGCTCCCTCCTGCTGAGCCACGGCGCCGATCCCACCTTGGTCAACTGCCACGGCAAGAGCGCGGTTGACATGGCTCCAACACCTGAGCTCAGGGAGAGACTGACCTGTAAGTGCTTCCAGACTGAAAACACTTGTTGGTGGGTGGAAAGGGATGCTTTCCTTCCAGGCCGCCTTCCTCAAGCTTTAGAAGTGGATGCAAAGCAGCAGAGTAGCTGCAGCTGTGTCACACACTTTGAAGTGCACAGGTACCTCTGATACATCATTTGTTAAATTGCCTGGTTTTCTGAAGTTCAGAATTATTAAGGCACTGCTGAATCAGTGACTTTGGTGGTTTTCTATGTTTAAAGTCCAGTTCAGTCACACAGGGGCCTCTGTATTGAGGCTCTATATTGTTTACAGGAGGTAGGTAGCTTTGGTCTGCAGCCTTGGAGATAGAAATTCCATCACCTACTTTTGCAATCCTTATGCTGTTTACAAACCAGTATTTCAACTCTAATTTCAATTTGTATCCCTTTTCTTTCCCTCTTTGGGGCATTTGTTTCCTGACTCTTATAAAATGTAGAAGATAATTGAGACATATATAGAACCAGAGCATTATGAAGTTACAGAAAGCCTCTTGAAAATTAGATTCTCAATTATAAATAAGTTTTTGGTTTTGTCTCTCACCTTTCCAGTATAGCAGAAGCCCCCAGACACTAATAATGTGATCCTGCCCTAACAATCACAGCTATAGTCAGGTTTTAGTCTAGTCACTATTCTTTGCAGGAGAAGATGGTGAGATAATGCACAACAGAAAACTTTGGTCTAGAAAAGAGAACAGTAGTATCTTTCAGGTACTTCTCTACTCTGAGTAGACTCTGAGTCCAGGTCTAAAGCTTCTGGCTCTGAGGAAGGTTAATTTAGAATTTATTTAAATTAGCTAGCAAAAAAAAAAATCTATTTACATTTTGGTTTATTTCTGTATTTAGAGTTCCTTAAGCACAATGAGGAAAGATTCATGTCCATTAATATACACTGAAATTTGTAAACAAATGTGAGCATTATGTGAAACTTGATAGTATCTTGATGGGCTAGCTTGTATTTGCATCCCAAAATACCGTGTTTTTTATGTTCTTGAGTTGTTTGGTCTTAGACTTTGGGAATAAAGTTACATTATATTTTTTAGTTCAAGATTTATTTGCACTTTTGCTTTGAGTTATGGTTTGCTTACAAATAAATTTAAACCAGACATTAAAACAAAGGTGGGAGAAGAAAGCCCCTCTTTAATAAACTTAGGATTTCAAGCTTACTTATGAAACAAAAATATTTTTATTTTTAGTGAAGTTGAGGTATTTTTTTCTAGTTCCCAGAGTCCGATGGAATTTCTGCTAACCTGCCTTTTGTCTGTACGTTTTAAGAGAAACACTTCTTTTCAAATTCAAAGTTATTTAAAAGTAAAATGAACTAGTTGCTGAGCTAAACAGGATCTGGAAATAGCAAAATTAACAATCTGTACTTCCAAAGATATACTTACTATCAAAACTTGTTTCATCTTTGGAGCACACTGGGCTCAAATGCCTAGCTAGGTAGCTTTCTTTAAGACCAATAGTTTAATAATTTATATTTCCATTTTATATATGTATTATTGTTATTTATAATTTTATAGAAATTATATATACTTCGACTTTACAGCGAATTATTTGTCATGCAAATACAATAACGTTTTTGACAAGCAACTGTAATGCTTTATTTTCTTAAGAATATCTCATGGCATTGTGCTCATTTGAACGTAGACATGGGTAATGTAGAGGTCATATATGCATTAAATGTCAAGTGGGTGAAGGATTAATGGAAGAGATTTAACTCAAGGAATAACTTCCCCTCTTCTTTAGCATGTCCCTTTGGTTTCAGCAAAACTTCTTTCATGTTCTGTGTCCCAGGTCAGCTGCCACCCAGAGACATGCAGAAGCGCTCCTCTTTCCTCTTAATTGAGTATAGCTGTCTTTCTGCAATAACATTTATAAATGTGACATCTTGCTGAATATTAAATGTGTCTTTTTCCTCTAACAGATGAATTCAAAGGACACTCTCTACTGCAAGCAGCCAGAGAGGCAGACCTAGCCAAAGTGAAAAAGACACTTGCTTTGGAGATCATTAATTTTAAGCAGCCACAGTCGCATGAGACTGCACTGGTGAGATTATACAGTCAATCCATTTGTTTCATGATAAATGTGCTGGTAGCCTGGAGTCAAGGAGTTTAATTTCTACACTACGAAAATACATTCATCATCTGAGACTGAGAATTTGGCATTGAACACTTTCTATACTAAAATAAAATCACCATTATAGAAAAAACATCATATAATTTATTTTATCACTTTTTTCCTTCCTTCTAGTAGATTACAGAATCTCTCCAGACACTCTGCACCTCTTCATTTTTCACTTCTCTTGCATTTTTTCCTATAAACCTCTTATTTTGTTGGTCTGTTGCTGAGATTTTTTATGGGGTTAAATTATATTTCAGTAGCCCAGTGTTTCCTTCATGTTTTATGTGAGCAAACTTGGGATTACAAATTTGCTTCATAGGATACATAAAATTGTGGTGAAAATAGGTGTACATCACAGGTTTGAAATAGTATTGACAATACCACATTAGCTGTAGAAACAGGGGTCTTTTGAGACTTTCTTGGTATTATCCTGCTCTTATTTAATTGTTTAAAGAAGCAGTGGAAGCAAGAACACAGCCAGGATCCCAGATGTAGTGAAAACTTTGAAGCTGACACTGATGGTATTATTAAAACCACTATAGTTACGATACTTTTTTCCAATGGAACATTTTCTTCTCAGTGGCACGTCTCAGCTGCAGGCATGCAACTGCATATTTAGTGTAGGAAACATTGTGATTGTGATCAGAACATTGCATGTTGGGTACCAAGCATCCATATGCTCTGTTTCCTCCGTGGAGGATTCAGCATCCTCATTTGAAGTTAGAAACAAGATAGAGAAGAGAGATCTATAGGCTGAATGTGAAGACAGTATGAAATTTGGGATGACGTTATCCTTTTCTTTCTGAGTGTATCAGCTGCTGCTATGTGGCATCTCTTTAGCTGTGTAATGATCACTTCATAGTCCTGTGATGCTCTTTGCTCTTTTCTGCCTGCTGATTCTGTAGAGGCAGCTGGACCAAATGGGATATTTTAGCTCTATTGATGTACTTGGTTCACTGTTCATTAAGTGCTTGCAGTTTTAGGCTGCTATACATGAGATTTCCAAATTGTCTCCAGTCCAAATGAAAGGACTTGGCTTCCAGGATCAGATGAGGTTATGGGTAATCTAACTGAGCTATTCCTGCCCTAAGCATAATAAAATTTCCCATGGGCCACTGGGGTCTCAGCTGTATTAGCCAAAAAGCCAAAGCAAACACTTGACATAGGTATTAGTGTTGCTTTGAAGTTTGGCAATATTTCAGCATTTGTTTATTTTAGGGCTTATTTATCATATAGGCAGGAAATAGAGACAGGGATATTATCTGCAAAGCCTTAAAAATGCTACCACTCTTCAGACCAAAAGTTGATCTTAATGTTTATTTACAAAGTTTGCCTTGGCAAAATCTGGATGTGCCCTGCTGATTAACAGCAGTGTGGAAGCGTGAGTGAAAGTTACTTCATAAGGAAGGCTGAAAAGGACAAAAAATCGTTATTGGTACTAGTGCTACCTATGAACATTGAGTTTGGGGTCTGTCTAATTGTAAAGGCCATCGTTTTGCTTTTGGAAAGTTAGAGGACTCTTCCAGGAGACTTTCTACCTTCTTTGGGTTACTGGTTTAAAATGGGGTAAAGATATAAACAGAAAAGTCCAAAAGTTTCTTCTGTTTCTCATAGCCTGCTATCTTGAGATGTTCAGAATTGAAATAAGCATTTCTGGACTTGATTTTAAAGCTGGGTATTCAGTCTTATCTGGAACCATGCTGGTAATTCCAGGCTTCAGGAATGTCTTGATAGAGCCACTATTGATAAACCAACAGATGCCAGCCACATTTGGGAGAGTAGTTATACTTAGCAAAGGGCAATGTGGTCTCACAAGGGCAGGCATGATAATGAGAAGCCCTTTGTTGAAGGGTGTATCTTTCTCATAGCATGGGAAAAAAGATATTCTAAGAGAAATGTATTGCTTGTTTGCTTATTACAAAATCTGTAGTTGGGTGCATGACACAAATGGCCATTAACAAGCTCAGTACACACTGGAACAGAAGAAGAAACAAAGCTATTTTAAAGTCCTGTCAATTTGACAACTGTGGCAGAATTCTTTCAGACCCCTTTGGAGACCCTCTGCAAAAAGTCTGTTTCAAACTCTTTGTCTTTCCTTCCTTTGTTCATGATGTGTCAGCTTTGTCCTGATAGCTGGTTAATGAAGTTGGGACCATACTGCTTTTTTCCTAAGTGGCAAATAGCTTTAAAATTAAAATTATTTTTCTGAGTAGAATAATTTAGCATTGATCACAAGTCTGTGTTTTGTTCAGTATGATGAATTTGGTTTGTAAATTTTAGCAGAATAATTAAGAGGTGAAGTAATGTATCCTTAAAGTTCTTTATGATCTGTGTAGTTGAAATATGCTTTTCATTTACTTTTTTGCAGCACTGTGCTGTGGCTGCTGTGCATCCGAAGAGGAAACAAGTTACAGAACTATTGCTCAGGAAAGGAGCAAATGTAAACGAGAAAAACAAAGAGTAGGTTTCTGAAATGTTTGAGTTTCCCAAAGGTCTCTGTCATACTAGGAATGCAAAACTAATACATCACCTTTTTTTTCCCCCCTCAAGTTTCATGACACCTTTACATGTTGCCGCTGAAAAAGCTCATAATGATGTCATGGAAGTTCTGCATAAACATGGAGCGAAGGTAAATATACTTGCATGTGTTTTATTTTAAGGCAATGGATCAAGAAGAAGGGTTATGTTGATTATATACCACATAAGTTTTATGATAGTTACTGCTTTTTATTCTGTATGCCTTGTGCTTCTTGTGTTAACCTTGAAGTGTGTTTTATCTGAAATAAGTACTGGATCCTCAGGAATCCCATCTGAAAATTACTTCTCTCCAAGTAACTGAATACAGGCTTTAGGAGTCTACCTTACTAATTTTTAATGAACCTTGTTATAATTTCTAATAAATGTGGTTATCTAAGTACCTTGTATTGCTTTATCTTCTTGGCTGGAAAATATCCGATGGCTGAGGGCACTGACGCTGAGTTTAGTATTCTAATGCTGAATACTCCCTTGCTTGCTTTTTATTCTTGTAAGATTGTTTTGCTGTGCCCTTTAGCTATTATAGGTGCCAACCTAACTAATTTGTGAGTTTGTGGTGAAGTTTGCTTAGAAGCACATGGTTCAGCAAGTTGCTAAAGGTAGAGGAAGGTATAACTAACTTTATTTAGAATGTGGTTTAGCCATCTTTGAGAAGTGTTTCAGAACGATCTTTCTGTAGGTTTTAGCAGCAAACTTAATATTCATGGTGATGATACACATCACTACTTCATTTTCTTAGAGACTCTTCTTGATGGATACTTTCTTTGCATTGGCTAAAATATAAAAGGTCTCCTTGTTTTTGCTTTGAATGGGGCTCTGATTACTCTTTTTGAAAGTCTTCATTCAGGGAGCTAGAAATTAGGAATTCATTTTTACAAATTTATTACCTGTTGTATTATGTTATTGCCTGTAATAATGATCAAGTGTCACTCTTGCTGTGATAGGAGCTATGAGCAATGTAGTTGTATGCACAGTTAAGTGTTTTTATTTTGAAATGATGATTTTAATTTATAATCCAGTATGAGAGCTCACTGCCAGATTTGATTCACTTCCATAATACTTTAATGGCATCATTAAATACCTTAACAACAATACCATGGCAGAGTTGTTTGTATTTGAGAGTCCTAATGCTCTGGTGACTACTATGTTTTGCCTAAGGAGAAACCAGGGTCAAAGTTCTTGATTATAGTCATTAAAAATATTGGTTATTATTTTCCCAGATTCACTCTGTATAGAATACCTATGCACTGAAAGTTAAAAAAAAATAACTTTGCCATAGGAATAGGTATCTCATAACTTTTATGGATCTGCTTTTGCAGTACTAATTCAGTACTAATGGTGTTTGGGTAGACACTGAACTGGACATGCTGGACTTTCAAATGTACTCATACCAAAGTATTACCTGCTTTGAAATACAAGGAGCTTCTGTGTGCTGCTACTGTAGTCTCATTATTTAAATTAGTGCTCCCTTGAAAGTCTAGCTTGGTTATAGGTCACGTTAGGAGAGTAAGCTCAAAGACAGCATCCTTACTAGAATGGACCCTTTTTTTTTTTGTCAGTTGCATGTTCTGATGATAGCTTGTAATTCTTTTATCTCCTGAAGCAGAGGTTTCTAAATCATGATTCATGAGTCACTTGTAGACTGACTAATGGTGCTGAGTGGTGTACAGTGATCTACTGTGAATGATGCTGAGTGGGGTGTTCTGTTGTTTATTCCATCAACAGTATGCAAATAGAGGTACCTAGAGATCATTAAACCTCATTCTTCATTCATATCCCATATCCTATGTTATTCTGAGGATAGGCTATTCACATTTATGATCTAGCAAAGCATTTAAGTGCATGGCAGGAGACTAATCAAAGTTAATATTAAGTGCATCTTTCCATACTGCAGTGGATCAGTGTCCAAAGTTTCTTAGCTGTAAAGCAGTAAATAGCGCACCCGTAATTTTTAATGAGAGGTAGATCATTAAGGCTTTATGAGGCACTTTGAAGTTCCCAGATGGGATATGCTCAAGAGGCTTAGTTAGTTAACTAGGCATATTTAATCACTCTAAAATGTTTGTCTTGCTTGTATATTATCATTTGACCTCTTGCTCATGCTTTGACTGTAGGCATTTGGTTCATCAGATACTCTTGACATTGGTATTTCTTTGTTTCTGACTGTTGTGACATGGCAGCTTTCATTCCTAAAGCACGATACAGGTTTTGATGTTTTTATTTTGTTGTGTGTTGGGACGTTTTTCCTTCATGTTTTCTCTTTTTGTGTCTTGAATTGTAGTTACTTCATAAGATGTAATCAGATATATTAAAGCTCTTTGATCATGTCTGGTTGTATTTTTTACAAGAGAGGGTTCTCATGAGCTGGTGAATCTAGTCGCCCTGCAATAGCAGCCTCCCAGTGAAGATCCATTTGTTCTTTGAACTGCACCCTCCTGCTTTTTAAATACCTCTCTTCTTATTTGATGCTTCCTTCAGTGAGGTATTTGCAGTGAACAAACTGATTCTTCTTAGCTTTTGTTTTGGTAGGCTAAAAGCCTTAAACACCTAATCTTCCCTCATAAGAGAATGTTGCCTTTTCCTATTCATCCTTTTAACCCCTTCCCTCTACTAGCACCAGAGGGAATCTTGGAGTTCAGGCAACAAAAATAGAGTTCATTCCCCCACTGCCTTCCATGATGGCACTTCATTACCTCTGTTGTAAGTGCCTGACTAATGCATACTGGGATCATATTTGCCTTTTTAATAGAGCTGAGACAGTAGTACTCAGATCCTTCTTTCAATCTTGCAGTGCACAGAGAGTCTTGATTTTGTTAATATTTTATATTTGTGCCCTTCAGCACTATTCTCATGTGTCAAGATCATTAATGCAAATAGTAAAACAAAATTATCCCACAACCAGCCACCAAGCAGCCTTCCCTTTTTCAAAATGTTCAGTTCTTCTATCAAGTGCTCTTTTTTCAATATAAAATAAAATAAAAATTTCCACTGTGATCTCATATAAAATGCTTACTGAAGTGTGTATGGATGACACCTATCATGTAGGGTTTTTTCACTTTGCAGCCATTTCTTCTGTCAAAGGAGAGGTACTGTTGAAGTCAACTTTAATGTCATTCTGTTGTTCATCTCCCTTCTGGAAAGCACTACTTACTGATTACTGAGAGAGTAACAATTTGAAAAAGATGTGTAATTAGGGCTTCAAAGAAAGTAGAACTTTCTTCTTCTGAGATTCCGTGACAAAAGGCAGACAACTGATCCACAAAATAGCCAGCAATAATAGCTTTAGGAGACATAGTCATATAAAGTGTTGTAGATTGAAAATAATTTGTGATTGTTTTAGCATTTTATAGGAAATTCTTCTGTTTTCATGAGGAGCAGCTGTGTCAGACAGCAAAAGCGAGTTCACATACAGTGAAGTATGTATGTGTAGCCTTTCTTGTTCTATGGAAGGGGCTAAAGCATTATGAAGACTGCTTTAGGGAATTTGGGATGAGCAAGGGATGGTCTATGGCCTTGGAGCTGGATTTAATAATTTACTGTGTAAATTTGGTATTTGGAGTATGTTAGATGATAATAAACACTGAAGGACTGCTTGAATAAACTGTGTTTGATTGAGACTCCTTTTGACAGAAAGAAGATCTGAGAACGTTGATGTCTTCTCTGTGGTGATCAGTGACAGGACTTGAGGGAACAGCATGAAGTTGCGTCAGGGGAGGTTTAGGTTGGATATCAGGGAAAGGTTCTTCACCCAGAAGGTGATTGGGCACTGGAACAGGTTCCCCAGGGAAGTGGTCACAGCACCAGCCTGACAGTTCAGTAAGCATTTGGGACAATGCTCTCAGGCACATGCTGTGACTTTTGGGGTGTCCTGTGCAGATAGGACCCATCGAGGATCCTTATGGGTCCCTTCCAACTCAGCATACTCTGTGATTTGTATGGGCAAGAATTAACCTACTGGCAAGCACTTAATCATAAATTGTTTATTTTGGTGTGTCTTGCTGGTCCTGAGAGCACAGACTAGGTTCTTAATTTAAACTGTGAAGAAGCCCTTGTGGATATTAGTTGTACATCGACCTGTGTTATCTAAACACACATTCTGTGGAAGATGCTTTCATTAACTTGGTACTTGAGTTTGTAGAAGTTGACTGTCAATTTAAAAAACAGGTGAGAAACCTTGGGATTTCTTAGACTTTTCTTCAAGAATGTTGATCATACAGTTTTTCCTTGTTTGCCTCCCCTGTTTGTGTGAGACAGCATTTCACACCATGCTTATTTGATGTTGAATATTCTCAAAGTACCATATGAAAAACAGAAGCAGAGCATCTTCAAAGAACCCTTAAATATAAAAAAAAATTATTAGACCTGTGATCAAATCTTCAACTGCCATGATTTTATCTTTGAAGATGATCAAAATCTTTAATTTAAAAAATAATTTGAAGGTGGCAAACTAGTGAAAAAGTTTCATCCTGTTTTGTTGTATTTCTAGATAGTTGAATATTTCATATGACTAAGTTCTTGTCCACATTTATAGACACGTGGGAAATTAATGTGTTCAGAAAGGCACTCAGCTTTCTAGCAGTGCAGAAGTAAAGGATTAGAGTATTTTCTAAACTGGAAGGATTGCTGGAAGGAAAGACCTGCAAGCATCCAAGTTCACTGGTATCTTGGGCATTTGCAGAGATGTAATGAATGCTTTTTAATTGTGATGTGCAGCTTTTCTTCTGCAAGAGGAAATGAGCTTTTATAAGGCCATGTCAGAGAGATAGTGTCCATATTCGTGATGGTAGCAGAAATGAATTCATTCTGCTCTCCTGGGAGGATCTTGCTTTATGTGTCTTTGCATAATACAGTTATTTCTGTGCACTGGAGTAGCATATTGCCAGCCTTTCATGATCATGGATTTGCAAATGTTCACCATCTAGATCCACACAACAAACTGAAATGGTTTGGAATAACCTTGTTGTGTAAAACATTCGCTTCAGACATTTCAGGGAGAGAGGTATGATTTTCTCAGGGAACAGTAAGAATTGAAAAATTGCCTTTCAGAAATGTAGCAGATTCTAGACTGTGATGGTTAACATCATAAAGAACTGTGTGGTCTGTTGTGATTGACTGGTTCAACTTTTTTCACTGCTTAGACATCCAAACATCCTGACCTTAATCTTAAACTTTTATGCAGAAGAGGTAATTGTGGAACATCTGACTGGATCCTATAGGAACTTTTAGAGTGAAACTGACTCCTTCTTTCTCTGTTTTTTTCTGCTGACCTAGCTTGAAATTGTCACCAATGCTTCTTCACTCCTATGTTTATTGTTAGGCAACAAGACACAAGACAATACTGCAAGCTTGTCTTCAGAATTAATGCAGGAGAGCAGTTAGAGCACTTGCATTGGAGGGAAGGATTCTGTGATATGAAACTGCTGGCAGAGCACAAGTTTCACATGTGATTTTTAGAACGTTCATCTTTTAGAAAGATTTCACGGAGAAACTCCTAGTGCTCGGATGCTGTTGCTTTTTGTGATGCTGTTTGTAGTGTCAAGGAGCAGGAGGGATATTTAGGGCATTTGATCTTGATAGAAAGCTGACAAGAAGTCTTGCAAAAAAATGTTTCTGAACAGATCCAAGCTGTTGAGCTGCCACAAGTGCCTGGCAGCCAAGGGAATATTGCCATAACTGTTACACTGCTCCAAGAGAGCAGCAGTGAGGGAAGGGGAAACCTCAGTAGTGTCTGATGATACATGACCATTTCCATTTCTCTACTGTGTCTGTTCAGGATAGAGAAAAGGAAATTAAGGGAAAGAGTGGAAAGGACAGAAGGAAGTCTGCGTTGGAAAATTCTCTGAGAACCCTTATTTAAATAACTCTTTTCAGTCGATAACTGTATTCTGATTTTACATTGCATTTTGAGCAGTGGAATGACTGCAATCATGCTAAAAGGTAAAGAAATTGGATCAGAGCCAGTGTGCTGTGGAATAAAAGCTTTCAAACCTGTAATTTTTAACTCCTTGCAGAAAACTTGTCTGTAAGATAATTCAGAGCTACAGCCTTCTAATTTCAGACTGCTTATAAAGGGGACCAAATTAATATTTATCTTTTTTGAATAAGTGCAGCTGGAACAATCTGGCTATTCAGGGCACAATTAAAGCAGTACACCTTGCATATTTCACATTTTGTCAAACAGAGTTTAGACTTCAGCTTTGAATTTGAAAAGACATGTGTTTTTGGACCTGATATTAAACACCGTTTAACCCAGACATATGCCTTACCAGGTCTGATTTTTATAAGATTTTAATCTCAGTTTTGTATTTCAATTTGTAGTGCCTAAGTTGTTTTTCATTTGGAAGTAAGTCCTTTTGCTTTAAGCCTTCTTGGAGTATATCCTTTGGTTGATTTTTTGGTACATTATTGGTGAGACATCTGCCCCAAATTGAACATAGTCCAAATGAAATTGTCCTGCAAAGCCTAATTCTGCTCCTGAGGTAAAGAGCAGCTGCATTTGGTGCATGCATCTGTCAGCTGCAGCCCTTTTTGTCTCAGAAGAAGGTATTTCTTCAAATGGCTGATGTTCTTCTGCCAGAAGAATTGATTGTTGGGAAAGATAATGGTTTAGAGGTGAAAGGAGACCTGGATAAGGCATATGAGATGATGGCTCTGATGACTCTGACAGTGTTCTTTTCAAATGAATATTAACATTTTTCCAGGGACGTAGTCAGTATCAAATTGTGCACACTTGCTGCTATTACTTCTACTGTTTGTTCAGTACAGGCCTGTTTAATACAGACATCCAGTATTAAATAATACATTACTTAAGATTTTCTTTTTTAGATGAATGTTAGTGTTATCAGCTACTGTGAGAATCCATGAATTTAATTTCATTCTGCCTTTACCATCACTAAACATGTGTAACCCCAGAGTTCTGCTTATCTCTGTGTCCTTATCAGTGGTGAAAGGTATCCAGTGTCCTGGAACAGATGAGGATCATCATCTGAACAAAATGATGGATTTGGGACATTCAGCATCTAGTTAATATTTATGATAGTAGTAAGTTTTTTACTTGAAACAAAACTTTTAGGGCAATCCATTAGAGTGGCATGAGCTGAGCACAGTTACAAGAGAGCAGACCTATTCTCCTGTCCGTCTTGCTGCAAGAGAGGTTTGTGATCTGAGAAATTCCTGCTCTGACAGTCTGTAAAATAATTTCAGACAATATCGAATCACACTTCTCTTTATTTATTTGGTTGTTCTTTGTTGGTTTTTTTGTGACTTGATATTGCACTATAGCAGGTATTTTACTTAAATTTTTTACCCTATCTGGTAGTAGATCTTTGCATAATTAATTTAATTTAGTTTTAGTTAAATTTAATTTAGTTATAGCATATGTGTCTTAACCAAAATGCTTTTTCACTGGTTTCATGGAAAGGTAGTAGGGTTTTCATGCTGCATTTTAGGTGAGAAATAGCAAGCAAAACCTTTGTTTGCTGTCACCACTAAGTTTTTGAGAAGGTAAAAAGGTGGGTTTTATACAGTAACAAAGTTTATTATGCATGCAGTTCACAGCCTGCAATCTGTAGGCTTGGAAACAGATAACAGGTTCTGAGTTGCTTGCAGAGAATATAGAGTAGTTCTGTATTTCATAAAGTGGTAAAAAGGCTGTTGGGCATTTGCATTTAAATTTGTCATGAATCGCTGCTAGGTACAGAGTATCTTCTTGAAAGGTTATTTTCATGGGGGTGTTTTTCCGCTTTTTAAATCTCTCTATTATTCTCTTCCCTTTTTGATAGTGCACTGGGAGAGATGCTTCTAGTTATTTAGCTGCTCTGTTCAATCTCAACAGACAGATGTGTTTCCATTATATCATCTTCTTGGAAAATGATACTCCATTTTGCCTGTTTATACAGCCTTGTATTGAGAAGAATTATATCCAGTTATTACTTAACGTTTATGTAAAGGCACAAAAAGTGAGGAGGAAATGTTTGTCTCCCAACTGTTTTGTCCCCCCACTCCTTCATAGAATTTTTAATTTGACATCTTTGTTTTGCATTAGTTCTTGGTAGTGTGTAATGTTGAATTATTCTACTTCTGACCATGGAAGATGATCATTTCCTTAAAAGATATAAGATCTTTGAATTGTTTGGTAACAATTTATGTCAAGTTACCTCTTTCTCCTCCTGGGATAGTTTTTCTTTTCTTGCACAAGGTTGGTCTTCATCAAATTTGTTGAAAGCTTGATCACTATTTAAAATATGGTTTTGGGGATCCTCTGTTGTCTGTTAGCTATGCAAACAAATAACCTGTGTTGTTAAAAGACAGGAAAACATCTGCGGTAAATTATTTTTCCTTTGGAGCGTGTGCCGGTTTTGTCATTTGGTTTTGTTTAATTGCAGTGCAGAAGAATTGATAGATAAATTTGTATGCCAGAAAATTTTTCTTATTGCTCTTATTTAGGACAGGGAGAGGTGCAGCCTTTTAATTGCAACAGTTGAATTTTATATTGCTGCTGCATTTTCAGATGAATGCACTGGACACCCTTGGTCAAACAGCGTTGCACAGGGCTGCGTTAGCAGGGCACTTGCAAACCTGCCGGCTGCTGCTGAGTTATGGCTCTGATCCCTCCATCATCTCTTTGCAAGGCTTCACAGCAGCACAGATGGGAAATGAAGCAGTGCAACAGATCTTAAGTGGTGGGTAAAATAAAGGCTTGTGTATTTGAACTTCAGCTTCTCCCTTTACAGCTTTCAATCTTGTTTCTTTCTCAATGCAAGAGACTTGCAGTAGTTTTCTCATCTCTTCTTTTTGGCATCAAGTGCACACAACTAGAGTATGTATTGTGTGACACTTGTCAAAAAATAAATAAATAGCTCTGCCCAGTTCAGTGATTTTGTGAAAATTGGGAAGAAAATAATCATCTTGTAGACCTAGAGCATGCTGCTGTACAAGGAGATTGTAGGAAGGCACATGTAGGGAGTTTTGGGATTCTTTTGGTAGCAATTTCCAAGGCAGCTGGAATATTGCTGAGCATGTAAGAAACCTTTTTCCCTGAATCAGCTAACCTGTTAGGTACTCCATACTTCAGCAGTCACAAGCAGAGTGTTACTGGCAGAAAACCAGTAATAGTTGCTAAACTGTTTGAACTTTTACTTCAAATCTCTTGCTTGTCCAGTAGAGAAAGATGTTATTGTGAAAGTGCTCTGGATAGTGCATAGATAACAATTTGTTTATATCTTGCATTAAAAAGATGAATAGACGTTTCAAGAGGGTGCCACTATTTTTCATATATGTGGCTAAGGATTTACATCCTCTTAGCCATGTTACATTTGAACTTTTGCAAGTACAGAGAAGAATGATTGCATCAATAGCTACTACAGAACAAGTAACTCACCTTACAGTGAGATGTGCCTGTAGTCAGACAAAGGCAAATATCCAGATAGATGAGAACACCCATGGTAGCTAGAAACTCCATTTTCTCTAAGTGTTTTCAACAATGTTACCTTAAAACAAGACAAAACAAGAAAAAAGCATTTTATGGCAGTGCAAGGAAGGACTGTTTTGAAGTGTACCCACTCCTGAGATGTAGCTGGTTACGTGGGTAGCGTTACCTGTTAAAATGAGCACGTGAATGTGTGTATGTGGACTGAGAGAGAAGAATGCTGGCACAATAATGTCAGCTTTAGAGTCAAAATCTGACTGATTTGCTCTAAAACTAAAGCTTATTCAGACGTTTTGGCAATGTGAACTTGAACATCGCAACCCCAGCTGTATTTTCACAAGTAGCAACAGACCAACTTCACTCCCCAACTTTGGAAAATATGTTGAGCACAAGTTAATACAACTTAAGTATCCTAAGTAATCCTAAACCATCTTTTTCCCTATGTACAGAAAGTACACCTGTGCGCACATCCGATGTGGATTATCGGTTGTTAGAAGCGTCCAAAGCTGGAGACTTGGAAACTGTGAAGGTAGGTTTGAACAGTTCATGTGAATTTCCTGCTTTGCATTGTTGTGCAAGGCTCATGGAAGCCTCTGCTACATGAGTTGTGAAAGCAGTGCCTAATAGATGGTAAATCATAAAAAATTATTTTTTTATGGGAAGTCATGGGTGTTTCTTCATTTTTCTTCTATAAAGTAGTACATTAAGATGTACTGAGGTGTGTTTCTCTTTAGTTTCTGCTTGCTGATTCTGCCAGTCCTTCACACAGTCTTGTCTTTGATGGTCTCAGATGTAGCCATAATTCTTTGTAGCAGACCCTGTGATTCTCAGAATCAAAATTTAGTAGAAACAAGCCCTCAGGTGCATGATTCAATCAGATGGCAAGCAAATACTATTAATAGGTAGCAGACTTCATATTTTAAGCCATCCATAATCTCAAGGTGAAGGGTCAGGCTGTGGAATTCCAGCATCACAGGAAGGTTTGATCTTGTTTTTTGGTACTTGGTCTGTGGACAAAACAGCCTTCAGATGGACTGTTGTGCATACTTTCCCACCTTGAACTTCAACATGATGTACATTAATATTCAAACAGCAGCAGTTTTGTGAACCAGCAGCTCCTTTGACTGCAAAGCAAAGTTACATGGCCTTGAACCTGGTACTTGATGATGTTGAGGTTCACCCTTTCTTATACATTAGGAATATCTTCACACTGCTTCCATCATTTAAGTCTTGTTTGCTATATAAGTACTTTCATCTGTAAGTTTAGAGCTGCTATTTTTTTAACTGCATAAGTAGAAAGAAATTTCCTCATACTTCAAAAGATTTGTATAATGTAAGTGGATCACATTTTGTGTCAGAGTCTTTGAAGGTGGTAGTTTAATTATTTTCTTTCGGGTTGGTTTGTTCCGTGTTTTGGTGTTGCTGTTTGGTTTTGGGGAGTTCCTTATTTGTTAGTTTTAGTTCTGTACTAGATTTTGGGTTCTTTTATCTTCACAGCAACTTTGCAGCCCTCAGAATGTGAATTGCAGAGATCTGGAAGGCCGTCATTCAACACCACTGCACTTTGCTGCAGGATATAATCGCGTATCAGTGGTGGAGTATCTCTTGCACCATGGAGCAGATGTGCATGCCAAAGATAAAGGGTACATTTCATTACATTACATCTTCTGCTGTTCTCTATTAATATGAGACTTATATCCCACTTATTCATTTTGCTTCAGATTTCAGTGACCATAGTGTTTTTATCTTGAAAATTTTCCCTTTCCTTCTCATTCTGCATTGTTCCTGTGCTGTAAGGAGATTTACATACCATTACAGCATACTTTGCTTTCTGGAAAAGCCATTATCAAGTACATACCTGGCACTGTAATACATGATGCTTCTCTTCTCCTTTTTGCCCATTTTGGAGACTTCGTTTTGCTTAAAAGCAGCCTTTAACTTGTTTTAGGTGATCTAAAATTAGTTTTGAATGAAATGGGGCAAAATACCAGGGTTATCTCTGGTCATTTTTCTAATTCTATTAGCTTTTATTATTAAAGTTAGTTATTTTTACAGTTAATAATCAAATTATAGGAACCATTTACATGTTTTTGCATTAATTGTGAAGCAGCATGGTTATGTTCATTTTTTTACTTTGTATATTAGTTCAGGGTGGGGAATAAATTTCCAATACTGGATTTTTAGGCTTACCGTGGAAGAAGTATCTCAGTATTTGGGTATCTTTCTGTATCTATCAGATATGCAATACTTACTAATAACTGCACATCAAACAAATTATATAGTGTTATGTCTTTCTTGAAATTTACACTCAAATATCCAAACTTGAAACAACTGTGAGTCTTGCAATTTATTTTTTTGTCTGTTATTAACAGCGTGGAAGTTGTAACATTGGGGGCTGCTTAGTATTTAAGTCTTGTGGATGAGAACTAAAGGAGGATAGTTAAGTTTTAATGGATTTTTCAATAGAGAAATAAAACCATGAAAACTGGAAAGACTGAAAGATAGAAATGATGTCTGGTAAAAGTGAGACTTTTATCTACTGATTGCATATAGGATTTTATTCTCTAGCTATTAATGCTTTCTCTTTGACTAGTGGCTTAGTACCCCTGCACAATGCCTGTTCTTATGGACACTACGAAGTGGCTGAACTCTTAGTGAGGCATGGTGCTTCTGTCAACGTGGCAGACCTGTGGAAATTCACTCCTCTACATGAAGCAGCAGCAAAAGGAAAATATGAAATCTGCAAACTGCTTTTAAAAGTATGTGCTGGAGATCTCAGATGTGTCTTTTAATGCATATATATTTTTTTTTCTGAAATTCAGTTAATGCAAAGTTAATTGCATTCATTGAATTATTTGTAGTATCTTTGAATCAATTTTCATCTTGCAACTGTCATATGGTTTCTTGTGTAATATGATTGGATTAAAAAGAATCATCAACAAGGAATATTTCCAGCACGTGCATTAATATTGTTAGCCAAGCAGGACAAGACTCTGAAACTGGAAAAAAACAGCTGAATTAGTATAAAAATGAGAACTCCCTACCTTGTCCTATCCATGCCTTTCTGAAGTAGTTACTGCATTTAAGTAAATTTTGTTAATACTTATGCAAGAGTGTGTTACAGAGCAATAGCGGAAGGTGGGTCCTAAATGCTGTTTGGTATGAGAGAAATGTAAAACTGTTATGTTAATGCATAATTTATAAAACTCCTGGAGGAAATGCATGTTAATATGCTGTGGCATAAATATTCATTATACTTAGAGGAGGAACCTGTTAAAAGCATGAGGTAATGCAAAGATGCTTCCAGTGAGAAACATGAGTTTGAGAAACTTAACATAAGGTCAGATCCTACCCTGGGAAGGTGAAAGGGGATGCTAGATTAGAATTTCTTGCCAATCCTATTTTCTCTTTCAGCCTTGCCTACTTATGTCCCTCTGAAGCACAGCATTTAAAATAGGAGAAAGTCAGAATATGGATAGTCTTTAAATAATGAGGACCTTCTCCAGCCACTTTTCATTTGCTGGTGTAAAGCCCCACTATTTCCCTCCTATATCATTAATTATTTCACTTGATTACCAAGAAAGCAGAGAGAAGAATGATAGTTTGAAGCATATCTACAACAGAAACCAAGAGACATTGAGAGATGTCTGTGGTATAGGCATGGTATGGTGGCCTGCAAATGACACCCTAATAGAGATGTTAGCTTAAGCTATAGGAACACTTGTAATCTCTCAAGCACCGTGTTGCATTATAGACACTGGAGGTCTCTGGCCTGTTCTGGTCATTCCACAGGGAATTTACCCATATTTTTTCTTCAAAGGATCCTGAATGGATGTACAACAGGAAATAGAAAAGTGCTGAAATTTACTTTTTAAAAAATCATTCATTCACAAGATAAGAGCTAAATATGCCCTTAAGGTGACACAGATGTAAAGTCTTTAGGTGTCTGTGGATATATGCTCACACTGCAGTTTACTCAGGGTTTCTCCTGCTGTGTCTCCTATGCCAGCTGGCAGTATTGTCAGTTCTGCTGAGTTGTGGATGTTGAGTTTGACTCCTCTTGACTTGTGCTCCTTCTCTCCTGGTCTGTTTGAAGAAGGAAACAAAAATAAACAGGCATTTTGGAGCCGGTGTCTTTTTTTAATCACTTTTCTTTGAAATTATCACCTTCATTTTTTTCTGTGCCTTGGAAGGGGTCTCAGAAGACACTGCCTCTTCATTCAGATATTTATTTTGGTGCATATGTGAATAGTTCCAATTTTGATGAGTTTTAAATTAAGGGATTTCAGGTCATATCTTAGAGAAGTCATTGCAATCTAAAAAGCTTTGTGCGAAGAATGCTCTCTTCCTAAAAGAACCACAGATGTGGAAACTGGTTCTGTGTAATCAATATTCTGTCCCTTTTTGTCCCTTGCTTTTTATCCTTTACACCATGAGCACAGTTGTATTGCTTCCAAATACAAAGCAGTTAGTTCCCTCTGTTCTCCCATTGCTGTTCTCCCATTCCCAGTCCAGTGGGAAATGGCAGGGTAGACTTGCTGGCAGGGATTGGACCACTGTGTTTGACTATTCTGAAGGGGTCAGCCAGAGAGCTATAGCAGCAGCAGCTGCCTCTGCTCTATCTGTCTTTGTTTTTCCCCACTGCTGCTGAGAGTGAATAGGGAAGGAGCTGTCCTCCCACAAAACTGAATGTGGATGTGACTCACTCCATATGCTCAATATAGGTCTATGTTCCCGTTCTCAACCCCCTGTGCTGCAGTACTGTGTTCTTGTCACTCCCTGATCTATGTGTTTTACCAGCACAGATACACTCCAGCAGTCATCCAACTCCACTTGTCCACCAGAATTGGTTTTCACTTCTTCAAAAGACCTGTAAACTGCTTAAGAAGGTTCTGATATCTATTGGAAAGTGTAGAGAAGAGTATTTTGCTAGTTCCCTCCTCAAACAAGTGCCTTTCGATATCAGGGTGACATTTAGTAAAACTCAGAGCCTGGCTTTGCTAGCTCAGAAAGTTGTGCTCCGGAAATAACTCTGCCAGCCATTTGATTCCTGCCAGTTTTCAGGAGAAGAGGAGGACTGGGAGCAAGATACTTGCAGTTGGCTTTCCTTTCACGCTGCTGTGACAGTAAGAAATAGCTATATGCAGGAAATGCTCCTGAAAATACTTCAGTTGCAAGTAGAGCAGGGACAGCTCTTGCAGAGGGCTGCCATTCTTGCCTGTGGAATTGAGATTCACACAGCTGTGTTTCAGACTAATGCTTTTGGGCCTCAGCCTTCTGAATTTATTTGCACGTGCCTACTAATCTATACAATGTTACTTCATTATGGTAGGTGTGCCATCTTGTTTTGCAAAATAGTGACACACTTGTGTGCGCTGCTCTGCACATGGTTGTGACACTAGCATTCCATTTGCTCTTTGCAGCATGGAGCCGATCCAACAAAAAAGAATCGAGATGGGAACACTCCTCTGGATTTGGTGAAAGAAGGGGACACAGATATCCAGGATTTACTGAGAGGAGACGCTGCCTTGCTAGATGCTGCCAAGAAGGGGTGCCTGGCACGAGTGCAGAAGCTGTGTACTCAAGAAAATATCAATTGCAGAGACACCCAGGGAAGAAATTCAACACCACTGCATCTTGCAGGTAGGTAAAGTGCCAGGTTTTCAAGGTTTGTATATTTATGGTAGGTCTACAGATGTAATTTGCCAGAATCAGGATTGGTATGGGAAGAGTTTCACAGAGAATTATCCTGTATGAAGAGTTAACTATGGCACCAGTATTTCAGGAGGTAATGCAATTATTAGGGAAGAGGAACTTTTG
The DNA here is from genome assembly GCF_971803275.1 of Cyanistes caeruleus. Taxonomy (NCBI): domain Eukaryota; kingdom Metazoa; phylum Chordata; class Aves; order Passeriformes; family Paridae; genus Cyanistes; species Cyanistes caeruleus. The sequence goes on from NC_141705.1 coordinate 44,084,227, forward strand.
CAGCTGAAAAATTGCCTTAGCTTTTCTGTCTAATATTTTTCTTTAGTTTAGCTCTCCTAATACCTAATTTCTTTTCCTGTGCTTTTTCTACAGCTGGTTACAACAATTTGGAAGTAGCTGAATACCTTCTTGAGCATGGTGCTGATGTTAATGCCCAGGACAAAGGAGGATTGATTCCCCTACACAATGCAGCATCCTATGGGGTAGGTGCAAGCAGTCTTGGCATGAGTAGATCAGCAAGGAACCTCTTGAAGTCATATCGAAAGCCAGTTATTTTGCAGCTGTTTTGCTGTGAACACAGTTCAGGTTTTGATGAAGTATTTGTTGGATGAAGTTGCTGTTGTGAGTCCTGTTTGCAGTCCTACACATTAAGTAGGATGCAGATTCAGGTGTGCTGTAGCAGTTAAATGCTGCAGTTTGGAAAGATCAGCACAATGTAGCTTTTATGCAGGCAAGTAGATGCACAGGATTTAATGGTTTGGGGTAATGTTTGAAAAAGAAAAGACCTCAAGTTATCTCTGGAAGACTTAGATGGAAGAAAAAGAAAAATACCAGGGGATTCTGTGCAGATGATGACAGGGAAGTGGAGGTGAGTTACAGCTGGTGTTCAGTGGGAATCTATTGCTAGAGTTGAAGGACTACTGTGTTTCTAATGTGGTTGTCCTCCAGGGCAAGCCATCTGCTTGCAGGGGAGGTGCAGTGACAGATTCAAACCATTTTGGATGAGGCAGGCCCTCCATAAAGGAGTAAGCATCTGTGTCCCAGTTGCACAGATGCCTAATAGATTGCTTATAAGCAGCTGTTGGTTGTGGATTGGGTGAGAAAGAAGTCTCTTGTAAATAATTGTACAAAGAAGTGCTTGAGAAGCTCCTAGCACTGTGCTTACTGTCAGAGAGAGGATCTGAAGCTCAGGAAGTAATGGGTTTGATGGTCTCATGATATGCGTTGTCTGTTACTTACCTGGGCCTGGCACAAGTACAGCAAAATCTGGGAGAGGTGACCATGACAGCACCATGATTGCTTTTGTTTGAGAGCAAATGAAATAAAAAGTGCAGTGTTCACCTTGTTTCTGAAAAGAGCATCAATGGAACTCAATCTACACCATTGTGTATTGGTTCTTTACATCACTATGGGATCCCAGTGTCCCAAAGAGCAAAAAGCCCCAAATCCTGATGAAAGATTAGAAATGCAGCACAAAATTCTTTTATGTTACAGGTTCCTAATACTAATTAATATTGTTTATCAGCATCTGCCATAAGCATAAATTCCCAGGATGTTGCTAAGATCTAGAGATAAATTCTCTTAGAAATACTGTGTTCTTTTCTTTGGTGTGAGAAGACAAAACACATTTTACATTAAAAAACATTTTATGCAAACCCAAAACATTTCGTACTGGGATAGAGAAATGTCAGAGATTGGTTTTAGCTGATTGTAATTTGTAAAAATCATAATGCCAATCTAACCTGGTTGTCTTACTTCCTCCAGGAAACATTAAAAAAGAAGTGTTTGGTGCTTTTCCATCAGCTTATTTAGTTAAGAATTGCTGCATACCTTTCCTGGCATCCCACACTTCTCTCTGAGCTGTCATCAGTCTGTTCAGATCTCTGTGATGGGATGTAGAGAGGAGATGAGTACTGGTTTCACAAGTTCATAGCTGGCAAGTTTCACAAGCTCTGCCTTTTCCTCACAAAGTTTCTTCAGTTCTCCCACCCAGCACTTCATGCTGTGAGTCTCTCAATAGGGCTTTCTGTGGCAGAAAAATCACAGGAACAGCAATTGCTTTAAAAGTTTGGCAGAGAGGAAAAATAAACTTGGCAGTATTTTCAAACCACACTTATTCAGGGACCAAGCTGTTTTATGGGAGCTGCAAAGAGTCACTTAATTGCCATTGAGAGGAAGAAGGAAAACCATTGACAATTCTTTGTGCTTCTGCTTACAGTTTCAGTGTTTCATGCTCCTACCCACTGATTTTGACTACCTGCTTTTTTTTTTTTCCTTTGCTGTCTTGCACAAGACAGCTCTACTGGTTAGAGGCAGGCAAAAATTTCATTTGTCAATTTTCTCTTATTTTTACTTGGGAGACTTCAAGGACAGTGTATTGATGGAAGCATGGGGTTATAAGTTCATTACTTTCATAACCCATGTTAAACAGCTGTTCCTTGTGACACTCATAATATGTTTTATCAAGTACAGCTCTCATAAAATATGATTGAAGATAGAACAAATCTGTGCTGCCACAGATGAGTTCAAAGTCTTGCAAGAAGGAAAGTACAACAAAGACTTCTGTGTACACACAGGGGTGGCTCAGTAGCACAACACACTGATCTTCAGAGCTTCTAGTATTGTGTCACAAAAGTGACATTTACTGCAGCCCAGTAAATTTACCAGTTCAAATTCATACACAAATAATTTTTTTTTGTGCAGGGTTAAGTATCATGTCTGGTCCTGCAGCTGGTACAAACTTCATGCTATGTACTTGGAGTAATTTGACAGAAATCTGCTTCTGTGCCTGATCCCAGTTCTTTGTGTGCTGGTGAATGATCTGGTAGCTCACAGACTCAGATGACTGTGGAGCTGCAGTATAAATTGGTGTCTGGAGAAGTGTGCTGCTCCTGTGGCACAGGAGGCAGAATGAGTTACAGGAAAGAGAAACCACAAGTGTCTCTAGGCACCATTACCTCAAGCATGAGAAAGGAATGTATGTTTTACCAGTGTCATGTTGATGAAGATGTTCTTGTGTTTTCCAGCATGTGGACATAGCAGCACTGTTGATCAAATATAATACCTGTGTAAATGCAACAGATAAATGGGCATTCACACCTTTGCATGAAGCTGCACAAAAAGGAAGGACACAGCTCTGTGCTCTGCTGTTAGCTCATGGAGCAGATCCAACCATGAAGAACCAAGAGGGTCAGACACCACTAGACCTGGCAACAGTAAGTTCCTGTTAGCCAGCCACAGGCTGCTCTGGAGGATGTACTCTGCATGTTAAATTCATTTCTATGTCTCAGTGGCACCAGCAGTCCTCGGCTTCCACTGTGCTGAGGTGGAGAGAGAAGGGCATCTCCTGAGTTCCTCTTTGTGGATTTTTATCCATGGGACCAGGTGTTTTCCTTTGGCTGAAATCTTAGCATGGCTAACAATTTAAGGTTTGCTTCTCCTTAAGGATTCACTCCTGGGATCAATCTCCTCATTTCCAGAAATAAAACTTTCTGAAATGTCTCTGATGATGGTTAGTCTGTGTACTGTTGGTGATTATTTCTTTGAACCTAAAGAGGAGCACCAGATGGCCCTTGAGAGGAATGGGAACATTTAGTGGGTTATTACACTCAGTGCCTCCATATTATCCCAATTCTTTTTTTTTTAAATTAACTCCAAAACAACATTCTAAAGAACTCATTCTACCTCTGAAATTTGTAGGTGGCTACCCAACTTCTTCTAAAACTAGAATCTGAAAACTTTCTTGTAAATGATTTAAAAGCCTAATAAGGTTATATGAAAATGTATGCCCCAGTTTAAACAGTCTTGATGGAATAGATAATGCAACCAAATTGGATGCTGTGTCTGGTCTCAGTGCAAGTATCTTTTAGGGTTATTGATTTATTTATGGAGAGTTCAAGAAATATTCTCCAGAGTAATCTGAGCTCCAGAAAACTTGCTTTGTGATGAAGGATATGAAGATTATTTGATATCCTGGGGGGAAATAAGGATGTCTTCATCATGTTCTACAAGAACTCTTTAGGAGGAAATTCTTGAAGATGAGCATGTTGCTTAATTTAGTCAATAAAGGCTAAATCAAACTGTTAGCTAAGATGATACTTTTCCTGAGCTCCTGTCCTTTTTTTTTTCTGTTCTAACCCAAGAGATGTGATTATGGCAAAGGCAGTGGTTGTCTTTCCACTGAAACCTTGTTCCAGTGCACCTGAAGTTGAGCCTGAGGGAGAAATTAAGAAGTGGCATTTCCTGTCCTAGATTCTGAAGGATTTCAAATAAAGTTGCTGCATTGTTCTCCCTGGCTTTAGCACTTATAAAGTCTTTGTGCCAGAAAAAAATTAAATGTAGCTTACATACCTTTAGAAATGGGGAGGACCTGATTCACTTATGTCTTAAGTGATGAATCAAAATGTTCTTGAAACTATGAATTCCTGTTAACAGAAGCTAACAGTTTTCTTTCTAATGGGGGACAGAACAATCAAATCAAATAACAGTTAAAAATTATTTCCAGAGATCAGTGACCTGAGATAGTAGGACCTCATGCTGGGTGTTCTTTCTGTTTTTCAGGCTGATGATATCCGAGCTTTGCTGATAGATGCGATGCCTCCAGAAGCTTTGCCCACGTGCTTCAAGCCTCAAGCTACTGTTGTTAGTGCCTCTGTGATCTCGCCAGCATCTACACCATCCTGCCTGTCTGCTGCCAGCAGCATAGATAACCTCACAGGGCCACTGGCAGAACTGGCCGTAGGAGGGGCATCAAATGCTGGAGACGGAGCAGCAGGAGCTGACAGGAAGGAAGGAGAAGGTGCATTTGCTGCTGGACAAGTTTACATTGCCAAAAGTACAGTAGTTTAGTATCAGAAGAGGCCTTGGTTTATCTGAAAAGCATTTCTGACTAGCCAGAAAATACTGTGCAGTTTGAACTGTTATCTGTTAGCTCTGTTTTAAAGTGTCTGATGCTTGTTAACTGTTCACTGTTAACTGTTCATCTGTATTTGCTGTCAGTCATTAGGTCTGACTACAAATGCAGATACGATTAGGTGCCCAGATGTTCATTGACTTTATAAAGAAAATCCAACAAGAATTACTTTGATGAAGGAGTTATGATTGTCATGGCTGGGGGATTTTGCCAAGGGTTTTTAAACCCTTTGATTAATATCTGGGGTCCATGCTTTAGGTCAGAATCTAAGGGGGGGTCACATAGCAAAAATATACCCACCCTTCTTTTCCTTCTCTTTGAAGTATGAGCCTGTATTTATCACAGATGGTTTGTGCTTTTAATAGTTGATTCTGAAGAGTGAATGGTGATGAGCTTTGCACAGAGCTTTGACACAATGGAAGTAGATTGTTTGTTACAGTCATAAACAAACTGATTGTAAAAAGAATCAGAGTTTGGAATTTTGAGAGAATTAGTGATATTGCTTAATTTTTTTTTTTAAGGTGGTTGGTTTGGTTTTTGTTGCTTCAGATGTATAGGACATAAAGACTTGTTTCTTCTCTTATAGTTTCTGGTCTTGACATGAACATTACCCAGTTCCTGAAAAGCCTAGGTCTTGAACACCTTCGGGACATCTTTGAGACAGAACAGGTAAGTGGCAAGCCACATCTCTGTTTCTGTGTTTAGGAGATAAACATAATAAATTTGAGTGACATTGTCATTTTCTAATTGAAAAAGGGAAGGAAAGAGCCCACACATCACATCTGCAGAGAAACAAGTGTGTTCAAGTTTTCTTTCTATTTTCTGCAAATGAATTGCCAGATACAGTATGGTGAAGTTGGAAAACCTATGAAAATATCTTTTCTTGTTGGATTCAGGTGTCAACTAGCTTTCACTTACACATACACTGTGACTTTAACTTGTATTCTGAGAGTTATTTTGGACCTTGTGAACTTTGAATGTGATGAATATAACAAAGTTAGGTTCAAGTGTCACCTGCTTTTGTCCTTCAGCAGTGATGACAGCCAAACAAGCCTTTCACCACCTGTAGTGCCACATATACTTTGGTTAGATCTAGGAAACCCTGCAGTTTGACTATATGCTGAAATAAAAACCTAACATGGGAGTAGTCACACTCCAGAATACAGAAACTACATTTCCTGTTTGGTTAGGACCATAGGGTTTTGCCAGGCTAACTTTCAAATGTCATTGAGAAATGGGAGAACAAAACCTGCAGATTTATCAATAATTCATATATATAAAAGAGTACAGCTAATGTAAGTTTCTCAAGCTTACATCACGTTTTATAGCAGAAGTACCTGTAAAGTATTTGTAGATTCCTTTTATGTACCATTTCTTAAATTTAACATGTTGCAGTTAAATAGATCTGTTTACATGACTGAGATGGATATACATGTAGAAGTGAAAGGTACAAGTGCAAGAGACTGAATTTGATGATTATTTTTTCCTCTGGCCTCTGCTGCTTATCTTTACTAGGAACCAGGAAACAAATGTTTGAAATGTTGTTTACAGTTTCAGCTGTTTCTATAAGATGTTCTAGGAGGTATCTCTTAAAAGATAAAATACCATATAACTTTTTCCCTTCTGATGTATGAAGCATAAGGTCTTCTCTTTAATTTGGAACTGTTTCTATTCAGACGGAAACCAACCTCAAACCAACCCATACGCTTCTCAAATTTTCTTTTTATTTTTCACACCTTCCTTTGCCTAGCTGGTCTTGTTCTACTTTTGCTTCCTTAACTCCTAACCTTTACAGATCTTCTCCTGCTAATAAGATTTAACAATGCAAATCGGATTCAATATATTCATCATTTTAAAATCACCTAGCTCTTGTAAGTTTCTCTGTAGAAAAAACAAGCTCATCTTCTTTAAGCTTATTCTTTTAAGCTGATTTTTCCAAGCACTTTTTCACCTTGGCTTATTATTAGTAAGCTTTTAGAATATTAATTTCTGCTTGTGTAGTGAAAATAATGAATTGTACAATGCTGTGAAATGTTGAATTCTTCGAAAGCACTCCCATATTAATGCCAGCATTTCAATGCATCCCCCTTCTTCGTAAGTGAAAATGTTTGTGAGATCATTTTTAACTGGTTAACTGGTGTGAGAGAAGTAAAAGTTTTGCACAACTTCTGGTTGTAGCAGTTTGGTATGATCCTGTGACAGGGAGAGGTTTGCCAGAAGGTGGCAGCAAGTAGAAGTGAAGCAAAATATTATCTATCTGTATGCTCTTGGCTGCACCATGAATACTTTCCATTTTCTAAAGTGATAGGTCTACAGCTTTGAAAGTCAGGCCAGATTTGGCAAGTGATTTTTGTGATCTTTCACCTTTCCAGATAACCCTGGATGTGTTGGCTGACATGGGGCATGAGGAGCTTAAAGAAATTGGGATCAATGCATATGGACACCGCCACAAATTAATAAAGGGTGTGGAGAGACTTCTAGGTGGTCAGCAAGGTAAATATGACACTTTTACTGGCTAATCTAAATATAGCACACAACAGGCTCCCATAAGTCACTTTTTCTAAATGTAGGCATCGTCACCAGGACTTGAAAGAATCTGAATGTCAGGAAAGGGTATTTGCTGCCGTGGGTTGTGATAGCTAAAGAGTATACTAAGGAGATACAAGACCAAGTGATGACTTGCCTTTTCAGAGAATGAATACCCCTGAGGCAGCTTTCGAAGTTGTGCCCATTTCTCAGGACCCTATTTTAACCAGGGAGGAGCTTTTGGATTTGCCCTACATATTTCCCACAGGCCAGTTATATCCTAAAGGACAGGCCTGATAGGGTTTTAGCTACCCCACGCTTCTGAGATGTTTCTGTGGAAAGAGGAAGCAATAAAGGGCAATTATGTCCCACATGCATTTTTCTTCTCTCTTTCAAAGCCTCTGCTGCTAACAAAAGCACTTTCATTTTTTTGAGGTTGTGCTTATGCCTGTGTTTATTTTGCATTTCCTGCTGTATCAGGGTTGTTTAAGAGGAGCAGTGATAATGATGGATACAAATAGAACCAGTATTGGTTTTTCCTGTTGATTTTTGCTCCTTTTCATTTCTTCTCTTTGCAGGTACCAATCCTTATTTGACTTTCCACTGTGTGAGTCAGGGGACCATTCTCCTTGACCTTGCTCCTGACGATAAGGAGTATCAGTCTGTAGAAGAGGAGGTAATCCAAGTCCCTTTCTTAATGCTTCAGGGGCTGTGTATTTTAGTTTCCACTGATAACCTGTCAGAGCTGAAGTGTGCAATACATGTTGAAAGTACTAAAATAAGCTTTGGTGTATGAATTGCATAGATCTGTTGTGAAGTTTAGGGTTCTTTATTTGTCCTTTCATGTAGAACAATGATAGAAATTATTTTGCTATGTCCTGCCAATTTCTTTAGTAAGTGGTCTCTGCTCACTTAATGTTATCCCAGTTTCTTTTGCTGTTGTATTTTGGATCGTCTTGGATATTGTCTCATAGGGAGGGTGTGCACAGCTTTCTGTAGATAGGTGAACCTGTGAAAATTAAAAGCTTTGTGTGAAACCAAGGCATCAAGACCTTGCAATTCTCTAGGCATTTTCTGTGAAACAGCTTGTTTTCTCTTGTCTCAGTGACTTAGTTAATCTATAACCCAGATAAACAGCCCTTGGATAATTGAGAATTGACTGTAATTTTGCCTCCCCCACACACACATGCTCTTTTATTTAAGTAAACTACAGGCACATACCATTTTGAAAGCAAAAAATCATAACAGAAAAGAGACTTCCTGAAGAGTCATCTTTGGTAGAAACTCCATTTTACCATGCATTTGCTATTTGTGTCATGTTCCTAAACTATAGCACAGAAGTGTTTAGAGTCTTTTAAATAAAAGTCTAGATAATCAGAACTGCTGTCAGTTTAGATGGGCATATTTTTTATTAGTAACTTCATAAACTGGAGTTTGTGCAGATCTTTTTCATAAACTTTTCTGAAAGAAAGGTTCACTTGTCTGCCGTACTAGATTGGAGTATTTTTTTAACTGTTACAAAATATTATTTCTGTACCTATAAATACTTCTCTAAAAGACACAATGAAACTATTTCTGAGGGAATCAGAAATGCTCTGCCAATGACTTAAGAGAATTTACAATGTAGGTGTTTCCCAAATACTAAGAAATGCAAACAAAACTCATTAAAATCACATTTGTTATTACTATGAAGTGATCTTTTTGTATATTAATTTTCAAAGATTGTTTTTTCTAATTTAAAGAAGGTTTTCTAGTTGTGTATCATTTTGATAACAAGTACCATTATTCTCCTTTTTCTTATGCTGATTTTTATTACAAGATTGCATAATTGCATCATCTAGCTTCCCTGTTGTGGAACAGCATAGTGTGTTGGGTGCTTGAGATATTAGGGTATATTAGGGTATACCTCAATTTAAAATTGAGATTTTTTTTTTTTTTAACACCTTTTAATTCATTTTCCATCAAGATGTTGTTGCTAGTGATATACTGAGACATTGCATGGATGCTGTGCCTTGCTAGGAAGGTTTATGTGCTGAACATTCGGTTTTGTTTTTTTATGCAGATGCAAAGTACAATCCGGGAGCATCGGGATGGCGGAAATGCTGGTGGGATCTTCAACAGATACAATGTCATCAGGGTAAGTTTTAAAACATTTCAGTTTTATGCAGTAAAGTGTGTTAGTTCTTAGACCAGCAGGCAGAATCAGTTTTATGGTTTGCCCTTTTATATTTAAAATTCTTTGTTGATATTCAGGAACAGAGTTAACACAAGTCCTAAAATGAATGCATGCTCTGCACAGGGAATGAGGGAGAAGTGTCCACTGGGGCTCTTAAAGGAGTCTGAAGAACTGATGTTGCAGATAGAGGTGGTGAAGAACCTGACTGAATTTGAGAGACCTATAACTTCTGTGTTTGACCCTTGAAACACATTATTTTTTTTTCTCATTGTAGTCTTTTCTTGCTATTTTAAAAGAGATTTGGGGGGTGTGTGTGGAGGGGATGATTGTAACTTCTAATAAGAAGCTTCTGTCTCCCTATGCAAGTTTCCAGCTTGACACCACCTCCTTTGCCCTTGCCAACTAGAAAAATGCGTTTTCCAAGCCAAGGTGTTCCAGAAGATAGTGTTGTCTTTCTGAGGGAAAGTACACTTTCTGGTTTCTTTTTCTGGGGAAAAGGAAATAGAGGGAGTCAGAACAGAACTTGATTTCTGAGCTCCAGCAAATTTCTGAGAAGTAAGCCTTTGCAACTTGATCCAATAGATCATGCATCCTGAAGTAAACTTTGCTTCCATCCTACTCCCAGCCAAAGGTGAAGTCCTTTACAGAAACCACAGTGGTATTAGAGCATTTGACTGAAATTATATAGATAGATTAAACAGCACATCTCATTATTTTTTATGAAAAGCACCAGGAGTGGGTTCTTTCCATAAAAAATAAACCTAAACTAGGCAGCAAGTTTCAAAGAGGTGGATGAGATCAGTCAACAGATCTCAAAGCAGAGAGGGAAGGGGTTTCAGGCAGTTTGTAGTTCTTGCTGGTGTTGCAGGCTCTGTGAGAAGAAGCCTGAAAATTGTCATTAAAGCTGAGAACTTAGGCTGCAGTTTCACAGTAGTTTTAACCATTTGTAGGTGTGTGCTACAGAGTTGTTTGAGAGACTTCAGCCTTGGGTGTGGAACAACCACGGGGTTTCTCCATAGCATGCACGTGTTTTGCCGTCAGTTTCCCTGTCAAATTAACTTGAACTCCGTGAAACTATGTTTCATTTCAATTGCAATTCAAATACATGTGAGAGATTGAAATGTTATGGTAACAGCATGGTTGGATCTGTTGCTCTACTGCAGATTCAAAAGGTAGTGAACAAGAAGTTGCGGGAGAGGTTCTGTCACAGACAGAAGGAGGTCTCAGAGGAGAATCATAATCATCACAATGAGCGCATGTTGTTTCACGGTAAGGAAGTAGTGTGTCTTTGTGTGTATTGGTATTTAACAGAGAAACTCCAAACCTTGCAAGGACCCACAGGCAATGTTGTTGTTGCTGTGTCACCATCCTGTGCAAGTAATTGTGTTTCTAGAAATGTAGGGGGTGCATTGGGGGTGTGGGGGTGGTAGAGTTACTCTGTGTGGTTACTGCAATATAAAAAACTGCACTAGATAAGAAATACTTTTATCATGTTTCATTTTTTTAAGAAAGAGGAAGGTTTTCTGCTAAGCCGTATCTTAGTCATTTCCAGTAAAGCTGCTGGGATGGTGTTATATTGCTGTGAGAAAGACATGGTGTCTTCTAAATGAGGGGAGCAGCACACAATAAAAGCGTTTTACCCTGGTGCTTCAGGCAAGCATCAGGGAAAGGAATCAAAACCAACCATGAGTTTCAGCAAGATTTCTCTAGAAATGCCCGCAAATGACAATTGCCTGAAGGTCCTTTTGCCCTAGATTCTTCTATGAATCTGTGTAGGAAATTGGTTTTGGGTATGATTGTCCTGACACCTTGCCTCACCTTAACCAGTGCTGACTCCTGGAGAAAGTGTGCATTGACAAGATAAATTGCACTGAAATGTGAGTGGGGGGAAAGCCATTTAATGAGATCTGAGAAATGAGTAAGAAATGAGTCACACGTGGGATTTTGGTACATAATGATAAATCCCACACATCACTGCATCCTGCTGGGTATCGCCCCCTTCCAGCTGACTGAGCACACTTTCTGGTATTTAATGGTCTATTTGAGGCAGATAAACTCCTCTTGACACTGAGTCTTGTATTACTACACAACTTAACAAGTACATGTCTTTTTGTGTCACTGTTCTAGGGTCTCCTTTTATTAATGCTATCATTCACAAAGGATTTGATGAAAGGCATGCCTACATTGGAGGGATGTTTGGAGCTGGAATTTACTTCGCCGAGAACTCCTCAAAAAGCAACCAATATGTCTACGGAATAGGGGGAGGAACTGGCTGTCCCACACACAAAGACAGGTCCTGTTACATCTGCCACAGGTAGGAGTCCAGCAGAGTTCCCCACACATAATTCTGGCTCTCCTGGTTTTTATGATCCTGACACAGGATGACCTGTGGGCAAAGAATGGCCACTTGAGCTTGGTCATGGCAGGAAAAAGGCAGTTTTCCATTTGTCAAGGCTGAACAAAACCGAATATAAATGCAGCAAGTCCCACAGGAAGGTCAAAAATTACATCTAAGCATGCAGTGAGAATAAATCAAAGTGAGCTATGGCTCAGGAAAGAGGCTTGAAACAGCAAGTTTGAAAATGAAGAGTCAGGGGAAAATAGCAATTAAACTCCAGGCACTCTCAGGACAAAACTGCAGTGCGAAGCGGTGGTCAGCAGTACAGTGTTGTACTGTGGATCAGATAATTTTGGAGGTAGATAATTTTGGAACAAGACTTAATCACAGCTTTGTTTTGTCCTGGAGTAGATCAGTGTGTTTCTCACACTTTGACACCTGTCCATTCCCTGCTGATAGGAAAACAGTTTCAGCTTCTTTCAATAGCTTTATATAAAATGAACTAGAACAGGCTTCCATGTGAGGGCTAAACAAACTGTGTGTTTTCCCTTCTGTGTGTCATGAAAGATTTTTTGTGACAGGTTTTATATAGTCTTAGAACTGGTTTCTAAAAGTGTTTCTCTAAAACGCCTTGAGAAATTAATTGCAATGAAATAAATTCAAAAGATTGAAATCATTCTGGAAGCATACAACTCCTAGTAAGATATTTAAAATGATGCTCTCTTCTTTCATTCTAGACAAATGCTCTTCTGTAGAGTGACCCTTGGAAAATCCTTTCTTCAGTTCAGCACAATGAAAATGGCTCATGCTCCTCCCGGGCACCATTCTGTTATCGGCAGGCCAAGTGTGAACGGACTTGCTTACGCCGAGTATGTTATCTACAGAGGAGAACAGGTAGGTGGGTTAGCAGGGACTGGCTTTATAGAAAGACAGAGCTTGGAGCTGGAGATGGGGTGTGGCTGGTTTCCAGACCAGGTGTTCTGTGATAATGCTGCTGATTGGGTTGTTGGAGTTTTTTCATTTAAATGGGGAAATAAACAGTGAACTGTACCTAGGCAGTAAATGGTACTCCTATCCACTGATCTGCTCTGATTTATACCATGTAGAATTGCCTAATTTCCCCTGTGCAGCACTGATGCAGTCTATTAAGAACTGTAGCTTCTCTCAGTATACTGTCTTTCTCCCATTGCATTTTACTAGCATTACTGCAGTAGCAAGGACACATGCATTTCTGGGGTTCTAGTACATCTTGAGGATTCTGGACTTTTTACCTGTAGATTCCCAGCAGTGACAGAGACTACTCTTAAATAACAGCTGGAATAGCAAAGGAGTCTTCAAAAGTTGATTTTTAATCTGAATAACTCAGCTCGACCTTGACTCTAGAAAAATGCTTTGCTTACTAGCATGGGTGGCTCCCAGATCACCTGATGAAACTGAATAACCACAGATTTGTGGGGCCTGATGACAAACATTCCACGTCTTGAGGGATGATGGTGTTGCCAAGCCATTCTTCATCATACCCTGAGATTATCTCGGTTGGTTGGAGCATGCTGCTAATAATACCAAGATCATGGGTTTGATCCCTGTATGGGCCATTCTAGAGTTGGATTTGATGATCCTTACAGGTCCCTTCCAACTCAGAATATTCTGTGGTTCTGTGACATTTGAAAAGTCATGGCAGTCAGGCAAGGATGCCAGTGTATGGAAAAAGGGAGACTCATATTCACTCATATTTTTTAAAAGGGAAGAAAAGTAGCCACAAGGGAGCTACAGATAGGTGAGCTTCACCTCTGTGCCTGGGAAGCTCATGGAACAGATGTTCATGAAAGGCACATGCAAGACCAGGAGGTGATTCAAGACAGCCAGCACAGCTTCAGTAAGCACAAATTATGCCTGACCAGTCAGGTGACCTTCTATGAGAGAGTGAAAATGATGGTCCCACAAAGCCTTCTCTTTTCTGAACCAAACAAGCCCATCTCTCTCAGCATCTTCATCCTGTGCTCTCTCCCCCTGATTATCTTATTGGTCCTTTGCTGAACTTGGCTCCAGCTTGCTGGCATCTTTCTTGTACTGGAGAACCTAAAAGTGGTGTGTGGTTTTCTAGATGTGGTCACGTGAGTACTGAATAAACAGCAGTTGCTGCTACACCTGGGGATTTACCCCAGGATGCTCATATCCTTTATTGCTGCCAGAACACACTATTGATTCTGCTTTAGCTTGCTGTCACCCAAGGACCCCATCACTTTTTCAGCTGAGTGGCTTCTCATCCTGCACTGTTACAAAGAGTTAATCTCAGGTGTCTTTGCCCTTGCTGGATTACATGAGCCTTCTGTAGGCCCAGTCTCCTCTCACCTGTCAAGGTTCCTCTGAATGGGGCCCTGCCCTCCATCAACTTTAGCTTTGTTTTGGGACTGAACTGGCTACCAGCTGTCTCCAGGAAACACTGGGCAGATGGACAGATGACTGACTGGTCATGTGCTTTGGGTGGGCCAAGTATTTTACTGCCAGTAAAGGCACTGCAGGATACATTGCAAGTTATTGACCCTTTTGAGGTCAGACTTCATCAATCATCCGAGATTTTTGAGTAACTTAACAGGCACTGACCGATTTGTCAGGATTTAGGATTAGCTAACAAGAAGAGTAACTCTGAATTCCTGTTGCACACAATTTCTGGCAGTTGACTGTGTGGAAGAAGAAACATCTTTCTTTCTATCTGTGTATTAACCAAGGTGTTAAGTACATCCAGCAGTTCCACACAGTGCTGGCTAGTTTGAAATCCACTTCTTTTTGCATGCTATGAACATACAGCTGATTCTTGTGCTGTCCTTCCTGGTCACTGTTTAATGAAATGCAAAAACTGCAGCTTGCTGAGTTACCTTTTCATAAACCAGCACATTTTTTTTTTTTTCTTATTTTACTTTCAGGCATACCCAGAATATCTCATTACATACCAGATTGTGAAACCAGAAGCTCCATCACAGACAGCAACAGCAGCAGAACAAAAGACCTAGTAGCTTCAGAGCAGTGGAGAAGGATGTGACTTCAATCCTGGACTGGATGGATACGTGTTTCTGAAAATCAGTATCACATAAAATTCTTAACAACCTGGAAATAAGCTGTATGTCTTTTATAAAGTATTGCTGTCTTGATGAATACGATATGAGTAACTCTTGCATACTCAACTGCTACTGTTCCTCTTGAGGAAAGTTTACAAGGGACTGCCTTTTAATAACATATCTCAGGCTCCTAGTCTCTGCAGTTACCGTGTGTAAAATAATATTGTTTTGATCTAGACCTTTGGGAACATTATTGTGCAAATGGAAATCTTTATTGGTGCCATCTCACATGTTAAAATTTCAGACACTACTTTTCTAGTTATTTTATTTGCAGATAAATTGCATTAAGCCCATCATTTTCTTTTCAGCATACACCATTCATTTCCTGTTTCCAAGAGATCCTATTTATTCTCCTTTTGTATTCTGAAGATGAGCCGGAACCTTCTTGAAGATATTTTGCACAAAGTCAAGTCGACTAAAATCGTTAACAATGCAATATAAATTTCACCTGAGGAGGGGCTAGGTCAAGTTCTTCAATATAGGGTTTTTTTTGCACACCTCTGAGCAAACAATAACATGAGTGAGTGTAACTTTAGAGTGGAAACAAGTGATGTCAATTTGCTGCCTTGTCTGTGTGAGTTTTCTGGGGGAAGCCCTGGGAAGTGTTTGCAAGGGTAAAACCAGCTCTTGTGCTTAGAAAAACATCATGAAACCGGTCCATGCCCTCTGCTGGCATCTCTAAAAGAACATTTTATAAGGCTCCTGTTACGTGCATGCAGCTTGTGAAATGTTCTGCAGTTACAGCAGTGTATGGTTTTGCTGGGAGAAGCAGGTGAAAAGTCAGAAGATTTCATACAGGAGGGGCATATCTGGTTCATGTCCCTCTGTAAGATGAGACCCAGTGAATGGGTTTCAGGCTGGTAAGGGAGAGTGCATTACAGCAGTTGCCTGTCACATCTTTGAGTGTGACATCACAGTTGAAGAGCTTAAGGGATTTACAAAAGTAATAATTTTTTTAAATATCGATTTTACATTTTGATGAGAATAAAATTTTAAAGTATCGGTTGGCAAGTGGATTTGTTTGCAGGTATACCAGAGAACAAAGTTAGGATTTATTCACTTAATACCCTTCTTCCCAAATTCCCAGGTTTATTTTGCTGGGTAGGAGAAAGTTATTTTTAAGCATTGCATAGCACAGCATCAAACAGTTTCAAAAGTCCCTCTCATGGTGGATATGGATTTAATAAAAGTAGAAACTGTTTCTTTTTTGTGGTGTTTTACAGTTTCAGAGGAGGTTGAAGATCAAGACCTGTTAATTTTTTTCCTAACAACCAATACCAGGAGATGTGCTTCAGTGTTGACCATGTAACAACTGGAGGAAAAAAATGTTCCTTTGGACACAACACATTGTACATTTCCCTATCAACCAGCACTGTTTAGTGTCTGATGATCCAGTTCATGCATTCAGGTTTTATCCCCCTTAAAGCAAGAAAGCAACAGAATAGTGTGCTCTTAGTTGATAAAAATATACATGCTCCCCATAAGTGGGATTTTGCTAACATGTTTGTATAAAACAGACTTAATCCTTAAGAGAGTTTCACTTTCAGCATTAAGACACAATTTTTATTTTTAACGTTAAGGATTAATGTTGAAGCAAGTCATCCTCACAAGAAATGTCACCCACTGTAAAATCAGTCATTTGATGCAATATGGCTACCTGAACATCATCTGTTTGTAATATCTCTAAAGGAAACCTTAGAAATAGCAATACTCCAACAGAACTTGAACTCTGAGTTTTACTTATCTTGAGCTGACAGTGGATATATGGTTCTCGCTTCATTTTGTGACCTGATTAAATATGTAGCTTTGAAGTCCCAGCCAGGCTCTAGCCTAGTTGTCCTTTTAAACAAGTTTCATTGATAAAATTGGGTGCTTGTATTTTGGCTACTTGTTTCATAGTGTTAGGATTGCAAAGATCACCACTAGGCTTTGAAGCTTTGTATTCACCATTTAAGTTTGGGGTTTGTTTTTCATTTAGTTCATAATGGAGTGGGGGATGTGCCTATCTGCACTAGGGTTTCAGACAGCGACCAGAGCGAGTGCTGTTCTCCATCCCCAGTTAGACATAGTTTTAAATGGTGAAACAGCTATGCTGCTTAAGTGAGAAAAATGATTAATGTGGGTGTGAAAGTTAAAAGCTTTACATCTTTCAAAAATAAGAACAAATCTAAAATGTAAAACCCCACCAAGCCCACACCGGATGCTGTTCTTGCTTGTTGTTTCCTATGTGCTGGTTGAACTAATGGCTTAGTCTGGATTTCTTTTACAGCCTGAAACGTCTAGAGGATAAAAATAGCCTGGATGAGACTGAGGGGAGACCTCATTGGGGTCTTCAACATCCTCACAAGAGGAAGTGGAGGGTTGGTACCAATATCTTCACTCTCTGACTGGTAACAAGAGTGGAGGAAGCAGCATAAAGCTGAGTCGGGAGGTTTAGGTTGGATATCAGGAGAAAGGATTTTCACCCAGAGGGTGGCTGGGCACTGGAACAGGCTCCCCAGAGAAGTGGTCACAGCACCAGCCTGACAGAGTTCAAGAGGCCTTTGGACAATGCTCTCAGGCACCTGGTGTGAATCCTGGGGCTGTCCTGTGCAGAGCCAGGAGTTGGAATCATTGGTCCTTATGGGTCCCTTCCAACTCAGCATATTCTGTGATTCTACTTTCCAGTATCTTTGAACTGCCAGTGTTAATGTTTCTGATGTTCTGTGCAGAGTAAAGGTGCTGTGTGAGGAAATAATTTTGCAGTGTTTTTTGTCTCGTAATGACGTGATCTCATATCCGTTTGTGGCCAGACACAGAGGAATACCCAGGCCTGATGATGTGTCTGTGTGTTGTAGACACCTGTGCAGGAGTAGCATATGCTGTCACAGCTCCTCTTACAGTTCAAAACAAAGTGAGGATCTGCCCATCAATATCAAAGTTACCTGTGACAAACCCGGTTGTGGTTGTGGTGGTAGAGCTGCATTTGGCAGGCTGTTAACGGTACAGACGCTGCTGCTTTAGCTGGGGGAGTTAACTACAATGGGACCTTAAAAATGCCATGACCCCATAACCAGGCAGTTGCTGCCTCCTGAGAAATGAAGCCTTTGACCTCCTGAGAAGAGCAGTCCCCTGATACTGGGATTCTCATTTACAGTATTGGATCACCAATTGGGGCACAGTAGGAGCTGACATAAGAACAGTGGGCTAAGCCCTCGTAAGCTTGGGAGACCAGGGACAGAATTTGGTCTGCTGGCACAAGGGACAGTGTGTCTCTCAGGCCTGTTGATTTTTGTCAGCGTCCCTTTGAGGCAGCATTTTGAAACTTCTTTGTAGTTTTGCAACAGGACCTTAATAGGCAAAACGGAATGAAAAGTCACCATCTGACAAAAGGAGGGAGGGTTCTGCTCTCCATTGCTGAAACTGTTTCCATGAGACTGATGACTTAGGTACCTGGTGCAGAGTGACACTGCAGTCTGATTGCTGTCAACAAAACTTTTGTTAGGATTAAAAGCAGACAGTACAGTACCTTAATAAGGTATATTTTATGTTCTCGTTCTTATTTTTATCTACCAGTTGTGTTTGATCCCAGCTCCACAGAGACTGTTAGAAACCTCTTATACTATCTCCACCATGTTGCAGTCACTATTGATTTTCTAACCTGTTTTGAGTGGTTTGCGTGTGATGCAATTGAATCCCACTGCATTATGTAGCAGAAATTTATTTTGCCTGCAAACTTAAACTTTGCTTGCTTGTTATGGGAGTACCCCCGAAGAAAATCCTACACTGAAGCAAAGAGAAAACCCTGCAAAATGTTCTGCACCGTTGGCTTTGGTGGGCAGCAGACACAGAAAAGGCATGTGGTATATGGGAGGGAGTAACTCCTGGAGAAGGGCTCTGGAAACCAGCTGTTCCTGCTGTTTGTTGTAGGTTAGGGGAGGTGTCTGCTCCCTGTGTTAGGTGCTGAGGGATGCAAACATGTTGTGCCACTGTGTGGCCTGTGAGAGCTACTAAAGACAGTGGCAAATCTCAGAAAAGCCTCCTGCATCCCTGCAATGACATCAGTTCATGCACTGCCTGCAATTTCCATATGGGACTATTAACCAAAATTGTCCTGAACAGGATTTTTCAAGGTGGGTAAAAGGAAGGGTCCAGCCACAAAACAGATTAGTTTTGCTAATTGCTAATCATTCTCAGAAACTCAATGTCAGGAAATGTGTGAGTTTATTTTCAGTGGTATTTCTCTGTTTCCATGCTGCTTTGCCACAGAAAACCTAGCTCAGAAATCTAAAAGGACGTGCATCTAATGCATGCTTCCGTTATGCTAAGCTGAATATTTGTGCAGGATTGTAAGCTATGCTGCAGCCCCCATAGGGAAGACCTGGGAAAGCACATATTCCGTTCTCATGTAGCAAGGGGCTTGTGAGCCTCCAGAGACTTGAATCCATTGGTGATCAGAGGTGGTGGCTTGGCACAGACGTGTTCTCCTGGTCTTTCTGAGAGTGCCGGGACAGATGTGCAGAGGGGGAGTGGCAGTGTTCTCACCTCTGAACAGAGTCAATGTGAAACCCAAGGGATTGGGGAACATAGTATGTGTGTTAAAATCTCTGAAGCAAGGTGAATGAGCTTGGGAATCTGTAGAGGACATGGGAAGCAGATGCATTTCCATTACACTGACACATATGCCTGTCAAGTCACGTTATCTGACTGGGTTTGATGTATCGGTCTTGCTGAACCTGTTGGTGGCAAATTTTAGTGCTGGTCCCATTAATTACTAATGTAGAGTATTAGAATCTTTGTTGTTACAAGATAATTTTGACACTTTCTTAACATCTGCAGAACTTGCTTCAGCTTTGGAAATTGAAATGGGGATTTTCTGTGCTGCAGTCCCATGAGCTTGTGCTTTGTCATTCCTAATTGCTTTCTCTGGCAACCCAGATGGCAATGCAGCTGGGGGTTGAATTTCTAGACCTTTTTTTGTGTAACTTGTTTTCATAACTAGCCCTGTATGTGTCCTCTCTTGGTTGCCAATTACCTGGAGCTGGGATATCATTTATTTATTTCTTCTTTTACCTTCTCTCTCAAAGTTGAAGACGATGGGCAGTTTCTCAGCCTACCTACATGGTGGACTTTAGGTAACATCTCTGTAACAACTGAGTTTGATCTATTAATGTGCTTGGCTAAATGTCTGATCTGCAATACTTGTAATAGTTTAAAAGTCAATAAATACATTTTTAACAGTTGCTCTGTGAAAATGGAATGTGTGCACAACCTGCTCATCGGTCTTGGGACAAATTTGCTCCAGCCAAACTGTTGAAAACAGTTTTATTTTTATTTTCTTCAAACAGTGTTTTCTCCCTCCCTCAGGCAATAAATAAAAAGTTAATCTCTAGAAAAAAAAAAAGAACAAAACCATACATATGTACATCAGCCACACAGGCATCTTGTGTGTTGGACTGGAGGGAAGGGCAGAGGTAGGGTGGGAAATAAGGCTCCAGGTGGGTTGAAGATGAGGCATTTTCAAAGCTTGGACCAAAAGCTGCAGAAATGTTGCACAGGTGAACAAGACTCAGCACAGGAAAAGGGCTGGTCATGAGGTGGGAGAAGCTTGAAAATGCTGGATGAATGACACCTCTGGGCCAGCCTGTCCTCCACCCCACAGCTTCTCTCTCCGTGACTACAGCCCACCCATGTCCCAGGACATCCTCTTTTGGAAGGAGAGCAGCAGTGGGACCCGTGGAGAGGAAACTGAACAAAGTAATCAAAAGCAGCCCTTCTTTCTCATCTTAAAGCCACAGGAGATTGGACCCAAGTTTTGTAGAAACCAGTGATCCACAGAGGCAAGAAAATAGGCATTTCAGGCTACATCTCTCCCTCCAAACTACTTCCCAACCACAGAGATTGCTTTCTTCCATTGGAATAGGCTCAGCTGGTGACTTGGCAGGTGCCTGCCAGGTCCTGCCTCATCTCCCCAGCCACTGGCAGGGCTGGGGTTGAGTGCAGGCAGCCTTGTGCCACCACTCCTGCTCACCCCAAGGTCCTGCCTGCAGCTCTGCTTGTCCAAAGCGTACCTGGCTCAGGTAAGCAGCACCCACCACACACACACAGGTCTCTCTGCAAGGGGACAGGCTGCTGCACAATAAAAACAGGGTATGCTCCCATGTCAACCTAGATGAGCTGGGGGCAGAAACATGGGGAGAGGGGGAGGTGTAAAAAAACAAGACAGTAAAATGGGGATGGAAACACATCAAGACCAGGCACTTGAGGAAACCCAGTACACTATTTTTTTCCTCCCCCAAAGAGCCTGGACAATGTCAAGGTTTGTGGCTTTTACAACTTCGTGCTTTCAAAACATAACAATAAAAAGCAAACAAACCAAGATGAGGTAAGAAATTTCTCTACGAAAAAGATGTCGAGTCCAGCGTGAATGGCAGTGTCCGGCACTATTGCTTAACATCACAGGGCTCCACGCCCCCTACACGCCTGGCACTGCCTGCCCGGCTGGCCTCGGCCCTGAGCTAACAGCTGGGCGACGTGGTGATGGGGCTGTGCAGGTAGGGGAGGCTGCTGGGGGTGGCATGGACACCGACAGACACTGGGAAGCTGAAGACAAACTGCGAGGTGGGGGTGGAGGTGGCCTTGCCCCGCTCCCGCAGCGTCCCCGAGGGGCTGACGGCCTCCACTGCGTATGAAGTGGCCAACACCTGTGACTCGAACTGCAGCAGCTGCCCCATGAAGCTGAAGTTTGGGGAGATGATGCTCCGGCGCTGCTTGACAAACTCGAAGGCCTCCTCTAGCTTGACGCGCTTCTTCATCATCAGGTACGCCAAGCAGATGGTGGCCGAGCGGGAGATGCCAGCCTGGCAGTGCACCAGGACCCGGCCACAGCACTCCTTCACTGAGTCTGGGGGGCAACAGGGGTGAGACATGAGACCCAGGCCGTGCCACCACGGCCCAACCCCTCACCAAACCCGCAGGTGGTGGCTGACCTCCCTCCCACCATGACAACCAGTGCAGACAACATCTCTGCACAGGCACTCACCAATGTACTCAATTGCCTCCATGAACCAGGAGCTGATGTCAGCTTTGTGGTTATCCTCCACAGGGATACACTTGTACTGGTAGTGCCCCTCAAAGTGGTTGGGGCAGTCTGAGGAGACGTTCAGCAGGGCTGTGATGCCCAGTGCATCAAGCATGTCCCGCCGGGCTGCGTGGTAAGCGCTGCCAAGATAGAGGAAGGGAAGGATTTCCACAGGCCCACCCTGTTAGAGAGAAAAACAACAGATATGGGGTTGATCAGGGGACAGTGCCAGGCAGGACACATGGCCAGATGGCATGGAAACATCAAGTTGTGCAGCAACCTGGCACCTGATCCAGGGCCCTCAGAAGAGGGAGCAGAGGCTGCCTTCCTGAGGTGCTAAACCTATTTCAGCCTTTCCTCTTCCTCTCCTTCTCCTGTTCAGAAACAGGCAGGTGTGGGTTAACAGGATTTGGGCTTGTCCACTCTTTGGTGCACACAAACACCCTGGGATTAGGAGGACCACCATGCTTTCCCATGAGAGGAAAGGAAGCAGGACTCTGGCTCCACAAGCCCCAGCTGAGGAAGAGTAGAGACTCCCACTGGAGCAGGTTGCAATGCTGGAAGGGCAGTCAAAATAGCTGAGCACTGGGCTTTTAGACATACCTGGTCATGAAAAGGGGTCCCACAGGAACTACAGCCCAAATCCAAGGGCTCAGCACTGGTGGGGGGTGACACATTGCTCAGGGACTTGGTTTTTGCACAGAATTCAGGGTACTCCGAGGAGAAGCGCTCATAGCCCCCTGCAAGAAGAGAAGCACAAAGTGTTATCCCAGACCGCATTCACAGGACTGAAGAACGGCACAGCCAGAGATGCCCATGGCCACTAGATGATGCTACAGCGATGGAGAGTGGCCTCTTGCCCCAGGAGGAGCAGACAGGCTCTCGGCAGCAAGGGGGGAATCCCTGCAGCCCCACCATTCCCTTGGAGTAAGAGCACCAAGAGCAATGATCTTGGCCACCCAAAGTCTCTGGCCCAGGGATCGGTCCCCTGCTTTCTGCTGGCCAAAACCCCAGACCGAGGCCGAGGTTGCTCTCTGAGACAATGAAGAGAGGATTTATTTCCAGCATACTCAGACTTAAATGGGAAAAGCTGCTCTGAGGCCAATGACTGTTCAGTTCTCATCTTCCCTTGACACATCATTTTGTCACAAAACATAGGAAGGTCTCCTGTTCCCATCTTGATCCCCCCAGCTCAGAGCTCCCAAAACAGCAGACCAGGAAACAAAGATGGCCCCACAGCCAAGCTGCCCTCAGAGAGAGGCACAGAGAGCTGCCTTCCAAGGACACGGGTGCAAGCTGACATGAAAGGACACATGGAGAAGCTTGTTTCTCTGACCTGATAAGCACAGGGGCCATCAGGGCTTCATCATGGCAGGTGAAACAAGAGCAATCCCTGCTGAGTTCCCACAACAGGGAAACCGCAGTGTTGGCTTGCCAATAAACACCTCTGGTGAGATTTCCTTCTCTCACTGAAATCTAACCAACAACCCTGACATCTTTGTAGGGTCTAACTTTGAGCCTCAAAATCAGTAAAAATCAAGTATTTTACTATCACCACAAGACTTCAGCTAGATCATGCCCTGACTCCCAGCATGGTTCCTGAAGACTCAAACCAACTGCAGGACCTATGCCTGCAGATTTTGGCTTACCAGAGCATACAGCAGGAAACATCTTTCTCATCCAGCCTTAGCTCTGAGACTGCCCTGAACAAGGCTGGATATTCAAAACAATGGATGCAAGCGTCTCAGGCAGCCCAGGAATCGCTAGGCAGTTAGAGCCCGATAGTGCCAGCATCCCTGTGTCCTTTGTGATTTCCTCCCCCTACAAAAGGAAGGGCTCTAGTACCTTAAAGCAGAGCCGTGCAGATGCATCACTGCATTTGCATTGTCCCTCCCACGCAGCCAGGACAGTTTGCAGAGGCTGCATTTCCCTGGCCTGACAACCCTTCACAGTCCTACTGCTTCGATGTGAAAGATCATCCAAAAAAAAAGTCTAACCAAGAGCCCTGGTTAGACTTGTTCCAGAGATCTGGTCCTAAAATCCCTGGATTGCACTCCAGTGGTCACAGCACCAAGAGAGGCAAAAGCTGCCCAGGGTGATGGGCCGAAACAGCTTGGAAAGAATGGTTCTTGGAAACAAAAGGAGACCTTTTCAAATGTTTCTCTTCAATGAATCTCATCAGATTCATTGATCCAGCAGCTCCTGGCTGTGCACACCGGCCCTGCCCAGTGCAGGAGCCAGGCAGAGCAGGTGCCCATGGCCAAGCCAGGCTGTTTCACAGGGAATCTGGCAGCTGCCAGACCTGCACAAAACACATCTGGGTCTCCATTGTGACCTGCACCCAACAAACGTGCACTTGGGCATGCACAGCTCTGGGTTAGTGTAGCTCTCATGGAATCAGAGCAAGATCATTTTAGTAGCTCTGTGGTAGGCAAGAAGAAGACTGTAGTGCTGAGACCGAGTCTCTCGGAACCCCTTCCTTAAAAGGGCTCCCATTCCAACCAACCTCCCACGAGAGCCACACAGGCACCAGAAGCTCTCAGCTGACAAAGGCCACCCTTGAAGCAGAGCAGCATTTCCTGCCACATGCGTGGCTCCAGCACCACGCTGGCTCCTGGTGAAGGAGCTTGCTCCTGAGCGAGCCCTTGC
Source organism: Cyanistes caeruleus (assembly GCF_971803275.1). Lineage (NCBI taxonomy): Eukaryota > Metazoa > Chordata > Aves > Passeriformes > Paridae > Cyanistes > Cyanistes caeruleus. Next base: position 44,108,725 of record NC_141705.1, read on the forward strand.
TGTGCAGGCACTCCCGCAGCAGCACATCGTATGGCATCCTTGGAACAGCTCCTGCTGCTTTTACTGTATCTAGTACAACTGAAGTGCTAGCTCCTCCATCTATCAAGCCTCTTAATGGATTTGCTACTCTGCATACACATCCTCACCCCTGCTGTAAGTAAGCCAAGGAATAAATTGACTCTCAGGCTGTAAACAGAAAAGAAAAAGCCCCACAGAGCTCATCCAGGAACCCCAGCTGAGCATCCCCCGCCCCTAAATCATCTCACGGCAATTCTCAGGACCAGCAGCTCCAAATGCGCACGGCTTCTCATTTAACACACGGCAGAGGGGGGAAGTCCTGATCCCTGCTGTAGCGACAAAAGGAGCCGAGAGTTTTCTCTGCCCGCTGCAAAGGGACATGGCAGTGACAGCAGCTATTTGACCCTGCCCGAACACCTCCTCCGCACCGCGGGGCCGGGGATGAACTCGAACAAAGCGATCTCCCCACGCACACTCACTTCCCTCAGGTCCCGGGCAGGGCCACGGGGCCCGCTCGGTGCCCCTGAGCCGGCTCAGACCGCCCGGGCACCCGCGCCTGGGGCCGACGGCCGCGCTGCCACCGCCGGGGACCCGAGCTCCGGGGCAGCGCGGCCCCCGCCGCTCCCAACTTCTGGCAGGACAGCCGGGCCGGGAGAAGGGAGCGCCCTGCCCGGGGCGCGGCGAGGCCGGTCCCCCCGTTCCCGGGCGGGGGCAGCTGTCCGCGGCCCGTTCTCCCGCCCTCACTCCCGCCGCCCGCTCCCCGCCGCCGGTACCTGCCAGGAGGCGGATGTCGGCGCGCGCCGTGTCGCGACGGAGCGCGCGCACCACGAGCGCCACGGTGCTGTCCTCGCGCAGGGCCTCCGCGCGCGGGCTGCGCTCGTCGTACACCACGACGGCGGCGTAGAGCCCGGCCCGCAGCCGCGCCCGCACCTCGCCCTCGGCCGGCAGGATCTGCTCCAGGCTCACGGCGCCCTTGGCCCGCCGCCGCACGATCGTGTTGCAGCGCACGTTGAGCGCCCCGCGGATGTGCCCGGCGCTGTGCGCCAGGAAGGGGCGGCAGTCCAGCACCAGGCACCGCGCGGCGCCGCCGCCGGCCCCGGCCTCGTCGCGGCCCACGAGCCGCCGCAGCGCGCTGCCCTCCATCTCGCGCAGCCCCTCGGTGGCCACCATGGCGGGGGGGAGCGCCCGCCGGGCCCCGCGCCCGCCGCCCGCGCCGCTCGCGCACCCCCGCGCGCGCCGCGCGCCGCCTTTACTACCCGGCGGCGGCCGCTCGCGCGCCCCCGCCCCGCCCCGCCCCGCCCCATTCACCGCGCGCCGGGGCCGCATGAATGGAGGGGAGGCGGCGCGCGGGCGCGGCGACGTCACCGCCTCCATTCACAAAAAAAGAAAATCCGTCCGCGCCGCCGGCCGGCCGCGGGTTGTGAATGGGAGAGAGCGGCGGGCCGCGCCGCGCCTTTGTCACCGCCGGGCAGCGCCGTGTCACCCCCACCGGGACCCCGCCGGGTCCCACACGCTGCGGGAGCACACGCCAGTCTACACACACACAGACAGACACACAGACAGACAGGCAGACATAGAGACACACACATACACACACACACACAGACACACACATACATACACACACACACACACACTCAAGCACACGCTGCGCACATTCCTCTTCCTTTGTCCCCTTGCTACTGTTTTGCTTGGACCGCTTGCCGCGGCGGGGGGCACTAGGCGGGGCCCGCTGTCAGCTCTGCAGGGTCCCTCTGGGTCCTTCTGACTGCATATCTTTCACGGCCACGCTTCCTCTGTCAGAAGATGGCATCTCATTAGCCGCAGAGCCCTAAAAACACTACACCACCCTGCTTGTGATGCGACTGTGGATGGAGCTCTTCGGTTTAATTCCTCCCACGGAGGAACTCTATTTTCGGCTAAAAGCCTAAGGAGTAAATGCACAGCCCTGCAGTGTCCCAGGAGGGTCTCCCCACAACCACCACCCAAACATGCAATCATTTCACCCCAAAGTCCCGTTTCGGACTGCTTTCAAACAGAAGCAGTGTTGCAAACCGCAATGCCAGCAGCCGTGCTCAGGGCATTTCCTGCAAACGCATGCTGCTTCAGAGACCTGAAGGTATTCAGCTGTCCCGACATGGACCTGGACGTGGTGGGTGTAAGGTTAGAGGCCCGGGGGTTATTCAAGCCCATCTGCCCCGTCACTGCTTTTCACAGAGGGCAGCACTTAGAGGCAGCTTGACTTCCCCTGCCCTGCGTGCCCGGTCACTTTTACCCGGGCAAGGCAGGGGAACACCTGGCTGTGTGTGCCTGCCTGGGAGGAATCCAGCCTAGCACGCACGTTCTGGTGACACTCCTGCATCCCGCTGCTGCCTCTCCTCTACACTCTGCTCTCTGACCCCCGCTGGGCTCTCCCCTCAGCCTGAGTCAGCCCGATCTTTGCACCTGTGGCTTTTGTGCACCGTGCCAACCCTTCACCAGCCAAGTCAAATCAGATGAGCTGGGGGGGAAACACAGCTGCCATTGGTGTAATATATCCCACTCCAGGAATGCATTAGAGCCTGTTGCCTAATACAACAGGGGTGGAAGGCTAATTGTCTCCCATTCCAACCCGCATCAAACACAAGAAAAGCAAAACCCTGTTTCTGCTGAAGTAAACCAGACTCTGGGTGGCCATGCCAGAGACATTGTTTCTTCCTTTAGAGAAATCTGTCAGAGACAAAAAACTCAAACTGAGAATTTGATTGCAAACTAATGGAAAATTACATTCTCATACCAACAATACTTGAACTCAAGCTGGATCATCAAAACATCCTGAAAAGTTTTGCATGAGGCCTGATGCCAAAATACGTTGTTTTCTTTGTTCTTCTTGGGCAGATGTTGGCCACCACCACAGGATGAGCTAGCCTGGTGTCTCCAATGCCTTCTGCACTATTCAATCCAGCTTTTACACTAAAATTGGATAACCAAGGACACAAAGTGTATGTCCTTGGAGACAGGCTTATCATCCTAATTTTTCCCTCTCTTGTCCAGCATGTGACTGGGACAAACTGATCTGAGGTGGGAGAGGAGGGTGATATTGTCATGGGTGCAGGAAGGGGCATTTGGGCTGATGTCCCTGGATGTTTGCAAGAGCACTGATAGAGGAGATTATTTCAGGGTGGAGTGTGGAAGGATGTGTGTGCACGTGCAGATTTTCAAGTATTTCCATGTGCCTGAACCATTTCCCCACTCTTCATCCCTCCCTGTTGCCTATCTAGAGATGGCAGGTTCTTGGCTCTTTCTTCCTGGAAAATAAACTGCACCCAGCCAGGCTGCTGGGAATCCCACTGTGCTCCTACACTGGGCATTGTCACAGCTGTGCTCCTGGCTGGTCACATCTGGAGCTGGTGCTGTGCTGGGGATGGTGGCCCACAGACATGGGGAGAACACAAAGGCAAGAGTGCCCAAAAGGAATGAAGTCAAGGCCACCCACCCAGGATACACCACTGGAGGAGAAGAGGGATCTCCCTCACTGCAGTTAGCTCAAGAGGAGATCTAATTAACCTTATTTATAGAGGTATTAAGATGTGAATCCCCAAAAATGCTTGCAAGGCAGAAGCCACAAGTCAAAAGAAGCAGCACAGTTACGTGGGGTGGAGGCATGGAGCATATGGAAAGGGGGTGGGGATTGGAGAAGACCACACTGCTTCATGTCCTGACTTTGTAAACCCAGCTAATATGATGTGAATAATAATGTGAAAGCTAATATTCCTGTCAAACAGCATCCTTATGGTGCAAACTGAAATATATCCCGCTGGAAAACAAGCATCCAAAAGCAAAGGGAGAGAGAGCAAGAGACATTCATTTCCTTTGCAGCAGAGTCAAGGGATCATCTTTTATACGGCCCTGGCCAGAAAAGGCAATTGGTGAAAGAGACTGAAGGGAAATGAATTGTCAAAGGAGGCACATGTTTGGATGATTAAATGTCAATATGTACCTTGAATTAAGAAAAAGGAATTTACACCTCATCTCACTGTGGCAGCAAAAACCAAATTAGAGTCAGACTCTAAATTTGCCAGCCAATAGATACAAATTTGTTTGGCTACCTAAAGGCTTTTTCTGCCCAGAGAAATGCTGAAGAATAAGTTCCCCTGGGTGGGCAATAACTGCTGTGGGCAACTTGAAGCTGCTGAGCTCTGTGAGCCCTCTGGGTTTCTCTAGGCTTTCCTGGCTCCGCTCTCCTGGATCCTGGCCCCAGTGTGCACTCATGGAGTCCTGGTGTGCTGTGTCACGCTGCAGGTCTCAGCTACCTGACAGATGTGCCTGCCTCTGTGCTACTGGGCAGGAACTCTGGCAAGGACTTTGTTATGCTGAAGTTTTCCCATGAGCTTGGCTCCCTCCATCCTCCTGGTCAGCCAGTGCAGCTGTGGATGGACAAAGCACAGATGTACCTCCTCACTGCTCCTGGCACGTGACAGAAGTTGCAGCCTGAAGATGCTGCCACCTTTCCCTGGCTGCTCCCAGCGGTTGGCCAAAGGGTTGAGTGGTTTGCCCTGGCATGTGCAGGAAGCCTTTGGCAGAAATGAAAGGCAGAATCAAGACCTTAGCAACTTGCAAGTCTGTACTTACCGACAGAACCCGTCCCTCCCGGAGTGCCACAGCAGCGTGGTTCCCTTCTGTCCTCTTGCAGCACCTTACGGTTCTCCTTTCATGCAGTCTCTCTTCCTCACAGCTTTCCAGGCTGGGGAATGCCCCTCCTGTCCACAAAGGGAAGTGCAGCAGTGAAAGAGTTAAAAGATTCATGTTAATAAATTCAGGCTGTCTTTTCCTCTAGGGCATATTTACATATTAATGGAGGGGAATTGTAATGAACCTGTCTAGGGAGGCTAAAGGGGAAATTATACAAGGTTGGCTGCAAAGGTGGAGGAGGGGAAAATGTTCATTTTCAGTGCTTTCCAACCCCTCAGCTGCAAAAGCATGTGACCAGCCTAGGCTCCAGGGCAGTGCCTTGCCTGGCATGGGACACCCCAGAGTGAACGCAGAACCAGAGGGCAGGTAGCTATTCGGACCCACCTGTGTCCCTCCTGCACTGGCTTCTCCTAGCTAAGTGTCACACTGCTCCAGATGTTATTTTAAGCCCAGGGTCACAACAGCATATTTCAGCAAGCATGTCCCAAATCATCACCCCATCCTCCAAGGCATCCTGACAAAATGCAGCTGCTGGTGGACAGTCACAAGAGCAGCTCACCCACAATTAGTTTTCAGCAGACAATCTCTCAGGGCTTTTCCACAAAACTGTGCTTGGAGCAAGAGGCAAGAGAGCCAAGGAAGGGAATTTATCCCAGGCTGGGCTGAAGTGCTTACCTATCCCATCCCTGCTCCTTCACACCAGGCTGCTTGAACCCTGCCATGATCTTTGTTGCCTCAAGCCCCAGAGCTCTCTGCATGCCAGCCCAAAAGCCTTTGACAGCGCATGAAAGATGCCAGGAGCTTTGCCAGGTCTGTTTTCCCTGCTCGCTGCTGAGGCCTCAGTGTGTAATCCCCACTCCAGCGAACTGCCCTACAGATTTTATCTCAAGAAGAACAAATAATCTGTTGCTTTTGCACTGCAATATCAGATAGAGCTATAAATCACTAGATAGGAGACTAATTACTGTGCTTCTGATCTGATTTAGATTGGAAGATGGAAAAACCAGCCTTTATTCCTGAAAGCAAAGGAGCTTCTTCAGAACAGCAACGGGTGCTCCATGTACCTCAATAGCTACAAATGGTTTATGCCCATGCAAACAAGATCAGGGCAGGACCCACTCAAATTAGCAGGATACAAAGTGGCCTGCAGATTTTCTGCTGCAGATTTGTTTTCCCCCCACATCTCTCTCTCTCTCTGCTTTTTGCCACTGCTTCATCTCTGCTTGTAAAAATCAGCACAGCTCCAGTTACCCTGGGTGAGAAATGTGAGGTCTGATCCAGCACGGTTAGTGAACGGGAGCAAGATTTTAAGATGATCAGTGGCTTCTGCTAGGGAAAGGCTGTTCTGCCACAGCCCTAAATGCTGCCTGCAGAAACAGGAGCCTTCCAAAATCCCATGCTGCTTCTTGTTGACCTGCCTGGGAAGTGTGAGGGGACACCAACTGCAGGGTTTGGAGGTTCATTGCTGGTGGGACTCCTGAGGACTGGATGGTAGGTAAGGGCACACAGAACTGATGCATCCACCACTCCTGCTCTGAAGGACTTAGGAGCCCAATGTTCCCACAGCTGTGGCAGACTTGTCCCTCAATATCACCCCTCGACATCACCGGGACCCAGATTTGGGTCCTGGCAGGTGCAGAGCCAGCCTGGCTGTCCCCTGGGCACTGCATCTTCCAGCACCTGGTTCAGACTGGGTGGTGGTTGGTTGGATGCAGGATGATTGCTGAATGTTTCTGCAGCCTTGGTGCACCAGGGTAGCCCACACTGGGAAGCTTCTTCCTGACATAAGAATCTGCACTTGCTATGCTTAACATTTTGTCATTTTTTTATACAAATGTGGTGCTGTGCCCACTGTCACACCCCATCAGCATCCTCCTGCCTTCCACAAAACCCCCGAATCTTCCCCCATTCCAGGTGTCAGGACACACATGGTCTGTGGTCATATTATTACAATGAAGGATTATAAAGCAGATGTATGTGAGGTGGATAAAACAGGCACATGGGTCCCTTAATCCCAGAATTTTAAGTGCCATGGGGATTAGTTTTACATCTTTGGCTGCAGGATTTGGGGATGCAGCAGAGCCAGAGAAGTGAATCTGTGAAAGCAAGTTGATCCCCTCCTCTCAGTTTGCTCTAAGACAAATGCAGTGTAAGGGAGCTGCTTTGAGAACTAGATTGAAGCCAGTAAGGGATGCGGCGTTTTAACCTTTAACGTGGCCTGTGACATTTCGCCTTTAACACACATTATATCCCACATGGCTGTGAAGCCAGGGATCACTCCTGAAAACTCTCCAGCCCTGGTGCAGTATTTAATCATGGGCATAGAGATCCTAGCAGCTGCCTTCTTTGGGGACATCGCTGTTTGCAAGTTGAAAGAGAAATGCCTCGCTTGAAATTCCCAGTGTTTGGTTAAGCATCCGGCCTCAGTGATAGGATTGAAGCTGAGCTTTGAATGACGTTTTTTGCTAGGAAGAAAGGGCTGGGGAAGAGACATTTCTCCCTTGGGCTTAAGATCATAAATAAGGCAGTGTTATGTAAGTGTGACTATAACCTATTTATACATAGTGTCAGACTCATGCACTCAGGCTATGAATGACAAATCTCCCACTAATTTTTATGAATGTAGCAGTGGTACCTGTATGAGTTTTGAAACAGCAGTGGAAATGCAGGCTGTTCTGTGCCAGCAGTAACTGGGACACCCCTCCAAGTTACACTGAGGGAGGGATGACTTGTGTCTGGCATTTCCTCTTTTACAGACACAGAGGTTGCAGTTGGCTTCAGGCAGCTCCCCTGGACCCATTCCTGATCCCAAGACCCAAGTGGCAGGCACCAGGGGAATGGAAACCTGCCGCTCTTCCTGGGATAAACCCAGTCTCTTGTCCCTCAAGCAGTGACAAAGTCAAGGAAACATCTTGCTGCAGGCCCTGTGCATACTGGGAGTTTACAGGGCATCAAAAGTAAAAGGATCAGTTCCTGGAAGTAGAGCACATGGGTGGTTACTAAACACAGGGAGATTACTGAGCTGGAACTGTTCAGAAGCCAGAAGTGTAGCTGAACTCCTTCTGGCAGACACTTGTGCTATTTCTGTGTATCTGTCCCTCATACTGGTGTTGCTCAGTGTGAAGTTGCTGAGCAGAGTGGTTAGAGCCAAAGTTCTAACCTCACATAGGCCAACGCAGCCTTAGCTGTGTGTGTCTAACCGGGTTGGCATGGCCTGGTGCCTGCCTGGGACCAAGACGATGTCAACTGTATATAAAAAAAATCAAATGAAGATTTATACCCAGAAATTACTCCTGAGGCACAGAGAGCCAGTCGTTGCAATTGTGACAAGACAAAACCCCAAATCAGCTTCAAGTTTAAAGACAGGCTTTTTCCTTCCCCATTGCCTCCCAGTTTGGGCTCTGCCTTGAGCGCTGTCTCAGCACAGCAAACAATCACACATCCCTCTCATGGGCCCTGTGCCAGCAGCCATGGACCCCAGAGACCTGAGCATCACAGCCATCCACAGGAGGCTGTGGCAAGAGGAGAAAGTCTGAAATCCCTGTGGGGCTTCTTTGTGCCTCTGGTTAATCTCTCTTCTCTGCTCCACAGATGATCTCAGCTCCCGCTGCGACCTGATCACACAAATCTGGCAGGGACACGTGGCCCTGGCTTGTCATGTCCTGCTGTCCCCTGCCAGAGATGAGGCAGCCATAGGGTCAAGTGTGGATGGCCCAGGGGGTCAGAAGTGACCGCAGTTGCTGTGATTTTTTCCTAGACACCCCCTGTGACTGATTCACCTCCTGTCTTGGTGCATCAGGCATTGACTCACACCCAAAATACGTCAGATGATTGTGTCCGTGAAGGTCTTCATGGACTTTGCCCCAGGCATCCCCACTGAACATTAAAGCTGGGCCTTCTTTGAGAGGTGGAACAGATGGCAGATCTTTACTGGCGATGCTCTGTGCCTCCAGAGGAACATGAAATAAGGCTGGACAACTGTCCCAGCCTCCTTCACTTTGCTTCTCAGTGGTTTCCTGTGCCAGTGCGAGGTCTCTCTTGTTAAAAAAAAAAACAAAACAAGACCACATCTGAGAAAGGCCTGATCCTGCTGCCTTTGCCTTGGTAGCTCCATCAGGGACAGAGGGAAGCGGCAGAGACCTCGGGCTCTCAGGCTGCTGCCAAACATATGCTCTCAGGGCTGAAATCAACTTCTGCAGCAGTTGGCATGCAGTCAGATAGGCACATGCCACAGCCTCGCTGGCAAGAGTTTATGCCCTTGAAAATCTCTCCCAGAAGCTCATTTCTGCACTCTGCTTTGCCCAATGATCTCAATAAAGGGAAAAGAAAGCCTCAGCAGAACAGGAAACACTCTGACAGACTACCTGCCAGCCAGAGCCCATCACTGACCTGGTGACTCTCTGAGCAGCCCTTTCAAAGGGCTTAAGCCACTCCAGGACTGTTGTCAAGCACCAGCAGCAGAAATACAGAAAAAACTCAGTAAAGACAGTAAAGTAGTACAACAGCAGAACAACAAAACCAGTAATACTATGTGCTCAAAAGTAACGTCCCAGCCAGTCCAATAACATAGGGAGCACCCAAAGGCTGCTCATACTCCAGCCATAATAAAGAGATGTAAAAAGTCCACCTGGATCAATGACCTGGCTGGAAGGGCAGCTAGCCTGCTTCAGGCAACTTGGAAACAGCATGAGCCTGGGCAAGTGAGCCAGTGCTTCCCAGGCAACTCTTCCCATCCTGTGCAATGTGCCTGGGGGACTTCCTGAGCCAGAGCTGGGATCTGTGCCCCTAATAACCCCTAATAGGTATTTCCTCCATGAATAGGCCTGGGTGCTTTTTGAACTCATGCAAATGTTCAGCATCCACAGCATCCTGCAGCGAGGAGTTCCACTGCTTCATTATGCCAGAGCCATTTCCTTGGGCTTGCTTTGAACCTGACCTCTCCTTGTTTCACTGCCCCTCTCCATTTCTGTCCTGGAAGAGACGGTCATCTTGAACCCATCTCCTCTCAGCTATGGGAGCAGAAGAAATGGCATCTTGCTTCCCTATTTGGGGATATAACAGTATTGCACTCAGTTACCTAATAAGATCAAAGCATAATTCTGCCCACCAGATTGAAAAATATTGCTGTTTTCCAGGGCAACTTGCTTTGTCACACGAAGGATACATTGACCTGTTTCAATTCAGCGTTTGTAGATTGCTCTTCTCCATCAAGACTTGCTACATAATTGTGTCAGGAGATCATCTTTGAGGCCAACAGAGTAGAGCAACATGTTCTTTTCAGGGATTGAAAACGATTTATGGCAGTGAGGGCTCCCCAGGTTGCTGGCTATTCAAGCTCTGTCATTCTGGGCTCTGAGCTCCAGCTCAGTGAGCTCATGGGGTATAACATGATTAGCAGAGAGGAAGTTGTGTTTTTGTGGAGTGTGGAGTGACATGGGAGCCCATGCACATTTGTGCTGGTCTGTGTTGCCAGCACACCTCACCAGTGGCTGATAATAAAGGGAGATGTGGTCAAACAAGCTGCTCTGAAGGCAAAGATGAATGAAAAGGTAGACTCTAGCAAGCTTTGCATAGGAGGCAAAATATAAGGGTGTGACAAGTCATGGGCATACACAAATGGGTATGTCAGGTCTGGGGGTTGTTCTCACCTGTTCTCAGCATCACTGCTGAGAGCCTTCAATACACAGCTCCAGAGACAAAGCCATCTGTTTTGCCATGACAGCTGGCAGCTAGCAGAGGCTGCAATGAATAATCTGCCTCCTCTGGAGTCAAACTTGCTAAGAAAGGCAATTTCAGCCATGTCAGATGAAAGCCACCTGCTGCCCCAGCCAAAGGCATGGCACTTGTGGGCACCACGGCACCGGGTTCTCCCAGCTTCCCACCACATCTCTCTTGTGCTGCAAGGCAGCAGGATTCTGGAACAGAGGAGGTTCCCAGCAACATCTCTTCTCACCCTTGCATTTTAGCAGGGAGAAGCTACAGTAGAGCTGTTTGCCCTGGGTAAACTTTCCCTGTTAGCTTGGGGTTTTAGATTTTTTCTTTTGAAAAATGAAGGGTTTTCCTCTCTCTTTCAGAATCCCTGGTGTGAGCATTGCTCAGTGGCTTAGAGAGTGTGGTGAGTAATGGTGCTGGGCATGAGGAAAGACTGACATAGGAAATGAAGTGTGGAGAAGGAAGGGGTGCAGACAGTGTGGCCACACAGGCTCTCCAAAGGGCAGAGCAATGCTGACAAAGTGCACAAAAGAGGAAACAAAAGAAGAAATGGGGAACTACCAGCCCTCCACTGGGCATCCTCTGGGGAAGATATGCAAGACTGAGTCCCCAGAGTGAGTTCTGCAGCAATGTGTGGCCAACTGGTGGCTATGGGTGTCACAGCTGCCTGCTCCAGTACTGTGACACCTCTGGAAGACTTCTAGGGAGACACTGACCTTGCTACACCACAAACCTGAAACCCCATTTGGTTGGTGTTGATCCCACATGCCTTGCTGCAAGGGAAGAGGGGTTGGTGTGTAATCACAGGGACCCCTGGGGGTGGCCCTCTCCTTCCCAATATTTGCTAGGCTTCCTCATGCAGAGAAAGGGCCTGGCACCCCTTCTGGGAGGCACAGCTCCAAACACAATCTTCTGAGCATCCTTGGGGCTCTCCTGCAATAGAGGAACACCCAGCTGGTGGGCCTGGCCCAGCTCTGAATGCACTGCATGGAGAAGTTAATCTCAGCTACAATTTCAAATATTGCCATTTGAAATTGGCCAAATGTTGCCATTGAAAGATGGGCAGACACATTTTAAGAGAAGTAGCCTTGAGACTACCCCAATGGAAGTAGGAATTTTTGTGAGGGGGGATAGGCCCATCTGTCAGCACCAGTGATGCCACCAGAAGTTTTGCAGATGGGAAACTGAGACAATTTTCCCAGAAGCAAGGACCTCAACAAGGTTGCCACCACATTAAGAGAACCTCATTAATTAGGATTACTGTCTGGTAAATCCAGAGGTGCAATTGCAACCCATGGCAGTCCATGCAGCCCCCTTGTACCATGTGGTGGTTTTGGTTCCACCCAAACGCCTTCTGGGCTACGTGTGTCACGCAAGCCAGAAGAGGAAAGGAAAATTTCCAACAGGAGGGTTTTTCAGAGCTGTCCCTTGTGTTCATTTGGCCTTGTAAAAAGTCACTTTTATCTGCAAGAAAAATTTCTCTAAATGTGGTCACAGAACTACCTTGCAGAAAAGCTTTGAGGCCCACAAGGGCATCTCTCCTGGGCCAAGGGAAAACCTGCCTGGCTTCCCTTCCCTGTATTTGGAGAGCAAATTAGCAGGGATATGCTTTTCCTTCCTTACATGAGGGCTGGCCTCCCTCTTTCTGTGTGCTTGAAAGATCTTGAAAAATCTGAAAAGGTCTCAGGACAAAGCTGAGCTTTCTAATTCTTATCAAATCTGTTGTGATAATTTTCACCTTTTCCTCCCCGAGTTATACCTGTCCCTATCAGCTTTGCTGCCCGGTCCTGTCGGTCAGGACATTTCTTATACCACTCATTCTTTTTTTGCTGAACTTCCTTGATTGAACCTGTTGGAAGAAAAACAGCTGTGCTAAAGCATCAGGGACTGCAAGGAGCTTGGAAACACCAAAACTGTGAGGGCAGAGCATCCTTCTCCCCAGCAAAATGCAACTAGAGCATGCAGCAAGCACTGACATGCACGTGCCTGTTGTGTCGGGGTCCCATGGGGAAAGAGACTGGGAGAAATGAGTAGTTTTAATTGCACACACAACTTTTTGCCCCAGTCTTACCAACTTAGTGCTGTCTTGGGGCACACACATGCTTAAGCATCACCGGCGCCTGTTGCTTGGGGAGCAAAGGCACACTTAGCCGACATGGATTGGTTCTGCATTAGTCCATTTCCTTTTCCCTGACAGAGGAGAAATTTGTCTTGCATTAGTGTTGTTTCCTACCCACTTGGAAAGGAAGAAGTGGGTGGTGGCCACATCCCCTTCCCTGAAGGCCGTCCCTGGTGCAGGAGGCCCCAGGCCGGAGGGGAGGGAGCAGAGGGGCCCCAGTTCCTCATGGCATCCGCTCAAAGCATCTCAGACTCAGTTTTTAACCTGCCATCACACAGCCAAGGGTCAGCCCTGTCTGCCACACACCCTCTTCATCCTCATCTGACCATCACAGCAGCACAGATGGCTCCTCACTGCCCAGCAATGCTGGCTGCAGACCTGCCCCCTGTCCCAGCATCTCTTACTTAGTATGAAATCCCTGTCAGGAAAAATGTCCTCTTTGTCTCTTTCTCCCCCAGAAGCTACGCCATCCTGCATTGTTCATTGCTCAGTGGGAAGTTTTCTGGCGTGACTGCAGGCACTGGCAGGGAGGTTGTGTGGCTGCTGTGGCCGCTGGCCATGAGACACAAAGTCCCAGCAGGGAAGGCTGGCCAGGCTCATGAATGACCGCTGCTTGCTCGATGTAATGAGCAAATATTGTTAACAAGCAGCTGTAATCTCCTGGCTTTGTGTGCACTCCCCCCCTTCACTGCTCCGTGCACAGAGGTGATGTCAGGGTGTCAGGGAAGACATGTCCCTCCCTGTGTGCTTCCTCCCTGGGATCAGCAGAGATGTTCTCTGGAACTACACCAGCCAATAGTCCCTTTCCACCTTCCCTTGGCCCCGCAGCCCCTGGGCCAGCACATGCAGGTGTGAGGATGCATCTGTTTGTCCACCCACCCAGGGCAGTTGAATGCCCCTCTCACTCAAGTGTGGGGCAGGGGTGAAGGGGGCAAACCCTTCAACTCAAGCAGCTATTCAGCCTTGCTGGCATATTTAGGCCATGGATGCTCCCTCTGAGGGACAGTGCTCTTTGGCATTAAGGGCTGACTCCAGCATTATCATTTTGTTGACGGAAGAGATGTCAGGATTAGGGGCACAGGAAAGAAAGGGTTGGAAACGTGCTCTATTTCCTAGAGACGGCTGCTGGCTGCTTTTTTCTCCTCCCAAATTGCCCAGCCAACCACAAGATGAGTCACTGGTCTCCCGCATTTCCACCTGACCCACTTTTGGCTTGTCAGGGCTGACTGCAGAGCTTTTGTTTCTGGGATGCACATATGCACAGCCATGGAACTGTGATGCTTTGGGCTTCTCCTGTGTGAAATAACCTGGAAGCAGGGAAATTTTTCAGCCCTGGGCTTCCCTTGAAGGCACAAAATTATGTCCATCCCAGCCACCATCATCCAGGCTCCTCTAGGAAAGTCCTGGGGGCCTTGCCTGAGCTCTGCAGGGAGCTTTGATCCCGGCAGCTCCAAGCTGAGCCTGGGGGGGTCCAGCGCTGTGGAGCTGTTATCCCATAGCTAGGTTTCCCTCTGGGAAAAGCTGAAAGGAATAAACAGCAGATGGGACAGCTTGCTCTGCTTGGCTGCTAATGGGTTTCAGTAGGCTGTTCCCGATTTTCATGCTCCTGTCTGTGAAAAGGTACTATGATGAGTCAGGACACTCACACAGCCCAAAATATAAGCACCTCAGAGGTGCTCAGGTAACTGTGCCCATCAGGTCGCTGTTTGCCTCCTCAGTGCTGTGCCTGGCATGGACCTCCCCTCTTCCAAAACCAGGAGCAGCACTGTGTCGAACCACAGTTGAATTGGAGAGATGAGAAACACAGATTAGTGGCAGAAAGCAGAGATAGCATTCCAGGCACAGGAACAGCCCTGGGCAGCAGTATAAATAGTCAGATGCTTGGTGCATTTTGTGCATGGTGGTGTCATTTTTTTCCACCACCCAAGGGAAATTCCCAGGGGTGAAATGTCCATCCCAATTGTATTTTCCATGTCCCATTCATTGTACTTCCTCAGCCTTCACATCTTGAAGGAGGTTGCAGGGCACTTGCCTTGCAATCAGATCATGTCTTGCTTTTACCTCCCTTTGCTGGCCAAAGGCATAGCTTGTTCCTCTGTCCTGAACTATAATTGTGTGCCTGTCTCTCTCTGACTCCTGGTGCAGAACCTCTGTGGCTGGTTGTAAGGGCTCTCGCCCAGCTTGTGGTACCTCTGGTACCTGCAGCCAGTCCCTGGCTTACCTCCCTGTCACCATGCTTTGTTGCAGTGTTCAGCTGTCTCAACACCTCTAGCCAATGGCTATGGCCCTTATGGCTCAGGTGCAGGGCAGAAAAAAAGCCAAAGCCTACCCACAGGGTATGGTGGGATCTCAGGAAAAATCCACTAAGAGAAGCAGTGAAGGGGAAGGTTATTTGGCTGCTAAAGGTACGAGGAATAGTTGTACCTTCTACCTTAGGGCTGCAAAAAGCCCCACTTGACTCAGTACCTGTCCTGCACATGGCAACATCCTGGTTATCCCAGACCCAGTTCTAGCTCCACTTGTTCTGAATGGAGGACATTTAGTGTTAGACTGAAAAATCTTCCTTAGCTAGCTGCTGACAGCTGAAGGAGGCCCATGTGCATGCACTGTCTGTTGTGCGACTCAAAGACGTTCACAGACCCTCTACAGCAGGGCAGCCATAAAGTGGCACCTTCTTTTGGCTGTCCCCCACCTCTGGCAAACCCTAAGATCAATGGAGCCAGCAAAAAAATAATATTGCTCCTGCCCACAAGCTGTAAAACGTGGGAGAAGGAGCCCACACATCTCAGCGAGCGGCTTCCCAGGCATCTGACCACAGTGAGGGCTAAGGGCTGGGTGCTGATGAAATGGCCTGTTTATGTTTTCAGTGCACATGGCACTAATTACTGGTGTCTGTGCTCTAATCCATGCTCTGCGGGCAAGCCAGAAGGTGAGGCTGGGCACACCTGCCCAGAGTGTGGGACCCAGCCCTGGCAGGGTCCAGCAGGGTGGTGAGGTGCCCGTGCTCTACGTGTGCAAGGCACCCGACCTCTGCCTGGGCCCTGGTCATGTCCACCACCCTGTGCAGCAAAGCTGTGCTGCCCGGCATTGAACCATCCAGAGCCTCCCTGAAAGTCTTGCCAGGCCCTGTCTCCCAGATTCTGGAAGGATTTGGGGTGCCAGGGGTTTGCCTGTGCTGGAAACGTGCTGATCAAGGCAGGGCTGTGGCTAAACCCGTGCCGGCGTCGGCTGCACCCTGGCTCCCATCCGAAGAGGTGGCTCCCTTGGCCAAGGTACACTCCTCCACAAATGCTTACAATATTTGGCACTGGCTAAGTCCCTGACTCTCTGCGCCAAGATTTTGGGTGGTGTGACAGCTATTCGTTACACCCTGGAAAAGTGGGAGACTGCATTTGTTTGGAAATCAGGGGTTGTTTATTCAGCTCTTCCCATGATCATCTCTGACGAATGAGAAGCTGTTTCATGAGGCTTTTTCTCCTTTTTTTTAATGGGAACTACAACTTCTGACGTGACATTTCTCAAATGTCAGATTTCTCACCCTAGTACCTATGATAAACTGCAGCTACTTGCAGCCTCATAAACTCAGAAGAACTTTTCATGCCTTTCCTTTTTCATGATCTTGCCCCCAAGATCAGCTTGTGTTAGAGACCAATCACATCCAGTCTATTAAGTTTCGTTTCACTCCAGAGCAGGGCACACATTGCTGACCACGTTTCCTTCCCAGCCACAGCCTAACACCGTGCCCCATTGCTGATGTCCACATCTGGGGAACTCCTTCCCAGCTGACTTGCAGGGATGAAACCCACTCCTTGTTTCAGGATCTGAAAGGAGATAGCAAAGTGCTTGCAGGAGGTGCAGACGTACCTAGGGTCACTGACATACAAGGCACTGCACTCAGCCATGTCTGGGAGCATTAATGAAGCTGGCCTGGATTTACACTGGCACAGCAGAGCAAAATTTAGTCTTTGATTAAAAAAGAATGGAAGAAAGAAAGAAAGAAAGGAAATCCCACATAAATATTAGAGGTTTCAAAGGAAGATGATGGTTTTTCAGTGGTGAGAAATATAAAATTGTACTGAAAGTCAATTAAGTGAGCAAGTCATATGCTTTTCTCCAGGCTTCAATTTTGGAATTGCATCAATTCGCTAAATCTCCCTTTGGAAAAGACTTTTAGCTCCACTGTTAAATAACATTACTGAAACTGCAATGAGAAGAAATCAGAGTAATTCACTGATATACGGACCTGACAGAAGAGAATGGGGTTCATCTGAAAATGTGGTCATAATTCTTCTCTTTGCATTATTTCCTGGCTTCCTGCACTTTCCTGCTTCTCCCTTTGTACATTAGCAGTCCAGGCTGAAACCCTCAGCTCAGCTCAACTCCCTCACTTGCAGCAGGAGTGGGTTACCTCCACAGAGACAAGTAAAAGGGACACCCACGAGAGAGACTGAGCAAAATTTGGGCTGAAGTCAACTCCTGGGGCTCTCCTCAGTCCATAGGGTGTAGCTGTTGAATACCCAGCACTTCCTTAGCACAGCCCCCAGACCCTGGAGCACACCCTGCCTGCCAGTGTCTCAGCTCACTCTACTCACCCCATCCCTGGGATGATGCCTGCAACACCCAGCTATTACTCATTTTTGGCAAGTAATTTAGCAGCCCCTGGTTGCTCGTAGTGCAGCGAACATCCTGTGAGTGCCAGAGGCGAGGGGGAGACCACAGGATGTGAAGAGCAGAGCTTATCAGAAATGCCCCCACAGGAAATACACTGATGAATATAGAAACCTGATCAAACCACAGCCGGAAATGGGCTGCTGAAGGCTCAGGGAGATGCTGAGCTCTCCTGTGACCTGCCAAATAGCTGTCTGCTTCCTTCCAAAAAAATTAAAAGAAGGGGTAACGTTATCTGAGGAGGAAAGTTGAACACACATGGGAAGAAGGTGTCCAGCCCAGCAGAAATGCACGTGTGTGTGTGTGTGTGTCTGTGTGTGTGTGTGTACCTGCTTTTGCAGGAGCCTGCTGAATTTTAACCTTTCCTCATACACAAGCCAACTGTGCTTCTTCACTACCTTGCTGGGTCAGGTCCCCAAAATGGAAGGCTATAGCACACCCCCAGGGCTGGCTCCAGCCCCAAGATGCTCCACCCCACTCTCACCCATCTCTCACAGCCTATGCAGCTGCCTGGGCTCCTGCACGTGCCTGGGGCAGGACCCACTCATGTTTGGCAGGGATGTTTGGAGCCAGTCCTGCCCCACAGTGGGTGTCAGCTGGTGACCTTCCAAGGCCAGTGCCTCGATGGAGTCCAACAGGTGCATTGCTTATGGCTGAAACACAAAGAGTGGGACTGCCTGCAGGAATAGCAGCCTCAGCTGGCAGGCTGGAGGGCCCTGCTGTCATGCCCCTGCTCACTGAGTCTCTGCCTGACTCCACAAGTGGGATCTCCATCACAGCATCTTCAGTCCCAGCGGTTGCCACTGAACCAACCCATCTTATTTGCCCTGAGAGCCCTGGACTAGAAAGCAAAGGGGAAAGAGATATCCTGGCAGTCTGGGCTCACAGGAGTCCATAACATGTTTCTTAAAATGTCCCCCCTTCCTGGGGATAGTCAGTGTTGAAATTAGTTAGAGTTAGCTATTTTAAGCACCAGCCTCTTTCTCCAAAAAGACCTGGAGCTGGAAAGCTTCTTGGGTTACTTCATGCACTGCTCCTCTCTGGCTCATGCCAGTTCCTAATACTTTCTGTCTCTCCAGTAAAACAAACAGGTTTTGCCTGCAGATCCCAGCTTATCCATTGCATGCCACTCAGACAGGCTGGCATTCGTCTTGCTCACAGTGTTGTCTCTGCTTCAGCCGTGGAGAGCCACGCAGTGAGCCCCAACACTTCTGCACCTGGGCCCAGCAATGAATCAGCTCGTAAGGGCAATGGTTAAATGGCACTCAGTACCATACACAGGCACATAATGGCACGATTAAATCTCCTGAATAGATGTCAAATGACTTCCTTAAGGTAGCTGCTAAGCTCAGGCAGTTCAGAGAGTATTTAATACCAGATGCTAATGGTCTATGCTCAAATATAAGCCTGGGTTAATTAAACTGTGCCGTATCAATCAAGAACAAATGCAGCCTAGTTGGCGTTTCCAGTTTATTGTTAATATGTGACCCCCAATAGACCCAGAATTAATCAGTACAACCAATTATTCTGCCTCTGCCAGTGACACCAGTGCTCACCAGGCCCCCTCATGGCAGGCACAGACCAAACACAGGCTGCCTGGTCAGCGGGTGCTGCCTCTCTGCCCGAGAAAAGCAGAGTGAGACCCTGCAGGGCTCACCCTCATTTCAGGCACCGACAGCTGGGGAGGACCGAGAGCATGCTTTGGAGACAGGCGCTTTTGCAGTGGGGCTGGAGAGAGCCCATCTCACCCCGAGGAGCAACAGGGGAGGAGGGTGACCCAGGGAATGCAGCAGAGATGGGCAAAGTCTGTGTTCTGCCAGAGGACTTGAAGCCACGTGTCAGCAGGTCTTTCTACACGTTTGTTTCCCCATCTGTAATAAAATAGGTAAAATAGCACTTAATTGCCTCATAGGGTGTGTGAGCTGTACTTAATTGATATGTGCAAACGATTTAAAGGTTCTGGGAACACGGGAGCATCGAGAGGAGCTAAATGGTGCTCCTGTTGTGTTCTTGTGTGCAGCACCCTTCCAAGGGTGAAGTGTCCCATGTACCACTTGCCTTTAGCAGTAACCCCCACTTTGAGGCCAGGCAGAGACAGCCTGCCCTGTCTTGTCTTGAAACACGAGATCTCTTTGTGACCTTGACACATCAATCATCAACATGCAAGGGTCTGTCCTGACCCAGGGAGACAGGTGAGCTTTCTGAATGCAGAAAAACACTGAAAGTTAAGTTGGATTTCAAAAAAAAGCACCTCAAAGCACCAGAGCAGTGGGTTGGAGATGAACCAAGAGAAAATTGGAAGGAATCTGGGTGTACAGTGTGCTGCTCCTCTCTGCTCTGCACTGGTGTCATAAGACAGTACAAACATACCACCATTTCTGGGATGTGGCACTGAGGCATTGGTAATGTTATTCAAGGGTCACATAAAATACAAAATAAGCACTCTTTTCCAGATGCCATGGTACTCAGCCTGTTTGCTATCACTGTCTTGGGCTGCACCCTGAAGTGTTTTAGGACACCCTCTTTTTCCATGTGCTCCGTCTCCCTGCCTCTCTGGATGATACCAAAGTTTAATTTTCCTTTGATTTTGCCTCATCCTGGCCTCCAGCAGCACCAAGACCTCCCAGCACAGGTTGCCTAAGCCACCAGAGTTGCTGGCTGCAGGCATACCTTCACAAGGCATTCCTTGGACATACCAGCACCAGGTCTATCTGCAGCAGACCAGGCTCAGGTGTGCCTGTGTGACCAGGCAAGATGTGCACAGAAATGTGTGCACAGGGACAAGGCAGAGCTTTTGGGGTTCCTTCCTGCCATGGCTGTTCCTGACCAAAGGAAAATACTTGTAGTGATAGACAGCACTACTGTGATAGTCACTGGAATAGTCTCATTGGGATGATGGGAGAGCTGCTCTGTGGGCTGGATGAAGTAATGACCGTAAAAGAATCCTGTAACAAGATAATGGGCCAAATTAACTAGGATTGCATCTGCCAGCTCCTTATGCAGCATGGAGCCACACAGTGACACATGGTTCCTCACAGAGCAGCTGTGAGCCTCAGAAGCAAGACAGAAGAAGAGAAAAGCAAGAGAAGGTGATGAAGAGAAATAAAATTAGCTGATTCAGCTTGGGCTATCCACAGGCAGAGTCAGTCCCTGCCACAGCATTGACTCAAAGGTGAACAAGTGAAGGGACAGGGCTCCTGCCAATGCTCTCTGCACCCAGCCAATCATCAAACTCAGGAGGGATACTCTTTTTATACATATGCAGGTAATTAGTTCAGACCTCTGAAAAAAGTCAGTGGAGAATTACTGCTCACTTAATTAAAGAAAATAAAATGCTTAGCCATGTCTAGAGATGTGCAGGCACTGGTAAAGGCCCTGCAAGATAGGGAGCCCTCTCAGTCCTGTGAACTGTTGGTATAGGAGTCAATTCATCTCCAATTTTATGCTTCCTTCCATTCAAACCCTGAGGTGTGCTATCCCTCTGAACCCTAGGATGGAAAACACAGCATGGGGAAGAGATCTCAAGGTAGTACCCAGAAATTAGTGATGGCTGGTACCTCTAGGCTGCTGTTGTCTTCTAGGGCAGCAAAGCACAAGTGGTTCAGCCTGTGTCTCAGGAAACCAGCAAAGCTCCATCAGTGGATGTGGGGGACACTGAAGGCCACTTCACAAGTCATCTCACAGGCAAGAGAAAGAGACCCAGCCGCTGCCAGCCAGTGACTCATCCTCCTAAGACTGTTCCAGTGAATCATCTGATCCAGATATCTGCTCCTCTGCATCAGCCACAACAGGACTTCAGCTGTCCTGCTTTGACACATTGGCTCTTTGGTATTACCCATCTTATGTGAGATCTTTAGCAAGATCAAGTCTAGATTTACTAAGCATCTAAGGAGCTACTGAAACCTGACCTTCCCCACAGGCCTTCACACCAGTTTAAGGGTGTTGAGCCCTGGGCTGGGACAGAGGGTTTATGATGTTAAAACGGCTTAGCTGAAGGTTTGCCTTTAGCATATCCCAGTTAAGCACCACCACTCCTCAGTGAAAGAGGGCTGCACGGTAGATGGGACAGAAGCTGGAGGTGTTACTCAAGTCACAAACCACATTGACCAGCCAGGGAAGATGGGCCAGGAAGAGGTGGTTAATTTAGCATCCTTCAGACCAGAAGAAAATTCATTCACTTAACCAACACTTTGTTTTCCATGCAAGCCTTCTTCGAAAGTTTATTATTAATGCAATTAAGTTGGCTTCTCTGGCTACAGCTGGGGTATCTCTACCACTGGTCTGTGTCACTTTGGGTTAGATAACAATATAAACAGCCAGAGCTGGTTTAAATTAGAAGTCTTGGTTTGTTTGAAGGCAGCAGTATGGCTTGCTGGGTGTTTTCAGGTCAGTCATACTGAGTCCTTACCAGACTTTCCCCATCTGTCCAGTAAGGGCTCCTGCTCCAATTTCAGAATTGCACAGAGGCTGAGGTTGTTCTCACAAGGATTGTCTTTTGTCCTGCCCTTAGCAAGAAAAAATTTCCAAGCACTGGTTTTAAACTTCAGTGGGACTTCAGCAGGAGCTCAGGGGGGCAGGATTCTCCTTGATGTGCAAGGTGGGCACATCAGTCTGGCCAGGGTACAGGAATAGGAAATCTCCAAACTGAACATCTCTTATTCTCCCTGCTATAGCTCAACCCATCTGTGACACTGTTTAGTCAGCACAGTATTCACAAACCTATTGGAAAAACAACTGAGTCATAAAAAAAGAGAACCTAAAATCTCTAAAACTCAAGCCCACAAAATGCAGTTACCCTTGCACAGTTCTCTCAGGCTCTGGCAAAGGGCCCTGTGCCAATCAGATTTCACAGGCAGCTAATATCAGCCATACCTGTGGAGAAAATAAACAATTTGTTTAGGCATTTAAAATGGGAAAAAAACCAACAACACCCCACCACCACCACTGTTCCCACAGCTAATGCCATTGTTAAATAAAAAAATACATTTTTAAATAGTTATTGTGCAGGTGGAATATACTTTCCAGTGATACAGTGGAATGAGTTTCTCAGAGAAGTTGTGGAGCCTCCCTCACTGGAGATATTAAAGAACTCTCTGGGCACAATCCTGTACCACATGCTTTAGGATGACCCTGCTTGAGCAGGGAGGTGGGACCAGATGAGCCATTTTCAATTTGACCTGTTTCTGCGAAAATGCAGAGCAGCTGATACATGAATAATGCAACCAGTTAGAAAACCTCACAGAAGTTTCTTGCCATTTCAGGACATTGATCATGGGAGATGCTACAGACACATTCAGCAGTATGGATCCACTCTTTCCTCTGCAACTCAGAGAAACAAAAAAATGCAGGTAAACAGGGCCTGATCCTTGAAGGTGTTCCCACAAAGCCCCCAGTGGTCAATGAATCATCTTCAGTGACATGGTAAAGGCTTTTGAATTGTGCAAATGGATTAGGCTTTACAACAAATTTTCTGTAAAACCATGCAACAGTTTATAAGACAATGAAAGGGCAGAGGAACTGTGTGGAGAGGAAGCCATGGACATGCAGGACATCAATGTATCTAACAAAGGCTACCTGTGAATGCCAGGCGAATCCTTTTAACTACATTTAAAAAAAACTACTTTTTCCAAAGAGAATGGATATTTATATTTTTTGAGAAACCTCCTTCTTAGGCAGGTCTTTGCCTGATCCTACTCCTGATGAGAACAGGACAGGGTATTGCAGCAGCTTAGCTGTGCAACGGGCACACAGGGCATTGCAGGTAGTGTCCAGGGGTTGCTTGTAGGCCCCAATAATGTGTGGGGTTTAGTCTGCAAAAAGAGGATTAAGCCATAATCATAATCATAGTCATAATCATTATCCTTATCAATGATTTCAATTTGCCATCAGCAAGCCATGGATGTGACAACTCTGACTCATGTTACAGCTATGGTTATGGAGTCTGTAAGTGCAGTGACCTATGAGGGGTCTCTGTATGGTCCCAGACACACGGCCCAGGAGCAGGGCTTCCTTCAGAAGGGACTGTTCTTAATGAAATGTTCCATCCCAATTCAATTTCCTTCACGGCTCAAAGATTGCCTCTTCTAGTACCTATAAATATTCTGGCGATCCTGTCCTTGACAAGCTCATTCCACAAACTGATTGCTGTTGCAAAAGCTGACTTAGGCAGTAAGACCACAAAAGGAAAAATTTTAGACTCAGACTCTTAGCACTTGACTGAATCACACCCACAGTGATGTCCAGCTCCAAAGCTGGCAAAACAGATCAATTGTCTTAAATTGACTTTCCCTGCCATATAAAATTTATCTTGGATGCAGCAGAGTTTCTTGTGTGTGTGCTTGTGGCTAATCTCTTAAAGAAGAGTAGGCAGGAGGAGTGCCAGAGGGAGGAGCAGGCCTGGGCCTCTGCTCCTTGGCTCACATGTTGATGAGCTGGATGGTGCAGGGGTCGGGAGAAGCAAATGACAGCAGCTGACAGTTCCCAAAGAAGGGACATCTTTGCACAGTGCATAGTTAGAGCATGGACGCACTGAACCACAGGATGTTGTGCATGCTAAAAGCTCACACAAGTTCAAAGAGCAATTAGACAAATTCATGACAGAAAAATTCATCAAGGGCTATTAATTGCAAAGACAGAGCCTCTGCTTCAGGAACTCCCTCAGTTGCACACACCTGGGGGCCAGGACAGTACCCTGGGATAGCACAAAAACATGCTTTTACTTCTTGCTAGGCATTTATTTCCCAGCCCTTGGTAGAGAGGGGATGGATGGGCTGAGAAGTGCTGCTCTCATGCCAGTGTGTGGCTGTGAGGTATTGGCCTGGGAATACCACATACCTACACAGGACTTCCTGCCTGTAAAGAGAAAAGGTAGCAATATCATAAGACTCCAAACAAAAAGAAAGATATTTCTTGTTTTTTGGAGTGTATCTGTAAGCTCTATGGAAGTCCCCAGAAGCAAGATCTATTGCTAATGGGAGGAGGCAGAAAGTGATGCCATTTTGGCTGAGCTGCCCCTCTGATTTGAAGGTACCACCCCTACCTCCTGTTGATTTTTTCTTCCCGGAGGCTAAAACACACATGAATCATTAATAAGCTTGTAGAGTCCATGCGTGGTATCACAGCTTGCGTAATTAATCCCGAGCCAATGTGATTTGGTGAATTAATAAAGCTGCTGTTGCTGGGGTGGAAATTCCTGTTACCTGCAGCAGGGCTGGATTTACTGTTCATCTGCATCTGCACATTTGCAGATGCCTATGATCACAACAGCTGGAGTTATATACAGGGTATAGTATGTCGACGGGGGGAAATATGCACAGAGTAGAAGAGAATGGGAAGAAATGCATCGTGATCCACGGTTTTAGTGGCTCTTCTTTCCAGGAAGGAGGGTTCATCATCACTCCTGCACAGGACATCAGGTTTGTCATGAGGAGCTTGGGTGTCCATGCACCACTTCTAGAGCCTCAGAGGAAATCTCCAACACTTTGGTCTTTTGCTCTTTCTAGCTATCCCAGAGGGTTTTTTTACTTAGCACCTTGTCTTAATCACCTTTACCTGGGAGATCCTTCTTGAGAGGGGCAGAGAAAACTAGCCTGGATAAGAGGGAGAAACTCTTTAATCCTAGGCAGGAGAGAAGTCCATGTCCTCTCATCTCCCTCCATTGTCCATCCAGCAAGTAGATGAGATGCTCAGGTTTTATCTGAGTTCCAGAGCTTGGCTTGATTTCAGAATATTCAGCATGTGCAAGTTACACATGCTCCAGACACTAAGTTTTATGCAAACCCCTCTTCAACATTTGGCCTGTGATTCCTGCAATAGCATTGTCCAGGTGAGCTGTCTGCATTTGGTCTGAATTTAAGATTGCTGAATTCAAAAATCTGTCCATATCTGAGGACATCAAGACCCTATAGGCCATCTTGTCCTGGAGGGTAATTTTGTTAATTCCTGCTTGGTAGCTGCTAAGGTAAAAGTCCTGGTCCTGCCAGTGATCTAGCCAGATATGAAGGGTCTCAGTAAAATGCTGAGGATCTGGGCTGGAAATGTTGAATTTGATGATACCCCCCTCTCCCCATGAATCTAGGACACTAGGTTAGATGTCTATAGCTGTTCCTGATCTTTTGTTTGCTCTTTCTTGAGAGTCAGCAGGAAATTGTCCATGTGGCCAGAAAGCATGTCTGGCACAGGCTGAGCTGCTGTCCCTCCTCCTGGGTGCAGAGCCCACCTGTGCAATACGAGCCACCCCTGCTTTTCACACCAAGGCAGCTCTGCTGGGTCAAGAAGATGTTGTGTTTTCAGTGAGTGAGCAAGAAAGGAGTCATATAAATACAGTCACACAGCTTCCTTTCCCAACACAGGTTTCACAGACTCCTCAATCACCATTTGCCAGATATGGTCAGTCCAGTCAAGCAGGAAGGTCTGAGTGTACACAGCTGTGCACTGCTTGAAGTGCCCTTTTCGCTCTTTTTCCTTTTTTCTTTTTCATATTTTTATTTTTTAATACATTTTGGTTTCTTTTGCAGTCAAAAGTGAAACCTGAACTTGAAGTATTGAAAAAACAGCACAGAAATGGAGAGCTTACAAAAAACCAGAGCGATAAATTCTCTATCAATGCTAGACTTCACACTGGTATCTGGTAAGTGATAGAAAAACTCCACAATATGTCCTGAGCAACCTTTTGCTCACCATCAAAGGAAGGAAAAATGTTATTTGTCCTAAACAGAGATGTGGTAAAAATAGAAATCGAATCCTAGGCCATATTTAGCATTTCAATTAAATGACCTCATTTTTAACAAGCGTACCTAGATGATTCACATTTTAGAAAAATCAGGCTATATGCAGAGCTGTCCAAATGGGAAAATTTAGCTTGCCTAGATAGAATTGGAAGATTAAATGTGTCCTGTGTTCAGATCTTCACACCATTGACCAGATTTTAGTGGTGGTCTCTCTGCCATTCTTTGCTTCTGCTTTTTCCAATAGATGTGGACTGCAATCTGCCTTGTGCTACAACAGCTTCATAGCTGTCCCCAAAGCTAAGAGAAAGGAGGTGAAAGGCAGCCCAGCCAGAGCTGTTAGATCTAGAAGAAAAGGGAGCAGCACGTGCTTGAGAGGCCAGCTGAGATCAGGGAGAAAACAAGAAGTAAGGCAACCACTGACAAGGTAGGAGGAAATAAATCTGCTGCAGGAGAGCAGGACAGTCCTGGATTGGGGCCTGGAGGCATGGTGGCATCTCCATCCTTGGGGACCATCTACCATGAGACCTGACCTGACTGTGAGGTTGTGAGGGAGAGAAGGGGCAGAGAGACCCCAAGACTTCCCACCTAAACCCTCTGTCATTTTCCAAACCTGTGAACTTCCTACATCTACCCCAAAGGATGGGGTTGAATGCACCAGAAAATGAAACTTTGGAAGCAAAACTTTGGCCCTAAAATTATCACAGAAGTGAGCTGTGGAAACAAAATGATTGTATTAGCAGACTGGCTTGAGCATTACTATCAGCCTGTCTGACAGAATGGACAAATATTTCCTGCAGAGTTAATAGAGCTCTACTGGGTGGCTCTTAATAGTTGTTTATTTTATTTTTCACTGTTCATAATAAACCTCTGTGCATCTGAAAATAGCTCTCTCTAATTATTGTGTGAGTACCTGTGCGTTATTAGTGTGCATGGGTGTGTTTGTGTGTGCTGATGACACCTCAGGTATATGTAGAGAGCTACTCAGCTTCATTGAAAAATGTGTATTTACTAAGAAATCTGAAATGTTCCTGGTTCACAAGAGTTTCACCAAATCCAAAACTGGGTTAGCACATGATTGAAAACCTTGGTAGTCACTGCCAGATCTCTGCCTTTGGGGGCACATGTACAAAAGAAATCTTTCAAGGAAGGCACAGGACAGTTGAATAGAAAAATCAAAAAATTAGTGTGGGAGGGGGGAGGGCTTGCTGTGATTCATACCAAAATCAACCCTCAGAAAAATGATGGTTCACCCTGAACGTGCAGCCTTGCTGTTCTTTTACAGAAAGACTCCAGTCATGTGCTCTGCCATCTCTCGAGATTTTTGTCACAAGTTGCCCTCCTGATAAGATTAAAGATCCTGACATGTAAAATGAGACAAAGAAGATGGATATGGTGGGCTGGTGATTTCCAGCAATAAATCTGGGTGCTACATGAAAGTGTGTTAAGTAAAATACAGCATGTCTTCTAAATGAGCTAGTTGTTTTTCATTTTGGTTAAGACATTTCAGTTCATCGAGCACCTGCACAACAGCTGGGCTGACTTAGAAAAAACATGTGCTCAAAACCAGGATTCAGCTCAAGAGTGGTCAGGGGCATGGGGTGACCTGAGTAACAAATTTGACTCAAAGTTTTGCACAGAGTTGGGTCAATGGAGAGAAAATCAGCGCTGGGGAAGGAAGATGGGTGAATGCTCATCAGTGGACAGCAAACAGGGAGCATGTATGTTTAACTGAAGGTGGTCAGATATTTTTAAAGGAAGCCTGGCTAAACCCCACATCTTTACTTTTGCCTGGTTGAGTGCAGCTGAAAAAGTAGTCATGGGCAGATTTGCACCTCATGCATCCCTAGGAGACTACACCAAGGACTGCCCCCATTCTAGGTAAAAGCAAATTAAAAGTCAAGGCCAACTGAAGATCTTTTCCAAGTCCAGCACAGTATCTGGATTTTATCTCTAAGCCCACCTTAAAGCTAGACTATCCCCTTAAAGCTAGACTATCCATTGCACAGCATTAGATGTGTTTATTTCTTTCCACTGCCTTTTTACAGGAGATTTATCTCTGGAGGGACCATATATGCTGGGGTGTACTGCTACCTCTTTATTTTGTCCAGGGGTATCAGCTGCAGCATGTTTTCACCTTCTTGAGCTCTTCACAATGAAGTCCAGGACTGGAAATAATGATGCCTGCTGAGAAATGTGGGACCAGCTGACTACATTGTTCAATGTGGCCTTCGTAGTCTTTTTTTTCCTCAGAATTAGGAACGTGAGCGTAATGTCAAAATGGATGAGTTTCCCATGGGATAATTCTATCCAGCTCTGAAACACCCTTATTTGTGTCCAAAATACCCCTGGTCTTTGAGCTGCAGCATCAATATTTCCTTCCTGCTGAAAAGATTCAGGATTTTTTTTTGGAATTGCACGCATGGGTTTGAGCGTGTGGGTCATATGTGCTGTCATTTGGTGATGGGGCAAGTCTGACACTGCCAGGGATGTTGTTTCCTGTTTAATGAGTTTCTGTGTGTGCACTAGTGTACCTGTGAAAGAAAAGACAGAAACGTGATCTTAACTCTGGTGGGGCAGGACACTTTCCATCTCTGTAGTAAGCTGCAGTGTGGGTCTCTGGCTGCCTTACAAAAGCCTTACAAAAGCCTTACAAAGGTTGTCTCTTGCACTGTCTTTTCTCTGGCTGGTATGCTTTAAGCACCACCACTGCCAGATCACATTCTCTAGAGGAAGCAGAGAAATACCAGCAGACAGCTCAGCATTCAGGATAGGTAACAGCATCCTTGCTCTGACTTGACTCAGACAACTGAAAGCCAGAATAGTAAAAAATAAAATTAGTGCCATCCAAGTCCCCATGACCTGCAGGCAAACACTGTTCAGTGCCACTGTGCTGCTGGCAGGGCAGCACAGAACTCATAATTTAGCCCCAAAACTTTGTCTAGCAAATCAGCAAAAGTGCAGGATGCCCAGCTAATGGTTCTATAAGGACTGGGTACCTGAAAAGAAAGGACCTTTCAAAACAAAACCAGGAGCATTTATGTAATATGGGTAACAGGAAGGTCTCTAAATTTTAAAGGATGCAAATGGACAGAAAGAAAATCACTCCTTCACCTTCAGGAGTGGTTCTGTGCCCAGCAAGAAGGCTAAACCCCTTCCTGGCATGATGTTTCTCTTAATTTTCACCAAACAAAAGAAGTTGAGCTGGTGTCAGTCTGCACTGTGTGCATGTCTTGGGTCTCCTGCACAGCCTGGAAGGGGCTGGCAGAGGAAACCCAGGGTCAGTTTCTTGCTCTCTCTCCCCCAGCCCACTGCTGGGAAACACATCGTCTTTTCAGGAAATGGAGAATTGGTCACTGAATGGAGAAGAGGTGTTTGAAAGAGGAGACTGGCACAGCAGCACCAAACCCACTGAGATACAGAAGCTGGCTTTTTTTTCATGTAGTCAAACAGCCACACAGGAGCTGACTGATGAGTTTGTAGGCATCTTGAAAATCCTCTTAGAATGTGCCTACCAGTCTGCTCTCCTGAAATCCACCTGGCTGGAAGCACCCCCAAGCACTTCTCCACTCCCCATGGTGAACCGCTGCCGCTGCCAGAGCACAGGTGAGAGCACCACCCAGAAACAAGGTGCTGGGGAGGCAAAGTGGAGATGAAATTTCCTCTGACCTATTCATGTTGACTGTGAGTGAGGGGAAGGCCCATCCCTTTGCAAGCAGCTCCCCAACAATCCCAGCTTCTCAGATATCATCCCTTGAGATCTACCACTGGCTGGTCCAAGCACTGAATCCTGTGCCTCACAAAAATACATAAATCATGCAAACAAGTGACACAATCCAGCTCATAGCTGGTACTGCACCTTGCTCTGTCCTGCAATTCTCTACAGAATGGTGTCAGGTCAGTTAAGCACCATTTCCTCTTTGTAAGTCTGTGCTGATGTCTCCTGACCACCTTCTCGTCTTTCACGAGCCTGGAAATTATTTCCAGGATTAGTTGAGGTGAGGATGGCTGGCCTGAAGTTCACTATAGCTTCCTGAGGACAGGTGTGAGTGGACAGAAAGAAAATCATTCCTTCACCTGCAGGAGTGGTTCTGTGCCAATCAAGAAGGCTAAACCCCTTCCTGGTGTGATGAAGAAAGCATTTGCTTTCTTCCAGTCTTGAGGAAATGCTCCCAGTAGCCACGATAACTGACACACTGAAGGTGGGGGATGTGGTGGATGTCATGGTGGCCCTGGATGTCATGCTTAGCGGTTCCTCACCTCTTCACTGGTATTTCCTCAGCCAGACTACACTAAAAACCAGAGCTGCTGAGATCTTACACAGTTTTGACCTCTGATACCGAGGATTTTCTTGTCCTGTGTGCTGCTTTCTCTGTAAAGCAGAGAGCAATGTGACATGTCACTCCAAGCTTTGCTGGGACAGGGTTTGCAGCTCATTAGAGCCTGAGTTTGTCTTTAATTGACCCAGAGGCTTGAATTTAAGCTCATAGTTAGGGACATTACTGGATTTGGATCTAAGGGAGTTAGAGACATTGCTGCTGTAAATTATGCCACTGCTTCTCCTGGCCACTTCTACAGTCTCTGTTCTGACCCACACTCCTGACTGCCCCTGTACATATATGTGCCCCCCTTTGCAGAAATAAGAGCGGCACTTTAAACCTTTAAGGTAATTATTGGTTTAGCTTCAAAGCATATACACCCTGCCTAAAAGAAGAGTTTTGCGCTCACACCCAAAGCAAGAAAAGCCACATGGGGATCTCCGGAAGAGCTAAAGGAAAATCTCTTTAAAAGCCTCGGGTTTTGAGAAGATGAATAAACATAGGAAGTCAGCTGTTTGGTATTCACTCTGGGCTCTCTGTGTTTTCTAAGTGCCTACCAGCCCCTGAGGATGGAGCAAAGGCTGACGTGTCTGGAGGGGTTGCTGAAATGATGAAGCTTTTACTTCTACATAGAATTACAAAGCTACGGCCATGTGAAAAACAAACATGGGAAATCTAAAGAACAGAAGAAGAAGCCACAAAATTTGGCAAGAAAGACCTTTTCCATTTTGTATTTTCCATGAGCCACGATCCTGCATATTACTGCTTTTTTAATATTTCCTCTTGATCCCATTTTTGGCATCTGCTGGTTTCTGATAGACTTTACAATCCTCACTCCTCCCGACAAACCAAATCAAAGACCAAATGCCAGTCCTACCCCGTAGAGTTCCTGGACTGGACAGATACTTTGGATCTGAAAGCAGATCCATGGGCCATGGAGCTTGGCAGGCATTGTTGGGTCTCCTCCACACACAGGGCAACACGTGAGGAACAACAGAGCCCTGCCAGGGCTGGGCGAGAGGGAAGGCATGTAGCAAAAAGACAGTCTCCGTGACCCATGTGGGTGGATTTGGCTCCTTTCTTTGGAAATGCTATTGACAGAGACAGACACTCCCTCTGGATGCTGCGAGCCAGGCTACCAAACCACCCTCACATGTGCAACGTGGCTCTCTCTGCTTCTACCAGCCAGAGGCTCCCACGGGCAGTTCGCCAAGGATGGAAGGGAAGGGAAGCAAAGGTGGCATTAGGGTCCTAGGCTCTAGTCTGTGGAGTAACAGTTTCAAAAAAAAAAACATGGAAAAAGCAAGGTTTGGACCTACTTTTTGCCCCATTCCCCACTGGTGGATGATCTTAAAGGGATTTTGTACCCTCCTGCCAAAGAACTGGGAAGTCTTTGGGAAATATGCCTACACTATACAGCAGTGTCCAGATGCACACTGTTCAGAGCAGCATCTGCCAGGATGAAGGTCCCTCATGCCCCTCTGATCCCCCAGCTAGGATTTGACCTCACCTTGGTGATACAGCCAGCAACACATGTGTTGAAAAGCCCCAGCAATTTTACCCGTGGGAGACAGCAGTGATCACCCGGGACAGGTGAGCGCATTCTTGTGTATTTGCTTTCTTTCTGGAACTAGTCATTAGAGAGGGTGTCACTTGCTTTCAGCTGACAGCAAGCAAGGCGTTGTTACAGCAGTCTTCTTTGCATGTCAGAACTTTCTCACGGTCAGAAGTGCTCCTGGGCATGGGAAGGGTAGAGGAGGGAGTGGTGTTGCCCTCTGAATGTGTGTCTCATGCATTGAGGAAACACATAAGCCAGGAGGAACAGGAACTCTGTTGAGGTGATTGCATCAGGGCTTCTACATCAGGGTGGTGTAAAAAATGGCTCACCACCATTGGCTTTGGCTGCTCACCAAAGCAGCCATTTCTGTATGTCTTTCTCTATCTTGACTTTTTTGTCTTACACTGAGGCATGTTTTCCTGTGGATTTTTCAAGCTCTGCTGCCTGCTTACAGGGCACCTGGTGTTTTGACTTGAACAAGCCTGCCAGGCCCCATGGTACCATGGGAGCTGGTCTGCTTCTAGCTATTTCTGACATTTCAGAGCAATGGGAGCACCCTACAGCTGATCTGGAGAGGGCAACTCCAAGGGACAAGTTACTGTACCTGCCTCCACAACATGCAGCTCTCCCACTTGGGGTACCACAGACACTCCTCCAAGAGATCTTCGTGTTGCTCTGCTGCGAATCCTGACATGCTGTCCCTCTGTGAAGCCAATTCTTCTTTTCAAATTCTGCTGCATTGCTCCCAGGCTCTCCTCCCACCTTCCTTCAGCACAGCACACCTTTCTGGCCAGAATCCACCCAGTATCATCATTAGAAGGTTTGTTGATCCCCAGAATAACACCTGCACGTTCTTTAGCAAGCACTGAATTTAGTTGATGGCTGTTTTGCCCCACGTGTATTTTCACTGAGTCACGCACTGCTTGCTGACTCACAGAAAGCATTGAGGTGGAAAGTGGCAAGAATGGTAGGATGCATCCTGGATAGACTCTCTCCCAGTGGGAGGTGGATGAGGCTCACCTGTCTAGCTTAGAAAGAGACCACACACCTCTACATGCATCCATATCGAAGGAAGGTTTCTGGCATTTGAGGTTTATAATTTTATAGGCAAACACAAAACAGAGGTTGGACATGGACAATGGACAAATGCAGGCTGAAAGAAGGGAGAAACGTCACAATGTATGAAATCTCAGAAACTGTCCTGCCACGTAATTCTAATTAAATCTTCTTCCTTCCTTGTGTTCTAGTTGAACACTGTTGTTTTATCAGAGACATGGTTCCTGTGCTCTAAACCACTCCCAGAAGGGATGAGGCACTTGCAGGACTCAGGGTACACCAACCCTACAGCACTCCATCCACACAGGCAGGATGCTCTACCAGGAGTGAAGAAGAAAAACACCTCTGTCCATTCACATGTACAGAAGGACTGGCAGACTTCCTGTGGGGTATGTCTGTAGCACTCCAACAGGGACAGGCCAGCCTGGTGCTGCTACTGTTCCCAGAGTGCTCAGTCTGGGACCATAGCACTGTAGCATCTCTTGCAAGTTCCTTTCTGACAGGGTTTTGGCAAGACAGGACAGCCTCCACCAGAATGAAGGTTGGAGCCAAGACCAGATAAAGCAGTTGGAGTGATTTATCAAGTTGGAATCGCTATTTCATAGTTCCTAGCTCAGTCCTTTTGCATGGCGTGCAGATATTCACCGTGGGTGTGTGTTTCAAAGTCCCCTGTGCCTGCAGAGTATCCATGCAGCTTTAAGGAGGTCCTTAATCAAAACATGAGAAGCAAAGTAGATGTAATTTCCCTGGCTAACAGAGCTGGACCTGAGGCCTCTGCAAAACTGTAGTGAAGTCCCTACAGCTTTTGGGATGAGTGAGGACCATGCTACTGGCACTGAAGGGGTGACAGTGAGCTGTGAGATTTTCTGGCTGCACGTGTGTTTACCTCATTCATTCACATCTCACATGTAGGCAGCTGTGGATTCAATTAGAAAATAATACCCATTTGCAGTTGATTGCCTGAGACATCAGCTTTAATAGCAGCTGGAGAGAGTTAGACGCCTGAATTGGTTCTGAGCTGCACTTCCTAGTTATTATGCTTCTAATTATGGCAAACCTGCTATTTGTCAACAATGTTTTATCAAAGGTGGGGAGACATGACACTCATCTTTTGGGAGGTGGCTCAGACTTTCTATTAGGTATTACACAAGATGGAGTCTGTCATATACCTGTTTGCCTTTCAAAGAAGCATCTGAACCTCTTTTTGTGGCGATGTGCATGTGCAGACAGCCCACCAGCTGTCGGTCTGGAAACTTTGTGGCATACGTGTTTCTCTTCTGATATACAGGAGCTTACACATGCTTCAACATATTTTTCACTCCATCTGGACCTAATCTGTGAGAAGATCTGTTCTAGAAGTCATTAAAATTTTCTTTCCAATCAGGTCAGCAGACAGCAGTGAAATGGTCTAGAGCCCAGGACAGAACTTTGCTAGCAGGTTATATGTGTGTAGTGAGAGGGCAAACAGTACTGCTTGCTCCTGCTGCAGCACCCCAGCAAGGATTGGTCAGTGGATCCTGGTAGCTTGCTCTTGGGGATGCCCCAAGACACAGCTTTGTGCATTATATGAGAGTCTGATATGCACTGTTTGGTTTGATGTAGAATGTACAGTAGGTGGCTACAGAGCAATTCCAGTGCTCTTAAGCAAGCTTAAGATTGTCTACCAAATGGATCCATGCCAAAAGCAACAAAAATCCCTACTCTGGGAAGACAGCAAGATGAAGGTTTTTGCCAATGCTCTCAGTGCCTGCAAGGGACAGAAATTTGCTAAGTGGAATTCCCATGGGTGCCTAGTGATCTCTATAACAGAAAGCAAAAGAACAACTAACCTAACCCTGCTTTTGCTATCCAATTTTACTTCAAACACCTTCCTGACTCCACATTTGATTGTCTGTTTAACTCTAGTTAAGACACACCAGCTGGACACTTGAGAAACTTGCTAGCATCCAGAGATGCATCATCATCCTCCACATTTTGCTGTGGTCAACCTCCAATGTTCAAGCAATGCGTGCTTCACGTCTTTCTTTCCAGCATTAGCTCTGCTGGCCTTTTTCCTGTGGCAGTCTTAATTATGGCCAGTGCTTCAGACACTGACAAAGAGTATCTCAGGACATGCAAACACAGTTCCTTTCGGAGTGTCCTTGGTATTGAATCCCTCATAAACTTAATGATGAACAAGCATCTCACTTTTGCAGAGGGATATGGACAATTGGTGATACTAGACTCTTTCAGAAAAAAGAGAACAAATATCCCCAGGGACTGGAGCTTCAAAATAGCAGCACTGACAGTCCCCAGAAAGCTCTTCCATGGAGAAAAAATGCCCTTCCTGTGATTTTTCACAGGAACCAGTTCTGGTCAGGGCAGAGGCATAGTAAACAGCTTTCACCTTCCTGTGACCCTACTGCACATCGCTGTAGCCCATGTGCAATATATTTGGGATATATAGTAATCCCA
This sequence comes from Cyanistes caeruleus, assembly GCF_971803275.1. Lineage (NCBI taxonomy): Eukaryota > Metazoa > Chordata > Aves > Passeriformes > Paridae > Cyanistes > Cyanistes caeruleus. The sequence goes on from NC_141705.1 coordinate 44,144,026, forward strand.
CAAAGAGCAGATGACTATAAAACCAGAAAATAGCAAAAGGCATGTAGTTAAACTATAAGCTTAATTGTTAACATGTAGTGAGGTCTCATGGTATTTCCTACAACATCTGAAAGCCTGAGGCCTCAAGATCCTGTGGCTCTAAAAAAAAAATCTCAATACTTAAAATATGTCCAGAAGATAGATATTTCTTCCCACTTCATGAATAAACCTCTTGAGTTTGTTCTGAAGGCAATTGTTACCTCTTTTAGATCTGAATTTTTAGGGGATAGTAATACACAATCTTGTTCATCAGCTGGATTTATGAGACTGAGCATACTCTCTCTCCAGTTTCAAGGATGACTCCAAATTGGGGGAAGCAGCTGATGTTGGCAGGAAAGCAGGGCTGTGATTCAGGGGGACTTCAGTGGGCTGGAATACTGTGCCAGAAGGAACCTCACAAAGTTTAACCAAGGCAAGGGCAGACTCCTGTAGCTGGGATGAAATGGCCTTTTGTACCAGGACAGGCTGGGGCTGGATGACTGGGAAGAAGCTCTGCAGAAGAGGGTCCTGACCAACAAGAAGTTGAATGTGAGCCAGCAGAGTGATTCCACAGTGATGAAGCCCAACTGCTCCCTAGTTAACATTAGCTAAACTACAGCCAGCAGGCTGAGAGAAATTAATATTCCTCTCTGCTTCACACTTACAAAGGTACATCTGAAATGTTGCATCAAGATTTGAGTCTCTTGTGTGCAAGAGAAGTTTGAATAAACTAGAGCAAGTCTGGCAGAGGCCACCAAGATGATCAGGGCCTGGAGCATGTGTTGTAGGAGGAGAGAAGCTGAAGAGCTGAGACACTTGTCCTTGTTAAGCATGGAGAAGAATCTGAGTCTGTCTTTCTTGCAATCCCATTCAGCAGAGAGCAGCAAGATCCCTCCCCTACACACATCTTTCTTTTCTCCAGGTTGAGCATACCTGGCTCCCCCACCTCCTTGTACATCATCCTCTTCTTCTCATATCCCATCTGACTTCACCTGCCCTGCTTGTGACAGCTGCCAGTGCTGAGTTTGTGAACGTCTCCCTGGGGCAAAGAGCTCGGGACTAGGGTACAAGGGGAAGAGGAACAAATGAAATCATCAAGGAAGGCTGATGGCAGTCTAGCACCAGGGTCCCTTTGCTTTGCAAAAGCTGAGAGTTATGACTAAAAGAGTCAGAGAACCCACACTACTTCCTCCAGCCCCATCACTGATGTGCACCCACACAAGCTGCCTTTCAGAAGACAGTGAGGTTTTTTTCACTGTACTTCAGGCACACCATGAGCTATGAGCAATCCTTTGGACTGGAAGGCTGTTCTGCAATCCACTGCCTACTCTGGGGGATTAGAGCACCTAATGAGTCTCCTGCCTCTTCTAATTGTTGCCCCTATACGATTGCTGAAAAACCTGCCTCAACATGACCCAATATTCTCTCCCCACACTTGCTAATTGCCACAGGTCCTTATTGTTGTGCACGTGGCTGTAGCTGCTGGTAAATGTTCTCTTGCTCAGATAAAAATTGTAACACAGGTATTTAAACTGGGTGGCTTTGTTTATTCATTCAGCTAGAAAAAAAAATAGCTGAGGGAAGAGCCAGCTAAGCAAACAGCTTTAGATAAGCTGAGACACCTATGTTTGGTTTAGGCCATGCAGTAGGGTCTAGAGGACATGTTCCTAGTGAGGGGACCCAAAGGAAATCAGTCCTAATTAACCTGTGGTCTAAGAAGTGCTTTGGGATCCTGAGCATGGACTGTCTCCGAGAGCAACAAAACTGTAGGTGTGAAGTTCCTCTGAATGAGCCTAAGGGATGGCTGAGTCTACTTGTGGCTGAGAGCATTGGCATGACTGGGAGAAGCTGGAATAAGTCCTCGAGGTCCAACACAGGTACTCCATTCTCTATTAGGAATTGTTTGCCACAGCTCATTTGCATTTTGTCTACTGATTCCCCTGCCCAAATTCCTTAGACCTGGCTCTGACCAGTTGCTCCCCAAGGCTGGGAAATGAGAAGCCACCTGAGACATATCCTCTTTCAGCATCCTCAGATGCTTCTGCAGCCCTAGTGCTGAGTTAGGAGATTGAAAGAGGGATGAGGTTCTTTGGTTTATACATTTAATTTACTGAGGACAGTAATGAGAAGGAACAAGGATAATAAATTCTTTGCTTACAATAGATTTGCTGCTGGGGTGAGCCAAGCCCCTGAAAAGATGGAAGTTTACAGACAGCACATCACACAATGCCCCCTTCTCATCAAGTTATGTTGGCACCAAGCAGCAACCTTAGATCGCAGACCCCTGAAGCCAGGTAGGATGATCTCCCTCTCCTGTACGTGTATCATGAGATTTATGTGAAATTGAATCTATCTCCTGTCACTCTTTTTTTTTATTATTTGTTTTTGTTTTGTTTTGTTCCATTTTGTTTTAATTTCATTCAGGCTTTCAAAGGAAAAACAGTCAACTCAGATGTACCACCAGGTACCAAATATGTTTGTAGTGCACCATCCAAGAATCTTGCTCAGATTAATCTGAAAATTTCCTTCTACTCCCCTAATAATCTGGACACCAATCAGATTTGGTAGGACAAGTATGTCCAGAAGCACATATGTTTTAGATACTAAGAGGAAACAACAAAAAGGTGGCTATAAGAGGAATCACTGAATCTCCATTGCACATGGATATGAATCTCCCCTTTCTATTTCAAAGGACTGTCAACTTTTACACAACAGGCCACAAGCTCACAAAGTGCAGCACCTTGAAAAGCAGGATGAAAAGTACCCATTTTTGATCTGTATGAACCATATTGAACACTTCAGTGCATGCTGGCCACCCATGTATCTCAGCAATGACTGCTCAAATTACACCTTGAAGAGAAAGTAGAGCCAGAGAGTATGACTCCTACACTGAACAGGCTGCATCTAAACACAGTAATTAAGGCATTGTGCAACCTCCCTGGTACTTAAGTATCTGTAATAATTATGCACCAGGAAAGTAAGCCCAACACATGTTCACAGTCTTCTCCTAGCATATGGATTGTTTACACATTCAAGTTCCCATATGATCTTCTTGATAGCTTAGGAAAAGCAGAAGCTAAATACGAGGCCACTTAGCAAATATGAAGCCATTTAATTCAAAGGCTTTTGAAAAGGAAACAGGAAGCTAGGTTCAAGATTCAGATACAAGGTTCTGCACTTGTACATTCCAGTAACTATCACCATTCCACATACACCAGCATCGAAATCCCTTGCTGGTGTTTTAGTCCAAGTCTCGTGCTCCTGTTTCCCCGGTGATTGTCACACTTGCATTCTCAAGTGAGAAGTCCCAGGGATTTGACTTGCAGACTCCAGGATCCTACTATGAATCAAGTCTGGAAAAGATGGAAAAGTTCTGCCTTCCTGTGAGGAGGTTCAGTCATGGAGAAAGGGCAGCCAAGAGGATACAGAGACTGGGCTTTTACTCAGGCCCTGCTGTGGGCAAGCACAACAGCCATAACTAGCCCAAACCAGCTGTGGCCATCAACTGAAGTCTGCTCAGACAGCTGGTCAGGTTAAACCAAGGTTTGGCTGAATCCTCTGATTGATAGTCTGGAAGCTGACAGCTGGTATAAACAAAATTTCTTCCTTGTTTTAAGCCTGTGGTTACTGAGGTCCTCCTATTATCACCTCTCTCTCCTGTTCGTGATTTTGAGGTCCAAGATTTAACACACAATTTTAACGTGAGAACATATCCAAAAAGATCACTAAGAAAAGATTGCCGTATACTGCACCAAAATTACAGAAGGCCTTGAATGACAAATACTCCTGAGGTTCTTATACTGATCTTTAAACACTGTTCTTTCCTTCACACACTGCTATTTAATTCGAATTTCTTATGAATCTTTTCCATTTCTTTTTCAAGACTGTTTCACATAGGTGGATTTACGCAATGTTGTAAGCAGGGCAGAAGGCATGAAACATGAAACATGGACTGCACTGTTTAAGTAATCAGGAAGACAAGGAATGGGGCTTGCTGAATTCCTTCCAGTGCAATTTCACCAGTTTACTGCTTGTGAACTATCTACACCACTATCTTTTTCTTCAGCCTGGTATTTGCTGGATATGAGTCTGCCAGTGGATCCTCAACTTCATCTGAGTGCCAGTGTATTTGTTATTGAGCTGTATGATTGGTCACTGAAGTAGTTTCATAATTTCTTCCAGCTCACTGCATAGTAATAAACCACAAATAAGAGCAGTTCCTGCTGAAACAACCTGAGCTTGCCCACAGACCTGAGGTTTTTCAAATAAGACAGCCTCTCCTCAGGGGATACTTGCTAAGCTATGACCAAACCCCTGCAAGCTGAGCACTGAGTATTTTGAATTTCCACAGATGTAATGCCATGAGCCTGAGCCACAAGATTATAAAGAACCAGGAGGAAACCCTTCCTGGAGAAGTGGCCTCTGAAGAGATGGTAAGGAGATGAACCCATGTCATGCCAAAAAATGTGCCTGTTGTTTGGAAGGACATGGGTTTTTCTGGGATAATATTTTGTGTAAGTCTGGGCTTAACTGTGAAGTCTGGAGGTCAAAGGTATATTTATACTTAACTATCTCTTCAGTCTCTTAGTTATTAAGAAGGGAGGAGGATATTTACGTTGTCTGGACTTTCATATTCTTGTCACCATTATTATTATACATAAAATAGGAAAGGAAGGATTTAATCCTGTTTTTCCCTGTTCATTGTTGCTGTTTACAACATCAATGGTAAGCTGGAGGAAAGCTACTGGAATATTGCATCAATTTGGTGAATTCAGGAACAACTCAATGTCCCTGGGACTCTGTGATGGCTGCCACCACCCTCTTTGCTTGCTGCATGTTCCATGCTATGTGCTGCTTTGAAAGCAAGATGGATAGGCCACACAAAGAGGATGCAAAGTGTCCCAGACAAATCCAGATAAACTACCAAATTTGGGAATGCCTCATGGAGCCCAACCCACATTCCAGAACTTGTTGAGGTGCACTCCTCTTGACTCATAGCGCAAAGCTGACAAACTACCCACAAAGGGCTCTGAATTCTCTCTGTAATTAATTAGCCACAGGAAAACCTCAGAGAAGGGAGAAGGGAGCAATTTAACACAGCTCTCAGAATGACACAGGATGCTGAAATGATGAAGAGTTAACCTGTCCCTTCTTCTCACCAACCTGCCCCTTAACAAGGTGTCCCCAAGGCCATCACTCTGAAGGGGAAGTGGAATCTACTCCAGAGCAGATGGTGATTCTGTGGTTAATTTTCCAAGTAATGAGAATGGCTTCCTTCCAACCTTACAGGTTTTATATTGTAGATGACACAAACAAGCAACATTACTCAGTGGAAATCTTCCCACTAACTTCCATGGCAGTTGTAAGAGGCCTCATCCTACTGCTGACCTTCCTGAGATGCCACTGCTGAGATATGGTCTGTCCCTTTGCTGCTCCAAACACCTTCTGAAGTCTTAAGATCCAGATCTAGATAACAACATGTCTTGTGTGCATGACTCCCTGCTTCTCCCTCCTGCATCCATCCCATGGCTTTATTCATGATACTAGTTTGGGGCATAACAGGAGAGTTTTCTTAAACAATTCTTCATTCATGGGCATCTTTGATCACATCATCCTATTTGGTAGGTATTTTCCCAAAAAACATCTGCTTATAGGGTTTGAGAATAGTTTAAGTCTGCTGAGTGAAGAGGAAATACTAAAATGAGGGGAATTCCTCCTCTTCCCTTCAGCCTAGTGAGTGAGTCCACCTCATTCTGGGATTTCATTTGTAACCATCTGTGACATTTAAGAAAAAGCTGAAAGAATTCATCATCACAACATGGTGTGCAGCAAAGAGCTCATAATTTCCCAGTCATTTACTTAAATTACTATAGAATAAGTGAACTAAACTAAATTACAATGTGGAGAAATGAGAAAAAGGCCTTGTTGTCTTTGATTTCAATACTCCACCTAAGTGCCAAATTTACTACCTCATTACATCTTCTGCTGTGTTCAATAAACAGGAAGGAGAGCAACATGCATACGCTTTAATCACTTATCTAATCAAACTTTCTGCTACTTATAGAATGGGGAGGTTGGGAAAGAAAAGATATGTTTTCCCCTCCCAGACTTTCACTGCTAAAATGGCGCTTGGTGTACACTTCCCTCCTGCCCTAGACCATTTTTGTGTCACCCAGGTGTAATCCTCTTCTCCATGGATGTGTAAGTCATCCTTCAGCACACTGTCCTGCCAGACATCCATCTGTGCCTTGGCTGCTCTGTGAAACCAGCCTCCAGGAGAGAATGCACCAGGACAGATGTGGCCTTGCTGTCTGGGCTGTGAACATAAAACTTCTGACACATGGCTCAGGTGTGGAAATGGAGAACTGCAGCCAACCCACTGCAGAACAAACAGCAGGGTCTTCACCCTGGATGGTTTCTTCTAAATTTCCTGTGTACAGCCCCTGTTTGTGGTACACTTTGATTTTACTGTCTGACTCAAGTCACCCTGATTCTTCTACTGCCCTGCCACACAACAGCTGTGTGGACACCCAGCAGGTTTAATATTGGTGGATTATTCCAGACCTTTGCCAATATTTTCCTCCAAGACAACCTAGTCTCAGCTGCCTTTCTACAGACTTCTGCAATGGTGTAGAGCAGTTTTAAAGGGCCAAACTAGAAGGGCACATTGCTTGTTGATTTCCCAGAGCCCTCTTGTGGTAATGAGGGAGAGCCAATTAAAGGCCCTCGCCTCCCTGAAAAACATGAAGATTTTGGGAGGTGCCCTGCATGGGTTTTTTTCATCCTACAATGGCACACCAAGGGCTGAACTCAGAGCTGACCTTAGCAGACACATCTTTGCTTGGCTGGAGCAGAAATGTTTACGCCACAGGTTGGTTGATGCAAGACCCAAAAAAGTCTGTTCTGGGAATCTGTTGCTGATCCTTTCTTGTTTTGACAGGGAAGATGTTCCAGATGATGCTGCCAATGTCTTTTCATGTCTTCACATTAGAAAAGGTGAAGCAATCCAGTAATTTTGAATGGGTTGGGAGCTTAAAGAGGCTCATAAATTTTAACAGAAATGCCTCATCCACTAAACATGGATTGTTCGCACTTCCAGGTTGACTTACGTGTCAGCGCAGCCAACCAGGACTCAAAGTTTACTTCAGCCAGCGATTAACCTAAACTACATCCCAGATTTTCATCCAGATCCTTTCTACAGACTGTGACATACCATACCTCAGGTGAAAAGCAGATCCAAGACACTTGACATCAGCTCCTGGAGCTGGTACCAGAGTAATATCATACAGCTGCACAGGTGATGTCACTGAGAGCATCCTATTGCTCCTGAACCATGCCTAGGAGCCTCTCAGGTCTGGTTCTCAAGGAAGGTATCTATTCACAGCTCTTCCCCACCTCAAGATGCATGTCTGTCTCCTGCTTTTCTGCAGCTTACACTAAAGTGGCTGTGGGGGTTTTTTTAAGGTTTATCGCTGCTGTCAAAAGAGGCAAATTCTCCATTGCTAGGCAAATAAGGCAGAAAGCAGTGGACTTAAAACTCACCTTTTGCCCCAAAAGGCAAAATGTCAGTGCCACAGGAATTCCTGCTCTGCCTCATTATTGTATCTATGTAATGCCAACCAAGAAAAACATCTTTAACACTGTCTAGAAAAAAATATATGTGATCAAAAAATACCTTCACAGCTGAAGTACCACAAACCTACCATTTTTGTACACAGAACAGTTTGATCTGCCAGGAAAGGTACACACAGCACAAGCTGTTATCCTTGCACTCAGTTCTGAAGAAATCCCCACTGCAGGAAAACCAGAATCTTCAGCTGGAGCCAAAGGTAAATTCTGTTTGGTCTTGACTCAAAAAGTCTACATGACAAAGTGTCCTTCAAAGTGTCCTATATTGGTGTGGTTTCTGTGACTATTTAAATATCTGTGCTCTTAAAGATGCAGGTTTTCATTTATTTTTATTGTGCACATGACTTTTTTAACAGGATTCTTGTGATTTTATATTGCAGGATTGGAGACATGTGAAGATATCCTTAGTTTATTTAGTCCAACCTCCGTAAACCAAAGAAATCCCATCATCATTTGATCTTGGGCGGAGGGAAATTTTACATTTAATGAAGATAAGAGGATAAATTTTCCAAGCAACATATTACATTCTTCCTCTTGAATGATAGTTTCTCTTTCCTTTGCCTCTTCAGAAACTCTAGGTAGAAGACAGACAATGATGCTGTTAAACCATCTCTGAGTCCTGCCTTGTTTTTACGGAAGGATCACACTGACAGTTCACATTCAGTCTGTGATCTTCTACATGCCCCACGTTTTTCTGAAGTACTGCTCAGACAGTTATTTTCCATTCATAGAAAGATCATAGCTCACATGTTCACAAGGTTTTTAATTCTGTCCAGCTAGCATGGCATTGGGAATTCAACTTCTGAAGTGCAAAGTGTTCACCTGCCTTTTATCAAACTTTATCTCACTGATTTTAGACCTTCTCTCCAGTTCAAGAGATCACGCTGAAATCATTGCTGTCAAAGTTCTTGGCCTCACAGTTAAATAGCATGCCACTTGCTATTTAATATGTCCAATTTAGTAACAGAAATTTGAAATTGTGATTAGACTGTGAAGATGGATCCTTGAAGATGGATCTCTAAAGCCCTGCCAGTTTGAGAGTTACCAGCAAACTACTGGGTTTTTTTTTTTACTCTTTTTATTTTATTTTTCTAATGAAGACACATAAGGAAGGCATGTCCAGTATGGAGTGGCTTTGGGTTTGTCTAATTTAGAGAAAAGGAGGCTGGAGGGTGACCTCATTGCTCTCTACAGCTTCCTGAGGAGGGGAAGTGGAAAGGGAGGTGCTGAGCTCTTTTGCCTAGTACCCACTGACAGGAAATGTGGGAATGGCTCAATGTTGCACCAGGGAGGTTCAGACTGGATTTTAGGAAGCATTTCCTTACCAAGACAGCAGTCAAACAAGAGATGGTCAGTGCCCCAAGCCTGTCAGTGGTTAAGAGGTATTTGGACAATTACCTTAACAACATACTTTAGCCTTTGGTCAGCCTGAAGTAGTCAGACAGTTGGCCCAGATGATCGTTGTAGGGGCCTTCAAACTGAACTAGTTTGCTCTGTTCTATTCTATTCTATTGTGTATTTTTAACAATAGTCTAACTTGTGCCATCATTCCTGACTTGATCCTGAGTCTGTCACCTGGGGCAGCATCAAAACATCTTCTGTCAAGGCATATCACACTTATGTGCCCTGATTTAGAGGGCAGCAGACCTACTATAGGAGAAAGTTTGGTTAACTTGATGTTATCTCCCAAACCAGCCACAAATGTATTGGCAGCACTGAACTGTTTCCACAGAATTTTGGTTTCATGCAGTGTTTACTATTGATGGCTTTTGATAGTCACACTGATGTTCAGTGAATGCTTTGGTGGAAGCAAAGTGGGATTTTGACCATGCCCATTCTATAGGTGCATTAAATGGTAGGACAGAGCCAGAGAAAAACACTTTATGCATTTGGTTGCCCACATGATATCCACTCATTCTCCCTCCCATCTCAGAGGCCACCAACAAGAATGTCCCCGCAGAAAGTTGCACAGCTCTCCTGTACAACATCTGTGGCCACCACAGGCCAGCAATGGGCACAGTGCTTCTCATCCCAACATTCTTCATCCTCACATCAAAACACACCAAGAAAATACGCCTGAAAAAAAATGCAAGCTTGGTTGTTTTCCCATGCTGCACCATTTAAAGGCAAAATTATTTTCTTTTCCCGTAACAGATGGAAATAATTCCTATGGTTTCCATCTGTTAGTGAGTGATACTGCCCTGATAGTGCACAAAACCACTCTAAGACAGAGGCATCAATTGCACTGAGAAGCACTTCTTAGAAAATAAAAATAAAAAATGTTTCCCATTTTTACGATATAATTAGAGCATGAGGGGAAGTGGTTTCTAGTCCTGTTCTATGAATTAGATTTTTCCATTTTCTGCTAGATTCAGGGAGGCTTGGGAGGCTGTTAGCATGCAGATAACTAAAAAGACAGTAATTCAAATTTGATTCAATCTGATGCCTAATTCTCAGAGAAGAAGGAAGAAGCTGCTTAGAGCTTTCCCAGTTGTCAACTCACCATTTTTCCTGCCAGATATCCACATATTTTGAAACCTTTATGACAACTGTTTCAGATGTTTGCAATTACAAAGCCAAGGCTAATAACAAACTCAGCCATTGGCAAGTGTTAAAACACTCCAGATTCTCTTCTGAAAATTCCACCTACCTGGTTATACTTCCATTCCTTCTGCTCCACCTCATGATGTTACTGAAAACAATCAAAGGTTTGCCAGCCAAAATCTCTGTGGGGACTAGAAGAAAGTTGTTTCTGAGCACTTGAGCACAGAGGTCTCCCAGCTGTTTATATATTCACCTGTTTTTGGATGTTTTTTTCACCACCTTCCTTAGAAACTGCAAATCGCAGCAAAAACCTTGTAAGTTTTTAATTTGCTTTTTAGCTGAGGAAAGACAGATTTTTTCCTCAGAGGTCACAAGTCCTGACAGCAAACCTGCTTCAGTGTGGGTTTCCCACAGGGTCACAGCCTCCTTTGGACATCCACCTGTTCCAGCAAGGGATACTCCAGGAGCTGCAGGTGGATCTCTGCTCCCCTGTGCACCTCCATGGGCTGCAAGGAGACACTCCTTCACCACTGTCATCACCACAGGCTGCAGGGGAACCTCAGCTCCAGCACCTGCCCCTCCTTCTGCACTGACCTGGGTGTCAGCAGGGCTGCTCCTCTCACGTATCCTCAGTCTTCTCTCTGCTGCTGCTCTGCAGAAGTTTTTTTTCCTCATTCTCAAATATGTTATCTCCAGTATCACTGGTGGGCTCAACCTCAGACAGCTGTGTGTCCATCCTGGAACTGGCTGGCATTGGCTCTGGCAGACATGGGGGAAATTCCTGGCAGCTTCTTACAGAATCCACCTCTGTAGCCCCCGTCACTACCAAAACCAGACCTTAAAAACCAAATACGCTCTTTGTGGAGCTGCTGGTACCTTTTTTCTTTGAAAAGGCACAAAATATTTTTCTAGTAATTTGTTCTCAATTTTTCCAAAGTGGGGATCTAGCGAGAAGGAATTTAAAAGACAGTTCAACTCTCAGTGATCAAAGGCTGGCCTCATGACCCCCACACTGCATTTGGAGTTCATGGCAGCCTCACAGGGTCAGGTAACATGTAGGCACCACAGGGACGTTCCCTGGTCACTTTGCACACAATGTAGGCAAGATCTGATCCACTTTACTTGGGAAACAGTTGCTGAAAGTGTGCCTTCAGTCTCTGCCAGCAGGTACCCAATGCCCCATCTGCTCATGAAGCTCAGTCTGTCTTCAGACGCACCACTTTTTCATCACCTGCTCTTTCGTCATTGTCTTTTCCATGAGCAATTCCCAGCCTTTCCAGGGAGCTATTGGGTCTGTTTGCCATCTGTCCTTCTCCTTCCCCTGAGAACAATTGGACAATGTTTCATTTACTGTTGGTTTTTTTAAGTAAGTTGAACATCTTTTGATAATAAATTGCTCTTGGTATCCCTTGGAGCCACTTACATCTCCTTTAGTGACCCCTTGCTCTTTCTGTGCATTACCATGCCTCAATGTACACTTTTGCCATTTCATTGGTCCACATTTGACACCAGAACAAGTCATGATCCTGAGTCATGATCCTATTATTCTTCTGGAGAGTGCTACCCAGGATTATTTTTCCCCTTAGCTTTACTCTTTTCTCATTTGCATTCTTTTTTCTGTGTGTGCATGTGTGTGTGTTCTCCATCTCATTCCTTGATGTTTCACATCTTTACTTCTGGCACTCCCCTTTCTTTTGCCCTTCAAAAGCAAAGATAATAAAACTTATTACAGCTTTCTAGATAAGATTTTTTTCCCCTAATTAGCTTTTTATTGGTTTTCTTTGATAGAATAAGAAGTATTTGTGTATACTGAACACAGAAAGGAATAAATATGGATAAACTTAGAGAATCATCTAGATTAAGTTAAGGGAAGAGGTGGACAAAACTATATTTAAGGTCATGCACAGAGAAAGAGAGAACAAGAGCAAATGAAAGTGGAATCTGGGAGTGTTTTCACTTAGCCAATTTCTACAGACAAAAATAAAGCAAGGTTGTAATCTGATCAAAAAATAGAATTGGGCAAACATATCACTTCATCTAAGACTAAACTTTGCCTCTCTTTTTTTTTCCACGTTGGAATTGACAGAATGTTCCAAATTTCCTTTACAATATTATTTACTTAAAAACAAAACCCAGCCCACTAACCAACCAACCAACCACCAACCACCTGAGATGGTCTCCATGGATGATAGCAATGTACAAACAGGAAGTAGTCTCATGGGATTTCTAAACTCAACCTGGTTCCTGGACTGACCCTTTCCTTTTTCCACTTTCTTTTCTTCACAGGCCTGCTCCTAGCTTTTAAATGGAGCTAGTGAGAGCTGTATGGCTTGAGTCTTTGGGGGGCTCCAATATCCATGCTGTCCACTCCCCTTGCCACTGAGAGCTGATATCTCCTCAAACAGCTAACAAAATTTAAGCTGGCTGCCCAGACAACTCTCCCAGCCTACCACACCAACACAGCCAAAACTGTTTCTCAGCTATTTCATTTCTGTAGGGAATCCAAACTGTACCTTGCATTTTTTGTTTGGAATTGTGAGAGAGTGGCTGTTTTACAGGGTGAGGGAATACACCCTATAAATGTGTATTAGTGTTCAAGCACTGAGCTGGTGAACTCCTTCTGGCTCAGGTGAGTGACAGAGAGAAATTCTGACTCATTTGCAACCAGGAAGGAAGCAGAGTATACTGTGTGCTCAGAATTAGGGACAGCCAGTGAGATTATAGCTGGAAAGGCTGCCTACTGAGAGCACAGTGTATTTAGAAGCATCTAAAATTATTTGTGTGACTCAGTACTGTTTTCCTAACACTGGCAGCAGCATGTGGTAACTCTCCCCCTTAGGATGCTCTTTTTATCCTCCTTGGTTTTTAACTTGTGGATGAGGAGGAGGAAGAAAAATTAAGAAGAGGGAGACTTCCTCTGCTGTTTATCAAAAACAAACAACACTTTGCACTTCTCCAGCAATTCAAGGTGATTTGCAGATGAACTTGGAGGCACTGGACTTGGACCTGGGTTGGTATCACATAGTATCTGCTGTTGTATACAAGAGCAAAGTTGTGTGATTATCTCTAAGCTGTTCAGATTGAGCTGAAGGGTTTGTTTGTCCTGGAACAAATCCTTTCTTTTCTGCCAAAGACAATTTTACACAGTTAAAACCATGGCAATGTGTGGGTGGGCACCACTATGAAATCTGCAATGTCTAATACATCAGTGTGAGGAGCCAGGAGGACCCAACAGTAGCAGCACCAGGAAATGCTACAGGGAGATTGTAAGAACTCCACTAACAATTAGTGTTTGATTTTTGTCCCATTTATGCCAGTTGCTCAAACACATACTCCCATCATTCATAACAGTGTTTTTCAGAAATCTTCAGAAAATTTCATCTGATGGCATTATGTAGAAAATGATACCTGTTCTTAGCTCAAGGACTTTGAAGAATCTACCACATGAGCTGTCCCAGGATTTAATCTACTTCCCAGGCAGTAGAGCTCGGTACCTCCTGTCTTTTCCTAACCTGCTTCACATCTGGATCCAGTCACTACATTTGCCTCTGCCTACTGGATCAAGCAGCACTCGGCAGCCAGGACTGCTCTGCAGGTTCCCAGTGGTTGGAGATCATGACTGAACTACCTCTTTGCCAGCTCATTTGTGCCCAGAGCTTTCTGGGAAGCTTAAAGGAAAGAGAGTTTCATGTCACAGTGTGTCTCTGCAGGTCCAAATGGACCTCATGCTGGGCGGGTGAGTAGGCACAGAAAGTGCTGTGCAGTCGTGATGATAACATGGCAGTGCCTGAGCCAGCTATTCCCTTCAGTGATTCATTCTTTCCCCTCTTATCTCCTTCCCTAAAACAGCTTTGCTGACAAAATTAGCAGCATACCTGCTGTAAGCTTAGTGCTGCCGTTCACAGCACAGAAGAAAATATTAATTCATCATAAATAGAAGCAAATGGACCCACATTAAACAGAAAGCAGCTTATAGTTGTATTACTGCATCGAAGTGAATGGTATGTTTTGACTCATCTAATGGAGGCCATCACTGAGAAGAGCCTGCTAGGCACAAAAGAGGCAGTCCAGATCTTGATGAGAAAGCATCTAGTGACACCAGGAGACATCTCTAAGGCTGTGCAAGTGTCAACCACAGCATGTTTGTTTCTTCCAATCCCCTTGCACATCATGTAGCTACCTGGACTAGAGCTCCCCCTGATCCATCCAAACCACAGAAAAGGCAAATGAGCCCACAGCAAGACACAGTTTAGTCTTCCCCCTTTCCATAACCACCTCTAGTGCCTAGCACTTGTACTCTGAAAACTAAAACTGAGGAAAGCAGAAAATCCAGCTGACAAAGAACATGGACTAATGTGTGAGTCATGTAGCTGGATACCCTACCTGACTTCTTTTGGATTCTGTTTTTGTCCGGGTACTGCCAGCCACTCAGGATCTATTGGTTGTAAGAATCTTCATTCTTGAAAAGGACTCACCCTACTCTAAAGAGAAATGAGTACTATTTGCCAGCAGGGAAATAAGTCTGTTCATGTGTTCAATTGACTGCTACACACTCACAGCCACAACATCTGCACAGAGATCATTGCACCAATGAGTGAGGACTCAGCTCCTCTTCCAGCTGTCTTTCAGTCATACTGCAGAGGACACAAGGAGTCAACGAAATGCTCTTCTTTAGGAGCAGACATACATTGATGAAGCAATTGTTCCACATCCAAAATGCTGCTCCCACCTTTCCTCCTTTCCCTAAATTACTTTCCCCAAAATCAGCATCCCAACAGAAGCGCGTTTCAGCCCACAGAAACAAGCTCCAGACATGATGGATTTTCCTTCTTCATTGAAGGTCAGCTTCAGTCCTAAAACACTGGCTTACTTTTTTCAACAAAGCATTACAAAACCATGGTGATGGGATCGACCTCTGCCTGCAAGCTGCTAATGACTTCCTGGGTGAGCACCCAGGGAATGGATCCACTCTGGTCCGCACGCCGCTGCGGGAATTAATTCACTGGAAGAGCGTTACTTAGCTGACTTTTAGCACTTCCGTGGGAAAAAAAAAGGGGCTCGGCAATGGCTGGCTGAAAACTACAGCTTGCCAGGGGGGCTGGCTGTTGTCAGATGTTGTTAAATCTCACAGTGCTGCATGGCCACAGCATGTCCCCAGCAGACAGGGTGTTTTTGTTCAACAGTTACTTGGGAGCAAAGTGCACCAAGTACCTTAGGCAAGCATTATTATTAACTCCGATTATTCATCACTGGTTTTGCTATTACTCTACACCTAAGAGAGGGCACAATGACTCAGATCCCAGAAGGCCAGTGAAAGAATGCACAGACCACAGAGCAGGCATGAGCTCGTGTCCCAGGCAGGCACAGCAAGGCAGATCCAAAGCCCTTGCATGCTGCCTGTGGTCCAGTGCTGACTGCTGAACCTTCCTGGGCCATAAGGCAGGAATGTTAGAGGCTGCTTCCCTTGTTTCATGTGATACAGACCTGTGAAAGAAGAGAAAGGGAAAAGAGTTTTCCTGACAACACACCACAAATAAGACTGGGCCAGACTTGTGTGTTAAGCTGCATTGTGAATAAGGTCCAGCAATTTAATTGTTTCTTCAGAAAAATAAACAAACGAAATGCATGCTGAAACCAGGCCTATTCCTGTTGGCATTTTGGCCCCAGCTCCTTTCTGAGCCCTAGCTTCCAGAAACATTCTGTAAATCCAGAAGATGGAGGAGATGAGCTTCTCCACTTCTAATTGCTCTGAACAACGTGATGCAGCAGTTAGGGTGGGCTGGCTTGATGCAGATTTTGGAGGCAAATCTCCAGAAGCTCTGTTCCACCTAAATTGCTTCATGATTGTGTGATCTTTCCTGCTGGAAGCCACATGGAGGGAAAAGCACAATTCCTCCACATTTGCATATCTCTTTTTTTAGCACAGGTCTCTTTAGCCGCTAACAGCCAGCCAGGCCTCTCAGGAAGCGTACTCTCCTCTCCAAAGAAAGATGCACATGCACCAAGCCTTCTATCACTGCTCATTAGCACCTTTTGAATGCCCTGTGCTTTCCACAATTACTGGATAAGCAAAAAATCAATAACAGTTTCTCTTGTCCTTCAGCTAAACTCATAGAAGGATCTCTTTTACACCGGAATGACTCAACTGGCTTCGCAGCCATCCAGCTGCACAGGGATTCCCAGGGACCTACAGAGAAGATCCAACTTGAATATTTCAAGTCAATAAATATGGGAATTCAGTGCACTTCATTTTCAAGTTTCCTGATTTATTAACTCAATAGTATGGTCCAGCTGCCCAAGAACAGGGCTTCCTGACTCGACTGCATATAAACATAGTCACACCCAACACTTCCATTTAAGCCCAGCCCTGGATTTTCCTTTCCTGTTTGAGCTGTGCTGTGATTTTGCCTGGCCACAGACCTGTGGGTCTGGCCTCTCATCTGCCTGCTGGCCTCCTGAGCTGACCTAGGACATGTCTTGTCACCAGGAACTTGCCCAATGATCTTCACTCCTGGCTGAACCTGGCCTCCCTGGGGACCTGCCAGTATCAGAAAAACAGTAACAGAAAAGCCAAAACCTAGATTGTTATGCTAGTGTGACAGCTGTAAGTCTGTAATATCAGATTTGCTTATGAACCTTTTCCCTTGTGTCTGATGGATCATCTGACATGGATGCATCCAAACTCAGAGAGCTGATGCAGCTATTTCCAGATGGGCTTCATCTCATCCCAGGATGGATGTATAAGCTGCACCGATGATTCATTCTCTGCAGGTCTTTACAGTCTTTATAGTCCTATCATAACCTTCAGAAATGGTGCTTTGTCCTATTCCAGCACCTGCTTAAAGGAAGCAAGCATGAAAACAGTAATGCCTCGTTGCAACAAATCTCATAAAATTTAGATTTGAGATCTTACAGCAGGGAGATGTAGGTGTGCTACACTGCCTTTCTTCTACCACTCAAAAAGTTGAACAAATCAGATATTAACGCTAATGTAAACAGGGAAAAAAATATTCACTGGAAGAAAAGAGTAAATTCCAGTAGAGTCAACCAAAAAGAAGGACCAGGGTAACTTTTTAAACCTTTTTTTTTTTTGGTTTTTTTTTAATCTTCTTTCCCCAAACCTTTCCCTGACTCTCTCTTTCTTCATTCTCTTGGAGAACAACAATCTTTTTTCTTGATCAAGGAAGTAATAGCAAAAGCAAAGAACTGCCTTAAATTGCTTGGGCAGCAAGAGTGATTGGTTCAATTAATTGCCTTAACTTTGCAGAAACATCTGGCATGCTGTTTACACCCTGTAAGAAGCAGACTTCCATTAGGAACAGAGTAAAGAAGATGAATGAAAATTGGAAAAGACTCACCCACAGACTTTGGCAAGCAAAAGATCTTTAGTCTAGTCCTGCTGAAACCACCCTGCAAATGCATCTGCCCACACAGGCTGAAAGTCAGGGTAATACAGCTTTCAGGCGCTTCCAGCAGCTTTGATCCCAAGAATGGCAGCAAATGGGGATGATAAAAAGACTAATTACGCTTACTGTTATTGCAGGGAGATAATCTAACACTGGAAAGCGTTCCTGGACTTCATCTAGGTACATTCCAGCAAGAACACAAGGACCAGAGACAACATGGTGCAAACTGAAGGACAGGCTTGAGCCTTCATGCAAAATCTGGATCTCTGTGAGCTCATTGAAATGCGTGACCAGCATGGCACAGAGGGCGTCATGGGGTTTATTAGAAAGCCTCTGTGTGTGACTGAGGCAGGAGAAACTGCATAAGCAGCCAGAGAAGACAGTGAATAACCAGATCCATTGCTGTATATGACTTAACCCCTGAAAAAGAGAAATTTACTTTCTTGGTTGCAGTACTGGCAAAAAAGAGGTTTCAGCTGTTTCCTGACTTCTCTTCCCAGAGACAGGATGCTCTGTCCACCTCAGAACAGCACTGCTCATCATCAAATGGAAGGGACAATTTCTAAAACGCAGTGGTGCTTCAAAAAATCTGGCCAGATTTTCTGGCCTTGGATGTGACTTGGTATGCACGTGGTACTCTAAAAGGTAAGGTAACAGGCAGGTGAAGACCTTTTCTCTCTGACTGCTAGGAAGCTCCAGGGAAGGTAACTGGCTGGCTCAGAGACCCCTTATGGACCCATAGCACATAAACTGGCTCTCCTTTTTCAGAACCAGTTGTGAAACACATTCTCCCACAGACTGTGGATGATACAGCCGTACAGATGCAGTAGGAGTCATTCCCAAACCTTCTAATTGTTTAAAATTCTTCATGCTCACTATTTCCAAGAGGGCAGGGAAGAAGCAGATTAAAAAAAAAATAATATTGTAAATAATTTATTTACCAGTGGAGGGACTTTCTCCCTGCATCTGGCTTTGCTATTATCCTGAGCAGCCCACCAGCACAGAGCAAGCAGAGATGTGTAGAGTGGGTGGGTTGGAAAGGCTCATCTCATACATCATCCGCAGCTCACTGCTGGCACTGAATGGAGCTTGCTGGCTGCAGGAGATTTAATTAAGAGGAGATGTATGATGCACTGGGGACAGGGCTCTTGCCTTGGCATGCTGTGTTTCTATTGCACACTTTTGACACGGAACATAATTGTTTTTCCTTCTTCCTAACATCAATTCTTATTCCAATAAAACCAATGCCTGACTGGTCCTGTGAGAGCACAAGTCCCAGTGTATTCCCTTAATGTGATGGGGAATCCATCCTGAGACTCTCAGACCCTCTTGTCCCTTTGTTTCTTGACAGGAAGGCTCATGCTGCTCCCAGAGCCAGCTTCAGGAGAGAGCAGCAGGGACACAGTGAAGCCTGCTGAGGTGTGGAGCCCTGATGGGAAGGCCACACTACTTGCTGGGTCACAGCCACTGCCTGAAAGCTACCCCTCCAGCAAGCATCTGCTTCCCCATGTTCCAGAGCACTCCCACACAGGAACATTCATCACGTGCAGGCAGCAAAGCTGAGCTAAAATTAGAAAGAATAATATCTGATAGATTAATAATTAAGGATGCCTTTGTAGGACCTTACTCTGTGCATTTTAAGGGGTGTTTTGGCTTCAATTTAGCCATGACATGGCAGCCATCTCACCTTGTGCCTTTGCCTGACATTTCCCAGCTTTGCCTTCTTTGTCTTTCAGACCATTCAGACACCTTCTTTCATTACTGTTACGGCCTAATTAAAAACAATTTTAGTCCTCTTTCTTGAGGGGGCAGCTCATGTACACAGCTTCTTCATCTGGCTTGTGTAAATGAATATTCAGAGATAAAATTGTTGTTTGAAGTGAATACAGGGTAGTGACACCCTGAGATGACTCTGCTGACACTGAACACTGAGGCCGTGGCATACACAGCTGGAGAGCATTAGCAGAGCCCATTCAGAGGTTTGCCTCTCTCAGGGCTGGTTTCTGCTCTTTTTATTGGTGGTAAATTACTTTCAAGCTCCCCTGTGAACTGAGAAGACATCACTTAATTTTAAAATGATAGATGGTTTTGATGTCTCTCATTTCCTCTCTGCTCCCTCCCAAAGGAGCAGAGTGGAAGCCCCAGTGACCACCACTTTGAAGGCTGTGTTGGCCCCCACATTAAGGTCTATCTTGATCTTGCTATCAAGAGATTGATTGAAAGCAATCTCTCATTCTCTGAGTGGACAAAGGTCTTCCACCGCCTGGGGGTTCTTCTCAATGCCATTTGTAATGCAGTTTGTGCTCAGCCAGGGTATGGCAGCCATCAGCTCAAGTTCAAACACTGTCAGTAACACTTCTTACACAGAGAGTCTGTAGCCTGCTCCCCAAAAGGCTGGATCTCAGAAACCTGTCCTCCTCTTTCCCAAAACCTTCAGTGCAAATGGAGTGCCACATTATTCACCAGGGTGATGGGGAGTCTTCCCACCTGCTTTCAGCCATCTCCTTCAAGCTCAGTATTGTGAAGTCTGCAGACAGAGACAGATTTTTCCAGATGGGGAATTTTTCTCCCTACCTGATATCTAGGAGGGAAGAATTGAAGCCCTTCAGGAGATGAGGTATTTGGACTAAAACCTGTGCCTATGCTGTTCCAAGGTACAGATGGCATTCCCTGCAGGAGTGACCTAACAGTAGTGAGTCCCCTCTTTCCAGAGTCATCTTCTGGACAGAGACTAAAGGATGAGCTTTGTTTAGGTTCCCTCAGTTCTTCTTCAAGCTAAGGCTGGGCTCTTGTACTATGTCAGGGACATTCTTTTCACAGGTAGGGAACATGAAAAATCTCCACTACTGGAGGCAATCTCAACCTCATCCCAATCCTTTGGGCTCAGTGCGCCCAAGCAGTGCTGGACTTCTGCCTCAGTTTACTTCCCAGAAGTATATACAACAGAGACACAATGTATAGCCCAACTGGACTAATCTAGTTATGGCAAGCATTTTGGTATGTACCCCTTGGTACCAGCTCTGACCTCTTTATCTCATTCTCATCAACCCACTCCTCCTAAAGCACAAGCCAGAAATAGACTGTGGCAGTGACTCAGAAAGGGAAAGAAGAGTCATTCTGACTCAAATACCAAGGTGGGCCTCCAGAGGATGGCACATGGGACCCTGCACCAGCACTTGCAGCTCTCCATGTCTCAGCTGCCAAAGTTCCCTCCCTAGAGACTGCAGCGTGTTGGAAATGCTGCTGCTTATCCCTCCAGCAGCGGAGGTGATGCTCTGCTGACTCTACAGTGTGACTCAAAGGTACCACTGCTTCAATAGGTCTTGACCATGGGCTGAAATCTGAGTAGCTTTATCTGGGCTAGGAAATAACATGGGCCAAGATTCCCACTCTGGCCTGCAGCAGTGCAGCAGAATTTACATCCATACAACTAAACCCTTCTCTGTCCATCCAGGGAGTACTCCCTGACTGTTGTTCCACCTGAACCACAGCCAGGCAGTGCTGCAAGCTGGGACAGTCAGAGTCAAGACAGAGATGTGGATGGGCTCACAACTAAGCTCACAATCCAGTTCTAACTAGGAAAGCCAAGGTTATAGAGCACCTGTGTTTATCTTTCCTAGGCAGGTCTGACACTTGTTAGCACCAATGGTGCTGCTAACAAGCGTCTTGTCTTCAGACAACATTATTCCACTGCCCTACTTTCTGAAGGCACAGCTAAATGGGAGGCTTTTCCTTGGGAAAGAGAAAATAATTTGCAAAAATATAAGCAGACACATTCTCCTAGAAGGAGAGAGCAGACCTCCGTTACCAGTACCTAATATTCTCCCTTCCTGTTTTCCTCATGTTCTGTGCATTTTACCTTTTGTCCAGCAATATAGCTCAGAGAAGAATATCATGTGGACTCTCTGAGTTTCCAAGTGCATGTTAGGTGATTGAATAAAATAAGGCAAAGTATGACCAAACATAGAGATGGACAGTCCCAGAGAGTGGTCCTATCCCACATCACCTCCACATCACCAGGAGCAGTGGGATCCCTTCCCAGCCTGCTCAGCACATCAGCTGGTTCTGAGTTCTCAGATGAGAACTCAGTTCTCCCATCTCAGGCAGGCTCAGCTGAGGCAAGGAAAGCAGATCCCCAGAGGATGCAACTACATTCCCACCTCTTACAGGAACACAGTTGGTTTCCCTTGCTTTCCTCACCATGTGAAACACAGTCCACAGCACTGTTAGTTCCTCTGAGGTCAGCCTATGGGTGGAGATAAGGAGTCCTCTGGTTCCTGGATACTTATCTCATCTATTTAAATGTCCTTTTTTTTTGCAAACTGGAGACCATGACTGAGGAAGTATCTGCCCCAGCCATCACTTCCCTTCAGCAGAAGCTGAGAAAATTTCTCCTTTGAATTAGTTACAGCAGTACTGAGACTAGTTTTGTGCCCATGACCACCTATAGCTTCTTCAGCCCCTTCCACCCCGGAATTGCTCTGCCCAAAACATTCAGAATCAAGATGCTCTTTGCATCCTCCAAAACACTAAGACATCTGTGGTCTGAGCTAAGCAGACTTACCTGCTCTCAGACTCTACATCTATGCTTGGCATTTTGCAGCAGGAAGTTTTGACTCAAAAAAAAATGATAGCTTTGATCAATGCAACCCCTAGCTAGAGCTAGGAAAGCATGACCCTGAGCTGACTTTCTTCTACCAAATATCACGTTCTGCTTCAAAGCAGAAAGAGTCCTGAAGATGTCAGATTTTTTTTTAATCCATAATTTTGCCTCACCTTGTTCTGGGAAAGAGGCAACTCATCCAAGCCGCAATTTTGCAAGTACATCAAGCCTGGGCCAAGCAAGCACCAAGGACATCACTGCTTGAGTGAATAATGTATTCCTAAAGATCAACCCCATCTTTTAAATGGAAATATCAAGGAAGTACCTGTGCCTCTTTCTGCAATCAGACCAGTGTAGCTCTTTCAGGGAAAGAAACCAAACTGCTGCCCAGATCATTACTTTGTGCAGAACCACAGCCAAAGGCTTTCCCAGCTGGCAGTCCACATCCATGCAGGCAATGTACAGACACTGTAATTGCTCTCTCATGCTTGTTTTTCCTGACTTTTCAGAAGCGAGCAGCATCTAACATATCTCAAAGACCAGGTCCTCTGATTTATAAAGAGCACCTGTCCAGTGCCACTGTTCTTTAATTTAAAAAGCCATTTAGTGTCTGATCACAACAAATGGATCAATATTTTTAAGGTGCTGCTGAGTAACAGCAAAAAACCCAGAAACAATTTGAAATACAGACAGATCACTTTTCTCAGGAAATCAGAGAGTTTCCTGAAGTTTATTTAGTTCTGCAATTTTGGAGCAGTATTCCTGGTCATAGCAGTGGTGGCTATGGATTTGTTTCTGTCCTTGGTTATGCCAGGGTTAATGCAAGCTCATCCACTGATGGCCAGGAGTGGCTTCAAACTAATGCTGTGACTACAAGAGTTTCCTCTGAGAACCTTGTCATCACGTAAGCAGCACACAGCAAAGCAAACACCACCTCTCTGCAGTGCATTTGTCACCCCTTGTGACAGCCCAGTTTTGAGCATGAGCCAAGCCCTCATCATGGATGTAGTTGACTCTGCAGTCTATTCAGATGGACGCATGCTTGCTCTTGTTACCGTTATCTGCAGGTTAGCCACAGCTGACCCTTAGCATTTTCCCCTGTGCTCAAGGGACTTTCAGCTTCTGTGGTCTGAAAAAAAGTCTTTGTGACACAAAGATTGGTTGCTAAATGGAAACTAAGCCCGTCTCAAGGCTCTCAGTGCCCAAGGGAGCACATCACTCCTTCTCCTTACTCTCCCACTGCAGTGGCTTATAATTAGCACAGTCCAATTAATAAAGAGGTGTCTGATTACAGCCAGGCTTCTGGAAACTATTTATGGCTCGGACCACACAACTAACTGCCCTTCCTTCATTCTGTCTGATGTTAAATTCACTTACCCCACGCCATTTCTCATTTCAGCAGACCAGCACAAAATGTTGGTAGCGTGTTTGGCATCTCAGCAGGATGTTAGAAAGTGAGGGAGGTGGAAAGAAATCAAAACCTTTTTACTATGCATCTCGGTGTCACAACAGCAAGGGCCATCACCCAAGACATCATGGGAGGGAGGGCTGACGACCCCCTGTAGGTGCCTCTCACAATCTGGTGCAAGACTTCCTTCAGGATTGTCATTTTACCCATGGAATGTCTTCCCCAATCATCCTAGGAAATGGCCATCACTCAATCCTGACCCACAGGTAAGGGAACAGACTCCAGGGCAACACATTGGCTAGCGGAAGTTTATGTCTTTCCCAAGGTTTAGACAGCAGCTGAGCAGGATGGTTGAAGGTCTGCCTGATGGCATTTTTTGGTGTCTCTGCTCTTCTTACTTCCCTCTTTACTTGCTTGCCAGGTGGAAGATGCTATAAGGAGAGGAAAGGGAAGGTAACTGAAGTGCTGAGCTCCCACAGTAAAAGGGGGCATGCCCATAACTCAGGCAAGCAACTTCCCAACCTCTCACATCTAAGGAACACCCCTGAGCCTATTTATTTGCTCCTCACACCAGCCCTTTCTGACTGAAAGCCTGAGTTGCTAGCTGGAAAAGACCTCCTGACAGAAGACCTTCTGGGCCACTGGGAAGCACCTGGGGAGAGGAGAGTGAGGCTGCCAAGTGGCATTGTTCATAAAAATTGTCCTGGCTGAGGCCCTGACATTTCATTCCTCTTCCTGACACAGACTTCACATACCTGTACTGTTGAACCATCATGGACCACCAGCCCAACCTGATACAGGCAGAAAGATGCATGTCTCTGCTCATCCCTGAAACTGGCAGAAAATTGCACCTGGAAGGACCCAAGGACTCCCTTGCTTTGGAAAAGCTGCTTAATCCCGTTTGTTTTGTGTGATACTCCTTACCAAAGAAAAGGTCTAAAATGAATTAACTTAAAGAAATCAAAGGCTGAAATGTCTAATATCTCAGGTACCCATAATGCAGGCTGGCATGTGTACTTAATGGTTTTTGAATGTATCAGAAAAGGAAAAGCCACAGGGCTGATATCATTAAAGACAATAAATCCATCCCATGAAAGACAACAAATTTAACCTGGTTCTAATATTTCTGATTAGCTTTTCTCCTTATGAACACTTTGCTTATTGGAATTTTGCCCTTTTACTTACTGATTATTTAATGCAATTAATACTCATTTCCACTTTGCCATTGAGAACATCTTTTCATTTGCTTTTACAAGCAGAAAGCTGATGTCTGCTCTAATCAAAGGATGCACTCCAGGCATGTGAAATACAGTACTACAATGTGCATTACAAGGATCAATAATAAATTACATGAACTCCTTATTCCCAGGAGGGATTTATTACTGAGGTAAAAGGAACAAATGGTTATAGCAAGAGATGGTTTGTTTTCTCTTGCTGATTTATGCAAAAGATCTGTCCCGGCACTCACTTAAATGAAAGTGTGAAAGAAAGAATACAGTGTCATATGAATTCATATAAAGAAAAGCTGTGCTGCATATAGAAGAGATGCTAACAATGCTGCTTTCATCATTTGGTTCAGTTAGTTGCTTCTACCAGAAAAAAAAGTTGGACTGTTAAATGTGGAGGGAAGTCAAAGGAACGATATAAAAAAAAAGTCACGAAGAAAAAAAAAAAGTATAAAATATGCTTTTAAAGCAATTAAAAGCAAAGAAAAAAAGAATGGATTCAGTTACTCTAACAAATTTCTATCTCATCATAACAATTTTCACTTCCTTGTCTCATCTTTAAGGCATTTTCATTATCATTCCAATCAAGTTGCAAGAGAAGAGCAAAGATTCACCATAACCTGGTGAATCATTGCCTGATTTCCTCCCCTTGTCATTGTTCTCAAAAGGGATTGAACAAGAGCACTGATACCTTTGGTTAAGACCTCTACAGCCTTTATTCCCACCACGGGCACCCAGAAGAAATCCAGTCTCTCCCTCAGCTGCCTTGCACATGTGGGCAGTGCTTCAGGGCAGTCCTGGTTGTTGGCTGCATCTCCCTGGGCTGCAGCAAAGAGACAGGTCAGCTTACACACAATGACCACAAATGCAATAGGATATTAACATCTTGGAGAGATCACACCTACTTGTAGCTTTGACTGGGGAACATGAAAAATCCAGTTTTTGTTAGGCTCAACAGAACTGTCACACGTGGTAGGGAAAATCAGTATATGACTTCTGTTCCATGTCCCCTTGAGTCTTCATGTGCCTTTCTGAGCCAGCCTTTATTTCTGCTGTGTACCTCATCGTTTTCTAAATACTGGACTGGATATCCACCTAGGAAGCCATTCCTGGCTCCCTGCCATCATTTTGCAGTAATGAACTCTCACATAGGAAGTTGCCTCAGCCCCAGGCTGAGGTCTCTCCTGGAGTAAATTCTGCCTTGTGTCTTAGATGGCATCAATCATTCATAGCCTTGTCCTGCCCCAAGCATCTGCTTCCCATTCTCTTCCTTAGCTTCCTCCTGATTAATTGATGAAATTGTTAAGTGTGGTTGCCTCGGAAACTGCCATTTCCTTAAGCATTTTTGGCCCCCTTTATGGTGGAAAGCAGGAAATCTTCACAGGAACCCTGAAGGGACAGAAAGGTTGAATAGGACTCACCCTTCACCAGGACAACACAGGCTAAGACACCAAAATAAATCCTGCCTGTTCCCAGGCTGCCATGGTGTCTAAGGGCAGAGAGCACAAGGAAGGGAAGAACTGTGTGCTTTTCCTGTCATACCCAACATCCAAGCGACAAATATGCCATTCTCCAGGCAGTTTTCCCCTCAAACAACATCTACAACAGCTCTCGAACTCCTACCCTTGGCATCACATGGGCAGCATGAATGCTGGTGCAAGTGCAAGTGGGCAACATTGCACGACCACTGCCTGCCCTCTTCCACTCACGCTGGTCAGTACCTGAAGTCCGTGGCTGCAGGAGCTCAGTGCTTCAGGGCAGCTTGCATGTGACCAGCCCTCCAAACAGGGAAAGGCACCACCTGGAGAGATGCAGCTGAAGTGAGCACAACAGCATGGTAACTTCTCCGGGGGCCCATGGCAGTGCTTCCTCTTCCAAACGAACCCCAGCACCAGCACAGTGGTGGTTTGCAAGGAGGAGCTGGGGACACAAACAAGGGTGATATTAAAGGCTATCTTCACCTGCAAAGCTAGGAAAGCAGCCCTGGAGAGCCTGAGCCTCAGGTCTGTGGTGTTTTCTCCCTCAGCTCACCATCTCCAACACTCACACATCATGCTTACTGCAAAGTCCAGGCTGCACCAAGAGGACTCTGTTGCATGAGCCAAATTCTGCCTCCCAGGATTGCCATGGGACTTGTTCCATCCAACCTTTTCAAAGGCACCGGGCAAGCCTACCCTGTGCTGAAGAATGAGCATGGGGCTTAAGGACATGTTGAGACAACAGGCAACATGGGGACTCTATCATAAAACTTGATTTATGGGCAAGGTTCATACAAGAGAACAATAGAGACAAAACATGATGAAGAGAACCGTCTTGTGGCAGAGCTTTGTAAACTCATGAGAGGCCTGGTGAACCAAAGTACCTCCTCTGGATGCATTCTGGTTTCACTCCTGCATGGAACAGAGCCAGTGTCAGGAAGACCCCAGAGCAGATGCAATCTGGAGTCCCTCTCTCCTTTAGCACAAAAGGAAGGAGCTTTCACTCTGTTCATCTCACTGCTACAATTAAAAGCTATTAGTGCCAGTGCTCTTCTGCCATCCTTCCTTTGCAGAAGTGTTTGCTGATCACTGACAAGGGCTCATAATATGTTGTTTCATTAGACTGACTCTCCCTGCTTTTATTTGGCTGAAAGGAAGAGCAAACAGCATTCTGGCAGCCTAGAGATGCTTATGGTCCCACTAGCTTTCACTCACAGCAGCAGAATATTCATTAAAAATGGGGCTTACTTTGTACTTGTCATTTAAAAGTGAGTGCTACAACCACTGGAGGCTGTTGAGAGATGATACAAGATAGCAAAATCATTGAATTGTGGTATTAGTCAGCAGAGATATTGCAAATCACAGAGTGGGTCGGGTTGGAAGGGACCACAGTGGCTCATATGGTCGAACCTCCCTGCTCAAGCAGGGTCATCCTAGAGCACATTGCACAGCATTGTGTCCAGAGGGTTCTCTAGTGAGGAAGACTCTACAGCCTCTCTTGGGCAATGTTTCACCTGCACCTTCCTCATGTTTCAGTGGAAATTCATATGCATCCATCACTTTCTGTCCATTGCCTCTTGTCCTATGGCTCAGCACCACTGAGAAGAGCCTGGCTCCATCCTCTTGGACGTCCCTCATCAATTTTCTTTCTCAAGCAGGCAGTCCTTCAACCATAGGAGACCTCTAGATGAGTCTCAGAAGGCACAAGCACTGATAAGTCACAGGTCATGGCTGTCTATGGGAGGTGGCTTGTACCAGGGGCAAACCCAACAATTACAGCTCTCAGGAGCAGCTCAAATCAGTGGAGAGGAGCCTCATTCCCCTTTCAAGGGAAGTCAAATTAAGTAGCCTGGTGTATGCACAGGGAGTCCTGGCTTGAGAAGCAGGAGTTTAAATTTCTAGTTTTGCCACTCACCTTGGTAGCCTTTTTTTCTTCTTGCAGTCTTTTCTCTGGCTGCACAATCTCTGGGCAGAGACTGCTTCCGACTCAGCACATTTACTCCCCGTAGCACTCTGAACACCGAGATGCTAAACCTACTGCAAATTGAAAACGAATAGGAAAAGACTTGCCAGAACTCCCCTAATGCCCAGCAGCTGTAAGTGCTCAGTCTAGGGGACAGAGGCCTCCTGAAGGAAAGAAGAACCTGCCTAGTTTAGAGGAAGAAATCCGTGAGAATTCTCTAATGAGGATTTCAGTGGATACAAATTGTTTCCTGGGCAATGGCTAATGACAGCTAATAGGGACCCCAGAAACAACTCACGACACCTTCTTATTTCCTGTGGCCTGTAATCACAGTGTTCCATTGTTATTTTCATCCTTCTAAGTAGTATAATGGACAATTGCATTCACATTTCCACTTTTTTTTTTTTTTTTTTTTTTTTTTTTTGCCAGAGATGTCACCACTCCTGTTTTTTTGTTCTCTTAACACAGAAAAGCAAGATTTCTTCCCCCCTCATTGCTTCAGTCCTCAGCTAATGTAAAGAGGCAGAATCCAGTGAAAAGTTTATTAGCTAACCTCTCTGGAGAATCAATTTAGCATAGTTATGCATGATAAAGCTTTACTTCTTTTATTTTTCCTTAAGTAAAAAAAAAGATAGGAAAGAGAGTTGTTTTAAATTTATGAGCTGATGCGACAGTGAGTAATGGTGAATCACTGTTTAATATTTTAGTCAACCATCTGCAAGGTGAGCTGTACTCCTATTTCATATTTCTGGAGCTAAGAAGTCACCTCAAGTTTCATGAATAGAATCAGTCTACCCCAAAAAGCTGTATTCAGCACCAAACCCAATCATTGTCCACCCAGGGATCTCAAACACACAGCCTTAGAACACTGAAGAAAACAAGTACAACTATAAGCCAAAGTGGGAGGGTGAATAACACAGTGAATAAAAGAAGCTGCAAGATGAAGCTGGTTTTTTTGTGAGCTCTCAGTGATTCTGCAGGCAGAGTTGGAGGGAAGAGCACCTTGCTGGCTGTACATGGAGGACTGTGATTATCACTGTCTTTGTGCTGGCTTGCGATTGTCTTGTCTTCTTCTACTTCCAACACCATTCCTAGCACTCCAGAGTCACTAAACCTCAGGCCAGCTAGGGATTTTCCAGCCAGCATTCCAGGGGAATGGGGACACAAGCTTCTCTCTCTGCATACTTCTTCCTCCAGTGATGCAAGCAGCATGTCTCTGTGTGTCGGTGTCACAGCCACCCAGGAGAAAGCAGTGCTTGCAGGAAGGAGGATGCAGCATCGTCCTGTGCAGAGCAGGTTTGTCAGCAGTCGGCTGCTCCATGCAGCAGCTCCATGCAGCCAGGGAACACACACATGGTGCAGATCCATCACCTGCCACACCTGCAGGGACAGCACTGGAGCAGAGAAGCTGCAGAATCAGATGAATGCCTTCCATGGGACATCTCCCACTGGGAGCAATCCCAAGACACTGACATTCCAGGTGGCTCAGGAATGCTTCCCTTAGACCTGCTGTTTCCAAATCTCCCCCTCTTCCTCCTCCCAATGCTGAAATCCTCATCAGCCTCTGGGTCTTAGTACTGTTTCCATGATAGCATGGTCTCTCCAGACTGGCCCCTGAACTGTCTCTTACCCATTGCTCGTGCCCAGCCACCAGCTGCCATTGACCAGAGCTGTCACTCTAGCGTGTGCCACCAGCAAAAACAGGCTCAAGACCCAGCCTCTCAGTCTGTCTTTCCCCAAGGGCATCTTCAAGTTCCTTTCCTTGATTAATGCATGTTAAGACTGACTAATTTCATACCTTCCATTGCTGCAGCTGCTTTACAGTGGGGAAAAATGCAATTTCCTCTCACTTGTCAAGTGCCATGAGTTTGTGAACCGTGACAATGTACATTGCTACTGCTGCACACAGCCTGCTCCTCCCTCAATTGAACGGAATATGAATAGTAGTTTTGCAATAAATGTGAGTTATTAAATGACTACAGGGAAGGGTACCAAGAGCCTCTGTGACCCTGAAGAAACAGAGCTCTCTGTGCAGCCTGGGCAGAGCACAACTGCTCCAAAGGAATCAGTATCAGTTGTCCTAGGGCTGATTTCTATGGACAGGGGAAACCCCTCACACTTTTCATTCCTCTTTTATATCTGGAGGAAGACCTCTTATGCCTATTGTCTTTACATTATTGCAAATGGCATTGCAAATCACAGAGGAACTGACACATCCAGCTCCTCCACAGTGTTTTATACATATGAATGAGCAGTTTAATCTCAATATTGGTTTGCAGACCTTTTTACTACAGCACGTGCTTCAACCACAATGCAGTGAAATGAGACACCAGCATGAAGTCAATGGTCCTTCCTTCCCTGCTTAAAAATAGCCCACTTCATAATGTGTAATAGAAATTTTGGAAAGCTTAGGTGAGCTGACTTTGACCAAAAAGTTGTCTCCCTCACTTTTCATGCCAGTGGTTCACCCATCCACCTGTTAAATAGTACACGAGCTTTATTTGCCACAGCTATTTCTCATTTTTTTATTGAACCTGACCCTATGAGCTGAAGGGCATGTAATGTCCTATCTCTTACAGCACATGGAACCACCATGTTCAGGTCACCTTCTAGACTTCTCACCTAACTGGTCAGATTTGGCACTGGTCTAGTGCTAAGTTCCTGATATTATGGCAGGATTTGCACCTCGGAGATATTATCTGGCACTTGGGAAAGTGTAGATTTATTTTCTGAATCCTCTGGTTCTTCCATAAAAATTCAAAAAGCCTGTTCATAAGCTTGAAGGACACATTTTGAAGGACAGTAACAGAACAAAACCACATATTCAAAGAAGTACTTTCTTTTGTGTTTTCCAGGTCTTCCAAGTGAAGCAAAATAAAGAACAAGAGAGCTTTCCACCCTCTCAATTTCTCAGACATAAAAGATCTCAAAGCAAGTACATTTTCCTGTTTTTTGAGGTGAGAGAAGCAAAGGAAAGAGTTGGTGGAGAAAAAGAGAATATGTTCTCTATCTCTTTAACATGTAGGGGAATTAATTTTATGGATTTTTAAAAATGAACATGAAGCTCTGTATCTTTGGTCCATCCCCCACGCTATATGTGCCTTGGTGTACGCAAGAGCTTCTTGTCAAAGTCCTCTGTTGAGCCACCCTTAACTCTGCAGGCATTCACACACTCTTTGGTGCACGGTGTGGGTGACAGTGATCACACAGTGAAAGAAGGGTCCCCATCCTCATGCCACACCAACCTCCTTTTCTCACTGAATCCACTACAAGGCAGGAGTGACCAAAAAAAAACCAAACCAAATAAAAAACCAGGGTGAAAGCACTATCGTAACACTGCAGTTCTGCCAGGAGAGTCCAGCATGTGAGTGGAAAAGACATCCTCCTACTGTCCTACCAGCATGTATGGTCATTTTGTTCCCTGCATTTGTCTGAATCTCTTATCATTCCCCTTTCTCCACTCACTCGTTGTAACACACAGAGCTGCGATCTGAGCATCTCGTGTGTATTCATCAGTGCTTCAGAGCAGATGATTCACCTACCCCTCTTTATAATTTTATCTCCCATCAGCTGCAAAGTCAAAGTCTGAATAATGCACCATTGTTGTTTCCAGGAGCAGGCTTGTCACTGTGATAGGAATGACACCAGGAGAAAGGTATGATTTGAATCAAAACATTCAGGTAGGGCCGGCAGGTAGCATCCTAAAGCTCCGGAACCGGCAGATTAAAAATAACAACAATGAAATCGTGTCTTCTAACAATGGGGAGGAAAATAATAATAACAAATACAATAGCCCTGGCTGTGGCACTGCCTGGGAAGGTGAAGGTATATTGTCCATTCTGGGCAGGAAGTAAACAATGCTGCTTGTTTTACATCCTTTACAACCAATTGTATCTACAGCCAGGCTCTTCCTCCTCCCTGGCTCCTCCCTGCTGCATCTGGGAGAGCTTTCCAATCTCCAAAAGAGAAGCTCTGAGAGGGGCACCTGCCCTGAGGGCCAGCAGCTGCCCAGCTGCAGCAGTCAGGGACAGGGACAGAGAGTCCCTCTGTGCCAGATCCACCCCAGGCTCTACCAAGGGTTGTTAATCCCTGAAGGGCAACAGGCAGGCGTGCAGAAGAATGGATTAGCTCCTGTGGCAGGGAATTCAGACATAGTTCTGAGCGATGCACCAGAAACTGAGGGTTTCTGCATGTTTAGCAATCACCAGTGGGGTTTGCTCTACATCAAAGTGCATTTCTGTCACAGATGGGCAAGAAGCATCTCAGGTATTAACAGTAAATTATCAACAGTCAGGTATCAACACCACCTTGAAGCTCTTTGGAGCCAAGCTGTGCTCTCCCAAGCATCACTGTGCTTTCTGTTTACCTCAGAGCATCTCCGCAGGTTCAATAGTAATATCATCTTCTGCCAGCTCCAGGAAGTTCTAGGCTGGTCCTTGAAGGCCAGAACCCCCAAAGATGGGCCTTCAGATTTAAGGCCTGGCCCAGCTCATGGCTTCTTTTAACAAAGGTGGCCACTGCCCTGGGATGTCTATTCCTGCCACCATTTTCATTGCATTAATCCTGAAGTTTGTGAGAGGAAGGGAGCAGAACCAGGGAAGTGATATTGCTCTGTGTGTAGGTGTGCATGTGTGTGCAATCAGCTCCCCAAACTATGGTTTGGTAAAGGGAGATGAAGGGAAGCAGGAGGACATACTCAGTGAAAAAGGAAATCTCTGCTAATTCAGGCAGCAAGACTTGTCAAACTATTTCCTAAGTTAGAAAGTGGCCCCTCAGCTCCACCTGTAGTTAGAGGAAGAGAAAATGATGTATAACAGCTCACAGGCTGGGCTCTGGCTCACAACCATCCTCCCTGGAGGCAACACATGATAAACATCTCAAAAGAAAGAGGTGGTGTGAACATCCTCCCACAGTGGCAAGGAATCATTCCCTGCCCTGAGATGTGGTTCTGCACGGGCTGGTTTGATCCATCAGTCCCATTACCATCAGCACAACCATAATCCCCTCCAGTATGTGCCAGCCTTAGTGACTACAAGTCCTCAGCAGTTCCCACAGGCAGCTGTGTCAGGCACCCCTTGCTGCTCCGTGGCATGAAAGAGAGAGTAACCTGAAAAGCAATGACTCGCACGACCACCCGGTGCTCTTGGAAAATGAAAGTTTTGAAACACAAAAAGGCTGCAGAACAAACATCCCACAAGGATGTCCAAGAGTCGGTATGCTCCTACATGAGGTGCTCATGAAAACATAACAGCGCATTATCCTGCTCCACACAGCCCAAAATTCATCCCTAAAAATTTAACAAATACTACTCTAATGAAACAAGTTCTGAAAGCAGTTTTTCTGGTATAACCTTCAAAATAGTCATCTTCTAACCCCCTGTGTCCATTGGGATCACTTACTGCCTTCCTAATCATCAACAGAGCGATGCAGTCAGGTGTGTGTACACCATGTCATCTCCCAGACCTGGCCAAGAGAAATCTGAAACAGGCCAGGTGAAGCTCCATCCACTGTTGTGACTGTTGTTTATTCTCCCTAAAATAATTTCCTGCTTTGCCCTAAAATTCTCAGCAGACTTCCCCTTATTCTTTGTTTGGTAAAGCCAGTATTTACTGTTCAGAACACACTCTGGCTAAAAGCCTCCCTACACTTCATCACCAGGTCAAAGCATCTCATAACACCAGCATTCCAGTGGAGAGCCTACCATCCACTGTTTCCTAAGGTTCCTCTGTCTTCTGTGAGAAGTCTCTGTGGCATGGCAATCCTCTGTAATGGAAGGATCTGTTTCTGTTCTTTTGGCTGATGGATGTGGTGCTGATCGCCAGCTGCAGTTCCCCTGCAGCAACTGTCTCCAAAAACTACTATTTTTGGAAACACAGTCTTCTGGGACAAAGTAAATGGGTTAATTTTTCCTGAGAAGAGCCCACCAGCAGATATGGACCTGCCTTAGTTTACTGTCTGCTAATTCACCTCAAATCCATAGGAAGCTCAGCTGACAGCCAACAAAGACTGGCATGAGTAGTGAGTATGTGGAGGGTTTCCAAGCCATGCCACAGAGATAAATAGAGATGCCCAGAGATAAATACAGAGCCATCCTGAAAATACAAGGATTTTGCAGTTACTGAGTGAGCAGGTCAAAGCACATCCCATCTGTGCTCCATTTTCTGCAGAGAAACTCCAAAGCAGTGCTACAAGGTCTTAAACCTTCTCCGTCTGCTGCCCGCGATGGCTGCCTGGGCTGCAACGAACGTGTTGCCACTTCCAGCACCCAGCAGTGATTGATGCTGTGTTAAGAGGACACCAGTGGTTCCGGTCTATTTACATTTCCAAGGAGCTTGGCTGGGTTTTGTGCTGGCGTTTTCTTTTGGTATACCAGCTGTGGGAGACCAAAGGGGACAAAAATTACTGCGATGCTCAAGCGAGGAAATGCTACTGTTGAGAAAACATCCTATTTATGCCACATTTTAAAAGGAGCCCATCTTTAAGAGTTTTAAAGAGCTGCCACTGGCAACAAATGAGGCTGCTAATTTGGCCTGGCAAGCAGCGTTTGCTAAACACCATTTCAGGTTTTAATTCATCACATGTAGATTTGGAATTGGAATTCTACTAGCAAAACCATCATCAGTGTGTTTTTGCAATTCCAGCTCCCTTTCCTTTCACATCAAGCCTCCCTCTCTCCCTCTGTCTTCCACAGCTGTCAGCTGTCACCAGCCAGGAAGGCAGATGAACTAGTCACAGCCCTCAGATCTGATCCAATCTCCTGTGAAACAGATGCCCAGTCCCCAGGTCCTCTTTGCTCACCAGCTCCTTGTTTGTCTACAGAAACTGCATGTGCTGCCTGCCCCCCGTAAAGTGGGGAAGAATAATTGACTTCCTGGGAAGCAGACTAGGGATTTAATGCTTTGCACATCCGCTGATGCTGAGAAGTGAGGTCCAAGAGCCTGCTTGTGCCGCTCAGATGAGGCACCTCCTGTGTATCCTCCCTTTCACCCAAGCTGCCACCAAGCAGCTCCCACAGGAAGCTCTCCTATTTCCTATCAGTTTCACCTCTGTGAGGTTGCTCAGAGATTGATGCTACTGATGCTAGCTTGCTTCCAGCTGAGTCAAAGTCATGGCAATTTGTAGGGAAAACCTTGAGGAGTTTGCTCCTTTCTCCAGCACAGATCTCTTCTCCAGGGCTGAGCGAGCCCTGCCAAAAGCTACGTGAATAAAATTCTACTTTCTCCCCACACAGACACCACAACCACAGCTTGGGGGAAGGCTGAAATGGTGCCAGCATATAAAAGGTCCCTGTGGAAAGAGTTTTGGTACCAAAGAGAGATCTCTGAGGAAATGTGGCCCTGTTTGGGCTGTCCTCCTACGCAGCCATCTTGATACTCTGACTGACCCAGTAGCTTTCCCTGATCTGCCCACAAGCAAAAAAAAAACTTCTTAGCACCTACAAAATAGACATAGTGATGTCCTCTGGCTAGGAACTAGATAAAGGATTCCTGATTCGTTCACACAAAAAGGGTCATCCAACATGCCATGCTGTCAGCACCCTGCCTCCCTCAGCAGCACGAGTACATCTGCGTATACAGAGCCTGCAGTGGGACAAGCACAGAGCCACCTTTTCCCTGGCATGCCTTGCCAGGTACCTTAGGGCTGTCCTGGGACAGATTTTATATCTTTAAAGCCGGCAGTTAGATTTACCTTGCACCAGGCTCTCGTCTTCATGTAGAAGAAACCAATTGTTTAACAGGAAAAGAAATGGAACCAGCAACCTCTTTTGTTTCATCTTGCTTGTATTTTTTATGTCTGTTTATTTACTGTTTTTCATGGCTTGCTACTGTAGAGCACAGGAGATGCATATTGGAGCAACTTCCAAACATCAGACCACAGCTTTTTATGCAATTGGGCTTTTCAGAATTAGGTCCAGACCAAGGAGTGGAGGGTGCCTGTGCCAAGGCACTGAGCCAGAGGCCCATCAAGAGCTGGAGGAGGGCAGGTTTCCCATCCTGCCTGTGCTGACTGGGGCAGGTGGGCTGCTGTTCCCAGGGAAAAGAGCTGTCTAGATAGAAGAGAAGGAGTCGTGTTTTGAAAACTGCTTTCTGAATGAGTCAGCAGAGCCGTCTCCCAAGGCACTAGAGCCTGCCAGAGGGAGGAACAGATAGTTTTGTTGTTTTTTTCCCTTCTGCTGTTGAGGTCGATCACTCACTATCTCAAAGTACGTCACCAGCCTTGGGAAGCCTTTTTCTGAGTAGAATGCTTCTTGACTTTTCTATTTCTGAGGAAGTTTTCCAGCCTGCCTTGCTTCTGTTTTGTCAAAGCCTGTATGTGACAGCAAGGTCTGGAGGAGAAAACAGAGCGGGCTAACATGTTATCCCTGCAGTCCTGGCCTGAAGGTGCTTTTTACTTCCAGGCAAGGAAAGCTGCAGCCATTACAACCCTCTTCATCAGGACACATGGATATCTCTCTCCCTTCAGAAATATTCCCTTCTGCTCCTCTTTTCCCTCCCCTATTTCACAGGTATCAGACACCTTTTCTTGCAGAGGTGACCTCTCTAGTACACACCTAATGCAATACTGAATAGCTTGGGTTTAACCTTCCACTCTGCTGCTTCTATTTCAGACCTGGGGAAGGATAAAAAATGTGTCCTTTATTGAGTGATACCTATTGCTTTAAGAATGGTGTGCTCTTTCTTCTCTTGTGTTTTTCCAGTCAAGGTAACTGACGTAGATAGAATGACTTTCAAGGGACACGGTAAATGCTTCAGCTCTTCAAGTTAAGAACACTTTTGGAAGAGATGCTTGAGCCAAAACAGACTCTCCTGTGTGCTATTCCTTCATCCTGGCTATGCAGATTTATGCCCCTCGAAAGGTTGGCTTTTCTCATCTGCGCCACAGCACAGGGCTACAAGGGCAAACCTCTCAATCTTGGTCACATTTTGGCCTGTCATTCTCCTGATGACTTTGGACCCGTGGCTGTACCAGGCACAAATCCACAGGTGAAAGTCAGCTCACGAGTAGCTGGTGCAGAAGATAATGTGCTCGCTCAGGTCAGGGATATGCATGACAGTTTGGCTATGAGATGATCCAAACGTGATCAAATCCCCTGGCTGTCATGATGACAAATGTGAAATGATCCCAGGGATGAGCTAGAGCTTTCTCAGTCAGCGTGGGGAAAGGGCAGGGACCTCCTGTAACACAAATAAACAAGGAACACTGATACTGCATGCATCTGCCAGCACCAGCTTGAAGCAGGCAGCAGCCAGAAGAAGCTGCATCTCCATCTATATACCTGTTCTGCCTCATGGCAAAGTGTGAGCTCTGGATAACCCTAAAATCTAAAAATCATAACCTCTACAACATCTAAAGCCATAGACACAATCAGAGATTTTTATATCAATCTTCCCCACCACCTCTACTCCCTGCCCAAACTCAGCTGATTGCTAGCCCAAAAGGGCTAGCTACTTCTTTGTCCCCACAAGTCATCATTTATCCCTCTAATTGCTTGATTGATTAGCATAATTAAGTTGAACTCACAGTAGTGAGTAGTGAGAACTCCCTGACCTGCTTCTGCTCGGAAGAAGCGTCTTCCATGCCTGACCTGGGAATGGACTTGTGTGCTGGCAAGCCTGTCTGGCCCCTTCCTGATGTATCTGTCAGCCTGGTAAAAGACAGGATCTCTTCCTACAGACCACGCTTCAGTGGCTTCCTCAAGCAGGATGCTCAGCTGCTTTTTGTAGGCCCTGTGCCATAAATAAATGTACGTCACTAAGGAACAGCTTGATAGTAAAATGGTCAGAACGGCAATGTATGGAAATTGGTGTCTGGCTGCACTTGGCTAGGATTAGCTCCATCAGATGAAGCACAATTAATGCTAATTAGCTGCTGTTGCAGCCAGCTTTCCTGCCTCTAATGTTCTATGGGAGCAGGGATTACCATTGAGCTAACAGGACCATCTAAAACCAGTAGAGGCTTGCTCCTGGAAACAAGTTTTACACTCAGTTCTTTATAGTCCAGTGCCTCTTTTTGTGATCTTTTTAAAACTAAGCAGAAATACTGTGATCTCCTATTCTGATCTGCATATCACAAGGCCAGACAATTTTGGCCATCAATTTCTGCACCAACTTTATTAATTTATGATTGCTTTGGAAAGCCATTACCACGTTATTTCCTGAAAATGACTATTTTTTTCATACAGTTCAGTTACAGAGGTGTCAGATACTCTGCAGTATCACTCTCTGACTCTAATCTGTACTCAGACAACCTTGATTTGGTGTGGAAAAACAGCTGAAGGTGTATTTTTTCCACAATTCCCACTTCTCTGGGCTCAATGCACCTGCAGCAATCAGAAGCCACAGAAACAATAGATATAATACTAGTATCCAAATTCCATTATAGCAGAAGGCTCCTCTCAGCTTTTTCCAAGTTAGCATGCAATGTCGTTAAAACCCACAGCTAATGCATCCTGTGGGCTGCAGAGGAAGGTTCTGGGTATACTGGTATATCTCAGGGTTTTTTGTGGTTTTTGTTTTTTTTCTAGTTTCTCCTTCCTGGGATAACCTTTCACCCCAGGCTTTGTGCTCTTTGTGTGTTTATCAGCAAAGCACATCCAGATGCCCTTCAAGGGAGAAATGACTCATACCTGACTCACAATCGCTCAAGCAAAGCTGCAACCTTTAGTTCATTTCCTGGGAGAAGCATCTGTTAGATTCATCTTGGAAGATTAAGCATTTCTCACTGTCATTTTACAGATGGAGGCATTTGTGACTGGCTGGGGAAGGGTCAACTGATTCTCTGCCATGGATGGAAAACAAACTTCATTGGGCAGTCGAAGCAACTCAGCAAGGACTGTGAAGATGCTCTCTAGCAAGTGCTGTGAGTCCCTTCCCAGTACCTCTTGCCTCGCAGAAAGAGCTCCAGTTTCAATGTACACCTTCAAAAGGAATCACCCTTCCCACGACCAGCGTGCAGCTGTGTGGAGCCGGCAGCCGGCACACTGCCTGCCCGCATTCTCCGCTGCTGCCGCTGTCTCTCCCACTGGCTGATCCACTGACACTCGGGAAATGCAAACTGCCTCCCTGCCCACCCCCCTGACTGCAGTCCCAGCTCCTAAGCAATAAATAACGAACACGCTGGGAAACCACCGCAAAAGCCACCTTGCTTCACACAAAGCCAGCAACTCCTCACCCCAAAAGGTTTCCCAGCTGTTTCTGCACAGCCAAGGCCCCTTCATAATACCACCTTTCATTCCCAGAGGACAAAAATAAGCAGATCCAACAGATACACCAAACAAGGCTGTGCTGGAAATCTATTTTTTTCCATCTCCCTTTGAAGAAATCTTAGTTCCCCATTAGGTTAAGTCATATACAAGATTCGCTTCACATAAATTTAGAATTCTAAAAGATACATACATATCTTCCCCTACCCTGTTTTTGTTTTTTTTTTAAGAAACAAAGACCCCTAGCAATGTCACTGGCCCATCCTCTGGGTGCACAAATCTTAGGATCAGGAGAAAATCACCTGTTCCTCCCCATGAGGACTTGATCACATGGATGTTTACACACAGACATCCCAATAAGCCCTGTCATAGTATATGGTATTGCTTTCCTCCTTATGCTTCCTCCTAATAGTATGGAAATGCAAATAATAATGTGTAGCCCTTGGTGTGCACATTCCTCTGCTTACCACTGTCTCCCTTCTTGGCTGAATAATCACAGATAATTCACTTGTCTGGATATGACTCACAGCTACTTTATTTCACACAAAGCAATTTCTAATTGCATGTTGTATGTCTGTGTTATGAAATCCAGCGCTAGCTGTTATTACAAAATTAGTGCAGAAAACTGAAGGGGAAGGAAAACCACAGTAAGAAACTGAGTAACAACCCACAAAGGGGCTGGCCAGAACCGTGTCAGTTTTCCCCTCTCTAGTACAGGACATTTCCCCAGAAAGAGACAAGCATTTCCTAGTCACTCACACTGGGGTCCTTCTTTCACTGGGCTGAAAGCACTTTGGCAGCCAAACACAATGGAGATATGGTCTGACTCTGCTTGTCCTCGTATCTGTGTTCAGTGAGCCTTATGTCAAAACCAACACAGCCACGTGTAACAGCTGTGAGCTACCAGACAGGCAGGTCCTGTCCTTTGCCTGGTGTCCCAGTTGTTATGGCACTTTCAGGGAAGTTTTATGCATCTCTGAAAGGACATGGAGCCAGTGAGAACATATTTTGGCTGGAAAAAACACAGTCAATGCACAGCCCTGGCAATTTTTCACATTTCTGGGTAGGGCCAAGTCAAAAACATATGGATTTTCAATTTTGCACAGCCCATAGCTCCATCTGCTTGAGAGACCTCCTTCAGAGCACTGCCACTGCCAAATGCTTCAGACAAAGTTGGGTGAAGCCTGGTAGTAAAGAAACGAGGGATAATCCATCCCATGGGCTAAATTTTACCCCCCACTTCTAATGCCGTGGCTCGACTTTTATATAAAACAGAGTCAGGGAGAAAGATGAATTCCAGAGTCCCCATCATCTAAACAAGCTACCCATTCTTACACTACAAGTGTGATTTTGGCCCATACCAACTGTCTTGTTTCCAATGATGTGGCTCAAAGGACAGCACCCACCAGTGACCACTCCCAACACCTACATGGACAAGGTCACTTCAGGCTCTGGGACCCTGTATGCTCCTCT
The DNA here is from genome assembly GCF_971803275.1 of Cyanistes caeruleus. Lineage (NCBI taxonomy): Eukaryota > Metazoa > Chordata > Aves > Passeriformes > Paridae > Cyanistes > Cyanistes caeruleus. The sequence goes on from NC_141705.1 coordinate 44,184,977, forward strand.
GACACAGTTCAAACAGGCTGTACTTCCTCACAAAGTTCTACAAACCACAGGCTCTCAATTTTGAGCCATGAAAACATTTCTTTTGGCTGTTGAAACACATCCATGTTATTACTTTGAATACTTTGAACTAGAAAAACGTTCTTACAAAATGAATACAGACATGTCTTGCTATCCTCAGAGGGTTATTTTCTTTTCTAAGTATCCACAGTGAGATGTGGACAGAATGGTGAGCTCAGGGAAAATCATCAACCATCCATGTGGGTCCATGGGTACTTGGAAGTATCCAAACTCTGGGTGAAGAAGAGAGCTGCTAGATGCCATAAGAAAGTGCCCACAGGCGATCAAAGACCATGAAAGAGAGAAGTAATGCCAAACAAGACTCACCAAGCATGCTGGAGAAGAAGATTCTTAAGAATGAGGGGTGCTTAAACACCTGGGAAGACTACCACAGCACAAGTGTTTGCCATCACTAGTAACATATTATTTATAAAAAGATGAGATGTCTTCTAAAAGCAAATCAGAGCTCTACCAGAAGCTTTCAGGCACAAAGCAGAAGCCATTGGAAGGGAGTCCCTGATCTGAACTATGCAGGTGGCCAGTGTTGAAGAGTTAATGGTCCTTTCTGGCTTCAGAGCCAGAGGAAATATTGTGATTTAATCAAGCACAGAAAACCCACACGGGCAAAAGCTCAGCTCTGGAAGACTGCCAAGACTCTGCAGTTGGACACAAATGAAGTGCCCAGTCCTTTCCTTGCAGCACTGAAAATGAGAGGAGCCGGTCCTGGGACCCCAGAATAACACAGGTTCTCAGGATAATCAGGATTTGACCTAAAGGCAACAAATGAAAAAACAAGATGGCTATGAGGCAGACTTTATGTAGACAAGAAAAACAAAACATGGGCACGGTGCTGAGCGATCGTTCATGCCTACAAGGTGACAGGCATGGTGGAAAACAGGCATTATCTTTCCTCAAGTGCCTCTCTGCCTAGCCCCGTGATTCCCTCTGGTTTCATTCATGTAAAACACAAGGATATGAATGAGAAACCCTGTGAAGCGGAGAGGAGGAGGGGGAAAGCAGGAAAAAGGATTTGATGCTACCAAGGCAACCATCACCATGGCAACTATTTAATTAATGAGCTGGTGATGAACCCTAGCACTATGGTTCTAGTGAAGTCATGCTGTAGTAATTACCAGAGTTTCATTCATGCTGTCCTGGCAGGGGCTGCGCAGGCAGCCCAGAGAAGCCTACGAGCTCTGACAGACGGGAGCAAGCAGCCTGCTGAATCAATGGAAGGCCAGCGCGTGCCTGGGAGTGTGCTCCAGTGCTGCTCCGAGCCAGCTCCCCGGGCACTCGAGCACGGAGACCACATGCCATCCAATCCATCTTCCAGTCCCACACTGCCAAAGGGCAACCCGCCTGGCCTCGTGCCGCCGACACAGGCGGCATTCACAAGCAGTCTGCAGAGCAGGCAGCCTGCACAGCTACTCCCCCTGCTACGCCTTCAGCCTCCAGAAGATGATACTGAAAATAAGCAAATAAGCTGGTGATTTGCCTTCTCTGGCTGGAGGATTTCTCTTTTCACCCAGCAGACAGCAGCGTAACAGCTGCACGGCTATCCCAAGTGAAAAAAGAGCTCCTGATAAACACGGTGGGGTTTTGGCAGGCATACGTACCAGGGACTCTAAAGAGACAAGGAATATTCCATACAGAGGGAAGGTAAATAAAATGCCACAGGTGAGGTACTTAAAGCAAAAGACGCTACTAAAGGTGAGCGTGGGGTCAGCTAATTCACTTATTCTCATGAGACAAGAAGACGCTCCATGTTGCTGCAAGTGCTGAAACACATCTCACCACTACCCTGTGGTGTTGTCTGCTCCAAAAAGATCCTCAAGCTTTGTGGGACATGGATATGATTTGCACAGATCATAAGCAGAGGACATTTTACAGTCATATTTGATTGAGAGATGAGGAAGTGTACAAACTTGTGCTGCAGGGCATACCCTATTTTAGCACTTGCTATCAACAAGCCCACTTTGTCCACTTTCAGAAAACACAAATTATTCTGTCAAATATTTTCATGGCTACTGAGAGAAATCACAAGGATATGCATCCCATTCACCTAAACCTCAGCCCTCAGGATTAGCTGTGCACCCTGGAACTGTCACCACAATAAGAACAACCATACACAGTAAAGAAATACACCCTTTGTGAGTACACAGCAATTATCTGCTGGCTGACACAAAGTGATTGGGATAGCATGTTCTCCAACAAAGGGGACTCAGTGCTGACTGCCTGGACAGTCAACTCAGTCAGAGGAAAAAGGGTTAGTTTTTGCCACTCATTCAAGTGGGATCTGTCTTCATCTTGTTAAGCTTCATCTTCCAATTCCCTCCTGTTTTTTCTCATGGTTTTCCCAACTTTTCCCATCAGTATTTGCCCACCAGGAACCAGGAGAAGCCAACATAGCTTTTTGCCCAAAAGGCAAAACTCAGCTGTTTCCCTGTGCTTTATAAGCCATGGAAATCGGTATTAGTGAGTCCCCAGTTTGTATTGTTATAGAGAACATCCATTTTAAAAGCCACCTAGAAACATCAGTGCTCACAAGGTGGTTCATGTTGTCTTTCTACCATAAAAATCTGAACTTCCATTGCTGTAACATCTGTAACTCATGTCTCCCCTCTGGGTTAGGGACTGGATACGAGAGGGGAGTTATCTCACCTGACTTTAGCAGACCATGTTAGAACCAGAGAAAGTGCTCATCTCTCCACAGCCTTTAGGAGGAACTCAGACCACTAGTTCAGGGACAGAGCACAGTATTGGAGACACTGAACAAAGTATGGATCTGAGCAAGGCAATCATAACAGCAACAGACAGTTACACTGAGCAATGGATGCAGGCAGGCATTGCAATGTTTAGGTGGAAATGAAGTGCCTACATCCACACTTGTAACCCAAGACGTCTAGCCAGCATCCTTCTCAACCCACTGACATTTAACTTACCTGCCAATACTCAGCCTCACTGGACCACTACTGCCAAATCTGAGCATGGTCTGTTCAAGACCAAATCTACACCTGAAAACAAGGTGCTCTTCTAGATGATGTCCTGAAAGGTGAGGGCAGAGAAGAGCATTAACAGTGTCTGTACCACAGTGCCTCTCTCCTGTTAATACTGCACACTGCTGGTGCTTATACAAGAGTCTGGTTGCAATATTGCTCAAATCCCACAAAACATAAATTCAGTTTCCTTTAAATTTTATTTTGGGGCTCTAAATGAAAAAAATCTCAGTCCTTCTGATCCTAATCTGGAACCACTGTCTCAGTCTTTAGTTCTCTGTTTAAAAAAAATAAAATCAGAAGGAACCTTTCATCTAGCTTCAAGGATCATTCTTTACAACATTTGAAAATGAGGCAAGACAACAGTCTCAAAAATTTCTCTTGAAGAAAAGTAATTGTTTTCTTTTTAAACAAAACTCTCTCATCCATGCCAATACTAAAACATCCAAGGTAAAGCACTGCTTTGAAGCAAAAGCCACCAGGACCCCTCAAAACCCAGCACACACAGGGTCTGCAATGGAGGTCTGCCATTTCTTCCCTAGAAGCCCTTCTATTTATACTCATCTCGGCAGGCTTGAAAGTACCTGCCAGATGGACAGAGATAACTGACATCCAGAAAAGACACTCCAGCAGCTGCTGTTAGCAGGGGTTGGGAAGCATGGGGGCTGGTTAATAAGAAACCACTTACTTCCTCACGGCTGCTAGCTGCCCGCTGCCTTCCCAGGGCTTAATGGAATTTGGAGAGAGTATTTCAAGTCAGACCATCTGTCAGCACACACACAGAGATCAGCTCAGGCCCAGCACCTTGCCTGCACGTCAAGTACGAGCTTTGTTTCCTCACAGCAATCTTTGTTGGTGCACTCTCCCCCATCTCTCTGACTCTGGCAGTGATTCCCACAGGGCAGGGCTTGGCCATGGGTGGTACTTGCTGCTGACAGCCGCTGAGCTGAGACCATGCCAGCAGGCAGAGGGCTCCTGGCTTGGCTGCAAGCAAGGGACAGCTGTGCCCAGGGCAAAGGTAAGAAGAGGGAACCAGATTTCACTCCATGCAGAAGCTGTGAGCCCTCAGAGCACAGGTGGTTCCGGCTGGAGAAGCCCTGGGGATGACAGCTGGGTACAAAGCCAAAGGAGTTGGCAGAGCACAAAACAGAACAAACTGTGACCAGGCCTACAGTAGATGAGTGGCCAGCAGAGAAAGAAGAGTTCTCAAAAAATCATGTCAGTTCTTAGCACCACAAGAATCACAAAATTGAAAATGCACCCATATTTGGCAATTTTCTACAACGTTACTGATTTTATGCTCTTTAACACTTTGTTTCGCTAAGGATTTCCCATCAGGCAACCCATTATTCAGAACATGTTCATTAACGTCCTGAAAGAAGATTTCTTACACCTCTCCATGTTCAGATTTCTCTTTGCAATTTTAAAACCAAACTCTCCTTTTTTCAATTATCACAAGGAGCGAACTTGGCATAATCACAGGGTTGCAGGAACTGAGGCTTCAAGACCAACCGAGCCTTGTGTGAGCCTCCTGAAAAATTCACAGGCATTTCCTAACTGAAATGAGTTTGACCGATGCACTGATTTGCAGCTATTTCTGTTCTCCATAAACCTAGAGCAAGGTTTATGGAGCAAGTCTTCCCTTCTGACGCAGTAACACGGCACTTACCTGTAGGTTCAGTCACTGTGTTCATTTCTGCCTTATTAATACATTTGCCTGCAGAGGAAGAATAAATGGGAACAAACATTTGGGTATTTCTTCTTCTGGGCCATGTTATTCCAGAGATCTGCCTCATACGAGTAAGACACGTAAGTGACAAACATTAAAGCTTCTCTGTATCTCTGGTCTCATTTATAAGTAGAACAATCTTCAGTAACTGCTGAAATCAAAGGAGCTGGTGCTCGGGTGAGAATACACCCAATGCAATACCAGTTACATTACATTACAGTCCACTCCTCCTTCACAGTCGCAATTTCACCCAGGAGTGTAATTTTCATTAAAGCATCAGATTTTAGAGCCCTAATCTTCCCTTTTGTTTTCCTTTTTTTTTTTTTTTCCATTTCAATCCCATTGAGTTAGAAAGAAGTTTGAGATACTCCAAGGTTAAGAGACAATTAACAACAAATTATTTTAGATAGTTTCACATTCTCACAGTTGATTCCACCTCTCTGAAGGTATATTTGAGTTAGGAATTTAGCCAGAAAAAAAAACCCTCTGAGTTGCTGCAAGTCAATAAATCACCACTGCTGACCTCTTGTGAGTAATATTGTCAGAAGCAGGGGCATCAATATCAGCTACCTTGAACAACCTGGCAATTTAACAAAGCTGATGATCACACTTCAAAATTAGTTTTTTCAATACAGTGGGTCCAAAAAAAACCCAAAGCCATTCTTTGTCTCTCACCAGATCCTGCCTTGAAAATCAATTGATTTTAAATTCCTTTTATCTGAGAGAGGTCAGGGTTCCATTAAAAATCACACACTGGCACTGATTTGAAGCTTTAGCTTTGGTAACCTTACTACACTGACAAAAGGGGACATATGGGGTTAAAACTCATTATTTCCTTGTGGTTTGTTTCACTCACATGTTTGTGTCTTTCCTGCTGTAGCAGAATGACCTTCAAAAGGCCTTGCTGCGCCCATGTGCTGTCAGAAACCCAGTGCCCACATTCACCTCCTTCATGCCCAGGAGGACACTGTGGAGGGTAAGAGGAAAGAGCTCCTCACCCACAAGATGGCAAGGGATGTCTGGGATGGCAAGAGTTGCCCTGAACAGTATGTAGCTGTCTGCCTGTTAGGGGAACTGTAGTAATATGTGGGTGAGCAACACCACGTGAATGATGCTCTGGGGGTAGGAGCCACAAGAATAAAATGGGAGAAGACAAACCCAGCTCCCCAGTGAGGAATCACATTTTAAGGTGGATCAGCTGCAAACAGGCCCTGTTGCTGAACAGTGCTGACTGAGAAAAAAAACTTGGGTTTCCAGTTCCTTCTGACAACATCAGCTACTGTTCAAACTTGGTTTGTTTTTACATTCTGCCTCTGCTTTTCAGCTGTCAGCACCACACACACACACTCCTGTACTCTCAGTTCTATTGCCAGCATACAGGTCAATGAGAATCTTCCACTGCAGGGTCAGTCTGGGAAAGATGAAGCCAGAGCTGTAGGCAGTCACTAGGAGTAGGGTATAACCATTAAATGTTGCTGATTCATATAATTTTCACCCATTTTGGTGTGAAATTTGCCATAAAGGCATAATCTCAAGTATTCTGGAAAAATAATCTACAGTGCTGCAATTCTTGAAGATCTCTTAATGAAGAGAAACACTTAAAGTTAATACTTGGCTGCTAGAGGAATTGACCAGTTCATCAGGGCTTTATTACTGTTAACATATTATCCTTCCCACATAATGTTTAATTAATGCAATAAGAGAAGAAAGAGTGGCACAAGAAGCAGTAAATCCTGAAATGCCAAAAGGGAAGTCATCCCAGACTTGTCCTGGACTGGGACTGCTGATAGAAGGTAATGCCATGAGACAGTCAAATATCTTAAGGTATTTAAAAATAGGTATTGAACCTATTTTTAAAACAGTTAAAATCTCACAAGAAATGTTCCTTACTTCGAGAGTTAGTATTTCAAAACAGTCCAGTAGAAACACAGTGAAGAAGATACTGAGAGACTATATCAGCCCTGGAAGATGTGTTCACTTCACTTTAGGGTGTTTTCTATTCCTAAACTTTTGGAATTCAAAGGATATTCCACACAGAAAGGTTTGTTTGGGGTTTTTTTAGCAGCTGTTTTATTTATGGTGGAATTGTTTGCATTAGTCTGCCTTTTTTTTTCTGTCATTTTGGCGATTTTGGAATATGCTGTTGATTCTTTAAAGGAATATAAATCTATCTGCATTCAATACACTTAATTTCATCATAGAATACACAAGAGTTTTTAAAATCCTACTTCTTACTGTGAAGCAAGCAACATTTCCTAAGTTTTCGGAAAAAAAATTCGTATCTCAAAATGATATCTTGGTTTCTTCAACAACACCTGAAGTCATCAGAGAATCCCTCAATATACCTGCACCTTTCCTTTGCAAAAAAAGGACTCTAGCAGGTCCAATTTCTTCCATGTGAGTATGTGCATCTCCCATTTTGTCAGTATATATAAGTGATCAGAAAAGACCACTGCTTAAAACTGCTGCTCAAATGGATTTTGTCATTGCCTGTGTAGGGAGGTGTGAACAGGCCCTTTTGTATTTGCATAGACTTGGGAGAAGGAAATAAGGGCCAAAATAAAACTACATAAGCACAGAGATATTCAAGGGCAGTGTGTTGAATGGAACTGTCATGGATGGAAGTGCTCTGGACATGATGGTTCCTTCCTTTTGGGAGTTTTTTAGGGCAGAGAGCAGTCTGCACTGAGCAACACACCCAGGTGAGGGGCTAGGGGGCTAAGAGCAGATCTGGTGCCCTGATCCTACAGGCTTCTGCCCACAATGGATCAAGCTCTCAAGTTCTCACAAGCAGAGTCAACACATTAATCCATGAGAGCAAATGAATTGTATGCTTTGGTTCAAATAGAGTTGAGTCTCCTTTACCTGCCCCTGAACAGCATTTACACAAAAAAAGTAATTCTTTCTTATGCCAAACTCATAATTCAGTTAAATTACTTGCTGTATTAAATTGCTGAATACAGTGATTTATCGATTCAGTCTTAATTGTGACCTTATTTTCATCCTTGTCTTGTTCTTCTTTAATTAGTTTCATGAAACTGCAGTAAATTAGCTTAATAATGTGCTTGATAAGCATACACTTGTTCATTTTTATCTTTCAGTAAAATCCATAAAGAGTACCTGGGGCTGGTCTAACCCTTCAAGTCATATGAACATCCAATTCTGCTTAATATCTAAAGCCCAAATTCACAAAGCAATTGTAGCACCCTAAGCCCCATGTTAATAGAACTCACTCTCATTCATTTATTTCACTATTTATCTGAATGAATTGAAGTCTATTGCAGCCTTCTCAGCAAAAGTGCAAAGCCTTCCCTCACTGTAGGGCCAGTGAGCCCAGCACGAAAAAATTAGTGCTGCCTCATTCCACACAGGACCCCTGCCTGCCTGTTAGTTGTGCTGGCAGTGGCTGGTTCCCAGCCATCACACACAGAGTTGTGCCTAGGGCATCATCTCCACAGGCTGCTCTGGGAAAGGTGCAAGTTCTGTGGGGAAACAGTCCCAGCACACAGGCCAGAACTAAGTCTGAATTTTACAGATGGGCTCATTATCAGAACAAACCAAAATGCTCAGTCTGCAAGGTCTCTAATTCCCAATATGTAAGAGCCCACCCCTTTTTGTCTGTGCTGGACTTTCTGCACTAAATCAGAGCTAATTCTGCTATGCACGTTCCATGACCAGCTTGCCTTCTTTCCACTTCTACCCTTGCCACCCAAAGGTTCCACTGCCTCTTTCCAGATATCTTACTGCACTGCACAAGTACAACAAACCATGTCCCTGAATTCCAAAGACTGGGGGACCTGCAAAAGGAGCCTGGAACACCAAAACCCTGAAAACGTCCTGTGCCCCCTTCCACTTCCACCTGAAAAATACTTCCTAGTCTGCAGGAAGAGGAGAGTGCACATATGTCTGTGCAGACATGCAACCCAGCTCCAGAAAGGAATGTACAGTGAAGAGTGGTGTTCAAAAACACCCTTCATTCTTTGACCATGTCAGCCTGTGATATAGGTTATTTTCTGTGTCCAGAACAACCACCCTAAATACATTAAAAAAACCTAAAAATATAGGAAAGAACAAGGTTCCTAAAGAGTTTCTTTAATGAAAATCTACCAAGCATTGCCAGAAGAGCTAAATCATGTAGTTTAAGTTGTATTTTAAGAAAGGAGGGTGTTTATTAGCTTTTGTTCCAACTTTTTGTTGTTGTCTAGTGCCTGCAGGAACCTTATGTCAGACGCCCATAGCAGAGATAAAAATAGAGGGCCAGTGTTGCCTGCTTTTGCTATTAGTTTAATTCCACTGCCATGTGCTCTCTAGGTAAATCTCTATAAGAACTGTCTCTTCCCCCATCCAAAATGAGTCCATAGACTCACTCTGTCTGACTGCCAAGCTGAAGAACAATTATTAGCAGAATGATCCCCAAAAGAGCACTGAACAGGAAGCAGGGCTGATTAACTAAGGCAGAAAACTCTCCAAACCTCATTTGAAAGTCTTTTTGCTCACTTAGGGCTCTGCCTGGCACCACTGGGACCACTCCAACACAGTCACACCACTCTGGTATAGGAGGTACCACCTGGTAGGGAGGTCTCTGTTTAGCAGAAGGGAGTCAGACAAGGGGAAGCTGATCCCCAATATAGGCACAAAATGAGAGACACATTTTAATAGTTTGAAATTCCCAGGTGGATCTGAACACCTTGGGAACCATTACTTGGAGTTTTTGACTCCAGACTGAGCAGCACTGACCCTTAGGGAAATGCCACATAGGGAAGCCTCATGATCCAGACCACTGCAGTCCTCTCAGACCTTCCAATCTCTTTCTGTACAGCCCTTACAAAGCACTGCGGCCGTTTTATTTCCTTCAGAAACTGCACTTCTCTTTCTACATCATATTACCTTGTGATGGGAGAACTCCTGAGGTCCCTGGGCAGTGACCACAACCAGCCCTGGGAACTGGACACAAAGGCTCAGCCAGTCAGGAGTTTTGCCTTCCAGACAAAATTATGCAATGACAATTTAGCTCTTTATTGCCGTAAGCAAATGGTCATCTCTAGCAACAGAATGATTGTGCCAAACAGAATTTCCAATTTGTGAGCCTTCCCAACAAATGAATCAATTATCATTTCTAGCTGGGATCATTACACAGCCTTGTTCCCTTCTGCATTGTTTGCTCAGTAATATTGCTGTGTGTCTTCATTAACTAGCAGTGATTAGAAAAGAAACAACCATAATTCATATTCCAAAAGTCATCCTCCCATGTACCCATTCACTCACCATTCCTAATTAAGTTCATGAAAGATTAATTCCTTAATGGTTATGATTTGTAATGTTAATTAATTAGCTGCTTTTCCATTAAACATTCAAAGGTTTCCAGCATTACATAGATTTCTTAATTAGACCATGGCGAGTGTAAAAAAAAAAAAAAAAAAAAAAAAAAAAGTTTGAGTAACTTCTCCTTGTCCCTTAGGCAATTTATCAGCTGCTTGGTCTTCCAGTCCATGTCCTTTCCCACTCCATGGAGAATCCCTTTCCTTCACTGCTGCAAATGTACTTCCTTGGCTCATTCATCTTTCTCAGAGGATAACATAACCAAGGAACAGGCACAGCTGACTGACCTCACTCTTAGCCTGGGGAGAAGGTACTTTGATATGAACTTTGCCTCTCTTTCAAGTTCCCTAAGGTGTGCAGACCTGAAACTGAAAAGCTGCCTAGGATGCAGCTTGGGATGAGCATCCCTGGGATTGTTGAGCTCTGCATGATGCCAGCAGTGGGACCGGTATTTACGTTGCAATTCCAGTTAGCCTGGCAGGAGCTCCCTGCAAATTCAGCTTCGTCACAGTTTCCAAGGCAACTTCTTTGGCTCCTGGTTGTGATAGGTTTTGAGGGATGCCCACAGGGGGTTTGCAAGCTCAGCCTGCCCTCTCTGCTCTGATGGCAGTGACTGGAATCTCCCACAAAGATTACTCTGAGAGGCACAGACAAGAGGCCTTTCTTCCCCAAACTCTTCTGGAAGTATAGCAGAATGGGGGACTTCTCTCCAGCCCTTCTTACCTTGTTCCACGTGGCTTTGAAGCCTCTGGTCACCATCTGCTCAGACTCAGGACTGGGAGCAACCAAAAAAAGTCAGAGTTGCGTTGTTAGGATATATCCATGGTCCCTTTCCAAAGCCACTTTTAAAGGTATCCCTGAACCATGTTCTGCTAACACAACCATTCACAAAACTTCTCTAGCACTGGGCTCTGAGAGAATGTCCATACACCAACATGGCAGGCCTGGCCCAAAGTAAAATGGTTTTTTTTAGAGGTCAGAGCATTATAAGTGAGGAATGCTATAATGTAGCCTTGGCTTCAGCTCTGCACCTCTCCATACACCTACTCACAGAGAGAAGGCTTCCCACATGCTGGATGCACCCAGGTGGGCTGCTCCACATGCCAGGTTGCTTCCTGCCTCTCCTACAGGTGCTGTAACCACAGTCCTCAGGGCCAACCTCAACATTAATCCCCAGATTGCTTCCAGAGTCTGGTAGACAAACCCAGTAATGTGCAAGGAACTAATGGGAATCACAGTTAAAACAGGAAGCATCCCATCCTGGACCAACATCACAGGGTGAGGAGCTTGCTCAGTTGCCACTTAGCAGCAGGAAATGCTCCATGCTAAAGTAATAGCAAATACATGACTAGGAGGCCACAGCTTCTTTGTCCTTCGCACTTGAAAACTCTGCCATTAGCAATTGCAATCCATTCCTAAGCTCCCCACTGATGTTATCCTGTCATTACTTACTACACTACACTTGGTTCCTACAACAAACTCATCTCATAGCTCCAAGCCCTCCACTTGAAGCCCAAAGCAAAATTAGATCTGCTGCAAAGGGTCCCCTCTGTGTGATAAACCATAAAGGAAACTCACCAGTAGATTTTTCTATTGTGGTCACTATCATGGGGTCAGCAGCTGCAAGCAAAAAGGTCTCTAAATGAAGGAAGATTTGGATTAACAGGATCCCACAGTAATGGCAATGTGCCCACAGGTTACTGGGCTCAGTGTAGCACATACATCAGAACCACAGCAAGTGTGGAGGGAGCAGAGCTCCCTCATTCCACAGCCTGGCCAGCATATATTGCAGAGGGAAAAACACAGCAGTAGTCTTGTATTCCTCAGAATGCAGCCTAGGAAATTTTTCCTACCTAATTACTATCCCATACATTCATCTCTATCCCATACATTCATCTCTGATCAGAAATGACAGTGAAAGCCAAAATTATTGGTAAAAAAACCAATGTTGCAAATGGCACACCTTCTCTCTGCTGGAGCTCAGAGAGGTGTAAACCAGTTTCAGCAAGCTGTCATCTCCATGCAGGTGCTTTTATTACAGCAGTGCGTGCTGTTCAAATACAAGGGGTTTGGATCATTTCTAGTCCAGCCAGCTTACACTGAAGCAAATGTCCCTTAGGACTGCCACATCAGTCTGATGAGATTCGTGGTGGCTAGAGAAGCTGACAGGTAGGAAGTTCTCCTGTAAATATCATATGCATCTGCCAGGAAGTCTCCACATCATCTTGTGACAGGGACACCAGAGGATTCGAGACAGAGACCACAGCTGAGCCATGTCCTCAGGTTGCCTCATCTGACCTTTCAGTTTAGATGTTTTCTGCCACTCCAAGTAAACCTTGCCCCTGTGTTTAGCTCCCAGCAGGAAAAGCTGAACAACTCCTGAAGCATTTCTCTTCTCTGCTTCCTACTGTCATTATTACTTGGTGACTCACTCCTGAGTATGCCCACAACCTGCTCAGCCATTGCTGCTGGAAAGCCCTGCCAAACACAACCCTGCAGCTCAATCAAGATAAATGCCACCTGTCCCCTTCCTCCCCTCGAGCACCAGCACAGGCACACTTGTGAGCAGAACAGATCCCAGCCCTCCCAAATGGGGCTCAGAGTGAGACACGGTACAGACAGAAAAATCCTATGTGAATTAGCAGGGGAAAGAGGAAGACAGTCAGCTAGGAATGGCCATTTCTACCTGCTACCAGTCCTTTGTCACAGCTCCTGGAAAGCTCTGGGGTTGCCAGGCAGGGATCTGAATGGCTGGGTGAGATCTCACATGCCCGAGACATGCTCATGCCCTCATTCCTGCACAGCCCTATCACTCCTGCAGCACTGACAATGGATGCTGAAGCACTGAGCCTGATGGAGCAGGCAGTTTTACACTGAATTATAGGTGTTTCCAGCACAGCAAGGAAAAGAAGCAGTTCTGCACTGCTGATGCTGTGAGGATGAGACCACTACATTACAGTACCATATTATCCAGCTGACAGCATAAATGGACCATTGAGCTCTTCACCCTAAAAAAATGCTGCAAACAAAACCAGTCATGCAAACAGGCAAGACAGAGCACTTACCGTGTGCAAGACTGCCACCACATGGCACAAGGACAAGCCTGTAGACTCCTTGAGCCAGAGCAGGAGAGGGGAAAACTATCCTCACACCTCCAACCAGCCCTTGCCTCACTAAGTAGCTATGGCCAAATCCTGATGTCTCAGCTGGATCAATTACTTTGGCCAGGTTCCTCTTGCACCCTTCCATCCACTCCAAGTCACTAAAATCTCTTGTGAAGAAAGCACCTGAATCTTGTAAAATAGGAATTCCTAAGACACGGATGAGATCTGGCTGTTCTCACTATGGAAAATTTGAATCGAGCAGAATCAGTTTAACTGTGCCCCACAGCCCATAAAAGTCTGGGCTCAGCAGAGCCTGAGAGCCCTGACAGACAAAAATCTAGCAAGATTTTGCAGTTCCTAAACTCATATTGCTTGTGGCACAGAACTAAGGCAAAAGCATGACACTTCCAAAAATGGCTGGACAGCCTTGGCCTCTCGAGTTGAACTACAGAGTAGTTCAGGTAACTGTGGTTCTGCTCTGCAGTAACAGAACCAAAACACAAATGTAGGAGCAAGAGGAGCAGGAGAAATCACAGCTTTGTGTTGGAGGAGTACAGGCCAAGTCAGGCCATAGAAGGATGACAGGGAAACAAAAGCTGAGATTTACCTGCCTCCATCATCCTCAAGCCCAGGCAGTGTTTTGGGGATTCCTGACTTTTGGAGGTCTTCTGTCCAGCAGAACCACACAGAAATGGTGCCTCCAACAAGTCCCACACTTTGTCACCCCCTTCTCCTTTTTGCTGTTCTCCTCTCTTGACCGATGGCAGGTCTCTGATGAAAATACAGACCCCAAAGTGGTGGCTGGCAGTGGTTCAGACAGTGAGACACAACCACACATGGCAAAGACGTGCCTCTGTCACTGGCTCTCACAGAGAATGGACAGCCTTCAGCAGCACTGAGCCTTCACAGGGATGGTGCCTGCTATCTTTGCAGCAAACTCATCTCCATTTCCAAGCCATCATCATCTTCCCTGGTGAGTAATTTTATCCTCCATTTTACCAGGCAATCCATCAAGTGGACAGGCAGCAAAACCTGACTGAGATAAACCAGCTAACTGTGAAATCCTTATCTGTAGTTCATCCTCACTCCTGGAGACCATAAAGTACATTGAGTGGGTTCTTCAAGGTAAGAATGCCTCTCTTTATAGGGTCAGAGAGAGCAGCCAGTGCCATGAAACATGCTCAGGGCAAGGTGCTGCATAAACAGAGCACTGGGAAAATGGAGATGTTGAACACACTCCCCCTCCCCCCTTTCACCTGCTCTCCCTCTGCCCTGTTCATAGCTCCTGTCTATCCTTTTCCCCCAGCATGGACCAGGTAAAACATCTTCATCCTACAAACCCAGCCCAAGGGCACTAGAAGTTGGGCAGAAGCTCTGCTGGAATAGAGACAGGGACCACATTTCTTAAGTGATCACACAGTTCACAGAGCTTTTTCCTGGAGGGTGAAGAGGGCATGAGGCTGTCACTGAAAGCAGATCTGCATAGGAACTGCCCTGGCTGAAACCACTCTATGATAAATAGGTGGGCCTTAAAGAAGATGCCTTTGACTTTTTGAAGTGTCTTCTCACATGGAAGTAAGACAAGTATTGCTGGATCCATTAACTTTCAAGCACTGTACTGATGAGCTTTGCTCCCAGGGACACCCTCTGCCCTTTCACAGCTGGAAAAAGTTTCTGCTGACCCTCCAGCCAGGCTGTTCCTCTATAGCTGCAGGTCATCTATGGGGTTTGGGTTTAGCCTTAGCACCCAGAAAAAGGTGAGCTGCCTTCTGGGTAGGTTCCTTTAACCTTGTCTCCTTTAACAGCTTAAGCAGTTAGAAGCAATTTTTACAGCCTGTCTTGAAAGTTCCTGCTCTTTAAGAAAATTTTTTACATAAGAAATGCCACTGGGATCAGCCACCTTCCTCCAAAGGGGTTATGATCCTGGGCAAATCACTAAGACTAAGTGTGTGTCCCCTTCAGCAGGATGGTGGCCCAGCTCTGCCATGAGTCATTTGAACTAGCACACAGACAGCAGAAGTCAAACCAGCACCTGTAAACCTGTCCATGACAGATCAAGTTGACAGATGTGCTTAACTGAGCTGAAAACAACAGCAGGAAAGAACTTCTGTAGGAGAGAGGAAAAGGAAAACTATGTTGATTTCTGCCCATAAGGACACCCTTCAGGAGCTTTCTGGAGGCTCCAGGGACTACTAAAGCCCTTGTTCAAGCCTGAGCATTGCAGCAGTACACACACATCTCTCTGCCAGGCAGGAGGCTGCTGCTTTGTGCTGTGACAGTGACTGACAGCATGAGCAGATCCAAGAACGAGTGGCTACCTGCTGGCAGCCCTTTCCCCACTGTCCCACAGCACATGCAGCAGTCCTGTCCCAAAGCCCACAGAGCAGCAATGCTCCTCAGGGCACAGAACACTGCAGCACCTGCAGCCACCCCCCTTCAGTGAGCACCCCCCATATCACACATGGATGGGAAGCAGCCACAGACACAAAGTGGGCAGCTGGCCAGCCAGTAAATTAATTTCAAAGACAGGCAGGTGATAGATGGGATTCATGTGGGAAACAGGAGAGGATAAATTGCCCATCTGTGACTGATACAGCGGAGAACAGCACATGATGGAGCAAAATGAATGGGCACAGAGGGATCAAGGATGGAAAGACTGAGTGGAGTGTAAATAATTGAATCCCTGAGGCCTGGATCCTGTCTTTGGGACTACGTGGGATTGCAAACGTAGGAGCACGACTGAAGGGAATGATTCATGGGCTGTGTGTGACAGATAGGACCCCCAGAGCAATCTCTTAGTGGTGTGGAGGTGGGAATGCCACTGACAGGATGGTGAGGGAATGTATGAGATGAGGAGCTTCCTCCACATCTTTCTATGAACCTTCGAACCCAGCCTCTATGGAAACAGCCTGGAGGAATCTACCAAAATTAGAGGTGATGCCACAGCTCACACTCAGGACACGGTCAGGGAGCTGGTCTACTGGAACCAATTTCCTACACACAACAAACCCAGACTTACACCAAAAGTCTATTGGTCTGCTCAGTGCTGCTGACTTCTTCCCTGTAGGAATCTTAGTCAGGGAGACTAAAACGTTATAAAAATCAGCTCTTCCCCCTCTGTTCATCTCTGCCCTGCTGCTGTGCAGGTTCAAGTCAGCAGAATCAGCCAGTAAGTGCATGCCAAACCATTTCCAGGGCATTCCAGTCTCACAGGAGGCAGGAGACCCCCAGTAGCTTAGGAAAGAGGCTTTCAGCAGTGCCACCCCAGACTGGTGTGCCAAAAAGCAGCTCAGAAGCATTTTTGATTGTCCTGTGCTATGTTGCTTGGTCTCACCCCTGCAATTACTCAGGTGGAAAGACAAACTCCTGTTCTTTTGGCAGGAGACCCACAAATACATGGCACGAGTGCATCTGGGATGTGCCCAAGCACTTGTGCCCTTCTAGACCACTTGCAGCAGTGCAGACCCATCAGTGCACTGTCCTGCTGCTACAGTGGATTTAACATCCTCCCCCAAATGACTGGGGCCTGCAAGAGGACATTAACTGCAGGTTATGTGTTACCACAGCATCCCTCTCACCAGCCTCCACTCTCCAAGAGGCCATCAACAATGGCCAAAAGACAACTGGAGCAAATGCACACCCAGACTTCCCATGTTATCACCTTCCTGACTTCAGCAGCCTGAAGGAACCCGTTAAAGTGGGAGTTTTCATGCTCTTAAGGCCACCTATGGTTTCTTACCTTGCAACTCTTTTTTTCTTACAAGTCTAAACCGTAAGCATCCACCACAAACTGTGGCAAAGAGGGTATTTCATGCCACACTGGTGAATCCTAGAGGTAGCAGGCAATCCAGTTCCTTAGTCCCAATCTTCCTAGGACCTGTGATGCCTAGAGACAGCTGACCTAGAAGAGAGGTTAGACAGAGTAGAATAAATAAGAATAAAGTAGGTATTTATTAAAAGGCCTTAAAGGACACACCTTGGGCAGTACAAGAGCCTGGCCAGGGCTACACCCACTATGGACCCAAAATGATCACAAAAAAATGGATGACTGGTCACGAGGTCTCACACTTTTATAAGGTTTGGTCCATCTGCATATTTGGGTTAATTGTGCAGTTACAGCTTCTGATTATGAAGTCACATCCTCCTTGTTTCCTCTCTTCAGTCTACTTTGTGTTTTCACAAAACAAAAAGTTTGTGCTTTTGTTCAGTCTACAAAACAAAAGTTTGTGCTTTTGGGGCTGAAAGCTGTAATGATTGTCCTTGGTATCAAGCTGGAAAAGCAATTGTTTTCTCTACCTACGCTGTGAAGAGAGCTCACTAACACTTAACATGAAGCTCAGAGCTACACACCTAGGTAGCACAGAATCTGAAAAATATGAAAGCTAAAACTTAAGGCATCACCTGGACTTCTTCCTGTATATTTTAAGCAGGTGAGGTGATAGATAGCTTTTTTGTTTTGGTTTTTTTTTGAGATTGTGAACTAATTTTATGCTGAGATTTGCTGTCTCATTTCCAACCTGCCCTGCCACCTAAACCCTGGGAAGGGTGGCTGAAAGGAACCTTTGGGTCTCTAGTCCTCTCACACATGGAACAGGACTACTGGCAAAAGTAGATCAACAAAATTAAAATCTTGTCTAGTTGAGTCCCAAAGATGAAGATGTCAAAGGCCACAAGTCTTCAACACATTTTATTTCCAAGAAATGCCAAGAGTACGGGGAAACTTCAGATTTTCACAAACAGACTCAGCTACTTAAAAATGATCATCAGATAGACAGAATGGATATAAAGTGCAGCCCTGTGGAGAAGGACTTGGGGTGCTGCTGGTTGAAAAGCTGGACACGTCAGTGTGCACTTACAGCCATATCCTGCGCTGCATCGAAAGAGAATTGGCCAGCAGGCTGAGGGAGGAGATTTCCCCCCTCTACTCCACTCTCACATGGCTCCACTGGAGGTGGTTACAATCTGTGTCAATCTTGGCAGCACCAGAAGAGTTTGACTGAAGTTCAAATAAATTCTATCTTCCAAGCACAGAGGGTTATTCCACTAAGCATAAAGCAGAAAGACCTTCTCTGTATGGATGTTAACTTCTAACTATGCATTGTTCCCTGCAGCCTATATGCTAGGTTCACTATTATCTTCCATGTTTGTTAATCAGCTACCTGATTTTAACAAGAAGATAACTTCTAGGAGATATGCAAATAATTCTGCAATTTTCCTTTTCAATGACTCAGCATTCGTATCAGAAATGTGTTAACAGAATACAAAAGCTATTAAGAAGCTCTCTGCATAATTATACTCTTCCTTGCCTCCAGTTCTTAACAACTTACAAAAGAAAATTAGTGTCATGTAATAGACACTCAATCTTGCCAGAAGAAAAAAATTTTAAGTTATCTTTTCTTCTGTTTAAAATCTCATTTCTACAATTTTCCCTTCTCTAAAGACTTGTCTCTAAAATTTTACTTAAATAAGGCAAAATTAAATACTCTTAGTACAAAAATGCAAGAAAGTGAAACAAAATGCTTTCAGACTTGAGGAGATTGGCAGCAGTTTCAAATATGGTTGTCACACTGAGAGTCAATAGAGCACCTTTATTTTACTTCTCCCTGTTTTCTCCAGGACAGAACACATGGCTGTGACTGAGTTCACATCACTGTCACAGAAAGGCAATGAAATGAATGTTTACCCAAATGGTCTCATTCAGGCCATTTATTTGTGATCATGGAATTAACATTACATATGTTGGAAAACACATCAGTGTACGTTTTTTAGGGGGCATCTATTCTCTTAGGTGGCATGATGACAGTACACACATGTTTAGTGCTTGTTGTGCAGGAGTTGTTCAGGAGAAAGCTGGTTTGGGCTACCAACAGGTGGAACACTGAGCTCTTACTTGGTTCATGTTGTTCAGGCTTTTTTTTCTGAGCAAGAGCTCTGCATTTAACTCTTCAGACAAACTTACAAGATTCACAACCTAAGAAATAACTTCTACCCTTGGTTTTACTTTCTTCACCTTCCCTGTGGTTGTGCTTTCTTCACTTTCAGCTGGCACTTTTCCCTTTGGAAAATCACGCCTTCAATAAACAAGGAAACCCACGCCAGCATAACTCTCCAGAATTTAATCCCCTTAACAATCCTTTCCCCCAGGATGGCAAATCCAGCCACCATCCCACCAGTAACAAAGTAACAGAAAGACACCCTCATCTCAAATGGCTTAATAGGCAAAGCTGGGGCAGAAAGTTGGGAAAACTAGGGAAGGAGATCAGGAAGAGAGAAGTAACCTTCTACATGCTTCACCAGCCGCAAAACGTTCTGATTAGGCGTCTTGCTTGAAACAGCCAAGCCAGAGGCCTTTGCATGAAACATGTCTTGTGTTGGTAATAACCACAAAGGTGTGCATGGAATTAAAATCTGAAACTGCAATCAATTTGCAGAGGTCACCTGGAGGAGTACGAATACATCAAGCAGGTAATAAACTAACCTCCCTATGGTGCCATGTAGGCAGGGCACACTGTCAGAAAGAAAAAAAGCCATACTTGACAGGATTCAGAGGTTGACACGCAGAGAAGAAAGGTGTGTGTGATGCCTGTGTAAGTACCTATGTGGGACATCTCAAAACACTTCTACACAACAGGTCTAACCCCAGCTCATGCACAGAAGCACAGGCCGTTTTACAAGTCCATACCCTAGATTTTAGGAAACTCCATAAAAACATTTCCAGAGCCAGACCCTGTGCAAAGGCAGCCTCTGGGCTCTGCAAAGCTAACCACTCCTATCGGTACTGCGTGTTTCCAACCTCCCTGCACTGCCCAAGACGCTCGGCAATCAAAGCACAGCCCGAACGAGCTCAAGTCCAGCGGGGAGGCCTGGGGAGCGCAGCAATCACAGCCGGCGCACCCCCCCGTCCCCATTATCTGTGCTGCCCACCTGCATAGCCCTGACGGGAAACCTTCCCATCCCCGCCAGCGTGCTCCTGGGGAGGTTCCTGCAGCGCTCAGCGCCGCGTCCCCGCCGTGCCACCCCAGCCCTGAGTGTGCCACCCCAGCCCTGAGTGCGCCACCCCAGCCCTCAGTGTGCCACCCCAGCCCTGAGTGTGCCACCCCAGCCCTGAGTGTGCCACCCCAGCCCTGAGTGCGCCACCCCAGCCCTGAGTGCGCCACCCCAGCCCTCAGTGCGCCACCCCAGCCCTGAGTGTGCCACCCCAGCCCTGAGTGTGCCACCCCAGCCCTGAGTGTGCCACCCCAGCCCTGAGTGTGCCACCCCAGCCCTGAGTGCGCCACCCCAGCCCTGAGTGCGCCACCCCAGCCCTCAGTGTGCCACCCCAGCCCTGAGTGTGCCACCCCAGCCCTCAGTGTGCCACCCCAGCCCTCAGTGTGCCACCCCCGCCCTCAGTGTGCCACCCCAGCCCTCAGTGTGCCACCCCAGCCCTCAGTGTGCCCCGCGGCTGTCCCGCGGTGCTCCCGCTCCCGGAACCCCACTCCGCCCCGGTTCCGCCCCCCAGCGGTTCCGCCCCGCCCCGGTTCCTCCCTCCAGCGGTTCCGCCCCGCCCCGGTTCCGCCCCGCGCCCCCCGTTGGCTCCGCGTGCGCGGCCGTTGTGCCCCGAGCCGCCCTCGCTGTTGCCGCTCAGTTCGCGACATGGCGCGGTCGCTGGCGCTCCTGCTGCTGCTGCCGGTTCTGCTCGCCGGTACGGCGCTGCCGGGCGGGGCAGGGGAGGCGGTGCCGGGGAGTGGGAGACGGGCCGGTGCCGTGCCCCGGGCAGTCCCGGACCAGGGAAGGGGAAACGTGAAGCGGTGCCGTGCCCCGGGCAGTCCCGGACCAGGGAAGGGGAAACGTGAAGCGGTGCCGTGCCCCGGGCAGTCCCGGACCAGGGAAGGGGAAACGTGAAGCGGTGCCGTGCCCCGGCTGGCTGAGTGGCGCAATCTAAGCCGGGCGCGGGAACCGGCACAGGATGGTCCAGGTCGGGGCCGGGACAGCGGCCGGCCGGGGTGTCGCAGGAGCGGACGGAGACGGGCCGGGGGGTGCCGGGACGGGGCAGGCTCCGGTCGGTGACAGCCGGGGCTGATCCCGCGGAGGTCGGGGGGAGCCGTGCGGGGCCAGGCGCCGTTAACGCTGCTCGCTCTCCATCCGCAGGGCTCCTCTCGTGTCCCGGAGCCATGGCCAGCTACCCGGTGAGTACCGCCCGCCCCCCGCCCTCCCTGCCTCCAGCCAGGCCTCCCGCTGCCCCCGGGCCCTTCCAGGTCTGGGGGTCTGCGCCTGCCCTGGCTCTGGCGCCGAGCAGGGGTCTCTCCCCACAGCCGAGGGGCCCGGGAGGCTGCTGGCTCCGCAGCGCACCAGCCTGGCGGTGCTTGTCTCTTACCATCTCCACCTGCATTGCCCTTCATGGGGACTCGCTGTCCGTGCGTCCCGCTGATGCTCAGAGGTCGGAAGGGCTGCGCTGTGGGGCACACGTATGTCCTGACACCACAGCGTCTCGGTTCTAGAGGACAGGTGTCTGCTAGGGAGGGCAGGAGCCTCCCTTGGGATGAAAAAATGTAGACACCCCCTCCCTCCGAATTATTATAATTCTGAAATCAAGGGGCTCTCAGGCAGAGATCTGGGGATAGGAATAACAGTTCTTTACTAGTATAACCAGGCAAACAAACAACAATAACTACAGCATTAACACCAAAACAGAACCAGGGGCCCTGTGACAGCTTTCTCGGCTGAGATGGGATGGAGGAGAGGCTTTGCTTCACAAACCCCCTCGGGTGGGCAGTCCCGGTGCTCCTGCAGGGCTCTGAGGAACACCCGGCTGGAACAGCAGGGATGAGCTGAGATCCTGGGCTGGTGGCTGAGGTGGATCAGCAGGGATGAGCTGAGATCCTGGGCCGGTGGATGAGGTGTATCAGCAGGGATGAGCTGAGATCCTGGGCTGGTGGCTGAGGTGGAACAGCAGGGATGAGCTGAGATCCTGGGCTGGTGGCTGAGGTGTATCAGCAGAGGGATGAGCTGAGATCCTGGGCCGGTGGATGAGGTGTATCAGCAGGGATGAGCTGAGATCCTGGGCTGGTGGCTGAGGTGGATCAGCAGCTCCGCGGCGGTGCCTGGCACTGCCACACGTCCTGGCAGGACAGGGGGTGCGAGGCCACCAACAAAGAGGGGAGAAGAAGCAGCTCCATCTGGGTGATGGCGAAATTCCCTTTTCCCCACCGCAACAGCTCTGCGCCCAACGTATCCTTCCCGAAGCTGAAGAAAGCCCGCCAAACTGTCCCCACCTTCCCCTTTTTCCTGCCCCCTTCCCCCCATGGGCCCGGCCGAACTCTTTGTTTTTTCTCAAGCACCCACGAAATACCCGCAGTTAGGTTTTCCCCGAAACTAATGGGTAAAAATTCCACAGGCAAGCCAGAATTAAAGAAAAACACCTAACCCCCAACACACAGCTAAGCCGTGCCAGGCAGTAGGAGCCAAGCCTCAAGTGACAGATTCTCGTAAGAGCATGAAAGATAATGTGGCACTTTAAAATGCTGTGCCAGCTCCCGTTGGACGCCTCTGTGCATGCCAGGATTCCCCAGAAGCTGAGCAGAAGCCTGTTTCAAATGGTGTAACTTCTTTTGTACCTGTCTTCCCTAGCCTGACTGCTCCAGGTATGCGAAGTATGCGTGTCCAAGGGACTACCATCCAGTT
This sequence comes from Cyanistes caeruleus, assembly GCF_971803275.1. Taxonomy (NCBI): domain Eukaryota; kingdom Metazoa; phylum Chordata; class Aves; order Passeriformes; family Paridae; genus Cyanistes; species Cyanistes caeruleus. The sequence continues at coordinate 44,207,842 of NC_141705.1, forward strand.
TGTGGCACTAATGGAGAGACCTATGGAAACGAGTGTGTTCTCTGCCTTGCTAACAGGTAGTCAATTCTGTCCTTCCCTTCCCTATACGCAAGCAGAACGTTCACCCTGACATTCCAGAAAACTGATGGATAATTTACTGGCTTTGGATCATTTGTACTGTTGCGCTGCAGTTTCAGCAGTGTCCCTCCAGCCGTGTAAAATCTGTGCAACAGATTTTATTGTGATAGCTGTAAATGGGTTCGATTTGATTCAGTCAGCTGGATGTACTGAATATTTGTATTAGTAATTCCTGAGAAGGAGCATCTTGGAAGGAGGTTGCCTGTCATGTTCATACAATGTCATAGTACCAGTAAATATAATGCCAGACCCTCAAACACTTTTCATCGGAAAACATGAAAGATCCCACCCAAAATGCAGCTTTACATATAGGATATTTATGTTCAAAATCCCTTCTTTCACAAAGAAGAGTAAGAATGCTAAATGTTAAGAGAAAATACTATTTTGCCTTCAGGTTGTCTAAAAATCAAGAAGACTGCCTGATATTTGAGAGAAGGTATTTTATTATTTAATAATTTAATAATTTTTAAAAACATTTAAAACACAAAGAATCAAGTGGGCATTATTACTCCCCATTACAATTGACTGGAAACCTTTATAGAGCAGTCTCTCAGTACAAACTGGGAAGAACTGTTGTGAATAGAATTATGATGGTAAAAGGCAATTTATCTGTTTCCAGCAGAAGGTATAAGTGAGAGTAGCAGAACAGCAGCGAGGGGAGCTTAAAAAATGGCGAGCCAACAGATCTCAAGAAAGGCAAGGCTGAAACAGATTTCTGACTTTGAGGCAGAGGAAAGATTAATTCTGACCAGATGATCTACAAAATTCAAACGGCCAAGATAAAAGAAACATAGGCCAAAATAAGGAAAGTGAAAAACATATCAAAGGACACTCAAGGTAATATTGTAAAGAAAGTGCTGAAGTGTGTCATGCAGATCTGCAGAATTTGGTAACACTTTCACCAGAGCACAGCACAAACAGCCCAAGCAAGTGACAAACTGCAAAGAAAATGGGTAAACCTACAGTGAGTAAAAAAAAAGAAAAGTAATCAAAATTCACACAGAGTAGAATCTGTTAAAAGGGAATAAAAGAGGTTCTGGCATGTTATGTATTAGAAGCCTACGCATCTTTCCTGCCTCAAGTGATGTTGGAATAAGTTATTAAGTGATTGGCTTTGTACATAGCCAGAGGTAAAGAGGAATGTAAGCAAAGCAGATACAGATTTGTCAGAAATAATCCGATCAAATCCATGAGATTTAGTTTTTTGGCACGATAACTGGCCAAACAGAGTAGGAAGAAATAGAAGTATTGGTGCATGACATTAATAAGGCAGTTTACATTATCTCCACTTGACATTCACATAAGCAGACAAATAGTTATTCAGCTGAAATTGTTAAAGGATGAAGTCACAGAAGTTTGAAATGCTGTGGTTCAAAAGCGGCAATCAGCATTTTACATTTGAAAGATCTATTATATTTTATATAATAAAAATTGTAAAATGGCATGGATATGGTGATCCATGCAGGATAATATAAAAATTTCCAGGGATCTGGAGAAATGGAGTACAGTAAAAGACGAAGAGAAGTGCTGAGTATTGCCCTTAAGAGAGTGCAAATCCATATTGTGGAGATAGAGACAGGAGAGTATCTCATGACCTAAACATTATCTTTGATCCTTTCAGAGCAGAAAGATGGGCTTTGAGATCCAGCCTTACATTTCTAGGATGCTTCATTTTTTTAGGCATGATCCCTCAGTTCCACATGGATGCATGGCAGATTCCTGAATACAGCATTGCAGACAGAACAAAGGGTTCTCCAGTCACATCTGCTACTAATTTCAACTCCTTAAGTAATTCCTTCAGTAATTAGTGATGGGGCTTATGTCTTTTTAGTATAAGATGTAAAAGTACATGTTTTTTGTGATACAGGGGGTTAAATCCAATTATACACAAAAGATAGAATTTTCTCATAACCATCCTTTTTTGCTGTCTTCTTACATGCTCAGAAACATGTATTTTGGTCTGAAGAGACACAGGGTGGTTAGATACTCTCCTGATGGTTTTTCTTTTATAGTTGAGTATTAGTTGAGTATTAGGGGCCCTTCTAGTTCAGTCTGGAGTTGTTGTTGTAAAGTGTTTGACTTGGCACGAACACAACACAGATAAAACTTTTTTCTTTATTGGAGGAATTTCAGCTTTGAAAAACAGTCCATAATCATAAGAAAGGGTCATTCAACTCCCAGGTAATCTAAGGTACGTACAGTCTGTCACACTTCTTAGGAGGACAGAACAAAGGGATTTTTCTGCCCTATTTAGCAAGCTGCATGACCAGTTGCTGAAATAGTGTAATGTGGCCATATAGAAACAGATATAGGGATGCATCTGGTACTAAATTACAAAACAGTCACTTCTCAATTAACTTGGGGTGATTCTCAGTTGCCATCTTGCACGTTTGTTCTAGCCCTTATTTAACCCCATGAAGGGACTTACTGGAGGGAGTTATACTTCCTGAAGGCCAAGACAGATCTGTCCATGTGCTCTTTTAGCCATGAGGGACTGTGTGGGCACCTGGGGAGCTCTGTGTGAATGGAGTGCTGCAGAAGAGGTTGCTGCAGTTGATCCATGAAAACATGAGACAACTGGAGCAAAGGTGCAGCACAAACCCTCCCCATCCTGGCTGTGCAGTGACGCCCCTTAACTGTAAGACCAAAGCTGGTTTTCCTCCCTACTTTTTCTTTTTTTTTTTTTTTTTTTTTTTTTCCTTTTAAAGCTTAGATTTACTCGTTCTTAAGTGGGTGCTCAAATGTGAATCCCAGGTCTCTTCCACACTCAGTGTCCAGTAGCAATGACAACATCTGATCTTAGTTTAAACCTAGTCTGACAGCAACACACACTCTTTGGAAATAGATGCAGTGGCTTGAGCTGTCTCTGCAGGGTTTAGTGTGAGAGCTGTCCTTCAGCTAGAACTTCTCCTTACCTCCTTACTGGCGTTTTACATCCCCTGGCCTTGATTTTGCCTTCCATATTCCTGATCTGCTCCACTAATTTCTGGCTAAAAGATCCCTGATAAAACTGTTAGTACAGATTAACCCTGCTTTTGAGTAAACATAAGTCTCTTGAATTTCATGAGGAGTAAACCAGCTTGATTCTATTAAGATAAGGAAACAAACTGATAGTCTGGAACAATTTGCATTCTATTACTTTCTTTTTCTGTCTGCATTTGCCTGGTAAATTGAGTTTTGCAAATTACGCACCCCAAAATACTGTTTATAGGACTTGTAAAGAAAACCAAATCAGTGTTCCCAAACTAAGGAGTACTTGGCTAAAATTTCCTTGAAGAAGATTCCACCATTCAGAGAACCACACACATTCAAAATGTAGTGAAGCCTCAGATGCAGGGGTGCATCAGGATGCACCCCTTCCCACTGAATTCCCATGTGAAAGGGGGAAATATTGTAAGCATTAGAACTGGTTTGTACCAGTTTAACAAAGTTTAACTTTTATTAGTGCTTTGTAATGGACATATTAGTTCTCATGGTGAGATCTGTCATGTGGTTTGACAGTTCTCAGACTTGTGGATGGCTTTATCAGGTTTTTATAGGTAACAAAGCCTGTGGTAAGTTACTCACTCTGTGTGTGTGATTCATAAACTTTTGCATCATGGTTACTTTGTGGTAATGCTTTTACAGTAAGTGATGCAATTAATGCATCACTGCATTTAATTGAACCCATAGAAAGACATGAGGGAGTCCACTTTATAAAATCTGTCTGTAAAATTCAAGTAGTGTTCCTCTTCTAATGTATTTTTCTTCTGTTTGCAGAGAAGATAACACAAATATAGAAATTCTTCGAAGGGGACATTGCTGATATGAGAGACGGCCACTTGTCAAGAAAATAAGAGGCTCACAGACAATCCAAATGGAAGCAATGCCTTAATTGTACCTTTTATGTAGCCTTAATAAACAAGCTTGCATATTTAAAGTACGTTTACTGTATTAAAACCAGTGGTTGTAAACATATCCACAGTACAGTTATAACCTGAACCCTGATTTATTTTCTTACTAAAGATGGAAAGAGATGTCCCGACTCTGTAACAGTAGGTCAGTTGTCCAGGGAAGGGATTGAGTGTACTGAGGAAGGAAATTAATGGGTGCCAAGCGCCATTCCCACAGCTCTGCCTGGAATCAAAGAGGCAGTGCTCTTTGGTTCTGGAATATTCCGAGCCCACAGGTGCTAGTGACTCCTGGAGAGCCACTGGAGGGGTTTCCTGTGGTGGCTACCAAACTGGTGATGGTGACCTGACACATACCAAGCCTCTGCCCCTGGCTCCCTACCTGCAGGTCCTGCTGGTACCAGTGACCTGGACACCCTGTACTCTTGCTGCAAGTAAGGGCTGTTTTGGAATGCTGGAGGCATGGGCAGGGGGCATGCATTGCCCTCCGGATCTCCGTCCCTCTGGGCATTGCTCCTTGGGGCCGTGATGTCACCGCCTGGCTGGCACCCATGAGCCACTTCCTGTGGCAAACATCAAAGCAAAATTGGAAAGCTCAAGACTCCTGCCAAGGGGTGCACTCCGGAGTGATTCTGGTGGGCCTTCCTATAGGGAGGGCGTGCAAGAACTGGGGTTTGGTCCTCTCTCTGTTCTTATCCTGGATATGGGCACATATCCTGGGTTTATTCCTTTCTGTTCCACTGAACACTCGTTCTTTGTGTGTTGATTGAAATTAACCGTGACTGGGTTGACCTGTGGTGCTTGGTAATACACAGGTGGCTTCTGCCTTTGATCTCAGCCAAGCAGCACCTGCTCTGTCCCTGGCCCCAGACCACAGCTTTGTCAGGCTTTGCTGGGCAGCAGCACTGCAGGCAGAGATGTACAGCATATTTGATGCCTGAGGAACGTTCTCAGGTCAGTGACTTTGGGTTTGAAAAACAATAATGTTTTTGCCTTACAGTTCCTTTAAAGGATCAAAACTATCCTTACCTTCCAGCACATGCCCGCTTTCATTTTCTTTGAGCAAAGGCTAATTGCTAATAGAGGAATGTCATGTGTGGCACAACTGGAGGGCTGGAAGCAAAAAGAAAGCCAAAGCAGTAGTGTACCCCATTTGGGTGTTTATGAAGCTTTATAGCTGAAAAGGATGGTGAATTTCAGTATGATGGATTTAATTTTTTAAGTTAAAACTGTACATTACATTTAGGACCATGTTGAGAGCATTATCCAAACACATCTTGAACTCAGTCTTGGTGCTTCCTGGGGAGCCTGTTTCAGTGCCCAACTGCCCTCTGTGTGAAGAACCTTTTCCTAATATCCAACCTAAACCTCCCCTGACACACCTCAATATAACTTATAAACAGATTCACAGCATAATTCAAAATACAGTGTCATAGAAGGATGTTATTGTAATATTTAGACATCAACAACCTTATGGCAAGCATTCCCACCCATTAGCTTATTACACGTGTGTGAGGCTAAAAAGGAGTTATGCTAGCTGAACGGCATGATTGTGAATCAAGAAAGGATCTTTTTTTTCTGTCTGAGCTCAGGTAGTTGAAAAATATTTTGATTGATTAAGATTTTATGATGTTTTTTAGCTTCACAGGATCTGCACAGTCCTGGTCTCACTGGGAGGAGAATGTGCAGCCATCCATACAGATCAAAGGAAGGTCAGAAGATGTCTTACTGGCTTTTGCTAATGAAATGTGGAGATGAATGGATTTTTTCCCCTGGTTGAGTTACAAGAAGAGATTTTTTTTTAACTGATTAAATCCCCAACTCTCCCTCCTGAAGAATTTTCATTGTTTTTAAATTTTCCCAGGAAACATGTTTTTAATAGCCCCCTGAACTCCACGTTCTGTTGCTCAGCAGGCACACTGTGTGTGTGTGTGTGTGTGTGTGTGTGTGTGTGTTTTCTGGGACAGCTGGGCTCCAGCTCCCAGCTGTGGTAGTTTGGAAGTGCTCAGCCCCATGCTTCAGGCACCCTTGGAAGGGTGTGCAGGCTTTCCCCATCAGAGGTGTAACTGGTTAGTTACCTGCCCACTAGTATCTAGAGGAAAAGAGAAATCTCTCCTGGGTGACACAGGACCGTGGGCAAGAGCAGAAAGGAAAGCCATGTCTGGATCCCATGGGAGACAGAATGAAGAGCTTGGATTTGTGGATTTCCAGTTTGCTCTCTAGGCGGCAGCATTTGTTTTCTTTTAAAGCTCATTTTGTGCTTTCAATAGGGGTGTAGGAAAGGCTTTTTATTCATCATTATCGTTTGAATGCATAAACGTTCTGTTAGGAGCTGTTTGTTTTCAACTGTACTATTATTGTTAGTGTCATTGACACACAGTCAATTTCATTTATTTGGCAAAGCTGACTTGCTTTTTCCTGGTCGTTGAATGCAAGTATGTTTCTTTGGAGGACACTCTGTGATACACAATTTGGTAGAAGCCTTATTCTGTGGGCAGATGGCTCACAGATGAAGCTGTGGCATTCATTTTCATGTGTAGGATTGCACTGGCTTCTATCTAAGCCTTGTGATTTTCAAGCTGGTAATGTAGCAACTGCTTCATTTTCTAAACTCCAAGCATCTCTAGAAGTAGCAGAGGTTTCTGGACAGGGAGTTCTTAGCTAGATAACCTAAGGAAAAAAACCCAACTTTTCTCTGTGAAAGTGCCTCATCTTTTTCACTGAGGAAAAATTAAGCCTTTTAAGTGCTTCTTCTGTCAACTGGTGAGAAATTATACAAGAATTTGGTACATGTGTTTAATCTTACCTTTTAAGTTCTGAATATTTCTTCCTGACATTAGGTGGAAAAGTATTTAGAGTTGACCTAAAGCTGGTCCTACACAAGCTAGTCTGTTCCAGCTTCCCCAGTGAAAAACCCTACTGTGAAGCACTCTGGAGCAGAGAATAGGGCTGGGACTGAGATCCTAACTTCTCTAATAATATCTTGTGTCACTGTAGATTCTGTGGGATATTGCAGCAAGCTCCAAGCTGCTGCACTGGAAGGGCCTGGGTTCTCTGGAAGTCCTTTCTTATCTGCCAGTGGATATCCAGCAATTTGCAGATATCTGCAAACAGACAATTGAAGTGAACCCTCTCTCTTCATTTGAAGAGCATCTGTCAAAGAGGAGGGCCTTCTGTAGGGGGCTTTGGGGCTATTGTACTGTAGCTATCTGCATGCACACTCTTACCTTCTGGTAACCTTTGGAAAACTCCAGATAGCTTGCTTCTCTCCTAATTTCTAAAAATCAGCTTTTCATTTGCATGGGATTCATAGCTTCTCTTGCCCCGCAATGTTTCTGCCTTCCTTAGGCCTGTGGTAGGAGACATAAATACAGCGGGATGCACAAAGCTGTAGTGAAATGGGAGATTGTGAATGGGGGGTCACATCAATGGTTAAGTTTATCTGCTAAGAATCATAGAATCATGTAGGTTAGAAAAGACCTTTAAGATCATCAGCTGTAAACCTGACACTGCCAAGTCCCACTAAGCTGTGTTACCAAATGTAACTGAATGTAAATCCTGACAATCAAGCAAAATGCAAGTTGTGTCCCTGGTGCTTTCTCTGACTGCCAGCTTGCCCTCTGCCCAGAGGATGCATCAATCCCCTTGGCCAGACCACTGAAAAAGACACTGAACAGGGCTGGCCCCAACACTGAGCCCTGGGGAACCCCACTAGTGACCATCCACTAGCTGGACCTAACCCCATTCACCGGCACGCTCTGGGTCCTGCCACCCAGACAGTTTTTTATGTGGCAAACAGTGCACCCATCCATGCCATGACCAGCCAGTTTCTCCAGGAATTTAGGGATCTGCAGCCATAATCAAAGTTTATAATTTGACTATCTATTGAGAGCTAGATAGTATTCATGTCAGAATCAAATAGGACAAGACAATAAGCAAAGTCATCTCCATGGATCAGCCAAAGTAAAGATTTCCTAAACTCTGGGCATAAAAGTCTGTAAACTCCTAGTACCACCTGTTGCTACGTGATTGAACCCAAAAAGAGAAAGAACCTGCATATTTTGGGGACTTCTCCCACTCCTACACAGAGAAAGAAAGCTATCTTTTAAAAAAGTTATCAGAAGAGGAAAAGGAGGTTTTTAACTCTGAAAATAAAACTGTTTGGGCTCATGAGGAGGGAAAAACCAATTTATTGTCCCCTGACAAACATTTCCTTTGGACTCTGCCATGGACCAATAAGGGAAAAAACCCACACATAAGTAATAATGGGCTAGAATAGGGACCTTGTACACATGCAAGTATTTTGTTTAATACCAGAAAAAAAAATATTTCCCATGAGGAATAATAGAACAGAAACATGTAGAGTTTTTAGGAACGACATTCTTCAAGATGTTCACAATTCCACTGCTCACAATCCTAAGCCACCTGACCTAGAGGTTGGACGAGAGACCTGGAGAGGTAATATCCACCTCACTTATTCTGCAGTTTGCAATAGCAAGAGGCAGGTGAATTTGCAACCAGCACCTGTGCTGCCCAAAGTCGGGTGTTATCAGAACCACCAGAGCCACCCCAACAGGTCTGACTGCTTATGAGAAAGCACCTCAGTTATCTGGAGTGCTGTGTGTAGGTGCACAGCAGAAAAATGCCTCTGAGCCCTCTGCCTAGCTTCCCATCTCTTGCATTCAATTTCCTTGGGTGAAAACATCAGGAAATTAGTGTTTAGGGTCAACAGTCTGCCATTAGGGAGTGATAAAAGTACTTTATTCAGAACAGATAAAACACTTCCAGAGACTCAAGAAAGCCTCCAGGTCTTCAGAATGACAGGACTGAAAAACATCTGGCAGAGACCAGCAGGCTGTGAGCAGTTACACACCAGGTGTCTCCTGTGTGTCCCTACTCCCAGGCCACCAACATTTCCAATGCAACAGCAGGCTGGGCGCAGAGAGCAGAGCTGGCCCTTGGTGTATTTTATTTTTCCCATGGCTCACGTTTGCCATGGTCAGGCACACAAGTCAGCAAATCCATTTCTATGTGCAGAACAGGTGAATGGCCAACAGAGGTTAGAATTAGTATCTTGCTAAAAGGATACCTACTAAGTGAAGTACATTTCAAGGGAAGCAGACTCTGGAAACCCCTGACAGTCTGTTCCAGTGTTCCCTTGCCATGCAGACAGGCCTGTGCTGGACAGCAGGAGCAGCACAGGGGACACAGCTCTCCAGTGGGCTCCCTGAGCTCAGCCCTGCCATGCCCACCCCACTGAGCAGGGCTTTCTGTGGCCAGGCCAGAGACCTAAGAAACAGGAGACATGGCCCTACATAAAGACCCCCCTGGATAGGATCCTTCTAGCCAGGACTAGGCCTAGGACAAGGAACAGCCTTTGAAGAAGGGAGAAAAACCCACCCAGAGAAGCCAGAAAGACTGGCTGTATATAGCACCAGCCAGCCAAGAGATGGGCACAGAGACACTTGGAGCAACATGAGAGCAATCCCACGCCAGTGGCAGAAGCTTTCTTTCTGCTTCAAACAGCCTCAGATTGGCAGTGAGCCTCCAGAACCTGCCCTTGCCGCTGATGGGAACTGTCCCCCCCAGCCTTGGGTGTCCCCCAAACCACTTCCCTCCAGCAGGACAAGGTGCTAAAAGACGTGCTGTGACAAGAGTGTGACTTCCCTGAGCAGTGGTGCAGGTACAGCTTCGTTAGCTCAGGTTTCTCAGGCTGTTTGTGCTTGTTTGAGCCTGCTGGGCTCTCCCATGGGTTGAGCACTCTCCAGCTGCTTGCCTGTGCAGCACTGCACCCTGCTCAATATTCCTTCCCTGGAAAGCACCCCCATCCTCCAGCCCAGTCACCATACCCTGAGTGACATGGCAAGGGCGCCCTCTCCATCCTGGAGCCTCTCTGCCAGGCACACTAGACACAGCCAACCCTGCGACAAGGGGGTGCCTGAGCCCCCAGAGCTGCAGCAGGGGGACATCCCAGCAGCAGGGGATGTCCCACTGAGGATGACCCACTCCCTGGGGTGATGAGGCAGTCAGAGCAATGAGGAAGGCATCTGTGAGTGCTTCTATTGTGCTCTCTCAGCTGTCCCTATGGCCAGCTATGCAGACAAGACTGTGGGCAGCTAGCATCCTTTGTGAGTGCCACCTTCCCCAAAGCCCATTTTAGCAACCAGGTTTCTAAAGGGAAGAAAAATTTTGAAGTTAATTGCTTAGGGCCCTTGAAGCCACTTCCTGACACCCAGCAGAGTCTCCATTATGTTCATTGTCAGCTCTGCAAGTCATTCTAGTTGTCTGCCGGTGTCACAGGGCACCACAGGTGCTGACACAGGGGCTGTGGTGTGTGTCACACAGAGATGACCCATCCTGCTCATCACCTGTGGCAATGCCCCAGCAGCTGGTGGCACCAGAGCTGCCTCTCCACAGGTGCCTGCCCAAACTGGTCCAACAGAAACCACAGGCTGCCAGCTGCATGGCACTGCTGCCATGAGCTGGGCACAAGGGCCAGGCACCTGGGGCTCCTCGGCGTGGGACAGCACAGCAGAAAACGTGGTCCTGGACCCTCATGGTGAAGGCTGAGGAAAGTCAGGAATGGTCAGCACCTGTGCTCGCCCTGCTGAGACCCTCGAAGTAGGTCTTCAGGATTGCATTCCTGCTGCAACTGAGTGCACAATACTGGTGGCAGGCAAGTGTTTGGACACAGCTCTTCCCTGACTGGGGGGGCATAAAGTCCCTTCATTGACCTTGAAGTATTTGACTTGAAGTATTTGATCACTGAAGTATTTGGGTCAGGACCTCCAAAACTAGGCAGCTTCAGCCTAGAGATTCACAACAGAGCAGATTTCAGCGGATATTTTCCAGCCTCCCGTCTCCCTGACTTGCTCCCTAGAAAGTGCACAGCCATCCGAGTCTGGGGAAGGGCTCGCTCCCCTGTACATTCCCCTGGCACCCCCAGGGCGGAGAGCAGATCTGCAGCTCTACTCTGTCCTCCCTCCCTGCCTCTCACCAGCGGCGGAGCCCGTGTTTCCCTGGGCTGGGCAGGGCAGCAGCTCCCCGGTGTGATGATGCCCTGCCGGCTGTCCCTGCGTGCTGCAGCACGTTCTGCCTACCAGCTATGGCAGAGCTGCTGAAAATCCTCCCGGCAAGGAACTGCACCTATCAACTCCCGCTTTAGTCACTTCAAAACTATCTGGTTAGTGAGAGTAGGGAGGAAGACTGTACCCCAGGCAGAGATTGCACATGGAAATACCAATGAGATGACAGTGTTCTCTGAGAAGTACAGGAACAACGGGAGGAATAATAAAACACTGCCGTTTCCATCCACACAACTGTATCCCACGGACAGACTGAAGGCAGGGATCCTATTGGAAGTCACATCTGATTAGTATCTGTCTGGCCTGGATCCGTTCTGCTGCTGAGGAGAGACAGGCTGAACCCTGCCCACTAAAACCAAAGGGAAATGAATGATGGAAAGAGCAGAAGGGGCAGCTGCTAAGCCCAGGCAAACAGCCCTGCTCCAGCAGCAAGGAGCCACCTGTGCCCACCTCCTCTTCCCCCTGCCCAGGGCACGGTCTGGGTAAGCACGGTGTGCTGCTGGTTCTTGGGGTGCAACCAATGTTGCTGCTCTCCTAGGGAAAAAACTGATCAAATTTGACTCAGTCAAATTCTTGTGTGTTGGGATGTCCAACAAAGCCAATTGCCAGCTGAACCCTGAAGAACAACCAATCTCTTTGGCTGTTCTGGGGCAAGTGGGGTATGGAGGTAGAAGTCTCATCTGGTTAGCCGCAGGAGTTGTCCTGTGAGTCAGTACTGGCTAGTTAGAAAATGCTTCTCTAACTGAATGTAAGCCAAAATATTCTGTAAAGCCTTGTTTCCAACCACATTTTTTTTGGATTAGTGGCCAAAAAACCCCAGCACATGAGGAAAAAAAACCCTAAAACAACACTGGAAAACAAAACAGAAGATGGCTTTTGAGGTTTTCCTTTGCATTGGGATGTTCAGAAGGAGAAGGGAAGCTCTTGCGCTCTCTCTGACACTTGGGTTGGGGTGGAATCTGGAAAGCACATATTTTTATTAATTCACATACTCAGAAAAGGGAAAAAAAATCTCTATGTAATCCCCAGACAAGGGGTGCTGGTTCTAAGCCTCATTTTCAGGAAAGAAAACATGGCAAAATTCGAGAGAAACACATGCATAAAAAGGAGGAAATATGAACAAATCAGAAAAGCTATGTTATATCCCGTTCTATCCTGACGGCTTGACAAGTTGCTTCCCCCGCTCTCATTTCCATGGTTTTTTCCATTCTGTCTCCATGCAGCGTTAAGGGGACAACAACGGGGTCAGGATGGGCATGAGCTGTGTGTGGAATGCCCACCCCACCTCCCCCCCAAAAGTGACTTCAGTCAATATCTCCCCATGGAGCAGCACGGATGATATTCAAGCCTCTGCGAGAGGGGTCCGGAGGAGCAGGGTGCTGAATGCAGGCTGCAGCTGCAAACCCCTCCCTACAATGCCACACTGTTATGCAAAATTGTCAAGTGCACATCACAACAGCTGTACTTCTCAACAGGAAAAAACTCTCTGTCATGTGCCTGGATGCACCCTTCATTTTCTTTCTATTTTATCTAATTCTGCTGACAAAGGACATCCTCTGGGGACAGGATCTCTTCGTATCAGGTGAGGCATAAATTCCAGCAGTACTTCGACCCTCTCCCAGGAGGAGAAATGGGGCCTAAACATTTCAGAAAAGGTCAGAAAAGCATTAACATGTGCCAGCCAGATGTGAACAGATTTGTGACATGACTTTCACACTGTCACTGCAGGACTCTGGAACCATTTCAATGGGGTGAAACACGTCACTGCCAGTGCTCCCAGTGCAAGTCTGGGCTGGGTTCACAGGCTAAGAGAAAAGGGTTTTTCCACATTAAAGGCTTTCTCTCCTCTGTCAGTAATAAACAAGGGAAGAGAGGAGCCTATCCTGTTCCTGCGGGCCAGGTTACTCACATTTTACAACGCTTGGAGCACATGCACGGAAGGAAAAAAAAGACAGCATACAAACATAGGAAAATCTTTCTGGGACCAGAATATTTTCCCATCTGTCCTGTCATCAAGGCTGGCCAAGAGCAGATGCCAAAGCAGAGCACAGACATGAGGCAGATAAGTAGCAATATCCCTGTGAGCTCCCACAAGGACATGTCAGTATGCAGTTTGGGGCCTCTGCCTGACCTTTCCCACACTGGGGTTGAAATCCAAGGTGAGTCCTGCTGCAGGGGTCTGCTCCAGCCTCCTTGAATGCATCCTGATGCCCCCAGCCACGGCTATGGGAGCCATCCCCCCAGACACATCATCCAATCTGCTTGTGCGCACCCATTGCTACCCATGTTCTGTTGCTTAGCACCAGTGATAAACAGGACATATTCCTCTGGCCAGGTGCCTGCCCAAGGCATGCAGGATCAAGTCTTCCCCCAAAAACCTCTCTGAACAGCAACATTTGGATTATGAGGCAGTGACGCTATCTGCTGATCACGCTTTATCAATGTCATCCTGCTAGGAAAACTGGCACGGGTCTGCCCGTCCTTTGGCACAGATCTCTCTGCAATCCCCTTGCCATGTTTCCCCCAGCATTGCAAAACCTCTTCAGGATGGTCTTGGCTCACTGCTAAACATATGGCAGGTTTCTTGCTGGGATTTGTCCAGCCACTTCTCCCCAAGGTCAGGGCTCTACAGTTCCACAGCTTTTGCCTTCTGTGCCAGTTTGAGTTTTGCTCTGGCAGATAATCTCAGCCACTGCAAGACATACTCAATTTTTCATAAGCTCTTTCCTCAGCCTCTCTGATTTTCCAGCATCCCCTTCCAGCTGTCTACAAACTGAGAGAAAAATCCGCCCCTCCCCACTGCACTCCACCCCACAAGGTGCCTCCTTTTAAGCTGCTGTCTAATGCTTCCAGACCACCCCACTGGGAACTGCGGGCTCCTGGCCACTTTAATCGGGGAGAGGTCTTTGGCAGAGGAGGATGCCCCGCTCTCCTCCCTATCCCCATCCCCATCCCCATCCCCATCCCCATCCCCATCCCCATCCCCATCCCCATCCCCATCCCCATCCCCATCCAGGCACTTGGGCTGCAGCAGCAGGTCAGATCCAGGACCCAGTCCTGCCCTGACACCCAGCCCGGCGGGGATACCAGGGCTGACTAAAGTGACAGCAGGCTCAGGAGTGTTAAACCTGGACGCACCATTTGCAAGACACCAAAGCGAGATGAGGGTCCAGCCCTGCGGAGCAGCGAGCGCTGCCGGGCTCCATCAGCCAAGGGGGCAGCGGGGCTCCTTGCAGCGGGATGCGGCCGGCAGGGACGGGCGGGCTCGGCTGGAGCTCCGCTCTGCGAAGCGCTGTTTCCGCCGCACCCCTCCTGCCCCTTTCCTGTACCCCCGCAGGAAGCAGCCCCGGCCGGAGCCGGGGGCCGGGCCCCGAGCCTGGCGGGACGCGCCCCGACGGCTGCCGGGCCACCGGGAGCCCGCGGCGAGCACAACCACGCGCGGAGCCCTGCCAAAGGCAGCCCGTGCCAAACCTGAATTACCAGCCCAGAGAGTGGCTGTGGATCCCGGGAGCTCCTGTGATTTGCGGCAGGTTTTTCAGGTCCCCGCCTGTCAAACACACACGCAGATACTTAAGCAGTCACCCAAGGACCTGCGGGGTTCTTGTTTTACACGCTTCTGGTCCCTGCCAGCTCCAGGTAAGCACAGGCTCCGAGCTGAGGGTGCTGGGGTGGGTTTGCGGCTGGGGAAGGGGGGGATGGAGGGAGGTGCTGCCCTGTGAATGCTGATGCTGAAGAGGTCGGAGCTGCACCCAGCGGGGCAGGAAGGCTCATGCCTGGGGCAGGCAGAAGAGCACCAGGCAGGAGAGACCCCAGGCATGGGCCACCGTGGGGTCCTGCTCTGCTGCAGCAGCTGCTGTGCTCCTGTTTGCTTTGTTCCCATCTGATATTATCTTCTAAAAGACTGGACGGGTAGTTTACAGGATGCATGACAGGTGTTTTTTCCTTATTTATGGCAGGGCCCGGTTTATTTTTAAAGCCTCTGTCCCACCTTATCCTGTGCGCCATGCTGGCTGACGTTATCCACAGCCACCCCACAGCAGGAGGCTGAGCAAAGCTCAGGACAGGACACGGCTCTGCAGCAGAGCAAGGGAGGGTAAGAGGGCTCGTTTGCATTGAGAACTGCTATTTTGATCCCTGCAGCGGCAGGAAGTAGCTGCAAGCTAAAACCAGACGCAGATGCCTCCAGTCGCATCCCAGCCCTGACAGTGGGAGCACTGGGAAAGGGGTCAAGAAGCCCAGCAGAGGCTATGGAGCCCCATCAGCTTGGCAGGAGCTACTGCTCAGAGAGATTTCTAGGGGCATTGGGTGTAGTAAATCATTAGAGTTGCACAGCCAGCCAGTTATTGTGACTACTGTTCAAAAAAAGCAAAGCTGAGCAAACAGAGATCATGTCTTTTCTAGAAAAGTGGTTGATTTCTGCCAGGATAGTAAATGCTGACTGTGCTAGCAGTGCTGGGCAAGCATGCTGGGAGACAGAAAGATGTCCTCTCCCGTTTCAGGCCAGAGCTAGGAGACCTGTTAGTAACCCCAGGGTGTTTCTGGGGAGCTGGGTGCAACCACAGGACATGGGCAGAGTACTATATATTTATAATAAGACTTTCTCTTGCTGCAACTTGCGTCCATCGGCCACTGCCTTTTGTCTGCTCACTCCAAAATGGCCCTGGAGGTGCATTTTACTGCCCTATCAGCCACACTAAGAGCACCAGGTGCTGTCATGTACATACATAGCAGTGCTGGCTGGAGCTACCCACAGCCCAGGCAACCGCTGAACCACTTGCAAGCTTCTGCTCTCACAGTGTTCTACCTAAAACCAAGACAGTCAGAGCCGAGTGTGAATTCCCCAGGGGTCTTTAGCTTGACACCTAGGACAGAGCAGGTGTGGTGGTTTCCCTGTGACAGTGCATCTGGCATTGTCATTTCTGCCTGGGTGAGTACAGCCCAGCTGAACGACAACTGTAGCCCCACAACCCTTCTGAATGGCTAACATTCCTTGCACTGAAAAAGCCTTGTTTTGTTGGGGTTTTTTTTCAATGTTGTCAAAAATTTAAGAGGAAAAAGCAGTGACAAGTGATGCTTTTCAGCAGCTAAGCCAAACAGCTGTGAGTCTCCATATTTCTACCAGGCTTTTAGAAATGTGAGACAATAGCCTTTCCTGTACAGAGGAGAGGTGTTGGCCTGAAGGCCAGGCTGCGTGCCTAGGCTTAAATGAGTTTCCGTTTAAGTAGTGGGCAGGTGATTAGTGGTCTCTATAAGGCCAGTCAGAGCATTTAGGCACTCCTGGTGCCCTCAAGTCATGTCATATACCCCCAATTTGTAGCACTGAGGAGGTGCCAAGTGCTAGAAGCCATATGCTGCACAGGGGTTGCATGGCTCCTGAAAGCCTCTTAGGATGCAGTGCAGTGATGTGGAGGCCTCCAGGAGCCCCAGAGTTCTTGCGTTTTCCTGAAACCCATCTCACAGCCTTGAGAGGTAAAAGCTGTTCTGCTTCCGGAGCAGGGGTAGAGGGGACATAAAGAAAAGCCTTCAGGTATCACATCCCACATGCTGGGGCACTCTGAGCTGCCAGCAGGTAAAAGATAGTGTGTCCTACGGGGAAACACCTCAGGAACCCGGAGATAACCAGAAGCAGAAATAGCTGTGCAGGTGAAACATGAAAGGTGAAGCATGTGTTCCTATGCAAATCCATGCACACACATCAAGGCACATTAATGCGGCAGGCTGCAAACAATGATTTATGAACTGCCAAGGCATGTTGCTGCTGGTGGCCCAGGCTAGATGCATGATCTGGAGGTGATGAGGATCCCTTTGTGGCTGGGCTTTCTATGAGAAGGGCAGGTGGCTCAGTGGTGTGCTTCAAAAAGGAGAGGCAGGACTTGTGGCCTGAGCTTGGCCTCATCTGCATTTTGACCTCATGAAGAGCCTAGCAGGCAAGTACTGGAGAGCAGCACCTCAAGTCCAGGGGACCTCCTTCTGCCCCTGCATCTTTTCCTGAGGTCTACAAACATCTAAGGTAGGTGAGCAGCATTCAGCAGACTCCTGCTACCTCACATGAATGAGGAACTGAATTATGACTGCCCCCTTCCTATATGGATGCTTCTGAACTGAGCTGACCCCAGGAAAACCCAGGCAGCTCCACAGACAAGTCCAGCTTGGCTTGCAGTACTTGGGCTTAAAGATGGTCTTTCCTCAGTCCACCCAGGGCTGGTGGGTGATACTGTATACCAGCACTCCATTGTGCTCAGAGGTGCTCCAATGTTACACAACCACTGTGTTACAATCTGTATTTACCAAGTGACTCAAGCAGAGTGGGCTGTTTCACAACCAGCCCTGGTCTATTTATAAGCCCCTACTCAAATGCCAAAGGATTCTTTATTAGTCAAAGCACTTTCTGTAGAGGAGGCTCAGGGGGATCTTTGCTTTATGAGGTAAAGTTCAAAGAAGGAGATCTCTCCAGCCTCTCACTGCACCTGGCTCTTCACAAGCTGCATGACAGTTTTGCAGCCGAGCTCCATCCTAGAAGTTCTGTCAGCAAGTGAAAGCCCTGGGGCATTCAGTACTCCAGGGTACCTTAAGGTGAGTTAGCAGTCAACCAAGAAAGCAGCTGGGTTTAAACCTATGCAGTTGGAGTGCAGCATGGTAGATGTTCCAGGATTATATCCCAGAGCCAAAGGGAAGGAAAAGCTGGACTCCAGTGTAGGGGCAGGGCAGGTCTGCAGCAGATGGCTCACAGGAGTCTCAAGAAGGGCCAAGGGCTCCTGGCAGCACTGGAGAGCCAGCAACACCAACCAGCCAAGCTGACAGAGATGGGCCAGGCAACTGGGACAGCAGGAGAGCAGATCAAGAAAGGCCACATTTTTGCAACCAGCTCCTCCCCTGCCAGTACCCCACAGCCTGCTTTCAAAAACACCACAGTGATTCAGCATCAAGGGACTTGTGCATGCTGTGTGGGGGCAGTGCCTCGTGTTTTAGTTGAGTGAATTAGCAAGCTCGACCCTCGAGTGAAAGCAAACCTGGAGCCCAGCAGACGAGAGGTGGCAAGATGCACGTGTTTTGCTTGTTCTTTTGGGCCAAATCTTACAGAGATTATGCAAAGCACAAGTGGGACAAATATTACTCTGGAGGAAAACACGGGCTTCTTGGTGCTGCCGTTGCTGGGGGCACCTAGGACTGACCACAGTCAGAGGCAGCAAGTGCTTGACCAGCAGACATACGCTGGGTGCAGTGCTCAAGGATTTGAATACTTACGCACCAAAACCCAACCAACCAACCAACCAGCCAGCCAACCAGTTCAGTGATGCTCAGGCACAACAGGACTGTTTATGCCCACATGTGGTAACATTAAATATTACTTCAAACAATGCAGCTTACCTTCTCGTGGCCAGCATTGTGTGATGTCTGGCCATACTGCTAAGAGAAGGAGCAGGACACTGACCCTGAGGAGAGGAAATAGAGTGGTTGTTGGGTCGAAGGCCATGCTCCCAGAAGATCTTGTATGTTGTTTTATCATTCCTTTGCACAAACTTGTCTGGGAATCACTGGGAAGTAGGGAAAAAAAAGCAACAGCCCACTAGGTTAGATAGCAGATATTGTCCATTCACCCAGAGGATAAATAATGTTTTTTAGCTAATATCTTTAAATGAACCCCCTGAACATGCCCATTGGTGTGACATCACTCCTAAGTGACGCCCAGGCCTAAATACGGCTGTAAACAGGAATCGTTCCCATGGGAGTCACACTGGCTATAAATACAGCACCAGGGGAGTGCTGAGCAGCCTGCAGCTTCCTGCCAGCTGAGGATGGTGAGACAGCTCAGCGCTGGGCACTGCTGCCGTGTGGTCGCTGCAGTGAGGCAACGGAGACAGGAGTTGCTGGGGGGCTGGTGCTCCCAGCTGAGCCCCCTGGCATGTCTTTGGGAAGGGAGTTGAGCCCTGCTGCAGCCCGAGGCTACAGCTGGGGCCGGGGGGGGTGAGGTTGGTGGGGACACGGATGGCAAATCTGGGGCTCAGCAAGTGTGGCCCCACTGGCCACTCCCAGCTTGAGCAGTGACACCAGCCCCTCTCTGCAGTGCCTGGCCCCATAGCCCTGCCCCAGGAGGAGATGGCCATGGAAAATCCAGTGATTCCCACTGAGGAGCAGCTGGAGATCCTGGAGTACCACTTCTGCAAGGTGAATAAGCACCCTGACCCCACCACACTGTGCCTCATCGCTGCCGAGACCGGGCTCTCCGAGGAGCAGACTCTGGTGAGTGTATGCCCCTCATCCCGCCCCTGGCACTAGCCCTGCTCCCCCTACATGCCTCTGTGCCCCACATCTCCTGCCTGTCCTGGTCTCTCTGTTGTACACCTGCACCTGTCTGTCCCCTGCACAGGCTTCCTACAGCAGCCCCTGCCCTTCTCATGCTCCCCCCACACTGCCTGCACTCCTCGGTGCCCCATCTGCTCCCTCTTGCACTCCCTGCACCACCGTGCACCCTGCACACTCCTCACTGCACCCACAAGTCTCCTCTGCACTGCTGCAAGCCCCAGCACACCCCTAACTACACCCACAGAGTTCTACTGCAACACAGCACCTCCCTGTACCCCACATCCTTCCTGCACTCCGTGTGTTTCTGCTCCTGAATGTACAACCCGTGCATGCTGTTCTTCCAAACCATTTCTGATAGTCTTGGATGCACAAACTACTGCTGGTTTTAAGGTCTGAAGAAACTACTGTCATTTTAAAATAGATAGAGGATAGATGCAATTCCTGCAGGATGTGCTGTGGGACATGCTCAGGTTGTGCACCCTCTGCCTCAGCATCCCTAAGCACACATGTCAGCCTCTCCAGGAGACACAGAGACCTCCAAATACCCCTCCACAGGGACAGGCTGCCACTGTCTGGGAATTCCACCAAGCCCTGTGCTCCAGCTGGCTACCTGTGGGCTGCCATGGGCTTCAGAAGCAAACGGCTTCTTCCCAGTTCCTTCAGGTGGCAGTGCAGCTCATTGCGATGCAGGTGTTTACTACACCCCTAGCAGCATTTATGGGTATAGAAGAGAAATCCAACCCACTGGAAAGTTAGCAGCAGTTTGCAGAGAGCTGCCAAGCCTGGCTCTCCCTCAGCAAAGCCAAAGGGGTGTAAAAGCCAAGCTGGCAATGTCAGCATTTAGCCTGTCCCAGGGAAAGATGCTGGAACAGCATCCATTGCACTGATAGTCCTCAGCTGGAATGGACTGAATGGACTATGCTTTGGTGAGGCATCAATCACTGCTTGTTTGAGGCAGCACCCCTAAAATACCTTTTTCTCCATGGAAATGGCACTGTTCCTTTTTTTTTCTTTTTTTTTTTTTTCCTACAGCAACTTGTAAACACAAGCCATATGCACCCAGGGCATCTCTGTAGATCTCTTCCTGATAGCTAAATTTTCCCACTAGTCGAGAGTGCTCCTAGAAATCTGGAGATGAAGGTCATGTTAGGGACAGGATCAAGACTGGGGTGGCGAGTTGCAAAGTGCCTGCATTGCGTAGAACACAGAGAATCATTGCCCCTGACATCTGGAGTGCTTTATCATCTAGAAATAGCAGCCATTTTAATAAAAAATTCAGTAACAATAAGATGCAAAGAGGACATGATGGTTTAGGACAGAAAGTGTAATTTCTGAGAGGAGGCTAGGCTGTCAATCATATGACTGGATGTGGTCAAAGGCAGTGTGAGAGACACTTGTAGAGAGCACCGTGGTTGTATCATTACAGACCATAATGGCTTCAAAAATACCCATGAACAAATATAGCAACAAAATGAGCTGCAACAAAAGGAATCACAGGCACGTTGCCAAACAAAAGGCTGAGCTGTGCTTCCGGCACATGAGTTATATTTTTTTTTTTTACTTTTCTTCTTAGGTAGTGTAGCTTTAACTAGATACATTTTTTCTAATATTTTAAATTGTGGCTGCCTTGAAGTGGCATCAGCAGCTCTTGGAATGGGCTTCCAGATGCTAAGTTACAACAGACATAGTGCTAAGTTACTGCTAACATTGATGTGCATATTGCCTAAACACTAAGACAATTTTTAAACCATTTTAAAAATAGATTTATTCTTACATTTGTTGAGAGCCAATGTGCTGTACCTCTCATGCTTTCTGATACAGGTGAGCTTTTGATTCCTATCAGTTTTGGACCCGCAAGCGATTGTTTCACTTCTCCAGTCATTTAAACAGACACCATCCAGCTCCTTAGCCAATCCCTTACTCTGCAAGAAAAACCTGGACTCACAGCAACAATAAGGACTCACCCACACTGTCATGGTCTGAAGTGAGCTAGAGAGATGAGTTTGAAAGAGATGCACACATAGGTTACAAGACCGTTTGGTCAGGAGCGACCATCCTGGCTGCCTGGGAACAGCACCTTGCCACAAGGCAGCAGCACCACGAGTTCCCCTCGCCTCGTCCCACGTGCTGACACCTGCACCTTTAGCAAAGTCACTCAGCAGCTTCTCTCAGCCCAGTGCACTCAGTCTCTGCTTTGTTCTTTCTCTCCAGAAATGGTTCAAGCAGCGCCTGGCAGAGTGGAGGAAGTCTGAAGGGCTGCCCTCAGAAAGCGGGTCTGTCAGGGACTAGAGGATGCTGCTCCAGTCCCCTCACCTCTTATAAAGGATGGTGAAGCTCTTCAGAGTGGGTTTCCTCGGGGTTCTTCTGTTGCAATAGGTTTTGCGATACAAAGTAATACTCTGCTATTTAACATAAATTTTATTTAACATGTACATAACAAGAAAAAACCCATTATATATATATATAGGTATGTGTATACAACTTTTGACGGCTGATAACCTGTCTAATGATTCCAACCCATTAACAGCAGCTGCACAAGAAAAGGCAATTTCATGCCCTTGTCCCAGGCTTGCAGACAATTTGCCATGATACATGTTCAAATACAGAAGGAAGAAATAAAGATTTGTTTTCCTTACAATTCCTGGAGGCAAATTATGTGTGCTAGCTTTAAGGTACAGATCATCCAGAGAGCAGGGCATCTGGAAAACCAGGTGTGCTGTTCAGGTGACCTGTTTTGGCTCAACATGCCTGAATCAGCTCTGGATGCTGGCAAAGCAAGTCCTACACCATAATCAGACCAAGCCAAGCATCCCTTGAATGCCTTTTTTACCTTTCTATTAAAGGTCACCAAAGAGAAAGAACTCATGGGGTGTTTTGGGATTTTTCCCAGTGTAATTATAAAAACCCAATGTTTTTTGATGAGAGGAGGTCTATTATGTCCCTGCTTGTGCTCCCTGCCACCGTGACAGGAGGCAGACTCCTTCCCTCTGGAAGGGCAACGTTGCTCCCAGGCAGCCTCAGTGGGCACAGTGGGTTTTCCCTTTGCCACAGGGACAGCCATGGGCAGCCTCATCTCCCAGGGCACCCGTGGGTCCGTGCATGGCAGCCCACACAGCCCCACACACCTCCTAATCCCTGGGGAGGTAGAGGCTGGTGGTGCTGGGGTTCCCCCACAGCATGGGGGCTTTAGGAGGAGACCCCAGTCTCCTTCTGGCCATTCTCAAGCCTGAGGAATGCAGTTGCACTGAGGCTCTTGCACGAAGTCCAAACTCTCATCCATTTTGGCACAGGACAATGCCTGGTCTAAAAATAACCAGCACCGTTGCCCAGTGACCTTACCTTGTTCAAAAGGCTGCAGAAGCACTCTACTTAGTGGATTACTGAATCAATTAATGGATCCTCTGATTAATCCCTTCTGGTTTGTGGTCACCTGTCTCTATTCCTCTGGAAGGAGAATCAGCTTAACACAGGGAAGATTAAAATATATTGTCTCTGAAACTGCCATATGCTTTCATTTGTGGCTTTTGTCCCTTACTGCTGAGCATCTCTTGTGCCTCAGTATCTCCAGCCTGTCATCAGTGGTTGGGCAGCCAGTGCAAAACACACTGACCTTGTAGGAAGCAGATAAAAGCATTCTCCCTTATGCCATGCCCCACACAGGCTGTTGTTCCCCTGCAATCCAGCTGCCAAACTGACTCACCCACAAACCCGACTGGAGCTCAGAATTTGTTCTGCAGACTCTGGCATCAATACTTGCTTTCTTCTAAGCGTTTGCAACTTGTCTTCTCTCTTACTCTGAGGGGAACTCTGCCTTTTAGAGTTAGGCTCCAAATATCCCTGTGCAGAACTCTCTTGTTTTGCCCAGGGTCACACAACTGAGTAGCTGAACCACACAGATTTTCACCCACCTACGTAACCGGATCTGCCTGTTCTCCAGGCATTTGAGAAAACAGGCCCCAAATCCAAGCCAACTCAACATACTTTGTAGCCTTTTGTATTTCTACTTCTGCCACAAGCACAAAACTCCTGAGTGTCAGTAAGAGGATGATTAAACTTTAGCAAAAATGTTTAAACCCCAATTCAGGAGTCGTGTTGCATCAACTTACTGCGTGCTCTTGGGTTTGGTTTGCCACACTTCCCCACGTGAAAGGACAGTTCCTGTGCTGCTTTCCCCCAGCAGTTGTTTCATTACTTCTTAAACTATTACAGCAATCAAGAGAGAAACTCCAGACATAACCCATCCTAGGGAGAGAGTCTTCCCACATTAGGTCGAGTTCTGTTAATTTTCCCTGATGACTATTCTTAAGGAATGATGCTTTTATTTGAACTCACAGAAAGTGCTCCTGCTGAGTGCTACCTCTGCACTGTGTTCAAGGAGATTTTCGAGCCACAGCACAGGCCAGAGAGAGTGATGTTCCAAGGGGTGATGTGGGCAGATAGCAGGAGCATTTCTGAGGGTGCTTAGCGCTGAATTGGTCGAGCTAGTTCTTCGATCCGTGGAGAACAAGCTGCCTTTATAGCAGCCTCCTTCACTTTGAATGCATCTGGGTTGAGTGTAGTCAAGCCCATACGAGGTCTGGAAGAGAGAGGGTAGGGATGGTTAATCCTCACTGGAGCAAGGCCAGCTGTCAGCTGCCTGCCAGCTGCCACACCTTCACCTAAGCCTGCCCTTCCCTGTCAAAACAAAAGGCATCACACCTCCACTGCTGTCATCAGGGGAGGGATATCTCTCACAGCCACTACAGCCAGGCATTCCCTCACCCTCTGTGAAACATCCTCCCCAGAACTTCATGCAGACTGGGCTGAGGTCAGCTGCAACATGCTGGGCAACATGAATGTGTTACACTCTGCCCTTTGCCAGTTGGTTGCTTTTTATAATTGGAATTAATAAGAAGTCCCAACCAGTAATTCCTGCTGGAATTTGAAAGTTCCTGTTCCTTCTCTTTTGACTCTCCTTCTACCTCAAAAGGGCTTTTTAAACAGCAATCCAAGTAGCATCCACATCCAGACACATAAAATCCATGCATTTTGAAAGTGGAAGAGTACTTCCTAATCTTGGCCTAATCTCTCTGGCCAAACACAAATGAACAAGGTGCCATGAGCCACACAAAACGGGCTGGCAGCTGATCATTTCCCTGTGATGGGGAAGCCATACCTACCTTGTGCTAGGCTGGGCCAGCTCCACAACCCTTGGTGTAGCCACTGCGTGCTTGGCAGCTTCTGTCACAGGCCACTCAGGATCCCGTGGGGGCATGTACTTAGCATGGACTTGTTTCGGCTTCGAAAGCTCAATGGTCCGAGGGCTTGCAACTGCCTTCTGAGATGACCTGGAAACCTGTGGAAGAATGGGGAGGAAGGTCCTTAGATGTGCTCCTGGCATTCAAATGTGCTCAGCGTGCAACCAACTCAGTGTTCCCAAGTTCACAGCCACTGACCACAGGCAGATGGGACATGATCCTGTCCTCAGCAGTGTTTGGCACCAGGCAAACTGTAGAAGGAGAAATCACTGCCTGGCCAGTCCCACAACCTGCCCTCCAGCCTCCTATTACTCACAGACCTTTGTCCAACCCACCCCCAGCACTGGAGATCTCAGGCACTCGTCCATCTCTCCCCATCCCCACAAATGCAGGCTAGGCACAGCTCTGCCATTCTCTGGGGACATGTGCTGGGAGTCAGTTCATGCTCTGAATGGAGCACACATCCTGCTTTCCAGCTCAGGAAGCAGCTAGGCCAGCCTCATGGAGAGCAGCACATCCAGGGCGGGATGAAGGGAGCCACAAGCAATTGAGCACCTGTGCCCTCTGCCAGGAGTCCCATCCATGTAGGGTCCCAGGTGACGCTGCCTTACCGAAGAGATGAGATCACCAGGATGGGTGTGCTTAGTGCAGCAGGTTGTCTCCCTTATCAAGGGCTCTGCGAGCTTCTGGACCCGTGCTGATGCATTGGCCAAGGTTGCAAAGCTGGAAATTTGTGTTGGCACCTGCATAGGTCCAGAATGGGGGAGGGATGTGCAGACACAGAGCTTGTACAGCAGCCCACAGAGACATGCTTCCTCTCCACAAGGATGAGCATCCCAGCACCCTTCCTTTGCAGACACGGTCACTCTTAATTTTCCAGAATCCATTATCTTTCCTTTACCTAAACTATTAAGTAATTTTGGTGCTACAGCAATTCCCTAGCTGTTGCCCACTCAGAGCCAGGACAGAGTGCCTGTCATGAGAGCCTGTGTAGCCAGGTAACAGTGCAGAGAAATTTTTTCCATGTTTTTTATATTCATATTCCTGGCTGAATCACATAACTTCCTGGCTAAGGAGAGACACTCAGATTTCAGGGTAAATTTGCTCGTACAGTTAACTTCATTCCTACAGAAAATGTGATTACTTTTTCAGGGGGGACTTCTTCCAAAATTTTTCAGAGAGTCACTGTTGCCCAGTCCTGCTCCAGCCCAGCCTGCCATTTCCCAGCTCCAGAGGCTGCACAGAGAAAATGTAGCCTTTGCCATGGAAATGAGTGTAATCTGAGATTGCTCCAAGTCCTTTCACCCCTGCCAAAGCAATGACCCACCTAAAAGGAACAAGCCCAGAAATATAAACTAGGCTTCTGGTAAAATGTAGTTAAAATACACATAGTATTTGCAATCTCATGCCCCCTACGTACTCCGATAGGAGCACAACTGCCCAACTACAAACCTGACTACTCCCTTAGAGCTAAACATGCCATTTCCATCAGGTTTCTCCACTTTTCCAGAATACTTTATCTGAGGATGAAGCCCAGATGCCTCCCTTGGCTCTCCTGCTATACTAGCCTGCTCCAGCCTGGCTGGCTTTTGTCTCCCAGCAGGCGATTTGCAAAGCCAACATTATTCTCTGAAAAGGCAGTTTCCCCCAGTGTCATAAATCCCAGCAGAACCAAACAGCTTCTCCCTTACACTGGGCACATCCAGGGGTGGCATATGGGGTCTAAAAACTCAGGGCAGTTTGCTGCATCTCTGTACCCTCCAAATCTCACTCAACCTCCTTCTCACCTCTCTGGGCGGCATGAAGTCTGGGTGCACCTTCTTTGGCTGGGCAAGCTCCAGTATGCGCTTGGAGGCAGTATAGTTCTGTGCAGCCAGGGACACGGACAACTCAGGGGATCTGGAAGCAGAGAGTCGTGGCACTGACAATCAAAGATGCTCCCCACTGGCTGCAGCTGGGATGTCTAAACCTCACATTTGCTGCAGCAGAAGGCAGCTTTGTCTTGTGGCCATTTCCAGTGTAGAACTCATCCCATGAGAGAATCCAGAAGTTCTAATCCCAGCAGAGAACCTGCTCTGCATTTTGGCCTCTGTTTACCCATCTTCCGTTCCTGCATTTATTACTTTGAAGATGCACTGATGCTACAAGGCCCAAGGCTCTACCTATAGCACCCTGTAAGCTTTCTAGCCTCTCACCTTCTCACCAGAGCAGCAGTGGGGATTTTTTTAGGTTCAGCCAACCTCAGCAGCCGTTCAGAAGGGTAGCCAAACTTTGCTAGTGCGGTACGCCCACCGATCATTGGTCTGCACCTGTACAGAAAGAAGGCTTTTGAGGAACAGCACAGAAGAGCTAGCAAAAGGCAACTGGCAGAGAACATGATCCTGGCACTTGGTAACCTAAGTCTGGCTAAACATCCATGCCAGCTGCATGTACAAAAGTTGGCACTGGTGCACATGGAAAAGCCATGAACAAATAGGCATTTGCACCTGAGATTTCCTCACTTTAAATGCCATTTGCATCTGAAGAGTCCTGTTTTAAGCACCCTCAGTGGATTGCTTTCAAAGTCTAGGCTTTTTCTGGACCATTTAAAGAAGCTGCCCCACAACACCCAACAGCATTTACGTTGGCCAGCTCTGCCAGTTTAGAAACCTCATTTTTACAATGGCTTGATAGCACCTTGCGCCTTCGTAGCTCCTTTCACCTTGGTATCTCCCCTAGTGCCTTGCTCATCCAGCTTTCAATCAAGTATAACTGTTGGAATATGCTTGTCATTGCCAGGGAAGGAGCAAGTAGAGGTAAGCAGAAAGGACTGTCATATGGACACCTTTAGCAAGAGGCAGAAGCTCTCAGGAGGATGAGAGCCTGTAACTGGTGATAGTGGCAGAGTGGAAAAAACTAAAGACATGCATGTCTTGACATCCCTGCAGGCAGAGGAGAGCCAAGAGTGCAACAGAGTTTCATCTCCATTCTCATTGCTAGGACTTCTAACAGCCTAGCAACCACCATCCTGAATCAAAAAAAGCTTTATCTCCTCCAACAGAACTACAGATGACTTGCTTCAAGTAATGCAGCACCATTGTAATTTATATTTTTTACATAATTTTTCATTCCAATTCCAAAACATGGTCTAGTTTTTCACCATGTAGTGACAACAGAGGTTTAACTCAAGGCAAGAGACCTGGATTCCTTACAGAAGCAGAACACTGCAAGATTTCTCTTTTCCTAACCTTACCTTAAAGATTTAGATCAGACTTAAAAGAGGATGCAGGGGATCATTAACTGTGTCCAGGTGCCTGGCTGGGCTGCATCAGCCCCAATGGGACAGGGAACACTCTAGAGACAATTCTTCTCTACTCAAAGGTGCAACACACACATTTCATCAAGGAATGCATGCATGCACATGATGTCTACTTCAAACCAAAGCAGAGCTGTTGGATGGCAACAGAGAACAGAGAAACATGCTCCCTTTGTGCTTGGAGACTGAGATCAAGACTAGCTCCTAGGGCAGCTGATGGGAACCTAGAGCTCTAATCAGACCAGCAACTATGTGTTGCAGAAGTCCTCACAGCTGGGAAGTGGGCATGAGGAAATAAAAGGGCACCAAAATTTAGCACTCCCCAGTTCCTCCCCATTTTGGAAGTCAAGTACTCAGGGTGACTATGCTGCCACAGCACTTTCTTCCCTGCTTCAGACAGCCCCTCTTCCAAGCACAAAACAGCTTGGTGAGTTTCAGTGCCATGGAGCTGCTTGCAGGGCAGCATTTTGAGGAGAGGAGATGGCATCTCCCCTTTCCCTGGGAGCCAGTATGGCTCCCTAAAGAACATGCTCTGAGCTGCCTCCTTCCCCAGGATGTACTGACCATCCACGTCACTGACCTGCACTGGTACGTGCTAAAATATTCCTTGGGCCTGGATAGAGCCAATATTCTTGCAGATGGTTGAGCTGTCATAGCACCCCCTGAGAGGGGCCATATTGTCTCTTGGTTTCCCCATACAAGCCTACAAGAACAGCAAGGTTGTGAAATTTTAGTAACATGCACAAGTGTGAAATGTGTTTGCTGGGGCTATTGTTCCCTGTCTAGGATGGAACACACACACACACACACACACACACACACACGCACACACTATGGCTCCCCACACCTGCAAAGTGCCAGTACCACCCCCTAAGCATTCACTTTCTGTGGCATCAAATTTCCCAGCACTCTCCTGCTGGTGGTTGCCAACTAAAAAAGAAAAGACCTTTAAAGTGATAGGTCTGGTTTTAGTTACCAGTGGATGTGCAGAAAGGGTCATTTCATTACATCTCTGAAACCCCTGGGGGAGTTTCATCATTGCATTTCTTTTGCCTCACCATTACCACCTAACTATACCACAGGTATGACAGTAAAAATAGTAATAATGTTACAGTCAGGGTGTGCCACGGAAAATGGGTGAGGTTTTACAGCAGGTTAGTGGTTACTCTCCTGTGCCCAGGGCAAATTTGGAGTTGCTCATCCCTCACTGAGAGGCCATGGTGGGAGAGGGTACTGGGGTAGTTGGGACAGTGAACAGCAGGGCAATGTGTTTGTGGAGCCTTTTTCAAGGCCCATACAGATAACAGAGAAGAGATGTTACCAAGACACTGCTGCCCTGGCTTGTCAAGCTGTAGTTTGACCACATCACACAGACAGCAACTCTGTTCCTAAAGCTGGGCTGTATCCTCCAGGACAGAGCAGCCTGGCTCCCACGGTCCACACACCATCCTACCCCACAACATCTCAGTTGGGCAGCTCAGATCAGATGGGGCAACAAAGGCAAGGCTCGAGTCAAGCCCAGGTTTTTGAAAGAACTTGAAAGAGAAAATTGAAGGGAGCCCTTCAAGTACAGAACACCTTAGTCTGATTTTCCAGGAACAGAGGGGAAAGGAGTAGCAAGACAATGGCCAAGGGTCTGCTCTGTCTGAGCCCCGTCAGTCCCCAGCCCTTGAACAAACGCCGTTTGAGCACCTACTTACGTGGGACTGCTTTCATGAAATACTGTCTTGGGTTTTGCAAGTTCAAGTATCCTGCCAAAATTGCCAAAAAGGAGAAACATGCCATTAACCATACAGTTAAACCAATAAAGCATAAAGAAGCTACTGCTGTACTCAAAGCCATATAAACACCCTCAAACCCCTGTGCTTTTGCCTTCATTCCCTTGAGAGAGTGTGTTTAAGAACCTCTCTCTTCAAGCACTTTCCAGCCATTTAATCTGGCAAACTCACCAGCCCATGAATTTTTGTATTTTCTCTTGGACTGCAGAGACACAAATTTGCAATTCTGCCTCCACAGATGGCTAGGAGTGGGAAGGAACTTTTCTGGTCAATAACTTACTGTGAAACAGGTACAAAAATGATGATCTCCCACCCTATAGGAGCCCAAATGAACGAACATCTGCTATCACCACTGTCCTGGTTTACTAAAAGGCACCAGGGGGACAGCACTGTGTTCCCACCTGGCTTCAGGAGCACATTTTATTTCAGTCCATTTAGCACAGAGGTCCTAGATGCTATAGAGACACAGGAACATGCATGGTCTTTGCCCTAGGAGCAGCTCGGGAAATGTTTTTACTGAATATACAACAGACTAAAACCTCTCATGGAGATCAGGTATCACTGCTGAGGATTGAAATCCCAGTGACTGGGAAGTGCCTGAACTTTATGAGCCTTGGTACAGAGAGAAGAACAAGATGATCCAGTGCCACAAGTGTGTTACACAACTTGTCACAGGCCAAGCCCATACCCACCCACTGGGGCTACAGGTGCCTACCCACAGCCATAGGTAAGCAACCACACTGTGCAGGCAGCTGTGGAAGTGCCCCAGCATGGAAAAAAGCACAGAAGGTGGGAGCCTGAGGCATCGCTTCCCTGCTCTGTATCACCTGGTAGTGCAGCAGCATGGCCCTAGAGAAGAGCAAGGACACCACTAGAGAGAGATACTTGCCAATAGAAAACAATCTGTGCTTTGGGGACACATCTGTGGTTTCTCTGATGGGGCTAATACTCCTAGTAAGATGCCAAGCCCTGGAAAATGCTTTTTGGAGAGCTCAGAACCACAGAGATCCCTGAAATGGCAGGCTGCTGTTACAGCATCATCACTGCATGAGATGCCTGTCACGCCTAACTTGGGCCACAGTGCTGCAAACGGCTCCTGCTGAGATCCCACAGAGGCAACTGCCTGTAGGACTTTGGCCCCCTGCCACCAGTTCAAGACAGGACACGGTCAGGAATGCAGACGTCATTTCAGGAGCCAAAAGCCAGTTGAAGTTCTTTATTCCCAAGCAGGTCCCCAGAGGGTTTTCCTTACAAAGTTGCAATGGGGTGAAGGATTAGCACTCAGAGGTCCCCCCCAGCCTAGCTGTGTTGCAGAGCTGGCACTATCTCTGCAAGCAGGCTCCTTGCTTTTCCTCAGCTGCTGGCACAGACTCAGCACACAGCCACAGCCAAATCTAGCATGACATGCACATGGCCCTAGTGCCCCACACTGCTGTGCAAAGCTTGCATCATGATCCAGCCAAGGAACAACGCACACATACATTCAGATCAGGTCTCTCAACTCACTTGACAATCTTCTTTTGTTCTTTTTTCCAGTTATAAAAGGAAAGATTACATTTATCATGGCAAAAGCTTTAGACAGAAAGGCATCTTCACTCAGGATGTACCTACAGCAGCTCTGCAACTTGAAGGGGTTAAACCACCTCACTGACAAGACAACCCTGGTGGAGCTTTTTTGTTTGGGCCTGCTCATGCTTCCCAGCAAGGAAAATGAGGCCTTGCTTCAGCCAGACATGGAAACACCTCCCCTCTACTGTCTGAGCATTCACAGACCCATTGCTTAAGATAGATCAACTCCTTTTGAGATCAATTCCTTGTAAAGCAGAGTCACAGCTTCCGTTTTGAAGGGGCAGGATGGTCAGACATTTTTCAGAAGCTGAGGTAAGGGCAAAACCGGGCATAATTTCCTCTCAAGTGTTTATCACAGTGTCATCTGATATATTGACTCACTGCTCAGTGTAAATCCCCAACTGGGCCCTCTCAAGAGACGTGGAGCACTGGCCTGAACACACAGCCAGGAGGAGAGGGCTTCTTACCTGCTGCGTGGGCGTACACATATGCGAGGTAAACAAGGTGACACTGCAAAGACAAGAATAGGTGAATTTAAAAGCTTGATAACTCCTGGGGCCTGGACTGCCCGCTCTTTCACGTGCAATACTCATATGGCAGATGAAGTTTGTGCATCTCCTCAGGATAGTTGCTCAGCAGATGTTTGTATTGTTACCTGGTACCTTCCTCTCCAGTGGTTGTGCCCCGGCTGCAGGATGGAGCACCTCCAGCACCACATCCTTCTCCTGGCACAAGCACCAGTGGTCGCCAGCCTGCGGGCTCCCACCTGACTCAGTGCAGCCACCCCTTATCACTGCCTTCAGCAGCTTCTAGGGGAGGTTTGCAGAGCCTGGGGGGAACAGTTTTAAACTGGGACTCGGTGCCAGTACAAAACATCCGGGGGGTGGGGTACGATACGGGATAACAGGAAAACCGGCGGCGTGCCGACACGTGCAGCCACGTGCCCCGACGGCAGCGACGGCCTCGAAACGGGGCCGGCATCCCTCCGTCCCCGCCGCCGTGCTCGGGGCCTGCCGGCGCCTGCGGCCCACCGTGCCCGGGAGCCCTCCCTGCCCGAGCCCACCGCGGGCGGGGCCGGGGCTCGGCGGAGGGGCCGCCCCCGCCCGCGGGTCCTGGTGCCGCTGGGGCCCGCCCGCCCCGGCCCCACGCACCGCACAGTACAGGCCCCGGCCCCACGCACCGCACAGTACAGGCCCCGGCCCCACGCACCGTACATGTCCCCGGCCGCCGCCATGGCCCGGCCCCGCCCCGCCCAACGGCTCCGCCCGCCCCGCCCGCAAGCGGCGGGCCCGGGCACACACACGGCACAGACACCGCACACAAAGACACCGCACACACACACACCGCACACACACACACACCGCACACACTGCACACAGACACTGCACACACACACACCGCACACACACACACTGCACACACACACACACACCGCACACCACACACACACACCGCATACACACACAGACACTGCACACACAGACACTGCACACACACACCGCACACCACACACACAGAGATACTGCGCACACACACACACACACCGCACACACATTGCACACACACTGGATTCTGGCGGCCCCCCGAGCCCACAGCCTCTGCCCGCGGGTGACAAGGAGCCCTGCATTGCCGGCTGTCCCAGAGAGGCCTCGGGAGCCTCCCACACCTGAACATCTTGCTCCCCAACTGGAAGAGAACAGCCTGGGACGGTGGTTTAGGGTGGAATCTTCTGCTTTATGCATCTGTTACAAAGGACAAAACTATACAAGCCTTGTACAATAGATGTAGGTGCAAAACAGGTCCTTTACAGGACTGCTCCTGGGTCGTGTCCTTTGAGTATAAGCAGGAGGACACTGGGAGAGTGACACTCCTCAGCAGCTTGTCACCTTCCTCACATGCTGTGCTAACAGAAACCACTGTCAAGAAACAACAGGGTTTTCACAAGTAAGACTGCTTGCTCGAGGACATCTCGGACTAAGCTTAAATAAGCTGCTCAACCCGATGGGCGAGTCTCCCACCTTTGCTGCCAATTTAACTTAAAAGCATCCAGTCACTACCTCAAATTACACCATTTTGGGTTTTTGCCTGTAGGCAAAGAAACAATAAATTACTGCTCTCATTTTCTTGTTCTTACCCACTAAAAAAGCAGTAATCAACCCAATTTCCAGAGATTACCGATTTGCCACTCCCGTAACAACTGGGTCCAACACAGCAACAAGAATTGTAACTGTCAAAAATACTAGTTGCAGCACTTTATATTTCTGACACTGTCAGGAAGTGAGGTCTCATTTTTAACAGAACACCACTGTTAAAAGGGTTCTGTAAAATCTGTGAAGTAAACATATTTCGCTTTAACCTGAGACATAAAGCCATGTTAAATTCACTGGATGCAACTTTCTTCCATGGATGTCAGTGCTTGATTCCTACCTGACATGAAGCTATCTAGCCTATTTAAGCTAAATTTTCCCTTAAATCTGCTGCCTGAGAGACAGACTATTTTTCTCCTACAAATACACTAAAAATAGACTATTTCTCAAATGTATTTTCAAACCACTGTAAATTAAGATTTTCTTACCAACTAGATATCACTTTCAGAGGAATTCCACACCCACCGGGAAAGCATATCTGTACATTTCAGCTGCCACACGGCAGACTGACCATATACTAACACCTGCTCCCCCTCAGCTGCAAACACCACATTGTAAGAAAAGAGTTGTCACTGTGTTTCCAAAACCAGCTGCCCTATCAGATCCTTGGCATCCTTCATGCTGGAAGAGATCTCAGAGCCATCTTCTGCCACATGGGTACCAATCAAGAACATCTTCCTCTCGTCCCCAATATCAGACAGAGCCAGAGCATCGTGAATATCAGTGATGCAATATGCACCTTCAAGGTCCTGTTATACAAAAATAAAACAATTCTGTTAGTTGCAAGAGGTGGTGGCACCATTACTACTTTGAGCCACTGCTGTTGTCCATGGAGGGAGAGTCTCAAAGGCTCTGGGGCACCATTCTTATGTTCCTTCTATGACGACACTTCCAAAGTCCTAAAATGCCTTGGGGAAAAGAGTTAATCTGTAACCTAATTTTTTCCTGAAGAAATATGGGTACAGTTGTTTCTATTTCTACACTGATTCCACAGTTTCTGATAACTATGTGAGACCACCTGCACAAGACAGACAAAAGCACTGCTGGCCCAAGACCCCCAGTGTCCAGGAAAGGGTAACAAGAATAGGGAAAATCTACAACAGTCATACCCTGTCTATCTTCTCAGCCACCAGCGTTTCTGATGCATTTGAGTCTGATGAAGCCCAAGCCTGCACTTGTATTCAAGAGTAACATAAATGACTATTAGTAACGGGCCTCAGTTACTAGAAATTTAGGAGGTAACAATGTAGAGTAAACTGAGCAGGCAACCTGGATAAAACAGAATCTGTGATCCAAACCCTTGGGCTATTCTGTCATCTGATTGTACTAGGGGCTCAATTCTTTTCATTGAGACTTTTACAAAGATCTTAGGAGGAAGTACTGCCTTGTGAGGAAAGCTGCTCTTTCGGGTTTCAGAAACAGCCTTAGGAGCAGCCAACCAGACAGTCTGAAGGCAAACAACAGTGTTTCACTTTTTAGCTGCTGCTGGGTGAAGCGGTACTTTGAGGCAGATACTCAGAACAGAAACCTAACTTCACATCTAACTGTGGTCTCCCTTAAAGCTCCCAAACCTTGCAACTGTACAGCAGTTTCCACCCACAGCTCTGATTGCATCTTCACCAAGCACAGAACCTGCATCTTGCAGATCCAAAACAACCTCAGATTATTTTGTTTTGTGGTCAACAGGTGTGTCAGAAAGACTCACAGCCTTGTGCCCTCCTTAAAGGCATGAAGCTTCTTTTGGAAGGCTTTGTTGCTATTTCCTAAGCTGCTGCCAGCCCAAGCTGTGCCAGCAGCAGAGAACTCTTACCTGCTTGTTGGCCAGAACTACCACAGGCAGGGTGGAGTTGTTCTGGATTAGCTGATGAAGCAGCTGTTTCGCCACAGGCAGTCGGGCATGATCAGCCGAGTCCACGACATAGACCAGCAACAGCACTTTGGGCAAGTACATCTTCCAGTATGAACGCAGGGATTCACTGCCCCCGACTGGAAGAGAAGACAGCAGCACAGGATTCACCAAGTAATCCAAGCAGCACTGCTCCCAGAGGTGCAGACAGCAGGCCCTGGGCCACAACCCCAAGGTATTTGGATTACCAAAACCTTAAAGTACTTGAGCTACTGCACATGAGACTGAAAACAGCTTTATTTTCCCCAGTCAGGTCCCATGAAGGCATATGTGTATGCTCTGTGTGTGGGAAATTCTTTTCATTTTAAGCTCTTCTTTTGAGAGGATTCTGGGTTCAGTTTCTTTACAGTTGCTTTCTGCCTTGTTGGTTCTTGCTCTCAAGCAAGTAAGGAGAGCAGAAAACGGTTCAGTGTCCATAAACACCAAATGTCCACACATAACCTATCTCCAAATGCTCATCTCTTTTAAGACAAAGTAGGTCTACAATTTCCAGAGGAGAAATTTAGCTCTGAGGTGTGGAGGGCTCTCACTGTATTTGTATTTGTATGACACTAAGAACTAGCTCAAAACTCCCACAGTTTAACCAGAGATGCTTAAGAAAGAGAGAGAAATTAAGTCCCAGCAGACTCTTCAGGCAGCCCTTTGGAGTAAGTAATCTTTGCACAGCACACATTTCTCCATGAGCTCTTCTCTGCTGGATACAGAGGAAAGCTGTTCACCTTCAAAACTAGGTCTTAAAATAATTCTCTGGTGAAACCATAGACAGCAAGTTCCCATCTGGGGACAAAGAATTCAGTAGTTTGATGAGTTTAATAGCAGAAGGAATAAGTATCAGTATACCAAGTATTTCAGATCTGTTTTCAGGTCTCTAGGTCTTCTCCAAGCACACTGCAGGACCACTCACTCAAAAAGTACTGAGGTGCTCAAAAGGCATGTGCAAGTCTATCAAAAGCAGCAAGTTTTCAAAGCAATATATCTGGGGTTCCCTATCACTGTCTCCTGCCTTACACAGGAGCCCTTTTCAAAATTGTCTGACTATACAGCCATCTTTTATTGCCTTCTTTGACTGTTTTGTGTCAAAGCAATTTTGCTTTCACTTAAGTCAAAAGGGTTCAGCAGTTTCAAGAATACAGAAAGGGAAGTAACGTTTCCCACTACAGCATGCCTGCCTCTTCAAGTGGTCCAGTGTACCTGAAGGTAGAACTGCAAGTCTGCCACCGTGGAAAGGAGCCAAAGGGCTGTGACTGATATGTAATGTTAGGGCAGAAGCCCAGTTCTGTACTGTGATACTGCAGGGGTTCAGCACTGCTCCCTTTGTTAAGTGTATTCATGCATAGCATAACCCAGGGGTCAGCATCCTCACAGAGAACATTTTTCCCCCCACAAACTTGTAGGAACTCAGCAGAAGCCAGGAGCTCCTACCCCCTGCAGAGGACAAGCTACCACCCAGTTATCTGTACGCTGGTACAAAGAAAAAGAACAGTTTCCCACCTGTCTAAGCCAGCAAAATAAAACCCCTGCTGTTTGCTGATCACCTTGTGCCATGTGATCACAGCATAGGCTGCTAACCCCTGGACTAGGCGATGGTACAGACTGGATAAGTAACCAGATTAGAGATCCATGCACGGATTTACCTGGCTGAAACTGGCCTGAGACATTGCATTTCCCATGGGTCAGATCGCAGCCATCACATCTCAGTCACTACCAACCTGGACCAGAGAGGGAAGGATGACTCAGAAACAACAGGTTCTGCTGTGGTGTGCGCAGTGCTGGGCCCAGACCAGACACTGTGGGTTTCTCTGGGCTCAGACAAAAGCACATCCCAGTAGGAGACACCTTCTTACCTACCAGTTGAGGGGTACAGACTACAACAACCCTCTAAAGATGATTTCCCCAGGGCACTGCAGAGACTCCTATGGTAATAAGACTGGGGATGAAACTCTGCCTAAGCAGCCTCATCCCCACACCCCAAAAACTTACCTGGGAACAGCACAACTCCTTTTAGACCTGCTCAAGGTACAAAGGCATCTATGGACTAGCTGCCAACTGAGCCAGTCGAGCACTGGTACAGCACAGTGCAGAAACAGCAGGAAGCAATGAACAGCTCCTGCCTCTGCAGAAGGCAGGCATTGATGAGGCTGGGATGTCAGATTCTCTGTACCAGGGAGTGACCTGACCCCAGGGCCTCCACCTTTCCCATCAGCTACCTGCACCCCATCACAGCTGTGATGCACCAAAGACATCACAGGAGATACTCTCTGCAGGCACAGACATTCAAAAGACTGTTAAAGACTAGAAAATACCACTTATGAGGCTTTTGAACAGAAAGAGTACAATGTTTTTCTCTTCCCCCTCTCTTCTTTCACGTATTATTTATTCCTCCGTAGCTCTAGCCCTTTGCCAGGCATGAGCACCAAGAAGCAATACAACAGCTGTGGACCACAACACAGGGCTTATTGGGGAAACCTCTGCTGGTTTTACCCAATCAGGTTTATTACCCATTTCTCTCTAGGAGCAGAATTCCCAGGATGTCAGGGCTGAATGAAAACTGGTCCCTAACACCATCGTGTCTTCCCCTTCAAAGAGGCTGGGTAGGAAAGCAGAATCCCCAAGGAGAAAATAATTACAACTTCACATTATCGAAGCAGGCATGTGGGGAGACTGAGCTTTTAAAATACATGCCTGATCCCTAGGGCACAAGACCGGAAATTATTTTATGTTCAATACTAAAACCGGTTCACTCACTCTCCAGAAACTCCATCTGGGACTCTTCGGTGTTGATGCAGACGGCATTGAAGCCCTCGGTGGGAGCCACGCTGCGCTTGACGCGGTTAGTTGCCAGGGAATGGAGAACACTAGTCTTCCCAGCCCCATCCAGGCCCAGCACCAGGATCTGCTTACCGCGTCCTTTACCCTGCAAAGCGAGGGGCAGCACATTTACCCGGGCAGCCGGGGCAAGAGCGAAGCTTAGCAGGGCTGGGGGAAAGAAGGAGGCTGAACAAGGGGCCTGGAGGGCACAGCAAAAGCCCCTTCGCGGTGAAGAAGCTGAAGACGCCCGCGGGGCTCCTGCGGCACAAGCGCAGGGCCGCAGCGATGGGGGATCCCTGGGACACCAGCCGGCCCGGGGCACCGCGGGCCAGGAAAGCGGCGACAGCGGCCCCGGCCCGGCCCCCGCCCCGCCGCGGCCCAGGGGGCTGCCGGGGAGCGCCGGGGCCGAGGTCGCGGTGGGCCGAGGCGGGCGGGGCGGCGCTGCCCGGCCGAGAGGCCCGGGGCGGCCCCGAGGGTGATTCCCCGACCCCGCGGCCTCGCCCTCCGCCCCGACCCGGCCCCGGTACCTGATCGCCGGCGGCAGCGGAGGCCGCGGAGCTGGCGGGCAGCGCTAGGCGGCTCCGCAGGCGGGCCCAGGCCCGGAGCGCTACGAGCGTGCCGCCCGCCAGGGCCAGCGCCGTCCCGCAGAGCGCGGCGGCCCGCAGGCGGGAGCCCATCGCCGCTCCGGCCGCGGGCAGCGGGCACCGCGCACCCGCCCCGCGCACGGAGAGCGCCCCCCGCAGCCCCGAGCGCGGCTCCCGCCGCCAGCCGGGCTCCCAGAGCCAGACTGGGAACACGCGAGCCGCAAGGAAACGCACAGCGAGCCCTGCCACGGGCGGCTGCTCGCTGGTGAGGGGAGGCCACGGTTTCCGCACATCTGCTGCCCTCCCCCTCTCCCACCCCCGCGGGATTTGTTCCCAGCTCAGGCACAGCAGTCCGGACACCGTCCAGATACCCGGCACAGGGCTCCAGCAGTGTCACGAGTCAGCTTTTCCCTCAGGCCAGAGCTTGCGCTAGGTTTGACCAGAGAATACGCCTGAAGAACAGAGCTGCGTTCTCCTACAGTATCTCCACTCCAAACACGGGATTGCTGCAGGACAGTGTTCTCTCTCCTGCAGTCACTAGATATTGCCTCTAGCAGAGACACATTGCCCAGGGAAATAATTTAAAACAACACTCTGTTCAGCACTCAGTTGCCAGCAAGTGCCTGCCAGCCATTCATACAACTTTTTCTATGCTCTGTTCATTTGTCTCTCTCAGACAACACACTTTAAGCTCCCTTCCCAAATACTCCCACTGTACAGACAAGGTAAAAAAAACATGGATTCTGCATAGTAGATTTTTACTCCCTGGAGACTCAGTTGTTTGTTTTCTTTCTTATGCCCAGTAACATGGCCTTTGGTCCCTGCCTTTTAAGGCCTTTGCTTTAAACTCTTTCAGAGACAAAGCCTTTGCCTTTTGGGCTGACATCTGACAACAGTCTCCAAGGTGCCATTTCTACCCACTGACAGTCCCTGTCTGGAAAAGTGTTTTGGCTACATTCAGATCAAACCAGAAGCTTCAAGACATGTTGAGAGAGTAGCTCAGCATAAATAAGTTTTCAGCAGAATGAGATACATAGTTATAATTCTGTATGATTTAGTATGCTGTTTGCTTAACTTAACTTGCTCAGGACAAATAGCTGGAGTCGAAGCCTCAGGCTGCCAACCACAAACTTGGACCTCCATAGCTGAAATTGTTTTTTGGTAATTTTCCTAGTAGCTGGTATATTGCAGTGTTTTGTCTTTAATACAGGAGACTATTGAAAACACGCTGTTGTTTTCATTGTTGATAAATGTATTTATCCTAACTCTTCTAACTCAAGAGAATTTAACTCTTGATAAATGTATTTATCCTCACTCTGACAGCGAGCAGGTGCACCAGAAGATAAGAAGACAACCATCAGCAAAAAGCTGCAACTTCACAAGAACCATCAACAGCCTTCCTGCAGGGACACAGAGGAACACCTCAGCAAGGCATTAAAGATCCTGACCAAAAATAACCATTGGGCCAAAAGGCATGGGCAAGACGTATGCAGGTATAATTTCTTGGAGATTTTTCTTGTTCTGGGTCCCCCTCCAGAGTTACTGAGCTTAAGCTGACCTACTGCTGTACCACTCTTTATTTTCATAAACCAAGCACCTAAGACTTGTAGAAACATAGGGTCAAGGCCAGAGGAGGAGGAAGTGCACTTGAGACAACCACACACATTCCATTCACCTTTGTTTGCCAAGCCCTCTAGAATAAGGCAGCTGGCTTGCAGAAAATGGGACACTGAACTGCTGCCATACACTTCATCATGCTTTCTCCTAACAGTCCTGTTATCCCCCTTCAGCTTATCTTATCCTGTATTATAAAGCCCAGATGTTGTTTTCTAAGATGCTTTGTGCCTTTTTGGTGGTCAATGACTGACTGACATAAAAGACAGTGCTTGCATCATGCATAGATAAATCTGCTAAAGGCCTAAACTGACATATGCAAGAGGAGCATGAAACTACACTTCAAGAAATTCTTGATTATCCCATGTCTTTTAAATGTCTGGCAACACAGAAACAGATTTCTTCTTAGGGGCAATGTTTGACTTTGATGACAACAGCCCAAGTCATAGTGAGGGCAAATGTGAGGAAGGGAACTTGGTGAGCAGACACATCACAGCATCTATACCAGCCCATCTCCCCCCAGACCACTGACAGGTGAGACAGAGATCCAGATGCCAAGAGTCTTTCACCAGCACTTGCTTTTGACCTTTATTCTGCAACCAGTATCATGTATTGAAGGAGGGAGGTTACATATCCTGGTTTTTACCACCCTCCTTTAGACCCTTTCTTCTTTTTCTGCTGCTGTTTCTTCTTGGTGGCTGGAGCACCGGCGGGTTTTTGGTGCCTGGGAGGGATGACGTTACTTGTAGCCGATACTGCTGCCCCGCTGCCGGGCCGAGGGGAGGTAGGTGGGCTGCTGGCAGTTCTACTGGCATCCCTGCAGGAAGACAAGAGAAAATGACACCGTGTGGGTTCACAACCACCTGCAAGATGTGATACTAACACAGGAAGCTGACAGTGAAAAACAGCAGCCACCCCATTAGCATTATGTATGAGAAGACACTCATGCAAGGAGATCTTAAATAGGCTTCAACACACAGAAGGAGCTGGCGGAGGATGGGAACATATCTCAAAGGGCAGCAATCACATTCTAACTGATGTTCAATAGAT
The DNA here is from genome assembly GCF_971803275.1 of Cyanistes caeruleus. Lineage (NCBI taxonomy): Eukaryota > Metazoa > Chordata > Aves > Passeriformes > Paridae > Cyanistes > Cyanistes caeruleus. The sequence continues at coordinate 44,249,226 of NC_141705.1, forward strand.
GGTGTAAGTCCCTGACCATGAAAGCAAGGCTAACTTTTGAACCGACATGTTGACAGCTCATGCAACAGACAAGAAGCCTTCCAGGTCCCATTCCAAGGCAGTGCAAATCCAGCATCCTTCCTCTCAGACACTAGTAAGATACCATCTTGCTGTCAGGCTTCATACATAATGGTAATTCTTGATTTCAGCTCAAATAATCAGTGTCAACTTAGAAGGAAGTACAGTGTTTTCTCAAATCATGGCTAATGGTTCTGCAGCTGCCAAACAACTTGAAAGCAAATTGCTCAAGAGAAAGCATGCAAAATTCATCTCATTGCCAAAAGAAAAGCGCACTAAAAGACTGAGAATTTCATTTGCACCTTGGCACCTTCAAGCATGCCTATCCTATCACACTGGTTTTCAGGAACCTACATGGATCTCCAGGGAGAGCAGCTGGTAGCAGGTTCAAGCAGAAAAGTACAATGTCACTCATGCTACCTGCAGTCAGTGTGGTGACAGAGCTGCAGCAGAGCAGCACAAACACAGCCCTCCCAGCTGCCCAGGAGAGAATTCCCACATCAATCCTTGCAAAATGGGTACTTACAGTTCAGAGGAGCCAGTTGTGGTTGAACCCTGAGTCCCCTTGCCAACCTGGTCCTTCTTCTTGCCCTTCTTCCGTCCACGGTAGTAGGACCGCTCTCGCATTGGAAGCCATCGCTCAGGGTCGGGAGTCACCTTGGGGTCGTAGTTCTTTGGCAGCTTTCCTGCAGAATATCCAGAGCCAGGAAATGAGATTGGGGTCAGTACTAGATGCATCACCAGGGGACATGCAAGGGATGTCAGCAGCCAGGCAGAGCAAAGAGACCAGCAACTACATCATCCCATCAGGGTGCTGCTCTCACTTCTGAGGAAAATTTCCCCAACCAAGCTATCATGAAGACCCAGGTTCCCAGAGACCCAGTCCTAGCAAAGGGCTCTAGCTCCTAGAGCTATTTCTTCCTATTTGAAGAAAGAGTCTGGAGAGCTCTCTGGAGCTGTGCTATGTCAACAGCTAGGAAATAAAACTTACCCTTCTTTTTTTTCTTCTTTTTCTTCACTTCACCTTGTCTGAAAGGAAAGCAAGACACTGTGACATAGCAGAGACAGAGCAGACAAGTCAACTAAAAACTAGCTCTGGAAGAAGCTAAACCATTCCCATCTGTCTAAGAACTTAGTCTGCTGCTACATAAAGCTCCTTGTAGTTAACCAACAGGCTCCCTTTCCACCAGCCTGCCTTCTACAGCAATGCCTTCACCACATCAGGTGTGGTTCTTGAACCACCCCAAAGAAGGATGCATCAGAGCTATAGCAATAAAATGAAATAAAAAATATAGTAGCCTGCTTTACCCTTGCTCCTTCTGCTGGTTGTCTCCAGTGAGCTTCCCAGCTTTCTTCCGAACATAGGTTGCTCCATGGGAGTTCTCCAGCGCATCAACATCTACTTTCAGTGACATGGTGTCTGAGGAAGGCAAGTGTTTGCTAAGACTGCAGGGGAAGAGTTCAGGGATGCAAACCAGCAAGCATGAACACCCATTTTCTTCCAGACAGCAAGAGGCAACCTCAGCTTCAATAAACTCTGTCTGTTAGCAATGCAGACACCAGACAGGCCTATGGGGCTATTTCCATTTCTTTCACTAGCTTCTTACACAAGTTGGGATGAGCTGCATAATCACTATCTGCCCCGTTTCCCCTCTTTTATATGAGGACACAGGAAACAATTTCCTGTGAAAGCAGCTCAGGTGACAAAAGCAGTATATGAACCAGATTTTGGGTAAGCGAGAGCTTAGCTGTATTTTATCAGTCCTGCATTACTACCACAGGTTTAAGATTCTGACAGAAAATATGGAGGTGCTCTTATTTTTGGTTCCACCTTGTCTTATTAATTCTCAAAGAGAAGGAGGCCAAATATAAAAGGGTCCTGAGATACTACTGTACTGAATCAGATCAGAGAAATAATGCAGCTCCAGACTTGGCCTGGATATGTAGCTGTTCCAGAGAGGTTCCTTGCCTTTCTTTAGGTGAGTCTGAAGTCCTCACACAGCTGAAAATCCAAGGAAGCAATACCCAAGCACCTCTTTCCCCACCATTAAAAGGATACACTTTAGCTTTTTCAGGGTCAACCAGGGAATACGCAGAGATGAGCTGTGCCAGAGTATGCACATCTTTTGGGTTTTGCCTTTGTAGAGGAAAAAAAACCAAAACAAAACAGAAAAGGACCAAGTTATCAACGTTACTCATCCCAAAGACTGGTAAAACCCAGTAGCAAAGGCAAGTTAACACTCCCCCCAATAAAAGATCCCATTAAATGCACAACAGAAACTAAAACCTAGAAATCCATGTTTATCAAGCACTAGAAAAAACTGCATTCCAGTCCTCAAAGCAATATTCACTGCACATAAGAGGCTTCTGGGACAAGTCTACCAGATTTTCAAGTGAACATCAACTACAGATCAAATTAATTATATCCCCTTCTTCCAAAACACAGCTTTGCACTGAAGCCCCTGTGCAAAAGCAGCTCTAAAGGACAGCTACTAGTCAGTCAAAATTGTCAGAAGTTGCCTGCTACCAGACAGCTTGCAGAGGACTTTGGGTGTAGACCGATGTCGTTCCGATTGGGAACGGCTATAAAGAACAACATAAACTCTCAAGGGAGTTTCAACACAAGAATTCTCTGGTTTATTACTTCAGGCCTGTTTTATAGACTGGTACGTGGAAGGTACAGAAAAGAAACTCCTATTGGTTAACAAAGTGCTACATCACCATCATTGGTCAGGGGGGCTCATCACCCCCCTGACTTCCTCCTGCAAGGAAAACAAAGATGCAAAACAACACCTGCAAGGCTGTTTAGTGTCCCTGAGAATTGTTTTAATTCCTTCTCATATTTTTCCCAGGCTACTTTCTCAGGCAGCCTGAGGAGCTATGTGGCCTGTAATTTGTACAGGCACTGTGGTTCAGATTTAGCATCCATAGACCTGCTTGCTCAGCCACCACCCAACTCACTTCCAGAGCTCCTCCAAGTCGCTGATTGCTTCCTTCTTCCTGCCATGCTTTAGTTTGAAGTTGGCAGCTTCCCTTATCAGTGACAAATGGACAGGAGACTTTGGCTGAAAGACACAGCAGCCATGATTAGTTCCTTATTATCACAGCATGGATCCCACCTCAAGGTTGCTTTAATGCCCCTGGGGCTTGGTCAAGAAGAACTGAGTTAACAACCTGTCATGCAGAAAGCAGACCACCTTTGTGCTCTGGGAAGTGAGGCAGAACTGAATGGGATGAGGCAGCTTGCTGCTCCACCATGTTTCTCCATTGGGGAGAAGTCCTGATTACTACATTTAGGCATCCATTGATGCCACTCTCCTAAACTGACAGGAGCTGATGCTCTCTGTTTGTAACACATCCAAAATGACATATTATTGATAAATGTTCACATAACAGGAGCTCACTTGTCTCCAAACCCCCAACTGGATAACTGCTGGGGCTACGCATCAACAGGAAAAGCTGAATTGGACTAGCCAGAAAATCCAGGACAGATTCTTGCACGTTAGCTCCTCTGGTCTGACTTGCCTGGTACTGCTGATACCACTGGATAGCCTGTGTGAAGACTTCAATTGCACTGTCGATATCCTCTTCATGACTGTACATTGTCACCAATGCAGACACCTGCAAACATTCAAGAGCAGTATATAGCAGATCTTCACGCAAATTGTCTATAGCCAGAGTCTCAGCAGTTAAGTGATGAGATTTCCCAAAAGCAGAGTCTGTAAGCTTTCTGCTCTATCCCTAAAAATCACCTGTGCTAACAGGCAGGATACCCAGGCCAGATCTTCCTACCCTAGTCTCTCCCAAAGGAACATCCCCATCATCGTTTTCCTACGGTACAAGTGTAGGATTGCATTCACAGAAGGAACCTTCCTGTCCTGGCACTTTATTTGCTTATCAGAGGACTCAGTTTCATTAGAAAACCCTTTTTAATCCCCCATTCTCTATCCCAAGAGCTATGAAAAAAGAAAACAGCACTGAAGAGATGATAAGGATAGCATACATTTGCTGACATCCCAGTCACAAGTAGAGGTGACCCAGGACAAGGAGCTGTTATTGTTAACTGCCCCTATAAATTATTTTGATCGTTCACACTTAAAATTGTAACAGATCCACAACTAACAGCCCCTGTTCAAGATGCTTATGCTGAACATGTGAGCATTTACAAGGCCATCAAGCTTTTCTGAATAACAAGTGCGGATAAGCATGCAGACCAGGATGATGCTGCAGGGATGGAACACAGCATTTTCCCCCTAAGGCCTGCTGACTTAAAGCTGCTTCTAAAATGTCCCAGCAGTACATACCAGCAACCAGTAGTTGCTCCAGTCATGTTATGCAAGTAAATCCAGGCAACATGCAGGACTGAGAGATTACCAGGAAGTGGGAACATAGGCAGAGACCATCCCTCTGACGGGCAGAGTACTTCTGTGGCTACATTCAGGCTAGCTGAAGCAAGTTATAATACCACCTTTGTCCAAGACAAGGAAGATGGGCTCAGAATCCCTGCAGACACTCAAGTCAAGTGGAAACCATGCGGAAGAGGCAAAAAGGAGTGCAAAGCTCTCCTACAAGGGAAAAACCTTACACAGTTCAGACAGTTTTGCTTACCATACCAGGCTTGTGCTGCAGTTCTTCTATGCTCCTCAGAATCATGCAGGCTTTGGTGACACTGCCTAGAAGAAAGACAAAGAAAACCACACTCTGAATGGCATCACAACACCTGATCCCACCAGTGAACTTTGAGCCAAAGGTAAACAATGGGGGCAGAACAACTCTCCTTCTCACAACATCTTCCCCATTACAAGAATTAAGGACAGGCCTCCACACAATGGACCCTTCTGCTCCTGCCACATACTGCAAGGGTTCAGGAGCAAGCTTTGGCTACCAGGGAGTCCTCTTCAGGCTCAAGTCTGTGCTGCCTGACTGCATACAAGAACGGTACCATTACAGAGCCTCACACTGCTCCCAAAATTATCCTGTCCCAGAAGAGATTCAGACCTATTATTCACAGATACTGTGGGCACTTCTGCCAGCAATCTGTGGAGCCTGTGTATCCAGACATTAAGCTATCTGCATTATCCTGCCATAGTTAAATATATGTATTACCTGACTGAAAGTATCTCTGCTCTACACGCCTGTCACAACAGTGACTGTAGCAAAGAGTGCCCTGAAGTCTGGTTTTCTCAGAACCCCTTGTACCATTGTCATGTGCAGACACTTCCCAACAAAGGAGGACACTAGATACCTTGAGCAATTTTTAGCTGGGCCATCGTCAGCTTGATCTCAGCTGCATTGGCAGGGTGCTGGTCTGCAAAGTCCTGAGAGTCAGAAGAAACAACAATTCAATTTCTATGCGGACACCAGGCTGCTGCTTTGGTGAATTATGTCACACTCAGTCACAGCAAGCTGGCAAGAGCCAAAGGAAGCTTTCCAGTACAGGGAGGCTTCAGCACACAGCAGAGAAGGACCCCAAGTATGCCCTTTCAGATTTCTGTCCCAGGCTACTCACTCCCTCCAAACAAGGGTGTTGCAAACTGCTTGTAAGTAGAGCAGCAAAGCCTACTGCTTACCCTAGAAGTCTACTAGAGCTTCCTAAGCTCAAAAATCAGAGGTGTAAGGGAACTATTTCCCTTTAAAAGCAGAATTGTTCAACTGGGTGTGAAGGCTTTCCAGCAGCATTAAACCAAACCAAAATAAGGGGTCAGATACACCTGAAAATTTAAACCAGACAAAATAAACTAAAGGAAAACAGCACAGGAGAACAAGCAAAGCACAAGTTTAAATGGCACTTCGCCAACTTTCTCTTAACCTACCTGCAGAAGCCCTACAGCCTTTGCATGCTGCTTCTCACGACACAGCTGGGCTGCCTGGATAAGCACAGGGAGCAGGTGCTCAGGGCTCTGGGACTGCAGGCTTGCTGACAGCTTGCGGCACTGATCTGCCTGCAGTGGAAAGAGAGAACACATTTTTTTCTGCAAGCACTCTTACACAAGGCTAAGAAAGCAGCAGTATCTAAAAGGAGATAGCAGTCATGACACTCCTGAAATGAGTACACAGAACCAAGAAGTCCTTTTAGTGGCACTTCAGATACATCTAAGAACTTTGACATCTCTTTTGTCTTTCAGTAATCTCCACACCATCCTCCCTGCAGCAATACCCAAGTCACTAAACAGGTAGTTGTGCTTTTAGGGATGACTTCATTTTTCTGCTCACTTATGTGCCTAAACTAAACAGTCTCATCTTCTGACATAGAACAGCTGCATCTCCATTTTTGCCCCGTCCAACTCCTGCAGATTTAATCGTAGCTACTTACTGCAGACCAGTTTTCCCTACCTGGTTAGTGTACATTGCAAGCAAAGCTTTGTTGAATTCAATCGCCTGGAGCTGCTTCTTGGAGAGTTTATGCTCAACGCCTTCTGCATTGGTCAGCTTTACCTTTTTCTTTGAATCAAAGACATTTTGGTCCTGGAGAAATTGCACATCATGAGAAGATTTCACTACATTCCTTGAAGCAGAAAAGGTCCCTGCATCTGCAATTTAACTACTGTTTAAGAAAATATCTTTACTGATTATCCCCCTTCTCTCCACAGAAGCAGAGAAGCAAACTGGATAACCACAATAAAGCAGCAAAGTAATTCCATACCTTATTAATTGTGATGATATTATTTGCAATGACAGCAAGAAGTCCTACATCTGTTGGCCTGCAGATAAGAAAAGCAGAAGGCATACTGTTACTGAACAACAGTCTCTCACAGATGGAAGGCTGAGCATTTTTAAAAAAAAAAACTCTTACTTCAACTTGATTATTTGATTGTAGAGCTGTAGAGCATCCTCTGTACGGCCCTGCAGTTGCATGATATAAGCCATCTGACCATGAATAATAGCCAGTTCAGCCTCAATGTCTTCCTCTGTCACATCCTGAAGGAAAATCAAAGCAAAAAGTAAAAAGCTGATATCTCACCTCTCTTCCACTGGCTTCAGCATTCTGCTGGCAAATGTCTGTCAGGATTCCTGGACAGTATTAGGGGAAAAGTACCCCAGCTACCACAGGTGAAGGCTGTAGCCACAGCACAAACAGAAGCATATCCAAGTTAAACTGGGAGAAAAGAAAGTTTCACTACCCCAGCGAGAATCTGAAGATTACCTTAAGTTGTACATTCAATCTGCCCCTCTGCAATGACTGGTTACAAATTCCCTGTTTGCCACCACTCACTCACCATGTTCATCCCTAGCATGGGTAGGTCACAGGGAGGTTTTGGACAACCTGTACTCTTCTACCTACACCAGAAGAGGCAACTATGCAAGGAGCACAGCAGCAAACAGCCTGCAGTGTCAGCTGCCCTCCTGCAGCAGCCATGATGGCTGCCCCAGCCTCACAAGCTGGTACCAGCAGAGCAGCCCTGGTTCTCCTCTGGCTCTCTGCACTTTGTGACTGCACCCTTACTCCCACTGCTGCAAAACAAACACTCCCCAGAACAACACCAGGAACTTACAGAGTCTTCTGACAGTGACTGGCGGCACAGCTCTACAAGGAAGAACAAATTGAAAAACACAGTTTAGCAGGCTTGAGGGGGAAAAAACAGATAAGAAGCATGGGGGAACACAGAACTTTTTCATGTATGCCTGAAATTTCTGCAGCACCACAAGGGCTCAGCAGACTACCAGTCTGATGATGGATGGGACTAAGCATGAGAGAGCAGACTACACGATGCAGAAGGACTATCAGAGGCACAGAAGATACATGCTCAGGTCTAAGCTTCCTTAGACCTAGCTCCTGATCTTTTCCACATGGATCACTCAGCTGAAACTGCTCACCAGTCTTGTGAGTTAAGCGCAGCAAGCCTGCGATATTCAGTTTACATCACCCTTTATGGGGCAGCAATTCCATTAATTTTCAATACCCATACTAGTCACTTCTTCACTTTCTCATCCTTCAATAGAACATCACTTGTTTGCTCTCCAAGGGACTACTATCAAAGGATATAGGCTTGAATTACACATGCTTATCAGTTGTATGGGACAGTTGTTATTCTTCATCAAAACTGGGACAGAACTGACCTATTTATCTGCAAGAGCAATTAGATCAGACAGAAACTAGTCCTTCCTAGTTCTCTCCCCAGGCTTTTTTTAAACACACAAAATCCTCCTTTCACCCCACAGAAAAAAAAAATCCTCTTTGCTAAGAAGCTCATTTACTGGCTTGTACTAATTCATACCATGAAGCATTTTGAATTTTTACAGCATGTATTTAAATGCATACAGATACTAACAAAATCAGGAATTAGAACAGATGAGACATCTCATGCTTATGAGATTACAGTCACATCTACTTCCTGCTTCAAAAAAATGCACAAAGTTGTTTAATACAATTCAGGGGGCTGTAAGAGAGCCAGGAGATGGTACATGCTGCATGGCTCTGGAAAAGACTTGCAGAGGAAAACACCAGCTTCGCAACAAATCCTGCTGCTGGTCAGTTTTTAAATTTTCAAAACCTCTTTTCTTCTGATTTGTGTCTACAGAGAGCAAATAACTACTTCTACCACACAAAGCTTCCCTCTCACTTCACCAGGCTTTTACCTTCTGCTTTCTGTAGTTTTTTCATTGCTTCATTCAGCTTTCCTTGCCCAATCAGTGCACATGCACTGTTATAACACAGCTCGTAGGTAGCTTCTCGAAGGCCTAAATCCTCCTAGCATGAAAAACAAATATAAAACATGAATATAAACATATAAACAAATATAAAACAAATATTGCATGAACACTAACTGATCTGTACAGATTTAACAGGCAACAGATACAAACCAGAGTTTTCCTGTATATTCAAACTAATCCTTGAAAAATAAATTTAAGAAGCAAATTTAACAGGGCACATACAGGGCAGGTAAGTTGCAGCACAAAGAATCTTCCCTCACACTGCACAAAGTCAGAAGCAGCTGGCAAGGCAGCAAGGAAACTCCAGCCTGAACCTGGGTACTACTCAGGCTTGTCCAAGAGGGCAAGTAAGAGCTGCTGCTCTTGAGAATTATTGGAAAGTAGATCCACAGCACTGAACAGAAACCTGAGAATGCTGTGTACACCTTCAAGGACAAGGATTTCTAAACAGATTTGAACATTACAATCTTCCCTGTTCATTAACAAAAATATTCCAAAGCATGGCTGGGTGGTAAGAGCAACTAGCTTTAACCATGGGTAAGAGGGTAATAAGAGAGAAAAGTGCTAGTCACCATAGGTGTTCTGCTAATGCAGGTTCAGAAAGAACTACTTCCTGCTCTGCTGTGCCATCTAATAGTACAAGGTTTCTAGAGATCAAAGGTAAAGTATAATTCATTAATAATAACAGCATTTATTCCTCCATATAGGGAAAACCATTTGGTGATCTTCATTCAACACACTCACAAGTCTTTTTGTGACAGAAACACACTTCTGTCCTGTTCAGTATCTACAATTCTAATATAATATGTATCCTTTATTCCTTGGCTCTCACACCCATAGACACACATACTCACTTACTGGCACCACCTTCTCCCACGTGCTTTGTGCTGCCACAACAGCAGAGAGGTTGGTTTTTCTCTCCTCCTCATACTCATCCTGGGAGTTGCGGATGAGATCCCTGTATGCAGCCAGACAATCGTCGTAACGCTCCAGTCTGTACAACTGAGAAAGGAAAGGGATTAGCCCTCAGAACAGTATTTTTCTGTGCATGCTGGTAACTACAGCCTCCTTCCTCCCTCCCCATGGACTGGGGGCAGCAGAGCATCATATGTTTTAAGCTGAACATTACTAACATTTGCATCTACCTATAAGGGCAAACTATATAGACTACACTTGCAAGGACTCAAGCAATGACACCAGATACCTGCACAAAAATGACACAGCTCTTACTCCTAAAACAGCTTCTTTAAAAGCAGCAGTTTACTCAGTTTTGTCCTCAAACAGCCTTCTTCCAAATTAGATCGCCTCTCTAAGAAAGAAATTAAATGAATGGTCTTTCATGCAGCTGAGAGAAGATAGCCAATTCTTCACAAAACTGTTCTGATCAACCAGGAAAAAAATTAGAGGAAAAAGCATAACTTCTTTTCTGCATCGCTTTTAACGCCTCAGATGTCGGGTCCCACAAACCATTCCTGAACAGGTATCTAATGTAAACAGATGGCTGAACCACAAACAAATCCCAACAAATCTCTTCCTTCCTCAACCAGATGGCTAATACCAGGCCAGACCCAGGAAGGGAGCAGAAGTCACAAATGTATTGCTTTGGTTCTGTGGGAATAATTTGATGACTCTGTCACCAGAACTAGGCAACTGAAGCTCTACGAAAGTTCGAGCAGTTGGAACCATACCTGTCCTTACCTTCAAGCCAGAGAAGGAAATTCTGTCCCCATACTTGCCCCGCATTAGAGGAGGGACAAGGCATGCACCATATGAAACTCCCACCAGCAAGAAAGTTTGTAATTACCACTTGTCCGTAAAGCTCCTTCAGTTTGTCTGTCTGCTGACTGGCACTCTGAATGGTCTTGAGAGCACTTTCAATACGGTTCAACCTGTATTCACAGTAGGCCTTCTCAAAGGCAATAACGTCGCTGCAAGGACAAGAGAAAGGCTAACAGCTTGCTCTAGAGTTTTCCCTCAACAGCATTCACTCACATATAACCAGCCCTAATTAGCCACAGACTGCTACAGAACCAAAAATCCAAACACAAATGATCCCAGATTACTGAATTATGTATCTGTTGATCACTGAAAGTATCTTCTATCTACTGGTGTTCAAAAGAGAAAGCATATCAAAACTTCATCCAAGAAAAAAGGCTCCTTTTTAATAGCATTTCCATATACATACAGGACTTGTATTCCAAATCCTCTGTGCTCCAGGCAGCCTACTAATTATGCTAACCAAATGCTTGAAGGGTAAAACAATAGCAAACTTCATCCCGTGATGTTTTCTTAAGGAGAAGGCATTACATTGAAATGAAATATTGTTTCAGCAATAATTGTAAAAAAGACAATCAGCTCACGGAGAGAGAAAAAAACACAGTCTCACAGCCTCACTTACAGGCCGATACCAAGACAAAGGTAACAATAACCTATTTTGAAATAGCATTGCAGCATTACTGCAGCAAAGGGGTTTGCTAAAACTGGCTTCAAGCTCACACCAGCAGGGAAGCATTCTCAGAGAAGCAGAGCCTTGAATGCTATGTTCCACCTACCCCGAGTTACCACTTAAGCCAAAGGAAAATTAATCAGCAATTCCTTTAGTTCATGCCTGGGAGCACTTATTATCAGCTTTACTTTGCCTATTTAAAATGATCTCGATTCAACTGAGTATTAAGGAAGTTCGAAAATTAATGGCATTTAGAACTAAAACAAAGCAGCCTCAGTGCAGGATAGGAAAACTTCAAGACAGACCAAGAGCCATCACTTTACTTGCTCTGCAGGACATAGACATGCAGTAGAATGAGCGGAAAGAAGTTCTAGGAAGAACCCTGAAACCAGTTGGATACAAAAAAAAAATAAATTCCTCCTCCTTAGCATATAATAAAATAATAAGCTAAAAAACTTGAATTAAACCCCTTTTGTCCCAGGAAAGAAGGAATTGGTGAAGAGGGTAAGTACATGTTACTCAGATACGAACAAAAACAAAGATATGTTTCATCACACTGATAATTTCAACACACCTTTTTGGGAAGTTCCTTAATAACAACAGTATCTGAAATACAAACATTTTGCTGCCAGACAGTTCCTGGGTAGCACTTTTCATCTCTGTCATTGCACAAAGAGCATCCTTATAAGGAACAAAATTAGAATCTTACGAACACAAAAGGGAAGCTTGACTTGTTCTCAATTTGTCTCCAAGGTCCTGGTTTTGAGAGGATGTACAAAGGGCTTGCACCACCCCAAAAGCTGAGATAGTTCCTTCAGGCTGGCAAAGCAAAGGACCCCAAAGAGCTGTACGGTGAGACAGCCAAGCAAAGCCAACAGCTTGCAGCCAACAAAGGCTTCTCCCTTCTCACTTCCCTCCCGGAGAGATCTGTCCCCTTCCATTGTACCAGCCATGCTGCCCAGCCACATCTACAAGGACAATCAGCATGTTGAGGTGGCTGAAAACTCAGTTAGGGACAATCCCTTCAACAAGTACAAGCAAGATGTTAGACTGCCTCAAACTCAACCAGATCCTGTCTCACCCCCTCCCATAAATAGGTGTGTCACTGAGAAGACCAGCCCCAATGTCTCTGAGCATATCCTGCTCTTTATTTTGCTGCCTTATTAGTCCCTTCCACTGAAGCTGCAGCAGTTTCTCAAGGACTCAGGAGTTTCATATTTTGTAGAGCACAGCAAGACACAACTCACCTGGTTAACACTTTAGTGTGGGTATTGATTATACCAAGGGCTTCCTTAAAGTTCCCATTCTGGATAAGACACACTACTTTACACTGAAGTGCGGTCACGTCATCTTTGTTGATCTGCAGTACTGGAGGAGAAACCAGTTTCAACACGATTCAACTCAAACACACTCAGGCTTTGTAAGAGACTCTTATTATTAGAGCTGCAAAAACCCATCTGAGAGAGTGGTCACATCAACTTAAAGCATCCTGGCATGGCTTGCTTTGGCTCAGATCATGAAGCAAACCCCAGCACGATAAAAGAACGCAGCATAAATCCTGATCTTACCAGAAGCATGCACTGTGCTAACATGTCTGGAAGAGAGCTGCACCAAAGGGGCTGGCAGGTACACACATGGGCAAACCTTTCCTTGGCATTTCACTTCCAGGCACAGAACACTGTGCCAAGGCCCCAGTGCCACGTAAAGCATACTCAGGAAGGATAACAGCTGGGAGAGAAGAACAGTGTGGCTCTTATCAGGGAGTCACTTTACATGCAAAAACTTTCTGCCAGCGGATGACAGTGAGGGAAAACTACAAGAGAGGCGTAGGTTTTGCTATTTGATTTTTTTTATGGATACCTGCTTTTTCAGGATAGGAGATGAATCCCTACTGCCTACCAGCAGCAAAGACAAAACTTTTAACCACAACGTGCCTTATGCTGCAATCCCGTTTTGGATGCCAAAACAACACATCTCAACGTGAGCTCTTCGTTTCGAGCAAGTTACTGCTCCCAAGCCAGTAAGTCCTTATGCACAGCACCACTCGTCCAGTTCCCGGGGGAAAATCCCTCCTTCCTCCCATGATCAAAACGGAAGGAAAACCCACAGGCAACTCCGAAGGCTTGACCCACAGCAAGGGATCTGTGATGCAACACAAGCGCCCGGTGGTCGTGGTACAGCAGCGGAGCCTGGCTGTCCCTCTTCCCTCTACCCCAACACAGTGAGATCCCCGGAGCCTCTGTCCCCAGCCCTGCTCCCGGCACGAAACCTACGGACGGACGGACATCAGCCGCTCCCCGCCACACCGCAAGGCCAACGCGCCCGGGCGGAGACCACAGACCCGCGGGGCGGGGGCACTGCCGCCGCACTCACTCTTATTGACGGACTTGAGCGCGCGGGCGAAGTCGCCGTTCTGGCCGCAGCGGTTCACCTCGCTCCACAGCCCCGCCGCCGCCGCCGCCCCCGCGGCCGCCGCCATCTTGCACCGGCACCAGACACACGTCGCGGGGGCGGCGCCGCGCCGGAAGCGGAAGTGCCGAGCTCGTGCTCTTCCGGCAGCCCCGCAGAGCGCGCAGCCGGGCCGGGCCGGGGCGCTGCCTTTGTCTCGGTGCCTGCGGCTTCGTGCTCCTGAGGGCAGCGCTGCGGGCCAGGGGTAACCGGGACCACTGCGGCTTCTGCACTGGGCAGCCCTGGTGCTCTGTATGCACTGGGGAACGAGAGGCTGGAGAGCAGCGCTGCAGAAAGGCACCTGGGGGTCCTGGTCGATGGCAATTGAATGTGAGTCATTGTGCCCCGGCAGCCAGGAGGGCCAACCCTGTCCTGGGGACATCAACCAGGGAAGGGAGGGGATTGTCCCGCCCTGCTCTGCACTGGGGCAGCCTCTCCTCCAGTGCTGGGGGCAGTTCTGAGTGCCACAATGCAAAAAAGGCATTGAGCTGTTGGAGAGCATCCAAAGAACGGTGAAAGGCCTTGAGAGGAAACCGTGTGAGGAGCCTTGGAGGCCACTTGGTTTGTTCAGCCTGGAGGAGAGAGGGAGACCTCACTGTGGTCTTCAACATCCTCATGAGAAGGAGAGGAGGGGCAAGTTCCGACCTCTTCACTCTGGTGACAAGTGGCAGGACTCAAGGAAACAGGATGGAGGGAAGTTAGGGAAGCTCTAGCCTATGTATCAGGAAAAGGTTCTATATCCAGGGGGTGGTCGGGCACTGGAACAGGCTCCCCAGGGAAGGGGTCACAGCACCAGCCTGACAGAGTTCAAGAAGCTTTTGGACAATGCTCTCAGGCACAGGGTGTGATTCTGGGGATGGTCCTGCACAGGGACTGGAGCTGGACTGTCATCGTGATGGGTCTCCTCCAGCTCAGTATAGTCAATGATTCTACTGATTTAATTTGCTTTCATGAAAAGGCTCTGCAGATGTAGCACCTTAGTTACTGCCACATAACTCCACTCCTCTTCCAATGTTTTGACCAAAGTGAGTATTTGTGGAGAGGAAAGCGTGATTGATCACCTTAAAAGGATTTTCCACCAACTCCCACTACTTTCTTCTGCTAAAAGACTGGCATCAGTCATCAGTTTTCAAATTTCAGAAATGTCATGATTACAACTATCACAGGCTGTGTGTTTTTTTAAAATAAAAATTGTTACGTTATAAATACATCAGAGGGTTAAGGTGGCCATCACTTTGTAAAACACCAACATACCAGGATTTGGCTTTCAAACAGAAACTGAATCAAAAACTGCAATGTGAGATATGACCAACCAAGTCAGCTCAGTGCAGCTTGGACACTGGAGCCTCTCTTTATAAAGCAGTCCCAGGTAAAAAACACAAATGAAGGACTAACGAGCAATCTGGTGTCATCTCTTCCACAGAAGTAACAACCACATTAAAGAAAGGAAAAATAACAATTCATACTTTAAACAAAATACTCTTTTTATTAGAGTATTTTTGATTAAACATACAGAACTCAAGATTGCTATTTAAAATTTGTAACACTCGAAGTTTTTCCCTCTAGAAGGATGGTAACACAATCTCAGTGCATATTATATGGAAGGATCATACCTCTCCAGTGTCCCGCTCATGAATCAGAGCAATACTGCATGTACTTGGTGTGCAAGCAAGGAGGGAGTGCTGAAATGCAGTTAACAAACCAAAAATGCACCACCAATGCATACACAGTCAGCTCCACGACCAGTGATCCAGAGAGTAGCATCACGTGGCTTCAGGAACGAAGGAGAAAACTGTTCCTGACCATGAAGAAGTAATAGGTAACAGACTCATATTTGTACAACTCCTAGGCATTCCTCCTTCGTAAGGACTGCAGAAGATTGCAACTTTAGCCACTGGTTTGGAAGATTTTCTGAAGCCTCCATTATACTGGGGGTATAGGCACAGAAATCTTGCCAAAAAAGGGAAAGAAATGCGTGATCCTACAGCCCTTGTGCAGCTCCAAGCACCACCATCGCAGACAGCACTTGCTTATGCGTGAAATTGTCTGCTCTAGACTGGCTGCTGCATTGGAGCCTTGGCACTGGCTAGTTCCTCTGTTCCACACACAGGACATGAACAAAGCAGAGTGTGGAGGTCCCAGTGGAGGTACCTACACCTCAGCTGCCTCCACCTGCTAGTACCAGTTCCTGGAACACACACCATTACTATCAGACTTCGTATATATTCATATTCATTTATGAACAGATATATATATATATATATATATATATATATATATATATGCAAACTTTATACTTTGTTTGCATCCACGCACAAATACTACAGCCAAGACCTGCAGTTCTGTGCCTTTTCATATGGTTGAGCAAAGCCTAAGCAGTTTTCAGCTTTCAATTATGCATGGTTAAGTTTCATAGACTTATTTCTAAAGAATTAAAAAATGCAGTTTAGAAGTAAGTTTGGTCAAGGTCATCACTGCACGTGGTACAGGCAAACCTGATCAAGTGGTACTCATCAACTGTGTTGTGATGGAATGTCTGAGGGTAGACTTCTTCAAATGAAAAATCCGGACAATTGAGAGGTATGCAGAAAACTTGTCTTAAATACTTGAAGCTACATGTGCAATCTTACAGAACACAAGCTACAGTTACAGACATAACAGTAAATCTTATTAACCAATAGTGCATAAGAACTTAAAAACAGTCAGTGAAATTAGTTCAGCCAGTGACTTCCAAAAAAGTTGTGCCTCAGCTGCATTGAGGGGGAAAAAAACAAAAAAAAAAAAAAAAGAGGGGGAGAAACTCATTCTTAGGTAAGTTAACACAAAGTTTTAATCTACATTTTAAAAGCTGTTTTATTATATATTTTTATATATATGCTATGTATAAAATAAATTAAAAAGGGGGAGGAGGAAATAGCTTTGTATATGCTTCAAATTAACACAGACCAGTAGTTCCACAAATTAACATTTTACCATCTTTGTGGTAAAAAGTTGACATAAAAGTCCAAAACCATACAATACTTATAAATAGAAACAGTTCAAAAGATACTTTTTTTAAAAATGGAATTTAAACAGCATTTTCTCTTTCCCTACAATACACTTCAGTTTTGTATATCAGCATCAATACATTTACAGAGTATTTGAATGTCACATCCACAGAATCGGTAACAAAGCAAGTAACAGACCCAGTGATGTTAAAATTTAGGACTTTTTCTCCCAGATAACTCTACCTGCTCCTCAGCCTTCTTCTGAAATGAAGGCTATCAACATTCATCACCCAGTCTGAGGTATGGGCAGAATAAAATCTGCAACCAGTACTCTCCAACCCACCTTGCCTCTGCTAAAATATAGTAACAATCTATTGATCTGGCAATTGGCAATGGTGGTGGACAATCTCATACATCCATTTAGCTTGTGTATAATTTAATCCTGATATTAAAAAAAAAAATTGAAACATAGTATTAATGCTTAACTTAAAAAACAAAAACAACCCCACCAACAAAGAAAAACCCCACCAAAACTCCCCAACTTTTAATCTTTGAAACTATGTTTAAATGTTGTTCCTGGTTTAAAGCTTCACATAAAATATTGGACAGAAAGATGACAATTTTTAAACCAAGAGAGCACCTAAAAACATATCATAGGTAAAAATGAAACCAATCATCTCTCCACTTCATAAAAACGTAGAAACCCTGTCAGCAACAGTAGTACACTCAGAACGAACAACGTCAAAAGGAGCATCTAGAATACTCAAGAGGCTTGCTACGCTACTTCTCTTTATTGCCCATTCTCTCATTTGTATGGATGGCCACTGCATGACAAGATGCCTGTGGATAGTTCTTCTTTTCACCACTGCTGCCAGCTGAAGTCATCATTGCTGCCAAAGACCAAGAAAAATCCTAGGATTGTGGCAAAGATGACTGTATTGCCGGTAAGGACGAGTGCACATGCGCCCCAGTAAATCTGTGAACAGGGGGAATTCAGTTAGACATGTCTGAAGCTGAACTCTTAACAAAACAAAAGGTAACATCTTTTCGTCCCATTCTACAAAGTTCATTTACAAAGTCCCATTACATACAAAGTTCAGTAACGTGTCCACGATGCAAGAGGCAGTATCTTGTTATTTGTGGCTACAACAAGCAGGCTGGGCTTACCCAAAATTATTTGACAAATTCACAGCCAGTCAAGCAGCACTGCAAGTTTCTTCTAGCTGTACTCAAAGCATTGACTAGCAGGCACAACTGGTTTGGTATGGATGCTAAATCTAAACCACAGTGCCTGTACAAATTACAGGCCGCATAGCTCCTCGGGCTGCCTGAGAAAATAGCCTGGGAAAAATATGAGAAGGAATTAAAACAATTCTCAGGGACACTAAACAGCCTTGCAGGTGTTGTTTTGCAGTTTTGTTTTCTCTTGCAGGAGAAGGCCAGGGGGGTGATGGGCCCCCCTGACCAATGATGGTGATGTAGCACTTTGTTAACCAATAGGAGTTTCTTTTCTGTACCTTCCACGTACCAGTCTATAAAACAGGCCTGAAGTAATAAACCAGAGAATTCTCATGTTGTGACTCCCTTGAGAGTCCGTGTCGTTCTTCCTTGCCGTTCCCAATCGGAACGACAGTTTGGTATGAAAAGTATGGCTAGACAACAGCATAAAACACATCTGCAGCCCAGCTATGCTGTAAGACTTTTTAAAACAGGTATTTAAGGTCTTCAAAACGCCTGCAGATATCCCAGTAACAAAAAAGGAAGTGCATGTTTTCATAGGAGAGTAAGTGGATTACTCAAAGGGTGTGAGGCGTTCAAACTGCCCATCTGAGCTGTTCTTGCCTAAAGAGATTTATGAAAGAGCACTCTGTGTGTTTTGACTTAGTAGTGCTTTCTGACATTCACACAAAGAAAGTGAACTTTTGGAGTATTTTGGTGAAAAGCTGTATACTAGGAAATATGTAATGAGAATGTGGAAGTTTAAGAAAATGACACTAGTATCATTTACAATATCATTTCCACGGAGAACAAAAATGCTTTTTTTTGTTTGTTTGTTTATTCATGCTGCTTTAAGCCAACTATTCCACAGATTGTCTTTGAAGTATTTTTTACACTACAATATTTGGTCACTTCCCTGTTAAGTTTTCACAGTATTTTCAGTCTCATTTTCTCTGCATTGCATTGTCAGGCTTTATTCCATGACCACATGAAGCAATTGGCAATCACAATGTTCTGCCACACTCCCACTTCTGTATTGATTTTTCTTGCAAAAAAAAAAAAAAAATTAAAAATTCTTATTCTGGTTCCAAAAGTACGAAATTTGAAGAGTTATTTAGCGCATGAAAGCTTTACCTTCAATAAACAAACAAACAAACACAAAGAAGAAAGTTTTCTAGAAAAGAAAAGGCAATCACAGGTTGAAACATGACTAACCAGTTCTGCTCTTGCAAACACTATAGGCAGCCCAAATGCTGAGACCACAATGCCTGTTGTAAGGAATATTGCCAACTCCTTGCAGGCGTTACTTGTAGCATCCGTGTCATCTACCAATCTTCTTGCTATGCAGTATGGGATAGGAGAAAGGATGTAAAAAAACAGAACAAACAGTGGCCAGTACTGGCTGAAAAAGAAAGGAGAAGAAAAGTTTTAGTTAACTGGATTTACTTCCTGCTCCTCCTAAAATCAATGCAAGGCATTTTCCCCATCCAGCATCCCCATTTAGGAAAGACAGACAAGCCCAGGGAAGGCAAATCCTTTGCCCTGGAATGAGCTGACATTAATCCAACAGACCACGTGTGTGAGTGGCTTCAGCTGATCTCAACGGCAGCAGGGCTCGCTAAAAGGATATTCATAAAGCAAGATTTCACTAAGCAAGCCTAAATCTAATGCCACCTCACAAGGTGAGCTTAAGTCCAAGTTTATCCTGACTGCTCTACTTAACAGATACCCTTGCAGTGCCCCAGACTAGATTTCTCAGGCACACAAATGCAGGTGCACATTGTTTTCATGCTTTACTGCATTGTTTGAAGGGTAACTGGATAAGGGTCTCCTTCCCAAGAGTTTGTGCACTGGTTTTAAAACAAAAGAAAGCTGGCCTAGGAGTTCTAGTCATATACATAGAAACTCCAATTCACAACTAACAACAGGCCTGTCAACAGGATATTTGGTATTTATTCAACAGTGAATAAGTAAATTTAAAACATTTTCTGTAAAGTCAGCATTCCCTTGCAAAGACAAAGCCTTACTATCTAAGAGTCATAGGCCTTACTATCTGAACACTTGGTCTGCTACTTTGTATCTCCTGAAATCCAGGAGATAGGAATCGATGTCAGGAAAGTACAGCTTTCTGTACAGCTGCGATTGTTCGAGATGCTAGATTACAAGTGTTGGACACAGCCAAAGATCCACCTGATAGTCACCGATAGCCCAGCTACCCCTAGGCAGCCACAGAAAATGCAAACGCTTCCTGGATAACAGCACTGGGTGCCCTCCTCGGGAGATGCTGCTGTCTGGTGGTCAGCCACAGCGGGACACCAGTCCAGACAGGGCAATTCATCCTTGCACAGTTTGCAGCCAAGCCTGGTACTTTAACTTTTGCTGCCATTGCTTTTAAGGATTAATTAAATCCTGGATGGTTTTTTTTTTTTGTTGGTTTTTTTTTTCCCCCCACCCCAATCTTTTGAAGCAAAAACCAGAAATCCCAACCAACAACAAAACCCCAAAAAACAAACCCCAATAACCCCACCCAAAAAACCTGAGGCCCCTCCTACACAGAGAGGACTTATCAATCTACCGCTGTGGAAGCCGGACTCCTCTGCAGTTACAGATACACAAGAAAGAAACAAGAATAGAAAGAGAGAGCACGATACTTGTACTGGGGCAGGGCACATCCGAGCATCAAGAACATCAGTCCGACCGCTCCCCCAAAGGACAGGCTGATCAGCGCTACAACGAGAACAGATCGAACCAATACGAAGGCTGCACCACGCCGTGCCGAACGCCGCCCGCCGCCCGCAAACGAACGCGGGGCTCGGCGCGGCCCCGGCCGCCCGGCGGAGCGGGGGCACTCGGGCTCCCGCGGCGGCTCCGGGCCCCTCCCGCCCGAGAGCCCGCCCGGCCCCTCCCCGCGCGGGCCGCGCGCGCCCGCCGTTACCGGCCGCCCCGCCCCGCGCCGCCCCGCGCGCACCTTTGATTCCCGCCATGGCGCCGCCCGTCCCGCCAGCCGCGCGGCACCGGAGAGGCGCGCGCCGGGAGCCGGAAGTGCCTCACGGAAGCGGAAGCCGCTTCCGGCAAGGGGGAGGGCCACGCCCCGCCTCTCCCGGCCCGGCCCCGGCACGCTCATACGTGGCGCGCTCGCAGGCCCCGCGGCGGCAGCCCCGCCCTCTCGCCTAGCGCGGGAAGCGCCGCGCCCTCGCCGCCCATTGGCCCCACGGCACGTCGGGGGCGGGGCTTCCCGCTGGGCGCTGCGCGTTCCGGCGCGGGCACCGCCCCCGGGCAGCGGTGACAGCTCCCGGTGCGGCCATGGCGGCCCTCGCTCTACCGCTGCTCCTCCTCCTCTGCGCCGCCGCGGGACCCGCGCTGGGCTGGGACCGATCGGGTGAGACCCGCGGGGATAAGGGGAACTCAGCGGGGCCTCAGCCGCCCCTGCCGCCTCCTCCGCCTCCTCCGGCGCGGTGGCAGCTCCTCGCGGCCCGGCACCGGGCAGTGCTGCCGGTTTAGCGGCGGCCACCACGGGGAAAGAAGGGCTTGTGGAGGGGTCCGCGCCAGGAAGGCGTTTAGATTTGGGCCACTAAACCGGCTTGTGTCGCAGCAGCGATCCCACACTGCGGTCAGTGGTGGCTCGCTGCCTGCGAGGAGCAGCCCGGAGCCGCCTCGGAAGGAAATGGGGAGCTCTCGTGTTTCCGTCTGGGCGTCTGATGTTTAGTAGAGCTTCGTCTCGTAAAGGTGCAGGCTTACGGCTTCGGCCCTCCTATCGACAGCCTTCTCCTGAGAGGAGGCCCTCGTAGCCAGGAGGAGTGCACCTGCACAGGCGCTGACGAGCAGTAGGAAGAATTTTTTCACAGGAAGGGTGATGGAATATTGGAACGGGCTGCCCAGGATGGTGGTGGAGTCACCGTCCCTGGAGGTGTTTAGGAAAAAACTGGGCTTGTCACTCAGTGCCATGGTCCGGTTGACATGGTAGGGTTCTTTTATCGAGGTTGGACTCAGTGATCACAGAGGTCTTTCCCAGCCTAATGGATTCTGTGATTCTTTGTGCTGCCTGTTTCAGGGAAGGTTCTGCTGCGGGATGTTCAGGCGCTCACCCTCCACAGAGGACAATACACAACATCCAGGCGGACAGCTTCAGTCCCTCAGCTGCAGTGCACAGGAGGCTCTGCGGGGTGTTCCCGTGTCCCTGAGGTTGTTCAGTGTTACAACAAAGGATGGGATGGCCACGATGTACAGGTAACTGTTTAAAACCTCTTAAACTGTTTATGGAATTACTTTCCCCCAAGCTGGTAAGTTCTGAAGGTGCCAAGAGTAGTGAGCTAGGTTGTCAGTTCAGGTGCTTTTTGACAGATGAACTCTTGCATCTAAAACTTAATACTTTTAGGTTTGGATTTTCCAGAACTACTGTAGGTATATGTTTGAAATATTTTTGTAGGAGCTAATGTAAAAGATGGCATAGCAAACCTTTGTTTGTTTTAGATAAAATGGTGCTCGAGTTTATAAAATCAAACTCTTGCCAACCCCAGAGGATGCTTTTGAATTGCCATTGCTGTGCTGTCCCATTTTTTATTAGGAAACAAGTGGAAAGGGCTTCTAAATATTTGCTTAACTTCAGCTCTACATTTTAAAAGCTAAATTTCAGACTTGCCATTCACTTGCACCTAGGATGTGAGTGCTAGTCAGTAAATGGTCTTGACTTTCAGCTGTTACCGAGGCCCCTGTCAATAGATAACCAGGAATCAAGACTAAAAGTAATTGCTAAAACTGATATAGCAAAGAACAGTCAAGTATAGATTGGCAGTTAGTACTGCTGTACAGGATTACTAATTTAGAAACAAATGCTTTCTTACTTCCTCTCCAAAATATGTGTCACATGCCAGTAGAGGTCCCTATGTTTGGGTACCTTAAGGGAATGTGAGCCTGACAATCCACCTATGTTCAACCAGAGAATCCCCAATATAATTGATGAATGTTGCATATGGATGCCCAATAATGTCCGTTCCAGTTTCTTTTGATTTCTGCACAGACACAATGGTGCACTGGATTTCAGGCTCACATGCTATGTTTTTGTAGCTGCCATCGAGTTTGCACAGGACAGACATTTATTAAGAAGCTGTTGTACAGGGTATAGCACATTTTTAGAAGTGTTGCTATATCTCAAGAAGGGATATTTGAAAAATGTGTTCGGTGGAGAAAAACAAAATCTTCCAGAGTTGTAATTCTTCAGTGTTCTGAACGATAAGATGTCTTTTAAGTCATAGGATTTAAAATTCATTTAAACATCAAATTCCTATTCCTTTTCAATGTAGAAACACATGGAAATTTCTTACCTATGGCCCATAGATGCTTTGTTAGCAATTACAGCTTTATTTCAGGGTGTATGTGGGGAAGCAGGTAGGTGTGTTCATCTTTGGGGCAGTATGTTTTACTGTGTATTGTGTTTTGTTTTTTTTTCAGTGGCAGTGCAAGGCAGACTTGGAAAATGTCTACCGTTTTGGAAAAATGGAAGTGAGCTGTGAAGGCTACGATTACCCGGATGATCCTTACATACTAAAAGGCTCCTGTAGTTTGCTGTTCAGGCTAGAGCTGACTGAGGAAGGTGAAAGGAAAGTGAAGAGCTCTGGAAGCTTTGGCTCTAGCTATTACCAGTCAAGGAAAGATGATTCTGATTCTGGTTCTGGAGCAATTGTTGTAATTGTTCTTCTCGTTCTTGCTTTTGGAGTGTACAAGTTCTTCCTCAGCAACCAGCAGTCTCAGCAGAGTTCTGGGGACAGTGATGGCTTCTCCCAGCCCTTCTGGCAGAGCCAGCAGGCACCTCCTCCTCCTGGTTTTAAGTCCACCTTCACAGGTAGGGCTCTGAGCCATTTACAGTACTCAAAAGAGCAAGCAGGATTGTCCTGTTTTGTCTGTGGTAAGGGAAGGTGGGATAGAGTTAAAACCACAGCATTTGTAGGCAGCTGCCGAATTGGCTGCAGAGCCTACAGTCAGCTTTGTATTCTGCTCTTTGTTCAAAAGAGGAAATAAGGGCTTGGTTTTTCACAGGCTTTCAAGGTAGGCTGCCCTTTGAACCTTTGAAAAGCCACCTCCCTGTGCTCTGCAAGCATTCTTTTCATCACCTGTGAAATAGCAGAATAACAGGGAGAATAATTGTCATAGGTAATCTGGAAAAGAGAATGTTCTTACACAGCCAGAAACAAACCCATACCCAAGGAGCACTCTGAAACTTTACAGAACGGCCTTTCAGCCCTGATTTCATTCACAAAGAGTTGATGGTATCATGTACCAGTCCTCTGTTTAACAGGGCTTCGGTGTAGTCCCAGCAGCTGAAAGATTTGGTTCCCAGAGCAGAGAACAGTGTCTGTGAACTGTCATTAGAGGGTACAGCATCTGAAACTCATGTGGGGCCTTTCATCTGAAGTTGAAAATTACAAAAGCAGTGACAAGGCTGCTGCTGGGAAAAGAGGCAGTTTTTCTTTTCCCAGAAAACTGGTGACTTCTGTCACATAATAAATACTCTTCCTTAGGCCATCATAGTGTGTCAGGGAAATAAACATTACTCATCTGGCATCTGACTAACTCATTTAACCCCGTAAACATGCAAGCATTGGAAAAAAACCAACATCACAGCACTGGAACTGAAACTTAAATGACATTCTCACAAGTTACATAATTTTTGTTTTTTTCCGGGATTAGGTTTACTTAGTTAAAAGTTTATCTTTTAATAATGCCTGTTAATGCTTTGTCCAAGTTTTGTTCAAACAGCTTGGCCAACAGAGGGTGCAGTGTAATTCTTTTGGATACCCTTGTGCAAGGCGTGCACAGCAGAAAATTTAAGCAGTACCTGCACCAGAAAATTAAATGGAATCTGCTTCTGTTGGCTTTGCAAATTGGTTTGCATGTAGTTATGTCAGACTGTCTGTGGGCGTCAATGGCCATGTGTGGGCATGGCACTGGCTGTACTGTGGTGTCATGACACACAGCTCTGTCACACTGGGCACAGGTGAAACAATGAAGGGTTATTTTCATTTTTTTTTCTGTTCAGTTCCATGTCAGCTAATTTCCCTAATGCATTTTTCTTTGCAGGAGTCTCGAATCTAGCAAGGGCAGGGCCTTGAGAATGTTTTGTTGAGGATTGCTGAAAACTGAGACACTTAAAATACACATTGGGAGCCATATAATGCTTAACTTGTGATGTTTTTAATAAGGCGTTTCAATGATTTGTCTTTAGGTTTCAGGCAAAGTAAGGAGGATAACTGAAATGTGGAGCCACCTTAAAAATGCTCTAAGTGTTAGGCTACTTCATGCATTTGGTGTCTGCCTTACATTGTGGGAGCAGGGCAGAAGCACATATCTGAGTGTATATGTCCATGTGTCCCAGGAATGTATTAGTCTCTGGAAACCTGGACAGTAATGAAAAGCAATGTTGTTCACATATTGCTGTTAATATTTAATTTGCCTCATTTTAAATCCCCTTAACATGCAGAATGTGTCCTGTGAAGCTTGTTTAGCTAGACTGTCTTAATTAAATTCTGCTTTCTCTCAGTTAGTTATTTGACATGATTCTTAATGTTTACTCTAGATATTTCAACAAAAAAATACTCAGTTTTCTGAGTCAGTGTTCAGTTATAGTGCTTTTGAACAAAAGAGTTGGTTCATCTCTGATTAACATTGTTTTCGCAGCAAATTAAGTAATTTGTTTTTGTTGTAGTTCTAAATCAGCATAAGTTAATGGTATATCATCCCAATGAGATTTTGTATTTCTCTCCACACATACAAAATGAAATTCAACACCAAATCCAGTCTAGACTAAACTGAAACTGATTATTTCATTATTGTTTTGTCTTCTGTGACTTCAAACAACCTGTATCAGTTTGAAGACAAACTGGGCCCCTCTGCATTTACCTACATCATCTCCGGCCCACTTGTTCAGGTGGGCATGTTTCAGGGAGACCCTAATGTTATTTTCAGTTCTTTTTATACTTCCTTATGTGTTAAGCCTGTGGTTGCACTTATTCTTGTATCCATGATTTTTGCAAGACCAGAAAATTATTCTACTTTGGATTTGTATTTTCTCTTTCTCTTTCTAAATGGAAGAAATTAATTCTGACTCAGAACCTCATGTTACGCAGGTCACATGTCAAAAAATTTGTGACTCTCCTTCCCCCACAGCCTACTTGCAGTTTCATCAAGGTACTTGTCAAGCTTGGTGACTCATGCATAATGAAAAACTTTGCAATGTGATTGCAGTTAGCTTGGCCTTTGATAGCAAGTGCCAGACTAGGATTACCAGGAACAATACCAGTAATGTTAGCGTTACACTGAGCCACTGTGACTCAAACTGTGCAGCTGTGCTCAGTGAGATTAGGAGCTCTGTGTCTTTGTGGTTTGCTCACTATGCAGTGTTACCTACTTGATTTGTGTTCTGCATCTGCTTCTGGCCTGCTTGGTGACCTTCAGCAGATTATTCTTTCTTCGTTTCCTTTTCTATTTTTAATCTAACTTGTCTGTTTATAGATCAGCAGGCAGGGACTCTTTCCATGTTTTGCAAATGTCACGGTTGTGAGATGAAATGGAAGCAGATTTTTAACATAAAACTCTTTATAGTAGTGTTAGTTTATGTGAGGTTTCCTGCTTTCTGAAATGTGAGGACTTTCAAGTTAAGCTTGATCAAAAACATGCTGGAATCAGGAGCAGTTTGTTGTCTAATTTTCCATTATCTTTAACAGGAGAGAATTTTGTTGCAACAGCTGGCCTGAGGATTAGTCTGTTACTAACTTATGCTTCTTATTTTCATTTTGTTTAAGATGGTGACAGCTTTGGAACTTATTCCCCTCATGGAACCAGTTCAGGACCAGGATTTTGGACTGGATTAGGAGCAGGAGGCTTGCTAGGCTACTTGGCAGGCAGTCACAGGTAAAATATGCATACTGACAGATTTTAAGTATTTAAGCTTTCAGGGGGTATGCCATGTACTATATTGACATTGTTTCAGGCCTGTGTCATTCAAGTTATAAAATCCTCCCACTATAAGAATTTTGAACAGCTGTTTGTAGCTTCAGGACCAGAGACATTTCAGACATGTTTCTGAAGCAGAATTGGAAAGACTGAGGTACTTCATTCTGTTTCCTCTGACCTGGCAGGATGGCCTGCAAATTTAAATTGAACATTTAAAGAATTTATCTGCAGAATGCCTGAAAACACACATAGTCATATTAAGCATATAATCATCTATATATGGATCTCTTCTATCAGTGTCATCTTTCCTAAAATAAGTCTGGATGGCCATATTTGGTATAGAGTTTTAGACATTTAGAATGCATCATTTTTAGATTAACAGTTTAAAGAGAGCAGTTGCTGCCATTTTAGGCTTCACTGGAGAAAGTATGAGATACCTGCAGGGAAGCTTCAGAGCCTAAGCAATTTTCTCTGCCAAATAACTTGACTATGTATCAAGTGTATTCCCATAGAAATGTAACAGATTAGAGAGTAAAATATATGGACAGGAGTGTGCTAAGCATCTGCATTGTAAAGTTGGGGGCTATTTTTAATAAAAGAAGCCTTATATTAATTCTGCTAAGATTTTTTTCTTAGGTATAATGTGTTAAAGTTTTTATTGACCTGGTATTTCTTAAGGCTCAAATACATGACTCCTGTGTTGAGGCATTATATTTATGTAGTATCTACACAGAGGTTAGTTCCATGATTTCTATACATTCCCCCATTTCAGTAGCCACAAATTATTGTTCAAGATCAGACATATAACTGAGTAAGACCAAATACATAAACAGGCTTCCTAACTTGGGCTTCTTTTTATTTAAAACAGTCTTTGGTCCACTCTTATTTAATTTAGCTTCTTAGGCTTTTGAAATTATGTGCCTCAAAATGCTGGTGCCAGGAAGTGTGAGAGAGCTGTTTGTAAATTTCAACAGCAGGAAATTCCATATCCATGGAAGCAAGTAATTTTAAGTGAGTGAGTCAAAGACCATGATATGTTAGTGTTACTGATGCGACCTTTTCAAAATAGTTAACAGAAGGATGTTTTCTCTTGCCAAACATGTCTGGGATGCCAAAATGCATTTAAACTTCAGATTTCAAACTTCTTTCTTGTCTGACAGAATCTAAGGTCAAAATTTCAGAGAGAAAATTTTCCTCATTTGCAATTGTTAGAATTCCTTATTCTGAAGAATAAAGCTTAACTTCCTTTTGAAAGTCTACAGATTATGATATCACAGCACTGGATGTTCTTGCTTTCAGTGTGTTAAATACATAGGAATATTTCTGGCTTTGAAATAACAACTTAGTTTTCCCTTGGAGGTGCAGTTCTCTTGTTTGGAATGGTATCTTCTTAATTTTTCTGAAGGTCACTAATGAAGCCTTCCTTCTACTCTGTTTCATGCCAGAGCACAGCCACGTTCCTCATATCACAGTATGTGGACAGATCCCACAGCTGTACCTCCTATGCATGGGCACTCAAGGAATTCCACAGAAGGCAGCAGTTCAGGGACAAGAACTGCTTCTGGTAAGGCAAAACACCTTTTAATTTCCTGAAGCTCAAGAGACTTTGACCTATCAAAAACATGCAGATGTTAATTGCAGTTCAACGAGCATCCTTATTTTATTTTACCAGTTGGTGTAGAAGGCATGTAATGATGTCCCTTCCTTCCATTCCCTATGGAAGTAGGGCAGCATTGTGGAGCATGAAATTCCCCACAGGCCTGTGGTGGGCATGGCACCACTAGCATTGGGCTTGTCTTCACTGGCAAGGTGCATTAGTTTAAGGCTCTCCCTTCTGATGTGCACTGTGAATACCCTTCTCCAGCAAACATGCACAGACATGTCCTCTGTAGAATGCAGGTTGTCTAATCTGCAAGAACAGAATAGTTTCCAGGCCAGTCAGCCCGCAGTTGTTTGCTGTTCTGCTTCATGTGAATAAGTTTACCTCGTCTCCCTTGCCACCTTTAGCCTTTTTAGAACTAGAGAGTTCAATGGAAAGGCTGTGGTGGAGCTGACTTTTTTTATATTTTTTTTATTTTGCAGGCTTTGGGGGCACAAAGCGAAGATGAAATCCTTGACATTATTACATCGGAGTGATTGAACTAAATCCTGTTGTGTACTTGTACTTCTTTTAGTATTAATATACTTCAGAAGTGGATATGAGCTGTGAAGGACTAGGCAAAGAATTCCTCCCTTTCTCTGTGGATTCTCACTTCTATTTAGGGTATCACAGATGCAGAAACATCCACTGTTTCAAATCAGCAGCATCTCCTACAGAAAAAGCTCATCCATGTTAAGAATGATGTTACAGTGACCATATATCTGTCTGTACTTGAGGCAGTATGGCAATGATAGCCTTACCAGATTTTCAAAGCATGTATCTTACTACTCATGTTCTGGGCTTAATTTCATTTCATCCAGAATTTCTGATAATTTTTTTCCTCTTTCCTGGTAATCCAGCATCTACCTGGTATGTAAGGAGTGCTGTTCTTTGAAGCTGATTTTATTTGCCTTTGTAGAATTGATGTGAACTTTACTGTAAGTGCAGTCAGCTACTCAGAGAAATGTTGGAGTTCTTCCTTAGTGGACAAGAGCAAAACTGTGTATGAAGAAACTAACATTGGTATGTTTGTATCTGTGCTGTGTGACTGTTGGAGCAAAAATATGCAGATTCATGGATTCTCCATGCTAGAGTTTATCTGAGGTGACTGTGCAAACCTGGGGGACATTTTCTGTAAGTTATTGAGAGTAAATTAATAAGTTAATTAATAATTAATTAACCTGGAAGTTTCAGCCTTTTTCTGGAAGACTGAGGTAATTTGTCTTCAGTTGATTACAAACATTTTGCCCACATTGAGGCCACAGATTTTCCTTTTAATGATGGATGTTGGCAATTCTGTGAATACCTGTGATGTGAATGGTCTGTCCTGCTAGATCACCTGTTCAGGGCACAGTAAACCAAAGGTGCTCATTGCAAAAAGGAAGAGAATGTTCTTAATGCAAAGATGATAGAATCTGGGACACAGCAGGCCTTGATACTAAGCAAAGAAGGGAAATCGATTATCTAATGGGATGTAAACTTCCCCAAATGTGCTTTTTTGAAAACAATGTGCTATCAAAGAGTGGGAAGCAGAGAGGCCTTGCTTTGTTCTGTGATGATATTTTGGGGCCTCTGTGAAGTGTCATACAGTCTTTAAGTGGCTTAGTCTCTCCTGGAAGAGGCATTGCTGGATAAAAAACAGAGAAATTTCTTAGGATTGTGGGGAGAGGGGAAGAGTGAAAAATGGGCTGCTTGATCACCAGCTCTTTTCCAGAGTCCATCCTAACAGAGTGTAAAAGTGTTTGTGTGGGCACAGCTTTGTGTATGCTGGCAGCAGCCAGAGAAGTGTTGTTGTTCAGCCTTGTGAAAATACAGTGTCTGGGAATTGATATCAGCTATTACAGTGAGAGCAAAGCTGATACAAGTTGTATCTCCACAGAGAGATTAGGTAGGTCTGGTTAGTCTAAGAAAGTGACTTCAGGATAACTCAGGGAAAAGCAAGCATGTCCATTCATGAATACAGAAGGAGTTAGCTCATATGGTAACACCCAAGTTCAGTGTATGGCTTAAGCAACCAAAAGAGAGAAAACCAAAAAAGAAAAGAAAAAAAAATACAAGCAAACCAAACCAGCAAATCCCAGAAGTCTTTATGCGGTTGAGAGCCAGAAAAAGTGCTTCACGAAAAAGTGCATGTACTAAAAATGTTATTTTGAAAGTATCAAATTAAATGGATAACTTCTTGAGGGTGAAATGATGGCTTGCTTCTCAGAGCTACCTGAGGGTTGGGAGAAAATAACTGCCTGCACTGTGATACACACTAATGTACATCACACACAGTGATGCACATTAATAGCCTTCACTGTGAACCTAAAAAGGGAAATGGCAAAGACCTTAATGATGGCCTCCTAGAAAGCTCTACCTTTTATGAGAAATCCATGTTAAGAAGAAAGAAGTAAGAAGAAGTCCATCTCTTTATGACAAAGTGTAGCAAAAGAATATATTTTAATTATGGAGTTCTTACTTGTTTCTAAGTCTGTTCAGGTTAAGCTTGTCAATATTTGCTTTGCCAACTAATTGCATAACAATGAAACTGGATTTTTTTCTAACTGGGTAGTTAGAATGCAAAGTTTGCTCTTAAATTACAGTATGCTGTGAAATGTTTTAGTCAATGTTTTCATTTGTATTTATGCATTTACAGTTTCTGCATGAAATATGATTTGATAAATCTGATACATAAATTTACTGTAACTTCTGAATCTGTTTGGATATGTTTGCCCTGCTCTCTGATAGAGGGATCAGAGAATCAGTGAATAAGGAGTACTTTTGTCTTTAAATCACTATCTTGAGGCCTGCAGGGATTGCATTGTTTGTTTTCTCAGAGTTCTCTGTCTCATCATCCACTTCCTGGGTAAATAATATCATCCTTTACCCTCAGATGCAGAGTGGGTAAGCTGTATGTTGTTTCAATAAAATAAAACAATACTGAGAATAGAGTTATTATTGACATTATATTATAATATTATATTGATTATGTTTTCAGTAACAAAATACTGAACCCTATAAGGAATTGAAGGCTTTCTTGTAAATCAAGGTTTGGGATCTGAATCTGCAGAAAAGCTCTGTTATGTCAGCAAGCTCCTGGTTTTACAAGGTGGTGAACTGAACCCTTCAAAAGAATTTCTGATCACTGCTGCTGTTCCTGGCTGTGGACAGAACTCTACACAGGGGTAGCATAAGCTGATGTATTGCCTTCCTAGACGAGGATGTGGCACTACTGAACAGAGGTGTGGTCTGCACAGAGTTCCATGTCTTGGCAGTTGTAAATGGCTTAAACGAAGGCCTGCAAATTCTGTGTTCCCTTCATCAAATGTTGCTGATGCTCCTGAGTGAAAAGAACTCGTGGAAGGCAGCTTAGAGCTCATACTTGTGAGAGGTCTCGAGCTTCCTTCCTGAACATCAGATCTGGAAGGTCCTAGTCTCCCTTCTGCTCCTGGGCAGGGTTTTGGCAGCCTCTTCACAGCAGCTTCATAGTTACAAGGCATATGTAAATGCTTAAACTGTTAAATGCTGTTATATTTATATGTTATTGATAGTCACAGTTCTGTTTTGTACCTGGGACCAGAACTGCTGTTACTCCGACAAGGCTTACATCCTCACACAAAGCTAAAGCTCATTACAGAAACGAAACTCCTGGTTTTACAGCTGACTTCCCATGAAGCATGTGATGAAAGAAAAAAAAAAAAAGATGTACAGAGATAAGCTTTCTCTGTGCTGCTGGGTCTTGTGACTCAGCTGCCAGGTCAGATCTTGGCTAGCTCTGTGGATTCTCATGCTGTGCACCTTGCTCTTTTCCCTGGGTGCCATGTGTGTATTTGACTTAGCACCAAGGCAAGACAGTAGGTGGTTTGTTTTAAAAATAAAGTTTTCCCATGGTCATGACTTTGCATCACTAAGTTCCAAAAAGGGAATTAAGCCAGGTGGTACGATTTCCAGCACTAGGAGTTGTTGCACAGAGAAATGACTGAAGTAAAGTAACAAGCAATACCTAGCTGCCTGCACAGCAGCCTAAAAGCTGAAAATGCAGTACCTGCACATAAACTGTTTTCCACTTAGCACCAATTCAAAGTGCTGTAGTTTTCTGTCCTTACTAAAGAAAATTCGTGTTCTTAATATTTTCAGAATCCTTATCAACCGGTGATTACGGTACAGAAATAGACCAGCTGCCTGTGAACTAAGGTATAGGAGTAAAACCCACAAAAACATTAAAATCTCGTAGCAATGCAATCTGTTCCAACAGAATGCTGTTGTGTCTACTGGAACTTAATGTCAGGCCCCTCCTTCTCCTTCTGTACCTCATGGGGCAGCTCGAGGTTGAGTGCTGTGTGGGAGAGGCTCCTTATCACTCAGCATATTTTGCTGGAGCCTTCCTCTGCAGATAGTTCTTTTGCTTTCCTAATACTGTGTGTAACTGCAGTAGTCTTCACTTTCTGACACCTCTTTTTCTATTGCAGCTGTGATTTGCCAATGCTAATGAAAATAATAAATAATGCTAATGAAAATAATAAAGGCAGGCTCCCTTTGTGTGGCCTGTGTATCTTATCTCCTGCTGTCTTCCATCTTGTAGTTCCCTCTGTTCCAGTTGGGGGTCAATGTTTCTTCAGCAAGGGAAGGACAAGCAGTTGTAAAAAGTGCCTTGAGCTGGGAATGGATGGAATAGATGGCAGTGAAGTCAAGGGAGTCAAGTGTCAGACTGTGAATTGACCTCTGTGGGCAGTATGTGGGTGGAAAGACCTTTTTTTGCTCTCTGTCAGAGAAGCATTTTTGTCAAAGGTACAGTATTACGGCAGCTGGGGAATGGAGCACCTAAAGGGCTGGTGAACTGGCAGCAAGGAGACCTGAAAATCTTTCCATCCTAACTTAGGAATGACTAGGACTTGTAGCACCAGGAAGCTGGCCTAGGATGTGCTAGCTCAGCCACTCCACAGTCATGCCATTGCAGATCCTGTAGGTAGATGTATGTTTAAAGATACCAGGTGCTTCTGAAAAGAAAGGTGACTTGTCCCTGCATCCATGGTTCTCTCCTTCTGCAGTGTGACTTAGAATGAACAGAGAACGCCAAACATGGAAAGAACAGCAAGCAACTATGACAAAGGGTAGCAAGTAGGCCAAGGTGAAGCTTGCAGGTGAAGTCTGTGTCCTAGTCTGTCCTGCCTGCTCACTCCTCTCACACAACAGCAGGAAATAGTAGGCAGTTCTAATAGCTGTTGTATCAGGATTATTTTACTGGGGCTTCCTGCATCCCTAAAGTTAAGTCCTACAGACAATTATCAGTAATATGGATTGACACCTTTTGCTCTGAGGGCCATCTGAGCCATTCCATAATTTAGACTTCAAACTACCCACTGTGAAGTTTGGAGGAGACAAATCACTGCCTGCTTGAAGACCAGAGTCTCTGAAGTACTGCATAGGGAGCTTTTCCTCATTTGCTGTGTTTGCCCTGACTTCCCTGGCATCAAGACTTATGCAGTCTTTGCTGTGCAACTTTATTTAGATGTCATTGTGCAGGATCCTCTGAGACCTGGCCCTGAGATCACAGCCCTGACATTGTTGCTGTAACCCTTCTTCTCTATGCCTCCTGTGTCCTTGCAATCAGCATGTGGGGATGTCTTTATTGAGGCAGCACTGGAATTACCAGCAATCCAGAATACCTTTTGCTGCTGCTGCCTGATGAGAGTTATTCATCTCCCAGTTGGCTCCTGTGGTCATTTTCATGTCATTTGGCAGCTATGAACATATCTCATCTGCTTTAATGGATAGACAACAATTACAGCTGGGGGGAAAAGGGAAAAAAAACCCCTGCAATAAATGTGGATAAAATGTTGAGTTGGAACAATTTTGAAGAGCTAACCTTCATTGTGGGATTACTTTATCAACATTCTTCTCCAGGAGCTGGACGAGTACTTTATTGATGTGAATTTAAATAATGGCATCAGTGTCTTCTGCATTGCAAGAGTGGAAAACTTAGAACAGGTTTGGTGTTCAACAAAGTCAGACCTGTTCAGGGCTCTTTGTAGTTTGATGCATTGCTTGTAAAGAACTGATAGCAGTAAAAAGTGAGGTTAGATCATTGCAGAAATTAATGTGGCTTCAGCATACACAGAAACAAGCTAATCTGTGCTGTTTCTGAAACAGAGGTAAAAACAAGCTCCAGTCTGTCTGAAGCAGCACAGAAGGTTGTTCCTGTCTTTGCTTTGAGCTGAGATCCTGTTCAGCACAAATTGTCATCTGCTGCTGACAGCTACTGTCAGCACTGAAGTCCTCTTTCCCTTAGGTAGGCAAACCCTCTGTCCTCATTCTGACTATTAGAAAATCAGCCGGGCCCTCTGGGTCATTGTGCAGTGTGATTCTGAATTGGCAGGCTTGGGTGGCTAATTCTACATTAACAGGTAGAAGGATTAATTTCCTTTTTAACAAGGATCTGGGGATTAGGCTGTAACTAAGTGAATGTGTATAGAGGTGAAACAGTGCAAACGTCAGTGATGAGAGGAAGACCATACTTGACTCAGGTAATCCAGATTTATCTAAGATATTAATACATTCCCTTTAGCCCAGCTGATGCAGCTGCTAAAGAGAAGTTAGGGCAGATAGCATTGCAAAGCTGCTTTGGACATAACTGAGAAACAGAGCTTTCTGCAGCAGCTGAGAGATAAACAGTGTGAACCATCCTCCAAGGGCATTCAGCCTGAGAAGAGGAGGGGAGAACAGGAAGTCCCACACAGAAACCAGTGAGTGTTTCTAGTCCGAACCTGCTACCGAGGCATCTGTTCCTCTCCAGTCTTTGTTTGCTTAGCACCTGAGAGGCCTCATGGAGCCACGAGTGCTACCACTTAGCCTCAGCTTGGCATACTTCCAAGCCAAGAGGCTGTGGGTGAGGGAAGATTGTATTTGATGACCTTTGGACAGCACATCAGGAGAGGCCCAGGAAGACAGCTGAGCTGCAGGAATGTTTCATGCCCTGGAATGACAAATAGATTAAGGCTATGGAACAGTCAGCAGCAGAGACCTTTAAAAAGAGAAGTAGAAAGCTCTGGAGGAGCCAGTCAGCACACTGGAGGGTATTCTTGTACACAGTGACTGCAGCAGGCTGGAGCAGCTGCATCCCATGGTCTGCATGTGGCTTATGAAGACTCTACTGGTTCAGCTGCTGGAGCAGTGCTGGTCTTTCTCTTGCCCTCCCTCCAAATGCATGGCCCAACCATGCATTTTCACTTGCCAGCTCAGAGATCATGTGCACCTTGAAACACAGGCAATCTGGGTTATGAAACTTTGTACCACACCACATTCTAAAAGCCAAAACTAAAGATGAGAAGGAAAGGATTGGGTGATTTTATGTAAAGAGAATGGATCAGATACTGAGCCATTACGTGACTTCTTGCTGAAAAATCCCTAGAACTTGAATTCCAGAAGCGGAAGGTGTTAACGGCCTCCGTCAGAGTTGGGGTACTGGGATCGGCAGAGCTTTCCTCCAAGGCAGTATGACAGCTTTTATATCATTATCTATGAGGATAAGGATCTACTTATCCTAGGCACAGCCTCCTAGCACAGAAAGGTAATGCCAACTGAAAAATGCTTTGCCCAGACTGGAAGAGGAAAAGGATGGATCATACCGGGCAGCATTTCAACCCCAGTAAGATACAATCCCCTTCCTGCAGGTGCCCCAGACAAAGGACTGTGGGCAAGGATCAGTCTGCAAGGATGGATGGGAAGAGGATTTTCTGGTTCCTTTCTTACCTTGTGGGCAGAGGTTTATTAGCTTAAGATGAGTTGCAGATACTTGAAGGAAAAGCCTGAAAAGGGAGACATTAATAACGGGGATTTGAGACTTACCCGTGTGTCAAAGGTGAGGGGCAGCTGTTAATGACAACTTTTGTTTCGTTTGTTCAGTTCTTTTCTGGCTTCCTGTTAAGAAAAAAATGGGGACAATAGAAAAGTAATTTTATTTGCATAGAGCACTGCATTTTCCATATTTCAAGGAAATGTTAGGCCTTACTTAACCTAAGCTTTTGCCAGTGTTGCACTGAGTGATGTGACTGCACCAGTGAAACCTCTTTTGAAACTGCTGCAACCCCATAACTTACCCTGAGAACAGAAGGGCAAGAAACACCTTTGGGTGCTTTTTTTGAGACAATAAGTGGGTGTCCTGCATGGTTCAGCTTTCCTATCATGAAAAGCCACGGCATAGCCAAGTGTTGAGCATTCGAAAAAGCCCATACAATTGCAGGGGAGTGCACAGAGAGTGTGCTTGGGAAAATGCTCATACACTTCACTGATTCTTAGGGATTATTTCAGGCTAGTGAAACGATTTTTCTGTTGACTGAACAATTACTGGAGGCAAAGTGGAAAGGTTTATATGTTTATTTAGGCAATGTTTTCAACTTTTCCCCTCAGAGCAGTTGCACTGGTGCAAATAGCAAAGGTTGGTGAGCTGGGCTGGAGACAATGCTGGAAGTTTTTAAATTTTTTTTTTAGTCTTATTGCATGATTTAAAGCACCCTACTCTCCACTTGCTACTGTACGGTCCTGAGCCCCTTTTCCAGTCCCTGGTACTGGAAAGGGACAGCTCTTCCAGAGAGTCAAACTCGGTTAAATATTGCCTGGTTGTCAGAGGGTAAGCTGATGCTTGCAGCAGGTAGAACAACAGGCAGTGGCTGCTGTTCCAGGAAAAATGGGAAAAGACTCAGTGAAGGAGGAAACAGAGGAATAAAGGGCTCAATTAAAAAAGGGGTGAACATCCTACATAGGTCTTGTTGAGTGACACTTCCAAGCCAGTGGGCGTAGGAAGCCAGGTGACAAGCAGGAGTAAGAAGACTGTGGCTTAAACCCAGAGGTGTTTAGGAAAGTTAGGTGGAATTTGTGAACCTGAGGTGAATAAAACAGACTCTTGCCAGCAGGACTTATTAAGAGAGGACATGGCAGCATGGAGTTTGACTTGCTGGGAACAAAGGGGAAACCCAGGGACAGGACTGTGATCAGCTGAGCCCCACCACACAACCACACATTCCTTCTAAAGGGGGCCTTCTTCCTCCCTTGCTCTTCCTCTCATCCAGCAATTGTACATTATATCTTCTCCCCACATAATCCCTGTTGTTGTCAATTAGCCAGTGGCAAAGCACAGAGGGCTGTTGCTTAAGAAACAGCTGTTCATCCAGGGACCTGTTGTCAAACACCAGGCACACCATTCCCTATTCTGTCATCACCCAAGACAAAAAATGTACATGTCCAAATCCAGTCACACCAGTGTTGCCCTACAAGAAAGGCTTTTAAAAAGTTTTATGAGTTGTTGCAGCTGGACGTCTGTTTAAGCTGTGGCACTGTAATTCCAGGCACAGCATTACCCTCCCTTTCCAAACAGTTACTCAGACAACTTTAGTTTTAGAAGCCAGGAATTGCTGCAGAGGATTGGGTGCTGTGTGCCTAGCCCTGACACCCAGCTGCACAGCTTTCAGCTGCAAACTTGAGATCACGTTTTCTACAGCACTTGGTACCTACTGCCTCTCCCTTCCATGGACTGAAATCATGTGGTACCAACCACATAAATGGGAGCTGATGGCACAAAATTAACCTGATGTTCAGAGCATCTTGAAACAAACAGGACTTGACAGGATGTGTTTTGTGCCAGGTTCGTGATTTGAGTCAGAGGGCTGTGGTGGATTAGGTCTGGCAATGGCAGCCTGAACACTGGGTTTACTGCTTCGAAAAATCCTAGCCACAGCAGTTGGAAACAGTCATATGTTAGAACCTATAGATGTTTTGAAAAGACAAAAGGTTTGTCTTTTCAAATTTGTTGATTTGAAAACACAAAAAGATTTGTGTTAAAACAGGTACAAATATTAAGCCTGATTGCTTGTAAAAAAATAGCTGGTGAGTAAAAAAGGTAACTTTTTAAACAGTAAATACCTTTTTGAAGAGTCTCACTCTTGTTTGCACAGGATATTTTGTACTGTAAAAAATTATGGTTTTGCTAAAGTTTGCCCCTTCAGAGTATCAACTGCTGTCCAAGAAGGCAGCAAAACCACAATCTATTCTGTGTGCTTTTCTGGAAGAGCAAAGCACAAGTAGCTAAGTGTGGATAACCTTCTGGAAACTTGTACTCCCTCAAACTGACCCCCATTACAACCACTTCTAGGCAGAAGTGAGAACATGGCATTTCCACTGACCTTGTAAGGTAGGACAAACCGGTGCTGGTCACTGACAGGGAGCTTTTTGGAGAAGTAGTTTTCGTATGTGTTGTTCTACTGATCCTATTCACCACACAGATGTGGAAACCTTCATGCTGGGAGGAGGGAGGAGCTGCCACACTGGCTATGAGTCAGAGAATTTTACTGTCTCTTTAAAAAATAATTTGTTGGACTTCTCTCATCATGATACCTGTGTCTACTGAAAGCTGTAGAACGAGCTCGTTCAAAAAGATTAAGACAAGAATTTCTGAGATGTAAGTGATGTGCATAGAGCTTGAAATTTTGGCCCATTCTGACCTTCAGACATGATGTGCCTCGTAAGTAGTGAACAAGGCAAAACAAACCAAATGGAGACCATTTTTAACCCAGACAGCAATACTTTTTCTCCATTAGCACCAAAAGAGATTCCTCTCAGAGCCCAATACTGCAAAGTGTATATATGGTGTGAGGTTCTGAATACTGTTTGTATTGTTAAAGCAAATGCTTGTAGGATCTATTCCTGGCAGTGAAGCATTTAATATTTAGTTTTTTTAGAACACATTTTACAACATTAACGTAGACAGTTACAGAACATTGGCATACTTGCAGAGTACAAAAGTTGAGAAA
This sequence comes from Cyanistes caeruleus, assembly GCF_971803275.1. Lineage (NCBI taxonomy): Eukaryota > Metazoa > Chordata > Aves > Passeriformes > Paridae > Cyanistes > Cyanistes caeruleus. The sequence goes on from NC_141705.1 coordinate 44,288,403, forward strand.
TCTGGTCAGACTGGTTTCTGAAAGGTGAAAGAGATCTCTGGTGAAGTGATAAACATTAAAATACTATTAAGATAACATTAATAGTGGTGCTTTCAGAGAAGCCTAAGCAATGTGGTCACTGGAAAAAAAAATGAAGAAAAGCAGACAGTGCAAAAAACCTGCTTCCAGGCAATGAACCTAAAAGGGCACTTATGTCAAATCCAGTCGTGAAACTATACGCAAAGGAAAGAACCAAAGCTCCCATAGGAACCTCAAGTCATCTAAAATGCTTTAACAATTCTGAATGCAGTGCCTTTATTTTTATAACAGATGGATGTTAATATTGAAGTATGCTTTCTATTAGAAACACAGTTTCAGCTCCTTGCTCTCCAGCTGATGCAGGATGGAAACAATCCATCTGACTGTTAATGTCAAGTTTCTTGTTATGGCACAAGTTTTTATTTATGATTGCATTCTTTGCAGACATTACAGGCTTTGATGTGGAACATTTCTTTCATGATACATACTCACTGCAGGACTATCTACATTCAAGCTGCTTGAAAGCATCCTGACCACGAAATAATTGGTGTAGCCACTTCCGTGTGCTGCTAAGATTTCTTGGGATACACATGTGGGATTTTTTTGGAAAGCACTGAAGAACCAACTGCACTTGACTTCTGGCATAGCTTAGGAGTGGTGTAACTTGAGTGTTAACCTATAAACCTGATGGGGCAGCCCTTGAATTAAGGGGGTTTGGGAATGGCTCAGACTTGACATAGAGCTCAAAGGAGCTTTTCACTGGGGAACACATCTTTTGTGTTTGTCTGGCATAAGGAGAGTGTTGAGCAAAGAAAGAGCTGTCTGCAAATTAGGCAAGTTCTGCAGGAAGAGGTGTAGGCAATGGCAATGTCAAAACTACTTACAAAAATTGGACTGAGGTTTGGTTAGATCTTTTGGAGCCAAGTAGTCTGAGGCAGTAGCATCCATGTATATTGTAAAGGCAAAACTTTGATGTGAGTCTGTCCCCCCATGTTCTCAAGCTCCTCTGCCAGGGTAGCTGCTCAAAGCTGTGGCCTGCATTAATACCAGAGCACAGCTGTGGTCCAAGCACCCTGCTCCAAACTATGCACATCCTGAGAGCAGTGAAGAGGGAGGAAAGACACATGGAGTTAGCAAGGATGTGGTGCCTAGGCAAGGGACCTCAGGTTAAGGTTTTAGGGCAACCTCTCTCAAATAAATCCATAGCATAATACATAAAATGCATATCTAATAAATTCATAATACAACATACATGTATTACACGGTTTCTCTTCTGGATGATGAAAATGACAGACAGACAGATATGGAGGCTGGAGAAAGGAGCTTGCCCGTGGGAAACAAATAACTAAGGTAGGGCCAGGGGGTAAGATTGGCCAGGACACACACCACATCTCTGCTGTGCAGGCCTGGAAGGCTGTTACTCACAGGAACAGATCAGGGATACTTTTTAGATTCTCAGTTTAAATATCTAACAAAGTATCTTTACTCTCCTTCAACAACTCCCAATGTAGTTTGCATTCTCCAGTGGTTTTTGTACCTACGAAAAAACCCATTTGCTTTCCCGAGTTTCAGAGGCGTTTCTGCTTTTGCCACCCTGTCTCTGCACCCACTTCCAGGTGGTGCAGCACAGCTCACTTTGAGGTTGGCCAGATGATACGGAGAGAGGGATTTTTACACCTTCCCAGTGATGTCAGCTCAACAGCTACTCAGCTCCTACGGAATGTTTTGAGATTTATAAATCAGCTCAACCTGAGGAATTTCAGGGCCAAGGAAATTTTTCAGATATTCATGGTGAAGAGCCACGAGAGTGTCCAAGAGAAGAAAGAACAACTAGGAAATTTGGCTTCCTCTTTTAGGATTGGGATTGTCACCTAAGCAGGACTGGATGCTGCTATTGAGCTCCCTGTTGCAGCCAGTGAGCGCACAGCTGGGCTTCGCAAAAGCAACTTCTGGGGCTTTTCCCTGATTTTGGAACAATGAGGATAAACTATAGAGGTTTTGAGTCCAAATACATTTTATGTTTTGAGAGCAATTTAAGTAGTTTAGTGGCCTAGACCATGCCATGACGGAGCAGGGTGAATCACAGAATCAGTTAGGTTGGAAAAGACCTCTGGGGCCATTGAATCCAACCTTTGACAGAACACCAAGTCAGCCAAACCATGGCAAGGGGTGCCAGGTCCAGTCTTTCCTTAAGCACCTCCAGAGACGACGACCACCTCCTGGGGCAGCCCATTCCAGTGTTTAACCACACTGTCCATAACTAATACCTAAGCTAAACCTCCCCTGGTGCAGTTTAAGACTCTTCTCTCCTAGCTAGTTGCCAGGGGTAAGAGACTGGCCCCATCTGGCTACAACCTCCTTTCAGCTGCTTGTGGAGTGGTAAGGTCACTCCGAGCCTTCTTTTCACCAGTTCTCTCAGCTGCTCCTCATTAGACTTGTACTCCAAACCCTCCACCGGCATCGCTGCCCTTCTCTGGACTCGCCTCGTGAAGGCGATGCCCTGGGCACCGCCTCGAAGCTGGTCAGATCAGCGTTATCATCCCTGAACGGGACAAAGGAGCTCACGGCAGCGGGGCCGGGCACGGACAAACCCCGCGGCCCCCAGCTCTACCCCTGGGCACGCAGCCTGTCCTGGGGCGGCTGCCCCTTCCCCCTCGCACGCCGCCCGCCCGGTGCCCCCGCCGCTGCCGGGTGACCCCGCTGGGCCCGGCCCCTCCTGCCGGGGGCGGGCGGGGCGGCGCCGCCGCTGCGCGCTGTGTGCTGGAATGCGGGGGCGCCTCCGCCCGCCGCCGCCGCCAGCAGCGCCTCCCGCCCGCCCCGCCCCGCCCCGCAGCAGCCGCGCGGCCCCGCGCCGCCGGTGGGTGAGTGAGTGCGGCGGGGCCCGGCGGGGCCGGGGAGGGGGGGCCGGGAGCCGGGCGAGAGGCGCTGTCCAGGGCTGATCTGCGGCCGGCGGGCGGGCGGGGGCGGCCGGGCGGGCCGGCCGCGGGGCGATCAGCACCACGGCTAAGGAGCCGCGCCGGCCGCGGGGGCGCTCGCCGGGCCGCGCCGCCGCCGGAAGGCGAAGCCGTCGCCGGCCGGGCCGGGCCGGGCCGGGCGCAGCCGCAGGCCCCGGGCCCAGGAGCAGGCCCGGGGCGCCGCTCGCTCCCCCTCCCGCGGACGGGCATCGAGTGGGCGCGGCCGCCGTGACCTTGCCGGTACCGAGGCGCTTCCTCCGCCCCGCGCCCCCGCACCGGCGCCGCTGCCCTGCCCGCCGCGGGGGGAGGAGGAAGCCGGGCGTCCCCACCGGCCGGCGGCAGCGGGCGGGCCGGGGGCGGCGCGGGGAGGGCGCTTTGTGTGGGTAGGCAGAAAATGGCCGCATGCCTGTCAGGCAGGGAGGGAGGGAAGGAGGGAGGGTGGCGGGGGCACGGCCCGGCCCGGCTCCCCCGGCGGATGTGCGCCGGGCCGCGGGGAGGTCGCCGCAGGGCCGGGCCGCCCCCCTTTGTTGGCCGCCTTGGGCCCGGCGGGGCCCTTGGGGCGGGCGGCGGCCGGACAGGGGCACTCGGCGGGGCCCGGCCGCAGCTCACACCGGCGGGCCCGCGCCGCTCCCGGTGTGTGGCGTGGCGGGAGCCGCGGGGCCCAGCCCGGGGTCAGTCGCCTGTCCTGAGCCCCGCCTGGGCCCTGGGACCCCGTTGTCAGCGCCTCCCACCCGTCCTCCACACGGTGGGATCCTGCACCACACCTAGGGAAGAGCCCAACCGCCCCTTCGGGCGAGGAACGAGACCCCCCCAGCTCCGGGTTCTGTTTCCCGCTGCCCCAGCATCTCGGCAAGGAGCTTTAGTTTTTTTGATGTTCCCTGGAGGGCTGCTTCGAGAGTACACAGCACAGGAGGCTTTTCCACACTTGGGTGCTTACAGGTGTTCCTTTTCTCTTCCAACAGAATTACTGCCATGGCAACTCAAGTGCTGGGACAGTCTGGTGGGAACAGCCTCTTTCCGGGCAGTTCTAATATTGGCATGGCATTGTCCAATGACATGTATGACTTACAGGACCTTTCTAAAGCTGAGCTGGCAGCTCCTCAGCTTATTATGTTGGCAAATGTGGCCTTAACGGGAGAAGTTAGTGGCAACTGCTGTGATTACCTGGTTGGAGAAGAGAGACAAATGGCAGAACTGACAACGGTGGGAGACAGCAACTTCTCAGATAGTGATGGAGAGGGTATAGAAGATACCCAGGCTGCAGAGAGTGACCGTGAGGCACCTGAAAATGTGGAATTAAGCTCCCTTGAGGTTCCTAGTGTGGAAACTCAAGGTCCAGCTACATGTTCCCCTGCTAAGACTCCCGGTGTGGACAAAGATGTCTCATTGGAAGCACCGGGTACTCCAGAAAGCACAGAGGACAAGTGTAAGAGCTCGAAGAGTAAACCATTTCGTTGTAAGCCTTGCCAGTATGAGGCAGAGTCTGAAGAGGAGTTTGTGCATCATATCAGGGTTCACAGTGCTAAGAAATTCTTTGTGGAAGAAAATGCGGAAAAGCAAGCACAGGTGAAGGAGTCTGATTCCTGCACTGCAGAAGAGGTGGATTTCTCTAAGGGCCCAATCCGTTGTGATCGCTGTGGCTATAACACTAACAGATATGATCACTATCTGGCTCACTTGAAGCACCACAACAAGGCAGGGGAAAATGAGAGAGTCTACAAGTGTACCATATGCACTTACACTACTGTCAGTGAATATCACTGGAAAAAACACCTAAGAAACCATTTTCCCAGGAAAGTGTATACCTGCTCAGAGTGCTCCTATTTTTCAGACCGGAAGAACAATTATATTCAACATATTCGAACTCACACAGGTAAGTTTTTCATCTTTCTTTGACTGAAGTGCAGTAAGACTACTGAATCTGTGATGAATAAAGCAGAGTCTTCCTGCAAAGTTTGTTGTATTCGGATGAAGTTTTGTGCTCTCTTCTCCTGGTGCTACCAGGTTATAGCCTAGTGGAGGAATTTGGTTTGAGCTCCAGTCTACAGTCCTAGAGGACATGTTAAGTGCCCAAGAGGAGATGAAGGGCATCCTGTTTAGTAATTTTAAGCCAATTTTTTTAAGAGGGCATGATAAAATATATCTGTGATAATTGTCAGAGTCTGCAACACTGAAACCTGATGTAGTTTAAAACCAAAACAAACAGGTTGACCAAAGGTGCCTGAATCCCATAGGTAGTTTTGAAACTGGAAACCTTTAGACTGAGTTGAAACTTGACTACAGTGTAATTACACAGAAGAAAGAGCTGGTATGTACATGCAGAGGAGTCCTCCAGCATCCACAAAGTCAGAATAAGAGTTGAACATTGAATTAATTCCTTTTAATGCTCAGAGGCTTCATTTTTTCTAGGGCCTGCGTCACTGCAGCAGCCAGAAGTAGACACATACTTCTGTTGCCCTGTAGGAAGCCTTCGAGGGAGTCTGGCCTGATTTCCTGACTTCTCCTAACCTTGGTTTGTAATTGGAAGGGACAGTGTGAGAGGCCTCTTTTTTCCCTGGTGTATACCAAGTGGAATCAGAGGACTGCAGTGTTACTGCCGTCCTGTGCGCTGGGACCACAGGTGACTTAGGAAGTATCTTACTTTTTATCAGAGAGCCTCACCACCCTCTCACATGGGGAGTTCTGAAGAACCAAAGCTCCTTTTGATGAGAGGTTATCGTAGCCTCTCACCTCTCTGGGCCATGGGGTACAGTTACTTTGCCTCGTGATCCCTTCTGTGGAAGTGAGAGGGCAGTTCAGAGCTTCCTTTCTGCTCCTTAGGAGCATTTACTTCCATCATGTCAGGGCTTTTCTGTGGAGAGGGCTCACTTGCTAGCCATCTTCTAGCGTGCTCATCTGACTTGGTTCCCCTTTATTGTAGGCTACACTGGCTGAGCAAGACACTGGGGAATTTCTCCCTTAAAGTCATGTTTTATCACAGCAGTGGCATGAATGGTTTGGAAGTTTCAGTTCAGTTGTCTGCAGCTGTCTGGAAGGGGTGGGCACTCCGGAGGCCTCGGGGCTGGGCTTGATCTTAAGTACGCAGGAGTTTGTGTTCGTCAGCTCGCTTTAGTGTCTGCTTTGTTGGGGCTGGGAGTGTCTGCTGGGAATTTTAGTACTTTAAGACATACTGTTCTCCTAAGAATAGCTGTGTGCTGTTGTTCAGAGGATACCATCAGTTTAAAACTCAGTCCTATCTAAATATTTTTTTCTAAAGAAGTAAACAAAGTTTATTGTGAGAGGTGTTAGGAAAATGGTGTCGTTTATCCTTCAGTTCATTTTCTTTGTGTGTTTTGTAGGAGACAACAGGAAAGAGACCAGGTAAAAATGGCAAAATAGTAGGAAAAACCCAAATGAATCATGTAGGGAACTCATGGCCAAATATGAGCCAGTGCTTTGATCCCTGTCTAGTTTACATTTTTCTCAGCTTTAAATTCATCTCTGCTTTTGTTTGTGGATGCCATTAGGTTCCCTTTTTTGATTTCTGAAAGTGCTTGAGTTATACAGGAGCTAGCCATGAAAGCATGTTTACAGAGGAAGTGCTCTGTTAGCGCTGCATTTGACCATTTTACCGATGAACTGTATTAAACTTTTTTAAAAAACAAGCATATCCAGATCCCCTTTTTCTCCTTTGAAGACAGTGATGCAGTCAGGGTTTATGGTTCTTTTCATTACTGTAATTAAGCTGGAATGAGTGATTATGATTTCAGTGTTTTAGTTTACCCTTTTAGATCTTTCTTAGCTACTACATAACTACATAGTTAAGTTCTTTCAGGCACTTCTTGCTTGATAAAAAACTTCCAAATATGTTAGTAGAATGATTTAGGAATGTGCCTTGTTTCCAGTAACACTGATTTTGTGGAGGACAGTGTTAAAGCCAGAGTATTAGAAGAAGGAATAATCTCCTGGCAGGTATATTTTATACACCAGGCTAAAAGTCTCTGCCAATACTAATGTGTAATAAATTGCCCTAAAGAACACAAACAAAACCAGAATGCACAAAAAATGCCCCCAAACAACCCTCAACCCAAAAAAGCCTTGAAAAAGCACCCACAGCTATTTTATAGTCAAAAGTATTTGCAGACTGTTTACATAACAGTATTGAATTTAGTAAAAACTGTCTGAATGATACTAAAATAGCTTTGGATTGTAGTTTTAATTCAAAACTAAAGAAACCTATTTGTTGGGAAAAATGAATGATGCATCCATCATTTTCTTCCTATTTTATGTTATTATTTTTATGGGTTCAGAATATTAAAGAAGAAAGTTGGAATTGTTTGTTTCTTTGGTTTCCTGATTGCTAATAGGTTAAATAATTTTGGATAGATACTTTTCTTTCTCTCTTGCTTTTTGTTCTTCATCAGACTTTTTTTTTGGGGGGGAAAATGCCTCTTTGCAGTTAATTTGATCCTGTTGTGTTAGAGCCATACAGCTTTCTGAAACACTGACTGTACAGAGTGGAGTTTCACAGGATAAATGTGCTGCTGCTGGAGAAAGTCTCAGTTTTCTACCTGTATCCTGGGACTAGTTGATTCAGTTCACTAAAATGGAGTAAAGGAGTAAAAATACTCCTTTCCTCTTCCCCAGGTTGGTTTTCTACTGGTCAGTGAACTTAATTGCCTTACTAATGCAAATACCAGAGCACGTGGCCAGGAGCAGGGAAGGGGGCTGCATTGCAAGAGCCTATCTGCTGCCCAGGAGTGGCTGGCTGAAGGTGTTCGGGACAATCTGTTCCTCTGCTGCATGGGCAGAAAGGACTCTTTGTGTCAGGGACAGATCTACCTGGGCTCGTTTGTGCTCATTAGACCTTTTAGACCAAGTTTTGACTTGATTTACCTGCTGATTCTGGAGCTGTACTATGTGCAAGACAGTGCAGCATTGTTCTCTTTCTTTTTTCTCTATTTTGCTTGTTAGAAGAAATTTCTAGAAAACATCCTTGAAAATAACCTGAAGGGCTATATAACTAAGACTTCTGCTTCAGTCAGTCACAATGTTCTGTGTCTAGTTTTGGTTTTGTTTGTGGTTGGTTTTTTTATTTTATTTTATTTTTTTTGGTTGTGAGAGGGGGTCTTTCTTGCTTGCCACTGTGCTGGAAGTTTAGTGGAAGCAGATTTGTTTCAAGCAGATGGTACTTCTAATGGCATTATAAAAAAAAGGCTTTATCAAGAGATTTTTGAGGAATACCTTTGGTGCAGGTAGCTCAGTGTGTAAGCTGCAGTTCAAGATCAGGTTTTGCTCAGGGTGAGAGTGCCGAGAGTGAATTGCCAACGCTGTAGCAGTGGTGGCAGCCAGGTGAGCGGACACTGGCTGACACAGCAGGAGCCATGAACAGCCAACCTTTTGGACAACAAAGCAGATGAAGACTGGGGATGCCAGCAAGGTAGATGGACATGGAGAGGCTTAACAGCAGGAGCAGAAGACTGGGGAGGAAGAGCGATGATGCTTGTGTGTGGGTAGATTTTGAGGCTTTAAAGGGCCAGAGGTTCCATTGTTGGGAGTCCTCCTCGAAGGCACCAGCTCCAGGTGTTTCTGTGTTACTGTGCCATGGAAAATATACAAACCATAAATGGTTGTATGGAAAGAGACGTCTGAGAGTGCTATGGGAAAGCTGGGGTCAGACTGGGAAGGATCCTGGTCTGACAGTGTGTGAGTGGGGTGTGCAGGAAGTCAAGTGGGGCACCTGCTGGGTCACTGGAGCCACTGCCGTGAAGGGGCTTCGGTCCCAGCAGTCTGGCCTTGGGAGCGTGGCTGCCAGAGTCTCCTGGAAGGTCTGACTGGGAGCTTTCCTTAACGAGATGGTCTTAAACTTGTATACCAATGTCAGTCTGCCTGTTCGTTTGCAAAGAGTTAAGTGCCTGCTTGAGGTTTTGCTAGATTGGGGCTTATTCTCTAAGTGTCTTCTGGAGAGGTTTTTTTGATGGCTTGTTTGCATATAATGAACCAGCTTGTAAGATTACAATACAAATCCTTTGGGGAATAGTATTTTACAGAACAGCCTGTACAATCCATTTAATTCTCAAGTGGCAATAATACATTTTAAATTAGTTGTGTTCATTATACTTAAATCTAGTATGTTTTGTTGCTGTGCCATATGTAAAAAAGGCCGCAAGAGAAAGCCTGTTTCACATTCCTAATGTTGCAGGTAACTTTACAGATATGAAATTTCAGGTAATGGGAAGAAGATATGACTGAATATTCCAGGACCTTTGGCCACATATTTTTTAATTATAAGGAGTCATTTAAAACCAAAACCATTTCTTTGTAACAAAAGGACAACCCCTCCCTTGAACATGACTTAATCTTACTGTGTCTATTTCGCCAATCTCCTACCTTGTTTTAATTGGAAAGGGAGGGGAGTTGTGGTTGTTAGGGTGAATTTACCTTTAAACTGCTGATCTAATCAAGAACGATAGTCTAAATGTTTGATGGAAGGAAGAAATGTGGAATTAATCTGCATTACAAAGGCTGCTTCTACTGCTGTTTTGGCACAGGCCAGCAGTAGAGCCTCACATCACACACTGGCAGATGCAGATCTTTGCTGCTGCAGATAGAGCTGTGCCCTCTGAAAGTGAGCACATAGCCTGTGTGCAGGGCTTTTGCTAATGTCCAAGTCTCTGTGATTTGGAGAGTACCTTGGTTGTATGCCTCATATGCAGCCAATTTATCAAAATGCTGCAGTGTAATTCTGGCTGAGATTTGAATAAATACTAGGACTGAGTAACTTCTAGTTCCCTTTTCAGCTTCATCTCTTCTCTTCTCTTCTCTTCTCTTCTCTTCTCTTCTCTTCTCTTCTCTTCTCTTCTCTTCTCTTCTCTTCTCTCTTCTCTCTTCTCTCTTCTCTCTTCTCTCTTCTCTCTTCTCTCTTCTCTCTTCTCTCTTCTCCCTTCTCCCTTCTCCCTTCTCCCTTCTCCCTTCTCCCTTCTCCCTTCTCCCTTCTCCCTTCTCCCTTCTCCCTTCTCCCTTCTCCCTTCTCCCTTCTCCCTTCTCCCTTCTCCCTTCTCCCTTCTCCCTTCTCCCTTCTCCCTTCTCCCTTCTCCCTTCTCCCTTCTCCCTTCTCCCTTCTCCCTTCTCCCTTCTCCCTTCTCCCCTCTCCCCTCTCCCCTCTCCCCTCTCTCCTCTCTCTACCCAAGACTAAAAAGTGTTTTTAGTGGAGACAGTGTGCTAGCAGTTTGGGGCAATCACCCCTGCTACTTATCTGGACCTACCTAACATGTTAATTATAAAACTGTCTGCCTTTGTTTGGAGCTTGTCTTCACTTGAAAAAGATTTTCAAGTATCATTGTACTGATACAATTTTTAGCTACAATTACAAGCTGACTGTTCTCAATGGAGATAAAATTTATGACAGGTTAGTTTCCATTAGTTCTCCAGAACCAGTAACTCTTCAGGCATGGGATTCTGACTCTTTGAAATATTTATGCTAAACTTTTTAAAAGTTTTTTTAAAAGTTTTTGTTAACATCGTAAGTTCACTGATTGGGGCATCATGCTTTTCTGTGCTGCAAGTATTTTCACTCTGCCAGTAAAACTTTGGAAGCAAAGACCTGCTGTATCTGCACTTGTGTTCTGGTAAATACAAGTCCATGTGGAATGGATGGTCGTATCCCATCTTAATCCAAGTTAAATATGGAGGTTTCAGGTAAGGTGTTAAGCAAAGCAAGAACATACCTAGTTTCTTACAGGATCTTTTGTGCATCTTCTGAGTGTTGGGAGAAAGTGCTGTAGGGAACTCAGGCCTGGTGGCTTAAGGCTTCCTGAAGTTCTCTGTCCTCATCATCTTTTGGCTGAGGTTACTGTTGACCCCAGGTGGACATTAGGATGTGCCTCTGTCATATCCTGTGCTTTTACTACCCTCATTCATAAGGCATGACACGTTGTAGTGGTCCAGCTTGGGTACATGCTTCTCACTTTCCCTTTGCTGAGAGATATCATGCCCTCAAATACAGTGTGAGGATCTGTGACAGCCTCCCCTGTGTGGCTTGGTAACCAAGTCTGGGAATCTGCTGTGTTTCAGTAACTGCTGTGCTGTTTGTTTTTGCAGGGGAGCGGCCCTATCAATGTGCGATGTGTCCTTACTCCAGCTCTCAGAAGACCCATTTAACCAGGCACATGCGCACCCACTCAGGTTGGTACGGAGTGGCAGCAGCGTGACTGAGGAAAAGGGGGTGGGTCATGATACCACAGCATGGCTGCAGTAGGAAGGGACCTCTGGAAGTCATCTGGGCCAGACACTGGCTTTAGAAGGGCCACCTAAAGCCTAAAGTCTGCCCAGTTCTGTGTGAGATGCCATCTTAGCCAGTATGGCCTGAGCTTTAGCTCCTTTTTTAATGGGGAAGGTTGTCTTTCTAGCAATGCTAAGTGTCATGAATAAAACTGATAATGAAAATATATATTTTTCTTTTTACTTTTCAAGATCTAATCTGATATTCATAGGGCTGCTCTAGTTGTCCTAGTAATCTAGTAATAAATACAATATTGTGATGATATAGGAACAAATTCTTGTGTGCTGTCTGCTGTCATAGCTGAGTTCAAATCATTGAAGCTGGGAACATTTTGAGTAGCTGAGAATCTCCCCTGTGATGCTTGGGATCCAGTCTCATCCAGGGGTTCTGAGGGAACCCTTAGCTTTTGTTTAGTATAACACAGTGATGTAAATTAGTGTCTGTTTATGTCAAGGAAACACAGGAGAAAAAGCAAACTCAGAGGATGTGCGTGTCTACTGACTCAGTCTTGTGGCACTAAAAGCCAGATTAACAATTTTCACTAGCCTTTATATCCCATTGCTGGTCGTGAGCTGTGGTGTTACAAACATTTGCTCTTGTGTTCTTATGAATCTCTTTTTGAATGAATTAACAGCATTTTTGGGAATTGTGACACCAAAGACACAAGCATAGTTGTCCTTTATGACACTCGTAAGGGAGTTCAGGTAGACCTGAGCCTGTGCTTTTGATTTGTTTTTATAAAATCTGAATTGACCAGCCCTAGGTGAATTCCTTATGCTGGCAAACAGGAATTGAAGTCTCCTGAACAGTAATTCTCTCAATTTCAATTCATGAGGCTTTTAATTGAAGCCAGGAGACAGGCAATTTTAACTGTAGTAGAGCAAGGCTTGGGCTTGGGCCCATTAAAAATAGCCAGCTTTAAAATGACGTCAGTATTTTGGTGTGAGAATTTTTTGAATGTAGTATTCTGCTTTCAGAAACAAAAATAATATTTGGTTGAACCTCTGGTTTGCAAATGAACCACAAAATTTGCGAATGGTTTGGTCAAAACCGAACCTGGAAACCATTTCACAAACATATTTGCTCTGCCCTTGTTCTGTGCAAGGAAGTCTCAACTGCGAAGGAGGTAAGGAGTGGGATCTGCCTCAAAGGTCTCTGAGGGAAGGCATGACTTTTGCTATCAGGGGTCTTGTATTAATAGTTCTCCTAAATTCTATTGTATACTTTGTTCCATTGCCCAGGCAGCTGCACCTTTTCTATGGCAATTTCCAGCAGGCTGGCTGTTTAAGGCCCACAGGTGCTGTAGCTTTCTTCTCATGTCAGACAGCAAATGACAGTGGTTTAGAGCCTAATTTGCAGCTGTTTTTTTAGCCATCTTGGTACATATCCTTTCCACTTGCACAATAAAACCCCAGGCTTTAGTAGAGGCAATGGACAAACTCTTCACATGCTATCTTTGAGTTACCCTGAGCACTCTGTGCACTTGGAACAGCTTGTTCATGTAAGAGAGGCTGTTCTTGTCCTACCACAGTGCAACACAGAACTGTTCTTTGAGGTGTAGGTGATAAAGGCTCTATACTTGGAGGAGGGATGAGCAATGAACACATCAAGCTTAAACTTGTAGAAAATTTCACCAGGAAGTGGGAGGAAAAAAGAAGGAAGTAAAGTGGTGAGGGAGGGAATCAAAGTAGCTCTTCTTTAAATAACAAATAGATGCTGTAGACAGACCCAGGATGGTCTAGACTCTTAAACAATTGTTCCCCTGCTTCCTGCCAGGGAGGCAGCACAACTTTTTCTGGAGTTTGTGAGGGTGTTGCAGATCATGTGGTTAACACACAAACGGGCACCACATCTTCAATGCAGGCTGGCTGGTCTCCCGAGCCATGCTACGGAGCATGTTTGAGAATGGGCAGTGGCTTGCAGGGGTGGAAGAAGCACTATTGTATCGTGAACAGAAGGGACTGGAGTGTATTTTCAACATACTGAAGAAGTAGCATGCATTAGTTCTGCAGATTGGTTTTGAGATGCTGTTTCAGAGCTCAGGAGCATACCAAATTCCTCAGCTAAATTGGCACACGCACAGATGCTCCCAAAGTATTTCTGGACTTGAGATGTTGCACTAGAAGTGTTCTTCCTATTTGCTTTGATCTGTAAGAGGAAAGTTACTTCTGCTGCAGTGTCATGCACTAAACAGAACATTTCAGGAACACTTCTACAGGAGTCATTACACTACGGTAAATGCAGATTTTAGTAGTAACATGATGGCTGTGGACTGCATTTGGTTGGCTTGCCAAGAGTAGCCTGCAGCCAAAGCACTATTTGTTTGAAGCACCAAAAGAGTTAACTGAATTTTTTGAGAGGTAGCGATCATCTGGGCACCCCTTTTATGTGCTTAGGTTTTTGCTAACTTCTTTTCCCTCGTTTCCTTTTCAATGCAAACATGAAGTATGCTAAATCTGTCTAAAGTTGAGTTGGACTTTTTTGAAACGTTTGTGTGAAACTGCTATTCATCAAATGTTACATTTCCATTTCTCTACAATGCATTCAATGGACCAGTTGGGTATGGATTCCATTTGCTAATATTACTGTAGAGAGATCTCTGCCGGTATGTATGCCTAGCCAGAACCTGTGACGTTGTTACTGCTTGTTTGGTTTTGGATCCCCTTCCTCCCAGCCCTCACCCCTTCTTCTCTTTTTTTTTTTCGTATTTTGTTCTTAGTGTCTTGTGAATGTGTTTGTGACTTGTGGATTTCTTACGTTGACTTTGCTTAATTTTAAAGGCGCATGGATAATTTTTTTTTTATCCTTTTCAAGTTTAATATTTCTGTATCTGTATTAGTGGGGAGTGATTGCCCCACAACCACCATGCTTAATAATCACCATCATTCCCTTCCATCCTTCCTTCCTTAGGTGAGAAGCCATTCAAATGTGACCAGTGCAGCTATGTGGCCTCAAACCAGCACGAAGTGACTCGTCACGCGAGGCAAGTGCACAACGGGCCGAAGCCTCTGATCTGCCCGCACTGTAACTACAAGACCGCTGACCGCAGCAATTTCAAAAAGCACGTTGAGCTCCACATCAACCCGCGCCAGTTCCTCTGCCCTGTTTGTGATTATGCAGCGTCTAAAAAATGTAACCTGCAGTATCACATCAAGTCCAGGCATCCCGATTGTTCTGACATCACCATGGATGTCTCAAAGGTGAAGCTACGGACTAAAAAGAGCGAAGCTGACTTTTCTGAGAGCGGTAATGACAAAGTGGAGAAAGAACCAACGAAAGGGGATTCAGCCTCAAAGAAAACGGAGAAAATTGTGAAGGTGGAGAAAAAAGATAACTCAGCAAAGGAAAAGAAGTCAGCAAGCAATGTTTCTGCAGGCCAGGTGACAACCAGAAGTCGAAAATCGGCTTCAGAAAACAAGGAGGTGGATATTAAAACTGAGAAATGTACGGAGAAAACATGTAAAACAAAGAAGGTCAAAAGAAAGGCAGAGACTGAGGCAACTTCCTCAAAGCAAGAGCCTGCAAATGATACCTCAGTAGTAACAAAAAAGAAAAAGAAAGTGGAAGCTAAACCCAGAGACTGCCAGGAAGCTCCAAAAAGTGATGTTGCGCCAGAGGAAGAGCCTAAAAAGCAAAATTTTTGCCTCAAGAAAAACAGAAAAAAGAAAGCTCTGAAAATTAAGCACAGTAAAAAGAGCAGTAAACTTGAGCAGGAGAAGATTGAGGAAGAGGAGATGCCAGATGAGTATCCTATCACAGAAGAAGATGGAGGTGTGAAGCTGGACACTGAGGGCAGTGACCAGAAGGAGCAAGCTCCCACTGATGCAGTGGCGTTAAACAGCAATGGTGATCAAGCTCTTAGTGGGGAGAGCACTGATCCCAAAGGAAACTGCGTCCAGGGTCCAGGGAAGCTTTGTCTGCCAGCTCAGGATGCAAACACAGAAGGTGAGGTAGAGGACCAAGAAATGCCTGCAGTAGCAGGAGACAGTGAAGACACTGGAGGTGGTGCAAAAGAGGAGGAGAGACAGGCAGACAAAGAGGAAGACACTTGTCCTGAGGAATCTGCCCATGCAGTGTCTTCTGAAAAAAGCTTGGATGTACTCATGGATGTGGTACCAGATCTGGCACCTGAGAAGGAGCCAGAGGAAACTGTGGCAGAAACTAACTCAAACCCGATGGACCTGACCAAGACAAGCCTGCCAGCGACAGAATCAACAGGAGATGCTGTGCCAGCACCTGTGCCCGCAGAAGGGAGTACACAAAGCCCTAAAGTGTCTCTGTCCTTATCTCGGGATAACACAGCCGTGAATGAATCTCAGGAAATGGACGAGGATGAGGGCATCCACAGCCATGAAGGCAGTGACATCAGTGACAACATATCAGAAGGAAGTGACGACTCGGGGTTAAACGGTGCTCGCTCTGTACAAGAGGAAACCAGTCCAAAGATGTCACAGGGAGCTCCGGACACCACGGTGGCCAGGGAGAACTATGTGTGCATTTTTTGTGACCGCTCATTTAAAAAGGAAGGTGAATACAGCAAGCACCTCAACAGGCACTTAGTTAATGTGTATTATCTTGAGAAGGCAGCAAAAGGGCAGGAGTAGAAACAGCTGTGTTTGGAGAATCTTCTTTTGTAAGATCTTACACAGCTTATGTAAAAATATTGTAGATTTTTTTTTTTAAGCACGGTTTGCTTTAGTGTCTGCATTGTTTTCTTTTTTGGTTTAGGTTTTGTTTTTTAAGTTGAAAATATTTTTGACAACTTTATGTGTCACGGTGAACTCATTAACTATTGGATCTCTTAATTAGAGAAAGCAGGTAGGGTGTATGAGGTGTCCTATACAGTCACTGTAAGCTTCTAGTCTATTAGCTTATGCAGCTCATTTATAAACTGACTTTTAGGAACAAGACTGGAGCTAACAATATACAAGTTGGATGTTTATAGAGCCACTGGCATAAGTTGCTTTTTGTTCTAGCAGCCAACTCTTTCTCTCCCTTTTTCCCTTTCCCCTTTTTTATTTTTTTAGCTCTTTTTAATGTATCTTGATGTTCAAAGTGTTAAACTACTTGATGGTTTTTCTACCAGGAAGATAGCTTCTATTACATAAAGAGCACTTTGTAAAAGAAATCAAAGTTGGCTAGTGATGAACATAACTGTTTAAGCTAATTACAATTATGAACGTACATTTCAGATCCCCTAAGCGTGAATGATGAGCCAAAATTTGAGAGTAGTCCTTCCAACTTTTGATTGGAGAACCTCTATCTTGATTAATATTTTAATCACTGATCTGTAATTGGCTTTGTTGTGGGGGAGTAAGTTTGTTATTTTTAATTTCTGCTTTTTGTTTTTTGATTGTGCTTTAAGGGCTTAAAATGTTGCACTTGTTTTTGATTTTTACCTATGCAGTTTAATCTTCTAGGAATAGCGCTTGTGCAGTATATGTACACTTTATATATGCATGTTTGGTTTTGTATGTGTAAGTTTTTTTTTATTTGGAAACGTTCAGACTTGTTGCTTACCATGGGACAGTTTTCTGTGATGCTCCTTACTGCAGATTTTTCTTGTTTTCCTGGGGTGTGATTAACTGTGCATGAAGTTGCTGAAATTATGAACTGCTTGGCAATGTATTTTTAACTGGGTTTAGAATTGTACAGTCCTTGAGCAAAAATTATACCAGTGCAGTTCCAAAACACTTTTACAGGATTTATTCTGTCACAAAAATGCCGCTTATGATACTTTGAATACACATGCAGAGTAATAAATTCAGATTTATAATTTGGGATCACCAGACAGGAAAATAATTACTCTCAGTGGAAACAGTCTGCAGATTCTGCAAGTCTGGGTGATTTTTTTTCCCCTCCTTCCATTTTCATTTTTGTGGTGGACAGCAGTAAATCTTCATGAGCTTTAAAAAAATAAAACAGTAGCAGTGATATAATCTAACATCTCATACACAAAAAAAACCCCAAATGAACAAATAAAGATAAATCAACTGGTAAGCAACAAACCTGGCATTAAAAAACTGTAGGAATTTCTGCTTCATATTAATTCAAGTTATATTTAATAAAACAATCCTGCTTCCATGCGGAGAGAAATATGTAAGTTATCAGATTGTCATCTCAGGTCTACATGTCATGCCAGGAGTTTTTAATTCTAAACAGATTCCATTTCTAGCACACATAAATGCAAGAAAGATTGCATACCCAACTGCTTGAAGCCAACCAGTGGCAAAATGTAAACAAAATCCAAACCAGCAGGGAAGAAGCAAAACCCTCCAGGTCCCATCTGTGCACTCTTCTGACTGTCATTAGCTGCCTTTCCAGCAGGAGCAGTTGGGGACAGCTCCAAAGAAGCAAATTTGGAGGCAGCTGTTACTTGGGGAGTGGAGTTGAAGAGCCCAGACAACATTTTGTCAGAGCAACTTCATTGCAAGTAACTCTCTCTGTGTAAGCTCTGCAATAACCCCCGTTCTTCACTGTGTTGTCCCCACAGCATCTTCCCCTCCAAACAAACCCACTGCTGTGAATGAATCGAGAGCAACAATTCTACATTGCTTCTGCTTTTGGGAGAGATTGGTAATAGGAGGCCAAAGATTTGAGAGGGAAGGCATCCCTCAAGGCAGAAATAAGTTGTATAATGTATAGTGAGTTTTTGTTTGCATAGATAGTGTTCAATCCTTACCTTGGCTGCGACAATCATTGTCAACTCAAGATCAAGTTGCATCTATATTTATGTTAAACATTAAGAAGACAAACCTAGTTGAATTGTTTTCCTAAACTACCAGTTGTAATAGTTTTAGATGTATTTTTTTTTTCTTCATAGTAGTGTTTCTTTATATATAAATGTTGCCACCATTTGTGAGTGATATGAGCAGATGCTGGGAATCCCAGTACTGTGTAGAGGTTTAAAGCTCCCCTCCTATCCTTGCGAAGAGCCTTTGCCATTATGTGAGAGACTTCAAGGACTTTAGCTATGTTCGAGTAAACACATGGAGTGGCCTGATCATTTTTTCCTGTTTGTTTTTTAAAGAAAACGATGCTGTTGACTGACTTTAAAGTCCTCTCTGTGAGACAAAAGCAAAGGTGATTCTCTGAAATACTCTGCTGCACATTTCTGTGAAGTGGTCAAGGTTTCAATGCTTGATCTGACAAGAACTCTTCAAAGACAACACTTGGCTCCTCTTTGGTGGAGTTTCCTACCACAAGCCGAGAAACTGAAAATAAATTATTAACGAGAAGAAGAAAAGTTGATTTTTTCTATCTGAGACCCATCAACAACGTCCTGAACTAGCTAATCTTGGTGCAGAACTGTGTTGGAATTCTCAGCAAAGTTTGGGATTATGTTACAGTAAAAAGGCAAGGATGTAATGCATTATGTTTGTCTCAAATGTTAGGCACTGCTAATATGAGTATTTGAGGGGGAGTGCGGGTCACGTAGCCCACCATGTATGGTGGTCTTACATTGCTGTGTCTCCCTTTGAACAATGCCTTTTTTTTTTTTTTTTTGATTTTTTTTTGGTCTTTTTCAATATTGTTAAATTATTTTGTGTTGGTTTTGCCAATGCTAGCATGTTTGTGTTTTTTGGCAATAATACCTATATTTGTGTTCAACCTCCAATACGTGGTTGGAAGGATTAGCATGCTGATACACCCCTACACTGCCAGCCCTTGGTTGAGTCATGTGTTTTGGGCTTTTTCTCTATGAATCTATACACTCAAACTAACTGCCCTGAAAACTGGTCAAGAAATGTCTAGCTAGGCACTTAAAATCCATGGTATTGCAATTGTTATTTCTGGATTTTGATGATCTAGGCTGGAACTTTAGTCATTTAAAAAAGAATGTTTAACAGCTGACAGGCCAGTTAAGATACAATAATGTCATTGATTTCAACAGATTTAATGTAGAAAGGTATTAAATCAAATTCAAGAGTTTTCTTGAATGTCAGTTGTGTAGATATGTGGCGTGCATATGATATTAACAGAATCCAAATAGCTAAAGAAATTGTTTTATGTGTACATATATTTTTCCCCCCTCTAAAATTACACTAGCTAACAAACTTTTGTAAGCTGGCATGGAAACATGTTTATGATGTTTAGTTGCACCATGTTTGATGCTTTTACAGTGCAATACTTGTATTCTCTGAATTAAACCAAAGGTAATTTTTTTTTTCATGCTCTCTACTGTAGTGCATGACAGTCTTTTCTGCATTTGTAATAGATGTAAAACGAGCCAGATCATACTTCCTGTTTTTACCTAAATCATGTATAAGAAGTCTTTTGTTCAAAATGTAGTATAAAGTTAAACTAAATTGCATTATATTAACCTTTACAAGTGTATTTTCCTAAGCATAGTTATGATTAAATAAACTTTATTAAGGAACCTGCAGCTTCTATCTTCCACTTATTAATGGCTGTGGAAGCCATTTGAAATTAGGGGCATGAGCAGTGCCAGTGTCATCGGCAGAGCTCCTGAGGACCTGGAGCCAGGCAGGTGGGCCTGGGGGAGTCAGTACAGAGATGCCAGACTTGGCTGCAGACAGGGACAGTGAATCCAGAAATAACTTTTTTTCCTTTTCCACGTCTTGTTTTCATTTCCCTGCCCACCTTAGTAAGGACAGGGCTCAAGGGGCAGGCTGCATGCACACGGACAAGGTTCAAATGCAATGCTGAACCTCTGTGATTTGGAAGGATGGGCATGAAGGGCAGTATTCTCTGCCAGCGGAGGAGAAGTGCAGCTTGATGGAAGCTGTGGAATTTAAATTTGTGTTTCAGAGGTAATGCAGGTGACAGTGGAAGTGTGGGTTTGTGAGCCCTGCAGCTGTTACTCCAGCAGCAAGGAGCAGGGTGCAGTGCTGGCACAGCACGTAGCCTTGGGGGCTGCAGAGTGGCAGGGGCTGCCAGTGCCTGGGCAAGGGGCAGGCTTGGGCTGCTCCTGGAGTTTTGTGGGCTGCATGTGAGCAGTTTATGGCACGGGCAGGGAGCAGGAGTGGTGTCTGAGCCTGCCCACAGACTGCAAGGGAGATGTAAGAGTGTGGCAAGGAGGTGGCAGGGGCTGGGTACCTGCGTGCCTCTTCCCCTGTGCTGCGTTAATGATTTCAGACTGGATCAATAGAGGAGGCCCTGGCCTTTGTACCACAGCTAGTGCTGCCCCTCACCCTCAGGAAGGTGTTCCTGGGACAAGCTGGCTTATGTTGTCATTGAAGATGAATAGATCACGTGGACACAGGTCGAGGTGTGGTGAAGGAAAGAGCCGAGTTTATTTTTCCTCCCAGGATTTATAGGCTTGTGACCACGGCCAGGGATTGGATGGTCAGGATAACACTTTCTCACTGCACTGGCCATGAGAGATGCCTATCACAAGACATGTAACAGAAAGAATGTACACATATCTATGTTTACAGTTACTGTCCTGGGAAAGTCCTTAGAAAACCATGTCAGCAAGCTCAGAAGCTGAGTTTTCAGGGCGACAGGCTTATCTAGAGAACCCAAGTGGGTTGGCAACCTGAGAAATCATTTTCCCTTAAACCTGCAGTCAGGTCATCCTTATCTTTTACTAGTTCCTTGCACCCTGGCAAAAAACCTGCTATTTTTGTCCCAGTAGAAAGCCAGGATAAAGTCTGCTGGGCTGAAAACATGCTAAGAATCTGCTTTGTGCTAATTTGTTTTTTGACAGAACCAGGTAGCCAAGCACGAGTGCACGGTTCTGCTGTACCTTGCAGGCCAGGAAGAGGTGCTGCCCACACAGTGAGCTGCCCAAAAGGTGAGTTGGCTTGTGTGAGGGATAGCTTAGCTTCCTCATGGCCTGTATGGGGACAGAGCAAGCTCATGTCTTAATTCAGCTGCCTCATTTGGGCTTTGCCAATGCTCTGAAGGAGCTGAAATGCTAGGCTCCTAATTTTGGTTTGGTGGTTGTGTGGTTGTGTTCTGTTTGTTTTTAAAGCTTAGCTATGCTGACATAAATTGCTTTAATACTGTTCTTGTATATAAGTGTATATATGTATAATATAAGCTTTATGTAGAAAAAGGCAGATCTAAAAGGATAGATCCTTCCTTTGCCCAGGCTATATTTTTAACCTTAGTAAATTGAGCTCTCTGCATTTCCCCCTTGGCTGGAAGCACCAGACCTGCAGCAATGCACCCTGGCTCTTGCCAGGCAGCAGAACCTGTCCCTTGCACTCATCAAAGGAGCCTTCTTGGTCTCCTTTAGCCTGGTATAGGTCAGAGTGCTCTAGGTGCTGTCATCTGAAGGAGAGGCTGTGCTGCAGCTGAGGGATGGATGAGTTTTATTGCTGGCTTCGTTTCCATCAAAAAAACCCAAAGGAGAGTTATGGCAAAAAGTTGAGTGGGAGGACAGTGACTGGTCCCTTGGTGAGGATGCCAGGGACAGGGATGTTGACAGTGCCCTGAGGCATTGCAAAGTGCATCTATCAGCTCATACACAGATGTCACTCAGCAACTTAACTCTTCAGGTGAGACCTCTTTGGGTAATTTTAATAAAAGAATGGACTGTGAGTAGGTGCTTAATCTCTGGGGACAAAATGTCAACCTCAGTTTTAGCACAATTGCAGGAAAAATGGAGAGCATCTCACTTCTGCTCTCATCCCTCCCCATCTTCTCTGCCCTCAAGTTCAAAAGAAAAAAATTAAAATCCCTATGAAGTCACCAATAGCTTTTAAGTTAATTTTTAGGTGAACAGCTTCTCTGCTCTCCATGGCAGAACTAGAGTCATGTTTGTTGTGGTTTTTTTTAACACAAATTTGCTCTTTCTTTTGCTTTGTTTTCAGGAGAGTAATTCTAGTCTCCTGAATTCTTTGTCACAGAATTTTCATTCAAAGGTTTCTATGCTTTTTTTTCAAGCATTAGCCAGCAAACCCTGGAAATGCTCTGACAATTCTGGCAAGAGTTGTCCCTATTTTACACAGCAGTCTATGGAGACAGGCAATGTAATTGAAGTTAAACTAAGAGCTTAGTAACTTACAGCACAGATCCTGAGACTTGGGACTCCTATTTACCACTTCTAATTAAAAAAACAACCAAAACAACCAAACCCTGTCATTTCTGAGCAGTGCTCGTCCCCACAAAGTGTATGCATTCCTGGGCCGGTCCTCCAAGCACCACTGCAGGGGCTGGGGGTCTCTTTTTGGTTCCCTGACATAACCCATAGTCCCAGGCAAGATCTCTTGCCTCAGCATGAATTTACAGGGTATGTCTCCTTCCCTGGCAAGGGCTGAACTCCAGTGGAATGCCCCTGGGCCAGCTGTAGCTAAGCAAACCTCTTCCTAGGGATCACCTTGCTCTGCACTCCATGGGTGTGACCCAACTCCTGCCTGAGCTGAGGACACGAGCTGACCTCATTTGGAAAGGGACACCTCTCTCTCTCCAGCCAGCTCTCTACAGGCAAAGCCCCCTGCTTTGTCCTTGGGTTTCTCCAACCTGATGATCTCTGTGATCTTCTACCTTTTCTACTGTCTTTGGTGTGTATAATACTGCTATGTATCATAATATAATACTGCTATTATTACAGCTATGTGGCACTCAAGAGATCACCAAAACTCAGATCACTGGTTAAGAAGAAGGAACACAGAGGAAAGAAAATATTTTCTTTTCAAAGTAATCTGATTTTGACCTCCTATATCTGCCAGTAGATGAAAACAATGGTTTTTCATCTACTGGTTCTGGTCAGCCTCAACATTTGGTTTCAACTCTGAGCCTGTAATTTGATGGCAGTTCTGGAATGTCTTATAAAGAAAGAAGATTTTGAAACTACAACTGGCTTTCAATTCCCCTAGAAATTTTTCTGGCCTGATTTTGATATTACAGAACCTAAAATGGCCTTGAATACCTTGATTAATTTTCCTCAAAAGGAAAAAAATACAACAACAGACCAAAAAAAAAAAAAAAGAGGACAGAGTCACAAAAGCCTTTGGTTGACCAAAAAAAAATCTCCTCCCAAAGATGGGCAGCAAGAAAGAAAAGATGTGTCCAGCTTCACAGGTGGTATCAGTCCTGGGAGGGCTGAGCACTGCACTGTTTCCCTTCTGATTTGTGCCAGTATGGAAGCAGAAGTACAGTCAGGAAAAGCAAGGCACCACTAAGGGACCTGCCTGGCATGGGGTGAGGAACCTACAGTCAAATTCACAACGGAGCAACTTGTTACTAAGGTGGGAAACCAACACAGGCCTCCTCTCTCCCCTGCAGCCCACATTCATGGCAGGTGAGAGCTGGCAGCACTTTCCACCTTGATTTCTACAATGGAACCAAAGCCCAGTCTCACAGCTGATGAGGAGACCAAGAGAAAGATTAATGTCCCCACTGAAAGCCTTTCAAAAGGTTCTAAAAGAGGACCAGTGTAAATTCTCCTTGCTGCCATATGAGCAGATATGAGAGCTGACAACTTCAGCAGGGAGGAGAGAAAGCCTGGGGGTTTGTCTAGATTTTTTTTTTTAAACTGAAAACTTTGGATTTACAGAAAAATCCATGTGGAAATGTGGCTGACCCTTCCCATTGCATCTTGATTTCTCCAGTAAGTACCACTCTGTTGTGCCCTGTAAAAAGTTCATTATCTATCCATACAAATGTGGCGTAGATGTGCTTAGCTCAGCGTTGCATGGTGTGTCAGAGGAAAAGCCACTTAAAAATGGTGATGCCAAGGACAGAACTCTAGTCCTTGTAACACTATTTGTAGTTTTAGTGTTTCCCCCTGCCTTTTCCTTCCAGAGATCTCTGCCATCCTGAGCCAGGATTCAGGCAGGAGGGAGCTGTGCAAGCCCACGGGCATCACTAGATGGTGCCAGCAGTCCACCAGCTCCAGCACTGCTCTTCCAGCCTGCAGGAACATCCCGGCTGTGAGCTGGACACCTCGGCTGAGGATGATAAGCCTGCTTTATTTTTCCCAAGCTGAAAACAAGAATCAACTGCATTTTTCACAACGTTCCTAGTTAGTGAATCGCTTCTAGGCAACAGTAGAGCCAGATATATGGTCACGTTTTCAAGCAGCTGTAAAATTTTACACATGAAGGAAAGGAGCAGTTCTTGGGAGAGGAATGATAGGTGCAGCAGAACAGGTGTATGATGTGTTTATGTGACACTGAACCGGTACTAACCTACTCTGTTACCCCACTGTGAGAAGTCAGAACATGGTGCAGAACATTGATGGTGTTGGTTTCTGTGTGTCCCCAGATACTCTGAAAAGGAAATGCATCTGGAGCCAGAAGCAAACACTTTCTCTGAACAGCATCCCTCCAAGAATATCCAGGAAAACAGAGGCTGTCAAAGCTGTGAGCCAAATGACAACTCAGTTGGTTCTGACCCGTTGGGTTTCCTTCCACCTGATAAGAATTTGGTTGTCAAAAGAAAATCTTACTCAGTAAGATCCAAGTGGACAAAGAAGACTGGAGAACTTTTTTTTTTTTTTCCCCTCCTCCTAAGGGGTATTTCAACCTTTAAGCATTTGTCTATGACCTAAAGTAGGATTTGAAAATGTTGAAAACTGTTGAAATAATGTAACTTCATTGCAATTTCTCCCACTGTGGACTTGAAATAATTATTGTGAAAATACAATTTGCTTTTTTGTTGAAGTTGTTTTCCATTAGGAAACCCTCTGCTGGATAGTTTCCAGCTGGTTCTTGAGGTTAGATTTGTATGCCCTGCTTTCTTTCATCTCTTCCCTTTTTGGCCTTTGCTCTCTTCCTTGTGCCTAGTCATTAATGGGTTATAGTGCTGCAGATCATAAGCTTGCATTTGCATTGTAGTTTTTATAGCCTTCAAAACAACAATGTCTGTTTATTTCAGAAAGTGAACAGATAAAAGCCTTGGTCAATAAGTAATTTCTTTACTCCATTATGTACTTACCCCCACATTTGTAACAGTGAGACAAAGGAAGAAGTTTTGTAGGAGTCTGTTGGGGCTGGCCAAATGTTTTCACTGGAACACTTTCACACACACAATGTTCTTCAGTTATTCTAAACCCCCACAACTTCAGCACAAACAGAATTTGGACTTCTTGTGAAAATCCAGTAATAATTTTTCATATTTTAAATGATCTTTTAGTTGAGTATTTTTAGAAAAAAACAATCTTAACAATTCTTTTACAGATTAGTTGACTTCATCTTTTATTGCTTACCAGCTGACTTCAAAACTGATAAGCTTATAAATCTCTTGTCTAAGTTTTTAACTAAGTGCAGTTCAAAGGGAGAGAGAGAGGCAAGCAGTGACCCTGCTGAGGATTCTGGGGCTGCTCACTGAGCCAACCAGTCCCCAGAATCTGAAGGTCATCAAGTGCCTGTATTACATGAACACTTTAACCACCTGAATTATGTGGCCTGATATTTCATATAGATTAAACTCCAACAGATTTTCCCCTTAGTACAGGATTTGCCATAGCAATAATTCCAATAGGAATTTCAACTGTATTTGTCCTACTTAGTCATAGTGGAAATAAGTGAGTGGAGGAAAACAAGGAGCAAGTCAGAAGAAGCTGTAGAAATGCTGCACACATTCCAGACTTTCTCTGTGTGGGTTAATTTCTCAGACTTTGGAATGGAATGACACTACTTTGGACAGGAGATCGGCTCCAGAAAATTGGGCCAAAGGTCACTGAAAAGCAATTTCTGAACAGCTGCTGGATGAAAAATAAAAGAAAACAGGCCTTCCATGGGTGCCCCTGTCACCCTCTGCCCTGGATAAAATTTTATTTACATATATATGTGCCAGGTGTGGCAATGTCAGTGCCCTGACAAGTATGAAGTGTGTTCTGTCCACAAGAATTTTCTCAGGGCGCAGAGCAAAATACCCCACCTCAAAGGCAAAGCTGGAGAGGGGCTGGATGTTCCAATTAGCAGCTGTACATGAGAAACAAAGCATTTTGGATTCCCATGCCCATACTCTCCTCCTCCTGAGATAGTGAAGTATTCTTTGGAGATAAAAAGGGAGGTGAAGTACTTGAGAAATCATTTTTGGGTCAGAAAGAGGATATGGTGCTGACACTCATTTTACTCTAAGGAACAAAACAAAGAGTGGTAATTTATTTCAAATCTCAGCCCTTTAGAATGCAGACAGAAACTGCTCACATATAAAAACCTGCTCCTTGATTGAGATGTTTCATTAAATGTATGAAATGGGACAAGGAAGAAACACATGGGAAACCAGTGAATTCAAAGAGATTATTTGAAGGTTATGTGGTAAAACGCTTAGTTTCTTCAACTAATTAGGGCTGCTGGGGAATGTGCAGTTTCTAGGTCATATTAACTGTAAGAAGCTTCCTTCTTCAGCCAATTGAAAAATAAGGCTTGGCTGAACTGTGTTTGCAATGTAATTTTTTTCCCCTTTGGTTATCTCTCTTCATTTTTTTTTTATTCTGTATACTCAGCTACCAAATCAGGTTAGAGGCAGCAACCAAAACCACACCAGTTTATTAAAATCTACAGTTCATATTCGTGTCCCATCTGGAAGATCCCCCAAGTAATTTTGAACTGTAAAACTTCATATATGGTGCTTAAAATCTTCTTCTTCATCTGCACCTCATGATGGTGGTGGTTGTTGCTGTATTTCCCATGCTCTGAAAACATGAACAAAAAGTGCAGATGGTCCAGTCCTGGGCTCTGTTTACCTTGAGAAGCTGATTATTTTGGTGGAGGATGTTACACAATATTTTTAAATGGGAAGGTTTTGTTTATGTTTCTTTTCTTCTGCTGCAGTGATGCAGTTGATTGTTCCAGTCTCAGGACAGACTGTAGTCACAGCTGATCTTGCCGCCCCCATCTTACACAACCAGTGCCCCTCTGAGCAACAAACAATCTTCTTCTGAGCTCCTGTCAAGGCTGGCTCCACCATTCACACCTCTCTGCTACAGTGAGTTCCTCTTTACTTACGTTATCAGCAAATTTTTCTGGCTTTTGCAGGCATGGGAAATAGCCTGCAGACAGAGAAAAGTTGGAGACAAAAACAGTGAGAAAATCCATTCTGTTGTATAAAATGAGGAAACAGTATTTCAGTTGGTTTAGGGTTTTTTAAGTCTATGAAAAATAACACTGTCCTTGCTTTTGTTCTTTAATCAGGAAATGAACGGGTTTTTTTCTGTTTTTTCTGTTTTTTCCTGACAGTGGAAACTTTATCGTCAACTGCTTCTGCAGTTTCGCTATTAATTTCTTTTTCTTGAAGAAATCCAAAGTAAAGCTGGCATTTTCAGCTTCTGTTTGTGTTTCATGTTGGATTTTAATAAGCAAATGAAAAGAAATTGCTATTTCATAATGAAATGGAAATGTAAATTCAACTTGTAAGCAGGCTTTTTTGCTTTACCTAAAAACTTTGCCAAAGCTTGTCAAAAATGTTACTTCATATTATGTAAAACAAAAGTCTTTGGGCTTTCAGCCATATTCCAGACTACTTAAGTGGAATCATAACTCTCTGAGCCACTGATTTCAGTCTCACTCATTAAATTACTGACACCATCTTTAATTCCAAGCCTTTTATTTAAAATTGAGGCTTTCTGCTTCTTCAAAGTACACAAGGCTCATTTTTCACAACATCAGATTTTGTGGGAGCAGTATCCCTACCTCAAATAGGCCAGCAATCAAAGAGGTCAGCAATCAAAGATCTATTTAGTGTCTATTTCTATAGTTTCTGCAGTGCTGGCTCCTGTGGCCTGGTGGCAGGAGAGAAAGTCTCTTTAGGTACAGCCTGGAATGTGATGCAGGTTTCCACAGTCTTCACACACTCTTCCAGAAGCCAATCCCTCTTTGTGCTGTGTCTTGTGTCATAGGTGCAAGACAAGGTCTGTACTTACAAGGGCTGCCCACAGTCAGGACCCCTGAGACCCAGCTAACTGGTCAGTGCCACAGAGATCTGGCTAAGATTTAGTCCTGCTTTCCTCTCCAGGAATAAACTACACATTGGAATAAAGGGACAGCCCCCACTATTCTCCAGCCTTTTTCACATGTGCCACAATGCATGAAAGACAGTTATTCCTTTCAGACCTTTTCCTTCTTCTAATAAAAAGCCTCATTTCCAAGAAGACTGGAGTGCAAATTACCTTCTCTACTCAATTACAAAATCTGATCACTGGCTTTTCTTTTCTCACCACTAATAAAAGCTATTGAAGTAAAGCACCCATCCCTCGTCACGGAAAAACAGGCAGTAAGTCACCTTGAGATTAAAATATATACTGCTGCACACTTTTCTTGGGAATATAGAGCAGTAATTGCTTAAGTCAATGACAACAGAGACTAGAGGGAACATTGTGTTTTTGTGCAACATTTCCAGGAACAATGGAGGAAATCCTCCACTGATTTAAAGCTCTACGAAGCTGCTGCTCTGGCTGATGTAAATTCTCTTGACTTCATTGAGGTCAGTGTCCCAGCTCCTCCAGCTCCCACAGCTTGGGATTTTTCCCTAAATATGAACCATGATCCAGTCAGTTCAGATGAGTATGACAAGGTAGGTGCATTAGATTAGTAATTGATGTTCCAGGCTGCCTGCTGGGATATGCCCTTAGGACAACACAAAAATTTGGCACAGCCTTTGCCACCCACTTAACAGGTTGCAAAATAGCCAAGCAAAGATGAACCAGATATTCAGGTTGTCTTGCTACCTGTCATGGCTGAATGGCAAATATCAGCTAATTACACCTACAATTTCTGGGGAAAAAAAAAAAAAAAAAATAGAAAGGGGGTTGTGGTGGGGGAGTTTAAAAACAGTAGGAACTGGAATTAAAAAAAGCTTTTCTAGTCTTTATGGTTTTGCTGCAGTTCTGTTGTGATCA
The DNA here is from genome assembly GCF_971803275.1 of Cyanistes caeruleus. Taxonomy (NCBI): domain Eukaryota; kingdom Metazoa; phylum Chordata; class Aves; order Passeriformes; family Paridae; genus Cyanistes; species Cyanistes caeruleus. The sequence goes on from NC_141705.1 coordinate 44,317,393, forward strand.
AAGAATTGGTGAAGCAAAAGCTGGTCCCAGTGCCGTGCTACTAAAGTTTGAAGGAAAAACCTTAAGACCTTGCCCCTACAGGTACAAACTAGAGATTCATGATAATACAAAGCAGAAGCCAAGAATAGGTCAGGGGTAAAGTGTTACAATCAGATAATATCTGAAAACTCAATAGAGCATCCTTCAAAGATCAGGTTGTCTTATATTTTAAGTATCTATGGAAACACTTCAGGGGCAGGAAAGCTCAAAGTAAAGGTTGAATGCTTAACCCCTACCTTTAAAATGTTCTATAGGCACCTTATAAAAGCAGCCAGAAAATACACACTGGTACTTCTCATGTCATATATGAAGGGAATTTTTTCTTTGTTTTTGATCCAAATTCACAGATTTTTTGCAGGTGTGTTTAAATATGAGGTGCTGCTTGTTTCAGCAATGTGTTATCTTCATTGTATTTTTATGTGCAGAGAACTGTTAGCTTTCAGACCTTACAGATCAGAAATGGGAATGCCTTGGAAAATTCTAGCAGCGTTAGCATGGACAAACCTTTAAAAGTTCAGTTTGAAGTCTGAGATCAGACCTATAGATTCAAATCCAGCCCTCCAACCTTACCATACATTAACCTTGTCACATAATGAGTGTTAGAAATGTGCTAACAATTTTACTTCTTATTCTTCACAATAAATTCAGGCTCCCTAGAGAGGACACCCAGCCCCAAGCCTGACAAAGTTCCAAAAGTGTTTGGACAATGCTGTCAGGGCCATGGTATGATTCCTGGGGCTCCTGTGCAAGGCCACAAGTTAGACTCAATGATCCTTATCATCCCTTGCAACTCAGCATATTCCATGGTTCATGACAAGCTTTCCATAGCGGACTTAAAAACTGAAGAGATCAAGAGTGAGATTCAAAGCAGCAATCCATGCTGAATTTCTGTGCAAAAACTCATGTAGTCAGAGTGAAACCATGAAAATATTTATTAATATTTAGGCTTACATTTGTTTCCTTGAACTCTGGGGGCAGTGGTGGGACGTACAGGGAGACAGAAGATAATTTTTTCCCATGATTGAGGAGGCAGCACTAAAAGAGAGAATTCTGGTGGGGACTCTGCTTCAGCCAGCATGATAGCCAAAACCAGTGTCCTTGTTCTGAACACTGGCCCTGACCACCTCTGTAAGGACAAGATCCATTTGCAGGCCTTCATTTTCTATATTTCTGGTTTTAGGCTTTTGTGTGGAGCGAAAGGCAGCTTAGGCCAGTCTGAGCTGTCACACAGTGCTCCCATTCTGCATCCACAGTGCATCCCATTTCCGGGCCCTTGTTCTGAGAGGGTCAGCTTCTCACCCAATGTCTTCTGAAAGTCACACTCCTTTGGCATTAACCCTTAAAGCAGGGCTGGTGACACCACCTGATCTGTCTTGTGTGTCCACCCTTTGGAAACAGCTGTCTGATACAATGGGCCTTTTCTTCTGGGGGTCCAGTTGCCAGGATGAGAAATGACCAGCACAGGTGGAAACATTAGTGCAGCTTATCCTGACCCTATGAAGGGCTCTGTTCTAAACTGAGGGTGTGGCCAAGTTTCTGGGCATGAGAACATCAGCCTCTCCTTGCCCTTTGTCTGGTCTTTGCCAGTTCAGTTTCCCTTTTCCAGTGTGTGTTCCCAGCTCAGGCAACAGAGGGCTGTTTTTATTTAGTGTGCAAGGCAAAAATGCTTACAGTGAAAAATACTGGTGTGGGGAAGAAAACATACACTCTTCTCTACATCTCCCTTGCATTCTCAGCCCTGCAAAACTCTGAGTTGGACTCAATCATGTTTGCAATACATTTTCTCTTTTTTTTCTTCCAGCAAAAGATTCTGTTTCCTAATCTATATTACACGGCAGCTTATTTTGTACTGAAGCTAGAATGGGTTAATTTGTTAATGAGTCTTTCTCTCTCCCTACATTTATTATATATATATATATATATATACACACATTATATATAGAGGGATATACCCCATTCTGCCTTCATTCTGACTGTGAAGGTGAAGTAAGGGTAGTCTGCCTCTCTTCCTCTTCTGCTGGGAGAATACACTCATTCCTAAACAAGCAAACTTTGTAATTGCTTAGAAGTGTATCCTGAGCTTTTTGAAGAATTATCTGCTACACCAGTGATTTGAGGAGCAAGTGGACCAGAGCTGATATTAGCATGTCAAAGAGGCTGCCCCATTTTCACAGTGAAAACTCTGAAGTTTTGTGTTTAATGGTGTGAGACTCCACAGACCCCTGAACTGAATGCTGTTATTCCAGATGTGCATTGTCTCCATAGGAATGCAATTTCACAGTCATCAAACATTCTAAGTTCATCAAGTGCTAATTATAGCAGAGACCATGACAGCAGAATCTTCAAAGCCCTATGGACAGAAAAGCCTATTGATCATACAATTGATTTTTATTCCTTGGTATTGAATGGCAGAGCTGCCTGCTGTTTCTAATCTGGTGGGGGGTTTTTGGGATTGTTTTTGGTTTCTTTGTGTTTTGTTTTTTTTTTTTTAATTTTTCTTTTTTGTTCCTGTACTAGACTAAAGAAACAGTGTAGCTTGTCCTGATGCAGAACATTGTTTGAGTGGCATATCAGCTGGAGTATTGTACCCCATCACTGCAGCTCTCCAAAATTCCTGTCCATGTGGTTTTCTCTTTTAAAGAACATGTTGCTTTTTCTAGAACTTTCCCTTGGAGCTATAAGTCCAGTGATGATGTCTCTGAGACTGAAATGAGCCAGCCTCTAGCTTCTGGTGTGCTGATGTCATTTACATCAGCTCCATCAGCTTGGGTGGTTTCTGGTGTGGGAGGCGAAGGAGAATTTGGCAGTGTCCTGAGACATAGTCACTGCAGTTTTGGAGTTGCTTGTGGGATTTACTGCATGTGATCTGAATATTGACTCTCCAGGAGCATCGATCAATCACAGTATCCAGCTACTTTTGCAACAGAATATAAGCTGAGAAATGATGTTTGCTCTACTGACTGCCACAGAGCTGTCAGCTTTCTGCCAAGCTCCTGGGGGACAGGCAAAAGTGAACAAGGGGTCCTGCCACTCCTGTAAGCTGCTTCCTCTTGTGACTTGCTATGGCTGATCTCTCCCCTCTTACATTCTTTTCCCCATCCTGTCTCTGGTAGCTGCTGCTTGCAATGGAAAGATAAGCACAGATACCTGCAAGCCTGCCAGCTGAGGAGTTGCATGCTCTCTGTGAGTTCTGTTGTTAATGAACCACGCAGAGCAGGCAACAGGCAGCCTCAGAGGATTCATCAGGGGCTGGTGCCAGATACCTGTTGAAATGATTGGAAAGATTTCCACTGACTTCTGTAAGCTCTGGTTCTGTTCCTAATTGCACCCTCCTGCGTTTCTCAGGGATTTGAATCCAGGAAGCCGTATATGCTGCGCCTGTGTACCCACAGCTCCCTAATGTCCTTTCTGTGCCAGGGCTCTGGAGAAACAGGCTGGATGCCAGCAGCACTTTGGTCTTCTGGGTACATTAGTCATGCACCTCAGGGCCTCAGTTTCCCCATGGGCAAAGATGGAGATAATGACAGTCGCTTCCTGGGAACACAAAAAAGCCCGAGGACTTCTCATTTGTTGTGGAGAGGAGCTGGTTGCTTCCATGGTCAGTCTGAGTGGCCGGGCAGTGGGAAAGGGAGATGAGCAAGATCTAAATGGGTATGTCTGCTCTCAGGGCAGCCACACTGATGAACCTGTGATAGCCCACCTGTTGTGGCAGCAAGGTCCAGACCCCTGTTGGGCCAGAAGTGGTAAAGTTTAGCTAAACAGTCTCTTTGGTGTGAACAGCCTGTATTTAGGATGAGATCTGTGAAAGGTGTCAGGATTGACCAAGTATGGCCACATCGAAATCAAGCACCAAAAATCAACTGCACCAGGGAGGAATGTAGACTGCTGCAGACCTTTTTGGTAAAGAGCATCCTGAATGCATGATCACTCTTTGGTTTAAAGGATGTTTCTGCTAGCTCCTTCTGTCAGTTGTTTTCTTTAAGAATTCAGGAGAAAGAAAGAAAAGACGAAAGGGCATTATGGATGCAAGGGGACAAAGCCATGTTAAGTTTCATTTACAGAGATGAATTGGGAACAGGTGCTTCACATAACTGAGGGCCACCATTCTGTGAGAGAGCCCTTGAGAGTCAAGAGAAAGGAATTGCAAAAAGCAACAGTATATTCAGAAAGATAACTATAATCAAGCCCTTTCTATATCTATTAAGGGGAAAAGACAACAACCACAAATGCAATGGAGACATTAAAACTGACTTTGTAAAAAGCCATTTTTAATATATTTCTTTGTTTCTTTGAAATAATTTCAAACCCGAAGGCAGGAATAATTGAAGCATTTACAGAATATATCAATAATACCTCATTATCCAGCTTTGCTTCAATCCACTGATTTCAATTTTCTTTTGAACAAGCTGCATTTATCAGAGGACTTAGCATATGAATGGGGAGGGGGGGAGAAATGTAAAATGTGTGCTCTAGATTTACATGTCTTAGGATGCCAAATAGCCATCAAAACTAATTGTTTCTAAAATGCTTTATAAACCTTATCTTATGTGTTGACCCTAATCAGTGCAATTAATTTCATAATGAATTCTTTCTACACACACCCAATCTTATTATTATCCTTAGTCTAAATTAATAACATCATGATAATAATTAGTAGATATGAAATTGTCTCTTCACTGCTTCTCATAGCATGTGGGCTTGATAGAAAAGAGCAACAAGGATGACAATTAGAGTAAAACGTCAGCTGTATTGATTGTTGAGCACCTTAACCCTAGCATCTGCAAAAGAGGCTTTATTTAAATCTGAATATCTTTTTATATTCTCCCCCTATTCCTCCTTCTAGTTCATTTCAACGTTTTCCTTCCTGCAAGAGGCAACATCTCCTGCTCGAAGCTCACAACAAAAGCATTAAAGTAGAATTTTAGAGCCTGATTCAAAGTGTGCTGATGCCAGATTTTAAAGCAAATGAGCAATGGGGAGATTTAGGAGAATGTCAGCACCTGGAGAACCATTGATATCCTTCTTGAGGTTTCAGTCTTCCAGAAACCTCAGGGAAGGAGGACAGCTTTCTATTTTGGACTGTGATTTCATGGCCTTGTTAAGACAAATTTATTTGAATAGGGTGTTGCTTTCATAGCTCCAGGTCCAATCCTTGTTCTGCCTCACTATTTAATCGTGGGAGTGTGAGAGGGGAGAGGAATTGCCCATGTTTAGAGGAGCATAAGACAGACATGAAACACATCCTTGACCCTTAACCTTAACTGCCTTTACTGAATTAGTGTTTCAATCAGTTTCTGAAATAACTCTCCTCCATTCCTACACAAGAAGGTAAAAATCTCTTTCTATGGGCACAGCTGTAAGATGATGGTCCCTGTCAGCTCACAGCCCTACCTTTAGGCCCAGTGCTGCTACAGCCTTAGAATTTCCACCCTCCTTTATTCAAAGTCACTTTTCCACCTTCTGCAGTCACAAGAAAACATGGCACACCTGCATTGACAAATTATTGCCTGAAGCCAACAACTTGAAAAGGGACTGAAACAGGACAAGGCAGAAGAAGAATTGCTTCATAATGTTTTATTCATGCACCTGACTGATGATGTATGGGCTACAGCTTTATGATGACTGGAATAAAAGAAAGAAATTTATTGTGTCTTTTGGGGGTTTCTTTTTTGTTTGTTTTGGTTTTTTATTTATTTTTAAAAATGCTAATGATGGAGACTGTGGTTTATTAAGAACAAAAGGAGAGCGTTCTCTGAAACAGAAGATACTAAGTCACTTGGGTTCTTCAGTGCAAGAAGAAGAGCTCAGACCTTAGCTTCTCATTTTGGAAACTGAAGTTGGAAAAGCACATTCCCTTGATGCCATTTCAAAAAGAGACAGCTAACATTACCCCTGCAAAGGGAGGTATTTTGATGTTTTGCAAAGGAAGCCTGTGACAGAATCACATTGCTGACAGTCGAGATGAAGGCACAGCTATCATGGAAAGAAAGTCCCTTGTGTGTCTCTTTTTTTCCCTAAATCAGCTGTGAACAGCTTTTAAACTATCTTTGTATTTTTGAAACTAGCATCTTGAAGTGCTGCCTCTATCACAAAATCTGCAATTCAGTGTGCAGGCTAAAATGTTCAGCACAAAATGAGGACTTGATATTCAGACAGAGAATGTTTCTTTGTTATTGGCAGTACAAGTGTGAATTCTAGATTGTCAAACCAGATTGACAGTGCTGTGCACACACAGATAGCAGGAAAGATTCAAAAGCTCTCTGCTGTGCACACAGCAAGGGCATATCTGAGATGTAATTGTGACCTGCCTGATGCACATTTCATCTAAGAGTTGAGGGCCCACCAGCAACAGAGACACAACATAGACCACAAACTCCAGAGCCTCTAGAATGAGTACTTCTCTAGAGCAAGTGTCACACAAACCATTTCTGATTCACATTTTTTGTCCTGAATTATTTTTTTCAGTCTTCAAAAGTGAAAATAAGGTAGCCCAAAATTTACCGCAGACGGTCTTTAAGTACTTCATTAAAAAAAACACCAAAAAGAAATGTTTCCTCAATTCTATTTCTCATGCCAAGAATATTTGGCAAATCCTACTGAAATTTTTGCATTTGTTTTGGAAGAAGAAACAAAGTTAATTTCTGCTGAGTAGAAGTGTCCACAAATTCCTCTTTAATCTGTGAGCAGCAGATTCTTTGGCATCCTCACCTCTTCCCTGTGGCACAGCAACCCAGAGCCCAGACCTGCTGGCCCTGTAACAGATGATGGCAGCAAAACTTGCAGTGGTATCTCTGCTTGTAAAGCCAAATTGATTTCAATGTATATAATATTCAGCCACCAAATATGTTCCCCCCTGTATCTCCTGTGTTTTTAATAACTCTGCATTCACTCCTGTGTTGTCTGCTCAGCTGAATTAGGTTTTTTATGCTTTTTTTTTTTTTTTTTTGCACCTATGTTCAGAACACAGAGTTCACACCAGTGAAATTAATACAACACAAAGGGTTACTTCTGGAACTATTGGAGCTATTGACTGCTATGTAGCAACCAAAAGCCCTTTAGTTCTAATCTATTTTCCTGTCAGGTGAGGTTTGGACATCTTCCAAGGCACATCTTGTATTCTTCAAACAGTAGGGACTGATCTTAGCCTCACTTTAACTCACTTACTGGCAATAAATCCAACTTTGGCTCCATTACTTGACTTTTGTGTATCAACACTGATTTAAGCAGCCTGAAGGTTTGGTGCTCTCGGGACATACTATAAAGAGCTCATGTACTGATTTAAGGTGCTTAAAATCTCTGAAAATTTTAAATAATAGGGCACTTGTGGTCACTAAAAACAGTGGGGTCCACAGAGATGAAATGTTGTGGGAAAAAAACCTGTCCATAAGTATTCCATAAGGCACCTCCAGACACAGAAGCCCCTTGGCAGAGGCTAAGGGGCCGAGGAGGTGTGACCCAGAGCGTGTTTCTGCCTCACTTCCACTAGAGTGCAGCTTTGCCACAGCCTAAGCTGAGAAAAGCAGCTCAGACTGCCCGCAAATTCCCTCAGCCTGCCCTTATCCCACAGCTGCCATCTCGCTGAGGTTAGGATGCAGGCCCTGTCAATTTGTACAAACCCATATTAATTTTCAAGTAGGTCTCACACTAAAGAATAAGAAATCCTGTTAAACGACAGACTTTTTTTTTTTCTTTTTTTTTTTTTTTTTTTTTTTTTTTTTTTGGTCAAATCAGAGGTTTTGATTATACTCTGAAACCTAAATACAGCACTGATTCTACTGGACCTCGAAAAATGCTTTATGTTTGGCATATGCTTAGATGTGCATGTTTGAATTGACTTGCTACATCAGAGTACCCTTTAATATAAAATATGGAGGAGGTAGAAAATTTGCTAGAATTGGGTAAGGTATGGTCAGCTTTTGAGCCTGCACTGTACAGTAAATTATGTTCACACTTCAACACAGAAGGCACAGCTAAGTTATTATACTGTGTATCTGTTCAGCGAGCTCAGAGAAAATTCCAAAATTAGATTAAACTTCTGAACTTTCTGCAAAGGAAGAAAACAAGAAGTGCTTACATTCTGATACTTTGAGGTGGTTGCTTTACAGATACTGAATAATCAATTAATGTAGTGCTTTTGTCATCTGTCAGAAAAACCCTTGCCTTCCCTCCTCCAAACTATTTCAACAGCTATCTTTAGCTGTCTTTTTCACTGAAACCTGAAACATACTGATATGTGCAGCTGTACTGTTTAGATTTTTTCTAAGCTTCCCCTCTGAAAAATATATTTTATAACCTAGTCTCCTGTGGCCCGATTCACCCCACAGTGAAAGTTGTAGATTCTCCTTCCCTACCTTATTCACTTGGCCCTCCTGCATCCTTTTTATGCAGCACCAAATACTCTGATGAATTCCAGAGGAGCAGACCTGAACAGACATACTCTGTACAGAAAACTTGTACAGAATACTTAGCTGGCACACACAACCGAGACAAACTATCCAGGAAAATGAAGGGAAAAAAAAATATAACTTCACCTGTCTATCTCAACTGCAGGAATGAATGACTGGTCAAACCACAAAAAAATAAACCTGGCTGATAAGAAACATTAGTTTATTTAAGGTGAGTCATGAGGCCTCAGTTCAATTCACCTAAACCTGTGAGGATATTTAAATAGCTGTAATAAACACTGAAATAACCAGTGTTTTTTGAGTTACAAAAAAAAAAAAAAGCCTTCCATAGAAGCTAGAAATGCTGTGCCTTTAACTAGCTCTAAAATATTGTAGCTTACAAATTCAATGGTTATCAGTGGTTATGGAAGTGCTTAGGGAAATTGTTTTTCAGCTTCTTCTACTGGGGACGATTAGATTTGTGCTAGTATTAGCCATACCTATGAAGTAATTTTTTTCTACAGGCACACTTCAAATAACTGGATATTTTGTGAAAGCATTTGGACTGTCCTCACTTGCATCATTGCCTCCTGGTAGATTGTCTTCAGAACAGTTTGGCCTGTGGCCTGCCAGGCACGTGACAGTCAAAATCCCTTTTTGTATCCCCTAATCCCTGCTCTTTTAAAGATGTGCTTCTTTAGAAGCTATGCCGTGGAGCCACGCTTTCAAAACCAGCTGTCATCTGCAAAAACTGAGCACAGGATGAATCGAGCTCACTGTTTCATTGAGAGCAGGGCAGGCCCTAGCTGAGCACTTTACAGCATAGCCTGAAATATCCTCGAGCTCCAAAGAACCTTGGACCGGCTCTTCATTATCCAGGAAGCCAGAAACTCTTCCAAAGTGTTTCCTGCACCAGGAATGCTGCCTGAGCTGCTCAGAGAGTTACGTTTGCCTCAAGATAGCACCTCTGCTGGATGTGGCCATTGCTCACCATACCCTCCCAGAAAAACCCAGCCTTAAAGACTGGCAGGTGAGCAAAGGCAGGAGGAAGAGAGAAATAGCCTGAGGTGTTTGTTCAACAGAATGGATACCTGCCAATTGAAACAGAACACCTGAAAGCAAAATTAATAACTTCTGTAATAAATATTAGCTTTTGTTATGCCTTCTAACAACGTTTTGCCCACACCAAGAAAGGACTTGTGATTGTGACATTCATGGTACCCCAGACATATTATTGCTGGGTTTAGTTGGTGTACCTAATTAAAGCTGGGATGTCTCATGGCTCACTGCAGCTTTCCATCACATGAAGCCTCTTGACATTATTTATGCAACTGCTAAGTGACGCAGAAACAGATCCAAGGGAGAAGCAGAGAGGAACAAATGGCTGAGGAAAGGTCAGGGTAATACCACGTGGCTGCTTGGCTGCTTCCTAGGAATGGGAAGAGAAATTCTGCTCCTCTTGAACCCCTCCTTTTCTGTTCTTTGTTAGCAAAATCAGTTTATGGGTTGTGACATTGAGGGCTTAATTTTCCTTTTATTGCTTTTGAGGGCCACAAATACACACAAAGCAGTAAAGAAGAAATATTAATGTGGATGTTCACCGTTAAAGCTGCCAGCAATTGGCTGTCACACAGACAGCATCATTTCTCTTTGTGCTTTATGCTGCAGACACACTCAGATCAGGTTAAGACACTTAAATGTATTCTGTGTGTTTCAGGAACATCTGCTGGCAAATTGTCATCTGAGAACAAATTTGCCAACCCCCATCAGAAGTGCCTGTAGTATGAGTTTATATCTAGAGCTCAGACATGTAGCAGGAGCTCAGCATTGACTTGAAACTTGCGCGGTTTTGGTCATGGTATACCAGCCTCTGGAATCTGGTATGCAGGAGAAGTTCTGCAGCCTGATCAGTGGAACAGAACAGGTTTTGTAAGAGGAGCAATGTAATGGATGAGCAGGCTTGAAGGAAATTTAAGGAAATGCTTTCTAATACAACATGCACCTAATCTGTAGAAGTTGTTGCCATTGGATGTATGGTGTGGGTTCTAAGAGCTTACAAAGGTTCAAAAAGTGACTGAATAAGTTTAAGAAAAATAGAAAAGCCACTGGAGAGTGCTAATTGCATCACCACATCCCATTCATGGAGCCTTATGTCTTGGATTACTGTAAGCTTTAGTGTACCTGGGAAATACTACTTTGATCTTGCTTTGGGCTTATCCTTGGTACATCAGCTATTGGCCACTCTCTAGAAAAAACCCAAAAACAAGTAGTTTTTTGCATTACGGAGAGGAATAAATTTCACAGATGCTTCTTTTGCAATTAGATCCTTAAAACTAAACGAACATTCATGCCATGATTTAATATCATTTTACATAAAGTCAGGAAGTTTCCATCTAAACTGCAAAAACTGACTAGTAGCAAGCCTAGGATGAGTTATTCCTTTCAACATACTGTTTCCTTTAAAATCAAACATATATAAATATGAAATATTTGCTTTATATCTTGTGAATCCAAAAAATGTTGCAATGACACTGGGATTTTCTGATGTGCAGGAAATTCCACTCAAAATATTCTCCCTGTCCTGAAAGGCTTCTAGGATGTAGCTGTTTAGCTCTTCAGATCTGTGACTCTTATGCACGTTGGCATGTTTGCTCTAGGTTGATATCGATCAAAGAGACTGTGACAAAAGAGTCTTATTTCAAAGAAGTCTATAATGAAAATGCAGATAAAGAAAAAAACTATTCTAAGTGTCTCCAGCTAAGGCCAGAAACTAATTAAATATGATTTTGAAGGGCAGAGTGAGAGCATAAAAGAAAATGAGGAGAGTGAAGGGAAAGAGTTCAGATGAGGTTAGAGATTTTTTGAAAACAAAACAAAACAAAACAACAAAAAAACAAACCAACCAACCAAACAAAAAAAACCCCAAAAACCCCACAATGCATTCAAATCATGCCATGAAGAAAAGGCCAGTGGCCTTGCTGATAGACAGATGGTTTTGTGGGGCAGAGGTGGATCTATATTACACTTCACAGCCCTGACATGACCTAGGCTGACTGACAGACTTGCTTTCAAATTTCCCAACCACTAAGGCTTTAATTGGGTTCATACTGCCTCTATTCTCTCCTGAGTGTTCATTTCCTCCTATTTACAAAAATGCCACATATCCTGCAATAGTATTATCAAAAGTCTGTGTTCAGTTTTGTTTTAAACCACCAAGAAATCCAGATTCTGATTGTTCATCCCAATTTCTAATCTACACAAGTGCATATTTTTTAGCAGTGAACTGACTTTGGCATACATGTCTTTTGCAGGACATGAAATAGTTTTTTAGCTGTTGAGTATGATGTTCCTTGAAGTCTTAGAAAATGTGTACTGTATAAGCCAAATGAAATTTGAAAACATTGTGCTTAGTTATCCACAAATTTTAAGGTGTTTTCATCTGTGTTGTGTTGTGTTGAGTTGTAAAGGTTCCAAGCCAGAATAGGTCTTCATTGCGCTAAAATATCTTTGATATAATTTGGTTCCTGGATGATGTTTAAACTTTAGCAAGAGCTGTGTAAAGCTGACACTGAGCCCAGATAAATCTGGTGAGTGAGATCTTTCAAAGGTAGCATAAAGGGCTCATGGAATTGTGCTTACTGGTATCAGCTGGTATCCACCCACTTTTGTTAGAGCTTGAGAATGCAAAGAAAGAAAGGAAAGTACTGGATCATACGAAATTTAAATGTTTCTTCTTTTGTTTAGAAACACAAACATCAGGTTTTGGATATTAGCCTCCTCCACAACCAGCTGAAATGAATCAGGTTTAAATTAATACGCACTGTGAAACCGAACAGCCGTGCCTTAAAATGAAAGTAAGGGAAAAAATGTGCTGGGATTTCCCAAGTCAGTCATCTTTGGTGTAGTCTTTCTGTGAATCTTGTCAACAGAATTAACACTGACTTCAGTGGAGCAGATCTCTCCATTAGTGCCCAACAGTGACAACCCCTGCTGACCTGAGCAATGGCACACACAACTTGGGCTCCTCCAGCAGGAGTTGTTGGTGCATGTAGCTGTCAGAGTCTTCATCTCCTAGCCTGACAGTCTAGCTAAATTCTTAGAAAGCAACAGAAGAAGAACATTGTCCCCAAGGTGTGAATGAAGTTGTATGGCTCACTGGTATCACCAGGATTTGATCAATGATTTTAAACACATGTGCCTGTGTAGAATTTATGGGAGCCAGTCACTTCTTACTTCTGATGAGAGAGTGGCACTTTTAGGGCTTCCTATACCAGAGGATCAGAAATTCTATGCTCTACTGACTGACATAGGTGGGTGGCCACTTCAGCCTTTTATCCAGTAGTTTATGGGGCCTTTAAAGTCTTCAAATGTGCTTATGTTATAGCAATGCCCAGAAGGAAGAACTGGCTGCACAAAATATAGTGTAAATCTAGCAAAACCCTTGCCTTGGCATTGCTGGCAATTCCCTTGACAACAAAGCCATTCATGTTTTGCAGGCAATAAAATCTTGCTGTATTCCCTCCCAGTTCCTTCCTCTTCACCCTGCATGCGCTCGTGAGAAAATGACCCGTTTCTCCTGCCAAGATGTCCCTGTCACTCTGTTCCGGGGGAAATGCAGAATTGATTTTTGTTTCCAGATTTACCACCCTATTCTCTATAGCATGTTCCTGTTAAGACTCTCTGGCCAAGCCTCTGAAGGACTTCACGGTACAAGAGTTCTGTGCACCTGGATGCTGTGCAGTGTGAATGGTTCAGAGCTGCACTGTTTGCTGCCATGATCAAAAGTGTCACCAAGGGGTAAAGCACTTGACAGGGCACAGCACACGTTCCTTCTACTCCTTGCTGTAAGGATGAGAGGGGAGGTTGGTAAAGACACTTTTAACCCATCTGTAAGACAAGTACTTTTGCTGTGTAGAGCATTGACATCTCCTCCTGGAAAGAGCTAGGTATTAGTAGTATTAAATAAGGCTTAAAGCCTTTGTCTCTTTCTTGTTTCCAGTTGCTTGAGCAGTAATATGTTCATCTGATGGGAAACTCACCTGTGGTTTTCCCATATGAAACTTAATATTAAGTTCTCCTTGGTGGATTCATAAAACATTCCTCATAATCCCCATTTATTTCAAGCCATTTTGCAGCTCTGAATAGCGCAGTGCCTCATAAGGAATGTTTCCTTTCATTCAAAAACCATTTGCATTTTATTTGTGCCTCAGAGGAAGAACAATCCGAGCTGATTACAATCCACAGACACTGTACGTAATGAAAAATTAATTGCATCAATCTTTTTGCTGTACTGGTCTTAACAACTCATTTCCAACCGGTCATTTCTCCACCTGCTCACCGGGGCCCAGGCAGCTGAAGCAAGCCCATCTGTGACACTGACTGAATACCAATGAAGACAAGGTCACCTAAAGCCAAGCCAGTGGGAGAACAGCACCCAGAAAAAGACGTCACTTGTGGACCAGCAGCAATCACCGTGTGATTGAAGCCGAGCGCGTAACTGGAACACAAATCTTAGCGAAAGCACGCTGACAAACACACCCCTGCAGAAGGAAAGTTGCAAAGGAGAAGGAAGGATGCGTTGAAATGAGAACAACAAACAGAAGTAGTTCTGGCTGCCTTCATCAGAGCTGTCACTTGGCAAGCATTGATGGTGGTTGTAAATCAAGATTTGCATGCTGGCTCCAATGCTAGTGATTTGTTCTGCCAGGTAAAGCGCTCTTGCTGAATGCATATTTATCAGGACATGGTTTCTGCTTTCTACAGTCAAAGTTGCTAAAATACAAAGGAAAAGTATCCATTAAAAATCCATACTTTACAAAGCAAGAAGAAAAAGCAGGGGGTGTGTGGGCAGGAATGACACCTGCTGCCTGCCTGCATCAATAACCCTGCAAAGCAGTAATTTTTATCCCCTGGTTGCACTGAAAATGTTCTTTGGGTGCAATTCAGTGCTAGCCATAGGTAAAATATTTCATGTGCAGGAAGTATTCCATGCTGAACTGTGAAAAATTACCAGAACTGGCAAAGGAGTGTAATTTCTTGATATTGGTTGAAACTGTTTCAGTATTTCAAGTTCTCTTTTGACTTGATCAGAGCCCTCAGATAGGTGTATGGGATGGCTGAATTTCAGCCATCTTGTGGAGAGTTTAGTCATCATCCACTGCCTGAGGAAATGGTTATTTTTAAATTTCACCACAGTTTCAGATTATTTTAGGAAGAGAAGTGTTAGCAGAGTAGTCAGAAGGGTCTCAGCCAGGTGGGACAAGTAGGACACAGTGATTACTTGGATGATTAGGAGAAGATGTATTGCTAATACAGTATCTAAATATTGATAATGCAGTATCTAAATAACAACTAATCAATTACAGGTTTACAGTCTTTGGCCTTGCAGAAATCACAATTAAAAAGCAGCAAAGCACCTATGGAGCTATTTTAGGATTTTATCTCTGTATTTGTCCAGCTCTTAGTGCTTTTACTCGCAGCCTGGAGAGACCACTCCATCCCATGGGCCCGTCAGGTTTTTATACCCTTTTGCAGACCAGACTGCACCCATGTCAATCACAAACATCTCGACTCCCCCACCTCTGGAAGCATTAATTATGTGAACATAATTAATACACACCTAGCGTTCTTATCTGATGACAAATGACATTGTCCCTCAGGGACAGGAAAGGGAGGATGTGTGCATGTGTGTGTGTCACACACACACCCCAAAGACCAGAATATCTTTTGTTTCACTCACATGGTGTCCCATATTGCTCCAGTCAGTTTTTCCATTTCTGCATAGATGTATGCACTTTCTCCAAAGTAAACAAACCTGTGTTTTTGCAGGAAGTTATTTTATCTATTTTATCTATTGGGATCCCATTGGGTTTATCTATTGGGGATCCAATGTAATATGTAGGAACTTTAAAAAGAATACAAGGCAACATTTAAAAAATATGTTGTGGTTCCCCACGTAGCAGAATTTAAATTGAATTTTTTTAATTGATTGTAATCATTACTTTTAATTTTCCTCCAGAAAGTGCTTGCTACAGTTCAATAGTGGAGAGAAGAAACAGCTGGTCTGTGCATTTGTGGGAGAGCAGCATTTAATAAGGTAATATGTTCATTTTCTAGGTGTCAGGAATTATGAATTTATGCCAGGTCAAATTAGTGCACATGTTTTCACAGAGCACAGTGAAGAGCTCCATAAGCAAGCACTGTGGTGTTTAGGATGCTTGTGAAACATCTACTTCTGGAATAAGAGGAGAGCGTCTGTGTTATGGAGATGTTATGGAGATACAGCCTTTTAGAACAGAAGTGACAGGTCACATTTAACTCACACCTCAGTATTCCCCCCAAATAACAAAAACAAGGCTGCTGGCTGTAAAAAATGTGACTGGTGCACAAGCCTCGGGCTCCTATCATTCTCCTGCTTCAAAGTGCCCCATAGCATTTCAGTAATATGAATAAAAACGAATTTTCCTTCTTCTGCCAAGATAGCAGTATGATATTGTGTTTGTAGTGCAGATAAAAAACAGACATCAAACTCTATTAAACTTTGGGCTAGACTTTTTTTTTGCTTCTTCCGATAACCAAATAGTAAATATTGACTGAAGTAAGTTTATCAATATTTATTTTGAGGGAAAATAAATCTTCCTGTTTGCGAAACTATAAAGCAAATTTTACCAGGGAAAGAGATGACTCAAATGGTAAATTTCCGAATAATAATCTCAGTGGCTTTCAGCAAACAGAGGACATAAGAAGGGAAAGATCCACTAGGGAACATTCAAAGCTGACTTCCAGAGGTAACCAGGTGTTAATTCCAGATGGGTGCCTAGAAACTTTGGCTTTTAGGCACAGTGCCATTTTAGAACTGTTCTGTGAATTTCTCTGTTAAGAAGGTGATGATGCACTTGTGCCTGTAGAGAGACAGGAACTGCATGGTTTGGGCACCTACTGCCCAGACAGGACCGAGGAGATGCCTTGGGTGCAGGGTATGATGCCACCTAGAAGATATTTACTTCATAGGCCAAGCACAAGGAGAACACAGGCTTGGGAGGGAAAGGGAAAACGGGGAAGGCAGAACTTATGTGGGCAGTGAAAATAATTTACTTCTCAGCCTAGGGAGATCACAGAGAGACAAAGAGGTGTGAGACAAGAATAGAAATAGCTAGGCAGTCTGCACAACTGTAAGTGGGGAGAAAGCAACTGACCTTATTCAGCTGATGAGATGTGAGCCAGTGCTCCAGCCAGCACAGGAGGGAAGGGATGTCCCTGGTCCTGAGGGCACCCTGACTGCAGCATGAACAGAGCAGGCACAGCGGTGGAGGGACACAGTCCTGTGCAATGTGCTCAGTGTGCTCTGGGATGGCCCTTCTTGAGCAGGGAAGCTGGAGCAGATGACCCGCTGCAATTCCTTCCATCCTGACCCATTCTGTGATATGAGCTCTTTGGCCTGGCCTGGCACACTACAGTCTGCAAGCAGGAGGTTCACAAAACCAGCCAAGGCTCTCATTTCAGCTCTTGTATTCTATTCTTTCCTGCTCAGCTCTTCTCTTTATCTCGTTGCCTGTGCACAAAGTCTTTGTGGATCTATACGTATCTGGGAAAGGTCTGAGTCAGCCCTGGATTTGCTGACCCTTGGCTAAAGGAAGAAAGCTGTGGCACTGAACTAGATGCAAGTGGTGCCTTGTGCTTACTTGAGGCTGGACCAGGACTTTGCTATCACTTGTTTTTCGAGGCTCTATCCAAGAGTAGAACAGCTTTCCCCCTTTCTCCCACCCTCTCACTGGAAAATCACATACTATCAGGGGTAGAGATTGACTTCTTTCTCCTTACTCCTCTACCCCTTTCACTCGGAGGGAGAGAAATGGATTGTCTTGAGACCTATAAATGAGGAGTTCTGCCAACATGATTTAATACTGACTGTATAAAGTGTCAATTATTAAACCTTCCATACCCAGTGAAAAGGAAAGGAGGAGATGGATTACCAGCTCAGTGACACATTGGAGAATATGCTTAACTGAGATGAATACCCAAATTGTCAGGTTAGAAGTTACTTCATTGGATAAGACAGGAACACCTGGAAAGGTGCAAAACATAATCCTTCATGAGGCAGGAGGAATAATTTGCCTAAAAGTACTCAACTAATAGTTTTGACTGGTTCTAAACTGTGATCCTTGAATTATTTTCTGTTGACCTTCAGGAAAGTACCTGAGTATCAGGAGGATTTGGGGGGCTCCAAAAGCAATGCTGTCACTTGTTTTGTTTTCAGCACAAATAAGTAAGCTCTGATCCCTTGGATAGCACTCATTAAAGTATGTAAATCTGGGAGAAATGGTTATAGGAGGGCAGCTATTTCCTTAAGAAATATTTTGTCTTCGGAAATTTTCTTGACTGTTTATATGAGCATGAAAGGTGAGATGTTTTAATGGTGGAATCACTGCCAGCTCCTGCAGGGTTAAAAAAAAAGCCCATCAAAATCCAACCAGTGGTCATCATCCTAAGATGTTAAGGTGGACTGGATAGCCATTGTTCCTCATTCTCTGTGTCATCATGAGAATGATGACCATTCTCATGTCTCAGTCTCTTAGTGCCTGACTGCTTTAAACCCTGTTTGCATGCACACATCTTGGTACTTGTGAGTTTGTGGCATTAGGGAGCCGAGGTGAGTCACTTTCCCTTCCTACAAACTCTCTTTCTGACCTTTCTCACACTGTTGCTACAATGCTACAGCATTGCTTCCTGCCTCTTACAGACGTGTTTGTGTGTGTGTGCTGCACAGGTGATGTGAGAAGTCTGCAGCTGTAACTCAGCTCAGTCTCTCCTGCTAGGACAGTGTGCATACATCCTGCTAGGATAACACACTGGCTGGAGACATCCTCCTGACTCCTCTGAAAAGGGAGGCTTTGTGGTTGAGGAAATCAGGTCTTGTCCCTTCTGCCTTCTTTCTACAGTGGTTGTGAGGAAGGCAGCTGGGGTGACCTTTTCTCCCTGTATGCTGTTGAATTACAAGCTTTTGCTTTCCTCATTTTCTCTAGAGCTCTACCCCAATTTTCCCTCTTAGAAACCACACTGATTTTCCAAAATGCTTCCATTTATCAAACAGTATCCTGAGGCTTTTCCTAAGAAGGGTATCCAGGCCCAGGAATAATGCCTCAGACATTTGTGCTCCATTTCTAAAGTAGAAAAAGAAAGCAACATGATCCAACTTGTCCTCATGTCATTGTTACTCTGCATAAAGAAGAGTATGAAAGAACTAGAAGAGTAAAGAAAGAGCTGGTAGGATCTGCACAAATTACCACCAGGGTGAGGACACAAAGAATAGGTAGAAGAAAAAGCACACAGCAAATTTAGAACTAATATTATAGTAAAAGAGGTACCAGCTGAAGGGGAGTACCTTCAAAAACCAATGTTATATGATGATGAAATACAATGTTAACATTCCATACTGTACAGAAGAGTTTCCTTAAGGCTATGTTCTGCCACGGCAGGATTTATCTCTGTAGGTGAATGGAAAGACAATTGCCAAGAAGAACAGCCACAAGCGAGTTATTCTCTCTTCCTCTTCTAGCAGTGACAAGTGGCAGAAGGAAGATCAATCATCACTTTCCACACTGCTCTCCAGGATTTGAAGTGGTTTTATGCAGGACCTGGAGGAAATGGAATATGCTTGGAAAGGTGATTCTAACAGCTAACAACTGTAAGGATTTTCCCCAAACGGAGGAACTTTTTGTGGACCCTTGAGCTTGTGGGTATCCAGTTTTTCTATACAATCACTAACCCAATCCTCCTTGACAGAAGGCAGCTCTTCTTTTCTCTAGACTTTCTCTCTTGCCTCTAGGGTTTGGGATTCCTGAGGGCTGACCTTAGCAGTAAAGACTGAAGGAAAGGAACCATTCAGTAACTCCATCTTCTCTTATGTCTTGTCAGCTGAGCACCAGTGAGTCAGTTCTCCACAGTGTTGTCCAAATCAATGCCAGGCTTAACCTGTGCCAAAGGACAAAAAGAACCTAATAGGGAATGAAAATATTTTTATTTTTTTTCCCAATAGAAGTGTGAGGAGGGTGGTGGGAATCTTGTGAATAAAAGGTTCTGGGGAATTATTTAATGTCATGCTTATAGATCGAGGGCTTTAATAAAATAAAAAGATCAGAGAAGACTATGTGCACCTTGATGATGAATGAATATGCCTGCTTAGTACTTCAGGGATGGATTAAGCTGTTGAAAAAGCATTCAACATTGGCTAAAGGACTGTAATATATGTGAAATTCCACAGTTAATGCATCATTAAATAATTTGCTGCAACTGATTTATAGGTGCAATATACTACACTATGTCAAACCGTGTAGGATAATAAATGGTATCACAAAAATATACTATTGAAACTTTTGTTCTAATCAGTCTTTTGAGTTTTAGTAGAACATAGTTCTGCAGAATTGTCCTATTGATCTGATAGAGTAACATGTAAAATCTTCATGCTACATATATTTTAAGACCTTTTCTTAAGCAATCTGGGTTGTGGTCCAGTGAATCAGGCACTGGTTTGTGACTTGTGGGACCTGCACTCTGGTCCTTGCTCTGTCATTGAAACTCAAAGCTGCTGACCTAAGTTTTTTTCCAGGATGAGTGCTGTAATGGCCACTTTGAGACCTGAGCTCTCTCTTTCCATGGACACAATGTACAATCCCATCACCTACCTGCATATATTGGACACATATGGCAGGGAAAGGGGGTGATAACCATTGACCTATCAATCCAACTTTCATAGGACCTGGGTGACTAACTGCTTCTGGGGAACATCTTCCCACTCTCCATATTCAGTGTTTGAAAAAGGAATGCTTGTTCCTTCGCTTCCAAAACAGAATATTCAGGACAAAAAACAATCCACACTTACTACCCTGTTAGTGCTCCTTTCCAGTGTTAGATTCTTTACAGAAGAAGCAAATGGTCTTGGTTCACTTTGGATCTTGCCCCAAATGTTCTTCCCCTCATTCTTCCACCCTCCAATTTCCAGAATGTGCCTAACCTCAAGGTTGCAGGGTCTTGTTGAGCAATATTCGTGGTAACTCTTACCGAAGGAATATTCTCACTTGTAGAAAACAATTATTTACTATACCAGGTAGAAGAAGAGCAGTTTGATGCTGGAAAACTGGTGGTGAGACACTCAGTTGAAGGAGGTTGTCTCTTCTAGTCCCTATAGGATGGTGTCTGTACTTTGAAATGTCTCTTTTGGGATCAATGTAAAGGACCCTGATGTTTGCTGGTGCATTTAGATGCACCACTCTAATGGATGAGCTAATTGTAATTAATAATTTATTTGATTAATTTAACCCCTTTAAGCCTTTGTGCTGTTCAGTTTGCAAACAAGACTATTTTTTCCCATCTTTCTAAATTATTAAGCAGGCATTTTATTCAGCTATATTTCAGCCTACAGGAAATAATTGCTAAGTTTTATTTGAATCTGTTGTTCATACTGTGTAATTGGTCATGCTGTAATTAAGAACTGTATTCTTTCACATTTTGTTAGAGTCCAGGGTATACCAATGATCTCTAATTACACAATTACAGAATCACAGAATATGCTGAGTTCAGATCGTGGCCCTGCACAGAACCATCCCCAAGAGTCACACCATGGGATTGAAAGTATTGTCCAAATGATTCTTGAACTCTGTCAGGCTTGGAGCTATGACCACTTTCCTGGGGAGCCTGTTCCAGTGCCCAACCACCCTCTGGGTGAAGAACCTTTTCCTAATACCCAACCTAAACCTCCCTGTCACAATTTCAGGCCATTCCCTCAGGTCCTGTCACTGCTCACCGCAGAGAAGAGATCAGATTCCCCTCATGAGGAAGTTTTAACTGTGATGAGGTTTCCCCTCGGTTTCCTCTTCTCCAGGCTGAACAGACTAAGTGACCTCAACCATTCCTCACACAGCTTCTTCTCAAGGCCCTTTGCCATCCTTGTTGCCCTCCTTGGGACAGTCTCTAATAGTTTCAGTATCTTTCTGATATTGTGGCACTCAAAACTGCACACAGGACTCAAGGTGAGGTCACTCCAGTGCAGGGCAGGGCAGGACAATCCCCTCCCTTGACAAGAGGCTTCACCAGGTTCCTCCATCCTCACTGGCTGCTTATTGTCCAGGAACTCCATACAGTCTCAAGCCCAGCCCTTCAGTCTTGGTCTGAACAAAGTTGTAAGTGTACCTGTTTCAGTTCTGCCCCCAGATTGTTGCTCAGGTTTCCTGGGTTGACAGCAGACCTGACTTGTTGCATTCCCTTATGGTTTCTGGAGTGCTGATAGAAGCTGTCACTGCCTGGGCTGCCCAGCTCAGACAGGTCAGGGCCATGCCCAGTCACTCAGGTCACTGCCCTGCTCAACTTGTGGCCATCCCCAGCTCCCAGCTTGCCTTCCTTTGTGAGGTCACTCAAATCTTGCAGCTCTCTGGTAAGTGCTTTTTACTGGAGTAATCCTGAGGGGAGTGGTTAGTACAAAACATAAGAGAGAATCTCTGTCTTGATTAAAGGAAGAATTAAAGCGTCTTTTAGCAGTGATTTTGGCATTTTAGAGAAGAAGGTGGTTCATAGTTTGAATGAAACTTAAAATTTCTCTAAGTCCCTGACTGCAGCAGTGCTTGTAAGCAGTGATAAGGGAGAACTCTTACTTTTAGTAAGTAGGAGGTGTCTCTAATGTAAATGCAACTTAAGCACTACAATGAAGAGCTTCTGTGAAAAGAAGAATTCATATCTCCTGAGTAGATTCTTAATGTTGGTCAAAACCAGACAGCTTTTGAAGGCCCAATTATTTAAAAATAACCTTTAAGGGGCATCATGTCTTGAGATGGAGATGTAACTATTTTAACATTTGTGTGGTTTAAAATCTTCTTTCTAGAGGTCAAGAAGTCTCACTATGTAAGGGCAAGATTTTCAAATGCATTAGAGTTGCACAGCACTCCCTATGAAAACAGATGCAAAGGATGCTATGAAAAGATGGCATTCCACTGGGGAAGGGGAGGTAGGCATTAAAATCTTACATTTGGCCAGACTGAGCATGGCAGTGCCCTTTTCAGATGATGTGCTGTACTGAAGTTGATGGGAATGCTGATCTGAATTACAAGAGGACCAAGAAGTACCAGGTATCTTAGTGAATTCTAGAGCACAGAGGACTAGGAGCAAATTTTTATAACATAAGATCAGCTCTCTGCCAGTGCAAATCAGCTTACTCTTGCTGAAATACATGATCTCAGTTGAAGTAATCTCTTACAGTAATGCTACTTTACGGTGTCTTCCAACTGAAAATCTGTCCCAGCGTATGTGCTAACCTCCCTAATTGACAGAAAATGTTTCCAAGATTAAATACTGACCTAAACATCACCATCATCTCTTTAATACCAATCTTTACTGTACCATATGCCTGATAAAATAACAGCTAGTGCAAAATAAGAAAACTGCTGCCAAGATGGAGAATCTGTTAAAGGAGTCACCTTTCTTTTAAGCCATGGAAATACACTAACTCTGAGAAAACAGGCACTTGGAAAGGACCTTGGTGAGCTGTGGTCCATTGTCAGAAATGTTGCAGCTAATTAGCAGCCAGAGTTTCCAGAGAGAATAAACTCTGACATGATGGAATGGCTCCTTTCAGAGTCTCAGCCCCCAAGAGTTTTGATACTGGCACAGTTGCTGTTGCAACTTCTACATTAAATTCATCTAAAGAGGGAGCCACAACAAAGGACTTCCAAATGAAATGAATGTTCAGTAGCTGATGCCTGTTCAGCACTTGCTAAGTGACCACTGCTGTTTCAATTTTCAGGAGGTGCAGTCATGGTGGAAAACAAAATTTTATGACCCTTCTACTTCTGTTAGTCACCTACTACTATTATGAATATTCTGTGGGTTGTGTAAGAGTTGATAATTCTCTTTTTCAGTGTAGAAGAACTTGTGCTTATGTCATAAAACTATTTGCACTGAGTTGTCCAAGTTTTCTCCACTTGAAGTGAGTTATCCCACCAATTCCAAAAAGCTTCTGTATCATCATCTTCAGGGTATCTCCTGTTGGCTCTCAGTGAGTAAAGATTCCAAACCACTGCTGTAGCTGGCAGACTGAAGAGTCCTTGAGATCCCTCTTTATTTTTAACTGCACAATTTTGATGCACTTTGCAGAGAGC
Source organism: Cyanistes caeruleus (assembly GCF_971803275.1). Lineage (NCBI taxonomy): Eukaryota > Metazoa > Chordata > Aves > Passeriformes > Paridae > Cyanistes > Cyanistes caeruleus. Next base: position 44,340,959 of record NC_141705.1, read on the forward strand.
AAGATAAGAAACCGTGTAACTTGCAGTGAATCTCAGTGATGAAGCTATCCAGCATGGGATGAATTATCTGCCACTATCTGAAAATCACTTGTGTGAGGTAAAAGCATTTTAAGTGATGAATTAAATATCATGACTCTAGCTGCATGAATGAACAAATAAAAAAGAATGGTATTGCCATGTAGCTTGGTGAATCTTCAGTTCTTTCCTGTGTACAGATGTGTCATCTCAACAAAGGCCTCTTTGTTTGCTTTCAGTTTCTGATTTCTATTTCATCCGTGGAAGAGTTATGTGTAGGCACAACAGCCTTCCTCCAGTAAACACTCCTTCAGTATTATCCAAGCTGGATGTGATTCAGACTAATGAAGCAAAAATTCAGCTTCATATGTGGGCAGAATGAGCAGAATTGCTTCCTTCTCCTGGTACAGTCCACCTCATCAGAGGTGTTTTTGAAGAAACAATTTGTTGTTCTTTCATGTTTCAGTTATTTTCTGTTCATCCAGGTCAGTCTGCACAAAAGGCGGGATTTGGGAATTAATTATTGCTACCTGTGTTCCTTTGTAGCTTGTTTCTGCAAATATTGTTACAGTCTGGATTCCTTCCCTGCAATTTAAATGAACAATTGGTACTTTACTGATCCCATTTTCTTGTAGCTGTTTCAGGAATTAGAGTGGTTAGCAAAGACCTCACTGGCAATAACAGCTGATAGTGCATGGCAGAATGATTACCCTGTTCATTCCCTGTCTGTTCTCAAACTGCAGCTGTGTTTAAAGGGGAAAGCAGCTTCCTTGAATGTATTCAGGTTGTGCCTGCTTGGCTTAAAGGCTCAAGTGCAGGCATGAGGCTGAGAAAACTTCAGTGCCTACGTTTACCTCGTGATTCTCTGTGCCTCTTCTTTCCCAGGGAAAAAACTACTGTGTTTCCTTGTGTGCAGCAGTGTCCTGGCATCTCTTTGCATGCCACAGCACGGGGGAACAGGAGTGTGCCATGAGACATCCTCCACAGCGGCTACCTGCACCTGCACAGCACGGGGAGTGTCCTGCTTCCCACAGGAATCCCTTCTGCAGTGCAGGGCTGCACACAGCATCCCTGCCACAGCGGCAGCCGCTCCGAGCCAGGAGCTGAGCCCAGCTCCAGCTCAGCTCTTCCTCTTGTGACTGCTCTCACCAGCTCCGTCCGCTGCGGCAAGCACAGTCAGCCTCTCAGACTTGCTCAGACTCTTAATTGCTGGACTGAGATTTCTCTGTGCTGAGTTTAACCAATTTAGTGGGAAATAAACTTGTGGAAAGCAGCTTCCAAAGCACTCTTCTGACAGTGTGTGATTCTCCCCTGCATTTGAACAAGAATAACAGACGCAGAAAAACCCCCTGCGTGTATTCACAAGTTTTGTTTTGGATACTTCTCCCATGAAAGAGGACAGCTATTCCTTTATAGAACAATTTCCCACTGAAGGAAGCAAAATTTAACTACTCACCCACCTCATAAATATTAATTTGAAATTAATAAATCCTTTTTTTTTATGCTGATAATTTGAAATTTTGCTACAAATGTCTGGCCTGTCAAGGCCTGCATGTTAATTATAAGTAAACGTGACTCCTCATCTTTATAATGAAATAATAGTTTAATCACAAGACTGTCACTTTTCATTGGGAATGATGAATGACATCTTGGGCATGACACTGACAGCAGTGTCAAACAGCTTATCACAGCTGATACTTCAAAGCCTCTCAGGTTTGGCTAATGGTTGAAAGAATAAAGTAAGGGGATCATCAGCAGACTAGTGAACAGCTCCATTTGTATTTTCCCCATGCATAAGAGTCCAGGCTATTTTATGGAAGAATTACTAATTTGTGTAGTGCTGTAATTGAGCAGTTCACTGTGATCCCTGCATTTGTAATAAAACTAAAGGCAGGTTGATATTTTTGATTAGTGTGCACATAAACACAGTTTTTTCGAAATGCACTTTGAACTGGGGTGAGGTTTCAGGAAGATTAGCTTTCTACTGTTGTTATTAACAGGCAGGTCAGCAGGTGTCATTTTAGGAACCATGGCTAAATGCAATGGAGTTTTAAAAACATGATCCAAAATAGGGAGGATTTGTTCTTGTTTTTCTCACAGTGGCTTTCACTCCAAGTCCAGACAAGTATGTCACAGTTAGAGCTGCAGGAACTTACTTTCAACAGAGGTGTTCTTGAAAATGTGTCCCTATGATATTGGTTGAAGCTGCCTCTCCAATCTCTCTGGGGATATGTCTACAAAATATACTACAAACAGATGCAAGGCACTCTGTCACTTGCTCCAAACTGATATGAAGCTCTATGAACAATGTTCACATGGCCCCAGTGGGCTTCTGCTTCCCAGCTTGCGTGCTCTCCCTCTCACCGAGGCTTGTTATCTCAATACCCCGCTGTCAACTCTGAGCCCATGTGTTGGCAAAATATTATGTATAGACATCTACTGCCTAAGAAACACTCACAGGTCCCTGAGCCCAGAGTTTCCCCAGACTCTCATCTCCAACATCAGACTTTTTGTTTTCCCTGGAGGTGGAATCTTGCAGGTTTCTCATGCTAGACCAGGATTTGACTACCAGAGGCAAAACAGATCTGCACTAACGATTTCCTAGTATTTGCTAAGGTTCTCATGTGTGGAAACCTGTGCCTGATTTTCTTAAAGAATTTTTTGTTTAATGAAGCTTGAACTGAAATGATTTTTTAAAAACTAGCTGTTATAGTTTCATCTAATCTCACACTTCTTCAAAGGCAAAATTAAATAAACTTTCCTCCTCTGTGTATGACCAAGGTACTAGCAAGAAGAACTAAACTTCTGGTTCTTGCTGTGGCCTGAAAGCCTTCCTAAGCCAAATGAAATCCCCATTTCTGCATGTCCCTGATCACAGATCCACCTCTCATTTGGACTGTGTAAGCTCAAATCCCATGCTGCTGCAGTTAGTATAAGAACCAGCTTACAGTACCATGCTGAGAGAGGAGCACTAGAGCACTATGTATGTACAGAAATAAAGCTGTCACATACAAATTGTGAGGACAAGAGGAATTACTTTGGCAATAGGATCTGTCAGAACCTCTCAGATACAAATAGGAGTGTTTCAGGTATTTACTCACTGCATCTAAAAAGCAGCCTATAAAGATCCACTCAGCTATCTGTTACTCTTTAACAAAAAGAAAACCACCACTTCACACCAGCTGGGCAGCTTGGTAGGTCATCCTTAAATATAAAATGCCTGGAGAGCAGAGGCACTGTGCTGGTACTCACTGCCACAGCACCTTGTGCGCTGTCCCTCTCTGCCCAGGGGCTGACATCCACCCCTGTAGATGATTTTGTTCTGCAGAGCGCCTCTGGATTTGTGCAACCAAATTGTTCTAAAATAAATCCTATATAGATACATACATACACACATGTATATATAAACATCAGTAATTCAGTGACATTTCACTCTAATCTGCCCCAAGGAGTCTATTAACAAGAATCTCATTTACCTTGCCTTCAGGGGTGGGTCATAAGATGAGGTGCTACAGTGCTGCTCTCATTGGAAAAATCTCTGCATCCCAGGCTTTGCTGTCTCCATGCAAACCTCTTTTCATCCAGTGTACAAGCTGTATCTATTGCCTGTTTAAATTAGGAGCAGATGGGCAGCGGGCAACCCTGCTGGCACTGATAGATCTTAATTGTCTTGGCCAGCCTCTCCTGGGACTCCTATCCACTGCCTCTATCCATGGCTCCAGGAACTCCAGCTCAGGGCTTACATCCCATTCCTGGGTCATGCTGTGGATATACTTTTCTTTAGTCCTGTCTTTGGATTTATCTTCTGCTGCTCCTGTCTTGATCCCCCAAAAGATCCACAGGACTGATTTGTGACTTTGCCTGCTTAGAGAAACCCACTGCCAGCTCCCTGCTCTGCCTACCTCATTTGGGTGCTGTGGTGCTGCTCCCTGGCTGCTGAGGTTACTGCTCTGCCTGTGCTGGGGTCACCCTTGACTCCTGGCTTTTGTTTCTTTCCAACACTTGGCTTCTCCTGTTAAAAAACCATCAGCAAGCAGGGCTGGCAAACTGAAGCTGCTGGTTATACATCTCCTGGGCAAGACAGATGCAGGGCATGCAGTGCTGCTGAGAGACCATTATTTTATGACTGTGGGGTCTAGAGGCTCCTGTCACTTATGGTAGCTTCTTGCACGGGGCACTGCCAATGGAGAGTGTCAGGGAATCCCATAAAACTGCCCTGTCTCAAGAGCCAGTATGGATGTTAGGGGTGTGGAGAAGGAAACGGGGGAGTGATTTACCAGTGCTGCAAAGAAAGCAGAACTTTCTGTGAAAAAGGAAGAAATAGAGCTCAGCTTGTCAGGGACCTTGTCCTTCTCCTCATGAATCATGACATTCAGGGTATATGTAAAATAGCACAAGGCACCTTGACAGATTTGTCCTGTAGTTATTATAGAGGGTTTCTGCTTCACTTCTGTGTCTCCAGAGTTGGAAGATACCTGTGAAATGTGTGGGTGACTGTAGTGTCAGGATGAATGTACTGTCACAAAATCAGTAGATATGCAATAGGGCAAAACCATAACAGGCAAATATATTAAATGATACTTAAATATTGAAAAGAAGGGTTGTGCATCTTCAGGATTTGACTCTCTTTTCAGCTTCATTATTTAAAACATACCTGCTAATGCCCTGCTAGTATAATTAGATGTAGGAGAATAGCTATAGGTAACAAACGTGGTATGGCTTTGGAAATTTCTTTGTGTGACTTGTGGATGGAAAATCAGATCAGTTATTAAGCACAAACCTGGAAAACATCTGGAAAGGAAAAAGATTGAAGTGACTTTAAGCTTTGCCTGTTTTTTTGCCCTATCTGAACATGATATGAAAGGCTGCTTCTCCATCCTGCTGGTGGAGAAAACAAATGGATTGTCCAAGAGAGCAATTTCCAACACATTAATGGTAAATTGAAAAAAATGCATCAAAACAGGAGGCTCCATGTCAAGAACATCAATTCCCTTCACTCCCCATTTGGCCTTGGACAGCCTTTGATTGAAAACATTGCACTGAAGTGAATGACAAGTGGAGAGTGGAGGTGATGCATAAAGGTAGTGTGAGGAAAGAAGGCAACTGATATTGGACCCTCACCAGTAGCCCAAGTGTCTTGTTGCTGGAATACAGTGGAGATGGATGGGAGAAGGCAGGAAGAAGTCATCTGCTTGAGGAGGTTGCTTAATAGACAAGTAGCTAAAGCAAAGGGAGGATATAGAGGCCTAATAAATATAATCAGATTCCCATCAGCTTTTTCTGGACAATAATTCTGGTGTGTGTTCCAGTATAATCCTGATACCCAGTGCTTTACATCTCATTCTTTCAGCCACATTTTCAAAGATCACAGTCCCTCCACAAGTGTGCTACCTTAGGACTTGGATGCTGCAGTGTTTCACAGAGTTAGGCAATAGACAGTGCTTTGAGAGTCAGGGAGAATTCAGGGTGTGCGAATTCTTTATGTATTGTTTGTTTGGAAGATAGACACAGAAGGCCTGAAACCTGGCAGGGTTTATACAAGGAAAAGGAATCCAGGGCGCAGAGCTGAATTGTTTGCCCAGCCATCCATTGTGATTCTGTGGGAGATAAAAGAATTTAATCCTGAGTTTCAAGCCTCAGATGAATATTTAACAAACAAGCACGTTTTTCTCGTGTTTTTGCCTGCAGGTGGTCAAAACTTCACCAACTTGATCTTGACTTCAGACCACTGTAAATGCAAAGCCATGGTCAGCAGATGGACACTAGAGAAATGGAGAAAAGCTGCATGATAGATCTTCTCAATTTCTTCATGCATCAAGATGAAAGTCAAGACAGGGGGACATGGACATTTTAAAGGAACATGCTTTTAGCCTGCAGTCTAACCTCCTGTTCTGGTTGTTTCCACTGCCTTTGGCAGTTCACTGGTACAAAAGGAAATATTGATTTAGAGATCTGTCTTAGCATTGTATCTCCCCTATTAAATACAGCAGGGAAATCGAGAATTCTGAGTATTGAATTTCAGAAAGGATAAATTTATCAGCTATTGCAGCAGACTTTTCCAAAGCATAGAAAGTACTATTAAAACATAAATGTAATATCAGAGCAGTCATGTAATTTGATTGGTTTTCTTCACTACCTTTGCCATGCTCTCACACTACAGTCAGCATTTGAGCTCTTTTGGCTCAGAAGATGCCTACAGCATGGAAGGATGATGTGCACTTCCAGCTGTGCCCAGCTGCTCTCCAGCCAGAAAAGTGCTGTGGGGCAGACCCATTTTTTCAGATTTCTACCAGCAACTGGTATTGGAGGGTATTGGCTTACTGATGGTGTGATGTTCGGACTGTAAGTTTTTAATTTCACTTCACAGCAGCCCAGCCAGCCACTCTCCTAAGATGATTAAATGTTGGTTTTTGCCTTTTGAGCGCTGGCAGAGTGTTCCCTGAGTGCACTTCTACCGGGAAAGCTCTTAGAGCAGTTGGCTGGCTCTGTAAGTATCCTGCCAATGAGAACTGGAAAGGCTGCAGTATTTATCTTGCTGATTTGTGGGCATTTCATTTTTCAGGTGGGAGCCTTTGGTCGCAGAAACGCCATTGTCAAAGCTAAAGCAGCCACTGCGAGACTTTCTCAAATGAGCCTCTCTCCTGGATGTCTCAGGGTATGTGTTAAAAATTGGTGCACATGTGAGTCATAAAGTCTCCCTGTATTATACAGATGCCTGAAACAAAGAAGAAAAAGAAAAGCATCCCCACACACCAAGAAAATTCTTCCTTAGTCTGGAAGGGACTGAAGGCTCTGGGTGATCCTTCTACAGTACCATACAAGAAGAAGTGAAAAAAAACCCACCTTAGCCTTGTTTAGAAAATAAGGTGGGTAAGAATTTATAGGCATTTCTGGTTTATTTGTAAATCAAATGGTGGGTGATATCTGCATCACGGAACTTGAGACCATGGCGTGTCTCAGCTGGGATGAGAATCAGATGAGAATTGAGGAGTTTGGTTGTTGGTGTTGAGCCAAATCCTGCAGCACCAGAGCATGGCTAGGTCTTACCAGGTCAGGTTTATCCTCAGAGGTGATTTCATGCAGCTGGAGATCCAGTACCTTGTTTCTGAACCTTTTCAGAGAAGCAGTGACTCAGCTGGAGCTCTTTCATCTGCTTGTGCCTTGTAATACAGAGGTACGGGTTAACTTTTCCCAAAAGACTAAGAGAAAGTTGTCTCTTTAGCCAGCCTAATCTTCCTTTCACTCCTTCAGAAAGCTCAGATTTGGTATTTAAACCTGCTTTGCAGGATTCAGCAGCAGAGAATCACCTGCCTCACATTTGAAAGACAAATAAAAAATAATTGTTAGTCATCCTTATCTGTTATTGTTGGTATCTTCTTGTAGAAGACATGATAAGGGCTGCACAAGGCTAAGAAAATATTCTGGGTCTGAAAATGGAAAAAAACAATTAAGAAAATTAAAATTAACAGGGAGTTAACTTCTCCTGCAATGTTTATGTTTTGGAAGGTCAGTAGATAAGACATGTTGCAGGTAATGTGAAAAGATCACTTATGCTGTAGTACTTCCTTGAGCTAAATAAATTTAACTCCAAATAGTTTTTTCTCTACAAGCCCCTTCTATGGCAGCAGTACATGGAAAGGCTGTCTCTCCTAGATCAGTGCTTGGGGCACCCTGTTGTCCTCAGCAAGGCTCACAAATGTAAACCAGTCACCACCCCTGGGATATCCCAGGCTGAGGAGACATACAAACCAGCAAGAATGTAGGAATCTTCTGCAAAAAAAGCTTCCTGCAAATGACTGGGGTCCACTAAAGCCCTTGCTGAGGTGTAAACCTTCACTATGCTCAGCACAAAGTGAGGAATGAGACTAAGAAGTGATGTCCAATCTCAAAAGAACAGATGGTTCTCGCCTCCCTTTGCTGCAAGCCTTGTCCCCCTTTGAGCAGACCTCACTGCTGCTGTGTCTCCATCCTTCCAAAGCTGTTATTGAATCCATCCAGGAACAGGACAGCAGCCTGTGGTCCTCTGGGAAGAATATTTTCCTTAAAAAAACCACAGTACAGCTGGCTTCAAGCGCTGAATACCTAAACCAAATGATTGCAGTAAAAGCCCACTTGGGGCTCATTTCACAGCTTGGTACTGTTGTCCTTAGCTGAGGTGGCCAGATTGTCAGAGGTGCTGGGCACATGCACCAGGGAGTCTTTTTCATTGCCATTATTTTAATTGGGTGCCTTGCAGGGAAACCACTTCACAGGCTGATTAATTTTATGAATAATAATTATTTCATTAAGGTATACTGCGCAATTAAGAGCCTATCTTATTATATACATTTTTCCTTTTAATCTTTTCTCTTCATGTAGTATCTACAGAATTAGCCACAATACTTCTGTTTAGGAATGATCAGAGGCAAGCTGAAAACTGAAGCTAGAGAATATTGCAGTCCTTCTGTTCCTAGAAGTAAACATGCAAATTTGCAATATTAATTACATTTACAGGTGCTGTGCAACCCACGTTATGTTTTGTATGCTGCCTTAAGAGCTGAAGAATTGTAGCTCATTTTTGGTTTACACCTTTTTCTTCTGAAGGAAGGTGCACATTAAGAGGACTTTAAAATGCACACCATATGAAGATGGAGAATATTTGTGCACACAGTAATGAGATGTTTTCATACAGGTCTTGAAAGTTTTCTAGGAAGGTGCAGAACACAAGAGAGGCAGCATGTCTCTTATTTGTGGGCAAGTGCTGTTGTGTCCTAGGATGGCTCTGAAGCTCCAGGGTCTGTGGGTGAGAGGAATTAAGCTGGCACAAGCAGATCACTTCAGTTAGGCCTTGGGAAAAACATGGATTCAGATTCTTCTCTTGCTGTTAAAATTAAAGACTGAAATTAAGCATAATATAAATCTTCAACTAGTTGCCAGCAAAACTAGCTGACAAAATAGGAGCATTTCTGATTTACAGGAGGGTAGTATAAAGAAATCCACACTGTTGGCCTGTTTTTAGCCAAAACACTGGCACAAGGAGTGCATTTTGCCCCACACTAACACGTCCTTGTTTCTTAAATGGTATTCTTTATGAATCCTCATCTTCAGTCTAACACCAGGTATATTAGATACAGCCCTATTTGTGACTGCACATCAGAATTTTGAACTCCTGTTACACTTCTCAGAGAGTCCTGGGCGAGCACAGCAGCACACACCACCCTCCCTGTTAGAACATGGGAAAAAACAATTGTGCCTAAATTCAGTCGTAGCTGATTTTATTTCTAGCCCATGTTTCAGCTGGAGTTGCAGGTCTGTGCACTAATTTGGATCCTAATAGTCCAGGATTAGTGAATGTGTTCTCTGCCTGGCTGCACGAATGAGGCGTGATGTGACACGGCAAAATTGAGATTCTCTGTGTCCAGATGTTCACCATCAATGAGGAATGGCTGGAGCCGTGTATTAATCTAGTAAAAACAGGCAGAGGACTATCTATAAATATTTTTTTCCCAAGGATTGCTATCAATACTGTTTATCAGTTTAATAGCATGCTACAGGGGGAGGTGTGGTTCAGGCCTCTCTTAACTTTCAGCTGAGTAATGCCCATAGCAGTGGGTGTTGGGAAGGTTGGCGTTCTGCCTCCTGCGGGAGAAGCAAAGCGTCAATAAGGTACACACAAGTTAGCAGTTTCAGTTCAAGCTTCCTGTAAATAAGCCTCAGCCTTCTGCTGTACATCAGGGTGATGAAGAGGCGAATGGTGCAGCTCGATTCCCATGATAGCCATTTCTTTTTCCTTTTGACTTAAAGAAATGTCAGCCTACTCTTGACACATTTGAAATATCTGCACCGTGGCCTGAAAGACCTGTTTCAGGACTTGCTAGAAGACATATTTCATGTTCCTATTTAGTTTCTTTTTCTTTTTTCTTTTTTTTTTTCCCCTGAGTCTCAGATAAATTGTTTGCTAATGATTTGCTTAAATGCTTTAGATTGTATTGTAGAAAACTCTGCTCTTAGTCATACAAAGTAACTACCAAGTTACAGCTTTTTCATTAATATTAATTAGGAAGGCTATACAAGTGAGGAAAAAATAATAAAGATCTTCCTCCCAAGTCCCCCACTACTATTCCCACATCACTCAATTCCACATTTCTTTACCAGAGTTCATTTCTAAAATATACCCGAAAAGCACATTCCAGCCATGCCTGTACAGTGAGGAGCTGCTCTCTTTCTCCATTTATTGTACTGGAATGAGTCAGAATGAAGCAATTTATTCTTTTGCTCTAACAGGAAAAACACCACTCAATACCTCACCTGGTAGTATCTTTTTTCCCCCACTCATGCCATAGTTGGGCTGTGGCAGATCTTTTCACATATAGGTATTTCCTGCCAGGGAATGCAGAGGCTAGGCTGTTGCCTTTCCAGGGTCTCAGACGGTGTGTTGCTGGCCCTGCCTTGCTCCAGCTTCTGCTTTGAGCCAGGGGAGGTGATGCCTGGATCAGCAGCAAATTTGGGAGCTGCCATATCAGCACCCAACTATGTTCAGGATGCCCCCCTTTTAGCCCAAATCACATGAATTGAATAAGAAAAATGGTGTTCCTCAGGCAATCTGAGATTTTTGAGTAATCAACAAGCTATTGGTCCATCCCAAACTGCCAAAGATCCTGTGGCACACAGGTGGCCTTACCAGTAGAAGGATTTTTTTCTTTCCAGACTCTGCTCCAGCAGGTTTCCTGGGGGCAGTGACAGAGCAGGTGAAATACTGGCTCAGAAAGACACAGCACTTTCTCCTCCCATCCCCATGGTTTCAGCTTGAACACAACCAGTGTTGTACCACAGAAGAGATGTCAGCTGTATTATACAAACTTATTTTGAGATGGTAGAAAATATTTTAACCAGTTTTCTCCTGTCTGAAAATATCACTTTGCTATTTTCCTTTACTACTAAAGTGTTTTAGACTATTGATCTTTGCTAAATGGATCTAGTCAAGGATGGTTGTGCAGTAACATCTGGGATGACCATCCCTAGGAGACTGAACTGAGGGGATGCTAGAAAGTCACTTATTGACAAGTCTAGGGTCTGAGTTTCTGCTGTGCCAGTTTGCAGAGGACACTCATGCAGAGCTGGGGCAGGAGGGTCACTACAGCTTTTATGCTTGGGCAGCACACTGGGCAGGTCTGCTCAGACATGAACTCAGAGGCTGACTCAGGTATGAACCCAAAGCAGCTGTCCTGCACCATCCCAGGATAATGGAGAGGATGAGAGAAGAGAGGAGCCAAGTGCCAGAGAAAGGGCTTGTGAATAAAAGTGTCCTCTGTGCAGCCTGTGGTCAAGTGAGTCACTGACCACAAATCTTAATCCCATAATCATAAATCTGAGCCTAAACACTCCCTGCATATGCCAGAGCAGAGCACACCTGGAGTGAGAAATTGCCAACCATTTGAGAGCACGTGGAGCTGTGCAAAAAGAACTGGATAAGGTTTCACTGACCTGCAGCAAAGTAAGAAGAAGAGGAGTTGTGCTCGCTGCCGCAGCACACGGTGGGTCAGAAACAACAAGTGGTGGAACAAGCCAAATGCTGAACATCAACATCACCTCATCAGTGGCTGTGGGAAGTGAAATGAGCTCTTGGCAAAAGAATCCAATACGGGCAACCTTCAGAAGAGCAGCAGCAACAGCCCTTAGGGTAGGGGGATATTTGAAATGCCAGTGCTATTTTTCAGAGTGAAACAGTTTAATGATGTTTAGAATTAGGTCACCAGCTGCCTTGGGAACTGTACCTTAAGCTTTGATAATCCTCATTTTGGGAAGCAAGTGTCAATTAGGGCTTATTTAAAGGTGGGTGACCTTTTTAACCTGCACTGCTGTGTGAGAGATGGTCATGATCTATAGAGAACCTTGGGAAATATGCTTTATTTACCCAGAGAAAAAATTGCAGAGAAATTCTCTTTGGTTTTCTGAGACTCACATGTCAAGCTAAGGTTGAATGTTCCATCCCTAGAAATGTTCAAGACCAGGCTGGCTGGGAAGTGGAAGGTGTCCTGCCCCTGGTAGGGAGGCTGGTGATCTTCAAGGCTCTTTCCAAACTTCTATGTTTCTACGTTTCTATGATTCTACCATTCTACGATTCTATGATTCTATTCTGTTTGGCCTTCCCAAGGCCAGTGCAGGTTAATAAAAACAAAAGCCCTCCTGGCTCTGAAGGTTTGTCACAGTGGAGATATAGAGCCAGATGGAGGGAGATCCTAAATCCAAATCCAAGCTGGTGGCCACAGGAATGTTCATCTTGGTTCCCAAGAAGAGGAGTCAGCCATCAAGTTTAGTCAATTCCTCTGCCTGTTTCTGGGAAATAATTCTTCAGCATTGTGCAGAATAATGTGTCTTTTTTCCATCTTAATTCTTAGTGAAAATAGTTACGCATTAAAGGAGCTTTTTGTATCTGCAGCTTTCACTCAGTCTTCTGAGATGTATCTGTCCTGGTTTCAGCTTGGTGCAGTGCTGTGTTTTGTGTATTCAATATGAGAATAATGTAGATAACACACTAATGTTTTAGTTACTGCTCAGTAATGCTTAACCTAAATCAAGGACACTTCAGTTTCCCACACTCTAGCAATGATTGTGAGAGGAAAGCTAATATCTTTACGAACAATTTAATGGGTGAAGGTTTGTGATTAACGTCTTTGAAATGGGTCTTAATGTCTGTACTAACTTTGGGCAGCAGGTTTGTTGCAGACACCAGACAACTTGGTTCCTGAAACAGCCAAGTGGGTCTGCACAAACCTGAACTTATGACCTTTGGGGTAAAAGAGCAGGTTCAAGGGGGGAATATGTGGTAGGCAATTTGGGAAGGCTGTACCTTCCTATTACCTCAGCCAATGGGGAAAGGAAGAGGCAACACGAGGATGGAAGTTAGGGATAAAAGGAGGCTGTGCCCTCCGAAACCTCAAAAGAGAAAACCCTGTGGGCGTGGACTCCAGTGGACTCTCTCCCTTTATTCAAATTAAGTTTGCAGGAGTCCTCTGTCTCCTTTTTGGACATAAACCTCTGGTGTCTGTGGATTTTCCTGACAACTGGGGCCTACTCCAGGATCCTTCCACTGTCCAGGTCCAGCACATGGCAAGAGAGCTGGAGGCACACCTCACCCAGTTTTGGTGACCAGCTCCCTGTGGCGCTGGCAGGCACTGTGCGATTGTTTGGCTTCCTGACACTGTCTGGGAGATAGATGAGAGGCAGACCAGGGGGGTCTGTGAAGAGTCCACAGGCTATGGACACCCAGAGGGGGTGGTAAGGGAAAGTCGAAAGGGGGCTTGGCAAATCTCACCAGTGAGTACAACTTTGAGAAGTAAAACATGGTAGGATGTCCAGGCTGGGCAACAAAGAAAAGTTGAAAAAGGGCCTTGACACTAGGGATGATGATCCCAAAATACTGCAGAAGAGTCCTTTGGGAGAATGTTGAGATAATTTTCACATTGCTCCAGAGTTAGTTAAGGACATAGGTGCCCAGAGGGGGCAATAAGAGGCACCAAGAAAGGGTCTTGGCAACCCACGCCCAGAGTGGGCAATACGGTGTTAGTTTGGGAAAGGATTGGTTGAAAGGGAGTGAGTACAAGGCTTTTGTATTCCCAGCTTCCAGAGGAGGTATATAAAAGATATGAAAGAAGGGATGAATAAAAGTTAAAGGCATAAGCAAGGATAATGGAACATTTTTTACAACCCCTGATGGGAAAAAAGTGCAGGGAACCCCAGGACCAAAGGGAAGGGGACAGCCACCAGGACAGCAATTGGGAAGGAATTAATTTGTAAATTTGTAAAAGGAACATTAGAAATGAATTGTGAAGGGTGTCAGGATCTGCTGCTGTACTGGGGGCTCACCCCACTGGAGCCCTTGCTGAACCAAGAAATGTGTTTCCTAGTAGACACCGGAGCTTCTCTGTCTGATTTGAATTTTATGCCAAAGGGGGAACAACTGTTCAAAGGTTCTTTTGATAAGTGGGAAAGATGAGCAGGTGCATTTTTTTCAGCCATTATTGGAGAATGTGTGTGTGTGTGTGTGTATGAATTACCACAGTGTGTGTTACCCTCATAGCTGCCCATTCCCTTCAAACACATTGTACAAGGTTGGGAGAATGAGACATGAACAGTGGGTTGGCTTGTGTCCACTGAGTTGTTTTATACTTTTTCTCTGTGTAACAATAGCCATCATTTCTGGTTTTCTAAACCCCAGCCTAACCTCTGTACTGACTGGGTGCAGCAAAATTGCAGGGCTACCAAGAGCCAGGTGAGGCAGGCTTGCTCAGATCCTGCTGCTGAGGAGCCAACTCCTCGAGAAGAAGATGAATGGAGGGACCAGGCTGGGAGGGAAGCTGTGGGAGAGTCTTCCCTGCCCCTGCCAGCCTGGTTATGATGAGCTGCTGTGGGGTGCTGCAGGCTGCTCCCCCCTGAGAGCTCAGGGTGCAGAACATCAGGGCAGGCTTGATGTCACAGGGGTTACCTGAGTTAGTTTGGGCCAATCTGAGGTCATTTGGGCTGACTTGAGGTCATTTGAGTGCCTGGTAGGGATTAATTGAGGTCATGTGGAGTTATTTGAGGTCGTTGAGTTCCTGAGAAGGGTTACTTGAAATCATGTGGGTTATTTGAGGACATTGCATGCCTGACAGGGGCTACTATATATATATATTCATATCAGAGATGGCTCTGGGTATTTTGTTGGCTGCAGGGAACTCCTGTGGCACACACCCATACGTGCCCAAGGGCTTCTCCATGCTCAGGTGGTAGGAACATGGCATTATTTTTCCTAATCAGTGTTAATATCAACTCAATTACAGCTGTCTGACACTGCAGACAGAGCAAATCACAAGATCCTATGCGGAATAAATCCGTATCATCTGGATTTAAATACCAAGCAGCATAAACCTGCCAGGACTTTTGGTTTTTTAATTAAACTGTTTGGAGTGAAATGGCCAGCAGAGAAACAGCTCCAAAATATTCCACTCAGATGCAATAATATTTAATCTGAAGGGAGATGAAAAGCCCAGAATTGCTTTCTCCATGCCACAGAGTCCTTTGCAATCCCAGGCTCATGAGACAGGGATATGGGATGCTCTGCACCCCACAGGGCTGCCCTGCTTTCTGAACTCAGTGCTGTGGCAGGGAAATTCCCCCTTTCAACCTCCTCAGCTCCCCAGATCTCCTGCCTGTGGGCCCAGTCCAATGTGGGCAAAGCAGCCAGTGCCTAAGCAAGCAGTGTGAGGTTTCTGATGTTTATTTACATCGCTGGCTCTGTCTCACTGGGTGGTTTCCCATCTGCTTGGCCATGTACATGTAAATACCAGTGAAAACCATAACTTGGCACATCCCACATCTTCACAGGCCACCAGCCCCTGAAGTTTTCACTGAGCAGAAACAGAGTTACAGGCAAAATCTCAGCCCAAAGATAGAGGAAGGAATTCAAGTCTTTGGCAGGAGACATTTTTCCACTTGGGAAGTTCATGGGAGTTTTCAGATTTCTGGGATGTCTCAAGCCTCCTTCCCTAGTAAAAAAAAAATAATTAAATAAATAAAAAGCTTTTATGAGGAAACACCCAATCCCCCAAAAGCCACAAGGTTGGATACCTGCTCTGTGGGGTGGTAATGCTCCCCTGTCCACCCACACCTGGAAGCATCACCTGGGGCTCCTGTCATTCCCATGGGCAACATCTGTGGGCAGTAACTACATATGCTGGCAAAAAGCTATTTTTGAGGCTGTGTTCTTGCCTCTGCTTCTTCTGCCTGCCCTTTTAATGCTCACACAAAGCCTTTTGGTCTTCATTTAAGAGGCCCCAGGAACCCCTGTGTTACCAGAAATGCCAGTAGCACCCCTGTGCTAATAATGCTGAGCGAGGGGCATTAAATCAATTTTGAGCATTTTCCACCCTAAGCAAAAAAAAAAGCTTGCAGAAAAATATTCTGAGATCCTTTATCTATATCCATAATCCTATCTTACCTGGTGGGTTCTTAGCTGCAGGTACCAACCTGGATCAGTCTGAATGATTGTTTGGACCCTGTGTTCTTCGCTCTGTGCCATTTTTCTCTTCCTCTGGTCTTTGCCTCTCTCTAAAGGAGCCTTCTAATGGCAAATAAGGAAAGCTGTCTGCAGCCACCATGGCTGGATCCCCACTCACATTTATGCTGGTAACCCCAAGGAGCACAGCAGACATGCCCTAAACTGCTGCAGAAGATGATGCAGTGGTAGAAGAAGATGGGGCAAATAGGGCTGGAAGTCAAAAACCTCCTGAATATTCCCTGGTTTTGCAGGGATTGCTCTGGCACAAATGCAAATGCTGCTAATGCCTCCTTCTTCTCCAGAGCTGACATTTCCTGAGCAGAGCTCTCTTCTTTGACCTCTCTCTGTAAATATTGACATTGCATTCACAAGGATAATAGATTTCTGCCTACTCTTACTGCAGCTGAATGTTTCCACCGGGACTGTTACTACTTCTTATGGCTGGAACTGCACCTGCACCAGCTGTGAGGCTCGGCACAGCCCCCTGCCAGCCCTAATCCTCCAGGGCCTTAACAGACCACCACTGCCTCACCACCATGAAGCCCCAATTTGTCTTCAGACAGTGGGAAAGGAATACTCTCCTGGCCCTTCCTTTTTATTGGATAAAGAGAAAAACCCTATGAATTTGACTATCTTCCTCCTAAATCACTTGCTCTCTCTAATGGACATGATCCCAGGGCAGGCATCCAGCATGAAAATGACTTGCCTGTCACACTTGACCCACACAGCTCCCCAGAATAATCCCACAGTGATGCCTGAGCCTCCCAAAGGAGACATATTCTGAGGTTTTTGTTTTCCAGTAACAATCCCGCTACTTCTCCCCAAAATGAGATCTCTCCCCATCCCCATCACCCAGGGATGAGCCTCAGCACTTGCTCTAATGCTTTGCCTCCAGCAAAAATTCACTGCAAAGCATTGCTTTGCTCTTTCTGCTCAGTGTGGTCTCTCTTGCCATGCCAGAGGCCTCCTTTAAAAGCAAAATGGTTTGGTGAAGCCTAAAAGCAGCTTTCTAAGCCTCTGCTTTCCATAATATGAACATCTGGCAGGCTCTTGGAGGGCAGCTTAAGGCCGGGCTTCAGAGAGCCGCTCAGTGCTGACCAGTGTGCAAGCACTTGAAAAAGAGTACTCAGGAGCTGGTTTTGCACAAATACCTGTTTTTCCCAGTTGCTTCAGCCCCATGAGCAAGACAATTACACCCCCCTCACCGTGGCTTTCCCTTGCTCCATGCTCCCGTGTGGAGGCGATATGTTAAGGATGTGCCAAAAGCATCCTTTCCTTGTTGCCAGCTCCTGGCTCCACACACAGGAATAACCATCCCCTTTTTTTTTAGACATCTGGCATGCACTGAGCAGGAAAAATACAGCAAGCTGGAATTTCCTTCACTGGGAGAAGTGCACACTGTTGTTCCGGCCAAACCTGAAGTTTCTCACTTACGATTTTTGCATATGAATGGGAATTCAGGCTTGGTCCCTGGAGGGACCATCATTATATGCATTAACAGACAGCTGGGCTTTAGAAAAAGGGGGAAAGCAGAAAAAAAATAGATGTTTATTCTGTACTTAGGCAAATTCATATGAGGGGAATCATCTCCCATTCTCGCTGCAGCACACGTTACTCTCTATAGACTCTGAATACATTCACTCATCAAGGCATATTGAGTAGCTGCTTATTAGCACAAGTTGGGTTCCCTTTTTGCATCCCTCAGACACACACACACACAAATACAAGTCCTCAGTGTGGCCCATCTGGAGTGGTTCTGTAGCTTTCTCTTGTCTGGGGGAACACAAGCTCATGTTTCTAGAGCATTAAATTTGGTTTGATAAAGGCTTTTACATTTTTTTAGGTTTTATTACACATACATTTTATATATATTTAAAAAATATTCTGATATATTTTTATAACCTCCCTTCATGATGTCACATCTCAAAGCTAGGAAATTTGCACTGCCCAAATTTACTGTGGTAAACCTTCTGGTGAATGTGAAAGGGCTTTGCCAAGGGTCAGATTCTAATGAAGGTAATTCATATCATATCAAATCAAATCAAATCACAGAGTGAAGGAAACAAAAAAACCAAAACCCATTCTTTCATTTGACTCCTGATTTATCAGCTCCTACGAAGTCACCACTTCATCAGTGGGATGTTTCCACAGTGTAAAAAAATAACCTGGAACACAGCAACCTTTATTTTCATCTCTCTTTTAGACAATAAGATCTCTCGTCTCCTTGAATAGTTGAATAATATTGAAAAAAGAGCTTACACCGAGGTTACAGTGCCATCTTCGGGGACCAGATGCCCGTACAATGCCATCACTGATGGAGGTATTTCACTTCGCTGCCTTTTCCCTTTTTTGCCTGTTTTTGTTTGTCTGTTTGCTTTTTACTTATTTTTTGTTTTTTAGCTCATGGAGAGCCCAATGCGGCTGCACAGAAAAATCCACAACCAGGTACTTCCCTTCCCAAGCTGGGCTTGGATTTTCCAAATTTACAGGGATCACCGGGATACTTCTCTGGCTTTTTAAAGCCTGATTTTTACACCCAAGCCTGCTTCCAGTGATCAGGTTTTACCTGCTTCTGTTTTTTCCCCTTGCTTTTCAGCAGTACTGGGATGTGATTGTCCCCAGACCCTGGGGCGCTTCAATCCCCTCTATCAAAAAGACATAAATAACAGCACTTTGAAATAAGCTGAGCTTTTCTAGGGAAAAGTCTGGCTTTAAAGAACTAGGATGTGCAGGACTCACAGTATCCCTGGCTGGTACCTGGGGCCTCAGCCACTCATGACAGGAATGCTTCTGTTCCTGAAAAAGCTGAGCTGTTTATCAGCTGCTTATCAGTTATAGCCACGAGGATCTCTGGAGCGTGGATGATAAACTAGCAGGAGGCAGGGCTCTTTCCTGCCCTTGTACCCTCTGCAGCCCAAGCCTGGATCTGAAAGCGCTCTCTTGCCATAATTTATTTCTCCATTAAATTTCTGACCAGGGCCCTGGCTTTGCCGCTATTGCTGTCAGCCTTTTGTCTTTCTGATTATGCTAACAGCAGCACTTGAATGCTAATTGCCTTCCCTGATGAAGCAATCACACAAATTCGGGAGGGATGGACAGTACACGAGGGTTTTGACCCTGGCTGCAGGGGATGCAAATGCAGGGGCCAAGGATTCAGTTTCTTTTACTGCTGTGTAAAATGAGAGGCAAAGAAGCACAGCTCACAGGGATGGGAGAGGGATGAAATTTTTGCAGGACTGATTTCTATGCTCTGAAGCAACTATTCACGTTGATTTGGGACACTGAACCTTCAGCAGTCCCCTCCCAAGGGGCAGCCCAACTTTGCCTCTGCCAGAGCAAACAACCTTTCCCTACACAGAATATTTATAATAATTTTATTTGTTAATTTTGTTTTCTCTGGGATACGTGTAGTTGTTGCTACAAGAAGATTCTGGCTGTTCAGTCCTGTTCTCCAAACCCTGGGTTTGAAATGGATGAGAAGACCACTCATGCTTCCCTTTCCCCTTGCTGGGCCAAGGGAAGGACTCACATGAGCATGTTCAAGACCAAAAGTCATCCAAACCCAGGTTTTAGCAGCTGCTGAGCAACACAGTCCCTGGGTAGGGCTCAGTGTGCACTCAGCTGCCCACAAACTCTGGCTGTGAAACCCTGGTTTTCCACTCCAGAATACTAAAACCCCCCGAAAAGGGCCATTGTTTCCAAGCCAAATAAACATATTCTTCTCCCACCTGGGCACCATGGATTGACCTTTAGGTCTGTGAGTGATTTTCAAGCCCAAAAGCAATGGCCAAGCCAGGATGAAAGCCATGCCTGTGGCTCCCCTGCCATCTAATTTCTCCTCATTTCTTGCCAAATGCATGTTCCAAACAACTTTATCCAGTCCATTCAATCTGCCCTTCCCTGCTTTCATGGCTGGTGGCTGCCCAGTGGGATGGAACTCGGGGGATTTTAGCACTAGTGAGAACACCCATCTTTTCTGCAGCCACCCTAGCACTGCCTCTCTCCTCTCCCAGCTGGGTCATTAATTTATCCTGGGACAGGAACACTAATGAAGGCCAAATCCTTCCCAGTGCCACACCTTGATGATCTCCATCTATCCCCGCTGCCTGGCTGAAAACACTCTTTTTCAGCCCAATCCAGTCTCATCCCTGGACTGGATGCTGCCATTCACCATTTATTAGCCATGCACTAATTGTTTTCTTAACTAAGAGATGATCACCCAGTGCTTCTCCATGTGTGTGCACATACAGCCATGCATCTCTCTCTATATATCTCCCCATAAATACATATATGCCTCCTCTTCCTCCAATAACTGGGTCCAACCATTAATTTCATGCCATTTGAAAGACATCAGCAAGTCCTGAGGAAGTCCTGAGCACCTACACATCTCATGGGAAGGGACCACAGGATGCCACTTTGACAGCATTTTGCCCACTGGATGGGAGAGGCTGCTCCCTATCTTGGTTTGTTTTTTTAAAAAACATGTAATTTCCCTATCTTCCATTTTTTTTCTCTGAATGAAGTATTTTTACCTTGCATGCCCTTTTTCTCAGCGGCTCCACACACTGCATTTCTTGAGGAGTAAATGATTAAATTTTAGAGCCTGGAGTTTCATGTTTAAATGTCAAGCTTGAAACACAGACCTCAGAAGAGAAATCCATAGGATTTCTATTTTCTTGTAATAGATATGGTCTTTACTGGGAGCAAACCAAAAAAAAGGCAGGCAGCCTATCTCACAGTTTTTTCTGCCTTTTTTTTTTTCCCCACTTGGAAGATTTTTCTTTTGGTTTTGTAGTTAAAAAAATAAGCTTTGAGAGAAATAAATCATCTTCACCAGCACAAATGCATCTCCTGGCCATTTAATGGGGAGTTCTGGGGTCAAAAAAACCTGCTTAGAGCTGTTAATGGGTTATGAAAGCAGCACACCAGTGTAAGAAAGCATCTCCTTTTCTTACACTCAATTTGCTGAATATTACTATAGCTGATGCTATGAGTATCTGAGCTGACCCCAGCTAGAGGTGAGGAAATGAAGGGGTAAGAAAATGACCTACGTGGGTGCCTTGTTCTCCACTGTGGCTGGCTCATAGGACTTTCTGGGAGGAAAATAATGAGCCATATATTAATGGGTTGTCAAAGGTCACTGTTGGGGCCTGTAGCCACCAATATCCAGCGGCTCCCAAAGAAATTGCACCAGATGCTCCCACTGGCAGTCATATTATAGAGACAGTGGGTGCATTCAGTGAGCATCACACACTTCACACCTGTTTCTCCAAGGCTCTTTTCCCCTGGAAGCCCTATGGCATGCAATAACTGCAAACACACCCTGGTCTGCTACCATGGCTGCAAACAAGCCTTTATGCTGGCCACCATGCTGCCCTGGCTCCCATCTCCTACCCAATCTCAGCCTGGGATTGTTCTGATGTCTGTCTTCATGTACATGACATTTAAGCTCTGTCATAAGCTCAGATGCATTATTAAAATTGCACACTTAGAAGCACACATGCACCTGCTGAGGGAACTGCAACAGGGAACACCATGTTTTCAGCACTCACCCCTGCACTGGGTTTTCCTGTGGTGTCCTCTTTTTCCAGCATTACCTCACTCTGAGCTGTGGCTCTGTGCCCCAGTGTCATTCACTTCCTACACTGACCTGTCTGCTGGTGCAATAGCTTGTCCTAGCATCTCTGTAAGTCCCACACCACATCTGAGGCATTGTGGATAAGGTGGTTTCTGTCCTACCACCCACCCATTTTACCAAGCAGAATGATGTGTGCCCTTCTCCAGTCCTTGAGGTCCATGTCCCTCCACATCGGTCGGCAAAGATGAATTATTCTGGGATGAGGTTGTGCTGTTTTGGCTGCTTCTTAATGCACCTGAGGGTGACTTTGAGCAGGCCCTGTTGACTTGAATAAATCTATCTCATTCTTTCATCTCTTTTTCTGCTTCCTGGTCCCTCCTTTTTTTTTTTCTTTTTTTTTATGTAGAAGTATCCAGTCACAGTTTATGCATTGCATGCTATTTATGCAGTTCAGCCCATGAAAAATACATGAAGAGTCCCTCGCTCTTTCTCCCCACAGCTTCATAAATCTTGCATTGCTTTCTGCATGGCAGCTCGGCTTCATAGGGTGATGGGGAGCAGCCTCCCCGCTGCTCCTGCCCTGGGGCCACAGCATCCTCTGGGGATTCTGGCATGACAGGCTGGAACCCTTCCAGGTTGGCAGAGGAGAGGTTCAGAGCCCCCTCAGCCCCATTTTTATATTACTGGATAGGAAAATAAGTCCAAGTTAGTGTTTAGCTGCCCTAAATGTCTCCAGCACAGCCATCATCTTGCCTTGCAGTTGGTTTCAGTTTTACTGAAAACAAGAGCAATGCAGAGTATTACCCTGAGCACAGCCTGTTAAGCATTCACAAGGGCTGGTGTTTGCAACTCGAGATGCAGCTGAACATTTATTCAGGGACCAGGCAGAGGCTGTGCAGAAGAACCACCCAAAAAACAAGTCAGCCATATGCTTAAGGACCATTTTGAAGGTGAAGCACTTTCTGTCCAGGTAAATTTACTAGCTGGTGCTGACAAAGTGCAAGTGCCTTTTCTCTGAGCTCAGCAGAGGAAAATGATTGGCAAACACTAATTGAGATTTGTTTAAGAACTGCTCCCAAGGCAATCTGAGCACAAAGGCTCATAGAAATTGCCTAATTCCTTAGTTCTCACTTAAGATGGAACACTGTGGAAGGAGTTTGCAGCCAGCTCTGATTTTTAATGGAAGTTTCATCATGTTTGTATTTTCCCCTTAGCAGGCTCTCAGCCTCCACGAAGCTATCAAGGATGCTGACAATAAGGGCAGATTAACAGCTCTTCCCTCTGTCCTCAGAGCCCCTCTGATTCCTTACAGCATCTGCCACCAGGGGACAACCTCAGGCTGGACAAGGAAACACTGAGTGGGGACTGGCACGTAAATCCAGAGGGATTCTATCCCAGCTGCTGACAACCCCAGTTCACTAACCCAACTGACCTTGTGCTCCCTTTAATACAATAAGGCAGCATTCCCCTGCTGTCCCAGCCTATCATGCCTTTCTCCTGGCCATGGTGTGAGTGTACCATTACCCATCATCTGCCACAGCTCCCTGTCATGTCAGGAGAAACAGTTCCCATTTCTGCACCTCTTCCCTTCGCCCTCTAGCAGTGGACAAGGAGATGGTGGCTGCCCATCACCACCTCCATTAAGACCTTTCCCAGGTCAGTCTTTTCCCCCTTGGCTCTTGGCCTTTCCCACCTACGGCTTCTCTCACCTCTTTAGGGCTGGCCCATGTCCCTCTGTGGCATGTAGTTGTCCCCAAATCCATGGAGCAGGGGATGTGGTGGTGGTGCTCCACACTGGTCGTGGGTTTGCTGGGGTCCCTCCCCAAAAAATTCAGAAAAAATCACATCTTGGGAGGAAAAAAAACGAAAATCACAAAAAAAATGGTATTTCTGAGGGATATGTGGTGAGGGACCAATCTGGGGCTTAGCTGGTTTGGCAGGCTCTTTGCTCCAGAAACTAGACTAAAAAAGCACTATTTTCCCCCCAAAACAAAGAGAAGTGGGAACAGCCTGTAACAAGGCCAGATGCATTCATGTGGGTCTACGTGTCTTACTCATCCCAAAGGCCTCTCCTTCCCTCAGAGACCACAAGAGTAGCACCACATCTGCATTTAGGAGAGGAAAAAATTACAGAGAATATATTTTCCTTCCAAGGGAGTAAATCCTGATGCTTTGTGGAAAGCTTTGTGAAAGTGTAGGTGTGATCCACAACTGGATGTTGCTGTTAGTCAAAGGTTTTTATTTTTATGAAAAAATAGAAAACTTTGTATCTTACACTACAGAAAAACCCATGTACACAAACAAAATGCACAGAGAGCATCTGAAGAGGGGGAAGGGGAGGAATAAATACAGCAATGCTACAGTCTCCTATGAGTTAAAACGCTGATGCCAAGGAGCTGAGACAGATGCTGCAGCTCTGACAGTGCTGGATGCACCAGCTCCTGCTCTACCTGCTCTAAGGAATTACAATAAACGTTTGGCAACTAAGTGTTAACCTTAAGACTGCTACTGATGTATTCTACATCTGCCTTAACATCTAATTTCAAGTCCACAGCAGTCCAAGGAGTCACCATTTCTTGAGCACTGGGACTTTCTACAATATATTCAACACTGTATAGACAGAAAAAAACAAAGGATCTTAATTTTTTATCCTTCTCACTATTAACATATAGGAGGAACAAATAAAATTTTCAACTTATTTTTCCCCCTTTTATATCAGTCTTCCTTTTTAATACTCAAGTAGTTTTCCCAAGTGGTAGTTACACAATGCAAGGGTGTCAGTCTACACAAGCCATTCCTGGGGACACTTCCTTCTCCCAAAATGAAAAACTCTATCAAAAAAAGCCCTTCCACCTTTTGGATCCTTTGAAATACCTCCCTCTAAGTTATGACCAAAACACACTGGAAAATCAGAATCTGCTGGCTCAGCTGCAGCAGTAGAGACCTGGAAAAGCAAAGTGCTTGGACTTACCATGGGCAGGAAATACACCTACAGCCCTTTCCAAGAACATAACCTGCCAAAAAAGTTGCTGTCCTCTTGTTCTGCCACACTCCAACACATGTAATCATGCCCATCACACGAAGTACTTGCAGTTCTTGGATGGGAACTGAAAACCTCCTTTGTCTCTGGAATTTCCTCATGGACATAGAAGCTGTAACCTTTGGACCTTACACATTAAAACAATGCTTAAATGTTAGCCCCGAGACAAAGTCTATTAATACAGAGATCTGTAGCAAGAACAGCTCTTGAAATAGATAGAAAAGGTTATTTATTTATTTATTGGAGGAAGCAAGAAGAGGTGCCCTATTTACAAATGCAGTCTGGCTTATGAACAGTTTTGTTTTCCACTGGTTTATAATTTTGAAGCATCTGGTAGGTATCCCAGCAATACAAATGATGAAAAGGAGATTTTGCTTTTAAGAGCCCAGGAAAAAAAAAAAAAAAGACCAAGTTCAACTCCTCCCACAGAACCAAGAGGAAAGGAATGAGTGGAGATGATGGGCAGAGAGTGCTACATATTTGCTAATAGCATCTCAGTGCAGCCAATGGGTGCAGGCAAAAGAACGATTCCTCCCGGTGAAATGAGTTGTTCCCGTCTTCCTACATGTTATTTTCCCAAGCACTGGAGACAGGGAGGCACAAATAATCTGAAGACTGTTCTGCTGACAGCTCTAATAATCTTATTTATTATTTGACAAATCTCTTCTCCGTGCAGAAATTGTTATGTCTTGATACCCTCTTCCTCTTTTGTGGTCCGGTGGCTGCCAGAACGAAACAACAGGATGAGAAATGACACTATCAAGATTTGTTAGACCTCGCTGTGGCTCCTTTCCCTCCTTTTCCTCCTGATTCCTGAGGAACTCAGCAGTCACCTGCAGAGAAGGAGGGGGCCATTTCAGAACAGGCAAATATTGCCTGAAGAAGCCTTGCTGTAAGAAAACAAAGCCCTCCTGCTACAAAAAAAAACCACTCCGTCTCTTCTCCTAGATGCCTCCTTTCTGTAAAAAAAACAATTCTGTGTATCAAATCTCATCCAAAGGCTGGGGGGAAATGGAAGAAAGACTTTGAAACAGCTTCAGGTGCCTTGCAAAACCTGTTTCCACAAGACATGAAGGACAAAGGCCTCCTTTTGGCTGTTCGAGCTCTTTGGGCTCGGCTCTGCAGCACTGGGGATGAAGTGAGCTACAACTTCATATATTGATGTTATTGCTAAGGAAGGATGCCACAGGAAGCAAATAACTCTAAGAAAGCAATACATTTACAACAAACCCTTGCAATCCGCTGAGCTGTTTTAAAATCCTTGTCTAAGTCTTCACGAAATAAAAGCCCAACATATGAATACCAAATTAACTGTTAATCCTAGGCACAATAAAAATTAACTGTTTAATCCTAGGTACAATAAAAAGAGGAGGACAACCCCAAAATATTTATTGGTGTGATTCCCAGGGGGCTGGGTTGCCCTCAGGTCCCTCTGAAAATACCAGCCATGGGCTTTAATGGATACAGTGAACCCCAGCTACAACCAAGTCCTGATCCGAGCTGCACTAGCCCCTGACCAACTGCACCTCCTTGCCCTTGGGATGCTATTGCTGTGACCATGTTGGGCTGCTCTGCTCTTCCTTCCCCTCTGTGCTCTGTCACAAAGTGGCCAGGTCCACAGCAAGCCTAGAATGCCAAGGGACAGCCTGTGACAGTACAGTTCCAAAAATAATCCCACTCCCGCCGCTGTGGGAGAAATACTACAAAATCTCCACACTGGATGGCCACAGGCTGATTTCCACACTGTGCCCCAGGACTTAACCCACAGCATCAGAAAAGGAACAACAGAATCCCTTCCTTCCAGCTAAAACCACCTCATGCTTTCTCTCCTGGGCTCTGGGAACAGAGGCAATGGCAGCACTGGGTGATGGCTACTGGGGCTAAAGCTCCTGTGCAGAGGCAATCCCATATGCTATCTTTGGCCAGGACACAGAAAAATTGGTGCCACGTTGTTGCTGGAGGCCATCAAGAACCAGATGTTTTACTTCTCCTCTTCTGGATGTCCTCAACACATGGTGTAAAGGAAGAGGAGGGCCAACATCTTTATTTAAGCAAACTCCTTCTATCTCATATACGTAATCAAAACTCCTGAAGGCTTTATGTGTCGATCAAACCAAACTGCAGCAAAAATACAAAGCATAGGGGTAACACAAAAGGGAGGCTGAGTAAAAGATGGAGGAAAGAAGGAACAAACCAAGGAATGAGCCCCAATCTTGTACCTGATGTGTAGCAAACTGTACAGTATATACATCTTCATCACGTATTATCCTCCCCAAAGAACAAATAAAAAGAACTTGGCAACACAGAAGGAGGAAAACAAAATATACACCCTGTATTGTATTTGCCATGGAGCAAGCGACATGTTTATATGCTAGTCTCTATAACTTAATGCTGTGTAACAGCATTGTTTTTTCTTTTCTTTAAATTTACAAAACAAAATATCTATCGAGAAATAATCTAATCATATTGCTCTTCAATACACTTCTGTAGACAAGTAAGACTCCAAGTTATACTTCAGCAGACTGCAGCTATTGGGAGTCCATGAATGGCCACAAAAATCCTCCATTCAAGTCAGTCCTTGGAAGCATTACCATGTGTTGCTGTAATTCAATATATAAAGGTGCTATATATATATATATATATGTACCTCCCATGAACAGAAAACACGTGGTGGAAGGCTTGTCATCACCGCTGAAGCTTAAGAGACTGGTTAACCTCATGTACAGCAGATTCGTTTCCACGTTCCATGCATCTTACATTGACTTCATGAAAATGAGGACACAAATAGGAAGAAAAGCAAAACTTTAGTCAAACACTGCTTTAGAAATGCTGCAGCAGAGGCCAATGTCCTTCAGTTATAGAAAGCACCGAATTTCCCTTTTTTATCTTTTCTTGTTTTTTTTTTTTAGTCAAAATAAATCTCAGGGCTAGAGTACAAAGTGCAGGACCGACCCACTTGAGGAAGCAACTTTAAAAACCGTGTTACAACGGCACCATCCCATTCACCAACTGGACCTTCATCTCTTGAAGGCTGTTCATTATCTTCTTCTGGTGACCAACAAGTGTCACTCCCAGACGTCTCAAATCCCTGTGGGAGAAAGCAGACGTTGGTTCCATGGACCTCTTAGGCACATGTCGCCGCGCACACCACGCGCCGCATGCACTGCTGCTGCTGCCAGTGCCTACCTGTTATCACTGGCAGCTCCCAGAACCAAGTTTAGTTGGCAGGTTTTATTTTCCCCATTTGTAATATTTTTCTCTTTTTTTTTTATGGCTGACAGCATCTCAGAGAGGTGATGTGATTTGAATGAAATCACCTCGCTGGCCAAGGAGAAAAGCCAGACAGCAAAGTGTCAGCATCATCTTTGGCCAAGGATTCTGCTAGGCGTGAAAAGTCCTATTTCCAAGAGAAATTCATGTAAGAAAGCCCATGTTGCTGCTTCCTCTTCTCATGGGAGAGGCTGGTATTTGATCTTGGATATGAGCAGCGAGGAGTGAGGTCAATCCATGCTTTCTTCCTCTTCAGATGAGGGAAAGCCAAAGAAACACAGATGGCAAAAGACTCGAGCATGGCCACCATCCTGATGACTCCTTAAAGTCAACAAGAATTAGCAAAGCAGCTCCCCTTTGGGTCTTTGCAAATCTTCCCATAAGCCCACATTTGGTTTTGCTTTGGGGAGGTGAATTCTAGAAGCCAAGGGCATTTGTGTTGATTCTGCCTACTGGGCTACCATTACAGGAAAGCTGTAAAATAAGATGGTTAATGAAAAACGCAGGATCAAGCAGAAAGATTGTTTGTCATCAGCTCCACCCCCAAAATTCAGGTGTATAGATGAAGGTAATCACTTTCATGTGATTCACGTGAATGGCGTAGGAGAGGCATCTCCAGGGTACAATTTATCCCATCCAAAGAGAGGAGTGGGACAAATCATCTGAAAATACCACAGCAGGACCTTGGGCTATCACATTCAGTGACCCCTCTAAAGCCAGGCAAGGCCATCAGTTATGGCAGAGTGTAATTGCAGAGATTTCCTACTGTGTGGGAAAGTGTTAACAAAGAAATTGTAGGAATGAAAGCTCAGCAGAAACATCAAGACAGTTGCATATATATTTCCAGCACAAGACACAGAAGCTGTTAGAGAAGCAGGTTGATTATAAGAGATGTGGTGTTTTGTCTGAACACTTCCACTAAAAAAATATCAGTCCCTCACTTTCTACCTCCAGACTGGAATGAATTAAGGATGTTTCTAAGTTGTACCTTATGGTCCTGCCGATACACTTGTGAAACCCCAAGCTGTTGACACCCAGTGTGCAAGTCCTTTAGGAGAAAGTTCTCCACCAAAAGCCACTGAGATGTGACCTTGAACAAGCAGGTGCTTTTTGGAAACCACGCTGCCGCATTTGTGCAAAGGCTGGGAATCCCCAGCGACACCTGGGAGCCCAACCATCACCTGAGACGTAACTGCAAACCCACAGTTCACAGCAGGGCTGTGTGCTGGACTGCAGGCGAGCACCTGCAAGGAACACCAAAACATTTTCACACCAGCTACCCATGGAGGTGTGCCTCTCTCAACAGCTGGACAGAAACGCCTGTGCAAGTACAACCAACCACCCATGTCCACAAATTACACAGATGAGCGCTGCTTTGAATAAAAAGCAGTCTTGAGTGAAGGCTAATACATTAACACATAAACTAGTTGAAGCCAAAAGCTACATCTGTACTTCTCCAAGGACTGTCATGTTTTCTGCCTTTTGATTTGGAAAATATCAGGTTTTGTGCTTCGGGCAAAACACATAATTTCATTACTGTACCCTTTTTCAGCAACGCTTCTTGATGATGCAAAGGGAAATGATAACATAAGAGGCACAGAGCAAAGGAGGTCAATAAGACACATCGGCAGTGCTCCTTACCTGGCAGAGAAAAGGTTGCAGCACCTGCAAAAGGTGTCTGCCTTCTCAGGGGGACATGCTTTCATTTCTACCTCCACTGAATTGTGAAACTAGTTCAGCAAGCCATCTTAATAATGAAGGAAAATGAAGTAATGCTATTGTTACATGCAATTTATTTTATGTACACAGCACAGTAGGAAGTTCACACCAGAGATCCAAAAAAAAAAAAAACCAAAACAAAACCAAAACAAACCAACCCCCAAAACCAACACAGTATAGGACCTGATTTTTAAAAGAGACAACATCCATCTTCCCCCTGCTGAGTCCTGCTCTGCTGGCACTTTTTGAAAAATCAGCTTTTTTTTTCCCAGGTATCTAAAGTGCAAGCTGAGCTCTTTTGAAAATCCAGTACCACATATTTCACAGAGGTATAATTTCTGACACTCTCGCATGTTATGCTGGAAAAAAACAGCCTGAAACTCTGAGAAAAGCATGCATCTCTTGGCCTTTCACACACAGCCCCATCAGTCCAATAAGCCCTCCACCCAGTTCACTACACAGCCTTTTTTCCCCCCATACAGTATCCCCTTAACTTAATATCCTTGAGGAGTGTCTCATTGATTTACAAGAGAGAAAGAAGAAAAAAGAGTTTCTGTTTTCAATACATTAACTGCTCACCAGGGGATCCAGTCCAGTTTTTTATTTTTTTTTTTGAATATCAAATTCTCTCAAATGTGAAGCCACCAGCCAAAAGCATGGGGGACCCCTCAGAGAGGGGAAAAACACTACAGTGGGGTCTTTCACCTCAGCAAAGATTAACCAGAGGACACAGCTCCTGAACCAGATGCTCGCCAAGTATAAAAATCAGCAGCTTTATTCAAAAGCCACCCTGCACAAAGCAGGGACAACAAAACATTCTAAAAACTGCCTAGAGAATGTAGGAGCTTTAATGCTCAAGATGCTTCAAGCGTGACTTACAGCACGTTGCGTGCTCCCCATGCATCCAGTGCTGAAGGACTTAAAGCGGTGTAAGGCAGAAGACAATTTTGAACAGAATTGGGTGCACAGACCAGCTGGTTTGGGGAACAAAAAAACCCCAACAACTTCTGTGCCAAAGGGCTGCAAAAACAAAAGCCTTTAAGCTCCAGTCTGGAGTTGCCTGGTTCATGTTACTGCAGCCAAGTGGAAATTTCACTGGGCTCAGCTCTGCAGAGGAGATATGTGCAGACATCCACTGAGGCTTTACAATAAAAATGCGCTTTCCCTGCAGGAAAAGGCAGAACCGAGACCCGCGGGCAAACAACACCTGTGATCAGATCCAGGCTGCTCCTTGCTGTGGAAGTGACCTGACCCCTGGTGTTGGGTTTTGTGCGTGCCTCTGCAGTGGAGATCCGTGCACCCATGTGCTGGGTGGTCCCCCTGCTCCAAAACACTCGGCCTCCCCAGCCAGGAGACAACTTTTATTCTCATTTTAGGGAGGAAAGTTAATTTTTTCACTTCTTCCATTCATGTAGGGCTGGAAATGAAAGCAGGCAGGAATTTGAATCACTTGTCAACGAGGTATTAAAAGGCTTACCTAAGATGACCAAAAAGCCAAGGAAATAAAGGGGAAAATTGGTGTCAGCTCATCCCAAGCAGCCTGTACACAGCTGCATGCAGGCTGCTCTCTTACCACTGCCTTGCACGGAAGCCCAGCTGCAACATGCCAGTGACAACACAGTGTGCCCTTCCCTGCAACAGCCTCCATTTGCAAGGGTTGAATTCACAGTCTCCATGTTGTAAGAAATAGATTTAAAACATTTTATTTACAAATAGAACTACTTATACACCATGGACCAGTTTGCCAAACACAGTGTAGACTAGGACTGGATTGCCACATAAAATACAACCCCCTCACCAGCCGGTTTAGTCATGCAAGCAAAAGGGCCACAGTCCTGAAAGATCTCCGTGGTCAGCAGCCGTCAGCCTACCACAGATATTTTGTATTCCATCTCCCATCCAGGGCAGGTCTCACCACTCTTCTGCACGTGGTGTAACTACGGTTGCCCATGCAGGCTGGGACTACTCATGGAGTTAGTTAGTTGTCAGTTTGAATGAGGGGAAACAAGAAGAACCTCAAAGACCTTCAGACGATGCTAAAGAGAGAGGAATCTGCTTGCTAGGGACATTTGCATGAAATGAGGACTTAAAAAAATTTTGTTTTAAGAGTTCATCTGCTCTTACTCGTAATTCCCATTCTACTCGATTACAAGATGAGAATTTGTTCAGAAGCAGACACATCACAATCCCAGGACTGAGATTTCAGGTTAAGAATAAGAATCTAGAGCAGGTGAACTCTTAAACGTTCTTCATCCAGTATAACTTTTAATAAATAATTTATTTTATTTTTAGAAGAAAAATATATACAATGCAAAGCAACACAACACATATTATTACAAATATTCAGAGCTCTTCATCTAATAACAAACAACAGGGTGTCCTGAGATTCAGTGAGTACAGATCTTTCAAAAGGTGAAAATATGTAGTCCACATGGTTAGTAATTGGTCCAGTCAAGGGTCAGACTGAACCTCATGTCATGGATCTATCTATTCTTGAGTATTGTCCTGGTAAAGTTATTCTTGCAGTGGATTGAAAGAGCTCCAGACACACTCAAAGTCACTAGGTGGTCCACAAGTTTAAAGAGCAGGTCTGGTCCACTGGAAAGGTTCCCTTCAAGTCTGATATCCAGTTGGAAAGAGAGGGTGGAGGGTGAGGCTCCACTTTTCACAAGGTGATTCATCCCTTTGCAAGAATTAGAGCTAAATGTAGAAATCACTCTTTGTTTGAACACATACATTTTCAGGTCTTTGCTTAAGTAGGCAGAGCTTAGGACTTGGGGTGATATTCATCCATCTTAGATTTTTAATCTTTTGCTTTCAGAAATTTGTCACTAATTTGAAATTTCAGAAATTTCAGGAATTGTAACTAATCTCTTTTCTGGGATAAATGCATCAAGCCATCGGTTTGAAAGAATCAGAATGGTAATCAGGATTTTGCTTTCCATGCCAGGGGAGGGAGGTTTTAAAATAAAAATGCTGAACATCAACTATCTCAACCAGGTCCTGTAAAGAAGCCACAAGCTGGGCACCCACAATTACCAGTCCTATCAGTGTTATGGCCAACTCCTCCTACAGCACTAGCAGGTTTTTTTTTCAGTAGATTTTAGAAATTCTTTACATTTATAATATTTTTTTTTCCTGCTTTTTCTGGCAGCAGTTATCCACCTAATTTCTACATCTGTCTCCTCCACAGTTTAATTTAGTAAAGATAATTTTGGGTTGTATTTGAAGGCAACCTCTTAAATTGTAAAGACTGTTTTACTGATGTCATTTGGGGAAGCAAGCTACTTTCATATGTTGATATCATCTTTTCACCCGATCCCCCCAAGTCCCAGCTCTGGAATAGACAGAACAGTTGCCTCTATTAAAAATGACAAGGAACATTTAACCTGAATTCTCCTTTGTAGAGTACAAAATGTTTTGTTCCTCCCTTTTACAGGGAGAAAAAAAACTATCACCTCCAGAAAAGCAACCCCTATATCAACCTTTAAAGAACTTTGTTTGTTCTGGTGTTTATTTTCCGGAGAACCCATGAGAGTCTCAGCTGAGCCCACCAGAAGCCATTTTTCTCCCTTACTTTATTTTTTAAGGGCAGTCTGCCAGTTTACATCAGCCTGAGTTCAGGACTTCAATACATGACACTTTTCCTCTTAAGCTGTTATGATGGTTTCTCTTTTTTCAACAGCTGAGAATCTGCAGGTTTTTCTTTTTTTACTGTTTCTGAGATGAATGAGAGAAGTTTTGATTTGGATGGGTACTTGGCCTTTTGATTAATTTTCCACAGGTTTTTCAAAAACAGACCTCAGTGGGGTCAAGCCTTCTTGCCAAGCCACCTCTGCAAAGCAAAGGTGTGGGGGCTGACAGAGAAGAACCAAGCAGGCATCTCTGCAAGAATCTCTGTCCACAGGCAGCTGGGGTGAGGAGGGGGAATTTATTTGCTGACATGGATAACTAGCTGGAATAGGTTTCAACATTTTTTTCAGCTTCAACTGAAATGGAAGATGGACCCATGAAATGTCTCCTTCCAGTTTAAAAAAGCAAACCCAAAAGCTCCCCCAGGCTGCCAGGCATCAGCTCCTTTGCACTGCTCTGCTGTTCTAAAAGCCCAGAAGATAGCTGAAGCTGGGCAGCTCAGACATGTTGTCTCTACTGGGACCAGCAGGATGACATTTGTGCCACAAAGGACATCCTGGAACCTGGTATGGGGGCCTTTGAGGAGGTCTGCAGCTGGTGAGAGTCAGAGCATCTCTGGCAGCTATAATCTTATTTAAAGACTTTCAAACCAACTTGCCTTTCTGGCTAGAACTGTGCAGGTAATGGGTTTCTTGGTTCATTGCCAAGCAGGAAAAACATCTTAAAGCACTTTTTGCATCACCTGAAAAGGTTTTGCGGGACATTTTTGAAATTTCTGGAATACCAAAGAGTAAACATAGGGAAATAATTAAATTTTAAAGTCAAATTAAGATCTTACTTCATAATCTGAAATGCTGTGCTTTAGGAGTTTGGAGGTCGGGAATGCTTTTGTCAGCAGCATGAGATGCTAAGATGGTGTAGGAGGGATAGTAAGATTGTGTAAAGTTACACAAATAAGTAAACTATCTAATTTGCTGTTGAAAGCACCCACTAATTTGGGTTTCAAGTCAACATGTTCTGTGACCCAAACAAAAGCATTTTACTTCTGAGCATTTTGTGTAGAGCTCTTGAAACCGCAGAAAATTCTAAAGAGGAACAAGCTAGAAGCCTAATTTTCTTCTTTGTTATGACTAATTAAGCCAAACAGCAATAAATCTGTGATGGATTTTAGACAAACATGCATTTTCTACTGGAAGTTGCTCTGGTTATCAGATTGGGGCAGTACTGTGAAGGGGAATGCTCCAGTGTTTTCCTTTTTTCATAAATTACTGCTTCATCCTATTCTCCTTCTTCCCACTCAGCCTCTGGCTGGCTATTCCTGCTGTGTGGACTGACCAGCCTGGGGATGGGTGCCCTCTTCCTTGGTCAGTGTTTGTAGATTATCAGTCTAAACTGTGGAGTCCTCAAAAGCCCAAGTAACATGACACATAACTGCAGGACAAGGCTGGGAAACAACCTGTAAGGGTCTCAGGAGCTCAAAGGAGGATGATCTAGGTAAGAATCCATGCACCCTGATTTCCCAGACAGTTGCTGGAGAGGACTTCATCCCTAGCTCAGGGTTTTCATGTGAATGGTTGAAAAGACACTGGATGAGTCCAGGTGTAAGGGGCAAACATTGATGGTGTGAGTGGAGCAAATAAAATCAGAGTGAGAGCAGATATGCTCCTACACTCCCCTCCACCTATGTAATGGAAAACTGAACTCCATGGAGATGTCACCGACCTGCATCACACCCCTGTGCTGTATGTTGAGCTCCACAGCAGGCACTGTGGCAGACAGGAGCAAATGATGCAGTTCTGTGGAGTGGGGGGATTTTTCTTGGTTTATTCTTAATCCTCAGAAGCCATTCTGTATGTGCAGTGGCAATCTGCATGTGGTCAGTGGGGACACAACCTTCTCCAAAGCAGCAGATACAATTCTTCCCATTCTGCCTTAATGCCTGCAGTGAACTAAGCTCGAATTAACCCAGCTAGAAAGGCAGGCTTTGAGGCGAGCTGGAGACAGCGCAGGCAGCAGCAGGAAAGTACTGAGACAATTACACAAGCAAGGCAGGCAATTAAAGGTGGAGCATAGCAAATTAGCAGCCCTGAGGCATTTACCAAGTCATTTTGTTGCCTTTACTGCAGTCACACCCACGTGCAAAAACCACAGGCACATTCAGAAGAAAGGGTGTCATTCAGGAAGCCTGTCCTCCAGAGCTGTGGGTTGCTGATGCTCTTGCATTGGCATCAGCTCTTATCCATTTCTGTTAATGCTGAATACCATTTCCACACCTTACTGGGCTTCACTGTTCACTTGGTTATATCCAGACCAGCCGTGAAACCAGCTCATCATCTGCTGTGAAGCCAGGATGTCTCAGCAGGGACTCCAGCACCTATAGGTTTACTAGTAGGGTAGAGGGTTTATTTTGTTGGTAACCCCAAATAATCAACTGCCATTGTGTCAAGAGGGTGGCCTGGCAATTACAGAAACTCATGCATCAATTTCTGTGAGTAAAGGAGACAAAGTTCTGGCTGCCAATGTAGTGATTGTAAATTTTAGTCTTGCCTGCACTTGTCAATAGAGATGCTATAAGGGAAACTGCTGACTGCAAACACAGGGTAACATTTTCCCTTTCTGCAGCCTCATCCTCGCATACTTTTGAATGGTTTGTCTTTCTCCTCCCTCCTCCCGTTGCAATTCTGAGAAATGAGGTGAAAATGATCTGGACACTACTCACTCTAGGGTCACCTGAGCCACTGCATCCATTGAACTGTATCCATTCTCCATGAAGATCTCTGTGTATCGGCCCATTTTGATGGCTTCCAGCCACTCACCCACGGACCTGTAGGCACCACTCCCGACTGGACTGTGCTCTACCAACAGATTTGACACCCTAAAGATAAGCAAAAACAAAGAAGCAAACAGAATCAGCATTGAGACATACACAACGGGACTCAAGTTGCTTGCACTTCTTTTTGTGGTAAAGATGATTCTTCCACTTTCAGTGATTGCTGCAGCCCAAATCCTCCTAGCAGGCTTGATAAGCAACGTGTCAAACACAGCACTTCACCTGCAACCTTACCCATTCTTGAGTTAGCTCCTGCCATTTCAGGTCCTCTCCACACGCAGAAAGAGGAGGAGAGGAGTGGCATCCATCCCAGTTACCCCTGGCTGTCACTGTCGGACACAAAATGATTTACACAGACACCGCTCGATGGGTGGCAGAGGAAGAAGAAGCTTTATTCTGTCGTTTCAGTATTTATAGATTCTTGACAACAACCAGGGATTGGATAGTTAGGTCACTTTCCTAACCACACTGGTCGTAAGAAACATCCATCAAAAGACGTATCTTTAATGGAACGTATAAACATCTATGTTTGTAGTTACTTTTCTGGGAAAGTGTTTAGAAACTGTGAAAACAATGCCAGAAAGCTTCATTTTCAGGGTGACACCTGGCCACAAGCAGGCTCCCCCAGTCACTCCTGCTTCAAAGCCCTGGCTTCGATGACTCCTGCTCTGCTCTCTTCCTCCACCTTTAAAGCTCATAATTAACTTAAGGCGGCGCAGAGGCTGGAAGCTGAAGCCCAGATGCCATTTCCCAGCAGTGGCCATCAGTGGCAGGCAGCTGTTAACAGCCCAGGGAGCATCAGCAGTCCGGGGCTGCTCCTGCAGGCTTTCGGATGCCGGCAGCATCCCAGGAGCCTGCAGAGAGCAGCAATGCTCCAGCCACGCTCCAGCCCTGCCAGCAGAGGTACACTCCTGCTCCCACACCCTCGCTCCAGCCCCTGCCATCGCTCCCTGCCCAGCTGTGGCACGCAGGGAAGAAGGGATTCAGGCGGATAATAACCATCCACCGCGGCTGGAGCACCCGGGCGGTACCCGGCAGGGGCAGATAAGGATGTGTGGGGAGAAAAGAGGGCTTGTCCAAGGTCAGCCGGGAAAGAAAGCAGGTCTGCTCCCTGCTTTGTAAAACCGGGCACACAACTAACACAAGCCCTGCATAAAGATTATTACCTGCAGGTGAAAAAAACCACCCCGTTTTCTGGGTGAGCCTCTGATGGTGGCTATTACACTTAAAAGACTTTCAATTGGAAGGAGAGCTGGGATATTATATTGTTATAGCACTTCAGGAATCTTCATATATTTTATGAGCACATTAGTATTATTTGTTTATTTAATACCGATGCTGAAGGGTCTAATAAAATGTGAACACTTGCAGTACCAAGAACATAATGGCTTCCCATAACATTTTATACACATGAGAAATTCAAAACTCCTAAGTAATCATAATGAGAAGTGGATTTTCATCACTAATGTCAGGAGGTACCTAGTGATATCATAGCACATGCTGTAATGTAGAGAGTGACTTCCTCTCTTATTTGCATTAATGAGAATTTCCATAAAAAACACATTACATATATAAAAAAAATCCTTTACAGCTGCTCTATATTGAAATTATGATTCATTTGGAATTACTATGGTCTGAGCACAGCAATCCATGAGAACAGAAACACAGCTCCAAAGCCTGACCGTTCAGGTGCTCTATCTATATCAAAAATATCCACACCAGCTCTTTAAAGGAGAGGTTTGGAATTGCATGGACCCATTCATGAAATAAAACATCAGCAAAGTGCTTAGCAGCTCAAGGAAGTGGTTTCCTGCCTATTTTCCTATCTGACATAACAGTTTGGTATAAAAGAGTGCAGGAAACACCACATAACAGGCCTGGAAAATAACTATTCTAAGTTGAAAATAAAAGAGAACCTCACATACTTTATGCTGCCATAAACCTTTTCCTGCAGGTTTGCTGGCACTGATGTTACATCTAATTGCTAACAAGAATAATTTCTTCTTCAGATGGTAAATGGTACACGTAAAATAGCCCAAGGAACCAGATCTATCTCATATTTAAAAA
This sequence comes from Cyanistes caeruleus, assembly GCF_971803275.1. Classification (NCBI taxonomy): domain Eukaryota; kingdom Metazoa; phylum Chordata; class Aves; order Passeriformes; family Paridae; genus Cyanistes; species Cyanistes caeruleus. The sequence goes on from NC_141705.1 coordinate 44,379,126, forward strand.
TATTAACAGAATTTTCAGGTTCTTCTCTTTCAGTGCACAAAATGCCAAGCGCAGGGACACTGCAGAGATGCCCAGTTACAGCAGGGGAGATGTGCCACATGCAGCTGTGCAAGGCTCACTTGGAAGGTGTGGGGACAAATGACAATAAACTCACAGCAGTATACCTGTTTTGGCCCATAGCACCAGTCTAACCTAATCTTGTCTCCCTCATTCCTGCTTAAAGAAAATGACATATCTTTTTTTGTCCCTCCTCTGAGGATAAACTTTTCTGAAGGGCCTTTTCTACTGTTAATCTGGGGAACTCCACTGCCATCAGTGAAGCAGCAATAATATACATACATATATATATATATATATATAAAACTTCTTTTCCACCTTGGGAGGGACTGCGTGATTAGCAACACTGATGGCTCAGATGTAAATGTGTGCTTACAGTGAAAATAGAAAAAGCCTCTCCAAGACTATTTAGCTCTTTCTCCCCGAGTGCAGCTTTATTTCTTGATTGTGTTTACCTTGTAGCTATTCAGATTTATGTTTAAATAGAAACTGGCTGTTCTATTCACTTAACGTGGTCTTAGCAAAGGGTTTGTGTACAGCACCTTGGGAACCAGATACCTCCTCTTGCAATTACCAAGACTCTCATAGCTTATGGTGGCTAGCATGCCTGGGAATAGTTGTGGAAGGATGTATCTGGACATCCACGAGCTTTGCACATCCTAAGAGTTTACCCAAGAGACACTTTTTGTTTGTATTACCAAGATAAAGTCAACAGGCAGGTAATTGGAGCAGTGTTTACTATCTACCTCATGCACTCAAGTCTTGCCTTCCCTAACCTTGAAGTAGAGCTCAGGTAGTTTTGTCACAGACAAAGTATTGCCAAAACTCCTGTTTCTGAAAGACAGACCATGGTAATTTTCTTTGTGGAGGCAGCACTACATTTAGAGTGAGTGAATTGCTCACTTGGCTGCCAGCTGCAACAGAAAAAGTTGATATGAGTCAACTCCCCTGGACATAACAAAGCTGAAGGAACATTCGCCCAAGAACACACGCAGGCTAAATAACCAGAGGGAATCCAGCCCTAGGGGTGGGTATTCAGAGAGGGAGCTTGCTCTGAGAAGTGGTTCTGGGCTGAGTCTGTACCTGCTTGATGCATTAACCAACGTCTTCAAGCTGCTCGGGTTACGGATGAGCTTGTCCAACATGCTGACAATTTCGTCAAACTTGGGCCTGCTGTTGCGGTCTTTCTGCCAGCAGTCGAGCATTAGTTGGTAGAGAGCAGCAGGGCAGTCCATGGGACTTGGCAGGCGATAGCCTTCCTCCACGGCTTTAATCACCTACAGGACACAAAACACAAGGCTTTTCTTCCCCTCATCTTTTTCCCAAATGCAAATTGACTTTAACACACGACTCTGGGATCAGCAATATGCTCACAAAAAAATCCTGCCACCCCCCAACTCTGCATAGCTGCAGAGGCAACTATGAGAGGCAGAGGCAGAGACAAGCTCAGTAAGCCCCTTTATCTTTCATATTTTTTATGGGATGGGTTGAATAACTTTATTTTTAGTCATTGCAAAATGAATCTAGAAAGCCAAGGCACTGCTGCAACCAGATTGCCTGGTTGCACTTGTTCAAAGCTCAGTTGTGGTCTCTACGTTATATACCAGGAAACTCCTGGAGCCTATGCTAAATCCATGAAAAAGAGCCTACAGGGCTTTCTGGCATCTTCTTGGAGTGCAGTGATTTTGTTTATTCAGATGTTGGCTTCTTTTTAAATGAAAAGGCATGTGCTAGACCACAAATTTGTATTACAGTAATAAAAGTCTGACTGTATTTCAGAAGAGACTTTGAATGCTAATTGATGGATGGATTCAAGGCAGAGGCAGAACAACCATCTCATATATCATTCAATACTGTCTGGGTCTAGTAGTTTCTTAGTGTGGCCACATTTCTGCCAGGAATTTAAAATGTCAGTCCAAGAGTATGTAAATTAAAACCAGGGGAGTTGTTGCACTGATTTCAAATACAAACCATCTATGGTTTTATATCTAAAACAAGTGGTATGCGTATGTGTTGCCTGCCCTCTTGAAAGGCAGAAATGAATAAATGAGGGCAGAATTGCAGAAGGCAACTTGTTTTCCCCAGTTTGGGGCAGATTTGTGGCAGGGCTTTAAGCCCAGCAGTTCCCTCTTTGAACCACTACAATTTTCAGCAGAATGCGGCTCATGTTTCAAGCCACAAGGTTCTGTGTCTGTGCCAAGGGAGTCATGGCAGCCCATCTTCACACCCTCCCAAGATTCCTTGATGAAAAGGAGCTGGAAGCAGATATTTGCTATGTCCACATGCAAACCACATGTGCTTCACTGTCCACTCCAAAGACTACCTCAAATGCCATTCATTTTAGGCACTGCCTCACAATTTGGAAACATCCTGTGCTGAAGAAGAAGAAGCCTCTGTGGTTAACATGGAAGCTGTTGTCTTGTTATTTAGTTGCTAGATGAGTAGTACAGGATGAGCTGTATCAGGCTAGCACTGCATTTCAGAAGGCTTCAAAATTCAGGACTTCATGGATTGTTTTTAAATTGTCCTCCACCACAGAGCTTTTTGTTAAGCTTAAGAGTCGCAGGAAGGAGTCAGGCTGACTGAGCAGCAGGAGTGGCAACCTCAAACTCTCTGAGGATGTTTGTAGCAGAGAAGCAGTTAGGTGAGGCTTGACAATCTCCTCCAAGGGTAAAAAGCACATCAGAAGATCTGGGCCACAAGATGTGCAGTCTCTTCGTGCCCATCTGAGATTTCATCTGTCGGTGGAGCAGTTGCACACCCACCATTCTCCACCTCACCTGCACTTGCAAGGAAATCTCTTCTATGGCCTGGCTGTTGCTCCCAGCTCCACCCCACTGTGCTGTTTATACTCTCTGTTCTTCACACCATGCTTTTCAGCTGGTCCCTGATTCCACATTTGCAGCTGCCCTATAAAGAAAAAGCTCCAGTGTGGCACAGCCATGAGAATGCTATTTGCTGTGTCCACGTCTGTATTTATAACAATAATGGGTCATCCTCCAACTGTAGCAGAAAGAAAATAGTAGCAAGACAAGGAGCAGACCATCTGGCACCAGATCAGAATATCTGAACTATATCTGCAGTGGGGTTATGTGTGCTGGATATTCCTGGCAGTAACATCACAATCAATAGCGTTAACTCAATTTACAGGATGTCATTCGTCCTGGTGATACAATGTAAATGGTATCAAAATACGGCAAGAAGCTAGGATGCTGAAATACACTCTTGCATCTGAAGGTGCCTTCTAGCAGTAAGAGGAGCAAAACAACTGAAACAACAAAGACTGAGTTACTTGTAGCCACCACAGAGATTAGAAAATAAGAAAAAGGGACACTTGCTGCTCCATTCAATGGTGTGTACTGCTTTGTAAGACTTGGAAGATTTAGATTTTGTACCTAAGGAGGTATTTTTGTCTCTCTTCCTCTTCTGGACAAACATTATTCAGTTATGGCTTGGGGTGACAGAACTGGATTTTTAGAAGACGACAATTTGGGATAGTCTATTCCAATAAACCAAAGCAAAACTCAGTGGTGTTTTCACAGATTCACCAGTCTGAACACTAAAAATCAACCACCGTGATTATCTAGCTTATCAACCTATGCAACACAGGCCACAGTATTCCTCTCAATAATTCCTCCGTCAAAGCCTTATCTTGTGGTCAAGCCAAAGCATATTTTTAGAGGTCCATCCAGAAACCAGCATGACTTTAAAATGTGATTTGTAGCCTTAAAACATTTCTTGCCCTATCACACTTCACCTCCTTTAAAGCAAGCCATCTCTAACACTGTGAGAATAATTTTGCTCATCATCAGCTGTGCTTGAAAATGATGTGTTTTAACTACAAGCCATGCAACAAGAAACTCTTGTGCAACAGAGTCCAAAATTTATGTGACCCCTTATTCCCCTGCACAAAAGCCAATTCTGTATCTAACACCAGTGACTCTTCTGTCAACACAAGCAGAGGAGGAAGAAGAGGACGCCTTCAGGAGATGAAGGAGGAAGAACTGCATGAGAAATATGCCCCAGCGCTGAACTAAGTTCCTATGCCACCACCATCCAAGCACTTATCATCTGCACAAAGGGCAGAGGCAAGTAACACAGAGGTTACACAAGCAAAGCCTAAGCAGGAACTGATGCTCATAAACACCTCACTAGTCCTTTGTTTTCTGCTTTCACTCCAGGTAAGTCTGTGCCCTACAGAACATGGAGGCATTTGGGCTTTTTGGAACAGTTCTGACAAGGGACTCCCCTGGCCACAGAACATTACTTCACTGGCACCAGCCTCAATCTTAGTCTGGCATTTACTGAACAACATCTGTGCTCTGCCAGTGCATCAGCATTACAGATAGTTACAGTGCTCAGTGTGAGCGAAAAAGCTTGGCTCTCAACTGCTGCATCCTCTGCAGAGACTATGGAAGCAAGTCCCTGTATTTGATTAAGATAAATCCCTGTGTAGGTACATGCTGCTTTACTGAACTTCCTGCAAATGTGACAGCCTCAGCAATGCAGGAGCAGTGAGGCATTCATGCCAAACAGCGCGCTCAGGTCTCTGGCAAGAAGCATGGCGTGACCATCTCAAAGGTACCGCTCCCTTCCACGCCTGGACTCAAAGTGAGATGAGACAGCAGCTCAGCATGACAGGTAGTAACATCCACTGATGGCAAAGGCTTGCTAACAAAACTCAGGAAGAGCAGAATGCTCAGCCAGGGCCTTTGCTGCCAGTGAAATGGCAGAAAAGTCATTGGAATAGGAATGCTGCTCAAAAAAGCAGAAAGGATGAAACACCAAGTATTGTGACCAGAGGAAAACCATCCAGCAGCAGGATTTCCAGAGGTAGCAGGGCTGCCCCACATGCCCCGTGGTGGATCTGACATCATGACTAGCTGGTGTGCTCCGAGACCTTTGCAAATCGTAGCTCTCAGAGATGTGAAGAGGAAGGAGGGACCTAGAAAATCTGGCTACCCCAGGCTTAAAATTTTTTAGCCTTAGATAAGGACAGATGCTGATGGTGAGATCAGGGTAGAATGTAACCCTGCAGAAGGATCAAGAGATCCTTACTGAGGCTGGGATTAGAGCTGCAGTCATGGGGGGAGAGAATATTCCCAGGCATCTCATTGTTTGGAGATGTTTCAGAGGGTGGCCTCGAGGTCAGAGACTCAAGGAGGCACTGGAACCCAGGAGCAAGGGGACACAACACGAAGGGTACTGGACAAATGAATGAGAGCGTGTGTAAGCACAGACTTACAAGATGTTCACAACCAGAGCAAAACTAATTCTCTTGAGATCAGCAATTCAAGAACAACCAAGATGCAGCTCTGTGGACTGCTGTCACTAGATCAGATCACCCAGTTTTTCTGCCGGGAAACAAAGCCCTTACCATGACTCTCTTGAGTTTCTGCTTTATGTGGCAGCAGGGGTTTGAACACACAACTGAAACGCTGCCAGTTTATCAGCATCTATCCCCTGGCAGGCCTTTGTCATTAAGCAGAGGAGGGACAGGCTCCAGCTCTAACAGCATTAGTGAAGCTCCAGTGGTCTGCTGGGGGAAGCAGCCTTGCCTCCGCGCAGACACACTTCCCTCTGTGCACAGCCTGTTCTGGGCTGCTGCTGCTGCAAAAAAAAGAGCATCAAACGGGAGGATCATTTCTGTCTGGCATGGGGGAGCAAAGCCATTTTTACAGCAGCTCTCCTCCTCTTGTCCCCATTCTGCCTCTGATTGCAGAATGAATGCTGAGCCCTCAAAGTCCCATCACACAGCAGCTCTGGCACATGCTTACATCTTGGTTTGTCATTTCCCAGTAAGGCCTCTCGCCGTAGGACATCACCTCCCACATCACAATGCCGTAGCTCCAGACGTCGCTGGCAGATGTGAATTTGCGGAAGGCAATCGCTTCAGGGGCTGTCCATCGAATGGGGATCTTCCCTCCCTAAATGGAAGAGAAATGGAGAAAAACCCCAAAAAACAGATTGCAGCGGAGGGCAGAGAACATGCGAAAAAAGCCGAAACAGCTCTTCTCAGAGCACCAAGGGATGTTATTTTCTCTCTGGAAAGAGACATTGAATTTTAAAGTAAATCTGTTTGACAGCATGGGGCCCCTTTCCACATTATCTCAGCCCATAAGCATTTGTAGGCTGCCTACTAATTGGCTGTCCTGAAGGTTTGTTGTTTGAATGCCGGGACATGTATAGGATCAACATCTCAATTATGTTGCACGGGTTGGTAAGGGAATACAGCTCCTCCGTTTCTGAGAGTGAGAGGGGAGGAACAGACAGTTCTGAAGCTGAGGAAGACTTTGATCTAACAAGGGCTTCATGCAAATTGCTGCGGAAGTAATTCCCTTTTCTTTTTTCTTTTTTTTTTATTTTTTTATTTTAATGCAGTCCTGGTCCTGCAGAGAGATCTGTGTAGCAGGCACAGAAATCTGTGTGTGCAAAGACCAGCCTGCTTGGCCTCTGCTGTGGGACTGAAAATGATGCCACAGCTGTCAAATGTGCTTTGCTGTTTCCTCTTCTTCTTTCTATCAGTTTAGAAATCAAACTTCAGATCAGCTCTGAGAAGGGAAAGGGGAAGGAAAGGAGAATCAGGATTAAGGAATAGTTTTCTCATTGGGTTTAAAGAGTTGTCTCTCTTGATTTATATAGCAAACTATTTTACTGTGAAGTCCTTTCCTCTCAGTGTTAGTTAAATATTGGAAGGTCTCCCCGAATGCCCCCTTACAGTGTTTGTTATTGGAAAAAGAGAGGATTTGGAACACGTTTTCAAAGCAACTTTTTTAAAGTCTCTTCTTCCCATAATCACTTATTCACAGGCTCAGCGGCGCATGCCTTCAGTGAAGGGCCAGACTCTCAGCAGTGCCAATTAGCACCTGGCAGCACATGGGAGCTGCAGCAGGGCTGGCCAAGAGCCTCTCAGCCTGCAGGGAAGTGCCAGTCCAGCTGTGCACCGAGTCCCATCACCATGACTGACAAAAGCTGAAAGGCCTTTCCATGATGTCCACAGGAGCTGGGAACATGACTCCAGACAGCTCCCACCAGCCACAAAACAATACCCTTGGAAAAACACAGTAATAAAACATGTCCAAGGTGTGCCAGTCACTGCCATTAATACTGGAGGCTCTCTCCAAGTCTGTGCTGATGAGGCTGGGTCCTGCCCATCCCCTCTCTCCAGTGCCAGTGCCACATGGGCAGAGCAGGAGCAGAGCACTGAGGCTGGAGCAGCTCTTTCTTGGGTTGGGAGAAATTACTCTCAACTGGGTAATGCTGAGGGAAATGCACATTATTTGCAATGGGCGTTCATTACACACTCACTAATGTTTTAAAAGGGTCAAATTGTTCAGAAGGCCATGGCTTACATTGCAGGATGGGTGCTTGAGCAAAGCAATTGCTCTTTCTTCCATTTGGTACTCACCAAGGAGGACAGAGTAGAGCTTGGAAGCACGGCAACTTTGCAAAGTTTGCTATTTGATTTGTGTACCCAATGTAAACTTATGGGTCCTTAATTAAGCTCTATGTTATTTGGCCATTCCCACTATAAATTAAAGGCATTTTCAAAATTAATCTGATGACAATTAACTGCTATCACCTGATCAAACCCTCTTGCACAGTTTATAGGCTCTGGGTTTGTAGAAACTCTTCACTAGAGAGCCTGAACCCCAAAATGTGGCAAGAAATACATTTCTCTTGAGCTCAACCAGTCTGGCATCCCCGTAACTTACCCTGGTGGTGTATGCTGCTTCAGGGTCATCTTCTAGGACTCTGGAGAGGCCAAAGTCTGACACTTTGCAGACCAAGTTGCTGTTGATCAGGATATTTCTTGCGGCCAGATCTCTGTGCACGTAACCCATGTCGGACAGGTACTTCATTCCTGACGCGATGCCTCGTAGCATCCCGACCAGCTGGATGACTGTGAACTGCCCGTCATTCTTCTGCAAAAGGAAGGAGACATTTGATGAGCTGAGAGCCTCTGCACCCTCAGCATTGTATGTGCATGAATAAAAATGCAAAGGCAAGTCTCCAAGGAAGGAAACCAGGAAAATTAATAATTCATTACTCTCATGCTCTGACCACGAAGCTTTTCGAAGTTTCACTGTTTAGATTAGGATCTCTAGAGACAAAGCTAAGGAAATGTAGTTCTTTTAACTTGAGATCAAGGAGTGAGCTGCTTCTACTGGTGACTGATAAAGAGACTGTGACTGGGAGTGAACACATGTATAAGGGCACAGGCTGGGCTGTTTCTCAGCCAGGCAACTGAATGGCACCAAGTTGTATGGAAATCCTACCTTTAGGGGTTCATGAATACTTGAGGGGGTAGGGGCTCTTCCCCATATTGCCACATTGCATTTCTAACCACTTCCCCCACTCTCCCTTCCCTAGCTCTTACATTTCATGGAAATACTCTGAGAAGTCTGGGGTTTGCTATGCTGCAGTATGGATCTGCTGTTGAACCACATGACATTTAGCAGGACAACTTAATATCTTCCACTCAGTCAACTGCCTTCTAAAATAAACATAATATCCTGCAATTTATTCTTAGCTGTTTCTATCATTGCATGCACCAGGTCCTTCATAATGCTGTGTAAATACAGATCAAAGTGACAACTGAGCTACTCCTGCCTCCAGACAGCACCAACACCCAGAAAACATGTTCACTGACATTAACCATCTACAAAGAACCCAAACCTTAACCAAGTCCCCGGGCCCCCTGGAAAAAGGATGTAAGTAATACCTTTAAAAATGTATCCAGAGAGCCATTCTCCATGTATTCAGTCACTATCATTACTGGTTTGCCTGGGGAAAAAAAAAAAAAAAAAAGCAAGAGTTTGTTAGGAATTTATCTAAAAAACATAAGCAATAAAAAGTCTTTTAATAGTGTGTCTGCATCTGGATACACAGCCTTGCTACAGTAAATTTACACCAAGACACTGCTGTCCCAGCAGGATGACGAGAGTTGTTCCCAGAATATATACAGAAGTAGGGAAATTGAGGAGGAGGGGATGAAAAAGTAATACCATATTATGGGTGGGGTATGAAGCCACAGAATGTTTAAAAGATAATTAAGGAGGACGTTGCAAGCTGAACCCAGGCAGCCTTGTTCTTGTCTCCACCAAAAGCTGAAAGCTTGCAGAGGCCAAACTGCAGACAGCAACCTCTTTGGACCCTTCCTGCGAGTTTCAACACCCTGAAGTAACAACCGGAGCCCAACAAGAGCAACAAGGATGATCAGAAGCTTGATCTTGGTGGCCACCAAAACCAAGACCAGGAAAGGATGGGATTGCATTCCTTGTAATTCAAGTAATTCCATGTGACTACCCTTGTAAACATATCTGGAAGTAAGAAAAGGAATATTTACGCTGCAGAACAAAAGCTTGTTAAGTGTGGAATGAGTGCAAGTAGAAATCAAAGTAAAAGTTCTTAACAAAAGACTTGGTCTCCTATTGTTGACAGGAATAATAATGTTTTTCCAAATCTGTTTGATTAGTTTTCATGCCCGAGTCATTTTAATGGTAATTATATATAGTTTTTGCTCAGTTTTTATATCTAATTTCTCGCTAGCTTGCCACAATGGCGTAGCAATAATTAATGTGGTGTGCTCTAGCCCTTGTAAATTCAATGAAATCTTATAAGAACATGTAAATTATTTTTTATTTAAATCAATTTCCATTAGCTAGCACAAAGCACAGACAAAAGAGGAGCTGTCAGTTATTTGTAAAGTGCATTATAAATGTCTTTTATAGAGATGATCAACGAAAGCTGCCGTGTGTCATAACATGCACATGAAGGGAAATACTAAAAATCAGCGCATGTCTTACCATTTAGATAGATCTTAATTTTCCCATTTTCGATTACCTTAACTATTTTGCCTAATTTACTGCTTAATTATGTACATGACAAAGGTAATTGTGAACTTGTCAATCAAAACACTCATTGCTGAGCTAACACTACCTTTGCAGCATGAAGGACCTGCGCTGCTTCAGTTCTTTCAAGTTACTCTCACAGCTGTTGCCCAAGCTTGAAACTTGCCCTAAATATTACTTTTGATATAAGAAATGCACCTTGGAACCATGAAAAAATATTGCTGAATCCCAAATGAAATGATTGGCCCCATCTTTAAGGATGACAGCCATCTGTCTAGGCACAACATGGGCTGTACATAGGATGGAGGGGAGACCTCAGGGGGCCATTGCTATTGGATGGCAAACATGTCAGTGGCTTTGCAGGGAAGAAAATTTTGGGGATATCTCAAATGTTAAAGTTTTGTTTTGTTTTTAAAAGCTAAACACCCAACTAGCATGGGGTAGCATGGGGTCCCTTATCTCTGACACTTCAAGGCAGTGCTGCAGTGAGAATGGTGTCTTGTTATGCCACCACCCTGGGGGGACCTCCTCCAGACTCCTGTCTTTGGATGCCATCAGAGGAAAAAAAAAAGGTAAGATTCCTGGCACTTATGTTTCATTATCTGACTGCTGCAGGTTGGCAGCAATCATGGAATAAATTAACCCCATGTCCAAGAGCATGGAAATAAGGACACAGATAACTTTCAACAAAGTAAATTAAAAGTAAACATCAGCCCTTCCAAACTGCTGGGCTGATTCTCTGTGTCACCAGGGCTTCCTCCTGCTGGCACTACATGGTCGTAAAATATATGTGGATGGCACTCATGTCAGTGGTGGGCACATTAATGCAATGTGCACACCATCAGTGCAACCAAATGGGATGCAAATGAAAACTGTCACTACCTTTGTAAAGCAGAAACAGCTGAAGGTTTGTCTGCAAGGGGACAATGATTAGTCCAAATTAACTGAGGTTTGCATTTGAACTATATTAGCTAAAAACAACGATGTTCTTGTTCAGATTTAAAAATGGCCTAATTCAATTTAACTTAATTTACTTCCGAAGTAAATCATGATGCAGCAAAGACATTCTACCCTAAAGATCAGATTCTGCAAAAGTTCAGTGACTGAGATACTGAAGAGTAGAAGTTAAATACTTTGAGAGAGCAGAATACTTTGCGATTCATAAAGGTTGTTTTGGTCCATGTAAAAGAAAAGGAAAAACCTATGAAGATGCTACAGATGTCTGCTGGAAAAAAATTTTGAGTACAGTAAACAAACACTCACTGAGCTAATGAGAAGCTCTGGGTGTGTACATCCCCCTGAACCCAAACTCCAGTTGCTCCAAGTCCAATTTAGAAGCAGAGCTCCCTGTGTTTCCACAGCCTTTGGAGCAGACAGCCGCTTTATATAAAAGGCAGCTTGCTAGAGAGGCACATTCTCACTAAAAGTGGGATTTCCAACTATCCCCTGAGGCCCAGCAGCCAGAAAGACTCAGGCCCACGCCAGTAGCAGCTTTCATGGATGTATAATCATCACTTGCTCCCTGCCCAATATTCCACATCCCTGCAGGGCTAGAAATTGGAGCTCTTATGTATTAAGGGTTACACAAGGCGTCCCTGAGAGACTTTGATATTTATTACATTCTCGGGAGAAATCTATACATATATATATATATATATTTCTTAAAAGTTTTAGGAAATGCAATTTCAAGGAAAAATGCAAGAAAAGGTTGTTGATTACAAACCAGCATTGATTTTGTGGAAGTTGCAAGGACAAACAGCTAGAGCCTCTGTATGTTGTCTACTGCAGCTCTGAAAAAGAACTCATGTGGAGACGCTTCCTCTGAGGACTGACAAATGGTACTGAGAGAAGTACATGACCCCAGATGCCACCATCTGAAGAGGAGCAGCTAAGCAAGCTGCTCTGACGTTGCCAGACATGAAGACAGAAGAGGGAAGACATACATTCACACCTGTGAGGTTGGTGCTTCTTCACTTAAAGCATATCTTAAAATAAAGCAGTTCTTTTCAACTCAATGATCCTTGATGCCAATAATGTAGATTCTCCAAGGCTCTAAAATGGATGGGTAACAACAGCTCTGCACATTTTCCACTGCCTCAGCACAGCACCAACAGTGTTGTACTCAGTGGGCACGCTTGGATGTGCTGTCCATTTCCCTGCCAGTAATTTGGAGAAGAACTAGGCTGGGAAAGTTACAGAGGGCTGTTTTTCCAACTGAGCAGTCAGACCTCAGTAACTCTCTGCTGGGATGCCCTCAATCCCTCCCACACACCAGCACCATGGGCATCTCTAGCAGATCCCAGAGGGAGCTTGCTTTAATTGTGGTTTTATACATTCCTGTCATCTTCATCTACAGTCCTGTTTTTCTTCCCTGCTTCTGGAAACCAAAACTTCTTTTTGAAGAACTTATGGAAAGCACATTCACAACAGGCATCACCTAGTTCTTCCTCCCTTAACCAGCTCCCCAACAGCCAGAGCTGACAGAGAGCAGTCCACAGCAAGCTGTACCTACTTTTTGTGACGACACCTTCCAGGTGGATGATGTTGGGGTGGTCAAACTGCCCCATGATGCTTGCTTCTCCCAAGAAATCTCTTCTCTGTTTCTCTGTGTAGCCCACCTTCAGGGTTTTGATGGCCACTGGAAACTCACGCTTTCCCTGCAGCTTCAGCCTCCCACTGCAGACTTCCCCAAATTCACCTTCAGAAGAAAAGAAGGAAGAACGGCATCACACCACACCAAGGGAGAACATGATGTGCCTCTGTCTACAGGATAGCAGCATAGCCTTGGCTGATGAAAAGCACAAAGGGCTGCCCTGCATCCATGGATATGGACTGCTGAACATCACAGTGATGACCATCTCAAACAGCCACTGCACCACAAAGCCAAGTAACTCATAAACACAAGAAAACTTTGAGTAAAAATGTAATTTTCCTGTATTTATAGAAATGTGTCTTATATTCCACTGGGCTTTTTTCTTATTTCATATTTTTGTCTTCTATATGAAAAAGTCTTGTTATATCCTATACCAGTGTCCTGTATGGACAGCTGTAAAACTCAAACCACTTGCTTTTTAACCTTCCTTTGGTAAGTTACATAGATGGAAAGCTGTCAGTCAGCCTTTCACAGTAACATGTATTTTTACAGACTATAAACTCTTTACAATTTTATTACTACCTTGTCCAAAAAAGTAACCTAAATGGATTTTTTTTCTGGTGAACACTAAATTATGTTCAAACCCACAATTTCAGAGGATAGAAAATACTCCTAAGGTAGGATGCAAATCTAAACAAACAGCTCAACTGGAAACAAAATGGGAATTTCTTCTTTTAACCAAGGAAGTTTAAAGCTCTGGACTTTGGCTTATGCTTTTTTAATGTCCCAGGTGACCTCTTATTTTTAATTTTTGCTTCAAGACTCAGTGTTGGGGGATAAAAAGGTTCAAATGGTAAAAAGAATGTGAAACTTAAGTGACTCCTTTCCCTTAGCATCCATTGAAATAGCTCAGCTGACCATCTGTGACCATTTTCTGACATTTTCAGTTCAGCTCCTGAATTTCAAAGCTGCAGACAATGACAGGTCTGTCCCAAACTTCAGCTGGAACATGCTCACCTTCCCTTGCAGGGTACCTAACAGTTCAAGTATTTCAGGGCCCTTCCCAGATCTCTCATGTTAAGGAAATCACATTGCTAAAGGTGATGGAATGCATTTCCATACCAGCTCCGATAACTCTTTCAATGGTTATGCACGAAGCTTCAATTTCCTTAGCAAACTCGTGGACAGCTTGATTAGGGTCCTCATAGGTATGGGGGTCAACATAGGTCCTCACTCCAGGCAGCTTAACTGCAAACACAAATTAAACACATTTCATGGCACATGACATCACGGAAAATGGGCATTACACACTCCTGTCCCTTGCACTCTGCTCCGCTGGAAACTTATTTCTATGGTGAAAATGAGCATCAATCTTGAAATATGACACTTAGTTTATATGTGACATATGTGCAACTTCAGCATATTCAGAAAAGCACGGCAGTGCTCAGCTGGGATGATGTGCAGCTAAAAATCCCTTTTGGTACTGTGTAATGGGTTGATCCAGCGTCTGGCAGAAAAGAATCCCTTTTTGGAACTAGAGACAAACACCAGGAGGAAAAGTACAACTATCAAAATGTTACAGGAGTAACTTGCAAAGCCAGCTGGATGGATGGAGGTTGATGGAGAGCTGAAATAAATGATGCCCCACCAGTCACACATCAGCTAATCAATCGCCCACATTATTTCAGACAGAGTTACTGAGATTTAATAGAACTGCATATTTTCAGTACAAAGCCCGTGGGTTGTATCAGTATAAATATAATCAATAGCAGGCTTTTTCTCCAGGAGTTGAGAGGGGAAAAAGTATTTTCATTATCCATATTATAAGTTTGTTTTCACAATCATTAAGGCTACTCACATGAAGAATTGCTCATCAGTCTAATGAGACAGCTACATTACACTGTGGCTCTTAATTGATTTGCTTCCTGCTGCCTTCATTACATAGCACTAATGGAAATTTGACTTTCACTCATGATATGTTTGCCTTTTCCACCCCAAAAGGCACCTCACTGTTACCCATCCCCAGATCCCACAGCTCTTGATGAAGGAAGGACGGATAGCAACCACAAAATTTGTTTTCTAGCATCACCGCAGAGGGGTTTTCTATACAAGGGCATCAAAACAGCATTTCTGAAAGTTTCCTAGGTGCAGTGGTGTTATTCCTCACACCTCTGCAGAGGCATCTAAGCTGAAGAGTAGCAGTGGGCTTGGTCCTCAGAGCTAGCTGGGGTGAAGCAAAGGTTTCTAACAGGTACTTTGGACTGATGCATCCAGACCACAAAAATGTTGAGTTTGTATGTGCTGAGCAGAAAAAATTAATAACATCTTGATTCACAAAGCAAAGACAGAGGAACAAACCAAAATGGGTTACTAGAAAGATCTGATGCAAACATACATATGTGAATAGCTCAGGACAGAAAAGCACCGTTCAAATCTTCAGTTCTCTTGCAGCAGGGGAAGGTGGGGATCTACTGCACAAACAATTCTTTTGTGAATTACCAGCAGAACCAGATTTTTTTTTTTTTCCCCAGAAAATCACCTCTCAGTTGAATTTCTCACTACCACAGAAAGTCAAAACCACATATATATGTTTGCTCTTTACTCACTGTGGCCATTATGAAAATGCATCTTTTCTTCTTCTGGATCTTGCTTAGCCTTGCTATAGCCACATCGCCTGGGAAGGAAAACAAAAAACACAACACAACAGAAGAGTATTTTTGTCTCTGGTATGGCAGACCTCCATTCTTTACTTTGAATCACACAATGCACAAAAACCCAGAGCAGTGATGAACCCAACCTCTCTAGCGGCTCTACTGCTGCTGTCCCAGTTTTAGCTCATCAGACTAGCTGCAATTTCCCTAACGGGATTCAGGGCTCAAGGCCCACGCATTTTCAATTGGACTCGTGTTTCCAAATCCCACAGATGCTTCTGAACAACTCCACTCTACCTGATATTTAATGCAGCTATTATTAAGAAGAAAAGAAAGCAGGAGCAGGGAGGACAATGAAAGGGGAATGGGATGAAACACTGGAATTGCAGAAACAAAATCTCCTGGACTGCAGAACTTTTGCAGGTGCTGTGTTGTATGTCTTGCATGCTCCCCTTCATCCACTGTGCATTTGCACAGAACTTTAAATTATGGTATTTGAGAAAATGGCCTTGTGTAAACATTTGCATCTTACACACATGCAAAATAATGGCTTCAAACCAAACCAAACCCGTTGCCTCACTTTCTTCAGGTGTCTCCTACATAGTGTTGGCTCTACACAGCATTTCATGCACATCTCCTGTCTTTCCACAAGGGAGCTGCCATTCAGGAATCCCCTCTGCCCAGCCGAAAAATGATGGAAGAAGGCAAGCTGCCTGACCTATCATGCTCCCACCTTAGTGCCAGACAGTGCAAGGACAGTGCTGAATACTACCATGGAGTTGCAACAGTCATATGGAAGTTGCATCTCTCCAGGGCATCCCCTATTAGTTTTCAGTTGCTCTTCCCTGATTCTTCATTCTTCTCATTGGTTTTCTCAGTGATAGTTTTGCATTAGATCTGAGATCTCCTTCACTTGGACAACCACATGGAAGCCCCAGGGTAACTGCATAGGCAAGAAAAATTGCTACACACACACACACACACTTAAAAATACGGGATGAGGTATGTAGGATGCACATACATATGCCTGTCTTTCCAGGGACCTGATAACATAACTGGATTCTGGAACTGGATCGTCCTTACAGCGAACTGCATGAACATGAGACTGAAGGACACTGGGACACTGCCTGGTAGAATGAAAAACCTGGAACAGACACCTGCAAGCCAGCCAGCATGCAGTGGAATCACTAGCTGGCACACCTCAAAGAAAGCCTGAGGCCACCAAGAAGCCACTTAAAGCAGAGCAACCTCTCCTCCACTGCTTCCATGATTTTTGAGCTTGGGGCATGTGAGCACTCCAGGATCACTCACAGCAAGGAGGAGCATATGATTAGCAGGAACAAAACTGCATTTAGGAGGAGGTAGTAACAGGCATCTGCATGAAACATGCCCTCAGCATGAAGTCCTATTACAGGGAACTGCTGTCTGCCCGAATGCAAGGGGCCAAGCAGCCTTTTGGCTACAGGATTCTGGCACTGGGATTGTGAAATGATCACAATTACAGACAAAAGCCTGGACACAATGAGACCACACCACTGAGCTGGACTCAGCAGGGCTGGGTGCTGGACAGTTGAGGAGGGGAAAGGCAACATGAGCTTCTGGGGCTCTTCTGGGGAAGAGGAAGCTTACCTCAGGGACAAAGGGAGACCTGTGCCACATGGAGGGGAAGGAAAAAGAGATTGCAAAGGTTGTGCAAGCGCAGGGCAACAGATCAAGAAGACAAGGGAAAGCTGGCAGGCAGTCTGGGGATGCAGGCAGGGTGATAATCAGGTTGCACTTGATAAACAGCCAGGCTATACATGCAGGGCATGACTTCAGCAGCAGCAACCCAGCTGAGACCGTAACACTTAGAAAACAACCCCCACAAGAACAGCACTGAGGTGTCCAGAGATGCGGCTCAGTTATCTAGCTGCTTGTTGGTGCTCATTGCCTTGCTCTAAAAGCAGCAGTGCCATTTCCTGAGATGGAGTCCTGCATAATTAACTCAAAACCTAAGCACTAGGAGTACAAGGAGATCCTGGGAGCAAGGGTCATTCCAAAGCACATTTTGGTGTTCACAAACCCTTGGTGAGAATGGAGTCTTCTTCTTCATCATACGACCTCCCCTTTAACTAAACAGAGAGATGAGTCTCAGTACCAGGTCTCACTTCTGGCAACCCCAAATTTTTCTGCTGCAAGTCGCCAAAGTTACATCAGTTTTCTGCAGGCATGTGACTCATTTTGCCCTTTAAAAATACACAAATATGTCAATTCATCCTTCTACCAAATGCACGTATCCAATACTTCTGTTTTGCCTTTTGGAGCAAATGCCCTTATTTCCTCTTCAGGTTTGGAGCATTTTGCCTGTAAAAATGCTTTCCTAACATCATCCTTTCTATGACCTGCATCTCCCAGTTCCTTGACCATAAATACGGAGGAGACAGAAAGACGCCATCCCCCACATACATCCCCTGCATCCCAAGCACACCTTGATGCACAACAGTCCATGTTTTACTGCCCAGGGACACACTCCAAGGGCCACTGCAAACCAGTTGGCTGCAGCTGCCCCCTCCTCTCGAGCTGGGTAACACATACAGCAGCACATCACATTAGCATACGAAATCAGGCTCTGGGACGCCTGCAGCATCGTTAAAACAAGCCTTGACAAGACACGTCAAAGTGAAATGGCAGCTAGTGGACTGTGACTGTCAAGCAACAGTTGGGTGTCACTAATAAAGCTTGCTGCAAAACCTGCCATCACTTGTGCCCTTCACACACGTTCTCAAACTACCCACAGTCCACGCTGACTGCGGCCAAACCGCGCTTCTTCCATTCTTGACCTTCAGATGCTTTAAATAACACATACAAACATTTTTTTTCTCCTTTCTTCCCCAGCTAAATCTCATAAAAATCTGCAATTTTGGGTTAACAATCCGGAGTCACTCTGTGAATCTTACTGGTAGATGAAAGTATCTGAATATTGCGGCTTTGCAATATATTTTGGGAGGAAAAAAAAAGCTCTCAATTGTTTGTGAAATAATCCATTTCTGCATGTGCATTTGCTCTTAATATTTATTGGCTAAGCTGTGAGTCAAAAGCTCTGATGGAAGACTCATTCTCTAGTTTATTATCACTGTACAAACCATAGATTTCCTATATCTTTTCTGTATCACGCACAGCAAAAGCATAAAGATCCTGACACTTCGCTTCATCTCCCACCGAGCGGGAGACACTCAGCCAAAGCGTTAATGTAATTCAGCAGCACACCTGAATCTCAATTCATTTACTCCTGTTGTGGGTTTGTCCCAGTTTCTCTATGTGGAAAGCAGAAGTCTTCCTTGCACAGCTCTGTGTTTTTCAATAAAAGTATCAGAGGTAAAAAGAAAAGTGAGACTTTAAATATTCTTAAGGCATCATGTCTTATTTAAAAACTACTTGCAGATTGGCAGGCAGCTCGTAAAATATTTATGGAGCAGATTATAAAAGTGAAGTTGTAAAATGATCCCTATATAGGTTTATAAAATATAAAACGGACAGGTAGAAAGATGAAGAATCCAGCTGGGAGCCCAGTGCCCACTACCTTGCATGACAGAAGCCAATTCACAGAGAAAAATCCTTCATGAAGTGAGGCAGAAAGATGCTTGCTCTCCCTGGACTGATGGAGATTCGTCTGTTTCTGCCCCGTGCTTCTGGACACCCTTGCTGGGTTGTGTGTTGTGGCATTCCCCTGAAAACCACAGAATGCCCAAGGGAAAGAGTTTTCATCTCCCTAGCTAGGGCCACCATTCTGGTCACAACCCAGGCAAGACACAGCCAGGGGACTGTGAACCTGGACCTTGGGTGTCAAGCCCTAGGTGGTGATGTGGAAAAACCTTTACAGACTTTTTTTACAGGCATGGGCCAAAGCATTTCAGCACACGGCCAAGGCATTTCTGGAAACGCAGGTGGGGACAGCATCGAGACATCCCTGATGAGGAAAGGGACTTCCCCTTGCCAGGTGCAGTCAGTACCATCGAACAGGCTGTGCCCTGAAGCAGTATGCAATCTCCCATCCCAATCTTGCAGAGACTTACACATGTATTTAATCTCTTAAATATGAGATAAATGAAGCATATGCACTACTCTGTAACAGAGACAAAACAATTTTTTTTTTCAAGGGCAAGGCCTTCACTCAGAAGCGTGTCTTTTACAATAAATCAACTTAGAGGAATGCTTCCAACCCATCTCAAGCTGTCACTTTACAGGAGGTTTGCAAGGGCTGCAAGGTTGTTGTTTACAAGGGGTTAGTGCTTATTTCAGACTATTTGTTCCAAGATGTTAAAGCAATAAAGCTGCATACGTGTTGCAGGGCAGGATCGTGTTCTATGCAGAGGAACAAACAAACATGGATCTCTCCATCTGGCCAAGATCCTGTCGCCTCAGCTCATGTGTGGAGACAATAACTTGTTCAGTGAATAGCTTTATCCTTGATAAACAACTCTGATACTGAGAGCCAGAGGCAAAAGACTACTACTAGTGATGTTAGTCTGTGTTCAGCATTTGCCTTTGCTGCTTGCAATCCCAGGATAAATTCGGTATCAAAATACCAGGAAACACTCAAGGGACTGGTGTAAACTGAACTGCTTCGATACTGGAAGTTGCTTTCTGTTTTTCTGTTCACTTTCCTCTTGCACAAGGTCAAACGAGCAGTAAAAAGTCCAGCGATGAAAAGCAAAGACCTTTAGCTCAGTTCAGGAGACACAGGAGATGGCTGGCCTGAGAGAAACAGGGCAGGTTCCCTTCCAAAGGGCTGCAGGCTCACAATCTTCTCAGCTGCTTTTCCAGCACTGCTGTCCCCCTCTACACTGTGTGACCCCGTCTTTGACCTCTGATTAACTTGGATGCCTTTACAAAGGAAGCTTTGCAAATCCAGCAATGGTATTTTTAGCCTTTAGTCTTTCCTTGCCTTTGCGCTGAATGACTCCCCGCTTCCCTAAAGCACTGCCAGAACAATTAAAAATAATTTAAACAAGATACCGTTTTCCCCTCTTGCAGGAAGCTCCCTCTGAAGTGATTTCCATAAATCTCTTTAAAGAGGTTGTCGTGCCTTCCCATAGCACAGCCAATGGTGTCTGTGCCTAGAAGTAACTTTTCTCATTTCCCCCTCCCAGCCTGCTGCCATACTAGTCTCCCTGCACCTTAGGAGGAAACTTGCAGAGGGTGTTTTCCAGGCCAGCCAAGTCTTCCTTGTGCGTCTCTCTTCATACCCATCCACTCCAATCCTGGTCTTCACTGAAAACTATTTTCCATTGCTGTCACGCTCCGGCTGGGGGCCTTGCTGAGGACATTTGAAGCATGACTTGCAGCGAAGGTCTGCTCGTGCACTGGTGCCACAGGCTTGGCAGACAGCAGAAACACTGTAAGGTTTTCTTTCACAGCAATCATTGCTAAAATAGTGGTCCACACACCAGAACAACTTTTTATAGGCACACGCTTCAAGCTGAGCATCCTTGCTTGCTACATCTGCTCTTAAAGACTGAAAAGTCAATAAAAACCAAGTAAAAAATACTCCACTGGGAAGGAAAACCAAAATCCAAAATACTCCTCTATCAAAATAAAAATACAGCACCAGAGGACCCAAAAATGGTCCACTTTAGCGACTGCTGTGCTCCACAGCAAGGGACTGCACCATGACCAAGCTACCACCATGCAAAGGCTCAGCATCCCCCAGGAAACACAGCAGAGGAGTTCCACACCTCTCACCAGCTATGCTGAGAAAACTTCCCAGCTTAACAGTGCATGTGGGATGCCTCAAGTTCTGCGGTCTCAAGCAACTGTCTGATGGGGATGGTGATTACATGCGTCCCTTAGGAGGCTTAGGAAGATCTCTGCCCACACAAATACTACAGCTGATTCCTCTTTGGGGAGCAACTCACCTTGCATCCAGTAAAACCAACAGAAATTGAAATCACCCCTCTTTTGACTTGTTAGAAAAGAGGGGAGAATACAAGAGAGCAGAAAGTGGTGAGGCAGCCCAGATGGTGGGAGAACAGGACAGCATGCAGCACGGACACGCACCTCGGGACACCCGCAGAGATATGTCCAATGCTGCTGGAGCATATCGTGGGCAAGCAGCACCATGTCATTGCTGTGCATGTCACACACTGACACGTGTGTCCATGACGTACACTTCATTCCACTGACATGCACGTCACATGCCACTAAATACCCTTCTGCTCCTGCCTACCCCCTGCCTCCTCTGGGGGCACATTACCTCCCCCCGGCCCCTGGGGACGACAAGAAGCAGAACTTGGTGGGTGTCCAGCAGACATGGTGTTTTATTAGACACCTGCTACAGTGTCTGGATTGATCATGGTGTAACACAGCGGGTTTTGCCCCTGAGATCCCTGCTCTTGCTGAAGATACACTGCGCTTCAGGTCATGCTATTTCCAGTTGTTGAGATAGACAAGCTGGGTACAGAGATCAGATGAGAAAGTGATTTCCAGGCCAGTACAAGAAAGGAAGGGAGAGGCAGACTGTGCACAGAAAACATGGACGGAGGACACGGAGTAGGAGCCAGCACGGGTGGGAACACTGACCATGTTAGGCTCGGATAGGCAACAGCACGCAGAGAAGAAGCCCACCCACAGCCATGATCGCAGCAACTGAAAAGCAAACAAAAAGGCCCAGGATAAGGAATAATCCCACCGCCCCGGCAAGGTGCAAATACATTCACAACATTTTTATATGTATTTCTTCCTTCTTGTTGCAATTACTATTTGGACCTGAACACACTGGGCTGCAAAAATTTCATGGCACATGCTACTGTTGGTGAAACATGCCTTGGGGAGAGTGTCTAGATCCTGGTGCTGTAAAGGAATTAATCATGTGCTTCCTGTACTGGAGTACCACTGTCAGGATTAGTGGGGCCACCCATGTGCTTAAACTTAAGCACCTGCCTTGAAGCAGGCAAAGTGACTTTCTTTCCACAAGCGTGCATGTGGTTCAATTACGGTTGCCTTTAAAAAAGGAAAAGCACTGGATGAATAGGAGCCCTGCTTTTGCAGATCCTTATGCATGTCCTCACAGAGCCCTTTCTGCATCTCCTGGTATCAGCAAAGCTTTGCACACAAATGTTAGATATCTGCAGAAGCAGGACCTGAGGGCATTCAGCCTAAATAAACCCCAAATCTGGTGAGCTGAAAGACACTGCGTGCACCCACAGCTTGCCTCTGAAGGCTGCTCAGCCATGACTTTAATCAGACAATGGGTCTGCCTGGCATCAGGTCTCAGCCCAATGCTGGCTGCACCTCAGTAATTGACCTTTATCCTTGTCAGAGAACTTGCACAGACAATTTTTCTGTTACCAAATCTATTAAGATAGTTCATCCTGGAAAAGAACACAGTGCAGAAGAAACAACAGGAAGGACTTCAGTACAAGTAGGAGCCCAGTGGTGCAGGTGTATTCCAGTTAAAGTCAGCTGAAGATCTCTTCATTTCTCCTCAGTCACCACAACAGGTCATTCTTGAAAAAAATCCTGTGCACGTCAGATTTTTACACAGCATAACTTACAATGCCTAAACACATTAAAATAGTTTATTTAGACAAAATTAACATTCTGCAACTGCATTGCCTTAAATTATGATGCAAAATAACTTGAGGCATGCAATGATTTACAGAATTATACACTGGATTATGTGCTTACTTAAATTAAAACCGGTGAAGAATGTCTTCTAAGCTCCTTTTGCATCAGCAAAACAACTTGCTACCATTTTCTGAACAGCAATGCCAATATCTCTAACTGTAATTAACAATATTTTCTATTTTCATGATGTCCCAGCTTGTTCAGTTGTACTAATACGGAAGCAGATCAGCCTTCACTAAACCATTCCGTAGATCCAAGTCAACATCAGCTTATTACCAGAGATCCAAAACTCAAAGGCATACAAAGGGAACCCAAGCACTATGTATCTTGAGTCAATTTGGCCATTTTCTTCTTTTAACCTTGCAGGATTAAGGAAGGCAGGGAACTGGTGCACCTCCAGAAGAGCAGTTTGGCTGTGACCCTTTATCTTATGTTTCAGCTAGGAGGCCCTTTGCCCCCAGGCACTTTCTAATGGCTGCTGCCACCAGACCTTCCCAAACCTCCACACCACTCAGCATGCAAAGTCAAAGTTTTCCAAACAACTGCTCAGTTAACCTGAAAAGCAACCACTTCCTAAAAATTAAAAGAGCTCAGTGTTTCCCTGAACAAAGAAAAGGTTGATGATGATGAGTCTCTTTGAGAACTCATCAGCAACAGGGCTGCTCTGAGAAGGAATCAGTTCCCTGCACTGAATCCAGAACACTCCAGATCTCACCCTCTTTATGTGAAGCAAAAAACAAAAGTTCAAGTGCAAGAGAAATGTACTTCAGCGTAGCCTTGCTCCTACAAACCCATCAGCTGTGCACTTACGGTCAAAATGCTCTGAGGTTTAGCATTAGGGGAAATCTAAAGTGTTTAGAAACAAGCTAAACTGCATCAGCAGACAATAAAATTCACCTTCTGGTCCAACAAGCACTTGGATAGGTAAGTGAACTCACTAATTGGTCTGAACAGTCAGGACAAAGGAAGATTTATTACTAGTGTTAAAAGGATGGCTTGATTTGGCAGATAAACTTCAAAATATAAAAATCCTGAGGCAAATAAAACCAATGTTAAACTCAAGCAAAGCCATCATACATCTTGTGGCCATTGGATTTGGGTGCCTGATGGCTTCTAGGAGGGGCCCAGTTCCCATCTCCTCATTTCCTGCAGGGCTTTCTTAGTCTAGAAACTGAGGAGCTGAAAGCAAAAGCCTTCCAGACAAGATCAAATGCTATGGATAAGATTAAAATGCTGTTTAATGAAATACAGCCAGACCTCTCCAGGGTTTTAAGATCTTTAGCCAGCAGGCTGACATATATTGGAGAGCAGAGTTGAACCAAGCACTGCATACATCAATTTTATCTACTAAGTCTCCTCCAACCTCACTGAATCAACCAGAAAACTATGAGGAGAGCTAGTGGGGGGTGCTACTGGTCAGGAGCCCCTCTGATCTGCTGCAGGATTAACAGATGACCTGTCCACATAACAGCAAAAGTTATTGAGGAAACACCTGCGGCGTTAAATCCCCTTTGCTGGGAAAGAACAGGCTCTGAGGTGACACCACCTCTGAAAGCCAAGCTTCCTTGACACAAGGTGTGACACCTGCTTCTAGCCTTGGCTTCAAGCAAAGGACTGAAGATGGGGGAAAAAAAAAGTTAAAAAAAAGTAGAGGAGCCTGCAGCTGCAGTGACACCTCCGGGACCTCTGTGGCCTGCTGGCACTGCCCTGCTCCTTGGCCAGCCCAACTCTGCTGCTTCCAGTTATCTCAAGCACACAGAGACAACACTCCTCCACTTCTAGCTAAGGTGACCCCCACAAAGCTTATGTGGTTTGCAAACCCAACTGTCCAGAGAGCAAACTTTAATAAACCTGTGTGAGGAGCACTTATCAACACCCTTGGCATTGTTTCAAACCCTGGGCTTGGTTAATGAAATGTATATATATCATGGGCCCCAGCAACCGTGCCTGCAATTAATGTAATTAATTTACCACCAGTCTGCAGATGACCCAGAGAGCATTTGGAATTAAACTACATTTTTAATGGCTAGAGAGAATTCAGAGAAGCTCTGCCATATATAGATGTGGCTTTTAAGAGTTATAAGTTGAAGTCTTGGAGTCATGATAAATGAAAGTCTCGTTTGTTGCTTTTAATAATCTGTTCTAATGGGATGTTCTCTTCAGAGGCTTGCAATTAGAGACTGAAATACTTGAGGGTGCCTGGGAAGATTTTTCTAATCCTTCATACAACTTTGAGAGATGGTAATGATTGCTTCCTGCATCTCCAGGTCAGGAGGGCAGCGCTACACCTCGCAATTCCTGAGTCAACATGCTTGCTCTAAAAATCAGAGAAGTAGCATTACATACTGTGAGCAGCTAGGAGTATATTCCCACTTTGTCCCAAAATATATGAATGTTTCAGGAGTCACCTGCTCTTCCTGCTGAGCTATCCTAGTTCATACTTGGTTGAAGTGCGTCTGCACTGTTTGAGAAAAACTGAGAATGCAGAAGGCCAAGCAGATGATAGCTATGCAGTCACTAAGGGGAAGGAGAGCAGTGTCTTCAGGGAAAGGAACTGCACTTGGAAAGACCTCTGGCATTACACTTTTCTGTGTCTGAGACACAAGAAAGCAGAGATAACCTTTTTTCTAGGTAAGGGGCCAAGTGCATGGCAAAGCCCAGGAGAGGTCACGCTTCTGATTTCAAAGCAAGGTGAAACATCCACATATTCAGAAGTGCAGAAGGACTAGAGTCTGACCTCCTTCTTCATTCTCTACCCACTCCACAATCAAGAGAAGACACTGCATAATCCTGCTTTCAAAGACTACATGCACAAGGGGTGCTCAGCAGGAGCCTTGAGCTGCTGCAAATTCCAGCTTGAAGGGCAGCCCAGTTCCCTTCTCCAAGCGGAAACAGGACTTGCACAATGCCATCAAACAAATCACCTGCAAGAAGGCAATGAGGTTTCATCACTTACTGCTGCACTACCCCCATTTTCCCTGCTCAGACAAAGCTTTTGCTGGTTGCTTATCTGTTCACCACAGTCCCTCCAGCCCACTCCCTTGGCTGCTGCCAGAGGAACTCAGAAATAACTTGGATTACAGATTTGGTCAACTCTCACCTTCTGTCTGGGCCAAACTCATTTGAAGGCAGATTAGTTTGGGTCCTTAAACCCGCCTCAAAATGGCAGAGCACAGACTGTCTTGCAGAGCCCAGCGAGCTTGCACTAAGCCAAAAAATGCTTAGAATAGAAGAGGAATGAGGTGTTGGAGCAGCCAAATTTGACCAGCTGATCTTGACAGGATGCTAGAGACGGGTGCTCTGGGCAGCAGATTTCCACAGGGGCCCTAGGAAGGTATGACCCTGTGCAGAAGGGTGCACTGGAGCACTCTCCCTTCAGAGAGCAGTACTGTATGCCTGTGCTGCTCCCCTCTTGGAAAATCCACCAGCAAAGAGGCTGTTAATAGGATGGAAACAGTAAAAACCTTGACCCCAACAGAAGCAGGAGCAGACCCTGCCTGCTCTTGGTGGATGGGAATTTTGACTTGGCAGAGCATTAGCTTCCTCAACAAAATCCTTCCTCTTGTCAGGTGAATCGTGGGGAATATTTGGCAGTAGGCAGTAGAAAAAAATGGCTATAAATCACAGGAGACTATGTCCTGCAGGAAGAAGGAAGAGCAGGCAAGAATGTAGAGATAAAAATCCTTTAAAAAGTCCCAACAAACAAAAATTGTGACTCACACTGGAAAAATTCTCTATGAAAACCATTATCTACAAACTGTCTCCCATTTCCTATGGAAATATTGAAAAAGCAAACTATTTTAAGCCCTGACACAACTTGGAAAATAGGATGGGGGAAGGTTGTGGAAAAATTCCTCCATTTTGACCTTCCACATCACAGAAGGTTGTAAACACTGTCTCAGGACCTAGGATATACACCACAATCTTTCACCCTCCCTATTCCCTGAAAGTCACTTTTTAACAAGATGCACATATTTGTGTCCAGAATGTAGCCCTCTGCCACCACAGGCACAGATATTTAAAAGTCTAAATCAGCTAAGGTCAAGGATGGATATGCTGGTGTAAGAGCCTCTAATTGCCAATACCCAGGTGGCAAGATTTGTCTTTGCTTTGTCTTTCAAAGGCTAGTTCCTTGCCAGAAGGAGACTTTCTATATATGCATGACACAGGGCGAGGGGCAGTTTTTTGTTGCTTCCATTTATTTTTTTTCCCCCCTAAGTTCTATGAAAAGCTCCCTCCGGTTCTTTGGAAGATCACTTGAGATGGAAAGGTCATCCATAATGGGTAGCTGGCTAAAATGCAGATGCACAGTTGACTTGGCTGTTTTGAACAGCTTTAGCAAACATGCACAGCACTGACCTACTATCTTCCCCATGTTACTCTGTAAAAGCTCATGCTTTTGTTTAACGCTATGAAGTTTGAAAGCTTGGGGGACAGGAGGGACCAGCAGTTTCCTAATGCTCACCCTAAGACCTTGTCTGTTTTGCAAAGAGAGCTGGGTTTGAAGGACAAAAGAGGGGTACTGCTTTGGAGCAGCTGGTCTCCTCCCCAGACTGCTGAAAACCTGGCCCCTCACCTCAGTCTGCAGGGAGAAAGAGACTGATGCCACACAACAACAACTGAGGCACTTTACTGCTCCCTGTGAGATGGAGTGCAAAGATCTTTGTCACTGGATTGTCCGACACAGACTTTAGAACAAAAGTCAGTAATGATTTTAGATTAATACATACTCCAATCAGGAATAATGGTAACAGACATTTAATTCATGCACTGCTAGGAAAGCAAAATTTATATCTTTGCTCTATCTGTAAAATGCACTGTGCTTTTGAGAACACATAATCCTAACAACAAAAAAAAAAAGATAATAACAACTCAGTGTCCTTTAATTCAGTATTTGTAGCTGGTTTAATAATAGATTTTCAATCCACTTCCCTTTTTTATGCTGAGACAACTACAGTCTGATTTAGTGAATCTCTTTGATTTGTAATCCTGATTGTTATATTATTAATATGCCCTTGATGCAAGGAGCAGGATAACTTAAAAAAGTGATCAGCTATTTGGCTTGGCATTTGTGACCTTGGTCAGAGGACGTGTTATTTACAGGAAGTTTCCTGGAGCATCTGCAAGTAAATCAGCTCTGAAATGCAGCTTAATAGTTTAGGGCAAAGCACATTTAGTTTCAAATTCCCAGGAATCTCCAGCTTCAGACGCAAAGTGCATTTCCACAGATGGAAGCTGACATGTGGAAATGCCACCACGACTACTGTTCAACTGACCTTTGGTTTAGGGCCAGCTGCCAATGGGAAATGCCAAGCTGTTACTTACATTCATTCAAAAGAAGTGAGAAAACTGCAGAGACTTGAAAGGAAAAAAAGGGGAAGAGGTGTGGTCTCGCCTTTGGGAACCTAGCAAGAGATGAAAAGCCTGCAGACTCCAGCAAACTCCTCAGCCCTGTGACTGGAAACTCCTTTCAAGAGAACTGCCAAGAGCAGGACCACGTTCACTTTGCACTGCAGAACTGCTCCCAAGCCTCTGCTCACTGCAGCCTGGCACTGGGGAGGATGGGTGCAAGGAGGCCATACAGCATCCTAGGGAGGAATATCCTGAGGCATCCAGGGCCTCTCAGGGACCTGTGAGCACCCTAAAGCCAGCACAAAGTAGCTTATTTGCAACAGCTGGCCAGGCTACATCCTCAGTGCAGCAGAGCAAGATGATTCTTCTCCTTCTCCAGCTCTCTTACATCAACAGAAAAGACAGAGCCTGGGCTTTGCACAGCTTGCTTGGTGTGGAAAGCTGTAGAGATTCCAGCTGGAGTTCAAAATAGCTCTTTTCCTAATAGCAAATACAGGAAAGAAAATGCAACCCCCTGGAACCAGGCACTGGAACAAAATAACCACTCCAGAGGTTTAACAGGAAAACATCTTCCAGAAACAGGTTAACTGCTTCAGAAAGGGATTATCCCATTACTTGGAACACGTTTATTGTCCCTGCTGTCACAGCAGGAGAGTTACTCCACAAATTGTCTTGAATCCATATCCAAGACAAAGCAGCATGAGTAACACATCTCCCTGGCATCTCTGCCTTCTTCAAAACCAGAGCAATTTATTTGTTTTGCTTTGTTTAATTTCAAATTGTCTGTCATCTTTCTGGATTTTTGGGGTTTATTCTGCTGTTCTCACGAGTCATTCAATGTAGTAGACAGGCTTTAAAATTCATGGGAACTCAAACTGGCGGAGAAGCCCTGTGGTTTTGAAGTCAATTTTCTAATAATGGACCAAACCTTGGTAGGGGAGGCTTCCCCACCAGATCCAAATAAAGGACTGTGGTCTTTTCAGTTAGGGGAAGGGTTGAAAAGATAAAAATGGATGAAGAGCTCAGCTCCCTGTGCCTGCCCTTCCCAGACATCCAGAGGGGCACCATGGAGAAGGTACAGAAACCTGTAGCTGCCCTGGGGTCCACAGAGGGAAGTGCAAGTACAAGGTAGGAGGATTAAGGTAGCAGTTGAGGCAACAATAAAACTCTAGCCAAAGCAGACAAGGGCTTTTATAAACATGGCACAAGATAAAGAGCTAAGAGGAAGCACATCCTGGAAAGCACATTAGGTAAGAGGACAGAAAGATGTAATTAATAAGAACTGACAAATGGTTCAGGATTTGCAACTGCTTGCTAAGACTGGAGAGAGCAGCAGTGGAAAGGAGACCTGCAAGTGTACATCCTCTTCAGAGGGGTACTGAGCCCTTGCCAGTGACTGTGGAAAGAGCAGGAGCTCCTGGCAGCCACTCAGCTGTGATTCCCTACAGCCACAGAGGGATATACATTCCTCCACCTGTCATTCACCCCCCAGACTCCTCCTCGCAGAGGTGCCAGGTTACATCCATAGCTTCCCTACAGTCACACATGCATTCTCCTGTTTGCACCAATACAAGCACACATCCAGGCTGGGGGGAGCCAAGGTTCACATCCACCTGCTCTGACTGAAGAGGAATTTCAGTCATAACCTCTGGTCTTTAAGGAGAGACTTGAATCCAGTCTGGGGTGTTCACAGCCAAGTCTTTTGACTACAGCTTTCCTGTAGGCCCTGGTGTGAATTGCCTGTAGCCATTGACTCACACCCCCTCCTTCCCCTCCTTTCTGCTGCTGCATGCTTCTCATGCAGACAGGAGCATTTACTTTTCCATTTTTAAGCCAAACGAGTCACTCAAAGCAGACAACAGGAGCTCGAACAGCTGAGCTGGAAGAGACTGTCAGTCTCTGACCTTGACTGGAGATGAGTCTGGCAGCACACTTACCTTTCAAGACAGGAAACAACTGTGTCCGTGTCCTTCCACAGATGCCTTATGCCTGGGGACAGAGCTGCTCAGCCTGGCAGGATTTCACTGCTCTGCATTTGCAGACTGATACCTTACTTCCTCTGGGAAATAAGACCCTCAACCAACAAATTCAGTGCAGTTCCTCTACGTCTGTAACATCTCTTAATGCTTACAATATCCTGCAATTTACAGTCACCTTGCTAGGCCTGATCTTAAGACAGAGCTGTATCATAAAAGCAACTGTGGGCTGATGGGTACCTTAGAAGCATAAATGTTTATTTTGCACTGAAAACAAATTCAGCCTTATCAGTAGATGTACTTTAAATTGCTTTGTGGAGTACTTCACATTGCTTGGCGTACTTAACATATGCATGGAGGATGTTGCATTGTCTGACTACTGCCACTAAAAAAATGTACTCATATACATGTAGCATATGAAAAAAGGGCCTTCCAATGCTGGCTGCCAAGCAAGTTTAATGTTGCAGTACAAACTTATCCTGATACAAGCCAGATTTTGCCCCGGTACCACAATCTCTTGTTCATCAAAAAATTCCATCAGCTTCCATTAGAGTTGTCAAAGATGGTATAGCCCAGGCTTTCATCACTTGCCTATGTTTAAGCACATGAGAAGTCAATGGGATGGTTTGAAGCAGAGTGTCTCCTTCTGTGGGAGAAGTTCTGTGTATGGTTTACTAACACTTGGAGAACACATTAGTATGCTACACATGAGAAATGAAATCCAGATCTGACCAAAATGTGGGGCGTTTGGCCATTGTGATGGGTTTATTCTCGTTTTCTTTGCAAGTGTTTTTCTGAAGTCAAGTTTTCTCTGTGAGAGAAGTCCATTGCAAGCTCTGAGTGTAAACAGATGGGGGTGAAGGTATTTTACCTATAATAACATGTTCTACTTATTGTTAAAGGAATGTGAAAACACTCCTATGAGAATCAAGTCAAATAATCAGGGCCAGCCCATACACAGATGAAAATCATTGGGAAGTGAACTACATCTGTGAGAACGCCTTTGTCATTCCTGCTTGTCCAAACAGATCAATCAGCCCACCCTCTTGCTGTTTTACAGTGCTACCACTTGACAGCTTTGTTCACATGCTGCTTTTGCCTAAATCACACTAATCGGCTGGCCAGATAAAAGTTATTACCAAAGTTGAAGAAGTATAAATACACAGCTTCTTCTCTTACCTTCCGCTGAGAAGGAAACCGATAACAACAGCCAGCAGAATGACTCCCACTGTTACAGACACAACAATTATAGGAATCTGGCTCTGGTCGCTGGATGCAGCTACTGCTGAGATGAGAAACAGAAAATGGAGATTAGGGTTAAAATGACAGTCAGCACTCATGTGAGTCTTTCTAGTGAGGCTGCCAGCGAGGTTTCAAGTCTTACCAGTTAACTTCTTCGTTTATGGTTTGTGTTTTCCCCTTTTGCAGTCTGTTTCTAGTTTGGAAAGGATACGGGTGGAGAGGAAACAAAACCACATGCAACACTAAGCCAAAAACCCAACAAGATTGCATCTCATTGCTAAATCCAGAATCCAAAGCATTGCAGAATGCAGCCTTTGAGGCTGTGAACTCAAGTTTTTCTCCCTGAGTTAGCCGCATTAGAAATCAGAGATAAAAGATGAAAACCCAACAGGCTCTCATTTGGATGAAAACCCAACAGTCAGAGAGAGCACTCATGGAATGTTACTGCTAACAGACATAAGCAAAATCTACAAGATAAAAAGAATTACCTGCACTTCAAGAAGCTATAAACAATTATAAACTAACTCCTTGTGGCATCTCTATCACATGTCCATAAGGTGCCCTCTGTAAAACAGGAATTTGCCAGGACACATGGACTGCTTGGTCTTTTTATTGGCCAAGACTTGGGGGAAAAAAAACCTCTTCCAGTCAGTGCCTTGTAATGTATCTTGTGTATCTTTCCTACACGGCAGGGGAAGGAGCCCATTTCCCCCCAGGGGTTTGTATGTGGAGTTCCCCAAGGAGAAACCAAAGTCTCCTCACCTTGCCCTCTGTGCTGCCAGCTTATTTAGCTGTATGTATATAACCACGCCAGGGTACAAATGTCACATCCTCCCTGCAAAACCAGCTCCCTGGCACAGGCACCACTGCTCTGTGGGGGTAAACCTCATTACAGCTCTTAACCTCATGCCAGCCCAGGATGAAGCCTCATCCACCCCAGAGAGCAGCAGGAATTGATTGCGTACTGAAGAAGCCTTTAACTAAGAATGACTGAACTAAAAAAGGGTCCTTAGCACAGGATTAATGTTATGAAGGCTATAAAATAACTGAATATAGTCCCATATTAATTGTTAAAGGAAAAGAAAGACAAAAAGGTATGGCATTAAACATTGATCTGCACTGGGCTTCAAGTAGCTCTTCATATGGGAGCTCTCTGGTGCTTAACCACGAGCGGTGTGGATCTGCTACAGCAGTGTAAGTGACTTCAGAAGGATTGGTCCTGATGTATTAAATATGTAATGTTAACTGCTTCAAACCCCTGCCATCATCCAGAGATTTTATTAGCCTCACAAAGTTATGGGGGCTCCTTAAGATGGTGTTTTATTGCTTTCTTGACAAAATAATTAAAAAGAAAAACATTTAAAGGAGAACATTAAGCAGAGATTTTTTTGCACAGCTGAAGGGATGGGGAAATGAGATAAATTCCGCTGTGATCTATGGCAGATGAAAAGCCTGAATTCATAAGCCAAGCTGGGACTTGCTGCCATTCAAAGTCAGGGACACAGACACACACACACACACACACCTGCATTACCCCTTCTCAGCTTGGTGATATGCTCCTACTCCAGCCCAGCAGACCAGCTAGATTAGCTCAGCAACCCAGGCAAAACCAAAAAAATCTTGGCAAGATTAGTTTTTGGGGCTAGACGAGCTTGGTGGCATTTGGAAAGGATGAAGCAACAAGTGGATACACCCAGGAACAACTTTCACTCAAATAAAAAAAAAAAAAAAAAAAAAAAAAATCACTGAAAATTGAAGCCCTGGCTGCTTCATGGTGCTTTGCAGAATTGCAGAAGCAGGGAGAAGTATGCAACAATTCCCAAAATCTGGAAAAAGAGGGAAATACATAACATCTTACAGCTTTCCTCCATTGCATTTCCCAGGCTGTTGCGGTATAACTCCCCCAAATGTATTAAAGACAACTATAGAAACCTTGTGAACTGGGAACAAAACCTGTTGTTCAGTACAAACTCCTTGGAGAGCGTTTTTGTTTCTCAGAACAGCCACTGAAAGGTTTTCATCT
Organism: Cyanistes caeruleus; assembly: GCF_971803275.1. Lineage (NCBI taxonomy): Eukaryota > Metazoa > Chordata > Aves > Passeriformes > Paridae > Cyanistes > Cyanistes caeruleus. The sequence continues at coordinate 44,412,479 of NC_141705.1, forward strand.
GTGCTTGAATAAAAATCATTTGCTCTGGCTCTAACAAGAAGCTCAGATCTGTACTCTGATGTAGCAGTGAGATTTCGATCTGTGCTTGCTTTCAAAATCTCCAGGATGTTCAGGAAAGCAGTGGGAGTCTGGTCACTCTCCTGACACTAATATTGACTTTATATAGGGCTTTGAGGAAAATAAATGCTTTTTATAAGGTTTTAAATGTCAAACAGAGCTGTGTTTTGCAAGATACTGAGGCTTACATTGTATTTCAATCCCATCAAGTGTTAAAGTATCTGGTTAAGTCAGGCCTCAGCCAGAGCCTAAGTCCAACAGATGAACAATTCCCACTTCCAAAACTGGGGACCATGCAGTAGGTATTCCTCTGACTACACCAGCAATTCCTTAATGTCAGAGAAGCACCTATTCCTCTGCCTTTAAAATGTGAAAAAGACTGGGATATGGGTATGACTAAATGACCCACAGAATTCCTCGTGTTCAAAAATATTTCCATGTGATGTCCTCCAAAAGTCCTGATTAAAACAGATACTTACATGATGGCCTTTATGAAAATGCCATTATTTTTGGACCAGGATCATAGCTAATAGATCAAATATGCATATATTTCATGTGTTGCTCATTAATAGACCAGAACAGTATTACTCAAACAACTCTAAGCAAGAAACTTTCCAACTGAGAAAAACTATACAAAATAATTTTTGGGCATAACATGATTTGGTTGCTACTTACAGGGCACAATTAATTGTTACTACAATAAGAAATACATTAAATAGACTGTCCTTAATGCATTAATGTTTGCACTGTGATGCAGTTTTCACTGTGTTAGCTTTATCGCTGGCTCCACAGCTACATTTGCACATGCATAATGACTCCTTGAAAATCTATTATGGCTTCCAAGGTAGCATGAACTAAAAAGACAACTCTGGCATCATCTTCTCAAAGATGATGAATTTTAAATAAACTGGACTAACAGTAACCAAAGTATTGATGAATTTAAATTTCCAAGGGAAACACAGAAAAGAGTCTTTTTCCCACAGGAAGGATCAGAGTATTTCCACCACAAAATTCCTCTTCTATGCACACAGTATAAAAATTAATAAATGACAGCTGTACAAACTAAAAGAGAGAAGATATATTTTCTGGTGTACAAAATTATATTTGACATATCGGCAAAATTCTGTATTTCGGACAAAAAGAATTTCCCCACAGCTATGCCTGAACACAGAAGAGCAGCTGTGCCTCTGCATGCCTTAGGAGTTCACCCAGCCACAGAATCTGCTCCAGAATCCAGCCCTGGATAATCAGATACATTAAAAAAATTAATAAAAAATAAAGAAAATCAAAAAAAACCACAAATGTAACAGGCCAAGAAGAAGTCCTGCACCTGAAGTGCAGATTTTTTTCCATTCCTGATAACAAGTCAACCTCCTTGCCTTGAGGCTGTGGCATTGGCAGCCAACAGAAACAATCTTTTAACTTGACAGGAATTTTCCCCAAAAAACACAAAAGACACTATTGCTGGTTCAACTCTTCCCCTTGCAGAGAGGCACCATTTCAGGGATTTGCCCCCACAGATGTAGATATTTAAGAGAGCTCAGCATCCTCCGCAGATAGCCTTTAAGGAGCAGGTCCCATCCCCTCTGTCCCTCCTGAGAGGAAAGACTCTCTGACACCAGGCTCCCGTAAATAGAGGATTTTTCTAAGCATGGAATGCCATGAATTTCTGAAGCCTGAAGATCTCCTGCCTCACCACGAGGAAGCAAAGGACAGATATGTCAAGTGCAGAGTCACGACGTGCTCGATGTTTCCAAAGTCAGGGGATGAAGCCAATAAAAGGAAACGCTCTCTGCAAAGGTATCGATCCCCCGACTAGTTTCTGGTAAGCACAGCAGAGACAGGGGCTGACAGTAATTAAAGAGACTTACACACTGGGCTGGTTTCGAACTCGAACCTTCGGCTGAAGCCCCCGTAGCCGGCAGCTGTCCGGGCTCGGATCTGGAAGACGTACACTGAGCCTGGCTTCAAGCCATCCGCCGTAATCGCCGTCTCTTTCGACTTGATGATGGTGTAGCTCGTCTCCTGGTCCTTTTCCCAACAGCCCCCCAAAAAACACAGAGTTCAAACACACAAAGAGCGGCTCTCAGAGAAGACAGACTCTTAACAACCCCCAGAGAAACACTAGAGAAGATGACTGAAGCGTGCACTTTTGAGGATTTCTTCCTCAACCCCGCCCCCCCTCTCTCAGAAGGTCCTCTCTGCAATACAAAACGTGAGATCTGATTTTCTCTTTTATAATCAATGATTCTAGGAGGCATGCAACTGGCATCTGCAGTAGAAGCAGCTTTCCACGGCTCAGGATGTACATGGCCTGGGGCAATGGAAAGGTTTATCATACAGAGATCAATCCCAAGGCACAGGGAAGATAAAACAAGCCCCGCTGCCTTAAAAAAGGATTTTGATTTACACCAAAAGCGGCTTCCCAGTAATGTAAGTAGGCCTAAAAGAGAATAATATATTACACACTGTACAACTTTATGCCTGCTTTTCTACAACCACCAATTAGACCTTGGGAAGGGAATAATAAACCAAAACTGCAGGAAAATACCTAATTTTTGCACTGTTCTTCTGAAGCAATGAACTTGAAGAAAAATTGCTGAAATAAATCTTCATCTACATCAGTTTCTAATGTGAAACAGTTCCAGTTCTTTGATTAAAATTTTGTTGAAATGCTAAGTAATTACTCTTAGAATTATTTACTGTAACACATAATCTAGACAAGAGCTCATAAATTAAGGTCTACAAATTTGGAAACTGCTTTTTATTTACCATATCCTCTCAGATCCAAATTATTATGAGCTAAACCAGAGTTTTTAGCAGTTTCTTACCAAGATTTCTGGATAGCTCTTAGAATCTGAGCTCATTTTCCTTTTTGCTTTTTAATTTAATGGCCAGCTTCCCATAGACAGCAGTATGCCTGGCTAAGGCACTGGGAATTTTTTACATGTAAGATTACAAAATTTCTCAGTTGAAGCCTGCTTTGGAGAAATGTGTACAGACAAACACACACACATATCTGCCCTTTTTTTCTTATTAAGGAGTGATCGCTCTTACAGGAATCAAAATCTGATGAAACTCAGTTTTCCCAAAAAATTTAATATAAATCATTCTTGGCCCTTGGAAATGAATGTGAATTTACCCTTATGAAGGGCTGAAAACAGAGAATATAAATTATAGTAGCAACAAAGAAAAAGGATTAAGGGTAATATCCTCAGCCTATCTCAACTACTGGTTAAAAAGCAGTAAGTGAATATTAGGTCACATCTTTGCTTGTATGTCAGCCAATTAACTTTTCAATACACTGTTGGCTTCTGCAAACACTTGGACTCTTGAGCTTTTCTATGAAAAACACTAAGCTTCACTCTCAGCCTGAAGAAAATAAATCAAGAGAGCATAAACTTGGACTGGCTGGAGCTACCTCTCCACAAAGGACTCACTCTTGAAGAACTATCTGCTGATGCTATTTGAGACTAGTTCTGGACTACAAATAGAAGATTTTAAGCCCCCTCTCCTGCCAATTTGTTTGAAAACCAACTCAGGAAAATGAAGAAAAACACAATTCTTTTCACTTTAATTATTTGCTTTATCTTTTTTTGGTTTCTAAAAGCTATTCTCCCCAAGCCATTCCATGGTAATGATTCAATGTACCCCAAAAGTCACTCAAACAATTTAATAAAGTGATTTGGTAATGGAATATTTCCAGCAACAAAATAACCTGATTCTTGCTGTGTACTTTAATCCTCAGCCCTATTTAAGTCACTCACATATCTATTTCACAAGCTCCTTCATATGCAAAAATATTGTTGATTTTATTTTGATGGAGAAGATTTATGAAATTCTTTCCTCTGTTTGCATGGGCTGCTTGAGCAGCTCCTTCGCATGGCCAGAGAAAGAAGACAGAAGGAGTAAGGATCTAGTCCTGGTCCATGTTGAGTGATGCCACCTGGATCACAGACAGAGCTAATGGAATATCTTCCATAAAACAGAAATTCAATCCCCCTAAAAATGTGAATTGTGACTCAATTTCATAATTTTCTTGTTATTTCTTGTTTTCATATAGAAAGCCTAGATGTTTCCGAGGAAAGAAGAACACCTTACAATTCCACTTAAGGCAAAGATATTGCTATTTGGTCAAATCCTGAAAACCTGATTTTTGGAAATCAAAGGTTTCCAGAGATTTAAGGGCATATCACTCAAAATACACTACTTTGATAAAACACATTTGTAAGCATTTTTATTTAAATGACATTAATTTTGCAGGAAGAGAACAAGTCACCATATAAAATGAAGACTAGGAGAGGCAAGTTTTGTGGGGAGACTGCTTCCTCTTAGATCGAGAGAAAGAGGTGGAAAACCCAGGTGAGTTTTTAAGCCAAGATGCCCTTCTTCATATCAGAGCATATACAATCTCTCTCCACAACCCTCTTCTCCTCTCCTTTCACAGTGGATGGAAAATCAAGTGAGAAATTGAAATACCAAAGGCAAGGGATTGCCTGATGTTTCTGGGTGGAGGCAGATGCTCAGTCCCCAACCCCTTCTATTTTTAACAAATGAGCAGTCCCTATCCTAATGTGATAAGGCTGGAGGGGAATCTGACACACGGATTTAATGTATTTGTTCAAGAGAAGTGGCACACTAATGGAAAACAACACCCTCTTTTCAAGTCTTCCTAATCATTTACTGCAAAATCAATCTGACATTGATTTACGCATAAAATCTCTCCATTCCCTTCCACGACTCAAATAATAATAATAACTAAAAGAAGAAAACAATGAAGAGAAGGTACTTGGGAAGCTCAGCAATCAGTCCATCACACCTTTTCAAAATATTTGATTTCATATTCCAGGATGATGCCATTGGGTCGATCTGGCTCCTGCCAGGAAAGGGAGATGCTATTTTTAGTTATCTTCCCTTTTTTCACAGTACTGACTGGAGAAGGTGCTGCAAGACAGGAGAAAAACAGAACAGACAAAAACCATTGTTAGTAAGATGGTCTGCCTCAGCCAAAGTCAAACTCATCAGTGCAACCTCAAATGCAAGACAATCCTTAGCCTACTGCACATCAGTGGGGTCTGTTTTTATCTGGGTGGTGTTTGCCCATTTTTAACAACTGGACTTGCACAGATTTGCAGTAGCATGACCACCAAGGCAAAGTGGAAACATGAACTATTATCAAAGCTTACACATCAACCCCATCTTTTCAAGCAATTTTCAAACACATCAGCCCCACACCTTCTCTTTTCGAATGTGTCAAGGGTCTTTGTTATCAGAATTGCATATTGATTATGTTTGCCTGCTTTCAAGGCATATATTTTTCAGAAGACCTTAGGTTACATGGGCTCCTTAACTCTTTTTGGATTTTAAGTAGTTCAAGCCTAGGCATCTTTCAGCCCCCTCCTTCCAGAAGCAAGGAATATTACAACCTTTATAATTCAATTGCTCTCCATAAATATCACTGGGGTGTTATAACTCACATAGTGATGCTAATTCCTTGCAAATGGCAAAAGACTTTAATGGCAATCACAGTTCGGAAGTTCTCTGTGTGCTTGGGGAAGCCACAGCATGAGAGCAGCCATACCAGCGCTGCTCATTATCTTAAGATGCAGCCCTGAAAGGTTATCTGTCCTTTCCAGCACACATGTGCATCAGAAACAGGCTTGATCCTTTGTATTCAGTCCCATGTCTGCAGAGACTTTTTAAGTTGTGGTTGCTGCCACCCCTGCCAGCTCTCTAGCAAAAGTTGCTATGGGCAATGCAACCCTAACACCCCAGGTATTTCATGCCAGTGATTAGGAAACAACACTGAGTGAAAAGAAAAGGGGATGGGAGAAATTCATAGTCTCCCTTTTGTAGGGCCAAGAGCAGCTTCTCCAGAGATAAAAATAGGCCATGCCTGGATGAGGGACTTTAACTCACCCTCCACACAGGCCAGCTCCTGCAGGGATGACAGGAAGCCTGAGGAGACCCATGGCAAAGACTTTTGTGGCCATATGGGGAATGGCATGCAAAAAGCAGCAGCAAACAACCGTATTTCATCTTCCAAAATGTATTTGCTACTACAGAAAAAAATTTCTTCTATATGCAGGACTAGCTAATTATCTTAACACTATAAAAAACACCAACCCATTAGGTAAAATAAAGACAACAAATACATTGATTTTTCCAGGTCTGATTTTAAGCCAAAGAGTAAGGGAAGAGCTCCAGACAATTATTCTTGGACTGAAGGCTAGCAGCAAGACTTCTCTGTTATAGCAAGTTCCCACACCTCAGTCTTGCTTCAGCCCTAGTTTTTTACACTCCTCTTTACTTTCCCCACTTGGTTCTTGAAGGATCATGAAAGGTGCTGGCTATCTCCATACTATTTTCTGCTGGAGAGCTGGCATCAAGCTGTACAGACAGTGTTTGCTTTTCAACTGTGCATCCACCACTGTGCTCACAACTGCTCCACTGAGTGAGTAAAAACCACCTTGATTTGAATGATGATTGTGTTATTTATGCAGGCACTGCATGGTGACCACCAACAATTTTTCATCTGCAGAAGTCACCTTACCTCTCCCTGACTGATGTCCTCTACAAGTTTTTGGGCTATGTGAAGGCAAATAACAACCTAAATACAGACTGCTAAGGTGGCAAAGGACTTTCCATTAATCAGCCCAAGTGCCTAAACGTGTGCTGTGCATGCGTGTGCACAGCAAGCTGAGCTGTGCACGTGAGACACGCGATCCGTGCACGGTCAGATGTGCTAGCTCAAAGAAGTTAGAGCTCCATTAAAACAGAATGAAGCCCCCTCTGATACAAGGGAGCTACACAGTTTTTAGGGATGTTGGATAACAGCCTCGCTGTGTGGTGATGGTGCCAAGGAAAAGCAGATTTCTACAATCCTTGTTAAAGAGATGACACCGATCACTTATCGTGAGTCACTCAGATGCTATCATGTACAGGGAGGAGCCACCAAAGTAATGAGAAAAAGGGACCTGTGCCCTCTGGGACTGATCTCCACTGCCCCCAAATCCCTGCAACACCTATTCCATGCTTACAGAGCTGGCAGCCAGGTCTGGCAGGATAGAGAACATCAGTGTTGAGCATTAAACCATTTTAAACTCCGATTAGCAAAGGTAAACTTGAGAATACCAGTGAGGGAAGACATCAGCTCTCCCTGGTATTGAATGCCTCTCAGGAAGGTGAAAATCATGCAATTCCCAGTATCAAAACTGCCTCATCAAATAGTGGTTTTTTCATCCACTTTATTGAGGTTTCTTGAAGTGTTTATAGGACTGAGGCTCACAAGTCAAGAAAACAAGAAAACAATGTAAGTGCTCCCAAATTCTGCTACAAAACCTTTCCCTAAGAAGTTCAGGGCAGTTTAGCTCTTCTTTATGTGCACCTGCTTAGTATAACACAAAATGCACCACCAGCCACCCAGAAACACCCATCAAACTTCATACACTTCTAAAGCAGAGAATTTTCTTTAAAGAGCGTGTGCAAAAAGCTTGGCTAGTGAGCAGCTTTGTGTACTTAAATCTCTGGGTGTGCAAGTCTCTAAAATGTTCAATTGTGGCTCATAGAATGCTCTGCTTTACCGGGAAATGGATGGAAGATAAGAAAATGAGTAACCCAACTCTCAAAGTAAATTAGAAGGGGAGTAACCATATCCTTTTTGAATCTCCTTCAAAAGAAGTGTTAAAGTGTAACCGTGAGATAAAGGGCAATTAAGTAAATTCAATAAATCCCAGTGGTGCTGGCGTGATACAGCAGCTACTCTGCATCCTCAGTGCACAGAGATTATGATGCTCTGAAGTGAAGGAAGGAAGGTATAAGTATTTTAGAGTTTTCCTTGTCAAACAAAATGTAATCCAATCCAGGCAAGTGGACAAAGTCTGCAATCATTCCATCTTAAAAGCCTGCAACTGGATACTGTGCTATATGATCTCAGAAAAATAAAAGGATTACTTAAGACTTGCTTTTCAAAGGTCACTGCTTCTGCAAGGGCAGCATCCTCTTAACAGAAAGAAGTCAAACCACAGAGCCTTTCCATTTGGAGTACAACATGTGAAAAAATAAATTCACGTAAGAGTCAAGATATATAAAGCTGTAATATCTCATGTTCCTTATGTAAGCAGACAGAAGTCTTGTTCAAACCCCTGCCCTGACACAACAAAAGGTGGATGTACATGAATTGTTCATGTTCTGCACATATGCATTAATTTCTCAGCCACACAGTCAAGATGAAAGAAGGATATTACATCATTTATGTTTATGTTTGCCATTTGTGAAAACAGCCATGCATGTGATGAAAGCAAACAGAAGATGTAACAAGGTGTGAAATTGCCAATGTACATTTTTGCTTTCCTGAGACCAAAAATTAATCAGGAAACAAAGAAAAGCATAGAAAACTGATTCTTCCTTTTAATTTTTTTGTTCTGTTTCTAACATTTCTTAAGAAGAGTAAAGGGACATAGCAAATAAATAAATTAAAGTTTCTGCAGGAGACACATCATTAGTCACATTCGAATAACTACAGAAAATTATTTCACGAGGAACAGACATTTTAGGACATTGTTCCTCTGCAACCTTTGATAATGACATTAGCACTGAATTAGCCATCTAGGCACCAAAGGCCATATTTACAACATACTGTACTGTGTCCCACTAATATCTAACATACAACAATGCTTAGTGGAATAAAATGCTAATTATATTTTAAGAGAAACTAATGTTATCAGGTGAACAACCACTGTACCAAGACAAAACAAATAATCCAGTTTCTACTTTTCATGGTCTATCTAATGCTCTCTCCAGGCCAATTACTTTTGGTTTGGTATTTTTCACTCTGGCAGAAACAACAGCTAATGGTTCCCCATCTCAGTCCCAAAGCCATAAGCTTTACCTGTTACCATATAACCAAACAGTTATGTCATAATTAATGCACTTAATAAAACCAGGTATAATTGAAGAAAATAAAACCTGTATTAGTAGAGTAACCACAAGACAAGTAACTCTGGTTTCACTTCAAAAGCCTGGTATATTGTAATTTTTCACTCAGTTTCTAATTTTTTTTTTTTTCTCAGGCCTCTGGTGACTGAATTTAGAGTTTGAAGCAAGACTTGCCTTGTTCACCAAGTCTCACTAAAGGCATTGCAAAATTGCATGTGGCTTCAAGCAGTAGGATAATTTAAAAAAATATAGATATGCTAGTTAAAATAGAAACACTGCATGGGAAAGGAAAAAAAAAAATGTTTTCACTGTATTATCGCTTTGCATTTCTGCATGGGAACTCTTAGGGCAGGTTAATACCCAGTGGCTCTCTTAAGGGTACTTTTACTGTGAATATTACACCTGGGTCAGAACTTAGGATTTAAATCATAACTTGTCTTTTGTTCTGCATTTTTTCATATCCCAAAGTGTACTCAAATTTGATAATGGATTTTAAAACTCTTTGTCCCTTAAGAACAAATGGCTGCAAACCATGCCTGTCTTGTTAGGCAAACAGACTGGGCCCCAAGTTTGCAGGTGCTTGCAAATGTTTTTCAACTGAGTCCAGAAAATGAAAGGTCCTTGCACCCAGAAGCATCAAATGCCATTTCTATTCTATCTGATATCTTTTGTGGGATTTCAATCCTGCACAGGCCCTAAATAAGGAAAAGAGGTAAATTTTAGCCCCAGGATTAGATTAAACCCAAACACCTTGCCAAGTAGGAGCCAAATCCTAAAACATTGTTCATATATGTTCATATATTCATCATCTTCTTTTGAATGATTCTTCAAGGTGTGTCTTGTGTAGATGGGGACTTCATGTTAGTCCTTTTCTAAAAATATTAAATATCAAATTGAGAACACAATCTTCAAATTGCTTTAGCAATGAATATAAAATATTTCTTCACAACTTCTACATCCCAAGATGATCCCCTGAGGGGCCAGGTTTTAGATCTCTTGCCAGTCTGAATGGACATTTTGAAAGTCTCTAAAACCTGAGATGCCCTGATCTGTACCTTGAAACAAAACAGGTCAAACAAGAGAGAGGAACCCAACTGAAGCACTCCATGGCCCTGACAGAAAGCAGGGCCCCTTTTTTGTAACATGAATCCATGACTAACCCTAGCAACCGGCTCTATCTCATTCACTCTTTCAGGTGGCTCCCATCCAGGTTCCTGTGAGTTCCTTAAGCTTGACACCAGGACACGACACCCAAGCTGGTGATGGCCAAAGTGCTCCCAAGACCTTGCTGCCTCACAGCTGGATGGAAGGTTGGGTTCATGAAAAGTGAAACCCCAACTGGTGCCTAATCGTGCTGAAGAGCCTGTTCTTTCTTTGACAAAGTTTTCCTCAGGTAACTTCTCTCTAGGCTTTGAATCCTTGCACCCAAGATACCAGGAAAGCACCTTTGCTAAAGGCAAAGAGAGCAGTATGGACGCTGTGGTTCTGTGGACACTGCTAACCCAATGCTTTTAATTACCAGCACTCCCACTACAGAGAAGTGCTCTTGTGCTGGTAGACACAAACCAGAAAAAAACCACCTTCAATTCATATTCACATTAGTGAAATAATAGAAGTAATCTGCATGCAAGATGATGGTTCACCTCTTGCCTCTGATATCTGTAACAGCTCAGGAGATCTGCTTGGCTATTCACCAATATGATCTAAGGCCTCAAGATTTGTGTGCCCCAGAACTCACTGTTCTTGCAGTAATTACAGTGTGTTTAGGGGAAGTAGAGGCATGTGTGTGCACTAAATTCAGATAATTCAAGGCTTTCTTTTCTCTGAGTATCTCCTAAAGGAGCTTGCAAAAGGAATCAACAAAGAGAGAAAATAGAGGAAACCACAGCAATAAGCTAACATCAACTGACCCACTCAAAAGGACCTATTGCTTCATATGGTAAATCTTTAGATGAACATTCAATGATATTTTGCTGCTCTTGTAAAATGATATTAAAAAAAACAAATAGCAACAAATGCCTTGCTGCATGTGAAAAACCACTACTGAAATCCTCCCTGCAATAATTTGTTATAAAAATGAATCTGTAAAATGTTCTTTGTTTTTAAGACCAAGTCCTGATTATTGACTCGTAAATTATGAAAACAAATGCACAGCTTTAAATGTTTGTATGCAGTCTTTTCCTCTTAATCAAAATATGTTGTTAATTGTGAGACAGCAAGACTCAACACATATTCCCCAAAGGACAGTGGATGCAACCAATGAAAGCTTTGCCATTCACAAAATATTTTGCCTTAACAAAATATTGCTAAGATTCATGTACCTAAGTGCCTGCATTTGTGGAGGCAACCCAGGAAGGCGTAGCAACATCTCACCTCTGGCACTCCTTTCTCTATGCCCTCTTGCTGACTGCATGGAAGTTTCCAAAATTCACTGCTTATGCCACAAAGCAAGCAAGTAATTTCTAAAAAAATCTACCATAAGGAAGTTATTTTGTGTCAGGGCTATCGTATATTAGAACTGCAACAGGATTACAAGTAGAGCCTAAAGACACCACAAAATCTAGGCACTAAGCTACAGAGCCTTTGGGGTAAGGCTGCCTTGTCATTCCTCATGCACACACCACCCTAGATAGAACAGAGCCAGAATATTTAATGATATCCATCGTGTATCACTGCCATCTCAAAGAAACACATAACCTTTGGCAAGGCTGTTAAAAGCACATGGTTTCAAAAAATAAATTGGATTCTTGCCATTTGCCTTCTGTTTACAGAGCTGCACAGACACGCTCTCGGCTCCTGCCAATCATGGATGACAGACGTGCACTCTTAAAGAATGGAAGCTGCCTGCAGATCCACAAAACTTGCAGGCACAAGGCCTGAGGAAAACATGACCAGATATCACAAGAGAAAATGGTGTAATATCGAGCACGCTCATCTCAAAGGAGGGGAAGTATTACCTCCAGCTTGTTCATCAACAAACACATTCAAGTCCTTAGTAGGAGTATTGGTATACAATAGTTGTATAAACTTGATATGCTTGATTTTAAGGACTCTGTATAATGAAGGGCACCACGATCTGTAACATCAACCAAGGTAATTTTTTTTCCTCTTGAAACCTGGAGGCTCGCAAAAACTCACCTATATTTTGCAGGGTGCAAAGTCCCTTTCGTACAGCTATAAGCTGTGTAGAAAAAATAGTTTTAAAAATTGGCCTGGCAAGACTGCCCCTGACCATAGCTCATTGTTTGAGAAACCTTTTTTCAATTGCCAAGCCTAACATACATTCATTTCTATTTACAGCAGCATCATCCCTGTGTCCTGCACAGCCAGTTCCTGTGAAGCTGCAATTTATTGTGATCCTCAGAAGGGAGAGGGAGACATCAGGGCATCACAGGTTGCCTGGGCTCAGGAAAAAGAGGCTTCCCTGGTGTCCCTAGCAGGTACTTGCACTCAAGGCCAATGTGTACCTGCGACAAGTATTTGTTGGAGCAGGGAAGAGAGGCGTGCAGAAATATCTTCCTGTAGGGTGCAGATCCACAGGAAACTCCAATACTTGAGTTTGTTTTTCTAGTACCTCTGGAAATCAAGATAGTAAGTTCTTCTGAAAGCTGGGAACAGTTTGTGGTTAAGACCAGAGTTAGATTTCTTCACACCACAGAAAAGCTGTAGTTCCCCTATACTCCATTAGTGGTTTAGTTGTGAAGCCTAAGAATAAACACTATTGACTTACAAAACTCCCATAAATTCACTCCTAGCAAGGCGATAAGGACTCCAGCTCCGATCCATCATAGCATTTCCAATTAAACACTGGAAAATGTTTAAGTCCATGGGCACTACCACTACTGTTGCCATTTTGCTGAATCGTAGCCACAGCATTTTGCCATAGAATTCTCATTATTGAGTACATTTATAAGACTAGCTTCCACCACACTTACCAAGGAGTGCCTTCCCTATCTTTAGTAACCTAATATCTGATTTGCATTTAAGCAAAAACTTCCTTTTAAAAACCACATGCCATTAAGAACAAAACACAGCCAAGCCACAGCTACTGAATTGAATGTAAAATGTGCATGCGCCTGCTCCCTACCATCTCACCATCTTAATTCCTAAATTGGCTCCTTTCTTCATACAAGACTTGCTGCATCCTTTTTCTAGCTGTTATCAAGCTCTAAACTTGGCAAATTCATGGACCATTTTTAAACTGTGTGGGAAATTTCCTCCTCTGCCAAGCCTGCCACTCTGTGTGATACAGCAATCAGTCTTGCTGATGAATTCTAACATTAAAGCCAAATTACTAAACACTCTAGTGAAATCAGGGGCAGGCAAATTAATTCCTTACATTTCCACTTGAAGAACAGCTACTGAAAAGGTGAGTCAGGTCAGAGGGAAAAATAGGCAAAGTCTTTAACTTCCAGTGTAGCTTGTTTTGGATTTCTGTGGTATTTGGTCCCTCTGAATATCACCACTGTTCTCATCTCACCTCTCATTCAGAAATGGGAGAAAAGCATGAGCTCACCACTTGTGACAGGGCCCTGAGCTGGACTTTGCAGAACCACAGTCCAGACCTCTTCTATAAGTGAGTTCCCTACTGAAGACTGGAAGGCTTGAAATAATTCTTAAAGACAAATAAAAATGTATCAAACTGGTAATACTAGATCAAACCCCTGTATCAGTAAAACCTCAAAATTACTAGAGCTGAAATGGAAAGGTTTATGTGCCTGTGATTATATGAAACCCTTGGTTTGAGACTGACAATGGCTTTTCTAAATCAGAGCAAATGCTGCTCAGGCTCCTGCATTTAAGGGAAATGGCAGACAAAAAAAAAATCTAACAGATCTCATCCTTGCTGCTAGCTCAGATATTCTGCCCAGTCTTCTGGCACTTAAGTGTGACCACAGGCACTGTCAGTCCTAAAATCTCAGGTTCCAAACCCTGAGATTAAGTTAACTACTAAAGTCAGCACAAATCCAAGTTTTACTACAGGTGCTTGGGAAAACACTTCTTGGTACTATCAAGGGAAATTTTTGTACCTTCAGCTTCTCTTAAAGGGTAACCTTTGCATTGTGAAACATGGGAGCATTTTTGGAAGGAAGGAAGGAAGATGTAGCTTCACAGAATCACAAAATGGTCTGAGTTGGAAGAGACCTAAAAGATCACCTAGTTCCAACCCTGATGATGTGGGCAGGGACATTTTCCACTAGACTGGGTTACCTAGAGCCTCATACACCCTGGCCTTGAACACTTCTAGGAAGGTCACAACCACTACTTCTGTGGGCAGCCTGTGCCAGTGCCTCAACACCCTCATCATAAAAAAAAATTTCCTTGTATCTAATCTGACTCTACTCTCTTGTAAGTCTAAAGCCATTACCCCATGTCCTATCCTTAGAAGCCCTTGTAAAAGTCCCAGATTTCTTGTAGGCCCCCTTTGGGCTCTGGATGGTGCTGTAAGGTCCTCCTGGAGCTTGCTGGCTCTGACATCAAGCTGGTAGGAATGGGATGAACTGAATTTCTTCTCCCCTTTAAGTCAGCAGACTGTGACCTCCCTGTGCACCCTTCGCACACAAACTGCCACACCTCACCCTGTTTCACCTCCTGGTCACCCACAGCTCTCCCTGGGGCTGCTCTTTTTGGCAGTGGCTACTCCTGGCCTCACCAACTCATCAGCTGCTCCTGTAGAAGCTGTGGGTCCTTCTGGTGGGTGTTGGCAGTCCTTGGGAGTGTCCCTGGCTCAGTAAACCTTCCCAGACATCTTGATGCCCTGCTTTGCTGTGGAATGCACCTCCTCTGGGCCATTTGCTTCGGCAAGTCCTCCACCCATGGCTTCCCAGTAGGCAAAGGGATCTATCAGGTCCTTGGGGAAAAGGAGGAAGCACTTCATGGAGCTCCATTCCGTGCCCCATTCTGAACGCCAGGAAAAACACAGTGCATTTTTATGGAATCTAAGAGGGGATTGGAGAAAACCCATAAGTTAAGAAAGCTACAAGCAGAGACTGCTCTGTCCTGGGGAATAGGAGACTGAAAGAGAACATAAGTCTCCAAATAAGTAAAAGGCTGCTATCTCTGGAGCAAGACAAGCATAGTATTAAATTTAGGAACAGCTTTCTAAGGACAAAAATAAAGAAGCACTGGAAAACTTCACCCAGTGAACCTGTGGCATGTGTGGAGGTTTTAAAGGAGGTGAGATGAGCACATCCTGAGATCCTTCCAGACACAAGGCTCTATACAGACACCTGGCTATCACAAAGTAAGTGATAAAAATAAAAAGGATCTTGAAAGGCAGAGATCCAAGAGGTATATATTTAGTGCCATTTACCAGCTGGCTCGTTTGTGCCTGGAGACGTTACGGAAAAATCTAAATTACTGCAAGTGGCTAGTCACACAAAAGGATGGCACTGGGATAAAAGCATCAGACCAGAGCAAACAATACTCTGCTTTCCCGCTCTGCCAAAGACTCCTAGCATGACCATGGGCAAGTCACTTCATCTTCCCGTGCTGTTATTGTGCAATGAAGATAACAATAATTCCTTTATCTCTATAGACTTGAGGGGCAGGAACTAACTATTCAGGTGCTGCCAGCACAATCTTTGCTTTGGCCTGCAGGCACTGCTGTAAGGCAAATAAAGAAAAGAAGGAATACCTGCAAGCATTACTCCTGACAGTTGGCTTCTTCTATTTAAATCATAAGCAACTTGGTGATATCACACTGAGCTCCAACATGGAACAAAACCCCTATGTGAGGTGACAAAGAGGAAAATTGTGGGGAAATTTGTGGCAAAGGCTCGTTTCCATAATTTAGTAACTGTTCCAACTTATGTTTCCAAGTAGAAGCACTAGTTCTGTGCTTAAAGACAAGCACTGTGCAAAATTGCTTTGCTGAGGCAAAACTGCAGAGATCACAACTGAGCAACACAAGCTTAAGATGAACATCAACCTTTCAAAGGGGATAAACGCAGCTGCATGTGAAAGCATGGCTTTTGACTCTCCCACCCTGCAGAGGCACCACTTTTCTGCAGGAAGCAAATACAGACTCTTCTGACAAAATACAGCAGGCTTTTCCAGCCCAGTTAGTTTCTGAAGGTGTTGATAAGGATTTAGAGAAAACTCAAGAATATGCTAGAATGGTTCTAACCTGAAAACCCAATTGATGGACTGTAAAGGGACTCTCTAGTCCAATTTTTCCCCTTACTGCTGGCAGGATATGTCCTAAGCCCTTGTCTCCTTAACTGGGTCACCACAGGCTCTGGAGGTCAGGGAAATGCAATGGTAGCAGAAAAACAGCCTGAGTATCTGAAGGTGGGATTGCCATCGAGAAGCTAAATGGTCCCAGTGTGTAGCGGCACCTGCAATGCGTAAATGGACAGGTCTTTAGCTCTTCCTCTTCATCAGAACTGTGGTCAAACAGATTGCTTTCTGCAACATGATACTCATCCTAATCTAAACTGGTTGGTCATCCCACAACAGCATTTTTCACTGCTTTGTGGGTATGACTGATGAAAAATTAGGCAAGATATATGCACACAAGGTAGCAGGGGATTTTCTGCCTCTTTGGCTTTCATTTCTGATAGTGACACTCTCTGAGGCATCAGAGGAAAAAGAATGTACCACAAATTCAAATTTTAGATCCATCTACCTCCTTGCTGTGAAACAAAACCTTCAGTACTCCTAGATATTGCTAGGAAGAGGCTTATAGGAATCAGGCAACTTACTGCTTCAAAGTAAAAGCATTTGTGCAGCTGCACTCTCTAATGTATCCTGAAGTTTTGGTGATATTTTCTCATTCAGCATTCCCACGACATTATGGAAAGATGGAGGAAAGAGAAGTTTCACTGCATCCAGATTTCTCTCTTGGTTCACAACCACTGTAACAGGACCACAGGTTTTGGTTTTGGCAAGTTCTCCTTATAGTGATTACTTGCTTCCCCTTCAGCATTGTGACTGTTTGAAGAGAAAAGGGCATTTCAACATCAGTCACTGTGGGTTCCTCCTTCTGAGGGGTTTCTTGGCTCTCTTCTCCAACTTGGACCAGGGGATGACTTGGCTACACCTAGGGAAGTGCCCTTCCAACTCTCTCATCTTCATCTTTATTGAGTGTGTGGACTAGACTACCAAAAAGCTCTCTGAGGAATTAAAATACATATATGTATGTCTTCACAGATGTGATACATAAAACACTTCCCTGTTTGGTATCACCCTGCACATTTGTGACTCTCCATGGACCAACCTTCATGCTGCAAGTGCTCATTGCATCAAGTGGCTGGCTGAAATTGTGCCTTGATGACGTCTGAAAGTAGTCCAAACAGCAGATGACAGGATGGCATGGCTACTAGAGCTCCCTGCACAAATACCAGCTGCTCACAGCCTGTACCCTTTGCAGGTCTGTGATGACGTTAGCTCCCACTTGCTCTTGGAAAAAAGCAGCTTACAGCACCACTGAGAACTACCCACCCAGTACAGATGGGAGCTAATGAAGGTTTTCCTTCAGACAATGCCTTGAGTCATCCACAGGGGTATCTTCTCAAGATCAGACATGTACAACAGTTTGCATGGGTCCAGGGCTCAGGCGGTTTAGATTGAAGAGACAGAAATCAAACCATATGGGTTCTCCATTATTCTGTTCCCCAGGTTGTTGCCTATAGCATGACTCTCCCTAAATGTTCCCTGCATAAATGTGAGATTATAACAGTAAGTGGCATTAAAAATGTGAATGATGAATGCTGTGCACCAGGCAGGATGATTAAATAACTATGTGTAGATTCTGGGGCATATTAGCTTCTCTGCCTTCTGACATGATAATTGATCCTTCCTAACCTATAGCAGAAACAAAACAGAGATTACCCCCTCTCAAACAATTCAGCCTCTATTCTCCTTTGTTCATTCCCCCTGCCCCTCCCTCACACATGGGGGAAGCCCATTAACTACCTCTAACTGTTTTTAATTCAGTGGTATTGAAAATGGGATCCTAGCAATGCACGTAATTGATCCCGTTTCACAGGACTGCCTTCCAAGGAGCAGCAAAGGTGAAGCATTCACATTATCAAGGTCACTGCAGTGAATGCAAGAATAACAAAGACTTGGATTTGCATCAGGATTCAATTACAGTGAAGTATACAAATGTTGCTAGAGTGCCCCCCCAAAATGAGAAGTACTCTAAGAGAGCTATACACAGCTAAGCAGAATTAATAAAAAGAACAACATTTAAAATGGTTTCGTTAAAACCCTATACAAATACAGTGGACTCAAACAATTTGTTTTATGTTCATTTAACTTGAATTCGTAAATTTATAGGCAGCAGGTAAAGCAAGATAATTTTAAATCAATATACCTAGATCTTAAAGCCAAAAGAGATCATTTAGCCCTCCCACAAAACACCACTGACTTTTCATCTTCCTTTAAATCAATAACAATTCACTCCTGAGGGCAGATTACCAAACTTCACCACACAGTGACTTGCTGCCCCATAGTGCCACTTGGTTAAAAAAATAAAGCATTTTTAGAGATAACTGAACTTTGTTCTAGAAATTAGTACTGAAGAAAAAAATATGTTAAAAAAAATCAATACAACAGTTACTGTCTGAAAGCATGAAAAAGAAAAGGACACTTTTAAATATAGATATACACACATGCACACTTCCATAAGCCACACAGAAAAATAATCAAGAAGGGCCTGAAGAAAAAGTGTAGTTTTTAAATCTGAATGTCCCTTGAAGACTGCCAGTAAATTTCCAAGCAATTTGGCAACATTTATCAGTTCATAAAAATTATAAAAAAGCCCCATTTTAAAAGGCCTGCAGATGCTGAACTATCACATCTGACCAGTGGGAGCTGCCCACATGCATTTTTATGCTGTACAGCACTGCAGTGTACAGAATTCAGCTCTGTGGATTACCCTCCTATGGGCCCGTTTCTATCAGTGAAGAATGCATCTGAGGAAAGAAATAAATTTTGCCCAGTGTTATCATCCACTTGAAATATCACATAGCTAAGAAAACAGGAAAAAAAAATTCCATCCAGTCATTCAACTGCCAAGAAACTTGCAGAGATGTATCACTTTGTGTGGCATTCAGTCACTTCATTTACCGTATTCCAACCAAAATTACTCAAGCCATTAATGCCGGTCCAATTTTTTGTGCATCACTCTGATAAGAACTTCATGTTACTTACTTCCTTCTGCTGCTAAATGAAAGGAATGCTGACCACACAGGCACATCTTACCTTGTATCTCAAGGAAGACACTGCTATCATCCTTGCATGGTTTCCAGTGGCTGCTTAGTTTTGTATCTGCTGCATAAATATGGACCACAGGTTCCCTCTGGATCACCAGGATGCTGTTCCTTTTAAAGCTGCTTGAGCTAGCTGCATTCTCTCTCTTTTGTTTATTCTAAGACTATGGCCTTTAAAGTCTGGATGTGACATTTAAAAGGCACAGTAAATGCCATATCCTCTCTCAACCATGAATCTTGTCTAACACAGCAGTATATTATGATCTCAGTGATCTAATTCTCGAGATCATCTCTTTACCAACAAGACCCAGGATGGCCACTATGATAAAGCCCTTGGAACTCAAAAAATACCTCAGTCAGTGACCCAATAATAAATCTGGTGTTCTCTGCTTCATCTTTTCATCAGTAAGGCATGTCAAATCATCTACTACAAATATATACTGAAGTGACCTGGGCAAAAGGATTTTCAGAATGTGGGGAAGACACTGTATTGACAAAATAACAAAAATCAAAATGATGGTATTTCTATGCACAAGATAATTTTGCTTCTTCAATACCCTGGAGGAAAAAATTATGTTTAGAGCCAAAATTTCTAGAGCCCAAACAGAAACACATGAGCAGTTGTGAAGACATTCAGAGAAAAAAGTGTGATGATTAAACCTCCCTGAGATATCAGAGCCTTCCTTGCATTTGTCTGCATGAGAGGCTACTCACCAACTTCATCAAAAATGGCTTCCATACATGCAAGACAAGAATTTGATCCACTGTGGGAAGGCAAAATATAGTGTATCCCTCCAGGTTCTGAATTAGCCAAAGCAATGAATGAAACAGAAGACCACTTGGGCCTACGGTCAGCTGCAGGTTAACACAGAGAAAATCTGCCCTTCCATTCTGGAAGGGTTCCTATTTATGGTCTTGCACTTCAGTCCTTCGTCAGGAAGGACTTGGATTTATACGCAAATTCAATCCCTAACACCCTGTATTCCTGTGCAGAGTTCTAAAAAGCAGTCAAGAAACTTGGGGAAACTGAAGGAAGGACACAATAAGTTACCTTCATGGCTTCACCACAGCAAAACAGTGTCACTAGACCCTGGTGACTTTTGGTGTCTTCCTGGCCCTGGTTATGAACTGTTGGGTGACCTTGGGAAAAATCACATCACTCATTTTTGCAGCCTATAAATGCAAGTGCAGGAGGGTCACTCCCGCCGCTCACATCTTCTGCTGCAGCACGTACTGCTGCCATCTTTGGTGGCAGCCTCAGCCTGTGGCTGAAACAATCTCTCCCCTGAGATCTTACTTGCCCATCCCTTTCCAAACACATTTAATTAAAAAGCCCTAAGTGATGAGTTTCTAGCTATGATCTTTTACTGAAAATCATCTTCCTTGGCAAGTTGTTCCTATTTTATTCCTAAACACAACTTCCAGACTTGCTTATTTCTGCAACATGCTGCTTCTACCCATACTTTCTTTGATGGGCTGACAGGAGAACATGTTTAATTCCCAATACCAATTTTTTTCATTCAAGGTGGCAGAGCCCCATGCCTGTGATGTGCAACTAGGGTTACTTCACAGGCCTTTTCTCAGAGGCTTCCAAAAGTCAAGGTTTCTCTCCTCCAATGCTGGTATGTAGAAATACCCTGCACAACAGAGCACAAATGGAACACTACTCCCTCCTGGACCTGACCACTTTATTTATGTGTTTAAATAAAACAGGCAGAGGTGAATATCACAGCCAGCAACAGATGAACCTCTGGAAATTCACAAATATCAGGAACCCACAATATTATTGCAGCAGGGCCATGGAAACCATCTGGTGCCTCTGCAAGCGCTCTCCTGCCTCCTGATGTTACAAACGCTTGGATGATGGGAGCATCTCTGACAGGCTCTTAAGTCTCCTAAACTAGATTAATCTACATGCAGCATACAGCAAAGCTACAGATACCTCCTAATGGTCTGAAGTGCCAACTTCCATGATAAATATATGCATCCTATGTGCAATTATGCCTGTATCTTAATAGCATTGAGACGGCTGCAAGATACTAATTACCAAATAAGAATTTGGCAATTATACTCTATCATACCTTCCTCCTGACATAGCTACTTTTAAATAAACAAGGATTTGTTTCCAACATCACCAAAGAAAGAGGAATTTTCTCCTTTGCTCTGTTCTAGCTTACCAAGTGTGATCATGGAATTAAAGAAGAGTAAAAAAAATTCCATTTGCTGAAGTACTGCTATTGCTTCACTGAAGCCATTTCATTGCTGCTCAAGAAACACTGTTAACCTTTTAAGCAATCAGGGGGAGAAACAATTTTTGTTACCTGAAACAAAAGCAATCTCACTAGGTAATCCATCCTATTATCCAGACAGAATTTCAGTGTTTGTCATGAACTGTCTGCAGACTTACCTTTACTTTAATTACCAATACCACAAGATCCAAAGTACTGCCCGTTTGTCTAACGTTGATGTGTTGTTAGACAAAACCTCTTACCTGCATCATCTGTGGAAATACTGGCAAACAGCTTACTCCACAACAGAGAAGCTTCTTTCTGAGGCATGTGAGAAGGATGTAATGAGAGAATTGTGCCAATGCCACTCAGACATGCAGACACTTGCAGTGTCCTTGCAGTGAAATCAGTGGCAAAGTCCCTGGTTTACTACAGTGCAGAGGGAATTAAGCTAGTGGTGAGCAACTGACACATCTCCCCTTTCAATCTTACCTCCTGACATAAACATAAGTAGGCATCATGGTCATCTGCAGAAGAAGCTGATTAGGTGAGATCATAGCAAGGATAACGCAAACCAGTCCAAACCATTCTATGATTCTAAAGGTGAGAATCCGCAGCAATGTGAAAGGACAGCAAAATTTTCCCACTATTCATGCAGCATGGGGACAAATACTGTGATCAGTCTCTGACAGCCTTTTCTGGAGTGCTGTTCTAAGACACAGTTAATGAATTAGCAAAAAAAACCCAAAACCAACCAACCAAAAAACAGCTCTGTATCGCAGCAATTGCAAATTATCTTTGCCTTCCATTGTGGAAGAGGAGTAACAGAGGCCTGTGTTTGACCCCTTTATATGCATTTTGTGTCTGATGGGGGAGGTGGAAGGGAACTTGGAGTAAGCATCTACAAATACAAGTGTGCAAATGATGCCATGATATACAGCTATCTTGTTTACCATAATCCTTAGCCATAGATTTATCACTGTGCTCTTAACACATGCTGTACATCTTTTCATTCATCTTCTCACCCCTACTTTCCCTTCTAATTGGAACTCAGTCTGTGAAATGTAATTAAAGCTCTCATAAATACTGTCAGTAAGTGCACCCTTTTTCATCCAAGTTACTACTAACATCTTGGAGGAGACCTCATCAACCTCTGATAGAATATAGACTAATGTATCTTCTCACACACCTCACTCAGGATGAGGAAGTCAATCTTCCCACCTTCCAAATAATTAAAGTCATCCACATTATGTACTTTTCCTTCATTACCTCCCCCCCTTCTCTGACACATGTATTACCCTGTCATCAGCTGCTTTCCTTTCATCTAATTTATTCTGTTTCTAATCACTGAGCAAAATCCAGTACTTTTGAGAAGACCTGGAGTCCTAGGCATCAGTTCAGTACCAGGTTTCTTATATTAAAAGACAGCACTTTCAGCTCTCCTTTAAGAGGGATTATTTCCTGCAATCTACGGAGTTTATTCATGCCTGGGAGTGAAAAAAAATACCCTTTTCCATTCACAGTAAATGACTGTGACATTAACAATGAAATTCAATGGTACGTCAAAGACTCCTATGGGCCCTAAAGGTTGTGCAAGGCAGCCTGGGGACTGAATAAAGCCCAGTTAACCCAACAGGTGGCTTCATTTGCTCTGTGAAAAATAGCTGCTGCTTCTCTTGGAGAGGAAAACACTCCTAGACTCAGCCAAACAGCAGCTGTAAAATCGTCTGACTTGCGGCATCTCTAAAGTTCAAGCACCCTTTTGGCTGCTGTGCGTGCCAAAGCTCTCCTCCTGCTAGGGCAAAGCGCACAGAACTTCCATGATCCACTGGCTCATGAGCCACGTGCGTGCCTCGTGCCCAGAATCATCACTTCTATGAGGCAGAGTAGCTGGAGATGGAGACAGAGAGGCAGGAGACCTGAGAGTTCCATACGTCAGATATTTGGATATTCTCCCATCCAACCCCTGGCACAGCCCCTTGGGCACCTGCCTGGGGCTCAGCCGTGGGGACCAGGGAGCAGAGGGCTGTGTGACCCCAGAGCCTGACACAGCCCTGTGCAGTGATGCCCCTGGCTGGGAGGCAGCCGCCTCACCAGCCCCTGGCAGATGGGCTCCTTCCTGATCCAGGTTAAAAAGTTGGAAAGAGGCAGAGAAACCAGGAGGAGCCCCTGAAATCTTTGCTAAAAGGCCCAATCAGATAAACACAGTGCCAGGTCTTTAGCAGTTTATTATTGCTATCAGTTGATTTTGTTAAGTGCTTTTTTTGGACCCTCATCAGTGAACAGCTGCCAAGCCACTCTAAATACTATTACTGTCAGAGGCCAAATAAAACTCAACTGTATTTACTGAACAGGTAACAATTGCTCTCTTGCTAGATTCCAGATCAAAACGCTCAGGATTTTAGTTACATTTAATCACATGGGCACTGGTATTTGTAACAGCTTGGAATGGACACTGTCTCATTATTAACAGCTCCCTTTCTAGCAGACAAAGCACAGTTTCACCAACCAGATGTATTGAAGGCAACACCTTGCACTCAGCTGGACTTGGATCAAAGAGTGTCTCTCCAGACAGAAGGTGCAAAAGAGAAAAGCAGGAAATTTTCACTATTGCTAGCAATTAAGACTGGGAGCAAATGGGCCCCCTGACACACTTTTCCCCCAAGCTATTCAGCACGCTTTAGCTCACTAAATGCTTTGGATAAATAAGCTGCTGACTGACATTGCTATCTTTAATGCTGCAGTGAAACCAAAACAACAATAATACTGAAACCAATTCTGAAAAAGTAACCCCAAACTCAACAGCCCATCTCCAGTGGACTCTGGCCAGCCTCCCTTTTCTGCTCTCAAGCTAGTTTGGCAAACAGGTTAGGAAACATTTCCAATGCATCTTAGGGCTCCAGCCCGATGGGAAGAGTTCAGCAGAGGCGAGGAGCAGCAAGGAGAGTCCCAGCCCTGGTGTGTGTCCTCTAGGCTGTCACACCACACCTCCACATCTCAGTTCCCCCATCAATGAACCAGGTACCTGAAAAACCTCACTGATGAAGGCAATGCATAAAGTTTTAGGCATCAAAATAGCAATTTACTGACATCAGGTATCCCTTCCAGTGATTCTGTATCCATCAGGTCTGCATACAAGAAAGCTGAGCAAACTTCCATTTATTTGCATATCAACCATGTATTTAACTTTCCCATTTTGTCCTGAATGAAGAATGGGACATTGTACAAACTGAATTTAAAATAGCAGTTCTCATTCACTGACCAGTATCAGAAGATAGAGTAAGAGTGCAAGGCCACAACAGATGCACAATTGTTACTAGAGCACAAACAATATTATCAACTGACTACTTTATGGGGAATTTGTTTTGCTTTATAGAGATGTTCTGCAGTGGTTGCAAATAGCACTCAAAGCCCTCAGAGCTATTTGACTCTGGCAGAAGTCCCCCTTGAAGCTTCAGCCAACGTGTAGCAGAGGGTTTGGTGCAATACCTCTGCAGAAGGCACTGGGCATTTTGTCCTTCATGCACACCCAGCTTTGCTAGCTGCTGTCTGCAGTTTTGGTAAAGGTGGAGATGGGTCTGTGTCCTCATGTGCATCCTTACCCAGTCATCCTCCAGTTCCCTTCCACATCCTTGCAGGGGCCGAGTTGCACCTGGGACAGAGTGATGTACAATAAATTAAATATCCTAGTCATTTCTGCAGTGATAGTCTTCCAGTTTACTGAACTGGGTGAGAGCATCTCTCTGTGGAAACCCTCCTTGCATGGCCAGGTGTTTAAAGACTCAGATCGTAAGTCTCCAGCAAGGTCAGCAAACAATTTCATGCTCTTGGTGCCACCCCTCAGGGGAACAAGGCAGAACCATGGAGTTTCATGGCTTAATGAACCAAGGCAGGAGCCCAGAGTGGGGAAGGTAGAGCTCAGGAGATGACAGGATAATGGTGTGGTGCAGATCAGCCCCCTGTAATAAGCCACACTAATGCTGAACTGTGTGGAAGGCAACTCAGGAAATAGAATAATTAATAATCTACTTTGCTGAGCAGCACTTTCTTTCCTTGGATTGAGGCAGACTGCAGAAAGTTGGAAAGAAGCTATGAAGAAATGGCACACAGGGTCCCACAAACCCTTGCAAACTGAAGGAGGAAGGGCAAACCCAGTTTTCTGATTCAACATTTACCTGATTCAACTTTGCTTCCTTTAATCTCATGTAGGGGCAGAGAGCAAAGATGCACAAGTTTTGCACAGCAAGATGCAGAAGCATGTTGGGAAATTGTGCTGTGTATTCCTGGGAAGGCAATAAACAGTGCTAGTGCCCTCCACTAGCATTTTCTACGTAATTATCCAAATTTGCTTTTGAGGCATTGTTCTCTCTCTGCAGAGATGCAAAAGGTTCCTTGTACCACTTGGCACACCCACCACCCCTGGCCAAAACCCACGGGGCAGATTTTGTCAAATGTATACGAGAATTTGCAATTTTTTTCCTTCCATTTCCCCAGAGCAGCACTCTCCCCAAGGCTTGCCAAAGCACTTAGAGGATCGTCCAGCGTGGCCAGCCCCTCTGCACAAAGAGCAGTGACTCTCCCCAGTTTGCTGCATTGCAGCAGAAAAAGCCCTCACCCAGCACCACCACAGCCAGTGGGTGCTCATCAATTCCTACAGGGCCTTTTGATCAGAGCCTGTATTCTTAGAAATTGTCAAGCCTGAAGAAACAGGAAAATAAATAAATAATAACACTTTCCTTCTGGTGATTTCTGTTGTACTGATCTAGCTGGAAACCCCCATCGGTTACTTGCTTTGATCAGGACTGCTCCTCCAGGACCAGGAGATGCAGTAAGCATTCCATCAGGCTGGCAAAAGAGCACATCTGAAGTGTGTTTTAATTAAATCCTTCCAACTCTTGAGCTTTTTGTAGTATTTGCATGTAGCTGAACTTTGGCCCTTCTGCTGTGGAAGAAATATCATTCATTGCTGGGTTGTCTGGCACCTTAGTGCTACTCGTGGCTCTTCAGATGGAGCTCTGCCCTCCCTGTCCTCTTGTCCCCCCCACAGTGGGGAAAGTAAGCTGGGAAGAAGTACTAGCCAGCTCTACTACTTCTATTACATTAGCCCTTTGCAAGAAATACAAGTGCCAGAAGCAGCATTCTGGAAATCTTTCAAGGAATGAGCAAGGGGTTTGCTGTTGAAATACATTGTAATAGCAATCACAACAGAAAATGTGGAAAGACATTCCAAGCCTCACTGAAACAACATCTCTCCAGTGAGAAGCAATCCAGGGGAGAAAATAATTTCAGCCTGATCCTGTAAAATACTAACTAGGAACCTGTGATTCATGCACACTGAGAGCTGGAGTTCAGTTCTGATACAGCAAAATCCTTCCTGGAATACAGAAGGCAGCCAGCTGTGTGGGTGCAGACACTGGGCACAACAGCAACTAAGGGGAAAAAAATCTGGCCATATGAACAAATAAATATGACAAACTGCTTATTAAAGAAGGGTCATGCTCGCTGCAGAAGAGAATAGACAGAAGAAAAAGGGACCAGAGAAGTGCAGGGTGGCCTTGATGCACACAGAGCCACTCTCTTCAAATGTGGGCCCAGTTAGGCAGCAATCTGGCACAAGAACATGAAGAGTGAAAAGCACCTGAACTGTCTGAGCTTTATCAAGTTGTCACAGATGCCCACATAAAACAATGGTGGGTAACCTATGTGTTCTGTCCAGCATGTGTCCTGCATGTTCAAACACACACAAACACACACAGAATCACTGGGCTGGAAGAGATCTTCGTGATCACCGAGTCCAACCCATGCCCTAACACCTCAACTAAACCATGGCAACCTCAACTAAACCATGGCACACACACTGCCACGTATGTGCTTACACCTTCACACTCCTACAAATCCATTTTATCAGCATGATGGCTGCACGGAAAAGCAGAAATGCCCTGTGAAGCTGCTGTACCCTGAGCAGTGTTTCTATAGCACAGCTCTCTCAAAACACAACTACTGAAATGCAAATGTTCAAACTCCTCTGTTTCCTCCACTGTTTTATTTAACTTTTGAGGGAGATTACTATAAAAAGAGCTTACTTGGTTTGGTAAAGAAACTGCAGCCAGAGAACAAGTGGGTTGTTTATTAAATGCCTGCAAGCCCACTGCTATTTCTCTAACAGCACTGAAAGTATTTTTACATTCTTTTTTGGCTATTTTGAAGTCCTGATGTCTTAGGAGTACTCTCATAAGTATCATTTATGGAGACTGTTAAAAATGTAAAACTACTGTTAAAAATGTAAAACTATTGTGAATGTTAAAATCAGAGAAATAATGTATCAGGCAATGGAATTATCAGTTTGCAGACTGAGATTAAAGAGCTGAATGGGATTTTATCAGCAGTGAAATTCAAAAGCAACATTCATGGGGGCAAAAAGTAATCTATAAATTGATGTCACCTGGGCAGTGAAACCATTTCAGATGCTTTACTTTTGCTCTCTGCCAGGTACTGTGCTCAGCACAATACAAAGGGAACTCCTTGGCCTTGAAGACTGTGTTTTAAGGGGATTAGAATTAGATTAGTATAACATTACTTGGCAATCCTTTAAAAATATGCCAGAAAAATGGGAAATAAGATTTTAAACCAGCTCTATCACTCTTGTAATGTAACATGAGTAATGCCCTGCAAAATCACAAGTTTGTTAAAGCTCTGACCTCATGAAGCTCTTACTACACCTGATCACAGCACGGCCTCCTCTATGCTTTTTGAAAAAAAAAATAAAAAAATCTGTATTTGCTACTCATACACCTCTAAAAACCTGCACTCAGATTGCCCAATATTTCTACTTTAGCCCAAGCCTGAGGTGATGCTGCTGGTGGGATTCTGGTGGCTCAGGGATGTTACAGAGCAGCGTCAATCCTGCTGGTCACAGCATCTTAAGCCCCAAATATTTGGGCAGCTCTTTCTCCCTCACCCCCATCTGCATGGCACCTTGTGGGGGCAGTCCATGGATTCATTTTGCCCAGGTATAATTGCATTTTGTACTTCATGGCTCAGGAGTAGCACACTTTGAAGAAAACTAATAGCTTCACCATAAAGATGTTTGTCTCACTGCTACTGGGAGATGGTAAAACCTGCACCCTACTGTAAAATACAGAGGTTGTCATCAGCTGAATCTCATCATCAGATCTTCAGCATCTTTATTTTTCCCTTTTTCAGGAGGAGGGTGGATAGAGACAACTATTTCTTACTATTTTTATTCTCATCTATAAATAAGTTATCTTAATTCCATGTCAAAATT
This sequence comes from Cyanistes caeruleus, assembly GCF_971803275.1. Classification (NCBI taxonomy): domain Eukaryota; kingdom Metazoa; phylum Chordata; class Aves; order Passeriformes; family Paridae; genus Cyanistes; species Cyanistes caeruleus. The sequence continues at coordinate 44,441,206 of NC_141705.1, forward strand.
GAAAGGTCTATCTGTAGATACAGGAGAATGGTTTCTATTTCATCTTTCAATGTCCTTAAATATCAATCACTGGGTTGTCTAACATCCAGAAAAAAAATCTCCTCTAACTAAAAGTCATAATGTAATTAGGGGATTTTTTTTTTCATATTCCAAAGACTTGTCTCAGTATTCAAACATGTATTTCTAATGTGAAGTATAATGAAAAGATTTAAAACAAACTATGAAAAAGTAGCAATTACTGATAGGGAAGTTATAAATAAAACTGTAAAATATGAATTTGATCCATAATTCATTTGGTAGCAGACACCCAGCCATCTGGGCTGGGGTGAATTCATGACTCCAGAATAGGACACTGGATGAAGATTTTACCTTCAGTATAAATGCAGCCATCACAAAAAAACAACAACAACAAAAAATCAAACAATAAATCTTTTGTACAACACTGGCTTCTGGGTTTTTTCTTTGCCAGTGTGTTTGCTTTTAACAACCTGTGATTGTATGCTCTGATTGCATGAGACCATGCTTCAAAAATATGCCAAAAGACTTCTTGAAGCTGATTACCACCGTATGCATGGAACTTTACAAATGTAATTACTCTCCTTCTGGCTGAACCTTCACTGGCAGCTCAACACTCATTTTCACATCTCCCTGGACATGAAGGGTGTTCACAGCCAGCAGAGAGATCCTGCTGCAAGGGGCAGTGCAGGCTGCACTCAGCTTTAAACAGAGACTATGTATGGTGTTTGAGGCAGTACAGTTTACCTGCACATAGTAAAATGCCCCTGTATTCACCCATCCTTGTATGGAAGACATTCTTTGCTTTTAAGGGCTCTAGGTTAAATGCTGCAATACCTAGGTTAACACACTGGAAGACAGTGCTGCATCTCTAAATGGCAGTGCTTTCCACAGAGATGGGCAATTGCAAACCTTAAATCCTCTATTTATACCACTAATAGCTCCTCTCTGGCCAGTGTGAATCTAAAGCAGAGTTTAAACTACCAGACATACCAAATTCATAAAGGATTGCCTGCAGCCATTAGAATTTTCTCAGAGTTCATAAAATGATTAGACAAATTCATGCGAGAAAAATCCATTAAGGGCTATAAAGCACAAAGAGGTGTTCCCCAGAGGTTGGAGAGCGCTCTAAGGAAGCGCTGGTACGTGTCTGCTTCCTGCTCTTAGCCCTTCCATGGTACCCACTAGTGACCACAGCTGGGAAGGTGATGCAGCCCAGATCAGGTACAGTTACAATCTATGTTTAAAGGCAAGCCCTGCGTAACATGCTGGTTGTGGAAAGGCAGTTTTCCAGAAAAAAGCATCTGCTTAAGCTTTTGCAGACCCTGGGACAGCAGTTCTGGCTGAAAAGTAGAGCTGCAAGACTGTTCTTGTTTCTTCTGTGAGATGATGGAACATACTGCCCCTACTGGAGCATCCCCTTGGAAATTTTCTCTTATTCCTGAAGAAGTAACCTGCTCCCTTCCCCATGCCAAACAAAACGAAGTGTGAAGACTTCAAAGTTGGAAGAATCAGATCCTGATTGTTACAGGACTTGAACCCATCAGCTGCCAAAGGCAATCTCTGAAAATGTGGTTCCCATCTCTTGCCTCATTTTCTGATGTCTTCTTCCTAGAATGTGCACCAGTATCTTGGTTTCAAGAGCATGCAGATACTGATGTAAGATTGCAGCAAACTCTGTGTTGCAGGTTTCCCTTTCCAAATCACCCTTGGCTGCTTTTCAAAGATTGTACTCATCCTGACTGCTAAGAAAAACACCTTCTCCCTTGCTCCCCTCCATTGCAGCATCCCAGCCTGCATGATTAGAGTGAGGATGTGGTTTTCAGCACACTTCCCTGCTCCAAAAGCCTTCTACCTGCTCCAAGCATCTAGTGATTTTTGGTCAAGTAAGAGCCTAGCCATTCCTCCCAAACAGCACTACAGGTTGCCAGCTTCCAACACCTTTGCTTAAAAAGCACTGCTGCTCCACAGGATGCAACTTCTATCTCTGATTTGGCCTCAGGCACACAGACTCCTTGAGGCATTAGACACATTAACTCCTCCTCTGTTAGTAAGCACATCTGTATCTTCTCCTCCTTGCCCAGAAGGCTCAAAAATATATACAGGTCACAGAAGGGGATTGAACACTGGCTTCTGACTTTTCAAACAGAAAACAGGCAGGGGGTTTATCGAAAAACACACACAGAGAAGGTCTTTAAGTGCAAAGGAGTCTGTGGCATTTGGGATGCCGGCGGGAGAACTGCCCCACTCTCATACCCCCCACCTCCAGGCCAGTTCCGAGCCTGCAGCCATACCCAGCGTGGGACTTGCCGACATCAAAAGCAAAGAAAATTGCTTGGCTGTTTAGGCTGGCTTAAAGTGAATACTCCTGGCAGGTTTTAAGCCTAGAAAGGTTTTAAACATTGCATCTTTGCAGTGTGCTCCTGCGAGGATACAACGGGCAGCCATGAATCAAACCTGCTTGCTCCCTACGGACCCATTACGAGACACGTCTCTGACCAAGACGTCATGGTAGGTGCTTTCTGTATACAGAGCAGATAAGATCAAAGACCTCAAGGGAGATGCACATCTCTGTCCAGAGCGACAGCATGCCTTAATCATCCAGCTTGGTGAATGCGCTGAGGAAAAAAAAAAAAAAAAAGTCATGCAGTTGTCGCTTGAAAATCAAACTTCAGTATTAGCAGTACACGCAGACTGCTCCCTGGAAACTGTTTAAATAGGTGGAGGTTTCAAAAATATGAAAACTTGAGCAAAACCATGAGCAAAGGAAGGATGGCTGACTCAATCCTATCATTGCCACTTATGAATTATTCACTGTGCTCCAGCCCACGTGCATGAGGCACACTTTTTAACATACTGTGAGACTGCATCACAGATGGCTCCCTGCCATCTGTGCTGGGAAGTCCCTTGGACATGTATTTTGCAGCAATGCCATAGGGAAAACCCATGCTTGGGTCAACTCCTGTGTCTACAAAGGGAAGAAGGTCCTCTGCCTGCCTGCTGAAGCTCTAGGGTAGCCACAATGGAGGCCAGCACAATTCCTACCTCTCGTGGCTTGTGGCGTTGCTCACCCTTTCTAGACACATGTCTTCTAGCAGAAAAACACCAGCAAAATCCCACAGAAACAACTGAGGTTTGCAGATTGCAAGAGGGTTACAGGAAAACTAGTCCTGTATTTGGAGCCTAAGGCCACTGCATCCCGCATGGATCAGCCCCATCCCAAGTGCTGTCATGTCTCCGTGGACTGGGGGAACAGAAGAATGCTGGGGTTACCAATGGAGAATAGCAATCAGCCTCCTCTTCTGAACAGAAGTTTACTGTTCCCTCTCTGTATTTCCAAATCTGATTTCAAAAGTTCGGAGGAAAATTAAATCAGTCTGAAAATGCCAGATGGATTGCGAGCACCAATTCTTTTACTCATTATTTAAATAAAGGAGAGATGAAGAGGGACAAATTATTTTGGAGAGAGCCTTTTTTGGTTTTTTTTTTTCAGGAAGTAATCCGTCTGGAAGTCTAACCCAGAGGTAGTTTCTGCTGCCAAAAGCTGCCATGCCCAGAAGAGGTGGTACACATGAGGACTCACTGCCTGCACATTCTTTGCAGTTCTGAAATGAGCATGGTCTTCTTGGGATGGACAAAAGCCAAACCAACAAAACAGACCCTGGCATTCCTCTGCAGTGCTGAATATGTGCCAACAGGACTCCAGCAGCCAGACCTATCCCATGGTATGCAATTTTTCAATTTCCTGCAGCCAACAGATCTTGTAGAAGGATTTCTCCTACTGCTGCAGTTGGCCTTGTGTCACTGATTCAACTTTATTAATCAGCTTCAGTGAAAATATAATCACCATCAGAAACCCTGTGCAAAGGAAAAGATGAGACACAAGAGCTGCACATCTTGGAGGTAAATCCAGGGGGAAGGTGGGTGGCCTGAGACCCCCTGAAGCCACATGTGCCCTGCCTACTCTTACTTGAGAAAGGACTGTTGAAGTGAGTCTTTATATCCAGAGTCACGGGGCATGGACCACTCCATTACTTGCCTCAAAGGACATTTTTTGGAGGCACCTTAAAAAAACAGATACTCACTTGCCATGCTTGGCAGTTAGTCTGATTTGCAAAGTCCCTCTTCCCATCTGCTTTATTTCTGGCATGGGCAAACTGAGTGCTGAAAGAGCACATCACTGGGAAGCCCATTTGATGCTACAGCTCCAGCAGACAGGCCTGGCTCACCTCACAAAGGCATGGTGGGACCAGCCAGAGAGACAATGAAACACAGTCACCACTGCTTTCTTTACACAGCAGCTTGACTGAACCTCCTGCTGAATCAACCACAAGTGGATACAGATGCAATTTCAACACCACACAGTGTATTAAACACCCGTGGCTTGATCCACTAGTATATCCCATGGTTGTGGCTCCATGAAGATAAACAGGGAGACATAACCAGAAGCTACACTTACCCACTTGTCCTCAGAACCAGACACATTTGTCACAGGTTTCCCATTTCCTGAAAGACACCTTCCAGTACAAAGCTGTAAGTGATAACTGTGCAAGGGGGCTATTCTTGGCCCGATGCACAGAGAGGCAGCTATATGGATAAATTCTGCTGCAGCTAAGCAGAGTTTAGTTTGGGACATAAGTCACAAACCAGGACCTTTTCCTCACCATGGGCTCTGATCAGTGAGGTATCATCTCCTCATGCACAGCTACATTTACTGAGATTTATGCGGATTAAACACCACACATCAGGGAAAATCCAATGGCAGCAATGAAATACCAATGCAAACCCACTAACAGGAAAACATACTTCTTCCAACAGCAGAGTCACTGGCAGCAGCCTTCACAACAGGAAAACAGTAAACAGCATTAGGACCGTGACATCCACTGATCTGCACTAAACAGGTGCCTTCAATGGGTGTCACACTGCTGTCCTCTAACATTCCTCCAGCAGATTCCATGCCACATCTATCTGCAGCATTCCCAGCATGCCTTTATTTCCTCTTCTCAAGAGAGGAAATGAGATGATCTGCCCAACACTTCAACAATCCAGTTTAACTACCAGGGCAGGTATCTGCACTTCTTGCTGCTGGCTGCCAAGCCTGTGCACATACACCTGGGTAGCAGGAATGAGATGCAGCCCTGCTCCAGCTAGTGTTTTTCTGCTCCACAGTGAGGATCTGCCAATCTACATCCAGCTGTCACACAGAATTGCTCACTGGGCTTCCTGGCTGACACTGTCTGGAGAAGGCAGGGTGTGGCTTCAGTGATCTGGCAGCACAGTCCTCGCAGTCTCAAAGGCCACCTGTTAACAGTCCTGGAAGGCCTTCACAGTGGATAAATGCCAGTGGAGAGCCCTGAACTAAATGGCAGGAAGTAAGCCAGATAGGAAACAGGGGAGACCTTAAAACACAGAGCATGAGGGACAAGAGAAGGATAGGTCAGTCTCTGGGGCTTTACAGAAGTTGTGTGATGTGCCTGGTGCGTTGATGCACACGTAAGGAGATGAAATCATGTTCTTGCCTCCCATTGTACCTCCAAGTGACAGGGGCAATGGCAACTCCACGTCCAAAGTGACAGGTCATTTCAACTTCTGAGCAAAGGAAGGGCAGACAGATCAGAGCCCTGGACAAAGCAATAAAGCAGTCTACATGATCTCTGCCTGTACAGTGCAAAACCCAGAATGACACGGTATTAGTGCAATCCTAGCCCTACCTTGTTGGAGAAGCAGTGACAATGTACCATACCTCATCAGGCTGAGCCCAGTCACTTTAGCATCACAGTGTAGAAGAGGGATTAAATCTCCCGAAGTCAATAAGAACAATTTTCTTAGGGTAACTGTAAAGTTAAGATGTTTTAGCCATTTTTAATCAAAATGGACTCTAAGAAATTTCCCTTTCCCAAGAGGAAAGATAGCCTTTTGTTTCCTGGTTTAGTGGATGGATACATCAATACGCAAAAAAGTGGACGTATCTCCAAACAGCTAAGTGTAAAAGGAAAAAGTCACAAATCCTAAAAACGTGTCCTGCTGAAAGGAAACATACTGAAGGCTGCAGTAGTTATAACCTATGAGACAAGCACTGCCCACCTCCCACCCCCCCTATTTGAAGAGGCCACAGTCCAACCCTCCACGCTGGAGACTTCCACCCGTTCCAAAGGGAGTTCTGCACCGGGTCTGATTGGCTCAGGCTCCCGCCCCAGACATTCCCCCAGGTTGAAGATCCACTTACCTGCCTGGTTTGTGGTTACATTTACAGACACAAACTGCCGGGCTCCGGGGCTCTGGTCGGACACTCCATTCACTGCCTCAATTTCAAAGGTATAGTTTGTATGAGCAAGCAGATCCACCATCATGACAGAGGTGTTTTTCAGGCCGGTTTGCTGGGGGAGGTACCTGACATGACCGCCACACGCCTCACACAGACCCGAGTGTGCGCTGCACTTCTTGCATGCAATATAATAAGACACATCTTTCCTTCCACCAGTATCAGCAGGGGGAATCCATTCCAGAAAGACACTAGTCTCGTTAACATTTGAGATGGCACTCCGAGGAGCAGAGGGGGGTCCTGGTTTGTAAAGTGAGAAAAACACATGGTAAAAACAGTATCATCAGTCATCCTGCTCGCTACTACTCTCTAGGCTGAAAAGAGATGCCCCATTGCTCACATGTCAGAAAGTACACGAGGACCATTTGCTACAACACCTGAAGAACTGGGAAAACAGGGATTGGTTTTGAGCACTCCCACCTCTCTCAAGAGATCTGTGTTGGGATGCAGTCCCCTGTGTGGGAGGACAGGGATAGCTCAAACCCGAGAGGAGGAGCACTGTACCCTGGGGCACTGTCTCTGGTGCTCTCCTTGCTTTTCCTGCGAAGGGATTAGCAAGTCTTTGCCCTGTCCAAGTCACTGTTGGCTTTGCCAGGAGCAAGATTCCTCCTCCTCACCCCACTGCCCCTATATCACTACCCCTGGATGCTGAAAAAAAGACACACACTGGGGTTTTTACACTACCCAGGTACTCAACTCAGATGCCAAATCTTTCCTCTGTATGCGCCCACCTCTTCCCATCAGGCATTTGGCAGCAATGGAACCAAAGCTTAGGTATCCAAATCACACTTCAGGGAGATGCTCGAGGTAGCCCAAAGCAGATGGTGATCTCCAAGGGCCACTGGAAACACGGCTGTATCCAGCCCTCCTGGTCCCTGCCAGGCTGGGGCACGGCTGGTTACCCACGCCGTGCTTGCATACTTTGCCAAGCCTCCCTGCGCAGGATGCCAGCATGGCACTGGCAAGGCTATCCAAGGAGGAACAGCTGCTGCAGAGGTGCCAGAGCACCTGCAAAAAGCGGGCTGCTTCTCCTCACCCTGGTGGGAAAGGCCATGGCTGGGCAAGCAAAACCCACGTGGAGGCACCTTCAAGACTTGCTTCCTCTCAGAAAGTGCTGTGAGGTTTTTGTTTTCAACAGGCTTGTGTTGCAGATGAAGGGCAAGCTGCAGATACACTCTGAAGACAATGTGAAAGGACAAGCAGGAGTCTCATGCAAGATACCTTCATGTTAAGTACTCAGGGAATGCTAATGAATGAGGAAGAAAGAGGAAATGCATCAAAGCAAGCCAGGATGGATTTTAGTCACAGCACCACCAGAAACTATACAGCAAAGGCTGGGATTTTTGCAAGGGAAGGTAACACAACACACTCACTCCTCTTCAGTTTGAATGAAGTTGTCAAAACCCATGAGCAGCTCCTTGAAAGGAGTCCAACAAGTAGCTTCACTAGCTAGACATCCATACGAATCTAACAGGCTGACTTAGGCTGTCATCTTCTCGTTTTGTAGTGATAATTAAACTTGATTCGTTATTTAAAACGGGCAGTGTTGCAAAAATGAAGTCACCTTATAAACCAGAAGCATTCTCTTCCGTTTCCTTTTTCTATTCCCCTCCCTGAGTCTATAAAATTTGTAACACTGAAACACTGTCATGATTTCGACTCAAGCTGTTCTGATTCAATGAGAACCTCACTGCCAGAGGAAATAAATATTGCTGATGTATTTTTTTGTTTGTTTTTCAGAGGAAAAACAGTTGAAGAAAAAACCTAAGTTAGCTTAGGAAATGGCAGATCATCTTTGTTTTGTTCTGTGAGCCCTTTGGATCCCTACAAACAGGGAGAAATCCACTCCCAAGCTGCAACCCAGGGATCCAGCACTATTTAGCTAATGACACCAACATACAGCCCAAGTCAGGACTATTTTCTGCAGCGCCATACTTGTACTGATATAATGGAAATTATGGAATTCATCGCTGGAGCTGTATGGAGTTATATGTATTGCACTTCAGGATTTTTTGTATGTTTTTTTACTGGTTAAATTGCCCTATTTTTACTTCCACTGGATGAGTGCCCTTCTGCTGATGCCAGTACTCTAGGAAAAAAATGAAGAACTCAGGCACAAGAAACACTTACTGGACAATGTGTCTTTAACGGGGGATAAATTATTACTTTTGTAAAGTCACCAGAGGTTTTCACTTGCTTTGTACAGAAAAGTCAGCTACTCTTCTTGAAGGCTTAAAAACATCAGCTTCAGTGGAAATGCTTTAAAACTGGTAGGACTTTATAACCTATAAAATTAGCGTTCTCACAGGGCCTCAGAGAAAGGTCTTTAGTGGTCTACAGATATCTAAGAAAACCTACTTGAAGAATCCTGAAACTTTCTGTACCGAAATAAAACTTGGCTAAACCCCAGCTGGGAGAACAAAAGGGGTTTTACCTTCAGAATAGGGGGGCCCTAGATCTGCTAAGGTGGTCTGTTTTAATTTCCAAACTCCTGTTGTCAAGGGCACAGATATTAGTCTAGTGACTTAAAAAGACATATATAATTTTTGTATTTGCTACTTTATACCCTAAGATTCACCCCTTTTGCACCACAACTTTCTGACAAGAGGCAAATACTTTCTGAAAACAAAGATATTGGTATTTTTCTTGATGGACAGCAAACCTGTTGTTTACTGATGCACATACTTTAAAATATAACCTGAGAGAGAAATTACTCTCAAGATAGAAATACATGTACGTAAACACTTAAAGCTAACTGCAAACTTTTTACAAGTAGACTCTTACAGTAAATAAAGTCTTTGATTTGTCCCATGTGTCATAACACTACAAATATTTCCCCAACATACTCAACAACAACAAGGCTACTTGTTAGAGACATGAGGAGAAAGGAAAAGGATTTGGTTTTAAAGAGATATTGTGCTGAAGGAACTGAAGCTAGAATTACTTAGTTAAGAAGAAATAAAATGCAATTGCTTCCTGGAAGATACATAATAATATTAAGAGAATTCTCAAGTGTCCATCAGGACCAAAATTTTTTCTTTTTGTCTGAGAGCACCTATTATTTCAGACTGCATCACAGCACTATTAGTTTCAAAATCACCAGTCATTACTTATAAAACATACTTAAGAAACCGGAAAAATTGAACAAAAATGTATTCCTCCCTCACCCTGTACTTAACTGAGCAAGTGACAGTGATACAGCAGCTAGTTTTCTTTAGTGATGCTGGTGGTGGTGGTGGGGAGACTCATGCAGCTTGGAACCGAAAAACACTCTAAATTAGGAAAATGTGATTTTACAGCTATACTGAGTGTCAAGGGGGCTTTGCAGGTGTAGACCTGAAAACAGACGTTGATGTATTCTCTAAAATGAACTACATTTCCTGTTAAAGGAATCCTATGAATATTATTAACTTCTGTGGCAACAAATAATAAAAACATTTAAAAAAAACCCTTGCAGTATTTTCCTACCAGTCATGACTCAAGTCTCTCTCACTTGTGTTTTAGTTCATGATGAGCTGTTGCCTTCCAGATGTACCTGGACTGGTTTAAAACACCAGTGTCGCTACCTACTCTTTACTGCCCCTGCCAAAATCTTCTACCCCTGCTGCTGAGCTGGCACAGCACATGGGGCCCTGCTCATCACCTTCAGCACAAATACAGCAGTATTAGGACATCTGAGAAAAGATGCATGGGGAAAGTGAGGGTGACAGAAGCACGTGGAGAAGGCTCAGATATTCTACCCTGCTGTTGGGGTGGTAGGTGTGAATGCCAGCAGAGGCACTGCAATGTCCTCAGCTGTGCCTCTGGGGTTTGCAGTGGGGAACAGAAGCTGAGCTGCACCTTGATCGGTACTAAACTTCTCATCTGCCCCAGAAGGACTTGGTACCCTGGCAAGCCATATCCCAACACAGCTTCAGGCACCATGCCTGGGCTTTAAACTACCTTACAGCAAGCTCTCAAAACAAAAGTAAAACCCACTCGGAAAGAGAACCACCCAAACAGTAAAAACCAACAAACTTAGACAGCCACCACCAAAAAATAAGCACAAACCCCCCAAACAAACGTAAAAAGAAAATCCCACGGCATTTGCAGAGTTGAAAATTACAGCCTTCACCTACAGGATTTGAACTGCACTAGAAACCTGGGAGAGACAGGCTCTTGAAGTTAATTTCTTTTTAACAAGGGTTGTTCACCTAACTTGCTTGTGCCTCTCTGAACCCTGCCAATGCTCCTCAAGCCATAGGCATGCATAAACATCTTCCTCTGGGATGGCAGCTCCTTCCCTGTGCTAATGCACCATCAGGACAGACTGGGTGTGTACCCTTCCATCCCGAGAAGGGCAGAGAGCACCACTGACGGTGGGCAGGAGACACAGTGGACACCAGAGTCTGGCATAACTCTGTCTCAGTTGCTGGCTTTGGTGCTGTCTGCACAGAAAATACTTTATGAGTGCTTCCAGAGCTCAGTGTGTTTCCCAATACCATGCTGGACCACATTTATCTGAGTTTTTTAAGTCAGGCCAAGGGGCAAAATGAACATCAAGAAAGGCTGTAACTCACCCTGGCTATGGCTCCAAAAGACTCTGGCATACCTATTTAATAAACTGGGAAGTGCTTGCATGACTCACCCCCCCAGACCTCTTTGATCTGACAGCACCAGTGACTCCAATGCTGCCTAAGGCTGCCTTCTCCTTCCCTGAAGCACAGCATCCAACAGCCATGCTCCTTTGCCTGGTGAAAATCAAAGGCAGAGTTCAAGGGGCCTAATTCTGCTCCAAGTGCCTCCCGCGGGCAAGCAGAGAGCTGCCAAGGGCAATTTCCTTTGTGAGAGTGTGTCTCCAACAGGAACAGACTTTTTCTTTCTCTTTTTGGAGTGCAAACTTTGGAAGCTGGGAAGGACATCTGTATTCACTGGGAAGGGCACAAAAGCCACTACCATCCCTACGTGATGCAAAGTAGTTCCCGACAGTATGGAAGTCACCACTGCACCATTGTCCAGTGGCTCTGAGCATGTATGGAGTCATGAACCTACTCTTCCTCCATTGCTTAAGTTTCTTGCAAGCCCCAACTGCTCCTGCACCAGTAGTTCAACCTCATTTCAGTAATTTTCAACCCCTTCTGTACCACAAAAATTACATTTGGAGCATGACAGTCCTAGCTCAGATCTGTGCTATGCTCAGCAGGACTAGCTGGGGGCATGGAAATTGTGGCCTTAAGTGCCAGAAACATAAACTGAACAAGGAACTTTCAAGGTACAGCTGACAGGATGGCAGGAGGAGGGTAAAATTATTGATTCTGATTACACCAGCTCCACCCTGGACTCTCAGTACCCCAATGTACCTGTTACACTGCCCACCCTGACACCCAGGGGATAAATTCTACATTTTGGAGACGCAGTTTCCAGCACAGAGTTTTGAGAAGAGTGACCAGCTCCAGGCAGATTGGAAAGATAGGGCTCTCTCCCAGCTTGTTTGTGAAAATGAGCTACGAGATGACATCAAGCAGGACCATGGAGACTCCATCCATGCCCACGGCTGGCAAGGACTACCCGTTGTTTATTCCGCGTGTGTGCCCCACACTGGTACCCATGCACACACCGACACGGGTGTGAGATGCCATGCTGCTGGCTGAGTCCACCCAGGAGTGCAGGGGGCCAGAGAGAGCATTTTCTCATTACAAAAAGTGGCTTGGATGCCAGCTTTCTAAGCAAAAAGCACGGAAAAGTCTCTTCTCGTGTAACCAGAAGGACGGTGGACAAAGACAGTGACATTACAAATGTGTCAAGACTAGTTCAGACTCCAGTGCAGAGCCTGGAAAAGCACATTAGTTAGTATCATAATGTCTAGTCACAGTACAGGAACAGCTTGAAAGGATTAAAAACAACCCTATAAGCACATGCTTACTTGTACAGGCCATTGTAGGTGGGTCTGATTCCTTCCTAAAATAGTGCTCTTCACACAGGCAAGATGTGGATGCTTCATCAAGTGTGTAGCTGTGAGGGGGGCATTTGCTGCAGGATGGACTGTGGGGTGAAGCTTTGAAGAACCCAGGTCTGCATACTGTGAAAAGAAGAACCACAGGCTAAGCTCTCCCATCATAAAATTAGTCTCTTCACATTTCCTTTTTTTTTAAAAAAAACGTATCTTCAGCTATAAAACAGACAAATACTCACAAGCTATTTAGTTTGCATATTTTAAAACAGTCTATGCCACTAACAGATAGTGCATACTTAAATATCTGCATGAAAGAGAATGTGAATTTGTTGATTATTTCTTTCCCCTAGCATCTGCCATTGCTGGGTATTTATTTTCCTTGTTGAATGCATTAGAGGTAACATCATCTGCGCTCTGCTTTAGAAAACATTACTGTGATTTCCCCCCGCCCCACCATTCAATCTTAGGAAAACAGGTAAAATACATTTCATGTTTTTTGTCTAAGATGTTCTACACCCAGAAATCAATGTCTCAGCAAACAAATAGCAACACAGTCGTGGAGGGGATCTCAAGATAGATATCTTTAAGACATTGTGATAGGGCTACTTCCCTAGGGTCCTTCCCTCTGCAAACCTGCAATGAATTTTAAAGTGCTCCATATGACAGGCGATCCTGGGTACAGTCTGAACCAGGCATGCTCACCGCACAAGATATTTCTTTCAGCTCCAATACATATGCATGAGGAGGCATAAGGACTTGATCTGAGAGCTACTTTTTTTCTTACAAATCCATGGCTATGGGTAGCTTGGGATTTTTTTTTTAAGTAGTTTGAAATGAATACAGTAATATCTTGTTTCCATCCTCCTGAAACAAGTGCTTTTTCACCTATGCAAAGCTGTCTGCACTTCACCTGTGTGTGCATATTCAGCCAGAAGCAGTGACAGCCACACTTTTGCAAGTGTATTCTTAGGAAAAAAGCCCAGCTGGCCGTGTATCATACTATTGTATACAGAATTACAAATGCACTGTTAGCAAAAGGAGGAAATGTTGATTTTCTGTTTGTCTCAAAAAGAAGAAACACGGAGACATGTTAAAGCAGCTCTAAAGTGCTGTTACCTTTCTTCCTTCTGAATTGCTTTAAAATATTTCTGCCCAGTATGATATTAATGATGCACAGATCTGCTATCAGACTAGAAGAAGTTACACGGAAATCCCAGAGCCTTTCCATCTGCATTCAAACTCTCCCAGTTGTAATTAGCTTGCAAAGAAAATGAGTTCACAGCAAAAGCACTAATATTATCCCATCAGGAATGTCCCAGACAATCACAGCATGTGCTAAAACTCAGCAAGTGATGACAGAATTCATCTTCACTGTAGGTAAAGTACAGGTTTTTGCTAGTGATCCCTTTCCTCTGATGGACCAACAAGGACAACTGCTTCTAAAGTTGGCTCTGCTTCCTGCAGTACCAGAGAAACTCCCTTGACATCCTCCCTTTTACGTCAGTAGTGTCTTCACCAAAGGTGAGACACTTGCACATCAATTCCCAACTCCCAGAGCTGAACAAGAAGTCTTTGGTGATGAAGATCACTCATGCATCAAATGTGTGATTCAAGAGCATCCCAGGCCCCACCTCCACAGCCCTGCCTGGACCTCACACCTCTCACAGCAGCCCTGAAGCAGGTCCCAAGCCCAGCACAGGTCACCACCACAGATCTCCAGCCCCTCCACCCTGCTGTAGGGGGTGATCATCTCCCTTCTGGCCTCCCCAAACCAAGCGCTCTCCCACACAATTCCACAGCTTCTCTTTCTTCCCACAAGACAGGCAGAGAACAACTGGTTGGACTGGAGAGATTTACAGCTTTTAAAAACCCATTTTTCCAAAATTGCTCATCATCCAACTAGTGTTCCATTCCTGGGCTGTGGTATCTATCTGCAGGGTGCAGTTGTTCTGCTTTGTGCCCAGGCACCAGGACCAGCAAACAGATCCAGGGCTGAATCTGTTCTTTATGGCTCTTAGCAGATTTACCACAAGCTGCCCTCATGCTTTATAGCACATCCCTCCGTTTCCAGCACATACTTAAGTTCTTTTATTTACTTTACAATCACCTTCAAATGCTGCCCTACCTACAGCAAGAGCTGTTACACAGTCTCTGGAGAGTCTTCTGGGAAAGCAGACCACCAAATGGCTCCTCTCTAGCCTGCAATTTGTATTTCAAAGCCAAATAAAACACCCTTGCACACACAGGCAACAGGAATGGGGAAATGAAAGCACGAAAATGTGCAACGTGTAACAACAGCAGCGCACATCTAGTGTGTACTCCATGTAATTAGCCCTCAAAAAAAGGACCTGAATTTATCTCATTATGTTCTATCAAAACAGACAGAAAATCATTACAGCACAAGAGTTTACTATGCTTCTATTTTGTGCAAAGCAGCATATGCAAAATAAGTCAGTTTTCCTTGACAGATTTTAAATGAGGTGCAGCTTGCTGATGATGGTACGATATGTAGCTCAGCTCAGAGGGAATGTGTGGTTTTCATGAATAAATACGGAGCCAAGAGATGCACAAGGCAAATAACCCATGCTGCAATGAGAGATGTGAAATACAACTGAACTAGACTAATTTTTGTACAAACATGGGTCAGGTCCCATCTCTATTCAAAAAGTACAAGGAGGAATACTCAAGAGCATTACATTACACTGAAGATTTCAGCGTGAGTCCTCAAAACAGGCAGGCAGCAGAGCAGCATCCTGTTGGACTGAGGTGAAATATTCCAGTGCCAGTTAGAAAGGAAGAATTCAGGGACAGGAGATGGGTTTTGCAAAAGAGGGAGTATAGAAAATCAAAATAAATGCGAGAAATGCCACAGTGCATGATGTTGGCTGAATCTACACACCTGCAGCAGATGCTTTGGGGAGGAGCATTGTCTTGGCTGAGCTGAACCAGCCAAAAGCAGGAGCTGGTACCCTGTCCATTTTCTGCTACTGGTGGCAATGTCTCAGACATTTTGCAAATTTGTTTCAGAGCAGAACAGGGCCAAAACCAACTTACCTTGAACGTGTCTTGCATTTTGGTCTCTTATCTTACCACTGCTCTTCTGACAGTCAAACTTATATCTCTTCATGAAGTATACATGACTTTATTTAACTTAAAATTACGTGGGTATCTGGTGTTTAATTCCTAATTAAATCTTATTTTAGTCTTCTTATATTTTTATCTCAGTATTTCCAATTTACCAGCTATTGAAAGGATACACAGAACTAGCACAGTACAGTCAGACAGATAATGCTACTATCTCTCTTTTAAAGGGGATAGGAAAGCAGGAGAAATAAGATGAGCTTAAGACTCCTCATAATCTGCTGCAAACCAGCTGAAAAGAAATGAAATCAAGTTTGAAGCTGTTGATGAGATCTGCTGCTTTCTTCTTAATATTAAAACTCTTTAACTGATTAACAGCCAGCGACGTGTGAAAATAGTCTTTAAATTAAATTGGTCGCTAGAAAAAAATTATTATTTTTAGAGATACCAAATACGCCATAAACAACCTGCTAGTGTTAGGTACGAGTGGGATGTGTTTCTGTTAGTAGCACATCCATTATTAGCAAATCAATTTCACTCTGTTTATTTTTAATAGCAACCACAAAACGCGGCATGCACAGAGCATTAACATCTGCGCAGCCTCTTGCTGCACACTTTAAAGGGGCCAGAGAGAGATGGCCATGGTGAAGGATGGCAGCAAGACCATCTTGGGATTGCAATGGCATGAGCTGATCCCTTAAATCAACAGCATTAGAAACTGTCTTTGTACCTTGCAGAGCTACATGCTGAAAGACGCATGCTCCTGGAAGGAATGTGGGTGGACAGAGGTAGAACTGCTGGTCCTCTCACAGTGAAAACTGGCCTCTGAGAACAACATGCTGGATGTTCCGTACCAGCAGCAGAGACAGTGAGTACCAGTGAGGAGACAAAGCAAAAAGAGGGGAGAACAAGCCAGTAGCACCAACCAGCTGGGACGACTTGCCAAATGATTATCTGCAAGCCTTAACATCAAATGATTTGCAGCTGCATCCCTGCAACCATCCCTTCCCCGAGCTTTGGCTGGACTGCAGCCAACAGGCAGGGCTACTCTCCAGCTGCCCCATGCCTTTGCTGCACACTGACCCAAGGCAGCACATGCTGGAAGCAAGGACCACATCCAAGGCTTTCCATGCTCTTGTGACCATGTCAGTAAAAACCACCCAACTACCACAGAACCATAAAGGCTGGAAAAGACATCCAAGATCACTGAGTCCAACCTTTGACTGAACACCACTGTGTCAACTAAACCATAGCACCAAGTGACACATCCAGTCATTTCTTGAACGCTCCTAGGGATGATGACTCCACCACTTCCCTGGGAAGCCTGTTTTAATGCTTGACAACCCTTTCAGTGAAGAAATTCTTCCTGATGTCCAACCTGAATCTTGCCTGGTGTAGCTTTAGGCCATTTCCTCTTCTCCTGTCACCAGCTGCCAGGGAGATGATTTCCCTCCTAAATGATGCCCAGCCTTCCTGGACCCTTTTGTCCTTAAGGACTCTACCTGAAGCAGTGTCCTGAGCAGGTCAAAGTTCTTCTCTGGAAGTCCAAGACAGGTTTTGTAGATGCCTTTCCTTATTGTACCAAGAATTGAAAACTTTATAATTCCTTGGTCACAATGCCCAAGGCGGCGCTCTACCATCACATCTCCTACTCTATTCATAAGTAGCAGGTCTAGCAGGGAACTGCCCCTGGTAGGCTTACTCACCAGGTGTGTCAGGAAGTTAACATTCCACACACTCCAGGAACCTCCTAGACAGTCTCCTCTCCACTGTGATGAGTTTCTAGCAGACATCCAGGAAGTTAAGGTGTCCCACAAGAACAAAGGATAATGTGAAACGTCAGCCAGCTGCTTGCAGAATACTCTATCGGTCTCTTTATCCCATAATTAGTATTAGTGGGAATTCCAGTTTTGTCCCTGTAGAGAGAGAAGCTAGGAAACATGACCCTATAAGCCTTGAAACCCCAGGAGATATAAAAAACGTCCAACTTATTACTCTCTTTGCACTCTCGTGATACTGGGAGGATAAGCTCACAGTACTTAAGTGCTTAGGATCAGTAAAGTGACCTTTCATATCTCCCAGCACATAAAACTCCAACAGGAATTGCACTGTCTCCCTTGCAGAGCACCAAATTAGTCTCCACAGCAATCAGAAACCACAAGTATAACTCATAAGGTAGTGCCACTGATCCATAAATAAAACTAAACGACTAAATCTAACAAAAATTAGTGAGGATAAGGATGCCTACCCTAGATGGAGCACAGGTTATCCAGCTGAACCTGAGGTTTCTTCCCCTATGCCTGGAAAGCCCCTTTGCTTTTCCTTCACATCCTCAGTCCCATTTACCTTTCCAGACTGCCAACTTCTTCAGACAAGGACACACAGCTCAAATTGTCACAGCTTTTAAAAGCAGCCACAGTGTAAAACTGCCCCATGGGCAGACCCACAGTCCAGAATGAGGCAGCTCTCAGCTGAAACACAAGCAGGATATGGAGGGTGTGTGTCTGTGTGTGTGTGTGTGTGTGTGTGTGTTTTCAGCTCTGTAGCTCATCAACTCCGCTTTCATTAGCGCATTGCTCCAGTGCAGGGAATATGCCCTGAGAGTTGAAGGATCTGAGCAAAAACAAGCTACAAATAAATCAGCCCCTGTTCTCTGGAGCTGCCATGCCTTGAAGTGTTCGCAATGAGAGGAGGGTGCTGCTGCCTCTTAGATGTGTCCAAAACCTATAAAAGGCTTTAGCGAGGTACAGTCTTTACAATGTGGAATCAATTAAAATGCTGAGAGGCTCCAAGCCTCAGCTTGTGCTCCTGACACGCTCTTTTACATACAAGAAAAAACAAAACAGAAAACCACAATGGACTGTCTTCGTGTCTCCCAACAAGCACAAACATATGAATGCCAAGCTCTTCTAAAAAGCATTTCAAGAACTACAGCAACCCACCACAGAGCATCCTTCTGCAGAATTTACAAGCAGGCTCCCAAGAGCTAATCCACCCCTCCCTATAAGCTTTCCTGAACTGCAGGCTGACACTGAAATTGCTGCCAGAGCTACAAAGCTGCAGAAAAATGTGTAAAATGCCCCGATTATATCTCTTTTAGGCTTGGTCTCCCCTATCTGCAATAGTGCTATGTTGCTTCCTGTAGCATGCCTTGGGGATTTGAAGGGAATTAAATAAATACCCACTAAGTAATTTGAAGCTGCCGGTTCGCCTCAATCCAGTAGACTTGCCAACATCTTTCAGGAAGTCCAGCATCCAATGCTGCAGTCCAAGCCCTGCTAAAGGTCCTTTTAAATGATGTCCTGGAGCTTGTTGGACAAGTGGGGCATCTACAGGCTCTGCACTTTGAATAGACTCAGCCCCTAACTTGGATCTAAACCAATTCATGCATCTCAAACGGGAAATATTCTTTTAAAGCTTTTTTTTTCTTTTGTTCTAAGAAAATATTGTCTTTTAATGCCATCCTGCCCAACCCTACACTAACTCAGGCTGAATTATTTCCACTCTGCATTGAAATCAGCTCTAGCTCCGAATACAAAAACAACCTTAAAACCTAGAATATAAATAAATTTGTACTTTCAGTTCCTTCCTCTGAAATACCATGTTTTTCTATCACATGGCTCACTAAATTGTCACACAACAATTTATGACATAACCATAGTTGCTAGAAAACTAAGAATTAACTGCCACTAATGACATTAATGTCTTTCTTCTAAATGGTATAAAACCTTATCACGTGGCATCACCCTGAAAAATTCATCAAATTCCCAAGTAAACTACATTTTCAGGACATAAAAATACCTAGAACACAACAGATTTGAAAAGGCTCATGCTTACATTAGTATCTTAATGGGCTGTATTTCTGCACATTCTGACTTCGCTCTAAAGAAGATTTTAAAGCAATCAATGAGGCAAAACCTGAGTCAAGCCTAAACTCTCAGCAGTGTGATGGAGGAGCAGGGAAAGAGATTTATCCTGGCATATATGCAAACCCACACTATCATTTGGGTTTGATTTCGCAGAAGGAAAGCAAGCTATGGAAAATAAATGCTCTTAGGGGAAACAGAAGATTTTTCAAAAGCATTTAGCAGTGTGCAGGCTTTCTCCCTCAGGCTGTGTAAACTGCAGGGCTAGATGCTTGTGCTTTGGTTTTGTGGGGTCCTCCTTTTTGCCAAACTTTCCTGTCAAAAAAAAAAAAAAAAAAAACAACCCTGAAACCGGTACATTTCCAGGGAAAGCACTTAAGGTGAAGAGTCATTTTCTAGCAAACCCAAAATTTCTGTGACCTGTGGCTACATGCTTTTGCAAGCATGTACAAGGGCTCCTTCAGCTCTCAGCACAGGCAGCACCTCAAGCCTTCCTTGATTTCTGGCTACAAGGGACAGATCCATGCTGATCTCACTGAACCCCAACTATCTGGCTTACAATAAAAAAAAAGAAGTCCACATCCTGTTGCTACAGCTTTTCTACCTATTGTATTTATAAATTACGTATCTTCACAAATCTCTATGTCTATAAAAATCTATTCACCTTTCTCTCTGAGGCATGGGACAAAGATGCACTTAAATTACTCCTAAATTACTGTCTTTGGTATTTTAATGAAGGCAAACTGATACCATTTTACTCCCTTAGACAGAGGAAGCCATGATTTACAATGCTGCACCTAAAGGAAAAACACAATTTAAGACACAGAAGGCAGCAGAGACACATTCGTTTCCGCACGCTCATAAACATAACTTAGGATGCCCGGCTCCACACATAATCCAAGAGGTGCAGGAGTCTATTTTGGGGGGTTCTGCACACAAAGACACGCACCCGGGTTATCCTTTGTTATGCCAATGGCAACTTAAACATTCAAGCTGCATTGTCGTGCTAAGCGAGGGGAGGATTGATGGACAAGCCACAGAACTCCCTCGAGTTCAACAGCAGCATTGGCTGAATAGCAATAACAAGCATCGTCCCTAATGGCAGCTGGGGGACAGGAAAAAACTTGAAAATGATGCAGCCAAAACCCCCCTGGTGTCCATCTGTAAACACCTATTACAGACAGTAATTCAAAGATCAGTTGGCAAAAGCTCCTGGAAAATAGGGCTCTTCAAAGCTACATGTTTGCTGGCACAATACTTCAATGAAAGGGTTTTAGTCTTCTGGTTCAGTCTGCCATAGGGATCTGGAGCCCAACCGGCAAAGAAAGAAATATTCTTTAATTATGTTGTGGTTTGGACAACTGCAAGCCATTGTGGTTAAGAAATATGATGATTGGGAGGATTTATTTTGATGATTTATGCCATATGTGTTTACTCTACCAGCATTTTAAGGTTTTAGTCTGAACTAATAAACTGTACATATGCAGACAGTAAAGAGAATTAAAAATTCTTAAAATATTTCCCTCCAATTGGCTCCACCTTGCTTAACTTTCTTTGTGTGAACAAGATTTCTTGCTGGTATAAAATCAGCCTTTCCTCTGCTGACTATTTGGTCCAAAATAGGCAGCATCCCACCAATCTACAGTGATGCTAACACCTACTCAAAGGGATCTTTTCAAAGCCGGCGTCAAATGTTTAAGGGCTTGTTTGCTTCTAGCTTTATGATCATCTGTCTGGGGAGGTAAATTCGGCAGGATTGGCTGTAGGCAATTTGTTTTAAAATTGTTCCTCTGTAATTTATGGCTGAACATATGTCACTCCAGACACACCAACTGAAATTCCATCAGAGGGTGACCAAGATGGATCTTTTACAGTCCTGACCAAAAAGATAGGAAGGATTTATCCAGAGCTGACAGAAATAAGTGTGCTAAATGGGTTTATGCACAGAACAGTGACTCTGGGGAAGGGATGTTTCTTGGTGTTTGGTTTTTGCTGGGGTATTTTGTTGTCATTGCAAATTTAAGGTACAGGTGGTTCTAGCCAATTTTGCTGTGGGCAGGCAGCTGAGGCACTCAGAAAGAAACCTCTCAGTTCCAGCTCTCAGCAAATACACCTCCCTTTGGTCATGCCTTCTTCCACAGAAGCTCACAGGTTTTCACACTGGAGCACACTGGCTGGAGGTACAGAAGAAGGTCTCACTGAGCTAAATTCTGCCCTGATATGCATACCACGAGATGCTCTGTCTTGTTAGAAGGCCACAAATCAAAGAGTGCGTACAAGGAAGACATGGCAAATACTAATACCCTGAGAAATTCAACCAGGAAAGCTGAGCAAGCTCTAAACAAACAACCAAGTGCAGAAACATTGAGCAGTTATCCTGTCACATGCAGATAGAATGGTTCATCATTTCTGTTTAATTAACCAGACATAAAAATATTGAGATTATTTCTTAAGTTGATTGAACTACCCCTTTGGGTCAGATGAACAGCGCAACACTTTACAGCTCATCTGCCTTGCCAAGTAGCTCCACCAAACAGCTCCTCTTTAGGAGCCAGTTCAACAAAGGGCAACCTGAGGCATTGCTGGCTCTTCCCATGCCAGCCTGACAATATTGGGCACTTCTGTTCTGTGTTGCAATCCATCAGAGAATTTATTTCAGTACTATCTTCTCCTATTGCTGGAGGAAAACTTACTGCATATAAAAAAAAGCTCAAATGAAATATAAAACAGTGTAACTTGACACTTTAAACCTCCTGGTTTTGAAGCCAATCTCAATACTATTTGGGCAGGGAGCCTCGTGGCTTTTGGATGCTGGAGTTGGGTCATCATTGCCATGAACTAGCTACAACTGCCATGACTCCAGCCCAGTCAGAAAAACCCTAAAACCCCAGAGGAAAAAAAAATGCAGTTATATCCCAAGAAGATGTTTTATTAGACATATAAACGTTACTTTCCATATAACATATACATTACTTTGAATATAAACAGTATTTTTCTGAGACAAAAGCATCCATTGGGAGGAGACATCCTGCTAACAACCCTGTCCGCTGCCTCTTCTCAAAGGCTTTGTTCTTGCCCCAGAAATGGCTGTTTGACACATACAACTGTTCCAGAAATTCACATATGAAGCAAAAAGTAAAGCAGAGCAAACACTGCCTTCCCTCTTAGTACATGAAGCCTTGCCATGATGTCCTTCCTGCCAAATCTACTTCCCCATACCATAAAGTACTAGCCTGAAGAACACTCTGCAGCAGCAATGCTGGCATTCTCACAGGCTTTTTATTTAAGGTTGTGAGCTGTCAAATCTTGATTTATGGAGATTTAATTCTCAAACAATTATAAAGGAATACTGTTGCTCACATGAAGCTCACATGGCTCTCCAGCTATAGCTAAAGAAATAAGCATTGCCTTTATGAAATAAGCATTGTTTGCCCTGGAAACCCAGCACTGACTTTACTTGTAATTTTTGCTACATCTCTTGCATTGTATCAACTTGAACCGTCTTTGTAAGAAGACTTTTTTGGGGGAAAAAAAAACCAAGCCAAACCTTCTGCTTTACAGAAACCATTCACGTTGGTCTTCTTCAAGGAAGACTGGAAAACACCAAGAGGGGAGAAAAGGCATCAGCTGGCACAGGCACAAGGGCACTGCACCCTTGGTTTGGCATACCCATGCCTTGTAAGAAAAAAGATTGCAACCTGCTTCTGTCTCATACACAACCACCCTTGCCACTTCTCATTGCCAGCTCCAATTCCACACCTTGTTTTAAACGCCTTGTCAAGTGCTGTGGCACCTGTCCTGCGATACCCAGCAGGTGAGGGTGGTACAGGAAGATGCTGCCTGTCCTCTCAGCAGCCCTGAAATGTAGAGACTGCAGGAGAATAAGAAGAATCAGTCATGTCATGAGGAAGTGAAGGCCCAAAAAAACCTGAGAGGGGAAAAAGAGGTTACTAGCCCTTTTGAGAAGAAAGTCTGAAAACGAGAACACCACCAGCACAGCCAACAGAAGGCAAATGTAAAACATTCGGTATTAATTCTTTATTTGAGGAGGTACACTTTGCACTGAAAGGCCAAATGGGAATTTCCAGACTCAAATATGGACTGGTAATATTTTCCTCCCTGTCATCTTTTGGCCTCCCCAATATCTAGCATCCATTCCATATGGACGCACTTTTGGGTGTTGGTTTCTTCTCATATGCACTAGAGAGCAGCCAGAATCTTCTGTGGCTCTGACACTTAGCCCAAATACCATTTACAATTTATTTTTTTTTCAAATTTGTGCAAGTGGTAAAAATACAAGGTTCATTATTCCGTGCAGAAATTCTCTCATCATCCAGCCAAATTTAAAAATAAATAGTTGCAATTAAATGTGTCGCTACGTTATTTATGTAGATGCATTCAATTTGCAGAAAGCTGCTATAAAAATACTCCCCTTCAATGCATGGGGAAATTTATTGCACTTTTATTGTGTATTTTCTTCTCCCTCCTCAAATGTACGTTGCTCCCTGCCTTTTTGTCACCCGTGTTACTTAACACATCTTTTCCCAGACACTGTTTCTCCTACATTTGTCCCAAAAGAATGAGGGATGTAATCCAAATCCAAATGTTTCTTGATTATTTGTGAACAAGGCTGCTAAATGATTACTAGACAGATAATTCCAGTATTTCCCTTGCAATCATGCACCACTCCTTGTCTCTGCATTTGGCTCTTACAGCTGTTGGGTAAATGATATGCACTAAGGCTGCCCAAGGCTTCTGAGCACATATTAATTCTGTCAGAAACTCCAGACACTCTAAAGAATCGCTAATTTAACAACAGACTGTGAAATTATTTTTTCTTTCTTTATTAATTGCTGTGCTATTTGAAAGTGACTTCACTGCCCCGACTGTATTTGGCATGAAGAACAGGGGGTACTTCATCCTGTGAGGAAACAACTGAAAGCTTTCTCCCCAGCAGTCCCTGTATTCATAACCAAATATAAGTATGTGAAACAACTGCTAATAAAAACAGGTTAACTTGCTGCAGGTGTTCCTCTGTCAATTTAGCCAGGTGATATTAGCAAAATCTGACAGGGAAGCACAGTGATATATTTCATTTGTGCCTTGACATTTTGATTCTGTTTGTTGAAGTGTATGTGCAGGGATCTGGCTTTTTCTCCAAGACCTCTATAGCTGTCAGTCTACAAACAGGATTTGACAAGATGTCCACTTAACAGGATGGGAGGGCAAAGGAAAAAAAAAAAAAAAAGAGATGGAGAGACCAGGTATCTGGGTAAAGCTGCACTGCAGCGCAAAAATGGATGCTTTTCACATACTGAGCAACTCAAAAAAAAAAAAGAGCAGCTTGATATGCAGGATCTGAGACAGTTTGCATACTTTAATCAATAGCTCCTTCGAGAAAAGTGGCCAAGAACAACATAAATAGATGGTAGAGGAGAAAGAAGACAAAATGAGATACCTGGAGAAGGCACAGGATCACTGTACACTCATCCACAGAAATATTTTTGGCAAGTCTTAATTATTTTTTAAAAAGAGAGGAAAAAAAGGTACTTTCATTTGCTCGAGAGAAATTAGATTTAAGAATAAATCTAAATAGGAAGTTTTTCTTTCCAAGGCTGCCTTTTTCCAGCCTGAGGAAAGAAGCAGAAGGTGATGAAGTTGTCTCTTCCAGGGATAATATAGGAATTTAGAAGCCTTCAGTTTGTTTCTCCCTGAAAAGAACTTTGGACCAGAAGCAAGCAAATGATTTATAATGGAACACAGTAGAAAACAGCTACAAAGATGAAACTATAGAAAATGAATGCAGCATTAAACAAGACAGTAACCACAGTTTAGAGATTTATGGTTACTGGCTGGTGTATAAAGATAAGAAAGAGATTCTGATAGTCTGGGTGATTCCTGCATCTCTGCAAGCATGGTTTAAAAGCAAAACTGAATACACAACTCTAAGTTAAAATTCAGGAAAAAAGTATTAATTAGGGGGGTTTTAGCCATACCTTACCTTTCAAAATATGCTTCTACACAGCATCAGCCACACCAGTGCTGCCTACAGGCTGCACAACCAGGCAAGGGCCTGCCTCTTCCTCCTCCAGAAGTCATGACAGCTGTTCCCACCACATCTACACCAGGCTGCAGAGAGGCGCCTTCCTCCTGCCCTCTCCTCTCAGGGCCACGCAGCTGAACACAGTTTTCAAGGTTCAGCACACGTGAGAGATCCCAGGATGAATCCAGCCCCCCTCCACTCTCCCCAGGTCACACGGGACCGGCTGGGTGCTGTCCTATGGACAGGAGAGCTGCTCATCCCATGGCTACGCGAGGGCTACGCACCCTACCACCACACACACACCAGCCTCCAGCTCAGCCTGGGAGCAGGACCAAACCACAGCACCCACAGCTGGGCCAGACACCTCCAAAGCCACCAAACCTGGTCCCAGACAGCAGGCATGTCTGCAAACAGCCTGCCATCCCCCAGAAAGGGAAGGCTTGAACTAAGTTTGTGTCAAAAAGAACCCATGACAGAAATCCCTCAGTAGTTTTGCACCTTCACAGCACTCCTGTATATCACATCTGGCATGAGGTGATGAAAGGAGATCCCAGCTGAGCAGAGCCAGGCGTGTCCTCCTTACCTTGCTGCTCCACCGAGGTAGAAAATATGTATTACTGAAGCTGTAAAGTGCTTACAATTACGGCTGCAAACCCAGTAATCTCCACTGATGTAGGTAAATTGCTGACCTCTCTATCACTGTTACTTACAATGCAAAAAAACCTTGGGTTTCCTCCGCAGCTTAATAAAACCTGTGGGGAATTGGCACAAGGCTTTCATTCCTTATAGCCAGCCTTTAATGTAGAAGTCTAGATTTCCTGGAGGGGAACTGAATAGTTTAGAATAATTAGTGATTTACATATAGAGCTGTCAACAAAGATACATGGTATTAAGTTACCATGATGAAGGGTTCCACCTTCTCCGTTGCTACACTGGATTTGATTTTATTTAAAAATTCTGTGTTTTAATTCCGCTCACATCCTGCAATCGCTAGTAAAGTGGCCTGAAGCGGACAGCAAGAAGAGAGCACTAAATCGAAGGCTTAAATCACCTCTTCCTCAGTTCCCCCTGGCAGATTTAAAGAGCAACCTGGCACTAATGCTTTCAAATAATATACTGTTGGACCTGACACAGCAGAGAAACTCTGCTTCAAATCACACAATGGTCCAGATGACCATGCAATTACAATTAACCTCCTGCCCGCTGTGCATAATGACAAATGATCATGTGAATGATAGACTCAGGAAAGGACCCAGGTATCAAAAAAATTATTTCTGATTCTCACATATTTAAAAAGCCATTTTCAGTCAAGAAAGAGCCAAGGGACACTAATTTTAGTTTTGCATCCAAAAGAAATGAATAACCCTTGATAATACACATGCAGGCATAAGCACAACCCTCTAGCAGCAAGAGGGATGCACGGAAGGGTCCTTCTGCCAGAGCGCTGTAATCGGAAAAGTACTAATATCCTCCACTGCTATAAATCTCAGCCCAGACCAGGAGAGCATGAATTTTGTCCATGCTGGATAAAAAAAGGTACTATAACCTCAAAATAGCACGCAATATTTTTTGGCACACTTACCGAGCCCATGGGGTTCGCATTACAAGGTCAATAAGCAGGGAGTTAATCCTGTGTTGTTCCGTCAGGTTTTGTGCTTCTCCTGCTTTATGTCCCTCATCACCTACTTACCTTGAGACCTCTCCTTACCAGGGAGCAAGCAGCCTCCTCTCTCTGCTCACACAGCATCTTCAGAAGAAAGCAGAGCTATTTTCCAGTCTGCTCCCTCTGCAGAACAGGGAAGTCAAAAGATCACAGCATCCTGGGAAGTGCTGAGGGCACCTCTTTCCTTTCCTGCACTCAGCTCAAATGGGGCAAGAGATTATTTGTTCCAGTAGTGCTCCTGGTCAGAAGGTCTGTCAGCAGAGCACTTGGAATGATCGCTCCCTCACTTGTTCCAGAGAAGTAAGCTCATTAATTTAAATAATTTTTTAAGGTTTTTTGAGAAGTCACTCATTATATTTAGTGTCCAGACCTGATGGGGCAGAAACCCCCAGCTCAGGAGCAGCAGGGTGTATGTGTGTACACATATTTTTACGTTTATATGTATAGGACATGCTTATGCAAATTCTGTCTCCCATTCTTCCTAAATCTGGCATTTTCCACATCTCCAAAGAATGGCAGAAGCAATATGGATATGGCCACTCACCATTTGAAAGCATCAAATCACTTGCAGGCACTGCCACGACCTCTTCTGAGGAAAAAGCAAGCCTTTAGGCCCTCCTCGCTCCAGAGTCAAAGGATTCAGGACCACCAGACACCCATGGACCATATCCCCAGCCAAGATAAATGGGCAGCACCATGCCTGGGCAGGCCCCTCCTGCAGAGCCTGTTGTGGCAAGTATTTATGAAGTTGTATGCTGAACTGTTTTATAGCAAGCTAATCACAGGCATAACACAATTACGAGATAAGCCTTGTAATGCAGAATATTATGTATAAGGGTTTCTACATATATTTATAGCACCTGTTTCAGCATGCCTTCAGACAGAGTCTTCTCATGTAAAAGAAATATACCGTACTCTAGCAATTTATTCTGATACTTGATTAGGGAAATATTGCTTCATGAATTCTAAGCCATGACATTTCCACTAATCTTTCCATTTCAACAGCACAGAAAGGAATGTCTTTCATATCTCCATGCTTATCATTTTCAAGCTGAGTATATTATCTGCTCGTCTCTGGATTTACTCGATAGCTCTTAAAAAAACTAAAACAGACCACCACAGTTTGTGAAACTCATGTGTGGCTTACTCAGAGAGCTGTATGTCATTCCAAAGATGAACAAATGTAGAAACCAGCTCTCATCTTTATTCTAAAGTATGTCATAAATAAAAAAATCAGATTGCTATCTGTTATTTCCCTTCAATGAGACTGCTGCTTGAAAGGTTACAATGACGGTTTTGCTTTTGCGGAAGGCCATGCATTAAACTTCTCATATTGCCTTGCAAGGTTCAAATAGAGTCTGTTTGTTGTCAGATTTCCTAAGCTTGCTCTTCTGCCACGCCCCTCAATGCAGCAGCTACCACTGCCCTGCACACCAGTCTGCCCCTGAGAGACCTGAGCTTGCCATCCCTGCAGCACCTCTCCTTCTGATCCCCAACCCCACAGGTGTTTTAACACCTAACCAACAGTCAGGAGCTCCCCAGATGAAGTTTCCAAGTTACACGTTTAATTTTGTGTTGCTTGTCAGGCTCCCCAGCAGCGTGAGCTGTTCCTGTGTGCCACGAGACCTCGTCCCCTCATGGTTTTACCTGAGCATCACATGGACCTGTAGCCTAGAACACAACCCATCTACTCCTGAGGGGATAAAACTCAAAAGACCCAAAGATGTGTTCTGGGAGTGCACTGCTGCTCACAGTGCCTGCTCTAGGTTTTTTACAGCCAGGGGCCTTGAAAGACTCACAGCCCTATGAATCCATTCCCAAGACATCATCCCACCTGCTAATGTAGAAAGAGGCTCTGCTATCACTAACTAAAACAATCTTGCCTTTTGTTCTGCCATAATACACACCTATAGCAGCTTTTACTCTATTATATATTCAGACTCAACCTGTCTTTGGAATTTGCTTTCCCAATAGCTGTCATGCTCCAACACTTGTCAGTTGACTCAGATAACAAAATATTACTCTGATATTCACAGCACAACTCAGAAATTCCCTACACAAACTACAGGGAATTCTGCCAGTTCTGAGATAAATTAACTGCTTATCAAAGGCAAAACTGACAAGGGTTGCTGGTTTTGTTTTCTTTTTTTTTTTTTTTGCATGAATCCATGGTTTATTACTTCCCAGCCCTGTAACGCTACTTAGCTTTTTCATGATCCATGCATGAGGACATTCAGATATATCACCTCAGATTAATAACAACACAATTACAACCACTTAATGTGTTTAAGGCAACAGACCCAGCTTAATTTCCGGTAGGAGCATGCTTTGCTAGCAAGGCGAAAACCAACAGCCTCTGCTCAAACCTTCTTTCAGCTGCCTTGCCAGAAACTTCCCTGCCCACCAGCACTGGGATGAGTTTAGTCCCTGATCCCACCTCCTCAGGGCAAAGCCCACACAGCTTCTTGCAGGGTTTGACTGCAGCTCTTCCTTTTCTCACACCCAAATCAATACCACCACAGCTGCTCTTCCTGATGTTATGCTAAACTCTGGCAGAACATCCTTATTTTTCCTCATGAAATCAGCCTTCTGGGTCACATTTTGGAGGTTATCTTCTAAAAAGCCCCAAACTGAGCCTGACAGAAACTGGGTCCCAAGCCCCAGAGTTTCCTCAGGACTTAAATGCCGAAGCATTTTGGCTTCCCATGCCCCAGGAAAGGGAACTTACTCCAGAGACCTCGTGGGCACAAGGATGCCAAGTCCTCTTGGACTGAAGGAGGTATAGAAGCTACCAGAATGTTACCAAAATCAGCCCTACATATAGAGCAGCCCAGGCTTGTGCTCAGCAGCCTGCCTACAGAGAAGCTGGCACCCCACCACTAAATAACCCGTTCCTCTCTGCCACACATAGTCCATTATCCTTCCAACCAATTTCCAAACGTCTCTCTCTGGGGTGTGTGTGGGGAAAAGTATAATGTTTCCAACATGGAACAAAAGGGTGGGCATATTTCAGTGCCAGAGCAGAACTGATACTGCCCACACAACCTGGGGTTTGGAAATAATGTATTTATAGAAGTACATTAAGACCAATTTAGAAAAGGTTGATTAGATAAAGTAATGCTCATTCAGGCAAGCCTAAACAATTTTCTTATTTCATTGAATCAGCAATAATGTACTCCTACAAATGCAATAAATATATATCTAATCACCTCCTCCTTCAGTGACTTCTCCCCTTGCTCCTTTCGGTTGGCAGCATTTGGTTTGGGTTGTTTTCAGAAAGGGAAAAAAACCCCAGTAACTCATTTATAAAACCTTCCCTTCCTGGTAATTTTATTTTATCTCTGTAGCATAAGGCAATCTAGCAGAAGCAAACATTGTTTACTTGTTAATACCAAGCCAGAACTCTTAAAGAGAGTCGATGAGACCACAGAGGAAAACTACTGTTTTCTTTGTTATTCCGCTGGAAGACCTGCGGTAACATGTCAGACATTGGTAGAGTCTTTTGGGGAAAATACAAATAGTTCCTCTGTTTTCATCCATATGCATGGGAAATCGTGCTGGTCTACAGGCACGGGAAGATTCCGTGCTGCTGCTCCAGCTACATCTTCTCACACTGTAAGAACACCTGCTTTAAAGAAAAATCCACTGCAATTTCTAATTCAGAAGTCAAGGTATTTTTTAAATCCTGATTGTTTAATTGTGTTACTGGATCTACTGATATCCCAAGGTACATCTCAAGAGACACACAGCGCTAACTGCAGACCAGGCTTCTGTGCCTGAGTTCTGGCACCCCATAACCCCTGGGAGAGCCCCAAAACCAGGATCCAACCCACTGGCACTCAGATGAACTGAGAAGTTGAGGGGCTGCAGGCAAGTGAGGGTGCTAGCCAGACACACACATACAAAATCCTTTTGCTTTTGTTGAGTGGTGACAACACCTATTATTTGGATGCTGGCTATTTACCTGTGGGCTGCATGGCTCTCTGTCTTAAAGGTGCCTTCAGCTCAACACCACATTTGGATCTCAGACTCCCTCCTAGGCTCTCCCTTCCCTTTTCACTCTCTCCATTATTTGCCTCTAGCTTGAGGAGGGATTAATATTTCTTTAAAGCAACCTGTGAGGAAGACTTGTCTTTGTCACCTCCTTTCCATGCAAGCATTTTCTGTTGAGATATGAGGGCACATATATGTTCCTGCAGCTATTTCATGGAAGATAGACAAGGGGAAATTCCTGCTGCTGGGTAGAATTTTTGCAGCTGTGTTTGTGCCCAAACTAAATTCCCAAGCATACAATGTATAAAGCCTCTATCAACCACTAGCACAGAGAATTGATTCATCAAGTATACCCCTTATGAAGAGAGACACCTTTTTATCCCATGCTACAAATTAAAATTTAATCAAGGATACTGCTTAAGCAGGCTTTTATTTTCCATAACCAAGTTCAGCAAATTTCCCTGGATCACTTTTGATTCAGTGGGGGGATGTTACTGGGCCGCTACCAGAGCCCACTCCCTCCTAGCCAGAAAATGGCAACATTTGACCTCTAAAAACAATAAAAAAAGGTCACAATTCAGCAAATATTTAGCATCCTTTGCAAACAATAACCTACTCCAGCAAGATGCTAGCTAAAAGACTTCTGAAGCCAGAACTGGGATTTCAAAAGTTCTGTGTGTACACTCGTAAAAGCCCAACCTTTAACAATTTGGGGAGCAATGTCCAAATCACTCCTAGTACCACCAGTTAGTGGTAAAAAGTCAGTTTTAAAAAGTCCTACATGAAATGCATGCAGGGTTTTGTCTTGTGCTGTAAGTTCCTACTCGCTCCTGGGCACTTAAATGCTCTTGGAAAACCAGGAATGATTAAAGCCTCACCATTAGCTTCAATGGGACAGAGGTTTTATTCCACATCTTTCACTTATGTGCCTGGATATTGGTTTAGAAACCTAACTTGAATTTCCTTCTCTAGGAAATCTAACTCAAAAAATTCGGAACAACGAATAAGGGCTTAATGAGGAAAACAAAATTAGTGAGACTTGCATAGCTATACAGCAATACAGACAGCTGAGCAGCCACTTCTAAGGAGTCAGCATGAAAGCCTGGAAGATGATTTGCTGGTTTAAGGTTTGCACTATAATTTTGATTGACTCAGGATTAATTCTGCTCAAAACTGAATTGAAAACAAATGAATATTTACATTCTTTGTGCTAGAGCCAACACCTAAAGCAGGGAGTACATTTGCTCAGCTCATCCTGACTGTGGTATGGATGAAGCTCAAAGACCTCACTTGTGGTATCTCAGCAACATGGGAAATAACCTGTTCTTTAATTTGTTCAGCAATGAAAAGCAGGGAAGTAAAAATCCTACTGATAAGAGAGATCAGTCAGGAAAAGTTTAGCTGATCCTTCAACTCCAGCCCCAAGAATAATTCCTGTTGAAAAGGCCTGGATGTATTTTCTTTACACAGTTGCGTGATTTTTCTGAACCATTCCTGGTAAGCTTTTCTCCACTATGTGCACTTTACATCCTTAGGGGAATACCCTTTCTTTGATGTTTTCCCCTGGAGCATCACCCCATCCTGAGCAACAATGCTCAGCGTGCCCACCCTCGATGTGACCAGGACAAAAGTCAGCCACGGACGGGCAAAGGGCCACTGCAGAGAGCAAAAAAATTCCACAGTGAAAGAGAATGAAAGCCACGATGAAAAGGTGTGAAGCTTTTGCTGGAGAGAGACAAAAGAACTTTCCACAGAGAAAACCAGGGAAAGAAAATTAAGCAGAGAAGGAAAAGAATGTAGGGCCAGGAACTTGCTGGCAGTGCTATTCTCTAGAACTCTACTGGCCTTGTCAGACAAATTAAGATATTTCTGCTTACTACCTAGCTTTTTTCCCCCTGCTTTTTAAGGATTCTATTACAATAATAACCCTGCAATACCTTGCAGCACTCGCTCTCACATGCATGCACAGATTAGGTCTAATATAATGCACTTCCCATTACTGAGCGAAGGTGTGAGCACACCTGCTCCACATTGCTTCAGGCAGACAATTGCCCTGTCCTAACCCCTTCTGCAGCCAACATGGCAAGCAATTTATCACCATCATCTAACTTCATTCACTTCCCTGCTGAGTGACAGCCATCAAAAGTCTCATTATTGGCGTGCTACTAGGTGGCAAGGCAATCACATCACCTAACAAGGTCTTAAAAAGGACAGAAACTTCCCAAATCCCATTACCTAGAGGCCCTCCCTCCCCCAAGATGAAGATTTGAGCGTGTTTGTGCCACAGATGTCAAATACATTTCTGACCCTTTTTAATCTTTCAACCTTGCTTCCAGGTGAATGAAGGAGGAGAGTCCTCCAATAGATGCAAGGATTTGCTTCGTGGAGTTTAAAACCACCAACAGTTGAATTTGCTGGATGTTTTCAAGTCAAATCCCCTTACCTGACTAATAAGTAAGCCTTCTGGGAAAAGTCAGGCAGAGCTTCATCCTTGGCAACTCCAGCACAGTGCTAGGAGTATATTACTCTACAATGCAGGAGGACTATTTTCATGTATTTGAGCCTATTACTGGAATCAAAGACAAAACCCTCCCAAAAACTACCTTTTCCATTAATTTCTGTGAGTGGAACAGTGCAAAGGTTACTTGTGCCAATGGAAATCACAAAATCTGAAATGAGATTAATAACGACAGCAATGACAATCAGCAGTCTGTAACTTTGGTGGCTCACATCATCGGGCAATCCAGGTCTGGTGAGACAGCAGCTGCTGCCAGCCACAGCTGGCACGAGTTATTCTGGGTTCATTGCATGGTTCTGCTGCAGCCATGTCAGCCTGAAACACCACCTGCAGATTCCTCCTGACATCTCCATGGTAGGACCTGGAATGGCTGTGCTTTTTAACAGCTGCACATCAGGGAGAGACAAGACAGACAACAAACCAAAGCAAACAAATCCAAGACATCAGTTTTTGGCCAGCTCCCATGAGTGCAATGCAGTGAGAAAGGCTGGCTTAGTCCCTTGAGCCTGCATAGCTCTGCCCCCAGTCTGAATGCCAACATATGGGCCACCTCTGTGTCGCACTTGCATTGAACAGGGTCCTGCTGAGCAGGTCAGACCTCCTGGCCCTTAGTGTATGCTGCTTTACAGGACAACCCTACCTTTGACACAAATTCATTTTCCTTTCAGGAGCAAGCAGACATGCCTGCCTCTGAAGACAAGCTACAGTCTGCATGCATCCTGCACATCTCCAAGCATCAGGACTCAGGCATTCCGCTTACATCGCAAACCAGAGGCTCTTTTGATGCTGTTCACATGTGGGAAGATGTGAGCAACTGACCCCACGAACATGAGAGCAGCAATTGCTCTCTGCCCCCTCTGATCTCTGGAAAATATGCCCCCTTTAGTACCAGGAACTTGCACCCTGCTATCTTTGATATCCAAGGAAGAGCTGCTATGCAGGGACTATTCAAAACTATTTTTAATTTCTACTTTTTTTTTTTTTTTTTTTTTCAGTTTTAATATGGAATAGTCTGGTGCACTATGCTGACTCCACAAAAAGCATCCCTTTCAAACTTGAGGCCTCATAACACAGATTTATGTTAAGACAGACTCAGCTACACCAATGGAAGAGAGAAAAAGCCAAAAAAAACCTGTTCTATATTTTTTTCCCAGTGTTCATTTTATCTTCAGGATTCCTTTAGAGCAAAGCAATCTGATGCACCTATAATTATGGTTGCTAAAAACTTTTCACTGGAAACTGTTTTGTTTTTTTTTTCTAAATGATCTTTCCTCTAAGAATTGCTAGATAATTAACATGTTTAAATAATTTCCACTTCTTGTTCAAAGCTCAGGTATTTTCATTCGGCAAAAGGTTATCTTAGTCAAAGTTATGAGAAGAATTTTAAAAGGTTCTAATTCCATTCAGAATCATTCATGGAAATCACTTAGTAGTTGCTGTAATATAACTATGTCCACAGCATTAAACCTTGCTGATGATGCATGTACTTCATTTATCCTCAAAACATTTGGTTACATTCTTCCCATACAGCACCACAGCTGCTGCTTTAGCCTAATTTATAGCAGCATTTGGGACTTTTGGTCAAAATTCTTCTGGGGAACAGATCAGAAGGAAGAATGGGACAAGGGCTGAAACAAAGCCAGATCATAAGGACAACTTACAAGGCATAAATTAATCTTTTTTCTTCACAAAAAACCCGACATCCTCCAATTGGCTCTGCCACAAGTGGCCATCAAACTGCACCAGGTACCACAGCAAGCCAATGATTCTTTACTTTTGTGCAAGCCTGCTAATGAAGTTCACTCCCTTTGCTAGCCAAGGTGATCTAAACTGAGACTGGTAGATTTTTCTCCCTTAGTCCAGAGAAGTTTCCTGCCAGTTGGACCTGCAGAAATGGCCAAGAGAACAGAATGTACCCCAGTACAGGAATCCACCAGGATGTGACCTCAGGTCTGAAATCCCTTTCTTCTATCCACAGAATTAAATCCTCAGCACACCTGCAGAGCACTGCTACACAATACCTGTTTATTTAGATCTTCATCTCCTTGCCTAGCTAGGTAACATTATTCAGAGGTTATATCTTAAATCTAGATAGCTTCACAGACACACACATACCTAAACACAAATCTATCCACAGCCCAAATCTGCTGGGATATTTTTGTAGGGTAATTTTTCTGTAGGCTGTTTTGGTGGTGTTTTTTCAAGGATGTTCAAAGTTCAGCTTCTGCCAGTTCCATTTTTTATCTCCTCTTTTTTTAAAATCAAACTGCATTTCAACTACAGATCATCTCTACAGGAGTCAGTTCTTATTATCAGTGGACTTCTTAATTAATGTTCACCCTGTCTTTTTCTGTTGCTACATTGAATTTGAGTGCATATGGCTTAATAGACACACCAGATGCTGCTTCCCTAGGTTGTTTAGGAGCTAATGCTTCATCATTTGAAGGTTTCTAAAAAAAAAAAAAAAAGAGAGGCTCATTATTTAGTAGATTAGCCATCAGTTCAGAGGAGACAACCTGGAAGAACTACCTTGACTGGCTGGAAACCCAAATCCAAACCTTAGGAGGGGCTGTGCTGCTGCTTCACTGGAGAAGGAAGTGGGCAGCCTGGGAGTCCTCCTTTTTTTCAAAGCCTACTGACAGTGAAATAATATCTTCCAGAAATAGCTTAATTTCTTCCCCCCTTCCTCCAACCAGGTGAGGGCTGAACCCATTGGACTCTTGACTTCTTCCAAGGCTGGACACCTTTTCTGCTCCAGTCATTTATTTCCCATTTCACCCTTCCTTATGGTTTAGAAGGTGAATAGAGATATAAAACCACCGCCTTTAACAGCTGCCTTGCCACCCACAGAGATACCAGCAGTCAGCCAGCAGTGACATCTCAGACTCAGGCATGTGACAGATTGAATCACTAAGTATGGTGATACCTATCCCCAACTCTCCTCCCCAAGACCCAAACAGGTCAGGCAGAAATGTAAGCAATTCTTGCACTCTATTACTGATAATCCCAGAAATATCTCCCATGTGTCACTTTAAATGTATGAGGTCACATGTATTCCTTTCGGAAGTAGACAGGCAGGAGTCCAAATACTTCTGGCTGCAAGAAACATGGGTGATGCAGTAAACCATGTGAATGAAGGGTTAAAGTTTATAAAATGTTTTATAAACCAGAGTTACATTGGTAAATACATACAGCGCAATCTAGGCACCAGAAAAAAGCTTTCAGTACATGCTGGTGGGTGTGGTTTAAAGTATGCAGTCAGAGAAGTTTGTGAAATGCACTGAAACAACAACAACCTCTGCAGCATCTTTACACTGAGCCAACTCTAAACTATTTTTATGTTTAAGATAAATATGGAGGATCTGACAAATCTATATCCAATGTTGTCATGGATTACAACTACAATAAAGCCTCATTGAAAAAAAAATCAATAGCCTTGTGTTGGGTTAAAAAAGAAAAAGAAAAAGAAAAAAAGAAAAGGAACAAAAGAACCAAAAAAAAAAAAAAGCCAGCCCCCCCCTCACTCCATACTGAACCCCAAAAATCCCAGCCATGGCCCAATGCCTTGCCACATCATGGTTGGTTGCTGGCAGCAGGATGCTGACACTCCTAATACCAGAAGCTGCTCAGGCTGCCCCCTAAAAGGAGAGAAATTGTCTCTTTAGAAAGTCTCAGCATGCCTGGAGGAGTTGGTAGGGATGGGCTGCAAAGACACAGTGTGAGGCTGCTTTATTTTTCCCATTGCAAGCAGGTGACATGGCCTCCAAGAGCAGAGGCCTAAGTTCTGCACATGCACAATCTCTCTGTAAGAATCTCTTCCTTTTGGCATGCTGGCAGTAGTTCATAATTATGAATTCATGGTTCACAATTATGGTTCATAATTCTTTTAAAATGGAGAGGCTGGTGATACAGGGATCTACAGAAAGAGTTGAATCAGCATTTCCCTAGGTTTTCCTTCATTTCACAAGGAGTCTCCATATGGAGAAAGTCTAAACTTCAGCGTTTTGTTTCCAAATGAGTTTAAAAACCATACCTCCAGTTTATTTGGAGCAGGTGGTGCAATAAAAATGCTAAAATGAGTTTACAGACAGGATTATATGAGTTAGTGCTTTTGGCAGTCAAGGACTAAGCATGAGAACAGTGGAAGTCCTCTCTGCTCTTCAGTCCTCTGCTTTCTAAGCTTTCTTGCTCAAACCAGAAGAGAAATACTAACTCATAGCCTTTAGCCCAAGCCAGCCATCTCCTGGCCCTTGCTGCCAGGCTCTGCAGCCAAGGCAGAAGCCTGAGCTGGAGCATTTGTTCCCTCCCACCCAGCAAGCGAGGGTTTCACTCACACAAATGCTCACCGCCTGCATCAGGCAGCCCATGGCACAAATGGGCTGTCCTTGAAAGACCAGAGCTCATTACTCCACATGAGCATGCCAGGTTCCAGTCTCTCTCTGGAGAGTGTTAAATATAAGCTGCTTTAGACTTCAGCTTCTGGAAACATGACATGCTGACAACAACATGAAGAGAGACAAGAAATTTGTGCAAAAATAGCTTACTGCAGCCCAGCCAACCCCCAACACATTTTGCCTCTCCAGTGCTATCACACAGGAATCTTTACTTCTAAAAGGCAAGAGTTAAAACCAGCTAAGAGAAAAAGGACACACAGAACCTTGAGGCTTACAATGGCAGAAATACAGAGGGGAGAAAACAATGACAGAGCCTTCACAAAAGATACACTGGTCCTGAAGAGGTCCCTAGGTGTGCTTCACACAGGCCAGGACAAACCCTTCAACAGCAGGTTATAAATACACTTTGAAATAGATAAAGCTTAACATTCCCACCCCCAACTCAAGAGGAACTGGGGTAATTTCCCAAGCCTCATTAATGCCAGCTGCTCAAGAGCCACAACCTTAACTAACAGCTACCTAGAGCTTGATCCCTTGCAGCCTCATTTCAGTGCCCAAATGACCTCAGCCCCAAAGCTGCTGGTCTCCTGCATCAGCCAGGAGAAGGCATCATCTCAGGCCTCCCGAGCTCTCAGACAGGACTACTGTAATCAGAACTTCTGGGTACCTGCCTAACATTGATGGCAATTTCTGCCCAGAACCTTTTAAAGACAGCACATCAACCAGCGGCACCGCTGCAGCTCATCCCAGGCTGCCTTCATCCAAGCTCAGGCACACCCTGGAGCCACGGGAGGTGAGAACATCTCTTTGCTGTAGACAACTCTCCTTCCAGGCTCTGAAGGGCTGTCATGAGCTCTGCAAAGCTCCTGCAGTCCCAGCCAAGCCCCTGCCTGCTGCTGCAGCACCCTGGCTGCCCGGCTGTCTCCGGTGGGGTGGGTCTGTCACTGCAGAGGTGCCTGGGATGGTCCCTCCCTGTGCATTTGCTGTGTGAGATGCCAAGTGCCACCTCTGCTGCCAGAGAAGGGAGGTCTGACAACACAGCTTCTTTACAGGGGGGATTGGAGCCCTTGCTACACCCATGGTATGAGTGCTTCACTGTGCTGGGGTTGGAAGGCTGGCTGATGATTTATAGAAGGCAAGCAGTGGCCTTTGGCTCATTTAATATCTGGCTAGATAATGGTCAGCCTTTGATGTGAAAACTCATTCAACAGCCTATTCCTCCAAAGTGTCTTTCTACCTCTAGTGCAAATCAGCCCAGAGATAACGTCAGAAACACGAATATATGCTTCCTTTCAATCTGCTCCTTCAACATTTCCTGATACACATCACCTCACAGCTCCCATCCCAGGGACATGGATGGATAATACCTCACGTATTGCACCAGTGAAGTATTTTCAGAGAATAAAGCTGTGCACAGGCATAGCTCAGGGGAGGGGGACATGCACCTGTGCACATGCATGAGGAGCATCTGTGTCCGAGAAACAAAAGCAGAACAGCACTTAGAACAAGAAAAAAATACATCATCTTTAAAGTGCAGCCACCTAATCTTTTTTTTCTTTCAGGTCTGTAAGGTACGAGATCACATTGATAACACCATCTTACCGAGTCACCAACCAACACTGTGTGTTGCTATTTTTTTTTTTATTTTCAGAGAAAAAAAAAAAATCTCTTTAATGAAGCTGTTCAGCCTTATGTTTGAACAGCAAAAGCAGGAGCCAACCTCATCAGTGTTTAAGAGTTACAGGGGCTGAGAGCGTTTTCTCACTGAGCATCAATTCCAGCTCTTTGAACCAATTGCCACAGATTCCAGGAGCTTGCCCACACTACAATTTTCACACTTAGCAACTGTAAAATTGTTAAAGCGATATCTTTCCACACGGTTGCTCTGTTATTAGTGCTTAGTTTGGCATGCCACCTTAGTTACGGGCTTTAAATGCCACTTTCCGGGGTAACCTTGGCCATGAAATCAGAAAATCAGATCATTTTCTGGTCTGTTTTTTTCTTTTTCTCTGGATGAGATTAGATTTTGCTACGCCTGACTGACAAATCTCATTTGGGATTCCAGAGGAGGTTGAAGCCCTGACCTCCTTAAGAAGTAGGAGGCAAAGATGTCTCAAGCTATGATAAGAAACAGCTAATTTCAACACATCACATAACAGGCAATTAGTAATTAATTTGCACTGAGAGACAAACATGCTTGCAAAATATGTTCAGAGTGCTTCCCTGTCAAGTCAGGGTGCTTAGTTTCATTTCTCTAAAACCATGCTAAAACACAGGTTTTCTTCTCTGTGATATCTATGTTTGTTATATTTATCTCAGGAAAACAGAACCACATGAGTTAGGGGCTTTCTTTAAATATTTTAACTAAATGCAATGAAAAACAGCCCAACAGCGTTTTTAAGAATTATTTTTTAACCATGTTTAAGTGATTATTTGACCTTTCTGAAGCTATAATCTTCTGACAGCTCATTATGTTCCAAGCATGTTATCTGTGCTAGATGCAGTGTTACTTAAAAAGGATGACAAACTGCACATCAACCATAATGAACAACAGACAAATGTCAAAAAATTTCATTTCTAGTGTTTAGTCATGCTTCCCGTTGAAAGTTAACATCACATTAAATACTATTATGGAATATCATTCAAAATGACAGGGCAAAAGCTCAGCTGCTCCATCAAGTAATATACTTTAAACTGCAGGACTTCAATGGTTGGTCCACAGAGCTGTAATAGCTGATGATTATTGATGATGCAGGACCACCCACTGACACCCTGAGACTTACTGCTGATTAACTAGGAATAAAAAACCATATCAATTCAGCAGAGATGCCCTGTACTCAAATTTTCATTCTGGTTATTATTCTTAGCATCCCCAAAGAAAAAAAGAAATCAATCAATATGCAGAGGCTGAAAATTTTATAGATTAGAAGGATTAAAATACAAGGCACTCTAGAGAGATTGAAATCTTTGCCAGGAGTTATTCTGAAAGCCATATCTTCAACTAGAAAGGTACAGTAAAATTCAAGTACCCCCAGGAAGCACAGTCTTACAGGGTTTACCTCCCCTCAGGAAAACCTCCTGGGACTCCATTCAAATTTTAGTGCAAGTGCAAGCTGAGGAACCAACTGGGAAACATCTGGACTTATTTCAGAGCTCTAAGCCCCAAGAAGGCTTCATCCCTACACAGCACTTCCAGCTCTTTGCACTGACTTTCACAGAAAGCTGTTTAGGACAGGTTTGCAGAGCTGGGAAAAAGGGATGGTCTGTCCCAGAGGGCAATTCAGAGAGGGGAGGCTTTTCCGAGCAAGAATTAGCTTGCAATGGGAACCACCTCTCCAGACCCACCTTCAAAACCCCCACAAACCTGACATGACAATGTCATGATAGGAATGCTTGTTTTGTGCCTTTGCAGCCTTGCTGACAGTTGGAGGCTGCTAAACTTTTCCACTGGTGCCAATTATCCCCAGGCACTTGAGGCAGGGTAAATGAGGCACACTGACAAGTGACAGTAATCGATTTTCCAGCATGCATTTTTTATATTTAGACAGGGAGTGCCAAGCTAATGAAATGAACTACTAAAGTACAAAAGTGGATTACAGCATGTCAAATAGTTTGTGAAAAGCACCCATCTCAATGTCCTTCAGTCTTTCACTGCCTTGCAACTACTGCTTGACTTTGACTTCAGTGGTCTTACCAAAGCAGGCACACAGGCAAGAGATCCTTCAAACACAGCCAAGAGTTCCTTCAAACCCCGTCAATCAGGCCAGGACCACCCACTGCTGACAAAGTGACCGTAAGGAGCCCCTAGGAACAGGGAGCATCAGTTCTGGAGAGACCCTGACGAGGCAAAACCTCGCAAATGCATTACAGGCAGACAACAATAAAGACTTCCTCAGCCATGACCTGCCAATATTAAATGCCAGAAACCACAACAGCCATCAGTAACCCCCTCCAACATCTTGAGCAACAGTTCTGAATTCAATAAATAAGCCAATGCTGCTTAAAAAACCTGAAATCCCTTTGTTTTAGTAGTTACCGCACAAAATGTAGACTTGGGGATTAAGGCTTAAGGGCCTCTTGTCAAAAGCCTCTGAAAGCATCACTGAATGCAGATATGTGAGTAATAATATGGTTTAGTCTTTCTTGTCACTACCAAATCTCCATGAATTTTGTGCTCAAGGATCACATTACAACTCAGACAGAAGCAGGAATTTGGAGACTTATTTCACCTCATCACCCTCTAGCTCCCAAATGCTCTATGTAATGCAAAACCTTAACAATTTACCTTCTCATCAGACATTCACAGCTTTCCCTCAGACAAAAACCAGCCACCATGCTCCAAGTCCATCCCAGTGGTCATGTTCAAGCTGGGATACAGCTTGGCTTCCCCACCTGTAGCACAGACTGGCACCTATTTGGACAAAATATGAGCTGGCAGTTTCATATGCACACCTTGCACAGAGGACATCCCTTATGAAATATTATTTTTGGGCAAGGAATGAGGGCACTTTGTGACACTTGTCCAGGCAACACCCCCACTCTCCCAGATCTGTAGCAGGAAGCCAGGAGACCAAATTTCTCAGGCATTTGTTTCTTATAAAGTAAAAGGTTTATTCGACTGTTATCCTGGTTAAGAAACAGGATAAAGTATTTCCATAGTGAAGATAAATGTTAGTAAATTTCATCATTCCCAGCTATTTTGTTGCTTAAAGGACAATCACACGATTCAGACTATTTTTCCAGGAAGAAGAATCCTTTCTGAGCCTGGTGCTCATCCCACATCTTTCTGATTTGTCTCCCCTGACCAACTCACCCTACCTGCTTCCCGTGTGATTGAATATTAATAGCATGAAATTTCCTATTTAATGTGACAAAGTTCTTTATCTGCTGGCAGTCTTGTATTTGACTGCTTATCCTATGTTTTTGTTATGAATAAAATAAAAATTAAACTGAGTAAGGTAATAAAATGAAATGAGATCATATAATGAATATCTTGGGCATTGCACATAGAAGGAAATTAGAAGGAGTTCTATAGAGCTGCATTTTTATTCAACAGGATATTAACACACACGTGTGTCTTCAAGACCTAAATCAGAGGATCTTTTTATCACTTGCAGTGACATAGGGGACTTGCAGGAGGAAGAGGATGCGGATAGTGTTGTAAATAAACTGTTCAGATCCTTCAGCAATGGAAAAATA
The DNA here is from genome assembly GCF_971803275.1 of Cyanistes caeruleus. Lineage (NCBI taxonomy): Eukaryota > Metazoa > Chordata > Aves > Passeriformes > Paridae > Cyanistes > Cyanistes caeruleus. The sequence goes on from NC_141705.1 coordinate 44,484,232, forward strand.
CAAACAGGTAATAAATACCGATTTGATAAAGCCCAAGTTTCTGCCTATTCTCAGATCAGACATGGAAATCAAAGAAATCTTATTCTGGTATGGCGTGATGTTCACTCCTATTGCAATGCAGAAAGAAAATTGTTGGGAGCAATTCTTACAGCATGGAAAGATGAAGTGATTTTGTCACCATGGGGTTTGCTTTTATTCAAGAATTTTGCTCTGTTTTTTTTTTTTATGACAGAATTTCTGCTAAAAAAAAATATTCAGGGATTCATGAGAAGGATGAAGTGCAAATCTCTATCTGCACAAAGCACTGCTATGTACAAAATTAATTGGTTTGAGCTCATCTTTCCCTGTTAGATCTGGAAAATACTACAGTTGAGGGGAAAATTGATTTAAAGTTGAGATGACTCCTCTTTGCTCATAGCTTAACCCTATCTTGGAGAGCAGAGACACAGGGAAGACCCTGTCCTTCAGGTCCTCCTCCTCAACACAGGCACTCTTCCTCCTGGGATCTACTATGTCATTTTGCTCATTTCTGGCATCTCAAGGGATTCATCACAAGCGGAGCTGTATTCCTACTCCTTTGCTTAATTTTCTTTCTACAGAAACATTCCAGATCTTTTTCTTCAACTCTCCCTGCTTCTGTGAGAAATGGCACAACTCAGTTAAGGCTTTCTGCTTTCAAAACCAACCCTCACAGTTATTAGTCTTGCAGCAAAGAGGGGAATTAGTGTTAGTCATATTGCTCCCCACCATTCATGGAAATGAATCCAATCAATAATAAAGGGTATTTTATTATACTAAAGATGTTTGTAAAAATTTTGGAATATGTAAGGCTCAGAAGTGCCTGAATTGTTGCAATCCATCATGCCTGGGGCTTTCAGGGCAAGGGGTGAGCCTCCTCTCAGTTGCAACTTAATAAGGACTTCAGGTTTTGGAAATGAATTACAATACTACTCACCATGGACCCAGTATCTTTACCTTCAAAGGGACTCCATAAAAAATTGAACCAAGTAACTAGTACTTAACCTTTTTATCTACTGAACTTTTTACTTTAAAAGCTAATAAAACTAAAACTATGTGCTGCCTGTAGTATAGCACTGTATTTTCTTAGCATAATAAACAGCCTACTTTACAAGCTACATAATTTATGTATATGGTAAACCCAGCAGAGAAAACTTACCATGATTAATAAGTTTAACATTTTTACTTAGGTCACGTAGTCACTTTCCAAAGACATCAATAAAATGTTTTAGAGTTAAATAACAAATCAGTCACTGACAAGATAAATCACTGTAATGGGCAACTACTTTCCAATTACACTTTATTTCTGCAGAAGTCATTTTGGGGAAACAGCATTAATTGCCATTTGGAATTGATAGGGCATTACCAACAGGCAGGGAGAGAGGCATCTCAGCTCAAAACTGTAAATGTCCTGTGTGATGCCAGCATGATACTTAAGTTGAAAATAAATCACAAGCAGCATGAAGTTAGCAGGAGTAATAGTTCCCCCACTCCCCATAACAGATGACCTAAATAAATGAGAAACACAGATCTGTAAAAGGTAAAATGCTTCATCTTATTTTTCTTTTTTTTTTTCTATTTTTTTTTTAAAATAAGCTATTCTTTCATCCAGTAGCTCAGCTGCAGACTTTCTATGGCACTCACTGACCGCAAATATGCAAAGGTATTAGTTACCTGCAATGTGCTTTCTTACTGACGCAGACTTTTACCAAGGACAGGCAAAAAATGCGGGAAATATCAATGCCTCCTGTGCAGTTACAATTAATTACAAGATGGCCAAAAGGAGCCAAACATTTCCAGAAGAAACTTATTGTACCAAAATAACCAAAAGAGGAAAAAAGCCAGAATTGGTAAAGCAGATCTTTAAAAGACACCACAACTACCCACAGTTCTAGAAATTCCCACAGTCCTATAATTTGGAGTGACTTGCTATTTAGACAATACAGGAGAGGGAGCTATTTTTGAGACAATTTTATCACAGGATTGAAGAATACAAATTTCAAAATATATAAATTTTAACCATATAAGAAATCCCAACATATTAAAGAGATAAATACAATTAGAGAACTCAAGTTCCTTTGACTGTGCCTCCAAAACAGCACTTCCATTCTCCCATCAATTTAAGTCAGAGGTACCTAACAATACTGATACATCCAGAGTACGACAGTGCCACATGGGCAAAGTGTAGGGAATAGTGGATAGTCTACTAGGGCTGAAATCCAAGTCCTTCTGTAGATGGTGACATCCATTTTTTGGTTGGACCCCATCTGCCAATAGACTCCAGAATGCACCACAGGCTGGCAGTCAGGCTGGTGACCATAGCTCAGGTCAGCACAGCTACCTGCTGTGGCTTATAAACTCCCAAACTCAAGTATCTCAAGAAGATTAGGAAAAAGTTGTTTGATTTCCAGTTCAGCTAAGGATTTATTAACAAGTCGTAAAATGCCCAGTTGAAAAGTATTGCTTTTTTGTCTGTCTTTTGTCTTTTAAATTATTGAAGCAAAGCAAATTTTTGGACTGCACTAAAACCTGAGGAAGTTTGAATCATTCCTTTTCCCTGAATTTTGATCTATAAACATTGTAAAATTCAGCACTAAGGGTAGATAAGAAGCAATTAAACCCAGGTCGTTGTGGTTTTCCATAAAGCAGTTAAGCAGAACTATCAATTCACCAGTTCAGCCTTGGGCAGCACCTGGAGCTCCTGCTGGAGGAACTCCAAGGGGAAGCATGAACTTGTTAGCATCATCCTGCTACAGCAGGAGCAGCCAGCACAGTGGATTGTCCTGCCTGAGCAGCACTGAGGCCATGCTCCCCAAACAATCCAGGCAGCTCTTCAGCAGCAAATCACCCATTTCCAAAGGAGCATCTGTGATGTATCGTCCCAACAGCTGCCCTCGGGTCTCTCCACAGTCTTTCCATGATGCAGTGTTTCCAGAGCGATTTCACAGGCTGTTCATTTTCAGTAAATATCAGCAGCTCAGGCTGCCCGTGCTGCACATGTTGGTGTGCTGCTGCATGGGGAGCACATGCCTGAGTGCAGGTCAGACCACATCCTAGGAGCTGCAGCAAATTCCAGGTTTACCAACTAATTGCAAACCTTGCTTTCCAACAGCTCATCCCCTTTCCCTTCACATCACTAACTCTTTCATGGATAGAAACATCCAGGATGCAGCAGAAATGCTTTTGGACTCCCAGCTGATAGCTAGCATTAGTAAGGGCAAACAGATGGGTATGCAAAAACCAAGTGCCAAGCATACTATTATGTGTAATATAGTAGTGCTGATATGTCCCAGATAAATCTCTGTGCCCTGTGGTATACTTTACCCCAAAAGACAGTAAGATCTGGCTGAACTGTCAAGAAGGTGGGAGACAAGAAAAAAAAAAGACTTGCCCAAGGTCAGAAGCACGGCTTTAAATATCCCAGCTCCTACTCTTTGTGCACAGATGGATATGTTCACAGGACACTGCAATGCCTTCCCCAGATTTACATCAATCCCATGCACTTCCTATTTAGTCCTCAGAAATCAGGCTGTGCATCTTCCTAAAAATGCACTTTCAACAACACATTCAAGCCATAAGTCTCCAGAACAAGCCTGAACTTTCAGAGGGAGATGCAATTTTGTTCCCAGTGCTGCCTTTGCAAGACTCACTTGAAATTAGTCTTCTCAACACTTATTTGGGCACCTCTGTAAGTCATCCAAGTAGAAAAGGCCCTTGTGCTCTCTCAACTTCTACTCACTTCAATACCAAGTCTGACCATCAGGGCAATTGTACAGGAACTGAAACAAGGATATAGATCTCTCAGAGGAACTACTATTTAATATTTTGCCCTGATGGTGATCAGTGTTTTTTCTCAATACTTCAGCTAATTCTCCAGTTATTTGTCACAAAGGTGAGAAAAGATCAGAAGTTTTTTTTTGTCCAAAACAGCACTACTTAAATTTTCTTTGGTAACTAACTGCATTTCAGCATATGGAAACAATGTGTAAGTAACCACAGAAATACATCATGATCTACCTTCTTCCTCTTCCCTTACTCACATAATCATTCCCCCTTCCCTAACCAACCTGGCAGGGAACAAATTGCCTTAGGTTCCCTTTGGTGAAAAGGTAGAACACTTCCACTTTTACCAAATTTAATGGATAACACGAGGCTCTCTGAGTATCCAGCACAGGCTTTATCTGTTCAGACAGACAAAGCATGTGAGTACAGCCAGAGGACCCATGCCCCTGCCCAGCCCCTGCTTCTGAAGCACACAGATAGCATAGACAATATAAAACTCTACCCAGGCATTCAAAGACCTCCCTGCAGCACAGTGGAGTTATCTCCTAGGGCCTAATGCACATCCTGAAACAAGCTCTTCATCTCCAGGAGCATTACAAAATACCGAGAAGTTTGTAACCTCGGGTTTGTGATTTCTGAATTACGCTGAGTTAGCTGCCTTTGGGTGCAGAAAGAGGGAACAACAATAGGCAATTTTTAGCCAGAAACAGAGGAAAAAATGTCAAGGTTTTATGGACTGAATTGGAAGAGAGGCAAGTTTTGCAGGAACTGGTAACTGTGTCTTTTAGAGGCCAACATAAGAGCCTGAGAACAGTTCCAATTTTCTGATTATGGGGATTCTGCTTGCATTAGGAGACTGTTCACATGGAAGAACTCTCCAGCTGGGATCCTGAAGAGCTCTCAAAGGTTGGGATCCACTGTGATTTCTCTCAAAACACAGAGCATGAAGTTCAAATATATCAACAGATATAAGGCTCCAATTCCTTCTCAAAACACTACAAATTGTTGTACTTTCTACAATTTGTACTTTCAGAACAAAGACAGAGGACTATTACATCTAAGAGTAAAAAAAAAACCCAACCCACATCCATCCAGGAAGAAACTAATTACAATATGAAAAATAATATAATATCCTAACACGCTTTGGGCATTGCAATAGAAAATAAGCGCACAGGGAAAAGAAGAATATGGTGATAGCTGTGCTCTTGAGCCTTACACATAATTTCCCTAAAGCAGGCTATTGGGAAAAGAAGGAGTAGTAGAGCACACTAAGCCTGAAAAAAAGAGGTAGAACAAAGGGTATTTCAAGGACATATTTTTTGAACAAAATTCATAGTTGTATTGCTAGCACTGAAGCAATGGAAACAATTTCCACACTAACCTAGAAAAATGGTGGGGTTTGCACATGATGAAAACACTGTTTCTATTACTATCAGCAGCACTGCAAGAAAGTAGATGTCCTATCTAAACTCAGTGATAGCCGTAACATTCCTATAAGGCTGTACTCTTATATGCTTAAGAACACTACTGGAGTGAACTAAATCCAGCCATGGGTACTCAAAATGAAATGTTTTAACAGGTAAAATGGTGTTCTAGCTTTATTCTTAGGTAGTGAGTTTATTTTGTCTTATAAAAACTCCTTTACAAAACTTTCTTAACTCCCACCATACCAGTCACTATTTCTCAAGCTTTTTCCCTAACAGTCCTGAAATTTCAACCAAAAATACCTAAAAGGTAGCTTTCTACTGGTTTCGTAAGGTCATTTGAGTCTGTCCCACCTCTTGTCTTTAAATTTCCTCCTCAAAATGTACTTCCATTTGGCTTGCAATCATGGTTTGCCTCCCACTCTCCCCTTCTCCTCTTTTTGCCCTTCTGCATAGAAAGGCTCAAAAACCCCGAGAGAAAGAGCAAAAACGTGTTGCTGGAATTACACTAACAGCGTTTTATAAGCAAGACTGAGTCAGACAGCTGAAGCAGAGGACTCAAGAGATGAGCTTTTGCATTCACACACAGTAAGGTAAGTTCAAAACAAACGGGTAAGGTGATTGCTAATGTCCAGCAACACAACCACCATGCACTTCCAACACACCGACGCCCAAGTCCTCTCACCATAAAAACATCAAGTGTTGACTTGAAGAGGCTGGGGACAGTCACAGGTGGTCCCTCCCTTCCGAAGTTGGTGTCTGTCCTGCAAGTCCACAGAAAACAAAATCCCCCAGGAGTGTATCACCTCCTTGGATGGCTTCATCGCCAGAACATGGGGCTGACTGCTGACAGAGCATCCAATAGCAGAGCCATCAGGATGAAAACCCTTTAACAGCATTAAGGGAGCAGGCAAAACTGTTAAAACTGTAATTCACTGAGCTTGGGTGACAGCTCTCAGGGCTTCAGGAAGTCCTCACAGAAACACCGGTCTTGGGACAGTGAAGGTGGGCAGATGAAAAACAGAAGGCATCATTCTGTTTCTGTTTGCAAGATCAATTTAACACAATTACCAGTTTGCTCTTTTGAGCAAAATCAGACAGAGAGCACAATGCTGCTCCAAATTAATTCACAGCAGTGCAGGAGCAACTAGGAAAGACCATGGCACAGAAATGGTCAGAAGCATCTGCTGGCTAGTCATGCCCACTCCTGCAAGCCCACCACATCGTCCTGCACTGCTCATGCCACAAGCATGGTTCCTCAGCGCTTTATGGTCCTCCTGCGCATCACTGAGCACTGCATGCTTCTCATTCTCCTTCATCCCAGCAGGATGCTTCAGCAGAACCTGCTGGGTTCCTCTTAGAAAGATAATCTACTGCAGAGGATCTCTCTAGGTCATGTCACAACCAGCCTCAGAAGGGTCTAAGACTGATCTGGGTAGCCTCACTGAGGCATCCAGCATCCTTTGTTGTTAAAGACATGAAGATTTTAGGCATTTGAAACACTCTATAAAGTAAACTGAATCTGGAGATTAATGTCATTAAAGTCACAAATGCCTTTAATTGGTATTCTTGCTTAAATCAAGAAAAGTGTTTCTTTATCATAAGAAATTCCCATTTAAAAGTGTTCTTAACACATACATTTGCTGGCCATGCCCTGCTGCCTAAAGGGCTTTTGGATAAGTATGTTTTTGGAGAACAAATCAGGATGCAACAGTGACAAGACCTTTGCTCATATTTATTCTGTGATTTCCTGAACCCATGCTAGTTCAGTGCCAGATCCAGCCACCATTAGTTCCTTCAGGATTTCAAGTAAGTTCTGAATCTATTTAAAGCAAAGAACATAATTCTCTCAATATCCACTGGATGCAACCACCTTAACTACCACCTTCAGGAAAACACAAAAAGCAGAAACAACCTTAGGTACATTTTTTGGAGAAAACTTTGCAAGCAACTCCCACCAAATAACGGACTGATGAGAGACAGGGTTTCAGGCTGATGAATTTCCTGAAGCTCCCCATCAGCTGCAGTGCACCATCATGCAGATAGTGTGGGAGAGACTGTGCTGCAGACCTCTGGAACAGTTGGCATCTCCAGCTGGCATAGCTGAGCCTTGAGAACAGGGGTCAGAGACCACCTCTGCCTCAGTATAAAGTCTTAAAGCTGGAATTTTCAGTAAGGGAGGAAAGTGGTTGAACATTTATATATCAGAGCTCAAGGAAGAGCTACAGCTATAAAGAAACACTACCAGTTGCATCTGCTCCAAAGAAAGGCCATACAGGATTGTTATAATTCACACATGCTCATCACTCCCTAAAATAATGAGATGTTTCATACTATTATTCACAGGAAACAGAAAAACACTTCTAAGCCAAGGCTAAACCAGTTAAGGCATATATGGTACATGCCATATAAGATACAAAAGGGTGTACTGACTGCTTGCAGGGTAAAGCCAACACTGAAATACATGAAATGTACCTCAGCACATAAATAATGTGCCTCAGCTAGGAAGTAGCTTTCAACTTCTCATGGGCAGGTTCTAACCTGAACAGAGTGTGGAGTTTCATGTAGACAGCTTTAGTAACTAATATAATAGATATCAAAACCCCTAAAAGTTTCCTTTTAGGAATATCATTACACAGGTATTAAGGCCTGTGCTCAGGTCAGAGGTGCATGTCCCCATTTAGAAAATTTCAGCTGCTCCCCATTGTTTTTAAAGCTGACCATTTGCTCCTGCACTTTGGTCATTTGATACTCTGAGTAAGGTAAAGCGAAAAAAAATGCATCAGCCTCAAGGTTTTCTACAGCTTCTGAGTATTCCCTTCGCCAACACTGGCCTTGCAACACCACATTTTCCACTACCACATCTGCTTTAGTTACTCCTTCATGGCTAGCTGCTTGGCCCTGGTAAAAAAATCTGCCATTTTCATGAGGCAGCACTAGCTGACAAAATAATTGACTCCTGGGAGCTGCGTAGATACAAAGACCCCTAATGTATTATTAGGTATGATGTCATCTGTGAGGCACAATTTAATGGCTATTTATCATGTATGAAACACTTTGTTTGGAAACATGCAGCATAATTTTTCATCTTCAGCCTACTGGACAAGATAAGAACTCGCCAAGTGTATTGATCTTAAATAATTTACGACACCATGGGTAATATCTTAATTTGCTGGGAAAGAGAAGTGACAGAATGGCAGCGCTGGGGACTAATGTTTGTTTTTTTCCAATAGAGAATTCATTTAGTCTAGATAAAAGCAGTATGTATTCCCAAAACTCACCTCTATTATTTCAAGTCCTCTCAGAGACTATTTACATGATAGTTTCTGATACAGACAGCAAGACTGATCTTCAGATGGGTACGGCTGTTTGCCCCTCTGATGAAAAAGTCATTAGATGCAAAGCACTGAGACGTTAAAGCCAAATGGGTTTCATCATACTAATCTCACCTCACCTACCAGCGAATTCAAGTCTCCTTTCAAGTCTCCAGTTATTCCTGGAGCCACCCCCTCAGTTAGAGCACTGAGCAGTTGGTATCAGCTGCAAAAGGTTTGTTTATATTTTACTGCCACTCTTGACAGGACTCTCATCTTCATCCTATTTTGTATTTTACATTAAATGACCCATCCGAATCACAATCTGCATCCTTCGTTTTCTAATTAGGTTTGCAGGCTTCACATTTGCCAAGCAAAGCTTTAAAATGAAAACTCAAGGCTCAAAATCTGTGAGGCAAATCAAAGAATTTAGCAAGTAAGTAGGATTTAAAATACATGATTTTCAAGCAAACCACACAACTTCACAATACTGTGATGCTGATAACTGCAAGAACCAGCAACACGCAGCCAATACTCTACACATTTCCTCATCTCTCCCTTTTTTCCCACACTCCCACATCAATATATGGCCATCATAGGGTAATTACATCTGGTCACTCTTGGCTTGAGACAAACTGGGACCTATCAACTCGAAATGAATACCAACCCCCTAAAACCATACCATTTCATAGACTGCATTCTGTGAAACCACCAACATGAAAAGGTTAGACAAGGAAAAGCCTCACGAGTTGCTAAATCCCAAGGCTTTTTCCCACATTTTTTTTCCACTAACTGAAGGAATATGTAGTCTGAAACCTACTCTTTTCCAAGATGAACCTATATTTAACATGTCTAAGCCTATGTCTGGAGTAATATTTCTCACCAAGCATGGATGCTGCTGTCTCCCTTTTGGCTGCCTGACCCACACACCAACCCTTCCCCAGCCACTACATCCACCATCCTCCAGGGAGACTGGGAAAACCCACTGAGCTATGTGTTTACTGACCACTTTCGACAAATACTTCTTGTTAATAATTCATCAGGTTTGTTCTACTAAGCACCACCCTATTTTTAGGGATGTGAACATCTTCCCCAACTGCCAACATCCCTTCGACCAGAAGAAAGATAAAGCCAGAGCATGGGTTAACACAAAAACTGCAAGCTATATGCAACTCAGGCTTATAACACTTTCAGCATGAATTCTTTATGTCCCTAGTTAATAAGGTAGGCTTTCTTGAAACAAATCAGCCTATATTCAGTTCATTATTTTCCATGAAAACAAAGAAAAAAGAAAATTACTGCTTTTAAAAACAGACCAGAAAATTCTGATCAATCAAAGCCTGCAGAGAGGATAAACTAAAAGATATTTTTGAGTAATTATACACTACACCTAGCAACCTCCTGGTTTTCAACACTCACTCTTGATTCTGCCATGTTATATCTTATTTCACCTCCAGCAAGATCCTGCAGTAGTGTATTATTCAAAGCAGTATCATGACTGTTGTTTTCAATGCACTAGGTGCATCTGGTTATTTTTGCAGACTCCTCTTTTTGCACAGACTCACAGTCATAATGGATAGCAACATCTCCCAAGGGAGTTTTCCAAGCCCTGTTAACAAATAAGATAACCTTCCCTTTACTTTCCACAAACTTACCAACAAACTAGGAAAACAGTTTCTACTTCAAGATTGTTCTATCAATTTTATCGCTGTGAAGAGTGAAAAGGAGGTTTGTGTATTTCTTTCTAGGTGAACGTCTATTGCTGATGACATGAAAGAACTGATTAAAAATAAATTAATGCATGGCTATGTTTGATTTCTTTCTAAAAGGGTTGGCCTCAGACTGACCAGTAACCACTGGAAGGAGAACACCCAGTAAGTGAAAAGCCTCTTATGATCTTCCAAGCAACATGGTAATATTTCCTGAAGCCCAAGCACCAGAAAAAACAACTTCCTCCAAAAAGACTGACTTTTCCAAAGGTACAAATGGGTACTTTCTCAACTCCAGGAAAAATTACAAGCGACATCTTCTGTAGAAAAGCAGAGGACAGGGCATCCTCAAAGGCCCAGACCACATCCACACTCCTCACTCTCATATGTACCTGTAAGAAAGCTCTGAAGAAACAAACTCACATGCTTTATAATACAATCCATCCCTCATCCAGCTCAAGCTCTCCCTTCCTTCCATCAGCCTTTGAGGCTCATACCATTATGCACCTCCTCCTCAGTGGCTGGAAGACTGGAGTTTTCTCCAGACCCACTCACTCAGCAGCTCATGGGAGGGAGCCCAGATGCTGGGTCCTGCCACTCCACCCATCCCAGCTCCCTGGGATGCTGCTGGGAGCAGGAAGGGTGTTAACATCTCCTTTCTTCCTGCACACACAGAACAAAACTGCCTGTTGAAAAAAAACAATAAAACCAAAAAACAAAACAACAACGACAAAAAAAAAAAAACAACAACCAGGCATTGATTCCACTTGCGAGGGATCCTGGTGATATTGTAAACCTGATCCCAAGGCAAAAGGCAATCTGCATCCAGGCACATTAGCTCTTCCTAGTATGGACACCACAGAAAAATTTCCCCACTGGTGGGGGCTCAGAAGTGCATAGGAAGGGCTGTGGTGTGCAGAACGGGGTTTACTCCACACCCTGGTGCATCAGGGAGGAGGAAGAGGGGCAGTGGAAATGCTAGGAATGAGTAGGGGGGGTTTCAGGAAAAAGCAGAACCCGGCACAAGGTACCAGAGGGTGAGTGGGAGGGAATGAGAGCAGACATGTACTCGACAATTATAGCTGCATTTTGAGCAGCTCCAGCAAAATGTGGTGGTGTGAGCGACAGCAGAGAGCAGAGCCAGAGGCGCTGAGGAAGCCGGGCTTCGTTCTACCTCGGATCTCAAGAGGGACAGGGGCAGGAGGCGGACAGAGGAAGCCAAGGGAGGTGGTGAAAACGAAGAATCCTATTTTTGTACCTTAAGAGGAGCTACGAGTAATTCACTTCAACGTGCGCTTGGTGCAGAGCTCTTCACACACCATCTGGGGGAGGAGCTGCATGGTCTCCACTCCTCTATCACCATCCCCAAAGCAGAAAACCTCCCTGAAGCACCATCCCTCCTCTCTCTTATGCCTCAGCATTGCTCTGTTCCAGCAGCACCACAGCAATTTGTAACCACTCTCCTCTCGGTTTTTTTCCTTCCCAGACCAGGGTTTTTATAGAGGAGGTCACCAGAACCAGCAGCGAACGTGCTGGCTGCCAGAGGCCAAGCACCACAAAGCAACAGAACATTTGCCACAGATGATTTATCACAGCTACACAGTGGCACTGCTGAGAGAACGCGCACACCGACTTTTGCAGTCGCTGTCTTTTGATTATTAAAAGGGCCAATTAGCACATAAATTGAGCTGTGAATACTGAAAGGGATTTGAAAACAGTAATAATTAAAGAGCAGGACAGTAACTGGGCTCACGAGCTGCCCCTCATCTTCCCTGGCCTGCTTGCCAAGCTGCTCACATATGGATGGAAGAAAGGCAGCAGCGCTCATTAACTGCACCGTGGTACCCGGGAGCATCCGTGCCCTGCCAGCCCCATGCCTCCAAGTACACGACTTCCCTGTCCCTTGCTGAGAGACACAGGCTTTATTTGCACTTCTCCAACTTCCCACAGCGCTGAGTCCCCAAGGAAACTTCTCACCTCCACCCCCCCAAACACCTACATCCACAGGTATTCCCTCGTCTCAGCTAGATGATGGGACCAAGCCCTGAAAAGCAAGGGGTGATAACGCCAGGGAGAGGAAAAATGCCCAAGCTCAGCGCCCCACCCGGCTTTCCCTGTGTCAGCCACTGACTAATGAGGAGTATCTAATGGCAAACGATGTTCTCAGTCCTTAAGCTGCTCCCCAAGGAAACTGTCAGCATCTTTTATTTACAGACTGACGACAATCCCTAGGGAAAACAATGCCGACTCCTACGTGGAGCATGGGAAACGTATATCTTTTTAATCACCGCAGCACTGATTCATCTTCAAGGCTGGTGCAGTTTCCGCTCTTTGTTGCTCTGAAGCGACTGCAGTGATACAGCTCCCCTGTGAATACCACTGCCTCTCAACTACAATATTTACTATTAGGATGGCTAAATACACTCCCTGACATGCAGGCAGCTCCATCCTGACTCCGGGGGCAAGGTCCCCTCAGCTCTCCCATACAAGGAAGCTTAGCAAGGAAAGGAGAAGGAGGATGGACCCACTGTGCACCGAGTATAAATGATGACAGGTCCACAAAGTTTAATAAAGAAGTCACCAAGATCTCCATGCATTTTTCATATATAAAATTTAGAACACCAAACAAGCAATGTTCTCCCTTCTTTATTTGAAACCTACCGGTTTGATTACTTGCTATAAAGACTACCTTTGGCTAAAAAGAGGGAAAACTAAAATACCACAGGGAAAAAACGGGGAAAAAAGAAAGACTGGAACTTACTTAGGAATAAACATTTGTAATCATGAAAAGGATGGCATATTTCTAGTCCTCTTAGCACAGTGTGATACCTCTATGTGCCAGGCTGATGCAGCTACAAAGCTCCATCTCCCAATGCCTTGCAACCAGCAGTATCAAGTAGTGGCACTGCTAACACCCCTGTTGACAAGATCAAAAAGCAAGGCTCAGCCTGCTACATAACCAAGTCCATCAAAATAGGAGCCAAAAACTCACAGGTGAGGCTTAAAAGAGAGTAAGACTCAAACCTATGAACTCTTTCAGCCAGGCAGTAGACATCTAGAGCACAGCAGAAAGGCTGGGGTTTTCCTGTGGTCCTACAGAAAACACAGGGCAATTAAAACCCTGTATAGACTCTGCCTGGTCACCTCTGATGTTTACAACCTTTAACAATAAAAGTGAGAGTCCATCAAATTCATGCAGGCAGGAAACAGCTTTGAAATTAGTTTGAGCCAAGTTCCCTTGAAGAGAGGTAGGTACATGCTTGAGAGAGACAATTACAGAGGAGCCAAGCAGATTTATATCAGCTGTTATAGCACTAAATCTCTTCAGAGCTTTTAAAAACATTTAATTGAGACCTTATTAAAAACTCGGTATTTTTATTTCACCAGATTAATGACACTTACAGTACTAAATTCAATCTGTAGTTTCAAACACCACCAACAAACACAGCACTAAGTGTAATTAAAGAACTAGTCATCATTTTGGAGAAAATTTCTGGAGGCTCACCAGAAAGCTTGATAAATGAAAGGAACTCACACGGGAATTTGAGAACGCATATTTTATGATTTTTTTTTTTTCTTTTCTGTGTACAATGAAATATCTTGATAGCATTACATTATAAAACAGTTTAACTGAAGGGACCGAAGGCTCACAGCAGGATTCACTTCTACACGCTAATTAATTATCACTTACTGGATACTTTGCGCTTGTATGTTTTGGCTGCAGGAGCTGCAAGTCTGAGAGGTTTTGTCTAAACAGTAGATTGCCAGTTTTGCACTAAGTCTTGAAGAGCTTTTGGTTTCATTTTAACTTGAAGGGAAGAGATCTTGTCCTGTTGTCACAAAGGCATATTGCTTTGTAAGGCATGGATCCACTTTCACTCTCTTTCCAAGAGATAATTAAATATGTAGAAACACCATGCAGAGTGGCATGCTATTTTAAAGCAAACACTGGAACATGTATTCAGATCTGGTGCTTCAGCAGAAGAGAAAAGGCTGCAAATTACCCTTTTTACTAAGTCAGCAAAGAGCAAGATATTTAATCCAGCCTTGTCCAGAAGATACAGATACAGATATGGTTCAATAATACTATGTACTCTGTAGTGGAATTTCTACATTTTAAAGATCTCTTATTTCTCCAACAGCTTAAGACATAACAAATTAAATTCTCATACACTGATGATGATGTCCTGCCTCTAGCTTTCCTAACCTAGTTCAGAATATCCTGTAGACTGCAAGAACACCTGATATAAAACGTAATCAAGTGTTTGAGCTACAGTTGAAATCCTGCCCTACATACATGGAAAAAAAACCCCTCAACTGTAAATGACAAATCACATCACTGAAGCTATTGCCAGGAAAGCGAGTCACTTAAGATCAGCTAAAATACAGAAGACACATGCCTACACTCACTAATGAGGAGGAATAGCAGCCATGTATCTGCACAGGCATGCAGTTTAGAAAGTAGGGAGATTGGGAAGCCTTATTTTCCACTGAATGATACATGATTTTGGCAATTCCTTTCTTTGTTTTGCTCCCCATTACAGAATGAAGATAATGACATCCCCAAGGTACAAGAGATATCTGATCTGGTGACAAAAGCCCTGGAAATTCCATCCCAGAAAGGCAAATATAAAAGAAGGATAGCTGAGACTGACTGCTCAGTCCTTTTTTCTTCATCATCACCTGCAAAACTCCCTTGTGTTTGAAAAAGCCACGTGTTAGTGGTACTAACATTTATGCTGTTGCTGTTTTATAGCCCAGGAAATCCCACATTTCTTCATTGCCTTTTATAAAACACAAACAAGCTATTTACAGCAGGACCTGATACTTTTTCCTTAAGAAATGAAGATTCAAAATATTTTCAAACATGGTCATTTTAAAAGCATCTGGGAGACTTTAATTTCTTGCTGCCATTTGAAAATAAACTATCAAAGCAGAGTCCAAAACAAAAAAAAAAGAAAAAAAAAAAAGGAAGATAAACCTGAGTTTATGGGGTCATTTTCAGGAAATTACAGGTCAGTCCCACCTAGCACCTGCACCACAGCCTTTAACAAGAAGATGTAAAACATTTATCAGATCTAATTACAGGTACAGGTACAACAGAGTATCCACAACACCTGCCAAATGCCCCATCAGTGGGACAGACCTCCCTCCTTTGGACACAGCCTCAGGTGTACCTGTTGTTTGTGTGCTTAAGGACATCTGAAACAGAGGCAGATTCTCAAGTGACTGGTCATATCTGTGTATTTGAAGCAAAGATGATGGGCTTTTTCTCTTCCCATGCATACTCTCTGATTTCATGGGTCTTTCACTACTCACGGGGTCAGACAGTTGTGGCAATAAATAGCTTTTCCTTGCCTTCAGACTCACACACATATAGACCACCTCCTCCAAAACAGAAATGCAACTTTTCTCTGGAAAAACTATGGCTTTTGTTACATTCTGGTACAGACTGAACACCATTCTACTTTTTCCAAGCATTGCTCATGTCATGTAAACCTAAGAAAAGGGAGAGGAGGAGAGGGAGTGAAGCTCTTCTATTATTTATCAGCCACATAATGTAGTGTTTGCCCCCACAAGCTATTTCAGAGATCTATGGATGCAGCATCTGCAGAAGATTTTCTCTCGTTAATACCTTCAACCACGATGATTTACAACACGACACTAAATTTACACACCACTGAATGCTGTGAATTGTTGAGTTTGTCCTCAGATATTATTCAAAAAATTAGATTCCTTTGCCTTTGTGTCGCAACAGTGTGCTACAAAGTAGGATATATACACTGCACATTTATCAACGCTCATAAGTTATTGATGTGACTCAAAGACCAAGCTGATAAAGCCATTCCACTCTTGGTGATTTACATAATTATACTTTAGGTACATTTTACTTATTATTCTGTTGCCTACAACTAACTTTTAAGGAAACATTGTGTCTATTCCTTTTTAACTGGTAGCAGTCAGAATTGCTCTATAAATGCAGTTTTACACAAGAGCAAAGGTCTCTTGACAAGAATCTCAACTACTTGTTTCAAAGCAGTGGGTAATAATCAGGAGAAAAAAGTAGTACTCATCATCACTTCTTTACAGCCCTGTGACTGCTCATTTGTTTATGTCACAACAGCATCTAAATCAAAGGCCACAGACATATGCTAGCTGTCTGACAGATAAGTGTAATTTGGGCATTTATCCACCTGCCTGTTCTTGCTAAAAAGCTGTTTCCAAAGTGCCCCAGAAAGCCCTGGACACACCAGGGGTACTCGCTTTCAGAGCATGTGTTCCTCTTCTGTTATCTGACACAAACCAAACCTTGTGTTCTGCATTCCACTGTGCAAACCGTGCCCCTGGGATTCCCCTCCATGCCAGCCGGGAGGAGGCAAGCAGAAAAGCAGTCACCTAAGCGGGCTCCTCCTAAAGGGAAAGTCAGGAGGGGAGAACAATGCACATACAAAACAAGAGGGGCAGAAGGGAAGTGACTCAGGGCTGCCGGAAAATATTTACATGCAGATTTGAACACAAAGGAATCTCGAGCATTCCTTGCCTGTGCAGTGGATTTGTTGCCACAGGCTATTTAAGGTAGAAACCTGCCATATTCATCCTCCAGCCACGTCAGTTCAAGTTACTCCCCTGGGGCCCTGAGAGCACAACATCACTTTGCAGGACATGCCCAGTTGTGCAAGGAGGCTCCCCCATCTTATGTTAGAAAGGAAGTTCATGCTCAAATCCTTTCAGGACAGCAAGAGAAATGAGAGAAATTGCCAATGATCTTGAAGCAAGGGTGGCAGGAGCAGGAAGCCTGAGCCTCCTAGTTGCATTAAAATTGGTTTGTGGGACCTTTGGCAAGTCACCCAGTTTCATGTCCCAGTTCTCCCTCCCAATACCTATCCACACACTTTCATACACATGTGTACAGCTGACAGAAGGCTGGAATGCTCTTCCAGAAGGGAGCCAGGGTGAAACATCAGAGCTTGAAAGCAGCAGTGAAACACATCTTTCAGACTAATATTATTCTTTCAGTAGGTGTGGTGGCAGAGAGGAATCACCATGTTTTCCAACTGCTGCTCTGGAAGCTATGCCAGGCATCTCCAACACAGTAATATCAGGAAGTGGGATTGACTCAAACTCCTGAATGCTGGACAAAGAAGGCAGCAGGACCCCAGGGGTGAAAAAGAGCAGGGATCAGATGAGTCACTTCACTGTGTAAAACCTCCTCCTCCTGCTTCACTCTTCTCCAGTGGACACACAGCCAGCTGAGGATGAGGTCGTGCTGCTTTCTCCAACTGAGAAAGAAAGGCCAAGGCCTCTGCAGCACAGACACTCCTTGCAAGTGAAAACCCCAGATTGCTAGACCTGCCAGTGCTGACAGCTGCAGCCCACATGGTACCCTGGAGCTGGGTGGGGACCCTGGCACTGCAAGTAGCCAGGAGCACCTCACATTTAGCCCTTCTGTTTGAAGGAGCCGTGCTACAAAGAGCCTTCCCCTGCCACAAACATCCATGGAGATGCTTGAGATCTGTGCTGAGGTATTGCAAGCAGCCACAGTACCACAGCAGCAACACAGCTTCAGCACTTCATGCCTGCAATTAAAGTGCTGACAATTAGCACTGAAAACACTAATGCTATAAACAAGTGCACTACTCAGTCTGGGGCAGGTTGAAGATGGGCATTAATAAAATCATCTTGTATCTCCCATGGTCCTTCATGTCTATGCCCAAGCAAGCCAGGAGTTAAACATTAAAACTATAGTACTTTTGACACCTGAAATGTTTTCCATCAGTATCAGAGTGCCCAGATAATTTATATATCACAAATATGATTTGGCAGGATTAAATTTGAAAATGATATATCAAAGATTTGTTATTGGAAGGGAAGACATTTGCAGCATAAAACAGACCAACAGAAAAAAAGCCTGATTGCTGTGATGAATAATGCATATTGCCTATGGTACTAATTAACCTTGCACTCCAGTAAGATATTATGGAACAAAAAGGCTAATCTGAATGTGGCCTGACACTCTTCCCAATGGCATCTGGAAATCAGTCTTTGAAACATGTAAAACTTGAATTTGTTAAACCAGAAGCTTTTGCTCAATGAACTTCCAAGAGTATTTTTGTTTCTCTGCATTCACAGCCCACGCTGTTGTCACACACTTACGCAGCACAAAACACTGAAGGTGACTCCATGACCAGAAATGTTCTGGCTCAGCTTTCCATGGGCCCTCACCCACCTGCCAGCAGCACACATGCAATAGCATGGTGCCCCCCACTAAATCCCACGATGCACACCCAGTCCTACAGACAGAACTGCAGTGTCACTGTTGTGCTGCCTCTGCTTCTTCCCATCCACAGGGGCAAAACACTTATAGTAAGCTCACTGAAAATGAACACTACAACTTTAAGCTGGTGCTTTTGTCTCCAACCTAAGAGCAAATGCCTCTCCACCTGAAAACATTCAGTCTAGTTTGGGCTGGTTTTGCTGCTCTTGTAAAATACTCATTTTCTTCTTAGCCCAGAGCTACGGATGGTATTAAACACAGATGCCACATTAGAGGCATTGTGTTCTTAGTTGTGTGCACAGTGCCCACAACGCACAGTGAAATGACTCGCACATACCTGAATGACTGAAGACACAGAAGGAGTCATGCACAGGCATCTTGATAAAAATGCTAAGTGATAAAAAACAAGCACTTTTTGTGTCAGTTTACAGAGTCATGGAATCAAGTCTCTGGACAACACTGGCCAGTGTTTTACACACCAAGGTCTGATCTAGCATAGTCTTTTATTGGGAAAAAAGCCAACAACAAACTAAACCTACAGCAAAAAATGCCCCAAACAAACAAACTAAGCAGAGGCCACCAAATCAAACAGTCCCACAATATTTTGGAAGGGCAGGATTTGGCAGGGGCACTTCCCCCCCATCTACCAGTGCACTTAACATGCTACATTTCAGAGCCAGTGCATGACCCAATGCCTTCACCATCAGGATGACACAACTTGTCAATGCCATTAGCCACGCTCAGAGCTCAGTCAATAACAGACTCACACAACCATTTCACTCGTCCCCGAGCACCACATTTCCAGCTGGCAGCCATCCCACACACCCCAGCAGAAACACACCAGGAGATGTCTGACCTGACTGCTGAGTACTGTGTTACTGGTGCATCCAGGAGACAAGAGCCTGAACATATCAATGATGAGGATGCCAAGTGCAGAGCTTTTGCTCAGTTGAGCACACAGCAGCACCTTAGGGAAGGCTTCCTATGATGGACCATGTCCTGCAGCCAGGCTCAAGGGCTGCTATGTCATTTTAAACCAATTACAGTGAGAAGTGACTCAAAATTTCTTCCTTATCCTCTTCAATAGACAAGCATGCAGAAGCAGGTAGATGAACTTTAGCCTGCATCCTCCTGCATTAGATGAGAAAAAGAGAACCACAAAATGCCAGAAATGGACATTTGGGAAGTTTGGAGGAGATGAGGATCAGACCACTTGCTGACAAATAGATCTGAATTACACCAATATCATGAACTGAATTTCTTTCCTATAGGCTGTGTTCTTCTGGCAGTCAGCGCAACACTTAATAAAGCTCTAGGCCAGGAAATAATTTAGTTAACACATCATAAAGGATTATCATCTCCCTCCCACCAAAATCAATGACAAAATCCCCACTGACTACAGAATGCAAAAGATCACACTGCAACTGATTTCTGCCAGGAAACCTGCACCCAGATGTATCAGTCTGGCAGCACTACCCTGCAGCAAGGTCTCTCAGTGTTATTTCTGCCAGGCTCACTAGTGCGGGCACCAACAGGATGGTTTCTTTCTCTCTCCAGTACTAGCTAGACTCTCAATCTGGACCAAGATGCCTTTGCACATGAATGATCGATTAAGTCTCTCGAGCATAAGCTTGTCTCCACATCTGCCTGTGTGGGCCCATGCTGCCCTGACCCAAACCATGTCTGTAGGCATTACCCCCGTCTAAATTCCCTGCTGATGGCTGTGTTGAAGGATGCTACTGCTGTCACAACACAAGAGCAGGTCCTTGCTGCCGTGACACTTCATTTGTCTGGGCAGCAGCAATGCCTGGAAGGACGACTGCCCTGTTTTCGTGGAAGTATGCAAGACAATCAAGGACAGCTAAGCAAACTAGTTTTGACACATTAAATCATGCTTGAACTGTGAAAGCAAAGGGAAATAATGTAAAAGCTCTTCTGAAAAGAAAATTTTAATAAAAAAAAACTTTACAAATAAATAAATAATACAGGCCAGTCTTGTGCCCAGGGAGGGGAGAAAAGCTTTTATCTGAGCCTAACTGTGGACTCGGTTAGGCAGAGAGGGACAGATTATTTTATGAGGCAGACACCTGCCTTTTTATTCATAGTTTTGTAGCCATTTCCACACATTTCACTTCTAGAAAAAGTCTATTGCTGATCATCTGCTCTGGCAGTGAAAGAGCATCAAGTGCTCAAGCAAAAAAGCAGACCCAAAATCAGGTAGCACAGGAAGAGTAAAATCCCACCACCTGTCTGCTCAGCAGCACACTCACGTGCCTACAAATGCCCTGACCAATATCTGACTTGGTACTGGATGGTCCCAGGATTGTTTCTGCCACAGTACCCTGGGAGCCTTAAGCTATTTCTGCCTGAATTTCCCTCTGCAGGCACTTTGCTCTAGACACTGCAGCCTGCAGTGACAACACTCGGTCTGCTGCAAGTCAACCATTGCAATGCAGGAAATCCCAGCAGCACAGGGTCACAGGGCATCTGTGAACCTTGGCAACTACCCATGGCATCTCCCCATCATCCTGGACCTCTTCCTCCCTGCTGTGAATTTTTTCCAGTAATTAACATGCCCAATTGACTTGGATTTATACTAATAAAACACTGGCTCCTGTCCCAAGATTCCAACATTGCTGTCACTTCTTGAACCTGTGCAGAGCCCCAGCAGTAATGAAGTCCACAGTCCTAGCTGTATTACTGCCTGGGTTGTGAGTTATCTGAGAAGCAGCTTGGAGCTGGGAAGCTGCAGCCCCCAGGTTGCTTCTGCCAAATTACAAATTAGCGCGTTGCCCATGCTCCGCAGTGATTAGAAAGCTTCCTTTCCAGGCAGCTTTCGAAGGCAACACTGTGACCTCTGTCACCATTGCAACGGGATGACAGACTGTCCAACTGGGTGTAAGCCCCCTAAAGCATTATTTGTGGGATTAGTGCTGTACTGGAGCGACTCTCCAGCCCACGCAGCAGACGAGTCATTTCACTTGGGTGGCAACCATCACCTGGAGCTCAACAAAGATCATGCTGGCTCCCCAGACAGGCTCACTTTATTCAATACCAGTCACACCCAGGAAGAGGGACTGGACAGTCTGCTGGGGCAGGGGATGCTTCTTTATATATATATGCAGAGGGTCTGGCACTCAATAATGCTGAGGTTTTGTCAGTGAAATGGACCCTTGGGCAGAGATGGATTCCCTGGCACAGCTGCCACACTAGGCAGAGCCTCTAGTTGATGTGAGAGTCCTGTTCAGAAAATGCACCTCCAGGCCAAGTTGTTTTTTGAAAGAAAGTATCTAACAGGTACAAAAGCAAGCCTTTTGAAATGACAATTTCTGTTCAAATTCCATCTCTAGAGGAATGTTAATTTCATTGTTATTTCCCAATGAATCCACCTGGGGATGAATGATCTTAAAAGGATTTTAGGTTAATGTAAGAGCATAAAAAGAGTACATGAGATCAAGTACAGCACTGATACCCAAAATCCTGGTTCAGATTCTAGTCTCTGAATGGCACTGAGTAACTCAGCCTCCAGCCCAAGGCTGTTGTCATTTGTAAAACCAGGAATAGTGACTCTGACCTACTTCACGAAGTGGGTAGTTTAAGATCCAAAGAGGAAAGCCCTTCATATGATCTGGAAGCAATTTTAATAGTCTGCATTAACTATTTCTTTCCTCACACTGAAACTCTCACTCCTCAAGTGGCAGCAAAACGACCATAAGCTGGTCAAAGTCCACCATGAGGACTTGGCTCAGGATACCCCTCCAAGTGTCACTGCAGGAATGGGTCACACCTCAAGTCAGCTCTACCTCCAGTGCCACACTGGTCAGGCAAAGCCATCAGGGAAGCTGAGCCCACCACCATCACTACCACAGCGGGCTCTACCAGGACCATGAAGATGCAGGTGAAGACACTGTGCTGATGTGTATCCTCTCCCACCCATCCTGCTTCCAGGAATATAACTGTGGGTGGCACGAGGAGGCACACAGGCAGGGATAGTCTTGTTTCACCCCACCAGCCAGGGGGTTTGTCCTGATACTGTCACTTATCTGCAGCTCTTAAAGCTTGAATTTTCAGGAAAAAGGGAGTAAAATTTTTCTTGGCAGTAAATTGACTGACTGTCATTTACAGTGAGAAGAAAGTTGTCATCTTAAATCCTAGTTCTTCAAACTTCAGCTGTTTATGTTGTTTTTTTTTTAAGGACATCAATTTATAAATACCAGGTGTATGAAAGTAGTAAGGAACATCCACAAGCCTGGAATTGCCTCTTTTGTCTTAGGGTTTTGGTTTTTTTTTCCTCTAATCTGTTTTACATGTACATTTTGGGGTTTATGTAACACCTACCCCTCTGAGTTTGCTCTAGTATTATAAACCTCTTAACCACCCTAAGGGAAATAAAGAATGGAAGATTATCAGAAAGATGTTCAGTACAATCTTAACCCTGTGTTGTTCATACATACAATTCTGTCTATACTAGAGTAACTTCTTCAGTGACAGAAAATGAGCAATCTTTCAGCAAAATAAATGGGTATTTATCACGAAGAGCAGATTCAACTCTTTCTACACACCTAAGTATCACAGTCTCTCTGCTTTTACTTCATTCTACTGAACACTTACCTTGTAAAGGATAAAAGTTTATTCAGCTAAAGAAATAACATGAAATGTAAGCTGTGAATCTGTCCATATAAGGCACAATCATAGCCTGCTTTTGTGAAGCCTGGATTTCAACCTCAGTTTTAAACCAGAGTAAGTGAAAATGGTCAAGATGTAAAGCATGCGGAGAGGAAAGCTTATTATTGAAATGTCAACACATCATTAACTACTGCTAAGTGTTTCTAAATGAGAAATACAAAACTGAAAACCCAAATTATGAGCAAAACAATAGTACCACTTCATTTTAATATGCCATATAAATTAGGTGGAATGAAGGTTCTGACAAACGAGCTCTAGCAGACCCTTGGCAGTTCAAGTGGTTGCAGCCACCCTTCTGCTAGAGATCACCATCTAGGGAGAGTGCTCCCAGGCCAGGACATCCGAGGCAAGCCCTGACCACATCAGTCATGGGCAAACTATCCAGTTTTACAGAGCCAGCAGCAGCTTCCAGCACTGGGGCAGAGTGGGCAGCTGGGGACAGCCGTATCTTAAATCAAGGCAATTAAATTCACTGCACTGCCAACAAGCATTCATGCACTTTATCCTCAGTGTTTCTCCAGAGTCCTTAATTGTTTCTAAAAACCACAATTAATGAGAGAGCCGTTTCCAAGCCATTCAAAGTTGAAGGTGGCAAGCAAAGGAATCTAATCACACTGTGGCCAACATTCCTTTTGTCCTGCAACACCTCTGCCATCCCATAATTTAACAAATTCCCTAATCTACCCATGGATACAATATCTTCAACAATGATAAAACCAAACAAAGGCACCGTTCAAGTAAATATCATTTAGTTATCTAGGACCAGACTAAAAAGCATACCCTCCCAAAATATCTTATGGCTAAGAAGCAAACATGACCTTCACAGTTTACACTTCTGAAGCCATTTCCAAACCTTATTTTATTTACACTGTTCAATCTATACTTTGTGAAAGGAATAAAGTACTTCTTAACTGTCCTTCTGAAAGGTGACTGCACAGCAGCCAAGTTGCAAAGAACGGGAAGGTTAAGTTGGTCAAAGCAGCAGCCTAAAAGCATCGCTGCAGAACAAGGAAAGGAGCTTCAGTCACTGGGGCATACAAGGCAGTGCAGAAAGTTACAGCTCATTAGTAAAGAATAAAGTATTGCATGAAGATGGACACCATGCCTCCTATAATAAGGAGGTCAAATATGCACACACAAAACAAAACAGAGTAATATTTAATCAGTCCTGTTGCAATACAGTTTTGATCTGTGCAAAACATTTCCCTGCTCTCGTTAATTATTTCAGCTGCAGAACAAAACACCTAAATATATACATGCAAACACCTCTCTACAGAATAAAACCCATTCTCCCTCCAGTGACAACTGCATTTTGCATTCAAGTGACTTTCTTTACATTTGAAAAGAGAATACACACTGTGTGGCCAAGAATTCAGCTATTCTGACACTGGATGGATTTGTGACTAATTAAAATTAACTAGGTACTTCAGCTCATAATTATATAAACACCTAGCATGCTATACTCCCAGCCAATTTGGTTTTAATCAGGAAAACGCACAAGAAGTATGAATGATGGGCAAAGAACTCCCTGGAGGAGCAACTCTATTTCCAAATTCAGTATTCTCCATATACCAAATATTTCCATCAATGTTTTTCTTGCCATGTAATCACCTCCCAGTAGAACAATTAAAAAGAGTTTTTAGTTGTTTATTTTTTTTTATCCCTGGACTTTGCTTCCTTTCCACTCCACTGCGAGGGTAAAAGCACACTTGCCTTATCCAGCTGAGTCCCAGCTGGGAAGTCTCCCACAAGACAGGCAGGATTTAGCAGTACATTGCCTTTCTAGCATAGGTAACAAGGAATAGAGAGAGAGAGAGAGAGTTCAGCTAACATGAGGCAGAGAGGCAGGCAAGTAGTGGAATGGACTGAATAAAAGTCGCTCCCCTGCTGCATCTATATCAGGTGTAAAACAGAAACACTGTTTGCACTGGAGTAAAAGACCAAGTTTCAAAGTAAGTTACCTGTGCGGGGGCATCTTTCCACTTCTAGAAATAAGGGGATAGGGAAGGCAATGGTTGAAATGCTGCACTGTGTCACCTGAGAAAACCACACATAACATGCAAATACACAGGGTTTTCTTTACTGTGGTGTCAGCTATCTGTTTTATTCCCAAGTCAGGCCTCTGGGATAGCTGCTGTGCAGACTCAGAAACACAGGAGTAGTAAAGCATGGCTCTGCCATCCCTAGGTTGTCCTCAGTTGTCTCCCATCTCTCCACAGATGGTGCCTTCTGCTCCTCACCAGCCAAGGGTCACTGCCTCTGCCTGCTTGCCCCTGCACAGCTGTAGATAAACAATTGCCTCTGAATATCCTTCTAGTGGCTGGCTGATCAACAGGATGGCAATCACTGCTCTGGGAAAGTGCCCTCCAACCGTCTGCACTGATTGCTCCGCTTCTGGAGGAAGATGAGTAGCTCTGCTTCACCCCAATCAGCCAGCAACAAAATCATCCAAGAACTGATTCAGCAGGTAAACTTCTAAACTACATAAGCTAGATGTCAATTAGTTTTAATTAAGTCCAAAATAAAAGACCTGTGAACGAGGTTTTTCTGCAGCCCTTGTTTTCTGTAAGAAAATCATTTCTCTTGGCAAGAGTTCAGCTGAATCACAACACAAGTAATGAACAATCAGCAAAAATAAATATGGTTTTGTAAATGCATTGAGGTATGTTCAGCAAAGTTGATTAAGGGAAAAATAATCAAACAAACATCAATATTTAAGACAGCAGAAGGGCTTGAACATTCTAGAGGTGTTTTACAAAAAAAAAATAAAAATCCAGGATTTTTTTTCTGGCAGCAGCTCCTTTCTAAAGCCACAAACAATACCCCAACTCATCTTTCCTTCAGCCCTCCATTTCAGTGTTCTTCCTCAGAAAACAGCAAGGGTGAAGAAAGATATCACTGAGTTTTCCTCCATTATTTTGTCCACATCTAACACCTGTAACCTTGTCTGTACCTTCTAGCTAGCTAAAACCAATTGTACTCCTTTTGATGTCTCTTCAAGTGGCAGCTCTCAGGAAAGGAGAGCGTCATGACCTCCTGAACTCATTACTCACCTTTTCACTTTGGCTCTCCTTCTGTGCAGTTTTTCTTTTCTTCCATTTTTTCTTTACTCAAATATTTAATTAATTTGTGCTTCAGATCTAAAGTCATCTGAAAAAAAGATCAGGCTCTGCAAAATCTATTGCATTTGCAGTTGCTAGTCTGCAGCCCACTGGACATTAGCAGGACCTCACCACTGCAAGTATGTTTGGCTCTCATTAGCTTAACCTGTCAACATCCCCTCTCTTCCAGTTGCACAGGCTGAACTGTCTTTAAAAGCATTAAACACTTCTTGCTGCTCACTGAAAACATATTGGGCTGAAGGTAAGGATGAATACAAAGAGAAGTGCAAGAAGGTGCCCTTGTCAGGGTATTAATTTCCTACACAAGCCCCAGTGGTGAGCACTGCTATTTACAGTAAACAACTAAAACTGAAGTTACAATGAAACTCCCCCATGCCAGTGCAGGAAAATGGAAAGCAGAGACTGGGCAGATAATTTTTTTTTATGTCAAACCCGCAAATGGGTAAAGGCAGAAATGTCAGTGGCACCACACCAATTTTTACAGCATTTTGGGATCTGTCCCTCAGCTTTGGTTGAGTACTGCCTCCTAGGGCAGAGACAACCATTAGGAGACTTGAAACAGGCGAAGCAGACATAAAAATGTGCATTTTCCTCAAGGATCCATTCAGAAAGCATCAGCTGAACTGAGGCAAAGCCCATAACCATCAGTCCTTTAGTGGTACCAAACCACCACTCTGGAAACCAGCACAGAAACTCACAGAGCAACTGCTTTCTTTTCTCTTATTAACCAGTACAGAAATATATTCTTGTGAATAATGAACATTAACACTTGTCCTTTACAAACATGTCCAAACACAGTCACAATTTACCTCTAGCTGTCCCTAGCATTTGCTGATAAATGTAACATGTTGCCAAAGGAGGTGTAAAAATCCAAGTAGTTTGGGTTTTTTACAGTAACTACTACCTAGCTGCCTATATTAATTGAGAGAGTGAGCACATTATATAAGGAGATTAGACCATGTCATATTTACAACCTCAGAGTCCCCAGTGAGTGAAATTGCTCAGCTGTTACTGTCAGTGCCTTCTTCAAACAGGAACCCTGCTGACAAGATGATGAATTCAGAACATCGTTGCCAATTAATGATTTGTAGGCAGAAGGGATTTCAATAGTTCCCATATGTTTGTGAGGATGACTGGGATTTACATCACCTCTAATAAAAGAGTGTAGTCTGCTCTGTCCAGATGTGACACTAGAGATTGGAAAATGTCATCTTTGCAGTAGAAATTTTAATAAACAAAGCCAGGCTCTTCTGGGTTGAAAACGTTTTCCCAAAGCATGGTCAGGAAAACCTGCTTACTAAGGGAAAGCAAACTGGGAGACCACTTTCAAGATGCACCCAAGTGATTTACAAACCAAAGGTCAGAAGTGATTTAGGTGTTTGGGAAAGCTACACAGCAGAGTGCCAAGGCCATCATTATGCCTACCAGAAGCATGAAGTGCATTTCCTTAGCATCAATCAGACTGTGAAAAAAAGCCCGTTCAGCATTTACAAATACAAATTGGTGTTACTCTGCTTAGGGATGCAAAGTTTAACTTCGCTGTTCTAGAATCTCGTCTTTGTGAAGGTAACAACAACCAAACCAGAAAGCATTTTGTTCACCCTGGATATTGACATGAATTCCCATACATGCTGAACACAGACCTCCTGAACTGCCTAAGGCTGAATGCCTCCTATCAACAGAGCATCCTGGAGCCAGCCAGCAGGGAATGCTTGACACAATGACCTGGGTTAAACACAGAACATCCAAATGGGGCCCTCAAACAGAATTTGCCATAGGCACTCAAGTCCCATTGATCTGGTGGTGGAATTTAGGGCTATCCCTAAAATCCCTAAAAAGGAATTACTGGTTTTAAAACCTCTAAAGCAACAAAGTGATAAAAATCCTGTCAAGGGTGCAGGCTGTAGGTGAGGTAAAGAGCAGTTTATGTGGATATACCTTAGGAACAGGGCAGGGATACACCACCACAAAGCATCTTTACACTTCCTAATTATGATCACAGGCCTACCCAACACAGTCATAAATTGACAGGCCAAATAATGACCTCTTGATTAAGAAAAACAAGTTTTAAAAAAACCCCAACCTACACCCAAAACCAGAAAGCACAACCTTTACCCTCTAAGGTCTTCTGAAAGCATACCCCGGATTGCTATCTGAACACTACCAGAGATGCAACCAGGCAGCACATCTTCCTCAATGACAGTCTCAGGTTTCTGGTTTAAATCTGTAGTTTTTGGGTTTTGGTGGTTTGGTTCACAGTTGGCTTTTTAATAGTTGTGGGGTTGTTTTTGTTTTGTTTGTTTTTGTTTTTTTTTTTTTGTGATACCTCTAAGAGTACTTCGAGAAATGCAGCATCAAAGGACAGGACTTGAAAGGCCACTAATAAAGGACTCCTTTTCTCCAAAAATTCTTACAGGTGGACTGACCTCAGTGTCTAGACCTAGCACCAAACCAGTGTCTTGTCACTTTGTAACATGCTATTTTCTGCCATAATTAAGCAAAACTTTGCAGATCTATCAACCAACATCCCTTGTCTGTGGCAGTCTATATTTCCTCAACTTGGGACAATGTAGATCTTAGCTGGCCCATTATACAGCATCAAACATCGAGTCTGTCTCTTCTTTCCCGCTAAAAGGAGAAATATCTTTCTTAGCACAGGAAAAGCAAAACCAAGACAGATTTTGCTGTATTGACTACATCTGTAGAAAAAGGAGACTATTCTGGTCAAAAATCCCACTCCAAATGCTGTTTAGTAGAGGTTTCTCCAACACAAACATTTATCTCAAACACTACATTTTCTCTCCATGTCAACCTTTGAAGAAATTTGAACTATCTTGAGGGTCAGAAGCATGTGACCGAGAACTAAAGGATCAAGGCCACAGTTTGCTGTGGATATGTACTGATCTATTCATTGTACCACACTACAAACACCAACAATGAGTGTCTGGAGTGAGGTGAAGAGAAAATGCAACACAGACTTCAGCTGAAGTGGAATTCCTCTGCCTTCCCACAGTATCTATTGCTATTCATTATTAAGGGCTGCAAAGACAAACCAATTAAGATGTGACTGATAACCAATATATATTAATTTTGCAAAAAGCAAACTGTATTAAAATCTTTATTTGTTTACTCTTCTCTTTTACAAGCAATTTAGTTTTAGGCTACCTGTTATGTATTTGCAATGGAAGGGCAAATTTTATAAACAAATATGTAATACGGCAAACCATAAAATGAGATTTTACACTCAGAGTATACTGTTCTTCTTTGTAAGTATTCTTTTTAAGGTGTTGAGCTTTAGATACCCTGGATCTCTCGCACAAGGCAAGAGATGATTCAGGAGACCTATGCTGACCAGCAATTTTGGAACCTCTACTTGGAAGCCAGCTACTTGTGGGAAAACTTCAGCACATATGGAAGCATTTTTATCAGTGGGGCTTTAAGTTTAACTCTGAACAGCTGAGCAGCTTTGTATTAAATTATTTACCAGAGAGGAAAATCAATCAACTCACACCACATCAAATACCCAGCCCCCCACAGAGTGATAAAGACAGAAAAACACACTCCTTCAAATACAAAAACAAAATGCATCTTCTATAGAGAGATTAACTTCAAACATTCCCTGGTACAGTCTAGGAAAAAAAAAAAAGAAACCAATCTTGTAAGACTCATAAGGAAACCCTGATACTGAGGAAAAATAACAAATCTCTAGCTAACACAAGACTTAACTATTGGGTCCACGAGGCAATTGAAGTGCTCCAAGGGTAACAGCAGAATGCCAGATTCTCCTTGTTGGCAGCTCTGTAAGCACCAGAAGCACCTGCACAGGTGTCAAGTGCCATGACATCCAGCCCAGGCCTCTGCCTTCCTGCTGTAACACTTATTCAAAGGACCCCAGTGGAAGTGAGAACCTGACCCACCACTGTCAACTCAACCAGGCACAAAGAACACGAGCGAGAAGAAAGCCCAGACCGCACATCAGCTCGGAGGCTCAGCACGGCGCCCTCCCTGCAAACCCTTACCTTGGCAGGTGTTGTTCTTCTCCTCGTACCCTGCCTTGCACAAGCACTTCCCGATGGGCACCAGCCACTCCCCCTCTGCACTGCAGTGCATCTTCGGAGCCTCCTCAGTCACCGAGTGGTTGATGCAGACACCCGACACCTCCAGGAGCTGCGAGGAATCCGCACCCGTGATGGTGTCGGGGAAGCGGGCCAGGTTGCGGATTACCGACGGGCATTTCTTGTAGTACACGCGCACGGAGACCAGGGCGATGCAGGCACCCACGTCCTGGAAAGCGAGGTAAAATCCCTTTTTTGTTAGGGGGCCAACGTCTCTCACCTCCGTGTTGAGCTTCATTACTCTGTCGCCAAGGTCCAGCTCTGTGAAGCTCTCGTCGGCAGCAATGGTATCAATCTTGATGTACTGGTTTTCTTTGATGTTCCTCCCATCTTCGTCATCTGATTCAAAGTAATACATGTTAAAAGTCTCCTTGCAGGTCCCAAGTCCTCCTGGAAGGCTGTTACAGTCCCTCAGGGTGAACTTGAGCTCGATGAAGATGCGGGATGCCCCTTCATTAGAGATCCAGCTGGTCAGAAGCCAGTTGTTCTGATTCTGTTCCATTACCTTGCATACCTGGTACGTGTGTATCGGAGCGTAGTTTTCATCCACCTCACCGATTTCTTCCCACTGTATAAAAAGGAAGAGCATTTTTTAAAACAGTCACAACTCACGTAAACTCCTAGCTATCCCATCTAAGAGCACTTTGGGCTTCAGAACTCAGGACTTTCAGGGGGGAAAAAAATGTTTTGATTGCCAAGCTCTTTGTACTAGAGGTTCAGTATATTCCTGATGAAGTCAGATAAATGTTCCTTTATAAATAAAAAAAAGATGCCAGTTAAAACCCTTTGTTTTAGACAGTTCAAAGGTGAGAAAACATATTGCTGTGTTTGTCCACTAGTATTCAGTCAGGAAACAAAACAAAAGCAGATGGGCCCGCTTCTGTGGGCTTTTCCAATGCATCCACATAGGAGAAAAATGAAGCTATTTACAGTGTGTCTGTCCCTGTACCCCCAGGCTCCTTTCTACCACATCCTCAAATCACTGCCCCACATAACCAAAACCACACTCCTACAAGCTATTCTCCCCCAACAAACAGCATGCCAGAAAATCAGTGGAGTGATACACGAAATAAACGGGCCTTTGCTCCCCCCAGGTGTGCTAGTCAGGGTAGTTATTGATCATGCAAAGAGAAGATTATTTCCAATACGGGTTACAAGATCTGAAAATCTTGAGTTGTTTATGTGCTACAGAGGTTTTTAAGCAGAGCTTCAGGCAACTTTCTGCAGCTCTTTGTGGGAACTGTAACAACTTTTTGTTCATTTTATTTTAGCCATGCTCTGAAGGGCATCACTTGGAAGCAATGCTTTTTCCTGATGCAGCACAGAATCAGCAGCAGGGCAACTTGCCTACAATAGATCCACATTAGCATTTCCTCTCTGCTTCTGACAACCCTAGTGTTGCATTAAGATATTAGATTAACCATCTAAGTGCAGCAAAGAGCCCAGGAGAGCCAGTGTTGGTTTCAGTCTTGTTCCCTTCTGCTTTTGACCCACTTGCCCACAAGGGCTTAACTCCCAGTGCCTCCTCCATCCTCTGCTCAGCATTGCTGCACACACCTGGGTCACAGCTGCGGATGCAGCACAAAGGAAACGCACAGAGCATAATTCAAAGGTACTCCTGTTTCAAACGCCTATCTTCTAAGGGCCAAAGGACAATTTTTTTCCTTGGAAATACAGCCTGAGATAAAGTTGAGACTGTTCTCAGCCCAGATGCCATTACTGCAGAGCTGAGATAGAACAACCTCAGAGTCAATTTAACAATGAAGATTTTTTTAAACTAAATGTTGCTCTTACATTTTAAATTATAACAGCAGCAAGAAGTGACACCAGACCATAACCCAATGGTACAGTCCAAAATAAATAATGAATACAAACACCAGAAAAACATTTCTTCCCCTCCTCAAGCTGGGATGTGAAAGTGAGGACTTGTGCAGGAAGACATATCCACTGTGATGTGCAGAGTTCATATGTATCACCAGTCTCCCAAGGAAGGAACTTAACCCAAAGACATTCTTGCCATGGCAAGCAGTACTTTAATTTCTAACCTTTTTTTGTGTTTCTGTGTTTAAACAGGCCATAACTCTACTGTGATTAAGATGTACTTGTCACTGGGTAGCACCACAGAATTGGGCAAGGATATGTCTGCAGCGAAAGCCAGGCAGATCTGTGCAGGATTCATGCCTATCTTTAGGAGAGGCAATTAACAATTACCAGGAGAGTCACTGAGAAAAGATACAAGGAAAGTATGCAACATGGAATAATTCAGCAGCTAGATTTTCTGTGTTCCTGTGTAAACAGGGAGGTTTTGATATGTGAAATTAAAATCAGAAAAACGCCATTCTTCAACTAGCATGGCCAATTTAAATGATAAATATACTGTACATATATACTTCCAAGTGAATTCGTCTAACATTGTACTAGTTTCAACTAGGATGGAGTTAACCCTGTTCACAGCAGCTCATCGGGGTTACCTTTGGGATTGTGCTAGGAACACTGTTGGTGATACAGAGAAGTTTCAGTGACTGCTGAGCAGCACTTACACCAGTCCAGGCCTCTTCTGCCTCTCAGCCCGTCCCACCAGCAAGAAGGCTGGGGGTGGCAAGAAGCTGGGAGAGGACACAGCTGGGACACCTGATCCCACCTGGCCCAAGGGATATTTCAGACCATATGGTGTCATGCTCAGCACATAAAACTGGGGCAACAAAGAGCAGGGGACAGGAAGAATCATGGCATTTGCTTTTGCAAGTCACCATTTCAGTCCCTACTTTCATGGGGATAGCTGGACACCTGCCTGCCTGCCCATGGGAAGTGGTGTTCCCAAGGAATTTCTTAGTTTAGTTTGCTCGTGTGCATGTGGCTTTTGCTTTACCTATTTTAGTGTCTTTATCTCAGCCCATGTGTTTTCTCACTTTTACCCTGCTGATTTCTCACTCATCCACTGCAGGGGAAGTGAAGGAGTGGCTGTGTGGTGCTCAGCTGCCAGCTGGAGTTAAATCACAACAGGCCCTTTTGATGGCCAGTGTGGGGCTGGAAGGGTTTGAGATAATGACAGGTTTGATTCGAATGTGCTAGATTGAATTTATTGTTGTTTAGCTATTCATTGCCTGGCTCCTGGGCTTGCCATGGGGCTTGATTGCCTCACTGCACACTGAAGCCTGGTGCTTGTTAGTGGCTGCTCCTTGGTTCTGCTGCTTGCTGAACTGCTGATCATGGGAACATTTTGATGTCAGCAGTGGCATGCTGGCAAATGCTCAGGCCACCTCTGACATTTCTGTGATGCTACACTGGACATGCAGCGTTGAACTCAAGTTGACAGGAATGCGAGCTGGGGATTAGCCCACGTGGGAGCACAGCCCTAAGCAGCTGTGGATACATTCACACTGGAGCAGGTGCATCCCAAAGCACCTGTGGCTGTGGTTATGTCAGTGTTGCAGCAGGTACACCCCTGAAGAGACTGTGGCACATAGATAAGGCTTCACTTTGAGCCCAAAATCCTAAAGGACTGAAGTCTCTGGCTGAGTACAAAAGGGAACAGGGGTAGGGAGAGGAGTTCATTGCAACATTAAACCGAATGGCCCATGGATAGAGACTAATGAAAATACCACCCTGCTTACTTGGAAATGGCTGAATACCAGCCAAGCCCATGGCAGTGGTAAATTAATTCCTTGGTTTGCTTTGCTTGTGCATGCAGGTTTTGCCTGACCTGTTTTAGTATCTTTATCTCAAGTCCTGAGTTCTCACTTTTACCCTTTTGATTTGGTCACTTGCTGGTGTGGGGTGAGAGAGGGGCTGTGTGGCACTTAGCTGCTGCCTGGGCATAAAACATGACACTGTATAAAGTCTTATATTTATAAAGGTGGTGGTGATTCTCCATCTGATGAAAAGGGAGAGTAACTCTCCACTTCCCCCAACCCACAAGATCCCTGCCAAATCAGCCCAGGGGAGAGATGAGCACATCCCAGTATAGTCCAGGAAAGACATAATGACTTTAACTTTGCTTTTTTCTGGCTGAAGGTCAGAGGATCACTTTGAACAACTGCTCACATCAACGAGCATATATGAAGAAGTGATAACTTCCATCAGGAAGTGGTGCAGAGCATTTCAGGGCTGGGAATTGCTCAGACCAGTTTTATCACATGGAGATGTGTATGGATGGCCACAAGGTACACAGTATAACTCCGCACAGCATCTAAAGAGCATTAATGTGTATTTCTTTCATAGAACTGACATTTACAATGACTGTGATGTTGCAGTAATATCATTAGTGACCTAACTTGAACGCATGCTGAAAAACATCACTTGACTTTTTTCATACTTGCCAGGTCAATTTTCAAGGACCCAACCATGATGCTCCCCAGAATTATGCAGTTAAGCTCATTTCCACTGCTGCTTCAGGAGTTGTGCTTTTGGGAGTGAGTACAAAGTTCATTTGTTGAAAAACTAAGTGCAGTGATTCTAATGGTTGCTTTCATGCACTGAGAGCACTAGACACAACGAGTAGAAACATCTAAGCACAAATACATCAATGACCTGAGCCAGAGTCTAATCTCAGCTGCAAGAAATGGCACATGGCCTAACACCTCAGGCTTCAGGATGTGCTGCACTTCCAGCACTGCTGCCCAGATCAGAGCAAATCCTGTCATCACCACCTGCCATCGAAGCTAAAGCACTCATCAGAGCATGAGAAAGGGCAGGTGCTAATGAGCTAATGCTGCTTATCTCTGTATAATCCTCAAGGGAAAGTCAACCAGATTTTATCAGAGCAGCCAGAATTGTGCAAAATCTCTGCTCTGTCATTTAATCTTCTTCTCTCCTATCTGAATGTAGGACTACACAATTTCTTTTTCTTCAGATAGATCTGCCTCCCCAAGAGACTGCAGGCAAGCTGCCACCCTTTTGCTTTTACATCTCCACGAGATGGAGATGGCAGAAAGAGCCCCAGCACCTTCTGCCTGGTCCCAGCTTCCTAGTCACTGCAGACAAGTATTTCAGCCAACAAAGAAACACAAACCAGAGGATGAAATGCAGTGCCTTACAGTTAATGAGAAAGAAAACCCACCACATTAAAGAGACAGCATCTAGATGAAAATTATTGGCATGAAAAAAAAATTAAGTACAACTGGAAAATGGTGTAATGTTATAATTCCTCTTTGTAGCACATATTTTTTGAGATATAAATCAACCCCATCTGCAGGATTAAAACAAAAATGCAACCATTAATTTGGTGGTAAATGTTTTCTCTACATCTTTAATAGCCCTAAGAAGGAAAACACAAATGCATTTCAATGCCTTGGTGTTAAATCATTTATAGAAGACCTATTTCTGAATCAGAAATTTCCAGCATACTACTGCTGGTGAGTAAAAATGCAGCTCCATCAATAGAAAGCACACAGTTCATACTGTCTGTCTATAGAAAGGCCAAAGATATCACACATCTAACTAAAGATATAAGAGTTAAAAAAACATTCAGGGGAGCAGCCTTGGGTTAAATGGACAATTTTAAAACACATTCACCAGCTGTCTGCTACTCAGGCTTGTTTCTAATCTTGGAGGTTCCAGGAGTGCAATTTGCTACCACAGCACAGCTACCACAAAGGCTGCTGCCCCAAAACCAAATACTGACAGCAGGGATGAAAATTTCAGACCTTTTGTTTATCTGGTTTTGAGGGGATGGGGGTGTTTCAGTACAAGTTTTTGTTACTGGTCTTCATTAACTCGTTCACTTTCTTGAGCATTCACTAAAGGCAGTACAGACATTTCAAGCCTTGTTCCTAATTCCCCACATCCTTGCACTGCTGAAAAAGAAATTAGGCATTTAGCAAAATCCTAGGTACTTTAAGAAGAAAAGGAAGCTTAAGATCATTAAACAAAGGTGTTCTTAAGGCTTACCTGAAACCTTCCCAGCATGACTCCCTCGCTCTAAGGGCTGTGAATCTGCCTCTCTTCCCACAACATATTTCACAAGCTCCATGGTACAAGAAGCCTCATGCTCTCCTATGTAATCTTTCCACCCCACCACACAGAGCTCTGCAACATATGTACATTAACTCAGGTATCTGCTGGCACAAAGATGTAAAATTAGAAAAGGATTTACATATTCTACCTTTTTTTCTTTTGGGAAAAAAGCAAGCCTAGCACTGAGATCAGAGATCTCAGTCTTTGAATGTGAGAAAACATCAGAGGTACTCTATGTGCTTTGCCCACAGAAAGGCAATTTTACCCCAAAATACCGCCGTCAAGGCCACCATGAGCAGAGGTGCAGAGGACAGCGTGGCACGGTGCTATGCAATCCCCATGCCAAGTGAAAAGGGGACACCTGATGCCCTTCCAGAAGGGCAAACCAGCCTGGTGTTTGGCTCAGTACTATATATCCTGTCTTTCATCCTGGTACTATTTGGGCAGACTCTTCGATTTCCTTTGATGCAGCTGATGTTAAGACCTGGCTGCCAATCAATAGCCTCCAGCTTAGCTCCCTCACAAATGTTCCCTCCCGCTACTCAACTTTATCTTGCAACCTGCATCTTCCCTCCCATCACAGAACCCAAAAACTTGTGGGTTTGTTGGTTTGTTTTCTTTTTTTTAGCTGCCTGCTGGTTTCCACTTGCTGTGGTATTACATGGTTAAAGCAAACAAGCTGCAGGCTCTCCTCTGCGCAGTTTCAGTGGCCTCAGAGAGGTCACGTAAGGCTAAATCGCTAGTGAAAGCCAGGCAGAGCACCACACATCTTTTCTTCTGCACTGCAGAAGGCTTTGCAGGGCTGTGCTAGCTGTAAAATAAGGCTGACTTTGTCACTATCTTGCCTACTGCAAAACAGCACCTGCAAACAGGCCACAGTCCCAAGATTCAGGTACTTCAATCCTGCCACCAAATCCTGCCAGTGCTATCAACAGAAGCTGCAATATGTGGCATTGCTCAGATTTTCAGCTCGGAACCACATGATTGAGCAAGAGCCTGATTTTGCTGGAGGTGTTTCAGCCTTCATTAACTGGGTTCTCTTTGCTCAAAGAACAAGAACACAAAAGACATGAAGCCCAAAAAGTCATGTTACATTTAGCTCCCTCCACAGCAATGCTAACTTCAGGACTGGCAGGAGCAAAAGAGCTTTGTCCTGAACACTGCCATGGGCAAGAGGTGTATGTATGACCTCTCTGACCTGCTGATCTCATGGCAGAGTCCACCAGCACCTGGCTGGGGTGCTTGAGGAGCCTGGTTCCTGTTCCCAGCAAGGGACAGTGATCCACACCATTCTCAAGCAGCAGAAAAATGCTTGGATACCTGGAACAATGCCACACCTTTGTCTGCAGCCCTGCTCTTCCCAATGGATGAGGACTGTGAGGAGCAGAGACATCAAAACAGCTTTGGCCAGCATTTTCCATCAGTACCGGCTCACTGCACCCTGCTTAAAACAGCACTCCTGGGCAACAATTTTTAAGGATTTGTGCCAGGGTAACTACACAGGTTTAAAATTCCAATTCTGCATTGGGACAAGGTTCCTGCTCACTGGGAGAGCTCAGCTGCTTCTCCCCTCCTGCCCTGCACCAAGCGGTAGAAGGACATCAACAAGAGCCACTTGACTTTTTCCAGTAAATCACAAATTCGAAATACAAATAATCAGGAAACCAAAGCAATTCATGCACTTGGATCAAGTTAGGAAAAAAGGGGAGGGAACAAAAAAACATTAGTAAAAGAGAAACTAGTTATTTTGAGAGCCTTACAAACTATGTCTTTTCCATCTTCTCTTGAGTTTAGCCAAAATAGAGAGCAGATAAAAAAATTATGAAATAATAGTTCTGGAGTAATACAAACTACTTCTTTCAGCCTCAAATGCACTGTTTTAAATTTCAGCTACCAAGCAACAAAAAAATGATTACTTGTGCAAACTTTTCCAATATCAACAACACCCACTTCCATAATGCAAAAGGTGAAGCCATTTTTACACATTCTCAGCCTGGTTTTAGGGGCTTTGGAGCTCATTTTCAAGGAAGGAGCCAGTGTCAAAAAGAAACTGCAGCGAGTTCAATGCAAACAACATTTGGCAAGAGTTTACTAAAACCTTGAAATACCAGAAGCAGTTGCAACTGCCTGGGATCTTACTATTTCTATACATCTGACAGTGCCCCCACCCGAGGCTCAAGCCTCATTTGGATGGCAATTTTACAACTGAGACATTTAGACATACAGATATATATTCCTACTGACAGCAGCTACTAGTCAAGCAAAAAACATAATGGATAACAGAGGATAGAAAGCATCTGATTAATCTCCCTACTGAGGCAGAAATCTAGCCTAATAAAAGCTGAGTTTTTGAAGAAGGAACTTAATGTTTTCTGGTGGCTTGGCACATTCCCAGTTTCTCCAACCAGGAAAATAAAACAAAAGTAAGAACGCTATAAACTTTTGGGCTGCTCTTCTTATTTTACTACTGGATTGCAATTTCCTGCTGTTTCCTCCAACACCACTCTGGTCACTAAGCTGCACAGTCCAGTTAAAGCACAGCTTCAGAATATCCTGAGGTTAATTAGCTGAAGTAAATATGAGTTTCCTCACTCATTACTGGAGATTTCCCAGCAAGAAACTATAGATCATTTTCATACACCAAAGCATAAGTGGGGGAAGCAAATAGCAAAAAGGTATGAACTGGAAATTTAAAGTATGATTTTAAGACGTGCCACATCAGACTAGTGATCATTTTTTCTCCATTTCTGCATTAGCCAAACACATATCCCCTAGCCCACCTGTGATACTTGCCTAGCAGAAAGCAAACTTAGAAATTCACTTCCATTACCACCACCTCCCACTAAAAGGGCAAATTCTCACCTCAGCAGAGTTACAGGAACTGCCAGATGTGTTTCTGAATGACCTCTTGCAATGTGTGGGCAGCAAAAATGCTAAGAGGAGAAAAAGGGCCTTGCTTCATGTTAAAGGCTACCCCACACTTCATCAAGAGTTAACAAGACTCAATTTCACTTGGTGCCAAGGTTTCACATTTGGCTTTGCACTCTGAAAAAGGGCAGGAGAGGGAATAGCAAAGATGGGGAGATAACTGATGTTTCACCTCCAGTACAAAAAAACTACACTGAAAATGAGCTGGGTGAATGTTCACAGCACCATCATGCTCCAGCCTAACTCCACTGCTGCCAGCTGCACGTCCCGATACTCAGAACAGATCGACAGCAGACACCAGCTTAAAATAAATGCAATTTTTAGAACTGAGAGCTTAAGCATCTGGGTGGATTCTTCTGTATCTTACAGTGCTTTGGAGATTTTTAATCCCACCCAGGTCAACCTTTCATCATCCTGTGTGCAGTCAGGATTACTGGAAATCCTCCTCCTCCATGAAGTAATGGCAAGAAAGGTTCTCTCACAATCACACTGCTCAGGGCTGAGGGAAAACACCAAACAGGAGAACCCCACGCTGAAGCTGTGAGACAAAGCATGACTGCTCCTCTCAAGAAGAGCTACACATGAAGATATTATCAGTCACCTAGAGTTACAAGGAGAACTTCATAATCATCAACTCCTGTTGGGTAAACATTTGAATTTGCTACTTTAACCATTTTTCAATATTCTTTTTTATTTGTAGTATCCACGTAAGGTTTGCTGCCACACCTCTGATTTCTGCAGCAGGCTGTGCAGGAGACTTCTCAGTGAAACTCCCTGTAAGGCAAAAGTGGTGACAATTCCTGGATTGCTCTGCACCACTGAAAAACTGAGAAAAGAAATAGCTGAGAAACTGCACATTTCTGAAAAGCTGCAATGGCATCTCAAAACACAAGCAACAATTTGCTACGTAAAGTACCACAAGAACAATTAAAATCTTAAAAATTACTTTCAGTACATAATTATGATGAAATATGTTATCTGTAGAGACCTGCACAATTCAAACTGTTGAAAAATGGAGAAACATCAGGACAAAGTCACCTACACTTTTCAGTCTGCAAACCAAGATACATGGGGGGGGGGGAAAATTAAAATGAGACTGAAGTTTAGCTCAGACTTTGATAATTTGCATGATCAATGGAAGATGTCAGCACCAGAATCCAAATGGAATGAGCACCCAGCTGGAGGCTAGTGGAACTGAAATGAAATGGAGCACCAGCCCCTCTCCAGCATGCCTAATCAGAGACTGTGCCAACCCCCCTTCCCAGAACAAAGCAATGTGCTATCTGCAAACCCCACCTCCCCTCTCACAGGTTTATTTTTTTAAAGGTTGGAAATTCTCTGTACATCTGGATTAAAACACCCATTTCAAATCACAGTCCAGCAATTGAGGGAAAGACAATGGAGACGTGCATGAAAGAAGCAATGAAGAAACACAATACCATTAAATCATTTTTCACTGCTTAATGTTACACTCATTGCAGAGCAATTTAACAAAGGCCAGAAAAAACAGTATTGACACCACACGGTTTAACACTGGAAGGCTGACAGAGACAGATTTTCAGGACGCAGACCAGGACATATACTTTAAGTTTATAACCAAATGTTTGGATTTTCAAAGCTTTTGGGATATTAGTCACATTACTCATCACCTGATGATACCAAGAGGTTCGCAGAACAACTTTGAGAAGCAGGAAGAAAGGAAGTTTTCCTTGTTACTTTAATGTTGTCCTAATATTTAAATAAATAAAAATCTATGTGGGGATTCTAACTGTTTACTACAATTGAAATAACAAAAAGTATTTGTATTATTTTTAATGCACAGAACAGCAAAAATTTGCAAAAACTAAATTCTTAATCTTTATCATTGTAATATGCTTTACATAAAATCTTGCAAGTCAGTTCACCTTTAAGAGTTTCCGGGAAAAGAGGAAAAAATACTTGATCTAAAAGCGTGTTGAATGAAAATAAAACATATTAAACTTCTTGGTTTTCTAGTGTTTCAGGCAAAGTGATACAATTATCCACGTGCTGCACCGGCAAAGCCTAACCTCTCAGGCGTATACCAAATCTGACTAGATTACAGACGGCCCATACTCTGTATCAGACCCTCCAGCAAAGTCATTATTTTGCCACTGCTCCCTGGTCTCTAATCTACCCAAAGCTTTTCATAGAGATAATATTACATTCATGGCTTAGGCCTTGACAACTGCACCCATAAATCAATTTTAAACCTCACATTAATCATCTTTCTGTAATCAGTGGCTATTCAGCACAAATTTACATCTCATTTCTGTTGGCCAAACAGCCACATTAGAGCTTTGAAGCTTATTCAGGCTTAAATGATTATATTCCCCTAATAAACACTGAAGTCCTCTCAGTCCAGCTGCTGTGAGCTGCATTAATGACATGCCGTGGCAGCAGGGGCCATCTGAAGCCAGCCCTGTGTGGTGCTACAAGCAGCAGCCCCCATGCCAAACAGATTTTCTGCATTTCCAATGCTCTCA
The DNA here is from genome assembly GCF_971803275.1 of Cyanistes caeruleus. Taxonomy (NCBI): domain Eukaryota; kingdom Metazoa; phylum Chordata; class Aves; order Passeriformes; family Paridae; genus Cyanistes; species Cyanistes caeruleus. The sequence continues at coordinate 44,526,065 of NC_141705.1, forward strand.
GAAGAAATGAGAGAAGGCTGCTCTGCCTGTGCAGACCCTCCTACGGGAACCAGCGTGCGCAGCACACACAACGTGAAATTTACTGCACTTCCCCTTTTGCCACCTCTTGAATTCAGGGGGCTATGAGTCAAATATCCAAAACCAGGTTTCCTGATGAGCACATTACCTTACTTTGGATTTGGTGACAGTTCTGTTGAATCTGAACCATCCACAAAAACCCACTTTTCCCACTTGTCAAACAGCTCTAACTTTGTTCACAGTATCACCAAACTGTACCTTAGCATGCTTTTCTTTGGTCACCTCAGAATTAGGCATGGCATTTTTAATATCTGACTGCAACTTTTTTTCCCTGTTATTTTTTTGTGTGACAAAGATTACCACTCAGGATTACAGTAAGCAGCTAAAACACGATCAGTTCAGGCTGGATTTTGCATGTACTTGCCTGCAATCCCTATAGTGAAACAATCTATTCTGATGGAACAATGAATAATTATTTAATTAAAGAACCTTGGCAGGCCTACATTATTAAACCTGCATAAAAAGCCTGACATTGATTGTATATTCACTTTCAGTTAAGGTCTGAATCAGTATGCTAAGAACTAAAAATGAATGAACAGAATGGGTTTATTATAACTCTTAAGTACTTACCCCACTATAGGCAATAAATTATACATGTGGATGCCGGGTATGCTTATTCCACAACACAATGAAACTTTTAGTTACTTTTTATTCTCTGGGATTTAATTCCCTTTGTGCCAGGTTTATGTTACTATTTAAATAAGGCACCAGAATTACACGGATGTAAATCTGCTGGATAAAGACGCAACCCGGACCTCAATGTTTCTCTTAATCTGGAACTGAAGAAACACAGATGTGCTCAATTGTTTGTGACAGATGTCCTGTATCCTAACCATCTCACAAAGAATACATTTCCTACCTGCAACCTCCACACTCTCCTGGTGTCTGACAACCACTGAAAAACCACTTGAACATCAACATGACACGGCTAGGAAAGCAAATACAATTGTGTGCTAAATACTCAGCTGAGATATCTGCAGTGCAAAAATAAATGCTGCTTTGGCAAACAGTTGTGATAATGCAAAGTCTAGGAAAGCTGCTGAAGTCTTCAGAAGAAACTGAAAAACTCAAATTGTTTTCTTAATCAAGAAGCAATCCATGGTTTAACCTAATGGCAATACTGCAATACATACACAGAGAAAAAAATTATTATTAACTTGCTTTTGCCTAACCAACAAAAGATCCCGGAATTTAAATTGAATGCTTTTGAAGAGAAGGGAAGGTAACTGTTATGGGGGGGCAGGGCATAATCAACCACAGTGAGAACCTGCCACAGGAGTTAAACCATCATTCAGAACTTCTATGGGGGATCCAAGGAAGTCTCAGAAGTTTCAGGTAGCCAGGCCCATGATGAGCCACACGTATTCATCATGTAAGGCAGGTTAAAGCTAGCACCAACATGCCTATGCCATGTGGGAGTAGAGAGTGGGTACATAAATAATTTAAGGTTCATTTATATTGCCCTCACCACTGAGAGTCTCTTCCAGACCCAAGGTACAGAGGTGAAGAACACAGAAATGCTGAAGACATGAAGTTCTTCAAAGAACAAACTATTAAAAATAGTTTAAGTCAAAAATGAATGAATTGGTCTGTTGCTACATTTCTGGCTGCTGGTTAAGCTGCAAGCTCTTACTACTGCTATTTTCTATCCAGGGTGCACTGGGATGAATGGTGGGTTAGAAGCCTGGAGGGGCAGAGCAGAAAGAGGACATGAATATAAGAACATGGGAAGGGGCTGCACTCCCTTATGAGGAAAGAGATTGTCATCAACCAACCCTTCCTCCAGCAGATTTGGGTTAAGGTGGGAGACCGCAGTTTGTTGGCACCTGGTGGCAATGGACCTGCTGGATTTTGGCCACCTTGAACATTCTGATCTGCAATCCTGCACAGATCCAGGCTTTGGTGTTTCCTTTCAGTGCTTCTTCTCCCCCACCAGCCCAGCAGACCAGTCAGAAAGCCACAGGCAAGGAAGGGCCTGTGACTTGGAGTTGATTGTCAAAGAGACATTCTCACAGTAGGGTCATCCTTGAATGAAACCTTCTCTCAGTTTTGTGCAGCTTACAGACAGAACTCAGTTAAGCTGCAGCAACAGCATTTTTCTTCTAGGCAAGATAATTCTTGTCTGGAGTCTGAATTTCTGGTAAAAAACGTTTTACATAATCTTCAGGAGTCCCTGAAAAGCACCACTTGGCACAGAGGCTACAGATGAATATTTATCCAGCCCTATCCTAGGCCTTGCTCTCACTCTACAAAATGGACTGATTGGCCATTTCACACTAACATGAAATTCCAACCACAGTTTCATCATTATCTAGCAATTAAACCATTAAATCAATCCCCTTTCAGTTTTTGTCCTGTCAGCTTCAGAGCCTTTCAGCAAACCTGGATGCATATTTCACAAACTGCTGAAGTTTAAAAGGAAAAGAAAGAGTGAATGCACTTTGAAAAATAAATTAAAAGTACAGTTCTCAGAGGAAGAGCTAATTAGCATAGGAAATAGCACTTCTACAGGTTATGTGGTTAATTGACATCATTCTTCTTACCAAAACACATACTCACTGAAAAGAAGACAGCTGAAGAAATGGCACTCTGATGCTGAGATGTTGCCCCCATAGTGTACAACACATAAAGCTTGCTAATAATGTTTGCTCTCATCCATAAATTATTGTGCACAAAGAAACTTAGAACAGTAAGCAGTGATAGAAATTTCGAATCGAGTAAAGGGATTAGCCATTTAGGGGAAGAACACAAAAACCTGCTGCTGCTTCTCAATAGCTTCCTCTTGCCTTGTGAGCAAGTGACATTGGACCAGGCCCAGAACTCCACCACTCTTCACACAAAAGAGAAATTTTCATATTTGTGTCAACTGAAGCAATCAGACAGGCCGTCCAAGCACACAGGTGATTTTGGTTCTCTCTACTCAGGGATGCAGAGTCCTGAGATGCTGCAAAGTATTTGGCTTTGCAAGGCATACCACCTTTACCTAACAGAAGTAAGGTGCTGAGCCAGGACAGAATCCTTCCTTTCCTAAAGCTTTAAGAGGCTCCAAGGTTCTATCTTCCACTGTAACAGGAACCTGTCTTCCTACCAAAACCTGTGTACATGGTGCACTTATGTATTAGCACCTCTACCTCCTATGGACTCCCCTTACCACATAACCATCCCACAGGTTATGATGAGAGTCTTCAGCACAGCTCTAGCCTGCATTTTCATGTCATAGAGCATCTTCCACTGCTCTGCAACTCCTACCTGCCACAGCAACCAGCTGAGCAGCCACTAAGACTCCCTCTTCATTTTTACCTGGCTTCCATCACAAGGATGATTTTCTTCTCGTTGTGATCTATTTGCCTCACAGAGCAAAGGAGGTAATGCAACAGTTTACTAATATTGCTTTCAGAAAGCCATTTTCTTTTCAAATGGCGTCACTTCAGCTAGGATAAATTGCAAAGAACCCACAAGAGAGTCCACAGCTACTCAAGAGATCAAAGCCCTACTTATAGCATAAAAAAACATTAAAAAATTAGAGAAGGCTGGGAGGCAGCTAACTTGCCTGAAAAGGGTTGTTGGGAGAAGAGAGAGATGAATAGCATGTACTTGCCAAGTCAGCAAGAGGAGTCATGGAAAGACCCATTGACTGAGAACTGAAGTTTGATTAATTTGAGCTAGAAAGATTCATTTGTTTTACAATGAGGACAGATAGGTGTTAGCACAAGCTACAAAGGGATATAGGCTTAGCACAAGAGGATGACTCAATCAAAGAAATCTCTCTCCAGAAGATGTGGACCAAATGAAGGTTAGAGACCTGCTGCAAGGACCCCTGAACCAGTTCTGACACCATACTTGCCACAAGAGATTAAACTGCATAATGTTAACAGACCCAGTGGCCTGAAATCCTATGAAAATACATCACCATTACCTCTAGCTCACACACTCATGGATCTGCTCTTCTTTTCAAACAATAAATAAATACTATATAACCTTGTGCTTCTTCCCAACCAATTGTTTTACCTCACTAGCACTGCAACTATAACTCACTAACAAAGAGAATAGCATCTCTAGAATGTCAATGATTTGCAATCAACATATTTGAACAGCAGGGTGTCGCCAAACTTTCTTCCTTAATGTAATTTTGATTCCTTATGTATTTACTGTAATAGAGGAAAGAAACAGTTCTCAGTTTTAAAACTCTGCAGAGCAAAGAAGGAAGGAAATTTGCCAGGTAGTATCTTTAGTCACACCACTGTGTGTGAAAAAAACTTGGTTTAGTCTCTATTTTGTCAAAACTCTATTTTGTCTCTTTGCTGCTTTATCTTTGAACAAATGAAACAAAGATTGACAAAAAGGAAAGGGACAATCTGGTTTTTTAAAGGCATTAATCAAGACTTTTCTAACTTAGGTCATTCCAAGTTCAAGAAAACACAGGACACCTATGGCATTAGCCCCCATTTTGGATTTTAGTTGCTCACTTTACCCTTGATCAATGGGAACACCATGGAGTCTACCAGCAGGGTCAGAAGCACCAGGGAACTCTTTGGGAAAACCTGCCCTAGCACAAAAAAACTCAGCATAGATTCTGTCTTCTGACAAAAGACCCTCTGCAACACCTGCAGAGATGCACAGGGACTTTTGTACATCCAGCTTCAGCAAGGTCAGCCTCTGCAAACCGCAATGCTGAGGAACACCCCAAGTTAGCACTGGAGGAGACAGCCCTGCAAGCAAAAAATCCCTCAGCAGTGCTATGCTCAAAAGGGGCAGAGAACAGGGAAATCCAAAAAGTTTACCCAGGCTATTGGCATGAAACAAAACAGCTTTACAAACACCGAGCAAGGTCTGCTTAAGATTCCCTGCTTTCTCTTCAACACCTTTACAGCAAAAGCCTTTTACAAATATTCAAAATATACGCAGGCAGCATCATAACCAAATCCCCTGGGGGCTGAAGACATTTTCCAGGTCAATACACTTATACAGCTCTGAGAAACAGGCTCTGCCAGACTGACTTACTGTGACTCCAAAGGACACAGTAGCTCCTGCCTGACCGCCCCTCTGACTTAAATATACCAGACTCTGAAGAAGCAGTGTTTTGAAATTTAATACACAGGGCTCGGGAAGCTGAACTTAGAGCCTGAGTAATCGGCATGGATATTCAATTATCATTAAAATTAATAAGTAGGACAACAACCAAATCCCTGGATGGGTTTTGATTATCTCAGTCTGGGTATTTATCAGAATTACTTTGACACACTGAGTCATTGAGCTCTGGCTGACAGGCACAAGTTGCTCCTCAGCCCACTGGAGCTTCCTTCCCATCAGGACATCCAATGGCAGGAAGAGACAAGTACCACACAAGAAATTAGATGGGTGTCTGAATCTGTACAAAAAATTTTGGTTTGGTCTAAAATCCATTCCCAAGTCAACTACTCATTTTGTTCCTGTTCAGCAGCTGTCTTCTGCCTCACTGTAATTCTGCAGACTAACAGCAGTCACTGCTTCTGTAGGAAAGCACCAACCTCCTTCCAGTCACAACAATGTACCACCTATCACAACTAATTTATTTCCTGATCATGTGACAAGACAGCTCTAGTGATTGACATTAACCAACAATTCCTTTCTAAAACTTCATCATTTTAAAGTTGATTTTCCCATCACTACAGTGAAAAGCACGGCTTTGCCCAATTACTATATTAATCAACATCAGTAATTTCAAGAATGCAAAATTAACTCCAGAATTGGCAGAGATATTAAAAGTATGTATGTTCCCACTTTAACTACACAGAAAAATTCAGTTATTGAATCTGTCATCAAAATAAAAAGCAAAAGTAAACCAGAGGGAGATTGTGTAATGAAGTAACTTTATCTTACAGGATTATACTTCTAGTTATGACTTTAATTGTGTAGTCTAGAAGGATTTGTGACAAACTGAATAATCTAGCATTATTGTAATGATTTGTAATCACAACACTGGCTACGATTTATGAGCTGACTTTACATTTGCACTGCAATCAACTAAGGAAGTCAGTACAGTTCTAACCACTTAAAATTATGTCTTGCAAGGAGCTCCAGTAGCCCCCCAGTTTGGAGGTTTGAAACTGAGGCAAAGCTCTCAAGTCTGTCTTTCAATTTCTGAAGCAAATAAAGCTAAAATAAAACAAACCTCAACATCCCCAAGGCCTCTGAACACAAGACCAAAGGTCATATTTTTGCTGTCCCTTACTGTTGACTGAACAGGGAGCAAGCCACGCTGAGCAGACATCATACAGAGCACAAGTTACTTTGATGACCCTCAGCTTTAAGTGACAGATTTTAAGAAGGACCTCCAGGCTCCAGCAGGAAACCAGGAGAATCACATCAGTGCTGCACCTGGAGTCTGCAGGCTGAATATGCTAAAATCCCTGTGCCCTTGTCCAACCCCCGCTCCCCCAAATTAAAATATGAGGTCCCAATGAAAAAGGCAGCCAACACAGACAGAAGTTTTTCTGAACAGCTGGAAGAAAAAAAAACCCAAGTTCTTAAATCCTCCTTCTCAAAAACAGACAATTTCTCCCCCACACTTGGTATAGCTGCTGAGTACAATTAGGTCTTGGGGTTATTATCTCAGAAAGAGTGGCACCTGTGCACCACAGAAAAACTCAAATACCTCAAAAAAAAATAATTCTGAAGAGGACTTTGAATAAATAAATACTTTAAGAAGTCCTGTCATCACCTCCTCTCCCATCCTGCCCTCACTCACCAGTTCTTGGTCTATCTCACAGCCTAAGTGAGGCAGGGGAGGGGATGACTTGCACTAGAGGAACACCAAGCAGCTCTTTCTCACAGCTGAGGCAAAACTGAAAATGGATTAATGATAAGAATATCTCAAATCATAGCAAGAAATATCCAGTGCCATCTTCTCCTGATAACTGCATCTTGTGTACCACAGTCAACACTGTCAGTATCATGGGAAGAATCACTGAGGTCATTATAGGACAATCTCTGAAGACAAGGATCAATCACTTGTCCCAAAATATTTTTGCTGAAGTCAAATGCGAGTTTCTGCAGCATGAAAATCCAGTCCTCCCCCCACTTCAGAGCCAGAAGTCCTGATCTTTGCAAGAAAGCATCCCAAGGAGAGCAATTAGCCACAGAAAACACACATCTTTACATGATTCTGGTTTATTTTATTGCAGCAACAGTAACAGATCTACGTGACACTTCCATATATTGTTAGTTCAAATAAATGGAAAACAGTAAGTTCCAGGCTTTAGTAGTGGGGAACTTCTCTAACAATTTAAATACATCCACTTTTTTTTACATGGTTTTCTGAATTGATTTTTTTGACTCCTCATTTTGTAAAGTCAATAATTAAATATAATCAAAGGAGTTGCCTGGCACTTGCTTGAATAATTAAGACAAAGAGAAATAAATAACAATAAGCTAAATGCTTATCAAAGATTTTTGGTAAGAACCAAGTATCTAATGATACTTTCCTTCTTGGAAAGCAGCAAAAGGAAGCAAATAAAGGATTGTGTGGAGGTTCCAGAAAGGTTTTAGAAAGCCACCAGCAATCTCTACTCCTTGCCATCATCACCCTTCTGTGAGCTGTGCCAGGGATGCCCAGCTCAGCAGGCAATTTCTTCTCCTCCTCTTCCATCACACCATACTGATCCACAGTCCCCACTCTTCTCAGGGGAGCTTCCATCCTTACCAACCCCAGAGCCAAATCCTGCCTCCTCCCTGCAGCTCTTCCATGGATTATTCCTTACTAAGACCACTAACACCACACAGGGGTAGGTGGGGATCAAACTAACATGCAAGTTGTCATTTACTCCTAACTATAAATCACAACTACATCACATATGTGTCTTTAGTAAATCATCTTGAAATAGAATTAAGAATCAGTGATGTCCCATTACACATGGAAGCAATAACTGCTCTCTACCCTAAACATTCAAAACTCCCCTCAGGATGGCAGTCTTTATTTTTTGAGACAATTCTGGTAGTTTTTTTGTTTGTCTCCCCAAATTCTCTGTCTTGGCAAAGAAAGCAGCAGCCCAACCATGTTCTGCAATTCCTTTCTACTCACTGTTCATCCCATGGGGTGCAGACAATCAGTCACAGCAGCCTGACAGCAGAGCAGACAATATCACAGCGGTATCGCAGAGACGACCGATAGCCAGGTGTCACCCACATTCTCCTCAACAGAGCTTCATTGCTCATGCTGAGGAGCCTAAAGGCTGCTGAGAGGATCTACCACTTTTCTTTGGAGCAGAGCTAACACAAAAGCCTCCAAAGCATGATTTGCATCCTTGTATACTCCTCATATTTAATCTCCAATCTGTTTTGCTACAGTATTTTCAGTATTAAAACAACAGACCTCATGGGTACTGTTGTAGTTGCACACACTAAATGATATAGCTTGGTATGCTTTTTCACTCAAAATGAAGATATCTAAAGATAAATTAAGACTAGCAACCCAAAATATATTGGGGCAAGAAGGGCTTTGAAATAAAACACTGGCTTTTTTTTTCAGTAGCCAAGAACCCAGTCCCACCTTCCCTTTTCACATCTGCATGTAGCTTTCAGCAACTGAAAAACACCCTGTTTTTCTGATCAGGACAAGCAAACAGAAAATCCTGAATGATTTCCATTAATAACCTGAAAGTTTGTTCTAACAATCCTAGATGTTCAGCTGCTGAAGTGTTTCTTAGCAGTAGGATAACCACATATCAGGACTTGGCAGTAAAACAGCAGTCAAACAGAAAGCTCTCCTTTCAGGTTTCAAGCTAGGTGAAGGGTCTTCAAATAAGCCCTCTAATTTTTATTGTCTTCATTCACTGTGTATACACAAGGCAATGGCTTCCCATGAAGACAAAACAGCAGCTTCCATCTTAACACTATTTTCAGGAATTTTGCATTTAAAATGTTCTCTTTCTGGACACACCTACTATGTGTTTACTTTTCTGAAGCTAGCATTCATTTTTTTCATGAATTTTTGGGCTGGCTTTCCTGAATGAGTAACATAAAAAAAAAACCTAAAAAAAAAAAATCAAACAGGTCTGCATTCTTGAATTTAGCTACCAAAAAAAAAAAAAAAGCCATTAACCTGAGGAAAAATATATTCTGTCAAATGGGGCCAGTGCATTTGAAGTCTTATAAAAGGATTATGCAATTAAGTGATAAGTAACCCACTGATACATATATTTGGCACATGAACCAGTAAGAAATATACTTCAACAATTCATAAACATAAGCTGTAAAATCCTACTGCATGTTTTAAAAATCCTGGGCTGTTGCATATGCATTCTGTAATGGTAATATTTTATTCCATATAGTTTCAGATTTTCCATGACAGGACTACATTAATACATTTTAATTGTATGGTTGCTAACTGTTGGATACCAACATTTCTGAAATTGGCACAAAAGTAACAAAGAAAACAATGGTTTTAGAAGATAAAGCTCTTCAAAGCTCTTTTATCCCCCAATGTAATTCCTAGACAGTAGAGAAATAAAAAGACATTTTAGCATAAAAGGAGATTATTGTTTGCCCAATGATCCTATGTGGAGGAACCTAATGCTGACAACAGTATTTACAAAATGATATACTGAAGGATCAACCTTTATTTTTTCCTGTGTAGAATATATTATTCCAGTAATACAGTTCCAGCCAAGATAAAGATTTGCTTTATTCTTAATCTCACTAGTATTAATTTATTTTACAGTACCTTAGAGTACTCTAGGCATTTTAGATCTGCTTTAATAAGACCTACACCTCGCCAGATGCTGCTCCCAAATAAATGCTGTTTTATGTCAACAGCACACAAACCAAAGGGCAGCCAGCTGAGAGGACAGGACAACAAGAGCAGTCCCAAATGGAGCAAAAAGATTAAACTTCAGATATGAAAGGAGATATGAGAGAGGACACGAATAAAATGGTAAGGCTATACAATGAGTACTCTTGTCCAGCACAGGGGCCTCTGCTTTAAAAGCAGATACATACTGCACCTAATACATTGCAGGTATCAAGAGTGGATCTTAATGCAGGCTGTTGAATGAGTAACAGTAACCTGATTTTAGTCAGGCCAAGATTAAAAAAACAAGACAAAAAACCAAAAAATTACCAAAAAAAAACCAAACAAAAAAAACAACAACAAAAAACATACACCAGACTTCAGAGGGAAACAGAAACAGATCTCATCCTAGACAGTCAGGAAAAGCTGTCAGACAGAAGGGCTTCAGACTTGGGCCTGCAATAGGTCAGAACCTGGTTTGCTACCCCAGAAAAGAAGAACTCTGCTTGACCAGAGTAGCAGAGACAGTCCGACCTGCTGTCAGAGACCTCCTGTGACAGAAATCCCACATCTGCCCCACAGACCAGCCATTAGAAGCCATGTTTCATCAAATTTAACCTGATCCAGTTTAGATGAAACAAATTCTGTTTCTCTTGTCCTACTCATTGCAAACCTGGATGAAAGCTTTCTCCCTTCCTCTCTAGTGGCTGTGGGCCAGTCCAAGACTCTGTGCTACAGCCAACTCCATCAGCCTTCTCACACAAGATGCATTTCCCCATTGCAAAGCTCATCTCTTCACATTCAGACTGGAATAACAAAGCTTTGTGAAACAAATGCAGCTCTACCAGCACCACTCAGCAGGGAAATCCACCAACTGGGACAGTCTGCTGGCCAAATTCACCCTTCATGGCAGTGCCCTACTCCCAATGCACTCCAGCATCTTCATTCTCACCCTGGGGCTTCCAGAGTTGGGAACATGAAGTCAGCTCTGTTTTAAAAGTTGTATGACTCCACAAGGGTCTCATACAACTGCATTATTAACTTCTGGAGTTTATTCCAACCCAGAGCTCAAGCTCTTTTGTTGGAGTTAGGCTATACAAAACAAGCACACGTGACTCTGGAACACTAAGCAGGCAGTATAACCAAAAGAAAACACATCATCATGGCCCCATGGATGTGTGAAAATGACCATGAAGAACCAGAGAGTCACAGAGGACAGAAGTTTATATATATATATATAAAAATTATATATATAAACATATATATATATATAAACATATATAAATTATATATAATATGCAATATCTATAGATATATTTACATATATATAGATATTGCACATTACCTTAATAAATCCTAGTAGGGAAAAAACATCCCATATGTTCCAACTCTTGAGCTCAACATCATCCCACACATGGTTCATGTAAAAGTCCTTTATTCTGTATATAACAGAAAACATTAAGTACTACTGCTTGGGTTTGGGTTACGCCATTTACTTCAAACCCTTAGATGTGCAGTATTGTTTCTTACTAAACCATGCATGTACAAAAATGTGAACATACAAAGCAGCCAAATTGCAGGCTTTTAGGGTGCCATTAACATTGTTTCAGCTATTCAGTATTACTTATTTCCATCATGCTTCCTGCTAATGTATAAATTGGATTCTTGCACGTTATGTGCATATGTGCTGGTTTTGGCTGGGACAGAGTTAATTTTCTTCATGGTAGCTGGTGTGGGCTATGTTGTAGATTTGTGCTGGAAACAGCATTAGTAGTTCAGGGATGTTTTCCTTACTGAGGTTCCACAGAGTGAAGGCCTTTGTGGCTCTCACCCCATCCCATCAGCAAGAAGGCTGAGGGTGCACAAGGAGTTAGGAGGGGACACAGTGGGGACAGCTGATCCCAGCTGACCCAAGGGGTATTCCACACCATTTGGCATATGGAGCATAAGAGAGCAGGGGAGAAGGAGGAAGGGAGGGACATTTGGGGTGATGGTGTTTGAGTTCCCAAGTAGCACTTACACATGATGGAGCCCTGCTTTCCTGCAGATGACTGAACACCTGCTGGCCCTTGGGAAGTGGGGAAGGAATTCCTTGTTTTGCTTTGCTTGCAAGTGTGGCTTTTGCTTTACTGATTAAACTGCCTTTATTTCAGCCCATGAGTTCTCCCACTTTCACCCTTCTGATTCTCTCCCCCATTCCACTGGGGAGAGGGACATGAGCAAGCAGCTGTGTGGGACTTAGCTGCTGGCTGGGGTTAAACCACAGAGAACATCCCTCTGAATTCCTTTTCTACACTGGTCACAGATGAGCAGCAGCATTTGCAGGGAAAAAAACCACAGGCTGCCAAAAGTACTGCCCTGAAAATGCCAATTATAATCATAACTACATGACACAGCTCAATGGTGCCAAGAATCCTCCTCCTTTCACTACCCCCACCCCTCCCCCTTTATTTTATTTCTATCCCTGAGGGCAATCACTGCCTCCAATGCAGGATTCCCGTGTTAAATCTCTATCTGAACTAGGACTGACGGAGAGCAACAAGAATATCTTCCCAAATCATGCTGAGTAATCTAAAACTGCTGTTATTTTTAACTTTGAAGAGGCAGCCTAGGGTACCTGTCCTCAAAAAAAAAAAAAAAAAGCCAGAAATGCTGCTTGGAAAAAAAAAACCCCACCCCGCCAAAACAAACCAAACAAAAAATCAAGACCACCAATATCCTACATAAATGAGAAGCAACTTGTATAATCAGTCTAGTTGAATTTATCCCCCAGCTTTCAGTATTTAGCCTTATTAACTACCCAAAGGAGGGGCAACTGCTTTCCTTCTTGCTGTTCACGTGCAAGAAATCATCCAGCTCCCTCACAATTCATTTCAGAAAATGAACATCTCCACAGGACCACATTCTTCAGCACATATTTATTTTCCAGTCTGAGCCTAAAGAAAAAGAAAGGCCATCACATGGAGCTGTGCAATGAGCCACAGCACAGAACCAATACCCCAAGGACCAGAGAGACTTTCCTGTTCTGTGCTACCAGGAAGTTCAGGAAAATCAGTGTGAGGTGGAAGAGATGGAAGAGAATTGGGCAAAAAACAAAGCAGGTGTGCAGCACTGATTTGGACAGAAACAGAGTACTTCTAATCTGTAAAGAAAGAGGTTTTAAAGTAACAGTGAAAGAAGGGAGGGTCTGAAACAAGTAAATCAGCCCTATAATAGACACTGGAACAAAAATCAGACACAATTGCTGAATAAATCAAACCAGTTAAAGAAAGATTTTATTTTAATCAGCAACTTTGTTTTTCACTTGGCCTGACCAGGTAAAACTGCACATCATGGGTTTGCAGGGTGCTCTGTAGCTTCTGCCCCTGCTATGGCTTTGCAGCAAGTTGAAATGCATGACACAGGCTCCTGCCAAATCAAGGGAGGGAGAGGATTCAATACAGCCTGCAAACACGGCCTGACCTCACCTGACTATTTCTGTCACAAATATTCCTGGTTTTGTATTTCACACATTTTTCTGTATTTCACAAATATTTCTGTTTCTCCTGCCTCTGTGAGCTTCCACATGATACAAGTGTATGTTTAGCACAGAGAAGCACAGGCAGTTTCTGCAGGTCAGAGCTGTCCAGTGTCACAGCCATGCACAGCACACACAAACCTCTGATGTGCCCACTCTGGGCAATCCTAAGCAGTGCCTCAGGAATCAGTCCAGAGGTAAAAGATTTTGCAGGCCTGCTGTACAAGCCTTTAATAGAAAACCTGACTGGTTTTGTTCATGTGCTTGGAGGGCTTCCTACTACACAAGAGGGACCAGACTTTCCTGATATAGCCTCTGGTAATTACAGTAACCTCCTTCAAGTTAAAACAAACCTACAAGAGCTGCACAAAAGAAGTCAAAATTGTCCCTTTGGCATGTAATAACAGGATCAACTCCTAACTTGACTATAAAAAGGACAGCATTTTCCATGCTGACCATGCTCTTTTGTCAGGGAGTGAGTCCCTTTTCTGAGCTCCATGGCCACGAGGACCTCACAGGAACTTTGCTCACACTTTAACAGATAAAATGCAGGTTTAAGAGGTGACTGCACAACTGCTGCAAGTTGCTGAACCCACATGGGGCAGCCAGGAAGCCACACTACTGCTATTTACTTATCCTTCAGAGAAAAGCAGCAGAAGAAATAAGAATGTCCTTCTTCTGCTCAACAGCTGGTTTTTCACACCAGGAGGCATTGTTTCAAAACCCAACTTGGCCATAGCATATTTCAGCCATCTCATTCCTATGCATCCCTCTGTATTCCTTCTGAAGGAAGAGGGGGATTTTTCTTACCTTCCATGTGCATGGGGAATGTGAAGGCCAACAAGGCTGCATGGATAATGGCCACCACCCAAAGCAGTACCCAATAAGTGCCTCGCCAGATGAAGCACTTCAGAGGATACCCTTGACTGAAGTGCTTGTCTCCCTTCCCATAATACCCACTTCTCACAAGAGGAGCCAGCACACACTGTTCAGCAGTGGATCAAGGTCTGATCTTGGGGAGACTTAGCAGCTGCAGTGCTTCTTCATTTGATATGACAAGCACGAAACAGGTCTACCTTTAAGCCTGATCTGTCTCCAGGCTGGAGAGTCAGTCTCCTTCCCATACAATGCTGCTTTCATTTCCCATGTTAGATCACATTTTCCCATTGTGTTCAGCAAAAACGAGGTGAAAATGAGACTAAACAAGGGCAGCTGGACCTTTCTGAAGGTTTGCAATGTTTTAAAGATTCAATGCACAAAACTTAACATGGCACACAGCTATAACAGAAGTTTAGACTATGATATCTACAAAGGATCTGCCAAAAGCAAATTCATTTGGCTTGCCTGGACTTCTTATCCCAATTGTCTTGATAGGGGCTTTTTGTGGGGTTTTGTTTGTTTGTTTTACATGTGGAAATCTGTTTTCAAAACCTAGCAGCTTGAGCCTTTGTGATATGAAGATAATTTCTCCCAAGCACTCGCGTACAATGCTGAAGACTAAACACTTGCTTTTTTTAACAGCAACTGTGCCCCATACAGTCTCCTACTTCTAGCAGTTCTGGTTCTAGGAAAAACATTTAAGTTCAATTAAGATTGTAATAATAAAAAAAATAAAAATCAAGTGGAGTACCAGCAACACTGGACGAGTACCAAAGTATCTTCAGTTGGAACTGCACCACTGTTGAAAAGTGATTGCACTCCACAGGATCCTGTTCACAGCAATAATAAAACACCATGCATCAAAAAGTTTACCTCAGAACATCTACACACTCTGGTGCTGCAGAGTGTGACACAACCTGACATTTTTGCTCCTTTCCTTCATGGGGGGCTGTGCAGACAGATACAGGGACCTTGAAAATTTTCCCTAGGAGAACATCCTGAGATAACAAACCTGTGTGAGAATGCCTTGAAACACGAGAATGCCTGTCTCTGATCTCAATTAAAGCTCCCTCCTTTTCCAAATTCAAAACCTGAAGTGAGAGTGAGTTTAAATACTTACATTAGGTAAATCCTGTAAAAAAAATTAAGCAAAGAGTGTGTAACTGCAGCATAGCTGATTGCAGAGCAGATACAGCAGCCAGAGAAGTAACTCTGGGAAGACCTTTCTTAGTACTTATAAAATACTGCAAATATATTAATCAAAAGAAAAAGACAGTTGAACTAACCTCTTGGATTATTATGATGTCCCATGAAAACAAAGAAGATTAAGACAAGATTTCTGGAAATTTGAAAACCAACTGCCTAATTCACTTTTAAATACAAAGCAGAAGTCAATTAAAGAAAAAAAAACTTCTCCCTATTGAGTCAGTAACCTTTAATTTGGCATTCCTGAGTGTACTTCTATGTGCTCTTTGGAAACTGAGCTTGTAAATATAGAGAGGTTTCCCTAAATAATGAAAAGATACAACTGCAGCTTATGTGTAGGATAGTTAGCTTTTGATTTACTCATCTATACATGCAGATCCAGATGGGTTCTGAACTTCTCAGTCCTGTTTTCCTGCTGACATTCATTTAAGGACATTGGGATGTACCAGAGGATGTTCAAAAAGGTAAAAAAAAATAAAATCATCCTTTAAGAAATGGATATTGGGATCTTTATGGTGCACCATGGCACCAAAATATTGCTCTGCCAGCACTGGTTATTCTGGTTATTCTGATGCCCACACAAGCAAGCAGAGTAAGTTTTATTTTCAGCTTTAAATCAATAGAATTTTTTTTTTAAAAAACATTATAGACTAATTGTAACAGGATTAAATCTTGGAATGAATTGAAAATAAAACCAGATCCCTGTGTAGCTTTCATAACCCTGCTGTAGCCAGTGCCTGTAAACATGCAGCTTGTGAGTCTCACACACATGGATTGACGCTGCCATTTTTATAACCTTTCACCCATACAGAATATACAGAAAGACAGACTTTAATTTACTGTCTAGTACATATATACGTTTGCATATATATATATAATTTTTTTTTCATGGTTGGCTGAATTTTATATAAGCTCCACCTATATAACAATCCAACGGGAGTCTGAGACAATTATGCAGTCTGTTTCATCTGGTGACTAAAACTCTGGAATAACACATTCCTGAGACTTGCTCTGTTGGAGGGCTCAGTCATGCACCATTTCTAACTTAGGATGCTTCCTCACCTCACACAGTGCTCATTCCTTTCAGGAACTGACAGGAATACCCAGCATGGTGCAGAAATCAACCTTTCAAGATTGCACCAAATCTCTGTCACAGTACAGCTTTGCAGGTGCCCCAAACCAAACACCAAAAATCACAGCCAAGACTGCTCACTGTCAGGTCAAGCAGATACACTGGAGGGTGTTAATGCATCTAAACTCCACCATTTATTTAAACTATAAAATTAGAAGGCCAGGTTCTTTCAGCTACAGCATCACAAGAATGGGTCAGGTTGAAAGGGAACACAGAGGGCTCATCTGGTCCAACCTCTCTACTCCATCAGGGCCATCCCAGAGCACACAGCACAGGATCATGTTCAGAGGGTTCTTGAACTCATCTTCAGTGAGGGAGACTCCACAACCTCTGTGAGCAACCTGTTACCCACACAATAAACAAGTTCTTCCTCATGTTCAGGTGAAACTTTCTGTGCATCAGTTTCTGCCCACTGCCTCTTGTCCTATTGCTCAGCTCCACTGAGCAGAGCCTGGCTCCATCCTCTTGGAACCCGCCCTTGTTGTCTCAGTTGTCTCTTTTGAGGATGAACTGCTCTTAATATAGGTAATGGTAAGAGACAGAAGCTCCTCAAAGTGCTCAGAACCCAGCTCCTGTTTCAGTATAATCAGGTCCAAGAACTTTACCATGAATCTGAGACGTATTTGTGAACAGCCTTGTTCATTTAAAGCTAACAGTCATCTTCCAGATCTTGCTTTTCAGAAGATAACTTCCAAAAAATTGTGTTCCACATTTACCGCAAAGGCTCAAGAAAACATCCAAGAATTTATAATTTAAGAGAAATTTAAATAACCACATGGATTTTCTTGGTGAGGGGGGAGGAGGCTGACTCATGATTTTTTTTTAATACTTGTGGCTGGCTCTGCTGCAAAAATAAATCAATCCCCCAGCCATACAGCTCCATTTCTTCAGTCACAGCTTGTTGTTTTATTTATTTTTTTCTCTCCACTGCCGACAAATCGCTCTAGAGAGTTTTTAAACCCAGTAGACTACTTTCCGGATGGAAGCAATTAGTAAATTCTGAGAGAAAGAAGGCAAACAAGAGCAGAAACTTACCCCATTTTTTGGGTAGGCTATCCATCCTAGATCTCCCATTACTGTACGTGAGTCCAGTAAATTCACTGAAAATAAAAGAAAAAACCTGTTAAAGATGGACAGATCACAAATTTCAGCAGATATTACAAGGTGTGGATGGCTCTGGTAAACAGATTGTTTATAATTAACCAAGGAAGCTGGATTTCTGTAAAGCAGAATAACAATGCAAGAACTCCTCTAACAATGAGGTCATACAATGAAAATAATTCTATGTATGCATTAGCTTATTCCTTTGAGACCTGCCACAGAAACCAAGCTGCAAGTGCACTGAACATCTGTAAAATCCAGATCCTTCACATTCCTAGGACCTTGATTTTCTGGGGGGAATAAGTACATCATGCACACTGTATGTTTGTGAGTATACACAAGACATACAGTATATAGGTATAGAAATACAGTCACAAAAATCTATGCATGATAATAAACACATTTGTTCTAATGTGGCAGGTATTCTTTGGCATAATCAGGCCCTTAAGACAAAAATGAAACAAGAATTTAATTTTTGAAGTATTATATGTGCAAGTATTAATCTCATCAGGAATCTGTTATTTTCTTCCACTTCCACATTTTTCTCCAAGTCTTTGACATCTTCATTATAAGCTATGCAAGGGATTTTTTTTTTTCTTCTACACACAAAAATTCATGAGTAGTTTTAAGTCACACAAGCAACAAACAATTTACATTAAACAGCCAAAAAGTATTCCCAAGTTTGTAACATTTTTTCCTCTCCTACTACCTGAAAAATCAGAGGTGACTAAACATACGCAAATTTAACTCAGCTAAGAAAAACTGTAGCGGCTTCTGGGGTTGAGCTTTCACCTCCTGCACCAGGGTTCTAAATCTCCTAGGCAGAAGATTGCCTCTGAATCATCAATTGCCATCCAAAATCTCAATTTAGGAGCAACTTTCGTCTACCTTAACAGCACACTTCATCAGACTACAACAATCACTCAGCATATTTGTCTGCAGAAGACCTCACTTTTTGTATTCATGTCCTTCCTGAAAAGGCAAGGACTTCCCTGGGTCTTCAACTCCTGACCTCCACCCTGTGTGCTCTTTGAAAATCTCACTGCAAGTTTTGGTAATTGGACTTTCAAGACTATCTAACACATGATTATCTAGACCAAGAGCAAGACCTGAAATGGGTGCAGAGGCTCTGTGCTCTTTCCTTTAGAACTGCAACGATGTAGGTACTTAAAAGATTGCAACAGAAGAAAAACAAGAAGGTTGCATGCAAATTTGAAGGCACGTATCATAACTAATCCTCAGAGCTAGAGCATTTATGGAAGCACAGTAAGAAAATCCAGAAGTACACTAAACAGCAAAGCTTGCTCCTTTAAAATAATAAGGAACATTTAAAACCACATGAAGACTAAGCAATTTATTTAGTTTGAAAGAAACCAAAGTTCTCTAAATCAATTTTGTCTTTATCATTGTACTGCACTGAAGGCTGACTGCTGTAGTCCCTCATATACCAGGCCAAAACACAAAAAAAATACAACACAGAGATCTGGCAAACACTTTTCTTAAAAGTGATTTGCCTATCCAGATATTTTCACAATGTATGCAAGTATTAATGCAGGACACTATCACAAGGCATACATGTCCTGCCTGGTCAATTAAATTTTTGTGATGTTGAGCAAAACACATTTGGTGGCTCAGGGCTTTTATTTCTGGATTGCTTTCTCCTGCCAGGGGAGGAAACAGTTGGAAGCTGTCAATGCTACCAAACTACAGGACATGTGGTGGAAGCAATACTCAGAGACTACGCTGGACTATATTCACAGTAAGTAAACATACAATCAGGTGGCTTTCCACCCCAGAGCCCGTGCGAAATAAAAGTACTGCTATCACCTACCACTAGGTATGTCACCCAGTATCACCATAACCCCTATGTAATGCCCAGTCTTTCCCCTTATGAAGTCTTCAGGTAAAACGGTCATTAATTTCTCCTGCTTCAGCTGAAGCCAAGCACCATCCAAGTGCTCCTGAACTACACTGCATTTTCTTGGGATAAAAAGAATGACCCTAAAATACTCTTCAAAATAAGACACATCCCGTATTATAACTGTATACTATTTTAAAAAGCAAGAGACAGCAGTGAAGTTGCTAAAATGGCAGGTTTACTCAAATTCCTTCTGTTACAGTCACTGTAATTAAACTGTGCAGAACAGTATATTCCTGTCGTTAAGTTGCAATGGATGCAAAACAAGTATTGATCTACATTGTACAACTTAATTAAAAGTTGTCCTGGAGATGCTACTAATGAATGTAATTAGATGCTGTGTTTGATGTCACAAGCTTCTTCATGACATCCTAATTAAGGAAAAAGCAGAAAAAGTGCTTTATTCAAACATCAGATCATAAAAAGAACATGATACAACTAAATATTGTATTATCTTTCTATCAATGACAATTTTTAAATTGCTGTTATTAACTTCAAATTCAAAATAATTTTCTGCATATGAAAAGATAATACAGCCCATTCAACTCTAAGTCAAGTCAGTGGGAATCTTCTGACTAGTGAGTCAGCTAGCAGAGATGAATACTAAATCCCCAGCTAGAAAAGACTCGGTTCTTCTCGTATCCTCTCATATCTGCATAGAGTAAATTAACAGGATTGGAACACACCTTTTGACAGGCACCATGCAGTAGTAACTCAAAACTCATGTGCCAGGAAGGCAAAAGTGAGGAGTGACTTGAAGCAGTCCCTGGGCTGCTGTGGAGAGCAGAGGGGCTCCCAGCACAGCTCTGTGAGGCACAGCAGACACAGACTGCCCCACTGCAGGCATCTGCTCAGGGCTGCTTCCACACTGTAGCATCAGAATCACTGCACTGCATCGATCTGCTCTGACGAATACATTTAGCCAGTAACCTAAACCACCTCCAAGGACAGAGATGTTTTGCTTTGAGAAGCCCCAAAATTCTAGTATAGGAACACAAATTATCGCTCGTTCTTTCGAGATAGAAGGTGTCTGCACATTCCCCACCAGCACCCTCCCCAGTCACTTCCATATGTCTGTCCTTTATTTGCATAATTTCCAGGCCACTAGCCCACCTCAAAACAGGGCCCCTGCATCCCCCACTCCAAAGGGGGTGTCTCCTCCAAGAGCCCAGGTGAGGAGTTCCCCATGGCAGCAGTGCATACTTTGGGGATGCTCTCTCAGGCAGCCTTCCTGCCCTGCACTGCCAGAGAGGTCACTGGAATGGACACTGCTCCCACTACACGAGCCCAGACAGGCTCAGCACCACCTCTCCTCCCACCACCTTCCAGCCTGGCCGGAACAGTATTTTTGCTGAAATGGTTTTTATCAAAAAAAAAAAAAAAAAACAAAAAAAAAAAAACAAAACGCTGGTTGGCCAGGCTGGAGAAGAATCAGTGAGCAAGCAGCAGGTGAAATAGACACCTGGAACAGAGGAAAACAGGAACAGAACCAGTTCTTCCCTATTCAACCTATGATGACTGTCAGCATGTATTTGGCTGTGGCTGTTTAATAACCAAGTAATCCAAACACTCAGCACACCAAAGGAAGTAATTCAGGAACACCTCCAGCTACGTGTGCAAGGCTTCCATACTTCAAAAGGTCTAGTGCCAGCTCTTGTGTAGCTGGTGACTCCTGGACTCGCCCCAGCACTGCCTACTCCACGGGCATAACCCAGAGCTGTACTCAGGAGCACCTGGGATACTGCAGAGCTAACCCTGCCAAAAAGAAATCTCTTCAGAAATTACCAGCAACTCTGCTTGGCCCATAATCTTAAAAGGCTTCAAAATAACAGAACTCATTTATTCCCACTTCCTTTCTCCTCAGCGCAAGCTAGTTTTATCTCAACAAAAAAGCAAGAAACCTCAGACCCCATAAGCACACACTTAGCACCTGTATCTTTGCCAGCAAACTTGGAAGACAATATATAATATTTTTTGCTCATCTCCACCATCAGTGCATCCATCCCACAAGCCCTAATTATTTCTAATGCTCAGTCAAGGGGAACACAAAACCACACAGATCTATATCATCATTAACTTCCATGCCTTCAGGGTAGGATAAATGATGATTAAGTCTAAAGTCATACCACAGCCCCCTTTTTTTTCTTTTTTTTCTAATACAGAATAATAGCCTGGGGAGTTTGCATACATTCTTGTTCTCAGACAGGCTGGTTGCTACAGGTGAGCAATCAAGTTAGAGTAAAAACAGACGTGATCTAAACCTTTGCCCTGAACTCTAGCCGGTGAATTAACAGTGGTTTTTCACATGGAAATTTCTGTCAGGGAGCCTGGATCCCGCTTTATACTCCAATGTCCTTGTCATGGTCATACAACTGGCATTTAGCAGCCTAGCCACGGCTGCACAGGGACCGTGGCTGGGAGGAAGCACATGAAATGCCAGGGCTGATGGCATTCAACACTGACCTAAACCAACACTCCACAGCACAGCAGAGCTCCCCACCTGGCACAGCCACCTAAAACATGTGGCAGCAGTAGCTTGCCCAGGAGAAAGCAGCACAGGCCTGTCACGATGTAGCAGAAGCCACCAATTCATGGATTGTTTTGATCACACCACTGAAGTGAGATGGCTCCTCTGGCTCTGGGCTGGAGCGGGACCATCTGGAGCATCTTTTTTTCTTCACTCCAATTGCAAGTGGGGAAAAAACTGACATGCTAAAAATCAAAAATGTCCCACTAACAGTCTAGAACACTGAGTATTTCCAACCCTACCAGCTACACATCCTCCTGCCATTTCAGTATCTAAATATCTTCCCGGAAATCCTTCATTGCTTACTCCAGGGCAAAGTCTCTGTAGGCATACAAAAAATGAACTCTTCAGAGTTGCTGTGGTCTTTGAGCTGATTTCCCATAAATCATGCACTAGAATAATCCTGCTTTAAAGTAGCACCATTTGCAAGCTAAGGTTTACCACAAGGCATCCAGTATGTATAACCTAAGAATAGCCAGTATAGCAAAAGCTGATGGAATTTCTATCATGATAAAGCCATACAAATCTCTTTTTTGTTTTATTTCATTTCACTGAAACATACCTAAAACAAGAGAGAAAGAAAATCCTCTTTGACCCTAAAAACCACCTTCCATCAGAAAACAAACAGGAGTAAAGAAGCCTTCCTTAAAGCCTGCATAAGTATTTCAAAACATCACATGATTTCTAAAGTAGCACATTTCTAAACAACAACACAAATAAAAATGTTTTGTTTTTAACAACTGAAGGAAAACTCTTCTTTAATGAACTTGTTACAAATTGAACAGGTAATCTGAACATTATTTTTGGTAGGCTGAAGCTGAAGTCCATTATGAAAGAAGGTGCAGTCATGATCCTACATCCTCCTCCTGCAGCTCCTGGCCCTCTTTGCACACACACTGCAGGGCACTATGTAGCTCCAACCTTTTTGTGGGTGGTCAAGGTATTCCCAGCTCTGCCCCAACACTCACAGCTCATGAGAACAGCTACATTTAAAGAACTTGTGACAAACCTCTCACAGGAAGACTCACTGACAATTAAGCATGAGGTGAAAGGCTCTGCTGGATGGGGTCAAGGCGCAGGACAAGATGTGACAGCAGCGCTTTGTGCTTCATCAGAGTGTCTCCTGAATAGCATGACGGACTTTCCACCACTTTTTCACACCTGTACTCCCCTCTACCCAAAGGAGGGGGAATAGCTGCCAACACATCATCATTAAGAGAGCTGGTTTCTCTTTACAATGCATACATCCCCATCCTTCCTCCAGTACTTGCAGGGGTCACAGCACTACCAAGACACACAGATAATAGAGGAATCTTCATCATCATCACAGTGAGTCAAAGCATTCCTGCTTCATAAATCTTCACTGATTTTATTGCAGTTCATTGTTGCAGTTCATTCATTTTCCAACAGTTTTCCCTGCTGTGCCAAGTGTTTCTCTAGAAGGTATATATCCAAGGTACTCCAACAAACGACAGTCAAAAATAACCCAAGAAAGCAACAACAAATGAAAGAAATCAAACTCTCAGAATAAATCAAGATCATCAGGGAGTAGATGCCTTGAATTAATTAGCTCCAGTGAGTAGGGACGAAAACACAGAGGCAAAGAACCTCTGAAATATTTCCATCAGTGGAAACAAGCTACATCAGAGTGCAAGCTGTAGCAGAACCTATTATTTATAGCCCACTGGAGGAGGAAAGTATACACTACTTAATGAACTTGCAAACTAATATTAACTGCAGATTTATATTTTATTATGTTGGCTTCATTCTGATCCAAGTTATCATGATTCCCTTTTACAGCAAGAGCCAAAATGCTTGAATCTGCATCACACATTCATAGGTTTTTAACACCAGATGGACAATTGCAATCACAATATCAACCAGAGAATTTAATCCAGTAATTTCTGCATTACATCTATAATTTGCTTGAACACACTGTTTACAAGGGACTGACATTGCCCTTTGACAAAGTTCTTCAGGTTGGCTGCATTTTTTCCTCACAGGCACAGAATCAGCTGTAGCACCGGGGGGAGAGACTCAAAACTCACTTGGATAACCAGACCCACTAAAACAACCAGAAAACTGACCATTTTTTCCTTACAAAGATTTCCAGTCAAAACACGAGGCCATCATTTGCTCTTCCTGCCATACATCACTTAAAGGAAGGAAGTGGTTGGAATAGCCTGACACCAGAGTGCCTGGAAACTTAAAAACTCCAGTAATGGTTTGTTTTTCTTTAATGTTTAACACTCCTATTCCCACCAAAATCACCATTAAACTGAAAAGGGTTTATTCACCGCGAAGAAAAGACAGGAAAATGCTTCCATCCTCACTCATAAAATTCACTGGAAACAACACTGTACCAACACAACAGCAGATTTCTGAGCTGGCTGCAGCACCACTTTTTGGGTAACCATCTGGGCAAGTATCACTTTACAACTAAGAAAGAAAAAGCAGCTTCCACAGAAAGCAACATGCAGCCAGCACCTGCAACCTGACAACCAGCCTGCATGGAGAAAGAAAATACCAGTGGCTGTCCTGCAGGCCAGCGCTTCCAACCACTGTCAAGGCATCTGCAAACTACTGAAGTAGTTTCTTCAAGACCCTGCTTAATGCCAGCACCTTATCAGCACACACACGCAGTCAAACCCAATGTTAGCACCCCAACAGTTTCTCAGCACAGCCAGAACACCTGCTAGCAGAGCTGAGGTAAAATCTCACCTTCTTCCCTAAATTAACAACTAAAAGCAATATGGTCTCTACGGTCTCTGTTCCTAAAAGGTGTCCTAAAAGACACAGAGATCAAATTCTGTTATGTATATAACTAAACTGAAGAAATTTGGCACAGATACATCCAGATGTGGCAAGGCTGTCAGCTTTCACCACCAGTGGACTTGCAAGACCTCACTGTCCACCACCAATAAAGCCTTCCTGTTGACAATAATGACTGCTCTGCTGCCGCTGAATTCATTCAAGTAGAAAATAAAAGGCGCTGACATAATGCTTAGCAAGCATTTGGGAGAAAAAAAAAATGTTTAAAATGATCTATTGGCTTTGCAAGGGGGTTGACAATTTATCCCTTCTATTTCTGTTAAGCAAGAGGGTGGAGGTTGCTAGTGGGAACAGCACATTGTCAACACATTTTAGTAAGAAATTGCTTTTGAGTATTAGTAAAGCAAAGATGGATAAGCCAAAATGACTGGGTTTTTTTTTTTTTTTAGAAATTATCTTACAAAAGCAAGTATGCAGATAATTTCCCTACGTAGTTTCACTGTTTTGGGACACACGAAACAGCTTTAAGCGATACGAGTCCGCTCAGAAGCACCAAGAAACACTCTTTACTGATGCTGAATAAATAATTTTCTCTCAGGTGTTCCTCTATCCCCTCTGGAAATTACAAATTTCAGACTGGTTATTCTGATCTCTTTCTAAGGTGAAGTGATCCAGGTTAGAGAAGCCAGTAGTTAACAACTTGGCAAAACACTTCACTACTGCCCCCTGCACCAAAATGACATGAAAGCCTGCAAGCCCACAGTTCTATTCTCTCTCTCACAGGTTCAATACCTGCCACACAGTCAGTCACCTAAACCCAAGAGCTCTCAGCTCCTGAGAGTACTGTTTGTTCTCCATGCACATTCCCAAGGCACAGTTTGCTGAACTGATGCTCAGGAGCTTGCTAGCTGGAAGACAGGGGGCAAGAGTCCCCTTCACCCTCAGGGATGCCAAATCAGCTCACAGGGGCATTCCCAGATCTGCTGTCACAGTACATACTGTATCACCTTCTCCAGGAGGCATCACTCATCCCTCCAGCCAGTGAAAGGAACCTGAGCAGCTCTACTTGAGCTCCTCCTAACATACCTGCAGCACAACTCAAACACCAGGGAAGAGGGAGAGATCAGGAGCGTGTTTTCCCACCAACACCACCCCCGGTGAAACAGCATGCACTGAAATGTTCCCATGGCAATTATTCTGGCCCAAAGCATCTTCAGCCCTCTCTGCAAGGCAGAAGCAGGAAGGCTGTGCTCATACACACAGCCCAGGGCAGGCTGCAGCTCCCAGCACCCTTGTGCGCAGCAGGCAACATGCTCTGCATCTCTGCACCCATCCATCACCCACCACACCCAACAGCAGTCAGGTGCTGTGCATCACACTGCTCACATCTCCTCCCCACTGTCTGCTCTGGACCAGCTTCCTTGCAGGAGACAGGGATAATTGCTTTCCACCTCCAAGAGGATAAGCGCATTAAACCTTTGGAGAGGTTCAGATAACGCACTGACCAAAGCCACGGCAAATACCAAAACTGAGACTCTAAGAGATATAATAGGTCAAAGAGACAACTCAAAGGGTAACAAATCCCTAGAGAGAACTAAGCTACTGAAGGCCAGCGCTCAGGTTTGCCAATACAGCTGGCTGTGAAAGCAACTGGGGCAGCAAATGCTTTCACCTGTCACCTCAATGTCCAGCTAGTCACAGAGCAGAGTGAGGGACAGGCACAACGTGAACACAAAGGACAATCCAGCTCTCCGTTCTGCCTGTGCCAAAAAACAGGCACATCTTAAGAACAAAATGTATTTTCAAAGGGGGAAAAAAAAGAATTCTCCATAAGCTTTTTAAATACACAGCAATTTTTCTAGCAGAGATCAAAGCAAACCAGTTTAGTGAAGAGAAAGTTAAAAAAAAAAATTTGCTCATTCCAATGCAATAATTAACACGGTATTTCTACAACATTCTCTGAGTAAAGAAAAAGACCTAGCTCAAGTCTGTCCTGGT
The DNA here is from genome assembly GCF_971803275.1 of Cyanistes caeruleus. Classification (NCBI taxonomy): domain Eukaryota; kingdom Metazoa; phylum Chordata; class Aves; order Passeriformes; family Paridae; genus Cyanistes; species Cyanistes caeruleus. The sequence goes on from NC_141705.1 coordinate 44,552,959, forward strand.
TGAAATGAGGCCTCATCTCCCAACACCACTTATGCTCACTGAGAAAGATACACTTGTGACAGATTTCAATTCTGTGTTTACATGTTTTACTATAAGAACAACATTCTTTTTTAAACCTTTTTAATGGACAGTAATAGGTTGAGTATCAACCGAAGAGCTGAGTGAATACTCTTTCCTCCATAGCAGCAAGCACTTAACTAAGAAATTCAGTGCTTCTACAAAGTGACCGATCTCTGTGCGTTTGGGGTTCCTCTCATTTCACTCTTATTCCATATACAGATTTCAATTTATTCATAAAGAAGTGAGAATATTTTTTTAAATTGCAAAAATACTTTGTTTTCTTTTTATTTTGGGGCAGAGCTTAATTTCCTTGACATCCCTGAGTAATATTTAAAGTTCATCTCTACTCAAGTATATGCATACTTTCACACTTAGAGGAATGGACCACTAGAAATGTAGCTCCAAGTTAGAAAGTCTGGGGGAATCTAACAGACTCATGCCTTCTCAAGGCCCTAAAGCCAACAGAGTGCAACTCTACCACTAAGCTGAGCTAATTCAGCTGGACTTTCCCAAGTCAAGGGTTCTGAGCTGGCTCAGCACATGCTGGACACCAGGATTCCCGCAGAAGCAGCATGGAAATCCTTGGAACAATAAAGCAGAAAACCAGCAAGAACAGAGTGCAAGGTATCACATCATAAGCTGTCCCACCTGTCCAACTCCTGCCAGGTTTTATGAAATCCTGCTCTTACCTCACCACTCATGCCTCCCTAAAACCTGTTGCAAAAGGCTTTTTCTAGTGCAAAGAATAGACATTTCACCATGGGCAAGATTTTGTTTTCTTATTTAGCAGAAAGGGAACAGCAGACATGGAACTGGACTGTATACTGGAGCTAAGAAGTGAGGCAATGGTGGGAGAGTTAACGTGGAGAGGGAAGAACCTGTCACACAAGCCCACTAACTTCCCTTCCTTCCATGGTAGCTGCCAGTTAAGCCCTCTGTATACTGATGTGCAAATAGCTGCTTTATACATCAAATTATAGAATCAACATTTACCACGTTATAAGCAGTCAGTTACTGTTTGAGACAGTTTGCCTGCTTTCTACTATTTATCACAATTTTTAAGATAAGCTTCTAAAGGAAACAGGTACTATCTTGGAGTCAATCTTTGCTATTGTTTATTTCCCTTTTTTAAAATGTGTCATTAGGCAGCAATGCTTTTAGTCATGTACTTAAAAGTGCTGAGTTTCAAATGTTGTTTTACTGTCAAAAGGATAGTAGTTCCATTTTAAAGCCATGACTGAGTCATTCTAAACCTCTTGAAAAGCCATAAATCACACATCAAGACAGATCCCAAAAAGACCATTAGACATGAGCTGTCCTTCCTCATACCAGTAATTCCACTGCAGTAAATTTAAAAGTTAATGGGACTACTCCAGTGAGTAAAATAAACACATGGCACTGAGGCTATGCTCTGCTCTCATGGAAAGCACACAGGGAACCATTCCAATACACCAAATACAGAACTGATAACTCCTTAAAGCCTCCTTAAGGCACTGTGAGCACACTGAAATGTGTCCAGACTTACCTGTTCTGCATACACAAGGCATATGCATGCTAGCAGCACTCAACACCTACAGAACTACACAAAACACTATAGTTGTGTGAATGCATGACATACTAAGCCAAGCTACTAAGTGTAACCCAATAAGCAGAATGTTCTGAGAGTGTGCATTTTTATCTGAAGCATTAGACTAATTTGAATTCATTGATATGAAAATTAAAACTATTTTCCCACCTGCTTTTACTACGCACAAAAAAAAAACCTTCCTGAAAAACACTTAATTCACTAATTAAAGATAAACATTGTGGTATTACAGATAAATAGGCATTTATCCACTGTGCCATGACACAGAAATTATATACCACTATGAGACAACACATACACACACAAGTCAACACACTGAGAACAGGTAGGCTCATTTCAGGCTCTGGCATGAATAATTTTCAAATTACATCCTTCTTTTATTTTTGCCAGCACCAGACCCACCCCTTTAATTGTACTCATTTATTCATTCACTCAAAAAAAAAAACGGTACATTGAGATAAAGCAAGCTTCAAAAAACCCCGAAAGAATTAAGAGCGAAAGGGCTAAAGCAGGAGTTCATAAAAGATAATAATATCCTTCTAGTCTTAAAACAAATACAACACACTCCAAAGATCCATTTTGTCTTTCTCACCTTTATCTATTTAAGCCAATGTCATTCTTTCAAACTGCATTTCTTTTGATTTGCTTAACAGTACACTTCACTGTTAAGCACTGCCTCATCAGCACTTCTGCTGAAAAGCCCTAAAATGAAATATACTTTGTATTTAATTACAATTATGCAAATATCTTGTGGAATTACTTTGTTACAAGCAATCAGATAGAACGCATTCCATTATTTTAATAATTTGCCCACATGACACTTTTTAAGGTCACGTAAGTGACGATCAAATGCGATCTGCAAACCTCTTCAAATCCACAGGCGATGTGTAACAAATCATATAGTTTAGGGTGAAGGGGAGAGTCTTCAACCAAATCAGTCATTCATTGTGTTTCACATAAATAATTTACACAAGCCACTTCCCAAACCCTAGTACTTACAACAGAAAGATTTAAAACACATGCATTTTTAAACCAAACGCAGTGCAGGAAGCCCAGTCGCATATTGCAGGGCTGCCTCTTGGACCTTATTATCATAGGGAATGCATCTTAAAGCAATAATGCACTTCTGGAATACCAGCACTTCACAGAATTGTGTGATACTTTCAGGGTGCTCCTTGGAATATCTTCATCAGGACTAATTTCTGGATTTTTTTAACATTACTCAAAGCAAAAAGCAAGTATTTGGTTTTTACAATGAACTCTGCTAAAGAGTTAAAAATAATGGCTGAACAACACTTGAAAATGTATGAAATAGTATCGAGTCTTCATCTTTCACTACCTGTTTTGCTTTTAACATACAAACTGAGAAGAGCTGATTAAAATAAAAATCTGGTTTATTTCGCTATTATAGGAAAGGCTGGAGAAAAACTAATTCATTTTTCCCAATGTATATCCTTCAATCCATTTTTGGAGATATCTCTGAAGGTGACCAGATTTGTGACAGAGGTTGGGCACTCAATGCTTCTCCATAAAATTGGCAGGAGCTTCTGAAACTCGGCTGCCCATGCAAAAAGCTACTTCTATGATAAGGAACTAAAACAATGAATTTACTTTCCCCCCTCCCTAAATCATAACCTAGATTTTTAAAGCATTTCCCCCTAAGTTCCCTCCACTAAAGGGTAAAATAGAACATTACATACTGTGAATTGTTAACTGCATGTATTTTATCTCACGAAGTCCTTGGGAGTTACAGTAAGATTTAGAAAAACGTGATGCAGGGGTAAAGAAAAAAATAAAAATATTCTGGGAATTTGTCATCATCTATGCAACTACTTATGTGCCTACACAGCACAGGGTACTGGCTAGTTGTTTAACCATGCTGAGTAGGATGAGTGATAATAAATGGAAAATAAACTCAGAAAGCCCAATACCACCAACTTTTGAAAACATTATTCACCGGTCTAAGATGGCTACCTCCATCTCAGCAAAAGTCAAGTTCCCAAGCAGCCAAAGAACTAACCCCAGGGGAGAAGCTCTCTCACCAGAGCCCAGAAGCAGCCAGATGAACTTTTCAAACCCAAACTGGTGACGAGTGTCACCTGGCAGGCAGCCAGGCAGGTGGGCTGCAGCACCCCAGGTTCCCCAGGCCCCACGCACTGCAGGGTGAGCCATCCCCAGGCACGGAGCTGTTCCACAGCTATTGCCCAAGGAGACATGCTGCGGGAAGCACTTGTCAAAAGAACGCTTGTTTACAAATAAATCTCGTCGCTGCGAAGGACGGCACTTACTGAATAAAGTTCAGGTCCACAGTCAGACCCCTCCTAGCAGCAGCCTTTTAGCTTTGCATTTACTGAAGAGATGGAAATTAGATGAGCAGCAGTCAGAAAAGTAGCAGCAGAGACACCGTGAAGCAAGCGCTCACGCTGCTCATCATTACTGTAATATTCCCCTGCAACCTCCCTGTAAAGATGCCACTAAACCCATTTGCTAGGCAGCTTCATTAATCCTTTCCAGTAGTTTCCTATCATGCAAAAGTCCTATTCGGCAGCTGCCTGTTCACGCAGAGCCACCTCTGTGCTCGGAAACCGGTCCCATTGACTCAGTCGGTAATATCCAGCTTTTCCGAGAACCGGCAAGGATGACTGAGACGGGGCTCGGAGCATCTCTTGGTCTCTCAGCACGGTTTCATGGTGACTGGCTCACACAGGACAGCACGCTTCCCACAGGCAGGGTGAGCAAACAGGGAAAGCCCTTCTAAATCAGCAATGCCATCTCAACAGCATTGCTCCCTGGGGTGAAATCATCTGAAATTGCACGGGGGCAGAAGGATTGGGCCCCAATGTTATCTAACCAAGGCAAAGTCAAACCATTTCAATCATCTCCCAAACCAATGCACTTCCTGAACATTTGATATCTTTGTACACAGAGGAACAGTATCTCCCCCTTCCTCTGCACTTTTTTTTTTTTTTTTGAAGAAAACTGCGATTCACATTATTCTCGCTCCCGAAAATAAATTACAGCTAGCTGGTTACCTCAGGCCACATCTTTGAAATTCTGGTACGGTTTTCCTTTACCAACCCCTGCATACCTCCTCCTCCTCCTTCTAAAGGAGTTTCACAAATAATTACGGTGCATCACGCCAGCCTGCTTCGAGCCGCTGGCATCCCCTGCAGATGCTGAACTTCTCCACCCATTGCTTTCACATTACAGCCTGCCCGCGGATCCAAAAATATTAGGAAGCCCCAAGCAGTGCCCACACCACGCACGGAGGAAAAAAAAAAAAATCCCAGTCCTATTTTAGAGACTGGAAGCATCCTGCTAGACAAGAAGCCTGGACGCGTTTTTGGCCACTGGCCTCACAGAGATCAGAGGTACAGAAAAATCCGTCCCCAGCGGCCGCGCTCCGCTGCGGGTTACACACCGCCACCGCCGCGGCTCCCTCTCCTTTTATACGCGTATTTTAAGCCACGAAGTGAGCGCACTGCGGCCGGCGCTTGCAGGGCTCCCCGCCGGGAGCCTGCCCTGCCCCGCCTGCCCCGGGCCAACTCGCCCGTCCCGCTCCGGCCGCCGCCCCGCACGGCGCACCTGTGCGGCCCGGGGCAAGCGGCAGCGCCGCGCACGCATCCATCCATCCATCCATCCATCCATCCATCCATCCATCCATCCATCCATCCCCCGCAGAAAGGGAACACACCCGCCGCCAAACGCGCCCGGGCATCTGTGCACACCCACCCGTGCCAGCCTGCCCGCGCCCACCGCCGCCTCGCTTCGCCGGGAGCCCCCTGCCCCATCGGCGGTGCCACCCGCATCCCCGCCGCGGCACCCGCCTTCCCGCGGGCAGAGCCCGTCTCCGCCTCCCCCGCGATGTCCCGAAATCGAATCCGCCGAGCCTGAAGCCGCGCAGCGCCGGGCAGCCGCCCTCCCGGGTGGGCGCTGCCCCGACGGCCCGGCCGCCCCGTCCCCGCTCACCCTCGCTGCCGGGGCTGGCCCGCAGGCTCCGGAGCGCGGCGCACAGCAGCAGCGGCAGGAGGCACGTCCGAGCGGGAGCCGGCGCCCCGGCGCGGCCGGCCCGGCCGCCGCTGCCCCGCGGCCCCATCCCGCCGCCGCTCAGCGCATGGGGCGGCGGCTCCCCCCCGGCGCTGCCCGCTCGGCTCGGCTCGGGACGGGACGGGACGGGGCGGGCTGGCAGCGCGGAGGGACTCGCTCCCCTCCGCTCCCGTCCAGCCGCCGCCGCGACTGGGGAGGCAGGGGGCGGGGATGGGGAGGTGGCCCCGCGCCGCCGCGGAGACGCCCCCGACGGGGCGGGCCCGCCGCCGCCGGCACCGCGTGCGGGGGACGGCGCCCCCCGCGCCTCCCGGAGCCCCGGGGAGCGGCGGGCAGCGCACCCCGAGTGCCCGCCCGGAGGGGAGCCCCTCGCAGCCCCGCGGTGCCCGTGCGAGGCAGCGGGCGGCGGCGCCGTCCCTGCCAGGCGCCCCTCCAGCCCGCTCCGGGGGCACGGGGAGCGCCAGAGCTCCCCGCAGCAGCCGCGGCTCACGGGGCCAAAACCTACACACGCACACCCCGGCCCAGAGCGGGGGAAGCCGCGATGTCACAAGGCTGGCAAGCCTGAGAGGAAGGCTCACCCTTGGCCAGGTAAGCAAAAATGCCACAAACTCCGTCATGGAGCCGATAGAAAGGCGAGTTTCAGGTGTATTTTACCTCAAGCCACCACCAGAGCACAGCCCTGAATCCAGCACAGCTAGTCTTAGAGAATCACAGAATATGCTGAATTGGAAAAGACCCGCAAGGATAATCAAGTCCAACTCCTAGCCCTGCACAGGACCGTTCCCAAGAATCGCACTATGTGCCCGCGAGTATTGTTCAAACATTTCTACACTGAGATGTTTTTACCTCTCAGAACCCTGGTTATCACCCAGGCCATCTCCCTAAAAAATATAATCCCCGAAAGAATCCCAGGAGGTTTATTCACTCACACTGGTTCCTCTCTTGAGGGAGCCTCTTCCAGATGAGCCAATGAAGACCAAAGCCAGCCTTGCGGGTGCACAAGCAGCAAGTCAAGGTTAACCAGAGCCCTGCTCATCTCGTGCTGCCTCCTCCATTTCACCCCTGTTGATTTATATTATAAAAAGGTTAACCAAAGGTTGAGCACCTGCAAAAGGCTCGCCCTCTCTCTCCCCAAGAGGCAACGTTCAGGACTAGGGTTCCAAGGAAGTCACAATTGAAAATATACAATCCCCACAGCCAGAGGGATTAAAGAGGACAAATAGTTTTCAACTGGGGAACTTCAGATCACCTAGCTCTCTACACTGACATTACTCATCTTTTATTCCTTGTTAGCCGGACAGTGTATTTCTCTGTGTCTTCACACCATATGTACACCTCTGCTATTTCCATAAACATTGTCCTAAGCTTTTCACACACATCATTTTCAAAAGTGTTGGCTCCTGTTGCAAGACGATTTTCTTCCTCAAGCTATTTAACATTTTTACTGCCACCAGGAGGACAAGGCAAGGACTGTTCCTTTACATGAGGTACAACAGTAGAGTTGCCAGCCAGATGTGAAGTGTGGCATGCATCTCTTCACAGCACTGCCTCAGATCTTCGCTTTTTGAATACCCTCCTGGTCCGAAGTTCGAAAGGAGGGTTGCTATCACACTGCCCCTGGCACATGGCTGGATCCTCAGCTAGAATAAATCACAGCTGAGAATGTCTGACCCCAGCCCTGCATCAGATTAAGGAGGGGAGCAGCACCATGGGTTGTAGTAATTTCTAGGGATTTGCCATCTGTAAAAGCACTGTTAACTTTTGCCATCCAGAAATCAGGACAATGCGGGGGAAAAAAAACCAAAAAAACGACACCATGCTAGCACAGTAAAAAGGATCGGATGGCAAAGAAGAAATAAAATGGCAAGCTGGATGGGCACCTCTGCTGGATGAGGGGCAAGGCTGCTGTAGCTAGTAAAGTCTCTTAACAGAATCTCATGTCAAATTGCTGTGTGCTCCTGATTTTCAATGCTGTTTGACAGTCACTAACTGCTGTTTGGACTGCCAGACTTATAATTTAGAGGCATTTCAGATGATATGTTAGTGACATCTTAATTTTCTAGGAAACACTGAGATGAGCTTCGTATGATTCATAAGCTATTTAAGAATAGCCAGCCACCATGCTCTAGGCTTCATTCTAGCTGCTCTTTTTATCTTACAGGAAACAAGCTCCTAGTCCATGACATTTGTTTTGTTCCCCACCCTGGCTGTGGCACAGCAAGAGTATTCCACCTCATCTCACTGGACATCATTGAGTACTGATAAAAAAAAGAAATGCTGCCTTAAAAAGAAAATACTGCCTTGTTCCCAAATGCAGTGTTTTGCAATTTTATGCACCTTATAATGAATCCTATCTGCTGGGGTCTCAGTCTTCTAAAATTCTCCTCCTGGTTTTGACACCAATCTTATTAGTAATCTGCAGCAGGCAACCCCCCTCCCCTCCCCAGATTTTGCCTCATCAGTGCACCCAGCAGGCTCTTAAAGAGAGGACAGAAATTCTAGCAAAGTGCTGCAGCATCCCAGCTAGCCTTGATGGGTAATCAGAGAGAAGCTGGACAATCTGATGGGATTCCTTCCAATTTCCCATCAAAGAGTGTATCTTCTATTGCTTTGAGCAAATTCACTGTAGAAATCGTGAGGGGTTGGTTACCTGGCAAACTACTCAGGGACCTAAACCACCTCAGAATCATGCCATTTCTCCCCATATCCAGCCTTTATTTTGTCTTGGTTTCAAATTTTTATTTCTGCATCTCATTAACTTTTTCCTGCCCCTTACATTTGTCTTTTCACATATGCAAACAGCATTTCCTCTTAATCATCACTCAGTTAAGATCTATATCCTTTATACCTTTTTCTCATGAGTCATTCCCATTGAGTGATAGTAATGATGTTATTCTACAAAGTCCCTCCAGTTTTCCCAACATCCCCATCATAACATTTTGCTCAGAAGTGTAATCATACTAGTGCCATAATAAACAACTGTCTCTAAAATGCTTTTGAATATCGTGTCTGAAACTGAAATGACAGCTTTGCCCTGTGTAACTTGCCATTTCATATCTAATTTGCTGTCAGCTATTACATGTGTTTTAAACTATTTATTAAGCCTGACATCTTTGGAGTTAGTGCATTTCTGATTATTTCACTTAGATATGCAAAAGCTCATTTTTTCAAGTTTTATTTCTCTCCTGTGTTCCTCTAGTTCCCTTCATATAACTTCTGTGTTCTGACTGGCTTCTAATTCTGCATTGCCAATTCATTTCATTAGCGTGCTGTTTATCCTATCATCAACAGAATACACTTGAAAAATAAATGAGTCTATCCTTCAGATTATCTCAGCAACCAAAAACTGCCAGCCAAATCTATTCCCTATATCATTATCCTTTACTGAAGTGTAAGGGCAAAATACTTATTGCATCTCCATATTCAACAGGGCCTTCATCTGAGAAAAGATTCAATTTCATACTTTAAGTATAAACAATCGCACTAAAGCCACATCTTCATTGCAAAAATGGAATAGACCCACTGTAATGTGGCAAACTGTTTAATTAGTTAGGGGTATAAGCATTTCCATTTTCCTCCGAAAAGTCCTTTTCTTTCAAGAGTCAGAGAAGATGACACCTTTAAGGAATACCTTAATGAAATCTAGTAATTTTGTTGTTGTTGTTGTTTTTTGTTTTTCTCCCACAAGCTCTTTGAAACAGAAGAATTACCTTCTGTTCAAAAACTAGATGCATATTAAAAGAAAAAGCAATCCAGGAGCAGCTAAGCAGCTTTGCATAGTAGATATATTTGGATTAGTACCATGACTGCAACTACAATTTGAACACAAAATGGCTGTTGTTCAACACACACCAGAGCAGCCTTTTCAGGCTGCAGAAAGCAATAGTCAGGGCCCCAGTGGACAAGAGGCAAATCAGTGCCAGGAGCCAGCGGGGACAGGAATGTTACAGAGCCAGTGCAGGTGGGCCACCCTTGGCCAGAGGAGTCTGTGACTGTGCCCCTCGGGCTGCTGAAATCTTCACACTGCAGTGCAGAGAAAGATGTTCACCAACTAACTGGTAATTTGCATGAAGAAAAATCAGCAAGTGGTAAATAAAGCATTGCCTGTGCAAGTTCACAACCCAGCCACTTGTTTGGTCTCAGCACCAATTTATCTTTTGCCACCCCCACAAGACACAGGAGCTGTTGGCAACTGTGCACTGAGGAAAATCTGCTCACTTCATTTACAGCCTGAAATTAGATCCAAACCCGTGAAAATACATGGGAGAAACATGTGAATATTTGTTTCAGTCAGAAAAGTCTTGGAGAAAGCATGACATTTCAGCCTGGCATTTTCTTGTGGAGTGCTTCATCATCAGCCCTCGGTCCTGATAAGAAGCCCATGACCTGGCAGCACGCTCTCCCCTTTGCAAATGCCGTGTCACTGCTTCCCGCTGACTGTGATCCTGTGGAGCCAGATCCCAGGCCTTAGCAGACCACTGCAGGCATGTTCCCTGTCCTGGAGGGGACAGTGTACATCTCTTCACATGCCAAGGTGGATTAGATTGATCAGCAGAACAACCCAGGTCAGACATGGAAGTACACACTTGTGAGCACCAAGAGGAGCGGACACAGCTGGCACCGCTTGCAGCCCACTCGCTACTTAGTGAGTATTGAGGTGTTTCTTTGCATCACACCAGAGGAGAGCATTAAAGGGAACAAATGAAATGGCTTTGCAGAGATTTATGGAGATTTTCTAATGCAGAAAGTGGAGCACAGGAGAAAGTGCAAAGGCTAATTTGATTACACTGTTAGCCCTGTATAAATTTAATAATGGACTTGCTTCCACATTTCTCATCATAACCTATTTACATGCATCCATTAACTGCAGTAGCTCTGCACCTCACACTCCTGAGCCAGTCTTCCCAACCCACCCCTGTGAGGAAGAGGAGCATTACTACTCCTGCACAGATAGACTGAAGCAAAGGAGATGTTAAAGACTCAGATAAACATTACTGAATTGATTATGGTTTCTCTAGATCTGCAACAATGTTCTCTAAATACTAATGAAATTATCTTAGTCTTCTATCAGAATAAGAATCAGCAGATATTAAAAGGAACTGGCTTATCTCCTCAGGACACTCAGTCATGAGCTGTGGCAGACACTGCACAAGCTTTTGCCAGTGACTTGGGTGCATTTGCAAGTACCAAAGTGCTCTGTGAAAGTCTAGCCCTTGAGTAACTTGCTCAAGGTCACACAGAAGGTGTGTGGCAGACCTGAATCAAGTTGAAAAGCTATTAGAGCATCCATTTGCTTTTCATTCTCACTTTTCCTTTTCCAGCATGTCATTTTTGATCAGGATCTATGCTATCAAATGTAGACATTACTGTAGGGTTCACATTCAGCACTTCACTCATTAAATGCACATTCTTTCAAGGTACAAATACAATGATGGATATAATGATGAAATTCAGTATACCATTTAATAGTGAACTATAGTAATCTCCTGCATACAGTACTGTCCAGAACTCAGTTCCTTTCTGAACTATGTTTCATAAGGTCAATAATGCCTTCCTTAATTTCTAAGGGCAGGCTGGATGGCTACCCTGAATTTCTTTGATTATAGGCAGACTAGTTTCATTAGCTTGAGCTACTGCCATGCATTCCACACTGAGGCCAACAATGTCTATTTTCCTCTTGTTTGAGGAAGGCATATCTTTTTCATCTCACCTCTCTCCTCCAAGCAGAACTGTTTGATACTGACTTCTTTATTTCAATCTAATCCTAATGATTTCCTAAATAAATCACATCATTGTCAATCACATCATATCTCAAATTCCTGCAAATGCTTAGCAATTTCAGCTGCCAACACACTAATTTGTGCTCTTCGGAGATGCCATCTGAATCACAGCTATCGTCTTTGACTCCTTTCCATCAGTTAATTGCAACTGTTTGTGAAATGCAGGAGCATATTTATTTCTCTCCTTCCTCTGCAGAGCTCAAGTTGTGCCTTTAGGTAAGCCTTCCATAACAATCTCAGAAATATTTCACTTGCAAAACTCCTGTGTCTACTCAGAGAACTACTTCAGTAAGTATAAAAAATTTTCTGGCATGTGCTCTGTTAAGTAATTTTTAAACAACAGAATGATAAAGTAGGATCAATGCCACCTTTCTGGGACAGACTTGTTTCATGTGACAAATTCTGACACAAATATTGCACAGTGACATACCACGTGTTTCCTACTGTCACTCTTAGCTTTCAATGTTTCTTTCCTTATCCCATCTAAGAATCATGAACAAAATACGACTGAAAAGAACTTACCTGTGCTAGATTTTTAAAAATTGAAAGAAAAGGAAGAAATCCAGCCATCAACTTTCAGACATGACCTTCCCAAACTGAGGGCTTACCTACCATAAAGGACCAAGTCTTCCAGACAGACTTCTGCTCGTTATAAGATGAAGTGTCCACACCAGAAGAATTGGAGAAATTATTTGGTATTGCAATCAAGCTATAAGACTCAGGTGTATTGCTGCAAGTTTTGCTTTCAACACAGACACCCTGCATGATCCCAAGGAAGCTGTTTCTCAGCTGAGAATAACCCTTTTTTCAATACTCAGTGACATGGTCTCAAGATGCAAATAATACCCTGTTAAGAGATGTGCTTTAAAGGGTCAGCATCAGACCTGAGGTGAGGCTGAAAGGGATCATCAGCTGGCCTGACTCTTGCACCGTGACTGTTCCAGTAGCATTTTTTTATTAATGTTTGTTGTCAATGTGGTTTAACAAGCCAGGCACTGATCTCTTCTCTCTGGTGACCAGTGACATGACACGAGGGAATGGCCTGAAGTTGTGTCAGGGAGATTAAGGTTAGATGTTAAGCAAACATTCTTCACCCAGAGGGTGGTTGGGCACTGGAACATCTCCCCAGACATGTGGTCACAGCACCAAAACTAGACAACTTTGTCAGGCACATTCTTGGGATTGTCCTGTGCAGGGTATTAAGGAAACTTTCCTGTCTGACTATTCATGGGACTCTGGTGGTCACACTCTCACTACCAGACATTCTAAGTGCTGGGATGGAAGCCTCTTCATGGTGTTTGGCTCCAGTGACCCAACAGGTGCCCCACTCGGCTCCCTGGACACCCCATTCACACACTGTCAGATCAGGTTTCCTTACTGGCTTGACCTTGGGTTTCCCATCCCAGTCTCAGATATCTCATTACATAAAGCCATTTATTCATGGCACAGTTTACTGTTGTTAGACGTTTACTATAGTTAGTTATTTACTATTGTTAGATACTTACCTGTTATTAAATACCAATTATTAGTAGATATTTAGAATAGAGGCTCAACAATGTAAAGGCCTTGTCAAGCCTCCTAAGGAGGGAAATGATGCCTTAAGTTTTAGCTTTCATATTTTTCAGATTCTGTGCTGCCTAGGGGTGTAGCTCTGAGCTTCATACTAAGTGTTAGTAGGTTCTCTTCACAGGGTGGGAAGACAAAACAGTCATTTTCCAGCTTGATACCAAGGACAACCTTTACAAACTTCAGCCCAAAAGGTATAAACAACAGGGTATAAATAAATAAACGAGGTATAAATAAAGGTATAAACAACAGAGAACTGAAGAAGAGCAAACAAGAAGCATGGGACTCCATAACCTAAAGCTATTATTGGACAATTAACCCCTATATGCAGATGGACCAAAACTTATAAAAGTGTGAGACCTCATGACCGGTCCATCTTTGTGACCATTTTGGGTCCATCTTGGGTGTAGTAGAGCCTGGCCAGGCTCTTGTACTGCCCAAGGTGTGTCCTTTAAGGCCGTTTAATAAATACCTACTTTATTCTCTTAGCTCTGTCTACTCTCTGTTCCAGGTCAGCCTTCTCAAGGCATCAGTGTAACACAGAAACACCTGGAGCTGGTGCCTCCAAGAAGGACCCCCAACAACGCAACCCCTGGGCTTTTATACCCTCACAGTCTCAGCTCTTCCTCCTCAGACACCAGCTCCTGCTATGTCCCTGAGTGTCTGGTCACCTGGCTGAGCCACAGGTCCCCATGCCCTTTGCTGTGCAAAGGGTTGGCACCAGCTCAGGACCTCTTGTCTGGGGCTCCTGCTCACCCTGAGCTCAATCTGCAGCTGACACTACAGCTTACAAACCAAGCTTCCTGGACCAAAAGTATTCTTCAATAAAGGAAGATAAGGGCCAGGAGTAGGACTTGAATGATCCTCGTGGCCCCTTCCAACTCAGAATATTCTGAGATTCTAAGCAATATCCTGACAAGCCAAGTTCAATACTTGCAATCACTGATGTGCCTCAATTCACCTCCCTATTCTGCTGAGTACACCCTTCCCTTGCAACACATCCTTTGCCTCCTCTTTCAAGCATGACTGCCTTTCGAGATAGTCATTGTCCATCCCCACTTGTCACCCAGCTCCTCATAAAAGCCAGCCCTTTTTATGACCTCAGATATCCCTCGCTAGATCCAATTCCAGTAGGACATTGGCTTTTGTCACATCATCTCTGTGCCTGTTGCAGACAATGTTTGTATTCCTCACAGATTTCACTGAGGTATTACTGGACAGTACTGAGGTGTAAATACACCATACATCATGACATGCCTATAAATGAGAACTGGCAGCTTATTTCCTGTTATTTCTCTTTTATAGCCACTTCTTCTCCTTGCTCTCTAAACATTGCTCTCCTTTCTGTCTCTTGTGAGATCTGGGCTGTGCCACCTTTGCTCAATCTCCACTCAGTTCACCCTGCAGGTGCTGTCCCAGACACTTCTGGCTGCCTCCATTTTCTGCCTCTAATTCTGCCCCCAGCTAAATAGAAGAGTAGGTGATTGCAATTTCATTCAATCAGGAGGTGAAGGAGATGGGACACATGCACAGCAAGCCGAGAAAGGAGTGGCAATCAGATTACAGCTATAGCCTAAAGCACAATACTTTGTAATGTGAATTTATAATGGGTCTCTGGTCTAAGGCACATAATAGACATTTTACCCAGCGTGCCATAGTTACCCAAAGATATTTACTTCAGGAAATACTGAACCTGGTGTAAACTTCAAAGTTTTATTTAAACTTTAATAAAACAATTACAGATGCACTGATTGCATAGCTTCCTTAGACAGTGAAGTCTTTAGACATAGGGAAGTGAACAGAAGACAGTATTCAGGCCATGCACATAAAGATTTACTGAGAACTCATCCTTAATGAGGACAATGCCTTATCCATACCCAAGAACTACTCACTGAGCAAAAGCCATCTCAAAACATATCCCATCTCAGACACACATTGCCCTGATTCCAGGATCAGTGTATTTAAAGAAGTTGCATCAAGAACCTCACTTCCATTTTGTATTCACAGTATCCAGACCTCTTACAAATCTCAATGTAACAATAAATTAAAAAAATAACATCATATCCTTGGGGGTTTCTTGCTGATTCTGCTCAGAAACACTTTGACACTAACAAGCAAGTTGTGTTTAAGTATGACAAGTTAGCTTGTCATATTTCAAGTGACAAACATGACTGTCCACAGAATAGAAAGATAAATAAGCATTTACAGGAAAGAGAAGAGTCTAGTCCAGAGGCGATGCAAATCTACCTCTCTATCTTGTTAACCTAAATAGTTGACCATTTATGTTTCATATTTCTGAACCAATTCAAATAGAATTATTCCAAACAAACATTTCAATACTAAATAAGCTTTTTCTGTGTTTTGAGGGAAGCATCAAATCCACAGCCCCTCCTTTCTGGTCAAGTCCCTCTAACCAAATGACAACTGTACAGAAAATAAGAGCATCTCAGAACTCCAGGGATTTGCACCAGTCATTATCCCCTGGCCAGCACAAGCATCTGCACAAAAGCTGAGTATATACTAAAATTCTGTGCACGGTGTAGCAGCTAAACCTCTGTTCTCTTCTGCTTTGTTGCTTGTGGGTGTTGCATATTAATTTCCTCCATACCAGGCTCTCCCCATTTTGTTTACAGCACACTCCATCCCATTAACTCTTTTCACAACCTCCACCCCAGGAGCTTGGCACCTCTGTGTTGGGTACCTGCTCTGTGTCTGAGCTAGCCCCCAGTTCAGAAGGTGGGAGCACATTCACATCGTGTCACATACACAGAGAAGAGGCTGCTGCAGGTATGCCCACACCTCCAGGAAAATGGAACAGGCTTTGTTTATTTTAGATTAGTCGCTACTTTTTCAGTATTTGGATTTTACCACTCCACAAACCCTGGCACCAGAAAAACACACTGAGTGGAACAGGAGAGCAATACCAGCCGTGAGATCTCACCTGGGCACTGCTGAACATGGGAGAAAAGACTCCTATACTTCCTAGACATTTATGCATCAATACAGCTGTCTCCATTCTGCAACTCACCTTTTCCTTAGGACTGATTCGAGACCTTACATGAACTTCTAAACCCAAAACCCCTCAACATCTCCAAAAAAAAAAAAAATTCAATGCTGATTCCTTAATTTATTTCTCTAGCACCTCTATCTGACTCCTCTCTTAGTGCTATGCTGGAAAAAAAGCTAATGGTGACAAGCACAAAAAAAAAATAAATTCAAGACACTCAAAGGAATTGTGTTTACACAGTTTTTAGAAAAACAGTAAAAGATGCCTGAGGTCACTTGACATGGTACTACATCATAACATACTGTATTGCATACAACTATTCAGCTTTTACCTAGGTCTCTCCTTTGTCCTGAGACAAAAGCAAGTTGGACTTTCTGTGGTGTTGCTACTGATTTGTCTTGGTCTCAGAATATACATTGCTATAACTAGATAGCTTGAGAATCTATTGACAAACTGCAGGTCATAGTTATCTTTATTGTCTCCACTGAGAGCAAAGGTTGGCCTCTATGTATATATTCAGCAACTTGCACAAGAGTCCCTGCTTTCACTGGGATCTGTTCTCTCCTGGTACTCATACCCAACTAGGTTATAGCTGGGTTCCACAAGATCAGTCTTAGTTTAATTGCATTCACTAACAATTCAGTCATGTCATTTCAGTCAAGTTTTATTCACAAAAAGCTTTGTCTTCCATTCAGTACAGAAATCCTCTGTTCTGATAGCTGTCATATTTCCTGGTCTAAGATTAGGAAAGCGTGTGCTTGCTCACATGCTGAGCAGGGCTGGACTCTAAGCAGAGGTTTCAAAGCCATTTAGAAAATAGTGTCCTTGAATTGACTCAAATAGTCTGTTTCTAGAAACTCTGTCCCAGGAGAAAGTCTTATTCAGCTCCTGTTTCCCACCACATCCCTCCTTTCAGAAGGGAGCTTTATGACTCCCTCCCCAGCTCCAGCAAGCTCTAAGGTAAGGGCAATATGCAGCAGAACAGATGCTGTGGCAGGAGTGTGTTTACATGAAGCTGCTGACAGCAGATGCCAGCTTGTAAAATTAGCCAATAAAAATACCAGCATCACTGTTTACAACTACTCTGAGTAAGACAGGCTGCCAGCAAACTGGAAAGCACATTGCACAGGCATAGTAGGTTAAAGTTACAGAATGTGGAAAAGCATCATCGTTTTTAGGCTAGCAAAAGTGTGATTCTCATTCAAGTACAAGGGATTCAACCACAAACTGCCAAACAAGTTTCAGACCTACTCCCTTTTGCATTCAAAAAAAGCCCTATTTAGTTTTAAAGCCTAAACATCAAAGAACCATACTGTAAATACAAAAGCACATGTATCGCGAACTACTGAAAGTTTTTCTGTTCTATTGATGCCTTTTCCTGGTCCTGAAAACTGAGATCCAGACACAGTTAAGGGGATAAGGGGTCTTTACCTTGGTATTTTGGTAAGGATCCTTATGGTGCACAGTTTCACCAAGGTGGGATGCGCCGCAATAACACACGTGATAAATCTCGTATACGATTTACAGACCGTATGAATTAGCACCTCTAACAAGCATGCCCCAATGAGAAGCTTGAACAAATAGCATGAAATCCTCTCATGCCGAGGAGTTCCCCCCTGGATGGGCCAAATCTCCAGTTTACAGGATATGTTCTAGAGGGGGCCTTGGTTTCTCAAGGTAGTGTAGGGATTTCTGGCTCCTACCTAGGAGACCTTTAGGGCGCTTGGCCTCCTGGCCTAACAGAATGCTAGGACTATGCTAAATTATCAGACTTAAGGAATTATAAGTGTGCATGCCAGGAGTACTGAGGATACATAAAAGGTGTATAAATGAAAAGGTAAAAAATCATCTTGGCCTCGCTATGACTCTGGTCAAACCTGGAATTTACACATGCACTGCAAATGTATTATAGACCAGGAAGCTGTCACTTGAACTTAAACCTCCTCTAGTACTCTTTGCAATCACAAATGTAATAAAAAAAGTCCTGATTTTTATACAAAATTGTTGTCTGCATCTTACCCATGTAGATCTGAGGATACTCAGACGAGTCCTTTTAGAATGTTAAAATAGTACTAAAATTTTTCACCCGTTAATTATCGTTAATTCTTCTGAGTAGTTTAAAATACCATTAAGACTAGAATCTAGACTAAAATAAAATTAAGACCCTCAAGAAAATTATTAAAATTATGTTTTTAAAAATAACAGTCTTCCAGATAAAGCCAAGTTTTAGGACTTTTTTTTTCTGTCCATTGATTTCCCTACATTGGAAAATATCAACCTTCATTAAAATTTCAATTAATACATTCTGTAATACTCTTAATTAGAAAAATAGAATTATAAAAGGAAATGTTAAAGTAACTGAGATATTTCAGAGATTAGGTTTGAGAACAAGTTTTGACAGCTTTTAGTTTCATTCTGAGCAAACACTCAGTCCTCTGGAAAAAAATTCACTTTATGAATGTTTAATAAGCTATTAATGACTTCTGTAAGCCTGTTGGAGGTATAAGCAAGAAGTAAAAAAAAAAAAAAAAAGGTAAGTAAAACCACTATTAAAAACCAGAATTAAAAATCTTATATAAAACCCATAATTAAAAGTAGCTTCTTTTCCTCTACAATCAAAAGCTGGTATCAGTTAATAACATAACATACCTTTGGGATGCATCCATGAAACTACAGTGCTACATGAACCACATGCCTGCAATGCCTTTTCCACGAGAAACAGAGAACAGCTTCAGTCTCCTGCCTTAAGGACTACTACAAGATAAATGAAACGAAAGGAATAAAATCAAAGTGCTGAAATCCTGTTGTCAACAGAATTCAAAGAATTGAATTTAAACCAGCACTTTCCTTCCATATGCTGAAAATGCTGACAAATACAACCTACCCCAACATTAAATAAAAAAATAGCAACAAATCACCTTCTAGTCTACTTCTCTCTTGCAAGGAATAAGCAAAAGCCTCCAACGTGCATCCAAGTAATAAACAGTAGATGGTATCTTATCCATTTTATAGTTTTAGGCAGTAGGGAGACCTTTACAAGAGGTCTGTGGTTGGTGGCAGTGGTGTTAATAAGCCCTTTGGTTTCTTTTTTGTCAACAAAATAATTGGGCTTTCTCCATAAGCAGCTGTTGTTCATGAGTAGCTTGGGGCTTCTCACATGTGTAGGTGAGCTCTGATACTACAGCATGTTTAAAACATAGAATGGAGAATAAGGATTCTCAGTTTTGGGAGCTGAAGGAACCTTTTTTTTCATATTCTAGTAAGTAGAGATGTTTTTCTTCTCTGTTCAGTTTATTCTTGAGAAGTAGCACAGCACCTTTTTCTTCTTAAGGCCCTCTTTATCCTATATATGTTTTTTTCTAATAAGTAACAGGCTTTTGGTGTTTTTTTCCCCTGGGATTGTAGAGGGGGAGAGGGTGGCTGCTGGGACCCCCTGCAAGAATTGCTGTTTCAGAAAATTAGTTAAAACTTTGTGTCTTCCTTGGGCAGGAAGACCTCTGATTGGCACTCTAATTGTTAGTTAAGCTTTGCCTGCTAGGTACAGGTGAAACCTAAGTGCCTGCTCAATGCAGGGAGCTTCTATCTAGAGCTGCTAATATATTGATCAAGGTTTGTTTCTCTACTTAAGCATATGCAGAACTTCATGCTGAGAATTTTATAGGTGTATTGGTTCAGGTACATAAAATGAAGCATATGCAAGAAGCCACAGGAAAGAGAATTGGTTCTTGGTGAATGCAAAAGAAATGTAGGTCTGTTGATAATGCTTGATGGATTAACTTAATTGATGTGTATTTTTGCCCCTGTAAAGTTCTGGAGGTGTGATTCGGACTGTTTGTCATATTATGGTATGACCTAGGGACTTCATTCACACTCTGTTTGTCAGCTGGTATTTTATGGCAGAGCTAAGGAGTCTTAAGATGCATGTGGGTATACCTATGAGCCTGAAAGAACTGTTTAAATCTTTGATGGTCTGTATATCAACTTTCACTTTCCTGGGTTTATTACATGTAAAGCAGGGGCTGCTGCCGAGACTTCACGCCAGTATACGCGCTTTCCCAAACAAACGTGTGGAAATGGTTTCTCACAGATACGGTTGCACAGAACTGAATGGCTTTCCTTTTGCCACTGGTGTGCTATTCTTGTAAGCCTGTTCAATAGCACTTAACCCTTTCACTTAATTTCATTCTGGTTTTGATCTGTTTGTATCAAGTTCTCCATCTAGATGTGTATAGAGGCATTTGAGGGAGTCTCCAGTGATTGATTCCTTGCTCCCTTTATGAGGTGTGTGTGATAAGGTGCTTTCTTGCCAGGATCCCTAAGGACTTGTGCTGTGCTAACAATAATTGGTGAGTGCTTTAAACTGCTCCATGAGTTATATGCTCTTGGATGAGGAGGGTGAATGGTATGTATGTGGGAAGGATAGGGCTCATAATTCCCCAGCAGGCAAAACTTTTCCTTAGCCAAATGTGGGGTTTATGAACCTATTTGTCTCACCAGTGGTAAATAGGATATGTGAGGCTTGTAGGGTAATAAGGATGGACTCTTTCTGCTTAACTATACATATTCATATTAAATGAGACTGAAGGGCAGAGAAAGCAACTGTCATGCACTTCTGAAGAGTTATTGTCTCTTTAGCTGTTGAGTCTAGAATTGAAATTAAGGCCTCTCAAATGGGAAACTTCTCTGAAACTTGCAAAAGACAAGCATGGATCTACCTGAAAGATTTAAAAAAGTAACATATAGAAGCTGCATTGGACATATTAAAAGTGATTTTTGGTGCCTTTGTCTGTGTAATGTGCATCATCTGAGGAAAGTTTCACTTCACTGCAAGTGCTTGTTCATGCTGTAAAACTCAACCCTTTCACACGTTTAACTTCAAGAAACTGAACTCATGCCTGGGTTTTCTTTGACAATTTTATTTTCCTTGTTGGTAATGTTTCCATTTCTTAAATTAGTAATTGATATCTGAAAAAATTCTCTTGTATACAAGCTACTCTAATTAGAAAAAGAATTCACTGAATAATGTTTGTTTAGTATATAGCTGTAATGGCCAGCTGATTTTTATGGTCTCACCATTTTGTACTGTATAAGATTTTTTTTCTTCCTCATAGTAATGCTGTATCTGCTAGTATAAATGTAATATGTCATCAAGCAAATAATTAGAAAATAAGCATTTAATTCCTGTAGTGTGCTGCTAAGGTCTACCTTGTGTCTTATTAATCAAAGTAAGAAATACTGATTTTGGAATTAGCTCATCACATCAGGCATAGCACAGACCATGGAAACGCCACAAAGCCTATGAATGTCAAGTCTGAATTGTGATGTAAATGACCACCTAAATCACTATCTTCTATTTAGACCTAAGCATATGAAAGGACAAAGGAGCAGAATTTCCATCTCAGATGTCTAGTAAATAAAAAAAAAAATCATGAGATGATATTTGTCAAGCTAATTCCGTGCATCCACTGGGCATATGTGCATGGGAAATTGAATCATTCAGTTCAAGTTCTGCTTTTCAGTTTATTATGACTGTTTAGCTCTACTTCATCTGCTTTTATGTTATATTTAACTGTCCTTTGAGGGACCAAAGTGGCATGACTGCATCTAGGGAGGGAGCAGGTAGTTAAGCAGAAGTGTGATTGAGGTTGGTCTATATGTCTAGGTATGATAGGTGTTTTCAACTGCTTTGTGGAAGTGGGATGAATATTTAGGTAGTATTGGCTTCCCTGTTTAATGACTAAGAAGAACAGAAGTTGCTATCATGGTATCTGTGATGTACAGGGTTCTTTTTAAAAGAACAAGCTGCAAGTATTTTCTTCTGTCAAGTTTCTGATTTTTCTCTTGCTTCTATAGCACTTTGCAGTCTGCCTTCAGGGCAAAATATTCAGCAACTTTCATCTCAGACGGTGAGAATGCTCATGGGTTTTGCCCAAACCATATACTCCAACTTGAGAGAAATTGCAGTGCTAGTGGTTAAATGTACGATATACTACTTGGTGAAGAGGTTGGCCTTGGCTTAGGAGGTTTGCCTGACATAAACAAAAGTTTGGCAAGTCATTGGACTGACACTCTTATTCTAACTGGTCAATGGTTGACCCAAACACCCATGGGGTTTTCCGAAATGGAGACTGACTGAAACTGCTTGTAGTGAAATACATTACTTAAACCAAAGCCAGAATATCTTCTTCCTGGTTTAATTAAATGGACATCTTTTTTGTCTATTTGGAATTCTAGATATGGTGAGCTAAAAGTCATTTTGAGCTTTACTCACAACAGTAAGCCTGGATCACGTGTGCTGCTGTGTAGGCAGTTCAGGGCCATCCAGAGTGCAGGACCTGGGTCTATAATTACAGCAAGTGACTGGCCTTTGGTTTAGCTAGCAAGCTGTTTCAGAGGTGGGAGGTGGCTTGGGTTGTGTAGTCAAGGGGGCTAGAGGGGTGGTTTCTGTGGTAAGGGGTTATCAGCTTCCCCCTGTTTGATGGAGCCAATGCCAGATGGCTCCAAGGTGGACCCAGTGCTCACCAAGGCTGAGCCCATCAGTGCTGGTGATAGCACCTCTGGGAGAACAGAGTTAAGGATGGGGGGAAATAGCTGTGCAACAGCAAATGCACCCAGAGAACAGTGAGACCATGTGAGAGGAACAGCCTTGCAGACACACAGGCTGATGAAGAAGGAGGAGCAGGAGGTGCTCTGGGCACCTGAGCTGTGATTCCCCTGCAGCCCGTGGGAAAGACAATGATGAGGTAGCTGTGCCCTTGGAGGTCTGCAGTGGAGTAGGTGGATGCCCAAAGGAGATTGTTACCCCTTGGAAGGCCATGATGGAGCAGCCTCCTTGGCAGGACCTGTGGCTCCGTGGAGAGAGGACCCCACACTGGAGCAGGTTTGCTGCCAGGACTGGTGACCCCGCAGAAAAGTCATGCCAGAGCAGCCTGTTCTTGAAGAATTGCATCCCATGGAAGCAACCCACGCTGGAGCAATGGCCTTCTTTGAATGTCATTGTATGAATGAAGGGCCAGACACAAAGTCCTCTCCTATGGTAGTTTGCAAGTAGGTGTTCTACAAAAGCAGTATCCAGAGTATCCAGAAACTTAAAAAAATGCCTTCTTAAGTGTAATTCTGGCTTGCTGTGCAGTTCATTCAGACCTTGGTCATAGAAGGTGAGTTAAGGTGAGTGCAAGGGTCTAGCACTTAGCTGGGAACTCTAGAAGGTATTCAAATCTTGTATGCAAAAACTGCTTAGCAGGAGTACAAGATAAATGTGGTTAGAGTGCAGGCAAGCAGCCAGCAGCCTGCCACAGACTGTTGTGTAACTGCAGGACAGTTATAAATCAAATAAAATCCTCTGGATGCTTTTTCTCATTCAAGGTAGTTGTTAATCCCTTAATATCTTACAGCAATGACTCATCAGATGTTATGTGCTGTATGTGGGTTAACAAAAAGCATCTTGAGCAACCTTTTTCTTAACTATTCTCACCAAACCAGCAATCTTTCTAGACTTTGATTTTACTCCAAGATATCCAGCTTCTGTAGCTCATGAAAAAGCTTGTGTTGTATTAGTAGTGATCCTGTTCCTCATCTTAAACATATTGGAAGCGTCTATAACATATGATATAATCAGAACAGATTGTGCCCTCATAGCCCCGATTTGAATTGGATTCTTGCAAAGTCCAGTTCTATCCAGGGACTTATAATTGTGTTCTTAGCAATCGTGTGTGCTAATTATCTATAATCATGCTGTGTAGATGAAAAAATCTACTGAAAAAAATTGTGTGCAATATGTAATTTCCCTCAAATGTATGGCTCTCCTTACCACTTGGTAATGTTCCCTTTTGATGGTGGCTGGAGAGAAATCTTGCTGACTTTTCTCCTACTAGTTTATTTCTCTTCTGAAAGTTAATTGTAAGATATCTGTGTTTCAGTGGAAAGCTACTGAGCTGACAGCTGAAGAAATACCAGGATGAGAAACCTCTGTGCATTGGGCATTTGATAGCTTAATCTGTTTGTCCATGAGTAAATAGGTCTGTCTTGTAGGAATTTATCTGTTCAGGCCTGTGGCTTTAGTAATATATGGAGACAGGATAATTCACCTTTGTTCATTAAATCAGTGTGAGAATGTATTCAAAATAGGTTGGCATGGCATATGCTGTGATCTGGGTGGTTTGATTCAGTAGTGGAATAATCACGGAATTATTAAGGCTGGTAAAAGACCTCTAAAATAGAGTCCAACCATTAACATTAGCACTGCTGAGCCCACCACTAAACCTTGTCCCTAAGTGCCAAATCCACACTTTTCTGACCAGAGATTGTGATTTCACTGCTTCCCATGGCAGCCTGTTCCAATGCCTGATCACCCTTTCCTTGTAGAAATTTTCCCTAATGTCCAGTCTAAACCTTCACTGGTGCAACTTGAGACCATTTTCTCTTGTCCTACCTTTTCCTACTGGTGAGAAGAGGCTGACCACACCTTGCTAAAAGCTGCTTTCAGATAGTTGCAGAGAATGAGAAAGTCCTCCCTGAGCCTTCTTTTCTCCAGGCTAAACAGCCCCAGGTCTCACAGCTGCTTTTCATCAGACTTATGATCCAGACCCTTCCTGGGCTCTGTTGCCCCTCTCTGGTTAAGTTCCAGCACCTCAATGTCCTTCTTGCTGTGAGAGACCCAGAACTGAACACAGGAATCAAGCTGTGGCCTCATCATTGTGCTGAGCAACAATGGGACAATCCCTGCCCTGCTCCTGCTGGCCACACCATTGCTGACACAGGCCAGGATGCCATTGGCCTTCTTGGCCACCTGGGCACAGCTGGCTTCTGTTCAGCTGCTCTCCAGCAGCACCCCCAGCTCCTTTTCTGCTGGGCAGCTTTCCAGCCACTCTGCCCAAGCCTGTGGCACTGCCTGGGGTAGTTGTGGCCTAAGGGCACACTTACCCACACTTGGGCTTGTTGAAACTCCCTGCAATTGCAGGACCAAGTTTAAATGTTGTGTCTGGTTTTGTGTTTTGCTGGGAATGCTCTGTGAGCTTCTTGGCATTAAAAGTCACATGGAAGTCATTGTGGGACAGATAGAGATTGATCATGGCTTGGTGTTTATTTCTGCGGAATATTCAGGCACTACCACAATTCCTTCTCTGACAACATAACTTTTATTTTAGACCTTTGTCCCCATAAATAAATATAACTTATCAGTCTCTCAAAATGACTTATTCTGTATTTCATCTGGTTGGCAACATTAGAAGCTGAAAATAAACCGTGATAGCTTTCCTTTCTTATTCTTTCAAGCTATTCAAGAAAAACTAAACACTTCAACAAAACTCTGAAAAAAACCCCTTTTTAGTTGAAATTTTGAGACTTGAAGAAAGAAACAAGCCAAATAACTAGGAAAGCATGCTCTACTTTTTCAAGAAGATAGTAGTTAAGGTTTCCCAGCCCCTTTCCTTTGGCTAATTTTTGCAAATGAAGTTTGCCCAATTATCTAAATACAGGCTGGTTTTTGCTATGAGGTCCGAAGGATATGAAGTGGACTCTCTGGGGCTTGATCAAGAGAAGATAGCTGGGAGTACTTTACTGGCCTGGATACAGGTTCCTCATTTTCTGTATTCCTACTGGAGATCTGTGTGTCTGATTCTCGTGTTGAGGTTGCAGTCGATGGGAGTTATCTTTGTTAGACTGTATCATAATATATACTCAGGCTAAATGCTCACTTTTGTGCCTTTAGTCAGGCTAGTCTAAAGCAAACCAGACTGAGTCAGTGGTGTTTGGATGTGTGGTTTTGATGAGTCTGGAATCTGAGTGCAGCAGTTCATTGTCCAGTTCATGGCAGTACTGTTACTGCCTGTGGTATGTCTTGGCCCTGAAGAGCGATGGGCCTTTGGCATGGCTGAAGGTTTCACGGGAGGTTACTGAGAGTAGGGGAAGGGTGACCTGGTCTTTTCTTTCCATTCCAGGCCCAGAAAGCAAAAGGTTTTTCCCATGGTCAAACATTTGACTGTAAACTTGGCCACACTAGTTTGAGTGGTCAAGCTCTGCTGTGTCGTGGCCAGCCCCTTTTCAGAATGATTGGTCCTGTTCTTGCTGGCAGGCAGCTACTTTAACATCACTTGCTTCTACAGAGTCAGGTCCAGCCTATTTGACAATTTTGAACTAGTATCTGATTTAAAACTATTTTCAGCCTGTAATTACTACAATGAAAATACCAAAGAAATTGATTTCATATATTCCTCACATTATATTACTCTGGATTCCTGTCTAAGTGCTGAGGGGTTAAATATGATTCATGTAATCTACTTTCCCACTAATCATTTATTCAATTACCTATTAGAGCTCAGGCAAGAAAGACCAAAAAAGGAAATGGGAAAGACCAACCTGGAGTATATATTCAATAAAATGCTACAAAAAACAACCAATCATTAATTATCTAATCAGCATTCTGCGAGTCTTTTAGCCATGATCTCATTACTGTAATTAATTGCAAGAATCATTTTGTAAACAGAGCACAATAAAAGTATATGCAACGTAACAGCATCCAAATTAAATCTAAATCCCAGAATGAATAACAGAGAAAGCTGGAAGATATTACTAAGAGAGGGCATCATTAAAGGAGATCATATTTCAATGTCAAAATCTGGTGGGCTACTTGTGCTGCAGGAGTAAATCAATACTGTTGCATTGAAAGGACTGGGCCAGATCCACTTTGGTGCAATTAATCACTACTCCATTAAAGCTTGGAGAGGTAAGGGTGGCTTCCTAGCTAGTAAAATTGGATTTTCTTTTTGTAGCTTCTGGGACTGGCATGTTGGCAAAGCTTCTGTGCTTGGCTAGTTTTTTTGCACTGAATAGGTAAGATTGTTCCCATACTTGAAGGATTTAGGAAATCTGGTCCCTTTCCTTTTAGTAGTGGAGAGGCTCTTGAAGGATTTCACATGTAGGATGGCTTCCCTTTGGCTAGCTTTCTGTAGTCCTTCACTTCTGATAGTGGTAGCCCTACTCTATTTTTTTAAAGACTATTTCTACAATAAATAACTAAAGTATGCAGCCAGATCCCGCAAACACCTGCTGGGCTTCCAGCAAAGTTATTTTATGATACTTTCAGGATTCTACATTTAATATTCCAGCAGCACAGTACGTTGCTGTCTTTGGACTTACCAGCCTTTTGACTTCAGTATTTTGTCATCTTTTTCTCCTTTTCATTTAATTTTTCATTATTTTTTTTCTGAGGATCAATGTCAGGATTAATTTAAAAGCTATAAAGCAATATCTATAAAGCAGTCCCAACAACCGTAGGCTTGGTTATGCCACTGATTTATTATCTGAGCAGAATTCCCTGCTGTCTGCAATGGTGAGGTGCTCAAAGATATGGATGGTGTGTATCCCTCTACAGGGAATTTAGACTTAAAACGCTGTATCTTCTAGTCAAAAAGGCCTGTGTGGAGTGTGCTAACTCTGGGGTAAAAGCTGTATTGTACAAAAACCCCCACCAATCCCCCCACCTCCACCCCAGCAGACTCTAAACTTCCCCTGATAGTGGAAATGAGTGTTCCAGCTGTATGTCAGGGAAACCCCTCATTAATGCTTCCACATCTCCCCGCTGAGACCTGACAAAGTACTGGGCTGTGGTCCAAACTGAGCTTCTTGGGACAGGGTAGGAGGCAAATATGCCTGATGGTTTTCTCTGTGGAGGATCCCCCTTGTCTGTTGCTCAAAGCTGTGTTTGTTTTATCCGGACAGATTGGCCGGGGTCCAGGTTTCGAGGAACTTTGTCTTGCACTGTGCTGTTCCTTACTAGCAAGTGCTACATGCCTGCCTTGGTGTGGTACCGTGCCAACGTGTGGGTCAGGATGTGCTTTGTAAGGTTTGCCGTGACACTGCAATGTATTTATTGAGCCACTGCGTCCAGAGCACCCCTTAAATCCTCCCTCAAAGAAAATTCTACAGAGGAAATGCAGAATGGCTTGTTAATTCAGTTTTTAATGGTGAATGCCCCACGGATATCCCTTTGATAATCACAGTTTGCTTCCATGAGCAGGCGAGCAGGTCATACCTTCTTAAGTCTGCAAATTCCTTCAGGTAAAACTGCATGTTAGCCAGTTCTGTAGATGAGGGGAATAATAAAAAGTGGAACTTTGGCCTCTGCCTGTTTTGCAGGTATATAAATAGTGGAAATACAACTGAGCCAGACTGCATTTTTTTGTGACAAAGAGAAGATGTTTTAAGTCACTGACTAATTTTGTTTTTAAAGACTTTTAAATCCTTTAAAGCATTTTTTGCTTTGGAAGGGTGATTCTGATGTTTTATAGAGTCAGCCTCATGTTTTAATTCATTTGTCCTCAAAAATGCACTGCTGCTGCATTTAACAAGTGTATTTTAATGGTAGGGTTAAAATAAATGCCTTTTTTCCCCAGTAAAAATAAAAGTGCACCATCTATATGAATTAATAATTTCCAAAGTAATAAATATTATTAACTTATTCTAAGACACACTAGGATAATATTTTTCTGGTTTTGGAGCATTAGCCAATTTTTACATATGCTCTAGCATGCTGGAGAGGTGCCATAGAGGGGTCTGCATTTTTATCTGGTGCAGCTTTTAGATCAGTTACATTGCTTGATTGATTCATCATGAGCCCTGGGGAATATGTCCACCTCTCTGGCTAGAGTAAGGATGCCAGGACCCTTCCACAGGATACAGGCATGACTCCAGCTGTGCTGAGTCCTTGTGAAGGCTGGGCGAGGAAGGTGTTTGGTATCTTGTGCTGGGAAAGCTTTGGCAAGTGCAGAAGTTCTTCGTCCACTTTTGAGTTTTGGCAGACCTGGGCATCCAAGTCCTGCTTTGGGAGGCAGGCACTTGGGATTTGAAAGAGAGGTAATGCCCTTTCTGTAAGGGCATCTGTTTATTTGGATTATACAGCATGGAAAGCATTTGTGGTTATATTGACCTTTACTTGTTTGCTGCTTCTGTGCAGTGTCTGAAATTAGATTATTTTTTAAAGTTTAGCTGCTTAGGAAGGTTTGGGGAAATGTTAGCTGTCATAAAATGTAGGGTGTTTTGTATTGGAAATAGATATTACCTTCCAGGTAGCAGTAGTAGCTATTTTTCCTCAAAGAATTACATGGTATTTTCCATTTGCTTTAATCCTGACCCTCAAAGAATAGATTTTACCATCTGCATGATAACTGAGTTTGGGAAATAAGCTTCTAAAGGAATAGTAGATGCATCGTCTGTCCATGTGGGATTATTAAACTGGAACAGCTACATGGTATTTTGTCAGTTGTCTCCCATCTTCAATTTGAAACACAGACAGCTCCGTTTCTCCATTTACAGCTTTGAATATACTTGAGAAACTAATAAACTCAAATGACAGATACAGAGGGATTACAGGATATCAAGCAGTATTTTCCAAATGGGGTAACAACTGCTATGAAAAAACATTCTATTGTAATAATGAAAGTTATCTTCTTACATCTTCTGCTTGCTGATCTGGCATCACCAAAGAGATGAAAATTTCTCTGGCAGCAAAATACTCGGCAAACCTGCTGTGGGATGTTTGCCAGTGGTTACTGCTCTGAATAACTAATGTAAATAAGCCCCTCACCCTTATACTGGGAAATATCAGATGAAGCACTCTCTTCTGCTTAGGCTGACATGAATCTTTTACTTCTCTGAAACCTCTCTTTTGCTGCATCTCTGAAAATAGTGAGATGTTAGTGATTCTGGGGGCATCTCACCAGGCTCTGGAAGAGTGATGAAAATCATTGGAATCACTGTCTGTATTCTTTCAAACCATGGGTCCCTTTGAGGTGTGTGCAAAAACTAGAGAATAGATTTGATGGCTGTGCAGAACAGTCCCTTCCAAAGTTTCCATGGGATTTGGGAATACTGCCTTGCTGACTGATGAAACCTGACTGAAAACAAGTGATTACTGAGGCCTGGGCTACCTGAACTGAGTGGCTGAGTCCAAGGATCTCAGTGCAAAAGGTGCTAGCAATACCCCTGTGACATGTGTGCAAAAAAGAACATCTTAGCAGTGAATTGTATTTGGAGGAAGTACTCTAAATTTACACTAGAAAATTTTCCCTTGTAGGACACTTGAATCTTTGCTGGGTCTAGCTATGCTTAGAATCTCAGGACAAGAATACTGATTTTTCTTGTTTTATTTGATTTCAATCCAGAAAATCATTATTTGAAGGATATCTTCAGGCATAACAGTAAGTACTTGCTTACTGCTATGTAAGTACTAGCAACCTTGTATTAATGGCCTTTCTGAACAAAGGTGACCCTGAGTACACGAGTATTTATCTTTCTCCATTGTCTCTGGTTTTATGACTCAGCTAGGGATGAAATTTAACACAGTTTGCATAGAACTGTTGAAGTGCATTACAGGGACACTACACAATCCATAAGAATAAAATAAGTTCAACAAGGGCAAGTGCTGGATTCAGTGCTGGGATGGGGCAGCTCTGGATGTATGTACAGACTGAGGGACGAGATGATGGAGAGCAGTACTGTGGAAAGGGACCTGGGGGTCCTGGTCAACAACATGTTGAAAATGAGAATTTTCAGGGAAATCATGTTCCTTTATATTTCTCCATTGCCCATGCCACCTGCTCTATAGCCTCCCTTCCTCCTGACGAAGCAGACATAAGCAAGAAGGAGATACCACAACTTGCCGGAGCAAACGGGTTTTTGCAGTTTCCTGAGGTTCTAAATTTTTGGTAGAGTTATTGAGGAACTGGGTATGGGGGAGAGATATGTGCTCTGGAAGGGGAGAAGGCCACTGGCATCTTGAGCTGTTGTGACTGCAGGCAATGAAAGGTGGTCAGGTCTTCTCTTGTAACCTGCCCCACATATCCCCCGTCCCTTTCCTGTCCCTGATGGGCAGCGTGAATTGTCCCAGGATAAGAATACCAGGTGGTAATTGTCCTAAGAACCAGGTGGGAATTGCAGGAGGAGCTGTCTGGATGTTCAGATAATTAATGTGTTGCAGTGATGGGGAAGCTGTGCAATTGCAATTGACTTTGGTACACATCAGCCTTCCAAAGGGTATAAAGTGCTGCTACACTTTAAACTGAGCTACAAACTGGCCTTACAAGGTTGCAGGAACTTCCAGGTGTATTCCTTACCCTGACAGTGGTGCCTGCAGGGCACATCCAGACGGAGGATGGGTAACACGAAGATGAGGAACATGCACTTTTGGATGGGTGAGTAAAAGCAAGCTTTAAGACTGATCACACAGAGAGATCAAATTCTAAAGTAGCTCCATAGGTGCTTTGTTGTGACTTCTGCAGGGCCAAAGACTACAAATCTGTACACTGTAGCCAAACCTATTTATAATCCTTTAGAATATTTCCTACTGCACTGGCAATATTTAGATACTGTATTAGCCATAAGTTTTATAATCCTCCTCACAATCAGTATCATATTTCTTGCACCCTTACTGAGAGATTTCTTTCTATTTCTCTGCTGGCACTGTGTAAGAGCAGGTGAAATGAGGTGATATCCCCCTCTCCTACCTGATGGGACTGTGATAAGGTTATCAGGAGCTTTCCTGTTTAGGTAAAACTTCTTCATGTCATGTCTTCAGAAGCAGCTATCCTGGAGGAGAAAATTCTCTTCCAGATAAATTTGCTGTGATTTGTTTCTATTGCTGCCCTTAAATTAATCTTTCCAGGGCTACATGTAACAAATTGGAGAATTGCTAATATTATACTTGTGGCAAATGTATTAATTTCTATTTGTGATTTCAGTGTCTCTCTTCCCCCTCAAACCGGGAAAAAAATTGAAGCTGTCTCTATCATTCAGCTTTGTTTAATACACTCCTGCAATAAAGCTTTAGAGTATAGTATCAATGCAGTTATGGTGGCTCCTCAGAAGCTCTTATCCACAAGTTTTAGCAGTATGTGTTACAAAGCAGATGAAATAAACATGTAAAAACATATTTACATTTACATGTAAAACATGTAAATTTCAGCTCTGCTACAAAAATATTTTTTCTTAAGCAATATCCATAGGTTTTTAATGCATTACAGACCTGAATATGTAAAATTCAAATATAAAGAAAGGATATGCTTTTTTTTTTTTCTTTTTTTTTTTTTTTTTTTTTTTTTAGGCAAAATTATTCATTACTTGGCTCTGAATATCAGATAAGACTAATTTCTGGCGCATGACTTTTTGAAGGTTTTGTATTGCGGAAAAGCTTGCAATCCTGAACACCCTCTCCATTCTCTGCAAACATTTAGAACAGCTATTTTCTCCTTCAGATGACAATTTTCATTTCAAGCAGGCTACAAGAGGTCATTTAGCTAATTTATGTGGAGATGAGGGAGGGTTGGTGGCACAGGCTTGAGAAATCGGGGAGATATGCAGCAAATAAGACTGCAAAAATAGTTGATGAAGTGCCATTGCTGTCAGCATTTGCAACTGTAGATTAAGGTGTTCACATCCTAATTTAGCCTTGTGCTTGAGGCACACCATTAACCTCCTGACAGCTAGCAAAGTGCATGCACTATGGATCACCTGATCCATTTTTTTCTTCCAAATGTTGACTGTTTAAGTGCTGCAGAAGTGTTAAAACTCTCTGGCCACAGGCTCCTGTTCTAATTTTAAACTAGACTGATTATATGGAGATATGGAGCTGATGCTATTGAAAGGGACAGCATGTTGTCTCTGAAATACAGACAATGTTCCCAACTATTGTCACACACATCAACAGCCTGGCTTTTCCTCTCCAAGCTGTGTGTTTCAGCAAATTCCAGAACAATAAAAATTCAGACCATGTTATCTTCTATGAGTAATTCTCCCGCTTATGCAATGTTATTCCAGGAACTGTACTCTGCCAATGCCAACAATTGGCACAGATTTTGTTCCAACTCTTGCCCTGCTCTTAAACAGATTTTAGCTATTGCAGTAGATTATGCTGTGTGGGCTATTTGTTTTTCTGTGACAGTTATGTGTTAAATTTGATATTTGAAAGATAGCTCCTCTTACAAACATTACATGCATTCATCTTGTTATGGGGTGAATAAAAATAGAATAATTTTCTCATGCTGTGCATCAGTCACACAGATTCCCTGAAATGTTTTATGTATGTCCAAATCCAGCACATAAATTGCTTTCGTAAAAGTTAGCCTAAATCCTTGGATTTGATCGGCAGTCAATGTGAGATCCCAAAATTTGGTTCAATAAGGCACAATGGAGAAATAGCAGCTCTGGGCTGTTCTGCACCCAGGTGCCTATAACAGTACCTTTCCTCCTCTTCAGCTTGCTGCAAGTTGATTCCAGAGCAGGTGTATAGTTTAAAATGGCCAGAAAAACAGTTCCAGTGGGATTTGCTATATGAACAGGTTAGCTTCAAACTGTTCCTAGATTTTCTTATTTTCCCCTCTAAGATGCTGTGGTTTTCATAATACTTTGATCTTGGTGGTAAGAAAATATCGTCTTGTTTTCATTGCTCTGGTTTGAACTTGCTGAAGTTTTTTTTAGCATCCTCCTGCTGTGGAAGAGGTTTTTTGCTGAGGTGCAAACCAGTACAGATCTGTTAAGTGTAACATTGCTTCCTGATCTTCTGCCAGCCCCTTTCCTTGTGCTACAGCATAATAAATATTTGCAAGTGCATAAAAGTTTTCACTTCCGTGGAGCTTCTGGTTTTTATTTGGGAACTTGCTGTCTCTAAAAGAAAACAAGTTAACTGGTGTATGCCTTGGATTCCTTGATCCTTAGTGTTTGAGTAGTGACTAGTGAGTTCCAGGAGGGTGAATGAAAATCAAAGTGCCCATGCTGATCAATTTTTTTTCAGCTTGTAAATTGTGTTCAGGATGGATGCGGCTGCTAAAGGCTTGCTTTAGATTTTGGGGTCCTTGAAGGAGTTAAATTACTCCCCTCATGGAATGAGTCACCTCCTGACTGTGTGAGTCACCCAAAACCAGTGAGTGTTTGAGTCATCCCTCAACCGGGTACTGACTACTGTACCATGAGGAGATGGTCCCTGACAGAGTACCAGTGCTACAGTTCACCAGCTGAACCTCTTAAAACCTCTTTTTTAGCAAAGGACACTGAAAGCCTGGATATTTCTCCAAGTGAAAGAAGTATGGTTGCATATCAATTGTTGGAACTATGTGTGTAAATACATGGAAAAAGAAGAAAAACCTTTCACAGGTTCCACTCTTGGAAAATGACTCAGGAGCTGCTAGCATAATGGAATGACTCTTCCATGACAGGGAATAGTGGGAAATGGTGTTATCTCTGGCTTTCCAATATATTTTCTTTACCATGATCTTCTCCTTCAGACATCTGGGCTGTTAAGGATGCTTGAGAAAAGACTGGCAGTCTCTGAGTATGCTTTGGCTCATTCTCAAGCTGTGCTATTCACAGTGCCGTCATCCTGAGCTGGATTATGCTTTACTTCACAATAAAATATTATTTCTGGTGATCTCTGCACAGAGGTGGCAGCAGGGCAAGATTTTTCTTCTAGTCCTTTACAAGACTACAGTGGCCTGATGAAGGACAAAGTCAGTATTCTAATATCCTATGTTTGAATGTCTACTTTCTGCAGTGGAAAGGTTTTGAAAGGTTTTGTGCTCTTACAAAATGTGAAGATAGAGAGGGGGAATACATCTATTTGAGTGTTCCTTGATATTGAACCATCATTGAAAGCTGCTTTGAATAAAAATACAAATAAATGGCATTATTAGTGCATGATCCAGACTCTGAAAGATTGCTAGTCTTTTACCATTGCAGTGACTTTTTGTTTAAGATGGGGATGAGAAAACTCCACATTTCTGTACTAACTTTACTGGTTGCAACAGATGGTTTATAATGATTGGGCACAAAGTGTTAGAGTGAATGGGATAACACCAGGCTGGTGACCCGTCATTAGTTGGGTTCTGCAGGACTGCAACCTCATCCCAGTCCTCTTCCACACCTTCATTAATAACTTGGATGCAGTCCCACAGACAGGGACCTGGGGGTCCTGGTCGATGGCAATTGAATGTGAGTCATTGTGCCCCGGCAGCCAGGAGGGCCAACCCTGTCCTGGGGGCATCAGCCAGGGAAGGGAGGGGATTGTCCCGCTCTGCTCTGCACTGGGGCAGCCTCTCCTCCAGTGCTGGGGGAAGTTCTGGGTGCCACAATGCAAAAAAGGCATTGAGCTGTTGGAGAGCATCCAAAGGAAGGCCATGAGGATGGTGAAGGGTCTGGAGAAGAAGACATGTGGGTACTAAAATGTATTATTTAAGCAACTGTCTCTGCATAGACAACTCATTCTCAGTTGTACCTGTGGGCCAGCATTTCTTATTAAAACTTCATGCACAGTGCCTTTCAGGATGTCAGCCTCTGCAAAGAAGTAGCAGATATTACTGTGAGTTTCTGCAAGCACTTTTTCAGGACAGTTCCACCTTGCACGTTCCAACTTGGAAAACAAAACTGTACAAGAACAGTTCCAATGAAGCATGGCCACAGCTGTGACTGTAGACTAGAAGGAAGATTTCTGTCAGTATTTCCCAATGGATCCTTTCTGAGAAAAAAATATAAATTCCCAATTTTTGTAGAATGCTGTGTTTCTATTTTTTTTTTCTTCATATTCAGTGACTTTATTATGCTTCTAGCTGTTCTGTCACATGGATTTTGTTCTGCTTTTGTGGCACACCATTAGAGGTGTTTACTGAGGAGGTGGTGTTAGGAATTCTTCAGGCTGTGGTGTGTCAGGTAACAGTTTCTATAGTGGTTTTGAATCACAGTCCAGAAGGTTTTTTCTGATCATGTGGGCAAACAGAATCTTAGATTACGATGAGTTAAGTAGAAAGAGAATATTGCTAAGCTTTTTTACGGCAGGATTTGTTAGTTTTCACTTTAGTGATCCTCTTATAAATCCATAAGGCAAATGTGGATGTTCTTGGTCCCCATTAACTTGTCAGTGCATCAGTGTCAAGCTAAGAGAAGCCTCTCCAGCCTGTTTCTGACTCTCCTGTATACTGCTGCCTCTCTCAAGCCTTTATGGACTCACATTAAAAGGCAGTGCAGAAAAATGGGATTTTTTTACAAGGATTTTGTCCAACCTACATGGTACAAAATACTGCTGTCTGTACATAAGCCAGTTACATGTGTATATGCATTTATGTGCAGATGACCTGAAACATCTCAATATGCTTGTGTCCTTTCCTTCACTTATCACCACCTTAATGTTTGTTTTAGCGTACCTGAAAGCTCACAACTACAAGTGTTTATTCTCCTTAAATGCCTATCTAGCACCATTTTACCTATTTGAGGTATAAACAAACACCCCAGAAAAACACCCCAGAGTCCTAGATAAGGCAAGGTCCTGCTGAGACAAGTACTATGTAAATACACAGTAAAAATCCCTGCTTTGAAGAGTTCCAGTATAAACTGTATTCCTTTGATCAACAACACACAATGGACTGCTGTGCCAATCTTGGTCCCCTCTAAAACTCTTAGGCTTCTAAATTATCCTCTGTTTGATCCTGTAAATTGCAGAATGGAGGCCAAGATTGACAAGATGGCTGAGGTGGGAAAAAATAGAGAAGTACAGTGAAAATAAGAGAAACAAAAATGATGGAGTAGTTTTTGTAACTGAGCAAAGGCTAAATATTTGAAAAATTACTGGAGATGTGACAGGTACATAGTAATGAATTATATGGTGAATGAAAATAAGGGTGGGATGTTGCCTCTTCTAGCATCAAAGCTTCAAGGCATTGTGGTTACCTAGTAGGTGATGAGTAGGTAAAAGTTAAGGGAGAATTAAAGGAGATAATAATCTGTCATGCAACAGGTAATTAAGTTGTTGATGTACTTGCCACAGTATACTGAGCATGCTGAGAGCTTCTATGGTCTCAAAGTGTCACTGGACAAATTAATGCAATAAAAAGACATTGCAGGAGATCAAACAGAAATGCTTTCTCTGGCATTGGGAAGGATTGGGAAACTAATTTTGCCAGTGGACCAGGAAGTAACAACTTTTCTCTCCAGTTTTAACCCCTTATGTTTCCAGATAACCATGTCTAGCCACTGTCTGTCATGGAACATTAGTCCTTGCTGTGAGATGGCACATCTTAGTATTATTCTTCTGTGCTTTTTTTGTCATCATCTTCTTGGGGAAGTCTGGTAGGCTAATGTAATGGTAGCCACTAGACTTTATTACTGATAAGTTTGCCAAAAGTTTTTTCTTTGTGAACAAACACTGGCCTTTATTGCCCTTTCCTCAACATGCAGTTGGTCGTTTCTGTAAATGAGCCATTGCTCTTGGGCAGCTTGTCATGGCCAAACTCTTAAAGTAAATGGGCATGTCCCTGCTGTGCCAGCCAGTTGGACCTGATCCCACAGCTATTTCCAAATGCTATCTCCTGTTGACATTCCTAATGTTTGCTGGTCCAGGGAGGTGTTGTTTCTCATGCACTGAATTCAGTGTAACTACTTCAAAAGTCTAGAAAGTACCATAATGAGGCTGGAAGCAAACAAATTAAGCTTAAAAAGGCTAAAAGCAAAAGTAGATATAAATTCTAATTGAGCATAAATAGGCAGATAAATTTGGCAATGGATGGTTTACAGTGGTAGAAGCATCACAGGCATGGAAGGCCAGAATAAAGGAAGTTTGCATGGATCAAGATGGATTAATGGCCTGTCTCTTTTGGACCCACTGAGATAAAATAAGGGAGCACATGCATACTTCATTCCTAGGCCAAAAAGCTAGATATTTGGATGCCTCTGCTAAAGGAGAGGCTATCTCAATTGACACAGCAGCCTATGAATTCTTACTGCTGTGCTCCTCTCTTACAGACCTGGCATACTTGCTGCTTGTTTCTAATTTCCATATATTTTTGACAAGTTATCACTATTTTTGCACAAGGTAACAATTAGGAGGAGTACAAAGAAAACAAATAATAATCTAAAGAAAGATGCAGGAATGTAAGTAATACTAACACTTCTCATGAAAGCAATATTGGTAAAATGCATGAAGAATGTTCTGCATACTGAATACCTTTTCTTCTTTGAGACCCTGTGGGTAACTTTGATGAGAACAGTACCTGTAGAGACACTAAAATCATCACAGCTGTCAGTTAGGCCTACGTTAATGTGTCTTGAAAGAGTGATTAATGGGTTTTGACAATATCATTGCATTTCATATTTAATCAGATTATGCATCTGTTAGGAATGGTGCACTCCTAACATCTGCAGTCAGAGCTCCTGATCTGCATCCAGATCATCGTTTTGGCAGGAGCATGAGGCACGGTCTGTGGTGGACTTTTGACAAGCAAAAGCTATGTGCTTTCTAGTGTGCTTTTCAAATTGTCTGTGTTCACCTGCACAGCTCCTTTAGGTATGTATGTATGCTCACAGGCTCCTTTCCTGCTGAAAATCCCCATATGCCAAAGCATAGAGCCTGAAGACAAAGTAAATGGGATATTTCACAGGAGGGAAGGGGTGGTGCAATGTAGTGTTAGCACACATGTATATGTGTGCCCAATGCTTGCTGCCCAGCTCGGTGCTTCCTGTGTGGCTTCTCTCAAGCTGGCTGCAGCCCAGCCATAAGGGGTTGTCCTGATTTCCTCTGGGAAATCTTGTATTCGTCTTTAATTTAGTTGGTAGTGCTTTTTGATATTGTGGGGCTGTGGAAGGATGGGGGCAACATCAGGTACTACAGTAGTGGGGGTTTATCTGGCCTACAGAAATTTAAAGGCTCTTGATTTGAAGATGATCATATACCTATTGAGAAGCTCTTAAAATGCATGGGAGTCTCTGCCTGGAAATACATGGAGCAAACTGATGTATTTTGGCTGAAGGCTGTCCCAACACTTATCTTTATAATAACCTTTTAAGTAATTATATTTAAAAATAATAAATTATGCATAAACATATAAATAAAATAAATATTAATTATAATATTTTAAAATATTGATATATTAACTATTAATTTTAATATATTATATTAAAATATATTGAATTATTTCATAAACAAAGCAAACAGCCTTGGCTGTCAAAGCACTCCTCAAGTAGAGAACCTGAGCATATGAGCATATCACAAATGCATATGGTCCAAGAACGAAAAAAAATTCCATATAGACCACCTTTCTTTGGTACATACAGCATGATTGACCTCCCAAAATGCTGTCAGAAATTTAGATCTGGGGTGTCCTGCTATGCTGTGCAGTGACTGTGGATAAGGTAGTCCTTGTTGGCCAGGAGAAGGCAGGAAAGGTAGTGGAACTGAGAACGAAGAGTGCACACAATGGTTTTGGTTTCCCTAGGCACCCAGCAGGAGCACCCAGTGATTGAACAGCCCCCCTGACAGCAAGCTGGGGGGTGTAGCAGGGGATTAGCAGTGCTCTGGAGTGAAATAATTTACTGGTATTCGTGCAGTGGGGAACAATTGTGGTTCTCACCAGCCTCATCCTCTCATCTTTGCAGATGTGTCTCAGGGCTTAAAAGCAGGCTATGAAAGCACACTCCAGGGTGAGTGTGAGCAGGAGCCAAGTGTGAGCCCTGATTATCAGACTCTGCCTAGGATTTGTTGGCCTGTCACCATTGTTGCATTGATCCTCCTCTGCCAACCTGCAGAGCGTACAGCCACCACCCCGGAGCATGTGGGAGCAGGGCTTGCAAGGGAGCTGCAGCTTTCAGAGGGAAAGATCATTTCTAGTCTCACCTCACTCATTTCTTCCTCCTGTCAGGAACTTCATGGTGTGCAGGGTCTTAAGCAAACTCGCACTTCCTTTGGAAGGTGAGGTCCTTGCTTTGACAGACTGAGAAGAATTAATTTTCCATTTAAATGCCAGCTGTCACCCCAGACTGGTTGCATGACCGTCTACATCTGCAGGGCACTTTTCTTTTCAGAAAAACAAGTCATCTTATTTGCTCTGTGAATCTCTAAAATTGAGGATTATTGTTTTCTAAATAAACAATAAGTAGTTAAAAGACATTCTGTTCAACAAATACAAAATAACAGCCTATAATTCTCTTGTTGTTACTATTGTAAAAAGCAGTATTTTATTAGACAGGCTTATGTCATCTCTTGGTATATATTTGCCTTCAAATGTGTCAAAAGGTGTATAAATATCTGTGATCAGATGCAGGAAGATGCTTTGAGGAATAATTATACACTGGTACAACAAAAATATATCAATGATTCATAATTTTGTTACATAAGTCATCATTCTCATTACTGGAGGAGGGGATTAGAATTGCTTGTTCCACAATGTTGTCTCAAAAATGGTCTTAAGGTTTTATTCTGTATCTCAGTACTTTCTGTTGTATTCTGGTTATGCAGCAAGTTTGGAACCCAGATGTGGGAGGTCCTGTTTTCACCTGATGTGGAAAAAAAGCCTGTTTGAGTGAACCATTACTTCAAACTGGAAAGACACAAAATTAAGGTACTGCTGGAGAAAGAAGCAGGATGAGGCACGTGGTTGAAAGAAACTATCCCTGTTCAGGAAAGCATATAAATGCCCATGTCCATACTCCCTAGCAAGGAGCAAGGCGAGCACTAACAGGAATGGTTTCCTAAGTCAAGGCACTTCTCTGATGGTTTCCCTTGAGGGGAGAGGTGGGGGAGGTGTAAGTTTTGGGAAAGATGGACTGTGGACTCCATTTTTGTGGAATATGTTGTCTTGGGTATACTGAATAAACTAGGGGAAAATCTCGAGAACAGAGCTTGACTGCATTTGTTTCTGATTATGGCATTGTCCTAAAGACACGAGGTAAACATTAGCTTAGTGAATACTGTTGGCTAGGAAACCATTCCCCTTCCCTCAGCATCCTGTTTGCCAACAGGGAAGCCTGTCTGTGTGAACTACCCTGGATTTTGACAGTTGAGTTCTGGGATGTAGTGTGGAATCTGTGCCTGGAGGGCTTTCAGTATGTCCCTCACAGGCTGTTAGAATGAGGACTGCAGTTGGATTTCTTCCTCGAGTCCACATTTTACTGTTGAAGAAGTTTGAACTGCTCCCAACTTTTAAAAAGGGTGGGAAAAGCCTAACCACAAAGGGATGCTGAACTTAAAAGCCTGAAAGCTAGTATAAAAACTGGTGAAGGGCTTCATTAGTTGTCCTTCATCCATTAACCTCTGGACTGAGTTTGCCATGGGGCACCGCTAAAAGCAAGTTTTGTGCCTTAGACACTAAGACCTTTCTGCTTGCCTGCCCTGTAGTCATCCAACACCTCAGAGAATAAATCAGCCCAAGGTTTTTCAATGCCTCTAGAAATGGAAGTTTCCACATCAGTTGTTAGTCTACCAAACTGGGACTTGGTGGGTAGATATTTGACTGACACTCAGTGTACAGTGTATGAATATGTGCCTATGGGAGCTGGGTGGTCACAATCTGTTTCTTAAGCCTGGTGCAAAATCATAGCTACAGGGGTATGTTTATGCCTACTGTGAAACTAGCATTTGTCAAGCACCAGGCTCTGGCAGTGCTGGTGCTATTTGGAATACAGCTGAGACCAATTGACAATGTTGTGGGCTGCATTGTTGAGCAGAGTTTCATGTTTAAGCGTCTTGCCTGTGTTTTCCTTGTTGGCCTGCCTCCCTCAGGACTCAGTCTAACATTGCAAGCAGCTTTAAACACTGCAAGATGGAAGCTGTTTGAAGAGCAGCACCTTGCCTGGCAGAGAAAAGTTTTTCTGTGCTGCTTAGATCCAGTCACCAAGCTCGAATCTAACTTTATTTCAAAATAGCTCTAGTCTAAGACCTTGAGTGGATAATGTGCAGTGCTGACATGAAGATGGGTGTAACAATATCCCATATGCTTAGACAGAGCAGTAGACACCCTCTGCCACTGGGAAGTGACTACTGTCATGCCTGGTAGAACAAAGCACTGCCTTTTTTCCTGCAACATCCTGCAGTGCTGTTACAGTGATCTACTCGAAATAAATTTATCTTATTTTTCCCCTTTTTGAGTTCTGTAAGTCCCCAGAGTTCCCTATTATGTCAAAAGTTTAAAAATGGACCAGTGAAACAAATAGGAGTAACTCCCCAGTGAAACCAAGTGTTTACTGTGGAGCAATATGGTACCAAGGTTTTAGCACTACTGACTTGAGTTTGTGGAGTTGCAAAAGCACTGGTGTTAAGAAGATATAACTCTCAAGTTGGCTGCACTTTGGCATCTTTTGAAGTGATTCATCTTCTCTGAGCATTACATATATACATGTGTGTTTATGTGTTCATATATATAATGGAATGTCTGCCAGTTGAAAGGAGTACAAGGCTCTTGTGAAAACTGATGAACACACCAATGGGCATTATAAAAGCTGAAATTCTTAATAACTACAGCAATGCAGAGCTGTTTTCTTTTTCAAGGCAATTTTCCATAAAGTAAGAATTGTGTTCCTTTTATAATGCAGCTACAGTACTTACCATGCTGGAAAACTTTGAAAAAGAATACAGAATAGATTTGACCTCAGAGAGGATTGTGATAAATTAGAGTTGCTTTCAAGAATTCAAATTAGATTTGCAAACTGGTTAGTTTGATTGAGACAAGATCATCTTGTAGAGAAAGGGGAAAATAATGGTAGCAAGATAGACATTTGGCCATTAAATCCTACAGAATGTTCTTTTTATTTTCTCCTGCTTTTCCCCTTGGTTTTGTTTACTCATTAGCACCATTTGCTAGTAAAGTCTTCCTACTGTT
The DNA here is from genome assembly GCF_971803275.1 of Cyanistes caeruleus. Lineage (NCBI taxonomy): Eukaryota > Metazoa > Chordata > Aves > Passeriformes > Paridae > Cyanistes > Cyanistes caeruleus. Next base: position 44,595,622 of record NC_141705.1, read on the forward strand.
TAAACTAGAGAGGGGGATTTTTTTTTTTAATTTTTTTTTCCTTTTTTTTTTGGGGAGGACTTACTCTTTAGGGGTTTTGTCTTTGCTCCCTGAAGCTCTTCAGGACACTGAACAGGGGATCTGTGAAGTTTTTGTTTTCTAAAAGCTACAGAAGCTGAAAGCTACTTTTCTGGCAAACTAGCAAGGGAGAGCAAAGGAGAGAGCTAACTTGTAGGGATGACACAGAGGGACTGAGGGGAAAAGCTTGGCATATTCATTGTGAGCATCTGGTGTGAGACACCAAGGACAGGAACGTCTCTCAGACAGCGGGCACTGTTGTGGCCTGAACACTTCCTGTGAAAAGGCATCCTCCAGAGGCCAGCCCATCCCAAATCCTTCCCAGATGGACAAGAAAAACTGGCTGAGCTGGGTTTCTTTAGTCCAATCTTTTACCTAGGATGAGGGGGAAAAAGCTGTCACTGCTCAAAAAAGCAAATTACAAAGAGAAGCTGTTGCTTAACTGCCCATTTTGCTCACAATGATCTGAATCTGAATCTGTCTCCTGATTCTGACTAGTGGATTAGCTTTTCATTCATAGACATTTAACAAAGCAGAAGTATTGTAATAGGGTGAAAAGAAGGAACAGGAGGAAGGATGAGGGGTGCTAATTGGCCTGAAAATGAATAAAATATAGCACAAAGAACGACAATTGCAGCAGTTCCTCCTTCAGCAAGACTTTTCCATCTGTAATTCAACTTGATATTTTGCGAACCTATTTGGCAGCTGCAAGAGACTTCACCTGGAAACTTTTTATTTTAGAGAGGTTGAAGTGTGATGGAAGGAGAAGCTTCTTCTAAATCACAAGTATAAATCAGTTGACATGATTTTGTCAGGTGGACAAAATGGTTTCTCTTCTTATAAATGGCTCATTTTCAAGGGTAGCTCCTAATTCCTTTCACTGATTGAGGAGGGGGGCATTAGAGAATGAACAGTAGATTAGGTCAGGAGTGCTGGTGCTGTCCTGGGAACACAGAGCAATCAGATTTCACTCTTCTAAGATTGATCCTGTGGGCTACAAATGCCTGTATGATACCCTAAGAAGGCAGGGTTTGCCCCCAATGTCTTGTTCCATGCCCCTTTCTTCCATTCCCCTCAGTTTTGTGTGGATCTTTGTTGCTGGGTTGAGGACAGGGCCATCTGCTTGCACATGTTTTGTGTCCACCCTGTTTAATGTGTCCAGCATCCCCAGCCAAGTTGGTCGAGGCTCAGCTCTAGCTGTATGTCCCTGCCAGGGCTTTGCAGCTGGAAATAAAGCCTGAATTGAAGTTGTCTAGATTTCAAGTGTAATCTGTTTTCAGCAATTGCTCAGCACTGAAGTCTGCTTCTCAGTCAATACTTAGTTGGATTCTTGGTGTCATCTTGAGCATCAGCTAAGTGAAAAGTAATTGCTTGGGGGAACCCTTCACTTGATCTGTACCGTGGAAACTGTTATGGTCCCTGATTTCCCAGGCATTTGGCTCTTGACTTAGTAGAGACATTTCTGCAAAGCTCAGTGCATCCACAATGTGCTTTTAAAATGGGGAGGAGCAAGCATACACCTCTACACTTTCACAGCTGTAAACCAAAATGCAAAGCATTGTCACAGCTGTAACTGGCTGGGGTGTGCCTTGTTCTTTTCCTGTTCTCAGCTCTCAGCAGCTATGGGATTGCTACGTAGCCTAGCACCTGATTTTTCAGGCAACTTCTCTTTTGCAAGGAAAGATTTTAAAGCTATGTTGATGTGTTTTCAGTATGTGACCAGGTCAGTTACTACTTTCTGTTTTCATGGAGGAGGGAAAAAAGAAAGAAGATCTCTGATCTAGAGTGCCCTTTATGAATAGGAGTAAATCAAGGGCAAACATAGGAGCAACACGAAGGTGCGCTTTTAAAAAACAAACTTCTACCAGTTTATTCTAAATTATCAAAGACAGATTCTTAGATTTTCTGTTGTAAACAAATGTTTGCTTCTGTTGAATGCAGCAGCTTCATGTGACTTCAGGAGTGTCAGCTTTGGACCAGATAAAGCCAAGATCCCAGCTAAGTCTTCGCTGTCTGCAGTGGTAGTCAGCACTGCATGCTTCAGGGGGAGATGTAAGCATCATGCAAGCAAGCTGTCTATAAAGAAAGTTTTCCTTCTATGTCTTAATAGTTGTTGACTTATCTTCTAAAGTAACTTCATTTACCTAACCTATTCCCTAAACACTGATAATGTTTTCTATCAAAACAAACGCTGCTATTTTTAATGCTTCTGTGGTATCTTCCACAGACATCTTATGGTAGAGCTCTGCAGATTAGTAATGGGGAAAGTGTTTTATCAGCTCTCCATCTAGCATTTTTCCTTTTCACATGGGCCCCTAGTCTTATTCACAATTTGAACAATAAAACTCAGAGGACGTGGTTTAGAGTTCTCCTCTCTGTAGCTCTTTCTAAAATATTACATTTTTTTATATAGCTGAAATGCACACAACAAACATTTCTTCTTTGGCGCATTTTCTTAAACTTGTGTTTATCAGATCTCTGGAGTTTTGTTGATGGGGTTTTATATGAACACTTACTTTAGAATCACATATTTGTATTTAAAAACTATATAATACAGTCAGAACTTTGGAAACTGTACTCAGTTTAGACTTCAACTTCCAAAGACAGAAGGTAATCTTTTATTTCAGAAGCCACACACTGCAGTAACTACACTGTACTGGCGCTGCTATTTTTAATTTATTCCAAATGAGAAGTGCCTATGGTCCTAGTTTAGCACCTGCCATAGATGAAATTATGGGTATTATAGATCATGATTCAGACTGCCAAAACTGAAGGGGCTGAAAAAGCAGGGATAAGTCTTTTAAGCACTTCGTTCTTAAGTAAAATACGTTTCTATTTTTCAGGGACGTAAAGAAAACCTGAGTGCTACAGGTGGAAATGACACACAATCCAGACTTGTAATTAAGTTGTGGGATTTCAGATGCAGTTGCAAAGAGTCCTGAACTTACATTTATTATCAAATTATTCTACCAGCATTGTGCTGTTAGTAACCCTTTGAAAGCTCCAGTGTAGATCCAACGCTGAAACACTTGAAGCAGGAGTGCTCACTAGCAGTGCTCTTTATCAGCTAACCTTGGCAGTGCAGTAGTGTTTCCTCTGCTCACTTGGTGTTCATCTATTCATCAGAATCTGCTTCTTAGGTGTCTGAAAGCTAAGAGTACTCTTTGGAAGCTGCATTGCTGATAAGTGAAATGGGTCAAATGGGTTATGTGTTAGTTTTAATTCTATGCTCCCCATACTTGAGTGTGTGATGTCTACTCACCAGATGATCTTATTTAATACTGTGCTTTCACTAAATTAATCCTTATTTCTGCTTTAGTGAACACTGATGTGGGTAGAAAAGAAAAAAAGGGAAACATGATCATTTTAGCCACTAGGCAGTGTGGATATGCAAACAAAACTGGCTTGTTTAGAATTGTGTTACAAGACACAATTGCTAATGAGAATACTGCGAGGTAAGATGCTGTGCTAAGGAGCTGCACAAAAGAAGCTTCTGGGTGATGTACAAAAGTCAAGACTTCTGGGTGATGCTGTCCACACTTCAGTTCCATATCCAGACTACAGATTTCTATGTATGTAGCCAAGGGATTTTCTTGTAACAGCTGCCTGTCCGTTAATAGACATGTTTAGGAGGATGGATAGATGCACATGGCAACCCAGGGAAGAAATGCATGTAAAGGCCAAAAAGCATTCCTCAACAAGAAGTCTTTGGGGCTTAGAGTGGAGAGGTGAGTAGGAAACCCATGATGAGATTCCTGCATTTGAAAATAGCAGTTAACAGGATAAAAAAGGTCAGAGAATGAGTGTCTGTATTCCCAGAAGCTGAGAAAATAAACCCACAGCCTTAACATACCCAAATTAGGGAGATTGAAAGTGGGTTACAGCAGGGAGAGAAATACTCAGATTTTTTCCACCAGAACCAGAAGGTATATGAGGTGGAGAGTCCTGGGCTTTTGAAAAGATCTGACCCAAATAATGTCTGAGATCTGGGAATATGGAGAGAGACATGCTCAGAGGTAGCCCTGTCCTCACTGCATCTGTGCTTTTCTCTTGCTGTCCAAAGCTCTGAGCAGTTGTTAGGAGCGTGGCGGTCAGTTTGGTGAGGTGCTGGCAGTGTGTCCCCAGGAGGCTGAGGAGCAAGCTGAAGCAGTCACAAAGCTGACTTTGGGAAAGACCTTCTTTAGCTCACTGAGCTTGTGTTAACAGCCACAAGTCATGGGGAAAGGGGCTTTGCTTTCAAAAGAAGCACTAAAAGACCGCTCCTCTAAGAGAGTCTTGGAAAATACTCTGGTGCCCAGGTTTTGTTTAATCTCTGAAAACCTAAAACCCAACTATTATGCCATATCAATATCTATAGCAGAGTTATTGCAGACTGGTGCTAACTGCTTCAGGACAGGTCCCTATAGACACTATTCAATAAAAATCGCTTCTGAGAACTTACATATTTCATTGAAAAGAATTGCAGTGAGTCCAGTCAGCCCTGTCCAAGACACAGCACATGTAACTAAATAATAATAATAATAATTATTTGAACTAATAAACTAGTTCAAAAAATGCACAGCTCTTCCAAACTCCTTTATTTCTGTAATGAGTTAATATTTCTGGTTGCTAGCACAAGTGAGATGCAGCTAATAGTTAATCTGCTGAGGGCATTGCAGGTGCTCTAACAATCATACCCTTCCTATCTGGAGGAAAAATGCCTAACTGTGCTTGGAGCACTTTCCATTGAAAAAAAAAACCACTTTAAGAGGAGTGCTGATTACACCCTTCCATGAAAAATTAAATCTACAGATAATGTGCTGTTTGTAACTTGCCAAGAACATTGCTCATAAGCAGTGCAGGAGAATCAATTCCCTCATTAGTAGAAATGAGTATACATATTTTTATGAATGCTGAGGAATATTATGTTATATGAGTTTTTGAGAAAATGTCTTTTGATCTAGGAAGTGATTTGTATGTCTTGTCTGAAAATGTCTTTTCAGTTCTAAGACACATTTTGTGATACATAAGGTTCCAAACATGCTGATAAAATGAAGTTGCCAATGTAGATGAAGTTGCTGAATAATATTTTACCTGTAAAAAACCTGCAATAATTTAACTGTAAAATACAATATACAGTATATAATAGTATACTTCCACTGGGGAACCTGCATTTGTAATCCAAAGGTTGTAAAGTCATATTTTTTTTTAAGTGCTTCTGAACTTATTCTGTGTATTTTCTCAATGCCATTTGCATTGCTGCAGAGCTGAGGTTCAAAAGATCAAATTGTAACATCTTTTAGTGGCTTGAATAGTAATTCAATCCTGCTTAATGTGCCTATTATAAAATGTTAAAGGGGAGTGACTGCAATTAGTATTTAAAAATACCAATACTTATCATGCCATCTTGAAAATGAGACGACAACTTTGTCCAAATCTGGTAGTTATTATGTACTTAATGGCCAAGGAATTTTAAAATTGGCCCAAACCTGTTCTTTCTGAAGCAAGTGGTAAAACTCCAGTTTAGTCAAATAGAAGGAGGATTAGATGATAACTGCATGTAAAGTTCCATCCATTAACATTCAACTTCAGTAGAAATTTTCCATATGTTCTACTTGCAAGACTAGATGACTGTGTTAGCTAATTAGAAGCACTGTTCAAATATTTACTATCTGAACTTTCAAACAAATGAAAAGATTAATGAGATTCTACTGATTTTTCAGAGTCGTTTTTATAGAAATAAAATCTACACTTTATTGGAAAAATAAACCTATCAGACCAATCATTATCAAAATCTCAATACCTGTCCTTAAAAATTCTGAGTAGCTATGAAGAACCTCTCCTCATGACTGAATATCTGAATACTTGTAGAAGAAATCTCAGGGAGTTAAGTGTTAAGGAATCCTGTGCTTTTACACTAAATCTTCAGCAAGTGCAAGATAGCTCAGGAATCTAAGGTTAGCTGCCCTGGTGTTGATTGATATAAATCTTTCTGGTGCTTACCCTTGTCCGTGCTCCAAGTAGCAAACAGGCTCTCAGTCCCAGGCTGTGGCCAGTGCTCTAGACTTGATGGTTGTGAGGTGGTCTCACAAATCCTGGCAAGGACTCCTCAGTCTCTCTGCATCTCTCACCCTAAGCAGCTGAGCAGGTACTCATGGGTATGGCCTCAAGTGACTGGGCTGCAGACAGTCTGAGAGAAAAACAAACCAAAGAAAACAGGACGCCACAGACTGAACAACTTGAAAGGTCCGCTGAACTTGAAGCTCTTCTACAGTGTGTAATATTGAAATATCATTTGTTCTCCAACCTTAATGCATATGGTATTTGTTGAAATTGATTGTAAATGACATTTTTCCTGAGTGGCAAAAGCACTGAAGGCAGCCAGATGGTTAGCAGAAATACACAGTGTATTCACAGACCATGACAATTTGGTCCCATAGCTTTTCTTGTTGGCAACTGCATCAACTTTTTCAAACTGAGCATCTTGATCTTAAGGGTCGTTTCCAGCCTAAATGATTCTATGATCTAACTGCATGGGAAAATAAAGGCAAGTTCTTTAGAAGTAATTGTGCAATTATTGTTTTTAGATGTCTTTTCCCTTCTACCTCTCCTGAGTACTACTACTTCTAATAGTATAAGTGGAAAAATATGTAACAATTTAAGTTAGTAAATTATAATATATTAGACTAAAGTTCCGTCTTTCCATTTGAGAGAGCTGGCTTGTGTCTGCATACTAAACCATACTTTTTATAATCTTAAAGTGAGATCATATGTACCAGGCATTTTTTTAAATTAACTGAGGCCAGAAGGCACAATAACTGTACTTTAGTCTTACATCAAATTTTTCTCTGGGCTAAGTAATCCACACTCTCTCCAGGATGAGGCATGCTGGCCATTACCATAATAAAAAAGCTTTTCTTGCAAAATGCCTGATTTGACTCCACTGAAAACTATTCTTGAGGTGGAGATTTCTCCTTCATGTCTGAGTGTCTCTATCGTGATCTAAAACAGGTGAATATCTGGCCTAAGTTGCTAGAAAATATCAATTCACAGGCTTTGGATCTGGCTTGAAGCTTTAAACATTTTTATGACACCCTGGGAAGGAGAAAAGATAGTATAAGCATTAGTTGTAGAGCTCACTGCCATGCCAAATCAACAGGGGTTTTTCTAAATAACTCAGTAAATCATTAACATGCCGCTGTTAAAAAAATCCTCAATAGAAAGATGAGTCCCATTGTGAGTTGATGCTTCAAAGAAATAATTTGAAGTGGTTCATTTCAGAGACTTAAATTGATGCCTTTCAACTTTGCAATGCAGGCAAAAAGGAATTAGGGTTTAGAAAAAATAATAACCAGAATCTTTAAATGATTCAGTCAAGTCAGGCACCTGCTATGAGTCTTACAAAAAGAGAGAGTGAGTAAAGAGTGAACTGTTGTGGAAATCTTGGTATTTTATTGATGAAAATAGTCAAATTCCACGGTAGATGACATTATTGATTAGGCGGACACTAAGCTTCAGGAAATCGGGTTTCAGTTCCAGTGCCTGCTGCAGACTCCGTGTGATGCTGCTATCACTTCATTCCTGTGCTAAGTTTATCATTCAATCTACAAACCCTGACTGAAACTGGAGCCACATCATGCTACACACAACACAAATAGCCTGGAAAAGAGCCTCTTCCTCCAAGACCTTCCTGTACTATCAAGCCACAAAAAGGACAAAAAGAAGATAGGGTTGCACAAAGCTGCACAGAAGCAATATTGAATCCTGAAGCAGCAGTCTCCTGGTGCTCAGCTCAAGGCTGTTCTGCTAGATCCTAGCAAAAGTCAGGTTTGACCTAGGTTTGCTCAGACAAATAGACCACACATCTTTCTTTGCTACTGCAGTGAAATCTTATTTACAGGCAAATCATAAGAAGTAAATGGTCTCTTCAAAAACCTTCCAAACAGAATTTTCCTATGATCCTAGGATAAGATTTATCTTGGTTTATTTGTTGCAAGCCTTTAGGGAAAAAATGGAATAGAGGACATTTGCTACATTTTCTGTAGCAGGCAGTGCTGAAGGGCAGGATAATATCTTTAAAATGGTGTGGCTGTGGAATGGCTGTTAAACGCTTGCTTGACATATGTAATAGAGTCAAACTTCAGCCACATCTGCATATACCATTACTTGGACTGATGTGCAAATATTTGTCCTATAATGCTCATTACTTGGAAGTGTCTTGGATAACCATCAGAATGCTGCAATCAGCCTCCAGATTTTTTTTTTTTTTTTTTTTTTTAATGTTTGGGTGCCAAACTTCTTTCAAGTACTTCGGTTTGTGGTGAAACTCTACTCAATAGCTTCTATCGTACTAAAATCAGCCAACAGGACTTACCCTCTTTGATATTGTCTTACACAGGCAGTGGAAAAAGAGATCTAGCACTTGAATACAGCAATTACAGACTGGGAGCAGATTGCTGATGGGCCAAGGGTGTAGCAATCTGAAAGTCACATTCATTGGAGATCTGACTTATGCATCAATCTTTATCTAGCAAAGTATTTAAATTTTGCTGAAGTTGTAAGTACATGCAGATAATTTCATGCTACTCCAAAAGATGAACCTAATTATGCTTTCTGCTGCAATCATTTAGAGATCATCTTTAGGGAGCTCTTCCTATTTGTCCAAATTCAATATTCAAATAGGTACAGGGGAAAATATTGCAAAAGGTTTGTTTTGCTGATAGTGAATTAGACTGAGTGGTATGTGATAAAAATGTGGTGTGATACATAAAGCACGTGTATCCCACACTGCATGTGAATGCACTGCTTAAGTGAATATGGTGAATTCATAATGCAGTGCAATAGCTGCTGAATAGCACATGAATCTTTTGCTTATGTTCATCTCACACTGGGGTCATGACATGTTGGAATTTAGACAGAGAAGAGTAAGGGTTACCTGCCAAAATTAACTATCTTTGTGCACTGAAAGGAAACAGATCCCCTGCCATGCAGCAGAAGTTGTGGCCACTACAGAATGATGTGTGAGGAGTGACCTGCCAGACAAGGAGCCCAGTTTCAGGGTTTGCTGTGGGAATTGCCTGGTCAATGGACTCCCACCGCTCTGGCTCCAAAACCTGCAACTCCAAACTGAAGAAAGGTTTTACTTCTGGTATGTGATGGCTTTAGCAAAATCATGATTTAAGGTATTGTCCCAAGAAAAAAATGAAACAATTATTTCAGCTGAAACTCAGCTTTCTATGTGACTTTATCATGGCTGCTGACAGGTTTTGTTTTTTTTCTCAGCTGGAAACTGCCCTTCTGTTGAGGACCCCTCTCTACATGGTAGCTATGTGATGGAGATGAGATGTCAGGCAACTGATAGGACATGAATCCTGATAGGACAGGATACTTAAGGACTTAAACATTCTAGGAGGATTTAAGTCATGGGATCTGGAGGTCTTGTGGGGTCTAGCAAGGCTCTTCAGTGCAAGATTTTGATTTCAGAACATATTCATAAGTTATTTGGTCTGCACCCCAGTACATCATAAGACCTTAAAACAATATGTAGTCCTCCTGTACTGCAAACAGAAATCCCTGGGATTCGTCAGAGATGTGAGTTGGATCTGAGCTCATCTAATGATGTGACACTCCCATTGCCCTGATATTTTGTTACAGTAATTAAGTGGTTTACTCTTTAAATTGGCACCCTTTTTCATTTAAATGTCTCCCTTCTTCTCTCAGCTACTCTCGTTACATCTTTCTCCAGTAGTTAAATGTATCTTCAATACCCAGAACTTTATCCACATCAAAATATTCCGTTTTTATGTCAACTTTTGAGCTTTGTTTTGGTAAATTTAAGCAGAGTACACTAATTAAGCCTATTGATGCAAGATTGTTTTTTCTCCCTCGAACTGCAAAATTCTGCTACCTCTCCGACTTTCCAGTATCTTTTTTGAAATGTAAAAATGGCTGCATGTGGTGGTGTCAGACATGTCCTAGCAAGCACTGCTCTTCATTTGCAAGGTGCAGAGTTATGCAGAAGCTTTGTGGCAAATAGTTTAAGGCGAAGCATATGTAGAACACATTTTGAGAATCCTTTAAGGACCCAAAATTGGATGCTTCTACTGGTGACAACTCCTAAGTGCTCCCACGTAACATCCCTTAAGTAGAAGTACTTGCTTGGAACAGTACTTAGTCCATATGCAAGCTCACTTGGTGGGGTGCTGTTGTTGTGACTGAGTTACTACAAGGAAAAGCCTTACCCCCTCTAGAAATCCCAATGCATAAATGTGCTGCATAGGCTCCAATTCTTTTGCTGAAGTTAAGACAGGAAAATACTTTTCTTTTTTTTTTTTTTTTTTTCACAGGTTGAGTTTTCCCCTTTCCTCAGTGAGGTGGGCTGTGTTATCATTTTGGCTGGTATTTTATACAATGGAGATGCACCAGCATGACATCCTAGTGCAGACATCCTTCTTCCAGTGACAAAGTCCTTTGATCATTCAGGGCCTGCATTGATGCTGGGCAATTTTCCCAGTGGCTGCCAAAGGATTTAGGAGTGCCAAGCTCACTATTTCTCAGTGGTATTTCTGCTTCTAACTTCCTTCAGTGCTTTTTTAAAGCTCTGCAGCAACACACTCCCATCATGGCAAAGGAGCAAAGCGCTGAAAGTAAGACAAAATTTGCCGTCTTGCCTTTGTACAAAACAAAACAAGCACAGAAATTAGGGGAGATTTTTCAGAACAAGAATCTCAAGTAAAGGAAAATACTGTCATATTGGGCAATGTGCCTGCTCCTGGAGATACTGTGGGTTTTGAAAAGCTTCTGATTTATCCAGTCTGTTTTGTAAGCCACAGGGGACTACATGACATGCTGCAGTTCTGCTTGCTGAGATGGAGGCTTTACCACTCTCTGCTGCTCCTGTCTGCCTGACAGTATCTCTGGGAGCCCAGGTGAGGTTGTGCACTGGGACCACAGAATGGGGTCCCTGGGAAGAACCTTTTCAGGGAGAAATTTTCAGTCCAGCCCTGCATCCTTGCAGCAGCATTTTTTAGCTAAACAATAAGGTCTACATGTAGTTTTTCACACTTACCTCCCTACCTAAACCCTCACACACAGGTAAACTGAATATTTATCACCACTCCTTTTGCATACACCTGCAAACCCAGAGCTAACAGGCACAGAAAATCAGGCTTATGTTGGGTGGGGAGGTTGGAAATACAAATTATGGAAGCAGCTCTCAGCTATTAAAGTGCACAACCCATCATGAGAACTCACTGGGAGATCAGGGAATGCAATTTATATGAACTAATGGTGTAGCAAAAACTTTTGCTGCAGAAGGAAACTTTGAGGTTTAGGGGTGTCTTACAATGGATGGTTCAAAGCCAGAGGACATAAAGATACTTCCTGCAAAGTAGAGACCTGCTGGAGGTTTGGACAGATCTTCCATGTAGGGGAAAAACAGGATTAAACAAATCCATTTATACATATGTGAATATCCAAATGTTTCAAGATGACATGGAGATTGCAGCATACTGCCTGGAACTAGCAGTGGTGGATTCAGTGAGGAACTGGCGAGAAGTAACCACATAGCTTCTGAGTGTCTTGGAACATGGATCTCCTCCATAACAAGAGAAATAGTCTTTCTTTCTGCATGCCCATAAACCTACTGGATTACCAGTTTTGCACTAACAAAAACCTGTTGGGAGGGGAGTCCTTTGAAGGCAGTACCATTTATTCACAGCAAAGGCATCCCTTTGCCTACCTTGCCCTGAGTGTGATATGCAGGGTGAAGCTTGCAGTTTCTGTGCATCATCATTTAGCCTGGAAAAGACCTTTAAAATCACCATGTCCAACCAAATCCAGTGGCACTTCTGTAATTTTTCATTCTTTCCAGGACAAGAGAAAAACTTGCTTCTCTTGATACCTTCCGATCTACTTGTACAGCTATGAGGAATGTAGGATTTTGTCCTCTCCTACATGAAGAGCTCTGAAACCCAGATTTACTTCACTAGAAAGCATTTAATCATGGGACTGTGATCTCATTTGGAGTGGATATAGCAATCCCTCTCCTTCTGTATAAGCATTGCACAGAGTAGCTAAGAATCAATGGATATCATAGAGGGAGAGAAAGCTTGCATGCCTCTTTACTCTAGGGAGTGGGCCTGTCTGGGAGGCGTAGGAACTGGGATTAGCTATAGGATTTAAATGCAGTCATGTGCTCTTAACCTAAGGACTGTATCACCCTTTCCCTTAAGCAGATGCTTCTCCTACAGTTACAACCAGCCTGGACTTTTTAGTCATGGTACAATTCACTGCCACTGAGCTGATCAAATTATCACAGTGTCTGGTTTACAATATCACTGATTAAGTCACAGAGGAGGAAGCTAATTATAGAGGAGCATGCTATTTGCACACAGGGATGCTGTAGCAAGCTCTGCAGGAGGCAGATGGAAGTATTTTGAAAGAAAAAAAAAAAGGCAGAAAGGCATATGCAGCAAAAAAAAAATTGTAGGAAATCCTACAGCTCTTCCTCTTTCTCTTGAGGCATTTCTTTTGTACAGCAGAGATGGTCTGAGAAACACTCTCAGAATCTGAGGGAACAATTCCAAGAAGCTGCTTTAATTTTATTACTGGACATGTGATCATTATGCTACAGACTAGAATAGCTCAAACTTGGTTTTAATGTCAACCTGTCAGTGTATTCATCACTGAACAAGCATTACATAATTACACTGAATCACAAGATTAGAATATAGGAGATTTTTTTGGGCAGGCAAGGGTATTTTAATACAGACTGATCTAATTTGTATTGATCCTTCTTTAACATGTTTAAGGGTAAACGTACTTAGGAGCCAACCACATCATAAAAACAAGGTCTGGAGTCAAATGGAGGAGAGCTGTGGCACAAGCACACTGTGGGTACATGCTCAGAAGATTCATTGAAGCAAATGGAACTGTTAACTGTGTACAGTGCCTTTGAAGTGAAACATTTTAAATGCAAAACAGTCTAATATTGTATTTACAGCTGACATTTTCTACATTGACCAAGGGTGCTTTTGCATTCCAACTTCCCAATGGGAAGTAAAAGTTTCCAGAATGTGAATCTGCCATTGCTTTATTTGTCTCTTGTGTGATGGCTTATAAGGGAGTGTAGTAAAAAACTGTTGGTACAACAGCTTTTAACCCCATTTGTATGTATGTTAAGGCCAGAGAAAGATACAGTGCCAGTGAAAGTTAACCTGCTTTATAAATCCTGTGGAATAAAGCTTTCTGACTTGTTACCATAAGATTAAAAAAAATAATAAAAAGTCTGTTGACCAGGATTTCATGGAAATGCTGCTTTGACAGCTTTTTTTCCAAAAGCTGGCAGAGTTTAGCTCACAAACCATAACATGCTACTTTTCTTAGAGAAGATTAGCAGAGAAGGGGGGATGAAGTGACTTTCCTATAGGACATATATGAATCCCCTGCAGTCACATCATTAAACCCCCAATAGGTCAGCAGAAGTGTAGATAGCAGAAGTAGTAGGAGGAATTGGATTGCTCCACTTCGGCTAGTTCTGGAAGGGCATTTAGCAGACCATTTTCAGTTTGACAGGATCAGTTAGCACAGTAGGACAGGAGGAAGGCCCATAATTTCCTCTCTGTGGGAATGGCCATTGAGAAATCAGGTGGTAGGAAAGGTATAAGCATTTACTTTGTGAGGGTGAGCTTTGAAACAGGAGTCATTTATTTTGTCTCTGCTTATAGAGGACCTAAGTAGCAGTCAGCTGGGTGCTGAGATTTTTTTGTCCTCAGACTGGTAGGTAATTTTTTTGAAGAAAGAATGGGACTAAGAAATAGGAGGTGCTGTGTGAACTACCTCTGTCTGGGGTATCAGTAATACCACACCTTGCACATCACCAGTGAAAGCCTGAGCTATCAGCAAACTGTTGCTGCCTGCAGTACAACACCCTTGCCTCGGATGCTGAGGATGAGACAGGGAGACAGGCTGTCAGCACATGTTCACACAGAGGAAGGAACAAAATGCTTGAAAAAAATATATCTGAGACAAGTGTGACTTTCCTTCAGCTGGCACAACCTTACCTTTGTTCGGACCCCCTGCAATTTGGAAATGCCTGGCCTGAGCATCCTGGAGCCAGGGTAGTCTGTAGTCTCCAGTTCTCAGAGAGGAACTTTCCTGGAGATGTCATGCTTTAACCCCAGCCAGGAAGGAAGTACCATGCAGACACTCATCCTCTCCTCCACCCCCCTCAGGGGAGAAGAATCAGAAACAAAAAAAGTAAACTTTGTGGGTTGAGATAATAAGAACTGTTTATTGATGGAAGAAAAGAAAAATATAATAATAATGGTGATGATGATGATGATGATAATGGTAGTAATAACAACTTTAAAAGGTTCCCGCCAACTCAAACTATTTTATGATTCTCTGAATTGTAATGCAAAAGAGACAGAGATAAAATCTGGGAAAAAAACAAGTGATGCTCAATAGAGCTGCTCACCACTCACTGACCGATGCCTAGTCAGTTGCCAAGCATGGATTGGCACATCCCAACCAATTCACTCAATTTTACAGACTGAGTTGATGTTCTGTGGTGTGCAATATCCCTTTGGCCAGTTTGGTCATGCTCTCATTCCCAGCTTCATGAGCAATTCCTTACCAGCAAAAGATGGGAAACTGAGTAAGTATCTTATGGGAATCAATACTGAACAGCAGCCAAAACATCAGTGTGTTATCAACATTATTCTCATCCTGAATCTCAAAACACAGCACTACGCTGGCTAATAGGGAGAAAATTCTATCTATCCCAGCTCAAACCATGACAGCAGGGAACATCAGTAGCTGGTGTCTAATTTGGTACACTGCAGCACAAAGTTTGAAGTGAACAGAGAATGAGCCAAATATATTTTTTCTAGCTAAAGGTAATTAATTAGGTGGGAAAACCCTGGCATGGAGAGAGTCAACACCCTAATGGATTACTCCTGTGTCTGTGCCAGAGAGGCATCCACTGGTGCCAGTTTGTGGAATACTCAGAGGTTTGCCTCTGTGTGAGTTATTGTTCCTTGGGTAGTATCTCTTCTGCTAGTGAAGGTCTCACTTGTCTATTAGAGATGCTCGCAAGTCCCAGTAACAGCCATATCAGCTGTCTGGTCTCTGGATTGATGTGCCCAGCAGTGCTTCCCTTTGAAGTGACCTGTTGGGCACTATAAACTGTTAACTGGAGTCAATTTTCTTTCACAATAGCTTGTATGGGGCTGTGTTTGGGATTTGTGCTGGAAACAGTTGATAGCACAGGGATATTTTCAGTAGTGCTGACTACTATTGAAAGGCTTTTTCTGCCTCTCACCACCCCCCACCAGTGGGGAGGCTGGGGGTGACAAGAAGCTGGAAGGGGACACTTCTGGGACAGCTGATCCTAGCTGACCCAAGGGATATACCATACCATACCATATGGCATCATGCTCAGCACATAAATCTGGGGAAAGAAGAAGAAACAGCATACCTTGAGAATGATGGCATTTGTTTTCCCAAGTAAACTCTACACGTGGAGGAGCTCTGCTTTCCTGGGGATGGCTGAGCCTACCCGTGGGAAATGGTGGATGAACTCCTGGTGCTTGTTTCGCTTGTGTTCACAACTTTTGCTTTACCTATTTAAGTGTCTTTATCTCAACTCACGAGTTTTCTCACTTTCAACATTCTGATTCTTTCCCCCACCCCACTGGTAAGGGAATGAGTGCACTGCTGTTTGGGGCTAAGTTGTTGGCTGGGATTGACTATTGACTGACTAAGTGTGTGACACTGCCACAGGGGTAAGAAAAACTTGTCATGTCCAGTTGTGGCAAAGTCAGCATTCTAAATAGGTGATAACATAGATACCAATTTTCAGCTTTATTTATTCAGTACAGTAAGTTGCAAGTCACCTGTAACATAAGCTTGAAAATAAGGAATGCTAGATAATTATGTCCTAGTATTTACTTTCTGAACTGGTCTAAGGAGGATGTTTAAATGTGGAGAACAGGCCTGCTTAAATGTTCATAAGAGTCTCAGTATAAAATCCTAATGAGCAATAATCTGTCTCTAATTCCTCTAATGTAGTCTCTGGTCTGAATGATAGCACTTGTATTACTTTCTATGAAACCCATTTACCTCCTGCAATTCATTTGACTATAATTCTTTTTGCAGTTTATATTTGGCTGGTTTTGTTTTATTCTTAATAGTAATTCTATCTAAGCACAGATGCATTTCTTTAAAAAAAAAACCCTAAACATATTTAAATAGTACTGAAATAAGATTCTTCTAGCTGCAGCTATAATAACACCTCTAATGTTTAACAAGCCACAAGAACTGGAAGAATAGAATAATTTACTTGGCTCATAAAAGAGCAGAAGTAGTTACATAAAATGAACATATCGGTCTGCTGTTATTCCTATTCCGCACAGCTCCCTGTGGCTTATTTCATTTTAAGCTTATTTTTCTTTTTTTGAGGAAAATTAATTTGATGATGATACAGTTTCTTCTGGGTCAGAGAGACCAGGTTAGCCAGAAAGAAATGACTTCTCAGAAACAGAAATATGATATGCTTCCTGGCTTTCAACCCTGTTACTAGGACAATAGATGGATATAAATTTCAACAAATACAAAATAAGCCCAATTGGAGAGCTACTCCAAGAGGGATTCTGAAATGAGACAAAAACAAATGGGTTTATAGAACTGTAAAACAAAACACTACATTACTTACACACTTTTCCTGAAGGCATAAAAAGATATTAAAAAATCATTTGCCATGCTAACTTAGTCACCTGAGAATCTTTGGGAATGACACTTCAATTCCACTTTCTTAATGACCATGTGGGTTTGTGAAAGTGGAAAGACAACAGAATTAATTTTTCTGGAGTGGTTCATTGCTGGAAAGACAGCAAAGTGTCCCTAGCAGCTCTGAGACAGGCGCCTGCTCCAAACACACATTTAAAGGTCAGGCCCCGTGTCAGATCTAGTCATTGTGGCTGATGCTCCAGCCTGCACTAGGACTGCAGAGATAGTGCTGGCAGCTTCAGCAGGAGTCTCGTTATGTATTGAGCAGCCTTTCCAGTCATCCTATAATTCTATGTCTTCTCATTTTACAAGGATGTGCATTGTACCTCCCTAATTTAATGCTCCTTTGGGGAAAGTGTAACATTTGGGGCAGGCTGAAAACTACTGCTAGCTGTCTGATGATGTCCCTTGGCAGTCAGAGGTCTGTCTTACCAGGAGGGGACACTTGCAGTGTTTTCAGGACCAGATCTGCCTCATTGAGTGGTCCAGTGGCTTACAGCTGGTATATTGGTATTGAGTACATGCGCAACTCAGCTGCTATTGACCTGTCTCCACTGAAGTGCACAGGGCTCTGATCACTTTCCTTTGTGTTAAACAGTTCTGCTACTTGTCTAGGATGATGTAGGGGGAGAAGGAATTGGGTTTTGTATATTCTACATTTTAGCCCAAACCTTTGTCCTGTTTTGGTGAGGGGAAGTAGCAAACTCGTGTACAAGGTAATTGCATTCTCTGACTTGTTGACTGGAAGCAAGAGCAATTTTCATAGTTTATTTGCTAGAGTGATTTCCAACTCTTTGAATGAAAGATGAGCTTGTTGAATCAAAGCCTACATTTAAGGCCTATAAAACATGATGTGATGAGAGAAGGATGTGTATGTATGACTAAATTTCCTCCAAGGGATTACACAGAGCCCCCGGGCTGGAGCTATCGATACCGTAGGGACGTGTTTCTTTAGCCAGCGACCAGATGAAAGGTGATCTTCCTACTGGGAGTTAGCACTGCTGGTGCTTTCAGTTCTGGAAATCCTTATGGCAAAGGGGATTGCTGAGACCAGCCCCTGCTCTGTTTTGTGAGGCCAGAGGTTTGGCCTTTGATCATGTGTCTTGCTCTCCCTCTGCACAGCTGTGCTGAGACTACAGTTTTGCTGTGGCTTCAGCCATTGCCATGGTGCTAGAGTATCTGTGATATCATGGACAGCAGGAAGCCAAGGTAATGATAGGACTAAGAAAATAGATATTAATTCTGAATATAGTCCATCCTCTGCTTAGATCTTATTTGTATTGCTTTTCTCAGTCAGTTTTAAGCCCTCAATAGCCTGTCATTGTTGATAATTATCACAGCTGAGAAATCATTGCTGAATAATAAAATGTCTCTGAAGGAGATTGAGGGGCAACAAATAAGGAGATCTGGTGTTCTGCACACTATGGTTGTCTCTGTACATCTTTGCTCTACTGGGAAAATATAAAAAAATATGCTTGCCTTTTGGCTTTTCCTCCCAGTGCTCCAGGGTGAGGGTGAGGGGACATGCTGTGCCTGGGCATTGTGCAGGGCTTTTCCACAGGTGAGGGGTGCAGATATCTCACAGCAGGGTACAGATATCTCCCTGAAGCACAGAGACTGCTTTCCCTGGCATCAGGGCTTACCTGCACTTGGTTTAGCCAGGCACAGAGCAAACTCCCCCTGGCTATGCCAGCCATGCAGAACCAAGTGCAGGGTCAGAGTGAGAAGCAGGAAAATCATTGAGGATGTGCAAGCCGTGCTTGCACAGGGTTTTTTGTGCAAGAAATAAGGAAAACATCCCTCTGTTTTCTCCACTGTTTCCAACAAAAATTCCAAATATATAGGCCCATGCCACCTGCTGTGAAGAAAATTATCTCTACACCGGCCCAAAGCATCCCACTGGGCTGGAGCAGAGATTCACCTTTCCACTCCCTCCCCTGTGTGGGGCAGCAGGACTGAGTCAAATGGCTTTCTTCTGGGCAGAGCCAAGGTGTGGGAGCTGGCTGACTGGATCTCTCCTTGCAAAATGAGGGCTGCTTTATTCCTCCTGTCATTTATTAATGGATTTTGGGATGTGTAGGACAATGGGGAACTGTTTCTTCATGCTTAAGTTTTCTTGGCATCTCACTTTGGACTTTAAACATGCCAGCAGTACAACTGGGTATGCTTTTAACTTGGGGTGCAGGTGCAGTGAGGGTTTCTGTGGGGAATGTTGTTGGCTGTTTTGTGGGGTTCTGTTTGACTTTGGGCTTGTTTTTGCAGTGAAGCCAAATCAAAAAGGGTTTATATTGTTATTAAATGATGGCCACACTTAGGCATTTAGAAGCTCTAGTTCTCTTAGGACTATGGTCTGGCAGCAGTGGGTTGACCTGCGAATGTGCCAAGATTCCTTTCTCTCTCTCCAGGTTTCCTAGACTATATGATTTAAGTGCCTGAAACTTGTTGGGATGAAACTGGCCCTCAGGACCTGATTCAGATTCAGGTGTTATTTCACAAGAGTGGCATCAGGCTTGTATTTATTTTGGAGTGATTTCAGGATGTCTTTTGATGTGGCACCAAGCGATACTTGGTGTCTCCTGCAGGGCTGTGTGAGCTGAGTCTGTCCATTTGATGAGTAGCTAAAGGGAGACAAACTACAAGGAATTGCAATAATCAGGTTGCTGGGGATGGGGCAAAAATCAATATCTGAGGCAGAATTTCAGTATTGGGAAACAAATGTCAGCAAAGTCAGGTAATATTTAAGAAATGGAGAATGTACTGGGGGTAGGGAGAGGGGAAATAGTGAGCAGCTTTTTCCCTTTTTAATTTGTTTTTTGGTGTATGTTTATTGTGGGCTTGTTGGTTTGGTATGTTGGTCGGGTTTTTTTAAATAGCCTTTAAGTTCTGCAGGTAACCCATATTGTGGGTTACAGTCCAAATTGATTCTGAAGGCAAGGTTTTATCCAAAAGGTGAATCTGTTGAAAACAAAAGGCAATGGACTATAAACTATGAGGACAATGGGGTGACAAGGTATCATAACTTCAGATTTGAATGCATTTATGGGTAAGAAAACTTGATTACATTTGGGTTTTCACTGTTGTATGGAGCTGGGGAAAAGACAGCCCAGCATAACAGCATCAAATGAGGAAAAAGTGAAATGAATCTATAGAGTAATAGAAAGCTGTTGAGAAATGCAGAGTTTCAGTAAAGGGCAATATCATAAAGGCCAGCATGGCCTATGGATTCTGAGTAAACTTAAATTTCAAGCAACTTTTTATGCAGTAACAAGCTGAGCTGAAAAGGCAGAGGAGGAGGATACCAGACAATAAGGACTTGTCTCTCGAGTGCAGCTAAGTTCTAAATCAATCGCATGGAGCTTTTGAAATGCCAGTGAATGCTTCCAAGCATTATATTAAAATTTCATGATCAATAATGCTGAAAGCTTCACTACACACAGGCTAAAATAACAGTTGATAATTCACCAGTATATGAATTTAATAAAATGTTGTTTACCAGTGTTAGTTGCAATGCACTGTCCAGGTTATCCTCTTGATTAGAAATTACCTGTCAAAACGGTCCTTTTTTGTTAGGTGAGCATAGATCAAAGACTGTGCTTGTTCTCTGGTGTATTTACTGCCAGAAGTAGGTGGCTGTTTATTCAAACTTGGTCTAGCTGCTAAGGAACATAGCTTTTTTTCCTTTCTGTAAAAGGTATTATGGTCTGCATCAAAGGAATGCCTGCAGGCCCAGGTGAGTTCAGGACTCTGTCATTCCAGTCAGCAGCAGTCCCTGTCCTGAAGACTTAAAGTATAAATAAGACAAGACAGAGCCAGAGGGCAGGGAAGTGGAAGCAGGTCTTTTAAAAGCAGGTAGAATTGATTACAAAGGCTCCTTTAGTTATCCTTGGAAAACCCAGAGAATTGATTATTAAACCTGTTTTCAATACATAGCTTTATCTGTCCAAGATGCTGCTTGAAATGGGACTCAATTATCCAGGAACTTTAACTTTTTTAAAGATTTGCCTGAAGAACCGGATTTTTCTTTTTCATTAAAAACATGAAGTTTTTTTAGACTTATCAACTTGAATATAGACAGAAAGTTTGTGTGTTATGATACTGAGTGCTAAATTACTTAACTTTTGACTTCTAGGTAGTTAAAGTCCCTGTATGATGCTGGAGCTAACTTTGTGTTTACTTGCTATCTCAGTAGTTTGTGTATTTTCTTCTTACTATTTATCTGGCATGTGAAAAATATTCAAATCCCTCACTGACTGAGGGGTTTTGAAAACAACTGTTTCTCAGGATTTGCAAATATTTGGCTGTCTGTAGAATATTTTAGGATGCTTTTACTGTTTTTTTGTTGAACCTCTTCCACTTATAAATGAGCAAGAATTTGGTGGAGTGCAAATGAGGGCAAGACCATCTTTCAGAGTGGCAGCTAGGGTGGGCAAAACCAGGCTTTTTAGTTGTGCTGAAAGGGCTATTTCTACTTTTTAGTATTTCAGGGTTATTTGGGAATGGAAGCTAGAATGCAGTGACCCCTCTGCTCAAGTTATTGGTTTCAGAAATGCAGGTATGCTGTTTGATTTGTGGATAATTAAGTCCACGTTACACCATTTGAAAGAGCGCAAAATTCTTTAAGGAATAAAGAATGAGAGAATTTTGTCACATGTTCTTCTGCCTAAAGGCATACTATAATTTAACGATGATCTACTCTCCTAACATATGGGAAAATTTGGTTTACATCACTGTTTATTTTTACAAGTTCTTATGCTTAATAAACAAAAAATGAGAGAACAGTCTTTGTGAGCGTAACACTCACAATTCTCTGAGGTATTTCATCTTTATTGATATCTCAGAGCTTTTGGTAACTCTGCAGCAGCTGGCAATTCTAGATGGTATTGCCTGGAGGATGTGGGTACAGGCTTGTCTAATATTGGGATTACATGATGGTGTTGAACAATGTGATAAAATATTACATATTTTGTAAAAGCAAAATCTTTCATTACCTCCAAGTCAGTCTGACCATTAGAACCCTTAATGCACTCCCCTAATTAGTTGCCAAAGCCCCTACTTTGATTAGATGTTCGCAGCTTCAGTGCATTGATTCTTTATGCCCTATAGTGGCAGAAGCTGCTGTCCAAAACAGTTATTTTGTTGAAGTTTGTGTGTCTTGATATATTCTGCTGTTTCTTATATGGTTGGATATCTGCCAAGGATTTGCTTTGAAGTATGAAACATTAAAAAAAATAATCTGATTTTATTGTATTTGTCAGGGATATGGTAAGCCATAAAAATAAAACATATTGTAGGTCTTCACTAACTCACAGTAATGGCCTTGAATCCTTCTGTGGGAAACTAGTTGTTACAAATTAGCAAGAAAATGTGCATTCACAAATAAGCAGTATGTTGCTCATTTATTTGGACGATTGTTCTTTAAATAATTTATGGCAACACTTCATAGTGATTAAGTAGTACAGATACCCCAGTAATATGTCTTGCAAGAGTAAGGAGGGAAGAATAACACACATTTATTACTAAGTATTTTCCTGGACATGGGCTGAGCCTAATAGGAAAAATTATTCTTGCGGAGTATGCAGGATGTTCATGAGTAGTGGTCTGAACACCCTGGAGATCCTGATGAACCTGTAGAGAAAACTGGGGAAGACAGGATGTCATGTTCTGTGTGGGTCCTGATCCTATCATGCCTCAGGGTTTTGGCTTGGTTAATCCTGCTTTGTGTTACTGCAAGCAGTGCAGAGGCAGCTGTTTGGATTCATATTACCAGCTGAAAGATTGGTTAGGCACTGGAATAAGTTGCCCAGGGAGGTGATGGAGTCACCATCTCTCCAGGTGAAGGGAGTGTTAAGAGGTGTCTGGATGTGGCACTTGGGAACATGGTTTAGAGGTGATTATGGTGGGGCTGGGTTGATGGTTGGTCTGGATGATCCTGAAGATTTCTTCCAACCTTGATGATTCTTATTTAGAGTTATGTTTAGCTTCTACTGCTAAATGTGAAACATCTATGTACATAGATGCCCTCAAAACTTATCTTTTGTTTTTAATATAGCAGATTTGAAAACTGTCAAGGCGAGGCAGGCTGGTACAGTGCTAGACCATGGAAGACAAGGGGTGATTTCCTCTGCTTCCCTTGAGTTCTGTGAGATGGGGCAGGTGCCAATATTATTCTGTGCCACAGCTCACTCAGTAAGTATCATCTTATCTCACCTGATGGGCTGGGAATAATTACAACAAGGTATGTGAATGGATATGCTGTATCTATTTTAGAGTAGTCCAAAAGCTGCTGCTAGGGAGTTTGGCTCTGAAGCTGTTAGAAGCTATGATATTGCAAAGGCAGATTCCATTACCTATGGGAGTCATTGTTCAAAACACTGGTGTTTCATTTCAGAGATTGTTTGATCTGACCAAGAGTGGAAAGCAGTCTAGGAAAATTGCTACACCCAAATAAATGAACTGCTGTGGCAATCTGGCTGTACCTTTCACAGAACAGAAAGTATGAGAAAGACATTTTAAGACAAGTACCTTCTCCCTCTGTCCCTTTTTGCCAAGTCACCAGAAAAAAAACGGTTTTAGTTTGGGTTTCCAAAGCAACAACCATTCTAATGATTCTAGGACTTTTTTTTTTTCCCTAATTTTGTTCAATGAGGTGGGAGAAAGGTGCCACTTAGAACCACAGAATGGGCCAGGCTGGAAGGGCCCACAGTGGGTCATCTGGTCCAAGCTCCCTGCTCAAGCAGTGTCATCCTAGAGCACCTGGCACAGGGTTGTGTCCAGATGGTTCTTGAATAGCGAGAGAGACTCCACAACCTCTCTGGGCAATCTGTTCCAGTGTGAACTTATTCCAGCAACGACTTCTAGATTTGTTTTTCCTTTCTAAATTTAGACTTTGTTTTAATACTATCTTCTGATATCAAATTTCCACTTTAGTAAAAATACATTTTGAGCCTTGTTTTGACACTGTGATAGGACCCAGGAGGTCCTTGGAGAAGCCCTTGCTGGATCAAAGCATCTTAGCATGGCAGGGCAGAGCAGTACAACACGTGGTTAATGCAGAGGAGTGACACCCAGGGAAAATGCTTCAAGAGACAGGGTTACATGTCCTAATTGCCATTTGCTCATATACAACAGCATATATTTGCTTATAAATGCAAAAGCCTTTAAAGATTCTCTGGAGGATCTGGATGTCCTCTAGGTAGAGTTTTGGTTGAGGAACTGTGGCACAAAATGTGCTCTACGCCTCCAGTTTGAATCCTGGTGAAAAAAAGGCAGGTGAGAAACTGGGAAATGCCAGGCTGTCACAGCTACCTCCAGCCAAATTAGTTGATTTTGGCTTATTTTTTTGCCTGATACCACACATCAGCTTGTTCTACCCCTGCAGAAAAAACCACATTTTTTTCATTAATGTTTCATTAATGGCTTATTCATTTGAAAAATGGAGATTCAGGTGACTAGAACCTCTCCTGTACCAAGTGAATTTGATGTAAATTTGATTTAGTCAAGTTGTTGAGTTTTTTTGTTTGTTGTGATTTGGTGGTGGTTTTTTTGTATGCTTGTTTTGTATTTTAACAATAGAATCTCTGTACAGTGAATTAGCTTGAAGTTTTCTGGCTCAAGGGAACTGCAATGCCTCAAAGCATCTTTGCTTGACTAGAACAGAGAACATAATTCCTATAATAAAAAGCAACTTTATACAAGACCAGCTGCAAATTTGACTGGTTGTGACATAAGAAATGTTAGCTCCTCCTTTTATCAGCTGGTCCAACTGAAAAGCTACACATCTTCCTTGCTGGATCTTTGGAACTTTCTATTATCTTCAGTGTTTGCTAATTCACAGTTGGTGTGATACATGCTTGGTTTTGGGCCGTCATTTGTTTGAATTTAATATATTTTTTCTCCACAGGATGCTCCTCTGGAGTTCAGCTGAAGAGGACTTTTCATTCTTTTTAGGAGCAATGCTCATCTGAAGTCCTAAAGCCCCCATTTCCTTTATGCCAGGAGTCTTCCTTTGTAGCTCTTCTTTTAAATAATTTATCGTAAACTGAAGACTGATTCTGAATTACTGCGGTCAGGTCTCAAACTGACTTTCAGTCTCCCCTGCTTATTACTGATTGTGACAATCTGTGTGTGGCATATAGCTAAGCAATCCTAGCCATAAACAGTGCATAGATTATTTTTCTGCAAAAATTTGGGCAAAATAAAGTTCATTTTTTCTGTTAGCCAGCGTGGTGGCTGTAACTGCAGAGTTAACTCTTGCTCAAGGTTACTATGCATTGAGATACTGGGATCTTTCTTCTTTTTCTTTTTCCTTCCCAGTATGCTAAGAATAGGGACATATCCATGGTAACTATATTATGCCATGGCAAATGTTGAATTTCTGTGTGTGTGTGAAACAGCAACAGCTGCATGGTACCATTTCTAAGCATTTTCACCTTATGTATGTTGGGCAGGATAAGAAGGTTACCTCATACATTACCAACTTTAAAGCATCTGAGTTGCAGTATCCTGTGTTTGTTCTTCTCTTCATGCTTGGCTTTTATCTATAGCAGTGAGGTGCTGGGAAAATAAGCCTTGCCATCGAACTCCCCAGAGCTTGTGAATCTCTGGAGAGTGTAATTAATGCCCTTAGAGACATTTACAAGTGAGGAGAGAAAGAGAGAAGTGTAAATTTACTCCTACTCTTTATTATTTCTGGACTCAGAAGCTCTGTGTCCTGCTGGTTTTACTCAGAATCAAATGTCACTTCAAAACATCCTGGAATTATTGACAACTTCCAGATTGCTGAACAGGACTGTGGCAAGTTCTCACTCTATGATCACATCTGGATGGCGTCCTGTCCTCAGGGGGATTAGTCAACTATACCCCTCAGCTTGGTTTTGTCTGAAAAAGTGATAACTTGTCAGAGACTTTGCAAATGTTACCTGTTGATATCAGGCTGTGAAAATGTAAGCAATGGTCAGCCTGTATATCTTTTCAAACTGAGCAGGGTCAGGCACTTAGTTCTTTAGATGTCTGGTCCAAAACAGCATTTCAGCTGAAATGGTTCCTGCCCTGTGAAAGAATAATTGGATAGAAATTTGTTTGTCTTTTGGAACAAAGTTGATTGGGTTCTAATCTAATTTTGGGATTGAAAATCTCTTTCCCTGCCAGCCAAGTCACACAGGTTAGCAAGGGCTGCCTCTGGAAACAGTAGTATGCAAATACAAAGATGAGCTCCGAAGCAAGAGTTCAGGCTTATATGGAGTGCTCCTCCAGAAACTGCTCAGTGCAGGATGAAGGGACTCTGTTTCTCTTTGTAATGAGAGAAACACAGGGTGGTTCAGCCTCCTGGAGTCTGGAAGAGTTTTCCTGGCTGTTAGGTGGTCCTAGGCTGACACGGATCTCAGCTTGGGCACTTAGCAGGGCTCTTGTAGGGTCATCTGTACCGGGCACTTCGTAGCAGTAGCTGCCTGTGAGCTGAATTCTAAAGCTTCGGTTTTCTGGCATCCCTCAAATCTCCGTGGCAGATGAGAAACCGAGACACGATGTCTGAGAAGGGTGTTTCAGTTCCTGCCTGGCACAGCTCGTTGTGTGTCTACCTTCTGCAACAGGTTTCTTCTAGGCAGTGCAGACAAATTCAAAGACTTGAGTGTGTTGCTTTGTCTTGAAGGGGGGAAATTGCTGCTGACTTTAAATTCTGAAGAGTGCAAATAATGCTTTTTGTGAGAGGCTGCAATAATAGGACAGCTCTGACAAAAACTATGCTATGACAATTTGTTGGCTTTTCGATTTGAAATGTTATTTAAAATATATACTTTTAAAAATTTATGTTTAAAATTCTTAGTTTTATTGCTGAACACCTGCTACAGGGCTGTCTCACTTATATCCTCCTACCTGCTAAATTTTGGTAGCCAAAAGTCACTAAAGATAGATTTTCTGTAAAAATATGAGTATGGCTGTGAATTCTACTTCTTCTTTCTTGATGGGCTTTTTCTACAGGATGTGTGTGTGGGAAATACAATGCCAGTTACACTATAGATATTTTTTCTCTTGGTAAAGTATTAGTAGCAGTACAAGTTGATGATCTTCTGCTACTCTCTGTTGCCACTGAGGACTCTAAAGCTTTTGGGACCTAAGGGAATGTGATAGGCTCTTCTATGCCAGGGTAATACTGATTAATTTTCAGAGCCAGGTACATGGCTCTTCTGATATTTTCAAGGACATTGTATATATCATTTTTAGAATTCAGTGTACCTGTTTCCATTCTCATTTATTTGACTGTGGGTCTTACAAATTTAGCTAGGACCAGAAATCCTCCAAATTCAATAACAATACACAAATTTCATTACCCGTATTCACTTTTTGTCCCAGCCCAGCATTTAAAAAGTAGGCAAGCAATGAATTTCATTATAATGTGAAATACTGGAATTATTTCTGGACATAATATTGAGACTCTAGGGACAGTAACTTTTTGATTCTTGAATTACAAGAAGCCTATTTAGATCATAATTTCATCTGCAATGCTACTTGCTCCTTGTAACTGGTTTCAAGGAAGACTCAGCTACTTTTTTTGGGGTAGTACTGTAACGTAGGGTACAATGTGTTGGTAGATGATGACCCAAACCATGTGGGTTCAGAATTTCTTTTTCTGTGTTTCCAGTGATGTTAGTGGATTTACATCTTAGTGTGAATGTAGTGGTTACTTGCTTGTATGAAAAATTAATTAATATTTTAGAACAATAGCCTGTAACCTGTTAATGCCTTTTAATACTTTGGTTAAGGGAAAATGAGGAGGTAAAGTAATTCACAAGAATACTTGGCTTGCTGAAATAGGTCAGTTATTACAAACAAACCTCAGAACTGTGATTCTGCCACAGAGAACTGCAACAGCAGATCTGAGAGCCAAATGATTGGATTTTCAGGATTTTTTGTGGAAGTACGTATGTATGAGGAGACTGTTCTTTGGGATATCACTGCCACAAATGAGTTACTCAGGGTATGTAATGGTCTGCAGCACTAGAAACTTCCATCCTTGCCCACTGCCCGGTGTTCAGGATGTGACTTACATGTCTCAGTTTGCACAGACAAAGCAAATGGGTGAGACTGATGATTGCCTGTTAACCTCAGTGCAACATATTATGAGAAGGATGGATGTGCTATTTGATGCTTTTATTAATAAGAATGCTCTATTACCTGTGACCTCAAAAGGTTCTAACAACTGCAGCTTTCAAAACTATCAAATTAATTTGGAATGTAGAATCCCCAAGACACAGATTGTTTTTTTAATTTTTTTTTTTCATTGGGGCCGGCCAGGACCACACTCCAGGTGTCTGCAAAGGAACAAATGATACAAAGAAGTATTAAAGTACTGAAGTATTAAAGTGTTGAAGGGAAGGGAGACCTGCTTCCTCCTGCTTGTCCTGGGTAATAAAAGCACTACTTTGACCTGCTATAAGAAGACCAAGTGTGAGGTTCTTGAATCTCTTGATGATTATAGTAAATTATGTGGATGTGTGTGCGTCTAGATGGGTTATTTAGAATTATATCGTGGATTTAATTTAAACTGATCTTCAAAGGGGTATCAACAAATGGTTTCATTTGCCAGGGGAAATCACCTTTCATTGTCTTTAAATGAGAATGGTAATTAGGAGGAAGTTTGGGTGAAAATTGTTTCTTGGTCTAGCTTGTTACTTCACTATTCACGACATTACCAAAGGGAAATAGCCTTGTCCCTATCTAATCTGAACTCATCAACAAGTGCTCAAAAACACATGTGACTTGTTAGTAAAGCCTATAATTAAAAGGAGGAAGGGAAAGCCTTCCTAGGACTAGCATGTAATAGGATGAGAATAAAAGGGTCAGCTTTAGCTCGTGTTGCCTTTTTCCTCCAAAGTGTGAGTGGTCAAGTCCTCACTCAGAACTTCTGCTCTCCTTGAAAGTGTTGTTTGCCCATGAGGTAGAGGAGCAAATTGAGAACTACAACATGAGCAGGTTAAGAAAAATAGTGCTGTGTTCTATGAAGCTGAGAAACATATAGTGAGGAAATACCAAGGTTGCTGTTGCCTTAAGTGGATGTTCATAACCAGCAATGTGGAACGGTAAGGGACAGAATTTAACCTAAACCTATAACATAATAGAATTTGTCAAAAATGTAGCACTTAAATTTTGACAGCACCTGAACACTTAAAGACAGGATCATCTAATGCCCTTGCATCTCCAAGGTGTTTATCTTCCTTTTTATACCTTAATAGTCTTGACTCTCATCCTGGCAATCTTCTTTAAGAAAGGTTGCAAATTAATATATCCCATTTTAGGTGTATATGATACTTACGTGCTGAGGTTTTGAGATGGTCCAAGGTGGCCTCTGTTGGTAAGGCTTTGTGGGATAAAGAGCCAATGCCTTTGGCTTCATTTCATATTTATGTTCTCAAACACCCCTTCTCTGTTTTTACTGCAGCATAATACATATATCTTACGGATGAAGGGGGGTTTTAATCTTCTGTGGTTTTTAAAGTATGATTATTCATAGGAGAGGGAGGCAAGGGGTATTGTGGGAATTTTAACAGACTTACTTAGCTGTGTTTCTAAGCAGTTTTATCCTTCAAAAACAATTTCTCTTTCCTGTCAGCAGTGACTGTCTGAATCGTACACAGAGGAGAAAAGATGTTTGGGTAGGTGTGGATTTCTACCAGAATGCAGTTTTTGAAACATTAGTGACGTTCTTTAAGTGTGCATACTCAGCATAACCTATTCATTCTTGGTTGCCTCCTCGTTCTTTTAGCTAATTAAAGCAATTTATTGGGGCATGAATATGCAACAAAGATAACTCTTAAAAGATTTTTCTTTTTTTTTCTGTCTTGGTTTTGAATGCAGTTTGCATTTTTTTTTTCCCATATGCCATTCTGACTACTGGCACATGGTTTTTAGTGTTATAGTCTTGCACCCTGTTTCTTGAATGGCTTTGATTAAAGCTTTATATTTTTCTACTAATGGTTATTTCTGTAGGTTTAATGAAAATTATAATGATATTAAAAAGAGAGTAACTCCTCCTCCCCAAAATAGCTTTCTCTCTGCCTGATTCTTGTATTTGTTGAAGGAGATGTATTAGGAATTTTAATACATCTTGCTTCTAATTCCACACGTATCGTAATAGGTACATTTATAGATAGCAGAAAATGTTGTGAATAGCTAATGGTGTGGGAATTACTGTGGAGCTATCTAAGTGTAAGCCATGGGAGTTTTCATCACTAATAACTGAGCAGGAAGTATAAAAATCTCAGGTACGTGTTAACTATAGTACTGCAATAATCGTGCAATCAAGACATTTAATTGTTAATGGTGCATTTTTTTTTTTTTTTGTCTTGCATCACCAGACACTTGACACCCTGGAAAGCATACATAAATATAGAACAGGTAGGCAGATTTGCTTTATAGAGGCATCTTAATTCAGGTGGAAGTTTAGCATCATTTGTATTCCACTTCTGTTGCGCTTGAAAATTGCTGGAGTACTCTGGCTATAAGAGTTTTTGTTGTAGGATTGTGGATTGTAGGTGTTGCGCTTTCATAGTGTCACCTTGTCAGCATGTACCTGATCCAAAGGGGACTGGGAATATTGTTTACAGCTGTTGGGCCACATAATTAATGTCTGTAACTTAAGTCTGTGAAGTGATGCCACTTTACACTTGTCTGTCCAGAGTGGGTGCTGTGCTTGCTGTGTGCTTTGGAGGAAGCAGAGGGCACTGCAGTGGGTCAGGTCTGCTGCCAGCAAGAGGCAGAAGACAATTTAATATTGATACTGTCCACACAGATTGGCCAGCTGGATGCTTCCAAAGCAGGTGGTAGAGTCTTTGTACTTGAAAGAGAAAAATAGTATGTGAGAACTTTAAATTGGACACATCAGTCCCTAGTAAAAACTTATGCAAATTAGAAACCTCTCATTAAATGCAACCTAGAAGGAGCAGCCTTCCCCTTGTATTTGATCAGATTGTGTGGTTTTGATTGAAATAATTTCATTTTGTAGTGAGGATTTACCTTTTTACAAATTATGTTTAGTTAACTTAAATGTGATGTGAGATGTCTATACCCGGTCCCCAGATAACACTGGAATTATAATAGTTACAATTTGACAAATCTGACAAATCCCGGGTAATTGTTATCGTGGTTGAAATCTAATTAATAGTAGTATAGCGTTACTGTCGTACCTCCTCTGTGAAATTTAATAGTCACTTGGTGACTTTCAGGCTGCAGCTGCCTGGTAGGCATACATGCTGCAGTGGTAGAGCAGGAATATGCAAATCCCAAACACCCAGCAATGTGCCCTTTACTGTGACGTGCAGCACTTCTAAGGAAGCTTCTCTTGCACAACGAGGCATTGAAAAGAGTTTTCTTTCCCTTGGGTGAGGGGGGAAAAGGGGGCTAATGGAATATCAGTGCACCCTGGGGAAGTGTTTCTCTAGACTGTCTTTGCTTTAATTCTCTGCGTGTGGCATGCATATAAATTGGAGAGACCTGGTTTATTTTTTTCGTTTTCTATTTCCGGATCCTCATGAAATATATACTGTTCCATATGTTTGCAGGATTATGCTTTGCTACGTTGTCTGAAGTTCCTTAGGCAGAATAAGCATCTAGTACTGTTGAGCTGAAGTTAATTTTCCTACTGAATTTAGCTCCGTTTGTGCTTTGGCTCAGAAAGAGAGTGGAAGGTTCAAGAGATAAAACACGATACAACTATTCTATGAAAGGTCAGAACTTCAATTCTCTTGTTCTGAATTTTAAAATGAGTCTGAAACAATGCATGCTGCTCATCAAGCTCCCTACCAAAGGGACAGGCTTGGCCTGAACTCAGGCAGTATAGAGAAGAAAAGAGGAAGGTGAGAATTTAGCTTGAGTTTCTGATAACTCACACCATAAGGTCTAAAACAGTTCTAGCCTATTTTCAGTGCAGGTGGTTGAACTTTTGTTTGTAAAGGGCTTCCTCAGCCAACCAGACAAATTTCTGTGTGGTGGGGTTTTATTGCAAGCACAGTGCACAATGGTCTGGGTATTCTGTAGGAGAGCTTAGCTTTGGAATATGAATCTGTGATCAAAATAGAACCACAGTCCACCTAGAAAGATTACTAAGGCAAAAGTGAACAGCAAGAAGGGGCTTTTCTTCTCCAGGATCTGTCCCTGTCTCTGGCTGCTACTGGCTGGAGGTTTAGTTAGCGACTCATTAGTTATAGCTGACTGCTAGGAGCAAGCCTGTGACTCTCTGGATCTGTTTCAGACTTGGATGTGCCCTTTGGGGTTCTTTCATTAAGGCAGTGTGGCAGAAAGGTATGCATCATGTTCCTATGCAATGAAGTCAAGACCACCTGGGGAGCCACGGCAGCAACCACAGCACTGCATAATTGCAATGCAATAAATAAAACCTGGCAGAAAGTATATCGTGTCCCATGACTGTGCTGATCATTTCTCAGCTGATTAGTTGTTGCACATTCAAACTCTAATCACTGCTACCACATTGTGGGTTTTTTTTTGCTAGGCCATCTAATACTAAATGCAGTACCTGGAAGGCTACCTGCCCTTCTGCATTGTGTGCTAGCACTTTTTTGAGGTGGTAGAAGTTGAGTGGTGACAAGCAACCTCTGCTCATGCAGATGTAAAGTTGAGTGCTGGGCTACTGATAACCAAGGGAAACACTTTGCAGATAAGCAAGCTTTACATTAGGTGGAAGATGGCATAGAAAGATAGTACCTTTCCCTAAAGAGTTTTATCTGCCCCATTTCCAGTCCAGCCCATTTCAGATGCTGGCAGATGCAGCAGCATCGTTGCAAAATTCTTAGTGAATTAGTTTTCATTTTAGTCCTGGTAAACACCAGCCTGAAGTGAGACAAGAGGAAGGGAGGAGATGAGCAGTATATAGTACAACCACTTTGAAAATGCCTGGCATTCTTAAAATATAGAAAACCAAAGAAAACTAGTCACAACCTACAGGCAAACCTAACTTGTCTCTAACACACATCCAGTTTGGAATTTCATCGTACTTCTGATTGAGGAAAGAAAGGCCAATTATCCCAGGAAAACATGGATTGCATTACATATGCATTCACTGCCAAAGGGGGAGAATGTCGATTACTTAACACAAAAGTGCTGAAGCCATTAGTACAGCCTTTTAAGAGTCGAAATAAACATGTGTATTATATGCCTGTAAATCCCAGTGGACAGCACAACTGGTGTCATATTCCACAGTGGATCCATTAGCAACATAATGTCATCTAACCACAGGCCATGCTAATGGTTTAAATTAGAATGTGTGTGGATTTTTTAATTTATAAAAGACACTGCTGCCTGATTAGAATAACCTTCTTCAACCTAAAGCTGCTGCTCTTGTGATACATCATTTCCAACAATATCAGTGAATGGGAAGGTGTGGGACAAACCTTTCTGAGTATGCACGGACCAAGAGTTGAACAAAATCAAATGTGTCCATGCAGTACTTTATAGTACATAAAAAAGGGCTGAGATGTCTTTAAAAACAACTGAGATCTAGTGTGAGGCAGGTGACAAAGGATGTACAATGGCATGTTTGTGCAAATCCATTTTATAGCTGAAGGTAATTGCCTCCACTATACTCTGGGCAACAGTGCCCCACTGACAGTAGTGGAGCTAATTGCTTGGGTAGAGAAATTGGCAATTGTCATGGGTCTGATGCAGAAAAGAAACTGTGTAAAGCAAGACTTTAAAAATCAAAATGATGACCTCAACACAGAAAACAGAAGGATGTGTGAAACTGGAGACTGCTGTTCTTCTTTTTCATGATTGCTATAAATGCCTCTGCCAGAGGTATGGAGGCTACTGCTGTGGCTTCAAACCTTTTCAGAGAATGTGGCACTAGTACTGTGCAGCTTCCCACATAATTCCTCTGTGAAAGCATTTTGCCAGACGGCTGTGTTACAGTAGGACACTAGTAAATCATTCTCTCCTACGGAGCTGGAGGGCAGACTGCTGGTCTTGATACTGTATGGCTGACTAACAGTAATGAAGGCAGTTCTTTCCTTGAAGTCTTTATCTACATAGTTCTCCTTCTGACAGAAAATGCATATGTATTTTCTCTCCTCAACCTCTGTATCACTTAGGATCCTGAAAATGCATGCTCATGTTAAGCACAATAAATAACGAGCTGCTCGCAAAACATCTCGGGCAGTTTGGTTTGGGTTGAAGAGAGGAATAGAAAGAACCCTCTTCTGATGAATAGAGGAAGCAGGATGGGGATCTTGTGCTTATAAAAGTTACCTGATATAGTTCTCCTTTCTCTTAAATGAGATACTAACTTTACCACAGAGTTCCCCCCCTAGGGTACTGTAGAGTGCCAGTCAGCTTAGCTCTGATACCTTAGGAGCACTCTTTCTTACTGCAAAGACGATTTGATCATAATGAGGGAGGTCTCTGTTTTAAATGCACTGGTGCTCTTACCTTGGGCTGGCTGGCCTGTTGGAGAGCTTGAGCAGAGCTCACAAAGTACTTAGTGTGAGCCACATCCCAAGCTTGCTTCACTGCTGCCCCAGGAGACATGATATTTCCTTGCTCAGTAAAACAGCGTATAGTGGCAGTACCCGTTCTCTAAACGGGTGTCCATGGGTCATTTACTAGCGTGGAAGAAACCCATGCTGTGCTCACACACATCAAAAATTTTAAGTGCCATACCCCTGAGAGGAGGAAAACTAATCCAGTTTGTTGCATGGAGATGATGGCAGAGGCTCAGACAGGAGAGCAGGTGGAACTGGGTTGGAGGAAAAGTGTCTTCAACCTGTATTGGAAAAGAGAGTAAGAAAGCTTTCAGGGGTGTAATTGCTGTAAGTATTTCTGCAGTGAAATAAGCTCTATGCAGATAAATCCTAACTTCTCACCGTACAGTGTCCCTCTGTTGCATTTTGTTCCTCTGAAAGGATTTCTGAATTCTGCTGACTATTCACATGTTTTATGTATATATCTATGCATGTTTTAGTAGGGGCATTCATGGGACTGTTTTAATTTCCTACCTGTGTGCAGTCAGACCTCCCATACATTACTGTTTATATATGCCCTTTGGTGGAAGCCAAGCATACCTTTGCAATTTGATCTGATGTCTAGCTGAAACTCTGGCCTCTCACTACAATGAAAGGTGATACTTGCTTCATTTTAATCACATTCTTAAAGCCCAAACCAACTTTCAGATAGTCTGCCTTTCCCCTGAAAGAGCTAAAGGAAGCAGAAATGTTCATTTAGTTCTCTTCAGCACAAGGGACAGGTGCTTTCTATGAGAACACAACAAGGACATTTTAAAAACTGCCTATAGTTGATACCCAGCACTGTGTTATTTCCTTTGAACAGGCTAAGAAGGTTAAATTGCAGCCTTTTGCAGAGCTGTGCTACTGTATCTGTGACTCCTGGCTGTGGGGCTGACTCTGACTCCTGCCAAGGTTGGCTGACAGGACTGGAGGAGACTTCACCAGACCCGTGCTGAGCTCAGGTGATGACACAGTTCTGGCCCTTCCCTGTGAGGCTGCTCTGTCAAGTGCTGCTCTGTATTGTGCTATTTTAGCAATTGCACAGAATCATAGAATATGCTGAGTGGGAAGGAACCCACAAGGATCATCAAGCCCAACTCCGGGACCTTGACAGGACAACCCTAACCAACCTCCCAGTATACAGAAGCTGGAAAGGGATGCTTTCACAGCCAGCCTTGGTTGCTGCACTGGTAGAGGGAATTTCTAATCACGATTCTAAGCCTGTTGTGGCAGCTGCTGTCAGGCATTCAGCTGCAGGCTTTTGCTGCTGAGGTGTTGCAGCTGCCTTTCTGCCTTCACCAGGGAGCATGTCCCTTTCCGTCTAAGACATGTGCAAAATAAAGCAGGAGATAACAAAAAAATTAGTTATTCACTAGCATCTCTATTCCTCATGCTCATCGTGCTTCACTAGCACCTCGCTTTTGGTTCAGCAGGGAAGATCTGTGACTGCACAGTTTAGATTGGCATGTCCAAAGTCAAAGAACCAGTGGCTGGATAGAGTTTGTCCTGGCCAAATGGGAAGATGTCTGGGCTTGAGCTGTGCAGGGAAATGCTGCATTCCTTTTGTGATTTCTGAGTGCTGTTTTTTCAAAGCTCTCACAAACCACACATTACCTGGCTTAAAGTAAACACCCTGATTTTTCTGTGTTCATCTTTGAAAGCTTCAAAGCTTCCACTTCCACCTTGAAGTGGAAGGTCTTTCCACAGGGCTTATGTCAATCTCCTTGCTGGTGGGCTAGGCTGCGACCTTGGGAACCGGGAATTTTGTGTTTCAAAATGCTGGGAAATGCAAACATGCAAAAGCTCTATTAGCATCCACTGTGAGAGAAAGTGTTAAGATAGCTGAACTCAAGTTTGGGTTTCCATTTGCTATTGTTGTTTCAAGATTTATCACATGACTGTGAACAGCCTCACGTAATAGATCTTGTTTTATATTATATATTTTATAATACTACCTACCATGTGCACTTTCTGCTTCAGAACCTACAATCTGCTTGACATTTTTTAAAATTACCAAAGGGAGCTGTGCAGGAATTAGACCCTAGTTCCTTGAAATGCTTAAAAAAATTAAATAAGGCAGCAGCTCATTCTGAGGCACACCCAATATATAAGGAACACGTCTGAGTTTTCTGTGAGTCTGACAACCCATCTTTAAGTGAAGAATTTTCAAGACTTCACTGAACCTTTTCCTAAAGAGGCTAGATTGCTATTAGTAAAGCAGTTAAACTCATTCTCTCTTTCTGGCCTCAGCATATAATCAGTATTCAGTGTTGTTTGGAGTCTTCAACTGAGCCAGAAAATCAGTCTTGCAGTTCACATTTGCATGAGAATACTTAAGAAATGCATGTTTCTGTTTTTTCCTTAATTTGACAAAAGTTACAATTGAATTTGCATTTTCCCAGTTAGGGAATTTGTTTTCACTTGGGTTTGGAAGATAAAATGTCAAAAACTGTGTTAACATAATGGGAATGCAAAATAAAAATTGGCAGCATGGCATCGTTTGCTCATCGTAGTTTTCAATATCAGACATTAATGTGTAATGAAACAGAGGTGAAAATAAAACAGAGTGAACATTTGGTATTGGAACATAGTCGAGATAACACTGATCAATCTTTTTGGTAGTTGTCACGTTTTTGCAGATTGTTTGAATATTCCCTCCTCAGGGGGGAAGCTGTTCTGCTAGGGAACTTTGGGATAGCTTGTAACAAGAGCAAATGCCAAATAGTTTTCTTTTGAGAAATTCTAGTCTGCCGTTTCTTCGAGTTCTGATCTTTTCATGGGAGTCGTGTTCAAAATGCCTGTGTTACTTTTTCCCACCATGTGCAGCTCCAGTGGGAATCCTTGACATGGGATTATTTTAGCTTGGCTCTCCACAGCTAGAATTCTTCACACATGAAAACAGTCTACAAGAAGCAAATTAAGCACGGATTTGACTTGAAACATCAAAATTAGTC
This sequence comes from Cyanistes caeruleus, assembly GCF_971803275.1. Taxonomy (NCBI): domain Eukaryota; kingdom Metazoa; phylum Chordata; class Aves; order Passeriformes; family Paridae; genus Cyanistes; species Cyanistes caeruleus. Next base: position 44,632,907 of record NC_141705.1, read on the forward strand.
ACTGAAGTAAATCTAGAAGGGCAGCAGAATTTTCTTGAAATTGTTTTTCCTCCTTTAGGGGAGATCTCATCAGATATCTTCTTTGTCACCTATGGCAGCAGACACTTGAGGTTCTCTGCCTGGGCATGGTAACAGCAAGGAAAAGCCAGGACAGGCATGGGAATTGAAGCTTTGAAACTTCAGTGAAGAGCCCAGCATGGGGTGGGTTTGGAGTACGAAGCTGATCTGTTTCATTGCATTCGCTTGAGGCAAAAGGAAAAAGTAAACTTTTGAGAAGCTTGGGAAGCTTCAAAACAAATTTTATTCTCTGGTTTTTATCATAGTGTGGAATGACTCAGAAGCCTTCAGAGACTTCACTTTCTCATCATTTATGAGATCCCCACTAAGCTTTTCAGGGTTGGGTTGCTGCAGCTACAACTGAGCACAATAAAATGTGAGATCATCTGTGTTATTTTTTTCACCATTGATCTTGATGACTTGGCTTCAGTAGTGATGTATGGGACTTTCTCTTCCATAGTAGATTCCTTTCAGCACCAGACTTGGAGAGCCTTCAGTGCCCTCCCTGTAGCTTTCACTGGAGTGCCAACTTAGCAGAGACCTCTCAGCTTCAAATGACATGATAGATTGCTATGGTGACAGTTCTGTTGTGCAAAGCTGCCAGCAGGGATGGGTTACACTGAAACAAAGTGAATTAAAATAAATGAAACCAGTGCATTGTCTTAGTTTAAAGCTTATTAGCGGTGAAGTAGTTCCTTTTTGAAACCTGACTCTATTGAAAATGGATCCCAAAAAGTTCTACAATTCTTTCATGAGGTCAAGGGTTTTATGTCTCCTTATGAGGCCCTTTATCATATTTCTACTTTGTTTTGAGCTAAGGTGCAACTTCAGAAGCATCCTGTGAGTATTGGATTAACTATCAGAATAGTAAATGATCAAAAGTTAAATTGTGTTCTTTCATTTTGAAGCTGGAATTTTCCACTTTCAGTTTCTATACCTTTGTTTCTCCAGTGAGGATTTTCCTTATCAGGGATCTCTTCATGCAGACAGGAGAGACTGTTTCTTACTTCCATCCTGCTTTTTCCAGACTTTAGCTTATTTATCTGGGTTTTTTTTCCCCAGGAATTCTGCTGGTATAGTATACCTCTTGTGTTTCCCTTCTGCTTAAGTAAGGCCACTGGGACTACACAGAACACTTCAGGTAATTCTCCAGCCACTTTGTCAATCCTGCCTTGAAGACCTAGCAGTTGGATTATCTGTCTGCCATAACTATGGGGAGTTTTTGTTCCCTTTCTGTCTTGTGCTCCTGTCATTCACTCCATTGCACTGTATTTTAGGATTTCAGATTCCTTCCCTATCTTACAACGACATATTTTATCACACATTTGGTTTGTTTAACAATCCCCACCATTCAAATGATTCATCTTATTCTGAGTTCAAATTCATCTGTGTAACAGACGTATTGTTATTAACAAGCCTTCCAGTTTCTGTACTGCATGAATCCTACTTACAAGGATTTAATAATGATCTGAAGGGAAATGACAGTGTCATTGAACATTTACCACTTGATTTTTTTTATGTATTTTTTTTTCTGTGCTCTACTGCTGCAGTGGTTTCTGGCTTATGAGTTGCAAAGGTATTTATTTTTCTGTATTGCCATGTAAAGCTAAATCAAACATTCTGGAGTCCTCAATGGCTATAGGAAAATATCAGCAACATGACTGTATTTTTTACCTTGCTTTTTCATACCAGTTTCTATGACATTTAAATCAATGTCAAGCTTATCAGCCTAGGCTTTGCTTGGATATCTCTTGGAATTTCACAAAGAGGTGCAAAACATTTCAGAATACTTTAGTAGTACCCATTGAATAAAAGCACTACTAATATATGAATGAAGGACTGCTGATATAGTTAAATACATTAGTATCTGTCTTTCTTCTTATGAACCTGGGTTCTAATCCCTCCCACTGAAGGGCTGCCACAAATAAATAAAGGACAGGAAGGACCTAAACCCCACCAAAAATAATAAGCATAGGAGAACTGTAACTATATGATGAGTATGATCCATCATATAGATGTATGATTTCTTTGTTTTGTTTTAAAAGAAAATCACATCAGGTGAGAAAAAATAACCAAAATAATCCTAATCCTCGATGGTGTACCTGTTTGGCAACGGGGTCACCTCTGTTGTCACACATGTAGAGGTGACTGAAGCCTTTTTGTGGTCTTCTCCCAAATGCTGCTATGAAAATGAATTTAGATAAATTGGGACTGAGATTTGGTGAAGATTGTCAGGAGGACTATAAATTACAAAGACCAATATGTGATGAAGGGAGGAGAGAGACTGCTGAGGGATGAGGTGTTTCTCAGCTTTCATTAATGACCCATGAGAGGAAGTAAACAGAACTTGACTCAGTTTCACAGATGCTGCTCCATTCCAAAGGACTGAGAATGTTTTTTAGATTACAAAAAGCAATGCAGAGGGAAATGAGTGGGATTATAAACAAGGAGAGAAGATGGAATAAAAAATCTAGTATGTGTGTCTTTCAGGAAAGAGTGTAAAAAGCATGCATTGTCTATAGACACTGTTAGAGGAAAATCTTCAGCAACAGGGATGACAAAGGAGATGTCTATCCTCTGGCCAAACTGAAAAGACTGTTGGAGTGAAATATTGCCAGTCATTCTACAGGGTTTCTGCTGCTGGTCTGTCTACATGCAGAGGCACCCTGTGGCCAGTGGAGCATGTGTGTTTTCAGGTAAAGGGTGAAATGAGCTATCTCCATGAAAAAGGAGTGCTTTAATCAGCAGGTCTGTTCTGCATGGCAGGGAGGTGAGATTGTCTCAGCCTTTACCTGCCTACACAGGAGACTGCTTTTCTGATGCCAGCCATCTGTCCAACAGTGTCAGCTATGTGAGAACCAATGTCTTGGCCCCAACTACCGACTGACTTGGCCTCTGCTGGTTCCATGGGGGCCCTGTGAGCAGGGAGTCATAGCAGAAATCTGGGGGGACACACTGATGGCTGCTGATGCTGCTGCTTGAGGTGCAAGGAGAAGGTGATGGGGAGTTTCAAGGAAGTGTTATGCATAGCTGTAAAACCAACTCCTCTTATTTCCTTTTGATCTGAGCATCTCTGGATTTTGCCAGTGTCCCCTAGTGTCTTTCTTGGGAGAGATTATGAACAACCTTTTTTCCTTATTTAACATTACTGCTTTCACCAAGCTTCTTCTTATTTCCCTCCATTCCCCCATCTCCTTTGCCATTCCTGAACAGTCCTATTTTAGCTGTGAATTCTTTGGATGGAAGCTGTCTTGTTATCTTTGATTGCCTTTTTTGCCTTTTTTTTTAATTACTATAAACATACTTGGGAATATTTTGAACAGAGAGAAATGGAAGGTTCTTTCTTAATTACCACCAAATATTTATTTACTGTTCCCTATCAGTGCAAATTCAGATTTCTGAAAATTGCCTAGATAAAAGATTAGAGCAGAGATGGTCAATTTCCATATCCTGCAAGTTGAGTACCCAAAAGCTCATTTGGCAAAGCACTGCACATGAGAAATGAGGGCAGAGGAGAACTGAGGAGCTGATTGCGAATGGGCATCCTGCTGCTTCCCAGGGCTTCATCTCTTCCCTTACAATAAGGGAGGGAGGTAATTGCTTTGCAGCAGGCTCTTGCAGCAGCCTTTGGCTGTTGGTCTCCCAAATGCTCTTAGGTCACTTTTCCTTACAGATAGGGATCAAGATTTCCTGTGCTGTGGTGTTGCAGAAGTGGTACTTTACATTTCTGTGATCTCTTGAACTGGACTGTGTTTTTTAAGGGATTTTAAGGGCTAGGTTTGGTCTCTTACAGTGTACCTACAACCCACCAGATTTGTACTCTGTGTGCTCAGATGCAAGCATGTATAGCATACTAACATACTGCTCCTACATTGCCTAATTTTAAGATTATGGAAAAGCATAAAGTGCTTCAACTAAGACAACTTATTTTTGCTCTCTGTTTTGCCATCTACTGCAAATATATTTGGCAAACCTACTAATCAATGTTGACTGGTCTGCCGTGGGCTGTCTTATCTGTGTTTGACAATCTTGTCTGTTATGATTTGTTGAATATAATTTTGTTTTGTTATAGCCTAAATCTCAATGAAAATTCTTTACATGTCTGCTCACTCAAAATGGGATTTATTGAGGGTGATGGAAGAACACTTATAATGTGCAGTGTACTGAATGAAAATATGCTCATAATAATTGCACTTGTTTTACATCTGCATTGGTAAAAGGTTGCAAAGAGTTTGAATTAAGGAGAGAAAACTGCTGAAAAGAGAGCAGAATGCATAATATGAAGGGATGAAGTAAATTTTCTTTCACTAGGCTTTATTTCTTTTGAGACTGAGTATTTAGTCTCTAAGCTGCACAGTACTTGGTGGGTTTCTTGTGAACCCTTGCTTTTTGTAAAGAAAACGTGTTCAGATATCAGTCAAGCTCCTGAGGTTTGAACCCAAAACAAACAAAAAAATTAATTTTGCCTGCTCTAGTTTCCACTCATGTGTTGCTGCTCCCTGGACTGTGAGTAGAAGAGGCTGTGGGGAGAGCAGTGCAACTGCACCAGCCACGATGCTGCTGGGCAGTGCTAAGGAGGAGAAGCTGTGCTGCACTCCTGTCTTAGCCTCCACCTTCCCTCCCCTACTGGCACATTCCTGGCTCATTTGCTCTCTTAATGTTGTGATAGCTGAAGCAGAGACTGTCTCTTGTTTTGGGAGGGTCTGGAACAATGAAGTCCTGAAGTGGAGGTATTGGTGTGCATTAAAGGGAAAAAGAGAGAGTACAGGGGAGCTCTGGCATTGATTCTATCTGGCAGCCCTGAGGCTCAGAGTTGTGATTTAGTAAGATCTAGTTGGTACTTGGAGACCATGTAATAATGACAATTGTGTTTTTCTGTGCCTTGATATATTTTGGTGCATTTATCATTCTATTCCTTCACCTCCTCTCCTTTATGGCTACTGCATGACTGTTACTTGTTACTCTTAAAATTCTAGCAAGTTTTCAGTATAGGTGGTAAATTACAAGTGCTCTGTACTTTTGTAAGTAATTTGAGATCGGTAAAAAGAGTCTTTACTTTAAAAGAACAGACCAAATCCAAACTACATGACAACCCCACTCCCTCCAACATTTCCCCAACAATATTCTTACCACTTTGCTTTATTTTTGTATATAGCACTACTTTGGTTAATCCTCAAGCTTCACTGTAGCTCTGTCATCTACACAGACAGGTGGTGGTTTATGAGATGTGTCAAACAAAACTGAAGCATGCCAAGTGGCCATACTTGGCCACTTCAAAATCGTCATCTTTCTCTCTTGCTGTTACACTGTTCAACACCTGGCATCATGCAGCACTGTCCCCTCCTGGGTGTGTTCAGAGCCCCATCCAGTGAGCGTAACTGGTGTAGAAAACACGAAGAGAAAATGGTGTATTTTATGCATAATTCAGGAATTTAGAAAAAGTTTCTTCGCTTTATTAATTAGAAGTAGACAAAAATTATCTACTTGTTTTCTACTAGGTTAGTCCAGGGTAAATGGTCTCCTGCCTTCCAAGAATAATGTTATTATTGGTTGTGGCTTCTTGCTCTGCTCTGCACTGGGGCAGCCTCACAGTTTTGGGTGCCACAACATAAAAAAATACATTGAGCTGTTGGAGTGTCCAGAGGAGGGCAACAAGGATGGCAAAGGGCCTTGAGAAGAAGCTGTGTGAGGAATGGTTGAGGTCACTTAGTCTGTTCAGCCTGGAGAAGAGGAAACTGAGAGGAGACCTCATCACAGTTACAATTTCCTCATGAGGGGAATCTGATCTCTTCTCTGCGGTGAGCGGTGACAGGACCCAAGGAAATGGCCTGAAATTTTGACGGGGAGGTTTAGGTTGGGTATTAGGAAAAGGTTCTTCACCCAGAGGGTGGTTGGGCACTGGAACAGGCCCAAGGAAGTGGTCACAGCACCAAGGCTGACAGAGCTCAAGAAACCTTTGGACAATGCTTTCAAGCCCATGGTGTGACTCTTCCAGCTCAGCATATTCTGTGACTTGAGTCAGCCAGCCCTTGTATCTAAAATGCCTTGAATCTATATAGTAATCTGGTTAAGAAGTCAACAACTGGATGATATGTGAGACAAAAACGGCAGAGACTGTGCTTCCATTTCTCAGTCTATTAAAGTGAAAGAACAGAAGGCTTGCAGCCTAAAGCTTAATTAAACAAGTAGATTTTCAGTTAATGTATTGGAGAGAGGAACTACTTGTGTGTAAATGATAATAAGAGTTCTCTGTTAGAAAAACAGAAAACTTAGAGGGGGAAAAAAACTTAGAGATAAATAGCTGTCAAATTATTCTGAAAGCCACTGGTTACATGTCAGTCATAGGATCTTGCTGCTCATGGCAACAGCCTTTACTGACACAAGATTAGAAGCTGCTTTTTCAGCTGTCATCCAGGAGTGAACAAGTAATTGATTTTTAGGTTCAACTGCCAAATGAAAAATAACAATAATAATAAAAAATTACTTAGATTGGATAACATGTATGGCTTCCCCCTCATCCATGTGGAAAACCAAAATTATTTTACGTGAATAAAATATTACATTTTGGTTGTTATTTTCATTACAGTGAAAAGCCAAATTGATAGGTTCTCCTTATAGGTATGTTAATTGGTTTCTGCTCTATCATGGCAAAGATAGGTGGGTTTAAGCATTTCATACTGGATTTGAATATTTCATAATGCTAATTAGCTTTATTTTTTCCCATAAAGGGTCACATTTTAGAAGCTGTGTGGGGCTATGTACCGTATCATTCTCAAAAGAGACAACTTGAACATCTGATAACTTCTGATTACATGTTCATAAGATTCATAAGAGGAAAGACTGAAGTGAAATCTGCCTTTGATATTTGAATCCTCATTTCCCCTTAAAATAATCAAGTAATTGAAGCCTCTAATATAACAAAACACAAGTGAAAGTGTACAACTCCCTTTCATCTCCTTGTAGGTAGGTCCAAATAATATTTTGTGACAACAGAGTGAAATCAAAGGTGATGTTTGTCTTCAGGATGTATTGAGATGCTTTTGGAACCAGCAGGGCATTAGACCCTCACTCTCCTCACACTGGCACCCCAGGCTCATGAATCCCTGGGACTGAAGGTGCCACTTCAGTTGCTGATACTTCAGTTCATTAACCCCTGTCTTTCCAGTTGCTGGCCCTGCAGATCCCCAAATACACACATGAACACAGAAACAAGAATCCCTCACCCAGAAAAATGGAAAAAAATGGAATCTGATAGAAAATAAAGACAGATTGTGGCAATCAGGAGTAGGCTGTTGGCAGAGAACTGTACGGAGCACTGATAACCTTAGGTTGCTCCCTTTTACTCCTTTATCCCCCTCTATTTTCCCACAACTTCCCTTTCCAAATCACCTAGATCCATCCTTTTCCCTGCTCTCAACTCCTCTCATAAACATCCCTCAAGTTCTATGTGATCCCCAAATATCTGCACTCTGTAAGACACATAAGTGAACCCACCATGCTGTTTTATGTGTGTGCAGACCAGCCTTTATCACATAACCTACTGCTGTTATCTTGGCTTATATATTTTAGTCAGTTCCTATTTTTAAGGGGGTTATGATGCCTCAAGGGCCACGTGCATCTCTCTGCCATGAAAGTCTGGAGGATTTTTTGCTCAGTAGGGCTGAGCTATGTTTCAAGAAAACCATCTCTGGGACTGTGTCTGATTTTTTGCTTTCCCTCAGACTCTGATCTAGGAAAGACTGATATCAAGAGGTGACTGAGTTTATTGGCAAATATTGATTTAATAGTTAAATTAAATATTTTTTTCAATACCAAACTGGAATTTTGTTCACTTCTGAGCAAAATGTGAATTCTTGTCCTAAGTCTGATTTGTTGTTATTGTTAATTTTTAAACTCAGCTCTGTTATTCAGTTCTTAGTTCTTGTGACTTCTGATTTCTATTAGTTGCAGATGCAAGAAAACCCTTAGATAAATTCCCTCTGTTCTGACAGATCCATCTTGTAACGACTTTGCTCTACACCTTAGTATGACAGAACCTACATTAAACTTAGTTAAAGTAAAAATATTCTGGTACAGAGTTCTGATGAAAAGACATTGTGCTGTTGCTAAAAGAATTTTTATTTTATCCTCTAACATCAGTCACTCTGTGGTGTTGACTAAAACTAGAGCAAATGGTTCTCTGCATCACACTGGGTTTCCATAAAGTACTTGTGGATCTCAGCTTCCCTAGTTATTTGTGTTTCCAGCAGTACTGGAGACAAAAATGAATTGATTTTTGGGGCTACCAAAGTCACCATGCTGTAGGGTAATGGGAGCTGCCATGGAGTGAATCTGTCTATTGACCTTTCTCTTTTCCAGCAGAATTCTGTGACTGCTGTTGGCTCTTGCTGTCACCAAGCAGGAGACATAAAACCTAGATATTAGTTCAGCAATAACCTGGCCCAGGGCTAGGAGTCTTTCTAGCCATTTTGGAAAACCCAGCTTTCCAGTTGTTATGCTCTTGGAAGTAGCTGTAGATGTTCCTTCTCTGTCACAGCAGCTAACCTCTCTGTGCTCTGGCTGTGCTCCCAGCCTGGGTGGTTGTGGCTGCAGCCTCTGAGTTACACACGGAGATGAGGTAATTTTCTGCTTCTCTGCCATCTGCACAGATATATCTGCAAGGAACAAAGGCTAGCAAATACCAAAAAATCAGAAGACCGGGAAAGGGAGAGGAAAAATAAGCAGCAAATGTTAATCACTGGGATAGTAGTAAAGCAATGCTTAAAAATGCTTTTGGGTGCATTAGATTGGTTTTTCCTCTCAGGTTTGCTCGGTCAGATTTGGAGGTAATGGTTTTCAGAACTTTCTAGATGACTTCAGTACATGCCTTGCAATCTAAGGGAGAAAGGTCTTTTATCTTCCTATGTACCTCAGCTGTGAGACTGGTTTCATAGCAGTTAGCTTACCTTTGTCTAAATGAGCCATGTGTGATAGTGCTGAGAGCTCTGTTCTTTTCCCTTGCCACATGGCAGTGTTCACACCTCAGCTGTTCCCTGCCTATACATATTCAGGAGGAAGTTGCAAGAGCGTGGATTTTTTATTAATAGAAAAAAAAAACTGGTTTCACTGTCCCTGTGTAAATTTGTACTTTTTTTTTATAGCCGCAACTGTATTTTTTTAATGTAATCATAGGAATCCAAGGGTCAGAGACTTCAGGAAAATGGGAACCATTCTGAGAATCTCAGTCAAGTTCCTAATGATTTTTAGAAACAAAAGGTGAAAGAGAGGCTGATTTTTTCTAAGTGGACATATTTTGGTGTGGATTTGACACAGGTGAAGGCAAGACTTATGTGTAATGTGTAAATATCTCCCCTAGTGATGGGGAGATTATTTAGGGCACAACTGCAATTTCAAGATGCATGTGTTCACTTTTGTAAGTCCTGTAAGTTTCTTTTTGGTACAGTGTATAAAATAACTTCTGTGATGGGTGAGAATCTGTGATTGAGCCTTTCTGAACAAAAGACTGAGGCTCTGGCAGATCTCATCTCCTTGCAGAGAAACTTCAGGAAGTTCTCATGATTTTTAACCCTATTTGCATGGGCTTCTCTTGCACCTTGCCCCTCTTTGTTGCTTTGTTGTTTTGGGATTATTTCCACTCATCAGCTAACATGAATTCACATTGGCTGCTGCTCAGTACTAATCAAAATGGCTTTCTTCTGTAGAAGCAGCACAGAGGAGAGATTCTGGTGCCCTTCCCTCTGAAGAAAAAGCTTGTATTGTGTAAACCTTTATGTTCTACAGCAAATGAAGCTCTTAAAGATGATATTAACAGAGGCATAACTGATCATCTCCACAGAAGCTGAAAACTGTTTCAGAGAGCCTTTCACAAGGCAGAGCTGAGGGCTAATGTATGTAGTGCCATGAGAGCCCCCTGTTGCTAACAGGTATTTTTCAGCAGAGCCTGTCGGCATCACATGAGGCTCTGGTCTGTCTGCTTTAAGTGTATCTGGAAAGCAGAGCTCCAGGCAGCATGGTGTGCATGTAGAAGGGTGCAGCTGCTTCACAATGTGAAGCTTGGTGTGTTGTGTGCAGAAGGAGCAGAGGAGAAAAACCTGCTGCCTATGTGTATCCCTTTCTTTCCTTCTGAATCTGCCCTATTCCATCTGAACATCTCCTGCAGTCATAAATACCATTTTTTTCCCTTAATGTCCTGTGAAAACACAGGCCTGGGGAGGGCTGGATATTTCCTTGCTCAGAGGAATTTTATTCTTTTTTTTTTTTTTTAAATAAGGAGAAGGATTTGGAATATAGAGCATCTGGGTTGGGGTAGAGGTGTGGGCATGGACATGCCACATATGTGGCACAGGGCCACTGGGGCTTCTGTTTCCCCTCCACCCCAAGGAGTGGCAAGGCTTGTCCTTCATCTCAGTGCTTGAGCAGACAAGGACCCAAGGAGGCTCAGTGTTGCCACCTGTGGCATGGCTCCCTAGACCACCTTTAAAGTTCCCTGATGTAGCAGGCAGGCTGCTGGAGACCAGTGTCTCCATATCAGCTGAGAGTATTTCAACTGCTCAACAAGGATTTTCCATTAAATGCATTGGATTTGATACATTGCCATCCCTTTACTTCCATCAAATGCTTTCTCCTCTGTTCCAGCTGGGGGCATTATGTTCATAAAAGTACAAACCCTAGGAGCAGTCCTGTGACAATGGCAGGATTTGAGAGTCTGGTGTTTGCTCTTTCCTCTGTGGGAAAAGAGGGAAGTCTTACTGAAATCCAAAAGTCTGTTCAGCTTCAGCTGCAGTGGGGGGACTTGGCCTTCACCCGTAACTTGTTGCTCTACAGGGCTGGAAAGTGAAGTGGTGTTGCCTGTACAAGGGGGAAATGGAAGCAGTTGAATGGCTCAGATGAATGTGTCTGCTCTTTGTCTAAGGCTCCGCAACATGGGAAATTCTTGGGTTTTTTGACAAAGGCAGGTTTAAAAACCCTGGGCACTAAAATATTATTAAAAGAGGACATCTCTGAAAATGTTGTTCTTGTGAGGTTTTCCATTGTTACAGCCCTGGAATCCCATACCTAGTCTTGTGTCCCAGTCCTTATTTACATGAAGCTTAAGGGAGTTGGATATTCAATTTTCAACTATTTGTTATCTCACACAATTCTGTAATTTCAACTTCTTAATCTGCCTTTAAAATTATATATCAGGCTCTTATGCTTCTCCTTTGGTGCCCAGGGCTTGATTTGTACATCAAAACTTTCCCTGACCTTGGTTGTGAACATTGGGCAGCTACCTAGCTATTGTGGGCTACATCAATCTTCTAATTTCAAGTTTCTAATTCATCCAATAGGAGGAAAAAGTACATTCCCTAGTGTTGGGGTTAACTTGGTAGAATGATACCACATCACTTGAAATTGCTTTCCATACCTGGTGGTGAATGGTGTGACTTAAGAGCAGCTCTACCAGGTGTTTTATTTTACTGGTAAGCATGCTCCAAAATGTTCTGGGGATGAGTTGTCTCACTCTCTCCAACAGCAATAAGGAAAAATTAAAGTCAGGAGAGGGTTGTTGGCAACTAAGTTACTGTGCCAGCCTGAAAGCCCAGCCTGTTAAAAGTGAAAATCCATTAATTAAGTTTTGATGATATCTTTCAGGCCCAGGACAGCATAGTCATAGCAACATAAAAAAGTGATTGGACATTGGATCACATAATTTTTAGGGTGTTTCCAACTGTGGAACATTTTGTAAATGTGTAATTAATTAATTGACCAGACACGGGATGGGCCTTGATAAGCCCACTGCACTGCTGTGGGGAGGGATGGAGAGCTGGTGGGACCAAAATGAATTGCATTTTGTCTTTCACAAATGCAGCATGTTGCTGAAGCCTAGAAGAAAAATATGAGTGATTATTGAAATTCTGTTCCTGTAATCTGCTGAGTACTGATGTCTGATGAGACAGAGGCTGTTTAGCAAATACGCCCTCGCATTGCCATTAGTGTTAAGTAATGGGACTTTAATATATTTAGTTATTTAGATCATAATAGTGTATCAGCTTGATATCAAGTACTCAGCATGAAGTCCTCTGTCTTAGTCCTACCTACTCTTCATTTATCAACAAATAGAAGCCTATGACAGTGTAAATACAGTATTGCAGAACAGAAACTGCTTGCACTCTATCTTTTCAACCACTGATATATTGGGCATGAGAACTGTTTGAAAACATGTTTACAGGTAAAAAACACAAGTTTAGAATAAAACTTGTGCATTTTTTCCTCTCAGAAAATATTTTTGATGCAAGTCTGGCACTTTTCCATTTGGAAACTCTGGATTAAAATTGCAACTTTATTCTATTTCATAAGGCACCCTCTTCCACCTCTACCTTGTACTCACACACACAGTGGTTTTTTTAAATCTGGAACCAATGTGTACATTGGAAAAAAAAAAAGTATTTTAAAGACCTCCAGATGAAGAGATATTTGGTTTTTTGTGAAGTTTTATCTGTGTGCAACGGGGAAATAATTTTTCAAGCATGTCTCTATGTCTTGCTTGTATTTGTAAAGCAATGGCAAGGCTGGAATTAGAAATCATGTCTGCTGAACCTCAGCTCCACATTTCTAATGCAGCCCATGCTTCTCCCAAGGTGGGTACTTTTAAAATGATGGCACAATCACTGAAATCTGAGATGTCATGAAAAAGAAAAACACAGTATTTCTGAAAAAACCTTGATAGAGCATTGGGGCAGATGGCAGTGGGAGAGAGATGAAAAGCAGTCCCTGGTGCGAATAAAATGCATTCTATTCAGTTCACTTTGGTTACAGAGCACATTGTACTGAATTTTATAACAGTGTTATCACATAAAAAGTTATGTGACTAGATGTCTGTGTTGTTGCAGTTGTCTGCACTTAAAGAAAGGCAATAATCTTTGTACCCTCAACCACCCACAGGAGTAGAAACCCCCTGAAAGGCCCATTTCTAGCAGGAAGGTTTGGAGCTAGGGGCACTCAGTCCATTGGACTGCCAGCTTTTGTGGTCAGCTCTACAACATTCTTGCAACCCGCAGGTCTCCTTCAGTGTTCCCTAGTTCCTTGTGCAACCAATTTAGACAGACCTGTCAGTTCAGAGAGAAGATTTTGAGAGCTGCCTACCACTCATTGCCACAGGCAAATTTCAGAATGGGCTAGTTCTTTCATGGAGGATGCTTTTTTAAAAACAAATGGGAACAAAATGGGATCTAAATGTCTTCATGCAAATTGTTTGCTGCTGTACAGCTTCTGTGTGAAGGTCAGATGAGATCACACAGATGAGCACAACACAAACAAGAGCCACAATCGTGGAATTATAGAACCACACAATGGTTTGGATTGGAAGGGATCTTAAAGATCATCTGGTTCCAACCCCCTGCCATGGATGGGGACACCTTCCAGGCAGACAAACTTCTGAAAGAATGTGCAGGAGGCAGGTGTAAAAATACGTAGTCAAAAGCTCAACCACAGGATCTTCCCTGGCATACTAGACATCATGGCTAAAGATGAGCTGGTGGAACGAACGTGGTTACCTGGTTTGGTTACACATAACAGAAAGTGTTTTCCCACTGGTAGCAAGTGTGTGATCATCTCTCAAGTGCTAAAGGAGTGTGGCTTGGCCTCTCTCTCGAGACTGATAGTGGGGGGAATGATGGGGCAACACACAACATGCTGCTAAATCACTCCTCAGAGTATCTCCTACTGCACACAGACACAGGAGAGTACTTGAGGCATTCTTCCAAAACCCCACCTGCCCTGAGGCTAGAAAAAGTCTTTGATCTCTCTTCTCATTTTGAAGTCATTCATCACCACTTCTCATTTTGAAGTCATTCATCACCACAGTGGTATGAAAAAAGTAAGTGGTTCCCCAAAAAAATAGGTGATTGCTTTACTTTTTAGCAATTTGAGGCAAGTTCTTAAAAGACAAACCCTGGGAGGCAAGGCAGAAGAAAATAGTTTCTGCTGTGAAGGAGACTTATTAAAAATAGGGAACATGTAAAGAAAATTCACTCTCTAAATATCAGCTGTGCACGTCCAAATTGATTTCATGAATCTACCACCTTTTCTCACCTTTCTCTCCCCTCTGATGAGGTCACTTTAATAAGTTTCCAGCTGCGATCCCAACACTTGGTGAAAAGTCTATGGGAAATCCATTCAAGTAGCTGTAGTTTGACATAAAGGCCTTCTATTAATGAAGTGACACCAGAAACATAGCTTTCATCTCCTGCAGGGTCACTGCTATAAGGAAGTACTTATGCTAAAGTCATTCTTTTGTTCGGAAACATGGTCTTGACTGAGGTGCCAGACCCCTGGGAAATTACATTTCTGTGGAGCTTGAACATAATGAGCAACAAGAAAATCCTACTAGCTCAAAAGCCAGGTTGGTATATTCCTGCTGCACCAACACCCCCAGGTCAGCAGCATTCAGGCAGCATCCTGTGTGCTCACCTCTGCTGAGATAATTGCTAACCTTGCAGCTCATTCCATGGTGTGGTGAGTTGACCCTGCCTGGACACTAGGTGCTTACCAAAGTCTTACTTTATGGCTCCCATCCTCATCAGGACAGGTGAGAGAAAATATAAGGAAAGGCTTGCTGCTTGGAATAAGCACAGGAGAAATCAACTCACCAATTGCTGTCACAGGCAAGAAAAATTTGACTGGGGAAAAAAATTATTAACAATCAAATTAGAGTAAGATTATGAGAAATAAAAACTAAATCTTAAGACATCTATTCCCTCACCCCTCCCTTCTTCCCAAGCATGTATATTAAATTCCCTGCTGCTGCCATTGACTAGGAGGTCAGAGTGCTGCCTGCATCCCAGTTCTCCATCTAAAAAAAATGTATCTCATCACTCAACTTACACTAGCAGCACAATGTGTGTCTCAGTGATTTTACACTTGCAGAAATCATGTAGCAATGCTCATGTCAAAGCTGAAGTACTGGTGCCACCCATGTTCCTCTGCCATGTTTCACCCCAGCTCCCCACTGTTCCAGTCCTAAGTGCTAATCACAACCCCAGGCAATTTCTCTGGAGAAACCAGAGAGACCTCAGCTGAAAGCAAGATGAGATGGCTCTTCATTGAGATTTATCTGCAGTGTCAATTGCAAATTTCAAAATTCCCGAAATTGTTAATAGTGGTTGCCATTTATTGATGAGGAATGCTTTCCTCTGTTTATTGGGCATTCTTGAGCTTTATTGAAAATAAATAGATTGATTCTTCCTAAATACATAAAAAACATCTGTCTCAAAGTCCTGGAGACCATCAGAAGTTGTCTGTCAACCACAGACCATGAGGAAGACCCCATACCTGCTTGTTAGTGGATGTCTAAGGTGATGACTGGGAGATAGCTTCTGTGCAAGGGCATCTATGGGTGTAGGCATGTCCTTGCTCTGACATAGAATGACCATTCTTATGATTTTCAGTGTTCTTGACCATGTGAAGCTTGTATTAAGAGGGGTCTTCCTAACTAAAGAAAAGTTTCTGACAATCTGCTTTTAGAGGTTATGCTTTTACAAGGTCAACAATTTCTTCTTGTTATGCTTGTTAGAGAGCATGTGCAAATGTGAATCAAGTTACAGGATCATTTCTAGCAAGGAAAGGCTTGAAAAAGTTCACCATTTTTTCTCCCCCAAGCTTCAAAGTGGGGAAAGGGAAAAACATGTTATCTGTCCTGATTTGTCATGTTTTTGTTTCTTGCCCCCACTACTATTTTTCCTAATAAAAAAAAAAAATAAATGGTAAGAACACTTAAAGGGGAGAAGAAAGAGGTCTGTTTTTCTGTCCTTAAGCATGGCCTTGCATGATGTTAGACTTTGCCTTGCTGTGCACAGTTTTGTTTGCCTGTCCTGGGCAACTCAATTTTACCCAGGCTGGAAGTGTACCGTATTCAAGTGCATTTTGTATGTAACTGCTTCCAGGTGGGCTTCGAGTTTTTTAAAGCCTGTGTAGAAAGCAATGGAAGCATTTGCATTTTCTTCTTGGAGGAGTTTAACAGGAGACACAAAAAAGGTGACTCAGTACTACTGATATTCATCTTCATTGTATTGATCTCCCATTTTAATGATAGAGGAAACATGTCCACTGGGTGCTAGTTCATTTTCAGCTAATTCTAATGGGAAAGGTTGGAGAGAAAAATGATTTTTAAATACTTAATCTCTTTAGCAATTAGGTGATTTGGGCTTTTAAATAGTATAAAAGGCTGTAATTTACAATTTAAATAGTGCAGATTATGGTTGCCCTGAGTCAGGAAAATGAGTTCTGTGAAAGATTTAATAGAAGTTGTCAGATGATGGAAAACTTTGTATCTGTATGATTAAAGTGCTCCAAAGTTTGCATTTTGCCAACTTTATTGTATAAACACCACTAACTGCAGAATCAGGCTGGAGATAGATCATGAAAATGCTTGTAGAGCTGGAATGCTATGCCAAAAAATACGTGCATCTAGGGAAAGGAAAATAGCTGTCAGATTTCTTGCCATTATTTAATGATAGAGATGCAAGCAGCTAGGCAAGAATATAAAATAGAGGGACACTCTTCCTGCAGGACTTTATTAATTCTATTACCTCCAGCCCTAAACAGAGAAACTTTGGGCTCGTACCAGAACTCTGAGCAGAAGGATTGTTTGCCTTTCTCCTAATTTTCTGTCTCCACTTTCAGGAGCCCAATGGTCTCTCCAGATTGGGAGATTCCAATTGTCTCTGCAGTCCCAGTGATGGGAAGAAAAACAGCAGCGTTCCTCTGTGCCTGTCTCGAGAGGGGAATGACTAATCCACAGGCATACAGACTGATAACGCTGGGAGCAGCCCTGTGGCATAGCAGGATAAATGCAGAGAACAATGGCATGGTTTCTTTTAGGGCAGTTGATTTCTCAACAAAAAACATGACAATGCTATGACTGCTGGATATTTGATAATACAGTTTTTGATTAACTGCTGAAAATGCCACACACTTTTGTGTTTTGTCTAAAATGATCAGTGACAAAAATTATTTATACTGTAAAGAGATGTATTTTGGCTTCTTTTTTTTTCCCCCCTCTCCTTGCTTATTGAGAGGGTAGTTTTCCACAAAAATAGAAGTTTTGCTTTGCAGTCTGATGTCTCTACAAGCAAAAGGTGAAGTGGGGAGGCTAAGGTCCTTGAGGAGAGAAAATCAAATTCAGGGTGCTGGGAGCTGTGTGAAGCAGTGCTTTGCAAGGATCTGAGTGACTTGACATTGTTATTGTGTGGCAAGACAGATGAGCTTGGAAATGTGAACTCAGAAGGGATATATCAGCTGAAGATCAGCTCTGCTGAGGCTCAACAGTGTGGAATGAAGTCTACCTGTGAGTTGAAGACATGAATGTCTAGTTTGCTTCTCTACCTGCTTTTGTAACAAAGCCAAGATGCAAGTCATTCTACAACAATTTATGTTGTGATATGTGAATGAAAGACTTAAATAGTTTTTTGAAACAGAGTTAAGCAAGGTTACAGTATTTAATTTTGTTTAAATGGAAGGGGGTTTGTACTGATTAAGAAGACTAGTCAGTGTGAATCTGTTTTCTGCGCAGC
The DNA here is from genome assembly GCF_971803275.1 of Cyanistes caeruleus. Taxonomy (NCBI): domain Eukaryota; kingdom Metazoa; phylum Chordata; class Aves; order Passeriformes; family Paridae; genus Cyanistes; species Cyanistes caeruleus. The sequence goes on from NC_141705.1 coordinate 44,650,513, forward strand.
CTCTTTCCCAAGTCATTTGGAAGCTTTCTGTACCAAGAACTGTGTGACATATGAGGAGATGATGCATTCTTCCAGTCCTATGGCATCTGAAGTGGCATGTGGTATTTCCATGTGCTCCTGCTGAAAGAGGGAGCAATAAGTCTGCCATGTCTCAGGCAGGCCTGGTGGAACAGGATTAACGTGACTGGTGTGTATTTGGCTCAGCAAAAGGGAGTGCAACTTCTTCAGGGATCAAGGTAAAACAAATCATTTCAGTTGAGAAACTGTTCAATAAAAATGAAACAGCTTTTTTTTTCCTGAACTCTCATTCTGGGAAGGAAAAAAAAAAAAAAGATAAGCTAATGCTTTCTTGTAAGCACTTCTATCTTCTCCTACACAGAAGAAAAAAAAGATTGAATTACTAGAATTTCCCATTCAATAGAAACGTTGATTTCTGCCTGCCCTCCTTCTCCTGCCACATAAGGCAGAAGATTATTCTTGAAACCAGTAATAAAGGACCAGAAATGGACCACTCAGTTGCAGAGAAGAGTGAGACAAGAGTGTCAGTATTGCCATTTAAACATGGATGGTGTCAAAGAGAAGGTTTTTTTCAGAGGTGTGCTCCTGCAGTTCCTGGTTAGCCATTAATGCTGAAATGTATTCCCGCCTCTGTTTGCTGTGCTGGGCATGTCTGAAAACTTCCAGCTTTTTGTGCATGCATTGAAAAGTGAATTACACCAATTTGAAATGCTAGAGTCATGAGTGCTGAGAGCTTTTCAGAAGTCTGGACTAAAAAGATCTAAAAAATTTAATTTTGACTTGGGAAAGGAGTTATTGGTGGAGGGAATAAATCAAGGTAAATGTAAGATAATACTGAACAGAATGAGTCATGCATGGCAAAGAGCAATTTGCTGAATTAATGCTTCCTTTGTCAATGGGCATGTTTTACAGGGCTGGGAGCAGGGCTGAGATCTAGATAAGGCCAAAAATTTACTTTCTAGATCTAGAGCTGTTCCATCTGCATATTAGAGGAGAGGAAAGATGTTGGAGTCAAAGGCACAAGAAATACTCCTTTACTTGTGCTGACAAGCTCTGACACCCAAGAGAACACTAAGTTTAGCCTAAAACCATAGAGACAACTTCTAAAGTTAAGGAAAGAAACTCATAATGTGAGTGTGTAAGAGTTAACAAAAGTCACTGAGTGAAAAAGTTAGAGTTTAGAATTTTAGCTATATTAATAAGTGAATCCAAAATGAAGACTTTGGAGCATTGTCTCTTTCTTCTTGTTGTTCTTCTTCCTTCTTCTTCTAAGGGTTTTTGAGTAATATTTGAGGATTGGATAAAAAAGTCTGCATTGCAGCACACAGGTGTCAGGTCATTGGGTCACTAAAGAAAATAAGTTACTTAGCATTTGATTATTGAGGAAATAGACACATAAAAAGCCTTAGAGAGATTCTTCATCCCTCCATTTTGCACCTCACTGTCTTAGTGTGTGTAGCTCCTTGTACTCCATAAATATGTAATACATATTTTAAAAAAATAAACAACTGAGCCTGAACACAAGAAAACCGCCTCTCTCTCATCAATCTCAGTCCTGGGGAAAAGAACCCAACCCCAAGTGTCACCATGACAGAAAGACAATGTGGATAAGAAGCTGATGGATGTGGATTTCTTTCAAAGTAATGAGTTCAAGAAAAGGCAGAAAGGAATTTGGCCCTGATCTGAAGTGGGTTGGACACAGAGCAGGGAATATAGTCAGAGGAAAGAATGATGCTTCTCCAAGTCCAAGGGTGCCCCATATGAATGTGGTGGGGACAGAATACCCTCTCTGGTATGAGTTTGATAACCATGAGTATTGTGCTGGCCTAGTAAATGAGGTTTGTATGTTTTTTTGTGAGACTTGCCAGTTCCTTTACTGTCATGGTCTATTTTCAATGTCTGGGCATCCTATTTGTTGACTGAGTACGAGGCAGAGAGCTGGAGACTGCAGTCAAGGTTTACTTCTTTTCTGCAGTGATGTATCGACTTCCTTGCAGGATATTTCAGTGTTTTTTCCTCCCTAGTGTAAATATGAACTCTGAAAGTTGTATGAATATACACCTCTTTTAGCTTAGCATTTTTGCAGGCAGTTTCTCCATAGATAAATCAGTCTTCTGTTGCTCAGATATCTTAAAGGGTAATATCTTAACACTGCAAGGTAATAACATTCCCCTGCTATAATTTCTCTAGCCCATTAGTTTGAAGAGTGATTTACACTTGGAGGAATTAAGAGAGTTGTCCAGCTCATACAGGATGCTGTGCTAAAGTAGTACAAGTATGTCTGTAATGCAGCTCTCTATGCTGGTTTCTCATCAGCTCTGAATGAGGTGGAGGTCAAACCAGGAGAAGTTCAGGACTTGCTTTGAGATCCTAATTTATATTGGTGATACTCCTGCTTAAAAGTACTGAAAATAATAAGTGTTTGAAGTTATCTTGCATAAATAAATTACAGAATGTGCAACAGCAATGACAGCATTGCAGATGTACCAGATGTACTCGGGTGGTTATTTAGTGCCTGAGCAGGGCCAACAGCATGTTCAGACCAGGTTGCTCAGGACTTCTTTTAGCACAAGGGCAGATTCCTCCTCTGAGCAAGCTTTTCCAGTGTTCTATTATATCTCAAATGAAATCAGAAAATAGCCAAAAGGCAAAATCAATTCCTTGCTTGCCAATTTTGTTGTTTTGCGGTTATGTATTTGCTTCTTTATGTAAAACAGCCCCTCTCCCTATTTTTTTTTTGTATGAAGGGTGTCAAATCCCCTTATCTAACTTATTTTGTTCACATTTTTTAAAACTGAAAAGCAGTGGAGGGAAAAAAAGCATAGGGAGGAAATTTCAGTTTCTTTCTTTTAAGTCCTTTTCTATCTGTGCAGAGGATAGAGCAGGACTGGAGATCACCTGCTGTTTCTGACATAATCCTTTGGGATTTGAAGATGTGAGAGTAGAGTCTATTTCTGATCTTTGTTGCCTTCAACAGCAAAGGCAGCTCTTGGAACTGACAGACTGAGGCTCAATCCTTGATTGTGTTGAAAAAGATGCAGTTTACTTTCTCATACCAAACCTATTCCTAACAGAAACTACAGCCCAACCAAGTTGCTGCTGAGGGTGTAGGCAAGTGTACCTCCAGGAAACACTTGTGTTGTGGTAGAGTGCTGTAGTGTGGTAGCAAAAAATGGAGGTTTGAATTGCTTGGTTTCTTCCTCTGAACCAAAATGTTACTGCCTTGACTACCAGCAGAGCTGTGCTAAGCCATACCCACCTTCCACTGAATGGGGATTTAAAATCTGCCTGTGTATGGGACAGCTTTTATGCTGCTGCTGGACCAGTGAGGTGTCAGGAGGGAAACACCATTGGAAGGAATTCAGCCAGGCTCCCAAAGCTGAGCTGCCATAGACTGTGCTAACAAAAATAAGGAAGAAATCAAAATCAAGAAGTTGCATGCCAGCTTCTTGCACACAGGGAGATGGAGTGGTGAACAAACCAGTGTTTGCCAAGTGGGAAAAAAGACACTGACTGACAGGGAGAAATGTTACTTGATGGTTTGAGGGACAAGCAAGCAGAATAAATCCAAACCACTGCTTATTCATCAGAATGGGACAACATGGAAATTAATTGCTAGCTGGCATTTTCCAATAATAGGTCTCTTTAAACTTAGTGATAATGCCTGCAATTTTTTCCAGACAACCACAACCACTTTGCCTTTACCTCTGCTCTTTCTGCAAGATCTGTGTGAAGCCTGGTGATGAGGGGCAGACTGTTAATTTCAATCATCAGCCCAAGTGTGGCAGCGGTAATCAAAAATGGATGGTTAGAGGAAGGAGGCTAACAAAGCAGTAAGAGCAAATATTGGCAAGTATTAGCAAATATTTGTTAGTATCACTGCTGTCATACAGTGCAATGTGAGTTCCAGCCAGTGTCAGAGAAAGTTTAAAGCTGTGCTGGAAATCATAAAACTGTAAGGGAAATTTTGGGTCCCCAGCTGTTTGGAGAACAGCTTGAACCTTCTGATAAGCTGAATTATAGTGGGATTGGGGTGCTTGACAGATTCCTTGAAAAATCCCATCCTAAGAAGTTGCTTTCTGCTTTGCATCAATTCTGCAGGTAGTCTTGGGTGTGTTCTTCCTCTGCTCTCACCAGTAGAAGCTTTGCCACATGCTCTGAATATGTCTCTGCTTTCATTCTGCCAGCTTTATTTGTCAGGTTTGCTTTATATTCTGCAAATGCTCAATTGATTCATTTGGCAGATTTATGGATTTTCCTCACACCAGTTGTGGTTTAATATGGAAAATAAAGAGGTGGGTTTCAAATACCACATGTTCTAGTATCTCTGCCAGTAAAAGAGTATATGGAGGGACAGAGCAAATCTCAACTGATATCTGTTTTTTATTGTCTGTCTGCTTAATCAGTTGAGGCCAAAATTTTTTTTATTCACCCCAAGGGGACAATCAAAGTTCAGACGTTAAGTATTGATTTAATTTACTGGATTCAGAGATGCTCCTGGAAACTATAGTCAGATCCTCTCACATATTTAGCACCCAATACTGGAGAACTCCTTTATACATCATTGCTACATTAAAAACATCCTTAAGAACATGGGTTTGCCAGAAAATGTTCTAAGGGGTTATATAGGCGTGTTATTTCACTCCTATAGTAGAAAAAGTCAAAGTTAAGTTCTAATTTTTCACTTTGGGTGTGAAAATAGTGAGGTATTGTGCATTTCTTTCCTCAGTCCCCTGTACAGTCGTGGATGTACAAGAAAAGAGAAGGCTTGTTCAAGATTTGGAAAAGATCCCTGCAGTGGAGCGGACTGGTTTCACAACAGCTTTCAGATTTTCAAAAAAAGTTTGAGAATTTGTGCTTGCTTTGAAAACCAGGAAATTCTGAATGTTTTCATGATACTACATAGCATCAATAGTGGTATCTTCAACTTACAGGTCTTTCTAATAAGAAAAAAAAAAAGCTGACCCTAGATCTGAGAGGTCTTGCTTTGTCAAAAGGAAAAAAACAATTGTGGAGGCATCTGGAATATGATGTGTATTTTGAAAAGAGTTCCTGGAGAAATTTATCTTAACAGTATTCCAGCCAGCTCTGCATTATATCTAAAGGCAGATCTAGAAATGATTTCAGAAAAAATATGGTGTGTGTATCTTGCCTAGGTGTCAGTGTACCAACAGAAGATATGCAGATAATGCAAATAATAAAATACATAAATTTGCTCTTGCAAATAACATTTCTGAGTTGCATCTGCAATCCTAATTTTATATGTTGGTTGAAAAGGATGATGACTTTGGAATATTTACATAGTGAGCTATGTTAATTGTCTCTCCTCAGATGCTCTAAGGTCAAATTTGGAGGTTGCAACTTAGGCACTAACATCAAAATGCAGAACAGCTAATATTTTGTTTCTGGGAGCTTCCTTGGTTCATCTAAATCAGGGTAAAATAACTTTAATTTGCTAGTGCAATAAACCTGTTTTGAATGTCAAATGTGAAACAGTAAAGTGAGGATTAAAGATCTGTATTTACTATCTATATTACACAGAAAGTATACACTGTATAAAGCAAAAAAAAATACTGCAGTTGAATGTGGGGGTGACAGTAAGAGTTTGTTCTCACACCAGGTTTTAATTAGGGGAGCATCAAGCCTGAGAAACTCCACTGGATTTTTCAGTTTTGCTTTACTGTACTTCAGCAGAATTTCATCAGCCATGGGCTGTATCTGTAATGTATAATCCTGCCCTAGTTAAACCTGCAGTGCTAAAGGGGCTAACACAAAGGAGATATTTGCAGTACATAGAAACATTTAAAAGTCCTCTGAATGAGAAGTGAGATGGAAGTTCTCACTTTCTACTATAGGTTCCTGTCTGTAGAGGTTATGAAATGTTTTCTTCTGCTTATCCAAACCCCTTCCTGTAGTTTTTCCTTTTGATTTTGGAAAACTCATTGCTCTTCTGAACCTACCATCTGTCAGGTGGAATCATCCTGTTTTTGCAAAAAAGGGAACATAAGTTGTTGAGAGTGCTTGAGAACTGTTTAAACACCATTGCTTATAGACAAAAGGGGTGCAGCTTTCTTTGGCCTCTCATGTTTGGACTCCTTTATGGATGATGTGAACCTAAGGTATGTTATGTTCAACAAGTGTTTGCTCAGAGAAAAGCTCCAAGGGATCTTCCTGAAATCAGAAGGGGGGATGCAGCATTTGCATGGCTATCAGGGAAACATCTCCTGCATGTAGCAATAACAAACTTTGGAAACCTACGCTGATTTCAGTTTTAAGTGCCATGCCACAGGGGCAGAAATACCTGGAAAGAATTTGCTATGTTGCTTAACTTTTCCACTTTTTTTCCCAATTTCCCCATGTCTCTGCACTGAATGCCATGGGGACCCAGTTTTTCAGCTGTTCCTTCCAGAACATAGGATATGAGATGCTTCAATCTTAGTCTTTGCCCGGGTGTGGTTACAGAAGAGCATTGGATCCAATGCATATGACTCTGCTGTTGCTCTGTTTTCTTCTCCTACTGATTTCATCTAAGAACCCTGAACATGACACCAAGTCCCTCCCCAGCTCCTGCACCTTTTTTGCTCATCAGGCCCCCAGCAAAGAAGGCTACTGTAATTTTTTTTCTCCAGGAGAACAGAAAACAGTCATCAGGTACAGAGCCTGCCGAGAAAGCTGTGAGATAAGAACCTGACTAGCAAGAATGGTGCAGAGCAGGGTCTGCTCAGGATAAGATGGCCTGGGCAGAGACTAATGAGGAAAAGGTGAATCTGGGTATGTGGTGAGTGGCTGTTGCAGAAAAAGGATAACAGGGAAGAGAAGAGGTGCAAGTAGGTAAAATTGCCTGAGACCACCTCCTCTTCACTGGATGGGAAATGTGTTTATGACAAAGAACCTGTAAGCAAAGCAGCTAATACAGTGCAGAAATGTGGAGAAAGAGCACTCAATTGTGTCCAAGTCCCTTCTTGAATCAGGGTCCTGCTTCTGCTAAAGTGTAAGACAACTAGATTTATCACTATTTACTTTTAATCAATTTCTCTTTACTATTAATCTATCTCTATTTACTGTCTTTATTTACTAAATATATTTACTGTTTGTCACCTTTCCCTCACTCAAAGAAATGTGTAAAGAATAAGCCTAGGCTTAAGCAGGATCACGGAGATATTATTTGAGATAGGCACAGTCCAAGTTTCTTGGGCAGCTTTGTGGTCGAAGGCCTCTCGTGAAACCACCTTATGAATCTGTTCACCTTGCCAGACTTGTGGCTTTGTTTGCACAGTAAACTAAATTAGTTTCTTAAACGAAGTAGTCATAAACAGAAGGTAAATTAAAACTGATCTCGGATGATGTTCTTGGTGGGCCTGACCTCCTGAGGCAATGTGCTGTGAAGAAGAAGCCTGCCATTTTTCAGATGCATTGCGGCAGCTTCATGCTTCGCATGACAAAGACAGGCTCTCAGCCACAGCTTCAACCTGCCCCTGCGAGAGGTTAATGGAGCTAATCAGGGTTCGGGGGAGAAGAAAGAGTGGGTGGGTGGGTTGCCTAACAACGAAGGGCAAGGTGCAAGGAGAAGCTTTTTTAATTTGTTTGTTTGGAGAGATTCTCAACATCTATCATCGGTCTCTGTTTCCTTAAAATCGGGGATAAAACTTCCAGTGATTGCCTGCTCTTCTGAGTTTTAGTATGCAGCCCACCTGCACACAGCCCTTTCTTCTGCAGGAGCTGGCTGTACAGTCTGTCTTGATTAGATGCTGTAGCTTTGGCATTCTTTCAAATTCTTCTGATACCAATCTTGTCAAAACTGTCAATTCTTTCTTAAAATACTAACAAAACACGGAGGACAAGGTAATGCGCTATCCAGGTATTTAAAGCTTTTTTTGTTTTGATTTGCTATTACCTCTTATTTTTCTCCCTATGAGGGACACAAAAGAGAAAGAATAGATAGCAGATCAACAATCAAATTACAATGCTTGCTTTTTAGCAGTCCATGCTGTCGTGATTCACTGTAATCAACTGCCGGTGCTCCCAGTGGAGGAAAGGAATTGAGATAACTTGATAAAGCATCTCGACTGTATTCAGGCTTCATCTGGCCCAAGCTTTTCCTTCGTTAATATTTCAGGTTGCACTAGGATGTAACCTTCTTAAAAGAGATCATTTGGGGATGAATTCTCATGGCTTCAGTTTCATTATAGTGCTGTAGCAGGTAAAAATGTGTAATCTTTTTTTTAGTACAGTTGTTCCATTGAGAAGCTTCAGGTTAAGGATTTGTTGTCTTTCGCTCTTCTTGGGAATAATGTATAATTAATCTGACTTTGGGAGAGCATAATCAGCAAAGAAATAATACCAAAGAACAGCAGTATGGTCTTCCACATTATTGTTGATTGTGTGAATTTGTGGAGGAGCCTTGGGTGAGGTCAGGCCATGCACGCAGCGCTTGTCCTGACCGTGCGTTGTGGTGGTGGAAGTGAAATGCAAATGTAAAGATTGGGTGAGAAAGCTGCACTGGCTCTGAGTGGCTGAGTGACCAGGACTGGCTATATATTTGTACATGAAAAATGCCTTCTTGGACCTGAACTTTTGCAAAAGGGGAAACAGCAATGAAACAGTGATTGAACTGCTTGCTCTCAGCAGTTGTGTTAATATCAGGACTCAGTCCTGACAAATCCATATAAATTCCTTGGCTTCTGGACTCTGCACCTCTTTAGGTGGCTGAGGGTTTGTGTTACCTCCTTTCTAGAACATGTGTTTTATGGAGAGGGAATGAAGGGCCTCACTTGGCTTCTTTCTACCTGAATTGGCTGCATCCAAAACTTCCCTTCTTTTTTGTCATCCCTCCTAAAGTGTGGATGGATGCAGGGATATGAACTAGCAGTGAAAAGCTTGCAGTGGCTTGTTCTGTGGCTGGGAAGTGGAAGAGGTTTTACAGCTGGGATGACATTTCTGTGCTTGTGTGAAAGAAGCAGCGTAGCTTCAAGAGCCCATGAGCCCCGATTAAGTGTCTTATTTTTTATATACATCATAAATAAAACTTCAAAGCTTTGAAAGTGAGGAAAGGGGATGAGAGCACATTCTCCCATTCACTAGAAGTGTTTTTGCCTGCCAGAACCATTTACTAAATCTGCTAAACAGCTTTGTTAAGGTGTTTATCCCACCAAGACAGTTCATAGCTGTGGGCATTCAGGGATATAGAAACGAATTCAGGCTATGCCAAGCATACAGGACAATGTTCCTGAGCCTGACACAATATAGTGGCTCATCTGCATAATCCCTCCATCCTGCTTGAGATGGAGAATGGAAAAGCAGTAGATACTGTATGTCAACCCTGACAGCTTTATTATAACTAGAGAGTCTGTTATTCTGGTCTTGCTACTTTCTTCTTGCCAGAATTCAGTCTGTAGAGGTAGGGCTGCATTGCCCCCTTTGGGGAGTTGGAAAACTCTGGAAAGGTGGCAAGGATGCAGAGATTTCACTTTACACTCTCCCTCAGTGTATCTGAAGATGCTGCAGACTGTCACTTTGCAGATACATGGAAGAGAGAACATGTGGCTGTGTGGGCTGGCCTGTGTAAGGTAGAGTGCACAGTGGGTGAGCAGAGGAAGGCAGGGGCAGGTTTCCAAACCTGCCAGCTCTTATTTAGGCATGCCCATCAAGTGGCTAGATTTTCAATAGGCTACTGCTCTCAGCAGGAGTTGCTGGGTGCTGAGGCCGCCTGAAAATTTGGCTTCTTGACAGTACGATGCATCACTTAATTGGAAAGATTTCTTTCGGCACCCTGTGAATAATCCGTTCTGTTTGAGTGTAAATAATATCTCTAATATTTCCTTTTTGGCTTTTGTGGGATATCATGGGGGATTTTTTCCCCAAAAAAAGCTAAGAGAGACTCTATTTATTGAAGTTGGGTGAATAATTTTGAATGAATAATTTATTCAGGGAATCAAATCTGTTTCTGCTTGCAAAAATCTCCCCTCTTCAATTACTTACTCAAATGCATGTGACAAAATTTTTTTACTGGCTCTCTCTTCAACCCCTTGCAATTCCCATGCAGCCCTTCTCATGGGCTTGGGACAAGTCCAGTTTGGGATCTTGTTGCTCAAACATGGGGAGTAATGTGGCAGCAACTTCCTGGACAGGTAATCATGTGCAGCTGTCATGAGGGCATTTAGAATAGTGTTGGTTCTAGTAAGCATTTGGGGCAATATGAATCAGTTGTTCATGCTTTCCAGGAAGTACCAGGTGAAGAACCCTATAAAAGTGCTCCTCTGTTGTGTAATAATGTTGTGTCCACTGGGCAGAAATTTTATACAATCCCACTGAGAGTTTCAGCACCTGAATGCAGATGGTACATCCAGCAGATTGCTCATTTGTTTTGGAGGCATTTGTCCTGCTGCTGTAGTTGGATGTCCAAATCAAGGCTTGCAGGTACCTGTAGCCACAATATTCCCAGCTTGCTACATGTCCTTATCCCTGTTTTTTTTGGTTTGGTGTGTGGTTCCTCTACGTAGGTTGTAAAGCTTTCACAGCAGGGACTCTCCCTTACCCAGTAAATCTGCAGGAGGCAGAGCAACAAGATGGAGTGACTTCTGTGTCCTGCTTTTTGATGGCCTGACAGCAGATGCAGTCCTGTGGACTTCAGCTGCACAACTGGACTTAACAATACTTCCAACTCCTTTAATTTCACTCAGCTACTTAGGGAATGAAGTGCAATGTGTCTAGTAGCAGAATTAGTTGAATAACCGAGGTGAGATGCATCGTAGAGCTAATCCACACCTCCTACTGTAGCTGGCAAAAGGGAAATCTCCATCAAAGGCTAACATGGAGCTGGCAAATTGACTGAGTTTTCTGAGGCACCCTCCAGCAGTCTGATCAGTTGAATAATTTTGGCACCTAACTCAAGAGCATAAAATGAGATGGTATGAGCATGTGTGTTCAATGTAATCCCAAGAAAAGTGTTTGGAAGTCCATACCAAATTTCTTTCTTGTGGTATGAAAGCTTTTAAGAGGCAATTGAGTCATGGCTGGGCAAAGACTGAGCTATCTGATACTGATAGACAGGCCCTGCCTGAATTTGTATGTGATCAGTGCAGCACTGTCCCAGATTTCAGGGCACCTATACAGTTAGTGTTTGGCACCACGTCTCTAGCACAGATGAAAATCAAATTAGCCAGAGTGTAAAGGCCCTGTGGACACCTGGAGAATATCTTTAATTTGTCTAAATTTTTAAACAAAGTTTAAGCCTTACAGAAGTTATGTCAAGGTTAATTTGCTTTAGTGCTCTGTTGTCTGCTTGAACCAGTTGCCTGTTCCTTTCCATCTGTGCCGTCATACTGCTAACAGGAGACAAGTGCTCTGCAGATCACTCTCCTGCAGGAACCATTCCTGGGACTGCAGGAACTGAGAAAGACTCTTAATCTGCATTTACTGCAGCACCCCTGGACCTGCAACAATTTCTCTAATAGACAAATCTTTGTCAGGGAAAGTAAGCAATGAACTTTATGCAAGCTTCTTCCATAAATTACTGCTAACTAAATCAATAGCAAGCCTCGCCTGCTACTCTCAGTTTATTTCCTTCTCTTTCTGCATGAGCAAATGCCGACACACCTGCTAACTGCACAAATAGCACAGAGATGTGCAGGGTGTCCCTAGAAAGAAAACCACGAGCAACTTGGCCAATGTGGCCATCAATGAGTGAGATCAGCCTTGTAGTGAGAGGAGAGCATGAAAAGGGCATTCTGGAAGGTGCTGGATCAGATGATGTGTCTCACCATGGTTTATGTACCCATACGTCCCAAAGCACTCTGCCCTTCAACTTCCTCTTTCAAATTGGTAGAAAGGATTTAACTTGAACAAAGAACTACTGTATACACAAGGTGAGAGAATAAATTGCTCGAAATAAGGCATCCAGTGTTGCTGTTGAAATTTCCTCTGAATTTTGGATTGTGACTGGCTGGCATCAAAGCATCCAACATGTGCTTTCCTGTTAGCAGAAGTCTTGTGGAGGCTGAAGCAGTGGCTTGTGTCTGGCCAAATGACCTTGCCTGTCCTCTTAGCCAGACCAGACTTGATGCCTGCACTCTGAGGCTGTTAATCCTTCCCTAAATTCCAGCAGAATGATGAGTTAGAGGCTTCTTTAACATGAAGAGTTTTGATTCAGAACCATTGAGACCTCTGTAAGAGAGGAATATTGTTGATCTAAAATCATTACATTTCACAGAAGGTAATTTATGATATGTTATGCCTTTGGGGAAAAAACTGAAAAGGAAAGTAATTCCTGAGGAAGAAAGATAATCTCTGATAAATGAAATTAGTCATAAGTTGGGGGAAATGTATGGTAAAATATGAAAGCATGTTCTTATGAAATAATTTTGTAGGATTTTTTTTAAAAATATCACCCTCTTGCATATTTTCCTGTATAAGGGATTGCTAGGGTTTATAAAACCTTGTAATCTAATTGCTTGCTATGTCTTTTCAAACTATTTCAAGTAATTCATAGAGAGAAAGGTGCCACTGAATATGCAGGAAGTGAAAAACGTCTAGTCAGAGATACCAAAACCAAGATAGTAAGCTTAACAATCATGGCAGAAACTTGATTCTAATCAGATAAAATGCTGCTTGGATCCCCCCATAAACTAAGCCCCAAGGGTGCAAACTACATTTTATGAGATGGTTCCCCAAACACCACTTTTGTACCTGTATATAATCTAAATGTGCTTTTCCATAGGCTTTCTGCAGCAATTTATGTAAGGTTTATTGTATCACACAGATACAATACTAAAAACAACATTTTAGTTAGAAAGTACTCACTGGGCAGCAAAAGAGAAGGGGCCTGTGGGAAATCCTATTTATTTGCATTTGGTGTTTGCATTTCTTGCTGTAAACGTTAAATACATGCCTCCTGTTTCAGATTGCATGAGCCCTTCATTTGGGTTTTCCAGCTCCATCTGTAGTCAATAGAATACAAAAAGAGCAGAGGCAATGCTCTGGCTGTTGTAATAGCTGAATCAATTTTTGTTGTCATTTTTACACACACATTACGTTGGTGCATAAAATTAGGTGCCAGGTTCTCTCCCAGCAGTATTTAGTGATAGGTAGTTGTGGAGTTTTGGGGGCTATTGGTATGAGGAAGTTGTCCATGGAAAAAGCTATTGAACAAAATGAACCAACAGCAGGAAACACTCTTGCTGCCCCAGGCAAGAAAATGGCTAGAAGTTGAAAGAAACTCCATTTATGTTTTATTTTTTTAAAGTTAAATTCATGGGGGAACTGCTGTATGGAGCAGCCCAGGATTGTGAGTAATTTAGTTAAAACCCCAAACCTGTGTGGCTTGAATTAATAATGTTGACCAGATTAGTGCAGAGCGCTGAATGATGTGTTACTACCTGAACCAGCAGAAGGTGAACACAGGTTATTGTCTCTCTGGTCTGGGATATATGCACCTGATATGGGCTTTAAAAGAAAGCCAATGCTTTGTTTAAGGCAACAAAATTCTTTGTCATGGAAATGAGAGGAGAATGATGATGAGATTACAAGGCATCAAAAGCCTGAGAAATTTCTAGCTTTCATAAATTGTCTCATGGGCACTCTGGATGTGCCTGCACTAGACAGAATTTGAAAAAGTATTTCCAACATTTTTGAGATGAAAAGACTCAAATCTTTCCCTCATCTCACAATTAATTTAAATATAATCAGCAAAAAGCCCAAGCCAAAAAATAATTAAGCAAAAGGAGATCGAAATCTCTTGCAGATTTGGTTCTGCCAGAAATATATTTGTTGTAATATCCCACTAGTGGCCAGTAAAGGAAATGGAAAGTGAAAATCATGCCAAGATTACATATTCACAGCTCTGCCTACTCTGTTCTCAGTGCCCAGAAGCATGAAGGCCTGAAACAACATCATTTTTAACATTAAACTAACTCTTGTCATGTGGAAGTGGAAGATGAGCTAGATCTATGTAGCCCTTCTGCTACAGAAGGTTGGATTCTAATTATCAAACTTGTAGGGCAGGCAGCAAGAAGCCTCTGCTGCTGATGGAAAGACTGACCCTTAGTGTATTTCTAGTGGTTTAGGTGCCTAGTTGTCCCAAATAAGAACAAATATAGGGAGCAAGCCCTCTGCGTTACAGTGCTACAGATGCAATGCACACCTGTTACTTAAAGTGAAAACCAACACGTGGATTTTGGCTTGCCAAGGGCTGGGAAAGGCATGGCAAACAGCAGGGTAGTCTGGATAGCTCTGAGGTGGCCACAAGACGTGGCACCTCCTCTTGCCATCATCCAGCTGGTATGAGAAGCAAAGCCTCTGCAATGGGAGCTCCAGAGTGCAGTGGTGGTTGGGGTGAGTGGTCCTGCTCACCTGAGGATGAGTCAGGATTTCCTGTAGTAATATCCAAGACTGAAGTTTGTTTATTCATTGCACTGTCAGGGCTCTGAATGAGCTATTGCAGTCTATAAGGTAAATATGTATTTATTTAAACAATTTTCTAAAAATTGATTTTTGATCCAGTACGTGGTAAAAGCTCCTAAGGAACCAGCTATGTAAATCCTTCTTTAGCTGAATAAATACTCTTTTTATTCTCACTGTAGTTAACTTTCATGTGATGGCATGAAGGATGAATGATGATTAGCTGGAATCAGTGCTCAGGAAAGAGGGAGAACAGGGAAATGGATTCTCTATCATATATTTTCTTTTGAGGCTTCAGTAATGAAACACTTTACAAGCAGGATAATTGCCTTTCCTTGTTATGGTATTTATCCTGGTTCTGTCATTCAAGGTTGCCCCAGTCATATCACCTCCATTTCCTCCCCTGTACATGAGGAATAAAAGTACTGACCTTCTTAATAATATCTCTCCGAGTTGGAAAGAGAGGAGATGCTCTGTAAGATCTGCATAATTATTGTTAACTTCAAGCTATGAGCAGCTCTCTTGGAGCCGATGGGAATGCCCACATGTGGAGCTAGTTACAGAGCAGGGAGCCACTGATGGCTGCAAATCGTGGAAAACTGGCCTTCTGATGGATCGTAAGTCTGCTTCTGGAAAACTGTTTTTGCTTTCCATATGGGCTGGGACTTTCAGCGATGCTTTAACAAGTTAAATGCCTGGGAGTTGGATGCATAGCTCTTTCAAGGTTTTTGAAAGTCCTTGCAAGGAAGCGGGGGGCTGCTGTTGGAATTGAAGTCTAAAATAACAAACAAGCACATTAAAAAAAAAAAAAAAAGAAAAAAAGAAGAAATTGTGTGGAAGGAAGTGGGGGAATCTTAAGTTATTTTTGAAATAGAAACCTTACTGGAAATGAAAGTGAAAATTCAAAAAACCACTGTCAGTAGAAAAGAATTTCTGGGTTTGCTATTCTAATTTGAGAGTAAACGGTTTATAAGAAAATGGACACTGCAGGGTAGGGGGGAAATTCTGAAGTACAAAGCACATGGGAATATTCATGATTCTTTTTCACTTTGTAGAGTCTGTCTTCAATTCCTGTTTGGATGGACTGAAATACCAAAATAAGTAACCTGATTTTTGACACTCCTTTGAGCAGTCTTCATTAAAGAGAAAACAACTGACTGTAGCCACCTACTTTGGAAAAAACCTCAGCCACTTTTCATTGATGCCACTTGCTTTCTTTTAGCTATGTTAGTACCAGAAAATCCTCTCACTTTAGCCATGATTTCTCTTCCTTCTCTTCCAATTTAAGTGGGTAATAGCCATATGTAAATTTGATAGAATTTCTCTTGGCAAATACAGAGGGGAAAAAATCCAGCAAAACTTAGCAACAGCTGGGAAGAACATCAAGAAGAAGAATCTTTCTTTCTCAGCCATGGAAATGTGTTGGCATTCATATCTCTGCTCAGCGCTCTGCTGGAGCTGTGTGCTTATTAGTGCTCTTAGAGTGCAGGGAAATGCCACTGATTCAAAATATATGCTTGTCCTGCATTCTTTGTTTATATTTTAATCCAAAAGTCTCCATAGGTGAGTGCTATGGTACTAATCCAAAGCTCAGGAAAGTTAGTCCTTGCTGGCATCTTACATGTCTTTGCTTATACCCTCTTCCCTCAATGCCCCTAAATCCCTGTGCAGCATCCCTCTTATAAAGGCATTGAACTGATTCAGAATGTCTTTGTGCTTAATATTTCAAATGCCTGTTACCTCTGTGTGGCCTGGGCAGCAAAGAAGAACTTTGGCCTTTTTTGGGAACTGATGCAAACCGTGGTTTGCATTTGCTGGCATGCAATACTCTGTCCTTTACTTGCTCTTTGACATCAGTGTGGTGCAGGGATATTGAGGGGTTTATCACCAGGATGCAGTACGGACAGCCATGGCAGGACTTCTTCCAGCCTGAAATATGAAAAGTGTGGGTTTTTTATGCGGAAAAGCCCAGGAAGATGGCCCATGTAATTACTGGAAATCAGCAATCTGTCTCCTGTCATTCAGTTTAACCCATGTAAACTTGCCATGTGCAATGGATACAATCCGTGGGTGTGATTTCAGAGAAGGAATGGTCCATCTGGTTTATGCAAATGCTGCTTTAAAGGAGGATGACTGACAGTTTTTACCAGGCACAGAGTGCAGCAGACAGGCTGGAAGCTGGTTACTTACCAGCTTGGATACAAAAGATCTCTGTATTAAGCATGCTGTCAAAGTAATGGAAGCTGGTATCATTAGCAGGAGCAGGCAAGTAGGCAGTGGGAATGTCGTGGCTGAGCAGGTAAGCCAGAGCTCAACTGGTTGTAATGTGGGGTGACTCACATGGAGGAAGAAGGGCTCACCTCTTCTGGATGGACAGTGATTTTTTTTTTTATAGATAGCTCTAATCTGTAAAACCTGCAGTAGCATTTGAGGATGTGCCTTACAGCATAAGTGATCCAAAGGGGTCAGAAAAATGAAGAGTGATCATCAGTACAGCTGCATCCTCATTTCCTCTCCTGAATATGGCGCATCTGTTCTTATCTAGCTATTCTGGTATTACATTTCAAAATAATTAAAAGACAATCACACCTGGTTTTCTTATTCAAAGTTCAAAAAACTACTGCTAAGTATGTTGTCTTGCATATTTGTCTGCTTAATTCGTACCTAGAGATACTTTCTCTTTAGTTTTCTTTCCCTCATTGAGATTTCAGGTTACTGATCTGGAGAAAATGGGCAGTTTGCCTTTACATTATATGAATAGCAGAATAGGATCCTGCCACTCATGAAAGTACTATATTTATGACTCATTATAATCCATTCATTGCTTCACAGACCCAGAGCCCTCCAGGGAAAACCACAAATCCACATAATTTTCCCAGGTGCTCCATTTCACATTTGAATCTTTGGTTTAACTGACAGATATGGAAAAGGAAGAAAAAGATGCAGGAAGGCAGGGAGCCCGTGCAACTGTGCGTGTACAGATGCTCAGCAGGGATAGCAGGAATTTCAATTCAGGGTGTCCCTGTCATGCTCCTGATCCCCATTCCTTCTGATGCTGTAACAACCACAAGGAGCAGAGGGGTGAACTTCAGGAGCTGACAGGCCGTCATGCCTTTGATGGTTGCAGGCCCATTGTGGTAGGCAAGTGTTGGCACTGCAAACCTTGTTGGAACAGCTTAACAGAGTGGCTTTATGGATCTTTACACATTGGGGTGCCATCCAGAGGGTCCTGAACAAGCTCAAGAAATGGGCCCACGTGCACCTCGTAGGGTTGAACAGGGCCACGTGCAGGGTGAGGCACCTGGCTGAGACAACCCTCGGCACCCACGTGGGCTGGGGGCTGAACAGATTGAGAACTGCCCTGCTGAGAAGGATTGGAGGTGCTGAGGGATGAAAACCTGGACGTGATCCGACAGTGTGCACTTCCAGCCCAGAAAGCCAATTATATCCTGGTCTGCACCAAAAGCAGTGTGGCCAGCAGGGTGAGGGAGAGGATTCTGCCTTTTGCTTTGGGGATACCCCACTAGAGTGCTGCATCCAGCTCTGGGGTCCCCAGCACAAGAATGACATGGACACTTACTGACTGAGTTCCGAGGAGGGCCACATAAATGATCAGAGAGCTGGAGCACCTCTCTTATGAGGAAAGGCTGAAAGGGTTGGCGTTATTCAGTCTGGAAAAGAGAATGTTCCAGGAAGGCCTTCCAGTACCTACAGGAAGCATACAAGAAAACTGTCAAACTTTTTACAAAGTTGTGTAATGATGGACAAGGGTAGCAGCTTTAAACGGAAAGAGGGTAGATTCAGGCTGGAAATCAATAATTTTTTTTTACAGTGGGAGGGATGTAAGGCACTAGAACATGTTGTCAAAAGAGGTGGTGGATGCCCCATCCCTGGAAGTGTTCAAAGGCCAGGCTGGATGAGATTCTGAGCAAACTGATTTAGCTGAAGGTGTTCCTGCTCATTACACGGGGATTAGATGATCTTTAAATGTCCCTTCCAACCCAAATCATTCTATAATCTTGCTGCAGAAAGGAGCTCAAAGTCCTGTGCAGGAAAGCTACAGTGCTACCTTTTCACAGTGCTCTGTCAGTCCTTGGAATAGCAACTTATATTTATTCTGCAGTACCCAAAAAATGCACTGATCTGGTGTTACCAAGTAGATTTCCTATTCCATATAGGAATGTATAGCTCTCAGATAGGCACTATCACAGCTTTGTGCAGACAGAGTGCTTTGGGCAAAGGTGACCAAGGCCAGGTGCTTTGGTTGTGCCTTGCAGATGATCTGTTTGCCCCTTTAGTGCACAGATTTCTGGTGGCTGTGCTCAGTCCATGTGCTGGTGTGGCATCTGCATCGTGGTATTGGGACTGAGTAGTTCAGCATCAGCTACAGTGTAGAAGAGGAGGGCTAGCTTTGAGGGTCACTTGTGTCTGAAAGTTCTTTTCTGGATTGGTTTTACAGAGCCAATATTTCTCTCTTTCCTTGGCATGGGAAATAGCTCCTGAGTCATACTTACCTTGCTCAGGTTCAGAAAGCTCTGCAGTAGTTTGGGGAGGATTTTATTTTATTCTGATGTTATTCTGTGTGTTAACTTGCCTTTTCACTTGTTGCATGTGTAGTATTTCCAGAGCTGTCCACTTCTCGGTGGAAATGTGACTGATGCCAGCCCTACTCTGTCAGTAGCTATCTGAATGCCTTCATCAGAAGGGATCCAATTGTGGATGTTTGCAGTGGAGAGTGTGGTTGTCTCTGTTAATTTGAGATGCCTTCATTGGGATTGAAGTGTCACCTCTCTCAATGAGGCAGACAAGGAGAACAGAGGTAGCAAGAGGCAAAACTCAGGCCTTTGGGGAGATAAACATAGATTGGGTAAATGAATGAGGGATTCAAATTTTTTCCCTCAACATACAAACATTCTTGACTTTTCTAACATGATTTGCAATCCCATTGCCTGGTTGTGCATGAGGTCTGAAGGATGCCTTGCCATTTCTCCTTTGAGAAGTTTCACAATTATGGTACCTGCTTCATGATTCCTCTCCTCTTTTTCCCTCAGAACCTTTTTTTTTTCTAGCCAAGAGGAGGCAGTGGGTGACTTCTGATCACTCTGTGGTACCTTTTAATTTTCTGCTGTTGCTTAATGGAGCACTTCACAGGAATATGCTCCATTTCATTCTTGCACCACCATGAAATACTGTCAGGCTGTGTGTAATGATTAGGGCAAAGAAGAGGAAAACATCATAACTCTTTTTTTCCCTAGGAAGTTCATTGAAAAGTAGCAGAGATTTTGTATTGGCCAGGAATGAAGGTGGCATAGGGTACCTAGGGAGTACTCTGCTGTCTGGAGGAGAGTGGGTCTACAACAGGGACTTGAGTCTCGTTTACCCCAGACTCTCACTGAGGTGGGATTCCCTTAAACCTGGCAGCTTTTGATAGCAAAACAGATCTTCTAATGGCAATTCAAACTCAGTGGCTCCACAGGTTTCCCTGGAAAGTCACCTGCCGAGACTTAAAAGAAAAAAATATACCTTAAAATGATTGATTTGATCTAGGAAAGATTTGATTTAAAGAGCTGTTCAGGAATTCAGGACACTTATGCACTGAGTAAGTATGGATTTAATGGCTTAATTTAAAGCATCCAAGTTTTAAAACGTGAGACTCGAGGTAGTAATGTTTTGTAGGAATACTTAGAAGCGCTTATAATCCCTCAGGATGCGTCCCTTTGCTCCACAGGCAGGATGGCGGGTGCTGGCTGGAAGGCAGCGCTGTCCATGTGTGCGCACACTGCAGATGGTGCTCGCCCACAATCCCCACGGAAAGCAGTAATGATAACCCAGATAACTGACAGCGACGCGCTTCTGCCTGGTGCCTTTGACAAGTGCGCCTGTGTGCCAAGATCAGGGATGCCTCTCTGAAATGCTGCTGCCTCTGGGGAATCACAACTGCAGTTATACTTATGGCAAATGAGGTTGTTGAATCAAAAATCTCTCATCCTAATGTTCTCTGCTTGGCCAGCTTTATGCATTGTGATCACTATATGGGAAAGCTTTTAGATGTGTGCATAACCAGACATTTTCAGTAAGGGCATGCTGGAGTTATTTTCATCAACTCTACAGTTCTCATAAAAGTGAAAGCATGTAGATATGTACTTGTATGCTTGAGTTTTGAGAGTAACAGTCCATTCTACTTTAATCCTGCTTAAACTGTGGGCAGAAAAGCCTCCAAGCAGCGTGGCTGCCCAAATTCTTATTTGCACTTTTTTTACCTCGGTGGCTGTAGATGAATTCAGACCTCTTTTTGTAGCATTTGCATTGGCTGGCATAGGTACATAAGATTTTGGCTAATATTGAAATGCATAATATAAATTAAGTGGGACTTGCTGGGTAGGAGGAAAAATATCTAAATATTTTCTAGAAGACTTTCACAAGCGACATTGAATAATGTCCCTGCTGTGCTGTTCCCCTGCCTTTCAAAAACGTGGCTAGGGAAAACCAGGGGGGAAAAAACCCTCTGATTTAAGAAGAAAAAAACCCTAATAATCCCCAATTCCTGTTCATTTTAATTTTGCAGTATTTTATTTAAACCATTTTAATACACTTTTCTGAGGCAAAATGCCAAGACATGGTAGACAATAGTTATGCTTAACTCAACAATCCTGAGAAATTACCCTGAAAAATGAGGATATTTGCATTTTCTTGGGCAGGTTTGAAATGATGTGATTTTGTGGGGGTTTCTCAAAAGAAGCGGTTGCTCACAACAAATCATGGCCACTCTTTATCTGCCTGGGTTGTTTCATGACTGTATTAATAGGAGTAGTCATTGTTTCAAACATTAATTATTGCTTAAATAAGCTTAAACTCATCTTCTTGCATTAAACAAGCTTATATCAGAGAACCAACATTACCAATTAAATTGTGGTGATTCCAAAATAATTTGATCCAGCAAAGCCGCAGAAAAAAAAAACCCCACTGAGTTTTTAAAAAATGGGGCTATTTTGGAAATAAAGCATGAAGAGCAACTTCAGCAAGGATTGAAAGTTTTGAGTCCTCAGCAGAGGAATCCAGTTCCTTGCAGGGCTGAGGCTGTGGGTAGTGGCACTGTGAGGATAGATTTGGAGGGGTCTGCAGGAAGCAGATTGTTCATGTGCTCGTAGCAGCAATGAGTATGGCAGGGAGTTGGTGGGTCCTTCTGACTCCCTACAACTCTGTCCCCTGCAGCTTTTCCATTGTCTCCTAAGGATGTGCTTAAACTCATACAGCTTCTTGCTCCTTGAGCACTAACTTGGGTCTCTCAGCTGTTGGGTCTCTCCAGCTGTTTCCAACAACGGCATGAAAACAGGTTTTTTTTGAAGCGTACATCTTTCTGTCATTGTAATGTCAAATGTAATTAGGTAGAACAAAAAGCATAGAAGTTTTGGTGGAAGATTACTAGACCAAAACAAAGAGTACATGCCTCCAGGTTTTTTTTAAGAAAGCACAGTATTCCCAATTAGAGGGAATTACTGCCTCTTGAAGCAATCTGGTTTTATAAACACATTGCTGAAGTTTCCCTAAAACTAAGCCATTCTTAGAAAGCGAGATTCTGTGTTGGCATATGTCAACGTATTTATGATGAGCTCAACTAACTGACTACCCTTCTGGAGCTATTTATTTAGCCCTTTTCAAATTATTTAGATTTTTAATTAGATTATTGATGGCATTGAGATTTGGCAACTTGATAGCAGGAGTAACTTCATCTTCTTTAAGGAAACAGATTTCCAAGTGACATAACCCTGTATGAGAGAGAGTGGGGAGGAGGTGGGAACAGCCTTTCCCATAGTATCCCAGAAAGAAAACAGCTTCATGGATTAGGAGCTTAATTAGGACTGAAATCCATAGCAATAAGTGGGGAACAAATATAGTTAATTTGATTAAGCCTCAGAGTGAATGACTTGCACACTGCATTGATTACTTTAAAGCAAATAACAAAGGCAAGGCCGTTTACTTTATGGTACTATTACTGCAAATGAAATCAGTATCAAGCAGGTTGCTGGGGAGTGTAGCTAAGACAACCTCATAACCTCATCTGCTGATAAATGAATCTTTGGCTAATCAGTAGACTCAGCATGGAGGCTACTCCAGCAGACTTTAAGTGAGTCACAGCAAGGCAGGTACCCTCCTAAACAAGTAGGCTCAGAAATAAACAGGCCTTGGATAGATGGTAAAGGTCAAGCAGTCTCTGTGTTTGAAAGCATTCCTCAGAAAAATACAACTGCTCTCCCAGGGAGGGCAAGAAAGAATGATATTGATTATGCACAGTGCAAGAGAGCAACTCGTAGGGCTTCATAGCGGTATTTACATCAACAGATAGACACTAGAATAACCTGTTTAAAACAAAATGCTGGCAAGTTTTGTTGCTGACATGAGAGTTTCATAGCACAGCGGGAGAACTGCGGAGAAATCTCTCTGATGGTTTTTCCCAATTTCAGTTCTCTCCTACAACTCCCCATGGTTCTCTGTAGGGCTGGCTGGCTAGAGGTGTCTGCCTCTGCAGATGGTGCTGCCCAGAAGAGAAGGAGGGGAGGTTCTTCTCCTGCCCCCTCTGCTCCATGTGATGCACTGAGTCTGAACATATTGAGTGAGAGAGAAACCAGCATGATGGTTTGCTTACAGTTTGCATTGATCAGTCAGATGCTGTGCTGGGAGTAGTCTGTGGCAGGAGTGAGGGGAGAACTTGTGCAAAGCTTCTTCTGTTGAGGAGGCCATTTCAGTACCACCACCAACAGGGTGGTCCTTCACATGCCCTGTTGGTTCTTAATTAGCACCAGGCAGATCCTGACTGCACAGCATTCCCTGAGGAGGAAAGCACTCCTTGAAAAGCTTGTGGGTGTGCATGTGTGAACCATCCCCGTAGAGATTTCTGCACTAGGTATTAGCACTGGAGAAATAGCTGCCCTCTCACCCACTACAGATAATTTTATTGCTTCTGCATCTCTGAAAGTGGGATAGTCAACTGCTTGAAATTTGGAGACAGAAATTCTTCAGAAGCCCCTGCATCTGTTCTCAGTCCAAGCAAGCACTCTCCAGAGGCTAACTTCCCATAGGCCATCATGCATAATGTGGATGAAACCTCTTGAATTATTGATCTTGCAGAGGCATATAATTGTAGCTTACACAGTGTGTTTACTCTCAGCGCTTTGATTTATCAGATCTTATAATAATGTTCTCACTTTTGGCACTTGTAAAATACAACTGGCTTGCAGTTTAATAAATATTGACTTCTAGCCATTTGCTGCTTTGTGATTATTCCTCCTAAAGAACAAACTGATTGCTTCCTTCATTCAGATCCACGGCAAATGGTGCTGGAATGGAACGCTTTTAATATTGCATTTTCCCACCAGGGAAAGGCTTGGCTCAGCAGTGACTTTCCCATGCTTGTAAGATCAGTGCACTGTTTCTCAAGCTGATGTGCACTTGAAGATATTTGTGGTCACCCTAAGAGTCAGCAGGCATGTCCCCTCCATAGCCTCCATAGACAGAGCCCCTTTTCCCATCCCTTTTTTTTTTTTTTTTCACTACATTTAACAAATTAAGATGTTCCACGTTGCTCTGGTTAGAATGAGGAAAATCCCTGTGCTTCACCTGGTAGATTTTGTGTTCAATCCTCTCATCAATTGGTGTGTGCAGCACACTGGGCCAGGGCTCCCTGTGGAACTCCTACCAGAGAGGAGGAGATACCAAATACCAAGTGGGTATTTGCTTTAAGCAAGACATAATCCTGCCCCGTCTTTTTTTGCCACTGCCATACCAACACTGGCCACATGTCTTGACCAGCTTTTTAGGTCATTCCCTTTCTCTAACCTGAGCTGCTCATTTTCCAGTTTGCATCTCTGCAGTTTCTGTCTCTTTTATGTTATCACAAATCCACACTCCTGCTATGACTGACACTAACCATAATATTAAATGGAATACACGCTGGAAGCATGTAGTGACTGACAGTCACAAAACCTTTCCAAGAAATGGCAAATGCTCATCTTTTTGATGTAAAACCAAGAAGATAATGAGTTTTTATCATTTGAGGCGCTCCTGCTGTCCTAGAGGCTTTTTTTCTGGGTTGAAGGCTCATTGCATTAGGTGGAATCCAGATTCACAGTGGGAGCTTGTCAGTCACACTGCTCATAGCTCAAAAAACTAGAGGGCAGGGGTGGAAAAAAAAATCACAGATGATATCCTGGATTCACAGCCTGGTTAAATGACCTTCCCTTGGCTCCCAGAGTAGGTCCATTGCAGATCCATCCAGTGAGTCTCCTTTTTTTTGTTCAGTCCCATATTACGACCCACAAGCTCCTCCGTCCACACCTGTCAGCACAGGAGTCAGAATGAAGACTAATAATTTTAGCCAAGCCAGAAGAATCACAACATGTCCTAGCATTTGTAATGCTGCCAGCACTGAGTTCCCTGGAAGACTTCCTGCTAATTGATAGTAGTACCAGAGCAGTCAATTCAAGCAAAAATTATTTCTGTCTTTTTTCTGGAGAATCCTCTGTTTGGTTGGTAGATGCTGCAAGACAGCTCTTGGAATTTGATTCTATTTTTAAATGAGTTCAGTTGAATTTAATTTACTTAAATAAGAGATATAAATTAGAAAAGACTGAAATTTAAAATTACCTCTTTTTTTCTAATTAGATTTACTTTTGTGCTTAATATATTTCCTTTCTCTTTGCCCATTGCTAAAAAGTAGATACATTTATCCCAGAAAATGTCAATCTAGATCCCTTTTCTTAGGCGAGCTTGCTTTGCACCAGGTCGGGATTTGGCCTATAACCATGTAGCCCCACATTGTGCTAGCAAAGAGCAGCGTGTTTCTGTGAGTCTCTGCTTCTCAGGAAGGATTTGCCAAGCTGTGGCTGACACTGGTAGCTCAGTCTTGGGGAGAAAACATTTCCCTGTAGGCACTTCTGGCTTTTGCCTGGTTTTCCCCGGCCGGCACTCTGTGGGAAGGGATGAGGCGCTCCAGCAGGATGTGTGACAGGAAGCACTGGTGTCACCTTTACCTGTCTTCCAGCTCCCTGTTTGTGCTCCTGGCTGCACACAGAAAATTCCAGGGGTGTCCTATATGCATTCACATTTCTCCTGGTATCCTCATTTTCCTTCCTGAGATCTACTTGTCTCCTGCATCCCCCTGGCTAGTGGAAAGAGGATGCTGAGGAGGTGGGAGGCAGCCTCAGGTGCTGTGCTTACATTCCTGTCTCCTGGGGCCCTGACTAACACCAGCCTGAGAGTTACTCCATCCAGCTGGATCTCCCTTGGTGCCAACATATTCTTGGATGATAGAACTGTGACCAGTCCTGAGACTTTTTCTTCCTCTGCATTGTGACTGTAAATTTTAGAGCATAGATATGGAAGCAGACAGAGCTCAAAAAGAGGGAAATGAATGTTTGACTGTCACCAGTTTGGGAACCCCCCTGGAAGCTGTGAGGCTGGTGTCAGTTCCTGTTATTGGTATAACAGGCCTGATGTGTTCTCTCAGCAAACACAGATCTCCACATCTGCTTTATCCACTAGATGGATGACATAAAGCAGCTTCCTTTACAGTGAATACTTTATGCCATCTTTAATCTGAAGTGTATTTCTGTAGTCCTGCCAGAACACTTCGGTGTGAATTTCTTGTTAGGTCAAATATATGTTTGGAAGCCTTGATCAGTGCTGCAGAGAAAGATTTGTCTCTGAGAGAAAGATTGGCTCAGACAGACATTGATATAATTGTATTAGCAGTCCCATACTTCTCAGCACGTGTGCTCAATGTGTAACTACAGGATAGCTGAGAAACTCGATAGCACAAGGGCAGGAAAGGATAGTTGGTTTCATTTTCTGTGTCTGTATCTATCATCTGCCTGCCTGCCTTCTGTATTTCCAAGATGTGGTATCCAACCTCTGTAACTGAGATCTTTAGCACCAGCTAATGGATCCAAAAGCCTCAACCCCCAGCTACTTTAATGAGAATGAGTATTTTTTTCTTTTTTTTTTATTTCTTTTTTTTTTTTTTTTCATTTTGAGAATTGTTGCATTTTCCACTGAAGATTCGCCTCACTGTGTTCATCCACATGGGTACAATTTCCTTAAGCTTGTGAAGTCTTATAGTTTTATATTGTAAAATATTGCCTCAGGAGAATATCTGAAGGTTAGCTCTGTCATCTCTGGGTCAGTAACGCTTTTGCAAATATACCATATCAAATTAGAGTAATCTTTCCATGTGATCATCCCTGTTCATCAGCAAAACAGTAACCTGAACTACAGTGTGTTTCTTCTTTCTTGCTGCAGGATTGTTGCTGACATTTTTTTTTCTCTGCCTCAGACTATTGTGAGAGATACCAGTTTCATATTAGCAGCACATTCTTGCTGTATTTTCTTTTAGCAGAGATGGCAGCAAATTCAAGTAGGGTTTTAAAGAGCTGCAGCATTACATAGGTGACATTATAAACATGAGGAGACCAAGCCTTACACATTCCTGGGAAGGGTAGGAGGATAGTCTCCTGTCTTTTACAGAGGGAAACTGAGGATGAAAATGTTCATCAGAAGTCATAAAGGATGTCAGGGTCTGCGCTGCCCAGACAGCTTCCTCTTCAATTCCTCCCAACTGAATAACAAAGACTGCATGCCCTCCCTTCTTTCCTTTGGAAAGAGATGTATAGTGCAGAAATTTATTTCACAGAATTGTATGTCCTTAATAAAATTCAGCTCTAGTTATGACCCTGTGAGATGATTAGTGAATTAGAGTTCTTAATTAGCATTTTGCATAATTCATGGCAATTACAACATTCTCATGGATATGATTGTCAAGGTGCAGATGTGCAAACGTGCAGCTATAATTTTCTCATCTAAATAACTCTTTTGGTGAAACCTCTAATTTTTACAACTCTATTGTGTAAGGGCTATTATTCCTGTTGTTATTTTTAAGGCATTAGAAAATGGATGTGAATCTCACTTCAGCTCCAATCACTGCAACTAACTGTTTTTCAGAAGCTTTAAAAACTGTCATAAAAGTTTGCTTCTGGGTGAGAATAAGGCATCTGAATTTTCTGAAGGACCTATCCTACCCATTTTTTAACATCCCACAAGGAATTGCAGTTTTTCAGTTACAATAATGAAACAAAAGCTAAATCTAGTACACACACTAGCCAAGATTTATATGGCTGGATTGTTAATGGATTGAGCACCCATTCCTTCTTCAGCTGAAAATAGATTTCAAAGTTCTTTGTACTGTGAAGATCCTTTTTTCAAAAATGTATAAAGTATTATGTATCTGAGGTAATTAGGACTAGTTTTTTGGGCACAGAAAAATCTGGCAGTTACATGAGTGAGCAGCAGCTAAACAGAGGAGGAAGATGGTCATGGCATAGTTAGAATCTCTGAACTTTCCAAAATGCTGTCCATCAGAAATTGAAGGCAATGGCAGAAATCAAGAAATCAATGAGCTAGATGATCAAAATGCAGTTGCACCCAACTCAACACTTCCAGGTACAGTTCGTATTTTAAGAAAAAAAATTACTGAGTTCCAAGTGACAAATTTGAATTTCTACTTCCTTCATTAAGTGCCTACCCAGACAGCATTAAATGTAATTAATTTTAGCTTCATAATTATAATCTAATATGTAAATCCATTTACAGTATTCCCTTCTATTAAAGGTATAAATCAAAATGATAATTTCTAAACAAAAGTTGTGAATTTCCTTAAATGAAAGTCATTTGTAATTTCCCACAGGAAATTTTAATTACTTTAGGATGTGTAGTCACAGAACACGCAGGAGTTTCATGCAGTCAAGATGTGATGGAGGGAAAGAGCAGCCCTTACATTCTTATTAGAGGCAAATGGCACTCAGAGGAACCTGGACAGGTATGTTTGGACACACATCATTTTTAGCAGCTGATAACACCTTTCAGCATCCCCCAAAGCAACTATCTTACAGGAGCACACAAGTCCTCTCTAGCTAGAATTAATACCCAGACAAAAACCCCTCTCCTTTCTGCCTTCCTCTGCCTGTTGAACATGAGGGTAAAGTAGTTGCCCTGATCAGCTGGAATTTGATTGCCCCTTTAAGGTTGGACTTACACCCCATTTATTTTTTCTCCAGAAATTTATATCCATTATTTAAGTCCCTGTCTTTCTGTGTTCAGGTTTCACAAAGCAGTGCTACCAAAATAAAAAAATCAGAACCAAAAAAAGCAATTCCTTGCTTTTACCAAGTGAAATGTTGAAGCTTCTTATCTATTTTTACCACCTTCTTTTAATGTCTTTGTTGTTTTGAGCACTCTGATACTGCTTACAGCAGCTTACTCCCTAAATGTCATTCATGCAAATTCTACTTCCAGCAGGTTTATTCCCTTCCTTTCTTTCTGTAACTCTTTTCTTAGCCCTAACACAATACATGGAAATGAGTGCCATCCATATATTTATCTGTTTGCTACTTTCTGAATTGTCAGCATCCCTACCCAATGTACTTACATTAGGAAAGCTTTCCATGGATTTTAAGCAGGTATCTTTTAAATTGTTCACCACTACAATTAATGGTAGGGGAGAAAAAAGAACCAATGAAAACCCCCAGTGAAATGTAGCACTTTATCCCCCAGCGTAAAAGGAAAAGTGAATGGTAATTTGCTAACCTTGGAGGAGAGTTAGAGGACACAGGAAGCCAGCTTTCCTTCCAGTGAACACGGTGACAGTTTTGCCTCTGGCTAGAAATAAGGAAACATTCAAACAAAACTTCTTTTCTTTATGTCTTTTTTTTTCCCTGACAGTGATACCTTGTTCACGTTAGCCAAAAGCATTTATGAATTAGGTCAAATAATTTCAGCCAAGGGAGGATAAGGTTGATAAGAATTTTGGAAAACCTTGAAATATTTCAGGTTCTCTTATCTGAATGACATTTCTCTTCAGTTCATTTCTAACTTTTCAAGGGGAAAAAGCAAATTCTTCTGTAGAGGAGAAGCTTCTATTTTCAACAAAGTGAACTATTTTGACAAATCAAGAGTGTAAGAGTGTACTGTACTTTCTCCTGAAATGAGGGGAGGGGAGCCAGAGAAAGGGGAATTGGTTTCTCTAGAAGACAAATGTTACAGTTTTGTTTTTGTCAGCCTGAGAACTAATTCTCTCATTTCAGTGCTTACTATAGGACTGGGACAGGCATATAGCCATGGAAAAAGTATTTGAAACACTAAATTATAAGGTAATTTGGCACAGTTTCTATCAGTAACCTTGAAAAATCTTATCACAAACAAGCTGTTAAAATTAAGGAAATCAGTGGTGGCTTCCAACTACAGTCTGTCACTCGGGATTGATCAGTGATCCACTGGCATGCTCCCGTTACTGTTCAGGTTCTCCTGAGCTAAAACATACTGGGGAAAATTTTCACTGTCAAAGGGTACAGTGGAGTATCCAGTTCACAGGCGTGGCAAATGAGAGCCTGGGAGCTGATATGAGCCCCCTTGAAATTAAACTCCTCTTTACTTAGATCATCTTCAGTCAGCAGAGTTGCTTGGCAAGGTGGTCCTCTGTCTGGCCAGATCCTGTGCAAACCATGACTTTTTCCATAAGAAGGCTCTGAACTGTGCTCCCATCACTTTGCTCCTCATGGGAGTGCTTCTCCTTTGTGGTTTTGTGAGACAGAGGAATACTGACCACTCCATGTGGCTGTGAAATATCTCTGAACCCTCTGATCATAAAAATAGGACCATTCTTTTCCATACTCAAAAACCATGTATCTGAGGACACTCTGCGTGACAAATTTTCACCTGATGCACTCCTCAGCTGGAGTAAGAAGCTATAGCACTGTGCTCTACTTTAATTTTGCTTATAGTGCTTCAGATTTTGTTTTGCTGTGCTGTGAGCATTTGATTTGCTCTATGTTAGTAGTGCTTTGTGGTCACTGTTATGTGGCAATGCTGGCATGGAGCATTTAGGATTTAGCATGTTTTTTTAGTTTCTTCCACTTGTGGGATGACAGTTTGATGACCTTGGAAATCCCTCCAGTTCAGTGGTCTCAAAATTTTGGGTTCCTTTCAAAAGTGCCAACATATCAAATTTTCTGTGTCAAATTAATTTCAGAATCATAGAACTGTTCAGGTTGTAAAAGACCTTCAAGATCATCAAATTCCAGATGTTAACCTAGCAAAAAGCCAAGAGGTCAATCATGAGAGCAATGATACAGAAGCTATTTAGCCCAAATTTTCAATGTGTTGGCATCCAGTGGCTGTATGACAGAGTCCCTGTCAACCCCTCCCTGCCAGTCCCCCAGAGGTCTTTGCTCAGATGTGTCTCCCTTGAGGCAAAAATAAAGAGGAGGTTGACAGTGATGAAATGCAGGGAGTGTGTATGTATGGAAGAGCAAGATTCATGTCTGCTGTTACGTAGGGTGATGGGGGGAGTAAAGAAATGAGTGAGGGAGCAGAGCAGGGTGAAGGACATCTTGAACACAGATGTGATCAGCAGACATGGTGACAAACCCGCCAACAGAGGGACTGTGGATTGGAAAAGAAATTATAAGGGACAGAAACGAGCAAGGAGCTGCAGAGACTTAATTTTATGTCTTCCAGGAGCACTTCATAAACAGTGTAAATTTTATTGACCTGTCCACGAATCTTAAAGCATCTCTCAATTTTCATACTTATAAGGCACTGAGATCATTGGGCCTGACCTCTTGAGTAGTACAGACTATTGAATTTTACCCTGTGGTTACTGCATCAAGTTTTATGCTTTTCTGTCCAAGCTTCAGTAGTAAACTTGGTTTCAAAGCCTCCCCTTAGAGAAAACACATTGCATTCATTAGTCCCCTTTGAATCATCTGTATTGTCTTTCTCTCAGTGGGCTTTGTATGGGCAAGACAGGGTGTTAGGGACAAAATCAAAAGCTGGGAGAGTGAAACAAAAGCTGAGTATAGTTTGATTACTGCAAACCTGTTAATTGCTCAAGTTGGGAACACACTTAGTAAAACACAAGAATAAAACTGCATCTACATTGCATCACTGTGCTATTGCGATGCTTTAAATGGACAAGATCAATTCACTGCACTTTCCATGTAGTCTTAATTTAATTGATTCCTGTATTATTTCACTGTAAATAAAGTTGAGTGCGTTTTCTGTAATGTAAAAAACGATGTTTATGTGAAGTGAAGTGAGACATATATCAGCAAGGTTGGAGTATATTCTCAAAATGGTAGGAGGGGAGAAAGTAGTAAAAGAAGATAAGGAAAAATATATTCTCCATAATTCTGTCAAAAGGGAGAGCCTCTGTGCTTTAAGAATATATGGGAAGCTTCAAAAACTGCTTAAAGTGCAAGCAAAGACAAAAAATGAAAACTCTTCCACAATCTAGTATTTGGACAATAGAGAATACTTCAAGCTTTAATTAAGAGTTCAGTGCTCAAATTAAAGGCCTGTCAAATATCTTGAAGGAAAGACTTGTACTCTGAAAACAGCAGTTTTTCAGACTTCCAGTAATGGATTTATGTTCTTTTTACACATAGTGAGCAGACAGTTGCACGCTAAGGATGTGAATCTCCAAACACTTAAATATATACTTAGTTCTAAGCATCCACAAAGTCCAGCTGAAAATGGTGATCTGTACTTTCAAAGAGGATGAAGCAGTATAAAAAAGCAGATGTCAGCTCTTCTGTGAGCAATCATTGTATTATTGTCTCCCACAGTCTCATAACTTGGCTGAAAGAGCTGCCTTAGAAAAGGGCTGAGGGTGGGGGTATGTTCTTCAGCAGCTCTCTGTGAAAGTGGTGCAAGTTCTCCTAAAGTTTTTCTGTAAAACCTGGCCATCTTCTGAATTGTTTTGTTCTCTTCTGTTAAGTCTGTTTGTTGGTTTGGTTGGTTGTTGGTTTGCTGGGGTTTTTCTTTTAAGTCACTGATAAGTTTTATTTATTGTTGCAAAATTATACTTTCCAGTGACTCCACAGTCCCTGGGTACATTTATATATATAGCTCAATGCTATATCAGCTGTGAAGCCTTAATAATCTGAATATTAAGAGCTGAGCATTTTCTTTTTTCTTTTTTTTCAGTGCATTTGCACAATATGCACTTGAAAGAGAATCCTGGTGTGTATTTGTAATGTGGATATGACCATAAGAATCATGAAGTACCATGAAGTGTATTTACAGTTTGAAGAAGAGCATATTTGTCAAATCCAGAATTTTTTTTTTTTTTTTTTTTTTACTGTTTACTGAAAGATTTACAGCATGAGATCCTATTCTCCTTTATGCTTTGGTAATAAGTATTTCATAGCACATGTGTTTCTCTCACCAGCCTTGTTAATCAGTATGTTAGGGTGAACTCTTCCTCCTCCTCCCCTCCTCAGCAATGCACCTCAGTGCCCCGACCAGCATTTTTTATTTATTTAAGGAATCCATGTATCAGACTGTTCTTTCTGTGGAGGGAAAGGTGCAAAGAGAGCACTGGTACCGATGGCAGTAGGTTGATTTAGCAGGAAAGGACAGGAGTGACTGACCAGCACTGTATTTTCCACTAGCTGCATGTTGCTGTCCTCCTTCTGCATGGCTGCTGATGCTTACACCAGAGCTTGTATCCACTCTTGCAGCCCCTGAGTGCCACTCAGCTTGACCAGCATGACATCTTTGGCATGTAATTAATTTTGACTGAAAGCTTTGACAAATAAAAACACTGAAATCCTTTCAGTGTCTCTTCAGAGAGCTCTCATTTTTAAATGCTCTGAGAGTCAGGTAAGTACAAATTTAATGAAAAAACTCAACAAGGCCAAAAGATGCTTTGATTTAGAGCACAAAGTATCGGTTCCACCTTCCCACTAAGATACTTGAACAAACTCAGTGCTCCCTTCTCTGAGTCATTGTGGAAATCTAGGTGAGGTTTGGAAACTGGTGTGTGACACCAATATCTTCTGAGGTCATCCTTCTGTGCATCGACCACAGGGTGGTCCAAGACCAGAGCTCTTAGACACCACTCCTTGCATATCAGTTATGTCATTAAGTACTCCAGTGACCATGTTAGTGCACAGCCACTGGTGGCAATACACATTCATGCTTTGAAATTTATTTCTGAAATGCAGACTTGTACCTGGACAAGTATTTTCTGAGAAATCAGGGCTGTTTTGTAAACTGTGTGCTGTTTCATGGTGTGATAAGTGGTTGACCAACTTCACTGGCAGCTTGAGGCAGAGGACAGAACAGGGAAACTGGTGGAGTTGTTGGTGCCACTCAGACAATTGTGTGTATGCATTTGGCTGGAAGAGTGCCCTGTCTCTGGTAGGTGTTAGCGATGCTTTTTGCAGGGATAACAGTCCAAGTGCTCTCCAGGTGCCAAAGGTCTAGGCTGCTGTTAATAAAGCGATTCTCCCCTAGACAAGCATTTGATCTGAGCCAAGCACACTATAGCATGGCTACTTTCAGTTTGCTCAGTAAATCCGTGTTTGCTTTTACATACTACCAGTGAACTATTTACACAGAGAGTATTCACTGGGGGGCTTTCAGCACAGAAAATTCTCCCAAATACACAACAGACCACTCTCACTGAATTCCACTGGTCCAGGCTGTAAAACCCATACATCTACCGTTAAAATATGGGTTTGATGTGCCAGGTACCCACTGGCATTCAGAAACCTCCAATGTATTATTATTATTATTATTGTTATTTGGAAGAGAGATAGTGAGCCTAATTATGCTTAATCATGACAACCCAGAAAGATATCAGTGGAGGGGCACGTTTTACCCTAAAGTGCTATTTGAACTCTTTGGAAAATGTTGAATTACCCCTACAGCTATTGCCGATTAGATACTTAATGAAGCATCTGTGACTGCTGGCATGTCCCAGCCATGTCACTGTGATGCTTGAAGGACGATGGAGACTAACTAAAAGATTGATCATGGTGATTTCTTATGTAGCAGCCAATCAAATCTAATAAGGGGCACTTGGAATTGAAATTTGCTTTGGAAAACATTATTTTGCTATAACATAAACAGTTTTTTCTAAGACCTACCCTCTTTATATTTTTTAAAAAGGTACCTGTTCCAGCTTCAGCAATGTAATCCCTTTACCACACAGAGAGTTTTTATTTGCAGCCACTATTTCTGCCTGTTTTTTTCCATTTGCTTCTGTACAAATACAGAGCAACAGGACTAGGTGTATGAATTAAGCTGAACAATAGGTAGAAATTCCATGCAGATGTAAATGCCACGTATTATACATTAACATAAGTAAATCTATAGCCCTGTATGTTTTTATACATCACATACAGAAAGGTATTGTTTAGACATATGCACACAGATTATATATTTAAGATTTCAAGTGTGAAAAAGCCTCAACTAATTAAAAAAATTAGAAGGAAAGCATGCACTCATGGATTTATTTTTGTGATGTATCAGATATTATTTTGCCATAATTCACAGCAGTGCCCTGCATATTCACTGTAATTTTAGCATTAAATGCTTCCAACATAAAGCTTATTGCACCTGGGAACGGCGGTGTTTAAATCAAGGCAATCTGTCATTTCCAGAAGAGCTGTTCTTGTGTTGAAATGGAGCCTGGCTCATGTAGCAGCTGGACTGCCTGATACAGAGCAAGCTTAAAACTGTGCTGGGCATTCCCCAGGCAGGAGGGAGGGTGTGTTCCCTTCAAACATTGCTATGGATCCCCACTCAGGGGAGAAGGGGCTGACGCGTTTTCTGCTTTGAGCGTTTCCGCTCTGCCAGGACTTACCTGGATTAAAGATCCCGTTTTGCTCCCAAATGAATGAGAATAGGCAATCAAAAAGATTTCTTGTGATTACCTGGGGCTCATGTTGCTATCAGGAGATCTGGTTTATTTGCTGTGCGGCTCCACCTGGCTGAGCAGCAACCCAGCAGTTTCCTGATATGGATATTCTCTAACCTCCACCATGAGAACTTTGGGAGTATTGAGTTGGTGAAAACAAACAGGGGTTTTTTTGCTTAGATTATATCAGCCTTCCTTTTGGCTTGTCTTCTGTCTTACTCTGATAAGTGTAATAGATTGTGCTAATAACACATCAACAACTTAATCTCATATCAATATTTCCTGCCTTTTACAGCATCTGTACTTCTCTGGCAACAATCAGATGCCATAGCCCTGACTGGATGTATTGGGGGGATGGGAGGGAGGATTCAGCTGGGGTCAGGCTTTAGAAAGAAGCTGAGAGTTTCTCCATCTATGAGTCACTCTTGAAGCTTGAGAGAGCAGTCAAGTGCATGGAGGTTGGACAAAGATGACCAAAGGTTTTGTGGGAAGAACAAGTCTCATGACAATCTCAACTGGGACTTGCTCCACCTTGAACAAAGCAGGGTTTCTGTCTTTTATTTCCCTGTCGTGTTCTCAGCTGGACCAGACAGGTTTTTTTGCTTTTGCTTGGAAGAGTTCAAGGTACTGTGGGTGCTTAGGCAGCAGGGCAGTCCCTGCTGGCTTCTCCTCATGGATGCTGCTGGAATTGAGGGAAGGGCAAAAATGACAGGACCCAGGTTTCTCATTAGGACTGCAGCCCTGGAGGTGTGTGATAGCACAGCTGGACATTTATGGATCCCTTAGTGAGAGGCTGGAAAGCAGAGCCTGCTCTAGCTATTTCTGAGCACATTAGAAAAGTGTGTGTTTTTTGAGGACCATGATTTTATTGCTACAGACAGCATTGGCTGGAGTTGCACTCAGATATATATTTTAAAGTGCTTCTCAAGCTTTGTCTTGCTTTTCATGTGCCTGAGATGGGAAGTTCAAAACTGCCTTGAAAAATTGAAGTCTTTCTGTAAAAGAAATAGTCTCTACTATAAAACAAACGAGTTGTCTTTGTTTCATAAAATGCCAAAATGCCTGTTCAAAGAGGACTTTGTGTGGTTTGTCATGTTTTGGCTCCCTGCTACTCATGAAAGATTTGCATGATTTCTACAGAGTTGTCACTAAATTATTTCAATTCTAACAATTATTTTTAACTTTATATATTGTGAGATAAAAAACCCAGCCTGAAAAGTTAATGTTTTTGTAGGTTGTCCTTGATTGCTGGTTAAGACAAGAACATACCCTTGTTATAAAAATCCAAATATGCCTTTCCTAGCTGAGTCATGGTGATGCCACTGCTCTCATCTTCCCTGTGCTGACCTTCTTTCATGCATTAAACCAACATTGCTCCTCAAATAGGGTTGAAATCCTTTGTCATAGGTCTGTTCATAGTCGGTCACTGTGGGTTCAGACTGCAACTGCCTTCTGCCTTTCCTCCTGGCATGAAATAAGGTTCTGTGTCCTCATGTGTCCTCATCTCAGGAAGTCTCTAGGTTCAGTTTATTTTAGGAATGATTGCTGGAGACAGAGAGTTTGGGAAAATACAGATGAAGTAAGATGGACATGGCAAGAGAGCTAATGCAGGCAATGTTGCCTCTGCCTTGAAGCTTCAGTGGTGATTACAGACAGTAACCTGTATCTCGGGGCTTTCATGGGGAACTGCATCTTCATCCAGGTGACAGAGGTGGAGCTATGGCAGAGCAGGTCTCCAGCATCACCATCCTTGATGCTGCCTCTTGAGCAGACACTGAGGCAGGTTTGTTACTGCTGGATCCTCCTCCCAGCTGGTTTCTTGCCTTGCCCTGGACTGTGCTATCTCTGCCCACACATCCTCACTGTGTGGGGAAAAAAACATGCAGGAAAAAGCCTGACTGAGCCACTGGACTGGGTGTGAGAGGCCTGGAAGCTGGCTGATGTCTGAGATTTAGTGTGGCTGAGGCCAACGTTGGCAAGGAAAAGGAAAATTTTTCTTCCTTTCTCCTGTTCTATGCACGTTGACCGAGACCATACAATGCCTATGGCATTTTTGTAATTTTTTATTTGTACCCTTTTCCATGCAAGCTCGCAAGCACACTGACTCCATCTCTTCTCACAAGTGTTATGGCTCAAGTATTATGAGTTTTTTGGCATTTTCCATTTTCTGAGTGTCAGACAAGGAGTACAAAGAGATCCCGACATATCTGTAATTTAGCTGTCTTTTTGTTGCCTCTACCTGTTGCAAAAGGACATTAAAAAAAAAGAAAATTAAAAAAATACAGACAACTGAGCTATGAAGCACTTCCTCTTCAGACACAGCAGAAGATTTGGGTTTAAATCATCCAAGATTCTGAAAATTCAAGTCTAAATCCCCCATGTTGCTGAATTAACCTACCTTGATTATTCCCTGTGTAGTACTTCTATTACATTCTTTGCTGTGCCACAAAGCCATGGTTATCCTCTACATGTCTGCCCTTTCTCATTGTATCACTGTCTTGCTGCTTATTTCATTCATAAAGATGAATGAGCAGCTTCTCCAGGCCAGTGGGAAGTCAAGATGTCAGTACCTGGAGGTTGTATGGATGCAAACAGGCCTGAATCAATTGACTTCATCCTCACCTGCTCTTTGAGATTTGTCATAAGTAGCTACAGCTTTGTGCAATAGTGATGTGCTTTTATCCACTACAGATCATTACCAGTGCCCTCACAGGATGCATTTTCTTTTAGAAAGCCGTTCTAGGAATATCTCAGTTTGTCTGTAATTGTATGTCTTATTTCTCTGCGAAATCACCACACTCATGTCACAGCTTTTAATTTTTAAGATATTCACATTTTCAGAGCAGACAAATAAATGCTTCTCAGTAACAGGCTGAATTACAAAGGTCTAAAGCTTCTCAAAATGACTAACTGCTCCTCAGCAGGTGATTGATGCACAGATACAGCCATATAAAATTAGAGGGTATCCAGTGAAAAACAGTCAGTGATCATAAAAGGGAGCAAACAGGCTGAAATATATTTAAAAGTTATTCAAATAATAGCAGGAGCTCCAGCCTTAGTTCATTGAGCACTTAAGCTTGTGGCTAACTGTAAACACATGAAGCAGTGAGTTACTATGTCTGATACACAAACAGCTCGTGTTTCACATGTTTGTGCGAGAAGATAGAGCACCCCTGAGAGCTGCACCTCCATTGCATCTCCAGGCAATTCCCCCTCAACAAAGGGGGTTATGCTTAAATTAGATCCTTGGTTTTCAGCTCTTGGCCCAGAGCTCCCCAGAAAGTAGACTTTGAGAAGAGGAAGAAAACAGTGTATTTCCCAGCAATTTACTTCAGTCTCAGTGGTTTGGTGGAATATTTGCTCTTGGGCAGCTGGGACCTCAGTGCCCGTGAAGTAATATTGTTAGTACCTGCACATCCATATTAAAAAACTTGTGTCTATGCCTGCAACTCCCTTTGGGACTCCAAAGCCCACTCAAAATAAGAGCTGAGCTCACGCCTGTGGCCTGTGTTTGCCTGCTGCTGCCGGTATGGAGGTGCTGGCGGAGGCTTCCCCTGTTCCATCCCATTGCCTTGTGTGAGGAGGTTAAACAAAAACACAATAAAACTCTGGGCCAGGGATTTTTCACTGTAGGTCAGAGATTCATTTTATTCAAAGTAATTTATTTTATTTATGTCATAAATCCTTCTTCACTTTGTGTTCCTTGAAGAGATTAAAATTAAGGGCATCACCTCTGCCAACAAAACCTAGACCCCTGAGGCCAAGGAATGGTTTTACTGTTTCTGCAGGTTTTCTTACCCACCTATTCTTCTATATCTGATCCTTCTAGTGCATTGACTGTATTTACCTTTTTAATTTGTATGTGCTGCAGCCTTTGTCTGTGGCTACAAATAAGGATACCCTTCTCCTGTTTGCCTGTTTGTACTTACTAGCAGACAATGTGTGCGCAGCAAGGAAGGAGAAAAGTAGAATAGACTCAGTAATAACAGCAGAAAGGCAACAACATACATAAAGTCTTAATAAATTTTGCTATTGTTTCTCAGACCATGGCAGAGTCTGGTGCACTCCTTACTATGCCAGCTCTTGGGAGCAAGGGATTTTGGAAGTGTCAGGATTTTTTTTTTTTAAGGGATTTGTTTATTTTTGTTCGCTTTATTTGTTGATTAATTTATGTAACGATTTAATTTTTTGCCGGCAAAGCTGCATACCAATTTGTTTCTAAAGACTTAAAACCACAAGGTAAATAGAAACCAAATTGGATCCTTCTTATTAAAATCTCAAGAAGGTTTTTTAACCAGTTGTAGAATTTTAGGGGGAGAGGGAAGTTTTTTGTGTTCATTCTCAGATGGGTTGGACTCCTTGGAATGAGGGGGACAGCAGGTTCATATCAACAGAAGAAGAGGGCATTAATAAATTGCATCCTTTCCCTGCATTTATGTTTATGAGATTTTAAGAAACGGGTACAGTTCTTAGCAAAACACTTGTTTCTGCGACTACTGACCTAGACTGTCAGATTCTTCTGGATGAATTTGAGTTCCCTTCCTTCACAGTGCTCTCATGCCTGAAAGGACAGTGTGAAAAGCAAATAAAGTGACAATGTGCTAAATGTCATGGCTCCTCATGACTGGTGATTACCCCTGCATGTCACCCTGGTTGTGTCACGCTGCCTGAGCTGTGCTGGATGGGTGAAGGGCATGTAGCCCTGCTTTCTCCCTTCTTGTCACATGTCTGTGCTTGTTTCAGACCACTGATCTTTCAAATCTTGTGCAAGTCAAGGGTGTAAGGAGAAAATGCCAGGCCACCGGATATGGGGACTTTCCATCCCCTTTGTTTCCCTTCATGGTCAAGAAGGGTGTGCAGAATTACCCTATTTATCCTTTGGGACCAGTGGAACAGTCAGCTGTAGAGGGTTTCAGATCAGAGCCATGCTACTCCCAGTCAATCTCAGACTTATACTGGCTCATCCTATCTTGAAACAAGTTTTTCCTCCTTTTCCACTTGCTTTCCATTGCTGTTCAGATAAGGGTTAAGTGCTTCCTTGCCTACCAGGCTATATTTGCCCTGCTGCTTGTGTGTTTTTACACATTCCGCAATCCTTCCCTCTCTTTTGCTCCCAGGCTGGGATAGGCCTGTGGGAGAAGTGGGAGTTGTGTCCTCCTTCCCGGTCATTGCTTCACACCTGGTCCCAGTGCAGTGTAACCAGTGGTCTTCAATCCCCTAAATTTGGTACAAGAGGTTAGAGACAGCAGCAGCACAGGGCTACCTTTGTGTCCCGTCTCTTTTCCTTCCTTCCCTGGTGATCCATGTCTATATCTATTTGCCTCCATGTTCCCAGTCTTTTCTAATCTATCTTTCTGTCACAAGAGCACTCTCCTATGATGTAGCTGCTGTCTGGATGGCGGCTGTTTTTGTCTAAGCCTACAAAGCCAGCAAGCTCGAGTGAAAGGGTTGCTTTTTCCATAATAACTTTTAGTGACTCTTGAGTTGTTGGCCCCTCAGCTTCCAGAGGGTCTTTTGTGGCAGAGGATGGAGACTCCTGGGAAGCCTGTCCATGCTCCCAGTCTCATGCTGTACAAAGAGCTGTGCTGGGATGCAGCGGTGCCTGCAGTCAGGGACTCCCACACCCTCCCTGCCAGGCCGCCATTCCCAGGGGCCCGGCGCACGGAGATGAGCCCAAGGGCAAAGCCTCTTGGAAACCATCTCTCCTTGTTCTGCTGCCATCTGCTCAGGAAGGTGATTGACAGCCAAAGGGTGAAGGGCCAGGGGCTGTGCTAATTGTCTGAAGCCCTTGCTCAAACATGGCTGGAGAAGGAGGGGGTCCCAAAGGCAAGGGAAGAATGGGAACCTTTGTGAGGCCCAACACAGTAAATGCTACTTTTGTGAAGATTTAGACTTGCTGAGGTCAGTTTTTAACAACTTGGGATGCTCCAGTCTTTTCCTCTTTCCTTTATCTCTAAAGGCTCCTCTTCCTTCTTTATTTCTGCTTCATCAACAAGCATTGTTTCAGTCAGGCTTGAATCCCCTTTCAGTGGCTTAGCTAAAGAAAAGACATCCCATCCTCCTAAACAAGACTCTTTTGGGGCCTGCTATTTTTTTTTCTTTTCCGTCTCCTTGTCTCACACACTGTAAAGAATGCTTCAGTATTCTCAGAGGAATGGGAGCATTTGCATATTAATTTGTGTGTGTTCATGCAAAACTACTCAACTCACAGCAAACTAGCCACAGTTATTAAAATTAATTTGCAAAGGAAGGGAGCTATTGTTCTTCAAGACAGGAGTTGTCAAAGCTTATGTTTTTTTTGTGTGCTAAAAACACCTTTCTAGTTGCTTCCTGCCTTTATGGGCACTGAAGCACAGCTGGGGAAACATAACAAAGTTCTTTGGAGAAAGTGGTATGTAGAGGAGGTTACATGGAGGCAAGAGCCGAGAGAAAATCCCAGCATTTTTCAGCTGATCCCAGAGCAGGATCTCCTCTCTATCAGACATCCCTGCTACTTGCTGAAAGGAGCAAAACAGCCCCTACTGCCTTTAACATCAGAGATCAACCCAGCTCAACTCCAGCAGCATATTTTCCCATAAAGCTGCTTGCTTGTAGTGCTCTTTGATATATTTCCATCTGCTTTGGGCATGCCTCTCAAAAGAAACCTCTGTAAAACTTGGGGTTAGTGTGTTTACAAGCCCAAGCACTGTCTGTGTGCATATATATATATACAAGCAGGATAGTGGGACACATCATCCACAGAAGGAATTGCCAGGCTAGGCAATTCTAGGGCTGGAAAGCCAACTCATGCAGCATTTTGTGATCAGCAGCAAGAAAATTTTGTCAAGACATCATGGTGCTTTTCATTGGAAATACACTGTTAGACAGGAGGAACCTTTCCTTGTCTCTGTATGTACTGGATTATACACACTCCCTTTTGTTCTTGCTTTCCCTTTTTTATGCTTTTCAAGATGTAAAGTGTATGTATTTTTAAGGTCTGTCATGATCAGCAAAAGTCAATGTATGTTGCTATTCAATATGTGCAAAACTAAATCCTAAAGGTTTTCCCGTGTTTATACTTGTTGGCACTTTATAATTATAAATACTATTTCAGACTTGGCAACCAGTACACAGATGAGCACACAAAGCAGCAGAAGGTTTTTCTGGAAATTTTGACAGTTCCATACATTATCCATGGATGTGACATGACCCATGTCTGGTCTTAAAATGTATTATCAGAACT
Source organism: Cyanistes caeruleus (assembly GCF_971803275.1). Lineage (NCBI taxonomy): Eukaryota > Metazoa > Chordata > Aves > Passeriformes > Paridae > Cyanistes > Cyanistes caeruleus. The sequence continues at coordinate 44,692,902 of NC_141705.1, forward strand.
ATCACTGGCACAATATCCAAAGTAATTTAGCTTCAGACCATGCACAGAGGCATAATACGTAGGTGATTTTGCCACATTGCTTTTGCAACATTTGCTCCTGTGTCACTGATAATAAAACTGTCAGAATGACCTTGGGGAGGTAATAACTGCTCATTGATTTGGATGTAAAGCCTCCATAGTGCTTCTCCCACTGTGTGGTATTTGTTAAAGGAAAAATAATTACAAAAACAATGCTTGCTTCCACAATCTCCTTTAAAAGACATAGGCGTAGGGTTTATAGAGATGTAGCATGTTTATTAACTACACAGACCTCTAGAAACTCCCAGAGACTTTGAATTTCCTGGTTCTGGGAGAGGGGGCAGTCAAAAGCTGCACACATAGAAAATTCTGGTTTCTCTAGTAGTCAGCCTGACAAAAAGCAGGTTGTTGCACCAGTTTTGATGGAAATTTGTTTACTAGGGTGAGTTAATGAAAACTGTCTTTTCAACCAATCACTTTTGTTTTAGCAAATGTCCAGATCCTTTTTATTGTGTCTGTCTTCCTCTTGAGAGTGAATTTCAGCTGCAAGCTCTGGATGTTTAAAGATAAACCTCCTTAAGTTGTTTGTTGCTCGATACTTCAGAAAATCTGTTTACCAATTTATAAATATTAACACCAAGTTCAAAGGGAGATTCAGGACTGCTGGCTTTGACAGTCAGGACATGCATGGCTTGTCCCTGGTCTGATACACATCATGTCTCTGGCAGACTGGGAAATGTGGTGGATAATCCCAAACAATGCCCACACTTAAGGAAGTTGTCTCAGCAGTTCTAAACTGCTGACAAGTTTTGATTTCATGCACCATTCCATAGGGTGCAACAGTATAGTTTGTATTCTCTTCAGTAGCAATGTTTTTGGTGGAGAATAAAGTTTTGATCACCTAGGGTGGAAGGACACGGAGATTTTAAGGGGTAAGGGTGGGCAGTAGGAGTAACTGTGATCAGAAGCAGCTCTGCTGTGGAATGAGAGCAGACTGAGAGCCCTTGCTGAGAACAAGACTCAGCATGATGCTATTAGTTCTCATCACTTGATTATGAATTATAAGCACCATTCCAACAATTTAGCATACAGATCAGGATTCTTTGGTTAGCAGGGAAAGCACATTTTGAGCCACACTATTCATGTTTATGGCTGCTTTATGTTTAGATGCTGCTGCGCTATTTTGAAATTGCACATTCAAAGAATATTTTTTCAAAGTGGCAAATTTAAGTCCTGCTTTCCAATTCCTGTTACTACAGCCATTATTTCATGAGATTTTTTTTTTCAGTGAAGTGTGTTCAGCTCTAAAAGAAAAGAGGCATATGTATTTTCAATTGATTTGCAAAAGACAGTGGCTTATATTAATTGCTTGGGGGATTTAATCTGAAATTTAGCATGCAAAGAGGCATATGACTCTAGAAACATGTAGAAAACACTATTTCATATGTACTGACCATACAGGCTTTTTAACCTCTCACATTAAGTGATGCAAAATATAACTGTTTCTGGTTTCCAGTTTGCTGCATACTGTACTTGAGAGTCAGAGTTCGGTTAATTAATTTGAATTAACTACAGAGATCCTTTCCATCGATTTTAGTGGACTGTGGATCATGCTGGTATATAATACAAATAGCTATTTCTTAATTAACCCCTCTACTCTTATCTGATCTCTTCAAGTTTCTCACCAGGTGTGCAGGAGAACAGGGACTGAAACCTTGGTCTTGTGTACCAGTGAATGTCATCAAGAGTAGGTTATCCAGCTGGTTCTTCTGTTGTGCTCCAGCCAAATTAGTGCCTGGGGTGGGGGGTTTTTATGCTAGTGAAAGACAGCAAGAGAAATAAAAAAAAACTTGCTCTGTTAGAAGAGGTACCTGCCACTCTTCAGACAGACTTCTGATGCAGGAACTTGATTCAGAATTTCTTACCTTTGTCAGGGCAGGTCTGCTACCACCTTCCAGCAAGTTTTCTTTTCTGCTAATTTTTAGCAACCTGTAATGTTTTATGTTTGCCCCGTTGGAATTTAGGGATCTAGAATAATGGTGAGCAGGGCTAAGTGCTGTTGCAGGGAGTGCCTGATAGGATTTGAATGAGGAAAGGTGATCATCTGCCACTGTGATACAAAGGATGCCTGATTCAGAGGCAGAGAATCTCAGAAGTCTTTTGGAGGTGAAATTGAAGATGCAGAAGACATTGACTATGCAAACTGGGTACACTCTTAATATACATTGTCTGTCTTCATAGGGATGCTTTTTGGTCTGATAAATTCTTTGTTCATTTTATCAGAACAGAAATATATTGCATGCACAAGGGCAATAAAATATATATTGCATGCACAAGGGCAATAAAATATGGCTATGACATCATATCCCAGCTATTGCCAATGCTATCCATGCCAATGAGGCCACAGACTGAAATGTCTGAAGTCCAGTGGTTTCTGGAATTGCTAAGAAATTTTGGATGCTCAGTGTGCCATTTTCAGAGCTGTCCCCAGCTTAAATCCTCACAGACTTCTTACTTGGATACATCTTGGGGAACTCTAAGTCTCCAGGTTCCTGTGGAGTTAATGATTGCCCACCTGTCATTGTACGTTCAGCAGCGGCAGCTGAGCTAAGATGGCACTCTTGCAATTTAATTATTTCAGTCTCGAAGCACCTATCTACCAAATTCAATTTTGAAAGTGGTAGTTAGGCTCCTAAGATACATGGACATGCTGAAAATGCTGCCATTGATATGTCATGATATCAGCACAGAACTGGCAAAATTCTCCTTAAAATGCAGGCAGATGTACTGCAGGCTATTCACTTCCTTGTGTCATGGGAGATTGAGCTAAACTCCCCAAGTTAATGCATAGTAGGCACAATAGCAAAGATGCTTGCTTGCAGGAAAAAAAAAATCTTAAAAAGTAGATTTAGCCCGCTTTGCAATAAGGAAGCACAGTAAATTACTGTAGCCATTTACCTGTGTACTTTTGCATCCATTCTCTTAAAACAAATAATGCATTATTGATAACCCCACTTCAGAGAAAAAACTGATGTCATGCTCTTTTGTCAATTTTGGTTTTAATTAATGGTGGGTTTGAGAATGATGTTTTAGAAATTGCTGCATGGTTTCAAAGCCATCTTTTGTGCGTTGTTTCTCCGTGATCTAAGAGTCACAGATTAAAATTATCTGTAAGACATCAGACTGGGTGATCACAGGAGTCTTGTCCAGCCCTGAAATCATCTTTGTGGGGTTAAATTATGCATCTTCTTTCAGAGATGTCATTATGGAGTCACATCATCCCCCCACATCATTAATGTCAGTAAATTGTCATCCTGAGCAGCACAGCAGTGTAGCCCAGCAGAGGAGCTGACCACTGGCTTATCAGGCTGGCAGAGACCACATTTGCTTCATGTGCCAGTTTTGTGCACAGTGGTATCACTTATGTACCTCTTAGTTTCATGCTGGGAATAAGAGAGTCAAAGGGTAGAATGATAATTGAAGGAGGAACAATGACATTTCTAATGAGAATACAAATCCTGTTTTGCCTCTAACTGGGCTAACTGGGCGGGGTCACCGTTTATCCAAATACACAGATTCCCAGGAACCGCCAAGCTGGATCAAACCCAAAGCCCAGCTTGTTTCCAGCAGTGGGCAGAATCAGAAATACCAGTGGAAGGGTTAAGAGCTGTGCTGTAAACAGATAACAATGATAATCACGTATTGCCATGATCATCTACAGTATGTCTTCTACTGAGCTGTAATTGAACAATTTCTGTCCTGGAGCACAACACTAGGTAATTGTTTCAAAGTGTTTTCTGATGTTGATGGTAGATTTGGATAGTCTTGGTATGCAGATTAATGAGGAAGCACGTGAAGAAGACTTAATATGATGCACATTCAATACAATTCCACTGACGGGGCAGGTCGCTGTGCAAGAGTAGCATGCCTGGAGTAAATAAAGTGGGAGGGCAAAGAGGGGGGCACCAAGTATTGTTCACAGGGACTGCTCCTAAAGAGCATCATTTCAAGTAGAAAATTCTCAGTGTTGCTGCTTTGCTGGTGACAATGAAGAGATATTTTTGGAAATCTTTATGGAAGATTTCCCACGTATGTACAGAGATATGGGTATGCCTTGCACTACAGATGTTGGAGACTGTCTTACAGCTTAAGTGAATGTGTGCCTTAGATTGTGTTTATTCACAAACTCTTTCATACCACAGTGAAAAGGAAATGGTTTAACTGCTCAAAATACTATGCTAGTGATTTGAAAGCCAAGAAAATGCTGCTTGGTGAGCTGATCTTTTTCTGCTTTGGAAAAGGGCTCATTTCTTGGAATAGCAGGGATTTTAAGTCAGCTCTTCAGGCTTTGAATCGATTATATCCACACATCAGAGGCACAAGGTGGGAAGGGTAGGAGACAAAAATGCTTTTTCTCTCCAAACAAAGTTGAATGCTAAAAAAAAAATTTGACCTGTTCAAAGGAAAATGTTCACCAAAGAGGTTTTGGAAGTATGTGATAAGATTAAGAAAAAATCTAATTCCTTTGTAAAAAGAATTTATCACTGTAATGCCTTTCAGACAAATATAATTTAGTGAATTAGCCTTGATGTGAATTTGGGATAAGAAGTATTTACCTTAAGTGTCATAAACTTGAGTGTGGAAAAGAGAGAGTCATGCAATTGGAGATTTCCAGTACTTTTCTAATGCAGTATTGGGAAGAACAACATAAGGAAATTCACAGCTCTGATAATTCCCCCATGCAGAAAATGCACACTTGATGTCATACATCCTATTTTACATTGTCTGAAAGAAATCAAAGCTTTCATCTTGATAGAATTAAAAATGAAGGATCTCTTGAAATGGCAGAAGGACCTATAGATTGATCTAATACTGTTATTGTAACTGAAAAGACAAAATAATATTATATGTGGAAGTCTGCATTTTCATAAGGCTATAAAATGTTAAAAAAATAATATTATTAAAAACTTGAAGAAATGACAGTCAAGGAAAGAGAGGGAAAACTGTTCTGCATGATATTGAGTTCAGGACATACATTTTAGCAGTGTCGTGCTACATGATTCAAGTGCTAAACTAGTAAATGTTAATATAATATTAGGAAATTATAATGATGAATATAGCTGGATACCATCTGGTATTAACTCAGTTCCCAGGGCATTTAAAATTCTGATTGCACAGTTCTTTGTAGGATTATTGGGTTGGAAAGCTGTAGTGAGGAATGTTGTAATTTGTCTGCTGCTAGGATTACTGAAAAGTCAGCCAGTGCTGTCTTTTGATGGTAAATACTTTCTTTTTTTTCTTACCCCCCTTCTTTAAATAAATAAGATATTTAAGAGAAAGAGTGGGGGATTTTTTTCAGAAATTTTGAGAAGGAGGGATGTTGTATTTTTGGGTTTTGTTGACAGTCGAGTTTGTTGTCTTTTAGTTTTGGGGGGTGTGTGTGCCTTTTTTAATGATGGTGCTTTCTGGAAGCTGCAGCTCTGAACTCTCAGTCTCATTCTTTGTAATCTAAATTGGTCTCAAGAAGCCAGGCTGCGTTTACTGTGCTACCCCATCCTCAGACCTTGCATTGCAGTGGGTTTTTCTCCCTCAGAGACAGAGCTCACCAGATCCACGGGGGAGAATCAGTATGTGAGAAGCACAAAATGCACCTCTCAAACTGCTCTTTCTAACTAGACACCTTTCAGTTTTAGAGACAATTTTTCTAAGAATAAATTCACTTTACATACACCTAATAAACTTTTCTCAAAGATAAATAAAACACTTTTTCATTCATAAATGATGTTCTATTTTAAAGAAACTGCTGGAAAACATTGGGTGTCTTAGGCCAGTGACAGAAGAGATAAAAATCATAAGAAGTAGTTTGGTGAATATGAGTAGCCAAAACTTAAGTCAACTCAATTTTTTAGGTTACTGACAAACAACAGACACAGAAGATACTGGATTGCAAGAAAAGTGTTAGGTTTGCTGTACAGAAAGCCAACAGAAACAGCTCCAGTGCCTCAGTGCTCCATATATATTATGCCTTATTAAGATAAAATAAGATTTTAAAGTACATCTGCTAGGGATTTAAAATTTCAGACAATAAAAGAGATATCTGGTAGCTTGAGTGCAATTCTTCATCCTTGAGCTTGTGTTAGAGATTTCCATCTTGCAGATGTTGAAATTCTCTTTGAGATCTATTTATTTTGGTTACAAAACCTATGTTTCTTCCCTAACCAATAGCTTTCTAAGAGTGTTTTTTTTGGGGAATCCTCTTTTTTCCTGGTTGTTTATATTTGCCTTACTTTTACACGGTTTTTCATTTCCATGCTCTCTCTCTCAAACCATAATTTTAACATCTTTCCTGCCTATTACTGCCACACATGAATTTACTGTGTTATGTCAGTATTTTTTATTTACATATTACTGAGTGAATCAGCTGTGAAATAGAAATTTTGCCCATCCTCAGCCCTTTGGGATTCTTTGAGAACTTGTGATTTCACTGTTAATGTCAGGGGGTTTGTACCTTAACATTGCACATTGGTTTGTCAGGAATTGATGCTATGATGAGAGTGGGGTGGCTATGATGCAGAACGGCTCTCACTTCTGATAGTGTAAATGGTCACTGGAGTCCCAGCTGCCTTAATTAAGCCAATACCTGTGGTTCAGAGGGCTGGCAAGTGCTCCCACGATCCTCTTCTCAGCAGTTCCCTTCAGGCAAAATGAAGGTGCATCTCAGCTTCACATTGTTCTGATTAAACACAAACCTGAGATTTTCAGAAACCAGTAGGGGATTGGAGTGCCTTTCTTCTTAGGCACCTCTCTAAACGCATCAATGGGAGGAGAGCTTGAAATTTGGAAGGAGAGACTGAAAGAAAAAATTGTGAATGTTTTTTTAATGAAGTCTTTGCTCTCTGTTTACTGCTCTTTGTACACAGAGATTTTCTGCTCTTACCCTTAAAGAACCTTTCATTAGCTCTCTTTGTGTATGCTTTTCAAGAATACACAGCAGAGAAAGAGCAGCCAAGGCATGGGCATCTCAGACAGGGCAAATGTCAACATACGTTCCTCTGGGAAAACATTTATTTGAGTAAAAGGCTCAGGTGATCAGTCTGATTGACTTCTTCCAAGCTGTTCCTTTAAGATCTTTCTGTTCTATGCCCCTTGCAGTCCAACTGTCCCAATGGTTTTCCCTTGCAATTTATTTCTTTCCCCAGTCTGTGGTCTGTCCAGCGCAGGCACTGCAGTTGTTTCCTGCCCACTCAGAGCCAGCCCCTCTGACTGCACGTATGCTGTCTGGATGTGTTACGTGCCAGCAGGTCAGAGGGTGAAACACCATGGCTGGAGATAACTCCTCACTGGTGTCTCTGCTGGGTCCTCACCAGCACCATGGCAATGAGGCTGAGACCGAGTCCAGACATGTTTTCCTGTACTGACTCTACCTGCCTGCTCTGTTCCCCCGGACAAAGGCACATTGGTCAGCTTCTCTGTGGCAGACACACAACAGAATGGCTTTTTGGCAGTCTCTTTCAAATGCTCTTACCTGCTGTGGCACATGTTCTCACTTTTTGTTCTAAGCATCCTTCTTCTGTTCTGTGAAGCTTTAGAGACAAGGGGATGTTCAGCTGTTTGATAAATTTCAGCACTTGTTTTAAACCCATTTCACTTAATGCCTAGGGTTTTTTTCCCCTGAAACACTTGTTTTCAAGGGCATTTAGGCACTTGTCTGTATTGCTGGTGGTTTTTCTATAACTTTCAGTGCAGTTAAAGTGACTGTGATTTGCTCTCCTTTCCTTCTGTCTCCACTGATCCCTTCTCAATCCTAATGCTTTTGCTTTCCTACGGAGAAGTGATAAACGGCCCAGAGTAGAATTTGATGAGGTCAGATGTTACTGTCGGCTGTAAATCCTTCCTGCTTGTTGGTTCAGCAGCAGTCTCTGGCCTTGGACTTTTATGGGTCTCCTGGTGGAGGAGGGACAGGAGTGGTGTCACTGTCAACACACCAAAGTGATTTGTAGGAGGGTTTTATTGGAGAGCCTCATGCACCTGGAGAAACTCCCCCAAGCCCCAGGAACAGACAGAAATCTTCTAATCAGCAATTTGTTCCTGTAAGCAGAGCTCTCCTGCTTACACAGCACAGGCCTGCCTGCTCCTCGTGGCAAGAAGTCAGGCAGTGCCTCAGAGTTAAATGATCTCTCACACAGACAGCTGAGATACAGATACAGGTGTACAGAGAAACCTTCTGGGATAACAACTGTAGCCATTTCTGCACCAGTAATGTGTTTACCTTGGTTGACATCCAAGCACAAGCAAGGTGTGAATATGCTCTTTTTTTTCTTTTTTCTTTTTTTTCTTTTTTGATTTTTTCTTTCTTTATTTTGCTACTAGACATGATAGCCCAATACATGCTGCAAACAACAAAGTGTTTGGAGACTACCAGCTTGTAAATCTAGACTAGCTGGTGGCTACCTAAAGTTCTGCTCTCCCTATGTTTATTCTGTCAGAAGTGCTGAAAGAAAAAGGCTTCACTGTGGGAATGGCAAAGGATGGCTAAATGGACTTACTCCCAAGTTCTTGTGCCACTGCTGCACATAACATAAGAGATAGGAAGAAATAATGGACACTTTAAAATTTAGCTTTACCTGTGCCCTGGAAAGGCTCAGAGTCAGCATGAATTGGAAGATGCAAATATTTATGGCAAAGGAAAATGCTTCCCTAAAACCCAACAAAATTCGCTCGGCATAATCAGTGCCACTTATACTCCCCAGATATTGCTATCATCAAATGTGTCACAAATTTTTAAATGCAGTTAGACAACACTTGAACAGAAAATGAAGCATATCCATTAGTGGGTGGGCAGAAATTTATTCTCTGTGCAAGTATTGTTTATAATTAGGAAAAAGAGAAGAAAATATGCCTTTAATGATTCTTTTTTTAGTGATAAAAATCAAGACATACCAGATAAAGAACCCTTGCTCAGAAACAGCTTTATTCTGAAATTAGCCAATTAAAGAGACCAAATATACAGCACCACAATAAAGGAGCTGTTCAAAATGCAGCATTGCGCTCCATCCCTCATGCATTTTAGCTTTGATATTGGTAACACCTTTTGGGTAAGATTAAGCTTCTTCTGACTGCTTTCTGTTTTGGTTGTTTGTGTTTTGTTTTTGGATTTTTTTGTGATATCTTTAATATTCAAGGAGGAGAATCATTAGAGGATTTACATCAAAATTATGTTTGTTTATTGGATTGTTGCAAGGTGTTGATGTTTCCTACCTCCTCTGTCTTGTCTCTTTAAACCTGAAGGATCATACAAAGAAACATGAAGCAGAATTTGCCTCCAGAACTTTTCATTATTAATGATGCTCTATGACTAAATTGGAAATCTGCTACTGTACCCCAAGGGGGTGATTAATTTAGCAGACTAGGAGTTTTGATTAAAAGGGAATGAAATGTCTGACACATAGTCTATTTATCAGTTATTATGATATTAAAACACTCTAATCATTGTGGTGCCTAAATTAAGGCTTCACAGCCTAAATGTCACTTCATAGTGTTCCTTTAGATCTGTCTGTGTGATATGAGTTTATTATCAGTGGATGAATGAGAATATAAGTGTATGTAGTGGTCTTTGATAAGAACTAAACAGTCTGGTAAGATCTCTGCTCTTTACCCCTTTCTCATTTAAAGAGGAGATGAGAGAAGATTTTATAGATAGGATTTGTACAAGCAATGCATGCAGGACAAGATGAAGTTATCCCTCATGTCCCTAAGGATTATGACACAAACTTTGTAAAACTGGGCTAAGCCTAAAGGACACAAAAAAACATCTAAGGATGTCTAAGGATTTAAGTCTAAACCAGTTCCTTCCAGGAACCACATGTGCTCTGAGATACTACATTCTCTGAGAGGTGAAATCCATGTTCTTAAATGAAAAGTCAGAGCAGAAATCGGCAGCGATCCATCAAGAATGGTACTCAACAGTTAGTGCTAAGTGTGTCATTGTAGTCACTTGCAGACAAGCAGGAGGTGGGAGCGGGAGATCATGTGTTTCTCTTCAGGTGCCCAAGAAACAGCTTTGAGCCACGGTATTGACACACCTTGAGCCTTGCAAGCCTCAGAGAGGGGAGGAGGGACGACCAAGGAGCGCCGTGTAAGGAAAGACAGTCAAGGACTGGTGGAGGAGTGGTGCTTTGTGCTCATGAAGGCTTGGAACCAAATTAGATCCCTAAACTAGCCACGTCAGCAACTAGGATATTAGGCCTCAGTAGGAAAAAATGCTACATTAGGACTGAATTATCCATTGATTTGAGGAAACAAACAAACAAACAAACAAAAAAAAGACAAATCAACCAAACAGAAAAAGCACAAAGAAACTGAAATGGCTGAACAGCAGGTAAAACATACTAAAAGCAAGAAGGCATTTTTCAAGTAGCTGAGGCTTGACAAAGGAGGAAAGTAGATAGGCTCATAAACCCAGGCATTTTATAGGGGAAAATGCAATAAGAAAGGCCAAAAGAGTTGGAGAAACTTACAGAAATCACAAAAAAATCCCTAAAGTCCTGTGTCAAACATGTGAAGCAGGAAGCTTGCTGGAGTCTGTAGGCTCAGTAAACAATAAACATGCAGAAAGAATGTTCAGAAAAACTAAAAGCTTTGTGATTTTGCTGTGGAGGAACATGGAGAAGTTTCCACAGGGGAATTCCTCTCCTGTCAGATGTCAGGGATGAAACAGTTTATGTGGTAACTGTATCATCCCCTAGCTTGAGTTCTGGTACCAGAGGATGAAGAGCAGTGTAAGACAACTTTTTAAAACTGTTTCCTGAGAGAATCCCATAATAAATACATTGATAGAAGCTCAAATAATAGCAGAATAACAACAGATTGAATAGGAGCATCAATATATATCATAGTGGCAAAAAGCCAGACAGGGTTTTGAGATTAAAAATCATGATTTACTAATCAGTCAGGTAGCACTGGGGAATGAATGTGTGGGCAGGACAGCACTCCTACCCCTTTCCTCAGGTTAGCCTGGGCACAGATCCAGGAGTTGGGCTTGCTTTGATCTCCAAACTGTCCTGCAGTGCATTGATGTATCTCCCAATCTGAAGACAGGCACAGAAGTGAGTACCTTACTAAAAAAAAAAAGACCCAGAACTGTAAATAATCATCATTTGGAGCTGCCTGGAGATTAGGATGTGTTTTTAAGAGAACCAGGGTGTCAAATAGAAGTAGGGTAACTACAGGGGATAAAACCAGATGTTAAAAGACATATTATCAGAGAAAACAGCATTTTGCAAATAATGCTTTTAAAGATGTGAGGGATCAAGGGGAACGTGTCCTCTGAATTAGTGGCAGATAAGGGAAAAGAAATTCTCATCAGTCTCTGCTTTCAGGATTTATTCTTCCCTTAGCTGAAAACCAAAAGACTTCTATGGGAGTAAGAGATCTTAAGCACAGGTTTTGTTTGTAAAGAAAACAAGCAGAAAACTGGCAGAAGATAAACACTTCCTTAAAAAAGGAATGTAATCCAAACCGCAGAAAGCTCTCAGCACAAATGGGAAGAGCAGCACTCGCCTCCCCTCCGCTGGAGCAGGCTGGCTTGCTGCTCGCTGCTGGAGCTGCTGCAGGTGAGGCTGTGAGAGGCAGCCTGGATGCTCTGCTCCCTCCCTCTCAGTCCCCGGGGCCCCTGTTTGCAGCTGCATGAGAATAACGAGGACATTGCTCTGGATGTGACACCGCCTCAGCTGGGTCTTTAGGAGAGCTCTCTACAGCTATTCTCCTGAGTCCTGCAATAATCTGCAGCCTGAGTAGTCAGTGCTGGTGGGCTCAGTATTTTCCTCTCTTTTATTTGCCTGTTGAGGGAAAATATTGCCACTCCTTCTGTGGTTTCTTTTAAAATGATGGAAAGCAGTAACACATTGAAACAAGGGGCCAAAATTCCCTGTCAGGATAACGGGTGAGGGAAATTATGCAGAGAGCAAGTAGCTTTATATCAGCTCCTGCTTAGTTATACCAAGCCCAAATTACATCACTGGACGGTGCCCTGCAGAGGATTCCTGGTGGGAATATTGCCAGGCCAGATCGTTGGACAGTGACCCCTGTGCTGTCCCACTCCTGTTGGGACAGTTTAAATAGTCTGTGGTTGCTGCTGCCATCCTTACCCATCTGCTGGGGTTTGTGTAGAAGGATTTCTACAGGTGGTGTCTCACCTACTGGACTTGCAGCCTTAATGGCAGCTTAAACCACCAGGGATCGTGATGTCGAGTCTCTGACCACAGGAGACCGGGCCTTTTTCCCTGTGCATAGCATGGAAATTCCTAAGTGAGAATCTTTGGTCTGTAGCCTCCTGGGAATCTGGTTAGAGGATTGGGAGGGTCCCATCTGTTAATAAAATTAATGTGATTTATCTTGTACAATGAGTTTCCATTCTTTTCAGTGGGATTTTGCACAGAAACCTGAGGCAGTGTGTGAGTGAAGCAGAAAAGTGCTCAACATGATGGAAGCCTGGGGTTAGCCAACACATGGAAATAGAAGGAGTTTCTACATTTCTGTGAGAACACTGAATTTTATGTGATCTTTTTCAATATCTTCTATTCATTGTTCTGGGTGTTGATTTAGTGACCTGGAGCTTTCCGAGGTGGAAATTGTTAGAGAGAAAAAACCTATCCATGAGTTAGTGATAGAAATATCGCTAGCCTTTATCTGCTTTCCTGCTTTGATTTCTCTAGAGCTTACCTGAGCTGTCTGTCATCCAAAGAACATTTTTATACCTGTGCCAATAAGCAGTGGAGTGTTCATGAAGGGCACAGCACAGTGGCAGGCTGTGAGGGATGCAGTGAAAGGTTTTCATTTAACACCACCGTACATGGCAAACCCAATTTTCAGCTGTATGTATCAGCATGGCAAGTCTTCTTGTTCCCAGTCAGCATGCTACAGGGTAATTCAGAGTACAGCTTATTGCAGGCTTTGGTTTCTCTTCCAAGATTCATTCTTTTTCATCCCTTTCTGTGCCAAGTATAATAGACAGAACAGGAGCTGAAGGCAGTTTGGCTGGGGAAACAACATTCAATAATTAAAAAAAGAAAAACCTAACAACAAAAACCAACCCTGCAGAAAACAGAACAAAAAGGCTGGTCAGTAAAAGAGGTAGAAAGACACCTTTGCTGACAGAGGAAAGGAGAAAGTAGAAAAAGGAAAAGACACATCTAAGCTGTTCCTCCTGCCCTTCTCAACCAGGCTGAATGGAGACTGAATAACAAAGGATAGAGATCTCACCATTTCCTATCCAGGCAGGCTGTGCCAGGATAGGAAAGTGCTCCCTTTCAGTGCTCCCTTATTACTGTCAACCCACTGAAACCAGAATGGCTGAGAGCAGAGTGTCCCTGCATAGCCCTTCTCCCGAGGAGTGAGGACACCAGCTAGGTGGGAGATTAGAGTGCAAGGTGAGTGCTCTGGTGTCGTTATGAAGATGAATTTTGGCATTTGGCTCTTAATACTTTAAGCAGCCTGGAGAGAGCTCTAGAGATCTGGAGCATACTGGGGGAAAATAGGAAAAAAGAGCAAGACAATGAAACAAAAGCACACTGTTCTGCTTTCTTTGTGTGCTTGAATCTTTTGAGTATGTAGAAATGCAGATATACGAACCCTTAAAATGCTGCATTTCTATCAGCTCCTTCCCTAGTGTTGAGGGTGAAGAATCTCATAACTGCCAGGCACTCCTTTTGACATGGGGAGGATCATAACTGGGATTAAATCCAAATGCTAACTATTACAGATGAGCTTAAATGTTAACTATTACAGATGAGCATTGCTGTAATAACAAATTATCCTGCATCTTCTTATAGTGATATTCTTGTCTGTGCTTTTCTGGGCATTATGAAACAAGAGAATTACATAGATAAACTGTGGAGGTGATGAACTTTAGCAATTCCTGTGTTTCCATGTTTTATCTGGACTACTGTGATTTGGCACTGCTCCCCAGAAAGGGTTGAATAGTGTTTGGTGCCTAGCTAGAGACTTAGCTCTGCTTCCTAATACCTGTTGGCAGTTTCCTGTGGGAATCTGGACTGTGCAGTGGAATCACTCAGAGTGCTGAAGGTTCCTGCTAGGCCAGTCAGTTGTGATAATCTGCTGTCTGTGACCTCATTAAAACAGCCTGATTGGGGCTGCTAATCACATAAATAAAGAATTAAATCATAGCATTAACCTTCTACAGGGAAACCTGCCCTGGCAACACTGACAGAATTAGATATATTAATTATTTAGAGGGTCATTTGATAGAAATGTATATAGATGGCAGATTATGAGCACTTGAAGCAATAAGTTAACCATAAATTTTTGCTCTGGTAAGAATATTTTCATATTTTCCTTTTAATGTGCCGAACTAAAAGCTACCTTGCATTTGGTTTTTTTTTACTACGACTGTATCATCACATATAATTTATTGTATGTATATCAATTAAAAATACTATGCCCCAACAGCAAGGATTTTTGTGCTCCTTTTCTATTAGAAATTCTTCCTGTGTAAACAGTTTCCATAGCTGAATTCAGTGCCAATTTCACACTTGCAATAATGCTTGGAGCGTCTTTGGTGGCCAGGGTGTTCAGAGGACCTGAGCACATTTCCTGTCCACTCCTGAACTAAAAGCCAGTGTGCAGGAAATCTGTCTCACCAATGCTGTGGACTACCAGGATGCTTCCTGCAGTGGTCCTCTACTGTTAGCCATGGAGGTGTTAAATTCCATTAAGTGTCTAGCAGATTTTCCCTTCTTTCTCTGAATTTCTTGGGGGGAAACTGCTTTTGAATCAGATGGGATGATGAGTTAATTGTTTTACTGATTCTACTGGGCTTGCAGGAATGACAATGGTATTAGATAGGCTTGTTTGCTGACCAGAATTTGAATGTGTGTTTGCAGATAACACACAAAAGATTTGGGCATGTGGAGTGGAGGAGGGTGGGGAGACTGGAGGGAAATCTGTCATTATTTATGGAAATATCCAGTATTCATGGAGCCATCTGCTGTGAATGATTCAAGTCTGAGAAGTGTCATAAAATGAGAAAGCATAATATAGAAAGAAATAAAAAAATCCGACCTGAAAAAAACCTTTAAATTTGTATCACTCAGAAACCTGAACCAGGGAATATATAACCTCAGACTTTCTCTTTCTAAAGATGCTTTGTAAATTTTCCTGCCAGATTGAGAGATAAAGATAGATGATATTTCTCAGGTTCCTTTCTTCACCCTTCTTGGAACAATTAATTCCATTTGTTCATTTCCAGCCCTTTAATTATTGATCACATCGTTTCCTTTTTTTCTTTCTCACTGTTCTGAGCTAAAAGGCAAGGCATGAGGTTTAAAAAAAAAAAAAAGGGTATTTAGGAGACTGCTTAAACCTTGAAGCATTGAGAAGATCTTTACCAGAGCCACAGTTTTCTCTCTGAGAGTGAAGCCCCACTTTTGCTGACAGAATTTTATCAATACTAAGAAATTTTATTGAGGGCAGGACCTTCATAGCACTTCTCTGGAGAAAGTCTCAAGCAGAGGATGGTCTGCTTCCCTGTACTGTGCTCTCTCAGTTCAGATCATTAATTTATTGATTTGCTCATGATGTTCTGTAAAAAGTGAATATAAACAAATACTGGAGAAACTGAGGCAAAAAAAGAGGAAATTATTTGCACCACTGCACTGAAGGCTTCTGAGAAAATCAGGAATAGACTCTATCTTTCTCACTCATTTATCTTAGAGACCTGGTCCAAGTCTTTGCCTTAGGAGCAGTTGGGAATTCCTTCAAAACATTTTTTATCTTTCCTGCTTCCATGTATTTTGGTTACAGTTATAGTGGCACATCATGTTACCAGCAGATGCTGTTGTGTGGCTGGGTGTGATTGCCTTGCCATATCTCTTTTTTTCTCTACCACCTTATTCTCTGTTTACTCATCACCTCTTGCTGAAAAAAAAAGCTGATTTACCAGAACAATGGCACGTTAGAAATGAAATTTATCTTCAACCTTATTTCCTTTCCTATAGTGTCACAGTCTAGGACTATGAATTTAAAAATCTCCTTACTATTGTACTGGCTTTTAAAAATACTTCCTTAACTTTAATTTACTCAGTCATTCATATTGGGTTGTCTTGACATCCTTCAATGTTCCTGTTAGTTGTGCAGGGCTGCCTTTCTTCTTCCACTGTTCCAACTTCATGCCTTAAAAATCTCATCTCCATCCCAGCAAGCCACATAAGGATGTGGTGAAGCATCACAGATTTCAACTGATGTGATTAAATGCCTTCTGAGTGCTTGCTCAATGCCCCTTTATTCCTATTTGTACAAACACCTTTCTTCATGAGGAAGCCAACAGAGCAGTAGCACAGATGCACATCCACTGCTTCCTTCCCAACACAAGGATTTCTGTTCTCTCTGGATGGGAATTTTGTGCTTTCCAGGGGCTAAGGTCCTATCAGTGCAATACTAGGAAATACTAATACTAATACTACTACTACTAATAATAATAATAATTTAAAAAATATTAAAAGGTACTTTAAGATGTCACCAGTGTCTTCTTGTTCTTCAAGGTGAGAACAGTTCTACCTTTTTCTTGTCTTTGTTTGTCTAGCTTTGCAAAATGAGCCATAGTAGAAACACAGTGATTATTTTCTGACATTCAAAACATGTCCAATCTAAATCACCCTCAGCCATGTCTACGTGACTACATCTGCTCACTGTACGTAGAGAGAACAGACTCTGCTTTTCATTTATTCCTTTTGCAACCCTGCAAGTTATTTGGTCAGCTCTGCCATTTCTGCAGACCTTTTACTGTTCTTGAGGAGCTTGTGTAGCTTTACAGCCCAACTGTAATGCTCTTAAAGGCAGGTTTCACATCTTTGAAGAAAGGTGCCTTAGCTCCTGGTTCAGGAGACAGGAGGTGTTGGGGTTTTTCTTCCCAATATCCCCTAGCTCTAGAAACAACTCCTTCCTTTTATGTTTATTTGCTACCCTTCAGCTGTGGGTTTTTTTACCAATAGCAGAGAAAAAGTGAAACAAGTGTGCCTGGCTATGAATTACAGTGCTGTAGGATAGTCACTGTAAGTTTTTGGACAGGTCATTAGTTCCTTTCTTTAATTACACAGGACTTGTTCTAGCCATGCTCATGCTGAGTAGTACCTCATTCATTCAGCAGCCCCTCAGTAATCAATATGTCTGCAGGGGAAGAAATACTGTGTACCAGGTAAGGGAACTATTCCTTCCCATCCCAGGCCACTCTTTTCTCTCAGCTCTTTCAAAAGTTATGTTTAGGCCAATAATGAAAAAGTGATTGCACGATGACATTTGTGAAGTACACAATTTGTACACTGTCTGCGTGCACTGGAGAACGGTCCTTTGTTTGCTTTCGACACCAAACCCATTGCAAAAAGCAATATTTGCAGCTAATCACCAGAGTGATTTAAATTTGCATTTAGCCATTGTGCTAACAGAGGCAGCTGGAAAGAGAAAAAAAATCAGCACAAATAATCACAGCCATAAGTACTGTCAGTTTTTAGCACCAGGAGCTGCTGGAAGTAATGCTGATGCCTCCAACCCAAGAAATCTTTTTAATGTGAAATGATATATATGAGGCCAAAAGAGGAACACATTTTGTCTTGTTTGCTTAGACTCCAGGATATATCTCTGAGTCTCTGGATGTAATGATTGCTTAGGCAAGTCAAACACTGTATATCACCTGCTGAGCATCTGATTCATTGACTGGGTGGATTGAAGCCAATTTAACCAGCTGGAATCTGTAGTATTGACTTCAGTGGTGTGATACTGATCTATATCACACAGAAGATTTGGCCCAGAGACAAAGGGAGGTAGTGTTTCCTTTGGGTGACATATTTCTGCAAGCCAAGGCAGACAACATCTGTCTTGCACAACCTGGTTGTCCTAGAAGTGGCATGTATTGCTCATGGAGTACCACAGAGTTTTATCATTCTGTGGGTCTTTCTTAGACTGGGGATGGCAATCAGGGACAACAGCCAATTTCTTCTGGTTCTATCCTTCTACTTCACAGCTGGTGCCATCTTACAGCAATTCTGGGACCAATTATCTGATTGTACGGACTCCCTTTGTGCAGATTTCTGCAAGCATGTTTGCTGCTGTACAGCATTATTTTTGGGGAAAGGAGGAGGCTTAACCTGGCTCTAGATTTCCCTTTTTCCCTTCCACCTTGCTGAGGAGACCAGCTGGGCGTAAGATCTCACATACTGTGCAGAGAAGTCCAGCAGAACCAAGTACGACACATAGGTATAAACAGCAGCAGAAGACAGGCAAGGCAAGGCTTTGCTCTACGAGTGCTGTGACAGCCCTGGTGCTCAGTCTGTGGGAGTGAGAGTTATGATACTATAGTGCTGTTGCTCATCTTTATTTTCTAGCTAAGTGACTTCATTTCACTAAATCTCTCCGACTTTCCATATCTCCATAACCAAGAAACCAGAGGGACAAAAGGCTAAGCAGAATTTATTATTGCTCTTTATTATTATCATATCTTTTGTCTTCTTTTTAAGATTCATGAACCTCCATTCAATTAATTCATCAGAAGCCTGAAAAAGCTAATTGTGCGTTCATATATTTCCATAGGCACACAGGCTCATTCCTGTGCCAGATGTCAATAATACCTGATCCGTGCAAATGGAGCTGGGTTTGTGGCGGCCTGCTGCCCTATCTAATTAATATTGTGAGTCCAGTTCTCCTAAGTAGGAATGGAGCTTGAGTTTTGCATAATTGTAAGGCCAGGGGTGGGCATGGTGAGAGACAGGGATCAATTCTGTGTCTCCGGGGCTGAAATCCGAAATGCCAGTATTCCATTCCCAAGGCCCCATATATGGGAAGGCAATGCAAGAGGCTGGATTTTTGCACAAAGAGGGCTCAGAAAAATCTGCAGTGCACTGCCCAACCCTAGCAACTGTTTGAAGAGGTGAGAGGGGCTTAATATCTTATGTGAGGATCACACTGTGTCCCTCTCTGTTTTTCCTTGATAATCCTAACGCTGTTGTTGCCCCTGGGTCATACAGTGCCAGACTGGCCGCTGCACAATTTCACATGCTGAGCTTCCCCAGGCAGCATCAGGACTTTGGTGGCTTGTGGAAGTGATGTTTGTGGGTAAGTCCATAGGGCCAGGACCATGTGTATTGTCACCTCATTGCCTCCTCCCTTCTTTGGGGAAGATGCTTTTCTCAGGCCTGGATGAAATTTTATGTTTTCCAAAGCAGGTTGTAGCCAAGCACGGCTTGCTTTTATTTTTGTTGTTCCTAGCATTATTACCACACAGCTTGCTTTCAAAGATAACGATGTGGAAAAACAATAGCATCTTGCCAAACTCCTTCAGTGTACCATTTGCAGGTTGTGCTATTTTATCAGTGTCTTAATATGTATATTGCAATGGTGTGAAAACTATTTTGTGAGCTACAAAGAGAATGAAAATATTGAAATAAGTCCCTCCCTGCCCTGCCAAAGAGACATACCTTCTTCTGGTACTTTTCCTTTTCTATCATTGTTCTGTATTGTAGGGATCTTGTTTAGCATATAAAAAACTACTGCTGCACTCTATTATCAAAGACATATTTGTTAAAACATGCATATAAAAGGATTTGTAATTGAAGAACAGCTTTGATATATTTAATAGGATGTAAAACTGCCATTCCTTTTTAATAGGAGATGCTTTATGTGCATTAGAAGTAATATAATAATGCTCTTCACTGAGCTCTACCCTCTAGCAGACTGTTTTTTCCCTTTCTTTTAGTTGATCTTAAAACTTTAATGCAATCTAAACACATTGACATCTTTTTCTTTTCCTCCCCGCTCTGTACTTGGAAGCGCTTTGAACTGAACTTTGTTTCAAATAAGGGCTAGCAACAAACATGGCATCAATATACAGGGCCCTGGTGCTGCCTGACAGATGGTCCATAAACCAGCACATCTCCTTGCCTTAGGAATGTTTACAGTAATGGGAGTGTGGCTGCATGTGCGAGCGAGCAGCACGCCTGAGAGTAACCTTGTGAAGAATGAGCAGCTATAATGGCATTCGTTTCTATATTCCCATATCTCAAATGTAATCAAATGCCAGAGCAGCAGAAATAGAAAATGACAATCAAAACAAAAAATAGTAATAGTTTTAATAGCTATTTCTGTGCTTCAGTCTCGGAGTGTTTTACAAGGAAACACTCTTAAATTCAGGAAATAAGAATGTAAGCTGGTAAAAAGAAAGTATGCTAAATCTGACTGGTTTTGGGGTACTTGTGGTTAGGGGTCTCATCTTACACAGAGCTGTTCTCTATTCCTTTCAGAACTTGGGATCAGGGAATAGTTTTCAAGATGGCGAATCTAAATTATTTATTCTGGAAAATTGCAGATGTGTCACTGAACCTTGTTAGAGGAAACCAAAAGAGAGGCCATTTCTCCTGATTTCTGGTCTAGTGCCTCACTAGCACCCAGCAGTACATATTAATCATGATGGTTGTAAGAATATTCACAAAGTGCCTGAGATGCTGCTGCTTCATGAACAAACTGAGACCATCAAAAGGAAAGTATCTCTCTCCTGTTTGAGGCATTACTGTATTGACCAAGTTCAAGTTGACTGTGCAACTGCACTTCCTGCTTTCCCTAAGAATATCTTTTGGTTCATTTATTCACGTGTCCTTTCAACACAAAGATGTTCTGCTAGTGCTTGTGCTTGCAGGAGCTGGACAGCTGTGATCCATGGATTTAGTCCTTTGCAGAATAAATTTGAATGTGTTCACCCTGTTTTTGTGGCAAGGGCTGAGCACTGGCCTGACACACAGGTTTTGAAGACATATTTTGGTGACTGTAGGGATGCTGCTGTCATCCAGGTCTGTTTGTAGGAAGAAGTTGCAAATCTGTGTCTCTCTGTTTCCTGATGAATTTTTGGAAGACTGACTGTTCCTCCAGGCTGACAAAGTAAGTGGGAGAGCACATGTGGCCAGTCATCTCTCAAGGGACTCAGTCTGAGCATTCTCTATAAGAAAGGCCAGATTCCATGCTTGGGACTGTAGCTGCCCAGTGCAGCAGCTTCTGCTGCCTCAACAGTTTTCTTCAGCAGTGTTTTTAACCTGGATCTTCTGGCCTGCACTGGAGCCCACAAATAGCCAAGGTTAGCAAGTGGATGTATCCATTAAAACAATACAGGTATCTGAAAGACCTGTTAAGCTGTGTATGTAAATATCTGAATGTCAGAATATATTCTACTAATATAATTCATGAATGATAGACAGAAAACTCCATTTCATATAGAGAAAATGACATTCTTTTCGTGAAGGGAGGCAGTGCAAGTCATTCAATTTGCATTTGGATATTGCTATTGTTCAGTAAGTGTCATGGGTTTGGGTGCATACTGCAAGAATCACACAAGGAAGTATAAATGTTTTCTGAAAACATTTCTCTTTTGCAGATGGAAATCCAGCTCCCATCTCTGCCAATATATGAATTCTAAAAAAAACCAGGTGTATTCATTAAATATCTGGCTTATGAAAAAACAGTCTTTTTTCCAATGAAGATGGTCTGCAATTTAGGCTGATGTAAAGTAGGTTTAAATAGGAATTAAATTTTTAAAAAGTCAAGGCAGAATTCAGAGATCTTATCATTGTTTTCTGTGTCAGCACACTACTTCAGTGAGTACAATTTAAATACCAAGTCAATTAAGTGCCATAAATTCCTCAGGTGTAACTAAATCTAGTTAATTGTGGTGAAGTGCTGCCTAGCTACATCAATCAAACAGATGAAACATTTGGGGGGAAAAAAACCAAAAACTAATCCAAAAATCAGAATGGGATTTAGAAGTTGATGGAAGAAAAGAAGTACTGCATTCAATGCACTATAAAAATTCTAGCCTGGGCTGTTGGTTGTTTTTCTAATTAAAAATAAAAAAAGCCATACTGGCAGAAGTGGTCCAATGAAGTCTTGGACAAAGCCCTGCTGCGCAAGTGAGGCATGAGTTCATCCCAGACCCAGCCAGACTCTACTGTAGAAAATTAAAAGTTATTTACCCATTTCATTCAGCTTCTGGATTAAGCCTTTTCTGATCAAATTAGCTCTTACCTTCTTCTTGCAAGACAAAATCACTGGCCTGGAGCACATCACTAAACAGAAAATTAATTATAGTTGTCTGCTGGGTGTAGAATGCTTGTCACTGGGACTGAATCCTGTAGTCCCCATAGATCTCCAGGCCACTGGACACAGGTAAATGATGCACTTCAGCTTATTGTTCATATTTGGTTCTGTATGCAGGTAGCTAAGTTTTCAAAGAAGCCATCCTCATGAGGGTAAACCTCTTTTCACTCAAAGATATCAAATGTAAGTCTCTACAGGTGACCTCAGCATTTGTATGTTTAAATGGCAGTATATTTGAAGTATTTCAGTCCTTTTTAAGAGTTAGGATAAATACTCAATAGTATTTTAATTCTGGCTCAAATATTTAGCTTTTCTCTCCTCTTCTAATTACACAGTAAGTGTAAGGAAACTATTGGGCCAGAATTAAGTATAAACACACATTCTAATAATCATATGCCTTCTCTATATGGAGGTCATGAAGGACTGAAAATAATACTGCATTATTTTAAATACGCTTCAACAGCTTATTTCAGGAAAAAAAGAACAAGCAGTATTTACTTAGGACAGAGAACTCAGAAAAGAAATAGTTGAAATAAAGCATTCATAAAAGTGTGTATGAACTACAATGGACCAGCAGCAGACTACCTTGATTTAAAAAAAGAACAAATCATCTATTTTAAGCAACTGCCTATGGCCTAGTCCACTACATGACATGCAAAGAGAATACCCAGACAGAGGAAGTTAATGCTTTATGTGTGCTTCAAATAGCAACTAAATGCTACCAAATAAATAGGTGTGGGTTCCTTAAGAGATCTTTCAGTCTGGAAAAAAAAAAAAGGGATCAATTTACCATGAAAAGGCATGTATAGAAACAGAAAAGGCACATGTAGCCTTGTCTGACACACATTCATTCCAGCTATTCTAAATATTCCCAAAACACAACAGGAAACATGCGGTTTAATACTGATAATTTTTGTTCATAGGAACAATGAAAGCTGCATTTGAAGGTATTACATTTTCAAGAGAGAAGGGGAAGATATGGGTTCAATGTCAGTTCTCTGCTGAAGCACAGTGTGTAGCTCTGTGAAGAACCCACAAGTATTAGCTACACCCACAGAGCAGAGGTTTGGCATTTCCAAAATTAGTGCTCCCCTTCACACAGAATTAGTCTTCTGGGAATTCATGTCTTCCCTCACTCCCTGAAATGTGCAACAAGTATATTAACCTTGAAACACCTTTTTGTCTCTCCTAAGCTTCACTGAAAATAAATCTAGGAGTCCTAGTCCTCATATGTGAGGCTGAGAAGGTAGTGCTAATGTAGTCTGCTTCCACAGAGAAATTCCACTGTGCTTCACTGCTGCGCAGCCCTGAACACACAGAAACAGAGTGGTCAGTCTCCTCTGAGAAATAATACCAGATTCAAACTGTCCCTTGAGTGTAAGGTATTCATTACAATTTCTATTTTTTTAATAGTGAAGGTTTATTACTTATTTTCTGTCTTCACAAATCTGTGCTGGTAGAACAGGCACTTCTTGCAGTGTCAGCCATGTGAAGATTTCTAGGTGCCTCAGTTCTGATCTGTGAAAAAAAAAATAATCAAAGAGAATAAAAAAAAAATCAAATCAAATTTTAAAAAAAGGATGCAAGAGACTATGAATAGAGATATATAGATATATAAATATGATATTAATTCCATGGGGGCAAAAAATCCACGGGGTTTTTTTGTCCCCACAGATGTCACAGTCTAGCAGTGCCTGCCCAGTGCCTTCTCATGCTGCTCTTAAAGGCAGTGTCTCAGAGACTTGAGGGCTCACTTAGGCTGTAGAGCTTGCTGGTTGGTACAAGTACATTGGTGCTGGAACTAACTCCTTAAGCAGTTGCTGGTCCCTGAAACTCTTTTAGCTGCTTTCAGGGTGATGCTGGCAAGGTGACAGCAATTCAGACCCAGGCAGGGAAGAGAAGGTGGCTCTCCTTCAATGCAGCATGTCCTACAAGTAAAATAAACCACATGTTCATTTTGCAAATCTGTCCACTGGTACAGAAATCTGTCCCCCTCTGTGAACCAGTAAAGAGGCAAGACAGCAGATTGAACTGAATTTTGGGAAAAAATCTGCTGCTGTTCACGTGCACAATGGAAACGGAGATCTCTTGGAACCCGGGACATTTATCTGGGTCATTAAACAGAAGCTGTGGGTCACTTACAGGAAATGGGGTGCTGTGGGTAGTGCCTGGAGAGTAATAATGAGAGCCAGGTAATGGCATCCAGTCAATTACAGTCTTATGTTGGCATTGTCTAAAATGGAAAACCCAACAGTCTAAAAGGCTATAACACTGATTCTGTAGAACATTAAACTATTACTTTATGCTGATGATATCCTACTGTTAATTAAGGACTCGCATGCTTCCCCTCCTGCTTATAATGAATATTGCTCTCTGAGTACAAAGTTATCATTGCACAAAATTAATGACTCTGAGACTGCAGTGATGCAGCTTTCTGGAGTTTGCCCTTCAGCCTTGTTCACCTCATGGAATCTTAAGTGGGCACCCAAAAATATAGTACAGATACTTAGGGGCTGATATTAACAAAGCCTAAGACAATGTAATTAAAAACCATTTAAATCCAATTACCAAGCAGGCAGGAGAAGATTTGGAGGGATAGGCAGAACTAAATAAAAGCAAACCTGTGTTATTCAGTTTGCCATCCCATCAGGTTGTTAAAGATGAGAACATTGTGTAAGTCAGCACCCTCAAAGTTACTGTCATAAATGGGTTCACAACAGTATTTCCCTCTGGCACTAGCAGTTACATGTGTTGAGTTTACTTTGAGCATAAATGTACATAAATGCCTATAAAAGAATTCTAACAGTGACTAATAATTATATTTCTGACCCACATCTAAAAAAAAAATAAAAGACATACAGTTAAGTGTACTTCACCTACTACTGAAACTCAGCTGTTTCTTTAAAGGGTACAGAGGTGGATCACACAAGTACCACATTCAGCACACAGAATGGGACAAAGCCTAAGCTATACTGCCAAGTTCATGTTTACCCACAGCCCAGGCTTCTGAAGCAATAAACCAGCAAAGTTTCCTTAAAAGTCAATGTAGAACTTACTGAATACCACAACAACTACAGAATATTTCAGATGACAGAAATTTCAGGATGTGAGGATGAAATAAAGATGCCACATGAAACATTAAGGAAGTATTTATAGGTCTTGGGATGAGAAATGTTACTATTCCTCTTAAATATCATATAATTGGCCCAATTTTATGCACCAAAATTGGTTTTTTTTATTTATTCCTAAAAGGCATAATTTTAAATGAAAATTGCTGTATTTTAGATAAGATTGTCTTTTTTCTCTTTCTCATACTGTAAACTAATATTGATGTTAAGCAGAGGTTGCATTCTAGCAGAGATGGCTAGACTAGATATCTTTCTGGAAAGCACATGAAAACCTTAGTGATGAAAAGAATTCTATAAATATTCATCAATTATCTTCAGATTGGCTTGAAAAATTAAATCATGACAGTCAGACTTATGTCAGTATCCTATGATTTTTTGACCGTTCAGCATGTTCTGTGGAATTAACTTTACCTCCGGTAAAAGGCAGACAAGATCCATTCCAACAAGTGTACTCAGATTTTTCCAGTCTATGGTGGGATTAGCCAGGTGGGACCAGATAGCAGAAAGATCTTGCTGGGGAAATGGTCAAAGCCTTTGTGCATGACAGCTGCCTACCAAAGCAGAAAGGTCATATGTGGTGGAGAAGGCAGTGATGCATATTTGTGATAAGATCGGGGCTTTAAATAAAAGGTGTCAGTGAAAGAACAGTCTGGACAGCAACAGATACATGGAGAAGCTGTTGCTGCTATGAGAACATGAGCTATGAAAATTCATGGCTATGAAGAGTGCATTATCCTAACAGCTCTACAGCAAACAATGCAAGATAGCACTGTAAATACCTAAACTTGACAAAAACTGTTCAGCAGGCAGGAGTTCCTCTTCAAAACTGCAGCCTGAGAGGTGTGCTTTTCTGCTTCCCAGATACTCACATTCTCTGAATTATATTCTTAGCAAATTTGTGCATGGCAAATTCAGTCAGCTTTCTGCACAGGCATTTAAGCTTCACTGAGTGAGTGCCCAGAGTTCAAGTCACAAGAATATCTAAATTGACAGACACACAATAAATCAAAGATCTCTAACATGTTGGCATTGCTTAAAGACTATGGAACAACTTAAACAGCGTCAAGGACATTCATAGCTTCTCTTTCTGATCCATGTTTGGTTATAGTAAACAACCATAGATCACTCATAGATCACTGATTACAGTAATGGACAAAAGAAGTAGGAACGAATAGAGGCAGCTTAGTGCTAGATTTCCTTCAGAGTTATTTGGGGTGAACAGGTTCCACTTATTGCTAAGAGGTTGTGCACAAGTCTGATTGTGTTCCTAAATTATTCAAAGTTTTTAAACAAAATTTAACTCTAAGTACTTGCAGAAAAATGTATCAGAAACTGGCAGATAAAAATCACAGATGAGGGTTAGGTTCAATAAATGCAAACTAAAGCATGAAGAAAAAACAAGTAGTAGCCATGCATGCTCAGTGGTATGCTCTAAATCACTTCAGAAAGAGACATCAGTGTTGGTCTAAGGAGTCAATAAATTAGAGGAAAGGCAAAAAGAACAGAGCATGAGACAACATTGCTGCATAACAATACTGTTGCACAACTCTAGTATGTGCCTGCACTCTAAATACCAGCTGCAGTTTTGGTCCTGATCTCAGCAAGGATCAAAGACTAAGTGGAAAGAGTCTGGAGATGGATTATAAGACTAATCAAAGGAATTTGGCAGCTTCCTGTCCAGGAGTGATGATAGACTAGGCTTTGGTACTATAGTAAAGAGATGACTGAGGGGTTTATGAGGAAAAATATCTCAGCTGTTAGAGTAGGCAAATAAAATGGTTACTATCTGGTATTTCTCAGAATACAAGAACCAGACTACTACATTTCATGTTTAGCATTCAGATTAGAAATAAACAGACTGATTTTTTTACATATTCTGCATATTTGAACCCAAGAACTACTTGCCACACACTGTTGAAAAAACTCTGAGTGTTCCCCAGTACACCATCAATTCACATGGGTGCAAAGTGCAATTGTACAAACTCATAAAGAACAACAGCTCAAGCTTTTGAAAGGAAGATGTCACAGCTAACTCAGGAGATCTCCAAGATTTGGATCACTAGAGGCTGCAAGGATATTGCTGTACACTTACACTCTTTGCCTTGGTGTTGCCTACTTGTGTGAAAGGGAGCTCTGGTTTGATCCAAAAAAGCTGTTGCCTTGGCAGATGAGGCATTTGGGTGTGTTTACTTAAGCTGAGGCCAAGTCCTTCTGCAGCATATATTTCACACCACAGCTCTTGGAGCATTACTCTGCATTTGTGAGCATAGCATAACCAGCTAAAAACGATGACACAAAATTGCCTAGAGTGGTTCTGTACACTATGGAGGTTGAAAAAAATGAAAAGCCAGAAGATAGTAAGAGTAGAAGATAGTAAGTTTAAGGGGACAGGAGCAGATGGACACTTACTATTGAGACACAAAACTAAGGCTGAAGCCAAATCCCAAGTGCAGCAGAGATGGAATGCTAATCTGGCCATGAAATCAACCAGCCTACATAAGTTCTGCTCGATACTGACTGAAGACACAGCCAGGAGAAAGCTCTTTGGAAGAGAAATAATCAGGAGCACACAGTCTGCGTTTCTGCACTGCTAAGGAAATGATGCTGTGAAACATCAGCTCGACTGCTAGAACTGAGCTTAAATCAGGGGCTAGTTTCTCATCTCAAATAAATCAGGGTGGCAGTAGCAAAGAGAGAGAATCAACTATCTGACAGCTCTTCACCAAAGTCAATACACTTTAACACTGATATACCTGAATTGCCTAGTGTTACAGAAATCACAGTAGGTGTATTAAATTTTATCTATCCCAGTCAGCCAGCCTATGTTTTTTTTCTTTCACCAAAAACCCCCTGAATCATCACACTGCAAAATGTCTCTGAATAGCCTTATCAGACATTTGAGTTTTCTTTGTGGCTTCGGTTGTTCATGACACTGACAAGAACTAAAGTTACTAGAGATTGGGCTATAGTGTTTTTTATTTTAGAGTACAGAACATAGTTGAGGGTGAGTATTTTGGATCATCACCAGATTTCTGTGCTGGAGCACTTTTTGGTAGACACAACAACATGAAACTGTGGCCTTTCAGGGACAGAAGCCAATGGGCATCTTGGCCCTATTTCTTGAACTACATCCAACCTGTCTCACAGGTTTTGGAAGCTAAACTCTTGATCTCTGTTTTTTCACTTCATCCTCTGTCCTGTTGACTTTAATTGCAAATTCTCTGGGGCCTTAGACTGGGTGTCTAGGTGCTATCATACTACAAATGACATATAATAATAATTTCATTTTTGATCAGCTGCCTTGTAATGGCATTTTTCTTCTGGGCTTTATAATTTTTTATTTGATTGCATCCTTGCCCTAATTTCAAAGATGGAAAATAATAGATTTTATACAGAACAATCCCAAAAGTCCTAGCTACAGCTGATCTGCAATTCAATATAATGGTTCTTTTCTTTTTCATTATTTTTTTATCCTTTCAGATTTGAATAATATCATTTGTGTGATGTTACTCAATTTCTCTGTTTTAATTTGAAATCCTATTTTTAATCAATTAGGAAAAAATGACCTAATTAAGGAGTAATTTAGGCCAGCAACTTAAACATTGTTTCATAAAGTAGATGCGTTTAATTGGAAATGTGCTCAACTACTGCATTGCATTAGCAAGTAATTTGGAAGAAACAGTCAATGGGATCCCCTGACTGCTGTTTCAGAAATGATAGTGACAAAGCTGAAGTCCAGAGCAGTCTGATTAACTTGGTTTTTAATAATAGCTTTGCTATGAGCCTAAAGGTCCAAGCAACCGCAGCCTCACATTATACAACACATAAACACACAGTGACTGCTGGCTCCTGGGAGCCAGCACTGAAGAGTTCTGAAATGACTCGATGGATATAAAGCTCAAGAACCAAGAAGACAGAGAGGGGACCCAGCTTGCTCACCCACCATCACTAGTCAGTGGCAAAGGTAGTAACAGCCCTTGGCTGCCAGAGTGCCCCCAACCAGAGAGCTAGGCTTGCACTAGCTAATGCACATGCTAATAACATGTCTTAAAAACTCCACAGCACCTTTTTCTTTCTGTATTTCCCCTTAGATGGTAGAGATCTTAGCATCAGGGTTGTCAGAACTTTCCCTAAAACTGCCCATGTGCCACAAAGGGAAGAAGGCTGTTTAAAAGCTCGCTAGCATATGTTAGGAGAGAAGTTCAACTTTGATACCCAGAGGATGTGTTACAGGTCACAGCTCTGCACTGGCTGCCATTAGTGTCACTCCCTTCTGTCTGGACTCATGTCTCCACTGGTGCTTTGGGACTACAATACAGATGGTTTTAGCATCAGAAAGAGAACTTGACTGACACTTTGGTGCTGCCATGTTTCATTCTCATTTACTCATTTCATTCTCATTTAATATTGGTGGTTTTAGCATTGCATACTTATAGTAGTGCAGCGGAAGGAACAATCGTGACTCTGCTCTGGGCATCAACACACTCTTGAAAGGCTACTGGTTTCCAACTGGTCACCTAAGGTCTCTTTACCATAGAGTGGGTATTACTGGACAAACTTATCAGCACATTATCCATTCACGTTGGCTCAGAACTTTTCCTCAGAGAACAGCTCTCAGGGAAACACAAAGGCCTTCTGGACTGACAGAGCCCTTGGCACATGTCACTGCTTCATGACTGGGAACAACAACATTGTATTCCATTTAATAAAAATACCCAGAGGGTGCTTGCAGCTCAGATCACTTCAGTTTTACACTAATACCTTTTGTCATTAAGTTTCATGTCAGGCCATGGTTTGAATCCTTCAGCTGAAATCCAAGCTACAGAGGGAAGAGAGGTTGTCATACACTTGGTACTAAGAGGCTTTAACACCAAGGAAGTACAGGAAGCCACAGAGCTGCTGGCCCAAAGCCCCAACAGGAACATATGCAACTTTGTAGTGCTGCAAAGGGTGGACAGGAGAGAAATTTGGCATTTGGGCAACTTAGTCCTCAGATACTGAAGCTTACTTCAGACAGGGAACGGTCTCATTTTGACAAGCAAAGCATGGGACATCAGACTTGTAAAACTCACTGAAGGCAAGATGTACAGCAAGGTTGGTGCCTTGCATATCACCTCTAAAATCAAGTGTGCCTGGATAAAAGAACTCAAAGCTTTTGTAGTCAAATATTGAGTTCCCCAGGAGATCTCTGAGAGGAGAGCACGCCTCCTGCACCTTCCTTTAAGTCAATAGTAGCAATACATTATCAGATTGCCTGTTTTTCCAGATACATTAAATCTAGTGTGACAAAGGTGAAAATGTTAGCTGTTTGCAGCCTGACACAGAGTCAGCAAAATCCTGGGCCCTTCAGAAGTATCAGCTTTGATTTTAAATCATGTCATACTTCAGGAGAGAGGATATGCAGTCACCTCACCTGGTGGGCTCCTTCAGTGACAGCTTCATTTCAGCCTTCAGGCAGCATGAGCTTGCGAAAATCAGTCCAGAATCCAGTTTTGCTGAGCTGTGTTCACATGAAACCACATCAACAGCATCTCCAGGCTTAAAAATGAGTTTAGTGCAAGACACATCTTGCCCTAATCTATGATTTTAAACAAATAGGATACATTTTCCCACCTTCTGGAGATGTCAACTTCCCCCACCTTAGTTATTGAGGGAGAAGTTTCTGTTCCAATGTGCACTCATACATTAAATAACTAAAACTTGACCATCCAAATTCCACCAAAAGAGCTTGTAGGAAAGACAGGGCCTTTTTGGAGTGTAAATTACAAGTATTCAAAGTAAAATATAATCTATATTTGTTTGCCTTCAACCCAACATAAGCACACTAAACTGGCTGACCTACACGGTGTGCAAGTGTTTCCTGGCACAGTAACACCATCAGTTACAACCATCAGCTGGTGAGACTTTGTAATACAGCTGAGCAGAAGTGTCTAAATTGCATGGAACTGCACTGGGGAAAGAGGGAGCCTTGGATCCTAAAAATAGGATAAATAATGATGGGAGGTGAATTTCCCATCCCTTCACTTTTTGGGGAGAGCTGAGAAGCATAAAAAATTGAAGGGGTAATAAGGCAAAACAGGGAAGAAGAACATCATAAATATCTCTTCCAGCTTCCTTCTGGAAGAACTCTTGAATCTGATCTCAAGGATTTCAGCCATGGAAAGCATCAAGAGCTGCATCAGTGTTAGTTACACAGAATCAGCCTCATTCACACTCATGGCTAATTTAGAATAAGATTGTTAAAGACTAATTGTTTGAATAAGTAGTGTTAATGACTGATAGTGATTAAGTGCTAACCCTTGGCAGTGTATATTTTCTAATGAGTGTCAATCTAGAAAAGTGCTGTTTTGAAGTTGGAAACACACTTGATTTATCAGATGTTTAAACACTCCAACCACAGCAATTGCTACTTCCCTCACTGAAATACTCACATAATGTGTGGATATTCATTTGTAATAAGTTGTTACATTCCAAATGACCATCAGAAAATTTAGTACACAAACCCATTGAAATTTAGGAAGAATTTCAAGCCAAAGCTCTGCATCCCATTCAAACACATCAAAACTGAGCATTACTGCTGCATCAGCAAGCCTGGCAACCTTCAGACTTTGTGACAAATTGGTGCATGGATTAAAAATCCAGTTGGATTCCCTCTGCCTAGAGACACAGCTGTAGGACCAGGATTTCTTCCATCAGCTTTAGAAGCCAAGATTTTTGATGAAGACCATAAAAGGGAGACTGCTACCTCAGCAGGTGTGACTCTAGTGCTGGCTAATCCACTGTGGAGACACATAATTCTGTTTTGCAGCACAGAGAACCTATTTCTAACCATCCTGTGCTAAAACAAAGATTTTCTAACAAAGGACAAACACAATCAAAATTACATGATCTCACTTGTGTGATGACTGTCATGGTACAATGGCTGCTGTACATCCTTCTGACACAGAATGGGAATGGGCTCATGTGAATCTTCACCAAGAGGATTGGATATCAGTAAAAAAGGTGTAGTAGGAAAAAAGCATCTTGATGCCAAAGCCAGATAATACCTATTATATAATATTATAATACTTATTACAGAAATATCTGTTTATGTTTTGTTTATTTGTAATTGAGGGTTTGTTTGGTTTGTTGCTTTTGGTTATTTTTTTGGGTTTTTTTTAACTAAGGATAATTAACTACTCAACAAAACCATGAGGAGAATAGGAAATTAGAAAAATACAATGGTCCTTGATTAATGGAATAGGATAAGCAAGTCAGTTGTCCATTCTGCCCTTGAAATCAATGAGTTATCACAACTCACAGCAGAGGAGAGAGGTTGTTGGAGTTTTTTTCCTTAAAAGTAAGAGCAATCAGTGCTGATTAATCAGCACCAGACTAGGCATTTGAGAGGGTCCACAACTGCAACTGTAAGCACTTATAAATTCCTGTCTTGGCTGCATGTAATGATGTTTTACAGAATAAGAGCTACATACTTAGTACACAAAGTCTGACAGTCTGGCTTAGTACTGTTTGCTTTATATCTGGAAGGAAAGGCTGGTTTTTACATGCCAGCTTTGACTTTTAAAGTTCATTTGAAACCACTTGTTTCTAACTGGTAGCATCTAAGTTGGCATCACAGCTGAATTTTCCCTTGCTCAACTGAAAAAAGTTAATACTGCGTCATTTTATTCCTACTTGGAACAGAAAACCTGCTTATAAACTGCATGTAATATGAACCTTTAGCAATTAAAAATCCCTTATACAAGCCTAATCCAAAGAGAAAGTACAGAAGAAATGGGAAGAAGGGCTGCATTTGTGTTGGAAGTAACCCAGCTTGGAAGATGAGCAGCTTTCCTTGCCATGAGAGAGAGGTGCTGCTTCTACCTGCCTGCACAAGGACCAGCAGTAGTGATGGGTACAGACTGGAAAGCCTGAACAGTGCCAGGGGGTGGCATTACAGGTGTCAGGCTGAGTCAGAGAAATGTGCTCTGAATGGCTGGTGCCAGAATGCAATTATTTAAGAGGTAAAAAAACCCAATAGGAAATAAACCCCAATGAAAGAGGATTAGATGGCGGACAAGATTATCCTATAAACAGGCCCTCACTTTTGCTTCCTTTTAATACAGCTGGGGGCCAAGGAAACCCATGTTTCCAGTGCTAATGGGCCTTGTTGAAGGCATTAAGACATTTTATAAAGAATGAGAGGCTGAGGGATTAGGAGCGACGGGGAATTCACTGAGTGTTCATGAATTAGCATCAAAGGATGTCTGCCTCCATGGAAAGTTAAAAGCAGAGCTAAATAGAGATACCATTATAGGAGGAAAATGGCACGAACATTTTTCTAGTTAAAAACAATATTGTTATTATATAAGTATAGCTCATTATACGTGTATGTTAATTTCTGTCCTGAACTTCAAGATATAAAGCAGACTGAGAATTTCTATTCACTCTTGCTTATCGTGGAAGCACAGGGGATATTAAGTTTGGTAAGAGGATTAGTGGATGCCCAGGGTCTGGGTCTAGAGTGGGACTTCATGGCGTGATTGCAGCCTACATAGCCCATACAAACACTAAATGCTGCAGCTGTGTGTGCTAAAGAAAGGCAGAAAAATCCCAAACCACCTTTATTTCGGGAAAATGGCTAAGAAAAGCAGGCCTGTTAGAAAACAGCTCTGTACTATCCAGCTACATAAGAGTAGGGGTGTGGGGCTGAAAAGCCCCATGTCCATCAGGTCCAAGTGGCACAACAGCCTGGTAGGTGAGCAGATGGTGAAAGCAATTTCTGAACCTGTGTTCATTGCAAAAAATGGCTTGTGCTCCTTCCTGTGCAAATGCTCCCTGACTATGAATACCAGAAATCAAACTGGTCCTTATTGCCACAACCCAGAAGGAACAGCAGAATGAGAGAAGGGCTGGAAATAATGAAAAATGTTTCTCTATCTGAAACTCACTATTTTTCTAGCTACTAGGGTTACTCCTGGTCCTTCAGCTTCTGCTCACTGTGGTGATAGCAGGAATTTAACCCGAATCTGCCACTCCTCTTACTCCACCCCTTTAGGTAACGGAGGGAGAAAAGCAAAGCCTATGGGCTGAGATAACATTTTACTTGTTTATGTTGCACAAAGCAACGGAATAAGAAATGCATAATAACAAGCACAATATTAATAATGAGAGTATGCAAAACCAGTGGGTGTTTTACTTACAAAAAGGTGTTCACCACCAGGATCAAAACCAAAATGGTGGACCCTTGTAGGTTGTGTCCACATGGATCAGACGGTGACCGTTCCTGCACACCATGTCCCATGGCCACCAGGAACAAAGGCAAGATGGCAGGGGAGGCTCCCACAGCTAATGTTTCCTGCTCCCTGCCCAAAATAACAAAAAACAATGATAAACAAACCCTCTGGAAGCTGTATCACCTGAGATGGGTCACACTGCCTCTCCACTGGGCTCAGCTCCACTTCCTTCCACCAGATCAGATTGCTCAGAGCCCCTTTGAGCCTGGCCTTTTCACACTGTGTTCATGGGCAAAACTCCTTATTCAAGGTGTGCATGACAGCTGGAACAGTCATTAACTCATTAGTCTATATTTCAACAATGTATGACTGTGACAGTTCATTTTCTTAGAACAGTGATTGACTTACGATCTTGTCAAAGTCCTCATTGCTCTGATGAGCAGAAGCTGTAATTTAGCTTAAGGATGGGCAGGGCTGTCCCCAGCCAGAAGCTGAGCAGGTAGCAGCTTCATCCTCAACACAAGCAGCCTGGCTTCTTCCTCATGGATTAAGTGAACCCTGGGCAGGTCTCTCCCCATCTCCTTTCAAGGGCATGTGTGGCTCCCACTCAGCAATTTGTGGGGCAGCAGCACTGGCCTAGTTGCCCTCACTCTCTGCAGATGAACCCAGGACTGAACCAGTTCTTTCCTCCATGGGAATGAAGGCACTTTTCAGTGAGAAAACCATTAAAAAGCATCTTCAGTTTCACATGTTACACCTGAATAATACTTTCTCTGTTTATTAACTAATAATTAAGAGTTTAATAATCAGCCAATATTTGTAAACTAGTAATTCATTATTATTTGTATACTTGCAAGTTGATTATTCAACGTATACTCACAATATTAAACTATGACACTCATAATCAAGTGATCACAACAATTTATTTACAACCATCTCAAGAGTCCCCCTGGTGCTGCAGAGAGCAGGAACAGAACTCCATGCCATGCTATGCCTATGATCATGGTAGGAGTTGGACAGCATCAGGCAGCTGGCAGTCACCTTGTGCAGGCCTGTCCCCTTGGCCTCTGGGAGCTGCAGAGAGTGCAAGAGTTAGCAATGCCTGGGTGTAAGAAATCAAGAAAGGATGGCAAGAGACCCGAATGGATTAGCTGAGACCTGCTTGTCAAACTGAAGGAAGCAGAGACAGGTATCCTGGAAAGTGTATAGGAACACTGCCTGATTGTGTAGGGATTAGGTCAGGAAGGGTAAGGCATGGCTGGAGCTGAACTGAGTGAGGGATGCGTCAGTGGTGGATGAGAGGCTGGACGTGTGGTGACAATGTGTGCCTGCAGCTCAAAAATTCAAATGTGCCAAAAAGCCATATGTGCCCTGGGTTGAATCAAGAGAAGCATGGCCATCAGGTCAAGGGAGGTGAGTCTGCCCCTCTACTGTGCTCTGGTGACAAGCAAGTCTAGAGGAGTCCACAGAAACAATCAAAGGGCTAGAACACATCTCTCATGAAGAACAGCTAAGAGAGTTGAGTTTGCTCAGCCTGGAGAGGAAAATACTCCAAAAAGACCTTATTTTGGCCTTTCAATACTTTGACTAGACATTTTTTACAATAAGGGTAGTGGAATACCAGCAAAGGTTGCCTTGAGAGGTCGTAGGTGTTCCACCCTGGAAACATTCAAGGACAGGTTGGACAGGCTCTGAGCAATTTGATCTATTTGAAGATGTCCTTAATGACTGGGAGGGTGGACTAGGTTATCTTTAGAAGTCTTTTAGAACACAAAATAGTCAATAATTTTATTATTGTTAAAAATCTGATTCTATGCATCAGGAACAAGCAAATGACATGAGATGAGGGGATGTGAAGACTACAAAGCTGCCTGAAATAAAGTATTACCAATGGTTTTGACCAGCAAAATCCATGACACAGAAGAAGAGAGAATAATATGACTGGAGGACAGCTAAGAATTTGAAACACTCTCTTTAAGGCTGTTCCATGACCACTCTGTGGAGCAAACTGTTTCAGGGACTCTTTAATGGGAGTGTGTACTGTTTGGAAAAGAATCTACTGTAAATATCAATGCTCAATAACCAACTCATACCTCAATCAGCAACCATATGCTTTATGTTACATATATGGCATCCACTCAGCACCAAGTTTGGAAAAAGTAGAAGCCCCCAGGCCAAGAACATATTACAAATACAGAAGAAATACAGAAGTAATACCAGATCATTGATGCCTTTTTTATTTTTTCTTCTCACCCTTAAGGTAAATATGTAAAAGAAGCTCCTGTACTACTAGAAAAGGAAGCTGAATTAGATGCATCCATCATGTGCCACCATAGGAAAGTAGACAGGGATGCACAGGTAAAAGGATGTTATCATAACACTCTGTTCAAGTTTTGTAGTCTGTGATGTGGTGAGGTATTCCAATTCACCTTCAGGCAGGCTGCAGACAGAGGGTAGAAATGTCTCCCCTGTTCTTTAGGGGACAGCCAAGCATTGGGCTGCCTCTCCAGAACATCTCTTGCAGGTTGTACTCCTCTCTGCCAGCCCTACAATAACAGAGATCCTTGTCCAGGCAAAATGAACATCTAAACTCTTTCTAGATACAGGCTTAGTGCAGGGCACACTCAGAATTACAGCTTGACACATTTGCAGTTGTCTGACTGTGCAGTTTTCCCCTTCTCCTGCAGAAACCAACCAAACAACCACACTCTCCTGCTGAAGAATCCAGGTCAGGATCTGTATTTAACTCCTCTCTTCTGTGTATGTACAAAGGCATTACCTGCTTACTGTGTAATTAGGTAGATCATCTAATTTTGCTGCACCTATTATTTTTGCTTGTTTCTGAGTACCACTTTAAAACTCTTCCTTGATTTTGTTGCATGAGGTGTGACACAGAAGAAGTTTGTCATATTTTGTTCTTTCTGGAGAAGTGCCTGAGCAGCTTCTGGTTTGTGTAGGCAACTGTTCTACTGGTGTGGGACCTGAATAAGATGTTGAGCTCGGATGACAGGCTCCTGCAAAGAGCACATGACTTACAGGGTGTCACGGCAGTTTAATTCTCAAAGTTGAGGGGATTTTCTTGTTAGCAAAAGCTGCTTTGTTTTCTGACATGTGGGTTCTATGGACTTGCTGCCAAATACATGGAGTCATACTCTCAAAAGGGCTTATACATTACCAGTGTGAATTTTTTCTCCTATGATTTATGATTTAAGTGCCTAAATTTCATTTTTGAGACAGAGTCAGGGAAGTATTTTGGAACCTAAAGTTATAAAGTAGCTCAGCAGAAGGATTATCAAAACAACTCATAAATGCTTCCAAATCTGCACCATTGGGACAGTTTTGAAGACATGCACTTGTCAACACCCTTGTGTTCTTTTTAGTTTTCAAAAATTCAAGAGTTCCTGAGTGAGGAAGAGGTTATTTGAATATAAAGTTTATTTCAAAGTATGGAATTTTTAAAAATGCAAACTTCTTCTAAAGCACTAGAATCTGGCGGTGATTTGAAAAGGGGAGGGGGAATGAGGGTTTTTTTTTCAAAAATATGAAAATTTTCATGGTAAAAATAGAAACTAATCTCTTTGATACAAACCAGTCTCTATTCCTTACATCTCCTCCCATGGGTTCTTCATAGGAAGAAACAGTGCAGCTAGGCAGGGAGGAATCACCCCCGAGGGCTGGTACTCAAGGAGGCAGATGGCCTCTGAAAGCAGCCAGCATGTGACCATGGCATGTTACTGCCCAGACCAGATCCACAGCAAACAACATCCCTGCAACTTCCAGACATGTGATATACCCTGATTCCTCATGGCAGTGAAACAGCCTGGCAGGGAACTGACTGGCTGTCTTAGCCAGGGGTTCTGTGGTAGCATGATCCTCCTGTGCTGTTTAATGTTCCCTGCACTGAGTGCTTCACCAGCACCACCACACACAAGCTCTTGGGCATGACTTCTGTCCTCTTCCTCTGGCCTCAGCTTCTCATTACAGAAAGCCATGTCAGCAGCAATGCTTCCTCCCTAACTTTTGCATTTTAAGCCTTTGAGTAGTGAGTACACAACTTTCATTTTTTCCTGCTCCATCTCTATAGACAGATAGGGTGACAAAGGAAGGTGTCACTGCACACAAAGCAGAAGGAGATAAAAACAGAAAGCAGCAACTTTCATTCTCCCCATTTACAAATAATTTTGTTTCTAATCAGTCCTTGGTAGCAGGGCTCCTCCCCAGTTTGTATTTCTAACTAACAAATGGAGCACTGCCTGCTCAAGACTAAAATTGCCAGAAAGAGATCTCCACTCTCTCAAAGCCAGGTGAAAGCTGTGTGTCTCTCTACTGAACAGAACGGGGGAGGGAAGTAGCAGAGATGTGTCTCTGGGCTTCCTGTTTCTAGCAGTCTGCTTTTAGCCACTGTCAGTTGTAGAATGCTGCTTGTTTAGTGCATTTCCAGACCATGAACAGACCCTGTCTCCTTAGGAGACAATTCCTTTGTCATGGCATTGCTCTGCTAACACACCCTCCACACTGCTGGTACCAGCTACCTTTAACTGCAGAGATGTTTAATTACTTGCAGAGCTCATCAGTGGGGTGCTCCCACTCACCTTACATTTTCCTTTAGAATTTACTACTCCTGCTGCAGACTACAAAAAAGGAAACCTTTCATGCCCAAAGGTGGGGCTGCTTTTTTTTGAATACTGGCTGGCTTGGCTTAGAGAAGATGAGGGTTAAACCTGCACGTCTAACATTGAATACTTAGGCTCTCTATATGCTCCATACACATTTCATATGCAGGGCACTATGTACTGGGAGATGCCTCAGCAATCTGACACGGATGCATTTCAACAATGACAGAGCTGACCTATATAAAATAAAATGCGTGTTAGTGTAATGCACGTACAAAGCCAACTTTCACAATAGCAATTTTAAGTTATCACGGCTTTACAGCGTTTACTTGTTCAATGCATTTTAAAACATAGTGATACAATCAGTAGACTTCAGCTTTTGTTTGTTAGTATACAAAGGAAAACATCAAGATGCTAACAAGAATATAAGTTACATGGATGATCAAAGGGTACTGACAGTAAAAGCCATACTCTGAAGTGTGTGAAAATTTAAATATGGGTTTTACAGTCTTTCTATGAATCATATGGATAGCAAAATAGGAAAAAGCCCTCAACACTTGCCTGCATAGTGATAATGACACTGCAGTCATTATCAGTCCTCTCTGAGGCCACCTCTGTCATTTTTGTTATTTTACAAGAATTAAAACATTATTATAGCTACACAGTACTGAAACCATTGCAGAGCTTCTTAACAGCCACCCCCCTCCTAACTTTTACATGCTGGAAGTGTGTACACTGTTGCCAGCACACACCAAACTCATCAGCACAAGCCATGTTCGGAATAAAGAGCTTCCCTCAGTGGGGCAGCCAACACAGAGGCTCCTTCCTGGCCAGAACAAACTGCTGGGAAAGACAGATGTCTGCACCAGAGTGAGCGACTCAGAGAAAGGGCCTTTGATACCTGGCAGGGTTGGGTATGCTCCACTATCTGGCATCACCACTGTTGCTGGGAATGTTGCTTCAGCATTTCTCCTGTCTAGACATACCATTATTTTGCCTGTGCAAATCTGCCTGAGCCGTCTCCTGCCCATCAATCCCCCAAGAGGGCTCTGCCAGACGTGCTGGGAAGCTGCCATACACACACTGACAGCACCTTTTGGAGGAGGGAGTTTTAGCGTAACAGAAGAAAAAAATAAAATCAGGAGGCTTAAATGACTTATACAGGGTCCCAGAGGAGTGTGTGGTAAAAGCCAGCTGATTTCCCAGGCAGAAATAAAGGCTGAGGATAACACAGGAGCCGGGTTAAATGCACAGAGGTGCCAACAAGGTGACAATGCATTTGCAGTGCTTCTGTGCACAAGGGCTTGCTATGCTGCCCCCTCTTCTGCAGGAGAAGGCAGATTTAGTTTCAACCAGCAAATTTAGATTAAAATACAGCTCTGTTCCTTCCCCCCTGCCTTTGGCATGACAAAGGGGGAAGCTGTTGAGCATGAAGCAGAGCTTCTCGTGTTTTGATCCAACTCTACATCTGTATATTTGATGCTGTTTCTTCTGATTCCTTTTGCCTACCAGGTTTCCTCCTTCAGGAACCAAGGCCGACAAACCTATTTAATCTTTCATATTGGCACAGTGATAACTTCTTTTTAAATATTTCATATTGTTGTACTGATAAAGAACATAAGACAAAACTTGGCATGAGCACAGTCCAGAGGAGAATCTGCTTAAAAATAAAACACTTGGGAGAATGGAAGGAAACAAGTAGCCATGTGGCTGGAAACAAAATTAATTTAAGGTAAGCAGGTCAAGCCTATAATGAAGTGCTAGTAAACAAAGAAAATCCAAACATTTCTACTAATCATCAGCTCCAATTATTTCACTAACACCCCCTCATTAGATGTACTTAGTGGCTTGCAGCTATTCTTTTTTCTAAACCCATGTGCTGTCATCCTTTCTGAGATGGCTCTAGAGGGCTGAAATGTAGACAAATGCAAGGATTAATCCAGCAGCCTGGCCAGCCGAGGCACAGATGCATTAGGTGGTGGCTGTGGTCCTCTGCAGTGTGTGTGCCACAGTGGCAGAGTAGAAGGTATATATATATGGATTCCAGTATATCCAGTATATATATACTGCTGGTACCAAGGGCATGCCCTTGTTTAACATCCCACAATTATCCAGGGTGGTGGAGACACTAGAAATGTCCCCTGTGGGCCCAATGTTAATGGGAACCCAACATGTAAACAGCTGCCCCATGGCAGGAGGGACAGACCAGAGCAGGGTTATAGCAAAACTTTGAACTTACAAACCTATTGCTGCCACCCTATTCCACAGGGGGATCAACTTAAGCAAAACCCAGGGACTTGCACTCAGCAGCTATTCTCAGACACTTCGTAGCAATGCCCGAGGCTGAAGCCATCCCTTAAACTTTTATGATTTATCCCAGCCCCAGGCCTGTATGATTTATACAGCACCTGCCAGACACACACTTGGTGCTGTCAGCCTCCTGGACTGCCCTTTGTGGGCTCCAGTTCCCATAGGGGTAGACCTGGGAGGGTAACCTGGAGCACTGCTGGCTCACAGCCATGCCTGCCTGCCCTCCTGTGTCCTTTCCACACACCACAGGCTTCAGATACCTCAGTATGAAAAAAGCTTGCAAAAGGTTGCAAAGTTTAAAAAAATAATAAGTCTGATGGAAAGCTTAAAGACCTTGTACTCGCTGACAAAAACCAAAAGGGAAGAAAAAGCAACCACTAAGCAATTAATTGAAAAATTATTGGCAGGCCAGGCCAGAGTGTTGCTGCTGCCTTTAATGATAAATGATAATAGGACCAGTCAACACTATACAGCAGGATAATACAAACACACCCTCTAGAGTGAAAGCACAAAATGAGACATACTATTATCATAAATAGATTAATTAACTAGAAAGAGAACATTAAAGAACAAGGGGTTATTAGCGTGCAGCCAATAGCCTATTCCAAGTGTGAATTTGATGAATACAGGTAGCCAGAAATGTAGTGTGCAAACATGGAAGCAGATAGCAGAAAAATGTTTTGGAAACTGCACAGCAATTATCCCCTCCCATGGCTCCTTGCTCCAGCTGCAGGGGAGCTGATGACTCTGGAGACCACAGGGCTCCAGCATTGAGCTGGGAGCTTTCTGTTTGAAAGCAGCTGAAGGTCAAAGGCAGAACCTGGCCAAAATATGATGAGGCTTTTCCATCCGCCTGCAAAACACAGCTGCCTGGTAGGAAGGCTCACAGTAGGTGCTGAGCAATGACTTAGAATATGTAGCGGGAGGTTATTAAAGTTTCAGTGAGAAACGCTTTGAAAAATGACTAAATGTCATAGTTTATTCTTATTAAGAGTTTTCCTGGTGAAAATAATGCTGCTTTTCCCAACAGCAGTTTGTCAATTGTACGTTTTGCATCAAGAAAAATGTTTGCCATTTAGGAATATTGAACAAAACCCCATGTTAGATACAGGAAACAAATAATGGACCTAAACATGGAATTTACTCAAAGAAATCTCGGTCTTGTTGTGTCTCAGCTGACATGACAGAGATACCTATAAATAACAAGTTTTGGGGTGTTACCCATCCTTTTGCCCCAGTCCCTTACAAATTCATATGGTGCTGTACAGCAGGGAAAGATAGATGTATTTTCTCATGCAGAAAAAAATAGAAAGAACATGCATTTCATTCCTAGATGAAAAAAGGTTTTTTTA
The DNA here is from genome assembly GCF_971803275.1 of Cyanistes caeruleus. Lineage (NCBI taxonomy): Eukaryota > Metazoa > Chordata > Aves > Passeriformes > Paridae > Cyanistes > Cyanistes caeruleus. The sequence goes on from NC_141705.1 coordinate 44,735,681, forward strand.
GTTCACACCTGACTTCATTTGGAAAATCTCTCAAGATGCTGTGGTTAAAGCTGTAATAACTAATCCTCTTCACACTAGCAATAAAATGAACTTAAAATAGGGTCCTGGACCTCCAGAAATGTTCACATCTGAGACAGAGGAGAATTTAACCCCAAATCCTTAATCTTCAGCACATCAGGAAGGAAGGGGAAAGAGAAGTCTAAATGCCTGGCCCCGGCAAGGTCTGTGCAAGGTCTCCTGATTAAGAAGTCAGACCAATGCAGGGTATCAGGGTATTCCTGAGGCTCCTGCACAGTTCTGTAGAAACCAGGGACTTCATTTTATGGATAAACTCAGTCTAGCAGCACGTTAACAACCAAATAAGGTGGTTATAATTTTGGGATTAATATTAGTATTTGTCCTGGAGTACAGCAGCATTTCTGGCAGGTCTTCTGGGATTCCACTTTTATTAATGGAGATAGGATGGTTTCTTTCCATCATCTTCTCTCACCCTGCACTTCTTGTTAACTGTGGATAAAGGTTCAGCATCCTTTCATACAAGAACTGGACCCCGCAATGCAGAGCCAGAGAGGAAAAAAATGCTATTTCTCCCAAATATCAGGAAGACAAGATCCTCATACAGCTGACTTATTTGCTAGAACAGATTCAGACCAAAATTAAGTGAAAATGTGAACTACTGATGCTTTAAAAACACGTATAATGCCATAGGCTATCATTATTATCACAAGAGTTCTAGCAGAAATCAGGACCCTCTTTGATGACAGACAGCCTGCGTGGCCTTTATGGGGAGAGAGAGGGAGGGAGGGAGGGAGGGAGGGAGGAGAGACCCACATGCTTTTTAATATAGAGGTAACTTGTGACATCAACAGCACAGCATAAATACCCAGAGACTTTACCACATCCCAGAGAAATACATCATCCAGGCTGTTTTAATCTCATCTTTAATTCTCTTTTTGCCTTCCACAGAATTTATGAAAAGAGTGCAGAGATCCACAGTATCTCATCAGATATTTATTTATTCATTTAAAATATTAATATGGGAGAATCCCATTACAATATTGCCAAGCAGGAAGCACCAGATAGAAGCAGAAAGGTTCTGCAGACTGGCAGATACGGATGCACATAACATCTCTCTAACATCTTTCTGTGTTTTATTTCACCACTTCTTTGAAGCCAGCTGTGGGGAAACCTTCAAGTACTTTCTGTTCTTGCAAGGCAAAAATGGATTTGTACTAATATTTGTAAGGGTTTTTTTTTGCAAAAGTTTCTGTCTGGCAGAGATTCAGATGAGGAGACGACTTCTGTTTCCTCCTGTTCAGGTTTTGAGGTCTCACCTGGAAAACTCTCCAAGGAGCAAAACTTTGCTGAGCATACTGAATAATTTTCCTCTGACCATCTGACCCTTTCTATGTCTCTTCCTTCAAGAAGGATATGGACCTTTTTAAAGAGACAACAAGAAGTGAGATGTTTCACCAAGGAGTGGATCTCTAATCCTAAAGTTCTCAAGAGAATGCTACTTACTAGTTTATATTCTTTGAGCTGCTAAGGCATTTAATTTTTATTTCCTCCAAATGAAAACATTCTGATTCAGTAGGCTTGCTCAAAACATCACTTGCAAACTTTAGGAAAAGGGTGGTGTTGCCTTGCAGGTCCCCCAGAAAGCCCTTTCCTCCCTGGCTATAACCAGGGAGGAGATAACCCCTATTTGTACAAATTCATGTATATAACCCCTGTTTGTACAAATTCATCCACAGGAGCCCATTAGTTTTGACTCAAGCCCCTTTCCTAGCGGCACGTCTGGCACCGCTTTGCCAACACTCAACACAGACCTGCAAACTGGTATCTGCACCTTGCAAATGTTAATTCCCCTGCAGCAGAGGCAGGCTGGGGATCACTTTGTCAAGCTTGTCCCTGTTGTGCCAACAAAGCTGAGATACAACTGTGATGACAGCTCTCAGAAATGCGGCTGGAAAATTCAGGCTTATTTCAGGATCCAACAAAGCGTGCCTCTCTCCACCTTGTCAGTGAAGAAGGCTGCTTATTTTCATAGTTAGCAGCCTCTTTATCCCCAAGGGGATTTGGTGGGATCCTGGTGTGTCAGCTAGGGACCCCTCAGACACACCTTCGCCTCTGCCTCCCAGCAAAGGCAGAGGTGAGGCTGGTTCTAATGGCAGCAGAGCCCCTCCTAAAAGCTGATCCTTTCAGCAGAGCAAAAGGAGGGGGAGAAAACTGTGCTTACTCCATTTAAGCAAGAAACTCTTCACCTAATTCAGCAAGAATGAGAGCAAATGTCTCACTCAGAAGGAGGATAGAAAATGTAGCTCTAAGCAATTAACACAATAGCAAATGTCCCTAGCATTGCCCCATATGGTGTGTAATTTAAATCCTCTATCTTGTTCTCTATAAATGCTGCTGAAATTGATACATGACAATTTTGGAGCCAACTGAAGTTTAATTAATGTAAATCGTCTCAACATCTGAGATTTAAGATATATTAAAAAAACAATTAGGATCAAATCAAACATGTTCCACTCATGCTGAGCTATGCAAGGTAAAACTGCAGAAAAAAACCAGATAAATTTTGACGTATGCTGGAAGGTAAGATTTTTCCTGTATTAAAGCAACAATGTCCAGGAGATGGTTCTCCTTTCTCTGTGGAGGACATGAGGGGTGTCCCTGAAAGGCGTACCCTCCTTGTGCAAACATGGCTTGCACGGGGAAATCAATATTATCCAGGGAAAATGGAGCTATAAGGGTATCTGCATGTGCAACTCAAACACTGGAAAGCCTCTCACATCCTGCCGTCCCTACTGTGAGAATATTGCATATAAATGAACAAACAAAAGAGTTTAGCCAGGGAGATTTACACCCCTGAAATCCACAGCCGATAAAGAAACTGAGAAAGGCAGGAATGGCCCAGGATACCTCACTTGCTCCCTTAGACAGCAGCAGATGATTTGCTTGCAGCACAGTTTCTCCAGGCTCTCTGTTCCCCTTTTTTCTTAAATATTTGTTCGATGCCCCCCTGTTGTGAAAGGACACCCCCTTCAAGCTGCAGTCAGCTGCAGGGGTCTTCTGACAGTAAGAATATTACTGACCTGAGGTATTTCTGACTCCAAACACCAGACCAAAGAGAAAATAAGCAAGACTGAGAAAGTGGATCTGCTATCACAAGAACGCATCTGCAATTACAAAAGCACGCTGGAAATTGCATCTGCCTGTCTGGTTATGACATTTCAATTTCAGCCTTTCCTCTGTTTCAGAATGCACATTTGCCACCTATTTTCTAAAACTATACATATATATTTCTTAGGCTTTTGAGCACGGATACAGTTCCCTAAAATAAAGATTGCTGTGAATGATTGAGATGTCCCTTAATTACTGTACTGGTCCTCCCACATGTGGTCTAAACTCTAAGCTGGTTAGATTTCCAAGGTACAACAATATGGCCTGCAACTCTTGTTTCCAGTAACAATAAATATTGTCTTAATCAGTTTTTCTTTAAGAGTTTGAATTTATGGGAGGAAAGAAATAACAGCGGAATCAGGTAACCTACAAACAAAACAGTGACTTTGTAATCCCTGTTCAGTTTCCATTCTTCCATACAACACATTTCTGCATTTCTTATTAATGAAGGTTTTGCTGCTGAAATGTGCTGTATGTGGGGCAGAATGTATTTAATTCGATATGTAATTATTATTATTAATGCAACTAAGCTCAGTGCAACCACTTCCCTTATCTCTAAGGTAAAATACAGATCTCAGGTGAATTTAAATCTGTCTTGCATTAGGATTGCTATTGATTTGAAGAGGGTTTCGTTTGAGTGCATTGTGTTATTCCTAATGGTTAATCAGTGTGTGCTGCAACATTCCCCTTTCCCTCTCCAAAGGGTGCAAGTTGTTAAAATTTAAATACAAAGGAAAATAGTTGCTAGGATTAGGTTTGGTGGTTTTTTTGTGTTGGCTTGTTTTAATTAAAACACAGCTAAAAGCTGCAGAGAAGCACCTCCTCTAACAACAAAAATGTTTACGCGTCCATGAGCAAAAAAGTCAGTGCTTCAATTTTTGCCAATATTGACTGAGTTTTTCAAGTCAGCTGCTGCAGTCCTAGAAGATTCAGCTCAAATGCATCTGCTGTATAGACAGCTATTTAATACCTCAGAATGATTTCAAGACAGACTGTGGGTTTACTGCAAGCGTGAGCATTATGAATGTACACACATAAAAGCACAAATGCCTGCATGCCCTTCTCTTTCATTAACAACCGGGTTCGTCCTAGCAAATGTAGGTCATTTTGTTCCTTCTTGCTTCCCTCTCTGTCAAGTTCACACGCAGCCGTTTTCTCAAGCCTCTTCCGTGGCCATTTGCATTTTGCTCCAGTCCCCAGATTTCAGCTGCGAGAGTATTAACCCTGTCTATCAACTGCAGGGGAGAACAGTATATTCCCCACTTCGGAATTAATTTAAAAGTATGCATTTTTGACAAGGTAAATAGTCCTGCTTAATATTGGCTAGCAAATACTGACAGTCAGAAACAGAGAAAAAAAAAAAAAAAAAGATAAAAAGAGTGGAGCAACTGTCTGTGCAGACAGGGCTGGCACTTACACACAAATTCATCTTAAATATCGACACTGGCACTCCTGACAGCCATTGGAAACACACTCTGGCAATAAAAACTTCAGGGTGCTAGTCTTAACTCTAAGAATTTCTTTTTCACAAAAGCATATGTACATACATTTAGAGGCATCTAAACCCTGCAAAGTGCCTATCACACCCTCTAATTCTCTTAAAACGAACATATCACCCACCACTCTGTATAGTTACTTTTTATTCCACCTGGCACAAGAAAATAAGGCTCAGTTGCATGTGATAAACACAGATTTTTTTCCTCTTCCTCCCCCCAACCAAAACAAATTCCTGAAGACAAAAGAAAAGCTCCTAGTGCTTGGTATTCTTCCTTCACAACCCATGTATCACACATAATTAGCAAGTTAAACCTACAAATTAGATGTTGTAATTTGGTAATTATGCCACAATCTGGTATTTTTTAACCTGTTTTTGCCCGAATGAGAAGATTCCACATTATCTTTTGCTATTGCAAAACACAGTCCAGTTGTCTGCCCTTACTGCTGATTTTTCATTCTCAAGTGAGAATCTGGAGGGAAGGTGAAAGTACACATATTTTAAGTTTTTGGTGTTATTGTTCTGCTTCACTTAACATCTACAGCCAGGACTCTTATCAAAAGCTGTATTTATCATGCCCACAAAATACAGCCAGCCTACATTCTACCTCAGACTGCACACGATGCAATTTGTAAACACTTTCTGTAAACTCTTTTTAAAATCAAAATGCAAAGAGGCTTTGCTTACAGAGGATAGGGCTTATAAATGCCTAGAAGAAAACCACTTCTTTTATTCTACAGGTGAAATGTCCAGATTCTTTCTGCACAGTAAAACCGGTTATATTTACTTAAAACTGTCAAAGTGGAGCTCTAAAATATTTGTTCATGTTAAACACGTAGGGAGTGACTCTTAAACCCTCCAAGCCTCTCAAAGGAGCTTCCCAGAATTCTTCTGAAAAAAAAAAAAAAAAAAGAAAAAAGAAGAAAAAAAAAGGTGCAAAGCTATTAGAGGCAAGGTCCAGAGTTGCAGGAAAAGCATGGCAGCATAAACAGCAGCAGATGAGAAGCCCTTTTGGAGAATGTCTCATTTCCCTTGACTTTGTAATCAGTCCTTTGTGAGCACCTCTTGAGCCTCTCCAGTTCCTAATCAATGAGGAATGGATGGAGCAATGGAGAAGTGGGTGCTAGATGTATTTACAGGGAGTTTTTTTTCCTGTGTAAAAAATTCACTACATATGCTGGAACAATTATTTAGGGAACAGGAAAGTAGGATTGTGCCCAAAGCTTTTGTGTGGAAGGAGAATGCAGGGAGCAGGAGGAAGTCTTAAAAATTATGTGCAAATGCCCAGTAACACAGGTAGCCACAGGGTGCCGAACACTCCTGATCTTCAGCTTATTTCCTGCTGCATTAGCTATCGACATCATTGTTATTCCTTGGCCGTGGCTCTGACTGGGGAAGGTACTCAAGCAGGCACCTCATTTTAAGCACATGAGAATTCCCAAAGGGATTAAGCAGGCAAAGAAATATTTGGTGGCAGCGTTTGCCCTCCCAGACCCCAAAAGGTGATTCTCACTGCGTCCTGCAGGGCTGTGTACTTATTTAAAGAACGGTTTAAAAACGAAATAATTGCCTTTTCATTTCAATCCCTCACTGTACCTCTTCCCACAGCACCAGGCTCTCAGCCCCTCTCCATTCCCATTCCTGGTTATGCAGTTTGGACTGTATAGAAAAGAATTTTAAATATCTGTCGTAGTGAAGAAATATTCACTAAACAGATCAAGGCATTTAAAGTCACTTTGGATCTCTCAATATAATCAACAAGCCAATTAATATTTTTGCTTACTTTTTCAAGTACACAACCTGGAAAAAGCAACTGACAGACTTTGCTGGTTTTACTTAGCAATGCTATTGAAAAATGTTCATTTATTTCTTTCATACAGTTTCTAATGACACAAGTAAATCAAGGTTCATTTTCCCAAATCAAGACATAAAACCCAATAAATAACTGACAACACCTTCTTTGCAACATTTTAAATAAGCAATTTCCCAAAAGGTCAGGAACCACTGTAGGAATAAACAAGAAAAAAAAAAAGTAAAATGATAAAGTAAGCTTTTGCCTGATTAAACTGCTTGAGAAAATATGTATGGAAAGGTTAAAAAAAAGGCTTCAAGGAAACATTCCACTATTTCTTAGTGGACATTTTAGTTCCAGGGTAATGAAAATGTGCTGCTGGAAGTTATTGTTTCTTTCTTCACGCACTTCAGCCTGATATCTTGAGATAGATTTTAATGCCAAGTGCTGACTTTATGGAGGAGATTTTGGGAAACAGAAAGCAAACACAGTCATAAATAATAGTACTGCATTTAGCATGGATCTGGCTTTCCTTTTAGAGCACTACCTTTTTAATCTCCAGAATTACCCAAAGCTGCAGCAATTGGCATTAGCTGGCAAGCCTGAATACAAAAACAGATAATATTTGTTGCTTTTTTTAAAATGGTTAACATCAGTCCACTGGCAATAAGGAATAAGAGAAATATCCATCCTAAAGTTGGTGTGAAAACAAAAACCAATACAGGAGAGAAGCTGTCATATTTGATTTAAGGATTATAGAAGCCTGAACTACCTGCTGGGGAGCTCACAATAATGAGAAGGAAAAGACCTTCAGTAAGTTTTCAAAAGCTCCTGAGTAACTGAATAAACTTGACTGAAATGCAGTGGGTCCCAGGACCAAAAGCATCCACCTGCTTGTGAAAAGTTTCCCCTTATCAACTCCCATTTTCAGCTGCAGCATTTTCCCACATGCTTTGCTGCAGCGCTGACAGCTGTGGAAGGATAAGCTGCTACAGAAAAATTTAATATATGGCAAAAAAAATCAGCCCTCCTACAAATAATATTGCAAAGCCAATCATCTCCCCTTAAGCTAAGTAGCTTCAGCATCTTTGCTGCGAGTATCCCTCTCCCCTCCAGTGGCTCCCCTGCCCTGCAGCCTCCTAAAACACCCCAGAGGTCTCATCTCCTGAAAACTTCCAGCGTTTCTCCTTTGGTAATCTGTTTCAGCATTACCTTCAAATATACCTCCCTCAGGACTTGGATGCAGATGGCTGCATGGTACAGGGAAACAAGCAGGACAGCCCATGGAACCCATTATCCTGCCAAGCTCTCTCTATCTGGGATGTAGGACAGTCTCAGCCTGCTTTTGAAACTCCTATAAAGCAGTCATAGAAACTCTTAAGACCTAGTAAGTGGCACACAGATCTAATTACATTTTGTGTACAACAGTACTGACAGAGCTCAGGGTATAGTTCTACCAACTTCACAGAACTTTGCTAGGACAGTGGTTTCTCTCTTCTCCATGCCCTCTTCAAATGTGTCTCTGCCCCAAGCCTCCTGTGGAGCCTCCTCACATCCGCACACACTTCCCATTAAACAATGCAACCTGGGTGAGACCAGAAGTTGTAGGTTTTATGCCAGGCAGGATCCCCATCTTTTCACCTGTATTTTACAGATTCAGGGCAAAAAGCCATATGCTGATGGGGACTGCTACACCCCAGGGACATTTCCAGTGTTTAATCGGTGCCACAGTGCAGGGGTAGCCCTGAAGCAACAGGGAGCTTCCCAACCTGTAATTAAGGGCAGCAAGACAGAAGCATTAGCCTCATGAGAAAAAGAAACCCAGGAGGTTTCAGCAGGTGCAAAATCTAACCTAATTTATTGTGTGTGTATGTGTGCCCCCCCATTCTGGAATTTCCCACGGATTTTCAGTCATTTCAGCTTCAGATGAAGAGGAAGTTGGACGACTCACAGACCCGCACATCCTAGGCTGCAGAAGAAAACTGGTGGGTTTATTTGATGAAGTAACTGAAGGTGGGAGCTCAGGAGTTAAAGGAGGGGGACGAGGCTTTCATGGTGTCTCATCAGAGCACAAGGTTTGCGTGTATCAAACCTTCAACAAACACTCCCACAGCTGAGTCAAACTTCCTTGCGGTGAAGTGCCCCTGCTCAGGAATCATGGGCAATCTGCTCTCAAGTGCCTTTGAGCAAACCTGCCACGCTCCCTGGTCAGGGGGGAGGTGGGAGGGAAGGGACCCCCATCCCTCATGACTAAAACATGCCCCTCTGCCAAACCGCTGGCAGAGTTACCCACTGGAGATCCCGGGTAACGCTGCGTTGGGAAGCGCTTTTGCCTGAGGTGGCTTTTGTGGAGGCCATGTTTGCGTGCAAACCTCCACTTACAGCAACACAGGGCAGCCGAGCCGATGTTCATACAAGTGTAAACTTACAGCAAAAGGCAGGAGACGCCACAGAGCTCCAGCCACTCAGCGTGGCAAGCGGCTCATCTTTTATTGAAGGCCTCTCCTCAGAGGAGAGCTAAAAATTCACTCGATGCCATCGGGAAAGTGTCTGTTTTGGCTGCAGAGAATGGTTCCCGATCACGGAAAGATAAAAACATCAAAATAAGCTAATAGGGATATGCCTTGAAATTCGGTCCCAGTGGACGCGGGGCCAGGTTTCCTGGGGACACGTTAAGCACGGCTCAGGGCATTGCAGCACGCAGGCGCACTGCTGCCAGGAGAGGCTGAGACAGGCAGAGAGGAGATGCTCCAAAAGGGATGTCCAGCAACAGGGGGGGAAAAAAAAAGAAAAAAAAAAAAATTACAAAGAAAAAATTGGAATAAAATATCACCTCCTCTCTAATACCCCAGGACAAGCATGGCAGAGTGCAATTGTCAAGCAGGATTAAAGGCTGGACAGGGATGATGCAAAGAGACCAGACTCCTGCAATCTCCCCAAAAAACTCCCCTTGCACTTCTGCTCTCACACAATTACTCTGTTTACCCCTATGAACCTGTTAAGGTACCTCTTAATGTTGGGTTTTATCCTTCACTCTCTTCTCCTCTTCCTCCTTTCAGACAACTCAGCTGAGAGATTGACACCTAAAGAATTTGAGTTTCTGGGGAAACAAAGCTTCTGTGTGTGCAGTGATCATGCACTGAGCCCACTGTCCAGTTTTGGTTTACCGTTTCTGTTTTATGCTTCCTACAAGTTTCCTGCAAGCTGGCATTGACAGGAGAGACCTTAGCAGTGTCTCTCTACTAAGGGCAAGTTTATTACACATGACAAAACCCACATGAGAGTGAGCTGGACTTGGCTAGGCTCCACTAGCTCAGGGTGATGCAACTTGTTTTTCCAAACTTGCTAGCATGGGGTAAGACTCAGGCAGACACTCCGCAGAGGACCTTCCATCTCACACAATCCTACGCAACAGATTTATCTTCTTTTTCATCTCTAGCTCTGCTGGCCACTAATGGTTTGAACAGTGCACTGCTTTTTTTTAATAAGCCACTCTAACTCATGGGCAAATGTCTTGATTATATTTACACAACTGACCTATTTTAAAAAATAATTTCATAAAATATCCTGCCAGAACCAAGTACAAGAGGTTAAGAAAACATACATCACAGCAGTGTGGCTTTCTTAGCTCAGTACTTGCTGTGATCAGCCCAAGCTCTCCCCAGCATTTATTGAGCGTCCCAGCATTTAATTATGGCAATGTGAAAAATCATGCGTCAGTTTGATGATACTTTGAGATGATATCTATGATCACATAGAAGAGTTGGATCAAATAGTCCCAAAGCAGACCTTAGGGAGTGAATCTACCCACTATCCACCCAATGGTACTCATTTTCAAAAGTAAATTGACTGTAATTCTTTGTGCCTGTCAATCCGCCTGATTTTATTGGACTCTGCTGGATTTTGAAATAGAAAAGCCCTATCTCCTTGCAATGTCTGCACTTTTTTTAAAGGCCTTCTCACAGCAAGCTCTGAAATGAAATGTTGTCAAGTTTTTATTCCACTGATTACCTTTCTCTTTACTAATTAGCCATGTAAAAAGAGATTGAAAACACTGAGACTGGCAAAATCACCTGTCTCTCGCTAGCATTGCTGCATCGACCAACAGCAGGATTTAAAGCACAGCATTTTTTGTTCCCACTTGCACCAGATTATGGCTGCACATCCCCCACCCCTCTTTTTTTTTTTTTTTTTGATTATTACAAAAAGATGCATGATGCTGAACTGAGTGCCACTTCCAGTAATGCTCTCCCTTGAAGGTTCCATGGGCTTTTCCTGTCTCCTTTCTGATCCTCAGGTGGAAAATGTTCTCTCTGTCATGACTATTTTTCTGGCTTCTAAAACAGTGTAACTTGGCGCAGCCTCTGTGAAGCTCTGCTGAGCTTTGCCAGTTCACACCAGCTGAGAACCTGGACCAAATAATCCTAACAGCTCCTATGAAAGCCAGCTATGGACAATGAAAGAAGTATAAGTAGAGCTGTTTCTCCTCTCATCCAAAAAAGCAGTCCTTCCAATCCCAAAGTGAGGGTTGGTTTCTTTTTTAAAGAAAAAAACCACTTTAATTATCTTTTGATGTATGCACACAGGGTTATATTTTTCAAGATTTTTTTCACAGGACCTGGGCAAAAACTTGCTCTATGGTCATGAAAGCTCAGGTTCAGTAGGACTTGGAAGTTGCCAAGTCCCACAGCTTAACAAGAAGGTTTCCAGAGCCAGCTGCAGGGCTGACGCTTACCAAGAACACAGGAAGGCAAACAATGCCAGCACAGCCCACTAGCCAAGAGTCTGGTGGCAACAAGCCCTGCCAAAACATGCAGTGCCCAGAAGCTTGCAAACCTAGCCTGAGCCAGCAGCAAGGAGCCATCTCTTCAGGGGTGGGACTGGATGATGATATTTACTATTTCCTTAGCATGAGATTCTTCCCTTTATTTAACTTAGAAAAAGAACTTTGTCAGAACTCTCCATCACGGAAAATTGAAGGTTTAAAGTACTGCTGACACCTCCTGGGAAACTTTGAAAAATCTCCAAGGTCACTTGAAAATACAGCAATGTCTCTATCACACTTTTGCCTGCTGTTTCAATGCTTGCTACAGGACTTTTGTGTAGGTCCATCAGACAGTTAAAAAAACCAAACTTATAACCAAGAGAAAAATTATTACTACAGTTAGCAATTTGTTTCAGACCTTGTTCTTCCATACTACATTCTCTGTGTCTTCTTTAAACAAGAAGAAAATTAATTAAAAATGAATTTTTCCATGCTTGTCAAGATCTCCTCTGCCAAGGCAGCATTTCTCACATTTTCCCCCAGGTGCTGGGGGAGGTGGCTGCTGAGTTCAGGGGATAAGGGAAGTGAAGGAACATCAATAAGCTGCCTTGCCTCATGGAGCTATGGGTGCAATAAGCATGACTTCGGGCCCCCTTTATATGTTTTTTTAAGCTTATACATACATATAACACACACACACAGTCATTTTGGTGTGATCTTTATCCTATCTTATCTCTAGAAATAAACGCTGCTTGGTCCTTAGCAAAGCACCAACTCAGGCATAGCTGGGAATAAGTGCTTTTGAAACATGCAAAGGTGCTCAGTGGACAAATGAAAGTCACCCAAGTCCCTGATGCACCCAAGCTGCCATTTTCTGTCAGTCTTTGTTAGTTCCCTCATTTTTTGCAACACAATATTGATAGCACCATATATTGAAATCACTGTGAGGTGAGGCCTCAAATCCACTCCCCAAATCCAAGAGTAAAACTTAAATAATTTTGTTGAAAGCATAACATGCTGAGTTTCTCACTCATTTTTTCATTTCATGTAATTTTCTTCTTGTTTTTAAGCTTAGGTTTGTGGCTACAAGTACAAGAAATATCAAATTATATGTGAAAGCTGAGACCTTATCTTGAAGAAACGCATGTTTCAGATAGGAACTTTGTCAGAAGTACCAACTGCTTAAGAGACATTTCCTAAAATTAGGAAAATAAAAAAGCACCTGTAGCACTGATACATTGATCCTCCTATGTGAACTGCCCAGCTCCTTTTGAAAAGGTCAAACTAAAAGCTAGCCCATATTAAAGAGCCTCCTGCAGAATAGGTATGTGCTAGCTTGTACCCCCGGCTCAGCCAGCCAGGGAGAATACTGTTCCACTTTCTCTCTCCATCACCATCAAATCAACTCCTCCAGTTCCCCTCTAGTCCTTTTAGCTCTTGGCTGCTGCTAAGCCTCCTGAGGCTCAATTCACCCCCTGAGGAGAAAAAATGCTAGCTGGAAATCTCAGAGCAGAGATCAGAAAATGTGACCCAAGAACCATTTTGTAGCCTTTAGCTAAGTGACTCCTTGAGAAACAGAAGGATTGAACCCACCAACTGATGCGTTCATCACACAACCAGAAACCCTGCTAAATAGATCCATTTTTAATTTCTGTTTTGCTGATTTTATTTCTTTCACTTGAGAAAAATGTTCTTGTCCTTCTGTGTGAGTGCATACACATTATTTATTTATCACCCTATGAATATCAATTTGATTCTTGTCCATAATTAAACTCTGCTGCTCTATATCAAATATACCCTGTGTCCCATCACTTCAAATATCTGTCACTGCCTTGACTGAAGCAGTGTTAGCTTGGGTCCTGAAAAAATAATGTCCCTTTTTTGGTTCACCACTTGGACCCAGGACTGCCACTGCATCTCCTGCTACAGCTGGATTTTCCCTCCCAGGCTCCTAACATACCTTCCAGTCTTGATTGTTAAATAACTACTGAGACAGGTATTTCAAGAAAGATTTGCACTTGAAAGTTTGCTTATTCTGTCTTTACAGAAATCCTGAAGGGAAGGAGCCCACAGCCTGAGTCTGAAATGGGAGGGGATCATATTTGTGTCACCCTGAAAACAACAGCGTTGAGAAACTGATTAAACACTGATATGGGAGGCCTGACAGCAAAATTGGTAGCCTTGCCTGAATAAATATTTTATCAGAAGGATTAGCTGGTTTCATTAATGTTATAAACTACTAAAGGAGAAAATTTAGGGGGGTTGGGGGGGGGAGTCATTAGTGCCACATGACTTTTTTAGAGAATGAAAGCCAAGAAAAGAGAGAAAGGAAGAACTTTCTTTGTGCCAGCGCATTTGCAGCAGCAGCAGGAACCTGAGCTGGAAATGTGGTTTTGCTTTTTTCAGTATTCTGTGGGTCAGTGTGCTTATCCTGTTCCATTAATATGGCCAGCTAAAGAGAAAGGCTGTAGCAGCTCTTTATGCAGGTCCTCACCACATCAGACAGGAACCTGTTCATTCCCTCCTCATCAGTGTTGATTTGCAAGCTCTTGCCCATATGTTATCCCTCAAAAGGAAAAGCACAGAATAGAATGGTTTTGGCACAGTTTGTGCCCAACATTTTGTGGCTTGTGCTATGACACATGATTAGAGTGGGTAAGCAGAAAAGTAAAGCAACAGCACCTGTTTATTGTGAGTGAGCTGTCCTCTCCAACTTTTCTATTTATGTCCCAGCATACAACATGGCAACCCACATGGATTAGAAATTAAACTGTAAATGAGCCTTTTCCATTTCCTGCCTAAGTAAGGATTAGCATATTTTAAAACGTGCTCAGGGGTTTTGCACTTTCTGTAATGAAACCTGTTCAAACAGATAATTGATATGCAGCCACTACATAAACATCTGACTGGAGGAACAATGTTCTCTCTCTCTTTTTTTTTTTTTTTATTGTAATAAATTATTCTGCTCCTTCCCGTAAACATTGCCTACCAGTGACAGTTTCCATTGCAGTGGGCAGGCACCATGACAAAGGTAAAGCAGGTAAAAGAGCAGAACAAGGATCAGAGCCTGAGTAAGAAATACTGAAATCCCCCAAGAGGATGATAGAGAGTGGAAAGGTGGTCCAAGCAGCACCTCCTACCCTTTTACACCACTAAAAAAAAACCCCAGCCTTTGTCCTTCATGCCACAGCATGGAGGAAAAGTGCTCCTGTCTCTTTGTCAAAGGCAGCTCCAGACCAAATGCCATATCAACACATTCCCACACAGGTTCCATCTTGCTCTCCAAATGCACTGGGACAAGGAAAGTTCTTCCTTTCTCTTTTTTCTTGGTTTTCTTTTTTTCCTTTCTCTAAAAGACTTGAACATAAATAAGTCACCCCTGGAAACTTTTCCCCTTTGGAAGTTTCTAATAGTAAAGGAACCAAATGGCTGCTTATAGAAACTCAAGCCAAGAAACACCTCTCCAAGTGGGTTTTGTAACTCTTCTGCTTCCAGTTGGATTAACCCCCTTCAAATGAACAACTTTTGCAGCACCACAGACCTTCAGACCCCAATACACCTCCTGCAAATGTCTTGTGAACACAAGCTCACCCAAACAACACAGCAGCAATTACCTAAATAACAGTTTCTACCAAATAACTCAGGTTGAACCTAATGAGTTTCTGAGTGCTTGAACAAACATGATCTATCACACAGGGAATGGGGCTCCTGCTAGAGTACCATGTCTTCCACTTGGCCCATCTCCAACAGTAATTAATCTGTCATCTTTCGTTACATTGCTACCCGGCATATAAATATATTCTGAGTCCCACATCTGACAGAACAGTGTCACTGCACTGATGGAAGACAGCCTGATGGTCTCCAAATATCTGTTTTGATTCAAGGCACTTCAGCCACCAATCAAAATGGGAGGTCCAGAGAAGATTAGTTTGATTGCAGCAATGAAGCATTTGTTCTTCAGGAGGTTTTTTAGGTGACAATGCAGAGAAATAGATGAATTACACTCTGACCATGGTTTAGAGTAGAAATAGAAACATTACCCACTCAGCTCAAATATAGATAGCTGTAATAGCCTCTTTAATAAAAATGAAAAAACTCCAAAATTAAAACCAGGCATCTCTGAAGTCCCTGAAAGTGGATGAAAAGCATAAACCATCCTGGGAAAGTCCTAATTTCCCCCTCAGACTGAACATGCATGCAGCACAACCAGCAAAAGAGGCAAGAGCTTTTCAGAGCAGGGAAAAGCGTGGCTGTATGTGGAAGCACCAGCCCAGATCATGAATTTGCAGAAGTCAGCTTGGTTAGAGTCAGCACATGCCAGCTGACAGTTATGGCAGGTGTAAAAGCACATATTGCCTTTCAAAATGCAAAGAGGGCTTAATGTAATTTGTGCGGGAGATTTTTTTTGTTTTCAATCAGAAAGCATCTGCCATTCTGTCACCAGCACTAACTGCCACAGTCACATCACTCAAATGTGTGGCTGTGCTACCTTCAGCCCCAGCCTAATGGCTTGGGACCCAGAACAAGGAGTCTTTCTCTCTGTAGTCCCTGTGAGCAGCCTGCATCCAGCAAGGCACACGTGGGAGCAAAGCAATTACTATTGGCGGTGGTGAGGCAGCTTCAGGAGTGTACTTTCACACACCACTGGCCAAGCAGACAGCTGCAAACTCACTGGGTCGAAGAGAAGCTGAGCTACAAGAAACCCAACTGTGGTGCTTTAGGGATTTGTTCCGCACAAGCTGTAACCATGGTGGTCCGTAAGGAGTCACCGCGCTCTCCCGCAGCACAAGCGAGCGCGTGGCATGCTCACCTCTGCACCAAGTAAGTATTCGCTTACCAATGCTTGGACTCTTTCTCCCCTACTCAAAAAGCTGAGCAATTTTCCAAGTAAGGTGGGGTTTCACGTTGAAACTCATGGCAGATACCCCTGGCTAGGACTGGCAACAAAATCATCTTCCTAAATAAGAATATTTTCTGGTTTAGTAGAAACCGATGTAGCTGTGCTTTCTGGGCAAAATAAGTACCGGCCATCAGTGTGCAGCAACAATGCTTTGTCCCTTACTTCCTGCTCCAGTCAGAGTCCTGAAAAATGAACACTTTGTTTTTAATCCAAGGTCAAGTAAGTGTTTAAACAAGGAGATCATTTTTATGTCATACTTCCAATCACTTTTCAATTTTCCTCTTTGGAGAGCATGAAGTAGGCAGCTGTAGGGTTTAGTTAAAAGCAGCAGCCGTGCAGAAGGGGTTAATCCAAGACACAGAGGTTAAAACCCTGGCTTGCTGACAGATCACACAGAGGCCATTTGGTATGCCATGCTTTCAATGGTTACTTAAAGGAAATTACATATAATTAATTCGCAATAGCTACCTTGCCTTATTCTAATTAAATGTCTGAACGCTTATTTTAAGATAAGCTTTTCTAGAAATTAACACAAGTTCAGGGTAATTTTTTTTAGAAGGCAGCAATACTATGTTTATTACTTACGTAAATTTCCTTAATTATACCCTAACTAGATTATCTTCTTTATTGCATTTCAATCCTTCTAAGAGTCAGTAGCTCTTTAATTAAGTTGAAAGAGTAAGAGGTGTCTTGTTAATTGTAAATTAAATAGATTTGAATAGACAATAGATTGCAAATGGGAAATTCACTTTTAAGTGCTATGGAAGAGTCACTGGAAAGTTTCAATGTAGCTTTTGCTTTGCCTAGTTGGCAAAAAGGGAAACATCCAAGCACTCCTAATCTTTGCTCCAGAGAGCTTCCAGCTCACTAGTGGCCCATCAGCCTTTAAATAAGTTCTTTAAAATAAAAATTTTAAGAAAGAAAGAAAAAAAAAAAAAATCCCCCTTATCAATTGAGAACTATGATGATGCTGTGAGCAGTGCAAGCTCAACTTTGAAATTAAGTCATTAATTCTCTTTCTGCAGATTTGCAGCCACCCTTCGACATAGACTGCCATGGGTTACCTGGCAATGGTAGAACAAAGCACAGGCAAAAGTTCATCTATTTGTGCACAACTTCTTGTGCCTTAAAAAGATGTCAGGGGTGCTCTGAAGTATAGATGTATTCAAAAAGCATGTTCTCACATGCTTGTATGATATTGTTTGCATTAGTTCCAAGATCTATGAATTTAATTAATTAAATACATTTCCATACCTAGAAATAAATTAAAAAGTTAAAAGCTATAACTGTGAATCATTATTGTTAATGTCCAAGTGTTGCCAGAAAGACAAGCAGAACTGTTATTCTGCACTAGGGCAGAGTGTACACTGTGAATGGGGCTTTTTTCCCAAACTGGAAGTCAAATTGATCATCTCTGCCATCAGGAGTTATGGCTCACAGAATTTTATCACTCCTATAATGTGCTGTGAAAGTGCAATAAGGGAATAAAACAGAACAGCAACTTACAGTAATTTGTTAGGAAACACACCAATATTGAATGTGTCTAGAGTCTATTGATAAACAGATTTATTGTAACAACCAGTGGATATTATGATCACCCTACTGTTAATCTTTGTAGGACCAATTTTCCTCATGGTATATCAGGGGAGCCAGATGCCCATTAATGTAAATGGGAAGTGAAGGCAGACCTGTGACCAGTGTAAATCAGACACCTTCTCAAATTACCAGACCTACAGCAACTTATCCACATTCATACACATGCCTTGGGATCTCTTCCACCACTTCATATCTCAGTGTAATGCTGCAAGAGGGAAGCACCAGCATGAATTGGAAACATCTCAGACTTTGACTAAATGCCATTAAAATTAATGAACACATATGTTAAAATCTCACAGTTTAAGATATTCTTAAATGTGCTCACTTGATTTAAAGAAACACTATGCTTGAGGGGGATAAATCAGCTTAAGAGAAGTAATCCTATTTTTGCATGTCTAGATAAAAACGAGCCCATAGCTCAGAAAACTCAGAGAGCACGCACAATCATGCCTGTGAAGAGCTCATGTACCCTCTCAAGGGAGACAATGCCAAGCAGAAGTAGTCAAGGGAAGACAAACACTGTGCAGAAGTCCATTCCTTAGCACTTACAGCATAAGGGATTTTTTTCCCCTTGGACACCCATGAAGATAGGGGTGGGGAGAAGCAAAAGTCAGTGTTTTACAAATTATTTTCCAAATAATTGTATTTTCAGTAACTCACCATCAGCTACTAGTGAGCAATTAGCTTGCATCCCCTTGGGCTACTCATTGTAGAGATTTTTTTTTAGTTCATTCATAAGCCTTTATAAATTGAAAACTCGAGTTTCCTCCAGAGTATTGTAAGGAAAAGCAACTCAGGGATGACTTTTTAACACTCATAGTGACAGAAATAAATGGGCTACTTGTGGTAGCAAACAAGAGTCCAACAACCTAGATACCAGACCTTAATACAGCAGGGAATGCAACATCAGTCCTGTGGAGGAAGGGAGATATTCACAGTTCACAGACATTTGCGTAGCATCTAACAATAAAATTTTCAGGATGGGAAGCAGCAGTGCCTGGGACCATTGCTAACAAAAGATCCACATGAAATGACACTGTTCTATCAATACTAATGAAAATTGAGGCACTTCTCTGGGACTTCTGGAGGGATAATGCTCACAGCTCTGCGTACACTTGTCTATCTTGTCCCAAGTCTCCCCAAAGACAGCCTTTGCTCTTCCCCAAAGGCACTGCCACAGCTGGCATAGGAACACTGCAACAGGGCATGGTCAGTGCTTATGGATCTGTTCCACCACAATCCAACCTGGACAATATTTTCCACATCTCCAAAAAAAGCAAGTTTACATTTTCTAGCCTTTTTTTTTTTTTCCCAGCTACAGTGTTTGAGCTCTTATTCAAGGAGTATTGTGAAAAGGAAAAGATGACAGCTCCGTTAGACATGTGATTTTCAGCCTGACAGTTTCCCTTTCATTTTAAGGAGCTGAAAAACATTTCAGTGTCAGACAGATTGAGTTTTAACAACATGATAAACAGGCCCATTTGTTGATCTCAGGTCCTCACTATCCATCTTCAATTAACATGGTAAAAAGGTGGCTTGCATCCAGTGTCAGACATTTGTATAAGCAGCACATGCCCTTGCAGTTGGAATCAATGTTTGCCATTGATATATCAGGCAGAATAATTTATGGTATGACACTCGCCTCACATAATCAGAAGAAATCAGGTACCTTTTGAAAATATCTCTCTTTCAAAATCCAAAAGTCTCTCTAAGATTTATAGTGAGTAAAGTAATCATAATATTATAAGAGCACAAGAAAAAATGTGTGATGTTTCACCACGAAAAAGTGCAGCTGATTTTGGAGCCAGCATAGAGTACCACAGTGATTCTACTAATGCAGATGTGCCAAGGCCATTTCTGTCCTGCATGTCTTTGTGACAGACAATCTGATTTAATTTCTTTCCTCTTTCCTAATAAAATTAGGATTGGCTAGTCCTGATTTAAAACCTCCTCACAACATGTCAGTTTTTACATAACAAGAAAAGGCAGACTGAAAAACCAAGTCCATTTCAGAACAAGGAAACAAGATAGCTCAAACTGGGAAGATTTCAGGTTTAGCTCAGAGGGAGACTGTGCAGAAGTTACCTGGGTAGCTGTGTGCAAACCAGACATGCCGTGTACAAATACCAAAAGGATACAATACTTTAGAGACTGACACAACAGATAGTTTCTTTTGATTTCAGCTATTTAAGCAGCTGTCCTGTCAAATGGGACAGTGTTTCTTACCACATTGAGGTGTTTAATGAGATGAGAAGTGTGGCTGGTGGGAGCTGAGCTCCCATAACAGTCCAAGCCCTTTAGCTCTACTGCACATTGAACACATTGCTCAATGGAGGATGTTTTCTCAGCCTTGCATGACTCCCATATAGACCAAAACAACAAGGAGAAAAATTAAACTATTTTCTCATTCGAAAGATGAGAAAATTTTAATGGTACTATTGACTTCGAGATAATAATGGCAACTTACATGATATTTAAGATTAAGGTGAATATTTTATAGTTAAAACTAAAAATGGACAGACTTTCCTGATGGAGTCAGCAAACCCTGGCATCTTATTTATTTTAAAAGACCTGAGGGCTGCTCAGATAATTGGAAAGAATGCAATAATCTACTAACATCCAGTAGCACAGAAGTGACAAATGCATAGTCTAATTTTTTTGAGAAAATAGTCACATCATCTTCCTCTCTGGGCATAGACATTATAGGAAGGGTTTATAGTTTGTAAAATATGTCCTCTTTTTTGTACAATAGTGGTGACTTTACAGACATTTTAAAATAAAAATCAAATCCAAATGGTGTTGGCAAGTTCACTTGCCAACTGTCTTATACAGTAAATCGAGTCATCTGAATGTTCAAATACCCGTTTTTCAATGTATGCAGAAACTAAAATCCCAGACCAAAATGTTTTGAGCAGAAACCAAGAGATGCTCATTAAACCAGCACTCCCAGTCAGCAATGTCTAAGCTGATGTCTGCTCTCTTGAATCCCTTTCAATTCCACCAAACAGAGCCATCCCAGGATCCCTGAGGGTGACGTCCCTCATGGTCAGGGGGCACCCATCTCCTTCCTATGTGTCACCAGCACCACACAAGTCCCTCTTGGAGCTGGTGTGTGTGCCAGGAGCTGAGCCATGCTTGGGCAGGGAGCCAGGTCATTTCATGGTGGCACCACCAGCAGAACCCAGCAACCTCCTCTGGTCCAGTTTACTCAGCTCAGTGTTCCCGCTCTGGAGCAGATGGCCACAACCTGTGGAGCCCAGATAAATCTACTGCACAGCCCTACGCAGGCTTGAACCCTCCCATGCTCAAATGAAGAGATTACTGTAGGATCAGGAAATAGTCCAAGGCTCCAACTAACCCTGCAAACTGTCTCCAACAGGGACCCTGAGCAAATGCCCAGAAAAGACTAAGAACAGGATAAATATCAAAACAGGATCGTATCAGAACCTTGTGGAAGTTCCTCTGTTTCTCTCTTTTTAACGAAAGCCATCTCCTGAACCAGTTCATGTTTCTGGCTATGCAGTGGCCCCTAAGAGTTCTCTTACCTAAACACTTAATCTATTCTGTACGATGTTCTATACAAAATTCAAGGAAGCCAATACTGAGCAGACAGGCTGAAGTGAAGCTTGGCTTAAGCAGAGCTGAGCACAGACTCATACTGGCTGAGACCCACGTGGATACATGGCAAAAACACAAAGCACAGAAATGGCACAGATGATAAGTCTGCAGTCTGGTTTCCTTGCATCATTACAAGCTGCCTCATCTTCAGAATGTGGGGTAATTTAGATCACAATAAAACATAAATAGAAGTATTAACCCTATTCAAAGGGGCACACTGTCAGTAGCATCAAAAACAATACCAAAACAACTAGTTCAAGCGATAGGAAAATTATAAAATTTAATTTCTTTTCATATTTAACTAATAAAGACTTGCAACATATATAGAAGTAAAACCAAAGGAATATAAGGTCAGCACAATGGAGAAAAACTCCTTCCAGTCTACCATTGAACCTCTCTCCAACAGTTCCTCACTATCCTGGCTTTCCACTGCAATAGCTTGAGCAATTGCTTTTCCTTCCCCTGTTCAGTATTTGCCTGAATTTATCCTTCCATCAGAAGCTATTAATAAAAATGTACTAGTGAAAATCTTGTGTCTACCATATCTTCCATATTTAACATAACTCAGCCAAATACTTAATCTGAACTGTGGTATCAAGTCTGCACCATCACGTAACAAATTCTTACAAATATCTTTATTAAAACAAACAACAAACTGTATATCATGCAGACAGGACAAATTTCACAGTCAAGTTTGCTGATAGCATGCATCTAATTCCCAGTTTCTCTTGTCCCAGTGGTTTGATTTAACATTCAAAAGAGAAGATTATCATCTTACTCTCACTGAGTTTAGCAGCAGCCCTCAGAGTGTTAAAGTTAGTTTTGGATAACTCTTTTTTTAAATTAGAAACTGAACAATACCTGGTACTTCCTTTGTGCAGAAGGGATATTGTACCACTGGTAGCTTTAATTATCTTGAAATAATTAGTCAAAACTCCTTTTTCCAAAGATTCTATCTTTTAGGAAACTCAGAATTTTAGCTTTATGAAAACATGCCATGCAGAAATTACTTCATAGTCATCACCAATCCTCCTACTTTAGATATGTAAATTCCTTTCTTTTTCCTGCTCCAATTCTCTATCACTACTGAAATTGGACCCTGTAGCTGCAGTTGGGAAAGGTCTCCAAAGCATCAAGTGAGCAGCAGACTGCTCTTCCACATGTCTTCACACCCGGTACACCTACTACTAAATCCAGGCTTGTGCTGAGCCTGCTGCTGTCTCCCATTTCTTGTGTAGCTGCTAGGTGGAAAGCAGCCTGGCTATGATGCAGTGACATATCTGAAGCTTCCCAGCAAAGCTGGTTCCCTGTAAGTCCCTCCTGTTGGAGAAGTCATGGGATCTGACACTCACAAGGCAGCTTGAAGAGCAGTTGGGGGTGTCTGGATTCAGGTCAAGGCAAAAAGAACAAGTAGGAGATGGAAAGGGAGGGTGAACTGGTACCACAAAGCAAAAGTGCTTATTATCTTATGAAAGTGGGGTGTTCACAGCCAGCCTTTGTGACAGCACGGAGGTTCACTTAAACTGTCTCTCTTTCTGAAATTTACAACCCACAAACCGTGAATAGGCCAAAAACCTCGTTGCCCTGGGTGACAGTGTTGCTTCAAGTGAGGAGGAGGCACATCACGAGGAGGCACAAAGCTCAAAGTCAGGGAGAAAGCCAGGGCTCCCATATGTCACTTGCTACAGTGACATAGGTTACAGGTGAACCTATTCTATCTGTATGCCTCAGATAGAAATAAAAGTATTTTTCAAATCATGGGGGTGGAGTGGGGGCAGGGACTTTCCAAGTCCTCTACGAAGTTAATTGCATCACCTTGCTAACTTCATACATAATACAAATTTGCTTTCCCAGTACACAGATACAATTTTTAGTTCAATCTTTTAAGGTTTGGATTTTTTCCCTCCTAGGTTGTGGTAGGGATGGGCTCCATACTAAATACAAAGAGGACCCAAACAAAATAAATCTGTAGGTTCTTTTCTTTGACAGCTAACACAAAACTGCCAAGTAAGGAAGGACCAGTGCAAGTCCTCCCTTTGCAAACCATCATCCTCCCTATGCAGAGATCTTTGGTAATGATAAAAGCTATTACTGCTTAGCTCCATCTTTCAAGCCCACCTGCCATCTGGTTGCAGGGGCTGCACTGGTGGCATCACTGTGCCAAGTTACAGTGTTGTGACCAGCAAGGGAAGCGCACTCCTGCACTCCCTGGCTCCTGTTTCCCCTGGAGAGGAGTCCCTTCTGTGCTCCATCCCCACAGTGACAGCACAGGGTGTGCTCTGTGTTGCATGACGCAAGTAAGCAGCATCTATGTGAGCAAGGAGATAAAGGGAGCAGCAGAGACTGTGTTAAAACATAAAATTCTCTGTTCCCACTGTTTGAGAACAAAATGTTTCAATTCTATATCTAGCGTTGGGCATTTAAATCAGATTCAAGCAAAACAAAAGCTAAGAAAAAAATATCAAAAAGCAAATTAAGGCAAACTGACCATGCAAAATACATTTACTCTCAGGCCTGCATTTTGCAATTTTTGCAGTTATGGAGAGCTTAGACTCCTCAGCACTGCACGCAGAATAAATATGCCCTGATAAAATCTAAAAGGCATCAATAAAACTTCATTACCAGGACTTACACACTAACAGGAGATCAAGTAACTGAAAGTTTAGAGATAAAGTGGCAGTCAGGAATGAACGCTTAATTTTATCTCTATCATGGGTAGACGATGTCAAACAGCAGCTCTCCCATCTTCCTCTAAAACTTGTACAGACATAGACCAATTATTTTCAAACTAAGAAGTTGTCTCAAATTTGAAGTTCATAAAGATCCACTACATCTTCTGGGAAGCTGTCATGATGATTAATGTCTAGGTTTATTTTTCTGGGGGGGAGGAGGTTGTTAGATTTTTATTTTTATTTTTAAAAAAAGGTATATCTTGTTTTGAGAATGGATTTCTCCAGTTTCAGCTTCCACCTCCTGGCTCTTGTTATATAGTTCCTGGCTATCAAAAACTTCTCATTTAGTTCCCAAACTTCACTAGCTTTCCCTCTAGTAAAGTGTATATAAAGTAGACACAGCAGAGTATCATGCTACCTTTTACTTTTCTCTTACTGGTTTAAATTCCCAGCCCTCCCAGAGCCACTCACCCAGAGGATTCATGAAGAGCCCTACTGACATTTGCAAAGAATCAGACATTTCAGAAAAAATTACTGGATATCAGCTTCCTCTTTTTCCATCAGGAAAGACAGCCTTTTCCAGAGTCTTATATTCATCCAACAGATAACATATCATTTGGAGAAGAATCTGGGCCAGTGTCCTAGGCCACCATGAGCTACAGGAGACATGGTCTGGGGAAAGAAACAAAACATGGCAATGTAGTGAGGAGGGGAGGCAGATCAAATCTAGGACAGCCTGGGTTTTAGCACAAGCAGCCAGGCAGTCTGAATGCTGTGTGCCTCAAACACAGGGCTGGTGATTGCTCTGGGATGTAATGAGGGTCACACAATTTCATCTCATCTGATGTCTAGGCAGTGTCTTTGCACAGAACATTATATCAGACCAATACATTGCAGTAAAAAAGTTGTCTTGACAAATCACTACTTTGTAGAGGAAGAATACAACCATTCTGAAAAGTTCCCCAAACAGCTCTTGTCTAAGCACAGATGGCAAAAGCTAGCTGATAAAAAAGGGTTTCTTTTTATTTTGGTTTTTTTTTTTTATTTTTTGTTCAACAAAGCCTGGCAACAAAATGCCTTTATAGATATTAGCACAAGATCCACACTTGCCAAAGCTAAAATATACTACTATTTTTGAGAGCAGAAAATTAAAAAAAAATCCTAAAATCATTTACTACCAAAATAATGATGATTTGAGGGCTCAGAGGCATGGTTGATCAGCTGATGGAGGAGATGCAATGTAGTTTTCCAATTATAACCTTTTCCACTATATCCCAAATTCAGCTTCTAACGCTTTTTTCTTTTTCATGCCCATTGTGGAATAGGCAGGCCATTAACCAAGACACACGTGAATTTTGCTGCTTCCCAGCTAGTAATTTTCTGTGGGATGGATTTTCAAAACCTTTTCCACATTAGTAGCCTATTATAATTTTTGGATGTGACTTAGCACCACTGGACTTCAGCTCCTCACGGAACAAGTCAGAAAGGCAGCGATCATTTAAAGATGGTCACAGAGACCAAAGTCAATTTGCAAAAGCAGGGAAGATAATTAAGTCACATTAATTTTTACTGATGTATGTTAATTTATGGAGATTTTAAATCATCAGTCTGAAAAAGAAAAGGAAGAAAGGGATACAAAATTAAAGTACAAGCTCCACTATAGATAAATCAAGGTACAGAACTGGAAGTCATGGTTACTAAGCTGTGTTTTCACTTCTGCCCCATGCAGGGTCACTATTGCAAAATACTTCCTACAGACCATTTCTGAGCACTATCCATAAATCCTTTTTCCCAGTACCTCTCCTTAGACTAGAAGTCCCTCAGAGCAGGGACCACTTCGTTGTGTTTATACAGCACAGACTACTACAGTGCCCTGCCCTCTCAAGACAACAGCTGAAAACCAGTGGTAAAAAAACCTAAGGAGGTGCCCAGCAGCTCCTCCCCAGAGCATCAACAAACACAAAGGAGAAGATCCCAGGACTGTTCACAAAAAGCATAATTTCCAGCACAGTGTACTCCATAAAGGCAGGAAATATCTGGGGTATAGAAGCCTGTGTCCCTCTGAACCCTGCCAGCCCGGCTGCAAGTGGCTCACCCTTGCCCAGTGTGAAACTTGACACTTGGCCAGCTGCAGTGCAGGGCTGGCCTGGGGACAGCCTGGCTGCCTCTCCCGAGGGTGTTCTTGCCCAGGTGTGGAACAGGGCCCAGCACAGTTTGGGTTTTGGCAGGGTAGGTAACGTTTCTTCTCCCCCACACTTCTTATCTATTCCTGGTGCATCTATGTCCTTTCAGTCACAGAAATGGGAACATTCTGAATCAGCTGGTCCTCACCTGGGGACTTTGAAAGAGCAAGACAGATATCCCCAGGTGGTAGTAGATAGAGAGGGGAGGGATTTTTTTTTCTTAGCTCAGGGAGTGCAAATCCACTTCCTTGACCTCTTTTGGCTCTATCTCCTGCGCTGCTATGAGCTTGCCCTCTACCTTCACTGCCTCTTTATTTTTTTAACAAATCTCATGAGAGCACTAAGCTGATAGAAAGGGTTTTTATTAAATCTGGCAACTCACAGTAGTGTCACAGAGTGAAAAATGGCAATCTACTGAGCATGGAAGTGAGGAAAAGTGTGAGTTGGAGGCAATTACAAAATATTAATTTGACAGCAGAGGCACAACTTTTGAAGGAAAGAACAATAAAAAGCTGACAAACAGAAAAAGAGGAAAAGGTGTACTGGGAGCTTACCAAAGAGACATCACACAAGAGTTAGCTGGTACATTCCTCTAAAAAGATAACTAATTTTCTAGATAAAGGGCACACAAGGATGGAGACTATTCAAACTTCAAATAAAGTATTGGTTATAATACCACAGGGGAAATACTCAAATTTGAGAAAATGGGGATTATCGGGGGACTAAGAGCAGTTATGAAACCACCTAAGAGGTAACAGATTGCACTGGGGAAGGGTGAACCAGTCTGGAAGGTAAAAATTGGCCAGGGGAATAATTTTCTTTATTATTTAAATTAATAACCTCTGTGTGACTTCTGGAGCATACCAATGTGATTTGCTGATGATATGATGTTGGAATGAGCTGCCATCCTATGGCTAAGCTGGCACATTTTGCAGCCAAATTTAGCTGGAAAATGGCCCTGGGCAGGGCTGAACAGGTTTTGGGGCAGTAATTTGGGATCACTGGTGATAACACCTTCAATGATTTCACTGTGTGAAATGATGGCACCAAAAGCCTCGGGAGGACAGGCAGATCATAAAATTATTTCAAATCACCAGTCTGAAGGTGCTGTTAGAAAGTCAAACCTGTGGAGGTGACAGTGAATGATGGACAGGACTCCCAAGGGATGGGCACAGGCTAGGAAGCAGGAGCAAGCTCAAGTGCCTTCACTTGAATCTCTTGTAGCCAAGACAAAAGAATGTATGGACTTACTACTTGTGGCCAGCCCAATTTAGGACAAGCAACTAAAATAAATTGCCATACTTTGCATTGCAAAACAAAAGCTGAGAGGGCGCACAGCTTTTCCTTCTTTCTCAGAAATATCCAAAGGGGCAACTTAAACCAGCACTAACATAAGCATGGCTAGATTTGTCTTCGCCGTAAATAAATTTGTCTGAAAGCATGATATTTATGAACAGGAGAGGTATCAGACCCTTGCAGTAGGAGTAAATGGGGAGGGAATATATGGAGCTTGGAGAAGCAAGAAATATATCTTCTTTCCCCTACCGCAGCACCTCATTTTCTTTAAAATATTGGAACCATCAGCAGCGCTTCAGATTACTGAAATACAGTGAAACTGTGACATGATTTTCTCCAAACTTTTTTAAAAACAGAAATGATTGCCAGTTTAAAACTAATGCTCTTCAAGACAGAGTAATATTTTCTCCTGCATTTAAACTCGGATATTTCAGCCAAGAAACAGAAAGGATCAGTAAGAATATGCTACTATAACTATCTTGATACAATTATGGCTGAAATGCACTGGAAATGGATTACACAACCATTCAAAGGCAAGCAACACAATGCTAATGGGAGAAGACACACAAAAACATCACTCCATTGTTGCTCTGTCAGTTCTGAGCCACCTGCAAAATACCATCCAAGAGCAAACATGAGACCAAGACTGACAGCTGTACCAAGAACTGGGAAACTCAACTCAGTATTAGTCTTATGAAACAGTATAATCTTTGCCCTTTCTAAACTTGTTTTGTTTCACAAGCTATAAAGGACCACTTGTTTTTCTCCAGGAGATAAAGACACCTGTCTATTGCTTTGCTGATGCTTCTGTTTTGCTGTGGACACCAGCCTATAGTGTAATATTTACTTCCAAAGATACTTTAACTGTTACACATCTAAGTGGACTTTCAGCAAATCCTTTCAAGTTTCAGAAATCCTTTCTTCTAACTGTGCAAAGAGCTGCTACCCAAAACATACTATTATTTTTCAACTATATTAAGTGGTTTAACAAAAGATGATGCTTTTGCTTCCAGCACCCTCTGACCGTCACAAAGGATGACCAACAAGATTTTCAGGGTGAAAAAGGTGATCTCTTGGGATAAGCAAATTGAAAAACTTGTAAGGTTATCCTGCCAAAGATGGAAAATATGACTGGAATTTCCTCATTTCTCAATAAAACACACAACTGCTCAGTGGAAAAGTCTTGAAGTTCTAATCACCATTTTTATGGTAGTTTGGGTAGGCTTTCACAGCAAAAATTACTTCTTTCCATTGCAGAGCACAGCAACTCCTCTAGCACTGTCCACCTAAACAGAATTTAAAATAAATGAATAACAAGACAGCTAACAGCAAAACTTAAACCTACTGTTTTGAACTTCATCTCTTGGGATCTTTGTTTTGCTTTCCAACTTACAGGGATAAAACAGTAATAATCCTCCTAGGATATCTAGCACAACAGAAACTTAGGATGCCAGCATTCATTTCCTGCTTCATCACAGAGGAGTTGCTTCATTTCTTGTTATTTATGAAATTTCCCCCAGACATTTTGTGAGTTTCCTCATGACCAAGTTTCAGAGGAGCTGTAAAATGTTCCAACTCAACAAACCTTCTTCATGAAAAATGGACTTTCAAAATAAGTAAGTAAATAAATCCATTGCTATCCAAGAAAACATCACATTTGACAGAATGGTCAAATTTTCTTATTATCATAAAAAAACCCCTTCAAATAAATTCTGGAGATTTTATGTTTAAAAACATACCACCAACAACAGAAATTTGGGATTGTTTCAGTTTCATAGATCTGAATCTGCATAGAATCAAGGAACGCCAAGAGGACAAAGGGCATCACAAGCTTTCACTCTCTCACTTTTGTGTTTTCAAGCTTAGAAGAGGAAAATCAATTATCAGTAACTTGCAATGTTCCAAAATTTCCACCATTAAAAGCTACAAAGGCACAGAATTAAATAATCCCACTTATTATACTCTCCATTTCCCAAGTATTCAAAAGGCATGTTAAAAGGTAAGCAGCAATACAAAAAATACCTAGGAGTGCCTATTCATTTCAATAATAGCCCAGAGAAAACAGGAGAGGGGGACCAACTCTGAAATGCAAGGACACAGAAGATAGTAAATGATGTTTGGAGAGAGGGAAGGCTCTAGTCTTTCCATTTCTTCTTCCATTTCTGCATACACACTCATATGCATTTAAATAAAATTCATC
Source organism: Cyanistes caeruleus (assembly GCF_971803275.1). NCBI lineage: Eukaryota > Metazoa > Chordata > Aves > Passeriformes > Paridae > Cyanistes > Cyanistes caeruleus. The sequence continues at coordinate 44,765,384 of NC_141705.1, forward strand.
TAAGAGTGCAGCAGTAGATGTGGATGTTAAGATACAGCACAGCCCCCATTTCCTGGCTTAGTTTGAAATGCTGTGACCCAGTATGAAGATTCATCTATGTACTACATTGCTGTATAGAGGGCAGCGCTACCTAGGAGTGCTAAGTCCTGGGGATGGCTAGGAGAAATCTGCTTTTCTCCATGGCATAGGTTAGGATTTTGTGACCCATCATTTCCATGTATGCCATTTCTCAAGGTCAAAACTTCTCAGTCATTCCTGGGTTAAACTCAGGATCAATACTAAGAGGGATTTACTGCCTGCCTCAGTGCATACATCTGCAGCAGTCAAAGAATGTATTGAAAAATCTGCCTCTCTGAGCAGAGTTTTTCTTCTTTCCATTAAAGAAATAAAATGCATTTCTTTCAAGGATACAGTCTAGATATGAATGTATGTGAAAAACAGCTATTAATTTATACAACTTTATTTAAAAAAAAAAAAGCAGTGAATATAACCAGTGGTATTTTCAGGATCAGTAGAATTAGCAAACTAGAGAATAAGCCCCTATTTTTGTCTCCCTCCAATATATCAAGTGTCAGTTCAAGTAAATATTTTCCCAGAAAGTATCTTCTCTAGAAAAATTAGCCCGCTTCACTTTAGTTTAATGTGCATGTATACATATATATATATGTACTTTATATATAACTTTTGAAGGGCTTTATTGGTTCAGTTTGCATGCACAGGTTGTTTGCAAGCAGCTGGAGATACTGGATAGCAAAAATAATCAAAGCAAGACACATCAGTGAGTGCTCATCACACATAGATTACCACCTTATAAATTCACTTATTTGACAGCTGACACAGACTCTTGTCCCCTACAGGGCTGGACCAAGTGGTGAAGTCTGCTCAGAAAGCTCAGACTGCTGCCGATGGAATCCGTCAAGCAACCAGGCTGCAAATCATAGAACTGACCTGTGCTCCTCAAAAATGATGGGAAAAAATTAGGGAGGTCTTAGTAAGCAAGCAGCCAAAACATTGTGTGCTTGACTCCTGGGCTCTGTGTGCAGCAGTGGGATTTCAAAATGAATGGTTTTCTTTTTGCAAATGTGTTGCATTTGCTTACTTCCCACTCTTTCAGAGAGAATTCCTGCTACTCAAAGTGTTTGCTACAGTATGGAAGGCAAACACAAAAAGACAGAGGCAGATGGAATGGTATACATCAGACCCAGATGTTGTATGAAATTCATACTTTCAAAAGCGCTTCACTGCTCTTCTCAGGAGGAAGTGCAGGAAGCTAAGTCCTTTTGGAAATTTGGCTCCTAAAGCTGCAGTAATATTATAAAAAAACCCAACAAAAAACCAAAAAAAAAGACAAACATATTTTCTCCCGTGCTTTAGCTTTATTACCGAGTTCATGGGAAACACATTTTGGCCTCATTGAACTGTTTTTCCTCTCTTCTCTCTATGCTTTCTCTTAACATCTAAAGATCAGTGGCAGCAGCAGAAATTTTTCCATTGACAGCAACTTGGGTCTGGATTGGGCTTCCATTTTCATCTCTCTCTGGTATTTTCTTCCCAAGGAAATTTACAGCGTAAATTTTTTGGTTAAGTCAGGTATATGAGTAGTAAACAAGGGAACGAAAAGATTCCCCCCTGCTTTTCTACAAAGAGAAGATTACTTGTATTTTCATCCCCTTGCCTGGAAAAGGTGGTTCACTACCTCTGAAGGGTCTCAGTAGATTGATGAAAGTCAAGCAAAGTGGCTGTTCAAAACCTCCCTGTGTTTAGTTTAACCAGTATTGTCCTCTACAGGTGGAGATGGTCTTCACTGAGACTTTAACCTCTTTCCTGTTCCAAGTAACTCTTAAGAGTTAAATTTCTCAGTCCAAAGTGCAAATTAACATGCTGAAAAGACTGACTGATGGAATGGAAATACCAGGTTTATCTAGGGAGCCCCAAAGACTCTTCCCCAATGTGTATTTGCAAACTGGCAGCTGCGTAAGAGCAGAAGAAGCCCAGAGAAGTGCATGTGTGATAATCACAGCGTAATCACTGCTGATGAAACTTGATGTTCTTCCATAATCACTGCAATTTTAAGTGGATTGAGTGCCATTTAAGTGACAGGAGCGCTATGATGGATGAAATATATGCTCCCAAAGTTACATCAGCTTCTTTGACATTCATGGCATGGAATGCTTAGTGGCATTTAATGTTTGTAAATCTTTAGAAATAAGTTAAATATGTTAATTACCACTGGAAAAATCTCTCAAGCTGAAGTACTCAATGACTATATTGCAGTTGTCCTTAGTGCTATATTCTCTTCTTATCCACTAAGTAAACATGACATATCAGGTCAGTGATTACACTCAGGATTTGCATTTATTTTCATCTGTTAGTCCTTCTAGATAAGTCAGTGGGCTGCTACCCAGCTTGCACTGGCTGCCTTCCCCTCACCCATATTTTGGGTGCCCCAAACTCCTGGCACTGGTGCTGCCCTGCATCTGTGCAAGCTGCCATGTGCTCCCACACACATGGGCTGAGCACAGCATGCCCACAGAAAAGCTCACCAACCAAGGCACAGGGCCAACCCAGCGCTTCCACGCTTCCATTTCCTCTCCCAGGTGCATCGGATCACCTCTGGCTGTCACATGGGACAAGGGTCAGGCAACAAGTCCAGAAAAATGGCTAAACTGCTTTAAAAAAACCACAAAGCACTCTTAAAAAATTAGGATCAAGAATGGGGGTTACATTGAGCATTATCTGATGGAAGGCTGCGACGTCTCATAGTAAAAAGAGATGACAGAACAAGGCTGGTTTACTGATGGCATCTTATTCCAGCATATGGGCCACAAAGAGGCCTGCTGGAGAGAACCATCTGCTAGCCATCCCTCAAAGGAAGTGCTCCCCATTTCTGTGCCCCTTGCTCAAAACATTGTACAACCCAAAATCTCTTCTATCCTAGAAATAAAAATCAAATTTCTTCACATGTGACATAAGATAGTTGCTCTGAACCAGGAACAGAAATTATCAGAACAGGGCAAGTGATCAGGTTATGAAATAACCCAGCAAGATATTCAATTCTTGGCATCTTGGCAACAATTTAAAAATAATCCAGGTGAGGTTCCTCTAAGAATTGTTGGCAATGAAAAAGAGTAACAGTAGGTCAAGGCAATTGACTTTTTACAACTTAAAAAATCCTGTCTGAAAATTACTTGGGATATTATTTAAGCATTTTAAAAACAGGTAAGATATCAAAATGAAGCAGGACGTTTTGTAGATTAAGCCTTCACAGTCCCTCAGTGATTACTTTCCCTCCCTCATTATTGGCTTCTTTAGAAGGCAAAATTACTTCATTTTACAAGACTGGCATCCCCAGCTCCTTATTTTCAAGTAAAGGCAAGAGAGTTAAGGGTGCATATGCATGACTAGTCTGCAAAAAGCGTGGGTATCTGACTGGCAGGTCAGGCTGCTAATTCAAGTCTTCCATTCCTTGAATTTTCAAGAAATTATCGTTAGCAATAAGGCCCCAGATAGCCCAAATCCACTAACAGGGTGAGGAAAATCAGGATGGAATACCAAAATCCATTTTAAGCAGCTCATTGGGCACTGACCAGAAACATAGCTTGTCAAAGTCAGCCCTTAGCACTGTCACACAAAGTGACTTGAAACTGATGAAATGAGCTAATAGTAAATTAATGCACTGACTATTTACTCTGTTCTCATAACTGTCATCAGTTGTTATTTGCAAATTTCAAGCTACAATTCACATTTATACAACCTGAGCTTAAAGCCCCACTTGCCGGGACACTTATTAAATTTAGGCAGGCTCCAACAGGCAGAAAAACCCAGCTACCTGGCCTTGACTGGGAAAGAGGCCTCCGAAACAGGAGAGCGACTAAAAACATCCTGGTTTGGCAACAAAAAGTACGCACTTCATCTCGAACACAAACCTTTTCCTAATTTTAAGCACCTGCTCAAGTGCTATGTCAAATAAAAGCCTAAATTCTCATCCTGTAAACTTAGGCATATTACATCACAGCAGCTTCATAGACATTGAGAAGAATTTGGTAAATTAAGTGTAAACTATTCATGAGGATGTTTTCACCATTGAGTCCTACATAATTCCAGACCAATGAGAGATTTTTAATGCTGATATTGCTCCATAATATTTCCCTTGTAGGCTGAGCCTACTTCCATCACATACATACTACATTTTATGAGGAAAATACTGGCAACTTTGATATGAAGAAAAATCCTCTGGGCTATATCATTCCCTGTAATAAAATAAACTGATAGAAGCAAAATGGAAACCTGGAACAAGTAATGTAACTGAGCTGCATCACAGAAGCTATTTACAGGCTTGAAATAATCAGATCAATGTCAAAAAAAAATTGCAGTTAAAGGGACAGATTTCTAAACCAGGTCAAAATAAGAGTCAGAGAAGGGTTCCTAAATGAGCTCAGTCCCCATTTTAAAGCTTGTGTATCTTAATACTGGGTCCTTACAGGTCCTGATGCTCATGATGGTGACTGATTGATGCTGAGCTCCTGTGAAGACCCAAAGAGGTCGGAAATGGCAGTCTACTAATATTTTTCCCTCTGTCCTTTGGGTGCAGTATCACCCTGCACAAAAGGCAGAGAGGCAGTCATAATTTCCTTGTGTTGGAACTAATAGGAAAGAATAAAGTTCCTTTTGAAGGCTGTCACCACTAATGTGGTCCTGTCTCATTTGTGCCTCTAACCCAAATCTATGGACTATTCCATCTGACCTTTCTAAGCCTGAAGCAGCAACTTCATTTGCTCCATCCAGCATGAAATAAACCACCAGCTCAGAAATGGACTTAATAACATCAACATGAATGCCAGCTGAATAATCAACCCTTTGATTATTATTACTTGAACAAACATTCCTGATGCCAATGTATTTCTGAGATGGAAGTGAGGAAATTGTTCCCACACTTATACTGTGTGTTCCCTTATACTGTGTAATAGTTACGCCAAAAATTATAGAAGTACTTTCAAGTACAGGACATAAAGGATCACCATATCTGGTTTTCTCATGGAAAGCTGTATTTTTTGAGAAGAGAGAAAGCACCACGTATATGTCTCATGAGATATATTACTTAGGGGGAAAAAAAGAGAAAAGTTGAGACTACTGTAATGCAATGTGTCATTTTCCACAAGGATTTATCATAACTCTACTGAAATCAGCAGGGAATTTGACACTGACTTTAAGAGGGATAATATTTCACCCTGAGTTTTCAGACACTGATCTGATCAGGTTAAAGTTACAACATATCATTTTCCTATTTGTAGGGAAATAAAAAAAAAAAAAATCCAAGGCATCCCATTCTCACAGAGCTAACTCACCAGGACAATTTTCTGACTTCAAAGATTTTCCATTTTAATCCTTTTCAGAAAATAATGGCTTCATTTGATGATATCCAAAAACTTATAAAAGAAGTCTCGGTGATAGATTCTTAAATGTATGTATTTAAAAGTTGCATCACAATTTCTTTTCCCTACCTGTATTTGCTCCATAGATAGGGTCAAGCATCCAAAAGCAGAAAAAGATTATGTAAAACATTTTTTCCCCCAAGACAATCTGCAGAAAATGAAAGCTTAAAGAAAATAAGCATCTGCAGAAAATTAAAATGTCAGTGGTTTTCACTGAAAATTTAAAATCTAAAGCTATTCACTCAGTGAGTCTTTTAGCAGTATCTCTTCCTGTCACAGACAGTAAAGCAGTGGTAACAGTCTGTAAAAGGAGAGCAGGAGTCATGGATACTGCTAGTTGGGCTCTCTATTCTGCTCCAAAGAATATCTCCCATCGGATTTCCATAGGGAAAAAATCACCAAAATTACAGCGTCAGAGAATATGCTGAGTTGGAAGGGACCCACAAGGATTATTGAGTCAAAATCTTAAGTGAATAACCCACACAGAATCAAACCATGACTTTCACATTATAAACTCCATGCTCCAAACAACTGAGATATCACTAATTTAAACATAAAAGCAAGTCTGAAAGGTTGGGTCAGAAACTGATGAAGATCTTTGGAGAAAAGCTGACCAGAGATATATAATGGTTTACATTTACCCTGTTAAGAAGATGTGCTATAACCTTTTCTTGCTTGTGATACAGCCAAATTTCAGAATCGTCACTGCAGCCACAAAGAACAATAAGGGCTTTTCTGCAAAATTTAATAATGGCATTTAGTGGCCAGATGTCATAGACACACAGCTCCTTAGTTCCTTGAAAAATCCCACCCAACACAACGGCAGTTATAAGCACAGGCCCACAGCCACCAAATTTCTAGTGCCCAAAGTTCTGTGCAGATTTTGCTTTCCTGATCCAGTCATGCTGTGGATTTAAAATCCTTACTACAGGCAGGCTCCTGTCCAGAGCAGAACCTGCTATAATTAATTTCTCAGAGGTGTTCAGATATTGTTTCCTTGGAAATAGAATTTTTATAAAAGTCAAGGGGATATGAATCTGAAATCTGTAATGAGAAAATACACAGTAATGGCCACGCTTATGTTTTTTTTTGACTTTTGGTCACATGGAACATATTCATACTGTACCATTGTAGGTAAGGTATCATCTTTCTCAAGCACAAAAAATAGCTTTGGGCAAAACAGCCATGTTTCCCCAGTTTGGTATCATTCACAACTGCCAAAGATAACCATTAGGATAATAAAGTGGAGAAGCCCTTAGAAAACCTGTGAATAGTCCCTAGAAACTCACCACAGCATTGTAGAGCAAAAAAAGTCCCAGATGAAAAGGAGCACAGAAGTTGGGACAGGAGTCTGATTGTGTCATGTTTGTTTGTCTGTTTGTTTTCACCAGAGTAGAAGGAATAATCTCACCAGGATAACAGGAGCAGAAATTATCCTTTTCTGAGATGACCAAACCAGCCAACTATTGGCAAAGCTTTTTGTTACACATGGAACACAGCATCACGTGCCTGCCCCCACAGGAAAATTCCTTTTAGGACTAGAAATCTCAGGCCTTATCATCCAAGCCACACCATGAACACTTCCCAAACTACTGGATGCATACTCCCTCAGCCTGGGCATGCTAAAGCAGCCTCTCTTCCTGCAGTTGCAGACCTGCCCCATGCACGCCACCACTTCTTGGAGTTTGAGCTTTTTCCAGCTTGTCTTACTTGCAGCCAGCTTGCAGTCTGGCTTGCACCATGCACCAGCTGGAGATAAACATTCATTTAGTGAAAAAGCACCATGGCTGTAAATCTGCTTTTGTGGCAGTTAAAAATAGTGGGCTCTTTTGAAAGGTTTCATTACAAGATGTGAGGTAGAGCCCCCTGAGCCGCCACTCATCTTCTAATTAATCAGTGCAAGGATTGTTGAAATCCTGGAAGAAGTCCTCCCTCTGCCTGACTTAATCCTGGAGGTTTTGACCTGGAAATGGAAAAAATCTGTATTCTGTTGGTTCCCCCTCCAGTCAGGTGAACATGGAATAATCATGCCTTTTTAAAAATGTGTTTTAAAATGCTGTACAGCAAACCACGCACACAGACACAATAAAGTTTCTACCTCAAAACCACACAGACTAGTTTTCAGGGTTTTTTAGGGACTGAATTCTGTCAAATCAAGAAAGGAAAGAGAGAGAGGAAGAAAGCAGAAGAGATGGCTGGTAAAGAACACATTTTCTGAGCAGGAAATAAAGCCTCTAGCATGGGTGCCCTATTTATTCATTTCCTGTGTCTGAACAACTGATGAAGAACTCTCTGGAAGCAGCAAAGTCTTGAAACATCATATGCACATGACACTTTAATTTTGCTTTTTTTTTTTTTTTTAATTTTGCTTAATTTTGCTTTTTCTACTTTAATAAAAGCTTTATTGAAATCGGCCACCATTTATATAAAAGAATTTTCTTTCAAATAGGAGTTTTCTTTCTGTTATTTACAAAAAAAAAAAGAAAAATAATAATTTTTCAAACCTGGCCCAAATGTTTTCCATTTCAGGATAAAGACACACACTAAGGCAAAATTTTCTATATATCTGCCCATATAACTTTTCTCTGGAATTCAATTTAATTTCTGCTCTTACTTTTAATAACTCTTTAAATAACATAAAAGTTTCTTATTTCAACTGTGCCTCACTTTAGAGTCGCATTATTTCCTCCTGGTCATGAGACCAGTTTTGTTTAATATACTGCTACTTTTCAGCTGCCTTTCTGGGCCTCAGGTTTTGGCAAAAATTCAGCTGTGATTAACAACATGCTCTTCACTTGCCCTTGCTCTTTACCCCTGGGTGTGTCAAGCTCAGATTTTTTTGTTTCCACTCTTCACTGTGTTGTTGGGTTTTTTTAAAATTTATTTGGCATCATCTAACTCTGCTCTGAAACCCAGAAAGCATTTGGTTTAATTTTGACTGTGAGGTATGTTTCACCCTATGAGATTGTGAAATATGGTGACTGTCATGTGTTTAGCTAGTGTTTTGATGTGGCAGTATTCAGCAAAGCCAGAAGATTTTTCCAAGGCAAGCCAACATCATATTGGCCGGCTCTCACCAGCCTCCGGCACTTCTTGTGAAAATCAGCAATGGTGACCCTTACAATCTCCAACAAAACATATTTTTATTGGCCTTTCCAAAGGCAGATCCAAATAATGGCCTCACTATTTCAGGGAGAAAAAAAATTCATTGTAGGGAAGAGCCATGCAAACCAGGATGTTGGAATCATGGACACAGCCAGGGAAAATCTAGATTGCCAAAACCAAGGTGAGGGCTTTCCTTAAAGGCACAGCTTTTGGGAGAGGAGCAGTTCCCTTTGGATGTTCCTCCCTGTACGGTATGTGCCAGTAGGGAACTGCTGCTGCTGCTCATTTTGCTTCTTGGCCAAGCAGAGCTCAGTTTTCAATAAACCCATTTAACTTCAAGGGACATCGAGAACAAACCTCTTTTCTCCTCTTCTTTTTTTCTGTCCCCTTTCTCCTTTGCCCATAAATCAAAGAAGAAAGGATCAAATGTACAAAACAACAAAGTGGTAAAGTGCTCACTTTGGGGTTGCAGCCAATCTAATTAATTTTTCATTTAGGTCTGATGTATTAGAGGCCAATCAATCAAGGATTATGTTTACAGAGTTGTAGAAAGAGAGGAGACCGATCCTCATTTGTTGTCTAGGCTGTCCAAATTAGTCAGTTAAATGATCCTGGGGGAGATCATAAAGGATATGAATAGGTTCTTGTAAGTACTTTTCTTTTAATTACAGACCAAACAGTCAACACTTCCTGCAGTCCTTGACTTCCTGCCTGAAGGACAGAGCTGGTTTCTTGGAAGCCAGAGGGACAGTGGTGACTTCCGCCACCCATTTTTGGGACAGTGCAGTTTCTTCATCTCTGAGAGCATCAGAGTAGCCCATTGGGCTCAGGTTACCTATCCAGCAGGAGTATGCAGTAGCTGGAGTCCAGCAAGTCCACCAGATTCAATGGGCTGCAGTATTTCTTATTTCTAAGGGACCAGAAAAAGAGCAATAAAACTGCAATCCCATTTTCAGGTCCATCTATATTTCCAAAAATTCCAGGGAAATCATAGTCAAATCTGGTTGTGCAGAATTTACATTTTTGACTTAAAAGCCCTTTTTGAGTGTGACTTAGCAAGTCGTGCCTACAGCAGCCACAAAGTGCTTTGTTACTGCAGCTTCCAGTGCTTGACTTTAAATTACAGCTTTGACAGGGGCCTTCTGGTTTATTCTCTCCAGAGTGCATGACTTGTGAGGCACCTGTTTAGTCTTTTATGATTCGCTGGGCTACACAGGCAGTGCATGGTCCTTACAATATTAATGACCTTTATTAGCAAAGAGTCAATGTAGCGACAAGTAAGTAGATAGATGGCTTCAAATGACCTGATAAACACAGGAGAAAGATGAGATGAAGAGTCAGATGATTTGGTCAGTCTGACATGACCTTTTCCTACAATCGTTTGACATGGCAAGTTCCCAAGGGCATTTATAGACCCAAGATGACCAGCACTGAAAAGTCACTTTGTGGTCAAGAGCCAAGAAGGATGCAGGACTCCTAGTGAAACACATTGCTTGAGTGGGGGCAAGACAGAGCCAGTCCAAAGGCAGCTCTTCTGCCTTGCAACACGAGTGCTGAAACACAGACCTAGTGCCTATGGGGTCCACTTTGCATGACAGCTGCCAGACACGGTAACTAGAGTTTTTGGCTGTAATTCTTCAGCAGAAAAACAGTTTTGATGGCTTCAAATATTTCAGACTCTTTATATCGCTATCATGACTTTGAAATTTCAGCAATTTTCTCCATAAAAGTCTCAAATCAGTGAAAATCTTGGTATGATAACACAACAGTGGCCCTGAAGCTGTCTCTTTACCTGCTGTAGCAATGTACTGGCTTGCTACATGATGTGTTTCCATTTCTGTTAGTTCACAGAAGGCTATGGTTTTGTGCTCATTTTGGTATCTCAGGGAACTGAGGGCACAAGAAGCAATAAATAACAAAAACAGAGAGAGGACAGGCCCTTTTTTAATATGATAGGTTTCTATGTTTGAGAGCAGAGTTTGAGTGTGCTCCTATTAAGCTTTTATTTCAAACTCACTGCTTTGCCACATTAAAATCACAAAAAGCAGAAGGCAGCAGTAGCCCCAGATAAATGCATCCCCATGCCACCAAAACCAGGCACAGATATATTTCTGATATACTGCCACCCTGTCAGCCATTCTGTCCCAGCCTTGCTGGACTGAAGCCCTGTCTCTTTTAGCAAGGCAGAAGCTCATCTGAATCAGTTCAAGTCGATGCAGAGCAGATTGCATGTACATAAACTCTGGTTTCAAAGGGACTAAAGTTCTTCCAGAAATATCTGGGTGTCTGATTGCTTTAAGCAACATGTAAGAAAAGAAAACTGCTGAACTTTTCCCAAATGACCATTTCTATTGTACCCAAATCAGCCTTTCCAACAAGGTAATTTTACTTGCTGTAGAATAGATAATTTAAATTCCTTGAAAATGTGGTCAAGTATAATCATTGAAGTCAAGCTGCCTTGAAAAATCCAATAACTACAGACACACCAAAACCACAAAATTCTGAACAATGCAGTTAAAAAGCCAGACTTAAACCAGAAAAATCCATTTAAGAACACCCATACTCACATTCTGCAGTGATGTGTGGTATCGACATCACACAAAACACACATTTAAATTTCTTAAAAATTTCTTTGGATCAGTGAATGACATGCTCCTGTATTTTGTGCAACTAGCTATTTCCATGTCTAGTAAATAGAAATCAAGGTTAGTCAAAGCCTGCCTGTTGCCCTTAGAGGGGATGTCACCTGCCTTTAACTGATAATTAGCCCAGGAAGGCAGATTCAGAATAGCTGCAATTATTGCAGCAGGACAAAGGTAGGAAGGGTTGGGGCCTGAGTCCACTTAGAAGGTAAAAATAGCTTTTCTTAAAGGGAAAATGCAGTAGTAGAAAGAATTTACCAAGAGCTTGCAATTTTTGCCAGTTTTTTTCCTGTTTTCCTGATTTTAATTTTTTTTTCCTTCTATACAAAGGTGCCTTGCCACTTTAGGTAGCAAACCTACCAGTGGGTCCCAGCTCTTGGGGCCCATTTGTGTTTTTGCCCTAAAATGGCCCCTGTGTGATACAGGAGTGATTGCTGGTGGACTTTTATCAATATACAGGCATGCATAATACATACCTAAAGCTTCTATTATTTTAATATGAATATTATTATGTGCCTCTGGTACATGTCCCTGCAAACCACAGGAGACCTGTCCTCACAGACCACACCCAGTGAAGTCCCAAGGTCTTTATGAAAACAAATGGAAGGGAAGCAGTTTTCCCATGACTCTGAGACACTAGTCACCAGCAAGATCCCATTGGCAATTAGGTTTCCTTGCTGGCCTGTTCTGGGAAATGAGGAGTAATTTGACCCCACTCCAGAGGCTGTCATGAGCACTGGTATGGTTTTCCTCCTCTAAAAGCATATGCTAAACCTCATCTACAGACAGGAATAATGCCTCTGTAGCAGATGGGGATCTCTTTTGGGCTTATTGCAGGTGCATCCTCATGAGCATTTGTCTGGCAGGGGAAAAATGTGAATCCACAGATCCTCTGTGCAAGGTGGTGCCTGCATAAAGCCTTGACATTGAAGAGCTGTTACACAATGCTTTGTGGTTTGGTGTCTGCCCTAAGAGGATTCATAGCAAGATGGGTGGCTATCAGTCCCCAAAGCCATAATTGAAATCCCTATGGGCTGTAATGAGCAATCCTCTTCCAGCTGCATTACAGCTGTAATGCTATATATGGGATTTAGCCTTTTAATTATAAGTCTGGGGTAAAGCTTTAATCCAGTGTTTGTGTTCCTCAAAGGAAACTGGTTTTGAAGTGAAAAATTTGTATTGCTGGACTGAGAGAGTCCCTTTAATCCTTGATCATTTATATGTCTCTTTTTCTTAATAAGACAAAAAATATTAAAATAAAGCATAAAAAAAAATAAAAAAGAGAGCTCAGTTAGCAGAGTATTAATTCCCTCCTATTTGTGAAGCTATTGATCAAAAATGCTAAGGTGCCAGTAAAAAGTCAATCCAGCCTTTCCTGGCAAGAGTTGTCAGCAGTGTCTTGAAAAAAACAATGGTTTCTTATATTTGCACTTGGGACTATGCAGAATGGGAACTAAATGCAGTTGTCAAGCTAAGTGCTTCATTCTCCTTGCTTTAGTCAGTTTATCTAGGTGGGGATACATCAGGACAGAGGCAGGTCTCATCTACACTAAATTCTTATTTACTAGACACTGAACTAATTCACTGCACAAAACATAGGAACATGTCACCCATTGGTCCAGAGGAATTCTTTCTGTCTCACTCTCCTGCAAGCTCATTTCAGGCTGGCCTGCAACTCACAGAAATCTCTTGCTCCTGGGGTGCCAAGAAGACCTGGAGCAGACCTGGTGCAGGGAAGGACAGGCAGGAACAGGGGACCAGGTGTTCTCAAACATCCAATGGTGTGCCACAAAGCCTAAATGTGTCAGTTGTCACATGAAAGATGGTAATGGACTGACAGAGGAGGGCCATCCAGAAGATGGGTTTAGACCTATGGGGTTTGACTGACCTGCAATAAAGGTGGCAGGGCACACAAGGTGGGTACTAACACCATGGACCTGCACATGGCTCCTGGCCATTGACAGAAAAACTGTAAAGTGCCAAGTGAAATTTGAGTCTCTCTCCCCAATCCTGCACTAGATCCTGCACTTCCTTCTTCCTAGCCCTGGAGCCTCCAGAGGTGGTTTTTAAAAGTTTAAGATTTTTGAAAGTTAAGTTTAAGGTATAATCACCAATTCTGAGTCCTCCAAGGGTCAGAGGAGGGGACTGCTTTGAGAGGTATCCTTTATTCTTGGGCCACATCTTAAAGGCATTCCTTGCAACCACGAGGCCCAGGAATTTACTGTTCTTAAGAATAAATTAATGTTAGAGGCTAATTTCTGAAAAAATCTGAATTTTTCATGCTGGCCATGTCAGCATGTCAAGCAGGCCATGTTTATCTGAGAGGACAGCTGAATGGCATTTCTGACAGAGGACTTCATGCAACTGCTGACATTTGCCAGGCCAGAGCGCTTTGGTTATGATTTTAAGTAGAAACCTGCAAAACTTTATTTCTTATAACAGCATCTGACACCATAGAAAGCTAAATTGTTTCTGTATGCATTTGCCTACTGTTCTTTCATTGTGACCATTCAATCTTTATGAAATCACAACATGAAGAAAAAAATACCATGGAGATGAAAGGAAGAAAGAAACCTATTCCACAGTGTGATAACCCACTTCAATATTCAATATAGAAAAGCAATTGCTGCCCACTCAGAGCAGATGTTCCTTACAGTTCATAAGCACCCATCAAACCTTGATCCCTGGTCATACATACACTTCCTTACAGCTTTGATCTCTAACGTTACCCAGGTGAATAATTCCAGATACTCATAATGCAACCTATAAACAGGCACCTGTTGTTATTTGAATTAAAACAGCACATACAGATGCCAGGTAGAGATTGGGGCTCACCTCTACTAAGGTATATATAAGGCACACATATACATGCAAAAAAAATGGTTTTTCAAGAGCTGTGAGCTACAGGGGTTTGTTCTTTTTTTCCTTCAGTTTCCATAGCAAAATGGACTTCATCTCATATGTCACAGACTCACAGATCAAACAAGTGCAGAGGACCTCATCTCCAATGAAATAGTCAAGTAAACTAAAAGGCAAAAAAACCCTGAAACTGCATAGGATTTCCCAAAGCACCTGGTTCACACACGTCCTGCTGTGCCATCTGAATGTGATTTTCTATTACTAATGGTTATTTGAAGACAAGTCCTGATTTTAATTATACTGGATATCACACAGCATAACTGGGTGCCAACCACTGTATAGTTCCTGACTATGAATACTCATTTAGTAAGGCAACAAAACAGCTGAGTTTTTGCAACTGCTCAACAGTAGCACTAACCCCTGACAAGTCCAAAGAACCAGAAGCACAGCAGCACTAATATCTGTCTCTAAATGAGACCTGAGCTCCCAAATGGCCAGATGCTGTCAGGACCACCAAATGTATCCAGAATTCTGACCCAGATTATATAAGGCAAGATGAGCTCCCTTAAGCAAAACAGATGTATTTCATAGACTTGTGCTTTTTTTAATTTTTTGCAAAAGCTGTTATGAATACCATTCAAAGCTAGCTTTTAAGGAATGAGAATCTGAACAAAGGAAGCACATTTCATTCAGTTCTCCATATGAAATCTGTCATCAAAAGAGATAGATTAACCAGAACGTGCATTTCTTTGACAGCTTAGAGGGCTTGCTGAACCCAAGTTCTCATCCCCCCAATCTATATGGTCTCCAGAAGAGATAGATGTCTTTCTAATTCTCTCATCCAGCTTTACAACATGGCTCCCAAACTCCACTGCAACTCCCATCCACCAGACAAATTATTGTTGTCCTCCCAATCCAAAGTCCATCCACTCCCAACTGTTAAACTGATCATGCCACATTCCTAAATGACACAAATTATTTCATCTGGGTTTGGTGGTATCAACATACTTTTTCTGTCAGATGTCTTAAAAGATATCATAGAAGGACTGCCATTGTAAGACTGTACCTCTTATCCATACGCCATGTAAGAAAGCTTCCCTGCTGCTGGACAGCAAGAAAGTTTCAGAGATAATTAACCATCTGAGGCCATCCATTATTTTAATGAGTCTGCTGAAGAGCACTGTTCCCTGATAAAAAGCACATGGAAGATAGTAGCCCTCATTATCTTCCAAACAGGAGCAAACTGAAAAAGGAGGGAAAAATCCTTGCACAAAAACCAGAGAGAAGATGTAGACAGCCTCTGATGTCATGTTTTAATTCTGTGAAGACAGAGGCAATGGTAATGTTGTCATTTTCCTGGCAATGACAGATGGTGGAGACTCATTTCACTTCAATATTAAAGGTGGCATAGTACCTGAAGCTACAGGCTTTGACAATCTCCATCCATTTGTAAAAGTCACCTTCAAAGAAGAGAAAGTTAGAATAGGGAGCACAGGGGCTCACTGTCAGCAGCAAAATTAATTGCCCTTAGTAAGGCTAACTCCCTCCCTCTTTGCTCCTGCTCTGTATTAAAGACATATGTCCAACTTCCACCCTGAAAGAGTGGAATTTTTGCAAAGAGCTGAGGGAATTGCTCTGAGTTAGGCCAGCACAAGCAGCAGCTCTTCAGGGAGAAGGGGCCTAAACCACAGCCAGGCACAACATAGGGCACAGCAGCAATGCCTACCATCCTCAGCTGCCTAGCAATGCTCCCAACAGAGCTTCTGCCACCCAAAACATAGGGCAGGCAAAACTGCCAAAATAACAGAAGTGCCAGCTGTGGCTGTGTAACTTCAGATGCCCTCTGCAGAAGAGGAAAATATAATGGAGGCTGTGAAGAACACATCCTTGTGAAGATACAGAAAGGAGGGAGTCAAGGGAGGGAAAACAAAGATGGGAGCAAACAGCAGAATTAGCAGACTCAAAGAGCTGGAAAGAGTGCAGATGGTGACCAGAAGAAAGGCCCCAGAAATCTGTTAACACATAGCATTTAAGCAAGCAGAGTCTGTGTAGACCTCTGAAGTTTTAACACCTCTGGCCTCCCAATGCCGTCAAACATCTGGCCAGAAGATTAGAGAGATTACTGAGATACACAGAGCTCAATATGAGTACATATGGATGCAGTAGAAGCAGTCTGTTAGCAACCAAAATAAATACAGGCCATCCTCCCCATATGTTCTGTGCTTGTAGAATCCCCCTGACAGCCCTTCTAAGGTGGTCTTAAATGCTTTGGCAACCAAGAAGGCTCTCTATCATCCTTGCCCAGTGAGCCTCCAAACATCTTATGCTGCATCCTAAACAAGGCAGATGAGAAGGAAGCCAGGGTGAGGGCTGAAGAAGGCTCTTGTTTGGTTGCAGCTGCAATGAAAGAAATTAATAAGCCAGAATTAATAAGCTGAAATGCCTGTTTTGTTTGCAGCAGATCTGCAGTGGGACTCAACCCAAGAGAGTCCTGAAAATGGCTGCCAGTGTGCCCAGGGTAACTGTGCTGGACTGATTCCTGGCTGGAAGGTTTGCTAAGCAAGAGCAGTTCCGAGTGAAATCACAAAAAGAACATGTTACAGAGGTCATGAAAGCACTAAATCCATTATTTCAGTATGTAATAAACATCATCCAAAGCAAAGCGATTATAAAGTGTAAGAAGAGCAGAAAATCCTGATGTGCCAAGTTATTTTCAGCTAATCTGCATTAATACAGTAAACCAGCACATTAGCACATAGGATTAAAGTGGAATCCCAAAGTCAGGCAGTTGGAAATATTTTGTCCTGAGAGCAAAGATGATGTTTTCAGCATCAGAACAACAAACACAGCCCAGGCTACTGAGGTAGCATCCTGTGCTCTCACATCTGAGGGAACAAAGCCATCTAAAATGACTTGGCTTCTCTTCTGAGCTGTGTGTTGAGTAAAGTAGGATAAGCACAAAAAATAGTTATATGAGCCATCTACACAGAGAGGTTTGCAAATAAACTCCTCTGTAGTCTTGGCCTCTCTTATGCATTCCAAAAGCTCTCACAATGTCAGCATGGTTTGCCTCTAGCCATGTCTAGCTCTAGCACATCTCCATTTTGGCAGCCAAAGCAAAGGCAAAAGACAGGGAAGGGACATGATGAAAGTGCATTAGGAATCAGCACAGTGAGGTCTCCCCATTTCCATTTCTAACCAACATGAGTCAGGTACCAAAGTGCCAGAGCACTGCAGAGCATCCTCTTCTCAGCTTGCAAGCTATGCATCAAAGTACCAGTGCAGAACAGAAAGCACCCAACACCCCTCCTACCCCCAGAATTTACCCAGCAACACAAGAACTCAGGCAATAACTTCTAGCAAGGAACAGACAAGTCAACAGCCAAAAATCCCCTGGACTATTGATTCTAGATCCAGCTCTTCCTCCTACAAAGTCCCACATGAAATTCAGGCTCTGTAAACAAACAAACAAAAAAAAAAAACAAGTACTGAAATATATCTTATGCAAACAAGATCTACAGAATATGGCAGGTCAGATGATAATGCTCTGCCTGCATGAAACCCAAAAAAATTATATAATTCATTAATAATTTGACCATTGAACTGTAGTATTTTGATTTAACTGTTACTGAGCATTCAGACCACTCAACAACATCAGAATCTTCATCCATATTCCCTAAGTATACAAAGAACTGAACTTATTCCTGCAATAAAGATACGAAAACAAGCCTACTGCAGACAGTTTTGCCCTCAGACTCTAGAGGCTGCAGCCTGAGAAGTTTATGAATCAGCTCTGGGGTTCATAATCACTTTCTGGATTCATCTGTTACCACTTAAGTTTGTACTTTGGGAATGTGCAGATCTCCTCCTGCTCTCTTGGACTCACCTGTTTCTATGTAAGCTTACAGTATTTATTCTATATGTTGCCTGGAGGGGACACACATGATGTCAGATCTTATGCTTTTTGTGGGTTATCAGATAGGCACGCAGGAACTTGGGTCAGTAGCCAATAGATTATTTCATGCAGCCTGGTATACAAAGGAAATACCATTTATATAATGCATTACAGTAAGCAGATGTTCCTTTTAATTAACTAAGATATACAGCCTGGCTACAACTCTTGTTCCACATGTGACAATAAATAACTGGTGAAACTAAGTTGGAGGGGAGTTTTGATAAAGATGGGGACCACTTCAATGCTCCTAAATCACACCCCACATAAAATCTAAAAGCCAGGACATGTGCAAAACTGCAATGGAAAGTCCCCTCTTCACTCCAAAATCACTTGTGGAGATTTCATTCCGGTAAGCAAATGAAGTGCTATTGACTGGCTTGGTTTGAGTTGTTTTGTTCCTGGGACTGTGTCAGACATTTCTTACAGGGAATGCTGAAGCTTTTCCAAACAGCTGGGAGGACTTTATTATCAGAATATTTCTGTGGCAGGAGTACCTGAAACAAATCTGCTGCTAGCTCTCTACTCGTTTAGACCTCTTTGCACAGGACAGACTGGCGTAAAAAAAGAAATAAAATTATAGAGGCTACAAAGGTTTTCCCCTACAAATTGCAAAAAAACCCAAAAACCCAACAGCCCCAAAAACCCCACAAAAAACTAACAAAACCCCCAACAAACAAACAAACCCTCCACCACCCCAAAAAAAACCCAAAACCTAAATCACCCCCTCCAAAAAAAAAAAAGCACCAAACATACCCCTGAACAAAAACCTACTGAAAATATAAAACAACCAAAGAAAACAGTAAAACTTCCTACATGCCTGTGGATGACCCAGAGGGGCACAAGGCATGACACCCTGAGAAAATAAATGGACAGATACAGTAGGCATTCACTGTGTCCTGGCAAAAATCCCATTCTCCTGCAATTAGGTAGGACCTCAGTGTCATGAGGAGTTTTAAATGTTGTTTTTCTTCTGTGCTGAAGTAAATGTATTTGCCTACAGGGAGATACAAGAAACAGGAACAAGGAGGTTTCTGAATGCATCCAGCCTAATGATTCACCTGTCTATTAGTCACCTAATTTCACAGTTCATAAACTTTGAAGGTTTCAGTTATGAATAGGCCCAGTGGTTCTGGGATAAGAAAGTACTCATCTTCCATAAAGAACAGGAAAACAGGTTTATGTGATACTGCTCTCAGCTGGTTTTCATTCTCAAATGCAATGTCTGTTACAAGAGAGAAAACCCCAAGAAAGCCCGTCAGCAGTGTTATCCAAATCAGAAAGATTCTTGACTTATAATCTTGTTTGCTAAGAGACTCAATGTATCCATTTTCATACACTCTCATGATTTTTACAAGTTATATTTTCTTCTAGATAACAGACAAGAGCTGCAGTGTAAGCACCAGACTTAATGTAAAGCTGGATCTTTATGCCACCAGTCCCATCATTATAGAGGTTTTCCTTCACTGGAAAATTACTGTCTCCTCACTGTTTAGATATCTAGTTACAGGCTTGAGCTGCACATTTACAAGATGTCTTACAAGAGCAGTAAAACTGGAAAAATTAAATCCTAGCATTATTTGTAGACTGTGATCCATGTCATGGATGAGGTGCCGATGGCAAAAGGCTTTCTTGTAACTGCAGAACCAAAAAAAAAAAAAAAAAAGTCAGAATAAAAACTCATCAAGTTCACTATTCCTATTTCTCATGAGGATTCCAGCTCTTCTCTAATCAGTAGCTTTATGCAAGCAACAACTTAAATAGGAAGAGTTAAAAGAAATTTTATTCCACAAATGCTTTTTTAACCACAGTAACAGTTCACTGCTAATTTCCCTGGGCACATGAACAAAATTGCTTTGAAAACATAAGAATTGTCTGGCAAATGTCAATGGCACAGTAATGGATACATCCTGGAATTTGCCCTATAGGCAGAAATTCACTTGCTGTCACCCCTCAAGCAAAAGCCTGAGTAAGCAGGTGGATTAGTAAGGTAAAGGTCAACATCTGTGTTCTGCTTTGGGATAAACAGGGGAAAAAATGAATGCCCAGATGTCCCCAGACATTTTACGTGTATTCTTACCTTCAGCCTCATATCAGCAGACATAACCAGGACTATTAAATACCTGCCTTTGGTTCTCGTGACCTGCCACCAGTCAAAACGTGGATGGGTGCGGAAAAGCACTAGAAAAACTTCAGCTCATGAAGGAGAAGGAACAGTCAGAGTCTGTTCTATAAAAGGTGGAGAAGGAAAAGGAAGTGTTAAAACCTGCGATGGTAAGGGGTAGTCCTGGAAAAGAAGAGCTTGGAGGCTGAAGGAAACCAGTTGTGCTGAGAATAACAAAGAATAGAGAGAGTAGAATTATTTGCTGAATTGATTGAAATAGAAGCCTGATGTATTTAAGAAAACCACGTAGGAAGTACAAAGGGCATGGGACCTCCTACATAGCTCAGTTCCCACTACTGTGTTCCCCATGGACAGGGAACTCATGCCTGGAACATTTGACAGAAGACCCACTCAGAAAACACTAGAACCATAAACTCTCATCCTCAAAAAGTATCTTTCCCATGCTTGAAAGCATGAGATTAAGAGTAGCACCCAGCAACAGAAACATCTCAAAAGGCTACCTTGGTGCACTGCTGGTGTTTGGCCCTCAGATATCTGCTCTTCAGGAAGAGATTGCCTGATTTAGGGTAAATGACAAAAATCAGTCTTCCATGAATGATTCCTGTGTCACCTGATAAGCAAAGAGTGGTCCATAGATCTCCAGGCTTTTTGATCCCTATCACTTGAGACACTGCAGTGATATTTTTAGAGATGCACCACTGCTGCTTGGAAAGGCAAGAAAATTGAGATTTCTTCTTTCTTTGCTAATGAATGATGAATATGCTTTGGTGAGCACTGTTCAGGAAAAGAATAATTGCTATTTAGAGGTTTTGTCAAAATGCAAGCCTTCAAAGCAAGCACCCTGATTTTTAAAAACAGCCAACCGTTTAGTACAGAAGATAAATCCCATTTTTCTAAATTAAGCATGTTAGGTTGGACTCAAAATACTATTTTGATTTTTGAGAAACATTGGAAATCCAATGGAAGATATATTTCCAGTCCACCGATACCTGCTGAGCTCTGCTCATCCTCATAGATGGGCTAAGTCATTTAGCACTGCAATGGAAAACAAATCTTTTCACAGTTGAGCCCTCAAAGGTTAAAGGAAATGCAACATTTCAGTAATGCCGCAAGTGTTTTCTTGAAAATACGTGCAAAAATATCAGAATAGATGCCATTTCCAAGACGAAAACAAACTATAGGAAAAAATGCAAATTGACAAGTGTCATTATTCTTTCCTTGACCAGTCCTTGGTATCTCTCAATTGTCCTACTTTTCTTTTTTTAAAGAATGTTGCCATAGTGATAATACAGAACCTGCAAGACTGTCCCAGCTATTCATCATCAGAGATTAAAACATATTATGAAATGGGTTTTAATATATTATAAATTATACATACTGCAATACCAAATTCTATTATAAAACAGGCTTTAAATAACATATTGTGGAACTAGAGTAGCTGTCCTGACTGCAGGTGAAAGATTGCTTTATATTATAAAGTCTGATTTTTCAGTCTCACTAATGGCCCTGAAAAGAAGTCACCCACTATGAAATTTTATCTACAGGCTTTCATTCATTCCATGATCCTTCCAAGCAGCTGAGTCTGGAAAGAGACACAAGGATAGATTCCGTGTCACTGCCTGGGCACCCAGTGTCATTCAGGATGCTGTAGTGGAGCCAAAACTCCCCTGTGGGGCCAACAGAGACAAGGAAGGAGCTATGGAAGTGCTTTGCATTTTTGGCGAGCAGCTGGAAGCCAGGAGTGTTGCCACAGGACAACACTTTTGGAACTAGAGGCTTATTTTAGACTGAACTGAGCCAAAGAAATGTATTTTACTTTACTCTAGGGAAGGTGAGGCTAGAAAGAAAACAACCAGATGCGCTTTTAAAATGGGCCTTGCTGCAGCATTTCTGTTCCCTGTGTTTAGGAGGGATGTGGGGAGGCACAAGAAAATTATGAAATTCCCCCATAATTTTCCTTCTGTCCCATGTAGCAGTACCTCTACTAACTACAAAGCCAGTTTTAGTTTCTGGGCAGGAGAGCCTGACAAGGAGGATCTCTTCAGTTCCAGATCCCATCCCGAAACCACCCAATCCTAAAGCCCTGGGAGTTCTTGCTGTGCACTAAAAGCAGGAGCTCACTAGGTCACCCTGAAGGCAGTCGGTGTTACATCCCAACTGTCCTGCTCCCTGCTGGGAATATTAGCTCCTCCAAGGGGATTTTACCCCTACAAGCAACAGGAAGAGCAAAGAGGTGTAGCAGCAAACTAACCTCCCCCAAGTCCCATAGCAGCAAGCTGTGCCTGCAACAACAGCAAAGCCTTTGGCTCGCACAGCGGTGATAAATGGCTCGCTGGCCGCGGTTTGTGCACAATTGGCACAACGCTGAGACACACGGGCTGCGGAGCGCCTCTGCCGCCTCACAGACACAGCCTGGGAGCTCTGAGGGACGCACCTCCCGCTGCCTTCCTGAGAGACATCCAGCTGCTTGTGTGGCTGCAGAGCCAACACCTCAGCACTACCGCCGAGCAAGTAATCCAACAAACAACAGTCATTCTTAACAAGAAATACCTTCCTTTGTTCAGCACTGACATTGAAGTCCCTAGCCAATTTCATACCCGCCTTACGTTAATATTTTGAGCTTAAAAATTACTGCTTCCAAGAGTTTGTGTTGTTACACTGGCGTGATCCCAGAAAACACAAACAGGGACCCAACAATCTTATCAGTTCAGTGCCAGCTCCAGGGTTTTCATTAGCTGCCAATTTTTCTGGGTGCTCCTCGGTGAGTGGGTGTTTAGTGGTCAGCCTAACACATATGTAAGCACTTGGTGCTGGGGGATTCATGCCGTTTTTCCACAAGCCGTGTCAAATGTGGTTTTCCTGATTGCACTTCAGCACTGTGGATTTGAAGCTGGCAAGTGATAAGGGCAAGGATGCTAAATGGATCGTGTCAAGCAAGTCACAATCATTATGACTATTGTTATCTGTCACCTTGAGACATCAGGAGCTGTGTGCTGCACTAGATCCAAGCAGTGACTTCTTTTCCCCAGTATCTATGTACAGATAGCTCACACAACTATGGAGCTACACCAAAGCTCTACATAAATCTCTGTGGCATTTATTGTCTTTCCCAGCAGCAGACAAGTTTGGGTTTTTTCCGTAACTTGTTACAGGAGCAACACATTTCATTAACCTGGCTTTTATTCATGCCAACTCAAAAGGTCAGAACCAGTAGCCTCAAACAGTGTCCTCATTTTAACAATGAGGTTTTCCTGCTGATGAGCATCAGGCACTATTGAAACCTCAAAAAATAAACATTATGCTCATAGGTCCCTTAAGTATGGTAAACTATCCATTTATCTTGCAGCTGCCAAGTACACGGTCCTCTAATTGCTGTTACAGATACACCATCGTAGATCTAAGCTTTACCAACCTTGAGATTTAATCACACATCCTGTGTGCATGTCACACAAGAGCTCAACATTATTTGGACTTATCCTAAGTCTCTTCAGAAATACATTTATTTGATTTGTGTGATCTGCAGGTTGTTTATGCCCGTATCAGAAACCCATCCTAAATAAAATCTGAGCCTGAGGCTTTTATGCCCTTACACAATCCAAAGGTTCAAACAGACAATGACATCCCATTCAAAAGATCACACAGAGAGCCAGCAGAGTCAATCAATTTGCCCTGTCTCATGAGTTAAATCTCACGCTTGCTTCCTTAGACTACGTGGCATTGCACTTCAGCCTTTGTTGCCTGAAGAGGTGTAAATAAAAATACAAACTTTAAAGGAGACCATTCTACTTCTGGATGGACAAAAATCTGAAAGATTTCCCCCTAAGTTGCGTTACAATTTAACCTATTCACCAGTATTAACAGGATCTGCAGTCTACAAGCGCCATTTTCAGCATCTTTCATCTGCTCAAAGTAACAAAAATTGTCTGGTTGACTCCAAATTTCAGAAGCAGATTCCTAATTAATACAGGAATTAGCAATTATGTCATCCTCAAATATGAATGCCAATTCAGAAGGCCCAAATTTAGGGGCACCAATGATAAGGATCAGACCTCTTTTAGTGTGCTGATTCAGGCATCCAAAAATAATGAGTTAACACTGAAAACTCAAGCTTATTCTACCAGCACTACCCAGTGCAGGGATAAATCAATCCATAATTCTCCCTGGATCTCCCCAGCTAAACTAAAAATACTCTTTACATTGAATCAGAAGTCTTCTGAAGCATGAGGAAAAGTGAAGACAAAGATGAATCAGCATTTTTGATCGACAAATTAATCTGACACAAAAGAAATAGAACTCTCACTTGAACCAATAGAGATGAGATAAACCCTCAGCCAGAAGCACCATCTCTCTGGGGTGTCTGGGATGAACTACTTGACACGTTGGCTTGATCACTCTTTCATGCACACTAAATAAATCCACCTGACTCTGATGATATTTAAGTTAACGTAAGAACCATTTAAATTGCAAACCAATTCTAGTCAAGCATGTACCTTTGAAAAATCTGAGATATTTAGCCAGAAGAGATAAATGATGAAATGAGCAGAAATTTATGAAGATGTATAGTTGACAAGTCTTCCAAAAGAACATTCTGCTCATGCTTGAACACTTTGAGACATATGTGAGTGAAGCCATGTTTTTTCCAAGACAAAGAGAGACATCACAGTGGGAAAAGCCCCCAGGGATCATCAACATGTGCTGTTTGGCTTGCAGACCCCATCTCATCTGACTACACAAAGGTGCAGCCTGGGCAGCATGCTTGTGCTGTCCCGGGCCGTGACGATGGCAGGGTGCAGCCTCACCGCCTCCTGCACATTCAAGCTCACAGGTCAGCTGCAGCCATCTCCCTTGCAAGTTATGTGATTACAGAGGCAAACCTGCAAAGCCATGAATTAACATGTACAGCCAACTGCAGCTTCACTGCTTACTGTGGCTGGAGAGGGCACCTAAAGAGTGCCTGCATGCTCAGAAATACGTGACAGAGTTTGAAGACAAGCGTGAGTGATGTCAAACGACAGTGTCTGGGTGTTACAGGGTCCCAAAATACTGATATGTGGGGAGAAGAATAGCTAACACCAAGCTGCCCCACTTCAGACACACGCCTCCACCCACTGTTCCTTGCTGTACTAAGGGTATTTAATGCAGAAGGGCCCTTTCACATTGCTAGGTGCTCATTTTCATCTTCTTTCATATAAGCCCTGAGCACGAAATGGTTGCACAGAGACTGGCACTGCATAATGTGAAAAGAAAACCTGGTAATGACTATGAGAAACTTTTACTCTCACCTTAAGGCTGTCTCATCTTGCCAAGGAGAGATGAAATTGACAGGCAGAGGACAGAGCTTCTCTCTGATTTTACTTTTTTTAATGAAAATTCCCATAATGTATTTGGGTCCAAGAAGGGGGAAGAAAATAGACTTCCTTTTTTCCCAAACCATGATTCTAGAAAGGATTGAATAATTTTAATCTATAACTTTTCCAAAGGATCAGCTTCCGGCAGAGAGGAAAATCTGAAAATCACAGGACCACAGGAAGCCAGTTCTCAGTTTGAAGTCTCCTGCAATGTCAAACACTAAGATAAATAACACTTCACAGCAGTGCCAAAGTTATTGAAATGATGTGTACCCTTCCTCATTGAGGTTCACTACCTGGGGAAAGCACTCTGAAGGCTTCATATCCTTTTCTCCAGCTCTTCAGGTGCTGCTGGTACCCATCTACTGCCACTCCTCCACAGCAGCATAGATGAAATTGCAACACAGATGAGCCCCAAGCTTTGCTGAAAGCCTTTGTGGGCACTGCAAGGCCAGACAGCTCAGGTAAATGGAGCTCAAAACTGTACAAAACAACGCTAGCAGCTACTTTTACATCCTTCAGCTCCAGCCTGCCCCTGTGCAAGCAGCAAACGTGTCTCACCCTGATCAAACAGAGCACCAGAGCTGACCCAACAGCACTGCCAGAGAGCAGGCTGTGTGTTTGCAGAGCAGGCACGGTCAGCGGTGCAGGGACTGCCTGCATCAAGACCCAGAAGTAAGAGCAGCAGGAGGGAAAACTTGCTCCATGCTGTGTTATTTTGTAACCTCTAAACTTCATTACTGTGGAAACAAGACTGGAATCTCTGAAAGACTGAAAAATTCCGGGAATTTGTCAGTTGTTAGAATATTTGTTGACTTCTTTTGAAAAGCTGTTTTAGAATCACAACATGTGATGAGCTGACCACAGCCCTCATTCCTGTTCTTTTGTGCCAGTGCAGGGAAAAGGGAGAGAAAGCCAGGAGTGAAATTGAGGCCAGGAAGAAGGGATGGGTGGGGGAAAGGTTTCTTAAGGTTTTATTTTTATTTCTCTACATCCTCCTTTGATTTGACTGATAATATAGTTAATCAATTTTCCCCACATCAAGCCTGGTTTCCCCATGATGGGAATTGCTGAGTGATCTCTTCCTCAACCTTTTCTCAACCTGGGAGCCTTTAAACATATTTTCTCTTCCCTGTCCAGCTGACAAGAGGAGTGACAGAGTAGCTTTTTTGGACACCTGGCATCCAGCCAGAGCCAGCCCACCCACACATGAATTGTCTAACATGTACATTTGCATCTCAAGAATGTCAAATGAGGATTAATACCTTTAAGTCATTTATTTTCTTAAAAGAAAATATGAGCTTCAACTGTCTTTACATCTAAGGCATGTACTCATTTTGCTAGCACACACAACAATATTTGCTAATTACTTACTAACTTTTCACATTCCTATAATATTTCACTGGAAGCAAAAGTTTTTGTGGGTGAAATATGCCTGAAATATTAAGTGACTAAGGACAGAATATGCAAGATGATCAAGAACATTTTCTTAGTAGATATTTCTATTTGAAGAGTCAGAAATATTTCATACTATTAGTCTGGTCTAATGGGATTTGTTTGGAAAATAGATGGAGAAAGAAAAATCCTAGTGATGCTTACCCAAATTATTCATTTCTCTTTTAATTTAAACATTTAAAACTTCATTGAAATTACACAATCAAAAATTGCCTCAGAGCTTCAAAGTCAAATCATTCACCTCCTGCTTCTATCAGATCCTTTCACACTGGCAGCATTTCATTGTGTAAAGAGGAAAAGAAGAAAAAAAAAAAAAGAAAAACAGAGAAAGAAGTAACATCATTTAATTTTTTATTTTTTTTTTTTTGCTCTGGGGGGCTCAGTGGACAGCAGCTGGGCACCACTGCTATCAGCAGCAGGTAAACATCACAAAGGACAGTCATTGCCTCAACATCTTTATATTCAGGACAGCTAAGGCATCCAGAAAATGTCAGGAAAGGCTGTAAATACATATGCAGAAAAGCCTGGGAAATTTTTCTGTCCCTCAGTTCAGCCCACGTGCTCAGGTCTCCCCAAGGTCAGAGTGGAGCACAGGAGAAGGCCACTTTCACAGAGTTCAGCCAGTACTAAAGAAAAGCCAATTTTCTGAGGACTGCCGCTTCAGTGATGGAAATGAGCAATTTGAGTTTGTCTTGGAAGAAGAGTAAACAAAATTTTTTACCCATATGGTAACCAAATAGCAGCTGTAGAGATTTCCCTGATCTCAGACTAATTTTTGGAGAATGCTGTGCGTTCTCTGGGGGGGAAAATACGTGGTGATTTCTCTCACTGTTTTTCATCAAAGAACCGAATTTCACTTGCAGTCCTAGCTTATGGTGTGAAAACTGAAACCTCAGCCCAGAGGTAGGGCTCATGAAGCACACTCCAAAGCACTTTGTCAATATGTTACTCCCTACATCAAAACTGTAAAACTGCGTCAGAACTAACACAGTGGGAAACATCTCCTGATTTTCTAGCAACAAAACAGACAAGAGACAGCCTTAAAGTGCTTATACTGCAGCCTATCGTAAAACCAGCCCAAAAGGCATACAGCCTAAGTTCCTCTCCATGCCATTTCACAACATCACTTCCTAAAAAATGTTCTGTATCCTTATTGAGATCACAGATAATGTAACTGTTCAAATATGAGAGGCAAATTACGCCCATCTCTGTTCAAAAAGTAAAGATTTTGTTCTATCATATGTATTCAGTGAATGACAGCCACAGCAGGAGAATGTGGCCTTTGCAATGCCCTATGATGTCGCCATCAGGATTATTGCAACAGATGTGGAAGAAACATGGACTATTGGCTCTTTAACTCCCAAAAGTAAGGATTAAAGCAGTAGAACAAGCTATTTTCCCAGACCCTGTTAAGCATTCAAATTCCCAGTGTCCTGTTATTTATAGCAAAGAGAATAGCAAGAAGAAAAGTGACACAAACACAAATCTGTCCAGGTGACTGTGATTGCCAATGAGCTGGTGAAGGATAGCCCTGAAAACGGATCTATGAAGAGATCACAAAACTAATTCCTTTTGTGATACAATCCTGGCTCTAAGATAGATTAATGTATTAGCATTTGTAGTGTATGTCCCTAATGTTACCGTTCTAATTCAATATGCAACTAGGGAGATAAATCTCTGAATACATCCTTCATAAATAGCATGCATTGTTATGATTTTCTTAATAAACCATGGAAAATTAACATAGGCATTGATAGCAGCTTCATGTCCTAACTCAAATGCAATTTATTGTTTCGTGGGATGTAATGCTATACAGACAAGTTATGATATTACACTAATTTTTGTAGACAGCCTTGAGACAGCTGACAAACTAGAAATGTAATGTGCTGTCTGATCCCGTCCCTTCCCAATATAGCTTTCAAACATGAAATATAGCAGGGCTGACACTGCACCAGCAAAGGACATTTTTAGCTGAAGAAGCAGGGTGGAATATGGCAATTTGCCTTTGTATTGCTGTGGCTGCAGGGTGGTGAGTTTGGGAGGCAGGGGGCAAGAGCAAAGATGCAAGCTGCTCCTTGCCTCCCAGGGAAATACCGCTCAGGTCCTGACAGCAGGGACAGACAAAGTGGCAGGACAGATCATGTTTCTGTTTTATGCACTTACAGCAGCTCTTTTTTCCACTCAATCCCCTGGTATAGCAGGAAATCACTGCTCATCCTAATTTTACATGTGAAAAGTAGAGGAATGTTTTTGCTGATTCCAAAACAGGATGCCAAGAAATCTGCTGAGCTCCCAGGCAGGTCTGCCCCATGTTTGAGTATTCCAAAATAGCAGGACTCTGATAAAAGAAAACATACCTTGCAGCAGAGGACACTGAAAGTAACAGCCTGGGATTGGGGCCAGCTCATTAACACCCTGCAGCACCATTTTATTTAATCCCACAGTCTTCCCAGTTTGACAGTGCCAGAGAATGAAACAGGAGACATCCTGGTATTACCATACAAATCCATGGTGCCTTGAACACTGCAAGGAGAGCCCACCTCACCTGCCAAAAAATTACAGTAGATCTGGACAAGGTATGAAGAAGGGAAGCAAGAGGAGTTAAGGGATTGAAATCGCTTTTATGCAGAGAGTGACTTAAAAAGAATAGGACTCCAGCATGGAAAATATAATATGGTAAAAGCCTATAACAGTCACAAGCAGCATGGCAGAGTGTGGGGAATGACTGCTCATAATTTTCTGATGCAAAACCTCAAGGTTATCAAATGAAATAAAAAAAAAAAACATTAAGCTCAAGAGCAGACCAAAAGAGATACCTTTTCACAAGATGTATGGCTGAGCTGTGCAGCTGAGCCATGGGATACTATAAGTGCCAAAACCTTTCTGGGAATTTGAGAAATTAATGAACAGAAAAACCCTTCTCAAGTTAGGAAGGACAGCAGTGCTTCCTGTGGTTTAGGTGAGGAGCTTCATGCCCCACCCAAGCACCCTGACAGCACCAGTCTGGCCCAGACAGCTGCTGTGCTCGGGTAAGGGGTGCTTCTCTGCCACCACACTGAGCAGTATTTGACTCTCTGCACATGCCTGAGCCTCAGCTCACATGGAAAATGGACAGCTTGCCTACAGAGCTGTAAAAAGTCACCATTTTGCTGTGTGTGATCCAGCTGCAGGTGAAACAGCAAAGCTCGGCTCAAGGGCAGTGCTGAGATGTCAGCACATGTTTTGCAGTGTAAATCCCAGCACAGAGGATGCCTCCATCCCCCCCAACAGAGAAATGACAGACCTCCAGCCCTACCTCAAAGAAGATTCACCTATCATTAATAGCACCTTATGGCATTTGCCAATAGGGGCTCAGGAGTACAGTGATGGAAGCAGGGAACATATTTTGTGAAGAAGCAGCCTTTGCCCTCTCAGGCAAATGCACTCATGCTGCTCATTTGCCTCCTTTCTTTGAGGCTGATCTCATATGAAGACAGATTAAAGGATTCCCAGAAAGGGATGACAGGGCAAGCTGTAGCAAGGACAGGCACCCACAGGCAACTTCCTGTCCTGGTACCCCTGACCAATCCAAAGAAAACACCTCAGTGCAGTGCAGCGCCTGACAAGGGGAAAGGCTCAGAGCAGAGCCTGAATTTCTGTAAATCTCATGTTTATACACTTGCTTTCATTGCACCCTTTCTGCCTCTACATTCCCAATTTCAGAATCTCAGCAGTGGAGGGATTTGTCATTAAGTGGATGGTGCAGGGCCACTGTAACATTTTCTTTGAGGACAGCAGTGCTTTCAATATGTTTTCTCTCTGCACAGATATGGTAGCTCTTTCAACTGCAATAATTGTTACTTTTCCAAAAGAAAAGATACTGAAATCATCCTGGAGAATGCACATCTGCTATCTGCTACGTCTGTCTAATAAAGCAATGAACTTACAGGGAAAGCCCCACAGCCTTGCTAGAATGCTACTAGGTAGTACTGGAAATAGATCTGGGGTAGCAGCATCTCTCAAGCTGTACCCTATCTAGAGCACCCAAAAGAAATAAGGAGGAGAAGTGGGGCAAGGTGAGTGGTACTGATGAACTGCCACTCTTCTGGGATACTGGAGCATGGTATGTCATCCAAGTTATTCATTATTTCAGAGTCAGGACACTATAAGACAAAATAGACATTTCTGTGTCTACATGCTTGGTCTTTTGTATATACCAGTGAGCTTAATTTGAAAATAACTCAGAGCAATGCATTGTAACAGAGATATCAACCATCAGGTGTCTGCAGCATGTGCATTGAGTAGCCCCTTCCACACGATGCTGCTGGCTCTGCTCTGCTGCAACCTGATGACTGCCCTTCTCCAGGATGGAGAGATTTAAATCCAAAAAGCTCACTGCTGGGCACTGTAGAGGTCCTCTCAGTGTGGGACACTGGCAGTGAAGTTGCAGACTGATATTTCTTTTTACCAGGTATTGTGAGGAAATGAAGAAAGAATCCATCTACTACAGCAAACCCACGGCATTTGGGGTAGTGCAGGTCTGGCTTTGCAGAGCCAAAATCTAGCAACAGCTGGCTGTGAAGCACAGCAGCAAGTCCAGATTTCCTCCCTTCCCCACACAGAGGTGCAGCTGCCAAAGAATTAGTCTGCACTTGTTATTGCTTTCTTTGACCAAATGCTGTGCAACCATACTGCATAGAATTTAAGTCAGCAGGGCAGACTTGATCTTTGCCAATACTATGGCAGGTTTGATTTATTCTCAACTATAACACACTCAGACTGTGGCTTCTGGCAGCTTGCTTTATTTCCAGATCAATGAGAAATCATCCTAGAGAAGCAGACTTGGGGAGTAGATGTCATTTGCCCTCAGGGATAGGAAGCTTGGATTATTCAGATTATTCACATGCAGACAACTCTGACTTGTTTTAGGAGTGCAATGGATGAGTTTAGGAAAACTTCCTAAACTAATGCAGAAGCTGAGCCTGTTGCAGGGGTTCACTCAGATGGATCTGCCACTCCCTGAGGATGGGGCAGGTAGAGTCCTGCCTGGATGTACAATTACAATCAGATAATGACATTTCACTTAAATTATTAAAAGAAGTGTTATCTTTTGCTTTTCCTGTGCTTCATCTCGGTCCTTTCTGAAGCATTATTGAGACCTGTGGATTAAAAGTTGCTTTCAAGGGCTGACAGAGTGCACAGTTCAGTGGAGTTTGTGAAGGTGAAGGAAAAACAGTGGAGAGCTATCAAAAATTAACACTCATTATTAAATCAGTCCATCTGAGAAATCCTGAGTGTATAATTCAAAGCACTTCCATTTTCCATCGCCCTACAAGATCCAAATTTTAAGAGAGAAAAAGATATGGTAGCAGACATGTAGACAAAAGTAAATCTGTATTTCTGCATTGAGAAACACTCCTGTAATTTCAACACTCTATTTGTATTCAGAAGAAAGCATTGAGTGCTGAAGCTTGGAATATAATATGAGCAAAAAGTCTGCAATGTTTCATTTGGGGCTGAAACATTTAATCCAACTTCCAAGTGCTTATTTGCCAGCAAGAAAAAATAAAAAATGCAGGCAAGAAGAAATGTCTAAATAGAAAAGCATCTCCCAAACTAAGCAGCACTTGAAAAAAAAAAAATAAGATTTTGCTTGCTAGAAATCTGTTAAGGGAAGATTTTTCTTTGGACAAATATGTGGAAAAATAAGCTTCTCAGATAGCTTCTTTGAGAACCAATTTTAGATAAACATTATGAAACCACAAGTGGCATGATAAACATGCATGCCATGTTTCTTCACCCAGCTGCAGCTAGGAAACCAAGCAATAAATACTATTTATTTATATTAATAGTATGCTTAGTGAAAGTATTACAATATTTCCTAAGCTTAAAATCATCCATGAATGTATTTTATCATGAGGCTCAGCATTTTTATAGTAATTTACAACTTTAAAAGGGTAAATTCTATTGCTCTCTGTCAAACCAACAACTGGGTAAGTGCAGAATGTTACCATATGAAGCATGGTGAAATTTATTGCTGCAGTCATTAGTACATATTGATTTTGTTTATAACAACCCAAGGGGAATGCTAAACTGATTATGCTTGTGCTGGGCTCTCTCTCACTCTCTGTCTGACAGGACACAGGCATGGCCATGCCAGGTTGCAAACCACCAGAACTGCTCCCTTTCCTCTGAGGATAAGGGTTTTTGAGATACCAGCACTGTTCCTTTGGTCAGCACATCCTGCTTTGCTCCATTTTGCAGCTATCCCACCTCCAGTTTCATCTTGAAGAATTTGCAGTTCTCAGACTGTCTAGGCTGCACAAATACTGACTTATTATTGTGATAAAACATGATTTAATTGTATCAACTCCTTGTTAGGTCCGATTCTCCCACTTTGGGCAATTTCACTGTGTTAAAAGCCCAATGTTCAGCCTTGAATCAAAGGTACTAACAGAAAACTTATTAAGGACTTCTGTTACAGTTAAATTATTTCTACAAAACACAAGTAAAAATACTTTTGCTCAGGAAAGTGTGAAGCAAAATGTGTTTTCTTGGTTTCATTTTTGTGGTAGAGCAGCATTTTAGATGAGTGGTGATTTAATTTTTAACTCATCAAAAATGTGACATTTCATACTTCTGCAGGAAAACTAAGTATGAAATTTGATTTAAAGAATCAGAAAGTTGCATTTCAATATTTAATTGAAAATAATTCAATTATTTTCAATCTGCAATTAGGGCAAAAGATATGCTGAAATAGAGTTTCCTCTATTCACAGCATTTTAAACGTTGGTAGTCGCTCAGAAATTTCCCCTAATTAACAAGAAGACTGATACTGTTATTTCATTTCTTTCTTCCTACCATTTTTACTTAAAAGGTAGTTCTTTAATTGAATAGAAAAGCAATTTCAGTATCAATCACAAGTCCAGGGAATGGAGCAGTATGCAAAAAAAAAAAATAAAAATAAAAATGCTGATTTAGCATGCAAGGAAGGGGGAAATTACCGTGCTTGAAACTGCAAAGCCAACTTAGACAACACCTTCCCCTTCAGCCCAGCTCAGCAGTTGGGAGGCTGTAGATGGGCTTCTCAAGCTTTGGAGTCACAATCAAAGTACCTCAAGGTGCACATTTTTCTTCCTCATCCCCTTGATGCCATAAGAGCAGTGTAACGCAGCCCAACCCACAGATGCACCGCCCTGATAGCAGGGTAAAGACTGGAGTAAGCATTGGAGAGCTATTGGCTCCAGCTGGCAGAGAAAAAGTCACTAGCAATGCCAAACAGTGCAGGCCCAAAGAGGAGAATGCACCTCCAGAAAGTAAACCTTTTGCATTTGAGGTAGTTCCATTCTCCCAGATAAAAGAACACTTGTTATGCTTGGTTTCCTACCTCCTTCTGGCCTGCCCCATGCGAGTTTCCCATCAGGCTTGTGCTGCAATTCCCTCCTTCCACACAGAAAATAGCTTAGGAAAGTATCCAACAGTTGCTGCAGTGGATATTTCATGGTGGGTGGTCTTTACGTGAAAAGCCACCTCTGCTTCAACCCCCCCCAAGGTACATGTCGTACTCTGCCTCAAGCAATCCTTTTATTTCACTAAGTGAACAGAGCATGTTATTTGTGTTCATTTGTTCAATCTCCCATGCATCCCCACACTGTGGACATTGCAGGAGTTCATTAGAGGCCACTAGCACAAGAGAACACAGAAACAAAAAAAAACCCACAGCAACTGCAGAATCACTTTTTATAGACTGCCTCTTCGCACTGCTCCTATGTGCACGGAATTGGTACTCACCACATTTCTCTTGCAGCAGACATAAGGAGACAAGTCACACCAGCAGCCCAGAATGCTGCCTTTGGGCAGTTCCCTCTCATGCCCCCACAACTTGCTTATCTCACTGCACAGAGCTATTTCCTACACATTTCTATGGGGGTCACAGGAACCTCAACTCACAAGGCAGAAAGTCATTTTACACAACCTTAGTAAGCTGAAAAAGCTCCCCACTGGCAGACAGTGGCTGCAATTCTGCTCTAGTTTTTCACTTTCTTTTGGGGGTTTCTTTTCCCCTCATTGTGCTGCAGCACAAGCAAGGGCTAGGTCCAACAGCTTCTGACAGGTATGGTGCAATAACCACAATACGATGTCTCTGCAGGGATCTAACCTGGCACCCACATACAAGTAATTATATCCCTTCGAATACAGCCTCCAGTGAGGATCAGGTAGCACAGCAGAGAACTTTCTCCCCCTCATTTTTCACCATAGTTGAGCATTTTCCTGCACACTCCCAGGGAGCATCATGCATCAAGGAAACACAGTGCTCAAAGCTGCATGTATGAGAGGGTAGGCATCTGCTGGTGGAACAAATAATCACCTTAAGCCCTGCTTTTAAAGGCAGGCTACTCTGTGTCCCCTGCTTCACCCACAACTCCTTTTATTAGAGCTGCTCAGGACAGGCCATTTACACTGCAATGCTTTAGATTAGGGTACACACCTTGCCACAGAGCCCACTTTCCCAGAGATTAACCAGCATCCTCGAGGGAGTAGCAAGCATAGCACCACTAGGAAGTTATTTGACTCAGTACATTTGTGACAGGATGTATATGGCTGCATTGTGCCTCTCTGCTTGGAAAGTAACCACCTAAAATCAGGTTATTCATCACTCAGGTGATTTTAATTTTCCATCCGTCTTCCCTGATGTATTTCCATTTCTCTGTGTGTTTTGCCGTTGCTTGCCTTTTTGTTTGTTTGTTGTTTTTTTGGTTGTTGCTGTTTTGTTTTCCCTCATTTGTTGTCATTCTTCCCTTACGTGCAGCAGCCGACTGCTGGACATTCAAAATCCCTCATGAAGTCACTAAGTAATGTCACCACTTACTGTTTTCCACCTGCAGTCCCATCATCACTAATTACACCTTCCATAAATTAGTTCATTGGTGACATCTAAATGAAGCCATTTACAAATTGCAGCAGTACTGAGCAGCTCAGCTCCCCGATACTGGTAATGACTGCATACAAACTTTATCAGGCAGCACAGGAGGGATGATGTGCTGTATGTGCTGTTCTTACTGACCAGCCATGACAGCACAGATTTAATTTTAGCTCGTCCATATAGGATTTGCCTGCACTGCTCAACGTAGAGAATGTGTGCTTATACTGCCAGTGCTCCAAGCACTTACAAACAAGGGAAAAGGGGAAAAGCATCCTGGAATTGGAGATCTTCAGTTTCTTGAAAAAGCATTTACCAACAAGCACAGAAACTGGGGTTTTACTAGCTTTGCTTTTATACAATGCTCCCCATTGCAACATCAAAATGCCCCAAAGGATAAAAGCACCACTCAGGCTAAAAACTATCACCCTGTGATTAGAAAGAACAGCAGGCAGAGAAAAATGATTTGTAACCACCCTGTGAGATTTACCACAGACCTGGGCATTTTAATCATTGCAGGCTTCTTTAAGCAGCCATCAAGATGCAAGAAGAGGTTGAAGTTGCCAAACAAAATATACCCAGACACATTTCAAAGTACTTCCTTCTATAAGCCACTCAATGAAGTCACTGTGTTCTCCAACATCCCTTACATGACACGTGCAAGAGAGGCACCCACCCTGCACCATTTCAGGGCAAACATGCTCAGGTCACTCAACCCACCCTACTTCTAAGCAGCAACAGCCAGTGTCAGCTGCACAGCTTGGGGAACAGAACTACCTGGCATCACAAAACCAGTTAGTGTTCAGCAGCCATTTGGGGAAGTTTTGCCCCAAGCCACCTGGTGCTCTGTCTAGACTCTGCTGCAAAACTGCAAACTTGCATTGCTGCTGGTGGGGCACCTGGGACCAGGGAGTCCTTGCACTCTGGTTGCAGAAGCAATATTCCCAGCCAGCAATTCATGAGATGAAACCATGCCTTACACTGCAGGACTGGCAAGCACAAAACAATCCACTGTAGTTTTTCCCCTGAAAGCCACTGTTAATTTAATAAGCATTTGCTGCTTTAAACCCACCCTCCATAGCCCACAAAACAGAATAATCAGCAGGTAGTTCTTCTGGAAACACCCACACCACAAACCTTCAATGAAAGTGTGGTATACAGAACAAGAAAAGAAATTTTTAAAAACCACTAGTTTTGCCATGGAAGCTGTTCCAAGAATTTGAAGTAAGGTGCTTTTTGAAAACAACCCTTCCAAGCACATTGATTGCCTCTTGCTTGCAGAAAATCCCAAGTTAGGGCTCCCATTGATTTATGTCACTTTTAAAAGCCTAGTTCTCTTGAGTTATTCCACTATATTTCAAGCCAAGCAATTAATTCTTCTTTTTTTAAAAAAAAACTTTCCAGCGCATGAAAACTTTTTGGTGCAGCACACAGCATTATAGAAATGAGTCTCTCAGAAAGATGCTAAGCATTCATGTGCCAACATATTTCACAGATTGAACTACTCTGATATTAGCAGCCTTTGTAGCACATGTGCGCATAATTACAACACGTCTGGAACATTTTGTCACTTCAGTGGTGTTTGGATGTCTAGCACAAAAGACTTGCTGGCAGTCAGTTTGAAAGCACATCCTATTCACCTGTCCCATAAGCACGCTGGGTGTAGAGGTAGCCCAGATAAGAAGGGGTTGTTTGATCACATAGATACAGGAAGATCATTCTTTTCCATTCAGTTAAAATCTCATAGAAAAGAAGAATTAAAGGCAGCTGAAATACTGATGCTTGCATGTGCTGGTAGCCTGGAGGAAACCTGCAGCTCTCTGTAATGGTTTGGCTGCCATTCTCCTCATCACCATCTGCAAAAATTTTCCCTACTAAACATCCCAATCTGTATCTTTATTTAAATTCTACAAGGAGCTTTTTACACCTCTTCAATCTGTGCTTAAATCACCAGCAGCAGCACAAAGTAGAAGTACCCTTACCTTGTTCAAAGGCACTCCTGAATTTTTTTTTTTGCCACACACATTCTTCCCAAGAGGTCAGGTATGAGGACTTGGCTATAAAAGACAGTAGCATACTTAGTTAGAGTGGCCCAGACTGTACTGGCACAAAGAAAACAATGTTTTTATGATGAGGTTTCAGTCCTGCTATGCCATATGCTGCAGGTTTGCTTGGGATGCTGGAGCATTTTTTTGTGCTCACTTTGGGGTAAAGCCAAAAGCTACAGTAACCCACAGATATTGCCAAAAAAGAGCAGGGGGTCTATCCACACAGCCCTCCTGGATAAAGGTGGAACTCAGGGCATAGGGAGGTGTACAGCTCCACACCTGCCCTACACAGGGACTGTGGGTACAGGAGAAAATAACTCCCCAAAATCCCTGCAGTCTCTTCACATCCATCTCAAGAAAGCAATTCCCCATGTCTCACATACCGTGGGCAGCTCCCATGGCACTGCAGCACAGCTCCAGACTTATTTGCAGAGCCACCCCCTTGTGCCCCACTGAAGGCTGAAGCAAGGGCAAGACAGGCTGCTGTAGCAGCTGCTACTGCCCCATTTCACTTCAAACGCAGCAAAATACAAGTTTTCCCACTAACCTACAGTAACAAAGAAGATTTAATTCCTTTCCTAATGCAGCTGGTAGACACCCACAAGAACCACATACCTGTTTCACTTCAAAGTGGAACATCCAGGTTATTCCTTTACAGCCAAAGCACTAATCCAACATTCTTTTTTCCTATGTCCTCACAACCTTTTCCCAAGCTCCCACCCTCTGCTGAGAGATCAAGGGCTGCATTTCACAGGTGGAGCTCACTCAACCTATCCCAAGATTTTTGACACTGGTGGAGGTGATTTTATAGTCCTTACCAACATCAAAGCACCTGGGAACCCAAAGCTCACCAAGGCCTAAAACTTCAATCTGGCCCCAAGTTTAAAATCACAAAGCTTACTTTTTTCACTGTCTACGGTATGATTTGAGACAAGCTTCCAAAATCTCAGACCTAGTAACACTTCTTCAGACCATGATTTTCATGTTTCCCACCAGAATAGCTAAAAACCTCTAGCATTTTCTCATTGGGAGGACTTTTTTACTTAAATAAAATCCCAAAATAACAAAATACCAAACCAAACCCAACAAACAAAAATAAAAAGAACTGCAAATAAATTTAAAAACACTACCCTGGCTGAATATCATCTCTGTTTAAGAATTCTCAAGGATTCTCTAAAATTTGCCTCTTATGTTCATATTTTTAAAGCTTCCCTTTGCAGCTACAGTATCTAGAAACATGTCTCCTGTTATTTTGAGTGCTTCATTCCTCCACAGGGAACCCTGAAGTTGTAGAACTCCAACTGTCTTTCAGAAATCAGCAAGCACCATGACAGTGTGAGAATGAGAACTGACAAGACTGCAGATCTGTCATAGCAATAACAGGTTTTTCCTCTTTGATTGTAATAAAATTCATGAAGTTACATGAGGGATGGACTTTATTGCTGTATTTTAATTTTCTCATTAAAAATAAGCCTGGACATTTGGCTGTGTGTAGACATAGGGGCTGGGTATGTCTCTGGGACAGGGTTGCTGCTCTTTTCCATCAATGCTTCATGACCAGCAAGCCCTACTGAGCACAGGACAGCTCTTTCCACAAGAGAACTTCTTCATCTGCCCTGGTTTTAGCTATTCCCTCAAGCCTCTCTGAGGGTTTTGATGAATTTATCTGGTGAATTTTGATTTTGCAGTTTAAATATCTTCACTCTTGGAGGCCTGTGCTGAAGGCAAACCCATGAACCCCCAGGAACAGAAGAAAATCTGCTCCAAGACCTCAATCCCCAAGTAAAAAAAGCTCTGTCTTTGTTCCAAGCTCTGGCTAACACAGCTCTCCACCCAGACACATGACTGTGATGTGTGGCAAATGTTCCCTTTGGCAACTGTATGCAAATATAAAAGGACACAACTAATGCACCCTTCCTTCCAATCACACAAAATACATATATATTTGTTTTCCCCTTTGGATTCAGATTTTCGTGCTGAGAGGGGTGACAAAAGGACAGACATGTTTTGAGGTGATAGCCTCCTCTCTGTGAGAAAGAGGAAAGTCTTTTGCAAAGAAGAACAAATTCTGGCAGCAAAACTTTGCTTTCAGTTATGCTGAGGCACTTTTCCTTGCCTTTTTTTCTTGAGCTCTTCAGCCAAGGTGATGTCACCTCTGGGAAAACACATAAACTTTCCCAGGTCAAGACTGTTTTGTCAGTGATGCTAACTGTAAGTGATCTTTCTCTCTTTATCTTGACCCATGAATCTATTTTTCACTTCATTTTCCCCATCCTTTTGGGGAAGGGAGTGAGTGTCCAGGTATGTACCTGGCAGCTAATCACTGCCAGCTTGACACACCGGCATCACAATGACAGTGCTGCAGAGAGGATTCAGAAGGAGCTCTCTTTAGGGGAGAAAAAACCAAAACCAACAATGAGAAAACCACAACAAACCTCACTACCAAAAAAAAAAACAAACCTAGTCTAAGAAAATCTGCGGATTCACCAGTTGTGAGCCTTTCTCAGAGGCATTTATGCTTATGGCTCCCACTGCAGCCTTGCTGGGTCAATTTGTAAGGAGGCCAGCATCCCTTTTCTTTTACATCTGCTTGCTGGGGGTCTGGCATGCAGCCTGGTTTACCACCTTACTCTAAATTCCAGGACTGTGGAATAAAAATCATTTGCTGTTAGTCAACAAAAGCTGTCTTTTCTCTCTATTGATTACTCCTGAATAATCAATTGACATTTGGCAGAGTCTTATTTATAATAATTCAAGTCAGCAGCAACGTAATTTAGAAACTGGCTACTAGGCATGTGCTGGTAATGAATCGAATCCATGGATAATTCAAATTCATAGACTAAAAAATTACATTTAAATAATGTTAAGGTTGTGACAACCTGACAAAATACCACAAATTCAACGTGAAAA
The DNA here is from genome assembly GCF_971803275.1 of Cyanistes caeruleus. Taxonomy (NCBI): domain Eukaryota; kingdom Metazoa; phylum Chordata; class Aves; order Passeriformes; family Paridae; genus Cyanistes; species Cyanistes caeruleus. The sequence goes on from NC_141705.1 coordinate 44,806,159, forward strand.
CTTTTCCTTCCTCCATGGCTGAGAGGAAAGCCTGGAGAAGACTTGAGAAGGGACTGGCATTTGCTGTGTCCCCCATGATCCTGCACCTTTGAGTTCATACCTAATTGACACCACTTTTGTGATCAGCTGAACTGCATCCCTGGTCCTTCTTCACACACTTCCAGTGGTTTCATTTTATCCCATGGGAGGGAATGGATGTATATTTTTACACAACAGAATGCTTGGCCCAGTACTAAGTCAACAGAGTGTGGCATGCAAACCTCCCCTAGTTTTGTGGATTATGGAGTGTTGCATGGAAGCTGGAGAGACCTGAGCCATTCCCTGCTGGGCATTGAGTGTCCACTACTACCCACATCCTGTCACAACCCCAGAAACCACTTTTTTCTCCTTGGTGCACTCTGTCACAAATTTTACTATGAATAGAACCTAAATGGAGGATTGCCCTCAAACCTACAAAAGGAGACACTTGGAAATTATAGGTTACTTCAAGCTGAATAAACTAATGGCTCCCTAAACAGCTGGTTAACCTGCTCATTTTCACAGTGTTAAAAAGCCACAGAAACCTGCCTGGCTTGGCTGGGCATGCCTGCAGCCAACCCAAGAAGGATAGGTATTCCTGGGAAACATGTGCTGAGGTGGGTTTGTGCTTTGTGCAGAGTGTGCTATTGGCATATGAGCTTTTAAAAGTGCACAATCCACAAACATATCTTCTATGAAGTAACTGGGTTTCCCTGAGGAATGTTCTCCCAGTAATCTTCAAAAAGCTATTTCCCCTTGGAGGTTCAAAATCAGACACTTCAGGCTCAATGCAAATCCTCTCCCCACTCCAACACTAGAGTTTCAAACTCACAGCACCATCATCTCCCTACCTGCCCTATTCAAACTGAGCTACAGAGATAAACATGTTAAATGAATTATTAGAGAGCTTATGCATTCAGCCGTAGGTTCATAAAGGCAGTCCTTCATGGTAACCTACTATATATATATATATATATGTGTGTGTGTATTATATATATATAATACCACCAAAAAAACAAACAGAGAAAGCTCTTTGCTGTGTGCTGGATTGCAAACACTATGGGGTTTACAGTGGAATTTCAATTATGGGAAAATGCACTGTCAAGCCCTCTTTCAAACCCTTAATTACCAGTGCTTAACCACCACATACTATTGAAGGAAACTATAATTCACTTTGAAAAGGACCTGGTTTATACCTATAATTAAATTAATCATAATTAATTCCAGCAGCTACTGCTATAATTATTGAAGGAGAGAAATATTAAAGAAATGCACTGTCAGGGATTGCTTGCACTCTTATGATGAAAAAATAAGAGTTCTACTCCATGTTTCCATTCAGTTCTGCATCCAGATACTTAGCAAAAACACCAAACTCTTTATCTTCATTTCATTCTTGTTTCTTAATGTGGCCTTCTCTCCAACTAAAGCCACATCTATGTCTTGGACATTTACTAGATAACACTTCTAAGATCCAGTATTTCCTGTCTGTCTGGTGAGTTCATCTTTTTCTGGAGCAATTCCTTATCCCTTACTGCCAACTCCAAACGCTGCCAAGGGATGATCTTTCCAGCCTGCTGTTTGAAGCAACATCATTCCCCCTTCAGCACCCTTCAGCTGGAGCCCTAATCCCATGCACAAGAGCCATTCCCCATGCCTGAGGGCCCTTTGCCCTCTGCTGTGGCAGAATCTCTTTCCCTGAATGGGAAATGGCAACTTTCCCTCCACCTACTGCTGCTTTGCTGCTTCAGCTTCAATTTTCTGTGTATTCTTGCCGTTCCCTCTGCAGTCTCTGAGCAACACCAGGAAAGACTAACTGCGAGGAAAACCCAGGCAGAAGGGAATTCTCAGGGAGCAGGGGCATGTAATCAGTGAAAAAAGGGTGGAGAGAAGTCACACTTTCTTCTCTTTCTTTAAGCAAAATGACAGACATACTGAAAGGAAGGGAAGTATTCCCCTACAAACTCTGGGTTATAGTGACAATATGGTGCATTAACAGATTACAGAATTTTTTTGCAGGGTACTGTTTAACAGCAGGAGACTTTTCAAGCACCAGTGTCAATATCATGTAATCTTCTAAGTAATAAACTATTAAAAGAATAGAGGGTACATCGCATTTCTTGACTTGCACTGTTTGCTCATTGGCTTTTATACATGTCTGCTTTCTAATTTCACTGTCAGAATACATTAAGATGCTTTTATTCCTTCCTTTGACAGGGCCGGCTTGGTTTTCTTGTTTTGCTAAAAAGGCAACTCCTTTTATGTGTATGGGTTAATATTCTTCAACAGCTTCCAAACAAATCCAAGTCTTTGGGGCTTTTGGTACATCATTGGCCAGCAGAGCTGCCTACATTGTTTCTTCTTCCTCACAGCTCTGTGCATTACTTGTCTGGCTTCAGCTGCAGTGAAGCCAGTATCTTTGTTCTCTCATGATTTCCAAGTGTTCTCTCTCTGCTGCAAATGGGCTCCCTTTGAAAACACTTGTCTGAATTTTTAGCAAGGTTACAGAAAGGACATTTGGCACTTTAAAACCATCTTGCAGGGTAAACTTGAGCAAACTGTTCTTGTTTGAAGATGTGATTAGTCATTAACGTCAAATTAAAGATGTGCTGAGATCCTTCACTTCATCAAGGCCTGAATTGCCTGTTCTGAGCTCTCCTGAGAAGGAGCTCCAATCTGAAGACCCTGCCAGAGCTCTTTCCTGTTTCACTAGTGGAAGGCACAATTGACAGAGAAAGACATAAGCAAAACTCCTTTTGTAATTCAAGGGAGAACTTGTCTCAAATGTCCCATTTGTCCCATTGTCACCATCTTCTTGTTTCCATAACCTTCTGCCCCCTTCAACCGCTTATTGTGCATATGCTTAAACTCATTTTCAACAGTCTTTGTTGAAAAGACAGGGAGTAGCCCTTGCTTTTTATTCCCCCAAGCTTTTATTCCTATTATTTGTTCTGCTGCGACAATTTTAAATCAAAAACTAGAACACTCTAATTTCAGAATGAGATGGTTTTCAAATTCGTTGCAATTCAGAAATACATTGCTAAAAGTAAATGTTCTCTACAAAACCCCAGAAAGCCTTTCTATCCACAAACACAGTTCTAATCCTACTCAGAAATCTGGAGAAGCATGCAAAACAAGCCTTTCTTTTTGAAAATTATTCTCCTAGAATGCTCTCCTGACTGTTTCAAATTGAAACTTCTTTTTCTGTTGCAGTTATTATTACCACATCTTGAACAGACCCTGCAAGCAAGAGCCTTGAAGCTAATTATGAGTAAAATCCTTTAGGAAGCATATTTGGGCATTTCTACTGGTCCCTCCAAAACTTTTTATGCATGAACATAGCCCAATTGGACTCAAGACACCCCATAGGTATTTGTACAAACCAATGAATGAACTGCATGGGTGAAGAAAACAAATCTTTCACCATTTATCTGCACTTTTCCCCAAAGGCTTTGGAAGAGAGGGATTCAGTAGGAGGTAATATATCAAGATGAACAGCATCAGTTAGCAAGGTGTGAGGTCCGTGACTTCTCAAGGAGCTGCGCACATACAGGTGAGAGATTTCATGCTATCTGATGTGGCCACTGCTGGCAGAAATAAGAAATTTCCTTATAATCTTTCCCAACAGCTCAGCAAGAGAGAGTTGATCTTATGCTGCTGCTTTTAAAGACAAACCTTAGAAAGAAAACAATACAGGCACCGGACAAACTGGCAGAGTGACAATCACCTCTCCTAAAGTGAACATTTATTATCACTGTTGAGCAGGTCCACTCTTACCCACTGCTAGGAAGAATGATGGGAGGCATAAAATGATCACACCTACTGTTGACTGCGGAGGTCCAGAGGCAGTTTGCCTGTGGGATGCTGTGTGTGTTTGACACATTTTGTGTTCTGCTTTTAGCCTTGTGTCACACTTTGCAATGACAAGACAGGGCTCTTTCTCAGAGTGTGGCAGTACCCACAGAGCTTTGCATCTCCAGCAGGGTTGGTTTCCCAGATTTCAGCACAACTGTTCTGCTTCGCACTGATTGTGACTTCAGCCTGTCATTACTGGGAATGGTGTCTCATGAGAGATCCTGGGGGGCAAGTACCAAATCCACAAAGGCAGTAGGCTGACTTATTCTACAATGTCACTTTGATTTTAAAAGTACTATTAGCCTTCCACCTGGAGTTTTTGTTCTGTTAGAGTATTCACACATACCCTTAAAAGCTGTAATGAGCTGGTGGCAGTGATTAATTATCTACAGGAGTTCTGTAACAGATGAATATATATGATATCTCACTTATCAGGGAAATAACCACTTCTTTAAACTCCATGATCAATCAAGCAAAAAGACACAGGATTTGTTGACAATGCCAGATGCACTTAAGATGAGAGCATCTTTAGCTGGTAAGGAGACAGCTGTTTCCAAGAAATGATTTACTGAAAACATGATGTTTCCAGTTCCATTCTGTCCCTATTCCTGCTCTAAATGCATTCAATAAGCAGCCTGATTGTAATTAGCACATCAAACACTGAAAGAGTAGGATTTTTGCCACAAATGAGAGAATCGTTTACTTATTTGACATTTATATAAAGGCTCCAGTGTCCAGTCAAAGCTTTGGGTTGTTTTGATGGCTTCTCTAATTTAGGTATATATACAAGGCATCGTACTAGACCTCCAAAGTGACCAGGGCTCTGATTAGGTGGTAGAGCAGTCTGGAGCCTACAAAGAACCTCTGAGTTCAGACTTGCTAAGACACCTGCTAACCAAAGTCACAAAAAAATCAAATTTAAATGTTTTCACCCTAAAACTAGACTTGTTGTCCCTGTTGGTTTTGACAGGGATAGAGTTAAATTTTCTTCACAGTGGCTGGTATGTGGCTGTGATTTGGACTTGTGCTGAAAACGGAGTAGATAGTATGGAGATGGTTTTGTTATTGCTGAGCAGTGTTTGCACAATGTCAAGGCCTTTTCTACTTCTTGTACAGACAGCTGGCAAGAAGTCTTGGGGTGCATGGGAAACTGGGAGGAGACACAACCAGGACAGCTGACCTCAACTGACCCAAGGGATATTGCAGAACACAAGGCATCATGCTCAGTAGGTAAGGAGGGAAGAAGAAGGAAGGGAGAGACATTTGGAGTGATGGTGTTTGTCTTCCCAAGTCACTGTTGTATGTGATGGGGCCCTGCTCTCCTGGGGATGGCTGAACACCTGCCTGCCAAAGGGAAGCTGTGAAATAATTCTTTCTTTTTCTTTGCTCATGTGTGTGTGTGTGTGTCTTTTGCTTTTCCTCTTAAACTATTGTTATCTCAACCCACAAGTTTCCTGAATTTTACTCTCCTGATTCTCCCCCCAGTCCCTCTGGCGGGGGAGTGAACAACCAGCTGCATGGCACCTGTTTGCTCTTCGAGGTTAAACCAAGACACCTTTCAAGATTTGAGTATTTCATTATATTCCTTCCTTGAAAACTTGGTGAATAGGGTAATATTTGTTTTCTTCTTTTATTTAAAAGGTGTTGTTTTCAGTGGTACGTTTCAAAAGTAAAAATAGCTTTAAAGTACCTGTTCTGAAATACCCTATTTATTTTGTTTTTCCAGGTGTGAACTAAGAGCTGATGGAAAGCAAAGGGTTTGTCTTTTGCCAGCTGAGTGAACTCAGGGATTGAGGTTTCGTCTGAGTGACTCTTAAAATTTACATTTTATTTTGCTTTGTATCTGTCCATGATGTATGAAACACCCTGGTCTCATCAGGCCATTCCTCTTCTCTCTCCTTTGTCCACTGATGAAATATAGACAGATTATTTTAAAGCGGCAAAGTCCCCAGGAAAAAAAGAAGAAACTCCCTGCAGTGTGAGGGAGCTGCTATTTGCAAACAGTTTAACTCCTGGCTAATCCAGTGCACCAGGTAAAATGGCCAAAGAAGGAAAAGGACTGCTCAGCTATTCTCTGTAGAATGCATTATGCTTTGGGTGCTGACAATCCTTACAGAGCCTGAAAACAGCAACAACCTGTGTGGTAACCTCAGTGTCATCTCCTTTTATCTTGTGTCAGGGTGGCAGGACACCCTGCTCAGAGTGGCACTGGAGGTTTAACTCCTGTCTTTCTTTATGACCTTGAAAAGGTTATCTACACCTTCAGCCAATACAGCTCTGAGGTGGAAATTTTTAATTGTACTCAGGGGACTTAATTTTCAGGTGATCTGAGAGAGATTTGGATACCAAACTGCCATAGCACATACAAAAACCAGCTCAGATCCGTAAGTAGCACTGTTAAACAGATTCCCATCAGATTGAAAATGGGGTACCTGCCCAAGGAGCTATTTTTCTGAGTTAGTTATTTTGTCTGAGAGTTCATTGTTATAGAGAGGTTTGCTACAGGCTGGCTCAAGCTGCCCGGATGCTTCACCATCACCAGAGTTCCCGATTCTCTGTTTGCCCTTCCCTTGCCATGTACTCACCCACTCTTGTTATGTTGTCTCCACCCAGACAGGATGTTTTCTAGACCCTCCTCAAGTAAAACTAAGCATGGAAAATACAGCTACTTCCATGGAGGACCAGTGAGATGAACTGGGTCAGTGTCATGTCTGATGGATACAAAGTCAGGTAAAGAAGTGAATGGATAGGAACTGGGATAGGGAGATCTTCCTGTTGGGAAAACCATCATGACACCAACTCAGTCACCTCACAGACGGTTGTCCCTGGTCTGAAAACCTCTCTGATGGGCTTTCTTCTCAAATTTGTTCATGCTGGGCATAACTCAAAGGACCTTGTGGTAAGTCACTCTCAGCTGGGGCCTCCACCTGCACAGTCATACAAACAGATTCACCTGTAGAGAGGAGGAACAGCTCATGGCAGAACTAAGGAAAGGGACAAAATGGATGTGTGTGTTTTGAAACCTCATTAATCCAGGGCATTTTATGACAGTGTAATTAGCACTAGGGGCTAAGAGGAGTGGCAAAATACATTTATCTCAACAAAGGTGGATGAAACCTCTAATTCTCACCTGAATTATGGTTTTCAAAACCCTCTCTAAAGAGACAGATGTTATGCCAGGCCTCGCAATTATAGATTTCATTCTTCTCGAAAATAACAAATAGCTAATTAGTTATGGGTACCTCTTGCATAACAAACAATTTTATTGCAGGGAGAAGTTTTGATAACAAACAATTTCTTTGCTCTGAGGCTAACCCTTTGCCCCTCTGGGTGCATTTCCAAATGCACAGTGATCACAAATCACAGCTGTGGCAGGGGTAAAGTCAGTGCAAAGCTGTCATTTGTTGAGAATATATTGTATATGAGAACCAGGGAGCACCTGCAGAAACTGATGCAGAATTTGATTAAAACAGTAAACAAAGCAGGTCCCTAAAGGGATTAGACAAATTCACAGACAACATGTGAATTGTGGACTCTCTGAGAATCATAGAAGAATGAGGTCTTACCAATATGCAGGGATACCACCTTAAATATGTCTCTTGAAGGATCTCTATTCTCCTCCCCCATAAACACACACATGCACAAAGTCATGGCTACCAGCAGCTAATGACAGATTTGTTAATTAACAGCATGAGGCAAAGCCAAGGTTGATGTTCTAATAAACAGGTCATTAACTTTGGTAATGACCAATTTGGGAAGATGATTGCTCTTACAAACTGTATTCCATGGCTTATGAAATGCAGCAGTGCAGGTCTGAAATACATCTGGCAGCCAAGACGTTTAACAGAGCAGTTGGTCTGAAGCACTAGCCATTCCCTGGGAAGTTATCATCTCCATTTTTCACCAGACACATCACATCACCAGGAATCAGACAAGATGTATTTCAAGCTACAGCAATTAAAATCCATGCAGACGTAAAAATGAAATAAAAACCAGCTTTGAGACAACTGGCCATCTCTGCCAAGGTTGCTTGGAAAAGGTACTTGGGCTTTGTGGCTGCTTTTGTCCTGACTAGCTTTTTGAGTCTGCTCTGCTGCCATTTAATTCAGACTTCTCACTCTATTTTTCTATGAGGCTAAAGGATCCGCCTGTCTAAGGGACTCGGCTACTCCAAGGAGAGAAGTCTTCATCTGCAGCCTGTCACTGTCAGGGATTTGTTTCCTCCCTGCAGAGGAAGGCAGGGTAGTAATGTATGTAAGGACTGGGATGAATAGTCAAGTTACCTGCAACAGCCGCAGGGGAATGGGTTTGAAACATTAACCTGATTTCCCATGACACAAAAGAAAAGAAAGCACCTGCAGCTTCACCACACTGCAAAGCAAGGCCCAAAAGAGACCTATTTAGAATGTCTCAAGATCAGTGAACTACAATGAACTACTTCTGTTTTCAAACAGAAGTAGGCTGAGATCATGTTGCAAAAAATTCCTCTGTTCACAGGACCTGTGCCATTTTTTGGTGTTATTAGAATGGGGGTCAGAAGCAAAGGAAGCTGACAGTAATGTGTGTCATGAGCCAGAGGACCCATTAGCAGCACTTTGGGGCCTTTTGGGGGATAATTAAAGATCCTAAAGAACAGTCACTTAATATCACAGCACTTAGTATTTACTAGAGAGTTAGTAACAAGATACCAGAGGAAAGAAATTACTCTTTCTATAGTTTACCATCAAATTATTAGCAAAAATAACTTCAAAATTTTGGGCGACAAAGTTTGGTGATTAGGAATGGCAGTGTGAGTTAGACTCTTGCAAACAGGAGTAGGATGGAAATGGATGGTGTTAGGGGAGCAGAGTTCACAGAGAATCCTTACTTCAGAAGACAAAGCACTTGAAAACCTTTTAGGGAATTAGTCCTGACAGTGGCTGAAATTAGCCTGTGGATCTAGGGTCTAGACTTGTGACACAGAGATAAGCAGTATATACACATGGCCTTAAAAATTCTGCAACTGGTAGTGCTGTCTATAGTAATGCTGTTAAAACATGACATTTAAAAGGCTAAAGAAAAGCAAATTTTTCCAAAAGAGATAAAACTGAGCTAAAAGGAAATCTGCTTGTGATACACAGAAGTGGCATTTGCTTGTGGCACGTGCTTTAGACTGAAAGTGAAACTACTGTACTTTACCAGTGAGAATATAGGTTGTGTATTTTTCTTTTGTCATATTGCCCTCTTGCACTTCAGTCTGGCTATGCAGTGCCTTTAAGGTGAAATCTATTCTGGAAGAGTTTATATAAGTAAAATTTAGCAGGACAGGAACAACCCCACCATCAAGCAGGGATCACTCAGTCTCCCTGATGGACAGCCATGTAATCATGAGCAATCCCAAGAGCTGTGCCACAATTCCTCCAGCTCTTGCAGCCTTGCACTGTAATTTGAGTGTACAAGGACTGTTTCCTGCTGAATATTCTTATGGAATGAAAAGACAAATATAATCACTGATTCAGTCTTCTCACAGAAGCTCAGCATCATGAAAAGCTATACTATAGTGTAGGCATCTATATGGATTTGGACTGGAGGACCAAAAGTACCCAAGAAGATTTTTAGGATTGCTCTCATACCTGAAAAGAAGGACCCCAAAATGCTATATCATTTTAATCAATAAAATTTAAAATATGGACTTCTGACTTTAAGGGAAATCCAACTGATTTTGCATCAAAATTTTTTACAAATATTTTGTTTCTTGAAATACTTTAAATGGGCTTTAAATGGTATTTTCTCGTCCTGTAAATATAACATCACTCTAGAAGCAAAAAATATTGATAAATTGACATGCATAAAAATGACAACAGAAGTGTTTTTGTAAACAGACCCCTTCTGTAATTTGTGATACAAAAGAATGTGGGAACCGACACAGATGAAGACTAAAGGGACAGAGGCTGACAATATCCATCCATCGATACAGCACTGAAAAGTCATTTTGAGTGCAGATGGGAATTTAGCAACAGAAGACAAATGATCCCATAAGGCAGACAAGAGTGTTACTGAAAATAAAAGTTAGAGATGACAAAGCACCTGCTATCACCTGATGTAGCAATCAGAGCCAACACATTCCAATTGTCCATCCTAAAAAATGGGCTTTATCACTAAAGAAGGTCTCAATTCATTATTTCTTCATTGATGTTATGTCAAATATGTAGGTCACATCATCAGCCTGCTATCTAAGAGTGAGAAAAAACTAGAGAACTCGGTTAAGGACACGGAATGAATAAAATTTACAGGGGTGAGGGAATTATTTTTTAAAGTCACAATCAAGTAGAAATGAAATTCAGCAAGAAGAAAAAACTGAGGAAACACTCCCTCTTTTCATTGTTACATTTCTGACTATATAAATTGTCCTAATATTTCAAAGTGACTGGCATGTTTAGGTCTTTTCATCTTAGTGGGCTGAACTTGAGAGACTAATATATAGGCCAAGCCTTTCTACGGTGCCCCAAACTGAGGCTGAGATAGCTGAAGCAGGATATATTCAGAATAAAATAAGAGATGCAGCATTTAAGAGAGAAGTGGCTCTCCCTTGGAGAACACCTGCTGAAGGAGATCGTAGCTTCAACTGCTTTTGAGTGGATGGTGGGGGTTTTTGACATACAGACCTTTCTATTCTTACAGCCTTTGATTTTGCTCCACAGGAATCCTTTCTTGTCATTGAACCTGGGAAAGACTAACTGTAGAAGTTTAGCATTATCAAGGCCAGACTAGGACCAGAATTTTTTTCTCCATAAAAGGCAATGCTGGATGGAATAAGATGAATAGTCCAGTATCTTGTACGCCCCACAAAGCCCTGAGCAGTGGCTTATCTCTGTCCATATGGAAATTTATATCGATTTCACTGGGAAGAGATTTAAGACAACACCATTCCCCAGCTCTCATGACTCACACAATATTTGTTGTCTTTCTTAAAACACTGGCTCCTGCACTCATGTGATCACAGAAGAATCCCAAATGCAATCAACACTATGGGCTATGCAGAAAAGCTTGAAAAATCAGTGCACTCAAAGGGAAGGGAAGTCAGCAGAAGGAGAAACACACATGATTTAAGGAGCTTTTAACCCTCAGATATCCTCTCTCCTTGTAATCACCATTCCTATAAGTTACATAAAATAGTGCAGGTCAGTTTGTCTAGTCAGGGAAGGGAGACAGGTGAACAGAGGGACATTTGCACTGGTACCTGACACCTGGACTCCATCTGCAATACAAAGAAACCTGCAGCCAAATGAAACATCAGGGAAAAAGGAGCAGGATTTACACTGCTTTATTTGGAGGAGTAACAAAAAGTGTACTCTAGTTTCCACCCAGACTTGAAAAAGGTACATTTGGCTCAGAAATTGAGTCGAGGCTCCCACTGGTAAGCTGTGCAATTCACTCAAAGATATTCTTAGCAGAGATAACAGGGAAGGAGCCAACACTATTAAACACAAGCAGGGAGTGCAGACAACAAACAAGAACACGCCACAAGGTTGCATCCGTTCTTCGGAAACAGGATACTAGGAGAGTGATTTGCAGCTCTGACAGATGCACAATACAGCATTTGGCTCTGTGATTGTATCTGTGGTCATTGGAAGAAACAATTTGATTGCATCTGGGGGAATTGGGATTTTTAAAAAGGGAATTAATCTTCAAAGGATTCAATGACCTTTGCTAACTTCTGAAAAAGAAAAGAACTCATACGGATTTTTATATTCTGTGTGCATTAGTTGCTCATTCTCTCTGAGGTGATTTGCTTTAATTTTTTTTTCAGTTTTATTTGCATAAAACACAATCTGCATGAAAAGACAAGCCAGCAAGCTTTGTATATGTTCATACAATAAAGGATTTTTCTGTAATATTTTTTGTAGATGTGATGGGGTTTTTTTCACCATTCGCAGTCTGCCATCATCTTTGTTCCAGAGAAACAATTTATTTTCAAACATAGCTGCACAGAGTCTTCTCGGACACGACCTGTTTCCCAGCCTTCCACTGCTGTTAAAGCCAAATCACATTTATATTTAACAGCTTAATTTTCCAAATTGGTTTTATGGGTGACCCTGTTGGCCCGTGAAGGCAGCGCCGGGGGGAGCTGCGACCTGAGCTGTGTGCCCGGCTGCAGTGCTGACCTGCTGCCTGACACAACAGGGCATCCCTCTGCCTCTTTCTCCTCTAAGCTTCTGCCGATTTAAGATGGTAATTCCCTCAGAACAGAAACTACCTTTTGCTGAAGGGCACACAACGGAACTGTTTTGTGCCCAACACAGAAAAAAGATAGCCAACAGTGGAGGGAGCTTAAGGCAAATCCACAGGAGAAAGGCACAAGCTACCTGCAAAGGACAGGCTACAACAAGCACCTTGTCTCTTCCACGGCTGGCATGACTCTCTCATCCTGACTACTCTCGCAGTTTTTCTCATACAAGGAACCATAGCTCATTTTCTGCTCCTTGTCTGTCTGATATCCAGGTTATTTTGCCTTATTACCCTAAGAGTCACCAACTGCACTTTCCTTCCATTCCTGCAGCTTCCCATCCTGGCCTAGCTCCAGATATATTAAGAATATCTCAGGCATGTGAATAGTTTTTTTGGGATTGTTTTTTTTGTTTTTTTTATTTAAGCCAGAGAAGAATAAAAAGTTGTGAGAGGAAAAAAAGAATAAATTGAAATTGTGAAAAGGGGCATCTTTAAAACATTATCCCATGACAAACAGGTTGACATCTTTTTCTCTCATAACAGTGAAGAAAGTTCACATCTTCCTTGAAGAGGCTCAGGATTAAAATACAAATAACTTTTGAGATGGAGTTCAAAACAGTAGGGCAAGTGCTCCTTCATGAAGCAGCAATGGCACTAGAACAATATCTGTGGTCCTGTGTATAGACATGGAGAGATGAACCCATCTATGAACCAGTCAGTGGCACACAGAAACCACTCCTGTGACACCAATAAGCACGTGCCCATGCTCAAAAGAGATATATCCAATACAGCAATTTAGAGAAGTGCTAATGAGGTCTCAATTTCCAGGTTATGCTTGGATGTCAGTCTTGAATTGACAAAAGCACTGCCATGGAAGAGAAATATTTTAATTTCATGTGTGCCAGAATCCTGTCAGTTTTCAGACATCTCTATTTCTCCTCTCACAAACCCTCTTAAAATTTGTCCCCTGGGAATATTTCTCAACTGCATAGTGCCAACCAGGAACCAGGAAGAACAAACTGACTAAAAAAACATGCAGACCTTTAAAGTCAGGAGAAAATTATTCTTGCTTGAAAGGAGATTGTGGCACTAGAAAAAAATAATGTGGCTTATCTGTGGAGAAGAAGTCAATCTGCCAATCTTTTCTCACCCTGATCAGCGGCTAATTGCAGAAATGCTGACGATCTCTGTGGCAGTGAGCACTCAAAGATCAATAGTTGCCTCAGTCTGTCAAGCCAGTTATTCCATTGCAGACTGTGGAATTACTCCTGCCCTTATTCTTCTTTTCAGCTGTAGTTTCAGAGCTACTAGCACCCCTTTGGGGTGAGACAGGAGCAAAGGCTTCTGGCAGCAGGATGAGAATAAAATGTGCGTAAGAACAAAGGCCAGAGGCAAATTATAGGGACTTTGCCTGTACGCATGCACAGGAAAACATGACCCTACTATATTGTGTTCTCATCAAGGCAGCTGTAAGCCCTAAACATCTGGGATATACAGGGCATAGGGAAGGACAGATAGGGGACACAGGGAGAGGGGCATTCAGGGAGTGTTTGCGAGAAGTCAGGATGGACAGACATGCCAGATGAGCTGGTGGGATGGCTACAGTAGAACAGGCTGCAACAGCAAGAATATGCCATGTGATATATGACATATGACATGCAACATACGATGGGGCTGTCTGAAGGAGGTTTCTGTGAGCTGGGACTGCTTTTGTGGTTTTCACATTAAAGGGGGTTGGGCAAAACTAGAAGGGTTCACTTTGCTTTGAACTAAATAACCTGCCCAATATAATATACAATTAGAAAGAGTGCTAAAGTTGCAAATGCAGCTGGAATTAATGCAAATAAATATAACAAAAATCAATTATTTTTGGTGATTCCCCCCCGCCCCCAGAAATAGAAACAAAAAGCAAAGGAAATTAATACAGAAAACTTCTGTTTTGTTTAAAAGAAAAATGGACATTTTGACATGTCTTTTTTCAAAGCCATTAAAAAAAAATTTTCTTCACTATAGAAGCATTCCAAAGCTGACCTGTTTGTCCTTCAGACTGTCCCATCTTCCGCTTTAATAGCTTTCTAATATATTCTCTACATAATCAATATTTACATTTCAGTAGCAACTAGCAGCTTCAACAGACACCACAGGCCCCATAGTGTTAAAGTGAAAGGGAGCTGTTCCTCTCTAGTCAGATAAGAAAGACAGATTGAGGAAAGGGAAACAGGTAATAGAAATTATTTACACAAGGTGATTCATCAGATCAGATCAGACACAAACTTGGGATTAAAGCTGAAGTCCCTAGTTCTGATGGGGAGCTTTCAGGACTCTAAACACAGCTATCCAAGACCAAAGTTTCTACCAAGGTCAAAGCTTCCTCCAAGTCCACTGAGTTCTTGTTTATTTCTGAGTTCAGCCTTAAATTCTTAATTCAGAATGGAAAGGTGGGTACAGTTCAGGTTTACGTCACTATGCAGTTTTAGGAAGGTCACTAAATTTATCCCTGTCTTTGCCTTCATAGTTAGAAATTACACACACACACACACAAAAAAAAAAAAAAATACAGGAATGTTGGGAGCCCTTAATCCACTGTTGACCTCCATGAGGGGAAACACATGAGACTGGCAGACTGATATGGACAGAATTGCAATGAACTTCAGACATTCACAGTACCAACAGCTGCAGATGGACTAAGGTCCATCTTCTTTCATAGTCAAGAAAACAAAACCAGCTACTTTTAGGATCTAATTCATCTGAAATATTAAGGCAACTAACTTGAGGTGAGATCATCTGAGAATAAACAGCAGGATTGATTAGTAAAGCATTTGCTAGACTGATGTGTGGGTATGTACATGGGTATGTGGCTTCACCTCAAAAACTTCTTTTTTTGATGTATTGCTTTATGTGGATAATGCATAGCAATCTACGAGTCATCCTTAGGCCTCTGGTGGTCTCTGCCCTTGATGAGGTCATGTAAAGAGGTGCTGAGCTTTCCACCTCTGTTCTGTGTTGTCTGCTACTGTAATAAAGCCATTGAAGCCCTCTTGGGGTGCGGGAAAGCCAAAGAAAAACACTTCTGCACTTTAGCGAGGTGGGAGATGGTTGAGGTCTAAGCCCAGTTGATCAATAGATTGAGCAAAGTCTGGATGCTTGATGGAAACACTGAACCAATATTACTTCTGTCAAGATAAGTTATTAGTTGGTTCAATGGCAACAAAAACTTTAAGACATCATGAATCGATACCTTGGTAATTGTTACATTAATTACTGTCTGTCATCATCTTCTAAAGTCCTTTCTGGAGTTCATATTTTATGAAAGTTATCTATCTGCCTTGCTGGAAGCCTGTAGGCAATATTCTCCATTATTAAAGTCACAAATGAGGGAGCAACCCTCCCTTTGAATAAAAGCACTTTTATAGTTTCCAAGAAAACTTTGTTTTCCATGGGATTTTTTTAAGTTTCACAATGTGGTGACCAAAAAGATGGGGTAGGAGATAAACTATCAGGGTTTGATATCTGTAGGTGAAGAAAAAAAGAGCCACTGCCCATTTGTGAAAAAAGGGCAAGGACTCCCAGGAAATATATATTACAGAAAGGTCAGAGGGCAGGTTGGACTCTGGCCCAGAGGACCCTCTTCACTGCAACACCCCACCATAGCACTGAAAGGGAAGTGCAGACCAGCACTCAATATCATTATGTCCTAGTCAAGGTCAGATTACTATGAGGGTTTTGATTAATGCATAAAACGCAATCAAATTAGCTGAGTCGGCACCCGGCTCTGATGTTCGTTAAAGAAGCTGCCATGCTCATTAGATGGAAGCAAGCCACCTAAAAGGTCAAAGATAATTCTGAAAGCCCTCCTAAGACCCAGGGTGGCAAAGCAGGGTGAACCTGGCATGACAAAGAAAGAGACAGATGCCTCAGCACTCGAGCACTTCTGCTGGACTCTGTCACCACAGTCTTCAATATGCAGCCCTCGTCAGTGGCATTTATCTCACTGCCAGCCCTTAAAAAGGGATTCTGTCCTCACCAGGTGGAGACCTCAGCATCACTAATTTGCTGAAGAATACTTAGGCTATGACTGAGCTCAGAGATAAACCCAGCTAACGAAATATAATTTGAGAAAATACAATTTGAAATGCTTGCAAAAGTAAAAAATCCTCATATTCTTGTTGTCCTCCACTTTAAAAGTAAAAACAAGCAGGTTATCAGCAGAGCCTCTTTGTTTTTAGCTTGACTACACATTACACTTAGGCACAGCTGTAATTATGGACAGAGCAGATTAAGAAATTAGTCAAAACTGCTGTAAGTACTAAACTCACACAGACAGGTGGGAAATCATATTTTGCAGGATTTTCATTAAGCGTTGATCAGCAGACACCAGGCTTGGAATAATAAACTGTAAGGAACAAATGGATATTGTAAGGTTTTTACTTGAACAAAGGCAAGAAAATTGCTAAATTAATGCTGACCTTTGTAAAATAATAAAGCCACAAAACCATAGAAAAAAGACTATAGCAGTAATGTTTAATGACCACTGAGAACACTTTGCCCTGTTGTATTCAAGAGTAAGATATATTATGACAGTAAGGATGAAGGGATTTGCCAGCCAGGCTCTCCATATGGACCTGTGTTGCCTGTGTCTGAAAATGCTGGGGTTTTAGCAAGCATCTGCCCTGTTCTGATGCCAATGTCACCACTTTTGAGAATTTTGGTCAAAAGGGGCCAGGCACTCCAATGTCTTCTTAAATGTTTAAACATCATGTGAGAAAATAAATTTGATGTAAATCCTAAAAAAAAAAGGGAATAACCTAGGCAGTGGGGAGACAGATGTGCAGGAATTCCTTACTTAAATCATATTTATCTGGTCTATCTGGTGACAGTTTATAATGTGAAAATTAAGTTATGCCCGTTCTGAGTTTATAGAGCCAAATGATACTGTTTGACAGACACAGATTGAAACAAGAAGTCATTTTGAAGCAGTATATTGAAACACAGCAGTCTAAAAAACTAGAGCCAGTATACTCTGAAGTCACCTGTATTTCAAAACTAAGTTTTACGATGCCATTGAAATGCTTCCCTTTTCCCTTCATCTTACTCTCAGTCCCCAGTGGAATACAATATGCACTCACATAAACTTCTCCAGCCATGATATGAAGTTGGGTTAAAACATTCCCACAAGCTCACTGCAGAGGCAGGAATGTGCTGCAGTCCGCAGGCTTAAACCCTAAAAGAAATTTGGCTGTGGCAAAATTAGCACAAAGCTGAAACTTTCTCTGTCCTTAATAAAATCACTGAGCTCAAACTTTTCCCACTTTATCTATTTTAACAAAAAATTAAACAAAGAAATGTAGGTTATTAAATAAGAAACTGTCCCTGCTCATATTTCAGTTTGCAGTGGCTAAGGAGGATGGGTCTAATATTACAGCTTCCAGTGCTTCATACACATTTCTATTGCACCTCCACATGAACATTGCAGGGGGAGGGGGACCATGGGCCTCATTTTGCTATTAAAATGCTAATAATCTGGAAGTCTTTTTCTGATTCATCCAGTCCTCCCAAGATTGCTTTGCTTAAATTGGAAACATAGCCAAATAATGTCACCAGCTGAGCCGTTCACAAAAAAAAATAGCTCTGTGGCTCTAGAAGCCTGTCGCTTTACACGGTGACAAGTCACATATCCCTTTTTCCAAAGCAGCCTTGTGTGCATGAATGTGCGTGACTGCAGGCATATATATATATATTTCATATAAATATATACATATGTATATATATTTCAGAAAAAAGACAGTATCAGGAAGAATAAGATTATAGTTTTGTGGGCAAAAATCAGAGTTCTTCCTACCCTTTGTTCACCATAGCAACTCTCTCTCTCACACACACACATGGGCAGACCAAGAAGAAAAAGAAAAGCTCCCACACAATTTTCAAGCAAGCCTTCTCCAACAACAAAAGCAAAGCTTTTATCTTTTAGATGGGATAAAATGCCATTCTAGCAGTTATTGCATAGACATGCATGAACTTGTCAAAGCAAGTACACGTTTTCATTTCCCTGCCTAGAAATTTAGCATAGCCTGATAGGAAATGCCTGGCTACGTCCAACACTAATATTTCTGTGTCTTATAATAGTTGTCCTGCTAACAGCTTCCTGCTTCCTAACTTCCTAGGACAGTGACAGCTTCCTACTTACTTAGCACAGCACTACATGTGCATTCATACGTATACAGATGTGTTACTTACCAATTCATGCTACAGTTTTCCAGCAACACTAAAACTGAGGCAGAGGGTAACAGGAAAGGTTATTATGTTTTACTAACCATGACACATGTTTTGGCAGTACTTAAAGAGCCCACATGGCAGCATCAGGATCACACTTTGCAAGATGCTGTACAAACACATATAGGACATACGTATACATTTCCAGTCCTTCTTGAATACCCCAGAGCCCGAGGATATGAGCAATTCCTGCCAAGGTCACATGAAAAAAATCTGCTGGCATCATCAAGCCCAAATTAAGCAAAAAATGTCTGCGGTTTACAAACAGGTCACAGCAACGCAGGGAGGTTAAAGGACCTGCTCCTGGACACGCAAAAAGTTGCTTTCAGAGAAGCTTGAACATAAATCTCCAAAGTCCCCCTTGACGTCTTATATGCGACCTATTTGCCCTCAGACAGGAGCATACATTGCTCTGTCTGCTACTTTTCTTTGTGTCGCTTGTTTCCTTTTTCTAGAGAAAGCACCTCCATTCTCTGAAATTTGCTACTAGTGTTATGTAAAAAAATAATGTAACATCCACCCTCAATCAAAGCTTGATGTCAGAGGCATTCTTTCGTAACAGCTACACCTGTAATATTTTGAGTACCTGCAGAGAGCTATAGCTAGGCTATGAGTGAAGTTATACCACAACTTCTTCTGTAGAAGGGATCTGACTTGCCATAGCTTTAAACTGAAGCTCCACTGACTTTTGGATAACTGAATGTGCCAGTCATCAAATAAAGTCATTAAGAAAAGTCACATCTAAATGGCTTTCTGGGACAAAAAAAAAATATGGATGTAATTTGCTTTCCCCCTTGTGTCACCTCCTTCCAGCCTATTTTCAGTGTGTGCACCTGGTGGCCCAAGGAGATTTCAACAGTGAGGATGGAGAGAAAGCGAGGTGACACTGAGCACATCTCATCACTTTAAAAAAACCAGCTTTTTCTACAACCAGGGAGGTTGAGGTTGTGGGAGAGACGTAGATCCCTACTTAATGAGCCTCTTGTCACCACAAGAAGAGCACTGACAGCTCACTGCTGTGCAGCAGGTTACAAGGGGGCTTTGTAGAGGCAGTACTGCTAAAGTACTTCCCTATTTTATCTCACCTACTGTGGGCATCTTTGAGCTGCTGAGCTACCTGTTATTTCTCTCACACACATTAAGTGTGCCAGCTTGCCAAGCAAGGCAAGTCGCTCTTACAGACTGGAGAATATTGCCTTCCTGCTGCTGTCCTAGCACTCAGTAGAGCCTGCATTTGCAGAGGAATGATTGATGACAATAGAAACACATTTTCTTTGGGTTTCAAGGTCACGAGACAAGTCTAGCTGGCATGCAAATAGCATTTCTATTTTGATGCACACACAGTGCTGGCCTTTGCAGCTGCAGCTCTGTGACCATAAGTTCCTAAACTGTGCATGCAGTGGGATCTCAAGCACATCTATCCAAATTGCATTTCCACACTGGGCTGCAGACAGACCCTCAGAGAGGGAATCAGCTGATGTTCCTCTCCACTAGCTGCACGCTGAATTTTTAGTTTTCTCTCCTAAAAGAGTGCTTAGAATTTTTATTCCCACACTCCCCCCATCTTTGATTCAACATTAAATTGCCATGGATGTTACCTCTTGCACTTTTTGAAAATGCATCTCTGCTCAGTAGAAGGCTGAAGGGGACTGGTAAATAAGAGACATTGCCACCACACCAGAAAAAGCGCTGCTGTACTCAATACCCTCATATGTGTCACTTGTTTGCACGTTGTCATTCATGCTCTTGCTTGTACAGCACAGTGATTGAGCATTTCCTCTAAGTAAATGTGTGCATACCCTCTTTACTGAGCCGTACGCAGATGCACAAGGTCTCCTTGAAGACGTAAATTCATTTTCCTGTCTTTTTAGCACAGTGGCTGATTTCAGTGTCATTAGCTGATCCACATTGAAACTTCCTTTCAGAGCCATTCATTGAGGCAAATGTCCAGGAAGGGGAAACTAATGTTACTCATTCCCATCTAGGCTGAACCAGTTCATTTACTCAAGTCAGACATATTAAGAGCAGTAGTCTACTTCATAGCCAAGATTTTCAGAAAGAGGTGGCCAAGGGGCACTCAGCAAAATCAGCATTGATTTTTCAGCTTGGAACACATCCAGATCTCATGAGGCCAGAATAAAATAAATACAGGAATCTGGCCTAAAAATTGTTAAAGGGAATAGTAATGTTAAAGGGAATACAGGTCAGTCAAAATTAGTTTGGGCAGGTGAGAGGAAATGGGTTAGTAAGGAATAAAAAGCTGAAATAAATAACCTCACTTAACATGGGTTTTTGAGGGCAAAAGACCCTGTCAAGTCAATGTAATACTAATTTTGGAAAAGTCTTAAGGTTGCTGCCACAAAGATTGCATCCTTCTCTGACTTCTGTGCTTGGGACCATGAGGAACTTCAATCATTAATGGGTGGAACCAGATGAACAGATTGAATGGATTTAAAAGTAACTGATTGACAAGTCGTGATTTTGGGGAAAATCTCCAGCAGACAGGAAGATGCTGCTCATGGATATGCATACTCACTTGCAATTCTTAGATACCCAGAAGACAGGAGCAAACTTTCAATGAGAAACTTCCTCCTGCTTTTGTCTCCAGCCAGGCTGGAGTGTCATCTTGTGCAACTAAACCTGTCAGCCTGAAACATCCAGCTTGCTTTCTCTGCCAAAGAGGTTATAGTAAACTTGAAAACAACTGGAACATCTCCAGACTACTGCTGTCCCAGCAGACCTCCCTCTGCTATTAATTTCTGACTATTCTTAATAATTTATCTCTCTGTCTTGGGTTTGATTAATACTAATTGACTAATCAAAAATGCAGCCAAGTGCCCAGTGCTCTCTATGTCGTCCTTAACAGAAACAGGATGTATAAAAAAAATTTTATTTCAATGTGCTCCAGCCATGCCTCCACCTAAAACATCTATCTCTCACAGTCCCTTCTCCATGGGGTGGGCAGGGTCACTGTAGTCAGAATGCCAGGACCAGAGCATGGCAGATACTGGCAGCCATGCATACCTGCAAACTGAATTCATAGTGAGATGCAACGTTTGTGTGCCTTATTCTCGAGCCTCACATTGCTCAGCACCCTCAGTGCTCCCACGGTGACTTGGCCTTTGCCACTGCTTAGTTATTTTCCACAGCTGCCATCAATAAACAGTGATGTAAGGTCTCTAAAGTGCCCTGAAGGTTCTGCTTTTGGTCAAATTCAACTGGGCTCAGTTGAAATTGCCATATCTATGAAAAAGGCTATTTTTTTTTGCTGCAAACAGCTGGAACAAGTACAATTGAATTTATATAAGGACTGGGTTTGTTCCTGAGCTGATGACTCATGTTCTTGTCTATTTCTGATTAAATATTATCCTTGTAAATGGCATACACATTTTTTTCGTATTTAATTGTCATGGCTGAAGGGATTTAATCTATGCACCAATTCAATAAAACATTATCATCGGCCAGCCACACGAAATGCAATCAGAGTGCCATTGCACGCATGGCTATGAGACATAGATGTGTACTCTTGCTTTCAGGGGAAGGCATTGAAGATGGGAGTTGTTTCAGTCAAAGAGAAAAAAAGCAACCAAAAAAAAAAAAAAATTCAAACTGATGCTGCATTCACAGAGCCAGATGTCTTAAACACAAACAAAAGTCACAAGCAGTGAAGGAGCGATCCCAGTACACTGTGATATTTAATTGATGCAATTTTGATGTTCAAAAAATCAGCGGGCAATTCCCACATATACGTGTTCACCAACAGGAGGAAAAGCAGCTGGGGTGCTAATGGCATTATCCCAATCCTTCTGAAGGCAATGAAAGTTATTTTCAGGCCCATCTCTGGGAATTGCCTCATGTCAAAAAACAAAGGTTTGGAGGTGCTCAGGGCTGGATTTTTTGGCTGTTTAATTCACACCAGTTAGACCAGGTATCCAAAATAGCTCAGCTCCTGCTAATGTGATTCTGACAGATTTTTTTCAAGTGCCTCTCTATTGGTATGCAACATGCTAGGAGGTGCTGAAGATTTGGCAATGGTTTGTTGTTGAAGCCCATTAGGTTTAGAAGCTATGCCGTTATGATTCCTTGCAGGAAGAGCATTTTCTTCAGCTGTGGCATCTGTTCAAGTCCCTGAGCAGGTTTTGAGCTGACCAGGTGCTTGTACTGAGGAATCCCACTGCCCTGCTGACTGCCTGGGGGCACATCAGCATATCTGCAACATGGGTTATAAATAAGTTGCCCACAGCCCATAGAAAAACCTCCCACCACTCATTTATGGCGTTTGTGGGAAACTGCAAGCTGATAGAAAGAAGACAGGCCATTGCCTCTGTATGAAAACAAGTGAGAGTACATTCCTCCCAAAAACATCTAGTGTCCAAATGAGATCAGATTGCTCAGACTCCCTTGTGGAGGGGCCCAGGATTTGCAATTGCAATGCATCAGGAGATAATGGTAAGTTAATATAGAACAATGGTAATGAACAATAAAGGATGCTTTATATAGTTTTATAATCATCATACGGCACCATTATTCCCAAATGCGCATATAAATCTGCCAAAGGAGGCAGCTCTACAGCACAGACACTTTTATATGTATTAAAAAAATGGGATAAAAGTCATATCAATCCTTGGCAGAGCTAATTTAGCATCACACAACATTTTTCATAATATCAGTATCATTAAACTAGATGCCCACTGCACCATCAGCTGGTGGCAGTTTATTGCAGGCTGAAGACAATGGCACACTGTCCAGACAGGGGCTTTGCAGGCAAGATTAAAGTACTTCTAGATTGAGGTAGGGAACCCAGAATTTCCCTCTGTACCATGGAACCTGTTGAAGAAAACTAATGGAGGTTCAGACATTACAGAGATTTTCAGTGTGGTCTGCATAAAGTCCTCATAAATCCAGACAACTCTTAAGCAATGCACTATAAGCTGGGATGCAGCTCCAGTGACAAAAGGAGATGATACTGCAAAGGGACTTGTTCCCAGCTAGTGAAGCGCTTGTGATACAATCCAGCACAGATAGCAGGACACGTGCTTGGAGTAAGTCAAACCTGGAATGTTTTTCCCAGTCCAAGCCTTCAGAAATTATAACACCATTGCTCAATATCCTTGAGCTGAGGGCTTGAGTTTCCCAAATTAGGCTGCAGAGAGGTGACTGAAAATTTATTTGCCTACTTCAGAAAAACTGGACTCTTAGGTTAATCGCAGAACCACAAAGGTCTGGGATATTTAGGCTTTTGCATGACTTAGTATTTTACATTTCTGTGTTTCACATAGGCCACAATATCATCTATATGGAAAGTACTGAATCAATTTTCCCTCATGCACATCTGAAAGTGAAGGTGTGCATAGCATAAACGGAGTGTATTGACTCAGAGCGTGGCATCAAACTTGCAAATGTTGCTGTGGATTTTACCTTTCCAAGTTACACCCTTCCTGACTATCAGTGCAATCACAACCATTAATCAACTTCTGCAGGCTCCCAGCTGAACCCTCAGTTCCAGCTTTCCAGAGAGGTCCCTATTTATTTTTCAGGATTGTTTGCAAATATTGTTGTCTGTTTCTTAAACACACAGGGTTTGTCTGACTAAATATTTTCACTCCTTGGTTTGTGACCTAAGAGAGAAATCTGAGGCTATTTTAAGTAATGCTTTCATAGTTGTATGTATTCAGTGAGCTGAGCAATCTTCAGAAGAGTGACAGAAAAGCAGAACTGGAAGAAACCAAGCCCAGCTTTAAAAATGGCAAACAAAAAACAAAGTCCCTGCTAGTATTGCTGCAGGCAATCCAAAAGGCATGTCTGAGCTGCTTCTAATCATATCAGCCCTACTCCCCAGCAGGAGGTGAGGGAGGAAGCGTGACACTAAACTGACAAACATACCTTTTATTTCACGTCAGCCAGACTACCATGCTGAGAGACGTGATTCAGTCTTTTCTTAGGAAAACTCACTCTGGCCTATTGGGAGCATCATTTTAGCAATCAATCAGTACAATCCCAATTAGACAGAAGTCAAAGCCCACTACAAGCCCCTCAACAGGAATTGGATCCCACACTGCAGCCTGCAAACACACCTTCCTCTAACATCACTGTCCCTCCTGGCAATGTATCCTGCTCCAAAGCTGCCTACCCCTGCATGCCACTTCGCCAAGCAATGTGTCCCACAGCACAGCACAGGTGGGAAGGATGTGGCCTCAGTGTTGCCTGGAGTAAAAAGGAGACTATGGAGAAGGAGCACAGACCTGTGCACTCCCGAGTCTGCCTACGGTAAGTGATTATACGCAACTGTGAATACATCAAAAATAATTTTAATTTAAAACAGAAACATTTGCAGCGGCTCAGCAAGTGAGGGCATGCGTGAGCCAAATGGCCCAAGTCCAGATTAAGAGAGACTGCATGTTGCATGGAGATGTCTGAACTTCCATGGCACCCTGCAGCTGGGAAGGACACTTTCCAGTAAGAGACACCTTGCTGTGACTTTTAATCACTGCGTACATGAACCACTTCACTTGTACATGACAAAAGGGCTCTGTGTAGAGACAGACTAAGTTGACTTCTTGATCATTTAATTGCCTTTGTTTAATTATTACAGTTTAAATCACAGAGGTATTGATTTCTCAGAAAGACCCTCCAGACCTTTCACTGGGCTCTACCTCAAGTGAACTAAAACGTGTTGGGGAATGAAGTCTGCTATATAAATTATTGAAAGCAATGTATCATCCATGGACTACATTAAAGAAGAATGTAGGTAGAACATGAATATAAGCCATAGCAATACCAGTGAAGAGGACAAGCTGTCAATCCTTGATATTCCTAGGAGTAAATTTTAGGGGGTTTCTTCAATGGCCCAGTTCCAAATGTCAGAATCTCAATTTTTTGTTCAAAATAAAATTCTTAGGACTCTGGGAATGAAAAATGTAACAAGATGCCATCAAAATCCAAATGCATGTAAAAAAAAAAAGAATTAAAATAAGACATATAAGACCTCCAAAGACAAAGAAAATTATTCTGAAAAACAAACATTGCTATGTCAAAGCTATGATTTTTCACTCCATTTCTGAGCTCTTGAGATCAGCAGGGTAAGAACATAATTGTAAAGGAAACCCAGTACCTTCCAAGTTCATCATTTGCTAAAGGAGCTAAAGTCCAAACAAATTTAGCAGAATGGATGAGAAGAGGCAAGATTTTGAGAACACAGCAGTGAAATGGTAATAAATCCTTTCTTTGTGTTATTTTGTAAAGATTCTTAGTACCATTAAAAATAACTTTATTTCACCAAAGGTCTCAGTGACAGAATTATTGCATGCCAACCTAAATTACAGCCTGTCAACAGAAGCAAAAGCCTTAAGACAGGAAAAGAACATTATTGCAACCTGTGGCAGCGGGAAGTAGCCAAGATGGTTTAATACGAAAACGTAGGTGGTGCCCTGCACCCTTCTAGTAAAAATCAATGGGACTGAAGTTTAGTGATCTGCCCAGAAAGCAGCATAAATGGCAACACTTATCAGCACTGTGGTTTCTAATAAATGCTGCTAATACCACGGATGGCAGGTCTTCAGCACACTTAGTCCAGCAGAGCTTTGAAGCCCTTGTGAGGGATACAACACGAAGAGGATTGTGCAAGGCCATGGTGCAAGCCATAAACATTTCATTCACAGTTATGCAGTTTTTGAAAAGTACTAACTCTCAGCAGAGAGCCAGTTCTCCTCAGGGCAAAGTAATATTTGAAAATGCTAAATTAATGACACCTGAGGGTTTAAAAATAGGGAGAAAAATTTTTGAAAACCAGGTAGTTTTGGGTTTGCAGTTGTTGGGTTTTCCTGTGCTTTCTTGTCTCCCCATTTTGAGACAAGAAGCTCCGAGTTTTTCTGCTTAATGTGGAAACAGTGTATATTGGAGCATATTTCCTTCAGCATAACTCATTCTCTGCATAACTCTGTAACATTTCAGCTCTTTGGATCCCCAGACCCACAACTGAGGAGTAAGAAGGGATATTTATGCAAGGTCATAGGCCCATATAATGGAAATGGATTTTATGGTTCCCCAGATTGCCACACATTTGTGGGGAAAATCATTTTCACCTTGATCTGAACTAACTCCCAGATGACTTCAAGCAGGAACTAAAAGACCCCTAAATGTTTTGTGGATTAGAGTTTTTCCCACCTCTATAAAACAGGTTCCTGTCAGTTTGGCAGGGTGGGAGGCTCAAATACAAGTGGAACAGGGAACTGTATTGATACCTTAGAGCAAATCAGTCTCTCCTACATCTGTTACTACTAACCCTGATAGCCCAAGCTAGCCCAAAATTTTAACTCGTGTCACAGGGAAAATTAATCAGCTTGAGTTTGATGTTGCCTTCTCTGTTTGCACATGGGACAACCACAGTGCTCAGAAGCTATAATAAGCTCAGTAATTAATCCTTACTTTTCTGTTCTGAGCTAGGTATGCAAGGCAAGCAGGTAGGCAGTGAAGACATAGTGTCCATGATGGGACAAGGATAGGACCAACAGGATAGACCCGTTGTCTAAAGAGAATCATCAGGGGAAGTAGAAAGAAGGAGACCTTCTACTTCCTACTTTCTACTAGTTATGGAGTTAAGTCTCTCTCAAACTTTAAAATTTCAATATATACTCCTCTTATTTAAATTCCTGCTGTAAACAATGCTTTCAGAGCATTTGGAATAATTGTATCAAGACTGAAATCCCTCATAAGTAGAAACTGCTGTTGCAAAGGTTAAAAAATCAGGGGGGCTGGTTATTACTGACATTTAAACCACTGTGTATTTTGAAGTGATGTATTTTTCCATAGACATTTGAGTATGGACTGAGTGCAAAATACTCACAATATACCTGTCCACGAGTTGACACCTTTCAGCTCTCCTTGCTTCAGGCAGCAAGTTGTGAACAAGCTATTCAAAGAGCTCTGCCACTTGTCTTCCTGTACTTTTTTCCGTGTGTCTAAGCTTCTTCCATCATTACAGGTGGGAAATGATTGCATCCATGATAATTAGAATCCATTTGTTGTTATTATTACTATCAATTGCTATAATCAACACAAATCGGAAGCTTTCCTTCCTGGTGCTCCGCTGCAGCTTTGCTAAGGAAACGTGCAACACGCAGCACCTCATGCAGCAACTCAACAACAAACCCAGTCTATTAGGGCCCCTGGCACAATATTCTACTGCTGACCTGCTCACAGACATGTAACAGGTACTTAGGGCTAAGGCTGAGCAATGCTTAAAACACTGCTGTTGTTTTAGGTCTCTCCACAGCAGACAATTTCAAGTGATCCATATATAATCAATGTAAAAAGCTTGGAGATACTCAAGGAGCTACATTTTTGGTTTCATCTTGGTGATATGAAAAGGAAGCTTGTGGCATAAAGGAAATGACCAAGGAAATTACATTTGGGAAGAATAAAAGTTGTTTGAAGCAAAGATTTAGTTGTATTTGGAGAATGAAAAGTAAACTGAAAAAGTTGGATTAGGAGAACCATGACAGATATATGCGTATACACAGATGTCAGGGGCTGGATATGTCTATTTTCATATTTATTTGCAATGGTTGTCTTCAATAGAAATAAAAGAATGCAGTCCAGTCCGTGAAACTGGAAGAGATTTTGCAGAAATTAGATGAAAAGGACTAGTCATAACATAAACATAAATAACATAAATAGGTACTCATTTAAGATGACAAACCATCCAACAGATAAAGAAGATTCAATAAAATCATGCAAATAATTAACAGAAGAGTGAAACAATATAGATATGCATTTTATCTATATTCTAATATATAATATTGTATTCTATATCTGCGTATTTATAGAGCTGAAATAGAGATAAATGAGAGCCAAACTTCACTAGGGTGTTCTATGTAGTAAACCTCAAAAAGCTAGATCCTAAAAGATTCATAACTGCTCTGTCTTTAGAAATTAAACTGCAAAGGTAACAGAAATATTTGAGGTCTGCAACATTCCTCCTGCATCCTTCTCCTTTAGCTCCTGAAAACAAGAGGATTTCTTTTATGGGACTTCAGCCACAATAGTAATGAAATTACTAAGACTCAAGAAAGAGCCATTAGGAAAGCCATTTAAATTTTTTAAATTTGATCTTTTGGCACTTCACTGTCCCCACTCAAATTTCTTTCATCCATCCATAATTTTAAGACTTGTCCACATAATGTGTCTCACGTTTGGACCCTGACAGACTGAGGGACATGCCTGAAAGTGAAGCATCAGTGGTGCAGGTGGCCCTTTGTAGGTAGCGACAGCTGTGTCTTGACTGCTAATTTCAATTTTACAGCCTGCAACTAAATCCCAGAACAGTCCTGTTTTCTTTTCTCTTTAGTAAGAAGGAAAACCACACATGCTACCACTAGAAGCAAGCCAGGCAGTGCAGAGTGTGCAGCAGGTACCTGGCAGTGAGGCGACTGAGCTATCACATGGGAGACAACTTTCATGCTCTTTTGGAGTGAGTGAGGATTGTGCCAAGCCCTAATGTTCCATACAAAGGATATAAAATCACTCAACATATTTTAGAGCTCAGGGAAAAATGTTGCTTCATTTTTCCACAAATGAGGTGTTTAGCTCTGTTAACTGGACATTTTTAGATTTATTACCATGTCAAGTCCAAGAGAGCGACCAGTTTAACTCTCAATACAGACAAAACACTGTTTGGAAGGATAGAGAGAAGTGCAGACAGGAATTTTTAAAAATAAATTAACAACTCCTATAGACTTGAGCCAGTAAGGCACATTAGGAGAATGCAATTGTCTTGGTAGTTCGAAGGGAGACACTAGATTAGAAAACATCATTCCAGTTTAGAAACCTACATATAGTCATGTATAGGAAGGCTAATGTATGGAGAAAAGAAAAATGCTACACTCCTGCATCTTCCCTGAGAGTAAGCAAAAGCATTTGGGGCCCGATGCAATCTGGAGTTCCACATGGTTATTTCAAAGGTTGCTTGGGCTCTGTATTTAATAAGATTTAAATCCCCAAGAGCACTGCCACTCCTTAGCTGTGCTAGAATTGGTTATGTTCTGAATGCTTCAAGTTCAGAGTCCAATATCAATAACTCCTGCTGAGCAGCCCCTTACACCACCATGTCTATGAATTTCACTGTAATCATTCCCAGAGTAATATCTAATACCCAAAACTGTATCCTGCATGCCTCCTCATCCATTTGAAGGGCAAGGAAAGAAGAAAAATAGAGTTTACTACAATCACAGAATCATTAGGGGTAAAAAATACCTCTAATATCGAGTCCAGCCATTAACTCAGCACTGCAGTGGTCATCACTAAACCAACCCCCGAAGTTCCACATCTGCATGTCTTTTAAACAACTCCAGAGATGGTGATTCCACTGCTTCCCTGGGTAGTCTGCTCCAATGCCTGACCAGCCTTTCCTTGAAGAAATTTTTCCTAATATCCAATCTAAACTTACACAGGCGGAACTTGAGGTAATGTCCTCTCATCTTGTTAGTTTTTACCTGAGAGAAGATATTGACCCCTACCTGTCTACATCCTCTTCTCAGGTGGTTGTGGAAAGCATTAAGGACACTCCTTTTCTCCAACCCCAGTTCCCTCAGCCAATCCTCATAGGAATTGTGCCTGAAATGCTTCACCAGCTCTGTTGCTCTTCTCTGGACATACTCCAGCACCTCAATGTCTTTCTTGAAGTGAGCAGCCCAGCACTAAACACAGGATTTGAGGTATAGCCTCACCAGTGTATACAGGAAGACAATCACTGCCCTGATCCTGCTGGCCACACCATTTTTTGATACAAGCCAGGATACAATTGGCAATGGGACACTGCTGGCTCATGTTCAGATGGCAGTCGACTGCCACCTCCAAGTCCTTTTCCACCAGGCAGCTTTCCAGGCACTATTTCCTTAGCCTGTAGCAATGCCTGGGGTTGTTGTGACCAAAGTGCAGGATGCAGCACTTTGCCTTGTTGAACCTCATACAACTGGTCTCAGCCCATGGATCCAGCATGTCCAGATCCCTCTGCAGAGCCTTGCTACACTCCAGCAGATCAGTACTCCCAACCAACCTGGTGTTGTCTGCAAACTGACTGAGAATGTGCTCAATCCCCTTGTCTCAATCACTGATAAAGATTTTAAGTAGGACTAACCCCAAAAATGAGCCCGGGGAACCCCACTAGTGAATGGATGTAAATCCATCCATTCACCAACACCCTCTGGGCCCAGCCACCCAGCCAGTTTCTTCACCCAGTGAACAATGCACCTTTCCAAGCCATACCAGACAGCTTCTCCAGAAGAATGTTGGGGGAAACGGTGTCATAGGCTGTATTGAAGTCTAACTAGACAAAATTCATAGCTTTTCCTTCATCCACCAAGAGGGTAGCTTTGCCATAGAAGCAGATCAAGTTGGTCAAGCAGGACCTGCCTTTCCTAAACCCACCCTGGCTGGGCCTCATCCCCTGGTTGTCCTATACATGCTGCGTGATGGCGCTCAAGATGATTTTCTCCATAATACCAATACATAATGTAATAGCTCTTAAATGAAGTTGAGTAAAGTGTCCCATAATACACCTTTACTATCCCTTATAGAATCAGCGATTGCTGTCAAGCCCCTCTGTTACCACAGTAACAATGGGATACATTAGGGGACTAATGCTGTATAAAAAAATGAAACAAGCTGTAGCTGAAGATTAGGATGTGGAGGGGCTGATTTAATGCTTAAGGGCACAAAAGAAGTTTCTGTACTGCTGGGCAAGCAAGACAGCACAAAGAACAATCTCAATCCCACTTACCCAGTGGATCTGGAAGCCAATTTCTGCCTTAAGAACCAATAATCAGCAGCAAAAGTCTCCAGTGCTTTGCAGCCCAGTGATACAAAACCCACAGCAGCTCTTGTGCTACTGCAGAGCATCAATGTGTTCTGTGCTTACTGGGCTAATATTTATTTGTGCATAAACAGATGCCAGGTCTGAAATGTTCATGGTTTGGCATATAATTCAAGAAGCAATGGGAATGACTCTGCTTTTATGAATGGCTGTAAAATCCTGCTGTCATGGGACTCGGGTCCCACACCTGAAGTATATGAAGCTTTGCACCCCCTGAAGTGTTTTGCAAAAGGCTCAGAGAGCAGATGCTGGGCTGCTAACCAACACAAAAAGCAAATAACACCAATCATGGGGAGGGGGCAAACAGGACTAATGAAACCTACGAATGTGCTTGATGGTTTCCACAGCCAGGGCATCCTTCTGAGTGACAAATAATTCATCTTTTCCCAGCTCCTACTACCTAAAGATCAGTCTCTTGGTGGCTTTCAGTAAAACCTACATAAACCAATGTATTTTGAAACAGGAAACCAGATGTGATGGGGCCTGCCTCTGCCTGTGACAGGGACACAGGGGTTAATTATGATTGATGGCATATCACTCTTCATAAAGCACCCACTTGCCACATCAGGTGTTTTTACTGTCATTTATGGAGGGATGCTGGAGACGCCAGCAAGCAATGTCTGGGGTCAAGGAGAAAGAGACACCAGTATGAAACAGCCAATTAGGTTTCCCCTGCTTGCCAGGAGGAGGAAATAGAAATAAACATTAAGCAAAAATCACAGA
Source organism: Cyanistes caeruleus (assembly GCF_971803275.1). NCBI lineage: Eukaryota > Metazoa > Chordata > Aves > Passeriformes > Paridae > Cyanistes > Cyanistes caeruleus. The sequence continues at coordinate 44,838,098 of NC_141705.1, forward strand.
GTGAAATTTTTTGTTGTGTTTTCATTCTGCCTGTGGTCTCACAGTGCTGCTCTTATTGAGGAAGACCAAGATGAGGAGGTGGCTGCCAGGTTAAACTGTAGCTCATCATGGATGAAGCTGGGAGGGGTACAAAGAGCCACGTGTCTGCTGACGGCTGCTGGGGAACACACAACTACAACCACTGCTGTAAAAACATTTCAGACATCACTTTGCCACACAATTAACATTGCTTCTCTAGAGGCTGCATGCTACTCATCTGCTTCCTAATGCATCTTTGTAAGGGAAAATTCTAGGAAGTTCAAGTATATGGGAATTAGTGTGAAAACACACTTGGGCCCTTGGGATTTTGGTCACTTCTATCCAGTAATGGATATGTGTGGCATATGCACACACATGCAGAGAAACATAGATGCCCTGTGTTCAAGTGTTGGTTTGTTTAAGGTGTAAGAAAGGCCTGGACTTAGTATTTCACAAAACAAAGAAAACAAGACTCAAGCTTCTCATGGTTAAAATATGCTCACTGCCACATGGTGTGCTTTATCTGTCTTCTTTTGCATATCAATTCCTTCTATAGAAGCTTTCATACAAGACACATCTAAGACACTGACATGAGCTAGTGCTGCTGTGCTGGAACCTGCTAAATGTGATAATATGAGCAAGAAGTGAGGTGGAGAGCCAGGGAGGGAGGATGAGGCGCTGTTCTCCGCTTAAACTATTCATGGCTGTGTAGCACTTCTGAAGTGGGTATGACTTCACATATGATAGCTGTAGCCATCATCTTCTGTGAATAACAGAAATGGATCAATGTTAAATTAACTATTGTCCTGCACTTTATCTATTTTATTGGCTAGACCAACTTATTGTATTTTAATGAAAACTCAAGATAATAAAGCTCATAAATTCATGAATGGAATAAGATCTGCTGAGCCTTGTATTGAAAGAGCTGCGTAATTTCATGTGTGGGATTATTTATCCTCCTGTTCAAGTAATCTTTTTTTCTTTCTGCTATTTAAACTAATAAGAGACATTTCAGGGAAGGAACAAGGTAAAAAGGACAGTCCTAAATTTGCCTTCCCGGGGCTCTGAGCTCAGTTCTAGAAGCAGCTTTCAGACAGTCCAGAAAGATTTTGCACACTATTTTGAAGTTTTTTGCCTGCCATTAAGGATAAAAAAAACGCAGATGGAGAGCACCTTTCACCGTCTCCTACATGTCCTCAAATTGAATTAACCAGCTCACCGTACCAAATTCCATGTTCATCAATAAGTGTGTGCAGAGCTGCTAAGGAGGCAGATTTGAGAGTGTCAGATTTGTGCCTTTGCACATACCCTGGGTCCTCAGAGGAGGTAGATCCTCAGTGTTCACCCAGATGAGAGGGAGGCTCTGGGGAGCGCTTGATGCCTGTGCTGCAGGGAAACAGGGTGGTGCTGGATGGGCCCTGTCCCAAAGTGTGGCTTGTCCTACTAACTTCAAGACTTTTTATCCTAAGCTCGCAGCTCTGACATTTCTTCACAGAAAAACAATCAGTTTTGAAACAAGGGATCATTTTCAGCAGATCATCTGTGTGTGTGTGTGTGCACATGTGTGTGTGTAAAAATAAACAACTTCCACATTAGTTGCAGAGAAGTGAACAAATGAATTACCTGCTGTTTTCAGCCAGTCATGAATAATTCAAATTCCCCTGTGTCGGTGGATCTAATTAGTAATCATCCAAACTATTCTTAAATTATCTAGTTTGGAGTTACTTGCATAGCAACGACATTCATTTCCGATAGTATTATTAATCCATTTGCCAGTGTGAGATTGCCAGGGCTGAGGCAGTGGGAAGCCATACCATCAGTTAATGTTATTAATGTTTCTTTAACAATTAACCTATCCGGTGTTCAGGGACAAACAGCATATGTCATGTAGAGATATTTTTAAAGCTCTGTGGATATGAGCCATACATCCCGCTGATTTGGCCACCTTGAAACGCAAGGAACTGTCATTAGCGAAGGCTTGACCCTGAATGTGCAAATTGCATAGGAGCCAAGAGAAAATATGAAATAATAGAGTTACCAAGATACCTTAGAAACAGCTGAGGTGTGACACGCTCCAAAAAGTGACTTTGCAAATGCAAGGCTCATTGGAGCGCTTATCACTGTTTCCCACTTAAGTAATAAAGATTTGTAATTTGTTTTCCATGTTGTTAATTTTAAGATTCCAAACTGCAACCCCATCTTTGAAGCCCACACAAAAGGTCCTTTCCTACTTCGCCTATCCTGTGAGTCTACAATCAATTCTTTTGAAAAGGAAAATGACAGTTTAGTGTACCTCAAAAGATGGCACAGCTGAGAGTGGTCAGGAAGCTGTGTATTTTTATTTAGTATAATTCAGTATATAATGAGTGTATCAAGAGCTTTCCCTGTCCACCAGGTATTCATAGTAAAACAACTGCTCCAGGATTGATCAGTAACTGTACAAGGTCAGGGTGAGACCTTTGTTCAAGACAAATAATACCACAACTATTGCTGTGGGAGTTTCATACCTTCATACTTAGAAACATGTGGCCCTGGTGCTTCTTAGAGGTGGGATTCTGGGTTAGAGGAAGCTTAAATCACATGAAAACATGTTCCCAAACTTGATTATTTTTAAAAGGCCCTTTAAATTTACTGATCCAACATCTCCTTTTAATATCCTACTGGAGAGGCAGTGCCAGCTTGCAAAAAGGTTTGTTCCACACAAGCAGCATATGGGTCCCTGGGTATCTGATTGTCCCAGCCCAATTCCCTGGATAAACCAATTAAATAGCAAGAGGGCTGTGCTCAGCTCCCAGCCCTACCACTGTCCAGAGTGCAGCATGGGCACCTAAAGAAGCCACTCTGATACACTGCTGCCACAGCTGCAAATAGAAGCAACTCTCTCCTACCCATTCAATACTTTCTATGTAATGTTAAAGGCAGTTAGCTCATTTACAAAATCTTGCTTTCTCAGTCACTTTGGAGGGAAAATTATATTTGCAAGCTTACTACAAAAAAAACTTTTAAACCCACTAAAACCTAGTATTCAAAAGGCAAAGGAGAATTTAATTTCTACCAGCCCAGGAAAATCCAAGAGGCCTGTCTTTATTTAGAATTGTTTTCTGATTAGCGCAATATGTTGTGCTAGAGCTGGCCATGCGGGAAAGTTCTGGATAATAAAATAGTATGGGAGAGAGCACAACACATTCTTTATTAAATAAAAAAGTAAACACACTGATGCCACCAAAGGAAAAGAATGAAGCTGTAAACATATTTCCCAGACTTCAGCTAACAGCAGGAGTTTACAGTTTTTCTGCAGTGGCCAAGTATAATAAAATTGATCTGTTGACTATACAGATCCATAAAATAGTTTACACAGAGTTATATTATTGCCAGTTGGATCAGAAGCAAAATTATTCTGAAGGAAAGTGGCCTTATAGCATCCTTTTTCCATTACACGTCATGACAACTGCAGAGTAAACGAGGTCCAGGTTTCCTCAGAATTTGGCACTTTGGGTCATTCTGCATTTAAACAGTGATCAAGGACCAAGTATAGAAAGATGGGTGAGCTGAAAAGGACTGAAAAATCTTTAGACATTCTTCTCCTCACAGTAAATGTAGATTGTAGCCCTTCTGTGGGCATTGCACTTGCCCTGGCAAAGGAAACTTGTTTGTAGAGCACTTTGAAGACAAGTAGAATTTTTATGGGTTTTTTTGACAGGAGAGGCAATGGGAGATGCTCTCTCCTAACCCCAGGAAGACAAAAGGGCAGAGCGCTGCAGGTGGAAACAGCTAAATCCACCATCAGCACCAGTGTTCAAAGCTAGCAATGGTATTTAGCCTCCAAGTCTTTGTCCTCAGTCTGAACCAAATGTTCTCTTCAGAACTGAGTTCCTCAGACAAACCCCACCAGATCAGGCTTCCAGTATTGTTACTTCTTGTCATCAATTCACATCTACTATTTGGGACAAATTAATTAAATCCCAAAGAGAAATCTTTAAAAAGTATCAGTTAAAATCTCATTAGCATCCAAACTTTGATGATATAGGGTTCATAATCTTGATCCAGGAATCAAGATCTGTGGATTGAAATCCAACTGAGAGGGGATTCAAGGAGCCTTTCTTATAAAATCTGGGTAAAAGGGATGTTGGGCACAGAAAAGGAGGGCTGCCTTCTCTCAGGACTACAAATTTATCCGTACAACGGATCCTATCTCCATTGCACATGTAAGGTTAAAAGACCTACAGAAGGCAAATGCAAGACAAGAAACTCAACCCAAAGCTCCAAAGTGGCTGGTTAATGCCCTAACCACTGGAGCAGCCAACACATTACTGCACACCTCTTTTCCCCAGCATTAGTCTCAGTGTGACTAAAGAAAATCAGTGTATAAAATATGCAAAAACGTAATTCATTATTTCACAACGCAGTGTACACAAAATCCTCCCCAACGCACCAGCATTTAGTTTGAAATATGCCAAGGTTAATAGCCATAATGTAAAATCGTTATCTGCAGCAGAGTATTAATTAGAGGCCTCATGCACAATGCATTAACAATTTGCATGCAAAGAGCATTGCAGTGCTTCTCCGCAGGAGGCTGGGAGCACATTATAGCCCTCAGAGAGCTGAAAGACTTCAGGGAAAGCCTCACCCTGAGCTCTCTTGAAGCCCAAGGCAGGGCTCTAGACCAGTGCCAGACACTTCTCTCGTGCCCTTTGCAGTTTTTCTGGTCATCACTGCATTTCTGGCCAGACAAAATTAATTCATTTGCACTCCTCTTGGTGCAGGGGAGCCCTGCAGGCACCGGGAGTGTATCTCAGCATGGGCCACCACAGGCAGCTCTCTTCCAAATTGTGCCAGAAACCTCCCTGATATTAAACTGCTTTGGCCTGCAAGTGCTGTATATTTTTTGGAAGACTATTATTTTGATGCAGAACAGGTCTGATTTGTGTAATGCTACTATTAACAGTCAGCCAGTCCTAAAGCCCCTCAGGCCAGTAATTTCAGCAGAAGCCACTTCCACAAGTTTGAGAGAAAGACTAAACCCAAATTTTCTGCCATTTCTGTGAATTTTATGACTTTGGAGGGGCTCACTCTCCTGTGCACAACACTTGAATAGTCAGCCTTGCAGGACAGCTCTAGGAATAAGCATCAAAACTCTCACCAGGGACATGAAGCTTGTTCAGCTGCAGCAACAGAGCACATTCCTGTTTGCAAATATTCACAGAGAGTGCATGGGTGTCCATCCTTCTCTTCCCCTTCTCTTCTTTCCCTTCTCTTTCCCCTACTGTTTTATTGATTTTATATATATATATATATATATATATATATATATATATATATATATATATATATATATATATATATATATATATATATATATATATTTATTTTTTTTTTTTATTTTTTTTTTTATTTTATTTTTTTTTTTCTCATCTGTATCTTTCCCTCTGTTTTTCTGTAGAGGTTACTGGTTTGGATTTTGGAGGCTATTTTTCTTCAAAAGTCAACATAAATATTTCCAAACATCTGTTTTCCACATCCAAATAGCAAATATGGTTCTGCACAACCACAACACACAATTAGATGTATCAAGCAGTATGCATAGATTTTTACAAAGTCTTGGTGAGATAACAAAGCGACAGGTAAAGATGCTTGACAGGACTTTGAGAGCTGCCATGCACACCGGTTCCCCCCAAGGCAAGCTGATCTTGATTCAAATGGCTGATACAGACTCTTGTGCAGAAGAACACACACACCTACAGAAGACTTTTGACCTCATGGGCTTTCCATCAGTCTGGCAAAGAAACCTGGGAAAGGTGTTCCTTCAGGAGAAAAAACCCTTCCTTATTTTTCATCCTGGAGAAGAAATTAAGATTCCTTATCTCAGACAGCTTTCATCTGAAACGAAGAAGGTGCCGTCCTAGCAATTTGCACATATTCTTTGCTATCTTCCAGCTAAAATACTACAGCTGGGACAGACTCATGATTTGTCTGTGGCATATCTGAGTCTTTTATTAGTGTGTTGTGTCATCATGCCAGTAGTTAACATATCAGTCTTTTTACGAAGACTGTTATCTTGCTGCTGAACTCCAGATATGGCTGTGTGACTTGCATATTTCTGGGTATCTTCCATGGCACGAAATTCCTCTAGAAAATTCCTGTTCTAGTCAAGCCTGGATTTGATACAATGAGGACAAAGCCATTTTCTTCTGACGTTTTTAGGCTAACTTATGAGAGAGTTCACTCATGCATGTGCCAGGGTGTTTGTAAATAGGGCTGGCAAAGTAGAGTGACTCTAAGGTTTCCACCATGCCATAAGCGAGCTTTCCACAAGTTTTAAGATGGATTTTCATAGCCATATGAACAGGATTGTGCAATAGGGTTGTCAGGGGAGAAAAATCATGACCACCCCTCAGCCCTATTCCCCAAGTAGATCAAGTTTTTATCAGAGCACTAGGAAGATACCATCAAATGTTGGGTGTATTCTGCTCCTGGCAGGTGCTAAAAGATATTTAATCATATTCTTTTCCCAGCTTTTATTCTTCACTAAAGCTCCCTCTTGGGTTCATTTTGAAGCTCCTTTTCCTCCCCAGCCAAAACCTGTGAGAAAGCAAGTATTGGTGAGGCTTTGGCCAGGAACTCAGGTAACTGTGGGATGACTCTAGCCTGGGAGGACTGATGAGAAAGCAGGAAAAATAAATCTCTGCATGTAGATGCTGTCTAGCTCCTCACCTGCTAAGCAATGCCTTTTCAGGGACCATTTTGGCTTTTTAAAGATTTGGGTTATTTTTCTTTAAATAATAAGTATACTGTTGTTCTGTGTTTCAAATTACTCCCATTCACTTTTCTTTCATATTCTTTTCTCTTTTTTTCCAGCTTATTTAGCGCAGGGAAAGCATTTGACATGCAGCAAAGCCATCAGTCAATGGCTTCACATCCTTGAACCCCATGAAAAGGAAAGTGGTGACTCAATGACAAAATCCACTCAGTGACAAAACCCTGCCCCTGTCCCTCTTTAGGCCATGACTGCCTGCTGTACCCTTTTTCACCTTGCATTAGTCAGCATTCTCAGACTTCAAAGTGGTATCTTTGATCCTCTCAACCTTTTCCTGCCATGTACTTCCGTCACCATTCAAAAACGAGGCACAAGATGAAAGGTGTGGAGATGAAAGAGCAGGAGAGAGAGCTTGGTCCCTGACCAAAGGTGGGATGCAGTGGAGAAACCAAACCACAGCCATTGGTACAGGCAGGAGCAGAAAACACAACATGCTCTCAGCAAGAAGCCACTTTGTTGCGAGTTTTTAAACAGGTAAGGAAGGGATGCAAGCAGCAAATCTCTGCCAGCTGATGCTGCCCTGCTCTGACACAGGGAGCAAATCTGCAGGAGGAACAAAGCACCACAACACCCTCACAGCCACAAAGACAAATCCTAAAAACTGCATACCCTTGGGCCCCGATGAAGTCTACAAGCATCACACAATTCCCACTAACTAAAAGGTTTTTTGCAAGCACTCACGCCATTTCTAGAGTAAAATTCCTTCCAAAATTCCCAAAACAGTAGCAGGAAAGTTCAAAAAAATGCAATCAGAAGTCCCTGGAGCACATAATACTTTTTTAGACAAAAGCTGCCAGTAACAGGAGCCTCAAATGAAGTTTCACATCTAAATAACAGGCCTTCCCTTCCTTTCAACAGCACGAGTCACTGCTGGGAGCTCTGCATAATTTTGTGAAATCAGGCACAATGATGAATTGCCTGAATATACGCATTTTTATACTAAGAATCTATTCACTATGCCAAATTCTGCTCTCATTTCTACCAGGGTTACTTGAAATAATGAAGTCACCTCTTTTTTCTGGGTAAGTTCAGGGCTGCCTTGCAGATCTTTTTGAATAACAGATATTCAAGTATTTTTCAGCATCTCTTATTTCAGAAACAAGATTTTTCTTTAGAATTTAAACTTTTTTTTTTTTTTTAAAGACCTGGGATTTTCTTGCAAATTATGTTTGTAGTGTTAGACTTTTGTCTGCACAAAACTATTTTGATAATTCCTTTTGGTCCCAGAAGTATTTTGATGACAACAATATTTTGAGATAATCATCTGAATTATGTTATCAGCAAAAAAAAAAGGTTTTTCAAAATCTTGCAACTTCCTGACAAATTTGGGGAAACTTGGGCAAAGTACTTAACTATTTGAAATGCTGCAGCTTGCTTTAAAATACTTTCCCTCTCCAGTCTGTGCTTAGATGTCTTATTACACTCCTGACCTAAGACCACAGCAAAGACAAAACTTCAAATTTCCCTTGCTTTCCTGGAAAATCCTGAAGGACAGAACAATTGGATTCAATATTGTGACCCCAATGGCTATTTGATTCTGTGAATATCTGTGCCACCAAAACCCACTGCAAAGGCATTCCAGATTTACATACTTATTTTGCAGGGGAGGGGTGGAGAGTATTACCTTGGCCTTTTTTTTTTTATCTCTATGTATGGATTCTTGCATTAAACATATGAAAAATACCCCAGAACACTCAGAAAAGGTCTTTGAAGCTGAAGAATTGGGAGAAGAGCCTTTCTGGAAGGAGCTGATCCATAAGAGCAATCCTCTACACTCTGTCCAAGCTTTGTAAAACTACCTGGGTCAGTGATAATTATCATCAAGGTAAATTATATTCCCTGTCATGTCATATCACAATTAACCAAGCAGCCATAATCATCATCTATCTTGCAAAGCCTGTGAGTAGGCAATTTGCTCTCTGCTGTTGAGAGGTAAGATAGATGCCCACACAGCTGGGAGAAACGTCCGATTTCCTGGCTACACACAATCCATTTCAAAGGCAATAAATGCCCATCAGTGTGCTATTCTGCCATAACCCTTCTCTTCCTACAACCTGACTGTCACAGGCACTCTGCCTTTCTCCCAGCAGCTGCTTCGTTTATCCACTTGTCCATCATTTCTCCAAGTGTGGGCATGCAGCAGGAGATGCAGAATGCCTGTCTGCACTTGGAGAAATCGAGAACCAGCAGATAAATGTATCCCTTGCACATGTGCCCATCGGGATTAATCAGCAAAAGCAAGAGATGGCAAAGCAGAAGAGTCAGTGGTGAATAAAAGACACCCTTAGGGATAGAGGGTGCCTCCCTGCTTCAGTGCACTTCCACCTCCATGAGTTCAAAGTCTCTAAACACACCAGATTTCCTTCAGTGTATTCCTCTACCTCTCTCTACCTTGGCTGCCATCTGGCTTCCAGAAATCAGAGCTGCTGACAGCAAAATGTTTATAACCAACCTACAGCACAACTCCCACCAACAGCCAGTCAGCCCAGAGCCATCCTTCCACTGCTCATAAACAGCCTCAATGAGAGCAAAAATAAAATCTCACAAATGCTAAATTTTAGAAATACTTCTGATCATTACTCACTGGCCTCATAAATCTCTCACACATTAGACAGTCAGACTAAGAGGACACAGAAATTTTGCTCTTATTGTCATAAATATTTCTCATGTTCTTTCTATGGTTATAATAATACAAATTTATTGTTGCTTTAGTTTACTCCCATATTCTGTGTAATTAATCTCGATGTGTTGCCATGTACATCAAGAGACAGTACATTTTGTGCCTGACCATTTGTATTTTTTTCAACAGCAAGTCCCATCTGAGTTAATATATTGTTTTATATTATATATAACCACTGACCATAACTCAGAACACAACACATTTTCATTTTGCTGCCCCATTATTTCTGCAGCAAGTCGATACGATATGAGGTGAAGCGTGCCTTGCTCAGCACTTATTGATCTGTCTGTTTGCCCATTGCTTACATCAAAACACCACTTGTCAGCTCTGCTCTGTTATGATTATCTTATCACACAGGAAGTGACAGCCTCAAAGACTAAATGCTAGGCAACATCCAAGGTCAGGTGACACCAAAAACCAGCCCAAATTATTTTAAGCAAGGCAAAGATCAGCATCTAGTGCTTCAGGATCAAGCCTCCTTTTTACGCAGGGCACCTCTTCATTGCAATCAGGAAAAGCAGCTACTCTAGCAAGGAGAACATGCATGTCAACCAGCTCTTGCAGCACTGAGGCTCAATGTAGGCATGGTGGTACAGTCACAGTACTCCAAAATGAGAGGAACCCCATGGACCACAAATGACAAGACAAGCTGTCTTGATTTTTTGGTTGAAGAAGGAATTTGAAATTTACCCAAAGCTTGTCCATCTTCCTATAAGGAATGCTGACCTCATGGGAGATTCCATGAGTGGAGTAGAAATGTTGTACATTGGTTTGAACTTTTTACTTCCTCAGCAAGTGCTTTTCACACTAGAAAATCACAACCCCGCTTGTTGAGGACACGTAGACTGTTGTGTGTCAGTGTAGCATATCAATAACACTTTTGACCAGGATTGAATGCCCAACTTGTCACCTCTCTGCATATTCAATGAACCCAAATAGTGGATGATGTTCCATCTTGCCCTGGCATCATGTGATAACACATGTGAGCAAAAAAAAATTCACTGCCTCCCCTTTACTGCATGTTTCTCTCTCCCCTGCAGACTTTGGCTCTCAAGAGCCTTGAAATATACATTTGGCAAGGCAACTCTGCTCTTTCTTAACATGCAGCAGGGCAGTGTCTGAATAAATGAATATGATTAGTGAATCCTCGCTTAAAGGATCGATCACCTTATCTATGTAAAAAAGAACTGTGAGAGACAGATGCCAGCTGCCAATGTGCTGATGCATTTTGGAGTTCGTCAGCAGGGGGGGAAAGTAGGGCTGTGAGTGACAGCAGAGCTTCTTGAGGATTTGGGTCATGTTGTTTTAAAATTCCAGACAGGAAAGATTAAAATTTACGGCTAGATTACTGATTGATTGAAATAATGTACCCTCCAATCTGGAAAATGGCAAAGGCCCAGTAGCGACCTCCACTGCACAGTTGTCCTTCTACATAAGGGTCACAGTTTTAAGCAAAGAGATTTCCCGTACTTGGGCTTCTGCAAAGGGGTGAGCCTCTGCAGAGAGAGACATTTAGTACAAGGTGGTTCAGAGGAAAGAGGACCCGAAGTGTCCCCTGACACAGAGGCAATCTAGGGCACTGTGCAATGACAGTGTGCAGAAAATATGAAAACCCCTACACAGAATGTGTTCATTACCAAATTGTCATCTGCTTCAAACCCATGCTTTGGAGGCACTAGGCAAGATCAAGAGATGCTGCCAACCACCATATGCACCCAAGAACCACAACACAGGGGTTGCAAACCCATGCACACTCTACTAAACACCTTCTCTTCTTTTGCCATTCCTTCACTGTGGAAAAACACATAAAGGACTTTCTGGAATGACAGCCAAGGTTGGCATGCAATGGCAGGGAACACAAGGAGAGCTCATTCACCATGGGAGGCTCCATGCATTTTGCCAGAGCACAATGTGGAGCACATTAATTCTGCTTCTCTCAGTGCAAGGCTGCAAAACAGGTTTAGAGTAACTCATTTACACTGTACAATGCCAGTACCCAGGAACTCAACAGTTCACATAAATACAGACCCAAATTATTTATTGTAACATGCTTTTAAAGAGGAACTGAAGTGCATTTCCATGCATTTTGTATTACTGGTGTGGGTTTTTAAATAATCCAGTTACATTAAAGCTAAATCTGATGAAGAAACAGCTGACTAGAGCTGACTTGTGCTCCCTGATTTACAAGTGTTTGATTTCACTTTCATGTGCTAGATTTCTAATTGTAATCTATCCTATTCAAGTTGCAGCCTGCCTGCCACTCACTGCTGGTTACAGAGCAAGGGGGACTCACATCCCTTCCTTCACCTCTCTGTGGCCTGATCCTGCCCTTACAACAAAGCTCACTTGTGGCCTATCCAACACTGTGCTTTTCCCTTTGATGCACACACTTTCCCTGCCATGTCTCTCCCTTGAACCTCCCAGGTTCAGCTTTTGAGTTTCTCATTTTTGCAAGTCCTTGTTCTCTATCAGATAGTCTTTGTCTTCAAGGCTCTCAAAAGCTACCAGCAGCAATTCCCTACTGCAGTTTGCAGAAAATATGGGCAACATCCTTTAAACACACTTCTCCAGCAGAAAAATGAGGGGCTGCTGGCACTATGCTACTTGCATTGCCTGGTGTTTCCATCTCCTGGAACAATGGAAGGGAAAGGTGCTAATGATACAATGTCCATTTTGCAGCTGCAATGTACTTACAGAAGGAGGTAATCTAATTGGTACCATATTACTTTAACAGCAAAATCAGTGACAGGAACATGCACACTGAAGTGCTAGGTCATTTGGGAAGAGTTCATATGAGCTGTGGTGGCTGGGCTCATTGCTGTGAGCTCTGAGAAAATTAGATAGAGGTGAGCTATGAAAGAGGAAAGCCGGAACTAAACTGAAGCCTGTGTGAATCCCAGAAAAGCCCAATAAATTTTCTCTCTTTTTCTTCATCTATTGGGATGTTTTTTTTCAAAGCTTGCAGCTCAGGATCTCTGAGCTAAACACTTCACTTTTTGAAGTCCTGGGGAAGCTGGTGTACAGTCTGGGGAGCCTCCACTAAAACTGATCTTGCATGTAAATCAGTGCAAGGCATGCCAGGGTGCACCAGCCACTGTGGGTCTGCGGATGTCCTTCGGGTCTTTAGCCCTTGGCATCATCTGTGCAATGGGAGCACATCCAGCCAGGGCTCTGATGGCACTGAAATGGTCAGAAACCACAGCCTGGCTGACAGAGTGCAGCTGAGCCTTCATTTAAATACTCACAAGGGGAGAAAAAAAACGGGGAGGGGGGGTGGAATTTCTTCTATTCAGTTCATTCCTTCTATTATTCTTCTTTGCACATGCTGCGTTTGTTTTTGTCATTAGGTTTCCAGTGTCCCTAATAAGATATTAATGAGATGCTAATTCAACATGCAAATTACAGGAGACTGGCATGGTAAGATTGCTATATTTAGAGCCAGAGCAGGATTTTAATGGCTGTCTTCACCCATCTTGTGCCTTTTGTCAATTGCTTTCTTACTCCAGTGAGCAGTGCCGCATCCCTGAAGTGTCTAGGTGACCTTGGAGGTTAGGAAAGAGACAAAAAATCTGGACTATATTTCCATAGTAGTAATGAGAAAATCTCACTATGTTTCAAAGACACTGTCAAAAGCAAGCCCTCTTCTTTGGGGAAAAAAAAAAATAATAAAATAAAGACCTCAGAGCCTTGTCCATTCAGGAGCAATAGCAAGGGGAAAGGAGAAATGAGATGCTCATGGCCACATTGCAGAGTTCAGGAGTGATGCCTGCATCCAGGTCTGACTCCATCACACAGCCTGGTCTGGAGGAGTGGAACAGAGGAGAGGGTTTTTTATGTCCTGTGGTCCAGCACATGCAGCGTACTCTGTCCCATGGCCTGAGGCACAGGCAGGGGCTCTGCTCCTCCATCCATTGACACAGTAGGGCTGTGAGGTGGCTGCCTTAAGCTCACAGCAAGCACACCAGTAGTTTGCACTCCTAAAATGAATGCTGCTGGAAATGTCCCCTTTAGAAAGCAAGCAAGCTGATGACAACAGCTCATGACATGACATGCTCCTCTCCCAGTGAGTGTGAAAGAACACCTTCCCACACTGAACTCGAGGGCCAACTCTGCAAGTTACACCAGAACTCAAGGCTTCTATTTTGTCACCTAGAAATTGAGCATAAGGCTAAAGTCTTCTATTTACAAAAGTTGTAGCACCACAGGCTAAAGAGATTTTTAAGCACAGTAACTTTAAAGGTGCTTAAGCCTGAGAGAAGGCCTAGGTAGTAAAAACAAAACACGCTTTCTTGCCAGAAGCTGTAATCAAGTACCTCACTTCACAGGTTGACATGAGAAGCTTGTCTCTTCAGAAGTTTGATAACCATGTCCCACTGCAGTTTAAAGTCAGTTTTCAGACTGCTGGGACCCCCTATCCTGAAGCAAATTAATTCTGTTCCTGACCATACCAAGGACCAAGTCCTTCAAACTACCAACTCTAGAATACTTCTAAGAATAAGGTGAGTTTTTAATTATTCTTGTTATTACTGAAAAGTGTCAGCAGCAAGCTCACTATCACATTTACTGTCACCATGTTATCATGTGCACATCAGATGCCCCCAGCTCCAATGACAAGTGTACACCCAATCCCTGCCAACAGTCAGTCCCACTCACAGAGAGGCTTTTGTGTGCTTCTCAAAAGCCTAAAACATCTTTTTCCAGTCTATGCGTACAGATACATGTAAAGGGACACCAAAAGGGATTGGCTTACAAAGTTACTGAATCCCCAAAACAGCACTCTTAGGTTGTGGAAACCAGTCATAGCCCCTGAACCACGTGTCTGCTTGGGCAGGCATTGCCACATTCTGTATTTGCAGCTTTGTGTACCAGGCTTCCAGCCCACAAACAGCACTTTTAATGTTACTCTGTTTTCAGATATTACCCTGAATTTCTGGCTGGACCTTTGCTTGCAGACAGCCTCCTGGCTCTGTTGCTTCTTACAGGTTTTGATCATTTGCATCAGCTGAGAAACTGGCTCCTATTTTATGGATTTTTTTTTCCCCTCTGAATCACAGTCTCTGGACTAAAATGGTACCAAAATCTCTGCAGACTTCTCCCTCCCCCAGTGATTTCAGCTGTTTTTATTGCTCTGAGGCACCAGACAGTTTTGTTAATAACAGTAAATCCTTTTAGCCTCTGGTTAGTGCAGGTTGTGCTGTGATTGACAAGGTAATAAAAGTGTTAATGAGAGAAACTGGCACAGCCAGAGATCAATAGTTGCCAATAAGAAAAACAATTCTGATACTTAATTTTGTAGAATTCCCCCAAAGCGGTTGAAAATACATCACAATCGGTCTATTTTATTGTTTAATAGATGTTCTCTCCCTGGTGGTCTCAGATAGAGATCAAATTAACTGGAGATTGGGTGAAATGGCAAAGAAGAGAGGATTCTTGTTCTCCCAAGTTTGCAGGACTGTTGGGACATGGAGCTCTAGGGCAAAGCACATTTCACATTTCTGAAATAAATGTGTTCGGGGCTACCTTTCCCATCCAGATGATTTCCCAAATCACTCCTTTCTGCACATTTTTCCTGCAGTACAAATACAGGGGGGTGGAAATAGCACACAATGACAGCTGCAGTGCCAATGGTCACATTGAGGTTACGGCCAGAAGATCAACCATAATCAAAATGCTGACTCAGTGGTGCTGTCCCAAAGGTACCAAAAATACAGGTAAGCTGAAGGAGTCAGGGAAGATGCCCTTTGAAAAAGAAAAAAAAATAAGATTAGTGCCAGCCTGTGTTTCTGAGAGCTGATCAGTGTGGTAAAAGTAGATGAAGTGCATACAGCTTGTACCACAGATTATCAGTTTCTTGCTAACAGGCTCCTATACACAGCGCACCCTGTGTGGCCCTAAACACCCTTTAACACCCTAAATCCACTCTCACAAATATGTCTGGTGCCAGATGCATATAAAAGCCTAATCTCATTTCAAGGGCAGCTGTTAAATTTAGGAGAATGTGTGCTGGCAGTAGGAAGCACTGCCAAACTGGAAATGCAGTGAGGGGAGGGAAACGATTTTAAGAGGGGCACAAATAGGCTGTAGGTCAAATGGAAGAGAAACTGCTCTGCATTTGTGGAAGTGTGGAAAAGAGGAGAAGAATCAGTCTTTAACTATCCAAAAATGACCGTGAATACATTTGTGTGTGTGTGTGTGTGTGTATACACATTTTTTATATATATACATTTTTATTTGACACAAGATTTCCATTTCTATCCCTGTACTATGAGGGGTTCAAGTGGTACAGAGAGGAGCAGTAGAGGACACTGATACAGGGCTGACTTTGGATTCTAAGTTCACCAGTCAAAAAAATTGGTGGCAAAACTTCACCTATCTTTTGACAAACAGCAGAGCCTTGGCAAAGTTGAAGGCTTTTAGAAATAACTTCACTTTTTTTTTTTTTTTTTAACGTGTAGGAATGACACGTAGGCTCTGACATAGACTCTTCTAGTATTACATCCCACAGGTGTCTTGTGGGCTTTAGGGCAGGCACGGGGAGGCTGGCAAATGCAGATGCTCTCACTTGACACTGGAAAAGTTCTGCACAGTGATAAATGCAGGTTAATTCAGCTACACAGGTATGCAGACAGCAGCATAACAGAGAAGTGCTTTTTCTGAAAGTTTTGGTGTGAGCTCAAAGGTGCTGTGAGCCACACTCTCACCTGGCAGGAAAGGAATCATGACTAAATTTTCCAGCATGGGCCCTTAAGTTTTTGACTAAAACTACATGGATCCAATCCAGGTCTAGTTGGGCATGCAAGGTCTCCAAATTCAGTCTCTGACAAGTCAAGTAGGGATTTTTGTGGAGAAAATACAACTAAAGGAGAGCCAAACCATGGGTAGGTAGATCCAAATCTGCTCTTCCTTGCTCCTCCCATCCCATAGCATAATTAAACAAATATTCCTGCTTGTAGAGGGGAATAATTGGAATCAAAGAGCATGAAGAGAGAGATCAGCATGAAAGGATACCCAGATGAAACCAAGGGGTTTGGCTTATCCCTTTGGCTTTATCCCTGTTTTCTCATCCTGTCTGTTTTAATGTGGCACTAAAACCTTATTGTCTGACTGCATTATTATTAATGACAACTGGTATCCCAGAGGTCAGGGTGGCACTGCAGCTTGCCATTCACTTTGATTATTGATGCACATCACCAGCTTCAGAAATAAGAAGAGATAAATCGAGGATTATTGAATCCCATCTTATGCTGTGTGTTATCGTACACTCTACATCCTGATCGGTTCCTATCAGCTTTTCTCAGCTCACTGCAGGAAGGGAGGGGAAAATCAAGAAGGTTTTCCCTTTATGTTTTCATTCTGCCCACATCTTTACAAATTTGGCCAAAACAAATTCTGACCATCACATTAAAGGCTACATCTGCCTAGTGACTTGGCTCATGACCACTATATTTAGGTATTTAGCTCTTTAGATATCCAAATATGAAAGTATTTAGCTCTTTAGCAACACAAATATTTAGATATGTCCACAGTAGTTGTTGCTGTACTTCAGGACTATCACTGAGACAGGTAGAGGTACATGGTTTAGTCTCGTTTAGTGGGAACAGATCAGACTAAAGAGAACTTAAAGATGTAGATAAAATTCAACATTCTCTGTTAAAACACACTATTCACTGTCATTTAACTCAGATTCAACACTGAACTAAGCAAGCTGAATAAAAGCAGGGGAGTGAATGGGTTTTTCAGACAACAAAAAAAAGTAATAATATCTCAAGTGTATGAAGTATTTTCCCAGCAGAGTCTTTCCAACCCAAAGAGCCATCTCTTACATGGCATATTCAAAGAGAGAGAATTTATGGGTGAAAAAAAAATTAACAGATTCTCTGCATCAGCCAAGAGTCTATTCCACATATTGGGCATCCCACTAAAATAATAATAATGTATAATTCATGGAAATGTATGCAAAAGCCAAACGAGAGAAGCTATCCATATGCACTAAATACCCATGCTAGTTTTGAAAGGCAGCTCAGAAGGAATAGTAGCCTTTTATCTATGCTATCATTTACTAGCCAGGTAACTGAGCTCTCAAGTTCCAGCAGACTGCATGCTCCCAAACGTAACTCACAGTGTTTGTTGGTGATAAAACAAGATTAGGAGAATGGGGGTTAGGAAAAAGCTTCCTGTAGGGAACACTGCCCACACCAGTACATGGCTTTTCCACATTTTCATGCAAGGCACAAGTAACCTTGTTAGCTTTTCCTTATATACCTTCAATTATGACCAAGAGGCAGGTTGGCGTGCCACATAAGTTAAAGAAAAGATCTTTGGCAACCCCCCTTTCTGAACTGAAGCAATGAAATATATATATATGTATATTATACATATATACACCAGCTCAGTTTTCCTCCCTTTCAATGCATGATGACTACCTCTCACAGATGCAATGACAAGAGGTGCCTGTGGCAATCGCACGGTCCCCTTCTCCTTCGGAGAACTGGCAGAATGAAGGGGAAGAAAAGCCCAGAAGCCTTTTTTAGCCTCCTTATTTTTCTTTGTCACATCATTAAGGGTTCAATGAATCTCCAATTAAATTTCCCTGACTGCTGTCACCATTTTGATTGATAGGTGTCCTTGGATCAACCTCAGTAGGGCATGTTGTAGCACCGAACTCCCCCTTTCCACTCACCATCCATTATCAGCCCCTTGTCATCATTACCTTCACATGTCAGTTCATTTACCACAGGAACGGTGTCACCAACCAATAGGGGAAATAGAAAAACATTTGTTACAAATAGGGAAAAACGTTAATAAATCAGGTTGGGCTTCAGCCTGAAATTCATGGAGAAACAGTTTATCTCCAGTGTGCTTGTTCACCAGTTGCCCTTATATAAAACTCCAAAAACACACACACGCACAAATACAGAAGGAGCAAACAAACAGGGTAGAGCCTGTTTAAAGGTGCTTGTAAAGGTGCAGATAAAGCTAAAACAGGTTTTACAGCTTTGGACTTCATTTTGAACCCCCAAAATATCTGGATCCTTGAGTTAACTTCAAAACCCTGTCACACTAACAATATTTAAGCTACAGAGGCTAAGAGTCCTCGTTACTGACATTTCTGGAGATTTTCTACCAAAATAGTTTTTCATCAGAAAGTAAAAACTTTGTCAAAATCAAAGCCATTTCTACAAAAGGGTCATTTGTGATGAACTCCCCATTGGAAAAAAACCCAAAAAACAAAAAACCAAAAAACCCAAAACAATCAGGAAGAAAGAAACAGGATATCTTATGCTTATAGAAATTTCTTTTTTTCCCATTTCATCTGTTTAGAAACCTTACGATAAAAAAGGTATTAAAAATGAAATGTGCAAAGTACAATATAAAATTTTAAATTTGTGAAAAAAGTATTTAAATTAAGTTTAAATTTAAATCTGATTCAAAAGTTACATTAAATTTTCCTCTGACTTTTGCAGCTTTGTGTCAGAACTTGGCTCTGTTTGGGAACTCCTCTGAAACCCAGAATATCTGCATGGGATGGCAGCACCATTCTGTGTTTGGCACCAATGCCAGGAGCCGTGCACACAGATTTCAGGTTACATATGAACTGTCCCACTGACCTAGCTAGGACAATAGCCAGGTTTTTGTTCCCTGTTTGTTCAGCATCTTGTGGAGTATGAATCTGTTTATGACAGACGTGCCTGTCCCTGATGTGATTTATCACATAAAATGGTCTTTATACATTTCACACCAAGGACTGAATCCCCAAGGACTGACATAGAACTACTGCTGCAATCCCTCTTCTTTTTACCTCTGATCACCATGAAAGGATAGAAACACTCCTAGATGCCTGGCAATTGACAACTCAGCAGGGAAGGCCTGCCCTTCAAAAACAAGTAAGTAAAACCAGAACAGCCTTACTAAGTTATTTGTAAATGAAACCTAACTGCAAGTGTGCTGCAACACACCATCATCCCCATTGCAACAACAGCTCCCGGTATGGGAGGCAGCCAGCACACCTTGCCCCGAAACCCTTAGGGCTCAGTGAAATGCCTCTCATTTGCATGAGTTTCATCATTTGCTAGAGGTTTATCCACCACAGTAAGAGACACATGTGTGCCTGCAACACACTGGACCGTTTTATCCAAGATACAGTTCAGTCCCTACCTGTAGTTCCCATGAGCTCCATCTATTCCCAGGAAGACAGCTAACCTCACAACAGGGGAAGACCAGCTTTTCCCTTAGGGAATGTTTGGAATACCATCTCAGCAATTAAAAAGCTTCACTGCTATTGAAATTAAGAGGATTAATGCTTTTAAACCCCAGGGATCCCTGGTTCATCAATTCACCAGCACACATTTTTTCCTATCTGGTTTAACTAATTTTAGCTGGATCAGCTAAGGATCCAGGAGCAGCAGGACAGTGAGTTCACATGGGGCAAGAGCCGCTTGGTGAGCAGAGGCTGCAGGTTTGCAAAGGCTACTCCAGAGCACCACAGCACCTTGCAATTTGCCCTGATTTATTATGCAATTAGCAGTGAGTGTGTCTCAGTGCACCACAAGAGACTGGCAGAGCTCAGTGTTTAAAGCTGACTTTGTACTCAGGCACCTAAATATCTGCCCTGGTTTTCTTCGCTGATTTCAATAAGAATTTTGTCTGAAAATTAAGGTAACTCCTAGAGATTCCCAGTGCAGAAAATCTCAAAGACAAAAAACTATGAACCATAATTTTAAGTGGATGACTTTCATGTAACCTCATCAGACTGAATGCTACAGACATAGAGAAGAAACTTAGTTTACTGTAAAGCCACAGTACAAATGCTTGCTGTGGAACGGAGATGCATAGACAGACCAGAAATGAAGAATTCCTGTGGGAAATCAAGTCATATGGTGGCTATAAAAACCAGATGCACATGGAGACGTGGAGAAGGTTTTAAATACATATGCATGGACCATGATAAACACTAGGCCTACAAGGGCTGGGTGGAGCACATGTGGCTGCTCCCCATACCCAGACCATTTCACCAGGAGGGAGAAGATGGGGGTGAACATAACCTTTCAAAGGTTAATGTGGTTTCACTTGCCCAATTTTGTCTGTACTTGCTTTTGTTCAGCTGAAATCCTCTGTTTGTGACAAAACTCTCGACTCCTGGGTCCCTCACAAGATGGATCAGCAAAATGACAGTCACCCACTGCAGTTCTATTGAATATTTGTTCCAGTGGTTGCCTCTTGCTTGGTGGAAAAAGGGAGATAGGGCACGATAATTAACTTGGGGCTTTTTTGGATGGGTATTCTGAAGTCTCCGAGCGTGTCCCAGCTCCCATAGCCTATTGAATGTGCCCTCAAGGCAGCTTTCCTTCCTTTTGCCATTCACAGCAGTATCTCTTTTTTAATTTTTCTGTGCATTATTGAAAGCCTCTAACCTAGCAAGAAATTTTGTAGGGTAGAATCACTCCTCTTTTACTAAAAAAATCTTCTTCTAGTTCTTACAGGAAGATGAGCAAAACAAAAACACAGAGAAAGGAAAAAATTAAGTTAATCTTGGAGGAGAGTGTCCAGAGGTGAACTAGAGCCTTTCATCAACAGGAATGGGATGTAATGCTGCTCTTGCTATCATAGGAGAAAATTCTGCTGCCATAATGTGTCTTTTTCCAGTACTTGTACATTTCTTCCTCTCCTTGCTAGCAAACTGAGAAGATTAAGATACAGAAATGCCAAGCTGCTAAAAGAGCCAGAGCAGACATCAGAGAAATAAAAATGAAATAAAACCCAACTGCACATACCTTTTAGTGATACTGTTTGTAGGAGATGTCTGAATTGCAGTCATAAAACCAGGAAAAAGCACTGAAGGGATGGGAGAGCTCTCCCTAGCACTGCAGGCCATGAGCAAACCCTAGGCTATCCTTGGGCATTGGTCGCTACACACATTTTCCTCTTGCTTTTGCTCAAGACACCAGCTTGACCACATGAAGAAAAGTTTACCTAAAAATAAACCAAGCAATAATTCAGCCTTTTTAAAAAAGTAAATTTAAAATAAACTGTCATTTACAGTCTTAAGACCAAATTTGTCAAGAAAGATTGGCAAGATCTTCCCTCCTGTAAAGCCAGGCTGCTGCCTCAGGTGAACTGGCCCCGGGCCTCCACACTCCAACAGCTGCACCTGGGCCCCAGGGCCACCTGACTGAAACAAGGCCTGAAGGAGAAGCTCACTGGAGGACATTTTTAGCCAACACCACATGGAAAAGCAGCATGTTTGCACTGCCCCTCACACCTCCATGCCTGTGGCTCTGTGTCGATGGCAGGCGCCGGCCTGTGGAGCTCCCCGCGAGCTCCGGCGGCTCTGCGGCAGCCCCACAGGCGGGCACTGCACAGCCCCTTGGCAGTGCCTCGGGGGAAAAATGCATTCAAGAAAGGGCAAAAAGCAACAGTGAGGAGTGAGGGGCGGAAATGTGGAAAACAGCCCTGAAAGCACTGAAAGGAGGGCAAAAAGAGGAAAGGGATAAGGTGATCCCCCTGCAGCCAGTGGAGCAGAAGCCCCATGCCTGAGCTGAGGGGTATTTCCTGCAGCTGTGACTTATTTAAATTAATCATCATTAAATTATCATTTTTGAGAGATGGAGAACAATTAAAATATTATTCCTGATGACTAAGCAAACCTAAGTGCCATGAAAATTAGTTGTTCAGCACCATCACTATCAAAAACGAAGTTCACTTTGGATGTGCAATATGTCTGATGAGCATGGTGAAAAAAAATGTAATAAAAAGTGTTAATTTAGGCAAGTGAATAAAATAAGAATTTTCTGACTATCTATCAGCTGTTTAACAGGGTATCTGCTATCAAATTAAGAAGTGCAAAGGGGTGCAAATCCAGAGAGAGAAGGTCTTATCAAGTTCAGTGTAGTTCAGCTTTCTTGGACCTCACTCAGCTCAGCGCCATTCAAATCATGAAGAGAAACCATCAGAACTACTAAAAAAGAACTAATTGCAAAGGTCTTCTGAAATTATTTCCCAGTGTTAGACTGAAAGGAGATTTTATATTTTTTCCTCACACACACACCAAACTAAAGCTCAGCCAGGAAGATTTTTAAGGGTCTAAAAGTTACAAAGAGTGAACAGGGATCTTCTTAGCCAACTATGCCTGCAGCTGGGCTGGAAACTTTTAGTCTGAGTCCTACCACACATTTCAGAGAGCACAGAGCTTTGCTATGAAGACTTAAGGCAGAAGGACACACACCACATCTTGATGAGCTGCTTCCAGAGTTAATTCCCTCATTGTTAAAATCTGACTTTTGTTTTGTAGCCATCAACTTTCAGACTTCAGATCTCAATGCACCCTTGTGTGTTCGACTGAAGAGCTCTTTAGCTAAAGAAAACATGGATATATTCAGCTTTTGATCAAATCACTTTCTGGTTTTTTCTTTGTCAAACAGAATGGGCAGAGCTTCTGGAAAGCTCCTACATCTTTCATTGTGAAGGGCAATCATGGAAAATGCAAAGTGGGGGCTTGATGTAGACCTTACCCTTTTAACTTTACCTTTTTTTAAATTCAGCTGTACCTTCTTTGAGGACATATACTCACACTGAAAACAGAAGATGGTCACTATCTTGTGCCATACTGGCACAAGAGACCAGCTATTTCCCAGCTCTGCATCTCAGAGAATTCAGGGAACCTCACACACTGATCGCAAGGAGGTTAACACTGACCAAACAATGAAAAATATTCAAATACATAATAAAGAGACTTCTACTGACTTTAAAGTTTTGCTTCAAGTAGCATCTGGTTGTTTGGGGTTTTTTTTTTCCCTTAACCTAGTTCACCAGTATTTTCTTTTCGATAATAACTAAAATGAAGTGTTCCCCCCAGCTGTTTGTATGAAACAAGGCAGAGACAGGAAGAGTTTGATGTCCATTTCACTGCAATAGTGAGTAAAAATGCAGATAAAAGAAAATGATGCATAATTATTATCACCATTAACACCATCTGTCATCACCCAAATATGCTGGTGGGTATACTGCTTACATTTTTTCATATACATATATATACACACACACAAACCTGGATATAACCACCCCCAGGGAGCAGATTCTACAGGACAGAGCATCTCTCTTTGCTCTACTACTGCAGCATCACAGTTCCAGCTCTCTTGGAGCTGCTTGCTCCTCTTTTAACATCCCAAGCAGCACTCAGGGGAGCAACAGATGCAAAGCAACCCATGGCTCCCTGCCCCTCCAGTCATCTGAGGAGGCAGAAGATCCATAAGGTCTGATCCACCAGACTCAGACTTCCCTTTGTAAGCACAAAAGTAGTGATTCAAATACATAATATCCAGCTCCTGAAGGGGAAGACCTCTTGTTTTATTCTTCTTCCATGAGGTCCCACAGCTGTGCCTTTGAACTAGCCTTTTTTTCCCCCATTATTGAAGAGTCATGACATTTTCTTTATTTAGCACTTGAGGTTTTGTTTAAAAATATGAACTACCTAATCTGTATAACTCTTAACCAGCAATGTGAGCCATCTGCACATATTTATAAAGTGCACTGGCTGGAGATACATTAATGCTGGAATATGGCACACATACATATTCCTGCTTGGGATATATTTTTTAAATGCTCTTTTTCTCCAGAGGAGGCAAATGACTAATTGCTTCTGTTGTTTAGGTGCTTGAAGTGGAAAATGGGCATTTCTGCTGTTCTGCCTCCATTTCCAGGTGTTGAGTCCACACATGTACAATAAACATCAAGTAATCCACCTTGGCAAAAACTCCCTCTTTGCCCTCGCCCCTAGGCTAGGACTAATTGCTGCCTGCATGTGTATGTCAAACTCTCCCAGATGTTTTATGATTTACTCTTGCAAATGAAAATCGATCTGAAAACATGTGAATGAATCCAAGGTTGATCACACTTCTGCTACTGACTCCAACTTTCCTGCTGCATACCTTCAAAAATAGGGGTACTGCCCATGTTTTATCCTCATCAAAAAACAAATTTAGGTTCCTAAAGTGTTATCTGTTTGGAATTTAAATGACCAAACCATGATGCTGAAAAAACATATCATGCTAAATTGCCAGAAAGTTTCCAGGTGCTCCAGTCCTCCTCTGCATACTGGAAAAATCAAGGCCAAGCCACTGGATTTCTGTTCACATACAATCCTAATAACAACCTCAAACCAGGAGTACCTCACCCATTTCCCCTGGGCTTGGTCCAAGGCCTCCTGTATCCTGGGAATTCATGCCAAAAGCAATGGGAGCTGTTGCTGAGAGAGAGAGATGTGGTCACAGTTCTCATCTTCATGTGGTGAAAATGGACCCCTTCACTGAGCAATCCCAACACCAGCTGTGCTTGAAGAAACTAAAGATGCATCTGTCCACGCAGGTAAACAAAAGAATTTTGTGCTCCTCCTTCTATTCCATAAATAAAAGTATGCATTGAAAATTAATGCATGGTTGGACTGACCCTTTCCAGCTCATTGGCTGCAGAAAAGTATTTTGAAAATTACTTTAATGCATATTTACTCAATGGACCAGAATGATTCACTTCAGCACATGAATATGCCTTATTAAAAACCTGCTTACACACAAGTTACTCAAACCAGCCCTTTTTTTCAACTCTCCAAGGCATGTATGAAATACCATGTTCATTACATATAAGTCTGGGAAACCATTATTTCATCTATCTTCTCCAAGAGAAAAGGGTGTGCTTTAAAAAGAGCAGAATAAAAATGATTGCAATGAGTGCTTCAGATGCTATGAACTGTCTGGAGAAAGTCTGTCTGAAGCTGAGTGATGAGCCAGCTTGGGTAGCAAGTTTTTAACGGGGCCTGTTGTGATAGGACAAGGGGGAATTGCTTTAAACTGAAGGAGGGTAGATTCAGACTAGATACAAAGAAGAAATATTTTACTATGAGGACAGTTAAACACAGGAGCAGGTCTCCCAGGCAGATAATAAGTGCCCCATGCCCGGGTCAGGCTGGATGGGGTTTTGAGCAACCTGATCTAGTTAAAGATGTCCCTGCTCATTGCAGGAAAGTTGGCCCTTTCAAATGAAAGCATTCTATGAATCTATATCTCTTCCCACACTCTCACACTCCATATAAAGCCTCCTGCAGAGGGTGCAGCCCCCCAGGGTGCAGAGACACTTTTGCAAAATGTTTCAAAAAGGCTCATTTTTCAGTGAGATAAGAAAACCTTTCCATTATCTTCATCCTCTGTGACAGGTCATCCCACCAGCTACGTGAGACTGCATCGCTCGATGTGTCGGGGCCAAGCAGCACCCGAGCAGCCTCACAGAAAAGTGCCTTAATTGCTGGTAATGCAATAGGTCCACTTAGCACCAGCAAAGCAATTCAAAAATGGAATCAAACATTTTCTGGACACACATTTAGGGAGCAGCCAGCTGTGTTGGCATGTTGCTCCATTACTTAACCACTGGGTCATATATCTGTGACTGCAGATGGCTTTTACATCCCCACCTCTTAAGCAGCATCTGATACCATGACCGAACGCTGGCCCAAAGGGAAGGATGCAGTCATTCTGACCAGAAAGGCTTTTTCCTTTAAATTAAACACCATCTCAGGCAAGGCATGAGAAGGTTTTTCTGTGTCCCCATTAGACCCAGTGGAAAGAGGCCTCCTTAGCTCCAGCATGAGAAGCACTACCCATGTGCAATTCAGCTGCAGCTCTGCCTTGCAAAGTCCAGGGTTGGGCAAATAAAATTACCTTTCCCCATCAGTCTCTCACCAGCACCCCAGGACACCCACATTGCTTCTCATGGAGAACTTCTAGTGATGTTTCTTGAAGACATTTTTGCTTCAACTCCCCTTCATCCCAGTTTTTTTTCTTCCAGGCATCTCTAAGGAATCCACAGCCTCCAGGGGCAGCTGCAAAAACATCACCATGCCAGTATTTGCAGTGTAAATCTGCTAGGTTTAATGCTGACACAGCTACAGCTGCTTAGCTGTTGGCTGCACAGGGAAGGCAACAAAGAAGATCAGAAAAAAGTGCCTTTGTCTACCTGAGCAAATGTACCAGAAAAGTAACAGCACAAAATATGAAAACATAATGGTCTTACAAACAGACCCATGGGGCATCAATTTACCAAGTACCAATGCAAAAGTATTCACACTATGGATCCTGCTGCAGGCCAGACACTCTGTGGCACAGAGAATAAATGGTGTAGACCACAAACTTGTGGTTCCTGGCTCATTGTACTTACACAGGCTTTGACAAATGCCTTGGTGAACAGCTGTAGCCTCTCACTCCCATCCTCAACCACAAGCTAAGTGTCCAAATGCCCCAACTTTATCAGAACTACTTACTTGGTTGAATATTTTGATGCTTCGGATTATATAGTGAAGGACTGTTTTGTTCAAGGAGAACAATGATGGGTGAAAATTGCATAAAGCTCCTCAGAATGTATTTCCTTATTTGCATGCTTCTCATGCAAGAGAAGCCACATATGGTAGCAAATATTTTACAAAATCTATTCCACTTGTAGAATAATCCTCCAAATTATTCCATGTTAAGGACCCATGATGTATAAAATAAGATGTAGGCAGTACCATATGAGACACTTCAGGTTAACCAAAACAGTTTGACTCAAAATTAAACTTCTCACTCCATGTTTGAGAACAGGCTTTTCATATTGTTGAAAGCAATTGCTCCCAGAATTAAAAACTGGGACATTTCTTTTTATTCCCCAATTTCACCATGTTTCCATATACTACTTGAAAAAAATCTGTCCTTTCATTCACACAAAACTGCTTCCAGGACACACTTGGAAACAGAGCATCAGCCCAAACTGCACTCTTATAGCAAATACAGCCCTCACTCCAACACAGGTGACACATACGTGAGGAGAGTTCTGCTTTCTTCCCATATAAATATTTAACTGGCTCAGACCCAATTTGCCTGAAGCATCAAGCCTTCTCATTGATTGCTCTGCTAACTTCTTGTTAGTGCTGAAGATCATCTCCGTGTCCTGAAAAAGAATGTTGGCATAACCTTGAAAATGAAGAAATATTTACTGGGGAGAAAGAGGAGCGAGTCTTCAATGTTGAGAAGAAAATTAGTTTGAAATCTTCAGTCTAAAGCAGGATGGGAAATGGGGAAGTTCCTGGGGTTTTTAGAGCTCCCAACCAAACAATTTTATTCTTCTGGTTTTTTGAAGCTATGAAGTGGGCCACCTCCTGCTTCACTAAAAGGTCCACAAAAAAAGGGAGAGGTTTAAGAGGATGGAATTTGGTTTCAAAGTAAGAAACAGACCAGTGGTTAGCTTTTGAAGATAAGTATTGCTGGATGCTACACAAACCTGTCCCTTAAATAATGCCATGTACTGAGAATGCTGTCCTTTGCATGTCCCTTTCATGCTGTGCCTATGGGATTACACATTGTACCATTGCTTGCTGAGATTTCACAAAAACATGAACAGGGTATGTTGTCCCAAACCTGGAAAAATACAAGCGCAGAGAAATTTTCAGTCAGGTCTAAGTATGTTTGTCCAAAAACAAGTTATTTTAGCTCAGCACTGTGTGCTAATCCTTTCCCATGATCCAAGTCAGATCTGTGATGGTATTTCCACTTAAACATGGACATAGATACTCTCAGCATGAATCCAAGGGCTCAGAGGGGCAAGGTAGGATGGACACAGCTCCAAACTGCTGCTGAAAACAGGAATTGTCTCCTCACTGCATTTATCTCCATCCTTAAACAGGTGTTTTTCTCCAAGGCATCAACCTTTTTCATCTCATAACCTTGTGGAGATAAAGCTTGGCACTTGGTATATTTCTTTGTTTTTTAAATCTGGCAAAATTCGTCATGATTTGCAAGAGCTGTAGAGAAAAGATAGGGAGACATCTTGTCCCAAAGATCATATTTATGATTGTTTGGCTCAAAATAACACATTGCTTTTCTCAGCACGTGCTGTGTGCAGGTAGCAAACTCTAAAACAAACAATTTAATTTCTAAAATCAGAAAAAAAAAACTCTTCTGTGATAAGATTAGGAAGCAGGCAAGAAAGCAATTCTTCTGGGAGGAAGAAAACCACAGCTGTGAAACAACCCTTAGGGGCTTTAGAAGAAAGGCTTGATCTTAGGTGATACATGTGGTCCTGCCTGAAGAGATGGTGCTGGATGGCTTCTCTGGGGCTCATATAAAAATTCCTGGTTACCAGTATCCTCAGTGCCAGCAAACATGTGTTGTAGCCAGGCTTCAATCGAGAGCTCAGATAAAGAGCATGTTTTCCTCTGGGGAATTTGGGTGGCATAAATCTGTACACTTAACAGGTTTGAGTCTCAAGGGTAGGCATGCTCCCATTGCAAGCGCTTTTCTTACGGCTAGATAAAAGCCTCCCATAAATAAAGCTTTGAAATCTTCCAGGAGAAGTTAGCTATACAAATTTGGGCACATGAAGCTCAGTGTAAGCAATAATTCCACATATTTTTATTAGAAAGTAGATATATAGGAGCAGCAATACATGATAAATCAACATATCTGCCTCCTTACTGCCTTTTATGATGGGCATTAGCAGTAGTGACTGTCGCAGAGATCATAACAGCTTTATTTCCACCATCTCTGTAAGACAAAATCAAATATAAGCAGTTGATATTATTTTTTAAGTATAAAGTCATTTCACTTGCTTTGAAGTGGTGACAAAATCATTCCTGGTAAACATCAAATTAGGGGAGGGAGGGAGGGAGGGAGGGGGGGGGGAGGGAGGGAGGAAGGCAGGGAGGAAGGCAGGAAGGCAGGAAGGCAGGCAGGAAGGCAGGCAGGAAGGCAGGCAGGCAGGCAGGAAGGCAGGCAGGCAGGCAGGCAGGAAGGCAGGCAGGAAGGCAGGAAGGCAGGCAGGAAGGCAGGCAGGAAGGCAGGAAGGCAGGAAGGCAGGAAGGCAGGAAGGAAGGCAGGAAGGAAGGCAGGAAGGAAGGCAGGAAGGCAGGAAGGCAGGAAGGCAGGAAGGCAGGAAGGCAGGAAGGCAGGAAGGAAGGAAGGAAGGAAGGAAGGAAGGAAGGAAGGAAGGAAGGAAGGAAGGAAGGAAGGAAGGAAGGAAGGAAGGAAGGAAGGAAGGAAGGAAGGAAGGAAGGAAGGAAGGAAGGAAGGCAGGAAGGAAGGAAGGCAGGAAGGAAGGAAGGCAGGAAGGCAGGCAGGAAGGCAGGCAGGAAGGCAGGCAGGAAGGCAGGAAGGCAGGAAGGCAGGAAGGAAGGAAGGAAGGAAGGAAGGAAGGAAGGAAGGAAGGAAGGAAGGAAGGAAGGAAGGAAGGAAGGAAGGAAGGAAGGAAGGAAGGAAGGAAGGAAGGAAGGAAGGAAGGAAGGAAGGAAGGCAGGAAGGCAGGCAGGAAGGCAGGAAGGAAGGAAGGCAGGAAGGAAGGAAGGCAGGAAGGAAGGAAGGCAGGAAGGCAGGAAGGAAGGCAGGAAGGCAGGAAGGAAGGCAGGAAGGCAGGCAGGAAGAAGGCAGGAAGGAAGGCAGGCAGGAAGGCAGGAAGGCAGGCAGGAAGGCAGGCAGGAAGGAAGGAAGGAAGGAAGGAAGGAAGGAAGGAAGGAAGGAAGGAAGGAAGGAAGGAAGGAAGGAAGGAAGGAAGGAAGGAAGGAAGGAAGGAAGGGACTCATTTGGGTTTTATTGGTAGGATTTTCTTGGAGCCTTGGAAGTAGCTGACATGATTTTTCCAGTGCACAGACATCACAGTGTCTCCCTGACAATTTGGGGGTTTGGGGTTGTTGATGGCTACACAGGGACTGCTGACCTCTCCAGTAGGGTTCTGGCATGAGTTTTGCTGTTGCAATGTGGATATGACCAGCAAAAAAATGTTTAATTTTTTTCAGTTGTCTCCTTGAATAAACCAGCTTCCATATAATCTGATTATGCATTTAATATAAACATATAAATTAATTAGATAATTGGTAAATAGGGCTTTGGCAACAAAATTATTTTAATACAGGTTTGGAGAAGCTAGACTGTCTTAAAAAATATTTTTCTCTTTCTAGGGTAGGATTTAAAAGACAGTTACAGGAGTTTTCCACCTAAACCTAGATCTATAAAAGTCCAGGCACTCAGCTCTGACTGGGAACTCCCTGGAGCTCTTTACAAGCTTCAGAAAGAAGAGGCTGTTTGGTTGGCATCAAAGTAATGTGGCCTTGAGCCCTTCATTATCTGTTCACCCAATATATACCATGCAGTGAACAGCTTGGTGAGTTGAATGCCAAATGGTTGCTTTATTTTGCAGCTGCAAATTTGCTTTTTGAATTCCCATTGTAAGCAAGACTGGAAGCAGTGTCATGTAAGACAGTAGCACTACACAAGGTGAAAGGTAATTTTATCCAGTGTTTCATCTTTCATGGCCACACTCATCATAATCCCACCCCTTTCAGACTCTTGCCTTCCATAAAACGACCCATGCCTACCCTGGAGAATCATCAGACACATAATTGCAGTGTTCCTCTTTTGTGGTTAGTCCTGCAAAATAGTGCTTGGTCCATATGTTGTGCTGACACTATGGAAATGATGCTACGGAGTAATTACAGGAGGGGACACTCGGAGCGGGGAGCTTCGCGCGCGCTGCTCTCCCACGAGGTGCACAGTTGCGAAGCAACCTGACACATCTGCCAGGGCTGTCTAAGAAACTATTAGCCAGTTGCTACCTCCTGTGCTCAAGAGCTGCAGGCAATTTCACAGTAATAGTTTCTCGGCTTCCTTCACGCAGGCGACCGTGGTGCCGAGATACTGACTTAAGTATGTACCACGGAATGGCATCCTTAATGGAGGCTTTACAGGAACAAAATGTATATGGGTAATCCACAAAGGCTGGTTGCAACTGACAGCTTCGTTATTGCTCTGAGGATGCATGGCAGGCACCGCGGGCCAGGAGCAGCCATGGGAATGGACAGCTTTGATTTGCAGGAATGATTTACAGCCCACCTACATGGGCTCAGGGATAAAATCAGAAGCACCTGTGCAGGGAGCCCCTAGAAGTGCAGTGTTGGGTTTGTGTGGCCAGGCAGGGCAGGGTACAGTAGGAGGGTGTGCTATAAGGGTGGCTTCTGTGAGAAGCTGCCAGAAGCTTCCCCCATGTCTGATAGAGTGTCCCAGCTGGCTCCAAGACAGAACCACTGTCCATCAGTGGTGACAGTAGCACCTCAGGAATGACAGATTGAAGAAGGGGCAAAAATTACCTCAAGAGCAATTGCAAGCAGAGAGTGGAGCAAAAACATGCGAGAAGAACAGCCCTGCAGATACCCAGGTCAGTGCAGAAACAGGGGAAGGAAGTGTCCCAGGCACCAGAGCTGAGATTCCCCTGCAGCCCATGGTGTAGTAGCTCTGTCCCTGAAGCCCATGGGTGAGAAGTGATCCCATGAAGAACTCCATGACTAAGCAGATGGATGCCCAAAGGAGACTGTGACCCTGCGGGAAGCTCTCGCTAGAGCAGGCTCCTGGCAGGACCTGTGGCCCTGTGGAGAGAGGAGCCTGTGTTGGAGCAGGTTTTCTGGCAGGACTTGTCACCCCACAGGGAACCCACACTGGAGCAGTCAGTGTCTGAGGGACTGCACCCCATGGAAGGGACATACACTGGAGCAATTTGTGAAAAACTCAAGTCCATGGGAAAGACTCGCGCTGCCAAAAGATCACGAAAGACTGTCACCTGTAGGAGGCAACCCATTCTGGCGCAGAAGAGTGGGAGAACTCCTCCCCCTGAAAAGGAAGGAGCAGCAGAGTGAACATGATGAACTGACTACAATCCCATCCCTCTGCACAGTTGGAGGTAGAAAACTTGGGAGTAAAGTTAAGCCCAGGAAGGATGAAAGATGGGGAAAGGTTTTTCAAGATTTAGTTTTTATTTTCATTATCCTACTCTGATTTCATTGGTAATGTTAAATTTTTCTCCAAATTACATCTGTTTTGCTTGCGATGGTAATTGCTGAGTGGATCTCTCACTGTCCTCATCTCAACACATCAGGCTTTTCATCTATTTCTTCTCCCCTGTCTAGCTGAGGAGAGGAATGATAGAATGGCTTTCATGGGCACCTGAATTCCAACTGTAGAGAAGCAGAGGTGACTTTTGGGGAGCCTAGAGCTCTGGCTTGCAGAAAGGACCACGAGCCAAGTTCTTCCACAAACACAAAAAGAAGGGAGACTTCTATGCAACCAAGTTGGGCTGAGTATGGAAGTTCCCAAATGTAGTCTGACATCAAAGTGAATAATTTGCCTTTTTGGTTTTTTAATAAGAGGGAAAATGAATGTGAAAGCAAAGGCAGTTCAGGTATATCCATGTACAAATCTAGGTTTAAGGTTCATTGCAGGTGAAGGAGTAGGAGACCATGCTAGCATATGTTGGGAAGTTGATTTAAAACATCTGAAAGCTTAAATGACACTTAGTGCCTTCAGAAAACTACCTGAATCCTCAGAGCAAGAGCAAGGTCTAAATTTTGACAGGATGTATATCCAGTACCCAGAGACATCTCCTGATGTACAGCTTCCCTTTCACAGTATTCCCTGCCCAAATGGAGGCAAAAAAAAAAAAAAAATTAAAAAAAAAAAAAAATCCACTAAAGGACTGAGCCCCGGAGGGGATGCATTAGTTGGCATTATTTTCTCAGTCGTCGAGTTTCAGCGATTCAGAACAAGTAGCGATGCCTCTCTCTACGGCTTTAATGACGTCTGCTGTCAGACACATGAGCCACGGGAAAGGACAGGGCTGTAACTTTATTTTAAGCCGGATAGGCTGTAGCTAAATCTCCTGAATCCCTTTCAGCTTTGGAAATGGTTTTCCCCTATCTCTGCCTTCTACCTGGTGCCTCCACATTGTTTGTGCTAAAAGGGGAATGATACTTTTAATCTCGAAAATGCCTTTGGAGCTTTGGAGTGGATCATTTTAAAGTCAACAGTGTTTAAAGCACATTAATGAGGGTATTCACCATAAAACAGTTTTATTTCTGTGTGTAACTGATAAACATGAATATGAGAGAATATAAGGGAAAAGAGGTGGGGAAACAGTCCTGCTTGGAAAAGCAAACAAATCACGGATCCGTGGTAAAAAGGATATCAAATTATTATAACGCTAAAGCTGGCTGTGAATCTTCTAGTGGAACATAATTTTCTTTTTTTTTTTTTTCTCTCTCTTTGGGTTTAAGTTCACAGCCCAGCACTTTGCCTGGTGTTCAGAAAATTATAGTCAGACTACATTGTGAGAATAGCATTACCTTATAAGTTTTTTAAAACAAAAATGGTAGCTGATGCTCATCATGCTGGCTTATTCCTGTGCAGACACAAGGTAGTAAAAAACATGAGGGTAGTAGCAACTGCTGCCTCCTGGTAGATAGCAAAATTAAAGAAAAAGTTTTAAGACAATTTAAAAATTAAGAAAAAAGCAGGTCAGATTGGTTCTGAGGCCACAGATGTCCCTTTTTCACAGCTCTCCAGATCAATGTAGGGTTTTGTTGAGATAGCCACAAAGAGGTGAACTGGGTGAAAGTGCCATCTATGTATCTTTACACAGAAAAGGCAAAATTTGCAATCAACCTCCCACAAAAAAAATGTACAAAAAAATTTATACCAAATAGACCTTGAGGGCATCAGGAACGAGATGTACTTACCAAATAATCCCAGCAGCACCATGTCCTGGTATCACTGAACCCGACACTCCTTTTGCTGTTGATTGCAATGTGATCCTGAGCTCTCTCATTATCGTTTTAACCACACTTTGGTGGGGTTGGCTTTGGAGAAGCACTGAAATGTTACAGTGAGATAAAGAGTAAATTCTTGTCTGTATCCCCTGGAAAAAAAAAAAAAAAAGTTAAAGGAATGATTTTGAAAAAGAATAACTATTCTACGTCACCTCTCTAAACTAAAAGGAAAAACAGTTTAAATTCGGGGGAGTTGTATATTTATTAAAGCCATTTTATATGGGGAGAAAAAAAAAAACACACAAAGAAAAAGAATCTGTTTCTCCCAGACAAATTCTCATTTTTGATTAAATCTATTTCCCACGTGCAAGAGGATGAAATATATCAAGTCTAAGAAATAAATGTGTGAGCAACTTTCAAGAGTAATCAGGATTTACAATGACCTTTTATTCTAGGCAAGCAATGGCAAGTGCTATGATGGATACAGAGAAAAGATTACTGAGAAACAAGGAAATTTGCATCCAGGACCAGCAGGAGCAAAAAGGGCACTGAATGGTGCTCGCTTTACACAGAGGGTTACAGTGCCATGTTATTGCAGACAAATGAAGGGCTTGCATTAAAAATGCATAATTTAATCAGGAGAAAAACTACTAATCAGATTGAAATATGCAGACCTGATATTGGTTTTTTAATATTAGTGTTATTAAATTCTGCTATAGTTTCTCACAGAATCACCCAAATGTAAATTAATATAAGGAGAAACGGTTAACAAAATTACAGGCCCAGATCAAACATTCCTGCTCATTCGTAAGCATCCCGCTGACTTGTGATATTGGGGATGGCATAAAAGGCTTAGTATAAAATACTACATGCACTGATCTAATAGTACTTTTCCCAGTCAGAGCAGCTTGAAGTGCACCCTGATGCAGTTGTTGGCTTGAGTTGAATGGCAACTGAGGATAGATGCCAGCATCCCTGCCTGGGCCAAACACAGAACTGCCACCCCCCATGTGCCATAACCTGAGCACGGCCAGAGGGCTGCCAGCTCCACCCAAAGTCAGCCTGTGCTGTAAGGAGCAGGAACATATTCCCTGGACACAATCAACCTCTAGAATTAATACCTGCACCAAGAAAACAGGGCTGAACATTCCTCTGATCTAACATATTAAGAAGCATTAAAAGTATCCCCCATTTGTGCATCACAGATGATGCAAGAGTCACTGCCTCTGCTCAGCATCTGTCGGACTCGTACTTAGCCAAGGCTCTTCCTCCACTGCTGCTAAAGTAAAAGTTTCCAAACTGCCCATTTTACATCTGGGCAGGAAGGTACTGTCACTTGCCAAGGGAAATGGCACCTTGGAATTAAAGCTAAGAAAATGCCCCAAGCCCCTTTTCTCTTGTGAACATTTCTGATGTGGCAAACCTCAGCAGAGAGATGTGCTTGTCTTGAAACTCCACCAAGAAACTGAGGGCTCACATTTTTGTCTTACATTTCTGCTTTACAGTGTTTCAGTTATAGAAAGGCAGTCACCTGTAATACCATTCTTCAGAAAATGAAGAATTATTAATATTAACTTGGTTTATAAGGGTGGCTCCACTGTTTCAAGGGGTGTACAAACCCTTGAAAAATTACACTTATAATTATTTTCCCCTTATCAGTTAGAATATAAACACAGTAGAATAGAGATTCTAGGGTTTTTGTTTGCACAGCACCTTGTGTCATAAGGTCCTAATCTTTCAGGTACATCTGAACACAAAGTGGCTCACCAAACAACTTCCCATCATTTAACTGCTGTCCTGGTTAATCAGGGAGGCCCCAGCTGACAGCAGGTGAACAAAGGAGACACCCAACTGCAAGAAGGGCAAGAAGGAGGATTCTGGGAACTACAGGTGTGTCAGCCTGATCTCAGTGCTGGGGAGGTTTTCAGACATCGCCTTGAGTGCCATCATGCAGCACAGACAGGACAATCAGGAGATCAGGCCCAGTCAGCACGGGGTTATGAGAGGCAGGTCCTGCTTGGTCAACATGATCTCCTTTTGTGACCAGCTGACCTGACTAGTGGATGAGGGAAAAGCTGTGGATGTTGTCTACCTAGACTTAAAGTAAAATCTTGGACACTGTTTCCCACAGCAATCTCCTGGCTGGTCGTGGCTTGGATAGGTGCACTGTTTGCTAGGTCTATGACCATCAATGATCTCGGAGGTCTTTTCCAAACTTAAAGATTCTGTAATTCTATTCTAAAACCTGCACTGAGCATTTAACATTGATTCCCAGTGACACTTAATTTGACATCCACCTATGAGGGAAAGAGAAGATGCACAGCAGGAAAACAAGGGAAATTAAACACCATGTGTGACCGGTAATATACAAAACTGCTCATTTTGCAAAAATAGCTGTAGACTCTTTTAGACTGAAAGCTGATGTGTCAGTCTCACTTCCTACTTATTTTTCAATTTATGTGATACACTGTAAAAGTGTTTCTGACACTACTTGCACCAGGGGATAAATAAAGCTAAGCTAGATTCCCTTTTCTTCCTTTTTTCCCCATTTTTGCCAGCTGCTGCCTCCCCCTGATGTCAGGTCCTGCACAAACATAACACCATAGCACGGCACACACACGGCCATCAGCAGCATCAGATAATGGCCAGGAAGCTGCTGCTGCTCTCGATTCCCTGCTGTGTTACATCAGTGCTAATGAGGAGTAAATAATAGTAATAAATCAGCTTTCTGCAGTTGACAGTAAGGTGTTCAATATTCGCTGAAGCCACTGGCAACTCAGAGGCGGTTTCCAGAGGCCCCTGCCTAGCAAACAGTGCAATACTGCAAACACCATTTATTCTGGAAGAGCCAGCTACCATATTCTGTGGTCTAAACTTCAAAGCAGCCCATCCTGCCACATTAGGAAATCCTTTGCAGACAGCAGATGAATGAAGTTGGAGGAGACACCTCATGGGTTACACAGCCTGTCTCATGCAGCATTCACCTGGGCTTGACCTCCCCTCTCTAACCACAGAAAGGCTGCAGCAGAGCCCTTCTGCCTCATAGGTTGGGTCAGGGGCTTGCAGATGCTGATAAATCTTGCGGGGGGCCATGGGTGTGCTCTAGCTCAAAGGGCTGCATTAAGCCATGCCACCACATGATTAGACCTGGCTCAGGCAACCCTCTGAGCTGCAATCCCACCTTAGTTTTGTTTCCTACCATAGCAGCATATTCATAGCAGTGTATCTTTCCAAAGGAGAAGCCAAATTCCCTCTAAAGTCAGGTTTCCTACAACCCCCAGAGAAATCTCACAGGTTGAGGATCAGCAGCCAAAGCACAGTGTGGCAAACGAGTAGTGTGGCATCCAGAGGGGCTCACACATATGTGCCACCCACATGACATCCCTGCGAGGCAGAAAGATCCTAAACCATCTTCCAAGTTCATGCCACAAGCAGTGCTTTTGTCTTACTGTAAACATTTCTGGCTTTAACCAACATATTAGGCAGCATTATTCTTCATTTACTTGAGACAGAAAATGTGGGGTAGCTCCCAGGCAAAGAAACAATATCCCAGATGGCTTCTTCTGTCTGTGACATGGAGCTGGTACCACCAGCCTCATATTTGAGGACTTTTGCTGTTCTTGACCTCTTAAAAACTTTGTAAAAGACCAGTGTTATTACTTAGGACTGAGATATGACCTGAGGAGTCAGGAGGCAAAGGCACTCAGGCAGAATGATGTCAGGGTCAGGACAGGACCCTGTGCCTCAGCTGGAATGGGATGTCATCGGCTCTGTCAGCTGTAAACACAAAATTTAGGAAGCTCCCCAGTAAAATGTAGTAGCTCAAGATGTACTATTTCCTGAAACTCTTAAAAGCCCCAAGCACCGGCATTACTCACTGTTTCCATTGCCTCTGGATGTGCAGCATTATTTCATGGAGGTTGCTACATAGTTAACAGCTAGGAATTGGAAATGTGGAAGGAACATGTATCAGCAAATCAAGATTCCAATTCTGTAACTTTCTGAAGGTTTTGGGAACAAAATGCTGGGAGGAAGACAGCAACTGAATTCCATTTCGTTAGAGGGAGAACCATTTCTAAAAGGAAATAATCATGTCAATACCACTGTTCAGCAACAGGTCTGGAAGGAAAAAAAAAAATTGGGGTTTTCCCTGAAAGCCTTGCAGCAGCCTTGTCCTGAGCTTCATTGGCCTCTAGTGGAAAACAGAAGCTATGTCTTGTGATCACAAAACTTCATTTACAGAGCACAGACAAATACACCACTGCCCACACAGAGCTTGAATACATACCTGGTGAAGGAATGCAAGGCATGTGATGAAAAAGGATTACTATTCTGCATCAGGTACATACAGAGTCTTGGTTCTGCTATCATTCAGGGAAGAGATTGAGTTAAATATTACTTTTTTCCTACAGATGTTCCCATTCTAGTGAGCTTCTAAGTTGTCTGCCACAAAAGAAATAAAATTTCACCTGCAGAGGCACTAAGTTTGTTACATTTGGGGTAGAAGCTTGATATCACTGTATGTGCTCCACTGGAAGTTAACTCTTGCAGCATTCAGACCACAGCAGTTTGGCTGTAAAGAACAATCTA
This sequence comes from Cyanistes caeruleus, assembly GCF_971803275.1. NCBI lineage: Eukaryota > Metazoa > Chordata > Aves > Passeriformes > Paridae > Cyanistes > Cyanistes caeruleus. Next base: position 44,876,795 of record NC_141705.1, read on the forward strand.
AACCAGGATTTCAACTGCTGTCTTCAGTAAACACAGGCTCTCAAAATGAAAACATATGCCTGTATGCAGCAGGCAGTGACTGCAACAGCAGTCCTGCCTAGGTATAAATTTATTGACTCAAAACCCATAGCTCCAGTTTCCATGGATATAAACAAGATCACACCTCTCCCCAACTCATTAAAAATACAAACAATAATCAAAAAAGCACTATGCAGGATCACAGGAATAAACCTCTGAGAAGGTGAGGAGGGGAGAAGGCTCAGTGCAGAGCTACTCAGTAACAGACAGGTGCAAGGCATCTTTTTGGGCAGAGCAGAACCCTCAAAATCAGGGCCAGCTGAAAAAGCAAACAGTGCCCCCAGCAGAACTGTGCAGATACCTGTGCAGGGGTGCTGGTGCTGGAGGGTGCCATCCTCCTCTGGCTGAGGGCAATCTCTCTGCATCCCTCCAACAACTCCATAAGCTTGGCTCGGTTTCCTCCCTCCTCCAACGCCTGCCTTCTGGAGCCCAGGGCAACGCAGCAAGATTTGCTCCCTGGGAAACAGCAGTCTGGAGATGGTGGAAGGCAGATGGAACCTCCACTCTCCATGTGGAGCAGGCTGCTTGGCTGGCCTTCAGCAGAGGCACTGTCCTGCTGCCAGCTCCCAGGATGTATCTTTGACCCTCTGCAGATGCTTGGCCCTTGGGAGCCACAGAACACAGGAAAAAGGAAAAGAGCAACAGGCATTCTCAAACATAAGAAAAAACTTCTTCAAAACTTACTTTCAGCGTATTTTGACTGGGTTTTGTGTCCACTTGCCCCTGCATTCATTTTAGCAGTTTCTGTGCTTGCCAAGGTTACAGAGAGTTGCTATTAGAAGTTTCTTTGGAGGCTGAACTGACAAAAAAAGTGCAAACAAACTCCATGCCAAAACAACACAGCATTCATTCATTAATTCAGGACAAGGTGGCAAGGTGATGTGAACTACAGAAAAATCTGAAAAAAATACCCATTTTTGAAAGCCACATGCAATCTTCTGACTCATTTGTTTTGGTCAATATGGTTGCATTCCCTTCAAGGAGAGAAGAGAAAGGACTAACATCCAAAAGGCACCACTTCAATACTTCTTGTGAGTTCAGAAGCATTCATACCCACTAACTTGTGTGCCTGTGAGGGAGAAATGCAACCAGCAGCAGGGAAACTACCAGGCTACCTTCTCTTTAAGTATCCTTGGCTCAGTGCTGGTCCAAGTGCCTTTTTTTCTGCAACATTAAGCAGAGTAACCTAAAGTAGCCTGATTTTAATGACATAAATGTAAAATAATCAAGCACAGGACTTCACAACCATGAATCCTCAGCACTGGCTGAACTCCCATCTGTAAATCCTGCTGGTTAGTTCTATTTACTTCCTTCATGAGGAAAGAAAAAAAAAAAAAAACCAAAAGAAAAAATATTAAATACAATCAGGCTGAGCTGGAAATGGGCTTCTCTCTGCCTCTTGCACAGACTGGCATCTCAGAGCAGTAGAAAGCAGACACAAGGGCAGCAGGAGTGCTGTGTGGCAGAGCTACACCAGGCTGGGGCACTGCCTGAAGCAAAGCAAGGCTATTGTGGCACAGGAAAGCTCTCCTCAGTGTGAAGAGAAGCAGCCAGGAGAACTGTCTGCACCTCAATCACTTTCATCTTAATTCCTTAGGCCACAAAATATTTGGCACTGACTTGATATACAGTCTTTCAGTTAAACATGCACATGGATAACACTCAGCTGAAAACAGAAGAAAAAAATCAAAATCAGAATCACACTATCTTTAACGGACAAGCTAAACCTGCTTATTGGCAAAGGAATGAAAATCTTTATTTAGTAACAGCTGAATCCCATGAGAAAGCAGTCACAGATGTGCACCAGCAGACCACATACCAGCGTGACCAAGAGGCTTCCTACAGGAGAGAAACTGTTTAACTCAAGATACTGAAAATACACAAGAGACTCAAATGGTAAAACCAACATTGAGCTGCCAAAGACATGTAATAAATGTGATTTTTAATCTCTTCCACCACCACTGAACATCATGAAGCTTCCATGGCTGCTCCCCAATACAAGCATGTGCCTTTATGCCCACCAAGTGTCACTGCACAAGTAAACACACAAGCTCAGAACTGGCTTGGCAATCCCCAAGCAGTGACTCTGTGGCTTGTGGCACATGCCATGCCCAAAACTGGGCTACTGTATAAACACCAGCACCTTTGCTTGGTATGAGCCACAGGATATCCTACCTCCTCCTGCTGTGCAGTGGCAAAGGATGAATGACTGGGGTAATTTTTAAGACCTGCACTTTGCTTTCTGTTCTCTAAGATAAAAAGATTTAAGTTGAATTTTTTCACATGCAAAAAAAATCCAGCCTCATCTTCTAATGTGTCCCCATGAACTGTGCACCTTCCCTGTTTATCACTCCTTATAGCTCCTCAAACTGTGACCTTCCAGGGATACAACAAACTGCAAACAATACATCCATGAAACAGACAAAAAAGGTCCTTGCTTCCAAGAAGTTAATATTGGGTCGCTGTGCAGGTTTTACTGGAACTGCCCTCCTTCTGTGAAGTTATGGTTAAGTCTAACTGGCATAGGAAGGGCAAATGTTCTGATTCTTCCAGGTTAGGACAGGTAAAAAACAATCCTCTTGACTATCAAAATGCAGCACATGATCTATATGGTTATTGCTGCTTCTGTTTGATGCATTGGTTTGAGACAATTAACAAGAAACTGGGAGACTGCTCTGAATGAGAGTATCTCCTAAACACTGCAAAGATAAGCAGTAACCATTCCTCTTTCCTCATGTCAAACCACAAGTAAAAGAGCCCTGTCTGTGCGAGTCAGGGCGAGGAGAGACTCAAGACCCAGGTCCTGGCTGGAGGGATCCTACAGTGACCTATACATCTACTGAGCAGAACAGTCCTCAGGCTGCTCCAGGTCTGGGCTCTCTGGAAAACACCAGCACCACCCTCCCCTTCCCAACCTGCACAGCCCAGGGACACAGGCACTGTGGATGGGTATGGGCCCACCCAGGTGCTCAGAAGCGGCCCCAGGAGGCTGAGCTGTAGAGCCAGGTTCTCTGCTCCTTCAGTGAATGATAAATACTTACTGGAACTGAGACAGGGCTTCAAGAACCATGAGAGCTGCAGCTGGAAATGCTGCTCCTCCAGCACAGCTCTTGCCAGCACAATGCTCACCACGGCTCCTGGGGCATAGCTGATGGGAATGAATGTTATAAACAGAGCTTCCATAACCTTCCAGGAGTGGAACACCTCTCTTGAACGCTTCTCTGCAAAGCTTATACAACAATATACTAACATTCATAGCACAGTATGCTGCTATTCAGGAGTATTTTTCCTCACCCTTTCACCACCAAAAATTGACTTGGTTCCAGAATTATTTTTAATACTCATCCAGACTCCTGAGTTTTAAATGCTAGACAACCTACAATACTCACCTTTTCATAGAAAACAGTGACTTCAGATGAGGCAAAGATGCTTTAGGAAAAAACAACCAACCACCACTACCAAAAAGAAACCCAACAACAGCCACCCAGCACTATGCATAGGACTCTTCAGTTCAATTTGGATATTAAATAATTCCTGGGGAGACCTATTTTTACTACCCACTGTAAGGAGTTTTGAGAAAATGAGCTCGTTGCTGTGGAATTAATAATAGATCTATGCAGACTGATATTCCCAGGAGATAAAAACATTAAAAACTGATGCTCCTGGCAAATGAAAAACCAATGGATCATATTTTCCTTGAAGGGACAGGAGGTGTTTCTATTTTATTTGACTAGGCAAGATCTGTTCTCAGCATGTACCATCTCCAGCTAAATGGAAACACCTTGAAAATTTTGTAGAAAATGTGGAGTAGTGTGTAAGTCATCACATACCAAATATGAAGAGCCCTGAATGATCACATGCTGCAGCAGAATGTAGCTCTGATTATGATTTACTTGAAAACCAAAAGAATTCTGCACCATTCCAACCAGAAGTTTCTGTGTAAGTTTGGCAGGAACAGCAGGGATTCAAAATGCAATTCAAACTGCAACCAAAGCCACTGTCAGCTAGGAACAGTGGTTTTCAAATCTCACCTCCATTCACATCTGAGCTTCAACAAGGCCAAGAGCTCAGGGGTGACCTTCTCACTCTCTACAACCACCTGGAAGGAGGCTGTAGCCAGGTGAGTGTTGGTCTCTTCTCCCAAGTAACAGGATGAGAGCAAATGACCTCAAGTTACACCAGGGGTGGTTTACACTGGATATCAGGAAAAGTTTCTTCACTGAAAGGGTGGTCAGGCACTGAAACAGGCTGCCCAGGGAAGTGGCATCACTTCCTGGAAGTATTTGAAAGACGTGGCACTTAGGGACATGGTTTAGTGATGGACTTGGAAGGACTGGGTTAATAGTTGAGCTGGATTGTCTTAAAGGTCCTTTCTAACCTTACGATTCTATGACTCTATCCTTCGAAAACTATTTTACTTTCAAACTGCCTTTGAATGTTTCAACAACTCCAAAGAAACAGTGAAACATTTCAGTTCATGACATCTTTGAAGCCACTCAAGATAACTCAGGTATTTATTAATAAGTATTTACAAGTCAAACTCATGTAATTACTTGCATTTTTAAAATCACGTGGAATGCTAGAAAATTTATTCTAAAATTATTTTAAAACAAATAAATCAAAACTGATTTGCTTTACTTAATATTTATTGATACAAAAGAAAACTCATAACAAACTATGTATGTACCATTTACACTGAAGAAAGATCTTTAAGATCAATGAAACAACATGCCCTTAAAACTGGGGTGTCAGATGAAAATGTTCAATATTCTTTAGAACTCCTCTGCATTAGATGATCTTCAATTTGCAGGTAAAGTTATGGGGAAGAGGCGTCCAACAACGTATTTCTTGTTTCTCTAAATTATAAAAAAAACCAGCAATTAGTTCAAATTAACACAGTTAAAAATAGGCCTTTCTGTGCCATAATATTGGGGAGTTACTAGACAGTAAAGTGGAACAACTGCAAATTGTACTCACAGCAGCAAGGGCATCTGAGCATTCACCTACTCCAGTGGCAAATCAATAAAAACATTAGTATCATTTCAATTATGCTCAAAAGAGCACATTAGCCTAATTTAATTTAACTAATAGTGGTCTCTGACAAATGTGCTCATCTGTGCAAAATCTGGAGCTGTCAAAGCCACACCTGGTTGTGGCACTGACACTTGCTCTCTGGGTATTTTCTTAAGCTATTTCAAATATGAAATATATCTTATGAAGGACTAAGAGGCCTCAGAAGTTAATGTGCATATAAGTTTCATGTTATTTTTATAAAGATCTTGTGTGTATTTTAATTCCCTTTAACTCAGGTTTACACAAATGGTTCACAATCTCTGGTCCGCAGTTCCAAAGGTCACAAAAAGCTGCTGACAGTAGGGAAAATAATCAGGGACTAAAATGCTTGCTGAGAGAATAATACCTGATGCAATTCTCCACATAAAGTGACAGCTGAGGACTGCTACTCCACATGTAGAGTTACATGGGAAAAGCAGACATTTGATAGCCTGGACTAAACAAGACGCTAAATTTTCAACTAGTTTAAAGCCCATGCAGAGAATAAAGACTGATGTTAAGACTTGCAAGTGAAACCAGTAAGCCACTATCCAAATACAGTAAAATGTTTTGGGGTGTATGTGCAAAAAATTGTTAGCTAATTCACCCAAACTGAGCAGTGGGCTTGTCATCAAACCCAGATATGTGTCTGCTGTGGATGGGCTCCTCAGAGCCAAGACCAGAAAGGCGAGGTTAAAGCTGGCACTTGTGACTCTACTTAATGTGCACATGCTGTCCTTTTGTGGAGAAAGGGATGGCAGTGGCTGTTCGGCAGTGGCTGGCGCCCAGGCACACCCCATACTCTTGGTGGCAATACCGGTGGGCAGCTGTGTGACATGGAAAAGACTGCTCTCCACACAAGGGGTACAGAAACAAGGGCTTTCCCAATAAAAGTGTGAACTAAACTTATAAAAGAGCAACTTCCATAGTACAGGTTGCAACTTCACAGGATGTCTGAGGTCAGAGATCCAAATGACTCTGGAAGTCATTTGATCCAACACTTCTGCTCAAGCATGACCATCAAGAGCCAGCTGCCCTGGATTTAGATAAGCTCCTTCCCCTCATACAAGCTTCTGTTTCCTGATCTCTTCTGCACCTCTTCTATACCTCTCTGCAGTAACCACAGCAGTAAGAACGAGGATGCCGAGTGTGTACACCAACACTCTGATGTGCTTTGCAAATACACACTCCCACCCAGGGCATGAAGAATGGTAAAACAGAGACGATGGGATCTGAACTTTGTGGAAAGAACTGTTTCACATGGAAGAGTATATCACATGTGCTTGTCCAGGTCTCAGCTCCATCTCCAAGGGAAATGTATGAACCCGAGGCTGAGGGGCCACTCAACCTTCACAACTCTTTTAGTCTAGACTACTTAGACATCGCAGAAACACTAAAAACCAGGAACGTTACTTTCTCCTGGAATTTACCAGGAAAGTCAAGCAGCAACCGGATGTGATAGGGCACATGAGAGATCCACACCCACATGTGCAGCAGTGGGCACACCTCTGTGCCAAAACCAGCTGGTGCCAGGCAGCATTCCCACAGGCAAGAGGAATGAAGATGTAAGAGCAGGTGAATGCCTGGACTAGCCCTGCCAATACAAAATCAGGGTATGGCATTGTGCCTAAGTGATGGCAGACACACATCAAGATTGTGCCAAGGCAAAAGAAGTCACCAGCACACTGAATTAGTGCTCTAAGAGGAGCAAAAAGCACAATGTTACAGTGCTCCAGGGTAAGTTTAGCCACAGGGAATGGTGCTGGGATGGATTCTCCCAGCACTGCAGAGCCAGCCTCAACAGATGGATGAGGTTCAAGGGCAACCAAGTGGGCCTGAAGCAATCTCAATTCTGCTTCTGCAGCCAGGAAAGTGGCAGATGATGACAATAACAAACACCTTGCCAGTGACATCCTAAGCCAACCTTCTTGGGATTAAAACTACACAGAAGTCTTCCAAAGAACAGAGGCCAAAAAATGCTTTGCATCACTTCTGAGGGTGAAAATTGGGAGCTATGCCAGGCCCTGTACAAAACTTACAGGAGAGGTAGCAAAGGAACCTTCAGGCACAAGAACACCTCTGAAATAATTCAAACACCTGGAACTGAGCTAAAAAATGATTCATTCAATCTTGCAAGTGGCAAAAAGACAGAAAAGAAACCTTTGGTAAGGAAAATACATCCAAATAGGGCAGGAAATTAGTTTAGGCAGCAAGACAAAAAATGAAGGAGCAGATTGAAACTTGATGGAACAGCTGAGATGGAATAGCAGCAGGTGAACGCTTCATCCTGCAGCCTGTTCCAAGAGAAGGAAGAAAAAAAAGAGACAAAAGTGCACCTTGGACAGATACTTCAAGAAGACAACTGCCAACTCACATATAAAGACACAGTACATGACAGTAGCAGAATGTTCACATGGAATTTCATGAAGAAAAGTAAATTACTATCAACATTTCAATAAATACTTAAGGAGACCTCTCCATTGTAATTTCTGCAATAATTAAAGTTCTGTATATGAGAGGGGAAAAAAAGGAAACTCAAGTTATTAGCCCATGCTAAGTCAAATAAATTAAGAAAGGTTTTGTACTTCATTACCATCACAGTTCAACAGAAATGAGCAAGGAGAGATGCAGGAAATCTGGGGCTTGCACCTCATCAGAGATAGCTTTGCTAACTTAAAAGGTTCTTCAGAAGAAAATTTAAAATATTTTCAGTAAAAACAATACTACTGTTGTAGGTTCCTCCTCTTTTTTTTCCCACCAAAACCCACAAATATATCATGCAGCATGAGTGCAGGACTGTGGGCTGACCCTGGCTAGATGCCAGGTGGCCACCACAGCCATTCTATCACTCTCCTCGCTCAGCTGGACAGGAGAGAGAAAATATAAGGAACCATCTCCTGGGTTGAGATGAGGACAGGGAGAGATCACTCACCCATTACTGTCACAGGCTGCAGGGAATCTCAGCTCCAGTGCCTGGAGGACCTTGTTCCTGCTCCTTCTGCACTGACCTGGGTGTGGGCAGAGCTGTTTCTCTCACATATCCCCATTCCTCTCTCTTCCGGCAATAATTACTTCTGCACACACATTTTTCCATTCTTAAATGTTACCACAGAATAGTTACCACCAACTCTGATGGGCTCAGCCTTGGCCAGTGGCAGGTTGGCACTGGACCTGTCTGGCATTGGCTCTGTCAGACACAGGGGAGCTGCTACTGGCTTCCCACAGAAGCCATCCCAGTAACCACCTCCCACCACTATCAAAACCTGGCTAAACAAACCCAATACAAGGACTTAAGCAGCAGAAGCCATTTCATGACAAGGTAATGATTCTGTGAACTTCAGTGGGGTGAGTAACAGAACAAAATGAAGCTATTCAAAATTCTGATAGTTCACTCAGTATAATTTATTTGAAAGGTTAAACAGGATGCTAATGTGGACTCAGTGTGCCACAAAATGAAGAGGGAAATAAAGCAAACATTTAAAGTTAGATTGTCTTTAAAACACAATGGGGCTTCTTCATTGTCTAAAATACTGTTCAAGTCTGGGAGCTGTGTTCTAATTTATAGCTGTAGCAACCTCTCTGCTTTACCTGTGAATTACCTTAAGAGTGCATAGTAAAGTTTAGTTGCTCATCAGGCAACTGTCTGCTTCTACTAAGAAAATCAGCCATAATAAAAGGCAGACAGCATTTGCTGGATGCAAAAAGGCCTCTGCAATTATCACTTAATTGTCCTTCATGGGCCAGTACTGGGAGTCTCATACTTTCCCCTTAAGGTTGCTCCCTTCTTCAGCACTTTTCTTAACTGTCTACTTAATTAGTCTTCCTTCCTGGGCTTAATTGTGAATTTGTTTTGATTAATTAGCCTCAGAGCTCACTTGGCACTAACTGAAATATAGGAGAAGCACTCCGTTTCTTCAGTGTATAGGCTACTGCATCCTAGGGGAGCCCCCTCTTTGTCAGCAATAAAATTTCAAGTTCAGATAGTGTTTGAAAAAAAACCTTTTTTGTAATTAACTTTCAATTCTTGTAATTACCCCCACTGTACTACAACACAAAAGTGTTGCTAACATAAAGAAAGGGTAAAATTCATTAAATTCAGGCCTCTTCTTCAGTGGATTATACATCATGCTCATTAGCTGAACTCTGTAGTTTTAGATAAGATGACATAATGCTCTTAAATGCAAGTGATCAGATCACTACTAGAATCCCAAACCAGGAGTTTGGTTACCAGCAGAGACAACTGTGTCCTTGTGGCACCAACACCAGAAAACCTTCCCCGTGTCAATCTTCTCAAAGTTATTGAGCTTCATTGAAAATGCTTTTCGTAACCTAGACCAGTCAGTTTGTAACACCTTTGAGCACTAATATAGAGCTCTTAATTATGTTTACACCTCTCATATCACTCCTTTCCCCTCCCTCTTTATGGCATGTTGACTCCAGAAGACACCCTCGCACAACAGCCAATAAAGACACCATTACCATGCATTTGCCATCTTGATCAATTCTCATTTCAGATATTGTTACTGAAAACACAGGAGAAGGCATCTTTAAACACCATCACAATGAAAATATATAATAAGGTAAATTAAATAATGTGTGTTAACTATCATACCCATTTAATAAACTTCCTAAATATTTGTCAAGAGTACTGGAATTCTTCAGTTTTCAAATTTCAAAGTCCTTACCTATCAAGTTGCAAAGAGAAAAAAACCTTATCCTAGACATTAATATTTTTTCTGTGAACACTTTCAGACTTGCATCTCAGCAGTCAGGCTGACAAAGTAAACACTTTGTTTCTTCCAGCTCCTTGTTTCAATCACTATTGTTCTTGTGCTCCAAACAGGACTACAGGAGTGCAAATTACCTGTGATTTTACAACCTTCTGTGTTGTACCTTTACTTGGGCACAGAAACTTAAATGAAGCAGATCAGAACTGGAGCTTTGTGAGTGGGCTTAAAAACATAGAGCAGCTCTGCAGGCAAACCTTTTAACATATTCATTTCCTAATAATCTGCAGCCTACTGTTCTGAATGATGATCAACCATGTTTTCATCTTAGAACTGGGGACTCGCTTTGGTTGTCAAATCCTAACTAAAGCTCATCTATGCAACCCAAAATGTTTGCCTTTGAGATCTCTTCTGACTATATTTGTGAACATGTGTGAAGTAACAGGATTCTGCCAAGGAAATGTATCAGCTTGGAAAAACTAAGATATTCAATTACAACAGCTGTCAATACCATTAAAGAGTCATGGTCCATGCTCTTCAGTTAGATGTATCACCTGCAATCAATCACCTCTTAAAGTAAATCCTGTATTACAAAAGATATCATGCAGAGTCTATAGAGTAGTGAAAATACAAGAAATATTCATGTTGAAATGCCTTTTCAGCGGTTATGAAATGAGGAAATAGTTATTTTGGTTTATTGCATTCCCCAAACGTTAATTTTAAATCATCTGCAGATAACCAATTTAGTTGTGCACTTGAAAAATAGAAGAAGCTGTATATGTACCTCAACAGTTTGTTTTATTGGTCTTGTTTATTTTGTCTGTAATTACTCAGCTCACAGTCTCCTATTTTATGTTTACAGAGTTGTACAAATAAGGATGTGCATACACATCTGACTGTTCTGCAATCATTCTTCTGCTAATTTAAGCTTCAAAAAGCTTTGTTTAGTAAAACAGGAACAGCTTTTTAATCAAATGAAACTACAAAAAGATAGATTTGTAAAACCTACTAACCTATAATTTTTTGAAGGGAGCCAAAGCTTTCAAAACTCTTAACTTTTTGTTGTGGCATTACTTCTCAGTTAAGCTTCTTAAAACAAGTTCCTGGATGTTACCATAGTACCTTCTATAGAACACATGAACCTATTATAAACATGGAGCTGAAATATGTGACTGGGCTTTTGTTTCCAGCTCTCTCAATTACTGTTGATAAAAACCCATGAATATTTATTATAATAAATAATATTAATAATAGTTAATAATTCAATAATTCATTTATTATTTTATTATTTAATAAAAATACTGAATCAGGGATATTGACTAGGATATCAGTATGTATCCTCTAGGAACAGTAAGTGTATCTCACAGACAACAGAAAAGGCCATATGTCTTTCAAGACAAAGATCCCAACTTCACAATGGGTAACACTGGCTAACCAACTTCAGCCTAGCTCCACAAACACCTGGCTAAACCACAGTAGCCAGTGGAAGTGAGACTACTCAGCAGAGCAGAAAACAGGCTGGCAAAAAGAAACACACATATGCAGGAAGAACACTAACATCTCACATTTCAGAAAAGGCTTATTTCTTTGCAATATCCTATTTGGCCTGCTGTATACAAAAATGTAGAAAGCAGGAACCAAAACAAGACCAGTCAGAGGTGAAACATCAGCTGCTGCTTCTGACTATCAATTGATTATTGATTGATACACTGCACAACTCAGCAGCCATAGGAGTCCTGGCACTCAGAACATTCTCCTGTACCTCCTCACACTATCTTTAGGCTAATGACACAGCAGCAAATTTCTAACAAGGGCCAAGTTGAAGAAAAAAATTTGAAATTCAATCCAGACCAACAGTGAACAATCCAGGTCCTGCTGTGCACTAATGTTTTAAAGAACAATTTTGTGCAAGTGGCTGCAACAAGTAAAACATCCACGTAACTGAATGAACTTAGCTACGTTCAGTAGTTAAGTCCTACTGTGAATAGCAACTGACTTACATCTTGCAAGAGAATTCAACTAAATTTATCTCCACCTGTAACACACTGTTCTTCCTGCATTCCAAAAACCAGACCCTAATGAGCAGAGGCCAGCAAAGGACTAAGACCTATACTTGGAGCCCCATCTACTGACAAATACTAGAATTGCTGCTAAACCAGAGCAATAGTCCAGGAAACATCCCTTGGCAAACTTGAGACTGCTTCTTAAGTAAACCACAAACATATTCAGATGTATTCCAGCTACAAAATGTACACAAGACATTTCTCTCAAGAAACCAACCAGTCAGAGACAAACAAAACCATCCAGTCTAAAAAGTGACATACTTTACCAAATCTGCCCTGTTCTCTTGGCACTCCCAGCCACAGAATCATGAAAACACAAACAGGTATGCTAACCTGAAACCTGCATTTGAACAGCTGCACTTTCCAGTCTGTGTCAGGAAAAGGTTTGCACATATTAATTCTGCTTAAGAAAGCATTCTGAAGGACTTATTTCTCTTGACCCAAAAGAAAACCCACTCATAATCTTGCTGCCAAGTTGCAGTGGGCAAAGACACATCAGTGCCTGATATGACATGAGTCATGTCATCACTTGTCATCCCATCCCACCAAATGAAAACATATCTCTGGCAAGCAGCAGTCTACTGAGCTCTACCACACCATCCAACCACACTCTCCTTTATGACCAGGAGCTCTGTAGTCCATCCACATAAGTTACCTACACTAATCCCTTAAGTATCCATCCTTCTGCTACCCAATCTGCAGACAGGTAACACAAAAAAGAATTTGCAAGGTATTTTTGTTCAGAACTCCCTGGCCATTAACACAACTGAAAATTTTTCTTGTTCTGATTTTCAACTGGAACCACTTTGCTGCTGGGATCAGAGACATCACATCCATGGCCTGACCACTAGGAGACCTGCTTATGTTAGAAGCAGAGTCTTTGGTTTAATCCTAGCCCTGTACTTTTTCCAAGTGGCAAAGTTCCAGATCTCTGCAGGCCTGAGGAGTTGAAAGACTTAAAAACTAAACGTTTTAGTGGGTGGGATCCCCTCAAGCAGTGAGACAGCATGTGTGCCCATCTGGTAGCTGGTATGGCTCCAGCTCAGGAAGGACATTATTTGAATCTTACTGACCTTGAAGAGACAAACCCAAGCCCAAATTTTAGAAAAGCTGCCAACATCAAATTTTTATCTAATAACTAAATGACTTTTTTCCTTTTTAACTCTTAAACTGCTTACAAAAAGTTGAGGCTGGAAAAAAAAATACTTTCTGTGTAGTCTGAACTCTGACTGAAAATAGTTTGTTTCAAGACAGAACTAAATGGCAACAGGCATGTTCCTGTTTCATCTTCTCAGAGCTAAGCGTGACTTAGCCATGAATGAAAAGACAGCGCACAACTTCTACCAAGTATATCCACTGTCAGTCTATATATGCACTAACCATAGGAACTACTGCTTGAAAGAGAATGACAGAAAGTATTAGCTCAAATTCCCCAGTCCAAAGGATCTTTCACAGAGGCATGGTAATCTTGGTGTCCAAGCCCTTTCACAGACACAGGAAGTTAGCTGACAGCTAAAAGCCAATTCCTCTTTCCTACTTTAATGAATACTCTAGATTTTGCATAAAGATCATGGCCAAGATTGGTTACAAGGTTAGTGTTCCATCCTCAAGTCCTTAGAAGTTCACAATTCCAATTCAATTTTCCTTATCTCTTTCTCTTCAAGGATAGCAATGACCAGAGAGAGAAAGCAGCACACAAGAATAGCTGTAGTTTATCCTTATCTTCAGCCAGAAGGAACCTTGAAGAGTTTGGGAGACAAATGCTATGTATACCATCTGCTGTCTAGACTTTGCTTCTGGAGTATACAGTATAATTACAGCTTTCCCAAAGGTCCTCATTATTATCCAGGAACACAGCAAGCAAATCAAAAGGAGATATTAAAGTAATACATTTGGCAATGACCTATCACTGTTACACAAAATAAAGCTATCAACAATGTTCAGAGCTAATCAGGCCATAGCTTCCACACAAAAGACACAACTGATAAGCTCCTACTTAAGAGCTCCTATTTTCCTATTCAGATTGGAGGCACTAATCATCCAGCTGCCAGACAAGGAAGGGGTGCCTGTCGTTAACATATGAGAAGGCAGCTGGACCCCAGCACAGCAGCCTTGCAGCAGCCCATCTCCTAGACAACAATTACTGGAATGCAAACAGCAGGTTTGTCATTTAAACAGAGATTATTCTAAGCAGGTTGTACCAGGCAGTTAAGACTATCTATCAGACGTTAGCTGAAGATGCCAACATTTTTTCAAGTGCTAAGCATCTTTAGGGAGATTAAGCATATTGATACAATTTGGAACAACAAATATACCCACACATTTCATACTTTTATCTTTCTGTCACTGGATGGCACAAGAACAGTAACTGATGCAGAGTAAGGCCCTTCACTATGTCATTTCAGTTTGACAGCAAATTACCAATGTTCTTCTGGGTTTTTTTCCTCAACTCTTCTTACGTTGATTCAGCTGCTCTGTATTCAGTTGTAATGTTAGGGTGGGCAGACTCAAACATTTCTGTACAGAACATTAAAAAAATTGACAAGTATTTAAGCAAACTTTGCAGAAAGTTCTTCACCTGTCTTTGAGTTGTGTGAAGAGAAGAACACTTTCTTCATTCAGAAGATTACGTATGTTATATCCATTTCCTACAAATAAAAACAGAGGAAGTTTTCCTTAGGAGCCGCTGGCAATTTTTGAAGTTCTGTCTTGTCTTCAGCCAAGTATAGTTTTATTTTATATATTTTAACAGAAGGAATATTAGCTTTTAGTCTAGGATGCCACTCTTACACGCAGGTTAGTGCATTTCAAAGAGATGACAAGGAATACAGCTAGTGTCATCTACTTTGATTTTCACTTAGAAGATTTTTACAAAGAAGAATGTAACAGGCATGAGCTCTCAGCTCTCAAAACACACAATAAAACTTTAAGGTGACCGAATTTACTTTAATTTATTCCTTTAGAAATTTTCAATAAAAACTGCACATGGAAACTTATCTGCAGATCTTCACCTGAGATTTGCATACTAGCATGACCACAAAATAGAATTATCTCATAGGTCCTGAGCATTGGGAATGAGCCATGAATCCTCACACTCACATACAGCCACACAATGAATTACAGGGATCACCTGCCACAAACACTGCATTGCCCATCCAGCCATACTGAGACTGGCCATCAGGAAGCAGGGAAGAATGAAGTGTAGATCCTTATGGTCATACAAAACTTTCAGCATTTTATATAATCTGCTTTCCTAAAAAGCAAATGACAAAACTGTCTCTGCAGACTCACTAGATTTTTAAGATTGAAACGCCAAAAGGCAGCTTTAAAGCACCAAGCTTTAATTGAGCAATGATTGTTCAGTCAGGACACTGTGCTGAAAAGTTAACAGAGAAAAAAAGGGCTAATTCATCATTTTCTAAATATAAGCCTGTCCACAAGAAAGCTGTATAAAAGCTCTCTAGAGCTTCATGAACAGCCTGCTTTAACACTACTATGAAATCTCCGGACCAGTGCGTTAATCCACTGATGAACAGCCTCCTATATGGAATTCATGCCACTTTTATATCAGAAGGACAAAATCAGGTCTTTAAAGTCAAAAAAACATATGAATTTACAACCTATTAAACAAGGTAGTTTGAACCTTCTATATATAAGTACAAAGCACAAAATGGTGCTTTGGTGCTATGGTAAACTGATCTAAACGGATTTTCATAATTTAACATCGGAAAAAAGCAGCAAGCATATGGTGACGGAAATAATTATATTAATTACTAGTAACATTAGGCTGTCTGTGATGTTTCCTTAACATTACAGCTAGCAACAGAACCAGAATAACAAGAGAAATTTACTCTTAGAACTTGGTAGTGTCATCAAAACTTTGATGCCAACTCACATAAACAAGCGGTATGTGTACCCCTGCATTCAACCATTAGATCATCAACCCATGTCCAGTGTTGTGTCACATTCCATTCTTCATCACCCTGTACTGTCCCATTCTCTATTCAACCATTCTGTCTGGTTTTGGTTCTTAGCATGCCAATTTAGTCTCCTGCACCTCCCAGTGAATGGGTTTCAGACACGTGCACTCACCTGCTGGAACATAGAAGCAGTCTCCTGCAGTCAGGTAATACGATGTCTTATGTAATGTTACAATAACTTTGCCACGGATAATATAGAAAGCCTTAATGAAAGCCAAAGGGTTTTAAGGTTAGCAACATTAAAGAAAGGTATCTAAGATAACACTTGCATACACGTAACAAAGACAAACCCCCAAATTGACCAGCAGAGCTGCAATCCCTTTTCCCCATACTGATGAAAAATAAGATGCACAACTCAAAAGGGGGATGGGGTCCTGTTTTATTTTTCCGGTATTTCTATCTTGCCTGCAAGATCTAGAAATTAGGAGCACATGGACATACAGATTTAATACAAAACAAAGCAGGACAATGTGCATGTAAAGTGCCTTCAGCAAACAATTCATTATTGTTTGTTTGTTTTGGGGGTGGGGGAACCTCTCAACTTCATGTTACTTCCAACAGCCCCAAGAGATCTTCTGTTTACAAAATCTATTTTATAAAAAGTTTTAAAAAGCACACTTACTATTGTATCCATGTGGACAAACTGGTGCCCTTTTTCTTTATATGGTTTCAGAATCAATCTACCAGTTGCAAAAAGAGATGTATTCAAATTTTTGTATATTTCTACTGCTTCATCTTTGAAGAAGTAAGTGTGACTGCTTGCAGTGTTTATACAATCTACAAAAAATGTCCAGGAGATTAACATTAGTGCTACCACATAATTATTCTTGTTACATGCTCAGTGCCATACATATTGTTTCAGTGCAACATCTCCAAAAGCTAGACTGAATATTTAGCTGAAAAATCAGAACACTTCTTGTGTCTCCCTCAGAACTTTCTCCAGAAGAGCAATGATATTTCAAAACCTCATCTTTTTATGCTCAATGTGGCATGAACATTTTTTTTTTTCTTATAAGTCTACATAATTCAGGAAGTCACATCCATCAACTCACCTACACATACTTCCTTATTTGTTACTGGGTCCAGTACAATGGCTGGTTTAGACGCATCAGCTAGGCTGTGGTCCAAACCTGCAGGTATCTCTCTTCTATCTGAGGATACAAGGAAACCAAAACAAAACCAGAAAAGTAATCAATATAGATTTTAAAAAGTTAATCATTTAACCACAACTTTTCCACAATTCCAATGTCACACATTAAGTACTTCAATTTTCTTTAATAAGTGACTAAATAGACTCTTCAAATAAAGAAAATCATCCATAACAGTTCTTTGAAAATGTCTTTTTCATGGAAATAATTTCTGTGTGTAATAGATGAACACTCTAAATCCAAAGGAATTTCCCAGGGAAATGCCAACTATTTATCCCATGCTATTAACAACGGTATTTACTCAAAACTAAACTCTATGTTTTGAGAAAAGTGTTTTTCTAGCAACAGATGCTGAGAGAATACGAAATACACGATGAAGTGTGAAGAACAAGTGTTTCTGTTCAACCTATTGTTGATAGGCATCAGGAGACTTCAGGGAGGAAACATTCAAAAGATAAGCACATGTCCAATTTTCCTCTTCTCAAGAAATAACATTACAGGACATCTCACTGTAAGCTGTAAATCTGAGAACTATTGCTATAATAAAAAGGATTTTTCCAGAGAAAGAAATAGCCTAAGAATTTATGACAATGCTATGCTTTTCAAACAGAAAAGAGATGCTTTAGAATGTTCACAGCAGAATAAATATCCCAAAGCTCTCTTGCAGAATTCTCTTAAGCAGACAATTTTAGCTCTACAGTGCACAGGAAATTTCTTTAAACACAGACAGAAGCAGCATGCTAAAGGGAAGCTATAGCATTTTGTAGGCACTCATGGCAGCTTAAATACTCTTACAGCAAGACAATCAGAGGGAGGAAGGAAGATACTGTGTTTGAACAGCTTTGTTCCAACATAACCACCTCTCTATAAAAAGAAGCAGCAACAGGTGTTAACAGGTGTTAACTCTATAGCTATAAAAACAGAATTTTTATCGTATCAGTAACATTTAAGAATTTGTGCTAGAAATTTTACTTGGCTGACAGGCCTTACACGCATCACTAAGACTTAAGGATGTGAGTGAGAGACTATCTCTGAGGATAAATGTCTGGCACAGAGGAAATCAATCACTTCTGGAAGACAGTTCAAAGGCACTTGAAGCAACCAATAGTTCTTGTACGACTTTATGAACAGTCACTACCAGTTCAGGTTCTCATGGGCTGCAAATGATTTATATTACAATATAAACTGTATTCAGATCAAATATTGATCTAGATCAAGGTCCTGTCTCCCATCACTGGCCCAAAGCAGGTATTCCTTCGTATTCTCCAAAATGTCATAAAAATATACTGACACTTCAGTGGAATACTTTCTACCTCTAACCTGGATCTCACACACTTTATTTAGAGCCATTAACTCTCCTGTTAAGTCTCCTGTTAATATATCTGGTTCTTGTCGTGAAACTATCTAAATATTTTTATGCACAATATTCTGGGCAGGAAGCAGACAGTGAGAATGACCACCTTATTTTGCTGAATAGCTCAGCTCTCACTGTCTTCCTTCCACACCTTCTAGTTCTTGTGTTTGAAAAAACAAGCAGAAAACCCTAACAAGACCATTTACTTCTATTTCCTTTCTCCATGTCACATGATTTCAGGTCTTTTTTAAACCTTTTCCTTTGAGGCCTCCTCAGTATTCTCCTCAAGGCTGAGGAGTCTTCACTACAGAAGTCCAAGGTTTTAGATGAGCTTTCCCTAAACCTTTTCTAGTCCTACCACTTTATTTTTGAGGTAAGGAATGAAATTTACATGAAACACATGTAAAATCAGAAATTGGCACCAACAGTAATTGTTTTCTTCCTTATTTCTCTAATGATTATGTCAGTCCTGGTTAGTTTAGTGCTAAAACCATATGGCATTTTCCATGTTTGTTAGCACTTGTTTTATTAGTTCTGTAGCTTCACAGAGAAATGTTTCAGTTTCAAACAAAAGCTCTAGACAGTCCTCAAAAAGAAAGGCTCTTTAGCATTAAAACATCTTCCAGAGAGTACAGCAAAAATAATTTGGCTTTTGGACTTTGACTCTCTTTTCTGAGAACTACTTACATATTTATCATTTACTGGCCAGAGAGTTTGTGTTTAAACATAGATTTATTGTCCACTTTTAACCAGCTTATGCACTGTTCTTAAAGCTCTCTCTTCACCTACTCTGCTGTGGTTTTTATTTAAACTATAACAGATTGAAACCCTACTAACACTCTCCACTGTGTTTTTAGATGTGTCATTACAGGTATCAGCAAAATGCCTACAAGTTTTTATACCTTAAGTGTGCACACCAGCATCTGATCTGAACACAAAGTAAGTACTGTTTAGTTTCTTCAGCCCCTGCTTTAAAGGCACAATAGCACTTCTGGGTATGTCCAGCATTTATTTCTTTCATATGCTGAGAAGTGAACAGTTTTACAAGAGGAATGTACAGCATTGCTATAGATCCAGTAGGAGCAGGTTCTTCCTCATCAGATTGTATTAATAAATTATGTTATAAAATTATTTTCACCCAGAGAGAGAACTGAGTGTTTACAGGAAGAAAATCTTAGAGTAGTAGAGCATTTGATTAAAGAGACTCCAAAGTATCTGAAGGAAAAAAAACTGTGTCCTACTTGTGTTATCTCTTTTCTGCTTGGGACAATCCTTCGTCCTTTTACTCTTCCTGACAGGTTTTGTTTCTGGATGCACTAGCCCACTAATCACAAGCCCTCCTGAAACAAAAGGAAGTTAAACAAAGTTCACTAACTCATACTAAATTTAAAAGAATGCAAACTTGCACAACCAATCAGCATTTCAATTGAGAATACATTTCCTTGATGCTGAATTTTTCAGATCCCTTTAGAAAGCCAGAACAAACAAAAAGGCTTTTCAACATTAAGTACTTTAGAGTGCAATGCAACTTGAGATATTTATAATAAAAAATCCCTGAGAACAAGATCTATTTTCTCACTTAGGTTATTTAACACTGAGACTATAAAATGTTATAGTATCTGCTCTGGAAAACAATCCTCCCACAAAAAGAAATGCTTCAACAAATGATCCAGTAGATTGCCTTTTTCCAGTATCATACACAATCTCTGACTTAAAAAACCCATGAGTACAGAGAAATTGTTCTGTTCTTCCTTCAAAAATGAAGGCAAAAGTACTTAACATGCTCTGCTGATATTATTTTCAGCTGACACAGGGGTGTCAGAACAGAAGAAAACTACATGGAAAGATGACTAAGTAACTGGAGACCACAAATAGCCTTTTTTTAACAAGTTACCCATTAGTAAGCATCTCAAAGCCTGCACAGCACAAGATCAACTCACAGATTTCTCTCTTCTGCTCTATCAAAAGGAAGCAAATAGATATTTTGCTACTAATACCTGACGACTTCATAGTATAGTTTATGCGCTCGCCTCTCCAATATTCCAGAGGTCTCAGCCGTATCCTTTTTGTCCGACGAACATTAGGTGTGTTGGATGGCATTACTGATTTGAAGGATGAAGTCATTCACATTAAGTAGGAAAGCAAAATTCAGACACAGAAAACATTAAATATTCTTTCCTCTTGTTCTGTACCACAAGAGGGTCAGCACTTTCTAGCTGATATATTTATCACATTGCTATCACGGCAAGAAAATAGGAATCAAGTATTGCCAAATGCCTTCTTCTGCATACATCAGTATTTTACCCTCCTTTTTCTTAAACAATCACCACCCTGATTTGGCATAAGATTCCATTCTATATATCTTCGTGAACCACTCATACACAGACTTAGGAGCTCAAGTCCTAGGACAGCAAACATGCTTCACCTGTGAAGACAAAGCTCTCAACAAAGACTAAGAACCCTGCCTGAATCTGAGGGACTTCATTAGCAACCATGAAAGGCATGGGGAAGGTAACAGAGACTGCATAAGTACATCCTTCTCTTCCAAATTCAGATGTCCTGTTTCCAGAGTCCAGAAAAGCAGAACTTTTGCAACAAGAAACTCACACATTTACATGATTTCTCAAATATTTATCTTCAGATGTACTAATCACACAGTCTCAACTTTCAAGTTGTATAAGCTGCCATATACGACTACAGTATGATACTTTAGTGTTTGTAAGAAAGAGTAAAAGCCCCTTCAGATCTCAGAGCAAATTAAATGAGACTATTTAAATGTTAAAAATAGTAAATACGAAACAGCTGCTGAGACAGTTTTTGAAGGGAGACAACTAAAGTGTTGTGCATAAAATAATAATGAAGCCAATAAAAATGTAAAGCAATGTAAAGCAGATAAACATGGGACTACAACTGATTACATGTTCATTGTTCCATCCTATCTAGACTCAGACCACCAAAGAAGTCAGGTTATTTGCACCCTCAGTTTTACTGCATAAAATCAATTCAAACTCTTACTGTTCTCACTGAACAGAAAGAGCTATCCTGACTCTTTTTTTAGAATTTATTTAAGGATTATATTCAGTGCAGGTGTGCAGCTGCAGTGCCAGCTGAAGATTGAGCTTTGGGTGGGAGCCTCAGGCAAGAGGTCATGAACCAATGCTGACCCTTTGAACAACAAGAGGCACAGGGACCTGTGGCACAGCCACCAGACACTCGGGGACACAGCAGGAGACAAGGACTCAGCTGGAAGGACCAGTAGGACCCCAGACTGCTGAGGACATGGAACGTGTGAGGGTACAAAAGCCCAGATAGTAACTTATTCTAGTTTAAGCTGTTATTCCATTGCTACAACATAAAATTACTTAAAGGAACCAGAGGTCTGGAAGTCTTCTATGGGAAACCCAGGGTCCAGTCAGCAAGGAAACCTTGTCTGGCTGTGTAGGGAGTCAAGTGGGGCACCTGTCAGGGCACTGGACCCAACCACCATAAAGGTGTTTCAGTCTCAGGACTTAAAAGTCTGTGGTAGTGGGCGCATGAATGCCTGAGTGGCTCCAGGATGGTGAGATTTGCAAGTTTCCTTAACACAATATCATGAAAAGCGGAATTGTGGCAGTTAGAAAGACAACTGTTGAATAGAGAAATAAAAAAAAGAAACACCAGAAGTTTTAAAAAATAACTTAAAATTTAAGAGATGGGCTATACCTGAAGAAATAACAAACCCTATTTGTAAATACTTATGAACAGATGAACACATTTCTAGGTGTTTGCCTGTGTCTCCTTCAGCAACGTTTATATCAAGTTGAAAATGCATTTGCATTTACACACATTATGATATTTTAAAATAATCTTACCTATTTTATGCCTTGCTATTTCGTCTGACAACAGATGTTTTAATTTGTAATTCAAATCTTCAGAATTATCTGAAAATACATTAAAACCCCCCCCCATTTATTATTCCTGACTTTTATTCAATATGCCAACTAGAAACAACCAAAAGTAACACAAACAGAAGTCCCAAGGATAGTGCTTCCACTAATACTTTTTACTTAAATAAACATATATGAAATCCAGTGTAGATAAACAGTATCTGTAATTAGTTTTAAACAGAGTAAACTTAAAAATTACTTAAATACTATATACTTAAGTAAATACTCCTCATACCTATCCCTCTTGATAAAGTGAACATCGACAATATAAACTATACACATAATTTTATTGATCAAAGTGCAAGGTCATTCAGATTTGTATCACTCGAACAAATTTAGAACAAATTTTTTACCAGAACACGCACAAAACTCGGTATCTGAAGAAAGCATTGCATGAACTAATAACATTCATCTGGCTTTGAAACACAAAGTAAAAGATTTTGTATCTCCAGTGCTCATGTTCATTATGACAACATGTGCAACTAGTGTAGTGAAACTTAAAACTGAAACCAAACAAATAATAAAAAAATAATAGCCCTCCCCACACAAAAACCCCCAAACACAAAACCAAACTGAACAACTAACAAAAAAAACCCTAACACAACAAAGGAAACAAGAAAACCACAAAAAACACAAACACAAAAAACCCAAAACAAACAAACAAACAACCTCCTCGCCCCACCAAAAATAAACACCAAACCAAAGAATTGTTTGGCCCACAGGTTTGCCTGAAGTGATTGCATACAGAACCATCACATGGCAACACATCAAACTGGAAGTATTTTGGAAGGAATAATTTTATCTTGGTAGGCATGATGCCCAACCATGGAGGGCTGTGGTCTCCCAAAGCTAGAAACATAAAGCTGGCATGCTGTACTACACAGTTGGGCAGAAATGTAACCACTGCCAATAAAATCTGCATTTCTTGTTCTGGACAATCTGAATACAGCAGAAATTACTGAACTGTCAGTTACAGTTTAGAAGTTTAAGAAGCTTATATAAAAAATGCAAGGAAATACCAATTTAAATATTACCTGAAGATGCATCCTGTTCAGGAGATTTTGTGCTGGAAGCAAATTTGTCACTACCTTCTAGAACAGGCCCGCTGCAATGGAAAAAAAATACACCTGCTTGAACATGTTAAGTGTCAAAGGAACATTACATCACTACCAAGAATAGTAATTTTTTTTCAGATCATATGGGCTGGATTTTATTTTGCTTTTAAACAAGTCTATACCAATTAGACACTGAAGCAAATGACTACTCCTTAGAAATCACAGGTCAGAAGTTCACAAACTACTCCTCTACTCAGTCATCAGGCAGGCAATGAGTCTTCACACCTCCTCTCTAAAGAGGTTTCCTAAACTTTTACTTTTTTCTCCATTCCAGAACAGAATCCTCACCTCTGTAGTATTACCTTAGAAACAATTTTCAACATACCATAATTATGGAAGTGCTTTAAAGAGCTGCTTTGGATACTCTAAGGAAAGGAGAGTAAAACAGCTTTTAATATGCAGTCTGTCATGAAATCTGCCCCATAAAATGGCAACAATTTACACATATAGCTCCAACAGAAATTCTCTAGCAATCAAGCCACTTGCAACAGAACTTCTCCTACAGCCTTAGCATCAGTACCCTTGACCCTCCTTCTTTCCCCCCTGAGGCTATGCTTCACTGCTTTTACTGTGCCAGTGAAGTTCAGCTGTTATCCACTTCAACTCCAAAATATGCATTTCAATTACCTAGGTTAGCAAACCAAATTTGACTACAAATTTGTCAAAGTCAATCTGCAATAGGTTCCCTTAGAATTAAAGCCCCCAACATTTTCCATAGAATGACTGCATAAGAATTTAATAAATTCACAGACTGCCACTTCTGTTTGCTTTGTTATTAAGTTCCCACCTCATAAAAGGGGAAGATACATGCCTATATATGTGCACAAAGAGTTTGGATTGCAGATATGAGTTCTATACCCCACTTGACACCAATTTTATTAGTGCAACTGTCATTAGTTCCAGGAGCACTGGTCCTTCTGTTCAAAAATTACACACTAATGTGGAAGCAAGCCTCAAAGGAAAGAAATCCCCAAAGGCAAGAAGCTTATTATGACCCCTTATTCATGACAGGAAGAATAACTATATTACTTTATTAACTGTATTAGCACAGTATTCAAATCCCTCAAGCACAAATCAGAATTCTGTTCTTACTCAATGTTTCACTAGTAGGGCACAGAACTAGTAGCTGCACCAGCTGCCCAGTTTCAGGGGGTCTCAGTGGGGCAGAAGTAGGATTAAACTAACATTTTTCAGACAACTCAGGAAATTACCTTTCACAACTCACAACCTTCCCAGCTACAAAGGAACCCCTAGAAAAGAAAAAATTATTCTTATTACATTTGGTGTTAAGTAAATTTAATGAAAGGTATCTGTAGGTCAATAATTTTACATCCTGAACAAAACTATAGAAAAGACATTAAAAAAAATGAAAAAGCAATGGAAAGACCAATGATTATAAACCACATTTTAGACCACCTAAACTTACTTAGTCTTTAGATTGACAAAAATAAACATAGCTGAAGAATTAAATGCTGTATTTTCTAAATTTAGTTTTACAAAGGAACAAACTTGACAGTGAAGTTATTCCGTGGGTGTTGGAGTTGTGCTAAACTAGATCTGCTATGCAAGCCTCACAAGAAAACTTAACTAGAACAAGTTTCCTCATGTAGGAGACACTAAATATGGCACCCAGCCCTGAGAAAAGAACGTTGATTAAACTGCTTGGTTTCTCTATTTACTATTCAACCAGCCTCAAACTATCATATACTTCAACTGGGCAACTGCTGCTTAGAAGTTGACAAGATGTGTTTAATTATCTACCAAGTTACACACCACATTTCTAAGGAATCACAAAAAGCTTACTGTGGTCCATACTGTCTGTTACGTTTTCTTTTGTTACTTTTTATTTTCACATCTGATAACTTCTGTTTTTTCCTTGACATGTCCTGTACAGAAGTGCTGTCAGAATCTGTTTGAGACTCAGTGCCTTCAGAGCTTGAGGAAAGAGCATTATTGGTTCTACGTGGAATCTTTTTGGGTATCTTCCCTGAAGACTTGGCAGACGCACGCTTCTTCTTTTCAGGATTCTTCACACTCTCCATGGGATGCTGGAGTGCTTTTAGAGGAGTTCTGTTATTTGCACCACCAGGTGACTCTGGTGTGTGTAATACATTTCGAGGCTTTTTGGACTTGGTCAACTTCTGAATCACAGGAGTCTCTAATTTCTGATGTAAGGGTGTGGTGCACATTTCATTCAGTCCTACAGGTTCTCTTTCAAGCTCGTCTTCACCAGGTTCATTGTTAGAACTCTCCTCTCTTTGTAATTGAGGCTTTTTATTACTACTTTGCTGGTCAGATAATTTAAGCCACTTCTTTGGACTTACTGTCCCTCTCTTAGATACTTTGACTTCCGGAAGTCTCTGCTTAGCAGTTTGTTTCTTCTTAACTAAATGCTGAGAAGCTTTAGAAGCCAACTGCATATCCTTGGAAGACTGGAGAGACTTTTTTAGTGGCACAGACTGCTCTTCCTGATGCCCAGATGAGGGCATAGGCAAATCCTCACTTGGAAGCATTTTTGTTTTACACTGCTTTTCATCAGATGGTTCTGTTTCCAATCCAGACCATGACAACATCTGCTCTTCAGCTTCTGGTTCCCAGACTGTGCTCTTTTCCTGGTTTGGAGAGTCTTGTCTAAGTGCATCCTTTTCAGTCTTTCCTGTCAATACACAAAATATTTGGACATTATTACCTTTTCCCATTGAACCTGAAGACATATATTGACATCTGAATGCACAAAAACCAATCAAAGAATCAAAATGGGGAAGAAAAAGAAAGGGGAAAAAAAAAAAAAAAAAGAGGTATCATAAAACCAGTTTTATCACCACTGGCTAAAAGAAGGTTTCCACTATAATCTACAAAAACCTTTTTGGTGTACTTCCAGTATTTCCTGATAAAAATACAAAGGGGCAGAAATGTTACATTCAGTCTGCTTTGCAGTTTTCAGTGTTTGGTGCTACAAAACCCTTCACAAATAATTCCTAAAACTCAAACCCCTTTCTGTTCAAAGCACATAACCACCTTTCTATGGAGAGAGGAACAAAGTTTGTTGGGTACCTACCTTCGGTGACTGAAGGCAACACTGCTAATTTAATTTTTAATTTTCTAACAGGGAAGGCAAAAAGTGTGGCAAAAAAAGTGAAGACACTGTCTCACTGCCTCTCTGTCTCACCGAAATCTAACTGTGCAACTGAAACACCAAAAAGGAATCCACTGATGTCTATCATCTACTTAATTATAATTTCCTAACAAACCACCAGAAATTAATCCAATAATTTCCTTCCACCTGGAAGGAAAAGTCTGAAGAGCTGTTAAAAAACTTACCAATATGAATACTCTTTTGGCTTTGAGATGTAAGGACATTTTCTTCACTATTAGGGTTTGGATCTGACTCTGATACTTCTTTGAAGTTAAAAGCTCCAACATCCAGATGATCCAGTTTCTGTTTAGTAAGTGCTTTAACCTGTACTTTTCTGTTCTTGACTTTCTTATTCTGTGTCTTCTCCTTTCCAGAAGGCTGAGGTTTAGAAATGGGAGTTGCAGAGCCACCGTTTTTTGATTTTTTGTTCTTAGTGGGTATCGAAATCCAAGAAGGAGAAGATGCACCATCTGATTCATCAATTGAAAATTCACATTCATTTTCTATTTCTATATTTTGATGTTTCACAGGATGAGGTGACGGTGGCAATACTGTGGTTGAATATCTAAAGAATGGAGGGAAAAAAAAATTCATGTCATTCAGGGTTGGGGGGAAATTGCCTTTCAATCTTCCACATCTAGTGGTATCTTCCCAACACCTAGACACAGTACAGAACATTCCTCAGAAGAATTATTATCAAGTTCATCCATCGTACATTCCATATTAAGACTCCAAACAAACCTCTTTCCAAGCGTTCTTGTGCCTACAGCTGCTAAGACAGCTGCAGAGAAAGACGTCTCTGCCCGGGCAGATGATGCAGTAACGCATTTTGCTCCTTGCACAGGAACAGCCTGCTCATGTCTCCCAGGCTGAGGTCCTTCCAATTTTTCAACTTCTCCATGGCTCTTTGCTGCAGCTGGAGTACTCCAGTTATCAAAATGCAATCTACAAATGAGAAACAGCATTCAAACATGTTGCTGTAAATCCTGAGTGCACAATAAAGTACTGTGAGGATGAACAGATGCTCCTGCTAACAGCATCTCACTTCTTGTGAATGAGCTTCCCTTTGGAAACTTGCTGCAACACAGGTTAGCAGTAGTGCTTTCCAGTATAGTAGCAATTGTCCACAGGCAACATGCAGTCAGCATATGACTCTTAATCAAAGTAAAGGCTGCTCAGCAAGACAAATTCCTAATTTTAGGAGAATGTGCTTGAGAAATTGTCAGGTTTCATAGACAACAGGTGCACTGTCTTTCCAATTTCAGTCCATCAACGGGAGTAATGGGATCAGTGTCAGTCCATCTTTATGATCTACCCCAGAGATTCTACCCTTCAGGAAAGCAGAACTGTGGCCAAGACACTGGCCAGTGTTGCAGCTCAGCTTCAAATATTCCAATGAGGTGATAATAATCATAACTGAAGCTGTTTTACTTTGTATAAAATATTTGCATATTCACAGCAAGAAGAACAATAACTGCTCATTTCTGCTTTAACAGATTCTTGTTAACTTTTAAAGTCATCACTGTCAATTGGATTCACTGAAGAAGTCTGGATGATCTGAGAAGCTGAAACTTTGGTGCACTTTCCTGGAAAAAAGTTTAAATCTATTCTGACAGGCGTCTTTCACTTGGGTACTGCACATATCACCAGAATAAGAAAAAAAGAATTCTGCCCTTTCTAAACACAAATATGGAAACTTCCTAAAAAGCCTGGAATTATTTTTTATGAGTTCACAATCTAAACTCAATTTACCCTGAGGTGGGGAGGGGGGGGTGCACACATGGAATACGACACAACAACCATGTTCAGCTCTACTTACTTAACTACAGGAGACCTTTCTGCTTCCTCCACAGGAAAAGGTGTTCCAACAGACCCACGATTATTCCCAGAGTCCAAAGGCACTTCTGGATGCTGGCATGGTGCTTCAACATCTTTTAGTGTATTTTTTTTTTTACTTTTAGACATAGGAGTCTCTGTTTTTTCAGAAGCAGCTACATAATGGTGTTTTGCAGTCTTCAGGTGTGATTCACATGACTGTGCTGTCATATATACAGAACAGGTTTAATTCTTTTACTTAAAACCTTACAAAATCCCAGTAA
The DNA here is from genome assembly GCF_971803275.1 of Cyanistes caeruleus. Lineage (NCBI taxonomy): Eukaryota > Metazoa > Chordata > Aves > Passeriformes > Paridae > Cyanistes > Cyanistes caeruleus. Next base: position 44,905,473 of record NC_141705.1, read on the forward strand.
ACAGTTATTTTAAAAACATTAATTCAGTAATAGTGTGACCAACCTTTGCTGCTCACTGGTTTCAGCGGCAATGCGGGTGAGGGGTCTGCAGACTCACGGGCTCTTTTCACAGAGTTGGCTGACCTTGCCTTGGACTATCATAGTTGGTAACAAATAATGAAATGAAATAAAATATTTGATAAAGCAAGGGTATTCTAGCAGGAATATACATTTCTACAGAACATGACAATGTCTTTCCCTTAATTCACACTCATTTGAATCACAGTTCTATTTTACCTAAATACTTCAACTTTCTATTGTGTAAAACTTCCTAAAATAACTGTAAATCTCAAACAACAGGTAAAACAGTGTGTACGGTAAAAATCTATATGCAGCTTTAAGACATCCTAGTCTCAAGGTAAACTATTTATTATTGCCATTAGAATTAATTAAAGTATTTAATTACTCTTTATTAGACTTTATTAAGACTTTATTAAGGCTGAGGCTTAGCAATAATTGTTTTGAGATTATATTCTATTATAACATCAGACTAACATAAACAAACACCATTATAAGGTTGCCTGCTCTGAACCCCGCCATTAATAGAATATCCTACTTAAAAAAAAAATGAAATCAAGATACCACAATTAAATATACAAACTAGATTATTGGCATCATCCTCTCAAGCAGCACACTAACAAGGCCTTCAACTTGTTTCCAATCTTCAACAAAGTTACAGATATTTGAAGTTATTGTACAGATAACTATCAGGATTTAACCAGCTACTTTTCTACATGAATCACCTTTAAATTTTATTGTCCATCTCATAGCTAAGAACTGTGTCCACATATACAGCAAAGTGACCACAACCAGCTCCAATGGAGTCCAAGGCAGCCATAGCCACCACCAGTAATAAGGGAGCATGGTTCAGCCTGCAATCATGAGAAATTTAACTATCCTGGACAAAAAGCTGAAGAATCTTTCATTAGTAAAAACCCAATGAAAAAAGCTAATAAATAATTCTACTGATAGAATATTCACTATTAGAGCACAACAAGCTAAGAAAAAAATAACATTTTCAACAACTGTTACAAATTGTTAATTTATAGCCTACATACTTTTACAGGTGCTCATACAGAAATAATGCTAGAGAATTAAACTTGTACCCACATGAACCTGTACCCAGTGCTACACTATGACACTGACAGAACTTATCCTTTGTCTCTGCACTGAAGTCTCCTTCTCATTTTTCAAAATAAAGGTTGAGCAATTTGGAGAGTTTACTGTAAGGTCACTGCTGCCACCTATGAAGGAAAAAAACAGTAAATGCGGGAATCTTGGAATTGTCCAGGTTTCATTAATTTTAACAAGTTCTAAGGCTTATTAAGGTCATGTAAATCCAAACAAGAAAGGAATCAGCTGCTTGACAAAGATCTTATAAGCCAGGTAAGACACAGTCTCGAAAAGCTGAAAGAGGCTGTTCTTAAAAACCCCGAGAAATACTATTTTTATCCATTTCATTCATATTTTTTACTTCTATCTTCTTACCAGTAAATATAACACAAGAAAGAAAATACTTTTTTTCTTTTATCAGGAAATCAAGCAGAACACCAAATAAGAGCTTACTTTCAAAGCAATCCTGTATGACTTTCAGTATGTTTTGACCTGGCTGTAGATCAATCTTATTTCTAGAAAAAAGAGGGAAAAATATTTTCAATCAAAAATACCAAATATTCTTATCCCAAACATTAAAGCAGCAAAGTTTAACTTCTTAATATTTTAGGTTATTACTTCCCCTAGTTCCAACTTTAATACATTTCCACCTACCAGTTCACTGCATAGATATCTACAAAGAAATTTGTCTACGTAAGAATTCCAGGAGAAAAAAAGTCTCATTGCCACAATGATACAGTAAGATACAGAGATATAGTAAGTGATATAATAAGAATGAAGAATTCCCTCTACATAAAAGAAAACATGCAACTACTGCAACAGCCCTGAGGTAAATGAGCTTTAGGCTGACTAGAGTCTCACCTGAAATATAAAAATTTTTTTATAAATCAGACCTCGAGCTATGTTGCCTGCACAGTGATGCAGTCACAGCACACCTAGAAATGAAATGTGCTGCTGCACGTCTATCCCTCCACACAGGGAGACACCCTGCAAAACAAGCTATTTCTATGCTTATACAAAAGTTTCAGCAGCAAGGATTGGCTTGAGGCATCCAACCCATAAGCAAGTGAACACCTCAGCTGGTTGGATTACTATTTCAAACGAGCACAAATGAAAAGGGCAGAAATTAGTAATTCACCAGTCAGTGTTGATCACAAGCAAAACAACACTAGAAAAGCCATGGAATATTACTCCCATAATGATCACTACATACCCTTAAAAACAGCTAATTGCATACATTTGGTAAGCTCATGAAACTCATGTCCAGAAATGGATTTCAGCAACAAAACCTTCACAGACTCCTAACACATATGTAAAGAACGTCACAGCACTGCAAATGCTCAAACTCATCTCTAACACTTATCAGCAAGGTCTAAATATGCTGGAACTCCATGTGGGCTTCATTTCTCTACTCCTTGAAGGCAATATTTTTGTACAGGTTACTGCTTCCCCACTCAGGCAGCCCAGTTAGGGGTGGGTACCTTAGGTACAGCTACACCACAGTCTGTTGCCTCAGCAAAGCAAAACCTTGGAGCCTTGTCGCCCCAACAGAGCTTGCTCCTCTCACAAGAAATTTGGGAAACATCACATGAACATTTTAATAAGGTACATCACGTAGTTTTGACATTTAGCTCTCAGACAAAAATCAAGGTAAGTTTTCCAGAATCTAAGAATAGAATGTTTAAATGTTTAAATGCAAATTACCTTCCTCCATGGCAGAATCTTGCTCTGTACTTGTTTTTTAAACGATTCTGTGAAGAAACAAGAATCAATTTTTACTAAGCATGATGACACTTGACAGAAAAACAAGGTATCGAGGACTCTTGAGACATCTTAAAGTAGTGGGAGAGTGGGAGTTATTGCAGCATTGTTTTTCTTAGAATGCCACAGCGCCTCTTCATCCACTTGAAACCCAAGTATTACCAAAGTCAAACAGCACACAGGACTCCACCCATTTACTCCAACTGGAGCAGCAATAATTCAAGCAGCAGCACATTCTCCGTGTAATCAGGTAAAGCTGCTGACCTGGGAACCGGCAAGGATTGTAGATGATAAAATGGGAAGAAAGGGCAAGAAAAATTCAACAGTAAAGCAGAATGCAGCTCTTGACAAATGTGACAGGAAAGCATCTTAAAAAACGTAAATGTTTAGCTGAAAGACAACTATAATCTCTTTCTGATTCATCTAAATTTAAAGAGTATATGCAGTGTGGAAATTATGTAATCCTAACACAAGATAATTCAGCACGTTTTTTTGAAGTTTGCCATACTGACTAAACTTTGCACTTCTTTGTGATTCCCCTTTGGATATTACTTCTGGTATCAAAAATATCCAAATCTATATGGATTGATTTCACTGCAAATTTTCAACATTGGTTTAAAGCGGCAGAAGAAAATTACTGGTAACATGGGAAAACTGACCAAATGACACCACTTTAGAAACTATTCAGAACCACATTCCGCAGTCAATCCAGCACTCGAGCTTAAACCCCCTTCCCCTCGCAGCAGAATGCAGCATAATGCACTGGCAACTGACCCTGCGCAATAAAGAAATTAAAAATTCCTGTCACGGACCTAAAACAGCCTTTAACAGTTTATTTATTATTCTGTTCGTGTCGCCTTACACATGAAGAATTTCAAAACTTATGCACGATTCTAGCGTGCCTGCACAAGTGTCCTGCTCTTGATGCGCTCACAAGCCGTGGAAGTCGGCTGTCCAGAGGCAGCCTGAGGGGAACAGGGTCTGGCAGACACTTGTGCGCTGAGGGGAAGTGGGCTCCCGACAGAGCAGCCCTCAGAGCACAAATGCCAGCAGCCCAGGTCCCGGAGTGAGCGCGGAACCCCAATTCCAACGTCGCTTTCCTCAGGGGGAAGTGGAAGACCGGCCCGCCCCTCCCCTCAGGAGCGCGCTGAGGGCCGCGCCTCTGAGCTACGGACGGGCCCGGCCGCCGCCCACAACAAACCAGACAGACAGACACACGCAGACAGACACACGCAGACACGCAAACACACACGCAGACAGACGAAGACACACGGACCGACCGCCCCCGCCCTCTCTTACCAAGGCCTCAGCCATCCCGGACCGGGGCCGGCGCGCGCCCCCCGCACCCTCTTCAAAACCTCGCGCTCCTTTCCCGGCGGGCGCGCGCGCACGGCTGGCCAGTGGCAGCGGCCCGGCCACGCCCCCCCGGCCCTGTCCCATTGGTCGGCGGCCGGCGCGCGCCAGGCAGGGCAGATATTTAGGCGCGCGCGGCTATTGCGCCTGCGTAGAAGCAGTGACCGCCCTCGTCCCCGTCCCGCCCGCCTTTCTCTGAGGGGACGGGCGGGGTACGCTTTCCGTACGCTAGTTCAAATACGCGGGTTCCAAACGTTATGAAACATCCCTTGTTCACCACGGGGCGTTGCAAATTTTTCTTTAAAATTCTACTGAAGAACTCAACAACGAGCAAAACACAACAGCTTGAGAACTTCAGGCCGAGGTACCTTACAGTACCGGCAAAACACTGCCACAAAATACAGTTTTAAGTGATGCTTTTTATCACACACTTGTGCCCGGAAGACCTTCTTCCTATTCTTTCTGACCACTAAAGGGAAGGCTCATTATATTTTAAAAATACGTCATAACGTGAGAGGTTCACACTTTCTCTCCCTGAAAATAGTACAGATCACTTTGTGAAGAGGGTGGCAGCTCAGTATGTATCAGATCAGAGTTGCAGCTTTTCCCCTATGAAATTGAAACTTGCATACTGCTGGGGGAAGTGGTAACACGTCTTCCCTGTCTCTCACCTGTGCCATACAAAAGGATATACTTCAGCAACACCGTTCTGCTGCTAGCCACGCTGGAACTTACGGCACCTTTAAGGTCGAGCCTCAATAAGGGTAAGCAGCTGCACCAGCTACTTCATCAACCACACAATGTACCTTTACTAAAATAAGTATTCAAAAGGTCCCTGGTCAAATTTATCAACCTTTGCGCACAAAGGTTTAAGACTGCTGCACTGTGGTGCATATTTGCTTTCTGTAATTGCACAGGGATTGACACACTTTCAAGTTAATTTCAGCTTTTGTCTGAAATTCAGCTTCCTTCTTAAGGCAACTGGCGTACCTCCACATTGTTTCAAACACCAGGAAAAATTATGAACCTGAAGATCATGAACTAACCTAAAATCTAGTATTTGATGACAAGTCTGACAGACGTATGAGCTCTCTGCCTAGCTCTAATCCATATTACTTCAGGGTGTGACAAGCCATGAAGAAGTGACAGCTCAACTGGTGCCAGAGTTGTTCTTCCTATATACCGCTATTCTTGAATAGCTTTATCTTTTTAATGAGCAGTCACATATTTCATCGTACATAGGAAAAGGGTGGGAAAATAATATGGAAGCATCTACTTTTTGTCGTATAGATAATAAAAGCTTAAATCCATCTGATTCATCAAAGCAGTCTTGCTAGCAGTATTGAGACCCTCGCACAGAATCCTCTCTACTCCTAACATTAAAGAAACATGTTGACTAACCAGAAAAAAAGTTGATCCGGCTGCTTAATGCTTTGCATGCACAAATTAACTCCATCTATTAAGAACTACAAAAATTCAGAGAGATCTGGTGTAAATATGAGCAAACTCTTCAAGAAAGCATTTGAGTGAGAAGTATCTTCATGACTAATATAAAACTTCATTCCTGCAAATCAACTTCTCTCTCAAAGAGTAACATTCTGAAAGAAAGCTATTTGAAGTGCTCTAGTGGAAAGACAGTCCTTCATTGCTGCAGGAAGACAGCAAGCTTTAGCTTCTTCAGAGGAGTTGTGCATTAAACAGTCCTAGACAAACACAAGCCTCTAGAATGGTAGCACTGTGACAACATTGGAGATTTGAAAGATCAGCACCCCAAAATTCACTTGCCCCGTTTGACAGTGATCATGCTGAGCACCTGCAGAGACTTTTGATAAAAAGCAAGAACAGATTGAGAAACAGGCTCTATCAAACACAAATTCACACTGAATCAGTGCACTCCACAATCTTTCATATAAACACCTTCACTCTCCATATCAGCAATTCAAAAACATTTAAAGCATGAAGAACAGTTTTAACAAGCCACTTGACATCCCAACTTCTACAGAAAGTTCTCTTGAAGTTACTAGTTGTGAGATTTCCTAGATTAATTTATATCCAAAAAATTTAAAAGGTGTGCTAATAAAAATAGAGCCAATGTGCATTTTTAGTTTTTCCATAACCAACTTTTTAACTGAGCAGAACCCATCTACAGAGCATTCATCCATCCAACAGACACACACAATAATAGCAGCATAAAGATACAGCCATTTCTGTAAATTCTGGCTGTGATCCTTGCCAGCCTTGACCTGGACTTTTTACAAGGTTCTCAAAGGTGCACATATTGTCATTAGTAAAAGCCATTGCATGAATTATATCTGACAGTTTACTTTAAACCCTGAAGATAGTCATGGCATTCTAGAATAGTACTGAGATTTCACTGTTTTTAAATGCTGCTTACTTCAAAAGCACAAATATGACATTAACACCACACTAACACAACAGAGTATACTTACTCAGTTTTGTTTCCCAGCCTCCAACTGTGAGAGGTGACAATGTTTTCAATTTGACCTAAACCTTTAAGTGATCCTTAGCACTAATTGTGACATCATTAAATTAAATGTGAAGACATCCCTAAAGCTTAATAAATTATAATTGAGGATAAACAGCTAAGTTGTTAACAGTTGCAACAGCTACAGGACATAATGTTCAAAAACAATCTCTAAAGCTGAAACACATGAGAAGGTATTTCAGTATTTCAGTTTTTATTCTAACCTTGCCTTGCTTTACTATGATGAGAAAAAAAGAACTACTACCTCAAGTATCCAGTGTTTAAATTAGTTAAATTATGATGTTTCTGTAACACACCTCTGCCTCAGCACAACAGCAAAACTAGTCCATAATGATTTCCAACTAAGCAGAAATGTTATAATTAGATATTCCTATAACTGGCCAATAAGGGCAAAAATCTCGCTGTTCAGTGCAGTTCTGACTTGTTCTGAGGACAGGTGTACAGCACAATAATTAGGGAAATGGTACCAAAAGGAACAGCTGAGTTTGCTATGACAAACATCCAGAGGTGTTTGTCTTTTCCTCCCTTTAATGTCACCAAGTGCTACACTGATTTTAATTTGGTGAGGGTAGAAAGGCTCAACCACATTTTCTCTTTGTTGAAGACCAAGTTTTATTTTTGAAAGTTCTAATTCGGTTCTCCGATAAGTTTTCACTTTCGTCATACTGCAGTATTCCACAAAGAACAGTCTTAGTGCAGATAATCAACAATTCCAGCTCTCTGGACTTCAGAGGAGTTTGATTTTACAATCACCTCCTCCCTATGTTTCCATGTTGACACTGACACAAGATAGCTGCGCTGACCACGGCACCACTAACCAGCCACACAAGAAAGCAGTTCCTCTGCTTTTAAGTGGGAGTTTAAGCCTTTAAGATGGACAAAATCTCACATGTAGATGGCAAGAATGAAATTCTTGTTTGAGAATGAAGTAGCATATGAAATTAATTTGAGATGTTCTTAGAACACCAAGAGTATCATAAAACGGTGCTTTTCCTATTTTTTGCACTCTTCCCTAAGCAAATGCAAATTGCCTAATTTGCACACAGGGACAATTTCTTAGGTTCACCATTCTTCTTGCTTTCCTCAATACACATCTTGCCTTTAAGGTAAGGACTGTACTGGACGTTCCATCTCATGGAGTGACCAATCGTCCTTTGAGTAAACAGGCTTGAAGAACACAGGAGCAGAAGAAACAGATCCAGTTTGTCTTCAGTGCAAAGCCACTGATTTTCACCATTTAATTAAGGCTTCACCAAAAAGAAATACATAGTACCATCTTTAATAGCTGAAAATTAGCACATTCCTTTCAGAACAAATGGTCCATGAGTGACTTTTGTGTCTCTACCATCAATTGTCTTCCTGAACAAAGTAGTATCTCACTGGTGGCCCTGGCAAGTCTTCCTCTCCATCAGTCTCTGGAGCAAATGATACTGTCAAATCCACATACTTCTTATCAGCTGATGGTTTCACAAGCTTTTGCATCCTACAAAGAAATGAAGAACAGTTCATAAATGCACCAGGAGGATTGGCAGTGGGAACTCAGGCCCAGACTAGGATGAACTTCACTGCCAGCAATATGTACTGGTCCAGCATACTACAGACCAAATTAAAATGGAGAATAACCTCTAAATTGCACATAAGCTGTTCCTCCACCTGAGCTTCAGCAAATCGTATTCCATTTTCCTGATAGACACAGCCATTAAAGTCTCAGACTAATAAAAATCCTGATATTCACAAGAAGGCAGCTTCACACCATGACTTTGACTTCATTACATACCCCACTCTTTCAAAATTATTTATACAGCTGTACAAGAAAGCATATAAGCAATGTTTTTGGAGACAGGCTGTAAATTCTCATCTTAGTATGATATGCATTCTACAGCTTAGTGTCTCTTCTCTCCCCACCAGTTTGAAGTAGTTTGCTGATAGTTCTTTGCCTGATACCTACTGGCAGGCCTTCAAAACAGTACTGATCAGTGCATTCACTTGCTTCAGCAAAGCCTATGAGCACTGACTAGCACACACTTCACAGGAGCTGTAAGGAACAGATTTTGAGCTAAAGTAGCTCACAGGTGTAAGGCAGAACTAAACCTGGGTGAGATCTGGATGTTATTTTGCAAAGGCCTGCAGTCAAAACCCAATGCCCTACCTTCACATCCTGACAAACTGCCAGGATGAAATACCTCAATTTCCTGTCTGTAAGCAGCACTGCAAAGCCTTTGTGAATGTCATCATTTTTAGAAAGGCTAAAGTGATGTAGAATCTCAAGCAATTACTATAATTGAACAGACTTCCAGAAATCTGCAGAAAACTGCAAGCAACACATTATTCCTTCAGAGCTAAGTTGCTACGTATCAGCATTAGTTTTAAGCCAGTTTCAAAAGGTTCTAGTAGTCTCGTTCTGCTTGAACCATAGTACATTCTTTCCCCTCAAAAATTACTGTCAGACTTCTTTATCTTTTTCTTTCTAGTATTCAACAGTTAAAGCAGCATTTTGCAAGTCTCCTTTCCTCATCACGGAAGTAAATTCACTTTCTCTTTTTTCTTTTTTTTTTTTTACAAAAAGAAAGAAATTATCTTTTTGCTTCCCAAAGTATTAATGGCTAGAAACTACACTGAGAGAAAATACTGCTGTCAGACACATGTCCTTTTGATACAAGCAATGAACATAATTTGTATGTGCACTTGCATCCCTAAATCCATTTTTCAGTTATACTTACGTCAGCTTTAATCTTTTAATATGGCCTGGCATCACAGGAACATAGAGCATTTTGACTCCTTGTACAACCATAGTTGGTTCAATTCCATATTTCTCCTGGAATTCACAAATTAAAACCTGTTAAAAGACCAGAACAGCTGCCCAAACCAGCAGATACTACTGCTGCTAATACAACAGCTAATTATTCAAATCCATAGGATCCATACCAGAAAATCTGCTAATGCATGTGGATGCTGACAAAGTTTTATTAAGATACATTTGAGCCAACTGAATTAACAAGGAATTTGAAAACAGGCTTGGATGCCTTTATTTAGAGACATTCCCATTGAGATTAGTTATTACTAAAACTATTATGGTTTGAACAGTAGCTTGATGGAAATAAAAAAGAAAACAAAACACAATCCAACAATCCAAAACAAGAAACTCCTTTCCTCTTGTCTTGTATTAACCCAGGACAGTAGATAACTTACTCTGACAGCATTTATGAAGTCCAAGAGAGTAAAATCCTCTTTCCCATAAATTGTCCACCTGTCCCAGATGGTAAATGATATCCCATTTCTGTTTTAAAAAGTGAAAGGTTGTTACTTTAGAATGTGAACTCAGTCATTCCCTTTAAAAGTGTATTGAAAAACTGACATGTCTTCTTGGTGATGTGCTGTTCAATCTTTAGCAAAAATCTCTTCCCTCTCTGCTGCCACTTCTCCAGCCCTCTGACCTTGCTAAGCACAAGACACAGCAAGACCTCTAAGTAAGATGTGGTATCTAACAACAAAGTTACTGAGTTTTCAGACCTACTGAAAAATAGCTCTTGTACTAAACAAGATGCAAAAGCATATCTGGGATATTTCCGAAGAACAATGCCACACATCTACCTTCTTTAGATTTTTGAAGTCTCACAAGTAACAGCTTCCACTGAAAATCAACCTAAGCCTTTAAACCCACTATTTTTTAAATTAGGACAGATAAATATGGACTGCATTTTCCAAACAGGAAATTCTTGGGCAATGCATTATGGGACACTCTTGGCAGTATTACTACACCTCTAGCAGTACACAGGAAGTGGACAGCAGAGTTTGATAGCAAGCATGAAACAATCCATCATCTTCCAAATTTGAACAACATAAAAATATTCTTGAATATCTAAAATGCTTAACTGGAGTATGACCACAAGCCATGGTTCCATCATAGCTCTGCTATGTGAGCACATAAGGGCTTAATGTGAACATCTAGATTTAGTAACTATTCAAACTTCACACTTGTTGGAATCATTCAGCAAGTTCTAAACATCTATTAGTAGGTTTACAAATACTGTCCTTGCCCTTCTGCCATTGTCCTTCCTACCTGATTTCTGTTCTTCTTACTTCAGCAGTTTCTGTAAAGACCATTATGGGAATGGCTAGGTTCAGAAAACAGTTCTTGTATGCATCAACTGGGTAGCCACCCACAACTTTAATGAGTTCCAGTGCAACCTGCAGTAAATTAGAATTTACTTATTAGGTTTTAGTGTTATCAATTCTAATGTAAAGAGGCCAGCAGCTACAAGAAAGCTGTTAACGAGGTCAGCCTTTGTCCAACAGGCAGAGTAAATAACATGGAAATGCAACCCACCATGCCAAAGAAATTAATTCTGTTGCAGCTAAGGGAAATACTTAAAGCATTCAAAATTGCTCTTAATATAGTACCATTCCAAAGTTGTTTGGTTCATGCAATCTCCACAAAGCATGAGGTTCTGTTGAGATGCATGAACATGAACTACTACAGAACAGATCTTTTCCAGTCTTGGCAGTGGCATTCTGATGGAAGTTAGTATTAATGGCTGAAAACAAACCAAAATGCTGAATTCCAACCCATCTTTCTGTGCTGCAAATCAAAAATAAAAGCACCAAAGCCTAACCACGTTAAGGAAACGTCCCTTTTTGAGTATTCAGCAGCCATTCCAGTAGCCACACTCATACCACCAAAGACTTTCATTGCTGGGACTGAATCTCCTTCACCACGGGCAGACTCTCAATCACTGCCTTGCTACTCCTCTCACTCTCACAGCCAGACAAGGTTTCCTTGCTGGCTGGACCCTGGGTTTCCCTTAGCAAAGTCTCAGACTTCTGGTTTCTTTAAGTAATTTTATCATGGTGTAGCAAGAGAATAACAACTAAAGCTGATGCCTTGGAGAAGGGGCCCTAAACTACCTGGGCTTTTGTACCCTCACAGTCTCGACATGGTCTTCCAGTTGAGTCCTCGGCTTCTGCTGTATCCCTGGTGTCCAGTCACCAGCTGTGCCACAGGTCCCTGTGCCCTTTGTTGTGCAAAGGGTCAGCCCCAGTTCACGACCTCTTGCCTGAGGCAAGAGCTCAATCTTCAGCTGGCACTAAAGCTCCACACTGAGCTACCTGCTCTACATGCATTCCTCAACAACCATGTCTCAAACCAAGCATGGTCTTTGCTATTGGTACATAAGAAATAAATCCATTTCTTTAAATGAGCCTCTGTCATGGTAGCAGTAATCAATACCCAGACAACAGCAGTTTTAGGCAAGAAACAACAAGAGAAAGAAATATGCATTTTAAAGATCAATCTCACCAGCCCTGATACTGCAGCAGTAGCTGTTGCAATGGCAGGAATAATCTTTCCAGCAATGCGCTTTGTTTTGAACCGATCTGCTGGTTCGATGTTGTACATCTTGGCTCGCAGGTTTGATGCTGCTGTTACAAAATCAATGTGCCCATTACTATCATCATCTTTCTCAAAGGAGATGGGCTTCATTTGCAAGTCAGCTGTTCATAAGAAAAAAAAAAAAGAGCAAAGATTATTATTGGAAAACTGAAGATGTCCTGAACATAATTTAAAGGAACTAGAACCTTAACAATTTTAAAATGTTGCATCCTGGAGCTTGGTGCCTTACTTGTTTTCCTAACCTAGGAAAAGCCCCTGTCAATAAAACTTGCTAAAAGTGAATAACGAAATAAACATCAACAGAGCTCTGTAATTTTAATTTCCTTGCACCACCAAGAAAAGATTTTGAACATTCCTATGGATTTTTCTCATACGCCTCTCTCACTAAAGCTCCATCCTATGAGAATTCCCTTTTAAAGCTTAGTTTATCTGCAAGAATTTCAAAATATGGACTCAGTAGCATTCAAGTCAGAGTTTTGGGTTGACACTCCATGGGATGAGTTAGGGATAAGCTCATATCTTCCTTCTGGATTCATGGGCTAAAAATGTTGTTGTTTCCCAGTGACCTCTTTGTGTGGCCAGGTACAAAAACGGGATATGAGCATCCTCATTTTAAATCTAGAAGATGCTGAGGAAGACACTTAACAGTCTACAATTTAGGATCATTTCAGGTTGAGAGCTCTAAGTAGTGACTCTCAGTCTTCTCATGCCCAAATCAATTGCAGTCCATCTGGGATCCAGTCCAGCCAGCATCCTCCCCCTCCTTAAGAGTTCTATTCCTTGCTGCTGCCTGCTTGCTGTCATCAGTGTTGTAATTACAAGTGAGCATAACAGAAAGCCCTAAAACTTCCAGGAATCTCAGAAATAAAGAACCACAGAGTAATGTCAAACAACAGGACGGGTATCTCAGCATGGCACTTCAGAAAGCTTTAGGTATCAGCTCTATTTCTTGCAGAATTCCAGAACTGCTTCACCCAAAGACCTGAATGTCATTAGTGTCAAATGCAAATGCAGGATATGCAGTTTCATATAAACTATGAAGCTGGTTTGCACTACTCACTTTCCAGAGCTTCATTGGATAGTATAGACTTCTCCAGCTGGAAAATAGCATTTCTTTCATCCTCACTGCTGACAGGAATATGATCTGGTTTTCTTGCTGTTTCATCAGTCTGTACAACCTGCAAGTGTGAGCAGTGCTTGAGTAATAAAATACGTGAACTTCACACAGCACAAGTGTCAAGCATACTGTATTTCCTGTCTTCCTTGCAGGCTTTCCTGCAAGCACATAAAATCCCCTAAAAAACATACAAAAATACTTCAAAGAAAAACAAACAAAAACATCCCAGACAAAATTGTGAGGGTGGTTGAACACTGGCACAGGTAGCAGAGAGAGAGGCTGTAGACTCTCTGTTCTCAGAGATATTCACAACCCAAATGTGACACAGTCCTTGATGACCTGCCCTAGCTGCCCCTGCTTAAGCAAGAGGATTAAACTAGGTAGTCTTCAGGGGTTCCCTCTAACCTTAACACACTCTTATTTCCCCAAACCACATTATAATTTGTGTTTATTTTTCCCTAGCATCAATGCAATAGTTGGATATGTGGGACACTGCTTGTGGAATATTTTTTTTTTTTTTAATTAAATGTCACACTTACTTTGTTTGAAGGTCTAAACTCTGGTACCTTCACAGATGAAATAATCCCCAAAATGGTTTCCTCTGACAAGTCCTGTTATGGTTTTGAATAAAAACAATTTAAATTCACATCAACTCAAAAAGGCCTTCACAAAAAGATTGCAAATACAATCGGCTTTCAAAGGATACTAGACCCAAAAAGTCTCACAGATATTCAGTGATGTTTTAGCCAAAAATTATCATTAAAATACCAAGTGACAATTCATTTGCCACAGCAAATAAGTGTGAAGTCTCAAGCACTTGAAAATTGAACAGAAGTGCAAACCTGACTTAAAGGAAGGTCCAATTAGAAAACAAGAAAAAACAAAGGATAAGTAATGCAAAGGCTGTAAGCAGTAAAAAATAAAACCCCCATAGCATACCTGAGGTTTTAATTTTTTAAAAAAAGCCTTAAAGAGATCATCTTTCGGTTCAGTAGTTGTATCAAAATAATCATTCCCAAGTTCAGTGCTTACTGCAAATATCCAACACACTACTTATTTCTTCTCCAGGTTAGGGATTTAAATGAAGAAAGTAAGTGTAAGCAGCTGCCAAACAGCCAGTACTGAAAGATAGATTACTGTAAGAATCACTTTAAAAACTGACAGCTGGACATCAAGCCAAAACTGAACACCAAGTGAAGTTAAGGGAACATTGTTACAGTCTGGATTACCTTTTCTGTGAAAGGAACACAGTACACTGTTGCAAAGAGTTTTGCTGTGCTCACAATGAAACCATAGTGCCTAAAGAAAAAATAATTATTTTTGGTTGTTTTTTCTACTTTAGTTGCCCAAAGGTTTGCAATCATGTTTCAAGATCTTCCACAAACATACTGAGAAACAGAGTTTCCATCTTCAGTGTACACAGTACAAAATAGCACATTTTGAGTGACTCAGAGGTTGTCCCCAAAACTTTGCACACTTTGATGAATGGAGAGTTATTTAACGAAAACCTTATCTCCTTAAACTTTGCAGTCAAACAGACAATTACAAATGCTCACATGGCATCAATATGATAAAAAGCTTAATATCAGAATTATTTTGATAGTTACCATAACATCATGTTTCACTTAAGCTAAAAACGATGATTCACTTTCTCAAAGCAATTGTAGATATACAGCAGATAAAAGCTTTTTAATCCATTAATAAACTGAATTTTTAAAACTATCTGTAATACCCAAGCCATCTAGATCAGACCCAAATTGTGATGAACAAGAAAAGTAGTTCCTTTGCTAGGTCATTTGGCACATCCTGCATTTTATGATGTGGACAGTGGGGGCAGAGAGGCGTGACAGCAAAAACTCAGTAATTCTGCAGCCATGTAAGACATGAAATGGGTTGTTCTAAGACATTTCACATTAGATGTTATCAGAACAGCACCCTCCAATTCCATGTCAGTGAAAGTTAAATTATCTGCAGTGAAAGTATTTGACAGTTCACCAAATCTGCCACTGGATAAGACTATGCACTAACACCTATCAATTCCAGTCCAACTCCCTGGGCTATAAAACCACTGCCTTGCACATCCTGCTGTAAGGTTGTTGTATTTGTTAGTATATATA
This sequence comes from Cyanistes caeruleus, assembly GCF_971803275.1. Classification (NCBI taxonomy): domain Eukaryota; kingdom Metazoa; phylum Chordata; class Aves; order Passeriformes; family Paridae; genus Cyanistes; species Cyanistes caeruleus. The sequence continues at coordinate 44,920,868 of NC_141705.1, forward strand.
TGTGTTGCTAGTTGTTGTATGTTTGTTAGTATATATGTTGTTATGTTTACAGGATGCTATACAATGCATCTATACAAAGACAGTACCATACTTACAAAGGATCATTAAATTCAAACTTCACTGGGAAAGGAGGCCTCTTTGGTGATTGCCAAAACAAACCTGGTAGGAAAACAGACTTAAGATGAAATCCTAAGAAACTAGGAGCAGCAACAACATGACATATTGCCATGAATTTTCAACAGGCATTAAGGGGCATTTATACTTACTTCCATCTTTTAATCGTGTATCAAGGGGAAATGAATGAAGGAGCTGAAGAGCCTAGAGGAAAAGCCAGAGAGGCTTTAGTGATTTGTCACATAGATTGACATGACCACACTAAATCAAGCCTGTCCAGCTGAAGTAATTTAAAGAATTAAGAAAATCATGAAACACCTTTGTCAAGATGGACACCTTAAAGACAAGTACTACTAGACAGAGTGTTTGCCTATTTCATTCACAGAACAGAGATGCCAATGTTGCCTCATCTGTACAAAGCTCAAGTAAGGCATTTACTCCAAGAAGCAAAGCATTCTCCCCCACCTTACTGTCACTTCAGAATTCTTGTATATGGATTCACAACTTGGAATACAATATTTTCTCAATGTGACAACTACCACCAGGGATTCTGTATGCACAGGAACATTTATTAATCCACAACATCCCAATCCCATCTTTCCTACAAAATTACACATATACTTTAAGTGATACTGTGGACTAGACTGTCAGAATGACTGGCTCTTATTTCAAAAAAATCTTTGAGAAAATCAGGGTTACAAAGGTGAGCTCAGTAATGGGATTTTAGTGTGGGAAACAAAACCCCACTGCCTAAGAAAAGACATCTGATAATCCTGACACTTTGGAAAACTCTGGAAAAATGCCAAGAAAACTGCATGGAGACTACTAAAAAGAGTACTAAGAGTGAGTCAATAAACCAGACCTAGAAGTGCTACAATAGAAAGGGATGCAGCACTTTCAGGTTTCAAATACAGTTTATTATTTATGAAGAGATGGAAGTGAGTGCAAATACTTGGACATCTCGTTATTAGGGCCACCAAGTTTTCTAAAATCCTCATCAGTCTAGTGCTACCTCAGCTATAGGTCTTACCTACCTTATGGCTAAAATACTTTTCAAATTTCACTCTTGCTAGTTCTACACATTGAGTCCAACTTCGGGGTCTTCTACTGAGAGTTTTAATAACATGAAAACAGCCTTCCAAACTCTCTCCTGATTTTATTCTCTAGATAAAGAAACATGAAAATATTAAAACAGATAAGATTCCTTCTAATCCAGACAAACAGTAAATATGTTTTTAGTAATCCATAGCAAAAGAAAACTGAGGTTCACTTCATGAAATATTATCCTTTATGTGCTCCTCTCCACTGGGGTTCTTCCCCCATTTACTTCCACCAGCCCTTTGGACCACAGGTCATTACAGACTGACAATAAAAAGATAGTAAACAATTTAAATCTAATTTATTACTACTTGAACTCACTTCAAACTCAGTCTTACTTTCATTTTCCCCAGCTAGTTATGCATCATTGTGACACACACTAACAGTGTCTCAGTCTTTCTGATATTTCTATATCATGTACACAGCTCATGAACTGGAGAAGATTTTAATTATGAAACACACCAGAAAGAGCGTTCATACGATCAGCTAATGACTTGGCCAAGTAAGTCTTCGGGTTTTCTGAAAAAAGTCAGAAACTAACCCTAATCTCACTGGCCCTAAATAGAAACAAAATCCATAAAGCAGTAGTTTAAACCCTCTATTTTACCCTGGCAACATTCCCTTACCTGTAAAACTTCTTCTGCCGACAGATAGGTTTGCCAGAACTTGTTAAACAATGAAGGCTTATGAGAAAATGAACTTTCAAACTGTAAAATAAGATCAACAAACATGGCATTATGCAAGAAGTATATCAGATGCCCACCCTTCCAAACACACATGGAGTTGTGCTGAATGCCAGAAAAGTTAATCCATTACCTTATCTCTTGCCCACTGTATCGTATGCTCAATAGCGGCTGGGAAAGACTTCAAGGTGCAAAAAGGTATTTCTTCCTCTGGTGGATCCCGCTGTAATTAAGGAGGGTTGCATGTCAATGCTGGCTTATCCAGGTTAATTGTTAATAATAGCACCAAGAACTTGTAAGCTACATAAGTTAAAACTCTGCTCTTATAAAATACAAAGTGGCTTTTTATGCTTAAAAATCAGTTTCATGAACACTAGCTAGCATTGTCAATTCTTCTTTATGAGAAATAGTCTAAACTCAACACTGGAAAGCCAAACTGAACTGTGAAATATAAACAACAGGTGAAATTGCCAGCCAGCTTTTCCAAGATGTGCAGCTGGCATTCATGTACATTTTCAACATGAAACATGCCCTGTCACTCAAGGCCAGAAAGACTTCTTTATGGATCCTAACAAGACAACTGGGATGCTTAAAATCCTGTCTCTGTGTCCACATGACACTATTTCATGGTGTTCTCAGCCAGGGAATTTCTCCACAAGAACCTTAAACAGAGGGATACTGCAAGTATTGTCTATCAGCAATAGAGTCTCTGAAGGTTCATTTTCCCCTTTCCCATTCAAACAGAACTGTTATGTATCCTTGTAAAGAACTACTCAAATTTTATTTCCTGTGAGTTTTTCCTTCAGAAACAAAGGAAGTAACTATTTCCTAGCAGTACTGTTCTTCAGCAGCTCAAATAGGCCACTTATTTTAGAAAGACACATAAAAATGACCAAAGAATCAGATGGCATCATGGGACAAGTGAAGAAGATGAGCGATGGTCTTGAAAGACTTACATGACTATTGTAAGACTCTGTCAGATGGGGCACAATAACTTCTGTGTGTCCTTTTGTTCCCATAGTTCCAGAGTCTATAAGAGGACGCAGGTTTGCTACACAACGACTGACATGGAAAAACACAGACTATCAGAGTACAGAACAACCTCTACATTCTTGTCTTGCAAACATTACTGGACTGCAAACAGAGTTGTCTCTAGGCACTTGCAGAAGAGTGGGAAGATTACACCAAACTCAGGAAAAAAAAGAGATTAAATAAGAACTATTCAGGTTAGATCAGGATACCATACACCTCAGCATGTGTGGATTATAAGCATTAGAAATTATCTGTAAATGTCAATATTTCTACTTTTAAATTTAAATACTTATTTTTATGCTTAAATAATTCAACCTTAAAACTGTCAGAGTATTCTCACCCTCATCAGAAGTTAACAGTTGCCCTTGTTTCCCTTCCACCCCCTACCTATCAATGTATCTCCTGGCTTCAACATTGTCCAAAGCAGTCACGATCACATCTTGCTTGGTGTAGAATTCATCGCTGTAAGTGTTCTCAGTGGCTGGACAAACTTTATTAATATCTGAATCAATCTTTATGTAAGGATTGATGTTCATAGTTGCTTCTGCTGCAGTGTAGCTCTTGGGTTTCTGAAAGCATAAATGCAGAGATCAGCAATATGCAGATAAAGAACATCAGGGACACAAAAATACCAACTTCATTTACTGATCAGACAAAATTCACTGACAGAAATGTTAGTATGCAAAACATACAATAAATGACATTTTAAAATCATATACCTCCCTCACTGATGAACATCTTATTAATCTCATTTTATTTTTTGCTTTACTTATTGTTTCAGAGACCATGTGGTGGAAGTGCTTAAATGGTTTATCAAGTAACTGGAACTGATGCCATGTGCTGCCTCCTAAGAATTTCTTCTAAAGAAGGGAGAGTGCATGACTGTCTGAGGATAAACCCATTGGTAACTCTGACTGTGTCTATGCAGCACAGGCATCAAGCACCTGTGAATAACCATATTACTGCAAGGTAATCCACACAAAATCAATGTCAGAAGCTCAACTGAAATAGAGTTCTTGACCTACCCAACACTTCTAGCCATATCACAATTATCTAGGGATCACCACTCACGCCTGTGGCTTCTAAAAGCTTACAGGGTTCACTTTCGGTATATCTATTCATACCAAGGACAATCTGTTCCCAGATCTGTTACACATAAACAGGAGGCAGAAAATCCAACTGTTGGGTTTTGGGCAGGGGAAACCTTCTTCCACAGTGCTGCCAAGATCTAAGCCACCTTTTTTATTTTGTGCTGTGTTTGCAAGTACAGGGATGTTGTCTCCGCTTCTAAGGCATTAAGAGCCTCTGTATTATGCATTTATTGAATGTACATGTTGGACTTTTTCAAAACTATTTATCAGCTTAGTGAAAACTGAATTAGGTCAGAAGACACCAACTTTGGTCAAGTTCCACCAGCAGCAGCACTGAGCTCCATCAAGAACATTTCTGCCAGCACTGTCTATTTTCTGTTGTTTTATTTTCCCCAAATTTCAATGGCATAGTAGGGCATTTCTGACATAGTAACCTACGGCAGGATCTTACACAATACAGTACTCATCCAACTGTCAAATTCGAGAGATTTCATTAGTCAAAAAAAACCCACTACAAATTAAGATTAGACAAGCCAATTTTACTCAACTGATACTAATGATGAGTTGGATGCCACTGGAGTTCTAAGCACTGTTGAAAAAAGACCCTAGATTTAATTACAGCCTTTAAGTCTTTTCTGGATGGAAGTACAGACACTCACAAGTTCAGCTCTTTGTGGGAACACAGGACAGGGAAACACAATAGCCCAGAAAATTTACTGAATAAGAAAGCCTACCTGTATGTGATGAGGTCGAAAAAGAAACTGCCTGTTCAGGTTGGATTTCTCTATCAAATCTGGATCTGTAATTGTAACCTAAGTCAGAAGGGGCAAAAGCAACAGCTGAAGTTACAATTTAAGTGTAACACTGAGCAATGATCTTGATGAAACTTCTATAAACACTTGCCGAAACAAAATACTGCTATTGCCATCCACTGTGGCCAAACTCTGCTTATACAGACTGACTAATTTTTTTTTAAAAAATCAAAATACAGCAAGACTGCTCCAGGTGTATTCTGCTTCTAAGTGCACACCCTTCTACACCAAGGTCATGGTACCCTCCCTCTGTGCAGAGATTAACCTGAAATAAGACTTAGGCTTTTAACAGTTTGAGTAGTTTAATTATTTAATTCTTCGCTGTCACATTACCTCAAATGAGAAGTAAGGTTAACAAGTGACTTACCAATCCTTTGTCTTGCCCAGTACCAACACCAAGAAGTGCAAAGTTTTTCAGCATTTCACAGCCTATCGCTCCACATCCAACCTAAAGAACATTACATTTGTAGAATCAGAAATGTAAGTGGAAACCACAACGGCAAGTCCCACTGCAGTTCTAGACCATTTATTCTGCAGTGGCACATATCAGAGCTGCCCTCATGTACTTCGAGGGCAGTGGGCATTAACTGTACCAACAAAGCATTTGCAAACAGTGTAACAGTGTCAGTCATACTCACCAAGAAAACATTCAAATCATGGAGCTTCTGGCACAGAGAGTCTCCAATACAAGCCCTCAAGGCATCGTATCTATCTCCCCTATGCAGGTACAGAAGACAAAAATAGGAGACTTCAAGCTACTATTTATCATGGTAGTACCATTGATGCCAAACTGCATTTGACATGAATTAAGAAAGTCAGTCTATAATTCCTGCTCATCCCATGCTGAAATAGGACACAGAGTCTTAACCCCAAACCTGTCCCTCCAGCAAAAAGCACTGAATTAAAAGACATCTGTGCTTGCTTGAGACTCAGATGTGAACAGTACATAAACCAACAGCTTGAAGTTATATTTACCGTGGGAGAAACTCCTCAGAGCCCACCTTCTCTAGAGGCGTTACAATGTCTAGCACATCTATATATAGCTATAAAAGGAATGAAAAAAAGAAAAAAAATCCAATAAAAACCTGAGAAAAACATTCATGCTATTTTAATTTAAAAACTAACTACTTTGTATGAACAACAGAGTCTAGAAATTTATAAACTAAGTTTTTACTGTCAGGGGAAGACTACACAGCATCTGGTACCCTACAGTTCACACCACAATTTTAGTGGAGATGAAAAAGCACTTGGACACAGAGCATAAAAAACATTCACTCAAGCAGATAAGCTGCAAGTTTTTGACTTCTAACAGGCATGTTACTCCTCCATAGGTATCTCTGAAGACTGTGACATTTTTTAATCCAACTGTACTCTGACATTTATTCTGAGAGTCTGAAAGCCCTGCCCTTATGTGCAGTAGCTTAAGCTGGTATCTGCACTGTATCACACCTTTGCATCCATACACTGACAAGCCAATGCTCTTTTTTCTAGTGTGGAAAAACAATGTGTTTTTGGAACCCCAAATACAAAAATTTTAACTAAAACTGGCTGTACTTTCATTGTACACATAAAAACACTACTTTCTCTAAATAAAGTCTCAATTTTTTTATTTTATTTCCATAAAAGGTTCCTCTGATCATACAGCATTTACACACAGCCATCCATTCATAAGATGTCAAAATAACCATCCAAAAACCAAGACAGCCTTACCCACTGCTGTAAAGGAGAAAATTTTCCTGTTACTGCTTTCAGGACTTCCTGGCTGGCAACACCACCCACTGCTGCAGCCAAAGGAGGTAGAAATCCCTGAGCAGTCCTAGACAGCCATTTCACCACATCTCCGTTCACTTGAGGCTGAAAAGGAAGACACAGGGACAGGTTTACCCCCTCAGTGAACAAGTCAGTGTTTGACAGTTTCACAGACTATTATTCTTCAGTGAAAGACAGATTATTTCACTCTGACTAGCAAAGAAAGTTTCCAGCCAAAACAGATGCACCATATACCCTGTACTTGTCACATGCATTTGTCTAAAAACTGGATTCACATCACCACAGGATCAGGCTTCATGTTAGGTCAACATTCAGTTGAACCCATGCTGAAATCCCATTCATTCTGTTTCCTCACCTGGCCTTCAGCCAGCCAGCTGAACCATCTAAAGATGGATTCAAAGGCCAGAACAAGGACCAACAACTAAAGCATGACCTTTAGGCAAGTAAATGAGCACATAAAAAAGAGACTCATAATGGCAATAATTCCTTACTCACTTTGTTTTCCAGTGTTTCGCTTATAGACATGGCTATTTTCAGCATTTCCTCAGCATCTTGGAGGCATCTAGACACCAGGGTAGAAACAATAATGATGACTTAAACATGCCAGAGTTCTTCTAGAAACACAATCAATGGAAGAAAAAAAGCAATGGACACAGTAGGAAGTTTGGAATCTCGCATTATTCTTAACATTGAGCATTCAAGATGTACTCCTAAATGTTAGGGGTAGCTCAAGAAAGAAGCCTCAGTGGAAAAGCCCATATGCAAGTACAGTCTTAAGATTTACACTTCTTAGGTAATTTTGTCTCATTTAACTCAAAATTACACACATCAAGAACTACAGCTGAATGAAAAACACTGAAAATTAAATCCAAATCATACGGACTTTTTTTTTAAATCCATGAACTACAAGATAATTCAGGATCACTGAAACAATTTTTCCATATCAATCCACAATGTGAAAAAACCAAAACAGACAAGGCCTTCTCCAAAAGTATGTTCTGTCTACCTGGGCCCAGAAAGTTCCATTGCTATCTATATTGGGAAAGCCTCATTACACACATCAGGGTAACATTTTCCATCTTTCCATTTCTATATGGGCTATCAGGTACCAGACAGGGAAGGTACCATGCTCCACGGTCAGCCAGTAACTACACAAAAAGAAGAGATCTGCCTGATTCAAGGCTTGGCAAACACAGAACAGCTGCTTTACCCAATTTTCGGTCCACAACCAAAGCTCTCCTGGAAGTGGTTCAAGGCAAGCATGGCAATATGGATCTGCAAAGGTGCCTGTTAAGACAACACATCAGTCGATCAGTTACAAACTAGATAGAAATGAAGTACACAAAAACATCTACCTGAACTCTCCTGTTACCATTTCATTTCTTGTCTCTTAAGTACAACGCTCAAAAAAGTTTCAAAATAAAATTAAAAAGTGAAATTGAAATACCTTTTATTAATTTTTTTTTAAAGTATTGCTCAGTAATGCAACACCTTCACACACATTGAGCACCCACTTCAACTAAGTCCAACTGAAGAGTCCCCAAAAGAATTTAGAGCTGAAATTGGAAAGTGTGGTAGTCTTCTTTTAACTAGATATTATAATGCATTGCATTTTGCCAAACAGCAGTAACAAAGCCCAGCATTAAGGGCAAAAATTATAGAAATTATAAAAATTATATTATTCTAAACATAAAGCTATAGATTACAATCCACGCATGTTTACTATTAGAGCATTTATGCCCAAATCCCCACATGCTAATTACCTCAGGCTTGCTAAAATCTGCAACAAGGCATAATGGATTTGTTATCTGCTTCTCCAGCCGTTCCTGGAAAAACAGAATTCATGACAACAACACAGTACTTGAGAACACAACAGCCACTGCTACCTGACAAAACAATACTCTTCCTATAGAGATTAAGAAATAAATATCCTTTCTGACTAGCACAGTCATTGCTCTCTTCATTATTCATACCACACTAGATACTAAAAGTAATTATCTACTGCAAGTTCTATCAAAAATGGCCAGAGAGATGTTTCACATCCTAGTGGGAAGACTCATCTTTAAACAGGTGTGACTTTTGGGGCCATCCTGTGCAGAGCCAGGAGCTGGAGAACATGATCCTTGTGGGCCCCTTCCAAACAAAGGACATTCTATAATTGTAGGAAACATGTACATATGCTGAACTCTGCTTCCAGTGCTCAGAGATTAACACTGCAGGACCCAGCTCTGTCAAGCACACACTTACAAAGTAATACATCTTGGGCGTCTTCACTTGCACAGCTATGCCTCCGTGCAGGTAAGGCTCCATCTCTGATGTATCACCAATGCTGAAGGAATAAGGTGACACCACTGAAAAGAGAAGAGAATAAACACTGACACATAATTCAAAGTGTCACTGGATGCTACAGTTCTGTATACAATGAAGCGGGGTATTTGCCAGTGCTTTCTGCACTGCAATTTTGCAGCAGGCAACCTTGTTTTGAAAGCGTAAGCACAGCTGATCCTCCTAACAGGATTAACCCAGAAACTGGCAGAGCTTTTCTGGTTATAAAGTAATACGAAGTATTACTTTCACATGATCTGTTATGAAATGAGCTTTAAGTGGCAGAAGATTTAACAAGAATTCTGATGACCACAGCTCTAACAAAAATGAAATCATGTTTAATTTTCTTTAGACTGTGCACAGCAGTGTCCAGTATTAACTGCTCTGAGTAGGATTTTAGCCCTGTGATGAGAACTACAGGCAAGCAAAAAAGGCAGCCTGGAGTATTTTGTCACATCTTCCCCCTCATACACGGGAAGCATCATTCAGACAAGGCAAAAAGACAGAAAAATTGTTAATTCATGGAAAACTAAAACCAAAAGCTAAGCCATGAATAGGAGGAAGGAACAGACTGCAGCATCAGTTCTAGCAAAATGCAAGGGCACAAAGGAAACGGATTCAAGCACATGTTTCAAGGGTACTGTTTTTTGTCTCAGACCACAAACCAGTTAAAAAAAAAACAACCCCCCACCCACATGCTCTCTCCTCTGCCCTAAACGAACAGACATTCAGATCTGGGAACCAGAAAATACCCCAGCATCCAAAAGGAACCAAGAAGACTCCCTTGAGACATGCATGAAGTAGAACAATGCAGGGTAGATGTAAATCATGAAAATAATTTCAAAAGCTTTCTTAGAACATTGTCAATGCATCCCTGTACACTTGTCACCCAAAAAAGCAACAAGGCAAACAGCAACACACCAAGTGGCATCCAAAATCATGACAGAAGCACAGGCATTATGGAACCCTCCAAGTACCAAACCAGTTTCATCAGCAGAGGAACGATGGTCAGCTCAGAGTCTGCCAACTACATTCCACATTTTAAGCTGAGGAATTCCACTGGCTCCTTAAGCAGCAAGACAAATTCAGGTAGACTTTACTAAATGGAAATGCCATCAAAACAACACCAGGATGACCTTTGCACCAAAAAGCAATTTTTTTGTGCAAGCTCGCTGGAGGCCTGCACAACCCAGCACTCCTCTGACTACGGTAATTAATACTGCAGTGGTTAAATCAGGCCAGAGAATAAGTACCTTGCAAATGAGTCAGCAGCAGTTTACCTGTTATTTGGTGTGTGGATCCATTCAAGCATGACATTCCATTAACTTCTCGAAAGGTTAAGAACTGTCCTGTTTCAAGCCTGTGTGGATGATTTTCAAGGCAAGTGACAATACCAGGATTTGACTGAAATAAAAAATGGCAGTCAGCAAGGAGGAAAGCGTCCTGTGCAAAGGGATCACGTTGTATTGCAGGTACATAGCTTTTTGTCTACTGAAACTGCAGGCTCTAATACTTTTAGCATCTTGTTTCTGTCACAGTAAGAGTTACCTATGACAACTTTTTCAGTCCTCTGATTTTAAATTTAACTGTATTTCTACAACACAAACTTTTATTTTCACTGTTTCCAGTTCTCGGTATGTTAGCAAACTACATTTGCTAGTTCTCAGCAGTCAAATCCATTGTTATGTTCTGAAATAGTAGACTTATCTCCTTTTTCTATAGTCCCTATATGCAAAGAAATTTTCAGAGGCATTAAAAAATAAAGGCTCGTGAATGGTCCTTATTACTCCATGCTTCCTTTCTAAACTCATTCTTGAAAGCTTGGAAACTTAAAAAGCCAGACAGCACACAGGAGAGACACAGCTTCAGCAGGTCACAGGCAAGCTTACACTTGTAGGAATTCCAAACACCTCATCCTGTTATGGGATGTGAAGCCAACCTGCCATGCACACAGAGACCTCACTGCAGCCTGAACACAGCTCATCAAGACCTTGTGCTGTACCTCAGGCTGTAATCTGGTGCATTTGCAAGGAAGCCTGGCTTGCAAAGTCTCCTCTTATCCGTTCCTGAGTCCCCAGTATAAGAAAGATTTCATTTAAGTAGCATAGAACTTAATTACAGTCAACCACATTCTCTGTGGACAATGAACAACAAAGGGCTGGACTGGAGAAAATTCTGCTCTGATTTAGGGACACAGGGCCACCTTGACCCTGTCTACAGGACAAGAACAACCACTTGATGGCACTGAGTTTTAATTCTCATCAGTTTTACACTCCAGAGTGGAAGAAAATACAACTAAAGTATCAGATTATTAAACACAGGACATATATACAAATATATATTCATTCCTTGACTTGGCAGGTAATCAGCACAATCCATGAAACTCAGCTATGTGCTCCTTATGTAATTAATAAGAACAACCACCAAATCATCCATTCCCTTTTAAAGGCACCAAGGACAAGTCTACCCAAATCATCAAATCATAAGCTTTAATCCAGACCAAACCCAACTTGCTGTACAACCCCTCCTAGATCAGTTATTATTATATCTAGACTGGAAATACGACAAAAGTGTTGCTGCTGGATGAGTGAGCTTACTGTCTGGACTTCCAGAACTGAAAAAAGAACCCAAAGTAATTTCCCTTTATAAAACAATAATACAAGATTAAATGGACAGCCTAACATTCTGCACTGGAAGTACTAGCAATAATATCCCCTTCTCATTGCCTCTGCTTTGGTAGGTTAAAACAAACATTTAAATTTCTTTACAAAATATTTTCCCAATCCCCTTGATTATTCCAGTAGCGCACCTGTAAGTGCTGCAGTTTCTTATAAAAAGGGCTCTTTTCACAACTATTTTCACATTTCCTTAGAACTTATCCTATTCCAACACCAAAGTTACATACTCTTCTTTCTACATCTCCTCATTTCTTTCTCTGCCCAATTAAAAGAAATCAGTATTATGTGTTAAATAGCAAATAACAACCAGGAGGCAACGGTAAGAACAAAGTAACTAAAGTAACTGCTTCTCCCATAGGCCAGTTGTAAATTGCTTAGTGGGCTGCTCAAATGAAGCATCCTGACACTCTCCTTTTTAAAGAGCCAATAATGAGTCCTTTTAAAACAGTTAAAGCAAAACAATGACTTTTATCCCTTACTTGTGTTATATTTGAAATGAAGATCTCCTTTGGCTCCTCTCCTGTTGTATCCAGCACTTCAAATTCATCACCAAAGTCACAAAACAAACGTGAACATACTCCATATACATCTGCACTGATGAACTACAAGAGAAAGTAAAAACCATGAGTATCCCTAGAACAGCAGAAGGCAAAGAACAGGCTACCTCACACTGGACCTCGTTGAAGGCTGGCAGGTTTAATTCTAGAGTGGAAATCTGTAGTGTACTCAGGCCACTGACTACACAGCACGCCACTGACAACAGACCTTGCGCCCGCAGGAGCATTTCTGAGCCCATGCATAACACAGAAGTAACATCACTACATAGTGAAATGCTGCCATTTCTACTTCTCTTACATTCAGCCCCAGCATGTCCTTCAGTCTCAGCACACTCTTTCAGAACCATTTTAAGAGTGAAAACTATTTCTTTAACACAATTGCTTTTTAATTAAAGGACCAAGCTATGCTTTACCTGTGCTGGTATCCAGGCAATACCAGTTGTAGCACTGTATTCCCAAAACTTCTGCTGCTACATCAACATGCCATCTACACTGAATTATGTACCACATAACCAGCATTCTCCATTTTTGCAAAGAACACCCTGGAGGTTCAGAATGCCCACTGTACAGATTATTCATGTGTTGCATTTTTTCTATTACCTTAATAGGTGGCTGCTGAGCATGACAGAAGTCATTAATCTTCTTCTGCAGCAACAGACTTACTTCAGTCAGTATGACACACTGTGAACAAGAACAGAAATACTTCTAAGACACTGTAAGTAATCAGTATCTTCAAGCTATGGGAAAACCTAGTACCTAGAGTAAGTTACTTAGGTGTCCTCACTCCTATGCCTCCACACTTAAGAGAGAGCAGCCTTGAGGAAGTTTTCTTATTAAAGCAGATTGGTTACCACCCCACAAGTTCTGGAAACAAAATGAGTAGAGCAGGAACAGCAAATTTTCAGGTCTTTGTTTGGTTGTTGTTTGGGTTTTTTTTAAACTGCAGCTGTGAAACTCAAAACCCTATTAGAATATTTACCAAAACGGTTATGGATAATCTCAGCAAAAATCTCAGCAGATTTTGAATTTTAGGATTAAAGCTAGCAAACACAAATAATACTCATCAGTGCACACTAAGAAGTCTGCACAGGCTTCCAGTATTTATGGTCATAAAATTGCAGACACAGAATTTCTACATGCATTCCTTTAACACCTAGGACAGTATTGGGTTCCAAGGCACATGCACTGCAACCCATTCAGATACACATGGCCTGCTGTAGCTGAGACACTCAGAAACTTGGTGTGCTTGTATGTAAGCCACACAGTAAAGGTTCCCCACTCAGACTGAGCCATGCACACAGGCAGGAGACAGCTGACTGAAGAACTGCAAGTGCCCTCACTCCACCACAGAGGCACTTAAATTTCATTACATACATACATGAGTGATCTAATTATATAGCCAGAGCTTCTACTGCCTGGAATGCAGCACACAGGATATATGTAGAACATTTGTGCTATGTAGCTGCAAAAAGAGGTCACAGTTTTACCTTCAAAGAAAAAAAATTGTACAGTGACCCCCACTTAGTTATTTATTGTCATAGCAAATTCCATACTAAGCGTGCTAAGAAAGTGATGGGAACACAAACCCAGTGTTTCAGTCTTGGAAAAACTAAGCACGACACACTTCATCAGCCCAGATACAAGACCTACTGTTTTCTTTACACCATCTCAAAATATACTTCTAAGTTATTCATTCTGTTTACTTACATAAAGAATTCAAGTTGTATGCATGTTGAGCAAAGTACACAAATACACATAAAACTGCTTTAAGAGTAACATACCTGGTAGTGCTTTAAGAAAGACAGATCTGTGGTTTCATCTAGTGGCACAGTTGATGCTGCTACATGGACGTACGGATTGAGTTCTGCAATACGAGGAAGTGTGGCCTCAGCCCTGAAAGAAAAGCAATTATCAGTTTTTTCCATATCTACAAAATCATATTTTCAATACAGAATTTCATACTACACATGCCCTACAAGAGACCCTCACGATGTCTCCTGGCAACAACCAACAACTCATTTATTCACACTTCAGTTCCTACTAGGTCTGAGGAAAACTGCTGTGTCCAATATCCCACAGGACTCATGGATGGTCTGCTGTCATGGCTTTGTCCAGTCTTGTACAGGTGGCTGAGGAAGCCCAAGGAAGAAACGCATGCTGGCACCTGCTATTAAATTTGCTTTACAAGCAGTGACACTTGTGACTCAGAACCTCAGTCCCAGTCTAGACTTCCTCTAATACCTATCTGGGCACAGTACTCACAGCTAGAAAGGGTTTAACAGGTATTTGATATGTACTACCAGCTCCTGGACAACAAACTGCTATTTTTAATGCTGATGAGCCTGTCAAGTTCAGTCCTCTCTCACTCCAAAGACTCTACTAACCTGTTCCTTTGACTGGTAACATCATCTTCATGGATGAAGAAGTTGATCCCCAAATCCCATTTTGTGCAGTGCTTGGTGTCATGAACTGTAAGAGCCTAGGAAAGTTTGTCAAAAAACATTTGCTGGAAGAAATATACAAGGTCACAGCACCCGAAAGCATGGATTAATGCCCACAAAAAATGTTGGAGGGCTAACACTGCAGAAGAATTAGCTGTAGCACATACAAGAACAAGCACTTCCAACCTCTTTCCCAAGAAAACTCTTACTGGTTGAGAGAGCAAAGCACATCTGCAACATGCTCTTCATTGAGCATTTTCCTCCCAGTTTACAGTGATAACATTTAAATATCAAGGATGAGTTTTGCCAGACTGTGATACAGGGGCAATTGTGATCTGAAAATAAATGGACTCGTTTGATGTTTTTCTATCGGAAAGAAGAGTTTTAAAAGGCTTCTTGCTAAAAAAATTAATCCCAGCAGCACAAAAGCAGCTGTTGGATTTAAACACCCAACCATTCTAATGTCTACACAAAAGGATTCTAATGGATGACAAAATAAGACAACATATTTTGAATAGTTTGGCTTTTGAGTTTGGACCACTCGATTTAGGAGGAGCCACTTTGTACAAAAGGATTCAGTATCTAATCAGCAGCTGGCTATAATATTTTATGAGCTATTTCAGAGTGCAGTGGACATTAACGTGAGATTCTGATTGTACCACTAGAACATCCAGATTACTGAAAGTTTTCATCCCTAGGTTCTCAAATGTTTTACAACCCTTCTACTGCAAAATAGATTCAGAAGCTTTAGATTAATTCACTAGTAGTGCTTTCCCTTTTTCTCATGCTTACCCAAGAATACCCAACAACAGAACTGTTTTACATACCTTTACCCCGGCCAGAATGATGTTTTTGGCTGAAAAAAAACAAAAGCAAAGCAAAAACAGAGAGGGATTATTGCAGGTTATTTGCAAATTTGTAACTGGATAATTATTCAGGTGGACAATAACAGTATTTCATTGTTAAGAACTTCACAGCTTAAGGGTTTTTTTCTCTTTTACATTTAAGCATTCTACAGCACCCCTGAAAGCAAAATAACATAAGCAAAATTAGAAAGACTCTGCATTTGTCATTTGTCAGCTGTTCATCCCACAATTGTGATTACAGAGACAGTAATGACAATAAACTGCAAAACCCCATGACTCTGTTCTGGCATCTGGT
This sequence comes from Cyanistes caeruleus, assembly GCF_971803275.1. Taxonomy (NCBI): domain Eukaryota; kingdom Metazoa; phylum Chordata; class Aves; order Passeriformes; family Paridae; genus Cyanistes; species Cyanistes caeruleus. The sequence goes on from NC_141705.1 coordinate 44,936,630, forward strand.
GCAGAGAACCACTAGAGCCAACTGAAGGAATAACACCCCAGGCACGAACCAGCCAAAACAAGCCTTGCTCATGAGGAGTAAGGGAAATTGTTAAGGAGTCTCCTGTATCAGGGCAGTTATGCATTTTCACCAAATAGTTCTGTTCTCCTACACAGCCTCCCATTTCATACATGGGAAGAATCTGGGCAATAGCTATTCCTATAATATGTTCACTGATACTGGTGCCTAAAGGCATAACCTGGATGACCTGCCCTAACTCTTCACCCAGGACACAAGATTTGGGTAAAGCAATCTGTCTCATGCAAGCACAATTTAAAGTAAAATTTGAAACGTTTTTTAGTAAAATGAGAACTTAAGTTCAGAATCTTTCCTGCATCTGCAATGTTACTAATAGGCATGATGCACACATAAATTCAGTCAAATAGTTCAAACATGCTTATTATATTTAAATTCAAGGTTCACAAGTATTCTGGGACAGTACATTTACACACACTTGTGTCTTCTTAAACAAATGTTACCTAACTTACCAATCTCCACACCAAGGCCACCTATACCACTCAGGAACACATGGGACTGAGCCATCTTCTGCATCGCTGTGTCTCCAAGAACATATCTCTGGCGACTACAGCAAAGACAAATTCAGATCAAAACAAGTTACAAACGAAGTCTACAGCATATTAAAGCAAGTCAAGAATTCCCAGTCATTAAGAAACATTTTAAAAATTCAAATTCTTATCAATCAAACATAAGATTCACACTCACAATGCATACAGCGAAATGCATTTAGTACAGACCTTGTCAGTGCCAGGTTTAGAGAAGAGAAATAAAGTTATAATTTTAAATCAGTGCAAAACTTCTTCAGGATAAACAAAGTTTTTTGGAATTAACTATTGAAGACACAAGCATGAAAAAGAAGTTCTTTTGTTATCAGAAATCTTCAAAACAGAGACGTAACTTTTGTAGTCAGATCCTGCAATCTGGAAGGGTTCTAACTTCCAACTGTAAAATTAAACTTATACCATTCTAAGCATCACCTTTTCCACCAAGGAGAACAACTTACATGAGGCTACTGCCAAAAAGTAAAGTGACACAACACCAGAAGTATTGCACTGAATTAAAAAGAAGCCTTATTTGTTCTGCATACAAGCATTTTTTAAATTATTTTCTATTTTTTGATATACAAAGAAACTTTTCAACCCACCATGGCTTTACAGGAATACCATCTGTCCCAGTAGAGACTTTCTGAACTATTACCATGCCAAGGGATCTCAAGACACTCCCAGCCAAGAAATTAAAACAAAACTAAACCAAAAGAAACTTTTTTTTTTCCTAATCTCTAAAAAACCCCTCAAAATCCAACAACTTGAAGTCTGGAGGGTAACAGAGATATTGAGGACCAAGAAGCACAGCAAAGGCTGAGGGATGAATGAAATTATAACATTACTGCATTTAAATGTAAGTGCTTCTGAAAAGTCAGGAGCTATGCTTAAAAATCAGACAATCTTACCTATACAAAGCATCGTCAATTTCCATAGAGTCTGCTGCCATGATTCAATGTGATTTGTTTACACTGGAAGGGTTACAAAAATAAATGAGCTGGTTATGTCAGTTGCAATTTCACAGCTGGCACCCCCTTCTTGGCCCACTCAGTTCTTCATTAAAGGAATTGAAAAATAAAAAGTGATGCTACCCAGGAATCACTTTGAACATTAAGAAGCCTATGGAACATCATAGCACTTGGGTAAGGAAAACACACATCAGCCAGAAGACAAGAACCCCCAAATCTTCAATAAATGTTTTCAAAATACAAATAGACATTAATTTCCCCACTGAGGAAATGCAACACTTACCTCTTATATTTGCCACACTTAGATTTGCTGAAAGAGCAACTTCATTTTATATGAAGAGCTCCAAGCTGAACAACTTGCATCTACCTGATCAGTGTTTTTTTTTGAAAAGAAGACAGATCACTGAATGGCTAGAAATAGGCATTTATGCTGCACTATTTCTATGTTAATTGAGAACCATTAAGAAACAAGTGTTTCAGCCAACTGAAGAAACCAACACCCAAAGATCTGAATTATTGCAACATTTAACTAAGACATGCAGTTGACAGTTTGATAGGATTGGCAGAAAAAACATAATTTATGCTATTAAGGCCTTTGGCTATTACCAAGGATGTTTTCATTGTTAAGTTGGTGATAACAAAGCACCAGGATCAGGAACAAGCTGCCCCTGGGCACCTTGTTTGTTATGCACACTGGGAACTGGTGCTTCCTGAACCTGGCAGGTGACTGCCACCAAACACAGCATGACCCTGTGTGTACTTTTGTAGTAGTGATAGGAACTGATGTTCTGGGTCACATATCTTATTTCAGCTTTCTACAAACTGCCTTGGAAACTACACATACCTGACAGCCCTCTCTCCTGACACTGAAAAAAAAGTAAGACATAATAAAGACTTTTTTTTTTGACAGCACAGATATACCTTAAAACAGCTTTCTAGCCTGCCCAAAATCAAATTCCTATTCACTGTTCAGGTGACTTTGGCATATATTTTAAGACTTCTGAGGTATGGCCCCCTGCAGTCTGTCCCAACATGGAGACTGTAACATTCTGACCCAAAATCCATCCTTTTGGTTTTTAGAATGCGCTGAAATAGCACAGCAAGGGACAGAGTTACATTGGACACAGGCCACAGATCTCATCCACAAAGCTTTTCCTCAGTGTGGATATTAACTCCTACGCTTTAGCTAGCACTCAAGGCAGCTCCATCACAGTCCACACCACCAGCCACTTCAGTACAGTTCCCATGCTCTTGACACCACATGGGCTGAAGACAAGCAATGACCATTTCACTAGAGCCAGATCTCAAGCCAGAGCGCAACACACCACATCTTACAGTCACAGGCTTCAGTGCCTGCTTAATGAGGGCCTTCATTTCAGCCACTGCCTGAGACACAAGGCTGGAAGTCCCCCTCAAAGCAAGCCAGCATCATCTCATAACAGACCAGAGCTGTTCTGCCCCTCTATAATCGTCCTCCACAAACAGCACTGGCATTCTGGGACTACATAACATAACAGGATTGTGGTACTAAGATGAGAAAGGTGATTCACCCCTGCATAATAATACCCAGCTTCCACTGCTGTGATTGCTGACAGCCATCCCAATCTCTATGCCCTCCCAAAACAGTCTTTTGTAAACAACTAGGATGTGAGATCAACTGGGCAAGAGAAACTCGGCCACCTGTTTTATACAGACTCACTTGACAGTGCCTCATTCAATATACTTTTTAATTCCTCATTCTCCTCCTGCAGTCACAGTTACAGCACTGAGATGCTGCCAGTGCACTCATCGGGTAGAGCAAAATACCTCCTTCCACAAGGAGGATTTAATGACACTATGGTCAAGTAACTGTAGGACAAACTTGGTTAATGTATTTGCACACCCAAGTTATTTCTCATTTTTGTTCCACCGGTATTGAATCTGTTTCAAAGAAATACATGCACAGAAGTCATTCTAACATTATGTCCCAGCTCCTACCAGAGGAGGCTCAACGTTTATACACTTGTCTGCTTCCTTTTAAAAGCCAACACTGCCAGTTTCAATGGCAGCCTTGTATTTAACTGCTTAAGTAATGTGCTTCATTTTTTAAAGCCTCAGCTGTTTGCATGACATAACCCAGGGACAAACGGGGAAGGGACATGTTACCAAGAAGGACTAAGATGCTCTGAAGAGCAGCAGAGGGACAGGAGCTGTAGCGGTGTGCTGGTTTCACGGTGTTCTTACCTGCGAGTCAGGCTGAAGCAGTGTTAACTACTCGCTGTTCAGCACGCTGGGATGGCACAGAGGCCTGGACTCATACCACCTACCCGGAGCTTCCAGCGGCTGATTCCAGTCGATGCAGACTCCCCGTTCAGTCGGCGGGGAGAAAGAGAGAGAGGAGCCTCAAACCCAGTTCCTGCCCAGCCGGGCTAATGCGGGAACACCGATACCTCGGATCTGTAGCGGTGCCCCGACAGAGCCCACGGGCTGCCTCGGCAGCACCCCGACCCCAGCAGAGCCTGTGGGCTTCAGCCCCACTCGCCGCTCTCGGGGCGCTCCCGCGGCGCTGGGCACCGCCGCCCGCCCGCCCGGGCCACCCCGGGCTCGCCGTGCCCCGCCCGCCTCCGCGGCCGCCGCCCGCTCTCCTCACCCCGCGGCGGCCTTGGCGTGCCGATCCAGGCCCGAGCGCAGCCGGCGGCGGAGGGGGAAGAGGCAGGAAAGGGGTGGGAAGCGGCAGCGCCGGTGCCGCGGCGCTTCCCCGCCTGCGCCGACATGAGGGGCCGGGCCAGGCCGGTGCCGCCCTGAGGAGGCGGGTCCGCCTCGCTTCGGCAGCTGCGCAGCGACTGCCCGGCCGGGGCCGCGTAAGTCAGTGAAATGCCCGCCATTTTCTGCCCCAGAAGCAACACATGGTGCTGTTAAAAATAGTGAAATTAATAAATCCTCCTTAGGCTCAAGCATGAGCAGTTTAGACGATGGAGAGCGCTTCCGGGCTCTGCTCTTGCGTTATCTGCCTCTGTATCTCGCAGGAGAGCGCCAGCCGGATGTCAGTCACCTAGCTGCCAACAGAACTTCATTCAAAGGGTCTAGGGAGCCAACCGAGAAATACTAGATAGTAGCCAAGGCCGTAGAGATTTGGCAGAGAGTTATCAAAACCGAAGTCCAGCCCATGCCGGGATGGTATATAGGCTTGTGGAAACCTTTTCTCTTGTTTTGGTGGTGATAAAGCAGGACAGGCCGAGCCACGGCAGACACTGTGCTGTCTCCACCACCAGCTCCACACCACCAATTATCTCCTCCTATCAATATTTTCTCACCCATTTCCCAAACTCTCGATTATGATCCCAGCACAGCCCACCTTCCCATCATACCCAGTTTAATCTCCCTTCACGCTGATCCCTGCCTTCTGTTACCCCGATCACTTGAGTAGGTGAGACAAATTTAAATCATTCTTCATGCCATTAGCACAACTTTTGTGGAATGGGAGGGATTCAAGCACTCAAAAGTGTCCTTGCATACAGTGAATATAGAATAGTCACCTTGTATTTTAAAATATTTATAACTTAAACCCAAACAGACCAACCAGCTACCTGCATCCTACACTACACAAGGGAAAAAAAAAAAGAAAGAAAAAAAAAAAAGGCAAGCATTTTGTTTGTCTTGATTGGGGTTTGGAGAACTTGTAAGGGCAATAATACCCAGGTTTTGTGCTTTTTGTGAGCATCCAGCACAAATGGCAAAAATTATTTTGCCATTTCTTTTAACAGAGTTCTAGCAACCCTCAAGATTTACACCTCTGTCCAACAGCGCACACAGCCTTTGTACTTAATTAGTAACACAAATTCAAAGCAGCTGGACAACCCTGTGCTCGTTCAAACTTGGGCTGTGCCCTGGCAGGATCAGGGTGAAGGCTCTTGACTGCTGCACTGCTGTTTACACAGGCAGAGAGAATTGGAGAAGATGTGGGCAAATTTCGGAGAACCGCTAGAGGCCAGTAGAAGCCTGGAATGCCGAACCCAGGGACGGGGTAATCGGAGAGAGCCGTTCGGGATGTCGACTGCAACCCTTACCAGAACTGGGATTTATGCTAAGGCTGGTATTTGCTTTGTAGCTTTTTCACATAATACATAAAAATCAGAACATGGAAGAATTACTTTAATTATTTTAACACAGCAATTTCAAAGTGTAGTGCATGTATCTAGTGAACGTAATTAACAGGACTCCCAGTGGTGGGGGGGAGGAGGGGGAGATAGAAATGAATAAGAGTTTAAAGACACCAAAAAAAGTCAGCTTCAGTTTTTTCACTTGCATTATTTTTAGTCTTGCTGGTGATTTTTATCTTTATATTTGTGGTTTCTTTCCTTAAAAATTAGCCTTTTTTTTTCAAGGTTAACCTAACTAACTATTCTTATTTTCAAGCACTTACCCATTAAATGGGGTATAGAAAATAATAATAATTTAAAAAATCTTCTACCTACCATCTTTCTGTCCAGGTCATTACACTTTTCAAGACCCATCCATACAGTCATCTCACATGAAACAAATTTTGCTTAGTCACAGCAAATACTGACAAGCCTTTTGCCTAAGTGGAGAAACAGCAACATCCAGTTAATTCTCACATAATCCTTTAGCAGTAACCAGGCAAACACTAACCATCAGTGAAACCATGAATATGGGCCTTCTAAGATAAAATGCCACAAAGAAATGGGCAGATTCTGTTTACCCCAGAAGCCAAAGAAACAAGTTACCAAATGCATCAATTAGCAGGTGTACTCAGGAACTCTCTAGGCTGATGGTACCAAGTCAAAAAACATACAGGTTTTCCCCTACCTTTCTAAGACTGCAAAATTTGAAACATCTGGAATCATTTTACTTTCCTTTTTCCCCATAGCCGCCTTCTTAAAAACTACATGTGACATTAAAATCTTGGTAAATTTGGTTAAATAAATTAATTTTAAAGGAAACCTCAGCTCCATATTTGCATCATGTTAAAGTCAGTTATAGCTTTTGAGGCAGGAAGCAGAGCTGTCAGTTTTCAGACTCACTGAAGCAATGAGTGGGATGAGGCTGTGGCCAGAACATCACCACCTCCAGAGTTGAGCCTATTCATGTCCCAAATATCTGCAACTTCAGTGTATGTGCGCCACTGTAGATTCATTCTGCATCCAGGTATTGAATACATCTTTAAAGCCAGTATTTTCAAAAGGAGCTGAAGCTGTAATAGCTGTAAATCTCTTTTCCATCTGCTGGGGAAATCCAAGCCACTTGGGTACTTTTAGTCTTTAATTTCTTGGTTTACAGGTGCAATTTCACATTCTTAGTGGGGACTTCATAGTGGAGATATGGAGATAAACATTTGTTTCCCTGATTGATTTAGTTAATAAGCAAATTAACAGACAGAACTCTTGTAGCTTTTTCCCTAAAAATGTGTTATTTGAAAATACTAATGCAAACACAGTCAAGTTTAGCACACAGGCCAGTCCAGAAGTTACCATAAAACTACATCAACATCTTTCAGTGGGTTTCCAAACATCCTGCCATAGGCTATGGCTTGCCCTCAGCTCTTGCAGGAGCAAGGTGCTGACTTGCAAGGCTTTGTCTCCTCTTTTTGGCAACCCATGCAGAGTAGGAGTACTTTGATGGCATATTTAAAATACTGCAGCTTCCAGCAGGGTGGGCCAAAGGATCTTGCCACTTAAAGCTGCTCTAGCAAGTGAAACCTTCCTAGAAACCATGTTAATAATGTTGATAAATCCAGATAAACAGCGGCACCAATTACCTAAGCTGATTTCACACTGAGATGTGTACGACTACATTTCCAAAAGCAAAAGCCAGATTTTCCATCCCTGTGAATCTGCAGCACAGGCTACAAGTTGCCAGATAAACATTCACTGGGTTTAGTAATGACTTTTGTCTCTCAACTCATCTAATTTGTTAACAGGAATAGCAGATACAAAATGGGATTTTCTACAAGCTTTACGTACATAAGGAATCCTGATGACAGATTAATGTCATTCAACCAGACCTCCTCACATGATTAGGCCTTGTGCAATCAGCCACTTCTTTCTTTCCTACTGCTCCAAGCTGAAAATTAGCATTGGTAAAGCCCTAGACAACTCAATTTGAATAAACAGAGGTTTGGAACACATTTCTCGATGCTTTAAATCTACCTGGGAAATTTCAGGAGAATTGTCGCAGCTGCACAGAGCTCCCCATAGCCAGTTTGCAGAGATGCAACATCACACACAGGTTTTTTTTCCTAAGGGCAAGGTGTTGAATTCTTGAGAGAAGCTTCGTTCTCAAATCAAAGATCCATTCTCAAATTTGCATAGCACTATCTTAACTGAAATTCACCTCTGAGTATTTTAGAAAAGCAAATGTCTTACCTTCTCTTCACTGAAACCACTGTTAATAACAAAACAATTCCTAGGATAGGAAATGGACAGAAAGCTGTTGTTTTAGAATTATTTTATATAAAACAAGGAAGATTAGTATTTTATATCATATTCAAATTTTAGCTTGCTCATTCTTATTATGCAAAGAAAAAGGTCAGAAAAAGATCACTTGTTTTTAAATACATTTAATGTTATGAAACATATTGCCTTTATTTTGTTTAAATCCTTGCTAAATCTTAACATCAACAATAATAAAAGGCTTTTAAAAACCTTTTCTTTAATCACACAGTGGCCTCATTGTTTTACTCTAAGGCAGAAAACAGAGTCATCATAAATAAAACACTGACATGGAATATAAGACAAACCCAGGCCAGACAGTTTGCTAAAAAGTTTATGAAAAGTGCATCTGGCTGGCTCAGGACTCCCTGAGTAAGGTAGACATTCTCCCACACACCTCTTGGCTATTTAGCCACTCAACAAGAAAATCTGAAATAAAGGCTGCCTTTCTCATTTTAAGGGTATTGCATTTACATGCCACTTACTGTGTGAGGTAGGAACCAGTTTCTAGGGGCTGTATCTGGGCCTCACCTCCTTATTGTTGCCCCTTCATTTGCTATGCAAAAAGAGATTTAAGTGCAAAACAGAGCTGTAGCTATGAAAGTGAACTACTGTTTATTTTCAATCACAATTCATTAGCTGATTGTAAAGGACACTTTTCATGATTTTCACCTTCAAAGCAATAAGAGGCACAAAAAGCTAGATGTAACTTTTTTTTCTTTTTTTTTCCCAAAGGATGCCTCTGAAAAATGGGGACTTGAGCACTAGAAGAAAACAGTGTGTTCAGGTTATCGAATTCAAAGCTCAATGAAGTTTCTGTTTTGTAAATGCACCCGGCCTGGAGTAAATTCTTAACTGAAAAATAGCAGCAACTCAAAAGTGCATAAATTACAAACTTCATGAATAAATTAAGGAAATGGATTTGCTTCATCTAACTATCCTAACTGCCCCAAGATCCTTTTCTTTTTACAATGACATGGAAAATCTGAATAAAGGTACTACTAATTTGAAACTAAAACTACTCTAAAATCTTCAGTAGATTTCTTTCTGAGATAAGGCAACTTGTCTTTTACCAAAATTCAAAATGTACACAGAATGACTGGAAGTAGCCCAGTAACAGACAACCCCTCCTACACCACCAAGCCTTAAACATAGGTTTTTCCATTCATATGTACACTTGTAATTCAGGGTGTGAGTTTTCTAGAAATGCCAAACATCTCATTCCCAGGGATTCTGATTATTGGAGAGTTTGTACAGTAGGAAGGCTGAGGAGAGGTCCAGTCCTGAGCAGTGGGGGAAGCAGGATGCTTGAGCAGAATTTTCAGCTGTAGTGGGTGCAGCTGTGGGACTTGCAATTACAAAGCTGTAAGTCCTGCATTCAGAGCCTAGGCAGTCCAGTGGCCATTTGAAGACTACAGACGACAGTACTAGAGTGACATTTTGGATCCCCATATTGAAGACCTTGGCTCTAGAGGACCTCCTTCCACCAGTTGTCCATGAGAGGTTGTGCATAGAGGTAGGAAAAGTGCTTAATCAATGTGTAAGGAATGCATTTACTCTGAAGTTCTTTAATACGAAATTACTCTTCATCCTCATAAGACATATTCATATTCAGGATCATATTCATCCATGGCAGAGATGAATCCATCAATGAAGTATCAGTAATCCCTTTCTTTGCAGTGAGACGGTTTCCGCTTGCTGGCATGCTCATGGAAAAGTGTGCTGTTTCTTGACCAAAATAGATAGTTCCCAGTTCATCTGTGGTGAATATTTATTCTTCCTTTAGAACAAATTTAAATGCCATATTTCTTTCTACGAATTTTGTTCATGGGGGCACACTTTTTTTTTAAAAAACAGTTTGGGTAGAGCTTGTGTTTCTTCATCTTAAGCATACTGTGTGTTGAACAGAGTAGAACTAGAAGACAACAGGTACAGAAGCAGCAGCACAATGTTTTGATGAAACACTTCCACAATAGCAACTTCAAGCATCTTGAACTTCACAGAATCCACAAAAGCATTCTTGTTTAAAATGTGCTTTGCAATAAGAACATCAAGCTTTTCTCTTTTCCTTTCCAACCTACTGCAAGGACAGAAATCCTGCTTTTCCTTAGCTAGAACCTAACCTCATTCCTGCCAATCCACTTTTAGTTACCAAGGCCTCAGAGCAAGGTGAGCATCCAGGTTCTCAGCTGGAGTCAGTGCAGATGATAGTCTCTTAACAAGAATAATCATCAAGGGTCCACTTTGCTAGAAACACAGCTGTGACAGCATTTGCTTCACTGGAGGAGGAAGTTTCAGCTGCAGATGTTGACCACGGCTGAAGAAAATTTCTTTTTTTTTTTTTTTTTTTTTCTTTTCCCCTGGAAAATGTTTGCTTTTGTAAAGCAGGTAAATGGGTAGCTTTCAAATGTAATTTTAATAATGTCAGTTCATAATTTCTGGTAAGGGAGAAAGTTTCACAGCTCAAAGATGAGGCAGACAATTTCATACATTTAGCATGAATTCAGAAGGGGTTAGGATCTCTGACAGCAAAGACAGCGCTTGCTGTGAACTAAGGTTGCTTCAACCAAAATTACATAGGAATATATATACTAAAAAAATAACTTCAGAATTACAGACAAATATGAGTTACATGTAGTCTATGTAGCTAAATCCATTTTTTACTTTGGAATTAGATGCCTGTTTTTGTGGTAATCCAGTCACGGAAATAAGTCACTCGTGTATAAACTCCAGGTTTATTTGGCTTGGCACATTCATCTCCCCAGCTCACTATTCCCACGAGGTACCACATCAGTCTAGAGTCTGGAGTAACCAGTGGTCCCCCAGAGTCCCCCTAGAAAAAGAGGAGGGGAAAAAAATATTTAATTGATCAGAAGAGAAAATACAATTCTCTCCATAGATGGGAGGGTCTATGCTAAAAGAAAAGTTAACAAGCAGTATTTCAAGAGCAGCCATTTGTGCAGAATTCAGGCTGTTTCTGAAACTTGAGTCAGAAGTCTGTGGCATTTTCCTGTTTTCCAGGGGACCTCCAACCTCTGTCTCAGTAAAAAACCTAATAAAAAGCTTCTGTTCTGTTTTGAGATATACTGCTTCCTACCTGCCTTGTCTTCTTCCTCATACAGAGAACAGAAACACCAGTATAGGCTGCAATCTAAGACAGCAGGAACCATTTTTTTTAATAGATTTTAATAGTTAGTCATTTCTATTCTTAAAATAAATAATTTTAGTCACTTTCAGCAATGTTTCAAAAAGGAGCTTAGAGCTCCTTTTGCTTGGAGCTTTCATCAAGAACTTGGTCTTCTAGTTAGATGATATCTCCTTAAGGTATTATCCATTTTTCAAGGATCAATTCTGATACTGTTAATAGCATGACATGGTAATAATAGTTAAACTGGAAACCTTGCAGACTGAGAGGCAATCCTTATGCAAAAGACCAAATTCCACAGCTTTCACCAAAATCATTTACTGAACTAAACAGCAGTTGCACCCTTCTGCTTATGTCTTTTCAGTGCTGAGCCAGGAACAGAGGAATGAGCTTCCCAGGTTTATCTGCAGGGATTTTCTTTGGGCAAAAAGTCTGTAGGACTCAGATTAAGAGTCTGTATTGAACCAGCACTTTAAGAGTACAATCTTTAAAAATAACATAAATACAGATTATGTTTTTAAAAGTTGTCACTATGGAAATATTTTTCTTTGAACATAAGCATTTCCTTGCAGCATTTGCAAACCTGCAGCATGCATGTTTCCTTCCCATTCTTTCACACCTACCTTCCTAATAGTTTTCTTTGTTTCAGACAGTTTCCCTTTCACTGAGCCAAGTCTGTTACCAAAGATCACATTGTAACAGATATGTTATGATATGATCCAGCTCAGAATTTAATTTCAGTGACTGGCAGTGCATTTTTTCTGGTAATTTAACATTCTTAACCTTTTTCCTTCTCATCTCTAGAGATATCTGGTATTAGCTACTTGAGACATTTAAATTTCAGGTCATGATTAGTATAACAGCATTTAGTGCTAAATGGTGGGTACCAAATGCTATTTCACTTTATAACTAAATTCCTGTCTGAATGGAGCCTATTTAAAGGACTAATACACTGTCCATTAAGATTTGATCAACCAGGTACTGCAGTCACCATTAAAATAATTTTTCTTTCTAATTTTCAGCAACAATTACCTGACAAGCATCTACTCCTCCTTCCAAGTATCCTGCACACAACATCCTGGGTGTTATGTCTCCATCATACACTTCTTCTCTGTTGCAAGTGTCTGAGTCAATAAGTTTCACTGTTGCCTCCTGAAGAGCATTTGGGGCTGGACCTGAGAGAAAATACAATTTGGGTATTTATCAGCATAATTACTTTGCAGTAGTTAATATACAGGAAGAGTGTTTCATGTCCTCTTATGGAAGACCAACTTGACTTGGTTTAATGTGGAGGTCTTGCTTGTTGATCTGCCTAGGTCAGGCCATTAAGGAGAATGTACACAGAATCACAGACTCACTTAGGAGCTGTACCATTAAGACTGAAGTCAAGATCACATGGTGCATAGTGCCTTAAGTGTAAATCCATATATTTTACACACGTTCCACATAACACAAATGTTCCATGGAACACAAATTACCTAGCACCTTGAGCAGATGATACAAAATTAAGATATCTTTATTCCATTGCTAAATCTACTCTTTGTGTGGTATGGGAATAGCGTGAACTTGGGTAATTCACAGCTCACTCTCCACATTTACCTGAAAGCTCACAGTTATCTGTAGCTTCTGACTAGTGCTGGCAAAATAGTTTTTTTAGGTGCTATATAAACATGTGCATGGCTGGACTACCTTTCTTATGAATTTACAATATGAAATGGAAAGGCTGGGGAAACAAGAGTCTCATTTTTTTTTTTTTTTTGCTCCAGTGGACTGTAGTCCTGTCTTTATCCACTCTACTTTTAGAACAAGAAACTGATGCCTACAACTAGTCAAACCTATTGCAAATATTAGCTTGCTGTCATATCACATGTGGCTACAGAAGTGATATCAGTTCACTCAGAGTCGCTGTTTATGGGCTATACAGGTTACCAGGCAGACTCAGGACTCACCATCATTGGTGAGAGCTCCCCAGCCTGTGATGACAGCATAAGTATTGTAGGGAAAAGTCTGAGATGGCTCTGGCAGACAGACACGGTGTATGCTGCTCGTGAACTCTACTCGTTTGGAGAGCTGCACAAGAGCAATGTCATAGTCATGTTCTGGGTAGAGGTACTTCTCATGGATAATAATTGTCTTGACTGATCGCTTCAAGCTTGGTGGCTTCAAAAGAGCTCCAAAAGTAGCAGTCCACTTCTGAGGGTGAGTCATGCTGAAAAAGGTACGAGTGCTGTAAGTATTTTGCTGTAAATATGTGTTTAGGACTTTAAATTTGCAGAGTACCTTTACTGAAAAACTCCTTCAAGCCAGCTCCCTACTAGACAGCTGTGGCATCCATCCGTTTCCGTAACAGAATTGTGGGCTGCTGCTAGGAGAGGGCATTCCTGCATTCCCTCCTCAGCCACGGTCTTGTACTCCTCCCCTGCCCCTTGTCCCTGATCTAACCATTGTGTGGCCATAGGGTGTTATCAAATCCAAAGCTCTTCTTCTGTAAATTCTGCATTTCCCTTACTCTTTTCGCACACTGATAACCTGTTCAATCAACTGATCCATCTTAAAATACCCTACAGCTTCACAATTGCCATGCTTTAAACAAAAAATGCTGGGAGTGCATGGCTGAACAGAGGGGCAGGAACATGGGATGGTAACTGCTGGTAGCAGTCTGCAGTGGCAGCAGCCCCATTGTAACACGAAGGCATACGTTTAAGAAATGTAAAGTGTAACAGGAAACAAATACTCCACCATTTCACTCACCTTACCTTTTCTGCACTTCTTTGGTCAGTACGCCAAGTGACTATAGATTTTCACTCATAAAATTGCCAGTTCTGCTCCCGAGGGCCAGTCTTTAATTTCTCATTGAAACATCCAGCTGATGGGCCTACTTAACCCTGACTTTTCTCTTCCAAAATGGTTTCTCTGGGAAAGAGTCAGGGGTGTGGTGCAAATCTGGAGAGCCACACAACTTGATACAGAAGGGGCACATTCTGCAGCAGATTCTAAGATGGGAACTTACTCTCTGAAGCAGTGAGCTGCAGATACCAGCCATGTGTTGCTGATGAGTGTTGCGCCACAACGGTGGATGTTATTGTACTGCAAACTGGCCTGCCATGGCCAATCCCCGGTCTCTGCAGAAGACAATCCGCCAACAATTCGCAGCGATGAGGATTTTGCCATCGACTTGACTGATCTATTCTGCCGTAACCCACAGACTGTCAGAAAGGACAAAGAGAGTATTAGCTACTCTTCTGTTTAGTAAATCCTGTGAATGGCTGTGGGAAACATATGTAAAATTACCACTTACGTTCTGTGAAAATGTATTGACATTGACAAGAAAACATACATTCCACCAGTCCCCCCAAATCAGAGCTCCTCATGCACAACCCATGTGTTAGAAGCTTGAATGACTGAACTGACTATCATGGAAAGCCATGATGGTCAAACATTCAGGCTTAGCTGTGTGAGCAGCCCGACTCAGGAATCAAAACCTTCACCACACACCCAAGACAGTTCCCAAATAGAGGCATTGCTTACTTTAATGTCCCAGGTAATTTCTCATTAGATAAAATATGAGAAAGGCAAAACCTAAAATGGGAATGATCCAAGTCGTGGGGTTTTACCATGCATGCACGCAGATTACATCAGCAAGATGTCACCTAGAGACAAGCAATTGATCACTGCAGTCTGCAAGTGGACCTAGAGAGGCACTTCAAGCAAAGAGCATCACACTACTCCAACCAGAGATGAGAAAAGGCATGGATACCTCCAGCATGGTATGCATCCATGACACAAAATAAGCATTTTTGTCCAAACCCAGAGAGAAATTGTAATATACATAGTTTCAACTGTTAAACTCAGGATATTCAGGAGCAGCTGAGCTTTAGAAATTTCTTCAATGAAAAGACCTACTTCAGCCGCTTTCTCCCATCCAAACAGCATCAAATCCATCCTACCTGGACCAAGACCCACTAGTTTTCATCCAGGTCCCAATTTCAGCTAGACATTAGGAAAGTTGACACACAGGACTATCCCAATTCATTGAAAAAGAGACAAAGATGAGAATTATTTGTGTAGTGACCGCACAATCCAAACCATTGCTGCACGGCTCATCTCCCAGAAAGTGACCCAGAAGGGGCCAAAGCAGAACTCGGTAATTCATCACTGAGGAGCTTCCAGCTCCAGGGCCCTTGAAGTCCTCAGAAGTGAAAACTGGAGCCACAGAGAGTGTTATCTCATCCCTTTCCTGCTAGGATCTGCACAATATTATGTTAATGCTCATGGTCAAAAGTGGCAGGAGTACCACAGCAGACTAAAAGCTGTTCATAAATTTAGAAGAAAGAAAAGTTAAACCACATTTAGAAGTTCATAGGCTCAGTGCAGAGTCTGCCCTCTTCTGAGATTTAAAACCACAATGAAGGAAGTCAGTGAAATCTAAATCTACCTGTCCAAAACTTTTGTGCAAAAGACAAACTTCAGAATATACCATAGTTCAAAAGACTGTCTGAACTAACATTTTTCCCTCCTGGAAGCTCTATGTAATCCTCAGTAACTGGTCCTAAAATTGCACAATCCTATCAACCACCTGAGCAGGCAATGTTCAAAACACAGGGAAAAAACTCAACTCCATTAGTGCCCCAGAACACCAGCACCTACATCAGACCCAAAAAGTGATGTAATTTAATCTTCCATTGTTTGACAGCTTATTGCTAAGGAATTCATCAAACATTCTCAGTTAAAAGAAACACAAATTGTAAGCAAAGATAGCTTTTATGACTATTTTATCTCCAAGCAAGCTGACTTCTTTCTCGGAAAACTTAAAAAAATCTCTAAAACAAGGTATCTCTATCTAACCCTACAGCAATGCATTGAGAAGACCAGTCACATTTCCATATATTTCCATGAGGAAAAATTTTGTGCTGTCAGTCATTCCAAATTCCAGAACATTTTCATTTTAACCACAGGCTGATGTAACTTCTATACATTTCCTTGTGGTACCTCTCTCCTTTCAATGCATGCTGAAGAAAATGACATAGTCCAAATTTCTGAGAGTACAAGGTCACATTCCTTAGACAGAAGAAGGAGAAAAGGCTCTTAAGGGCCAGGAAAAGTGTGCAGGGACTCTTAACGCTAATTTTAAAAGTCGGAGATGAGACTTCTGATGTTTAAAAAAGCCTCACTTACTGTCATTGAAGATGGCTTCTGCTCTTTCTGGCTCCACATCTGAAACAAACAAACAAACAGTCAGGGTAAGGCCAGGCCAGCACAGACAGGGTTCCTCGTTCTCATGGTCATCCCCACAACAGTTATTTGAGTACAGGGCACACAGGAGGCATGGCTGAGGGGCTGCTAGAGAAATCAGGGGAGCTTATATGTGATCATGTTCATGTGCTGGCTGTTGACCTCCTCTGCAGTCAGTATTGTCTGAGGACCAGGCTCTCATCTTGCCCATCCTGCTGGCCCCTGTTGTTTCTGGAGTGCAGTACAGACAAAACAAGTCTTGTATTACTCAGGATCTACAGTTTTGTTGGGGAGAAATTTTTATGGTGAAAATTTTTGAAGCTACTCTATTTTGCAAAAAAAACCAATCAACAGTTCACATATTATACCCAAGACAGGGCCAAAGGAGATCTGGTGCTCTGTACCCTCTTCAAGATCAGAAGGCACTCCACTGCAGCAATGGAAGCTTACAATAAGAGTGGCTCACTCTCCTTTCTCCTATCTTATTGATACACTATTGATACTAAAATAGATAGTTCATAGCAATTTAGTGCATGACACAGCAGGTTCTAGCAATACATTTCCTCCACTAACATGCATGTTTTATATTTACTGGAAACATGGCATGCTCATGCTGATGGTAGCAAGCATTGGCTCAGGGTTTAAATCTATCCCTTTTCTTCCAGAATACTTTTTCCATTAGACCTACCACTGTAGTTTCCAACATTCAAAATAATTTTAAAAATAATACTATTTAAAAAAAAAAAAATCACTATTTCAATACAGTTTTTTAATTATATAGAGATTATATACTAGTGTCAACAACTTCATATTTTGTGTCTGGATAGGCTTTCTCAGCAGATCCCTATCCTTATCCACTTCCTTCATTTCTCTTTGGTGCTACACAGAATAATATCCTAGTTTTGAGCCAAACCCACACCAAGTCTGGAGGAGTCTCTTTTGAATGCAAAGGGCTCTGGCTCATACTTGTCACCTGTTGGGTTTGTATCACATGTGTTTTGCTGGCAGGCTTGACACTCCCACAGGTATGCAAGGTGAATTGTCTGTTTGCAAGCCACCAGTGTCAGATGTGTGCTCATTCATTTCTTAATGTGACAGTAAGCAGATTATGATAGAAAAAAAAGGAAACAAGCACAACTCCAGCACATGTACAGCTTGTTCTGCAGGGAATATTACAGCACAAAGGCAGTGCTAGGACTGCCATGTGTATGTGCAACCACTGCTTTATTTTATAAGGATGGGAGATGAGTTAAAATTGAACATTTTTAGTCCACAGTCTATTTACTATAGAAGGAACTGAAGTCTTACTCACTATAAAAAGGAAATGTTCACATCATGAAGATAATTACATTTCACTGGCAAGCAAGACACAACTTCCAAGGTCCCCTCTCAAATAAAAATGCTCACTTGTACTTTCTCAATTCAGATGAAAAGAGGAGGAAAACACTAAAAGCACACATACTTTTGCATTTCAGTAATGCTAGCTGTATTCTGTGAGTTTCCATGGATAATATGTTTGGTTGTCTCCTAGAACCTTTACATCAAAATGGAATAATACCACAGAGCAAAAGCTAGGTTGGCAGAGAGATTCAGCAGTGGTGTAAACATTACTGTTTGCTAAACTGTACTAAGGATTTGGCCACTTCCTCTGTATATTTAGATTGGCCAGAAGTGCTTTGAAAAATCTGGCCCTACTTGTTTCTTTCAACTATGATGAGCAACCAGTGTTTTCCTAGAAATTCATACAGCCTTCAGAACTAGTTCATCATTTGAGTCACACCAATACTTTATATCTGGAGACTGGTAAGAAACCAACAAATGTAATTCACAATGAAAGGGGACCTTTTGCCTTTAAGTGCAATATCGACAGCAATGTTTTTTAGCTTTTCTCTGGGTGGAGAGACATTTACCTCATAATTATAAAGCCTGCAGCCAATTATTATCACATACATTATGTTGCAAAGCTCATTGAGAAGACAAAAGGAACAACCAGCTTGTTCAAGTGCAGTGCCGGAAGCAATTCAATTGGCATGTTCCCACTGCATTGAGTTTTGCTGTGAGTCACAGGTGCCCTGCAAGGCACCTGTCTATATCTCTGTTTGCCTTTTTATCAGGCACCTAGAAAAAAGTACAAACCTCACATGGGCAAAATTTTACCCATTGCTTCCACTTAGATTAGCTTCTGTGTAATTGGAGAAACAAGCCTTTCCCACATACACTGCTAGTCTGTCCAGCTTGAATATCAGCATATCTTATATCACTACTATGCAATTGCTATACTCCCCTAGCCATCACTGCTAAAGGAAAAAGGCCAGCGATAGCCTGCCAGCAAATTCAGTGCTGTATTCACTAGGGTACGGTCCCAAACGCAGAGCACATGCAGGTGTTTGGAAAACTGAAGGAACTGACCCTATTTTCAGATAAGCTGAGCCCGCAGTAGATCCCATCAAAAGCAGGGAGCACTTTGCATTACATGATACCACTGAAATTCAGGTTGCTTACTGGTTTACCTTGTTAGGGGCTTGCATTCATTTGTTACCAGCTTCACATTTTGGCCTGATCAAGAGCACAGATGTTCTTAATTTGCCAGCCAACGTGTTGCAAGCCCTGCCTTGAAGCAATCACTTGTAAGGCACGAGAGACAATTTCTCTGCCCTGCTCATTTACTAGTTGCCCTAGTTGTTTGCACTACCAAGAAAAAGCATCAATTAGTAACAATTAAAGTGTCATATCTTGTCCCAACCGCATATGGCTGCAAAAGTAGTTGTTTGTGCCACATTTAGGAAAACAGTGTTCAAGCTTCTGCAGTAAACAAGTTCCACTTGAACCTGCATTGAATACCTGTAAAATGGAGCTTGCTAATGAATTCAAGATTGCTTAACTATAATTATAAATGAATGTTTAAATTAAAATCACACCAATCTATTGAAATGCATCTTAGGGATTCCATCTCTTGGAAGAGGGCTCTGTTCTCCAAATGGACAAGCAATTTTGTTAATACAGTTATTTTACATATTTATTAAACAAAATAACTCTAAACCACACTTAAATTCTTAATTTCTGATTAACTTGCATTTACTATTAAAGGTTAAAAAATTATCAGTAAAGAACTTTTTTACTCCTCAATATATGTGTTTGAGCAAACATGGAAAGAAGTGCTCATAGTAAACTGCAGAGTGAACAGGACATCTTATTGGTGAGAGGATCAGAGGTTCCTGTGAAAAAATGTGCTCATTTTGCTAGATCTATAAATAATATCGTTGTCACTGCATCAGAGGAACTTGTCGTGTGTCCACTGCCTCATTTAATTTTATCCACAGATAAAATTAACATAACATAAACAGTGTTTATGTTAAAAGGAAAAGATCAGACAGAACTCTGTGACATAAGTGTATCAGACATTATATTGACATAATGCAAGCAGGACAAGCAAATTAATTACTAGGGGATATTATGCATTTTCAGCATAAAAAGGGCCAGAGATGGCTGCAAAATTAAAGATGATGAATGTTTTAAAAATCTGATGCAGTTTTACCCAATTATATAATTTTTCACAGGTGCTGCTTCATAAAAGAAACTTACTTTTCTTTATAGGTTTCTACACCTATAGATTTTCTAGATGTGAAAACATAACTTCTAGTCTCAAAAGCAAACTGTTCCATCCTCTACTATATCAAGTTCCCACTTCTTGCTTGTCTAAGATATTTTTTCCACACTGAGAAGGTAAGGTAGAGATTATCTTAAAATGGGTATGAATGGAGGAAAGGATTGTAAACAAAAATAAGAAAGAGTATGTTCTTCAATACTCATAACACATTCCTGGAAATGCATTTGAAGCACAGCTTTGGGAAATGCACCAGGGAGCAGAGAAAGCATTTTTCCCACTGTCCTTCACCACATTTTAATAACAACTTTCTCAAAAAGAGAGAGAATTAGAAAATTTTTAGCTACCTCAGAAACAGGGGCCTCACCCAGTGTTATGGAGGGTAACAATTGCTCATGCAGACAAGAGGATCGCTGGCAAGTTTCAGTAGGTCACCGGGGGCAGCTGAGAGGAAAGTCACAGAGTGGGTGTCCTGCAGTGTAGACAGAGGTGGGGACAATAGCTCTACTCTAATGCTCTTTAATTACAATAAAGACCACAAAGGTCTGAAGTACTGGGGGAAATGGGAATGAGAGCAGCAGATTCAGTCATGTTCCAAAAACTGTACCCAAAAGGAACTGCAGAAATTTCCTGAAAGACGGCCAAGTATCTTTCTGAGCTTTGTGTTCAGCAGGAAAGGTTACAGAGTTCATACATCCTAAAATGTCTCTCCACTAACCTTCCAGCATTCTTAATGCTGTCTCAACAGGAATTACCTCTCCAGATTTATGCACTCTTGTAGAAGTAGCAAAGCATGGCTTAGATACAGGTGGTGCAATTCTCATTCCTTCCACAGAGTAACCTGATAGAGACATGACAACTGCTTTGTGCCTCTAATTGTCCCTGTCACCCCAGCTGTTCCCTTCCTGCTGATGTTCAGTGTACCTGTCCTCACATCTATGACTCCCTCCACTGTCCCCCATCAACATCTTAATCCTGTCCATGAGGCAGAGATAGCTCCATACCTCACAGTGTATTTCCAACTCCATCTGGTTGTCCTGCAGCCCAAGAAGGGATCTGCTATGTACCAGTACTGTAGCAAGTATCCAAACAGATGATTTTTAGCATTACTTTCCTTCCTGACCTACACTCATGCCCCAGCTGCAATCAATAACTCACTACAATAAAGCCAGCCCAAATTGCTCTGAACCTCTGCAGTCAAGGGAGGGAAAAAACAAGGTTTAAGGGAGAAAATCAATTAAATTAATGTATCTGGGTCATGAGAAGTGAGGTTAAGATGACTTTCTGCTTAATTCCTTTATCACAAGAATATCCTTGCAAACTACTGATTTGAAAATACATTTCAGTCCCTCCCATTTCAGTCATTCCCTCTAGACTCTTTCTGAAATGTACCACCTTGTGCCAAACTAGTGATCTCAAAGTGGAGGAATATGAGATCTCCCCTGTTTCCCAATATACAGATTCATGTTCCATTCCACTCCCCACAGATGCTGTTGTGGCTGATAAAGTGCAAATATCTAGACTGCTCCACATTATTTAACATGGAACATTCCTCATCAACCCTGTCAGACACTCATCTGCATGACTCCCACAGAAGACTCAATAAAGAAGTAAGAATCTGTCTGCCAGGTTCTGTACTTTGTAGTTGTTAGGAGCTTTAGCAAGCCCCAGATTCCAGATAAATAGAAACAATAACAGTTGGCTTGTTGATTAAGACCAATTCATGACTCATTATTCATGGTCAAAACTTTTGGCTGTGCAACAGGTGGGAATACTTCCTACTCACTTTGAACAGTGCCAGTGATCTTGCAACCAGCTGCTTTCTGACGTCAGAAGTACATTCCCAAAAATACATTTTGGTATACTTCCAACTTACCTGACAAAGGGAAATAGTCTGGCAAGCTGCTCTACGTTTTACTGACGGATCCAGACTGTCAGGTGACTACTTCTAACCAAGAAACCCTCAGGAAAATAAATCAGCCTTGTAGGAGATCTCTTTGTTGCCAGAACTATACAGAAGGCAAACTGCAACACCTTCTTTCAGTGCCAGTGGAAGAGCAAGTCTTAGCATGGGCGTTGCCAAGCCATCTGACACTTTGATATCTCACTTTGATTACCCTTGCACTGCTCTTCAGGGAAGGTAGGAATTAGTTTGTTTAGTTCTTCACTGAAAAATATTTGGGCTTCTAAGTGGGGTTTGTACACAAGTGCAGAGAATTCTATCAGTTCTTATTTTCTGTCAAAATCAGAGGAAATGTCTAGATGTAAACCATCTTTAACCAGGGGACTCTGATGTCTAGCTAAATAAGAAAGCAGGAACTTCAATACATTTGAAGGTACCCTGACAAAAATGTATTTTTGCAGTCCTATATAGGGAACATCTACAGTTTAGTGACAGACAAACCAGACACAGTGTTATGTTGTTTTCCTTGAAGTTTGGCACATTTTCTATTTTCTCACATATGTATGATCAAGCTTCTCTCTGTTCTGGAAAAAAAAAACTAATTAAGAATATTTACTGTCTGTTTAGAATTTATCCCCTCTTTATTCCCAATCCTCAGGAATGCAGAGGCAAAGCAACTTCTACCCCAGTCTGGCAGAATCCTTAGTGTTGTAGTGCTGCCCCAAACTGCAGCTTGAAGGTCCCAAGTGTAGCACCCGGTTTGAAGGAGTTTGTTGGAGCTGATTCTGAAGGCAAATACTTGTGAGTGAAGCACAAGTTGAGACATGGTGTTGAACAACAAGGTGATTATTTTGGGGGAGGAAGACTTAAGGAGTTTCCTTTTATCAGACTCCCCCTAGCATGAGATATAAATAAGTACCTGACCTGGATTTGTTCAGCTAGTGAGCTATGCTTAGCCAAACTAAGCTATATCATAGCCCATAAATTAGAATCTTTATATAAGTCGGTTGGAAAGAACAGGTTAATGACTTTTTACGAGCCACTATGAAAATGTCATTCTGAAAATGCCTTAGGATGAATAAGGATTCCAGCTGGCAAAAAGGTACAATGAAGCAAGATTTAGAAAGGTGTCTGAGGAGCATGGAAAAAGTCTAGGGCTTCTTAGGTTTCCATGGTGTAAATACTAATGATGGACAAGATATTTCAGGAGGGGAGAGAAAAGTAGAAAATGCAAAACCTAAATTCTTCACTGGACCTCTAGGACCTGTTGAAAATTGTCACTTCTCCCTGGTGTGAGGAATAAGGTTTATAAATTGAGACCAGCAGCTCCTCTAAAAGCACATGACCTCTCCATTCTATACTCTTCTGAGTCAACCTGTCAACACCATTCAGGAGCTGGCCTAAGCTTCATAACACTGCTGAAATCCTATTAGAAAAGAAAGATCAATGTTGGGTTTTTTTGGAGAGTCTTTTATTGTTGTCTCTTAGAAATGCCAAGGTATTGTTTATGTTCCTTCATATCACTTGTAGCACTTGCACAATGCTAGTCCTGTAATGAGAAGCTGACCTGTCTGGTCAGTGTTTTATGGTAAGGCTGGGAGAGCCAAGAAAAGCAACACAAAGTTTGTCACACATCTTTGATAAGATGCTATCTCTTAGTGAGACTATTTAATGAAAACATTGCAATTCAATTGTATTAGCCAATTTTTTTATTAGTTATTAGTGCATTACTGTAACAATCCTGGGGCAGTTCAAGGTCAACTAAACCAGTTTTGAGTTGCTTCCCACATTTTCCAGACTGAATAAAAGCAGCTTGACTTGATAAGATCACAGTCCTTTTTTAACAATAATTTTTGTACTTTTTCCAATTTTATCCTTTATGTAAAGCATCAAATTAAACTGGAGTCAAAATTCACTAACTCATGACCCAACTGTGTAAACAAAAAACAAAACTCTTTGAATCTCTCTGAGGCCCACACACTATCTGGAAGAATTTGCATGTTCACTTTGTTGAACAGGAACTACTGGCATATAAACAACACTGCAGGGAAATGGTGATTATTTGCCCAGAGGGATGTCACCTATCATCCTGAGCCATTCCAAAGGGGAAGGCTGTTGGCCCATCAAGAAACAATGGGGCTGTGACAGCTCATATTTGAATTTCATTGCATTACCACAATAAAAATATGCGCCCAGTTCAAGCACCAAGAGGAGGAACAAGAAGTTGCTTCTGCTCATTTCTGAGTGGGAGGAACTCTGGATCCATCCAGCATGGAATCTGGCCTAGGTTTCTTATTCTCTAAATAGAGTTGTCTAGCCTCTGCAGATTTCTGCTGGTTCAAGTAGTCCAGTGTGGAATAGCAAGCAGCAAGCCCCCACCTTATTACTGTACTATTACCCTTGCACTTAGGAGTAAGCAGCTCTGCAAAAACAAATGGAGCAAGTATCTGTCCCTACCTGTCAACCAGCAGCTCATTCTTGAAAAGTCTGACACCCAGAAAAATTGCTGACTGTATATAACTGAAACCAAGACAGGGACAAGATTCTAAGCCTGCACAAAAATTCTGTAGCAGAGAAGTGTAGAAGATAGTGCAGTTAATGTTCATGTCCTGGAGATTCATGTCTGCTTCGTGAAGAAGGGGGTAGAATCCCTAGCTGAGAAGTCAAGTAGGTAAGACCATTATGCCTTTCTTTCCCTTTCCTCTGGGAAATTTGCAAGGATTTTGATCCTCTCACCAAATATTATTTTTTCAGTCCCATCAATCAGAAAATGGAAAGAATTACTTTCAAAAGAAATTGAATATACTTACTTGAGACGGTAGAAGATCGGACATTTATTCGCAGAGGTCCTGTGTATTTTTTCAGGCCCCTCCGTAAGATCTTTCCAACTCTTTCCCTCAATGCTTCTCTAGAATCCGTAGAGGAGAACCAGAATGTGAGCAAAGCCTCTGCCATCACACCATCAGTATCTGGGCTACAAACCAAGGAAAGAGTCTTGTTACCTTCAGCCCATTTCTGCCTTTCTTAGCTTTTATCTTAGCTCCTCTAGCAGTGGCAACATAACATAAAAGATTATATACATTTTCAAACTTGTGAGAAGGAATTTCTGAAAGAAATCCAAGAACACTGAATGGTCAAATGCATCATAGGCTAAAAGGTGGCATAATGCTTTCTGTGAACAAATGGCCAGGCCAATTTTATAACAGTCTGAAAAGTAGTTGCTGACTACATGCTCAAAACAGAAGAGAGGAAGGAATGAATTGATGTGATTGCAATGAAAAGCTGGATAAACAGCACTTCAGAAACTTGAGGTAGATGATTAATGGTATCTACACAGACCTTTCAACAGTCCTGTACATACACAGAAAAACAATTTACAATCATCATCTAAAAGGTACTTGGACCTTTTTGGGAGATGGGGAGAGACGACACAATCTACTTCCACCACAGCAACCTTTTGGAGAATGTTCCCAATAACCTCATGTTGTGCAACAATAAATGAAACTTGGCAGCATGCCCACAGTCTATTTGTTAAAGTCAGAGGTGGATCACAAAAGGGGCCTTTAACCCCTCATTGAAAAGCGCAAGCAGCACACACACTGAGACACACAATTCCACAGTTTTAATGTAAGATCAGAGGAAAGAAAAGGGAGAAAAGTCTTGTAACAGGTTGAATTCACCTGGTAGTAGTATTTCTTTTTCCTTAAAGCATCAGATATTGCAAGAGATGGAATGATAGACTACAAACATCAGACGGACTAATCTGGCATAGTAAATCTTGCTCTGTACTTGCAGATGTCTTATCCCTGGTCATCACAAAGGGAAGGTAAGAGCTTACACCAGGAACCTTCTCTCTTGTGCCTCCTCCCACCTGAACCAAGAAGCAATGAGACACAACCACAACAGATGAAATCACAGTTACTTCATACAGGGGGAGAGTTAAAAGCAGGTTGCTCTGTCTTTAGATAGGACAGGAAAAGAGAAGACCTCCTAGCTATATCTCACTGTCTTGAAAAATTGTAATTACATAAAGGAAAAATAGAAGACAGCAGCTTATACAGAACTCATGCAATCAGGCCTTAATCTTTGAAAGGAAAATGTACCAAATTGAAACAGATATTCTGATATTTCCAGTGAAGGGAAAGAAAAGGCCATGTGTTTTAAGCACCCCAAGGCATGCCAAGTGGTTCGTAGGTGAGCAGAAAGACACGTTCCTTGCCTCAAGGAGCTCATAATTGAGACTGAGATGTCATATAGGAACTTTTCAACTGACTGTTTTTTCCATTTGTTCCAACTTCAGCATGATCGTCGCTTCGTTTATTTTCCATATATTATCTGATCCAACTGTGGGTGTTGCTCTGCATTTCTGAGGTGTTCCCTCACCTCTCCCCCCACTCCTCTTCCTGTGCTGTGCCACACTGGAATTACCGTATCAACTCTTGCAAGCACACCACACCTTTCGAAACCCTCAGGTAAGTACTGCCCACCTTGATTCACTTATTATATAGCAGAGATCCAGAGCCAAGGACACCAAGTAAGATTAGTATTGTCTTTCTCAGTGAGCAGTGGGCATTATTATTAATGCACTACTTATACTGAGCCAAAAGATAGGCACAGTCCTTCGCAAGTAGATTCACAGCCATGACCCTGCTCAAAAGAACTTGGACTCTGAGCCCTTGAAGAGGCATTAAGAGTGTATATCTGAAAAAGCAAGCAAGCTTTGGCACATACAAATCTTGCATCCACCACAGCAAATATCACTAGTACTTCAATCTGTCCTTGGGAACAAGAAGTAATGAACTATATATTGGCGTCTCAGATCCCTAAATCACCCTGACTATGCTTGCAACACTCTATTTCAGTATCAAAAAATATCCTTAAAGCTACATTCCAATAATGACTTGTGTGTAACTGGGGATTAAGCTAAGGTAGAAGAAGAGGCAGGATGTCACAAACCATGTAAGAACAAGGAGCACATTCACAAGGATTAGATCTTTAGATCTTAGTCTTGCAGCTTTAGTCTATGATAATGAAGACATTCAAGGTTTATTTGCAAAGTGATGGGCACTGTCACTCAGGAACAAGATCTTAGTACTACAATAGACAGTTATAAAAAGATCATTTGCAGCACTTAACAGTGGTTAAAAAAATAAAATCAGACATTATGTTTCATAATGTCATAATCAGACAGTTGAACAAAGAGTAAAAGAGGAAAAAAAGCTCTACATTGCTCAGTGATAATCTCTACTATGGGTTTGATCCCTACATCTCAAAAAAGCAGGAACAGCAGAACTGAGAGATATATGGAACAGGATTATAAGAAACAGTTTGAATGCAAAGAACGCTGAATAGACTGGGATTTCCAACTGGAAAAAAAAAAAAAAAGAAAAAAAAAAGAGAAGAAGAGCAGATCTTATTGAATACAAGAGAGAAAAGGGATATGATGGGTGTCTGTTATCAATAATTGCATGAAGAGGAGGGGTAGTAATCAACTTCTCATCATCTCTTTCAGCACAAGAGCTAGGGGTCATGGAATGATCCAAAGGAGGTGGTTCTTCACAAATATCTCCTTCCTAAAGGGCCAAGATTTCAAGAGTCCAGGAGACAACAGACAAGTCCTTGGGAAATAACGCCACCAAGGGCTGCTAAACAAACCACAACCACTTCAAGAACTCCCAAGTGGTAAATAGCTGGAGGCAGGGAGCATACCAAGAAGCAGTTATCACACATCTGTTGTGCTGCTACTGCTCTCTGGGCACCTACTTATGCCCATTCTTAGAGCCACAGAGATGAGTGGGACTTTCTGAGCCAACACAGCCTGGTTTTACTTGACAAGCCCAGCCCACCACATTCTAGCAATGCGAGAAATTACATTTGCATTACAGTGTAAGAAATAGTTTTGAAAATCCTTTTTGGTTTCAGATAGCTTTAGTTATCTCTGCTTTCATAACTAAAGCTTGCTCAAGATCTGAACACAAACTTTCTGGAATTTGGGCTGACTGAAGAGTGTCTTCTGCATTAAGATCCAAAGGAGAGCAAGGCTCAGAACCAGATTATGTTCAGTTAGGAATTCTGCTCTGGTTTTACACACAGTACACTTTACTGAATCAGATCAAGCTGGGCTTGTTGTACATTTAATTTTATCTCAGCTGCGTGCATTTATTATAATCTCACATACCTCACTCTGATTAAGCGTGAACGGATGTATTTTTTCCTTAAAATGGAATTGTAAAATGTCTTGTCGATCTGTTGAAAAAAGAAAAATATAAGATAACAACAAAAAAGGAAGGAAGCGGACATATTGCTGGAAGGAGCATTCAGAGAACAGCATTCACTTACAAACTCACAGCTTACAGAGCCAAGAAACATAATGAAGCTCAGCCTCTAGATAACATTTGTCACAGACCTTTTCTAATCATTTCCCATTTGACCTAAGGCACATCATAAAAAAGCAAGCTCATTTTTCTAAATGTCCTATGACTACATCAGTGTGCCACTGCAGTGCTCTCTTGGCCACTCCCAAGTGTAATGAGAGATACATAAACATCTTTGGAACACTGCTACAGTCTTCCAAAGCACAGCTTCCTAAAGACTGCCCACAGAACAGATACAGCATGATGTGGTCTGCCGTACACTCAGCCTCTCTTGTAGGGGTCCTTTCTGACACAGAATTTACCCTTGGTCTTACAGAAATCTATAGCAAAGCCACCAATAATTTCAAATTATTATTTGATTATCATATTCCCTTATCACCCTTGTGATGCTTGGACAATCATCAAGCAATTCTTATCAGAAACTGGAAGTCTTTTCCATTCCTAAGGAATCGATCCCCAAATAACATCTTTACTGGTTCCTGCTTAACCACATCCTGTCAAGATGTCATCTCAAGATTGCATGATCAGTCTGAGACAGCTCAGTGTGATATAACAAGGCATGAAATTCTGCCAGGAATGGCTCAGGATCACTGAAGGATTGAGAAATATCGGAGTCACTGGTGAGTTATGCAGCAACTCCTCCTACCTACAAGACCCAGTAAATTGAACATATCCTGTAAACATCAAATGCATTACAGGAAAACCTGCACAGAAACACTTTACAACATCATGTAAGCTGTCTTTTTTTTCAGTATCTAGCCCTTAGAGGCTGTCTATTTTAGCCAAGTCTCAAGATGTTCTGTTTCCCAAAGGAAAGGGAGAAACAATGTTTCTCAAATTACTAGTATGTTGAAATATGTCAGATACAGAAATAAGCATGTAAGCATGAAATCTGTGGGTGATTCCTCCCAAGGAAGACAAACTCCCCATTTTCCAGCTTTGGCTGTCACAAGATGAAGCTTCATGGCATTACACAGGGATATTGAAGAAGAATAATTTCAAGGTGAACACTGCACAGTAATTATTTTAAGGTTGTTTTAAGCATACATTAGTAAGGAAAAAAAAGAAACATTTTTAATGATCATGCATTTAGCTGATGTTTTACCTTGCTCTTAGTGGCAGTTATCTGCAATTAGTTTGGCATTTGGAACAGACAAAATTCTATGGGAAAAAGACATCTCAACTGCAACAAGCTACTGTCGATATGCAGAACGCATTTTATCCTTTCACTTTGTAGATTGCCAGCTGCTACCACTGCATTTTATGATGCATCTGGTTTAAAAGAGTTTTATTTCCTATAACTCTGCATCCTGCTCCACCACAACCTCCCCCAGCTATTGGAAGCAGCTGCCCTTAGACAAAACGGGGGGTTTTGCTTTGTTTTTTTTGTAATAACATTTGCTTATCATTTCTGTCGCAGTGTTAACTGCTTCACCAGTGATTGTGTAAGCAGAAGCATGTGGCCTAGCAGCACTGCCAGCTTTGTGGCATGCAGTGGCATGTGCTGTCTTTGGCTACATTGTCTTTGAGAACTTTTGAGATGTCCAGAACAGTGACTTCTTTGCGGTGTTCTTTGCAACCAAAAGAGAGCCCTGAGCTGGGCTGAGACGCACCTCAAGCTGCTGCATTGCTAACAAGTACAGTGAAAGCAGAGTGACTTTCAGCTTGGGAGTGAAGAGGGCAGGAATTCGCAATCCCTTGCAAGACAGGGTTGCATCCATTTGACATTCCTAAACCCTTTATCTCCTCCTGGCAGTAGTGTTTTCAAGATGCCTTGCTGTCTCTGATGTCAAGTGTTTTTGCTATATTTTCCACCTGCACTTCTGCAGCAGATGCAGGGATCCTTATTTCTATCACCCATTCTCTTGTGTATCTTTGTTACAGCCTAAGCAGCTTGTGTGATTGTGGTTTTTGTACTCTCAACATGTTCAGCTTTCTCCTGTTCTCCTCAGCCTGGACCACTTCCAAGATGTTCCATACAGTTTGATTAGGAACACCGTGTGCTCCAGCAGAGACAAAGACTTCCAGTGGTGTCTCACAAAACACAACTACACAGTGTTTTTAACAAAAAGAATCTGTGGAGTCCAAATGCAACTAAACTCAGCAACAGACAGTTTTCAGAGCATTCAATCCAGAAGGCATGTTAGTTATTTTCATGGGGACAACAGGAAGCATATGATTTAAAATTATACTAAATTTAAGTTACTTCCATTCTCTTTCACACTTTCATATCTGAATGAGAAAGTAGGCATTTTTCCCATTACACACTGTCACTAACTTTCCCATCTTTAAGAGCTGCCTTAGCACTACATCACCCACAGACAAAAAAATAACTGAAGGGTGGCTTTGTTTTCAGTGAACCTTGCAGGGCCTTTAACGCTTTCAAATGTGAGCTAACATTTTTTACTTCTGCAATCTACTGTCTTAGCATGGAAGAAAGGCTAGCCAAACCTCTGCACTGTGGCCTACCACTCACCTACTAATGAATTCATTTGGCAAATGACTCAAATATCTTCTTTCCTTCAACTATGATTTTGGTAACCTGAATTATTAAGAGTAATCTTTATATTCATGCAGAGTTTATATAAGAGGAAACTATGTAGGAAGGAGCCTTCAGATAAAAACTTTCAGAGATTAATGTTCTGCCTTATATTTTTACAGTTCCTTTTTTGGTGAAAAAACACCAAACAGAAAACACTTCTCTCCATTCTGCTTATAATTTTCTTTTCAGCTTGAGTCACATGTGTGGGAGCAAAAGCAACTAGGACTTTGTCCAGTGACTAGGTGTGACCTGGTCCTGCTTGGGAAAAGCATTTACTCTCATTTTAAATGTTTTGCTTTGATTACATCCCCTCAAAATTGACACTGTCATGACCAGATACCTTAAATTTGTCACTGTTTATGTGCATCTCACTGTTTTTCCTGGCCCTCGTCTAGCGACAGCTGAACTGTGACAGCTGTTGCTGCAGGCTAGGTCCATGAGCATTCTGAACCAAGTGCCAAGTCCTGCTCCTTTCAAGTGGGAAGCATTTTCCTGACAGCCTTTATTTTAGCATTTAAAAAACCAAGATTTTCTTTTAGCTAATGTTTACTGGCTAGCTTGGCTTAATGACATTTCTAATTTCTTCAGTTTAATTTCATATTCTCTATACTTTTTACTACACTTCTCTCTGTGCAGAACAATTTTCTGAGACAAACTGGATTTTGTTCCTGAGTGCTGGCCCATCCAATATAGTAACTAATAGTGACTAGCACCAAAGATGCAGTAAGAGGGCAAAACATTCCCCCCTGTACAAATCCAGACAAAAAGGAAATTCTTCCTTGTTCGTTGTAGCCAAATATTGTTTTACACTTTGATGAACAAGACTTTTCTTTGTCTCAAAAACCTTCAGATTTCATTATCATACTCCTTTTCTTGTGTCTCACCTTGCTTAACCTTCTAAGGGTCGTGAGCAACCTACTGAAATCTCTGTGATTCTTCTTGTAAAAACTTCTGTGATTTCAGAGTCACACAATACGTCCTTCCTCCCTAGGACCCAAAAAACACCCAAGCTCTGGAAATAGGTCACAACAGGGATCCCATTGCTCCAGGGTAGTGTGGAGCCGACATGAGCTGGGCCTGCCCAGATGTGTGGAGCTGTCTGTAAGTGACCCAGCAAGGCTGGCTGTGTCAAGCCCTTGCTTTCTCTCACCACACACTGCTCTGCCACTGCACACTGGGTCACAAGGTTTATCCAAAAGTTATCTTAAATCTAGTTTGACAGAACTCTCCCTGGGAATATTTGCTGAACGCACTGAGTTACTTGCATGGGATGTTCAAAATCATTCAGTAGGCTTGGGAGCACAGAACTTCTTGCTGCTCAATAGTATTACTTTTTTGCCTGCTGCCAGTTTAGTCCTTCAACAGCTATCCTCATACCACATTCTTACTCTTACCTCAGTAGCTTCTTAGGATGTAAAGCCTATTATTAGTGATTTTTAAAGCTTTTTGACCATAAATATTAATTACAACATACCACTTGATTCAGTGGCTCTCCCCAATTTACAGCTCAACATGCTGAGACCTCTAGAACTGACCATAATATAAATCCAGTAGCTGTTCCTTTGAGAACATGACATTTTTATTGCCCTAATTTCTACTGAGGGGTTGAGAGAGGACACAAGGAGAAAGACTGACAGGGACAGCAAAGAAAAGAATGTGGCAATGTTCCAAACCAGGATGTGGACATCACACTCTCCTTGGAAACAGACAGTCCAATTACTACCACAGCCCTACAGCCACAGGCCTTGCCTGAGGAGAAGAAAACAGACGTGAAGGAGAGCAAGTGCAATGGTCCCCATGCCTTCAGTAAAACTGGAGAATCAGAAACCTCCCCATCAGAAACCACACACACAAAGACAGCAGGTCGCACAGTGGGCAAAAGCTGTGTGATCCCAAACATCAGCAAATGGCATCACAAACTCCTCATGGAGTTTAATCTAACAGGGCTGCTAAAGCTGAGGGGTGAGTGAGCACTGCCTGACTGCACTGAAATAAGGAACTCAGCTGGATGATTCCCAGAGGCCATATCTGCAAAAGAGGAAAAGTTGTCCTTGTACAGCAGTTCCTAAAAAGATCGGTCTTTCGGATAAAAGAAGTTAAGAGGACTAATACATAGGATAATGTCAGGATTTAAAGTTCCATGCTTATGCTTGGTGCAACCAATTTCAAAGGCATGTAATGACATGAGTGTTTCATTATAGTTATGTGTATTAGTGACAGCTGGAATTAAGGTCACCTAAGTATTCTCATTCCTACTCCCTGCTTTCAATTATCCATAATTAGCTTCCTAAAACTTTCACACTGCTATTAAAATTTTGTCCACTTAGGGGGAGGATTTTCCAACTTTTGGAGAGAAAAATCAGGTTTGGTGAGAAAAGCTTCCGTGTCAATATCCAGAGAAAGGCTTTGTGGTTGGGGTTTTTCTTCTTCCCAAAATAACACACTTTCCCCAGGAAAATTACTATGTACATTCTGGAAAATTACTAAGTACATTAAACAGTACTTAGAAGTAAGGAGCTGAAATACAAGACCTCTTAGGAAAATAACAGTTTTGTGAAATCTAAGGAAGATCATTGGTTATATGTTCAGCTTACAAGTGCCCAAATACCACCAGGCACACAACTGCAGTACTGAATTTGGATTCTCCCTTGGGACAACACCAGGATCTAAGTAGCCACTCTCTTGACCAGCCAGATTTTGATCACTGGTTTGCATCTTGAATCACTTCATTGACATAATTACTTGCAAACAATGCAGTAATTCTGGATTGTGAGTCTATAATTAAGATAAGGTTCTACCCTTAATCACACACACTATCGATAGCTGTGCTTTACTTCATTTTGAATTCCTTTTCCCACCTCAGGTTCACATCCATTCTTCTTGTGCACATTTTATAATTTTTCTTGATGCACAGTTTCAGTATTAAAGTATCTTGTTTATTGGAAGTGAGGTGTCTTATGATTTTTCTGGATTTCTATGTGCATAACACAACCTCTGCTTTGATGAACCAAGGAAGAAAATGAAAAAGAAAAATCAACTTTGCATTCCTATTGCTTGAGAAAATTGCATTGCATTAGTAAGTCAAAGAATCAATCAAGTGGAGGGATCACTGAATCTACATGGGAAAAAAAGTTGCATATTAGGCAGATTTTTGATAAATAACAATTTCATTCTGAAAATCCATGAAATTTAGGTAGAGCTCACTGAAAGTTCGAGCTCTTAGAGGTGATGAAAAGCACTAAGCTACAGCTTCATCTGCTACACTGCATCCACTCACACCAGCACTTAAAAGTGCTTCATATTTTCTTCATTATTTAGTTTCCTGTGCTACTTTTTCCTGTGCTAGTTTTTCCTGTTTCCATGTGACCCATGGTAACAGGAAAAACTGGGAACAAAATTAAAAAGCAAGAAAGCATACAATCTTTTAAATTTATGCAGTATATACCTATGCCAGTGGTCTTTCTCTTCTTGTAGTTTCAGTAGGAACTTCTAAAAACAGCATCACAAGTGAGATGCAGGTGTTTTCAGTGAGTTACTTCCTCTCTCAGAGAACAGCATTTCACCTATCTCTTTAGGGCCACACCTATATATATACATACTGACAGTCAAGTGTGCTGTCAACCTCTAATTCCAGAGCTAAATAAACATGTTGCCAGGCTGTCATCTTGGCCACTGATCCATTGCTGTTTCCCTCTTGGCTGAATTACTGTGGAAAATCCTTTCTGCTTTGTTTCTAGCCTCAGCCACCCATAGAGGGCACCCCTATTTCTGTCGCTAATCCAAGGGCAATGCTTCTTATTTGTGAGAATCTTTCCCTTAAAATTAAGATTATAAAATGGAAGATGTCAAATCCCCTACATTTATTTTGGTATTTTTCTTCTCAAAATGTTCCTTAAATAACTTTTTTTATATAGATAAAAGTTTTTTTCCTGGTTTTACAATACTGTTTTTCAGAAAAAAAAAAAAAAAAAGAAAAAAAAGAAAAAAAGGAGACTATTATTTTTAAAGTCTCTAAAAAGCTAAATTTAGAAAGCTTAATTATTCTGGCTTTTGTACTATAGATGCATTTGTAAATAAATTTGCCTTTAGTGATGAACATGAAAATATTTCAATAAAATTTCTGCTCTTTTCACCTTATATTGGTACTATGTAATTACTTGAGGGATCACATATAAAGACTTGGAATGCTTGAATTTAAATAGAGACTTAGTTTTTATATGCTGGGATCTTTATCCATAAACACTACCAAATCTCTTCTGAAATTTATTACAGCCAGAACATTCTTACTCAGTTTGATCTGGGTGCTGCAAGACTCTGAAAAATGCTTGGAAAAATCTGGCTGCTGCAGATCATAATTTATGATTTGGTTAATTTATATTAATTTTTCCTTCTTTTTAGGGGCTAAGAGGGAAAAATAAGTGGGGTTTTTTCACACACAGCAAATGAAACTACATGATACTTGTAGATACCTGCACTTCTCCATTTGCTGTAAAAATGAGAGTCATGCTAGACTCCCTTGAACTTCAGCATACTCCCTTTTCTCAGGGCATGTTTACTTACCATCTCTAAAATGATCCTCAGAGTCTGGTGTCCAAAAACAAATATTATTTAGGAGTGTTTCAAAAACCTGCTGCCTTGGGGATCTGCTCCTACTGAATTAACCTCCCAACCCAAGGATCATAAAACACTGATGGAGCAAGCCACAGACTTTTGAGCTTTATCTAAACACCCACATGGAAGGTGTGACCTCATACACAGTTTCACCTGGCTTTGCAGCTATGTGCTCTGAAGAGATTTGTATTTCATCACCCTCTCTCTCCCAAATACACACACTTCTGCTCCCCAGGAAGAGTTGAGTCACGTGTGACCTTAAAAGCCCAAGTGCCGTAAAACAGCAGCCTCATCTGCTCACTCACTGCTGTTCTTGGTGTTTTCAGATAGGCTTCCTCAGAGTTCAGCCCAGATGGAAACCCTAATCAGAACTCTGACTGAGCCTTTGGCCCTGCAGATGTGACAGTAATCTGTTCACAATTTATAGGATATAAGATACTTCCTGATATTGGGATGATGTCAGCTTGTCCCTGGGTATAAACCAGAGGGCCTTCCAGTTACAAGCATCCTGTTGAAGGCTAGCCCTTACACCAAACAGGGTTGTCAGGTGTCAGAGCTGGGGAGTGGGAAGGAGCTGCATGACACCTGGTTGCTCCTCTGTTTATTCCCCACCAAATTCATAGTGAGAGATGTGTCTTAATAACATCTAAAATTATCATCTGCCAAGGGTGAAAACTGCCTCCTTCCTCATCAGTTCCAGTACAGGGACTCAGCAGTGAGCCCTTCATCCTACTAAGAACAGGCACCATTATCAGAACTGTTGTGCAGTGTTTTCCTGTGGAATCTCAAGTGGCTCTGCAATACCCAGAAGAGACATAAAATCAAACCCACTCTAATTCAGCTCAATCAGACAGGACAAACTTCAAGAGCTGTATTAATTAAAAACTTTCCCCCAACACCTGTACTTAAGGACATAGAAGTTTCTCTTGCCACTGGAAGTAGCTGAAGCAAGATGTCTGTTTCAAAAAGAGATGTCCTAACACACAATGCTGAGTTCTGAGGTGAAAAATACTTGATGAAATTCAGTTAATTCAATAGAAATATCTGGATAGGCAGTAGTTTCCCAGGGGAAGTCCAGGTATTGTTTTAATATAATCCCTAACCTCTCTGCCCAGGCAGAGGGCTCTGATCCAGCGAGTTAGCTCTGTGCTGGTTTCAGATGGTGGAAGGGCAAGGGGGTAACCCAGGTGCCTTCTGGATTATGAGACAAAAGGGGAAACCCATGTCAGTCCATTCCATGTCTCAAGGCACTCCAGGAGGGAAAACAAGCACCTCAACTCTCCCATAGCCATCCGACCAGCCAAGGAGGGAGCCATGCTACACTCCTACCTGAGGAACATCTATCCACCCAGCTTACAGCCTGGCTTACCAGCACATGGGAGCAGGGTGGAGTAGGGAAAGACAGGACAAAGCCCCAGGAGCTGGGAAGGGAACAGTGTCCAGCACAAGATTCCACAGAGGCACACAGGCTCGGACAGGGAGAAGCAGCCACACAGCAGGGCTGGGAACAGCTCTGGCCAGAGAAGGAGACAGGGAGATAACAAGGTGCCTGAGAAAGGAGAAGGGTTGCATGGGCTCTCCTCAAAGAGGGGAAAGCCCACCACTTCTAGGAGGAAGTACCAGAAATTTCTCGTAGTGGCAAAATAGAGCCAGCAGGCACATTTACAAACCCCTTGCTTCTATTGAGCAACCAACCATGTATTGAAGGGGTCACCTGCTGTGGGTGCTTGAGATCCACCTGTTTCTCACAGCTAGAAACTTGCCAGCCTCCAGCTGAGACAATTTCCACTGAGACTGAGATACTCATTTCAAGATCTCCTGACTGCACTTCCCCTTCCCTTGGGGTCAAAAATTACTTTCTACACAAGACCCACCACCCCTCCACCCTTCTTCCTACACACAGGGCAGTTACTACAGCTGCCCAGAGTAGGCAACTGGGATTATCCCAGTCACCCAGGTCTATCTGATTGTCACAGCTCCCTCCACTCTTTGGCATGCCAGAGAGACTGAAGAAGCAAAGCTGAAAGCAGGGCCTTGGAAATCTCCCCCAGGATTCTGCTAGTAAGAGGGTAGTTAGCATCTCCAAGGCATTCTTGAAAAATCAAAAAGAGTTAATACATTTTGTGGGAGAAGAAAAAGAAATCCATGTCTGGTGAAGGAGCTGGAGAAAAACAGAAAAAAAGACACAGATGAACCACAGAATAAGTGAACCCACTATAAAATAGAGGCTCCTTGGAGAAGGAGCCATAAGGCTGTGTCTGTGCTCTTTTTATCCTGTGTAAGAGGGGACAGTATGGCACAGAGCATTTTAGCTTAGCCAGGGAAGAGGGACTAGTCCAGCTAGAAAAACGAGGAGGCTCTGGTGAGCTGGAATCTCTCTTTCCCTAGTGGCATTCAGTCAAGTCTGATTTTTCAAGGGAACACAAAGAGAACACTCACAGACACTCACAGGAAGCCAGTCAAGGAGCAAAGACCTTTCATCATCTGTTCCTCAGTCCCCCCAGCTCCACCCAAAAAGACATTTTCCAGACTTTCCAGTCAGCCCTGAGATGTTGACTGGTGCACCAGCTTCATCAGCTCTCTGGCATGATCTGGCTGCATTCCCTCCCACCTTCAATGAGATAAGAGTCAGGAATGTTGTTCACACAATGGGTGTTACTATTCAAATTTGGAAACCAAAGCAAACATTGGACATTTGCTGCAGGTCCCAAGGAAGTCACGATATGACTTCCATATGGAAGCAAAAATATTTTTCCTGGTGAAACATCAGCTCTGAAAAGAATTCCTTTCTGGGCCTTTCTGGGGGCAAATGAAGGAGGGCTTCATCAGGAAGGAGTCAGAGAAGGGAACACTTGGCAGGGAGTTGCATTAACTCAGGTAATTTGAATGCTTCTGATTATCAGAGATGATTCACTTCTGTTCACTTTGCAGCTAGTGTTGAGAAAGACATTGCATTTATCTGCCTTGACTCACTGTTTCACAATATGAGTTTAAGGTATCGTTACTACTATGACAATGGGAAGGCTTGGACATCCAAACCCTGACACCAGTCAGGGAAAGACTGCAAAGGGTTTCGGTAAATCCAGACAAATTAGAAAATGTGATAAAGAACTCAACTCTCTCCTCCTCCATCACAGAGTTGCTGTGAAGATGCTGAGAATAAAAATGCAAATGTTCTGAGACAGCTGTCTGTCAAGATTTCAAGAGGATACGTGTGTCTGGAAAGATTGCTTTGATTTTTATCACCACAAGATGAGTTTTGCTGTTATAAAATCAGACTGACAAGGAACACACTTTCATTACTGTATGGAGCTGCTTTCAATAAGGTTACGGACAATTCTCAATCTCATACATCCTTGTTAAATGGAACACCTGGAACTAAAACCACAAAAAGTCAAACTTATGGCAGGGACCATTTATATAAGCAAAGAATTCATTAAATTTGAGAGAGGAAGATAGAATTCAGTGGCTGAATTAAGGACAGCTCTTAAGAAAAGTTACAGGAATGATGGAAAGACAACACAGTTCTGTGTATGTTTGTTATGGTGTTACTTATCAGGTACAATTAACATGCCCTGATATAATAGTTCTCACTGCTCAACCTGCACTGGTATTTACTGTCACTACTGTCAGAACTGCTCAACACCCAGAGAGGAGATGGGGTTTCTAAAGCATTGGCTTCCATTCAAGCATCTAAATTGATAGCCACCTTCAGAGGAAATCTGACTGCATTGGACACTGTCTGGAAGAACTCCTCAGCTAAAATAAGTGGGGTTTTGCCAAAAGAGGCACAGGTTTTAAAAAAAAAAAAAAAAAAAAAAAAAAAAAAAAAAAAAAAAAAGAGGAAGGAATTGAATGCATTGAATGGGAGGAAAGGATACAACTCAGCTCAGACTCCTTCTCAGTCCTTGCCTTCCTTCCCCCTCAGTAATACACAGTGTCTTGGTCTGGGAGAACATTCCCTCTCCAAGGTCCTATATCACAAGGTGAAAAGCCTGCAATTATTAGGCAATAGATGTAAAGTGGTAGCACCTAAGCAAACACAGCTCGTGTAAGACTATACATAGAGATATGCATCAGAAGCACATCCTGGGAAATCTGGTATGGGTCCCAGTAGACAAAGAGGGCAGAAAGAGAACAGACACATTCAGAGAAGAGGACAACTTGACTAAGATCACTGAAACCTTTAGCAGTGGAGCTGTTAAGAGATGCTAGTGTTGCCAAGTCCTACACAGCACCCTCCTTCTCCAGAGCAATGTCCACAACAGCTTTTATTGTGGACAAGTGCCATTGTCCTAAATTAAATGATAGTGGGCAGCAAAGCATTGTCCTATTAACTGGGTATCTATGCATGGTTGCCAAACAGGAGGTAAGAGATATGCATCGGATTCTGATGAACGAAACACAAAAAGATACAAGCACAATCACATGCTTATTGTTGTATAGAGGTGAACTCTGTAATTAGCATCTCTGGGGTAGTGTCTCAAAGAGAAAACAAGAAAGGAAATTACAATGTGTCTATTTATTTCCATAGCTACTGTATGACTGAGATCCACTCGGCAACCTCTGCTATTTGTAGGAGGGTTTCCCAATAAAACATACCAAAGGCGCAGGAAAAGGACTTGTGTGTTGTTTTCTCAACACACAGTAACAGCCAACAGGCAGAGTCCCCCACCCTGTAGAGCAGAGGGTGTGAAAGAATGCTTTCCTTAGAGATAATGGGACATAAATCACAAGCCAGACTCAGGGCATGGAAAGAGACCACACACAAATGATGAGATTAGCTCAGCTGATTAGAGGCTGCTGCTAAAAACACCAAGGTTATGGGTTCAATCACTGTATGGGCATTTCACTTAGGAGCTGGAGCTGATGATCCTTATGACACTTTCAGCTGAGAGTATTCTGTGATTCTATGATCAGTGATATAGGAGGAAGCTGAGGTTATTTTAAATATCTACTTCACCACTGAAGAGAAGAGACAGGCTAGAAGGTGCCGAGTGGCAAGCGCCTGGTGTGCGATCTATGATCATGCCTCTCCTGCTATCCATTTCCCAGGTCTGCCCTCCTGGGGACTGAGGGTACACCAGACCCTGTGGTCTCTGAGTGTGCTGTTCACAATAATGACTCTTGTATTATCACAGTCCTTAATGGAAAGGCACAATGATCCAAACTTACCAGTCTTTCAACCCTCTCGCTCAGGTCTCTAAACCTTCCTGAGGATTGTCTGGAAAACTCATTATTGTACCGGATGTTGTTGATTTTTACATTGGCACTGTAATAGAACAGCTTCTGATCTGTAAGGGAAAGAAGAGGAACAGGCAATACTCAAAGTAGCAAGATGAATGAACTTTAGAGAAACCCCTGGCACTGACAGATACACTGACATCTAGGGCGTGGATGAGCCTTCACCTGTATCCAACCCATTCAAATACAGCTTCCAAAAGCTAGGAGCAAGCACTCAATTAATTTAGGTGATCCAGTCCAAGTTTTCCCAGCAGTTACATTTCTGGCCAACCAACAGCACTTGGGGTTCACACAGAATCACAAGCTGCACCTTACTTCTTTGTTACCTCCCTTCCTGGCCTGTCCACTCAGCACCAAGCCCTGGCAGGAAGCTGCTAGTGATCAGGGAAAGGGAACATAGAAACACCCCAGGGAGATATGCAGAAGGCTCTGTTTGCCACTCATGTAAGGGAGACCAGACATCATCCCAGAAGTAGGTCATGAGAAAAATGTGAAACGAGTGAAAGCAAATGAAAACCAACAGAAACCACAGCCCTAAATCACCCTGCACAGCAGGAAATGTTCCTAAGAGATTTACAGAGGTGCTAAATGAGGAAGGAAATAGAGCTCTAGAAAAGGCAGTGGGTTTTTTCCCCAAATAAGCTTTAGACAGACTGGTAAAAACTCCCAGCATCATCTGGCACAACAGCACAGAGGAAATTCACTAAGCACAGGAATAGTGATACATTATGCAAAACTTACCATATGCCAGAAAATAAACTAGGAGACCAATGGTGATAGCTGCTGCCACTGCTGTTCCAATAACAATTACAGCAATTTTCCAGGGCTCAAGATGTCTTATTTTGATGGCTGATGGATGAATTCTGGGGAAAAATAAGGACAAAGAGAGATTATTAAGAGATCCTCTTCTATTTAAGGCCCCCATCACCCCCCAGAAAAAATAAGCTAAAATTTTCTCCCTCAACATTAATTGATTATTCCCAGGAATATTAATTGACTTCTCACCCAACAGCCTTGAAAATGAAACCATGACACAAGACTATTTTGAAATAGGTGTTGGGATGTGCTAGAAGAATGCAGACACTTTTGAGGGTTTTAGGTATTATTAGGGCCAAATCAAATAGGAATCTCACTAAAATTCTTACGTGACTCCTGACTAGAAATTTGCAAGACTGAAACTTATTTTTCAGCTAGGTAAACTTTCACACATCAATGTACACAGCTTTCAATTGGTTAAGCAAATCATTTATCAGATACATTGGCACCTTTGCTCCCAAAACTGCTTTGTGCAGTAAAATTGGTAAAAAGCACCCCATTATTTGTATTGTATGTATCTGTACATTATTCCAGCTTCTCAGTCCATTTCAGCCTTCAAAACAGAGCTGAATAAAAAAGAGAAAGATTTCAGAGGGACAGCCTGTGTTTCCTGTCATATTCAGACTTAATCTAAACACAAAGGCAAGTACTGCTTTAAGCAGTGTTTGCTGAAGTGATAGAATGGCAGGGAAGGGCAAGGACATGTGAGTAGGAACCTCACCAGATGCTTCTCTCTGCTGTGCTCTGAATTACGTGGGTACTAATCCAAATTAACTAATGGAAAGCCGATGGACAGTCAGTATTATAAAAAAAACTTCCTGAAAAAACGTTGGTTACAGCTAATTCTGTCTTTGTCTATAAACTCAAAGACTCCTTAAGAACCTTAAAGCCATTTTTCTATTATATTATCAGCCATTGCAAAGCACAGAACAAGAAGCCACTATTTTTAGTAGAGTCCTTCATTGTATTTCAGAACCCTCACTCATGCAGACGTGCACACCTGCAGGTAAAGGTACAGCCTACCTCAGAAAAGCAGGCTGCAGAGATCCTCTCACAAAAGTTGTGAGGCACCTCAGAGCTCCCACGTACGAAGTACACACAGCTCACTCCCAGAACACACAGCTCATCAGCCAGAAGTTTAAATATATTCAAGTAAGTTGAAATAATTGCAACTGACCCCTGCAGCTGTGTGCAGGAAAGGGACAGCAAGCAACGTTCATGGCTCATAAATACCAAAGCAGATTCTGGTATTTCATTCTAATTTCATTGCAATGCCTTACAATTGCAATCTTATCACTTCGGCTTGGAAAACAACTGACTCAAGCCAAATATCATGATATGTGATTGAAGGAAAATGGGAGTAATAATTTGTCCCTTGGATCCGTTCTGACTTGTTCTGCATGTCCTATTTAGTGTTTCCTTCCCTCCTGCTGTCCTGTACAACAGCCATTAACCTCTCATCAAGTTTGTTTCAAAACTCATTTGTGATTCCATAGCAAAAAACACCCCCAAAATGCCAAACAAACAAAAAACAACTAACCAAACAACCAAAAAGACCCCCAAAACACAAAGACTGAAATTAAATAGTCCTGTTAACAGTTCAGAGATGAGCACCTCCAAAATTATTTCTGAGACTATTCTATGAAAATTGCCTTAAAACTTCAACTGGAGAAATGAAAAATATGGAAGTACAAATAGTCAGGACTCTACCTCACTAACAAAAATATTTCTAAGTTGTAGCTTTTAGGTGAAATCATAAAGTCAGTGGTGAATTCAATGTGCTTTTGTTGTTTTATGGTTTGATGGGGTTTTTTTCCCTCACCTCAGGTAATAGTGTTTTGCATGGCTTATATACTTTGCAAATGTGTCTAATATGTTTGAAATGAGACTGAGTTACAAGAAAAGCCAATAAAACAAACACAAAAATGCATTTAACTTAAGACAACCTACTCTTGTATTCTTGTAGATATTCTCATTTAAGAAGCAGCTGTCTTGATTAGGCTGCACAGAAGGAAAAGCCTCAGAAGGTCTTTCAGATATAATGATCCTGGCATAACCTCAAACCAAAATGCTGGGTTGGAGAAGCCCATTTGAAAGGCTGAATGCCAGCTCTGCACCACAATAGGTGAGCCTGAAGAAATTACTGCCTATCATATCAGTGAAACAGCAGTTTGAGAACAGAAGTAACATGGCTGGGGCACAGTTAAATCGGGCACTATAAATTTGAAACCTTTTCAGCATTCTCTTGTATTTAATGTAAAACATTTTGTAACTCTTATTCTTTATTTCTTCTATTTCAAGTTCCATGTTATCTTTGACAAACAGAAGTCCCAGTCCACAACAGTTACTCGCACTTGTATTTCTACTCACAGACATGACTTTTGCCTAATTCATGAAATCTGTTTGAGAACATCATTTCAAAGAGGTGCAGAGGGGTGTCAGCACCAGCTTCTAAACTGAATTTCCTCAAACAAGAAGCAGTTTGACAAATTCATCTTAGAAAGTCACTTGAGAGGGGTAGGAGGTACTGTTTGGGACTTGGATGTCGTTTTTCTTGATTCATCCTAAACTTTCCCCCTTCCTTTATGTATAAACAACAAAAAGCTATTAAATTTTATCCTCCACTCCTAATTAATTTTAAAAATGAAATTTGGTTTTAAAAACAGCAGGTATTTTTGAGCAAAATATCCTTGGTTAGGCTGTACCATCTGGATAAACATCTTGAATAGAGATGCTGTAGACTAAGAGGATTTCTAATCCTGGTTTTCAAAGATATCTGTGAGACAAACCCACAAAGATTACTGAACTGATATTTTTTTATTCCCATTAACTTTGAACTTTATTACTGCTTTGCTGTACCTTCTAAGGCTCATTCCTCAAAAATTAATTATTTTATCTGACATGTCCCGCTGTGTAAACTTGAACAGTACTTACAGGGATTCAGTACACACAAGATAAATAACTGTGCCAGAAATGAAACAACTGAGATCCATGTGATGACCTGACAGGGCTTGAACACTCTGGAGAGAGCTGGAGATAAAAGTTTAGTGCTGTGAATTTATTTTTCTCAGACCAAGAGTCAAGCAGTCTTTGTTTACTCCATGGCAGCTATGTGCTCA
This sequence comes from Cyanistes caeruleus, assembly GCF_971803275.1. Classification (NCBI taxonomy): domain Eukaryota; kingdom Metazoa; phylum Chordata; class Aves; order Passeriformes; family Paridae; genus Cyanistes; species Cyanistes caeruleus. The sequence goes on from NC_141705.1 coordinate 44,981,215, forward strand.
AAGGGAGGCACAGGGACCAAAGCCTAGAAATGCCTGCTAAGATTAAAAACACTCCAGCTGGGAAGGTCACTGAAGTCCTCCAGAGTAGAAGTGGAAATTTTATGCCTAATCCAAATACCTAAAGATGAAAGCTCCCCATCAACCTCAGAGGGCTTTCTGACAAAGTCCCTTCTGCTTGCAGCTTAAGTGGCCCTTCCCTCTTCCCCAGAAACTCTGCTCTTTCCCAGGAAACCATGCCTGTGCTGTAATCTTAAACACACTGCAAACAAGGACTGGATTTCATCTCTTGACAGAAGGCTGCCAAATCTCAGATTAAGATTTTTTCAATGATGATGAGGAGTGAAATACTTGCTGGCAAAGAAAAACAACAAAAACTGACACAGAATTGTTTACACTGACATAATGATTTTACTTCTTTGTCCTCTCTCACTTTCCCAGTAATTTCCAACATTGTCTCAGCTTATTCCACTGACATTCAGCTGACATTTTCCCAGAAATACCCACTGAGACCTTTCCTGAACACTGGTATGTGATTTGGAGCCCTGCATTCCATACTTGGGTTCCTTCACATCATACACAAAGAAGCCTTTCAGGAACCTTTTCGTCAACAAGGAGCTCACACTAATGACTACAGAGCCAGAGGGATCCCTCCCGTTATGCATTTTAGAAGGCATAAGAAGGGCACAGTTAATTATGTCTGAGTTTTAGTAACAGAAGAACATCAAAAGAAAAATGTTAGTTTCAAAGGAAAATTGAAACTATTGCCTAATATCCTAACTTGGGTTTTTAAGGGTGTTTATTAACAAATTATAAACATTGCCTTAAATAAATCATAAATGCACTTGCCTCACTGCAGCCTGAAACTCTTAGTTTATAGAAGAAATCAGTGTCTTTTATCTACTGAAATTTAGATTCACTTCTTGCAAAGAAGCAGAGTTGGAACTGCCATCTGTGAGTCAAACCATCTGCTTTCTGTTTTTCCCCACCAGGGCTGGAAGCACACTCGGACAGCAGTGGAAGACCTCCACTACCTGCAGGGAGCTTCGTGTCCAGCTAAGTCATCATGCACCAGGAAAGGGAGCACAGGCTCTGCTTTGGCACGCACCCACTGGCACTGGCTGCTGAAGAAAGGTGCTGACAGGACAGCCTGATGAAAAGCCAAACCCAAAACAGTCACCTAGAGATGATCTCTTGTGGGCTATTACATGTCCTTTGCTTTCCGTCCTTCCTATAAGAGAGGCATGCTTAGATTGACAAAATTTCTCCACTGTTACATGATACATATAGTACCTATCTTTAAAAGTGCTTCGAGAAAAAAAAAAATACAAAAATCGCTATAGCAGTACTTGTAATATTATTTTACAATGTAATGTAGCATAATAAATACATAAATAGTAGGACAGTGCTTCAATTTGTTTACTGAAATAATTCTCTTTACTGGTACATGAAAACTATACTTACCATCACTCCCAAGGGGTTCTGCAAGTCTGACACAGCCCTTCTGCTGGTGTGCACCTGTGAGAGCTTATGTCAACTCAGAATCTGACCCAAAGCATCCACCTTCTTCTGTAGTTTAAAAGCTTATATTTCTGGATAATAACATATATTTCTGTGCTTTATATTGTGTCCTGGTTTTGACTGGGATATAGCTAATTTTCTCCTTAGTTGCTGATACTGAGCTGTGTTTTAGGCTTAGTGTGAGAATAATGTGGGTAACACAGTGATTATTTAGCTGTTGCTCAATAGTGCTCATTGTCAGTCAAGGACTTTCCAGTTTCCCACATTCTGGCAGTGAGTAGATGCAAAAGGAGGTGAGATGGAGCATGGTCAGGACAGCTGGTCTGAACTGGCCATGGGGCTATCCCATACCACAGAGCATCATGCTCAGTATATAAATGGGGGGAAAGTTGGCTAGAAGGGGCCATTTCCTTCTGTAGCATGGCCTGGGCATTGGTCAGTGGGTGAGCAATTGTATTGTACATCAGCTGTCTTTCTTGGGATTTTTTTTGCTGCCTCTTTCATTATTATTATTATTATTATTATTATTATTATTATTATTATTATTATTATGAAGAAGAAGAAGAAGAAGAAGAAGAAGAAGAAGAAGAAGAAGAAGAAGAAGGAGAAGAAGGAGAAGAAGGAGAAGAAGGAGAAGAAGGAGAAGAAGGAGAAGAAGGAGAAGAAGGAGAAGAAGGAGAAGGAGAAGAAGGAGAAGAAGGAGAAGGAGAAGAAGGAGAAGAAGGAGAAGAAGGAGAAGAAGGAGAAGAAGGAGAAGAATTTCAAATATTAGACTGCTCTTATCTCAACCTAGGTTGAGAAAAAAAGGTTTTTACCTTTTTTCCCCTAAATATCCTCCCCATCCCACTCAGATGACAGGCAGTGTGTGTGGGGTGTGAATGGCTGCATGGCACTTAGCAGAGGTTTAACACAGAGGTTAAACCACAATATATAATAAACAGTTGCTAGGCTGGGTAGATAAAGAGTGAAATGTAATCTAGAAATGTATTTTCACTGAACATAGATGGACAAATTTCTTCATGGGAAAAATGCTGCTGAAATTAGTGAAAGCTCCCTAGACATGTGCTTCAGCTGATACTGAAACCCCAGGCAACTCTCCAGTGGCGAAGAAATTGGATAATTTCCTGTGTTCAATTCTGTATAAAATCTGTCCCCCAGTTATCATCACATCTGTCCACAGACTACATGAAGCTTTCAGATTCTCTGATATCAGAATCATGTCAAATTAAGCCACCCCAAGCTTTGTGTTAGCTTGGCTTCATCCAAAAGGAGGGTCCGTATGTAATAAAAAACACAAACATGGAAGGAGCATGTAGTGGAAGCAGAACGCCTTGATTTGTAAAGCTTATGCTGACCCAAAATTCCCAATCACAAAACTGCGTGGGAAAAAGCCAATAAAGGGAAACACTTCTGAAAGACCCTCTAAAATGAACAGCAGAGGCCAGAAAAGCTGCTGGGATTACACTGGGGCTTGCTCAGAGAATGAAGATGACAAGATTTTAAGGTTCAGGAGGAGGTCTTGCCTCATTCTAGTTTTCCTGTCTAAAATGGCCAGAAACTGAGGGAAATCAGCAAGGAAACATCAATGGTTCCAATTTCATATGAGGAAAAATCAGGTGTGATGTGTACCAGAAGCAAAAGCATTTCACTAGGGTTTCCTGAATTCAGGATCTGCTCTGGGACAAACTGAGCAGATTAGGTTTCTCTTTGGCACCATGCAGGAACCACATCTGCCTCCTACAATAATCAAGGTAAACTCCCACTAATGCCAGTGGCACATGAGTGTCCTTGCACCAGGGCTGGTATCTATTTCCTGCTACACCTCAGCAGTCTGTAATTTGCATTCATTTTGCCCACCTACTGCATGACAAATTGGTGCAAGCGGCGCTGCATTTCCACCTGCATATTCACTTTTAGACTGCCAGCTACTCTGCACCTCACCCTGCCAGGGCACGAGAGCTCCACAAGGAAGCTGCAGAGAGGACACTGCACCTGCTTCCCAGAGTGCAGGACACAGCACAACAGCAGGACAAGACCAGCAAGGCTGTCTACTCCACCCACTTTTCCTCAGCAGGTTTGCTTCCTGAAGGATTTTACAGAGCACACGTTCCAACTTAGCTTGAAATGCTTTGAAAAGGGGCATCTTGGAACTGGATAAAGCAAACTGTGAAACTCCACTCTTAGAAAGGACTAAGGCAGAGGAGGATGAGCTCAAACAGCAAAGCTTAAAGCTCCATACTGATCCACATCACGGCCCAGCCAAGAACTCTGGACACCTGACAGGCTACACAGGGGCTTTGATTAAGACTAGGCAGTTTCCATCCCTTCCCAAACATGCAAATATTTAACTATCCAACACAGATTTCTCCTAATGTACTTTAAATTTAATAATAATTTCAACAACTATTTAAACAATTAAATCCTTTCCTAAGTAGGAAACAACCAAACTGTACTCAGAGGTTATTTAACTACCCTCTAGCACAGTGTCATTAAAATTATTTGCACCACTGTTGATATCACAAGGACATGGCAAATAGATTTTCATCTGACTAGAAAAAAAAAAGGCTTTTCAATTCTGTTAGGTAGAGAACTCTCTTTTAGTTTAGTGTCCTTTTTCACAAGGACATGGCAAATAGATTTACATCTGACTAGAAAAAAAAAAGCCTTTTCAATTCTGTTAGGTAGAGAACTCTCTTTTAGTTTTCCCTCTTTATGTAACAAACATAAATTGATAATCACAACTGATGGGGATTTCTTCTTTACCTGACACTTAGAGTAGCATATCTTTTAATTTATAGATATTAAATGGGGCAGAAAATATTTGGGTGTTGAGCAGGGTACTACTAATCAGCAAAGAGCACAACAATGAACTTCATCCTCTCCAAAGTCAGGACTATTGATTAAAATGATATTGTTTCCACAAATTGAGAGCAACCTTCAGTGGGAACAAAGAATAAGTTTTGTCCATCCAGAAACAATGTTTCTATTTCAGCATGCCCTGAAATTATTTTAAAAACTCAACTTTTAAAAAAACTGAGGGTGGAAAAAATAAGTAGTACCTTGCAATCATCCACAGCCATTTGCCCAAAGCAACACAGAGAGAAGATTAATGTTGTAATCCTTAACAATCACACACAAAAATTAAAGCATCCAGCCAAATCATTAGGTTGTAAAAAAATAATTCCACTTCTTTTGAATTTTGTTCCTGAGGTCATACTTTTAAGCTTCATCAAATGCTGAGAACATTATAATAATAAAAAAACAAAGCCACGGAAGACTGAGCATCCCCCTATTGCCCCATTAACCCAGAATCCAGTGAGTTAAACAGAAATTACAAATTCCAAGAGGCTTCCTGTGCATCTAGAACCCAATCTCTGTTCTGACCCAAGAGACAATAGTAGAGTGTTACAGCTGGAAGACTTATTTTTGTAAAAATACTCTGAATATTCCAGTGCTGTCCGAAATACGGTTATGATAAAACAAAACTAAGGATATCCAGCATCTCTGACTGCATAAAATACTTTCTGATACAAGCCACCTACTCACTACTCCCTAGAAATCATGGCTTCTTCATTAAAACACAAGGGTTAAAACCAGAATGGTGAACACCAATAGTGTTCCCCTTTTTGTAGTCGTGCTGACATCACCTATTTAACCAGGATTTTTTTCAGGATTTGGGGGAAATAATATTGCAACTACACCTGACCAAATGCCAAGGTTTTTTCAAAAATCACTTCACTTGATTGTGACACAAATAAAGGCCTATTGCAGGCAGAATAAGATGATCAGAGGGAAGAAAAGACAAGTGTCAACCTGACATCATCTTTCTAAACAGACAGGAAATCATTGTGCTCCTGGCCGTGCTAGAGAAGGATTTCCTTCTGTATTTCTCGTTCCAGCCACGTTACTCTTTTCATCCAGCCCACAACCTCCAAAACCACCCTTTCATCCTGCAATTTCTTGTTCAGCTTTCCCTCTGTTTATCATCCCTTTTCAAGCTGCACATTTCAAACAGATCCATGATGTACCCCAGGTCTAAAAGGATGAAAGAGGCCTAGGTAGAGCATTGAGCACCAAAGCTAAATCAGATTTCTCCTCTGGATCTATGGCCTTGAAGCCCTAAAGCTTTCCCACAGACAGTACCCTTTACCACCATTACACCTCCAAATTAAACTTTCCAGATTAAAACATGCCACCTACTTTTGAAGATCCCATGGTAGGTCCCGGTAGTCCTGGTAGCCTTTCTGCCCGCCAACGAAGGCTTGACTAAAGTCTGGACTGCGCAGAGAATGGTGCTGGAAAACGCAGGAGTCACATTGACTGGTGTGACGGGAAGGGAAAGGTGTTGAATGAAGATCCTTCATTGAGGCACGGCTGGCGCAACACCCAGCACCCTGTGGGTTATTGCAAAATGAGGGAACGAACTTCAGAGTAAAAACAAACAGAGGTAAGCATGGAGTTGATAAGGAGACTGTAACCTTCCGATCAGCTCCGCATCAAAGAGCTCCCCAGGCAGAGATGGAGTGAGCAGATAAACCGGCCCAAGCAAGAAGACTTGTTCTTCACTACAGAGAAACAGGAAGTGCGTGAGATTTCCCTTTTCCAGCACTCCCTTTCTGTCCAGCTTTTATCCCTACAGCAGGCCGTGTCCTGAGTGGCTGCACCTTCTACCACATGCTCGTTGTAAACCCCACAGCAGAGAGGCACCACACTCTCCACAACGCTCAGTCACTTGTCTTCTGAGAGAGCCAACACAAAAATAAATAGGGACATAAATGGCTTGGTCAGCCAAGCCTGATCTACCTTGGTGCTCACTCATCCACAGCTGTCCTGGACTCCCTTGGCATCAGGGACAAGACAACTATAAGTATCCAGCCTCCTAATTATATGTTAGTCATTTAATGGTTGGCATAACCCCGCCTGTGGAAAATGCTTACTCTGTGAAAAGGGCCACCAATCTCCTTGGAATTCCCTTCTCCCAGCACAAACGTGATTCTTCAGAGCCAACTGGAAAGGGGAAAAATGGAGATTCACTAGTGAGAAAATGTGCATTTACATCGAAAAAGCAAAAATCACAAACCAAAAAGTAAAATTACAAGAAAGCAAATCTGTTTTCTGCTGTTTGATGCACTAGAATTTGTGCCAAAAAGCTTGAAGCATTTAGTTTTCCCATGAAGTCTCAAGATTACAGTCATTTTTGTTGGAACATTCATTATCTTCCAGAAACAGCCTCAGCATAAAGGGAGGGGCAGAAAAAAAAGACAAGAGGAAAATCTGAGGAAAATTTTACCTAAAATACCAAGTCGTTTTCCATCTTTCCCCAAAGTTATACATTCACAGGCATTTCAGTGCAATTGTAGGAGCATCTGGGCAGACCGTGTTGAGGACAGTGGGACAAGCTGATCACTGCTGAACAGCATCTGCTGTTTCTGTAACAATGATTTCTTCATTTGCTTTGATCAAATCAATTGGGGCTTTTTGGCTTCTCCGAGCTCCCTGTGGAAAGGATGTTGTCGCAGTTGTCTGCCTTAGCTGAGGATTTACTGACTGAGTGCACAGGTACCTGTGCAAGCACTAATATCCTCCCTGGGCTGTACCTTCCATTCCCCACCACCCACCCTGTTATTTTCTTTTTCAAAATTAGTAAAACTCAAAAAAGATTGTGCACAAAGGATTCCCTGCTCCACCCAGAAACACACACATCCCCACAGGAACTCAAGCACTTGGTGGAGTGATGGAGGTTGATTACAAACCAATTCAATGCAGGAGTCAAGAAAACACCTTAGAATTCCTTGATGAGGTTTTTTCCTCTTTTTTTTGCGGGGGAGGAGGTTTTTTGGGTTGTTTGTTTGTTTGTGGGTTTTGGGGGGGGGTTTGGTTTGGGGTTTTTTTTGTTTGTTTTGGTTTTTTGTTTGGGTTTTTTTTAGTTGTTCGGGGGTTTTTTATGCTGGGAAAAGGTGGCCCTTGAAGTGCTGACCCTGTGAGATGTGGAGAATTCTTCCTGATGTGTGCAGAAGTGACCACCTGGATGAGATAAAAAATGTATTACAGGAGAAGTAGGTTTTAGCAAACAGCTAGATTTTGAGACATCATTTACCCAAAATCTTGAGCCCTGAAACAAGAATGAATGACATGCATTAAAATTGCAAAGGTTCTCAGGAAGAAGTGCCAGAGAAAAGGAATTGGACAACAGATGAATGAACATCTGGTAACTTTCAGATCACACTAGGATAGACTGCTCTTGTTGTTACCCCAGAGTATGAATAACAAAGATATTCCTGAAAAATTATTTCATTTTCCTACAACCAAGAATATTTTGCAACCTGCCTAATAAAACTCTAAGTAGGTTGCCTTTGTTTGCAAATTAATTAAACATTAAAATTAACTGTCCTGCAAAACAGTGTGAAATAAGGAAATACTCTTCTTTCAGATGATGCAAAACCAATTTACACATACCTGTGTCCCAGGAACAATGGTACAGACAGACCAAGAAAAGACAATAATTAGCAAATAATTTTCCTCACAATAAATTATCAAGTTGCAAAGTGCTTGGTATTAAGGTGTCATTCAGTAAGCTAGGCAATTAGTAACCTTTTTTAGTTAATACTAGGGAAGCAGTACGGAAACTAGCTATCAAAGCGTGGGGTGGAAATCCGAGAATGTGGGTACACAGGATTTTGTGAATGAAAGTGTAAAAAGATGTAATAACCATTCTCTCTGTTTAACCCTGCAAAGTCAGCCCAGCCAGTCAGACAGACTGCTTGCCTAAGAACAGTAATAACAGACTACCAGGGTTTGTGTTTGCATACTTACACAGGCTCTAGAGACAAAATACACCTTTAGAGAAGACCACTGGCCAGTCCAGTAGCAATAACATCTTCGGAATTTACAAGCAAAGATGTTTTGCATAACTGTCTACCAGTTACTCAAGCCAGGCTATGAATTTCAGACCAAAGACAGCAATCAGTCATTGATTTTAAACTGAGAAGTGAGTGTTCCTTTCAGTGATGTTTAACAGAACTGACAGAAACTCTCTTAAACAGCCTGAATGTTAAACAACCTGAATTAATTAGAGCTGCCCTGAGCAGGGGGTCCGACGAGATGACCTCTGTCCATCCCTCCCAGTCTAAATTACTTTGTGATTCTCTGTGAGCATCTGACAAGACCAAACTTGTACACTGCAAGGGAATCCTTCCCTTGGGCAAGTCCACTCCTTTTTCCATCAGCACACCTGGACAGCTCAGTCATGGTTTCAGGCCTCCCCCTCCCGAAAAACACAAAAACATGTCGCATTTGGTCTTCAAAAATCAGCAGAAACTCTAAATGAGCTGTATTTCATCATACTTTTTAATTTCAGCTGTGGACATGCTACACAACTTTACTCTTTTGCCTGGAAAAGGTCACCGGTTCATTATCCCATGCTTTCCTATGCTACATTAAATACCAGCCATGGCTTTTAATAACTGATGGCGGTTAATAGCTGATAAGTAGAAAAACAAAGGCAGAAAATCCACTAAAAAAAATAGAATTATTCTCCAGAGCCAATGTGAGGGCTGGGAGAGAAACCAGGGCCTTCACCTTGAGCCTTGAAAAGTCACTTGGGGCAAGATTTTATTACGCGTCCATGTGGCTTTGAGATACCGAACACGCGGAGACTGGGATGCTACAGCAATGGCCTGAAGCTCTGAAGTATGCTAGATCCTGCCCTGGCTGGTTTCCAAGCAGTCCCTCTTTCCAGGCCCTTGTAACAGAAACTGCTACACCCGTCTGAGTTGCAGCCAGGGAGGCCAGCCCAGAATACCAGCAACGCCCTTCAACAACAGAAGTCCCCCAGTGCCAGAGTCATTAAAAAAGAATTCATAGCCCATCGCCCTGTTTGAGGCAAAAAGGTGGCACACGTGTGCCTGTGCTCTGCAGCTGCCCAGGCAGAGCTGCTGCTTGGTGCAGTGAAACAGGCCAGCCTGCATCTTCTTCTGTCAGGCTAGCAAGCTGCTCTCTACATCCAGTGCATGAATCCTCCTCTGCCTGTTGCTCTCCCAGCATCTCCAAAGAGGTGGGAGATCTTCACATTACTTAGACTAGGCCTATAAAGAAACAGAGCATTTAAAAATACAAGTAAATCCTTTACTGGCATAGGTCCAATTAACAAAGGAAGAGCAGCACTGTTTCACACATCTGAAGTGCTAGAGGCGCTGGGAGCACTTGGACAGAGCTCTGGGGATGGAAGCACATGCAAAAGGCTTTTCCTACATCTCTACATCCCCAGAAAATAGGTAGCATGTGTTTGATCTCATATTATTTGTTAGCAGCTAAGTTGTCTGGTAGAAGCCAAACAGAGTCTGAGATGTTTTCTGCCACAGATATTACCTGTTCCAGTTTACTCTGCAGAAGCATACAAGATCCTACACGGCATTCTTGTCAGTGCTGACCTGATTTATCATTCACGAGCCTTCAAATTTGACATAATGAAAATCATGTCCAAGACTTCTATCCTGCAGCTGTTTTGGCTCTGGCTGTATTTTCAGCCACAGTTCAGGGGATCAGTCACTCTGATAGAAACATGCAGACTACCAAGTGAGGGTCCCACTTGGTTCACTGCCTCCCTATGAGACCTTCTGTCTGAGCTCTCTTTTGGGTAACTTGCTTTCTACTTAGGAGGCACAGAATGGTGCTGCTGTTTCCATTGATTATTCAAAGGCAACAGTGCCAGACAAGTTTGGGACAACAGCACTGTTACAGCATCTGAGGGTTAAGCATGAAAAGGACCTGGTGTCAGGCTTCTTCAGGCTGGCTACCAGACCACTTGGCTGCCACAGACACAGCTGAGGGGCACAGTCAGCTCACCTGAGACAGTAGCCACCCCTTAGCCATGGCCATGTGCCTTCCCTGAAACTTTTGAGGCACTTGGAAGAACAGAGCAGCTGAGGCAGAAAGGGAGCTCTGGAGATCATCTAGCCCAAAATCACTGCTCAAAGCAAGCATAGCTGGATGAGTGTGCAGAGGATCATGTCCAGTTGTGTTTGGAGCATCTCCAAGGATGGAGACTCTATAACTTCTCCTAACAGCCTGGTTCAAAGTTCAAGTACTCTCACAGCAAAAAAGTTTTTTCTTACATTTTCTTTGTGCTCTAGCATAGGAGACATTATTTCCTATCACAGTCCCTCCATCTGGTCTGTCCACTGGAAGGAGAAGGAATGCTGCCACCAACAGCCCCCTTTGGTATGCAGGTCGTCTGCTGGCCTGGAGAACAGTGCCAGACTGTCTGAGTCACAGCTCCAAAGGCTGCAGGTGATCCCAAGAGCCTGGTGAAGGTCAGAGATGTGTGACAATTGCTGTTTGTTTGTACTGATTTTGCAAAGAACTGTGGTTAGAACAGGCTCTGGATGCCAGGGTGACGGCAAGCCCTTCCTCAAGTAAAGGACAGCCCAGTGGCACAGCTGGAAGGCGGAAAGCACAGGCACAGAAGAGACAAACATCACATAGTGATGTAAACCACATCTGGTTTACTGCAGGGAGGAAGAAATTCAGTAGCTAATCAAGTGAATTGGAGGTATGCTGTGTATTTCTCAGACCTGTGCACACTTATATAAAAGAAAGAGCTGCATTTGCTGGGTGACAAGTTCCTTAGAGCTCTTTCTTAATTGAAACAATTTTTTTTACACCTGAGAAAAAGCCACAAAAATTGAACGGCAAACAAAATATTCTTCAAAGGAAGTGTGATTTAAGAAAGGGTTCAACTAAACATAAAGGAGATTAACTGCCATTTGCTCAATTTGTTTCTGAAGTCTTCTATCCAGATGAGTTTTGAAAAGTTATCTTTGCAGCAGTGATAGACCAGACACCCACCAAGCTGAAATACTGACAGCTTTGTTTTGTAGAAGGATGCTGTTTAGTCACACATAAAAAAGATCACAAGAATTATTCTTCTCTTTAGCTCTTCACTTCAAACTCTGTGACAGAAACTCCACCCACATGGCAAATACAACCACACCAGCTGAGCATATCCTTGGGTCACAGCACAGTTACCAACCTAACTGAATGCTCATAAATGCTTCAAGTGTTACATACACAACACAGGCTCTGTCAGAAACTCAGCACAAAGCTGGTTTCTAGGCCATAAAAAATATTTGTTAAAATCATATCCTTTAAGAAGTCTGTCTCTAACGCTCCCTTTTTTGCACTGGACCCAGTAAAATGTGACAAAAGGGTTACTCTTCTTTTAAACAAATGGCCACCTTCCCATCTATAGCCAACATAGCATGTCCTGCAATACTGCAATAAAGCTTTTTATTCTCTTAAATAACCTCAAATTCCAAGTTCATCCTGCTGGCTGTTAGGTACTACAGACCAGGATTGTTGAACTCCAGCATGTAGTTCCCTTTCAGTTCAGAGTATGGTACAATTTGTACCAAATTTCTCATAATGACAGTGTTTTCAATCTACAAGAATCATCAGGAATTGTCAGTATGGGAGACCAAAGCATGCCACTGCAAACCTCGCTATCTTTATCCTTTATCCTTTATTAACTTTATCAAGTTGTCAAAATTACTGCTGCTCTGATATCTTGTTTGCAAGAAGGCTGACAAGCTCAAAAAACTGACCCATGATGCCAGAAATACCTGACTATATTCCTTTCCAGTCTACTCTTCCACAGGACAAAGCTCTGGCTTCGTTGTTGCAGATAAGCAGACAAAACCTGCTCAGCCCTTGCTCTCACAGCCATAGTCTACTGTACTTAACATTAATTTAGGGGAGAGAGGGATGCCAAGCTTTCTGATAGGAGAAGCCTGAAACTCACAGTGCCCCAGGTACCTGTGTTTAAAGCCTCCAGCTTTAAGCAGCTGCAGCCTTCTCAGATTTTGCAGGCAAACTAAGTAGCATCTCTGCATCTTCAAGGCAGCAGGAACACAGTGTCTTGTCCTCCAGCTCCTCTCTAGTGAGTTGAAGCAGAGCACCACCACCAGCTGCCAAGGGCATACAGCTCTTGTACAATACGATTCACCCTCTAGTGGATGATACAGAACCTGTTTACCTGCACATAGACTTGGGTAACTGCTGGCCAGGTGGGTCAATTCTGTCCTGGTCTGGATGACATTTTGCTCCTCTAAAAGCTTCTAACGATCAAAAAAGCGAGATGATTAAGAGTACATAAAAGCCAGCACATAAATCCATGGTATAGGATCAGTGTAGTGTTCTAAAACAGGGAAGTCTCCAACTTACAGTGGCATCCTACAGATGCAGGAAATTAGTAAGTACATTAAACAGAAGGTAAATGTAACAGATTTTATTAAATTTACATATAAATTACAGTCTTGTGTGTTATGCATGATTGTATAGTTAGATGTATCCCATTCTGCCTTGAGTGAAGATGTTAATTCCTCTAAAAACACAGATGGGAGAAACTGCAGCTTGTAGCTTCACAAATAGGTGAAAATGCAGCTTAAAATAAATACAAGTCTGCTAGAGCACCTAAACCCAGTAAAGCATTTTGGCTTCAGGTTTCCTTAATTTCCCTCATGAAAAGCCAGACAAGGTTGACATCAGAGTTGTTTTGCCACAAGTGAGGGGTTCAGACCCATCATGTCCAGCCACACCAATACTCCCTTGGATGAATTCTGTTCTTTCAAATGCTCTTCTTGATAGTCACCATTTGTACTGCTCTGCATCACCAAGAGACCTCAGAGCATGTAGATGGCAGGTCCTCTTCATCCCCACTCCTCGTGGCTGCACTGTGCTGGCCCCCAGCAGTAAGGGAGATCAGGTATCTCTACAAGGACACACTCTCAGAAATGGCAGCTCCTTAAGCAAATGGCAAGTTGAGTTTCTAAGTTTTGTTTGCTCCACTTTGGAGAACGAGGTTTACTCCAGCCTTTGAGACTGAGCTAAATGCTTAAGGCTGCCTGATAGAGTACCCAAAAGAAGCAAATTGGAAAGTTCACCAATTCAAAATTAATTTTTTGGACATCTACTTATCTGTTTTGGGGAATCAGTGAGAAAGTTGGTATTTGCAACCCTAAAAATGTGAAGTGTGCAAGTTACTATGAAATCCAGCAGATGGGGAAACCATTAAACCCCTTGAAGACCCAAGCCTAAAGTGCTTTAAGAACTGAAAATCCATAATATTTCATAATGATATTTATGAAGAAAAGTATAAAATTTTATTTACCATCCTGGCAAGGCAATTGCTACAACCAAGAAAAAAAAGAAATCATATATAACTTTCATATATCAGTTTTAAGCTTCCTGTAACAAGCAATATATGTCAAAGACATATTTGGCTGAAGAGGCTGAAATGAAAGTTGTTGGGCTCAGACCTATGGAACCAGTCTGGTAGTGTTTATTCCCTGTGTAGAAATTAAACCACCAAGTTTAATTCTGAAGCTCACAACATTCCACAATAAAAGTTCCTGGAGGGGGAAAAAAAAAAAAAATCAAGTGCCAGTTATACACAAGTATAGAACACACAACAGCTGCAGACCTTCTGTGGGCTTCCAATTATTCCAGTACCTCCAGTGAGACTCTAGAAAAACACTGTTCTCTGGACTGACAAACAGATCAAGGGACATGTAACCAAAACACTTCTGTTATCACCGCTCTGGGGGGATTGCTGCTCTGTTTGGCAGCACTGGCAGCAAGCTGCAAGGTCCAGAGGGGATCCCTGAACTGCCATTGACTTTGCCAGCTGACTGGTGTTCAACTTGAACAACACTCTGATCCTAAGACTATAATCACTGAAGGCCTCTTTCCCTTGGCCCTTCTGACTAAGAGCATGCTGAAAGCCTGCTGTTTGCCTTTTCTAGCCTGGCAGAAAGTTCTTGCTTGCTTGCCATGCTGGACCAGCTCTGAGTCTTGGCAGTGTTGCCAGTGTCTCCTCTCCTGAGTTCTTTCTCTTCTTACCACAGAGGGAGAAGAGAGCAGTTGAGTGGCTCATTATCCAGCAATTAAGTCCACAGCACCTGCTGTTGTTAGGATCAGGATCCACATGAAGTGTTGGAAAGCTTGCAGACACACCAAAGAGAGCACCCCC